>NC_079315.1:50013287-52443287 GCF_029931775.1 Euleptes europaea | reverse complement strand
AGATTATTTTTCTTCTCCTCTAGTCCCACACCTGTATTTACCTCAGAGAGAAACTTGACACAAGAGGCTTCTTAACTTTAACAAACAGAACAGGGAAGTTTATGGAACAGAACTCACAAGATGGATTTTAAGGAAAAGGCAGAATTGGAGGGAAAACTCAAAATCACATATATGTACACAAGATTCTTTCAGAGAGATAGCGTAGTTCAGATGTTATTCAGATTGTCTTTAGCTTAGATGTGTCTCAAGTTAAGTTCCTTCAGTTCTTAGTTTTCAAGCTTAGTTCTGTCCCTCAGAACCCTCACAGACTCAGTTTCAAAGATTCTGTTCCCAGCCTAGCTAACAGGAGTGAAGGGTCTTTGAAACACTTTCTCCTCAGAGACCTTCCAGAAGTATGGGGAAATATCCAAAAATCCCTCTTCCAGTTCTCACTGATTACCCCACACCAGTGGCAGTAATCCTCCACACCACCCTGCAACCGGAATAGCTCTGCCCCAGAGACTAATTCCCCTTTGTGACCTGAGAAAGGGCCCTTTCCCACCCAGTTCTCACTCCTGTCACTCCACAGGTTGTGTGTTCTACTAGCTTAGGCTTTACAGAACCCCTTAGGTTCACAGAGTACAGTCACGCTTCTTCTCAGTCTTGCTACCAAGCTCAGAATCTATTTCAGCCTCCTCTCAGGCTAGTTACAAATTTTAGACTCTTCTCACAGCCTCCTCTCAGTCTGGCTACCAAGCTTCGAATCCTTGCTCTCCCTCAGAGTTCAGAGTGTCTGCTTTTTGGCTCCGCCCACTCTTGGTTTCTGTGAGCTTACTGCAGATTAACCCCTTGTCTGTCACACCCCTCCTCTCTTTTTCTCCAGCAGAAAAGCTGGTGGGATCCAGCCTGGAGTCTCCTTATGCCTCTGGCTGCAAAGGCCGTAGGAGTGATGGGGGCTGTGGGAATAACAGAGTGGAAAACAAGGATATTTGACAGGCACCAGCAAACATAGGATTATATTTTTCAGAGTTCTGTCACCAAGCCATGATAGTTAAACTAATTCCAAACTGGTTGTTGAATTATACTCATAAAAATCACCTGTTAAATGACCATTTCGTTTTTTAAATAAGGATGTGAATATCTAAGAAAAAATGCCCATAGAACATACACAGATGACCAGATTTGATAGTATGACAGTCATGCCAATGAGGTACATAAGTTGACTTCATAAACCACTAAAATAATTTCTGATAATGAACATAATCACAATGGTATGGACTTCCGGTGAGACTGCCGACCAGACTGAACGCTCATTAGCAGAGCACTTGGAGGGGAATGTTTATGAAAGCCTTTGAAATGCTTGCGAATGTTTAAAGCATTCCAGCAAAAAGGAATGTTACAAAGGGCTCCTTCAAAACCCAGAAAGCGGCAGCCCCAAGCAAGAGGAGGTAAGCTTTATTTGCCTCCCTATCATCTCATTGCTGTGTTTGGAGGAATGTTTACAAAATGAAACGGAATTTATACAGGACAGTTAAAAGGTTTTTGTCACCGAAGAGCCTCCTCTAAGTTAGGAGGGAGGGCCCCTCCCTGAAACTGAAATGCCCGCAGTGGACACATGGGTCCAAGAGCTTCAGGTCCAGCCCTGCCTTGGGAGCTGAGGACTCGAAGGACCCTGAAGCTGAAGTGGAGGAACAGGTTGCCTCTGGGCCCTCGGTACCTCCATTGCAGTCAGTAGCACAGGAGCCTGAAACAACTCAGCAGGAACCACAGCTAGGCAGAGAGATGGAACAAGGGCAGACAGAAGCTACTCTTCCTCCAACCCCTGCAGTGGAAGCTGAGAATGGCAGCCCTCCAAGCTCACCTGAACCTGACAGGCATATCAGGACTCGGCAGCATGTGGTTCTGCAAGGTAGAAGGAGAAGTGCTCGCTTGGAGAGGCTAAGAAGACAGAGAACTGGTGCTGAGTCGTTTCAGGATGAAGCCTAGCTTGGAAGTGCACTGACTGATAAAGGCAGTGCAGGCATGCTTTTACTTTGCGGAAGCAACCGTGCAGTTTCTCTGTGTTCCCGCTACTGCTCATGATTGATCTCTCCGACCGTTGACTCCTGCCTGCTTTGACGACGCCTACGACTTCTGACCTCGGTAGACAGCATAATCTTTGTCGCCTGCTCCGAAAGGGGCTAGATACCTCTCGCACGTCTGAGGACTGCGGGCACAGCCCGGCCCTTGGCCTACGCCGGCACACTTAGTCAGCATGGATGACCAGATGTGGCTGTCCACCCAACACCTATGGAGCACCCATCCATCCAGAAGGCTGGATACCTGATACGTTGGACTCTTCCCCATACTGGAG
The DNA here is from genome assembly GCF_029931775.1 of Euleptes europaea. Taxonomy (NCBI): domain Eukaryota; kingdom Metazoa; phylum Chordata; class Lepidosauria; order Squamata; family Sphaerodactylidae; genus Euleptes; species Euleptes europaea. The sequence continues at coordinate 52,440,955 of NC_079315.1, read as the reverse complement.
CAGGTCAACCCCGTGGCATTCCGACCAGCCTTGCCTCCGACCCTGCGCATCCACCCAGTATTCCACCTATCCCTGCTGGTGCATGCACCACCACCAGACCCCAGCTGATCCAGTCCTAGGCCACCCCCACCAGCATGGGTGGATGACCATGAGGAATATGAGGTTGCTGAAATCCTCGACTCTTGTCGTCGGCATGGACGACTGCAGTACCTGATCGACTGGAAGGGTTACGGGCCAGAAGATCAGTCATGGGAACCCACAACCCAAATCCATGACCCCACCCTCATTCGTGCCTTCCACACAGCATTCCCCCGCAAGCCCAGACCAACTCCTGCGGAGGGGGACCCTGGAGGAGGGGATGGTGTGGTGGCCCAGTCCTCACCAGGTGAGGAGTCGTCAGAAGAAGAGCCATGCCAGGAAGAACCAGTCCCCCCTGAACCTCAGTTGGCTGAGAGTCCAGGCCACGTTGAACCCCAACAGGAAGAACCACACACCAGTCCTGCTGAGGATGCTTGAGAAGATGCAGAACCAGCTCACTTTGATGACTCAGCTCCAGCTGTAACTAAGCAGAGTCATGACCCACCCAGCTCACCTGAAGCAGTTAAACATCACAGGCAACGGGGCAGAGCAGAGCTTCAGGCTAAAAGATGCAGCGCACGTTTAGAAGCACTGAGGAGACAGTTGGAAGACGGCAAGTCATCCGAGGATGAAGGTTGCAATGAGCAGAAACAAGCTTAAAGCCTTGCCTAGGACACACCAGCGTTTTGAAAGCAACTTTGCGAAAGAGATGATACTTTTGCTGCTGATGCTCCACTGACCCCACTCAACGGAACTTTGACCCTTGGACCAGACTATCGACCTTGCTCCTGTGTGCTTACTCTGACCTTTGGACTGTACTGACCCTGCTTCTGCGTGACAACTTGACTCCTGTTCCCAGCTCCTGCCAAACCTCCTGCCAGACTTCAGCTCCTGGTGGTTCATTTCGTCTGCTGTTTTGCCCTCTCACTATATGTAACTTGAGACTTTCTGACTACAGCCAAGCTAGTGGAGAAATTTCTAAAGGTATTGGAGTAAAAATTCCACTCAAACCGGAAATATATTTACTGGGTATCTTAGATAGGACATTAGAAAAACAGTTGGAAGATATTGGTTCTCGTAGGTTATCCGGGCTGTGTAACCGTGGTCTTGGTATTTTCTTTCCTGACGTTTCGCCAGCAGCTGTGGCCGGCATCTTCAGAGGAGTAACACTGAAGGACAGTGTCTCTCTTTCAGTGTTACTCCTCTGAAGATGCCAGCCACAGCTGCTGGCGAAACGTCAGGAAAGAAAATACCAAGACCATGGTTACACAGCCCGGATAACCTACGAGAACCAAAGAACTCTGACTGTGAAAGCCTTCGACAATAGTTGGAAGATATCTTTAGATATTTAACAACAGCGGCAAGAATCATATGGGTGAAAAAATTGCATGAATGGCATTAGGAAGTTTTGGAGTTGGCCAAGATAGCTAAGTTAAGTAAATATATAGAAGATAGCTGGGTTTCCAACTTTAATATAGCCTGGAAGGTATGGTCAATATATATAAATCAGTATTTCAGGGATAGAAAAATGACCCTAGGTTTTAGAACCGGAACTTACTAAACTGTAGACTAAGATGAAAATAGCTAAATAATAATTAAAGTAAAAACAGATAAAATTAAAGTGTTATTCACAAAATAAATAATATATATAATATTCTGTTCTGTATGAAGAGAGTTGGAAGTCGGTTTCTGTATTGTTTTATATTTCACTTTTCCTTTTTTTCTTTCACTTTCTTTCTTTTTTGTGTACTATGTTTCTTTGTATATTTTGGTATATTCTGTAACATTTTGCATACTTCAATAAAACTAATAATAATAATAATAAAAAACAATGGTATTTAGTAAAAAAATTAAGTGCATGTAAGTATATTTCAATGACAGGACACAGACAACTTTTTTAATTATTGTACCCATAATTCAATGTTCATAAAGTATCTTATTCTTCACCTCTGCACCATTTCTCCATGTTTAAGTTATCAGCAATGGTTCTGTTCAAATCCCGTAGCTATTTCCTTTGTGAGTAAAATGTGTTTAAGCAAGTGATTCCCCACAATGGGACGCTTTCAAGCAAGTGATTCCCCACAATGTTTTCCTATTCCAACTGTAAGATTATTTCAAAGGTATCCCTGATATTAAATTTTCCCTAAGTATGCAGGTTAAATTGGTGATATGGTTGAGTTTTCTCTCTACCATCTTCCATATTTCATCAATAATGTATAACAATTCCACACCACATTGTTCAGCCTGATCATGTGGTAATTTACCATGCCAATATTAGCACTGCTGATGTTAGTCAGGGAACTACCTTGTGATCCAGGTGCCACAAGTGATACAAATACATGTTGCTTATCTGCCTATAGGACAGTGGCATCTCTGCCACAAGGTTACCATATAGATAGGGATTTAACCTTCTGTTGTCAGGTCTTGGCTGCTAAGCAGGGTCATCCCTGGTTTATACTCGGATGGGAGACCACCAACGACATCTAGGATTGCCATGCAGAGGCAGGCAATGACATCTCTGAATGTCTCTTGCCTTGAAAACCCTATGGGGTTGCCATAAGCCAGCTGTGACATGATGGCAAAAACAAACAAACAAAAAATCAGACATAGGTTCCTGAATTTAGTGCGCCATGTGCTGACATGGTTTCAGATGGATTAACTGAACTCTCCCAGATCTTTGTTTTGAAAGAAAGCTTTGGCATCACCTTAGAATCTACAGAGCTGTTATTAAATAGAACCATTCCAACTTGTAAATGATCTAACGGAGTATTAATCAATCAGGGACACTTCTATGTGAATGGCATTTCCAAATATTTGAGGAAACGCAAATTTTCTTATGAAAACATTACACCAGAAGTGGCATTGAATCTATATTTATGGATTTTGAGGGCATATTGAGAAAAACAAGTTATAAAAAGGGGGAAATGACATTTGTTGAAACAATGAGATTTTATCCATCTACCATATCCACAGCTCTGACCTGGATGGCCCAGGCTAACGTGATCTCATCAGATCTCAGAAACCAAGCAGGGTTGGTCCTGGTTAGTACTTGGATGGGAGACCACCAAGGAATACCAGGGTCATTATGCAGAGGAAGGGAATGGCAAACCATCTCTGTTTGTCTCTTGCCTTAAAAACCCTACTGGGTTGCCATAAGTTGGCTGTGACTTGACGGCACTTTACATGCATACACCAGAACCACACATGTTCAAACTCCTTATTTTTTATATGACATTTATTTTATTCCAAGAAAACACAATATACAAATATAGGTTAAAAATAATGTTCAGGTTTAATATGTTTGCAAAACCTTGCTCACCCATATTTTACTATAACATTTTCACTAAATCTAACTGGGAAGGTGGAAAGATGACATTATCATGAACCATAATACTCACAAAAAACGCCCCCAATATCAGTGTTTTGCGATTTGTCATGTGCTCTACTGAATCCAGTACCAGTATATTATCAGTGTGCAGAAGGATTCCCAAGGGCCATAATAGAACCCTGTTTTCACACTGCTCCCCCTAGTGTATATGCATGGGTATGCATTCAGCCAACCCAGTCTTCTTCTGCTATTTAGCCAAATAGCTTGTGTTCCTTGAATGAAGAGTGAAGGCTGGAAATGGATACTGGAGGTGTTCATAGGTTTCCTATTCTCTGCAATAACCCCTCATACTGAATGCTCTTATATGCATGCTTCATGGGGAGCGAGACATTAGGTCCTTGTCATGCCCTATGTAGCCTTTCCACATGCAGGTGCTATGGCCTTGGAAGGGCTGGACTGAGCCCTAACTAATTGGTAATAAACACTGTCATTTAGTTTTGTGAAATTTCTTCTAAACAAGAGAACACCAATGACCCAGTGCACAATTTATGTAGTTAGTCAGAAATCATACTGAAACTTCATTAAATTTCATCAAGGGATTCAAGTGAAGTGAAGTGAGTTAAATGGAAAATTAATTAAGTTAATTAGTTAATTAACTGTTATGGTTTTAAGTGATGCCATTAACAAACTGACATAAATTTCAGTTTAATTTCCTGCATGCAGAAAGTCTTTAAGAAACTGTAAAAGCTCGAGGCTTCATTGATCCCATATAATTTTAAAACAACTACTAATATATTCATATTATTTGGTGCATTAGCACATTTAAAAAAACTTTAATAGGAATTTAAATTTTAAAAACAGCTTTCCCAACTAACAATGTTAGTTTGGAAAATATTTTTTTCTTATTTGTTTTTATATTTATACCCCCACTATTCCAACTTTCACAATGCACTTCAGCAATCCTATATAGGTGAAATTCTATATAGACTCTAATCTAAGCCCATGAACTCTGCACAGAATTGTACTGTCAATCATGACTGTAAAAATGAGGTTTATGTCTTGAATGCACCAGAAGACCTCTGCAAGCCCTAGGGTCCTTGTCCAAGCAGAAGTCTGAAAAGAAAAAAAAAACAAATAAACCATGCTGGCCTCTTGTGCTAAGAGAAACTTAGCACATCCTGAGCTATTTGTTCACTTGCAGAAGATGTTGTGGAAGCAGTTTCTGGGCACTATAAGTTATAGGGCTCTAGAGAAAGTGTCAGGTATTCCAGATGATCTTGCACAAGTAAAACCGGGAGAATCCTGTTTATATTTCTGCTTGCACACTGCTGGATCCAAGTTTATGTAATGTTACTGGTTGAATGCTCAGTGCTTACAGAAGAAATAAATCTTATGCAAAATTATGTGGACTTTTGCAAAAAAAAATTGGAAAGAAATGGTTAGGGAAAGAATTTTGGCAACTGTGGGCCTCTTGATTTTGGCTTTTCAGAGATAAAATGCTATTTTATTCTGCTAATTATTACATTAATTCCTCAGGTGCACCTCCCCCACTGCTGTCAGTAATCTCATACCATCTATACATGTGTAGCAGGGTTGTGCTCCACACCTGTGATACCATCACAGTAACTAAAGACTAGTCATCTCTTAAGAATTCATAGAATTAAACTTTGAATAGATGTTAGTTATCCTTTCTCCAAGAAATGTTTTTTTAAAAAAGCAGTAATTACTGTTTTCCAGTCTTTCCCTTTTATAACCAATAGTCCAGAACTGAGTAACATACCTTTAAAATTAGCTATGAGGTTGGGTTATAAGAGAAGTAAAGCAAGGGTCATTATTTGTTTGTCTCAGTATTGTATACTCTGGCTTCTGGTGTGGGCTTAAGGTTCCTGAAAATCTGAGAGACATTATACCTATTGGGTTTCAGCAGTTCTCTGAAGCTCTATATATATCACATGAAACTGCATGAATGATTGTTGGTCTTTTCAAGCTGCTGCTTGTAACCAAGGGCCAAGTTTTTCCAATTGCTCAGCCCTATCCCTTGGCAGCTGTTGTTGTTTTATTATTGTATCACGATTTTAGATTGTTAGATTTTTAGTTTTGTAAGCTTCTTTTAGTCTTGTTTTGTGGGAGAAAAGCACATGTGGACTTCAGCAACTTCAGCACACACCTATGGTGCCAGATTTTGTGGGCACCAAAATTCCCAGTACTGAGCTTTTCCTCCTCTCTGTAGCCACCCTCACCTTTGAGCCATTGAGCAGCTATTGCTGGAACCCACAGCTTAATTCCTAGCAGGGCTGGCAGCAGCACAGGGGAGGAAAGCAGGGGCCACAGCCATCTACTACTCAAGCCATGCATTTTAGTGTGCTTTCTTTTAGCCTAAAGAGAAACTCCCTGTTTAAGATGTTTACCTAAAATTATCTTTCTGATTTAAATACCTATGCATTCAATATCGAACAGTTTTATTTTAAAGACAATCTAATCAAACAGAAGAAATTTTGAAAGCCTGATACCATTGGCAGGCCAGCTCTTTTAAATGAAGAATAATATATTCTGCAAAGCTGCTGTTTTCAGTTTAGCCAGCAGAGGAAGCATTTGTTAAATTATAACTCTTTTGTGAGATCTCACAGTCTCAATGACATGCTAACAAATACAGTTCTCCATTTTCTTTTAAATTTAATAGGGATGCATGTGATTTAGTCATGGTTCTGCTGCTGGTAGACTAATTTGTTTGAAAAAGGTTTATTAAGGCCATTTGAGACTAACATTTGATTAAAGTGGGTTCTTGTTCACAAAACCTAACATATTGTTAGTTTTTAAGGTGTGCACAGTTTCCTATTTAGTTTTGAGACTACAATACATTATAAGATTCTCAATGTTATTTAGCTCATCTTTATGCAAGATACTGGCAACTTACTCAATGTTGTCCAGATTATAGAATGTCATATCTAAGAAAGGAATGGGAATCCTCAAGGGTTTGAGTGAGATCACACTATCTAAATTACAAAACACTTAGTCATACCAGTGGGATCATCTTGTGCTAATATTGGTTTCATCCTATAGGGCAAATAACCATCTTAGTGTTGATTCAGTTTGCAAAAAGAGTGCAGGGGAAAAGCGTTAACAAAACCTCTATCACCTTTCCCATTTTGCATTGTCACAGTTAAACGTTCTGACCCTTAGTGAGCTATGAGATCATGGCAGGGCTGAGGCTTGATTGGCCACGTGTCCTGCCTGTGTGTATGCCTGGCAAAAGGGAACTCAGCTGCAGGAAGGGAATCAAACCCACACCTGAGAAGCTCCCTGGATTATGTTAACTCTAGGGCTCCTGCCACTTGCTCCACTAGCCTTCTTGGGAGAAGAAGGTTTGGCTGCTCTGTTCTGCCTTCCTTCTGGCACTTTACATGTGGGTAGTGGCTGTGTGATGTCAGGGGGTCATGGCTGCATCAGTGGGAACCAGTTGACTGCATCCGTGTGCCACTTACAGGGTCATCAGCAGACAGTTTTATGTTGGAAGGGTCACTATGGAAGAAACATTACAATTTGAGATATGCAGGTGACACCATATTACTGGCAGAAAATAGTGAAGACTTGAAATGACTACTAACAAAGGTTAAAGCAGAAAGTGCCAAAGCAGGATTATAGCTGAACATCAAGAAGACAATTGTGGAATGACACAATTTTATGGTTGACGATGAAGACACTGGAATTGTTGCATATTTTCTATTCCTTGGCTCCATTACCAACCAAATGGAGACTGCAATCAAGAAGTCAGAAGGAGATTGAGAATGGGAAGGGAAGCCATGAAGGAGTTAGAAGAGATGCTTAAGTGTAAGAGTGTGTCACTGGCAACCAAGATAATTCATGCCATAGTATCCCCCATTACGTTGTATGGGTTTGAAAGTTTGAAAATGAAAAAGGCTGACAAGAAGAAAGTTGATTCATTTGAAGTATGGTGTTGGAGGAGAGTTTTACAGATACCATGGACCTGTCAGAGTAACAAGTTGCCCATAATAATCTGACAGAGACAGCTGACAGGTAGCTGTCAGATCAGAGGCATCTAGGATGATGCAAGAGGCAGCAATAGCCTTGCAGGTTCTAGGGTGAACTGCAACTAACCGGTTTGAAGCAGTAAGGATGATGTAATACTGTGGCCAGGTCTGCAGGTGGCCTTATTGGTTTCAGGTGGAGTTTTGTATATAAGCCTATGTAACTGTAACTCTGTGTTGGGAAGTTTGGTGGAGAGAAGTGTACGTGATGGTTTGTCTTTTGTATCTGTGCACTGTAAATTAAACAACACTGTTTTCTATAAAGCAAGGAGTTCTGGTGGTGTGTCCTGGATAACTGCCAATCCGCCTGCTTCCACGCCAGGACCCCCAAAAAGACAAATAAGTGGGTTCTAGATCAAATCAAGCCTGAACTGTCCCTAGAAGCTAAAATGACTAAGCTGAGGATATTGTACTTTGGTCGCATTATGAGAAGACAAGATCACCGGAACAGACAGTAATGCTAGGAAAAGTGGAAGGCAGCAGGAAAAGATGAAGACCCAACATGAGGTTTGCAAGACCTCAGCAAGGCTGTTAATGATAGAACATTTTGGAGTTCATTAATTCATGCATGTGCGTAAAGTGCCATCAAGTCACAGCCGACTTATAGAGACCCCTGGTGGGGTTTTCAAGGCAAATGATTAAGCAGAGAGGGTTTACCATTGCCTTCCTCTGCAGAGTTTTCCTTGGAGGTCTCCCTTCCAAGTACTGACCCAGCTTAGCTTCCAAGATCTGATAAGACTGGGCTATACTATACCTTTCCACATCTCCATTAATTCATAGGGTCACCATCAGTCAGAAGTGACTTTATGAGATTTAACACACATTACACAGGTTCACTAAGGACTCAAGCATCATGCCTCTGCCATCTGTAGCTTGTCAAGAGGTGTTGGTGATGGTTGTTTCCTTTCTGCAGAACCTCCATAAGATGCAGACTAGTAGGGCCAATACCACATTGATGTGGGTGCTCTGCTAGGTAGGTGGCTTAGGATGGGTTTGTGAATCTGGAAGTTGTTCTGCCAACACCACCATATCTTTTCTTTTCAAGAAGATGATCTGGGGCAATTTTATAGTAGGCAAGGCTTTCCTCAGCCTATGGTCAACACATACTTTTTAACTGCTCTGTGGCACCTATGTAAAGCATGAAACCAAACAGTTCAAGGTGAATTATTGGAATATTAACATTGAAATGTTTTAAATAAATGAATAAAAATATCAAGAGATGACTTGCATATAAAAAACCCATCATAAATCATATTCACAACATTAAATTGTCCTCATCACATTTCATACCTCTTCAAACAATACTTCTTAGTGGAGGCAGTTCATGTGTTCAGTGGTATATCTGTGAATGATGTGATATGATATTAAGTGATGAACATGTCTGTTTGAATCAGCATTTGGGCAGTCTTTGTCAAGTAGACACCATTTCTGGAAACCCAGTGGTAAAACACATTGAACTTAACTGCAATGAATCTTTTTAAAAGTGGGGTGCTACTAGAACAATGTGCAATCTGAATAATATTAAACTATACTACTGGGACCATGCAGAAGTAGCACTGCATTCCCTATGATATTGTATGACCAACTAAACATTAAGCATTTTGTTTAAGTATTAAATTTTCAGGTTCAGCTTTAATTTTTAATGAGCCCATTATCTAAGAATTAGTTAAATTCCCCCCATGAAAATGTAAAGATAGAAATGAGGTAATTCAGTGTCTAGAATGCTAAATGCCAAGAAGAGATAAGCCAGCGTTAAGAATATAAAAAGGAGCTTGTCTGAAAACAAAGCATAAAATTTAATCTGAATCTCTGCTTCATGGATTGGAGGCCAGGGACACTTGGCATCACTTCACATAAACTCTTCCCATTTCATTTTTTAAAAAAAGATGTAACAGAAAGACATGTAACCATAACTTGGGCATATCAAACCTGAGGACCACCAAGGGTGAGATGGCTGGTGGCCAGTGCAACAGCGGCTCCACTGGTCTGTTCCTTGTGGACATTCCGCAGGAGGAAATAACAATACAAGCCACTCCACAAGGCATGGACATCATAGTAAATATGCTGGAGTCCATAGCAGCCCCTGGAATATCCACCAATTAGACAAAGTCAGTCAATGATAGCTCTGTAAGTAGCACACACAGGCACAGCCAATCACTGCCTGCCAATACAACCACTGCCCCCTTGATGTCACCTCCCCCAATTCTGCAAGGCAATGGGTCCTGTGGTTGCTTGGCCAGCTAATCCACAGGGCACAATGGGGCAGGTGCCAGGCATGGGGTCGTAACTGGGGGTGAGGAGGGCAGCCGATGCCCCTGAGGCATGCAGAGAGGGTGGCAGAACTGTCTCTCCTACAGGAGGAGAGGCTGCCTCTGTGCTGAGTAGTTCTGCCTCCCTCTCTGCAAGACACAGCGGTGGCGGCTGCCCTCCTTGCCCCCCCCCCCCCGTTACAGCCTTGTCTAAACCACAGTTGTGCCCTGTCCCCTCTTGAGAGGAAAGGGATCCCGGCAAGGGAGTGTGATAAGAACTCATTACAGGGCTGCAAGTGTTCCTGCCCCCCACCGTAGGCAGCTCCCCCGAAATACTCTTCCCCGGATAATGCCCCATTGCATAACATGGAGTTTTGGAGGGCATTCCCAAACTGGGGTAGCTTAGGGAGCTGACTATCTCTGCCACATCCCTGGGTCCAGTGCAGGGGGATTGCATCAATGTTGTACTGTGGCATTGCCATGCTGGCACATAGCTGGGGCTCAACACTACTGGTGTGCTCCTCTGGTGCATTTCAGAGAAATGTTGGTGCATCAGAGATACACTGAAGTAGCTCTTAGTCAACTCCCTGAGCACTTTTGCCCCGCCCCCATGGATTGTACTGTCAGGGACCTTGATAATGTCTTTTTGCCTTTCTCAAAATACTGTTATATCTTTGAAATTTAAGGGTGTGGGTTTCCCCAGGATTAAGTGTTCATTATGAGAGTTCTTAACCTGAAATCTGAAATGAATGTGGCTTAATATGAGACATGGTAGCAGAAGAGTCAGCACTCTTACTTGGGATAAGAGTAATATCCATACTTCCGTGCATTCAAGTTTACCATACTTCGGTTCAATAAAATCAAAGGGCAGGTTATAAAAATGAACGACACCATTTTTTAAGGAGACCAGAAGCAGTAGTTCACCTACTTGGATATCTTCCAGTATGAGATGCTGCAGTCAGATAGACAGATCAGCCAAGTATCTCTGGCTTCAGTCTTACGAAAGTCTAGGTTCTGCCTTAGTGTGATAACTCTGCAAGTGAATATTATGTAAAGTACTAATGATTTCTGTTACAGTAGATTGTAACAGTTGCATTTTCTTTTTCATATGGATTCTGATGTTTGGGTGATCTTAACATAAGGACAGAGATGCATCAATACTCAGCCATTGCCTGATGCTGGATGTGGTAAAACCCTTCAAATGAATGTACCACTCCAGTACTTTCCCACTTGTACTGGCCTGAAATTGGTTTCCAGGCTCAATTCAAGGTGAAGATTTTTACTTTTAAAGCCTTAATAGGTAAAGTGAAAAGTCTTCACTTTCCTGATCCTGCAGAGGTGTTATCTGTCCCCTTCCTTGTTGACCTTCCAAGGAGCTATTAAAATGTATCCATTCCAGAAGACATATAATTGATGTTGTGCCACAGAGCTGAGCAAGGGAATTAATTAGGTCATTTATGCATGGGCACTTGGGACTCACATTCGGCACTGGTCTGACTTGGTTGTTCCTTGGAGCTCTGCACGAGTTCTCCGTCCATTAGAAATGACTTCACTGCCAGCCCTCACAATGTCTGGGTCTTCCCATTCCTCTGTTAATCAGACTTTTCCCTCTAACCCAGTGGTTCCCAACCTATGGGTCGTGACCCCAAGGGGGTCATTAAGTGTTTTCTGGGGGGTCATCGCCACGTTATTATCTATAGTATAGAGCCATCAATAAATAGTTCAACAAGGCAGATATGAAATGGTGGGGGGGAGTGATGGTGGCGGCCGGAGGGCCAAAGTTCCGCTTCCCGGCAATGCGTGGAAGGGCTTGTCTGGAAAAGAGGGGGCCCAAACCCACATGCGTGTCTCTGTCTCTCCCAGCCAGCCCCCCAGCCCCCGCCCAGGGTGTTTCTTTCCGGGGCGGCATTAACAGGCTCCTCCAGTCCTGCCAAGCACGCAGCCACCCGGGCGGGGGCGGGATTCCTCTGGCCGCGATCTAGCATGGGGGAAGGACAGGGGGTCGCCACGGGTGGATCAGCTTGAAGGGTTTGCGAACCCGAGGGCCATTTCCAGGCGGGAGGGAGGCGAGGCGAGGCAAGTTGGGCGGAGGCGGTTTCCCTTCGCTGGCCTGCCGCCGGCCGTCCCCTGCCTCCCTCCCTCCGGCCTCGAAGGGCCAGGCCCACTGGCTGCCCCTCCTTGGGGTCCTGCCCAAAGGCGAGGAGGTGCCCTTCATCGGCTGCAGCCTGCAAGGAGCCCCTGCGCCGCAGCCGGAGCCGCAACCGAGGCGGTGAAAGCGGAAAGCGGCGTGATTGGCAACGGAGAGGGCCAGGGAAGGGTGGGGGGAGCCCTAGGCATGCGAGCAGGCGGCGATCGGCCTCCAGACTACCTCTGTCCAATCTTCCTTTCCTTCCTTTCCTTTCCTTTCCTTTCCTTTCCTTTCCTTTCCTTTCCTTTCCTTTCCTTTCCTTTCCTTTCCTTTCCTTTCCTTTCCTTTCCTTTCCTTCCTTCCTTCCTTCCTTCCTTCCTTTCATCTGACAGCCTTGGCCTTCCCCAAAGAGCCTGATTTTTACGCCTTGTGGGGTCGGGGACCACAAGAGCGGAGGGCCTGTCCATGTGCACAGTGTGCCATCAAGTAGCCTCTGAGTTCAGAATTAGGGATCTCCAAAATGTCCTATCATGACCAGCCTTGCTCGTATCTTGCAAACTGAAGGCCGTGGCTTCCTTGATTGAGTCAATCCATCTCATGTTGGGTCTTCCTCTTTTCCTGCTGCCTTCAACTTTTCCTAGCATTATTGTCTTTTCCAGTGAGTCTTATCTTCCCATGATAGCTGCAGTTTAATCATTTTAGCTTTTAGCAGCATAATCACCCAGGTAAAGTTTTTAATATGTTTTCTTTATCCTATTGAAAATGTCATTTTATGGCTTGCAAATGTGGCGGGGGTCGCAGGTTACTTGGCAATTTTAAAAGGGGTCGCGACTCGAAAAAGGTTGGGAACCACTGCTCTAACCTGAGCTCAGCCCAGCTGAAATCTTGGTGCAGGTGGCAAAACTGGGCCACAAAAAGATTGGCTTCTCTCACAGCCAACCACAAAGCAATGTTTATAGAAAGAGGTCAGGACCCAATATGTATAGGCCACATACTTTCTATCATGTATTGGTCATTCTTGTACCAACAGTGCATATGATCCCACAAAATGACAGGAAGACAGACTGCAGCAGAAAGCCAGTTTAACCAACAGCCAAGACTGGAGTTGGATTTTATATGTATTATACATATCTGTAAATGTATATGATTTACATTTTCTTGTAAATCAACTGCTTTCTCCCCACTGGTGAAACACATAGTTTTAATGCATGAAAACTTTGCAAGTTCAAAATGCTAAGGAATTTTATCATAGCTATAGCTTTTTTTGCAGGATAAAAATAGGTGGATACCCAAACCACTGTAAAATCTTAAAAACAGCTTTCATATCCCTTTCCTAAAACACAGGACTGACTAACCATCCTGCTGTCTTCTACTACTTTTTAATTTGGAGAAAAAGCCATCTTTTTGTTTAAGATTTTGAGATGCTCAAAAAATATCAAATGACCTTCCTCACCATATCTCCACTGGATTACTCCAACATATATTAGACAAATCATCTGCAGTTCGAGTAGAAACTGCTAAGTGCCAAGGTACCTATTGTAATAATGTAAATGAATGAGATTCAGTGGTTATTCTCCATTGATTCATGCATGCACATAATTCCCCTTGATGTTAAGGAAAGTTATGCAAAACATCAAGGCAAGATGTATCCCTTAAGACTGGCCTATGCAAGGACTACTAATTGGCGTTGTTTACATGCATCAAAAAAGGTGAAACAATTATCACTGCAAGTGCTATGGATCTGCTTGCTTCTCTATCATGTCAGAGTAAAGCAGAAGTAACCTCACAGACGTTATTGGATTTGTACCATTATTTGAAATGAGCTGAGAATCATCCAACAAATTCACCATTTGGGCTAAATTCGGTTGTGTACTTGCAATTGAATTCTGAATAATTAAAGGACTTTTCTGCATAAATAAGCATGCCATTTAATTTGTCCTGTTTGTTGAGTGAGGGGAAGCTTATATGGAGACAATCCTGTTTGGTAAAAGGACAGCTAAGTTTGATTCAGCTCTGTGATGCTATAGAATTCAATGATATTGTTTGCACAATTTATTTATGAAACATTTCCCTTTGTGTGTGTGTAGAAATATTTTATTTTGGAGGTCTGGGCTGTACAAAACCTTCACATTTAGTTTTAAAAGTTCTTCTCTCTCTTATCAAAGTACAGGCAGGAGAGGGAAAGTCAGTTGCTCTCAGGCCAAGTACTGACTATTAATGCTGTAGAAATGCTAATAGATATCCTGGAGGGAGACAATAAAATAGTTAGCTCACACCTCTAGCTTGAAGTTGGCACGTAGAAAGGCCACAAATACTTGGGGTGGGGGTGAAGAGAGGTTCCTAGAGATTTCAGGAAAGAATTCTTTGACCCAGGGGGTGGACAAACAGGGATAATAATATCCCTTGGCACAGAGAGAGAGGGTCCATTTTATAGGTCCATTTTGGCTGATTCCATCTGGGGGAGGGAGATCCCACATCTGAGTTCTAGTAGAAGGCCTTTATTGCCATGTGGAAGGCCTCCATTGCCACACAAAGGGCTGCCTATCTGAACAAAGACACCAAGATAATAGGAAACATTGAGAACTCTGTAACGTCTATGCTTAAAGAGCTTGCCTTTGATTAGAACAAGACCCACAAGGCATGGACAGAGTGAGGTATAGAGGACATGCATTTTACACCTTTCTTTTGTATTTCTTTGCTCAGTCTGTTGCTATGCTATGCATGTGGACATTTTATTTTTAATAAATGGCTTACTGTTTTGAATGCTGGCAGTTGTTCTCCTGATCTGGAGAACCTAGGCTAGCCTGATCTTATCAGATCTCAGAAGCTAAGCAGTATTGCTAAGCCTTGGCAACTATTTGAACGGGAATATCAGAGTTGTGATGCAGAGGCAGGTAATAGCAAACCACCTCCGAATGTCTCTTGCCTTGAAAATGCCACCAGGGGTTGCCATAAGTCAGATGTGACTTGATGGTAAAAAAAAGTTGTTCTCTATGCCACTGTTTGAACACACTATTTAAAACAGGTGGCAGGAGAAGGGAAGCAGTAAGCTAGTGAATATCTAATTCCCTGGGGGGGGGGTATAACTCCAGTAAGCCATCCATGTAGTCACCAGCCCCCGGGTATCAGGAGATAAAGGCACTAGGTGGAGTCTTAGAATGGCAATGCAGGAAGGGAAGCTGGGAGCGCTGGCCCTCTTGGTGGGTAATTCCTACCACAGCCAGTTGGTGGAAGTGAAAGAGGGAGGAAAAAACCCCTCCGAGGGTTGGGCAGGAGAGCGGCCAATTGCTGGACAGAGATTTGGGCAGCCACTGCGGCAAAGAGTGGTGCTTGTGGGTCAGGGCGGCGGTCTGTTCTGCCAATCACCATTCTCATGAAGATCAGTTATTGGCTTCAAACAATTCAGTATTTTTCACCCAAACTTCCCTCCTCAGATTCATGAGAGAATACATGAGAAAATTATATGGCAATTGATCCATTGATAGCTTCTATAGAAATAATTAATAACAATCACCATATACATATGTTCTTCTAGTCTAACTGCATTTGTATTTACACTCCACTAAAATAAATGGGAAGGAGCCCCATGGCGCAGTGTTAAGCTGCAGTACTGCAGTCCAAGCTCTGCTCACGACCTGAGTTCGATCTCGACGGAAGTTGGTTTCAGGTAGCCGGCTCAAGGTTGACTCAGCCTTCCATCCTTCCAAGGTCGGTAAAATGAGTACCCAGTTTGCTGGGGGTAAAGGGAAGATGACTGGGGAAGGCACTGGCAAACCACCCCGTAAACAAAGTCTGCCTAGTAAACGTCGGGATGTGACGTCACCCCATGGGTCAGGAATGACCCAGTGCTAGCACAGGGGACCTTTACTTTTTTAAAAATCAATGGGACTTCCACATGGTGGCTTCAGTTATGAGATTCACAGATGCAGAGCTCTTTGCCCCCTACCACGAGAAAGAAGATTTTAGGATATGAAGTGAGAAAAACCATTCATGTGCCAAGTTCCCCCTTTTATAAAATAACTTGAAGCCATGAAAATGAGACTGATCATGGCCAATGCATTAACCTCAACGGCCTGTGCAAGGACTATACTGCTATAATTTTCTAGTAATAAAATCACTTGATATTGTTTTCTATATTATTGGATGTTATATCCAAAGAGTGGGAAAATTCTGCAATTTATATCATTGTGAGAATAACAAGAACCTGGAGAATAGGTAAGCACAAGCAGGGAACTGCAAGGAACTTGAGAAGATAGGCATTCCATACCCTCTGCCTTTGCTTCCTCCCCTTCTCAGTCACTCTTCCCCTTCTCTCCCCTGACTCCTTCTATGACCCTCTTCCTCTTCTCTTTCTTTCTCCCCCACCCTTCCTCTGTCATTCTTCCCCCCTTTTTCATTCCGTTTCTCCCCGCAGTCATCCCCTCTCTCTTTCTTTCCCACTCTTGCTTTCTCCTCTCCACACCCCTTCTCTGTCACTCACTGAGCCACTCTTACAGTTTAAGTTTCTGCTCCCCCCCACCTCCAGCACTGCGTTCTCAGTGCCAGGGGGCAGCAATGACTCTCACACCTCCTTCCCTGCCCGCCTGCAGCATTTCCACCTCAGCACCAGGAGGGGGCAGTGGCAACTCCCGCGCCAACTTTTTTGCCTGCCTCCACCATTGCTGCCTTGGTGGGGCACAGGGGGAGAAGCATCACCACCTGTCATGAGTCAACCTGCAGAGAGTCAGCCTGCAAAGACCTCCTCTGATGAAGAGGAAGTAGAGGCCAGAATAGAGGATCAGCCAAAGTCAGGAGATGACTCACCATGCCTGCAGTCTGCCAGCTCAAGGACTCCAGTTGGACCTGACACCTTGCAACATGCAGTGTCTCCAGAGGCCTCGCCAAGGCCACTGGAGCAGAAAAGAAAACAGGTTCGTCTGGCAATGCAGCAGAGACGGCAGAGTGCTAGACTGAAGGCTTTACACAGGAACCTCCCCAGTAGCAGTGATGAGGAAGAGCAGGGCTGAAGCACCACCTGTGAACTCAGCCTCATCAGTATCAGCTGGCTCTGCTACAGCAGCAGGGGAAGGGATTTAAGCCATCAGTTAGGCTTGGCTGTTGTGCAAGCAACTTGTCACCAACCTCCTGGTGTACCGGCCTTGTTTCCCTGCTATCCTTTGGATTCCTGGTATCCTGACTTTTTGGACTGGCTCTGACTAACACCTTGGACTTCCCTTGCCTGTATTGATATCTCAGACTCTGCCTTCACTGTGAATGACCTTGGACTGTTCCCCAGACTACGCTTACAGCCCTCGCTCCTCGCCTGCACCACGACACCACCTCAGCAGCAGGGATGGCTGGGGAGTCCTGAACATCCTCCTCTTTTTTTTTTTTTTATATAAGATTTTATTTGTATAAGTGAAAGGGTACAGGAAAAAAGGGGAGGGATAAATCGTTGTAAATATAAAAACAATACAGTGTTATGAAATAAGCTCAATTGTATATTAAAAGACATTATCTATACAGCAATAAAAATAAAATTAAAAACAATTTAATACAAAGTGTCATTCAGTCAGTTATTCTGCTTATGTTGATGTTCTATTTTGTAAAAGTCTAAAATTTACTCAGCAATTGTTTAATGCTAATTAAATAATACATAACCAACCTATTGCATTCAGTTAACTAGAGTTCATATAAGTATAGAATGACTTCCACTTAACGGCAAATTGCTCTGTAGATTCACTAGACTTTAGGTTTAACTCGAAAGTCATCTTAGCCATACTGGCGTATTCCAGTAGCTTTTCTTTCCAGTCTTCTATTTCAGGTATGTAAGTTTGTTTCCAGGTTCTAGCAAGAACCGTCCTGGCTGCAGTAGTAGCATATTTAAAAACATCGTGAGAATTCGAGGAGAAGTTTGGTGGCACTATACTGAGTAGATAGAATTTAGGATCAAATGTAAACTTGGTATTTAACATCAACTGAAGTTCTTGATGAATTTTCTTCCAATATATTTGTAACTTTGGACATGTCCATTGAACATCCTCCTCTTGTCACTGGCTTGGGGAGGGATGCCAGTGGGTCCCACACTTCCTCCGTTGCCTACCTTCAGTTTTGGGGCTGACTTAATTTGCAGATTTAAGCATCTGCAGTTGGAACTGAGAATTAGATGTATTGATGGATTATCATTTTCTCTCTCTCATTCTCTCTCTCTCTCATATTCTGGTAGGGTGGCATGTGAAGCTGACAGGTTATGCTTGCTGTTCAATTTTCATGTTTCAGTGAGTACCTTATAACATAAGCATACTGACCTGTAGGACAACATTTTCCTGAGAGGCCATTCAATAACACGATCTGCAGAATATCAAGCGCTTCTAATCCAAGATGGAATGATGCAGATCTTTCTGAAACAGTTTGCTAATAAGGAACTAAGGAACCAAATACTCTAGAGCATTGCTGTAATGTCTTCAATGAACTGTAAAATAAAGCAAATGAGGAAAAAAATTCCCAAGACCTTTAAACACACTAAGGTTATAAATGATTATTTGCTACTAATTTAGGCACCATTACATGCTTATTAATTCACATGCTACCAATTTATGCAGAATGCATACAACTGTTTTCTTTGGAGGTTGATTGTGGTAGAATGGCAAAAAAAACCCACCTGATTTGCATGGCGAGTCTGGACACAGGCTTACTGTGTGTGGAACCAATAGGCAGTTGCGTATCAAGGGTCCACCATGCCACTTTGTGTGAATCAGGCCAAACTCTATAATGAAGTGCAATTTTGCTCTGCATAATTACCAAGTCCATAACTGCCAAGAAAAAATAAAACAGGAAGTGCTGATAATATAACAACAGAAAAAAACCAAACAAACCTTTTGTTAGTCTATAGCTTTTTTTTTATAGAGGAAGACAAGGTCATCTTTGAGCTGTGGCTACAGTCCCACATTGGGACTGCTCAGGTGCAGCCCAGTCTAAAGCCTGATAGAACTGATTCAAAGAATGCCTATGTGGACTGCCTCAGCAGGACCAAGTCAATTACCCATGAATGAACTGTTCAGGAATGCTAATTGCACCTGATTTACCAGAAATGGGGCTTTCCTTCTGTGGACATTTTTGCAAACCAAGAGAAATGCCAAATGGCTCCTTTTTTGCTCCCTGGCTGCAAGATACCCACTGTCCTTGGTGGATACTTTCAGATCACCTGGTCAGGAACTCTATTCTCTGCCTTCCTGCTCATTCTACTTAACAGCAGATTTCTCTGCAAAAGTTGGTGGGACAAACACTCCATGTATTCTCATCACCTCATGCTGGCCCTGTCAGCAAAGGTGCTTGACCCTTCACACTATGGACATGGGCAATATGGTTCCCCAGCCACACCGCAAGGACGTCCTAAGTAAGGGCTGCCTACTGCATTGCAACATACTCTCCCTTCATGTCACAACATGCCTTATCCTACAGATGCTACAAATTTTCTTCCCAGGTTAGAACTGTATTAGAAAATTTTCATAAACCCTCTGCTAGGAAGTCTTATGCAACCAAATGGCTTATTATATGGGTCAATGCTAAATGGATTTCACCTTCTAGCTGCCCTCTTCCCCTAATTTTTGATAATCTCTTAGAGTTAAGGAACCAGGCCTGTCCTTTACTTCCCTTAAGGTCCATTTAGCAGCAATTTATTCCTCACATGAACCTCTCTGCAAAGAGAGATTTCTTACACCAGTTGTCCAAGAAATGTGTGAAGGATCTGTTCAGTATTTTTACTCCAGTTTCTTCCCTAGCTCCTCACTGGAGCTTTTTGTTGGTGTTATCCCTTTTAACATATAAAGCATTCAGACCTATGGCCAGCTCACATGCCCATTTTCTCTTCTGCATGAAAACACCCTTTTTGATAGCTATTACTTCAGCTTGCAGGTTTAGAGAACTAGCTGCTTTACAATCTGACCCACCCTTCACTAGATTTCATCCAGACAAGGTGGTCTTATGATCAAGTATGTCTTTCCTCGCTAGGGTGGTTTCCCAATTTCATCTATCACAGAAGATGGTCATCCCAGCATTCTTCCCTCACCCACTAATGACCCAGAACATATGCTCCATACTTTAAATGTCTGGAGAGCGTTATTGTTTTATTTAAACAGGACATATCCCTAGAGAGGGATCTCACTCCGCCCCCTCTATTTTTGTGGTCTGTGGTTGGGCAGACTAGCCTCTTCAGAAGCATTGGCCAGGTGGATTGTCTCAACAATTAAACATTGCTGTAACCTTTGTCCATTCCAGGTCACTGCTTATTCTACCAGGGCCCAAGCATCCTCATCAGCTTTTCTCCAGGGAGTCGCGGTGGGCAAGATCTGCAGAACTGCTGCATGATTATTGGGTTCCAAATACATAAGCAATTACTCTGTGGACCTAAATTCTGCACGAGTCAGCTGTTGGAAAAGCAGTTCTGCAAAGTTTAGTCACACGACAGCCCCACACTCATCACTTTGGTAGGTGAGCTGGCTGTAGTCCCGATGTGTAGTGACATGATGTTAGCCGCCCTTAGCCCGATGCTGCTGGGGGAGGGCAGGATATAAGTAAAAGATGATGATGATGATGATGATGATGAGGGACTGCACAGACAACCTGAAGATAAAACAGGGCTACACTTGCCTGTGACTGTTGTTCATTGAGAAACTACTGTGCAGGCGCCCATTCCCTCCCTCCTGACTCCCCTGTCAGCGCTTCATGTTTTTCCATCTTTCCTCTCCTTAGGAGCTACTCTGATGGCTACAGAAAACCGATGGAAGGGGGCGCTCTCCTTTAACACTCTTAAAGTATTTGTTTTTCTTTAACAGTCTGATCATTGACTCCTCGGGCCTGGTGTGTGTGTGGCTGCCTCAGCTGGCTCACAGGCTGGATAAGAACTTTCAAGGGGCCGAATCCGGCCCCTGGGCCGTATGTTTGACACCCCTGCTCTGGAAAGTTTTATTTATTTATTTATTTACTTTATTTATACCCCACTCTTCTTATCAATGATGACCCAAAGCGGCTTACATCATTCTCCTCTACTCCATTTTACCCTCTTAACAAGCCTGTGAAGTAAGTTAGGCTAAGAGTCTATAACTGGCCTGAAGCTACCCAGCGAGTTTCCATGGCAGAGTGGGAATTTTAACCGATTCTTGTTCATGGGGGCGAAACTTTGGAACTCCCTCCCCAGGGAGATCCATCTGTCTCCCTCTATCACTGTCTTCCACCAGAGGGTGAAGACTTTTTTTGTCTCATTTGGCATACCACCAGTAAGCTCTTATTGACCCTACTCCCTGGCTGTATTTGTTTGTATATCTATGTCTTTATTGTATTGTTAATTATTTATATATACATTTTAAATGTTGCTTATATGTCTTAAATGTTTTATGCCTGATATTCACTGGCTTGGGGACTCTATTGGGGTGGAATGGTGGCATATAAATGTTTTTAATCAGAATGGATCCCCAACTTACTGGGGAGGGGGATTTGCACCCCAAGGGGATGGACAGCATGCTTTTGGCCTGTGGCCACATCTTCCCCCAGTATTCCTTGGATCTGCGTGGCTTGATCAGGCTCTCTGCTGCTTTCCGTCCCAGCCAGCCAATCACGTGGCTGCTTGGGCTGTCTGTGGGGGTGGGACTGAGCAAAAAGCCGTAAGGCCTGTTTTCACTGTGGTCTGCCTGCTCCACTTAAATGCTGCTCTCCTCGGGCCCGGGAGCATCCCGCCTCAGCGGCATCCCCATTTGACCCTCCTTTGCTTTTGTTGTTTCTCATTCATTGGCTGTTCTTTTATTTGTTATTGTCACAACTTGCTAGGTGGTTTTGGCATTGGGCTTGATCCTTTTGGGGGAAGACTGGGCCTACGTGCCCATCATCCTGGTTGGAGGCCCCATTACAGGGCCTTGAGGGTGTGGGTTAAGTAGGCATGCCCAGCTTAGGGGCTACTGGTCTCTCCTTGCCCCCAGGTAGCAGGGAGATCACACGGTGGCCTGCGCCCTGGTATTCCATATCACTGCCATCCCAGGTGAAGAGAGGCTGGTGGAGTGGCTGTGCAGCCACCAGCCAGCCAAGAGGGTAGACACTCTGTGACCCCCTCTGCTGCTCTGCCCTGCCGGTGTCTTACAGGGAAAGGCTGCTAAGCAGAGATGTTTGGTGTGGCTAGCACTAGGATGCCAAGGGGTGGGCAAAAGTGGGCAGGGCAGAGGGTCACTCACCTCATTGGCAAAATGATTGCTCTAGATGGGCAGACCTTTTCTATTGTTGAGGATGCCAGGCTCTATAGGCTGCTCCAAGATGCCCATCCCTCGTAAATGATCCTTGTATGCATCACACTGAGCAGGACTGTGGTGTCCTCCCTGTTTAGGACTGACAGGGACCACTGGGGGCACAGTTGTCTTGTGCTTGTGCACTTCATATTCAACATTAGGACCTGCCCTCAGTTGCAGCACACATTCCTCTCACTGACTGCACACTGGTGGCAACCCAAGATGGTTCTGTCAGGATCCAAGATGCAGTATAACGTAAGATGGACCTTATTGACTATTTACAATGTAGAAATCAGCATTAGAAGGAGCAGACTGACTTGCTGCTTCAACCATGATGCTGTTCATCTCTGACCCTCTAAGATCTATATCACCACCTACTTAAAGAATCGCATCCTCACAGCCACTACTGAGAAGCAGTTAGTGGCATGGGTAGGCAGGGATGTATGGATGGGCTACACCCTCCCACTGCCTCCCCTCCTGATCAGGATCCCTCCAGAGCCACTCCTGAGATAGAGGCCTTTGGAGAGGCAGCTGGCACCAATGGGAATGTGAGGTGTATGAGCCAGTACTTAATGCACTTTATGAAATAGGTTGCTGCCTTCAGAAGACTTCGCATGTGAAGGAATTAGTGGAGATATCACATGAGTCTTCAGCTTTCTGCTGTTCCAGACTAACAATGCGCTTCAGACTTATTGGATGCTTATTGGAGATAATTGATAACAGTAGCTGAATTTCCTTCATTTAAAACAGTCCAGAAGTCATGCTTGCATGGTATTTAGTTTTGATTTGGCCAATATCCTGATCCTATGGGGTACTGTGATGAAACCACAGTACAAGATCCAAGGCTATGCTCCCAGCTCTGGTGCAAGGGGTCACAGGTAGGCAGCAGAAGGGAAGAAAAAATTGCAAGTTTGTGGGGGATATGGGCTGCAAGGGTGTATGTGTGGAGAAAAGGCCAGACTGCAGTGCACTAGCTGCTCTTTGATTGTGTCACACTTTGGTCTGAATTGGATGTTTTGAGTTGTGAGTGGCTGGTCATGACAGGACCAGCCTTGCATTGGACAGGGAAGCAGGCATGCCTGTTGTGTGAGAAGGTACCTTACATATGGTTACTGGTTAACAAAGAGAACTCAGCAACAGAATTCAGCATAAGTGCCTTGCTGCTGTATATTCCATGTGGAAGCTTCTTCAAGCAGCAAATAATCCATGCACAGAGCCACAGCATCTAAAACAGTTTACAAGTGGACCACCACCATTGAAGGGAAGGTCTCCACACCTCCAGCAGCAAGTAAAAGGATTGTCTAACAAGGACCTGGTTGCTCCCCATGTAATCACAGCAATCCATATGGAAAGCTATGCTAAAGGTTGTCAGCTGTGGGCATGGATCACTTAAAACATGAAGACAGTTTGCTGTGCTCTCCATGTGCTGAGTAAAATGTAGCCTGGCTTACAGTGACAACAGCTGAAAAACATAAAGGAATAAAATTTGGATTATAAAAATTTCAATTGGATTCTGTGCAAATTCAAACCTCAAAAGTAATATTGCCCTCTCCAAAGTTACATTTGTCAAATTTCACCTTAACCAGTCCTTCATCTTTGGTTTGCCTAGCTTTATACCATACTTTGCAGAATGAGAAAACAAACAGTTATACTAGTGCCATCAGAAATCTTACCATCTGAGACAGCAGCTTATGCTTCTCAGGGACATTATCTTATGCTATCAGCAGATGGAAGCTCTTTTACTATTTATGTACTTTCGTTCAGGATTTATTCTCTGTTTTCAGTCCTGATTGTCAAAACAGTTTCACGCCATACAAAAGCAATAGTACAACATAACAGCCAAACATTAAATATTTAATAAAATCAAACTCACAGAGACAAGGGAGAACATATAGACCAGTATCCAGCAGATTATAATTAATAGACCTGTTCAGTTTGTTTTTAAATGGTCTCTGCAGTGCTTCAGACAAGACCAGTCTTGTGAATCTGGTATATATCTTGCAGGGGAAATTTCCAAACATGAGGGCCACCAAAGAAGTCATAAAATCAGTCAATGGTTGTGACATCCACAAGGGCCCTCATTCTCATGGAAGTGCTTAAGATGCTCCCTTGGGCATCCTTGAAGTAGATTGTGAGGGCTAGTAAACAATTTAGCCAGGAAATTAATTGGTAACAAGTGGAGTTGAATAGGTATTTTTGTTTTTTATTTATTTCATTTATGCCTGCTTTTCTCACCATTAGGAGCCCAGGGGCTTATATCTTTCTCCTCTCCATTTGTTCCTCACAACAGCACAGTTAGCTTAGTTAGGCTGAGAGCATATAGCCCCAAGTCATCCAGCAAGCTTCTATGACAATGGGCATTCAAACCTGGGTCTCCCAGATCCTCATCTAATGCTCTATCCACTATGCAACACTGGCTCTCATGTTCCATAAGGCATGGGAGCGACATGTTCTAATGAAGAGTTTTGTATAGCTAATATATTTTCACCCATCTCTGATACCAACTAAAGTTAAAATAAAGATACACCCTTATCTACATTTCTGATTTCTGGGATGGATACAATAATTTATCTGCACCAAGATGCAGACAGGGCTGCTGAGAGCCACCATGGGTTTGGACAAAGATTCCACCTGCACCCTTGTATGACCCTGATTCAAACTGTGTGTTTAATTTTGTAATTTTATATTTGTATACCCATACATATGTGTACCAGTATAGGATACTCTTTGTGCATCTGATGAAGTGAGCCATAGTTCAGAAAAACTTCATAACACAATAAATCTTTAGTAAGTAAAATCAGTAAGAAATCTGTTTCAATCTACCCTTGTACCTTTACCAAGCACAAAAACTAGAGCAAATTGATTATGTAGTGGTGCTTGATGAGAAATACTGGGATCACTGGGATTGATTTTGATGACATCTTTTCTAAAAAGATTGTGTCATTTGTCATATAACATGAAGCATAATGTCTACAGTAGCAAAGTTGCATTTACAAAGGGATAATAGATGTCGCACCAATACAACAGCAGCAATCTACAGCCTGAAAAGTGTTTAAATGTAATTAAATCTAATGGGGGTGGAGAAGGAGTTCTAACTTCTGTTCCACATGTGTAACCACTAAGTTATATTATCCCATTACCATTCATACAGGCCTGTGCCAGAGGAGGCCTCCTACCTGGCAGTTTTTGGGATGGCTGCTTCAGTTTTGAAATGGGGATAGACTGGAACTGAATGGATGGATTCTCCCCCTCCCCGGCTTTCTCTCACCTCCTAGTTTTCAGGTAGGCATATAAGCAACAGGCCTGCACCAGAGGCTCAAGCACAAGGGTGAGAGCACAAGGGCTCTTAGCCAGTGGCCCTCCACCTGGGGTGCACAGCTGGAATGCTGCCATTGCAGCCAAGCTACTAGAGAAGGTCCCAGTATATGTAGAGGAAAAGTCACATCAACCATGTACCTTGGAACCCAGAATAGCATCTGTTGGACAATGCTAATTAGCAACACCTTCGCAGCTGAACCTTCTTTTGCTACTTTGTGAACCAACTTGAATCTTGGAAGGAATTTGGGACCTACAGTGCTTTTGAAAGGCAAGGTCTCACAAATTGCTCTTGACCTGTGGCTCTAGGCCTGGGTACACAGCTGAGGTACACAATGACTGAAGGAAGGTTTGCCAGTACTGGGATGAGAAAGTCTCACCAGTTATATAAGTGGTTACCGACATAGAACTACATCTGTTGAACAACATTGACATCAGCACACACATAGTCAGTTGAAACAGTTTCTGTCCAGTCACTAGAATGTTGATCTTTGGTTGTTTGAGTGGCTTATTATTGTTTTGCGGGCAATCTTTACCTATAGCAGGATGTCTGATGAATGAAATATTTCAGTGCAGTTGGGAGCTGGTAGATATGGGTGTGGGATGTATCAAAGAAGGCCAGTATGTGATAAGGATGCTTTCTGCCTATCTAACCTCTGTACCCTCCCAAGTGTTGATGAGGCAAAGGACCCTATTTCCTCCACCTGTACACTAACACTATGTAATACCAGATCAGTAAGCACCAAACTGCACAACTGTATGAGCTATTATAGGGAGAGGAACTTGACCTGGTTTGTATTACAGAGGCATGGCTGGAAGAAAACGACATGATGGGTTTGTCCTAGCTAACACCACCTGGTTATGCAGTCCTCCATCATCCATGCACAGTTGGCTGGGGAGGAGGTGTGGCCATTATCCTCTGTGAGTACTTCACCATCCACATATTTCTAATGCAAACCATTACTGGCATTGACTGTGTGCTTCTCACATTAGGGACTAAGGATAGATGAGGCATTCTGCTTGTTTGCAGCTGCCTAATTCTCCAGTCTGAATTGGCAGAAGTGATCTCAGATGTAGTGCTGGAAACACTGAGCCTCATCATTCTGGGGGACTTCAACATTCATGCTGAGGATACCTCGTCTGGGCCAGCCCAGGATTTTATAGCTTCTTTGTCTGTCTTGGGTCTCTCCCAAATTGTGACTGGCCCAACACATGAAAGAGGCTACACCTTGGACCTAATCTTTTGTACTGAATCTTTGAGGGAAGGTTTGATTTTGAGGATGCAAATTTTCCCAGAACCATGGTCAGGCCACTGCCTATTCAAAACCAAGGCCAATGTGGCTCCAACACCCCACAGAAGAAGGGGTCCAGATAGAATGGTGCACCCATGGAGGCTTATGACTCCTACTGTATTCCAAAATGCCCTAGGGGGATTTAGGATTCCAAACACGTGCTCTGTTGAGGTTTCAGTAGAAGTATGGAGTTTGAAGCTCCTTGAAGCTATTGACAAGGTTGCCCCTTGATGACCTCTCCCATTCTTGGGATGAAACTCAGCCCCATGATTTACCATGGAGCTAGGTGATCTGAAAAGGGCTGGGAGACATCTAGAGCAGTGCTGGTAGAGAACTTGTACTGAATCTGACAGATCATGTTATAGAGCTTGCTGTAAGACCTATGAAGCGGTGGTGATGGCGGCTAAGAAAAGTTACTTCTCTGCTACTATTGCATCAGCTAGTTCATGACCATCCCAGTTGCTTAAGGTAACATGGTATCTGCTGACTCCTGAAAATGAGCCTTTATTGTATCATGGCCAGACAATTAATTGTGATACTTTTGCAAAGTTTTTTTTCTGATAAAAGTTCAACAGTACAGTCTGATTTGCATGCTGACTGTAACATAGGTCCACTGGAAGAAGAGCCAGTGTGGTGTAGTGGTTAAGAATGGTGGACTCTAATCTAGTGAACTGGGTTTGTTTCCCCACTCCTACTCATGAAGCCTGCTGGATGACTTTGGGCTAGTCACAGTTCTCTCAGAATTCTCTCGGCCCCACCTACCTCACAAGGTTCCTGTTGTGTGGGTGGGGAAGGGAAGGTGATTGTAAGCCACTCTGAGACTCCTTAAAAGCAGAGAAAAGGCGAGGTATAAAAACCAACTCTTCTGCTTCTTCTTCCAATACACCACCTGTTCTATTTATGAACCATTTTGACCCAGTTTCCACAATGGATGCTGACAAGCCCCTAGGATCAGTGAAGGCTGCCTGTGCCCTGGATCCTTGCCCATCCTGGCTTCTAAAACCATGTAAAGTCCACATCAAAGAATTCTTAGTATCTATTATAAACCAATCACTAACTCAGGACACTTTCCCTCAACCATTCAAAGAGGGAGTTATCCATCCACTACTAAACCCCCCTCATCACTACAGAAAAATGATGTAGCCAGTTATCACCCTGTATCTAATCTGCTCTTCCAAAGAAAAGTGATTGAGAGAGGAGTAACAGGCCAGGAGTAGCAACAGTGAACCATGCTATCTCGTTGAGATGCCTGGAGGCAGAAGTAAGCATCAGGGGTTGTACATTGGACTGTTTCAAATCATTCCTTTCAGATCGGACCCAAAGAATTGCCATTGGAGCCCAGTTATCATCAGTGTGGGACCTATCCATGGGGTCCAATCCTATCCCCCATGCTTTTCAATCTCTATGTAAAGCCCTTAGGCCAAAACATTTGTAATGTTGGGGATGGCTGTCATCAATATGCAGATGATATCCAGCTATATATATCCTTAACCAAATCTCCTGGTGATGTGGTAGAAGTCCTGAATGGCTGCCTGGCTGCTGTGGTTAAGTGGCTAAGAGTGAACAAATTGAAACTAAACCCTGGAAAACCAGAAGTAATGCTGGTTGAGAAGACAGAGGTATTGAAGGACATTGTGCTTCCTACTTTTGATGGGGTTCAGCTGACCCTTGCCGACTCAGTTAAGAGCCTCGGGGTTATACTGGACCTAACATTATTGCTGGAGAAGCAAGTTAATGCAAGTGCAAAAAAGTCTTTCTTCCATCTCAGCATAGCTAGAAAAATAGCCCCTTACCTATGTATGGCTGATCTGGCCACCTGGAATTCCATGGTGTCATCCAGACTAGACTACTGCAATGCACTGTACATTAGACTCCACTCAAAATCCATTTGGAAACTCCCGTTAGTGCAGAATGCCACCGCTCAGGTATTATAGGGAGCTAGATGGAGCATGCATATTACTCCCATTCTACAGTCACTCCACCGGCTGCCCATCAGTCACCAGGCTCAATTTAAAGTATTGGCTATCACATACAAAGCTCTTCATGGCCTTGGACCCTAATAGTTGGAGGACTGCCTCTTCCCCTACGCTCCACGATGACAGTTTTGCTCATCCAAGCAAGGTCTTCAGCAGGCACCATCCTGCAAATAGGCAAAGTCAATAACTGCCCGTACACATGCCTTCTCTGTTGTGGCCCCCACCTTGTGGAATGGCCTGCCTGAGGAGGTCAGGAAAGCTCCCATTTTCCTGGCTTTCCATAAACTATGCAAAACTGAACTATTCAAGAGGGCTTTTTCTACACAGGCAATAGGGTAGTACTGTAACAAAAGTCTTCACAAAATGAATTGGATAAATTATTGGGGACTGTGGGTTGACTCTCATCATGTAATTTTGCATCATTTAATGTGTCATGTTAACATTTACACTTTGCTTCTGTTTTTAGACTTCTGGTTAGATCTACAACCGAAATCCTACTTCATTGTTTGTCCCATCTTTGTTGATTGCATTGACTCAGTCAATAGTCAGGCCGCCTTGAGTCCCAATGAGAAAGGCAGACTATAAATAATGTAAATAAATAAAAAATAAAAATAAATATGGGGGGTGACATCCTTTTACTATTTTGATAGATCATGAATAAATATTAACTCCCCTTCTTCTGTTCATAATACTAACAAGGGTTTGCTGCTATACTGCTATTAAATACTTCTAAGTTACCAACTAGGATAAGGATGAGGAGCTGAGATCAAGACTGACAAATGGGGGGTGGGTTAGAAGGGGGAGAGAAGTTAAAGCGTATCACGAAAGGAAGAGAGCAAAATACAGTGTGGGAAGAGAAAGAAAGAAAAGAGGAAAGGTTGGCAGGATATGCAAGTATATGCTTCCTCATAGCAAACTGCAACACAAACAAAAAATGTGTCTTGTGGCACTTTAAAGATTTATTATAGTAATAGCTCTCACCGGTAAGAGCGCACTTTATCTTTTCGTTAGGGCAGCAAACACGTGAATCAGAGGGGCAAAAGGCACACACTTCTGCGGAATTCTCCTCCTCTCACTTCTGCAGCTCTCATTCCTCTTGAGCAGAAGCATCAAACAATATATCCAAACTCCCCCTTCTTGCCCTGGCAAGAGCCCACTCCCCCCCCCCATTTGTTAGACGCTACAGCCACATGAACTCCTTGCAGACGCCCCGGGGGTGGGGAGAGCCTTCCTCTGCTGCAAGCTATCCGCATCCTCTCGGCTTGCCCTCGCTTTTGGGCGCTGTCCATGGTTGCAGCAACTGCCTGTGTGACGTCAGCCCGCCTGAGCGGCTCAGCGATTGGCGGTGGGGCTCGGCCGGCCTGTGGAATCGCGCGAACTCTTCCCTGCTCCCCCCCCGCCCCCTTTGCCTAAATAGGGAGAGCGGCCAGCGGGCAACGCTGGTCTACTGGGACACGCAGCAGCAGCAACTCTCGCTGGAGCTGCGGGAGGCAGGAACCGCCCTTCCAAAGCCGCTCAGGCCTCTGGCATGGGACTTTGCCCTGGCTGAGCTGCAGCGGCAGGCCACCAGGCAACATGGAAGAATTTTTGCAGCGTGCCAAAACAAAGCTGGTAAGCCCCGCAGGAAGGAAAGGGTAACTTTAAAGGAGTTTGTGGTTGCGTTCGCCTGTTCTCTTCCTGGGCATTTTTTTTTTAACTTTTGGAAGGCATCTGCCGACCTTGTATGAATCACCAGCATCTTGATGATGATGATAGGGGTGATGATGATAACAACATTGTTATAATTCCTAGTAATTATTTTTGAGTGATTTTGATTAAGATTTTAACTGCATTGTTACTGCTGGAACCTGGTACATTTCAAGCTTTGAGCACATAAAAATTCTCAAGGAAATGTCCACATGAGAAATAACAAAAAAACTTATGCTACGCATTTGGTTTTAAAGAGTCTCTTATAGCTGGCAAATGAAAGTCTGGTCCAAGTTATGTGAACATCTGTTTATCTTTAGGATGGTCAGGTAAGAGATGTAAATGCAGTAAAAACCCAGTCAATAATATTTTAATGAAATAGCACCAGGCCAGTTGGTCTACTCATTAAGTCTTCTCATGTTGTTTCAGCTAAAGCTGGTGTTACATTTTAACACTGCTATAAAATCATATGTCTCAATGTTTCTGCATTTATGGCAAATGCTGTTTCTAAAATCCATTTCATGTATACTCTGGCTATTCTTCAGTTCCTTGTCATTATCATTCAGGATCATTAAATAGGGTGGAGAGTGTTGATGTTCACTAAGTGCATTTTGCCTCAGTGTGATATATATTCAAGATCTACTCATGCTCCGATTTCCATCACTGACTTTTACTGAAAAAGAATAATAAAAGTGTTTTTTGCTACAAACTTCTGTACTTCTTTGTGATCTGTGAAGAGAGACACAACACTTATAAAAATATCCAAGCTATTAGTTGTTTACTTTATCATAAAACTTCAGTAATAAATGTTAATAGATGTACTTAAGTTTCTTTTTCAAAACAATGCTTTAATGCAAAGGGGAAAAGGTTTTAATCGGTGATGACAAAGCATAAGAGGAAATACATAATTGATTATCCTCTTATCTATCAGCAGAAGAACATACTGAAGTCTACATTAAGTTGGAAGCATGGTCACATGGCAGGAAATGACCAGTGGTACTTTTGATTTCTGCCTTCTAAAGTTTTTCTTGCAATATGTTATGTTACTGTCTTTTAAGACTACTTACCGGGTAATTGTAAGAATCCTTTCCTGGGAGTAAGCCCCATTGAATGACTAGAATAGTATTCTGAGTAGACCTTCTTATGATGTCACTGTAACAGTATTTGCTTACTGTTTTCTTATTTTCTTATGATGTCACTGTAACAGTATTTGCTTACTGATGGCTAACATTAGGTCTCCCCATGTCTATTGGGAGCCACTCTGAGCCCTGCTAGACAGGAGGAGGGTAGGATATAAATACAAACAAACAATAAATATTATATTGTCGAAGGCTTTCACGGTCAGAGTTCATTCAGTAACAGTCCTTCAGTGTTACTTCTCTGAAGATGCCTGCCATAGCTGCTGGCGAAACATCAGGAAAGAAAATACCAAGACCATGGTTACACAGCCCGGATAACCTACAAGAACCAATAAATATTATGTATGTATCAAATGAAAATGCAACCATTTTGAATTCTTAAGTAGGCTAGCTGCATTAAAAGACAAAGTCACTATATCAGTGTCATTAAAAAGGCAAAAACTGGTGGAATATTAGATCCATTCTGATTTATTGAAAAATGAGTTTTCATAGATGATGGCATATGTCATCAGATGCTTTATAATTGTGTGTATGTTTTACATAGTCTTTTCTTTGCTTGTGAAAAGCAAGGGAGATTATTAAAATCAATTACATCACTATTAGCCCTAACCTGGATGGCCCAGGCTAGCCTGATCTCATCAGATCTCAGAAGCTAAGCAGGGTCAGCCCTGGTTAGTATTTGGATGGGAGACCCCCGAGGAAGTCCAGGGCTGCTGTGCAGAGGAAGGCACTGGCAAACCACCTCTGTTAAGTCTCTTGCCATGAAAACCCCGAAAGGGGTCGCCATAAGTCAGCTGCAACTTGAAGGCACTTTACACACACACACACACACACACACCACTATTAAATTGCTGATTAGTTCCTCTTGATTGAAGAAGAATAAGCAGCATATACATTTATACATTCAAGAAAAAGAAAAACAAAGTACTATTTTTTTAAATCAACTGAGGAATGTCATGCTGTAGTCCTTTCTGTCCCCCCCCCCCCAGTATTATATGCCTTCCTTTCATATATGGGTCAATGTTATATCAGACAACCTCCAGGCTCACACAGTACTAACATATTATGCTGTTAGTAGAGAGAGCCGGTTAGCATTGCTGACACACACAGCTGATGTTTGGGCCAGGACTGAGCAAGAGGCAGCCATGACAAGCTCCTGTTTGTTTACAATGGCAAGAGCAACAGCAGCCCTTGTTCCCCAAGCAACAGCAATGAGATCTTCATTCCTGCACACAAGAAAACATACAGCTGGCAAGTGAAGAACAGGGATTTGTGGAGGAGTATGTGGAAAAGAAGACACCAAATCCAAGCCTGAAGGGATTCACATATGTTGATCTGAGTGGTGTGAAGTGGTGGAACACGCAGAATGCTAAGAAATCCTAAGGTGGCCCCAAGTGCTGCCATGAAGCGAGTGGCACTGATACATGAATATGATGACTTTGTGTCGGTCCTTTGGGTGTCTGGACCAATTCTTTCCTCCAGATTGTACCAGAGACTGGCTTAGAGTCTGAATTCCCTAGGATAGGTTTGGAGGCTCTCCTTCAAAGCATCCCCTGGCCGCCTTCATTCTACATCTGGCCTCAGGAATTCTTCTCTTCCCCTCATCATTTTACTGTAACGGTGGTCAAAAGACTGGTGTGCACCCTGTCATAACTGACCTCTTTTTTTCCTGATCCTCTCTCAAAGCCCAGCTTCCTAGGGAGAGGTCGAGAGGACTATGGGATGGAAGCAGTAACGGTTCCTATGGTCTTTCTTGCAATTTACAGTATGGGAATTTAGAATGATAACCTTTTGCCAGGTTTCCTTGGGACAGCAATGTGGGAAAGCAAAAAATTGAAGCTGAGGAATCCAAATACAACCCCCCCCCCCCCAGGACAAACTCCTTTGAGGTTTCTACAGTATGGGATAAAATGGCAGCCTGTGCCAAGCAGCTGCTCCACAATGTGCTGCCTCTATGTCATGTTGACTTGCAGCCCCAGTCAGGTGGTAGACAGCATTTTTAAGTCAGCCCCAGAGCTCAGCCTGCTGCTCCAGTATGGCTGGGGATAGCCTTGGAGTATGCTTGGCACTGGCAGGTTGCAGAACTGCCTATATTTGTGTCCGGCCTAGGCACTGGCATCAGAGGCCCTGCCCAAGGTGGGTAGGCAAGGGGCATGGTGAATGTTCCTGGCAAAAATTTCCTGCCCCACTTTGTTGGTTGCTTCAGGGCTAAGGTAGAATTTTGGGGGCCTTTTTTTAATTGGCTGGGAGGAGAGGTGTTTATTCATCTACTTCAAACTGCAAGTGTTGGGGAGGTAATTTAGATAGGCCTGGTTCATGGTGTGTGTGTGTGTGTGTGTGTGACAGATTACATTCTAATTGGTGGCTGGCAGGATTAGTGTGAGTTTGGTGATTCATGTTTATTAAATGGATAAACTTGGATGGGGAGAGGAAACCAATCGGGTACCAGACCCAGGGCTTGGGGAGGAAATGCTCTTGGTGTTGGGCATCTCTGGTCTGAACATGCATGCTTACTGGCATTGAGGGATGGTGTTGATGATCAGCGCCTCTTGACACATTTTGGTGTGCAGGCTATGACAAGTGGAACCAAGTATGCAGCTCCCCAAACACTGGCAAACCTTTTGGGTAACCACTTAGGTAACCCACACTAAAGGGAGGAAAGAGTAAATTAGTCAGCTGGTAACAAACCACAGTTTAACCACTGTTTGATGTCTAGTGTTTCTTTTTGGAGGTCTGGGGGAAAAAGTTGCCCTGACCATATGCGAAATGCTGTTTTCTGTTGCTGCGCTAGTCAGGGGAGACAATATGGAGCTCGATAAATCACTGGAGTAAGGCAGCTTTGTATGTGCACAGATGTTCAGGTTTGTTTGACTGGAGACTGGCACTAGTGACCCTCAAAACATCTATGGTAAAAGGAAGTGTTTTATATATGGACTTTATCAATTTATTTAAATATTTCTGGCCTGCCTTTCACCAAAGCTCCAAGGCATCTGTTATCTCAGTAGACTGACAATATGCTGTGTTAAAACATTTTCAGAGGAGTCCTCAGATGAATCTCTCTGTCCACCATTGATCCTAAATGTAACAGCTTGTGTTCAAACATTGCTGCCACCCGCACTGCTCTGATACATTCAGGGGAAAGTGTGTGTTTATTTCTACTGTGATTGATGAGCAGATTTTAATTAGGCAGGGAACCATCAAGCTGAAGTCACAATATCTTTCATTTTAACAGCCAGTTTTACTGTGCAGTAATTTATTACTTAATGTCTAAAATATTGCAATTTATTATGCCCTTCCTTTTAACTTAGTTTTGGCTGAAACACTCTTTGGATTAAGGAGGTTTCTTTTCCAGAACAGTTCTGCATTACCTTGCATATTACTAGTCATGTCCTGAAAGAAGGTATTAGCAGAAATGTTGAATATGTGTGCTTATGCAGAAAGACAGAAGTTTCCTTGTGGATCTATTATCCAAAACAGCTAACAGCCCAATCTGAAACTCTTGATGTCAGTGCACTGTTGACATAAGCGTGGTCTTGGTGCTACCAAATTGTACCCTGTGCTTGCTCAGCAGAAAGGAAATGGAGATAGAGAGATAGACAGACAGATAGATATCAATTTATTGTGGCACAGACAGCAGCAGCCCTGGAACAAATGCACCCCAGACAGGTCCACCCACAGTAGTGGGGTTGAGTCCCTCCTGCAACCATATTTATTTTTCCCTGGTGGACACATAGGGGAGGAATCATGGCCTCGTCTGACAGCATCACCCGCATGCCTCTACAGTTCACATGGGAGAGGCAGCCTTGATAGATTGTCCAAGAAGACCTCTTCAGTACGAGGGTGCAGGTCTTTGGTGAAGAAGGGTTAAGGATACTGGCCTATTTCCAGGCAAAGGGGATGCAGATACTATTGCAGAAACAAGGAAACTCAGAACCGCACATCCCCACCTGCAGTGGCAAGTTACAATGGCATTCCATGACAGTGACATGTAGTGATATGCTGCCAGCTTATCAGCAAGCCCCCCCCCCCCCCGGCAATTCTTATTGCTAGCAGCTATTTAGAGAGGGAAGGTTATGGCAATATACAGAGTAAGTGTAGGTATGTAGAAATGTTTGCAGCAGGTACAGCTTGAAGTAGGAAATGCTTACCTGTATGGGGTGCATTATCTTGGCATCTACAGTTGGCTCCCACTTTGTGTTTGTATCATGATGGTTCTGAGCAAATATTAGCAATATCCCATAATGGAGTTTATTCTCATCTTGACTGTTTATGCAAAATGCTCTTTCTGTAGCTTGCCTATCACTAAAGCCTCCTTGTGTGTGCTTTGTGGGCACAGAATGTAAGGCTAGAGAGATGCTACACCTCTTGTCATCTGAGATAGGGGTGTTCTGGCTGGCATTATTGCTTAGGAGCGCTATGATTGGCTGTAGACTGAATTGGTATCTGTGCTGCAGCATGGTTTGAAGGCATGATGGGAAGCTGGATAGGGCAGTTGTATTTTCACTCTCCATGATTTCTATGAGATTTCCCTCCAGTTATGCCAGGATTATCATTGGTGTAATGTTATGCTGGCAGTGAGGAGTAGGCTGGGAGGCTGAGGATATTGACTATGTCACTCATCAACATCGTAGTTACATGTTAAAGTTCAACTGCTGTACACGGGCATAGGACTAGAAATGCACTCCTAAACAAAGTTACCCCTTCTAAGACCATTGCCCTCAAGGTACTTTGAAGGGTGTAGCTCTGTTTAGGATTGCACTGTAATTCAGTATCTAAAGCTGTTCAGAGCCAGGTCTTAGAATTGTGCTGTACAGTTATGATAATACATTAATATGTTTTATTTAACTCCTAGTTTGACTTCCTTCTTTATTATGAAAGAAGAAATTCTGTTCTCTGTGTAGAATTATGTCATAAAAATGGGGGGGGGCAGTGATGTGTTTTGAAAACAAACAAACATTTAAGAATTGGCTTTTGGATTTGCAGGAATATGGCAAACGCTATTAGAGGTCCAGTGAGAGAAGCTCCTAAATATACACAGTTGGCTATTGCTGAGCTGATTTCATTTTAATTACTCTTGGCATGGTAGTCATGAGTGACAGTTGATTCATCATGTAAAATGCTAAAATATGTTTCCTAATAGGGTGTTAACAGCAGGGAGCCGAAAAGCCTAGGCCTTTCAGTAGAGAAGGATGGGAACTGCTTCAAGAGGCTGTGTTGGCCTGCTATACTTCCATGCTAAGCCTCTCCACTGCAAAGTGTCACAACTTAAACCAGGCATTGTTTGTTGGACCTGCTACGCTTGGACTAAGCAATAAATGTCCCTGTTTAAAGCATGTAAAGTAGAGGTAGAAAGGAAAGAGAAAGAAGGCTTTTCTCCCCTGCAAACTAAAACCAGAGATTATTTTGCTTTCAACATAATCTTTGTTTGT
This sequence comes from Euleptes europaea, assembly GCF_029931775.1. NCBI lineage: Eukaryota > Metazoa > Chordata > Lepidosauria > Squamata > Sphaerodactylidae > Euleptes > Euleptes europaea. The sequence continues at coordinate 52,404,039 of NC_079315.1, read as the reverse complement.
TTGTTTTAGCCCTGATTCATAATCTCCACTCTTTGATTCATATTAAGCTACCAGTGGAAAACAAAAGATTCCCAGATGTTGCCTAGGCAGCTGATCTGGTGTAGTACTCCCAGCATTGGTCTAAGGGGTAATATTTTCTCCTGGTCCAAGAAGTTGTAGTACTTTCATAAAAGAGTAAAATCTCATTGGTGATACAAAAACACATCAGAGAGTCAGGTCTGCTAAGAGCCATCCCAAAGATTCCATCTGCCCTCCCTCACACCCCCAAGATCCATTTTAAACATCATATGAAATTAAATAACTTGCGGGGTCCCTTGCTCCCTCACAGTGACCAGAGCCCTCAAAATTATTTTGTCCTGTTTCTTTACATAAAGTATACTTTATTTATTTATTTCATTTATACCCCACTTTTCTCTCCAATGGGGACCCAAAGTGGCTTACATCATTCACCTCTCCTCCATTGTATCCTCACAACAATCCTGGGCAGTAGGTTAGGCTGAGAGTGCACAAATGCCCCAAGCTTCCATGGGAGAGTGAGAAGTTGAACCTGGGTTTTCCAGATCCTAGTCTCTCTAGGCGCTATACCTCACTGGCTTTCTTTTCCCTATTGTCTTTAATATCTTAGAAGCCTCACAGTGCAATCCTCAGCAGCATTACACCCTTCTAAGCCCATTGACTTCAACAGACTTAGAAGAGTGTTATCTCTGTTTAGGATTGCACCTTACAGCAATAGGGTTGCTTGTATCTAATCAAATATGTTCCCAGAGTGGACTTTTGGAGCAGGACTGTCCTTTTTCCTCCTTCCGCTACAGCCCACTGTGCCAATCCTTAAATTTTGTTTGTGGGGATCACAATACAAAGTGCAACAGTGGAGTCTGCACAGGGAGGGAACAATTGTCAGAGGTTGGTGCTTCCTCTTCTGAAGAATGGCTGGATAAACCAGTAAGTATAACTTCAATATTCACAGTCAGCCCTATACCCAAAGGTGATGATGGGAACAATACTTTAAAATAAAGTAAAATAAATAACCGTATGTAAAATATCAAAATTAATACAGTGGGATTCCTCCCTTCAACAATAATGAAACCTCTTATTTCAGTGGATTTTGTCAGGGTTTTGTCCAGTGGAAATCCAGTTAATAATTGCCTAGATAAATGCACTTTGTTCAGGATTAGTCATAAACCAAAACATGTCCTCAGGTAAATCGTAATGTATTAAGAACTAGAAGAATTAGTAATGTGGCAGAAACCAAGCCAATCACATTTAGTCTATGGCATTTTAAAAAAACCCACTCTACTATTATTAGTTTTAGCAATTACAAAAAAACCTTTCTACGAGATGCGAGATTTTACTCTGTGAATCCACTCTGTGGAGGAAGAATTCAAGATGTTTCCAACATATTCCATTTTTTAAATGCATCTGTAAAAAAAACTAAAACCTGGCCGTGTAAAACTGTAGTATATAAATGTGTGTGTGTATATCGTATATTAATCTGTTTATACGTATATGTGTCTGCTACAGGTACGCTCACTAGAGTGCTAGGATTGGATCTAGTTCCCCTCAAACTGAACACTAAATAGCAATTACAAGTTTACTGCCTAGTAAGAGATATGAAATCTTAAAGTGTGATGCAGCCTATAGTATAGTTCAGAGGTTAAGAGCAGAAGGTTAACATTATATTTCCCCTTCTTACCACTTGGACTATGACTTCAAAAGGGTTGTTCTGAAAACAGCCTGCACTGAAATTTTACAATGTGCATTATTGATTGATTCTACCATAAGAGCTCCTGTGCTCTTCTAAAATGCAGTGCATTGACCTAATGGGCTTAATGGTGCTATCGTAGCCCCATAATGGCTAGTATTGTGCATTCTTATTTATGCCTTGGCTTTGCCTGCAGGATAATTCTGCAAAACCAGTAAGAGCCTGGATGCTTGAAATTGGTACTACAGTTCAGAACCTTCTATTCTCATGTCTGCTGACTGCTTATTCATTTAAGACAGTGTGTGCAGCTCCTTTCATCTCTGGAATGCAGTGGGTGTATGGAAGGAAGAGGCCTGACCTCCTCACCCTGCTGCTGTTTTGCAATCTGTGGGGTTTTTCAATATGCAGACAACTGAAACTGGGATTAAAAATGCAAGAAATGTAGATGAATTTGCAGGTCCGCCTCCCCCCTAAACAGAAGCAGTTTACTTCTACAATTGAAATTCCCTGCCACATTTCAACTTGCCTAGTGGTAATTTGGATTTAAACTACTGCTGGAAAACCCATCAGGTTGTTGTGTCCCCCTTGGATGCTCTGAAGAGACAGTGCCAATGTTTTGAAGTGGTGTATAACTAGCCTAAGTCGGGTGGAGTGCTTTTTAAAAAGATATCATCTTTCATATTTCCATTTTTTCTGTAACAAGATCTGTGGGACTTAGATTACTAATGCCCTTCACTGTTTTGCCTCCATATGGAGCAAGAAAGTGGCTAACCAACATTTAATTACATTGAGTTAGGGTTTAGGGAAAAGAGTGCTATTGGACAGATGTATCTGATCTGCAGAGCTATCTTCAGTCACCACTCTTTGTAAAGTTTTGCTCCGAAAGAGAAAAGTAAAAATGAGGAATGCCCTCCAGCTCTGGACCGGAATGCATTTTTATGACAGGTAGAAACTAGATTCTGTAATTCAGTGTTGTCTGCATTGTACTGTCTGAAGTAATGACATCTTGTTGTTTTGTGATAAGTTTAAAAACATTATACAAAAAGAACCTTCTGGATCACTCCTAGGGTCCATCATCCTGTTTCTTATAGAGGTCAGCCAGGTGCTTATAGGAAGCTCATAAGCAGGACATGAAGGGAATAGACCTCTGTTCCCCCTCACAATCACAACTCGTGAGGTATACTTCCTCTGCATGTGGAGATTCATTCAGCTATCATGGCTAATAGCTGTTGATATATCAGACTTCCATTTTAATCTCATTCTTAAAACTATCCAACCTACTGGCTTTAACCACATCTTCTAGTGGTGAATTTCAGACGTAAATAATATTAATTGTATGACAAAGTGCTTACTTTTGTCTATCCTGAATTCACTGCCAATCAATTTCACTGGATGATGATTTGGAGTTCAAGAATTATGTGACAAGGGAAAACAATTTCTTGTTGTTCCTTCTCCACAATATTCATAATTTTATAAATGCTATCAGGTCTCCCATTTTCCTTACAAGAATACATAGGGTTGGGTTTTTTGGTTTTTTTGCTATTATTTCTGTTTGAATTCTTGAGGCTATTACTGGATCTGCTAACACCAGCAAGCAGTAGAAAAGAGTAAATTGTAAACAGAAAAGTCACTTTCTGCTGTACTTTCCATGTCAGGTAGCTTGTAACATAACCACACTAGGTTGTACTCTGGAATGAACATGCATTAACCCCCCCCCCCCCAATCAAAATAAAACAAAAAGCAAACAAAGAGAGGTGAATTATCTTATGCAGTTATTTTTGACATGTTCTTTCTCTGGAGTCTGAGATTAAAAAGGTTGTCAACAACAGACATATCCAAAGCATTTGAAAACACAATTAAGTCAGCTGACTGCCACTTTTAACAGGAAGTAGTGTCTGAGGGATGTTCCCCCGAGGCCCAAAATGAATACATACTTGTAATTAATGTAGAAATGGGCTGTATGTCACCTTTATATTGAAATATCACGTATCTTGAAATGTAAAAAAAACCTAACCTTCACAACCAACTGTTCAGACATGATAGTTTGAGAGACCTAGTAGGCTAACTGACTGGTGAAATGCTCTTGAAGTATTGCCATGCTTGTCTTGTGAGATTCATAGAACATTCTGAGTGCATTAAACAGAGAAATAAATCTATCAACAGTAGGGTTGCCAGGTCTCTCTTCACAACCAGCGGGAAGTTTTTGGGGCGGAGCCTGAGGAGGGTGGGTTTTGGGGAGGGGAGGGACTTCAATTCCATAGAATCCAATTGCAAAAGCGGCCATTTTCTACAGGTGATCTGATCTCTATTGGCTGGAGATCAGTTGTAGTAGCAGGAGATCTTCTGCCACTACCTGGAGGTTGCCAACCTTAATCAACAGCTATTAGTCATGATAGCTAAATTGGAACTCTGTATTCTGAAGAGGGTATGCCTCTGAACAACAAGCCACAGAAGGAGCCGTTGTGTTCATGCCATTCTTAAAGTTCAGCGCTGATTAACAAACCCTAGTTTAACCTGTGGCTTGTGTCTGTTGTCTTCATTTTGGGATGTAGGGATAAGCAATTTGTGAAGCTCGACCTTTGTATAGTTTATTTTGCTGATTGTCTTTGTGGAGAAATGCCCTCCATCCAAGAATTCAACCCACTGTCTCAGTCAGTTCTACCATGAGTAAGAACCCAGCTGGAAACTAGTAGCTGGCAGAAGGAGAGGGGGGGTTGAAAAAGGAGCCATCATGTCTGAGCATAGAGCACTCAAGCTCTTGTTTATGCCAATGACTCTGGCCAAAGCAAGATAATGGTTTATTACCTTACATAGGGTTGCCAGCTCCAGGTTGGGAGATACCTGGAGATTTTGGGGGCGGAGCCTGAGGAGGGCAGGGTTTGGGGAGGGGAGGGACTTCAATGCCGTAGAGTCCAATTGCCAAAGTGGCCATTTTCTACAGGTGAACTTATCTCTATTGGCTGGAGATAAGTTGTAATAGCAGGAGAGCTCCAGATACTACCTGGAGGTTGGCAACCCTAACCTTACAGCCTCCTAGTATGTCACATACAAAGAGGGAAACAATGAAATTACTAGAATGTAAACTCTTCCTTTGGGACAGGAAGCGACAGTAAAGTCACCCTCATGGGGAGAGGGAGAAAAACAGAGGTTATTTAAACTCAGGTCATGAGGAAGAAGCGCTGTTACTATCTTCTATGGCTTCTGACCAAGGAGTCCTACAGGACTACACTTTTACCTAGGGACTCCATCTTGTCCTCAAAGCAAGAGACAATGGGGAGAAGACATAACCATGAGAACTAAGGTAATGCTGGACTTTAAACTGTTGCAGCTTCAAGTAAAGCTAGCATGTCCTAATAAAACACCATTTAGGATAAGCTCCAAGTGTAGGGAACTGTATTAATTAATTTTTAAAATATTTTGAATGCTTTAAGCCTGATCTCTGGATAAACATCATACCTATTTAGTCTTGCTATCTGAAGTGTAGTAATGGGGAGGGGCAGCATTTAAACTCAACATCCCAGGAGCATGATAGCTGAAATGAGCAAAGTTGTGATAGATCACTTCCATGCTTGTAGGAATGTAAGCAGGAGGTTTGGCAGCTAGACAAAGCCTCTAAGCAACAAAGCAGGTTCAGAATGCTAGACAGATGACTCTGTCAGAATTGTTGGAGTCAGTGGGTGATACTAGTTTGTTTTTGATACTCTGGGGAAGTGAGAAGAGGGGGTGGAGACCTGGGATGGCTGCAGGGCTTTTCCACCCTCCCAAGGGTCAACCAGAAGGAACCCGGACAGGCTCGTGAATTCATTTCTTCACAGTCTAGTACAAGGCTCCAAAATATGTCACAAAGTTCTGAATAAAAGGGTTTCATTACATAGCGATTACACAGAATTAACAGAAGACCTAAATATACATCAGAAGGAACCTGGATTATGTGATGATGTTTTGTACCTTTTAAAAAAAACTCTTGTTTTTGTTTGGCCTTTCTTTTTAAAGAATGTTTAAAGAAAATTCTTTGAATGTTGCATTATGTCTTATTGCTCAGATGTGCATCTTACATTATATGAATGGACTCTTTAGGTAGGGTGTATGTGTTAGATTTTATTACTGACATTTTTGTCCAAATTACATGACTCCATAAGTTTGCTGAAATATTTTAATTTATTAACTTATTTGAAACATAAGGGCATTTTCCATCATAAAGTTTGCCTGGTGTTTTAAGTAGTATAACTCATTAGCATAATTCTAATCTGAAACCATATCTTGAAAGAATGGCTAACACCTAATGCTATTACTGGTAGATTAATTATCTTGTCATTTAAAGGAAGCTAAATCAATTTACTGGAATTAGTACATATCTACTCCACCCATCATGAAATATACAGTACTTTATAGCTACAGCTACTTAATTTTTTAACGACTTCTATTGGGTAATGGATATTGTGGATATTTTTCCTGTTTAGCTAGTTTAATTTAAGGAAGATTTTGTTAGTTTGATTCCCCCACCCCCTAGAAATTGTGAATCAACTACACTAGCTCTCTAGCAAACCATTTCAACAATAAAGATATGTCACCCATAGCCCCTAAACTACATGTGCAAGACCCAGACCCAAGTTTCTGGATCTTAGTCTATGTATATATACATGTACTGACTGATTAGGAAATGAAAAGGAGGCACTTGTACTTAACCAGCTGGACTTTATTGATTAATAAGTGGATAGAGAGAAGGCAAGAAAGAATGGCAATTTAAATAGCAACCAATGGTCAAAGTATGGTTATTTATTTATTTAGAACATTTTATGCCACCCTTCCACCCAATCAGGGTCCAGAAGGTGGTGAACATAAAAAAAATAAACAATTAAAACATAAAATTCAATTAAAACATACAAAAAATACTAGAAGGAGGGCCAATAATGGTTATTGTTGGCAATTTCAAGTCACACATCAACTCAAAATGGTCTGATTGTTCTTAGAAATTATGATATCCATATGTATCTCACCCAAGGCTAGTTCAAGGGGATCCCTCCTGGGGAGGAGGTCAATTCATATATGTGTCTCCAACAGAGAGAGAAAAGGGATGGAGGTTTAGAAAGGGAGAAAGGAGAGTGTGTGAGAAATCCTTACCTGGCAGGCCTTGCCAGGAAAGTAAAGGAGAGAGTGAGACTGTGACTTGGGGCCTTGGGAATGGATGACTCATGGGAAAGGGAGCTGTCAGGAGCTTGGAGACCAGGACATAAGAGGATAGATCTGTGATGGGGCAGCAGCAAGGTCAGAGAGAATGCAGGAGTAATGCTGGGACTTCTGTGGAAGAACTGGGAGTTGGATTGGCCAACTGAGAGGGGAAAGAGAGAGAGAGCATGGGGATTGTGACAGAGAAAGAAAGAGGAAGAGGAATAGAAGGGGTTATCAAAGCACACTCTGCTTGTCCTGAAGCGTGAACATTGTCTCAGTAGTGTTGGAGGAAGGTCTGAAGAAGAGACCTAACCTAAAATGCTGTCTAAAACATGGAACATTAATCCCATATTTTCTGCCTTTGGGGGAGGGTGTTCTTACCAAGGATTGCTCTAGGGGCAGTGTTAAGCATGGCATGGTTTTTATGAGGCACCTGGTAATCTCACCTCAGGGTGGCATTATCTTTTATTTTATTCCTTGCTTGAGCAAAAAAAAAAAAAAAATGGAGTCTCCCTTGTCTCCTTCTGGCAGCTCTAGCTATGGACTTAACTAGGGTGCTGCATTGTGATTTTTCATTATATCCTATGACATTATGTGGTCATGGGACTCCAAGGGTTTTGGGGGAAGATAACAAAGACCACTGGAAAAATCAGTTAATAGACTATGATAAGGCATGAAATTTTTCATCTGTTACTGAGCATCAGCAGTTCCACCAAAGGTCCTTCAAGTTGTCAGTGTTTGTTCTAGAAAGGCTTACCCAACTTTAACAGCCCCATAGTATGTACAGGGTTGCCATATTCAAGTTTTTCAAATCCGGATAACATTATCTGCATATTGTACAAGTTGTTTGCTAATTATGTAAATAAAACACATTAACAGCCCATTCCACAACTGCGCCGGTGGCCGCGGCGAAAGGCCTTAGGAGGCCGACGAAGGCTGTTGGCAGCGCAGGGCCCCACAACGCTGGTGCCCAGATGGCTGCATGGTTTTTCTGCGCAAGGTAGAGGCTTCGGAAGTGCTGAAACCTCCTTAGGAGGCAACGCCGCTGGGTTGCCTTGTAAGCCCGGTGCAGGCATTCCTTTCAGGAATGCGCTGTAACTGAGTTATCTACCAGTTGCCTTGCATCGTCTCCGTCCACTACCATTAAAAAGTTGGAGAAGGGTCATAGAAAACATATCTTAATCATGCCAGTGTTTAACCAGGTTCTCTTCTGCAACAACAACAAAGCTTATCTGGGACAGAGAATGATGGAACAAACAACATTGCCCTATGCTCTCTGGTTTTATTTGTTCAGCAATACATGTTCAATTCATGTACAAGTAGGAGTTCTTGTGCAGAAAATTCTTATTCTCTCACATCATGAACCCTTGCCAGTTAAATACTAACGCACACACACACAAACTTTAGGTCACAGTTCTTAGCCTTAGGTCACTTCCAAATCAGGTATTTGGTCCAGAACCTACTGGCTTTTCCCTGGCTTTGCTGCAATCTTTCTTAAACCAGCTTTACTGCAATCATTTTGGAAATATGACAGCAAAGTCAAGGTAGCTGCTGTGTGGATGGAAAAGAATGGTTCTTTCCTGATCCCACTCACATCTGCACCAGTCTTCTGCAGCGGCCATTACCTTGATGCCCCACTGAGGGCTTTTTTGGGTGGTTTTAAAAAATCAGTACTTAACATATTTGTCAATTAGTGGTTTTAACAAGTCCCTCAGTGGTGTGTGGGGGGGATGGCTATCATGGAGGAATCCCCAATGCCACTGTGCTTAAAGGGCAGCTACAGCAGCAATGAAGAAAACATAGAGAATCACTGTAGACTTCCCATCTGTAGAAAAAATATGGGTCCTCAAAGGTTCTCCTAGTTTCCCCATGTGTAAGAAAGTAGCTTAGATGGGGCAATTTTGATTGCAAACCCAGCCCAGCCCCTGTTTAACTGCTATAATGAAATTATAGATTCCCCCTTGACCCTCCATTTTTCTTAAAAAGTGTTAAATCAGTCACAACTTCCCATCATCTTGTTCAGTTTGGCCCAAATGTATTGAGCAGAGATCGAACTCAACTCAACACAGATTTCTGATGACAGCTCCATGGTAAAAAATACTGCCTAGTTTCCTCACCTCAATGATAAGGGGATTTGCATGGTTGGGGATAGTCTCAGAACTTCCCAAGCATTACATTAAATAGGCAGAGGGACAAAAACTTCCCACACACTGAAAACAAGCCTATATGAAGAAAGAAGGTAAGCTTAAAATTTTTTCCCTGGCATGGTCCAAGACAGGGAGTTTTGATGAGAGGAGGCATTTAGGTAATTTTATTGTGTTACTTACTCCCAAGCCTGTGTCCTGAAGTAATACAATTCCACGTGCTTTTTTCATTTTCTGATTGTGTTTATTGGCTTTTATCCAAGACTTCTACAGTCAGTGATTCATACTTCCATAGAGCACGGTAGGTGCTTTGGCTGGTTATATTCCTTATCCTTCCACAGACATGGAAATTCCAAAATGTTCCTTACATTTCAAATTCTATTTTGGCATCTTAGTTTTAGGTCTCTCTGGATGTCTAAAGAATGCAAAAGAACATTCATCTTGTTTGGTTTCATGGTGGGGGTGTCAGCCGGAAAAAGACCCTAAGTGTTGTATGAAGGGGAACGTGTGTGGCACTATGGCTAGCAAAACTGTTAGCTGAAATAGCCGAGTAAATTGTGGGCCATATGTCAGTCTATGAAACCATGAGCTGAGAACCACAGTTCTAGGCTGTAGTTGTACATTGAGTTTAAAGAAGCTTTAATTAGGGAACAATTAATTGTCCCATAATACAATCTTATCAGTTCCATTATCAATGTACTGAGCAAGCAGCACAGTGACAAGATAAGTTGCTCTGTCTTGGTCCATATGTCTGTGTTCCAAGTTTTCCACAGTTTTAATTGGTTCCCTGAAGAATAGCATTTACAAGCATATGGTATGGAAAATGCTGACTGCATTTGTTATCATATATTTTAATACATTTGTGGCACAGATCACTTAGCTTTTAAATGTAATTATGAACTTACTTAGGGAAGACTATGGTGCACTTAAAATGACAACAGCCTTCAATGTGCCAAACCAAACGCTTCCCAGGTCCTTTTCAAAATTGAAAGGAAAGGCAGAGCAGCTGGATCCCCAAAAGCTTTTATGTAGTGTTTGGCTAAAAAACAAAAATCTTGTCTGTTGAGAAAAGTTTGGAACATGTGTCCATGGGTGACTGTCACTGTAGCACAGGAGTATGACCTAGTAGAAAAATATGCAGTACCAGAGACCTTAGCATTAAATTAAATCGTAACATATTTGAAAATGATGATTAATTAAGCTCCCAGTGGTTCTGAAGGACACCTGCTAGCCTTAGGAGTCTGGTTGGTTGGTTATTTATTCATTTACCAGGGTTTAGATGCTGCTTATATTGCCACGTTTTCATAATGGTTTACATCTAACAACAAAACAATTAAAACTACAAAGCATCATAAAATAAAAACATTAGCAGCTGCACAATAACATCATGGCCTCATTTCTCAAGAGTTTGATGAAAAAGCACAGTCTTCACCTTAGGGCTATTAGTGGGAGCAGGTGACACCCCCCCCCCCCAGTTCCCATAGCTTTCTGCCACTAGAAGTGGTGGCAGGAGAAAAAGAAAAATAAGGTCTTGTCTACTTTATTTATTTATTTATTTGATCTCTAGCCCACCCGCAATCCCCAGCCAAAGCCAGGCTCAGGGCAGGTTATAACAATTCGTTACAATAAAACAGTTAAACTAACATCCTCAGTCAAATTATTAAATAATTTGATCCAATCTAAATACAAGATTCCAGTACAAAATACAAAGATGGTGCTCAATCTGCAGAGCATTGCTGGAGACTGCAACAGCTTAAAACCCACACCATCAAACCCACAGCGTGGGGGGGGGGGGACAGGAAGAGGCAGGGAGGCCAACACTGATGACAATCCAGGGCTGCCCTCTATCATAGGCCTGGTGGAATAAGTCTGTTTTACAGGCCCTGAGGAACTCTTTAAGGTCCTGCAGGGCCCTGATGTCATTAGGAAGGGAATTCTACCAAGCCAGGGCTAGGGCTGAAAAGGCCCTGGCCCTTGTCAAGGACCACCAACAAGTTGGCATTGGTAGAACGTAATTTCTTTGGGGAGTATACCAGGGTATTCTTACAGAAGTTCTTGCCATAGAGTTCCTGGTGTTTCCTAGAGCCACCCTTTGTCACTTACCAGTAGCTCTAGGAAGCACAAGGAACTCTATGGTAAGAACTTCCTATAATTTTGCTTTTTAATTTTTCTGCTGTGATGCTGCCTCTCCCCCACAACTCTCCTACTAGTTGCCAGGCATTGCCTGTCAACCATACTTTGCTTGCTTCCAGAAGGAGTATCCACTCACTGATACTCAAATGTGAGGATTCTTCTCTTTTCCGTATTGCTATCCTGTATATCTATAAAAACTCCATATTATTTCCTGATGAACGTCTGCTACAACTACCACTTTATCCCATAGTTACAAAATTGCTTTTGTAGAATAAAAGCACCCCCCCCCTTTCGGCCTGTGGCATATGTTATGTGGCTGTCAGAACAGGCAAGTGAGGCTTGCACTGTGATGGGAACCTCTGGACAGTTCAACTGGAAGAAAATGCAGCTGGGCTGTTGGGGGAAAGAGGTGCCATCAAGGGGGGGGGGTGGAACCTGCATCACAAGCCACACATTTAAAAGGAGGCAGCAAGCCAGTGAGGGGGCACGGAGATGACAACCGCAGGTGCCCAAGAGGCTGGTCCTGGCTGAAGGAGCAGAGATAACAGCCAGGAATGGTGAAACAGCTGAGGGACGGAGGCTGCAGATGCAGGGGAATCTTTGGGATGTAAGCAGTGGGGACTTCAGGGATCTGTATTGGGACCAGTGCTTTTCAACCTTTTCATCAGTGCCCTGGAGCTGGGGGTGGACAGCGAGGTGGCCAAGTCTGCATATGACACCAACTTATTTAGGGTGGTTAAAACAAAAATGGATTGTGAAGAGTTCCAAAAAGATCTCTCCAAACTGGAGGAATGGGCATTCAAATGGCAAATGAGATTCAATGTGAGCAAGTGTAAGGTGATGTATATTCAGGCAAAGAATCTCAATTTCACATATACACTGATGGGATATGTGCTAGCAGTGACAGACTAAGAAAATATATATATGTGTGTGTATAAATACTGAAAATATAATTTATTTGAAGCACTATGTAAAGGTTAAAAATATTTAAAAACATTAAACTTAACATTGTTTTTATTAACCACTGAAGAATGCCCAATAGGCCGAAAACGCGTATATGGTAGGGGAGCGCAGCACCATGGGAAGGCCAAAGAGATCTCCCTGGGGAGTGGCCTAGGTTTAAAGGGCCAGCTCCTGGTCTGAGGCCACAGCATGTCTGTCACACATTACTTCTCATTTCTCTTGAGATGGCTTGTGTTGTGGAGATATGAGATGTCCTGTACTCAGAAGATGGGGACATCAGGATATTTGGCTGACTTTGAAAAAGGCAGGCTTTACATCAAGTTTTGCCTGATTGTTACCTGCTGTACAGATTGTACAAGTTCAGAACTGAAACTTTTTTAAAAATTAAAATGTAATGGAATTTATAAAAATTTGAAACCAAACAGTTTTGAGTTGTATGTGACCTTTTCACTGGAATATTTTCTTGTTGTTTTCCCATTCACATGTTTTTGCCAGTGTGGTATAGTGGTTACAGTGCTGGACTAGGGCTGTTTACTTACTGTACTTCAGTTTCCTCTCTAGTAGTGAGAATTCTAAACCGCTTGATGAAGCACTCTTTATTCAAGCTTAAATAATCATTTTGCTAAAAATCTTTCTGTGCTCAATTGTATTAAATTTCATTTCTGATTGGGCAGATTGAATAGTCTATTTGGCTGGAGCTTGTTTCAGTGGATTGTTCTTTTCCTCTTGTACTCATGTTGTTAGAAATGTTTTTGTTATGTTTAGATCAAAGCAAATCCTATATCCTGAGGGCAAATTAGAAAAAATGAGAGCATGGAGGAAAGCAGTGAGATAGAGCAGTAGTCTGTAAAGAAGGTTACTCCCACTGTGCTTGTGCTATAGGGATTGTTAATGACTTTCCTTAAGGCCACATATTGGTGCCATGAGACTTCCTTTTGTGTGTGTAGTTGATATAAGCCATGTGGAACCTGATAGTTTGGGAAGCAAGGCAGCACTAGCCCAAAGAGTGGTAGTAGGGCCCGGGAGAATGTTCTGGGGTAAGCTATTATAGTGGGGGCCATAGTCCAGTGCACTAGAAGAATTCTGCATCCTAACAGCCTGTAGTTGCTCAGGAGATGGCCTACTCATTCTCTTTCCTCTGAGATCCCAAAGGACCTTGTGCCATGGCAAGGCCCCAAAGTGACAGCATAGGCGTACTACCCATTTTCTCTTCTACTACTGTGAAATGCCTGTATTATTGTATCAATACCCAATGACAATAAAACAGCAGGAGGTTGAAGATTCGAAGTAGTTTGTTTATTGGCCAATACACAAAACACCTGGTGAAAATTGCCCAAAGCGCAGGACAATTCACACCCACATCAAAGGATTGCAAGCACAAATATAGTCTTTGGTAATGGGTGGTACAAAGACGCAATGCATAACATAGAGACCCAAATACCCAATACTAGGGACCCCCGGATTAGCATTCTCCATTAGAGAATCAGAGGCGTTACAGAGAAAGTGGTGATCTAATGCTCACTAATGAGCAGAGAAGACCCACCAGTGTCAGGTACTCCTCTGTTTGATCCTAAATCATTGCTATCCTTATCTTGGACCTTGGTTCCTGCCAAGGCTAACTAAGGAGGTTCCTAGCTGGTCCTTATGAGTGGGAAGCCAGATTATGAAAGCATACTAAGACCATCTATAGACTCTTTAATTAGCTTCTAACTAAGGAGCAAAACTTAGCCTCTTATACTTGAGGCATGTAACATATACAAGTGCTTGGTGTGACTATAGTAATGGATGCCAACTCTTATATACTGAGTGTGGCATGTTTATGAGTGCAGATATACTTTATTGAGTACAAAGAATATAATTCAAATCAAAGAATACATTTCCAATAGCATATAATGATTTCAGGCATTACAACTGAAGCCTTTTCAAGGAGTCCCAGGTGAGAGGAGGTGAAGCTAAAGTTGCATCCAAGCTCACCATTTTAGCAAGGAACCTGCCAGTGACTCAGACATTTGACCCAGCATCTGAAGCCTGTGTCATGGGCTCCAGTTACCAGGACACCACTATCAGGCACAGCATGTCTGGGCCATCTAGTTGATAGCCATGTGCTTGTGATCCAGAATGGAAAAGCAAACAGATGTTAAAATGGAAATATATGCTAAAGAAATCACATATATGAGAATCCTGAGCTTCTCAGAGACCAGACAGTATACATCTTAGAGTTCTTCAGGAACTCAAATGGGAAATTGCTGAACTCCTAACAATGATTTGTAACATGCCTCTTAGATCAGCCTCTGTACCAGAGGACTGGCCAATGGCCAATGTAACACCCATTTATAAAAAAGGTTCCGGGGGGAACCCAGAAAATTACAGGCCAGTTAGCTTAATGTCTGTTCCAGGTAAATTAATGAAAAGCATTATTAAAGATAGAATTGTCAAACATATAGAAGGGCAAGCCCTTCTAAGCAAAAGCCAACATGGCTTCTGTAAAGGTAGGTCCTGTCTCACTAACCTTTTAAAGTTTTTTTTGAAAGTGTCAATAAGCATGTGGACAGGAATGAGTCTGTGGACATTGTGAATTTGGATTTCCAAAAGGCTTTTGACAAAGTCCCCTACTAAAGGCTGCTAAGCAAACTTCATAGCCATGGGATAAGAGGAGAAGTCCTCTTATGGATTGAAATCTGGCTGAAAAATAGGAAGCAGAGAGTAGGAATCAATGGTCAGTTCTCACAATGGAGGGATGTGAGCAGTGGGGTCCCTCAGGGATCTGTGTTGGGACCAGTCCTTTTCAACCTGTTCATTAGTGACCTGGAGTTGGGGGTGAACAATGAGGTGGCCAAGTTTGCAGATGACACCAAATTATTTAGGGTGATGGGACCCTCTGGACAGCTCAACTGGAAGAAAATACAGCTGGGCTGTTGGGGGAAGGAGGTGCCATGGGGGGGGGGAACCTGCATCACAAGCCACACATTTAAAAGGAGGCAGCAAGCCAGTGAGGGGGGATGGAGATGACAACCGCAGGTGCCTGAGAGGCTGGTCCTGGCTGAAGGAGCAGAGAAACAGTCAGGAATGGTGAGGCAGGATAATGCTGTTGAAGTTGTCTTGTTTATGGGCTTCCTAGAGGTACCTGGTTGGCCACTGTGTGAACAGACTGCTGGACCTGATGGACATTGGTCTGATCTAGCATGGCCTTTCTTATGTTCTTATGAGCTTTCATCGAATGTTTAATCTGAATTATAATTGAAAGTTTAAGATTTCAATTGGACTATAGAATATGTGTGTCTGTACAATGT
This sequence comes from Euleptes europaea, assembly GCF_029931775.1. Taxonomy (NCBI): domain Eukaryota; kingdom Metazoa; phylum Chordata; class Lepidosauria; order Squamata; family Sphaerodactylidae; genus Euleptes; species Euleptes europaea. The sequence goes on along the minus strand of NC_079315.1, from coordinate 52,388,638 downwards.
GTGCTTTTCTGTGGTCTGTGCATATGTCTGATCATGGCTCATTCACACAAACAGGCAGGAGCAGATCAGGTGGTATTGGCATAGCTTCTAAAACAATAGATCTGAAATCCCTTACTAGTTGACGCCTGCTCTTCTTAGAGATGCCCTCCTCCACAGTTCCAGTACACTAGCACAATTTCTGGGGGAACCTCCATGCCATGCAGGTGTGGCCTGAGTGAAATACTGGGACTCTTCATTGCAACATTATTTGCATATAGTAATGTAGGACTTTCATTGTCATCAGTGGTATGAATCCTGTATTTCATGAAACAGTAACACAAAGCTTGCACTCTGTCTAGTCCACTGAAATTTATCCCATTGTCCAGTGCTGCAGCTATATGTTGTGCTTCATCTCCAGTCTAATGCTGAGGAGGAGGAGGAGGACAAAGCTACTTACATACAAAGCTACTTGAATCAAGGCACTGTGCTAGTTTGGGAAAGGAAATTATACAGGTGGGTTCCTTTCCTGAAAGTCTGGAATCCTAAAGGAAAGAAAAAGCTCATTGCAACCCTAGGCAGAGATGTAATAGATTTTGACCAAATGTCACAAATAGACTGAGATAAGGGAAACTGAACTTTGCTACCTTTCCCTATCCCCAGCATCCCCCAGCACTACCCATAAAGCTGCTACTGAAGGTCAGAGTATCCTCCAGAACAGCGGCAGCAAAAGGGGGGAAACTGGCAAAAACAATTCCCACTGGGGCAAGTACCAGTTAATAGCCCAGACATTGTATTCAAAACCAGCTAAATTTTCCAAAACCTGTCATAGGCAGCCACACATAGAATGCATTGCAGCAATCAAATCTAAACATTATCAAAACATGGTTAATTGTGACCCAGGGCCAGCCCAAGGATTTGGGGCACTAGTGAGGAAGCTACCCACCACTGCCCTAATCCTCCCCCACTGCACTGTGGAGGAAGCCATCTGCACTCATGCTGCCTTCATTGGGTGTGGGGCCGTGCTCCCCAAAGGTGTGAATTCAGAGGCAAAAATGGCCCTGGAAAAGGGCTCCTCCCTCTGATGGACAGGGGAGGGATGAAAGAATAGCACCTACAACCATCCCCTTGAAGGAGTGAGGAAAGGAAGGAACAGGCTCACCATGGGCCACCCACTGGGGTTGGAAGGTGCCACAAGTGCTTGTCATGGCAGACCCCAATGCTGTGGGTGTTGTCAGGGCTCTTGTTTAAGCACCCCTCCATCTCTGTCACCCTAGCCTAGGTGATCATCTAGGTATGTCTAATGGCCAGGCCAGCAATGCTGCGATTTCTTGTCCAAAAGGGGATGCTGCGATTTTTTCTCCAAAATAGATGAAAGGTACTTTGTACAACAGATGTCACTTGTGTGGTCCATCACCATAATGGAATCACATCTTCATCTACTGATGCAATTCAACTATTTCCATTCTGACTACCTCTTGGCACCTTGGCATTGTTCAATCTACTTTATGCTGTAAAATCAGAATCATTTACTAACCGGTCTTTTTTTAAATGCTACATTTCTATTGTGCACTACCCTTGTTGTTTTGTTGCTGAATAATTTTGAAGCTCTTTGCTGAATAATTTTGAAGCTCTTTGATCATTAATTGAAAATATTTGATTTGGGACACCCATAAGTTTTATTAAGAGCCATAAAGCCTGATGACTCATCTAGGTTACAGTTTCCTCCTACTTCTTAGTATGAGTTTGTATTAATCTGGGAATTTGTGGCTGCAGAAGGCTGAATCAATTACTTGGGAAGTTTTCTCTGAACTTGAAAAGAAAACCTCAAGTTTGACCTTGCAGTATTTTCTAATAGCTAATTGAACGTCTCTAGGCTACATTGGCTATATTTGTTCATATGTATTGGTGGTGGGAGGCCAAGAGGCAGTTGGCTTGCAGCTATTGTTCTCTCAAAGAACGAGATAGTTGCAATGATGCTGGAAGGGATGATCTAGAAGTGTTTCATTGTCTGTTCAGTTGGCACGCTAGGGAGAGGAAATGTTTCCCCAGTGTCTGTTACATCCGAAAAAGAAATTTTAAACATGCAAAACAACTTGTACAATGGTGCTTTAGTAGAAATCAGTGGTCTTAATTAGAAACATAGTAAAAATATGGATCATTTGTATTAAAGGAAGCAATAGGCATACTACTCTCAGCTCAAACCAGTTTAACATATCATTAATGACCTTCACCCTATGCAGGACAATGATATTCCTCTCTCATAGGCATTGGGAAGTAAATATTTTCTTGCCTACAGACAGCATGTGAAATTTAAACTTCTCACTCACAATAATGTACTTCCTAACATGGACACAGACTCTAGGACCAGGGCCGGCAATAAACCCAGATGCCAACTCTTTCCTCATATTCACTCCAACAATGCAATCACTGGACCTAACAACATCAGCCGTACCATTTCATATTCATTCACTTTCTTATCTTCCAGTGTTATATATGCCATCAAGGTTCAGCAATATCCTTCCATTCTGTACATTGGACAAACAAGTTAAAGGTAAAGGTCCCCTGTGCAAGCACCGGATCATTCCTGACACATGGGGTGATGTCACATCCCAACATTTACTAGGCAGACTTTGTTTTATGGTGGTTTGCCAGTGCCTTCCTCAGTCATCTTCCCTTTACCCCCAGCAAACTGGGTACTCATTTTACTGACCTCGGAAGGATGGAAGGCTGAGTCAACCTTGAGCCGGCTACATGAAACCAACTTCCGTTGGGCTCGAACTCAGATCATGAGCAGAGCTTGGACTGCAGTACTGCAGCTTACCACTCTGCACCACAACACTAAAAAACCAATCGGATAATATTTTAATCTTCCAGGATATTCCATTGCTGATTTAAGAGTGGCAGTCCTCAAATAGAGGAGCTTCAAAATGAAACACGAGATTGCTGAACTTGAGTTCATTCACAAATTCAGAACAATTGACCCACCAAGGCTGAATAGGGACATAGCATCTGTAGTGAGATAAGAATCCTAATTGTCTGAATTTCTCACCCCTAACAGTTTCTCTCCTGCTCTAATCAAGTTGATTACAGTTTGCATTGTATCTTTGCATCCTGACTCCCTTCTCTTTAATACTCTCCCCCACTTTCTGACGTAGATATAAAGGCTCAGGGATCTCCGTTCCTACTTGTATCTGACAAAGGGAGCTTTGACTCTCAAAAGCTTATATCAGGGGTGTCAAACATAAGCCCTGCGGGCCAGATCTGGCCCCTTGAGAGCTCTTATCCAGCCCGCCAGCCATGGCAGCCATCCTCCAAACACTCGATTTGGGCTGGTGAGGCCTGGCCCAACCAAGTGACATTTTTTCATATCTGGCCCTCATAATGATTGAGTTTGACACCCCTGGCTTATACCTTGGAAATCTTGCTGCTCTTTTAGCTGCTACTGAACTTGAATCTTGCTCTTCTACTGCAGATCAACATGGCTACCCACCTGAAACTATCTTAATGGGCAGGAGTGTTTCTTAACATAGCTCTTCCAGGAATATAATGATGATTTAAGCATTACTTTTGCTAAGCGAGGAAGAATTTTGATAACAGGAAGGCAGGCAGGGCAATTTGATGTGAATTATTTGTGTTTTTAACTGACATGGAATAATCAATGCTGGAAGATAAATTTGGCACCTTACTGAAGAATCCCATTAGCCTCTGAAGAAACACTAGCAAAGAGAAGGAGCGAGAGAGAGAAAGAGAACAGAAGCTTATTATACTGCTGTGTCAGTTGCCAGATCCAGGCCCAGTCAAATAGAAGTGGTGGAGCAGACAAGGCCTTCCAGATGTATATAGCAATGCACAGAAAAAAGTTCAGAAAGTTCAACAAAGCAATCAGCTGCCTATAGGTAGCATCAGAAACAGACTTCACAGACCACTGAGCAAGTCTAACTGGGATGACTTTATGAGGGGGTGGGTTCGGGAATAACATCTGTTCTGGCCAATTGCTGTTAAGAGACTTCTCTGCTAGAGTGGTTGCTCTCCCTGAAGTTTCTTAATTTGGCCAAAGCTGAATGGAAGGGTACAGGACGAATCTTTCCCTGCATACCCCAGATCCCTGCTTCAGGACCTGCTGTGGGCTCAGATACGGGTGAAGTTGTTAAGAGTGGTGGATTGTAATCTGGAAAACTGGGTTTGATTCCCTACTCCTCCACATGAAGCCTGCTGGTGGCCTTGGCACAGTCACAGTTCTCTCAGCCCATGCTGAGGCAGACAATGGCAAACCACCTCCGAACGTCTCTTGCCTTGAAAACCCTACAGGGTCACCATAAGTCAGCTGTGACTTGACAGCACTTTCCACCACCACCACTGTCTATCACTCTAATGGATGTGATGTCCAGATGATTATACTGTAGCAATAGCATGTTATAGCACCACTGTTCTGGCTGGCTGCCAACTCCCGGTGTTGGGTTACAGTGTCTCTGGAGCACCGAAGAGAGAAGACACTGTCGGGGCTTGGAGGTTGTAGAGGGTAGTCAGGAAAATACAGTCAGTAGTTCAGAATGCCAGAAATCAGAGTCCGTATTTTGCCAAATCAGAATCAGCACACATGGTCAACTTAAGCCGGTCCAAGGTCAGAGAGAGCCATTCAGCGTGGGATTCAGCAAGTTGCAAGGTAAGTAACACATTGCTTCCTCATCACACCTCTTCCCAGCTACCCCTTTTCTAGCATGCCTGCCTGAGCTAGTCTTCATCCTGTGAAGACTTCCCGCTCTGTGCCCTCCGCAAGCTCCATTATGCTTCAAGCCTCACACTGTGCCTTTTAGTTACTAATGCCTTTCTCAGTCGCTGCCTCCCCCTGTCAGCCCTTGACAATGCCTCTGGTCAGTCAGCAGTTTGAGGGCTGACAGCTAGGCTACTGGGTCCAGGCTCCCTGCAGGGTGGGTCCTGACAAGACTTCAGGCTGTGAGTCATGCGGAGGCTCTAGGAGGTCAGCAGCCTGACAGCTGAGCTACCATCTCCTTGTGAGACTGATATGGGATGGATCTGATAACCCTTCAGGCTGCAAAGCCTGATGCTGGCCCAGTGGGGCTGGATCCACCTGGTCAAGCTCTTCCTCTGAGGATGACTCATTCTCCTGAGACTGACCCATGACACCCATTAACTTTCATGGGCAAAATATCAGATTTATGAAAGAGTGGGCTCTAAGCCATATTGTGCCAAACATGTGATAGTTAAAAAGGTCAATCGTACAATCTTAGTTAGAGCATTGCTATGCCAGAATGTTTTGACTAGCCTGCTCATTAGGGTTGCCAAGTCCCTCTTCACCACCAGCAGGAGGTTTATGGGGCAGAGCCTGAGGAGGGAGGGGTTTGGGGAGGGGAGGGACTTCAATGCCATAGAGTCCAATTGCCAAAGTGACTCTGATTAGTGCACCAACTGCAATACTTTCAGTAGTATGGTGTTTATTACAGTATTCCAGTTATATTTCAGGTGTTTTCACTAGAGCCCATCACTAGGGTTGCCAGGTCCCTCTTCCCATCGACGGGAGATTTTTGGGGCGGAGCCTGAGGAGGGCAGGATTTGGGGAGGGGAGGGACTTCAATGCCATAGAGTTCAATTGCCAAAGCAGCCATTTTTCTCCAGGTGATCTGATCTCTATCGGCTGGAGATCAGTTGTATTAGCAGGAGATCTCCTGCTACTACCTGGCAGTTGGCAACCCTACCCATCACAGTCTTGTGTGGCTATACTACAGATAAGGCCTACTCTGTGGTAGCACCTGACCTTTGGAATGCTCTCCCCGCAGATATTTGTTTGGCATACAGCCTCTTTAGTTTTAAGTGTTGTGTACATTTCTTTTTTTCAGGCTTTTGTTGATACTCTGTAAAATAAATCACTGACTTGCCTTTTTGCTGTTTTTTCTGCTGTCTTTTAAATAAATGTTTTGATTATGGTATTGATTTTACTACTATTGCTGCTGCTTGTATTGTCCACTGCTGTTTTTAACAATACTTGGTAGCATTTTTATTAATGAGAGTGGAAGCTGCCTCAGGAGCTTGTGAGTACATTCACAGTGCAATCCTAAGGGGAGGGTAGTTGCAGTGGGCTTGGGGACGGTGCAGCCATGCCGCCTCCTGAGTGGCTTGCTGCCGGGTGCAGCAAGCCGAAAATGTGAACTGATCTCTATCGGCTGGAGATCAGTTTTAATAGCAGGAGATCTCCAGCTAGTATCTGGAGGTTGGCAACCCTAATGCTGGCTCAGGGGTCACACCGGCTCCAATCCTCTTCCTCCCCCCCTTCAGGATTGCTCTGTAAGTTATGAGTGCTCTAATTACATATATACAAATATTCACGAGTGATTGGATTGACTATGGGGACTTTTCCTTAAATCCCATATTATCTATCGAGGGACACAAATTCTAGTGATGCTTGAGAGCAGTTTTGTTTGTTTTGGCTTGCCAATATTCTGAACCTTCTCCTTCATACTTTTCATCACATTTTATGCCCCAGTATGTGACTGCTTTCTGAATAGGGTTGCCAATTCCAGATGGAGAAATTCCTGGTGATTTGGGGTGGAGCAGGGAGAGGGCAGAGTTTGAGGAGGGGAGGGACTTCAGTTGGGTATAATACCATACAGTCCACCCTCCAAAGCAACCATTTGCTCCAGAGGAATTTGATTTTTGTAGTCTAGAGATCAGCTTTAATTCCAGTTGATCTCCAGGCCTCACCTGGAAGTTGGCAACCATATTTATGCACAAATGTATTCTGACCTGTGTTCATAGTCAATCTCTAATTCCTGGATAGTTAAAGAGGTGCATAGAACAGGTAATGAACTGGAATGGGTAGAAAAATCTATTGATCTCCATCTTTAGGTAGTTTGTCAAATATACTGTGATGGCTATGCTCCTTTTCTCTAGGCTGATCACAGCTAGTTCCTATATCTCTTAATATGTCTTACTCCATTAACCATTTAACCAACTTAATGTTTTCTTCTGAATATTTTTAGCGACATGTTTTTCCAGAGCCCCTCTGTTGTATGGGAGAAAAAAAGCCTACTACAAGTTTGCACTTTTTTGCTCTGTGGGCTTGAATTATTTAAAACAAATAAAATGAATACCCACACAAAAAGATCAGGGCCCTTGTACATTCCCATAACTTTGTTGTGATGAACAAAATGTGTATGTGTGTGTGTATCCTTAAGATGTCTCTGTGGGCGTGTCAGACTGAATGAAGTACTTCAGCAGATGCTAAATATTATAGACCTCTTACTTCCTTTCCTTTCAAGTCCCATAACTGCTGAATGATAGACCTAGTGGCTCTATGTAATCAAGTTAGTCTTGGAACAGATACAACAGTTTCATAATATAACATTTATCTGTATTTCCTATTTCCTGCTATTTAGAGTCGGAATAAACACTTGGAAAAAGTACATGTAGTCCTTGGAAAGAAGTTGTGTGATGTGGATTCTATTACTTCTGCTTTAACATATGCCTACTATCTTGATAAGGTAATTATTTTATACACATACTACCTTATGCTTTGTAATACTTATCATATGTAAATATTCTACCTTATTCATCTCAGAGCATGACTATGAGATGCCATGAAGAAAACATTCTGATTTTCTGGTAGGGGAACTAAGGCTAAGAAATAACTGAACTACATTTTCTTTTAAAGATCCAACACAGTGATTCAATGACCACCTTACTGTGTAATCTTTTCCTACAGAAGGCTTGGAGTTCCTTCACCTGCATGAATTTTCTTTAGTAGCAGCAGCTTGTAACTGGAATGCCCTGCTCTTTAATACTCATCTTGCTTCACCCAGCATAGTGATCATTATAAAGAAATTATTAAAAACTGATGTTTATATGCTAACCTTCTGCATTTTGGTGTGTTTCCGTCATCAGTTTCCTGGTTCCTTCTCTTGTGTGTTATGTCCTCTTTGGCATGGGTTCTCAACAAGGGGGGAATTCCCCCAGGGAGGGAATTTTAGGGTTCGGGGTGGGGGGATTGGGACCAGTATTCAGCAAAGTGTGATGTCCTGTAGATTATGTACCATCTGTAAAATTGTACTTTGTTTTTAATTTAATCTGCGACATTCAATAAAGTTTATGATGATCTTGGGAAGGGGGGAATTATATTCTGAACAATGGTGAAAGGGGGGAATGGAGCAAAAAAGGTTGAGAACCACTGCTCTATGGTTATTTATGCATGGGTACTTGAACTCATGTTCGCCCCCTGTCTGACTCGATTATTCCTTGGAGTTCTGCATGAGTTTTCCGTCCATTAAAAATGACCTCACTGCCAGCCCTTGCAATGCTTGGGTCTTCCCGTTCCTCTGTTAACCTGACTCTTCTCTCTTCCCTGAGCTCAGCCTGACTGAAATCTCCATGCAGGAGACAAAGGGCACTTTCACACATGCCAAATAATGCACTTTCAATCCACTTTCAGTACACTTTAGCGATCGTTTGCAAGTGGATTTTGCCAATCCACACAGTAAAACCCAGCTTCAAAGTGCATTGAAAGTGGATTATTCGGCTTGTGTGAAAGTGGGGAAAGTGTGGGCCACAGGAAGCTGCTTTCTCTTACAGCCAATCACAAAGCACCATGTGAACAGGCACGGATTCAAATGCTTCCTGCTTCCTCAGAGCTCATTCTGAGCAAAAGAAAGGCTTTTTAAAACCAAGGCTTGGATTTCTCCCCCTCCTTCCTTTCAGATTGCTCCATTTTTTGGTTTTTGTTCTTAAAATGCTTTTTTAATGTGGTAATTGGGTTTTTTGGGGGGGATCTTCTCTCACAGTAAGCGCTACAAGTAAGCCAACTACAAAGCAGCATTTAAGGGGGTGGGACTTGATTTGAGCTTGGATGCTGCTTGTGCAGAGATTCCCAGCCAGCAACGAACCTCAGGTAAAACTCCCATGCATAAATGACCTTTGTTGAGTTGTTTGTGCAGGTGTTCTGTTTTAAACTCTCTAAGGCATTCAATCTGTTTTTTATGTTGTAGTATCAGTAACAATAAAAAATAAATGTAGAAAACGCGTTGACCTGTGGCCAGTGTAAACACTGTATGCCTGTTATTCACACATTATCGGAGAGCTTCCTAAATCACAGGAATTCTCTTGTTATAGGTCAGTCCACCTGACATCCTGTGCTTACCAGTAGTGAACCTACCAAGAAGAGAATTCTGCTTCTACACAGAAACAAAGTTTATTTTGGAGGAGCTGAATGTCCCAGAGACTCTTCATGTCTTCCGGGATGAAATCAATTTGCATCAGCTGAACAATGATGGGAAATTGTCTCTGACTCTTGTGAACGGCAGTGCGCTGACAAGGTATCATGCTGTGTATTGGTTTCTAATCAATTTGGCTTAAGTATAGATTTGTCCTTGGCTGCCACTGAAGATCTTCTGTCCCTGAATTTAATGTTGACTGAACTGTTTGAAGGGGGATTCTGTCACCTGTGTGGCTTGGCTTGATCTCTATTAGAAACTTGATCAGTTATCTTGAGAGAGACTTCATATTACACAGTGCCACTATTAGACATCTGATGTATCATATATTAGTTCAGCTACGGTATTTCTGTTGTTTTGCATATATTTACAAAGGTCATGTTTACATAGCTGGAGTTCATTCACTCAAGCCTTATGAAATAAGTTCCACAGACACAGCTTGAATGTATGAATGCTTCCTGTTCTGTCTGTGAGTATCTCTCTGTCTATCACATGCACACAGGCACTTTCCAGCAACACTGAAAGCCTGACATTCTTTGAGTCACTACTAATCTTCCCTTTCATTCGGCCTGTGCACAGAGGACAACACAGATTTCGGCTAGAGGAGGGAGGGTTCTACATTCCTTGCTTCTATCCAATACTATTAGCATTTCAAAAAAGTGAGAGGAAATGGCAGCATCACACAGTCAGGATTGACCTCAAGTGTCTGGCAGCAACTGAGGATGTTGCTTGTAACCCAACACACTAAAAAAGGAAATGTGCATGAGTCACCCATTTTGTGTGCTGGCATAATGGGAAATGCAACTGATGTATCACTCCTGTGGGTTAACCTGTCAACTGGACAGAGTGACAGTATAGCAATGATTTCTGTGTGTTTTTATTTTCAGTTGATCTTGAATAACAACTCTTAAAATGAAGTAACATAACAATCTTTGCTAGTAATCCCACTTAAAAATTGCGCCATTTAACTACATATGGATGACTGCTGCATTGCATTCTAGAGTTTGAACAAATAGAAAATTAAACTGAAAGCAACCTTTGAAAACTTTGTATTGTAGTGAAGATAAAAATCTGGAGTCAGCTGTTGTCAGAGTCATCAACCCTGAGGAGCGATGTGATGGCAACCTGGAGTTACTAGAATCTTCTTCCTCCGTAGTAGCAAAAGAGATTCTCCAAGAGGCACCAGAGTTAATCACTCAGCAACTGGCTCATCTCCTCAGAGGTGAGAGATTACTCTTTATATTAAACACTGAAAGGTTTAATGGAGTGTTTCTGAATCTGCTCATGCAGAGAGACTCCGATCCATTCTTTGGTTAACAATCCCTTCAAAGACCATAGGAAGCTGCATAAAAGAAGCAGGGTGTAAAGAGTTTGTTAAAGAGTAACATTAAATGGAAGATTAAAAATGTGCATTTAAAAATAGGCATGGCTGGGATATTTGCTGTATCATTAGACAAGAATGCTAACGATATCTGCGCATCAGTTGGGTACCAGAATATCTCCTAGCATTGTTTTGGCTTTGTTCCTGAGGCACACGAGATTTGGACATTAATGCCATACAGCAGCCAGTGAACAGGATCAAACTCATATATTGATCTAATGTTGCTTTTTATGCCCCTTGCTTCAGGTTATATAGTTCCTGAGCAGGTGACCCCACTTCTTCCAAACCAACTCATCTAGGCTCTTTGCTCTCTCTCCAATTTGCAGTGTTCTGTCAAACATACAATGTTATTGGTAGAATATCAGATCAATTTGGTGTCTGTTTAGTTCAGCATTCAGTTTCTGACAGTAGTCAGATATCCCATGAAAGCACACAAGCAAACCATGATGGAAAAGGCATCACTCCACCATGTTTTTGTCCTCAGTCCTTGATAAACATAATTTGCATGATGAGGGTTCATTTCTAGCTATCATCATTTACTCAGACATTGATATATCCACGCTCTATGAATGTGTCTGAAAACATGATCTAAGCTACTAGCACTCAAAACATCTTGTGGCAATGAATGCCTTTTTTGTGGAAAGGAATTCTGTCTTGGTTAGGGACTGGCAAACTGGATGGCTGTAATCAACCATCCTTTAATCATTATGCTGGATGGGAGGGGGAGTCATCATTTGGGGTCCATAGCTTGGATCCCCTCCCCCCAATGAGACACTCATCCACATCAGTTTCAGATTTATAGGTATCACACTTGTATTTTTATGAAATAGTTTTGATGTCTCAGCACCCACGTTTCCAAGACAGTGGGCTGATCCTGTTCACTGAGATATATACTTCACCCCTTTCTGCTCCTGATGTAAGTGAGGTGGGTGTACCTGTGATGGACAGGATTACAGTCTTCCTATAAGAGCTGGTCAGCATTCTGGGAGTTCTTTAGATCCCAGCTTTGTTTCTGTAAAGTCGCATATTGGTGATGGCCAGGAATGTTTTTTATCCATAATGATGGATTTGCAGAGTACATTGCTTTTCTGGAGAATAGGAAATGTGCTACTGCTCTCTGTTCCCTAACAACTTCAAGGATGGACTACTGGATGGGAAAGCAGAGTAAAAAATATGAGTAAAAATAAAATACTTTGGGGACCCCTGAGCTGTTGACTTGCCCTTCCTTGCCTCTGTAATCCATCAGGCCTTCTGTTCTTCCTTCACCACCTGCTGCTGCTCCTTAGCAGCAGAATCAAAATATATCAAGCCAGCATTCAGAGTGAAACATTCTTTACATCCTCTGTTGTGGCGGAAGTACTCCCCACACAGACAGAGGCCCAGTAAAGAGTCAATAGTAACAACACCTCCCCGTATATCCTTCTTTCTCCTTTAAATTCTGCAAAAAAAACCCTATTCAGTTATCATCTGTCTACAGTCCAAAGCTACCATGACAATCATTTTCTTTCTTTTTACATATTTACATTTTTTCATATTTGTCAGATTTTTTATTTCATTCAATCTGACTTTTCAAAGTGAAGTCACATTTTAGAAATCTGGCTGAGACCTAGGAATGTTTTTGCTAATATTCAGTCTAAATTTGTACTATTCAATTCATAACAGTTGTTGGACATTTTTTGATTATTTTTGGATATTTAACAAGAATTTGTAAATGTGTATACAGTATACGTCTCATTCTGAACCAAGCCATAAAATGGGGATCAATAGATCTGTAAAATGGAGATAGGGATAGATGGGGGGGGGGTTTCTGCACAACTCTGAAAGAATTCCCAGGTTGCAGAAAAATCTGAAATATGTTTTTTAATTGTGGGTTTAAAATTCCCCCAAATAATAGAAACAACAAGAAAAGAATTCCCCCTGAGCTCTCAGTGGCCATTTTGGGGGTTGGTCGGCAACACAACAATATTGCTGAGCCATCTAAGCCTTGGTTTCTGCAAAGCCATGGTGGGGAGTCCTTGGAAGCCAAAACAGCACTGGAAAAGGTCTTGTACCCCTCCCCTATCATGTCCTCTGAAGGAGCAGGACTTGCTGGCGACAGGTCCAGTGGTGACTATTGGAGGCTCACAACTGGGTTCAGCCTGGTGCCGGCAGCCACTGAACAACTGGGCCTGTCTGTCAGCACCCATAGCACAATTGAGGCTGGTAAAGTTGCTAGCCCAATGCAGGAGGGGGGGGGGACAAAAAAATTGCAGCTGCTCTCATGTTGCTTCGTCACAACTTTTGTTGTGAACTTGGAAGTGATGCTGTTGCATTGGGGGTGATGCTCAAGGAGTCCACTCAAACTCTTGGAGGACTGCCCTAATGTGATGATGTCATTTCTGGGTTTGCACTAGAGGTGATGTCATGCCATTGGAGAGATGGCAATTTCCTGCCATCCCTCCCACCCCCACAGTCTTACTGAGTGGTGGGGGTAAACCAGGACTGCTGGGGAGGAAGACCTAGCAGTCCTAAGATCCTGCCTGTCAGCAACCACCACACAATTAGGCCCAGCCCAGTGCTGGCCACTGCACAATTTGGCCAGATTTTCCTGGGGAGAGGCTCTCAGGGGAGGGAAATCTGAAGATCAGAAAGCAGGTTAAGGTGGCTGGTGGGTGGGAAGAAGAGAGGAAGTAGGAAAAGGGAGTGCTATGGGAACTTTGCCAGGGAAGGCAAAGAGGGAGTAGTGGGAGAGGGAGATACAGGGAAAACAAGATCTTCCCCTTGTGGGTTCTTCACTTGTCATGACTTATTTTCCATTAGTATATATGTAATTCACAAGCGAGTATTCTGATTAGCAGCAGTAGTAAAATAGCGTTTTAGGACCTGCCACAGAATACTAAGCTAGTTATTGAGTGTTCTAGAACTCTTTCTCAGAGTGTTAAATATACAAGGGTAGAGGTGGAAGAAATGGAAATCCACACATTTTGGGGGTGGGGGGATTTCAGGAAATATTCCAACCTAATTCAGGCCCCATCTGGAGATTGGCAACCCTGGATATACAGGGGAATCAGCATTAGAATGTTGCAGAGTAGGAAAGTAAGCCTCTGTGCAAAGATTAAAATTATTATGTGAGGAAGATTCATGTTCAAGGTCGTTTTAAAGCTCTGCTATCCCCTGATATCTTTGTCACTCCTTCAGGTACACAATAAATTCCTGCTGGCAGACTCTAGCAGACCTTGCTTCAAGAATCAGAATGCTATAAGAGCCAGTCTGCAGTTAGTCAAGGCCTGCTCCATTTTTGGGTTTATGCCAGAAGCAAACAATTAGAAAACCTGCCAGAGACTTGAGCCCGATCATTTTATGTCCCAAGTGATGTTTACTAAGGGACTGCTGCCAAACTCAGAATCCATTAAATTGCTGAATCATTACATTTTTGGTTGGAGCCAGCTGGCAAGAATGTAATTCAGTAAAACTGATTGTCAGGTACCTTAGGTCAGTGCACTCTGTGAAATGCCTCCTTCTGTTTATTTGTATAAGGCCTTGAAGGATACCACAAGGTGCACAGATTGTTACATGTAAACACGGGCCAATTTAAGGCACTCAGAAACATCATTGTAATTCATAATGTGATTTAGGTGCAGCTCCCAAATCGTCATCCAGCTCAATGGATGATCTAGCAGAGTTTCGGAGGACGAGGATTCAGCTGTTATTTTATCAGTTTGCATCAGCTATTGTTGCAAAAAGTTCCTTCTAAGGAGTTTGGGAGGAAAGCCAGCCTTTAAAGAGATCTTGCTTGCAAGAAGGATGATTCACAGGAGAGTCAATGGTTCACTCTTTTTCTTATATGGTTATGAAGGCTAAGTGGATTGCATCACTGACCTTTTATAGATTTCAATGTTAGCCAGGCAAAGGAAGTGGATATTTCAAAGCCATGAAAGCAAATTTTAAAATATTGATAGACCCCCAACTGGGGGTTGGGAAAGGTGGAAACATTTTTTTCTCTAACCCCTTCAAGTGAAGTAAAGAGTTCCTTAATACAAAAAGGATCTCTGAGAAACTCAGAATTTGATCAAACTGGAATTCTGCTAATAAAAATTTCTCCTTGGAAAGGATGGAATGAGTTGTTCATTTCATCACTGAGTTTCTGTCTCTTTCCATTTGGTAACAAACCTTTCTGTGTTGACTTCTTTTCTTTCATTTCTTATACTGATATTTCTGAGCCTATATATTTTTATTTGTACTTTTAAAAATTAAAAGATGAAATCTGATATGCTTCTGCAAGACTTAATATCTTGGCTAACATTTTCTACTTCTAGCATATATATTTTAGTTTCTATAATTGGCTGTAGCTTTTGGTAAAGCACTTCATTCTAAACTAAATTATGAAGTGAAGTAATGCTGTGTGATAGCACTGAGGTGATGAGAGATAACATTCTAGGACTACTAGGCAAACTGAAAGGTAATAAATTTCCTGGTCCAGATGGCATATACCCAAGAGTTCTTAAGCAACTCAAATGTGAAATTGTTGATCTGCAAACCAGTATATGTAACTTGTTGCTAAAATCATCCTCCATGCTGGATGACTGGAAAGTAGCAAATGAAAAACAATTTTTAAAGAAAAAATATTGTTGAAGGCTTTCACAGTCAGAGTTCATTGGTTTTTGTAGGTTATCCGGGCTATGTAACCGTAGTCTTGGTATTTTCTTTCCTGACGTTTCGCCCGCAGCTGTGGCAGACATCTTCAGAGGAGTAACACTGAAGGACAGTGTCTCTCAGTGTCAAGTGTGTAGGAAGAGTAATATATAGTCAGAAGGGGGGTTGGGTTTGAGCTGAGTCATTGTCCTGCAAAGTATTAAAGGTAATGTGCAAATCATTGTCCTGTAAGTATCAAGATAATGTGCTAATGAGGGTGTGGTATGTTAATGTGGAACCATTGTATCCTGAAGTGATCTGTTAACATGTGGAATCCAAGGCTAATTTGCATGGCTATTGTGGACTGTAGTCTTTGTTAGTCTGGAGGTTTTCAGGACAGGAAGCCAAGCCTTATTCATTCTTAAACTCTCTTCTTTTCTGTTAAAGTTGTGCTGATGTTTATGAATTTCAATGGCTTCTCTGTGCAATCTGACAAAATAGTTGGTAGAATTGTCCAGTATTTCAGTGTCTTGGAATAAGACCCTGTGTCCTGTTTGGGTCAGTCCATGTTCAGCCACTGCTGATTTCTCAGGTTGGCCAAGTCTGCAGTATCTTTCATGTTCTTTTATCCTTGTTTATATGCTGCGTTGTGTGGTCCCGATGTAAACTTGTCCACAACTGCAAGGTATACTTTAACAGAAAAGAGAGAATAAGAATAAATAAGGCTTGGCTTCCTGTCCTGAAAACCTCCAGACTAACAAAGACTACAGTCCACAATAGCCATGCAAATTAGCCTTGGATTCCACATGTTAACAGATCACTTCAGGATACAATGGTTCCACATTTACACACCACACCCTCATTAGCACATTATCTTGATACTTACAGGACAATGATTTGCACATTACCTTTAATACTTTGCAGGACAATGACTCAGCTCAAACCCAACCCCCCTTCTGACTATATATTACTCTTCCTACACACTTGACACTGAGAGACACTGTCCTTCAGTGTTACTCCTCTGAAGATGCCTGCCACAGCTGCGGGCGAAAGGTCAGAAAAGAAAATACCAAGACCACGGTTACACAGCCCGGATAACCCACAAGAACCAATTTTTTTAGAAAGTTCCCAGAGGGGATCCTAAAATCTGTTTCAGGTAAATTAGTAAAGACTGGATCTTGTTAGATCTCCAAAGCTAAGCAGGGTTGGCCCTGGCTAGTATTTGGATGGAAGACCACCAAGGAAGTTCAAGCTTGCTATGCCGAGGCAGTAGCTACACAGATGCAGGCAATGTTAATCTCTTGCCTTGAAAACCCTACTGGGTTGGTCTAAGTCAGTTGTGACTTGATGACACTTCCTCCATAAGTAACATGGTTGTGTGCATCAGCCAACGTATAATTAAAACAACAACCAGCACACTTTCTGATGTTTTACTTCATAGGAGAGCTCCTATAAGTATTTCCTGGGACAGAAGTAATATGAGATGCAGTTGTACACCTGTCTATCTGTAAGATATGAGTTTCCCAAGATTATCAGTCTACCTATGAGAGTATATGCATGCATGTCTACAGAAATTAGAGAGTACAAACTAGAGGCAATAAGTCATAACAAAACAAATGCCACTGGGAATCCTACAGCAAGACTGAGTCAGTAGCCAAGTACCTTTCAAGGGCAAACAAATGCTATATCATGGGAGCAGGCAAAACTGTTTGATGGAGAAAGTATAACAGCAGTATCCTTTCACAAAGGACACAATCACTTGAACAAAACCAGCAGGCACCTAATTTTAACAGCTGTTTGGAATTGTATCCTTTAGTAACATATAAACCCTCTGATTTCTGGATCTACATTTGTGTCAGTTATAGTAGTAATCTGCACCCATGAATAGGCAATATTTGGTTTGCCTTATTAAACTCTGCAGTGAGTGAGCGGCAAAGTCTCCCCTGCATAAATGGCCATAGAAAATATATGTAGGTTATATAGAAGTTAAGTTTGACACTGAGGTCTTTAGCCAGTTGGGAAATAGCCTGTACCCAGACATTTTATGGCAAGGGGGGCATGATTACACTGGTGTGGGGGCTAAGATTGCCAGGCCATCATAATACTAAACACTGAAACATCTTGGATAAGGACTGGTGGTGTTGCATTGAATAGTTGGGTTAATAGTAGTACTTCCACGTGCCACTAGGTAAATTCATATTGATATCTGTGTGTCTGGGAGGGAGGCAGCATGGTATAGCTCAATCTCATCAGATCTTGGAAGCTAAGTGGGGTCGGTACTTGGAAGGGAGACCACCAAGGAAGACTCTGCAGAGGGAGGCAATGGTAAGCCACCTCTGCTTCTCACTTGCATTGGAAGCCCATTGCTGGGGTCACCATAAGTTGGCTGTGACTTGATGGCACTTTACACACACATAGGGTTGTTCAAAAAAAAATTAGTACATTTTGGGTTTATTTGGTCTGATTTTTTTTATTTTTTTTTTTGGTAAACCCAAAATAAGCTGAATATCCATACCAGTAAATATGGGTTTTTGGCTTATTTCCAGGTTTACAGGAGAAAAAAAACTGGGCCCATTATAGTCTATGGAAAATTCTTTACTGAAGCTCCCATGGGGGCATTTTTGGAGGTAGCATTCCCAAATTTTCAGGGTAGCTTAAAGGGACTCAACTTGCATGAACCCCAAAGGTTGGTGAAGATTGGGTCAGGGAGTCCAATTTTATGGGGTCCGGAACGGGTTGCCCCCTCCTCCATAGAAATGCATGGTAACATTTACAATGTTTTTCGAAGGTGAATGGGGTTTTTTTGGAAACCCTTTACATATTTGTATAGTGCAGTGGGAGCCAATGCTTGTTTTCCTGGAAAAGGGAGATGGAGTGGGGGAGAGACAATGTCTTGACCATTGTTGAACATGTTTCTAACTAGTGTAAACTAAGAGAATCAACCACACTGAAAATGTCATTAATAAGGCAGTGGTGGGCACGATTCCCCTTTGCAGAAATAAATATCCAAATTGTAAGACTTTTTTTTTAGGGAGGGGGGTTCCAATGGTGGAATGGAGCCAAAATGGGAAGATGTTCAAGGTGGGAGGGGGAGTTGCCATATGCTGAAATGGAGCCCCAAATTAAGAAGAAATTCATAAACCAGGCACTTGCAGGGGAATCTTTCCATCACAGAAACAGAGACCCAAATGGGAAGAAATTCACTGGAATCGGGGGGGGGGGGAGCTTTCCACTACAGAAAAAGAGCTCCAAAATGGGGAGAAACTCTTTAGTGTGGAAGCTATGGGGAAAATACAGCTCCCATGCTTCTTTACTAAACTATGCATGTTGACCCCACACTCATACACAAAAGCTAGTTTTGTGTGCTATTGTGGTAAACATGCAGCCATCCAGAGAATTCCAACAAACGGCTCAGTGATCACTCAATCAGATCATTGATCAATCTGGGAGATATTTGTGGCTGCTGATTACTATGTGAGCTAGTGTTGTCAACTCTGGATTAGGAAATTCCTTAAGATGTGTGGGTGAAGGGCAGGGTTTGGGGAAGGACTTCAGTGGTATATAATGGCATAGACTCCACCCTCCAAAGCAACCATTTTCTCTAGGGGAAGGGATCTCTGCCATCTAGAGATTAGATGTAATTCTGCGAGCTCTCCAGGTCCCACCTGGAGGTTGGCAACCCTAACATTGCAAGCCAAACCAGCAAGAGTCCAGGCGTCCTTAACTTTTTGCCTTGTACGTCTATAAAGGAAAGAGCTAGAGACTTAAAAAATTAAACTTGGGAATGCAGTAGTGAGGTATGAAATAGTGGGGGGGGGGCATTGCTTCCAAATGCCCTCCCCCATATATATATGGAGTTGGTTAGGGCATAAGAGCCAGCATAGTGTAGTTGTTACTGTGGCAGACTAGGGCTTGAGAAACCCAAGTTCAAATCTGCACTCGTGCAGTGAAAGCTTGCTGGACAACTTTGGACCATTCACACACTCTCAGCCCTGGCCCTGGCTAGTATTCAGCTAGGAGACCTCCAAGGTATAACAGGGTCATGATGAAGAGGCAGGCAATTGCAAACCACCTTAGAAGGTCTCTTGCCTTGGAAATCCTACAGGGTCACCATAAGTCAACTGTGACTTGATGGCAAAAAAAAAAAAACTTTAAGCAATTTTCTTTGTTTTGCTCATATTGGGAAGGGTGTGATTCATACAGGTTTTCTCACTCATTGTGGATTTCCTACAAAATACATTTTGAGGCTATAGCTAAACTAGTTGCATTTCTGAATTCTGCACCCCATTGTTATATCCTTAGGCACCTTCCTCCTGGAGGGATTTCACAAAGTTAGGTTGAACAGTTTGCTGCCACTTAAGATTGGAAATGCTATTTTACTGTCTTCCTCATATGAGTGTTGTGAGGGTCCTCCTTCCCTTTTGAACCCTCACAATTTTTTCTGCTGTTACCAATAACTGTGAGGGTTTTTAGTATTTCTTAAACCCCACACCTTGTCAATTTTGTGTGAGGAGAAAGCTTCCCTTTCCTCTCCCCAGGTGAAATTGAGAGGCTTAGAGGCTGTAACTGATTTTATAATAATTAATATAAATTGAAGTTTATTATTTACAGAGAGGTAGTTTGTTTTTCTTCAAGAAAGGCACAAAGCTTAGTTGGATATGAGCAGCTCAAATCTTAAACGGTTACAGGCACGGTACTTAGTTCTCAGTACAGTTTCTTCAGGTTATTCAGTAAAATACTCAGATGTTGTTCAATATATGCATATACTCAGTATACTCAGTGTGGACTCAGTTTATCCCAGCACACAGAATACCAGAGAGTGGAGGTTCATCCACAACCTTTCCCACTCCTCAGATTTGTCCACCTCCTCTGGAAAACAAATCTTTCTCCCCCAAAACACTGAGTTAGGAGTCTCCCTATTTCAGGAGCCACCTCCCACTTAGTGACTGAAGAAAGGGTTTTCTCTTTTTACCACAATCTTCCCCTTGTCACCGCTCAGATTTGCTTTATACACACATATAATAATGAACACATAGGTTCTTAGAGTCTCTACACACAGGCACAGTTCAGGAGCTCAGAGTTAAAGGATCAAAAACGTCTCTCTCCCTCCAAGAAGACTCCTGGCAGCTCACCAGACTCTGCCCACTGCCTGCTGGCTTTGGCTGACAGAACTCCTTAGTCTCAGCGCTTACATTTAACCCTATATGCATCACAATTGCCTACAAATCTGAGGCTAAGTTGGAACATCAATATATTTTAGAACATTAGGCTTTGCCAGTCTAAATGTTTTAAATGTCTGGCCATGACTGATTTATAACAGCTACTCCAATATGCCTGATTCTCCCCCCTCCGAAAAGGAGTAATGCTTAGGATTCAAAAAAATAAGTATCAATTATGGTTTCTTTTTTATGTATTGCTTTTGTCATCAGTAACACATACAACCATATAATCCCGACATTTATCTTTTATCTTAATTGAGATCCTCAATTGATTTGGCAAAAGCTGTTGTGCAATTATTACTCAATTTGTTATCAATTATTTAATTAGACTGTGTAGACAAGTGATAAATTAAAATAAAATTAATCAAATAGTGTTACTGTAGCTGTACTGAAGCATGACCTTCTTGATCTTTTTTCTGTACAATTAGGCTTACAAATCAGTTCTGATCTTCTCATCAGCATTAATTCTAAACTAATGAGCTTGCCTTGTTTTCCAACTTGACTGCTACCTATTACTTTCCACTGTAAGCCAAGTATTTTAAAGTATTTTGAAGTGTGATTTTCTCTTCTCTTAGCATTGTTTTTTTAGAACTCTGAACCCAAGGTAGCTAAACCAGTATATTGTAGCCCCTATATATTCCACTCTGTTGCCTCTCCCAGTTCCTGGTGCTTTGTAAGTACAGTGGTGAGCAATGCACATGATACTCAATCTGTCTGTTATGCCAGCCCAATCCTATTTAAGGTTGATGATGCAGTGATAAGTGAATCAGACTGGTTCAGTACACAAACAGGTCATTAGAAATTTAAAATAGTGACATATTACCCAAACTAAACTTTTATTCCTGACACTTCCAATTTACTTAAAGGCATCAATTATCAAAAAGTGGCAACAAAAGATAAATAAATGTGTGTGGAAAGGAAAGACACCAAGAATTAGATTCAAAGTTCTCCAAGATGAAAAAAAGAGAGGTGGACTTGTGCTACCAAATCTTAAACTTTATTATCAAGCAGCCTCCCTTGTTTCACTAACAGATTGGATAATTCATCCCGAAGATAGGAAGAGTAGACTGGAACAAATTGGTATGGACCAAGGTTTTCATCCTCTTTTATGGAAAAAGAAAGATATTAAGACCACAGACCTCACAGGATATGATGGTAATATTAGAGGACATCTCGTGAAGATATGGGAACCACTAAAAATAATTCTTAGTCCTTCCCCATCAATACTAATGTCACCTACCAAAGCGTATTTGGACTTTTCTACCAGAAAAAGCAAGGATTATGTTATCTATTGAGATCTGTTGACAAGAAATGGTAAAATAAAGACTTTACAAGAACTCCAAAATGAAAAATATAAATATTTCATGGTTTGTGTATCATCAAATAGTTCACTGCTTGAGAAAGGACTGTTACGGCGAAAGTAACATGAGAAACCTAACGGAGTATGAACAAATAATAACAAAATCACAAGACCATTTGCTGACTAAATTATATCAACTTTTATTGTCATATGAAACAGTGTCGGAACAAGTAGAAACCTGTATGATTAAATGGATGCAAAACTTTGGTGATGATCCCAATGAAAATCTGTGAACGACTTTGGACTATCAAAATAAATTTCTCTTCTTCGCAAGCCATGAGAGAAAATTGGTATAAGACGTTTTACAGATGGTACCTCTCACCAAAGGATCTTCAAAAGATATACAAGACAAATCAAGTCAATTGCTGGAAATGCTCTGAAACAGAGGGAACCTTTTATCATCAATGCTGTACATGCAAAAAAAAGTCAACAATTTTGGAAGGCAATTGGGAGATTTCTCATTGTCCCGACAATATTCCAATAATTCCAGGCACTCAGTAGTGGTTCAGCAGTAACCAGTGGTTTATTGTAATTCCAGGGAGCATTCAGAAAATCTCATAGCTCTGGTACAGCACAAAGATTCTAATGACCCACTCATTCCAGTAGACTCCGGTTATAGCCAGCGTAAGATCCCATCCCCCTCATGTCCAGGTGGTTTCTCTTCATTCAGAGGCTTTCAGCATTATCTGTGCCCCTCAAGGTCACTTTTCTGCATTGCTGTGTGAATTCTTAGAACCCTCCCTTACACACACACACACACACACACACCACACACACACATTTTGATCTGGTTACCAAAATAAATAAATTACTATATACATCATGACAGGCATTGAAACCAAACAATCCTGACAGCAATACATAAAGAAATTCAGGACATGTTACAGGCAAACTTTGAGTTAATCCTAAATATATGTTGCTGGGCATAATACCCCCTCAAGTGAGCTCAATTCACTCAAGACCACTTTTTCAATACGCGACTACTGCTGCCAGAATTCTATAGGCAACTTATTGGAAAACGTCTATGATTCCAGATATGGCTGAATGGATTAACAAATTATTTGATTTTGCTCTGATGTCAAAACTAACACACTTGATGAAAATGAATTCAATAGATGACATAAAGTTGAAATGGCAGCCACTATACGACAAATATTCATGTGCCTTAAGCTCCTCTGTTTTTTAGTGTGCAGAGAGGCAGAACATCAAACTAGTATTTAGCATTTGGAGTTTGCAGTTTTAGTTTAACTGATATAGAAATGTTTATGTATTTATTGCATTGTAATAGCCATTACCTGATTCTAATTACTAATTAAGTGCTTCCAACCTTTTTTGCGTTTCAGTGTGTAATTTAAAGTTGATGAAGGGTGTATGTATGTATTATTACATTGAAGCTTGTACACAGACATATTTTTTTTATTTCCCCCCTTTTCTTTCTCCCTTGTTTTCTTTTTTCTGTACCCCAATATATTAAAAATATATGTATTTTTTAAAAAGACATTTAAAATAGCAGTCACATTTTGAAGTTTTGGACTGCATTTGCCCAGCATAGGATCATGTTCAAAATATTGCTGCTGATTTTCTTAATTTTGCACAACTCTTAAGTATGCTTGATGAATATCCCAAAATATCTGCACTATTGTGCTACCATCAATATTGGCCTGCCACATTGTGAGCAATTATTGTTGGCACTGAATGGGTCCAGGCCATTTCATGCTGCACAAGGGAATTATGGGTACAGGATTTGAATATGTGGCCCATGTCCTTTCTTTTACAGGGTTTTTGTGATGACAAGATGGAGTATTGGCTATGTACACTACTCTTGAACTCCTTGGTGGAAAGGCGAGATACAAATGTGAAATGAGAACTAAAATTGCTGAAACTAAAATGGCAGTTAGTTCTAACAATCTTCATAAAAATGTATCTGTTAACTACTGCTTATCTTTGTGTACATATCTTTGTTTTAAAAAATCATTTTTGAATACAAAATATGTGCTTGTTTGGACAAAGAGCTGGGACACATCAGGTATAAGATTTAAATTCACACTTAATCAAAGGTAATTCTTAAGAATTTTTCAAGGAAAATAGTTTCATATATGTTTATGTGACTCAGACTGGTGTAGCAATCCTGGAAGCATCTTTAGGAGGACTGGTATATTCCTTAAAAAGGTTGTTAACATTTTCCCCCAGCCATTTCCAGCACATAATGCAAACTGAATTTGAGGCAAGCATGGAAGGCTGCTGACTGGAGAGGAAAAACCCTACATTATTTTGGGGTATATAAAACTAGCTGTGTGATTCTCTGGTTTGTAACCTTGAAGTTTTTTTCTAGGTTAAAGAGACATAAACAGGGTGGAAGAAGTATCAAACAAATCACCATGAAGAGGGGAAAGTGAAAATAAACAAAATGATAGCTATTACTATTATCTCATTATGAAGATAAGAATGCTGTTTTCTTCTTGTCTTTTTCCTCTTAAACATCACAGGCAGTATCCTATTTAAAGCAATTGCTGTGGATTCTGAAAGAATGTCTGAAGAACAGGATGAAGTGCTTTCCAGATTGGAAGAGAAATTCCCAGAGCTGTTACCTCGTGAGGAGATTATCAGTGTTCTAGAGGAGGCTCAGTTTCATGCTGATGGTACAGCATTTCCTTTCTCTCAGTTGATCCCTTGGGACACTTTTTACCTTGTTTACTAATATGAAAGGTGATGTTGTATGGCATCATGGAACCTATAAATCTACAAAATCATTCCCCCCCCCATTGCACTGTGTGGTGGTTATTTTTAGAGTTAGGATGCAATGGAAGAATGGCTCTTTAATTTACTGGAACAGTTCCCACCTCGAATGCATGTTTATGTGTGTTATGGGGGATAATATGTCCAGGAAAAGATAGCAAAATGTGTGTATGCGGTACAATCAGTGAATGAACAACTCCACTCTTGGTGCCATTTAACTCAATTTTTCATAAATGCTTAACTGAGAATTTAAACTCTATTAGTTTTTAATAGGACCCTAATTCTCAAAAATGATGTCATAAATATCTATCTGGACGGTACCATTTCAGAATACAGGTGGGAAATCACATAACTAAATGTTCCTCCATACAAAAAAATAACCCCTGCATATATGAAACTAAACATTGAGAAGAGAGACCTATCCTTCTACCATGTAGATTTTACATGTGTGGGGACATTTTCTTTTTTTATTATGTGAGCCCTTGTCTGCAGTCTGAAAAAGTACAATTGAGGAATAAACTTACTATCTAATCTGCTGCTTGTGTAAACTAAGCCTTAGATGTGCCTAAACATCTTTGGACTGTGCCACTATCTTCCTGTATTCATTGTAGTTTTTAGAAGACTGTCATGTGTGAGGCTTCAGTCCTAAGAGGACGTTCCTGGGAGTAAGCCCAACTGAATAAAATGAGACTTGCTTTCAAGCAGACCTCTTATGGATTGCTCCAGAATCACCTTGATAGTACAAAAATGGCGCTTGACTATACAATTTCTTACTTCTAGACTGATTCCTAGATCTTTTCAATGTAGACGCTGCTGATTAGCTGTGTGTGAGGTAGAATTACCAACCTCAACATGGGTCCTGGAGTTCTCCTGGAATTATAGTTGGTCTCCAGACTACAGCAATCGGAGCCTCCTGGAGTAAATGGCAGCTTTGGAAGGCAGGCTGGATCATCTCTTTCTCTCCCCTAATACTGCCCTCCCTAGGTAATGCCCTCAAGTCTCCAGGAGTTTCGGAAGGTGGAGTTGATTGTGTGTGTGTGTTATGTGCCGTCAAGTCGCTTCCAACTCATGGCGACCCTATGAATGAAAGTCCTCCAAAATGTCCTATCTTTGACAGCCTTGCTCAGATCTTGTAAATTGAAGGCTGTGGCTTCCTTTATTGAGTCAATCCATCTCTTGTTGGGTCTTCCTCTTTTCCTGCTGCCCTCAACTTTTCCTAGCATGACTGTCTTTTCCAGTGACTCTTGTCATCTCATGACGTGACCAAAATACGATAAAGGAGTTGATTACCCTGATGCTAATCCTAAGCATTTATCAATAACTTTCCTGTCTGTCCTATAGGGCTCAGGATTGAGGAGGCTGTTCTCAAGAATCTTAAGGAGGTGTCAGATGGAGAAATAAAAGTTGCAGTTGGTACTGTATGTTTGAATCTGGAGGTAAGAAGAAAGCGAAATGAGATTGCCCTTTTAAGGCCAGTTTTTCCCCTCATGTGTTTCTCTGTGATGTATAAGCATATTTCATTGTTGCTGAGTACTTACTAGAATGTTGCTTGTGACATAATATATGCAACTAATGTGCAAAAACCCCTTTTGGTACATGTAGAGGCAGTTTCAAATTCATTCAGTGGTAGCTGACTGGCATTACCTTGATTTATTTTTCTTTTTTGTTTTCTCAACATATATGGATAGAATAATGTAGAGACACTAGTCTCTATTCTATCCTACACTGAACTTCTGATGACAATGGCGTAGCAAGCAGGTGATCACAGAAGGCCAAAGAGACTCAATGGGGGGAAAAACTAACATTGTTCATATCAGCAAGGGCTGTGCACATGCTTGTTCCTGGCTGCCATCACTGGTCTGGATCAAAATGTTCCTGTACCTCCTTGGCAGCTGCTGTTGTAAGGTAACCAAGGAGAGTAGGGATATGTGTTCAGATATTTCTGGTCCAAATATATATCCAAAAATACCTTATTGGTATTTTTTTTTTATATAGTTGGGTGTCCTGATGGTATTCAAGTTTTTTTAGGATACTGGTAAATGGGTCCTGAAAAATTCTGGAAATGTTTCAGAATATACAGAAATATGTGGGGCCAGCATTTTCTTCAATTTTACAGTGTGTCTCTGTCAGTGTCTTCTTGCCAGGTCTTGTTATTGGCTTGGCAGTTTGGTTTGGCTTGGATTCTCTGTGGCTGCTGTGAAAAAGGCAAATTCCATGCTGGCCATAATTAGATGAGGAATAGAGAATAAAACTGCTGCTATCATATTGCCCTTATACAAATCTATGGTGCAACTACATTTTGAATACTGTGTACAGTTCTTGTCACCACACCTAAAAAAAGATATTGCAGAAGGTGCAGAAAAGAGCAACCAAAAGGATCAGGGGGCTAGAGCAACTGCCCTATGAGGAGTGGTTAAAACGCTTAGTGCTGTTTAGCTTGAAAAGAAGGCGGTTAAGGGGAGATATGACAAAGGTTTATAAAATTATGCATGGTATGGAGAGAATGAACAGGGAGAAGCTTTTCTCCCTCTCTCATAATACCAGAACATGGGGTCATCTGCTGAAGCTGGAGTGTGAGAGATTCAAAACACATGAAAGGAAGTATTTTTTCACACAATGCATAGTTAAATTGTGGAACTCTCTGCCCCAGGATGTGGTGATGGCTGCCAACTTGGAAGGCTTTAAGAGGGGAGTGGACATGTTCATGGAGGAGAGGGGTATTCATAGCTACTAGTAAAAATGGAAACTAGTCATGATGCATACCTATTCTCTCCAGGACCAGAGTAGCATGCCTATTACATTAGGTGCTTTGGAACACAGGCAAGATAATACTGCTGCAGTTGTCTTGTTTGTAAGCTTCCTAGAGGCACCTGGTTGGTCACTGTGTGAACAGACTGCTGGACTTGATGGGCCTTGGACTGATTCAGTATGGTCTTTCTTATGTTCTTATGTTCTGTTGGGCTTGCAACAGATGTCCCTTGCCTCTGTTGGTTTGGCTTGCACTCTCTGGTTTGACATTGATTGTATTAGGGTTGCCACATTGGCCTGGGAGTCTACTAGGATTCTCTGGTTTGATGTTGGTTCTGTTGGGCTGGTTGGTTCTGTTTTCATTGGGAGGCTTTTGGCCAGTGGTTGCTTGCACTTGTGTGTTCAGCTATTGGTGTCTTTGCCCTAGAGAAAGCATGGCATTTCCCCCCATAGGAAACAGTGGAGACAAATAGCATGACTGGGGGCACTTTGTTCAGGGGCCCATAGAATTGGATCAGTTGGTTCAATCTACTTGAAACTTGGGGGGGGGAGTCTTCAGCAGACAAGCAGCACTAGGCTCTCTGCAGTTTTTGTGTTATTTGCTTGAAAAACAGCCACTCCAGTCCCCCAGAAAGATTACCCATAGGAAATAATGGACCTGAAAATTTTCAGAATCCCAGGGGTGGGGGTGGGGAACCCTACCCTGAATCCTAATACCAAAATGGTACTGGGGAACCAAACAACATGGAACACAAGTGTTTATGCTCTTCCTGAGATTCAAACCTGAAAAATACCAAAAATACCAAACATGCCTAGTTAGTGGGCCTAGTTCACCAACTAGAGATGCAGCCATGCTTTGTCTACAAAGAAATCTCCATAGACCTGTACAAAATGACCATATTGTCAGGCATCTGCTAGCTCACACTTCTGTTCTTGAAAGAAAGTTTAATTAATTTATTTTATTTACATTATTTTGTAGTCCGCCTTTCTCACAGGGACTCAAGATGGATTACACATAGTGAGTCAGTACCGTCAACAAAATGGGACATCCAATAACCAATGCATTAGGATTTTAGAAGTCTGGAATCAAATGGAAAGAACTAAAGCATAGCATGAATATTAACATGACACATCAACAGCCCATTCCTGAGCTTATGGCGGCTGGGGACAGCATGGCTGAGGCGCTGCCGCGGCACCTCCTAAACCATTCCCCGGCCATCGAAAACCTTTAAAAAGCCTTTAAAAGGCTTTTTATTTTTTAAATGGGGCTTTTCGCCCCATTGAGAACAGCGACGCTGGTAATTTTTGTACCACTTCCAGCACATTCGTGACCTCCAAGGACAAAAAGAGACAGGAAGCTGCCTACAGGCATCTTTGCCCCCCAGCATGCCCTGGGAATGCTCCTGGGATGCAAGAATGCCCCCCCCCAGAACACCAGTGTAGGGCTTTGCACTGGTGGGATGCTGGCAGAAGGCCCAGCGGCTGTCCTTGGGTGGCACTGCTGCGGCCGTGCTCGGAGACTGGTGTCCAGGCCTCCCCGCCAACATTGGGGCCTCTCACCGTGGCATAACTGGCCTGGGAGCCGGTGCAGGGGCCCCCAATGCCAGCGCAGCCCCTTCCTGGCCTCCTGAGGACTTTCGTCCTTGGAGGTCAGGAATGCGCTGTAAGTGGTACAAAAATTACATAATAGGACCCTGCTTACAATAAGCTATACACAGCAGTATAGACCGCAGTCCCTAATAATTTATTCAAGCAAGTTTGAGAACCATTTTCTACAGTTGCAACCCTAATTACCTGTGTGGAAAAGCCCTCTTGAAATTAATCATCACTGTTCCATTAAAGTTAATTTGTGACTACAACAATTATTTAGTTTTGCCCACATATTATTACCATGACATGCAAGATCTGTCTACCTAATGCCAATATAATTGGCATTCAAGCTCAAGTAGCAGCTGAGAAGTGAAATAAACGTTGTGGTGTTTTCATTGACTTTCTTGGGAGGTCCCCCCCTCCCCGAGTGATGTTAAAATATTACTCTGTAGTATCATCAAATTCCTCTCATGCATTTTAACTTTTTTGCCCTGTAATATGTTACATCCTGAAAGTACATTTTTCTTCTCCGCTGGGATTCCTTTGAAAATAACATTTTCATCAAAGTGACTTTAAAGAAGAGTTAGTTTTCCCTTAAAAAATGAATAATGTTTACTCAGTGAACTTAACTTACCATCTCTATATATTTGTAAAAGATAGAGTTTAGAAAACAGCTGGCTTTAATGAAGTCTTATGTATTGTGAATCTCTTTGTGCATATGCCTTGTTTTCATATGTTGGTAAACCCATTGAGCCCATTATTCTGTCTCTGTTTGTAGTCTATTCTGGTTGATTCAAGTGCAAATGCTGCTAAAAGAGCTGGCATGATGCTTTGGGAGGCTCAGGTATAAATCCCCAAGGTGCCATGGAAGCTTGTTGGGTGACCTTGGACCAGTCGTTCTCTTTCAGCCTAATCCATCTAATATGGTTAGCATGAGAATAAAAATGAAGGAGGAGAGTCCGACGGCTGCCAGCAGTGTGGATCTCGGCTTTTTGTCTTCCTCTTTACAATCTCCCCCCCCTCGCCTTGTATTGGATTAGCTCTGCGCCCCTCTACGTGACTTTTTCTTTTCTTTTTTTGGTTGTTGTTTAACAAATTTTACAATTTTAAACGGAGCCCACAAAATGGAGTCGGTGCTTCAGAAAGTTACTTTCGTTTCTTCATACTGAAAAACTTTATAGACGCTCTGCTGCCCTCCAGTGGTTTTTGGACGAATTACAGTTGCATTTCCCTCTCTGCTGTTTTTTAACTGGCAATCTTGTGGGCAAAAGGATTATAGACACCAACTGAAGACTAATCAACTTTGTTTTTGTTTTTCTTTTTCTTTCTCCTCTTTTTCATGTGACTCTTACCCATGGATTACAATTTTTAATATTTGCAATTACTGAACCCTGGAAAAATTGTCAAAGGAGCCAATTGTATAATACTATATTTTATTGGGAATTTTGGCCTTTCTACATTTATTGATTACTGATAATTAACTTGAAGCACCATTACAGGTTGTGTTGATTGATTTATTAAACAATCTCAATGAATTTAAAGAACTATTAGTAAATGAGTTGACCTTGTTATATCTAGATCAAATACTTATTTTTTAATATTGTGTAGTTGGGAGAAGGAAGACGATAACAATTTTTTATGTATAAAATTGAAGTTGATATGTTTCCAGGTTTTTAATTATTATGAGGAAAAGGTTTACTAGCTTTGCCCATCGACAATCTCAAAAACTGAAAGGTAAACAACAACAAAAAAATTTAGAAGAATTTGAGGAGTCAGAAGAAGAAGATCAAGACGTTGATGTGGCGAAGTTCAAATCCACAGCAGAGAAGCCACAGGCGAAAAGTTTGGTGATGGCTAAAGAAAATCAGGACTTTTTTCTGCGTACTCAAGAAATGATACTGGATATGAAAACTTCTTTACAGAAGTCAATTCAGGACTCAGAACAGAAGGTGCTTCAAAGTATTGCAAAAGTTGAGGAAAAACTTGAATCTAACTCCCAAGAAATTATTAAAATTAAACAGAAGCAAGAAGACATAGAGACTTCAGTAACACAACACACTACAGAGCTTCTGGAACAATCAAAAATAATTCAAGATCTTTCAACTAAAGCTGATGCACATGAAGTGAAGCTTAGAGACAAAAATATTAAATTTCGCGGGATTCCTGAACGTTTCGGGAAAGAAAGCTTGGAGGCAGATGTCAGGGCATTACTTCACGACAATTATGACTTTGAAGAAGATGACACCCTTCTGGAATTTTGCTACAGAATAAACTCATCTTTCGCTACTAAATACAACAAACCAAGAGATATATTGGTGAGATTTGTTCACAAAAGAACCAGAGATCTGCTGCTGAAGACACAAAGGGACGACCCACTGATATGGGAAGGAAGTACAATACAGATCTTATCTGATCTCCCGCGAAGTGTCTTATCCAAAAGGAAAGAGTACAACGAGCTAAAGCAAGAATTGGCCAAGCAACAGATCAGGTTTTGTTGGCTCATTCCATACTCTTTAGAGATCTCACTACCACAAGGGAAGAGAATAATTCATAATCAACTCCAAGCAAAAGACCTACTAGAAGAATTAAAAACTTCAGAAGACTCATCCCTAAAAGATCTTGAAGACATTTCGGAAGCAGGTCCCAGTACGTCACAACTGACCCAGAAAGATAAAAAACAACCTCTTGAAAAACGAGAACTTAGAAAACACAAGAAGACTACTGAAGGTGACAAACTAGACCAAGCAGCAGCATTGTAGATTTGAATTTTAATTTCAACATGAATCACTTACAGATTGTATCACTGAACATTAATGGGCTCAACTCTCCTAACAAAAGAAAGAGAGTTTTCCATAGTTTAAAAAAACAGAAGAAAGACATTGTCTGTTTTCAAGAAACTCACATCAAAAAAGAACATGAAAAAATCTTACAGAAAAATCATCTTGGAACTCCTTATCTTGCTTCCGCTCAAGAGAAGAAGAGGGGCCTAGCTATTTATATTAACGAGAAAACTTTGACCGTTAAGACCCATATAGCAGACCCGAATTGGACGTTACCAAATTTTGATTCTTCATGGGCCAGATGGAATTTGTTTTACAATAGCACATATCGATGCTCCGAATGCTGCCAAAGAAGCTTTTTATGAAACACTCTTCAAGAATCTTGCAGAATATCATCAAGGAGAAATAATAATCTTAGGAGATTTTAATGCAGTTGTGAACCCAACGATAGACAAGACTCACAATAGCACATCTGGAAAACTGCCGAAGAACGTTCTTAAACAAATGAAAGAATTTAATCTAATTGACATATGGAGAATGAAAAATTAAAACAAAAGACTTTACATTTTACTCAAACCGTCATGGATCACATTCCAGAATTGATATGTGTTGGATTTCCAGATCAATGATAACAATTGTGGAAAGAATACAGATTGCACCTAGAATATTGTCAGATCATAATCCAATCGAACTGACTTTGCTAAAAGGCAGATCAGGGATCAGAAGATGGCGTTTGAATGACCAAATACTGCGGAGGAAACAAACACTTGAACAATGCAAACGGGATGTGGAGGAGTTTTTTACAATAAACAAAACCGCAGGGATGTCTGATTTTGTTATTTGGGATGCAAGCAAAGCCTTTATCAGAGGGAAAATGATTGCTTTGAATATCAAAATCAAGAAAGATAGAAGAAACGTAAAGATCTCCAAGATCAATTAAGAATATTGGAAAAAAAAGTTCAAACCAAATCAGATAAAAGTACTTTACAAAGCATTAAGATGACCAAACATCAAATTGAGTTGATAGAAACAGAAGAAATTCAAACAAAAGTTAGATATGCCAAGCAAAGACTTTTTGAAAGAGCTAATAAACCTGGTCGTTTTTTA
The DNA here is from genome assembly GCF_029931775.1 of Euleptes europaea. Taxonomy (NCBI): domain Eukaryota; kingdom Metazoa; phylum Chordata; class Lepidosauria; order Squamata; family Sphaerodactylidae; genus Euleptes; species Euleptes europaea. The sequence continues at coordinate 52,355,909 of NC_079315.1, read as the reverse complement.
GCTAATCAACTTCGACAACAAGAGAAGACAAGGAAGATCACCGGGGCTAAGGCTAATGGGACAATCCATAACAAACAAGAAGAAATTGAAAGAATATTTGTTGATTATTAAACTCACATACCCGAAATAGAAGACTGGAAAGAAAAACTATTGGAATATGCCAGCATGGCTAAGATGACTTTTGAGATAAACTTAAAATCCGGTGAATCTACAGAACAATTTGAGGATAAGTGGGTGTTATTTTATATCTATATGAACTCTAGTTAACTGAATAAAATATGATCGTTATGTATAATTTAACTTGTTACAAAAAATTGTTTAGCAACTTTAGACTTTCACATAACAGAATACTAATAGAGGTAGAATAATGGAATAATAGAATGACATTCTGTGATAATTTTCTCTCAGTATAGAGAAAGTCACACAATATATATTTGAGTATTTTTTATTACTGTATTGTTTTTATACTTGCATACGTTTATCCCTCCCTATTTTTTCCTGTACCCCTTCAATTATATAAATAAAAAATTATAAAAAAGGAGGAGAGGATGATGCTTCTCTCCAACTGGAGAGAAAATTGGGGTATACACCCCACTATTTCCCACAATGTTACTTCCCATACCAAAATCCTGCAGCCTAGGCAGAGACAAGAATATGGAAAGTATGAGTCATGTCAAAAAATATTTTCTATTGCTTTGTAATTATAAATTCATTATCAAAGAAGTATACTTTGTTAACGTGTGTGTGTGTAAAGTGCTGTCAAGTTACAGTCTACTTATGGCAACCCAGTAGGGTTTTCAAGGAATGAGACTAATAGAGGTGGTTTGCCATTGCCTTCCTCTGCATAGAGACCCTGGTATTCCTTGGTGATCTCCCATCCAAGTACTAGTCAGGACCGACCCTGCTTAGCTTCTGAGATCAGGCTACCCTTGGCCCTTGTTAATATGTGTGTGTGTGAAAAGTGCTGTCAAGTCACAGCCGACTTATGGTGACCCCTTTTGGGGTTTTCATGGCAAGAGACTAACAGAGGTGGTTTGCCAGTGCCTTCCTCTGCACAGCAACCCTGGCATTCCTTGGTGGTCTCCCATCCAAATAATAACCAGGACTGACCCTGCTTAGCTTCTGCGATCTGACAAGATCAAGCTAGCCTGGGCCATCCAGGTCAGGGCCCTTGTTAATATAGTGAAGTAAAAATAAACTATGTTTCTTCTGGGAAATAATTTGCTTGATATTTTCAAACACTTTATTAATATGCTTCAGTATGTGCATAGTTCTAAAGAACTGAATTATACTTGTGTAATTTATGATCACATAATGAATTAAAAATTTTCTGCCACTGTACAAACATAAACATGACATTTCAAAGATGGAGTTCGGGCTGATTAGAGAAAGTTGTATTTTGATGCTAGCCAGCCAAATAAATATGCTACAATTTAATCATTCAGTAATAACATTCAAAACAAAACTCCAAGTAACTTGTGATTTTTTTTTTGTCTTTTATGAGGAGTTAGGGTATGTAAAATAAATGATGTATGGAGCAGTAGGAATGCGACTTTTGCAGACTACCTTTTGTCTAAGGAACATTAAACATAGGGCTCTCTTTTAGCAAATAAATAACCATTCACTACAATGGCTGCATCATCTGGACTTTTGTGCATATTTTGCAAAGCTAAGGAGAGGCCATTAGGGATTTAATATAAAATAAATTGCCAAGGGGCCTTCTTGTAGTCCTAGTCTTTCTGCCACATGGTGTGTTACTAATGTGCATAAATGGGCTTAAATGAATTTGTTATCTGTATTACATTTGCAGTGTGTATATATTTATATATTATTTTAATTGCATTCTTTATAAGAACATATACATCATATTTTTGGATGCTGATAATGTTGTACCTATAAACAAATCAAACTTTTAAAAAACACTAGATTGTCTCTGCCTGTAGTTGTCTTCATGATGTACAGCTGGAAGTATACTTTGATTTTTCTTCCCAAATATATTCCTAGTTAAGTAATCACCTTCTAAGAATAAATGTGGCAGCCAAAGATCCATTATTAAATACACTGTGTTCATGTTAAAGTGATAAAATCAACCATTCTGGAGGATAGTAGCTGTGATATTGTTGATGCCTTAGGTCAAATTAAAACTCATATTTGTAATGATAAACATTAGCACATCTGTGTAGGCTGAACACATTTTTAAATTTTTTTCTGAGGTTATTTCATGGGCTTGATTCTGCCAGTTTTGTCTGGCCTGCTTCAGATAATTACTGAAATACTGGCTCAGTTCACGTAAATAAAAATCATGACAAAATACTGCTTCATCAGTCAATCAATCTTTATTATATAAAAGGCATTCTTCCAATTCAGCCTAGCTTGAAAAATGGTCCCTTACCTTGAGAAGGCTGATCTGGCCATTTAGATGCATGCCATGGTGACATCCAGGCTAGACTACTGCAATGCACTGTACATTGGTCTCCCCTCAAAATCAATTTGGAAACTCCAGTTGGTGCAGAATGCCACAGCTCAGCTATTATCGGGAACTAGATGGAGCATACATATTACTCCCATTCTGCAGTCACTCTACTGGCTGCCCATTGGTTACCAGGCTCAATTTAAAGTATCACATATCACATACAAAGCCCTTCATGGCTTGGACCTTCATGTCTGTGAGACTGTCTCTCCCCCTATGCTCCACCATGACAGCTTCACTCATCCAAGCAAGGCCTTCTGCAGGTGCCAACCTGCAAATGGACAAAGTCAGCAACTGCCGATACACCTCCCTTCTCCATTGTGACCACACAACTTGTGGGATGGCCTGTCTGCAGACGTCAGGAAGGCCCCCACTATCCTGGCTTTTTGCAAACTATGCAAAACTGAATTATTCAAGATGGCTTTTCTATGCAGGCAAACATAGTCTGCCTAGTAAATGTCGTGATGTGACATCACCCCGTGGGTCAGTAATGACCCAGTGCTAGCACAGGGGACTGCCTTTACCTTTAATAGGGTAGCACTATTATGAAAGGCTTCACAAAGTTACTTGGAATATTATTGGGGACTGGGGTCTGTACTACTGTGTATAGCTTGCTGTGGGTTGGTTCCCATTGTGTAATTTTGCATCACTGACACTTAACGTTAACATTTATGCTTTGCTTCAGTTCAGGTTTTTAGACTTAGGGTTGGATTTACAAACCAAATCCTCTTTCATTGTTTATTGAATGTCTGACAGGAACCGTCCTGATGCCTGGCTCTTGACATCAGTCCGTCCTGATGCCTGGCTCTTGACATCAGCCAGGCCCGTTGCTGGATCCTGGCTCTTGACATCAGTCAGGCCTGTTGCTGGATCTCTGACTCTTGACATCAGTCAGGCCTGTTGTGCACACTGCAAGTGTTCCCCTTGCTGCGGCCCCCTGATCTGTCCTCTCATGCGAGCAACTCCGGTGTTATGGCTTGCTCACTCCCTTCCTCCTAGTTGGTGTTGTTATCTCCCTGTTTCCAGGCCTGCCTGGTACTGCACCTGGGATTGTGTTATGCTTATAGTTTAGGCTTGTAGATTGAACTGCCATTAGCAGCTTTGAACCTGTAGATTGCTTATGCTGTACCTGCGGATCCTGAATAAACGTTTACCTGCTTTAGACCTGCCTGTCTGAGCGAGTGACTTTTTGGGATTGCCAAGGCAAGCTGGAGAATCTCACAATGTCCCACCTTGTTTGTATTGACTCATTCTGTGTATTACTCCTTGAGTCCCAGTGAGAAAGGCAGACTATAAATAACATAAATAAATACAAATTATGGCCCACAAGCCACGTATACAATAAAGCCATTTGAATATAACCACATATAATAACTATATACATAACTCTCTCTCTCTCTCTATATATATATACACTATACATATATCAATCACGTATCTATCTATGTGATAAATTAGAGTTGGCATGTATGTCATGTACGGGGAGGGGCCGTGGCTCAGTGGTAGAGCATCTGCTTGGCGTGCAGAAGGTCCCAGGTTCAATCCCTGGCATCTCCAGTTAAAGGGACTAGGCAGGTAGGTCATGTGAAAGACCCCTGCCTGAGACCCTGGAGAGCTGCTGCCAGTCTGAGTAGACACTACTGACTTTGATGGACCGAGGGTCTGATTCAGTATAAGGCAGCTTCATGTGTTCATGTGTCATCCAAGCTAACGCTCAACTTAGATATTATTCCAAACCACAATTTGAACAGTTTAGAATTGAAACCATGGGTTGAGCTTCCAGGTGTACACGCAAGCCATAGTTTAGAACTTTTGTTTTCCATCAGCTTGGCATTTTTCTGCGATACTGTGGTCTGTCAAATCAGACATCATGCTAAAGCATAGTTTAGCTTCCTTTGTGGTAGTTTAGTGTGATGTCTGAATGGAATCTAAATGTAAAATTAATAAGTTCCCTCAAATTCTCAAGGTTTTCATCTATTTATTTTGATGTAAAATATTCAGTGGCTCTTTTCGGAACACTTGAAACTTTAACTTCAGATGATATTTAATTGCAGTATTTTATATTTCATTTCTTTATTTGCATGTTGTTATGCAATGTTATTTCATATTTGACCATTTTTGAGTTTGTAATTTGTTGCCTATTGAAATACAAATGATTAAGTACCTCTAAGCTTAAGCAGTGACAATTTGAGCTAAAAATTCTAATTCAAAATTCAGCTTTTGCTGATGGGCATATATTTATTTCAGCTTTAGTGAGCCTCAAAATGATCCATGATTGCCATGTTCTTGTGAGAGCCAGCATGGTATACTAGTTAAGAGCAGTGGTTTGGAGAGGTGGCGTCTGATCTGTAGAACCGGGTTTGATTCCCCACTCCTCCACATGAGCAGCAGAGGCTAATCTGGTGAACTGGATTTGTTTTCCCACTCCTATACATGAAGCCAGCTGGGTGACCTTGGGCTATTCACACTCTATCAGCCACCTACCTCACAGGGTGTCTGTTGAGGGGAGGGGAAGGAAAGGTGATTGTAAGCCGGTTTGATTCTCCCTTGACTGGTAGAGAAAGTCGGCATATAAAAACCAACTCTTCTTATTCTTGTTGTGTCAGGTGTAGGATAAAATAATGAATTCCACTTGTGTTGTAAAGATGCGGAGTACTACTTTAGTCAACCAACAGCATACTGTGTCAGTTGTCCTCTGGAGCTAGATCAGCTGCTCATGCCGCAATACATTTTGTATGGCTCAACATGTATCAACTGTATCTCTCACAATTGTAGTCTAATCCTATCTGACCACAAAAAACAAAACCACAACCACAACCAAAAGCAAAAAATAAATTGTCCATTATTTCATATCCCCAAGCACTTAGACATTGCTTATATGTAGTTATGCATCTGTAATTGTGCAAGATTAATACAGCACTATATTTACATTACATTGTATATAGGAAAACTAATTCCTAGCATCTCATTCCTTTTCTCTATCCATTGTTTGTATAGCTGTCCCATTATTGATTAAAATAGTGTAAACTCCTTAATCACAAATGCATCCTTCCCTCATTGATTCCTGGCCCCCATGTTGCTATCTCAGAAAACATTGGATAGAATCAGTAATAATAATAAAAAAAACTTGGTTCATTTTAGCCCTCTGAGAGAAGCTTGACTTGAAGAATTGTTCAACATACAAGTCATTTTCTATACAACTTGTATCCATTTGTTGTGCTATGTCATTGAATATGAGCCAGCAATGGCTTAACACTAAAAGCCAAGTGTCTCCCTGGCCCACTATTAGATATGCAAAGAGCAAGCATGTTTTCAAATGGCACTCTGTGCTGCCAATGATGTATCAACACCATATGCCATTATTCTTTTCTAAATGCGATAATAATGTGATCTGTTAACATAAAAAAAGTTTTATGCCACAAAAGCAGCTGGAAATGGACAACTGAAATATGCACATATCTTACTCTTATCATAAAATGCACAGTTTGATGTATGTTGTTAAAAAGATTTTCATATCTTTCTATTCCTCTCAAGCAAAAATAGCTGCTTTTGAATATAAATCAAAGTATGGAAGATACAATGATAGCCCATGGATGGGCACCCAGGGACTGAAAAAACATAGGTGAGAGACCACTACACTGGCTCTCTATTAAAAAAATCCCAGACTACAATCCCAAACCTACAGTCTGCTCCAGCAAATATATTCCTAATTACAGTTTGCTTATTGCTCCACTAATGGATCTTCTCAAGAATGGGGTCCCATAACCCATACTGTGATCTCCCCAATATCAACAGCCTTTGCAGGACTTAAGAAAGATCCTGTCTGGACTACCTGTGTTTCTGTTATATACAGATGCCTCAGAAGTAAGGATGGGGCAGTTCTGCCTATGAAGGCAGGGGTTACCTGGTGATATTTCTCATCCAAAATTATATCCTCTCAACAGAACACCTTTATTTGTTTGTTCAGGTCCTGCTATGAACTAAAAGATCAGAGATCTGTTTCAGCAAGCATGGCAATGACTGAAATCTTGTTTTTGTCTTAAGATATTCAGATATGCCCAAACCAAGCATTACCTAGGTGGAAAAGAATCCTTTCCCACTGAAACTGTCCTAGGCACACCTGTTACGTCACCAAGTATGACATATTAAATATTTTTGACAGTTCAGTTTTTCCAAGGCTTTCTTCCATCTTTGCATCAGTTTATACCACCACTGAGGTATGGTGCAGGACTCATTCCATGACAATGCCCTACTTCATCTTCAAAACGTTGTGTATAAACTAAAAAATAACAAGCGCAAAAGAAAATATTTTCTAGCTGAGTACTAATGTTGAGTTTACATTTGTTGTTGCCCTTTTGGTCTTTTTGTAAATGTGTTCCTCTGCAGCTAGTAAATCTTTTTGTTAAAAAAAATAGTCTGGCAAGTTAAATGCAATTATATTGACATATGGTGATACTGTGATAAATCTTAAGGGTTAAAGGTTGAAGGAACCATGGCTTGTCAATTAGCAATGTAAATGAAACATTCATTATCCAGCATGCTGAGAAGTTGATGAACTGTACAATAAATCTGAGCCCAAGTTGTGACTGAGATAAGTCATTTTAGACAATACCTTATTTATGAGGATGAGGGACAGTGATTTGAATTCCCTGATGAAATATTTGATTGTCTCCATTACTGTGATGAAAAATAAAGAACAAATCCTGAAACCCCAAGTTAAATTTCAATGTATCACATAAAGTATTTAAGCACTGAGAATATACAAATGTGTTTCCAATTGCCTTTTTGGAAGACAAGGTTATAGTTTCAGCCTTCATTATGCAGATCCATTATCACTGGAAGAGTGGCGCCATTGAGCGCCCTAAATGTTCAAGAAAGCATCCTCTGTTGCCATTAAAAAGGTTAATTCTCAAATACAGCCCATTAAGAGCTCAACAAATACTATAAAGAAAAGTTGTAGTGCTATTTGGTGGTCCAGCCTAAAAGACAAAAAGGAGGAAGGGTGAAATGTAATGGTGGTGGTGTCAATGCAATGACAGGTTGTGGTGGAAGATCTTACACCAGTGCATCACCTGTTATTATCAGTCAGGTGAGAGTCAGTGCTTTGCCTTATCGTATATTGCATGGTCCATGTGTGGATTGCCCACTCCCATACGAACCTACCCAACCACTACAGTCATCTTCTGGTACCCCCTGATTCAGGTACCCCCTCTTCTGAGGTTAGATGGGTGGTAACCTGAGAGGGGGCCTTTTCGGTCATGGTGCCAAGACTGTGGAGCTCCCTACCCAGGGATATTCATCTGTCGCCTTCTATCACTGTCTTCTGCCAGACTTCTTTGTTTTGTCTGGCATCCCCTCAATAATCCCTCCTCCCTGCCGTATGGTTTTAATTCTTATCCTTTTGTTTATAAAAATATATGTATTGTAGTTCTGGGTTTTAATTTGCTTTATGATGTGTTTTTATACTGCTGATTCTAGTTGTTAGCCACCTTGGTGGCCCTGATTGGGTGAAATATGGGATATAAATCTTCTGACTGGCTATTAGCCATGAAGGCTAAATGGAACCTGCCTGTTGAGATGCAGTATCAGTAAGATGGGGCAACATTGACGAGGCTTTGGCTTGACTGCAATGGCAGACTGGGAGTCCAAAATGGCACTGGAAAAAGGCCCAACCCCCTTGGTAGAGGAGAAGGGAAGGAGCAAGAGAAGGCTTTCAGCAGTTCATACCTGCCTCACACAAGATGGGGCACTGGCTCATGGTCTCCTCATGTGAGGTGCGGGCCATTGGCTTGTGGAGGTGGCAAAGCGAGGGCCACTGGCTTACAGTGGTGGTAGCTCCCATGGATCTCATGTGTGGCCCTGGGGGGGGGGGCATTGGTCCACTGGGACTTTTCCTGTTTGCCTTAATGGCCAATCTACACCTGCCTGCTTGGAGGCTATTGTGGACATTTGGTTAGCCACAGTAGGAAGCAAGATGCTGATCCAGGTCGCTGATCCTCCTTATAAGTCTTATACTCTATGGCTGATTCTCCCCTCATCTGTTATCATTGACATTACCTTTCACTGCTTATATTTTTGCTTAACATCCATTTTTGTGATTCCATTGTTTTGTGAGTATATGGTGGCAGCTGATGTCTTGTTTGCATGGATAAGATTAGCATCATCATTCTTTAGTATTCAGAATTCCTGACCTAGCTGCATATTAAGATGCTTGGCAGGTGTTTGTGCTTTTTGTGCTGTTACCCTCTGGTAATGTTAGGTAGCTATGCAGGACAGGCTTTCTGTGTGGTGACACCAAAACTGTGGGTCCCACCCTAAGGAGGTCTGCCTCACTTCTTCTCTCCTGCTTCTAGGGAGCATGCCAAGGGGATTCTCTTCTCTACCAGATAAGTTTTGGAGGTGACCTCTTTGTAACCTCCATTTGAGTACCATTGTAAGATATGTTTGTTCATTTGCTTCTGTTGAATTATTGTGTACTTTGTTCTAGCTTTTAATTTTAATAAGTTTTTACTTTGTATGCTGGCTTTTAAATGGTTTTTGCTATCTGCCTTGAAGATTTGTATTGTGAAGCAGGATATAAATATTTTAAACAAACAACATTATTGAATCGGAGAAGATGAAGATAGAAGTGATGGAAAGGCAGAACTGGGAAAATGGGTTAAACAATGTGCTGCCCAATAGAAATACTGCTTTTTACAACTTTATGTACATTTGATGACAGGTGCAACACAGTCATTTGTAAATGCTTTTTTGTTATACCAAATTGTTTATCCAATAAAAGTTTTTTAAAAGGAATAGCATCACAACTCCCCTATCCTACATTCTAGTGTCCTATTGCCTTTCTTACATGAACACATGAAGCTACCTTATACTAAATCAGATCATTGGCCCATGAAAGTCAGTATTGTCTACTTAGACTGGCAGTGGCTGGCCAGGGTCTTAGGTAGAGCTTTTTCACATGAGCTAATACCTGATCCTCTTAGCTGCAGCCAGGGATTGAACCTGGGACCTTCTACATGCCAAACAGATGCTCTATCACTGAGCAACACCCCCTCCCCATAATGAAAGTTTTAAAAAGGGATACCATCGCAATTCGCCTATCCTACTTTCTAGCATCTATTGCCTTGCTCTGCATACATCTTCTACTAGGCTTTGTGTAGTGCTTTTGGACTACCTTGCATTATTGATGTGGTGCAAAGTTCTAAGATCTGGACCCTAAACAATGTAAGCAGAGCAGTGCTTGTGCAAGGGAACTTTCTGATCTCTTCCCTGCAACCTGCCATGCCTCTCCGATCTTGCACCAGGAGGTCAATGTCCCATAAAAAAGAGGAGAATTGGCAGAAATCAGTTGCCTCTTCCATGGGCAGAAAGGCCTTCTGCTCTCATAAGGTGACTAGGATCTAAGCCTAACCGAGTAATCCTGAATGGGGGCCCAAGCTGCTTAGGAGCCAGCATGACCCCAGCACCAGCATCTGTGCGACTTGCACCATCCAATGTGGTGCAGGGCGACTTAAACTGGCTCTGGAGAGCGAGGCGGCAGCACAAGGCTCAGGGGCCAGCACTGCCTGCCAAGTTATTTATTTCCAGTGTAAGTGCTCGCATCGGCATCTGGGGGGGGGGTGTTCCTGGGATGGAGCTGACATTAGTCTGCTCCCTAAGCCCTATCGGCCCAGGAACACCCCTTTTTGCAGGTGGCTACTTGCACCTGCAAAATAGCTGGCATAGCCCCGTGAAACTCAGTGGAGGAGTTTCATGGGGTTTTGTTAAAATTACATTTTTTTAATTTGTTTTTTTTCTGGCTGGGAAGCCTCTCAGGAGGTGGCATAGCTGCGCCATCTCCTAACTACTCCCCCACACACTCAGGATTGCTCTGCCCATCTTTGCTATGCCAGTGCCATTAATTGTTTCATTGAATCTTATCAGCATCCTCTGTGAAGTTTGGTAATATATTTTTTTAAATAACAAAATAAATGCTATCCTGCTTATTTGAAAATATATATTGTTTTGAAATGTTTTGTGTTTCTCTGGAAAGTTACAGCCACCTAGTGGTCAGATCTGGCTTAAAAGTTGACTCAAAGCTAAACTTCATAAATCAGTGATTTATAGACATATATCTATATCATCATTATCAAATTTTTGTTGCATTAGCAAAAATAGCCATAGCAACAAGTGGAAATTCCACCAAAATAAAATTTAAAAATAATAAAATGTTAAAATGTAGACATTTTTCAGAGACTATTAAAATACAAATTCATATATATGAGTTTCCAGAGTGGAGTCTATATCTATCTATCTATCTATCTATCTATCTATCTATCTATCTATCTATCTATCTATCTATCTATCTATCTATCTCACATGTGGGTTCTAGATTAAATCAAGCCTGAACTCTCTCTAGAAGCTAAAATGACTAAACTGAGGCTATTGTACTTTGGTCCCATTATGAGAAGACAAGAACCACCTGACAATAATGCTAGAAAAAGTTTAGTCATTTCTGGAATTGTGATTGCTTTCCAGTCCATTGAGTATGCAATTCTAGCTGCAGTTATTGTGTACTGATAGAGTTCTCTGTGAGTAGAATTTATTGGGAAGGTAATAGGCCCTGGCAAACTACATCTGTTAGTCTCTTGCCATGAAAACCCCAAAAGGGGTCGCCATGAGTCGGCTGCAACTTGAAGGCACTTTACACACACAATTAGGCCCAACAGCATAAATTTAGGATTCAATCAAAATCCATTTGTAACATGTTCTGAATTTCTCTGTGTATTGACTTCCAATATTGTTGACTTTTTTTGCATGTCCACCATTGATGATAAAAAGTTCTTTCCATTTCAGAGCATTTCCAACAGTTTGCTTGATTTGTCTTGTACATCTTTTGGAGATCTTTCGATGAGAGGTACCATCTATAAAACACCTTGTACCAGTTTTTCCTAATGAGTTGTGATGAAGAGAATTTTATTTCCATAGTCCAAAGTCGTTCCCAGACATTCATAGGACATTTTGGGGGATATTAATTCATGGGATCTCCATAAGTCGGAAGCGACTTGATGGCAGTTAACACACACACACACACACACACACACCACATAATCTTTGCATTTTTACATTTACAGTAGATCCTAAGAGACATAAAATGCTGTCAATATTAGTGTTATTATTTTCTAATGTATATGTGGTGGTGGTGGAAAGTGCCATCAAGTCGCAGCTGACTTATGGCAAGGAAAGAGAGGTTCAGAGGTGGTTTGCCATTGCCTTCCTCTGCATAGCGACCCTCGACCTCCTTGCTGGTATTCCATCCAAATGTGATGAATGTAGGTTGCATGATATGGTATTTAACTGGACTGAATTTGAATGGGAATAATAAAATTACTGCAGCCTCTTTACACATGTAACATGAGTGAGCCAGAATGGCCTTCCAGAAAATATTTTAGTGATTCAAAGGAAGATGTGGCTGGTGATGATGGGAGATGGAAGCTGTCACTGAGCAGCAACTGAAGGAAAAGGTCCTGCTGTTCATGTCCTTGCCAAAAGGCACTGAGAGTCACTGTCAGAGTCAGGGCTGCATCAATTTGATGCATCAAATTCAAACAGGCCAACAAGATTGTATTCGGCTTCCATAGCTGAGTGATAGTCAAAAAGGGCAAGAGTCCAGTAGCACCTTAAAGAATAACAAAAATATTTTCTGGTAGGGTATGAGCTTTCGTGAGCCACAGCTCACTTCTTCAGATACAGCTAGAATGTGAATCCATCGGTCTTTAAGTAGAGGAACTGTATGTAAATGTGAATAGCAGGCTTGATGGGATTAGGTGTGATATGCAGTAAAGACTAACAAAAATATTTTCTGGTAGGGTATGAGCTGAGTGATGACTGAAGGGGGCATGGGATACGGAGGTCAGTGAGCCACACATGGTTTGTATCCCATGGCAATGCAGCATGCTGATGAGCAGGGAGTCAGTCAGCAGCTCTGCACCTGCTGACCCTGTTCTGATCCTGCCTCTTGATGTCCCTGGTAAGGACATGATGCCCCCTTCAGTCATCACTCAGCTATGGAAGCTGAACACTCTCCCACCCCACATCATACCAACCATCTCCCTTTTTGTGTCAGAAGTCTTAAAAGCAAATAATGATACTCTGGGGTGTCAATCTGGCAACCTATCTGAATGATACAGCATTTATTTGTAGGTTGAACCAAATGATTATAAATGATTGAGGATTGTCTCCTGGGATTGGACATAAAGGTCTTGTAAACTGAAAATTTTATAAACAAATAGCTGTTGGGAAAGCACCATTATGCTGTAATAGCTGCTATTAAAATCCATTAGCAATCTTGATGGCCTGTTTGAATTTGATGCATCATTTGCTCTGAAAGGCTTTTTTTCATAAGATTTTAGCAAAATGTTACTTAGTTTACAGAAGACTTGAGTAATAAACTAGTACTGATTATGTATTTCAAGATTAGAATTTCTGGTGTATTTTGCATGGGCCAACCAATGAAACATATCCTGGTACGTTGTAATCTAGTTCCCTTTCTGTTTCTGAACTGCACCGGCAATGGTTGCTTCTGTTCTCACTTAACTCCCAACTTAATTATCCTCAGTATAATTTATACCCCCTTCTAAAAATAATTAATTGCACTTTTACAATCCTTAAAGATGAAATAAAAAGAAAGAAAAACAATACTTTGTACTTTTCCAGATGGTGAGAACTGAACTAAATTACACTCTCAAGATTTCCTCACCATAGCATAAATCAGAATCTAAGCTAAGTAGCTCTTGGTAGCCTTTACCTGGAGAAGTGGAATATATATCCAAGGGGACAAAACTTCCATTTATGAATTGCATTTTGGGAAGTGCATCATTCATAGGGTCGCCATGAGTCGGAAGCGACTTGACGGCACTTAACACACACACACACACACACACACACACACACACACACACACACACACATAATGGTATAAATAAATAGGATAAATATTTACAGGTTCATAAGATTTTAAAGCTGTTCAGTTAGTTCTTCATGAGCCACAATGAATGCACAATTCTGTGGATTTGAATTATTTCTCTGTCCCCAAAGAATTCCTGTCCTAAACACAATGACACCCTTCTGAGCCTATTGCCTTAGAGTTGCACTGATAGTTGCATAAAGCAAATTAACCTATGAAACATTGATGTTGAAATTTATGAACTAAATATGTATTTCCCCCACCCCATTAAAAATCATCCAAATTATAAGATTTCAGCAAATTACAGAAAGGAAGGCCTCAATTTTTGTGCCTTCTTAGGATTTGTTTAAACATGTATATGTAGAAAATCTACAGCAAGGGGCATTCGTCTTTCAGGAACAATTGAAATACTGAAATTAAAGATAATTCCACAAGAAAAATACTTTCTTGGTGTGGTTACATATGCTCCAAGATCGCCATCTTGTGGATTAGATAGTTCAATTGTACATTTCTTTCCTGAACGTTTGACTCCAATACTCATATGAATATTATCTGGATGCACCTAGGTATAAATTGGAATTACCTTCAGATAATATATTCACAATAAAAGTGGACAGGGAGTTTTCACAAAACATTTTAGGATAATTGATTTTATGTGCAACCATTTAATTTGAAAAAGAGGTTAGAATTATGTTCCCAAAGTCATGTAAAATATATGAATGCTATATAATGGTAAGTGTGGAAGCAAGGGAAAAAAGAGTCCTTACGGCTTTGTCCACATTTTCTGTACTATATAGGCTGTTTACTGAGAGATCAAAAAATTGAAGTGTGTTATTAGCAACTTTGGTCCTGACCTGGACCATGTCCGCACTTCGTGTTTGCAGCTCCTATTTCTGCGGGCTTTCCTTGCATGTTCGCACTTCATCTCAACTGAAGGATTCCGGAGACTTCTCCAGAGCACAATTTCTCCGCGTTAAGAGCATTTGCTTATACGGCGAATTAATAGAAATGAAACGTTTTCCTTGCCCAGAGCCTTAAAGTGTGAACAGAAAATCTGTCTTCACTCCACTTCCTGCTGCCAGTCCACCCCCACTCCTCCCCCACCTCCCTAACTGCCCACACTCATTTCCCGCCCTTTTTTCCGCTTTGCAGAAAAGTGCAACGTTTGTGAGAGCAGCCGCAAGTTTGCTACCGCCTCATCAATTGCAAAGGGTATTTTTTTCATTGCTTGCACGAAACGCCATGAGGTTGTGTCACCTTTGCTCAAAATAAATGGAACGTCTGCGGCTTGCGCTTATGCCAGTGATGGCGAACCTTTAAGAGACCGAGTGCCCAAACTGCAACCCAAAACCCACTTATTTATCACGAAGTGCCAACACGGCAATTTAACCAGAAGAATCCCCCTGAAGAATCCCCCTGAAGGAACCATGCAAAATAACATAGGCAGGTTAGCTATGCACATGCTAATGGCTATGCAAACAGGAACAAAGGAGCAGGCGAGTGGGAGGGGTGGAATTTCTCCTTTTGCTTCAAGACCGTGAATTGGCAGTTTTAAAGTTGCATTTTTAAAAAGAGCTTTGAGTGAGCATCAAAACTGACCATGCATAAATGGCCAAACCTCCATATATTTGGAATTAAGGCGCAGATTTGAGCATCTGGAACACTAGGCCAGTGGTCGGCAAACTCATTAGTCAACAGAGCCAAATATCAACAATACAATGATTGAGATTTCTTTTGAGAGCCAAATTTCTTAAACTTAAACAGTGTACTTATCTATATAGTTTAAAAATATTGTCGAAGGCTTTCACGGTCAGAGTTCATTGGTTCTTGTAGGTTATCCGGGCTGTGTAACCGTGGTCTTGGAATTTTCTTTCCTGACGTTTTGCCAGCAACTGTGGCAGGCATCTTCAGAGTAGTAACACTGAAGGACAGTGTCTCTTATATAGTTTAAGTTTATTAACTTAATAAACTTTAATTAAAGTTTTAAGTCTTAATTAAACTATAGGTACACTGAATAAAACTTGATATCATACTTAATAATGTGTGTGGGGGGGGGACTTTCTCTCCCCCTCCCCAAAAAGGGCTCCTCCCCAAAGACAGCTGCATTTCCTTCTCCCCCCACCTCGCTACTCACCGCTTCCCACCCGGCCCAACACGGCGTTAGGGGGATGCCCTCCAGAAGGGCGCTGGAGCAGGAGGCCCCCCCTGCAAGTTGGTCGGGTTTCAGATCAGGCCCCCTCATCCACCCCCCCTGCCAACTCGGGCTGCCAAGAAGGGTGCGATGGAAAACACCCCCCCAGCCTCAAACGCTTCAAGATCAGGCCATTTATGCCTGGGAGGTTTTGCCTTGGATTCGCCGCTCTCTGGATGCATGTTTCCCCCCTCCAAATTCTCAAAACTCTCCATGGGGGGCTTATTGTTGAGTTTTGAGAATTTGGATGGGGAAAGTTTGCATCTAGAGAGTGGCCAATCCAAGGCGAAACCTCCCAGGCATAACACACATTGGGAGGAAGGGAGCCTCCGGGTTTCAGGCAGGGACTGTTGGGGGGGTTGTATGGAGAGGAGAGGCAGCTACCTGGGCGGTGGCCCTGGGCAGGCCAGCCTCCCCAACCTTGGGGGCCAAGGGAGCAGGGCCCCTGGCAGGCCAGCCTCCCCACCCTTGGCACTGGGCCTCTTGAGGAGGGAAGGGAAGAGGGTGGGGGTCCTCCCTCGGTCTGTTCTTGCAGCATCCATCATGGTTGGGTGAAGACCCCCACCTGACAAGTGGCCTCCGAAGCCGGGCCTCTTTGGGCAGAGATTTAGCAGGGACGGGAAGGGAGTGAAGACAGCCAGAGCAAAGGGGGGCTCTGGGCACCTCTGGAGGGCACAGCTGTGACCAGATGGCTCCTGGAGGGGGGGCTGCCAAGAAGGGGCCTCTCTCCGCAGGCCCTGGTCCTGAGCTCTCCCACTGGGAAGCGCCGGCTGCTGCCCCAGCCCCCGGGGCCAGCTGCAAGGTGCGCCGTGGGCTGGAGCCAAGTGCGGGCATTGCCGCGAGAAAGGCAGCCACTCCACAGGGGCTGGGCCAGGGGGGGTTGGCACGCCAGGGGGGCTGCTTCGCTGGAGGTGGGCACGGAGGCTCCGGCGGCAATCCTGGGGAAGGGAGGGTTGTCCGGGGTGCCTCCCCCTCGGGCTCGATCCTTTCCACCCACCTGTGCGGCGTCTGCGTCTGCGCCGGGGCCGACATTTTCCGCCTCCTCCTCCTCCTCCCCCCCTCCGCCCGCCCGGGAGGAGGCGGCGAATGTGGCGCAGGGAAGCCGGCAGCCCAGAGGCCCCAGCAGCCTGGCGGCGGCGGCAAAAGGTGAGCAGAAGACGAACTGCCTTGAGAGGCGTAGGACGCGCCGGAGAGGTCCCCCATGCGCAAGGGCGGCGGTGGCTCCATAGCAGTCCCTTCTTCTCCTGTGGTGCCGGCGCGGCGGTCGGGTCCCTCCTCCTGCCTACCTTCCCTGCCTGCCTTCCCTGCCTGGGCGGCGAAGCGAGTGAATGGCTGGGGGGGCAGTGCCGCCGGCTAACTCCAGCCCCCGCGCGTGCCCACAGAGAGGGCTCCGATTGCCGGAGTCGACATGCGTGCCATAGGTTCACCAACACGGGCTTATGCCCACGTCATGTTGTTTGATTGGGAGGGTTTGTTGGAGGCAATGTGCAACATCTCTTTATTTTTGACCACCTAGGCAAAGGCAGATGTGAGGGGTGGGATGGCAGCAAGTTTTGCTCTCCCAAAGTAAAACTCCTTCCCTGCATTACAATAACAGGTTTTGTTTGTCCCCTTTTTGCCGCCATTTTTTAAACTGGCTTTCCCACAACCGTTATGAAGTGCCTCGTGAATTTTCCTTGATTTCCCCCAGCACTGATGCTGGACCAATCGCTGTCCTTGTTTCGAGCACCGAGTGGGCATGCGCGGCAGGCTACCACCTCAGCCAATCACAATGCTCCTTCGCGGTAAATTGCAAGGTAAGTTGCTAGTGTGTTCACGGGCCTGAATGGCCCAGGCTAGCCCAATCTCACCAGATCTTGGAAGCAGCTAAGCAGGGTTAGCCCTTGTTAGTATTTGGATGGGAGACCACCAAGGAATACCAGGATTGCTATGCAGAGGAAGCCAATGGCAAACCACCTCTGTTAGTCTCTTGCCTTGAAAATCCCTAGGGGTCGCCATAAGTCGGCTGTGACTTGGCGGCACTTTACAAACACACATTAGCAGCTTTGAGAGAGTGTATAGAGATGTAGCTACTACAACTAAGAGCATAATACATGTCTGAGTGTTCTATATACTTTGACTGAATTCTGCCTCAGTACCACATGCATATTTATGTGCTACATGATCTTCTTGGCTTTGGCAAAGGAAAGTCCTGAAAGTGTCAACAAACATGTAGAATACATGTCATACCTGAACTTCTAAAAAGCTTTTAGCTCCTCACAAAAGTCTCCTGAATAAACTTAGAAGATGATGAGTTCTCTGATTGATCGAAGAACAGAATGTAGAAGCAAGCATACAGTTCTCATGACTAAGAAAAGCCAATGATGGAGTTCTCAAAGGATCTGTTTTGGAATTGGTGATGTTTAACTTTATAAATTATGTGACGTCTGAAATGACCAGTGAGGTCGCCAGATTTGCTGATGACATCTTGAAATTGTTTAGAATGATGAAAGCACTGAGGGTATGATTGGAAGGCAAATTGTTACGCAACCTGAAGCTGAGCAGGTCTGAGTCTTATCAAGGCTTGGTTGGGAGATTGCCTGGGAACTCCCCATGTTCACGACCTTGAATTTCATGATGAAAGAATGCCATAAATAATTTATTGACTTCATTTGCTAAATACTCATCTTTTTCATAATAACCAATATATTTATGTGACCAAAACAGATGTGGTTCATATGTTGCCTGCTACAGCTGTTGCCAAAAAAATTCCATGTAGCCAGGATCCATAATATATGCAAGTAAGAGTTATGTGGGTGTCTTTATGTGTGAGTAAATTGCCATCACATTGCAGCTGACTTATGGCAACCCCTCTTGGGGTTTTCAAGGCAAGAGACTTCAGAGGTGGTTTACTGTTGCTTGCCTCTGCAGAACAACCCTTTAATACCCCCCTCCCCGAAAGCAATACTGACATTGGGGTCATTATAGGGAAAGTATTCGTAGAAACAGCATTTTTCCTCTCACCTGTCCTTCAGAGTATTTAACTTTGGCTGGGCCTTGCCTAAGAAGTGCAAACTTGTCATAAGGAAGGTCTTTCCCCAAGACACTGTGGTCTCAGGGTTTCTCCAAATTGGCTTCTATGTAAATATGGTGAAGTTTTCCAGTCTTTATTGAATGCTGAATGCTGTATCATTGCTGAAATGCACCACTTAGAAAATAGGACATTTTGAATTGTATTTAAAAAGAAATGTTGACTTCTCAGTTGTTACATTTTTGTAAAGTAAGCACACACACACGGAGAGAGAGACAGAGAGAGAGACAAAGAGAGAGGGTGGGCATCTATATTTTTCACTTCTTTGGTAAGATAATGACTCTTAACATCTCCTTTGAAGGAACTGACTGTTTAACAAATGACTTGCTAAAGGCATCTCCCATAACCATGAGAGCTTATTAGTATCCTTAGCAAAACATCTGCAGAATTATAAAGAACAGTTAGAAGCTGCCATGTTATTTGTTTATTTGCTTACAAATAAACTTTCTAGATCCTAGTTAAAAATAGTTAATGAACTGAGTTCAAGCACTAAAATCCAGTAAAAAATGTTTTACTGGCCTCTCCCTCCCAGCACAGCATATTTTTGAGGCCAGAATGCATTATATTGGAGTTAACAGTCAAATACTGTATTGAGATCTGTACCATCTTGCCATGGATACTGAAGACAGAGGCCTGCACAGAAGACAGAATTTTTCTATCCTCATTCCTAGAGCTCCTTCTGACTTCCAGAAAAATAATTGCTGGGGTTGGGAAATACATAGGAATATCACAGGTGGTGGAATGAGTAGAAAAAAGTGGATGAAATTGCTTCTATTCCCTCTTCTACAAACACAGCACTCCTGAAGGGGAGGGATAATCCTATTGTCCTTCCTCACTTTAGCTTCCCCCCCCTCCCCAGTTCATCTAGCTATTCCTCTGTGCAGGTCCCGTAACCCTGAGAATGATCTCTTTGGGAGTCAGTGTTAGAAATTAAAAACCAACACTGTCATTCAGCCTGAGTTTTCAGAACTAATAAAAATGTAGCCATCTTTGCCCTATTGAATCTTTCATCTTTCTCTGGATCTATACAAGCTGCATCTCTGGCATACACCTGTCAGAGATGGCTCCTGCAGTGGAATAGAAACCCAGAGGGGGCTTATCAAAGATCAGTTGCCTAAGAAGAGGAGCAATGTTTATAGAACATTGGCGCTAAGTGCACCGAGTGCCTGCACTTAGTACAAGCAGAGCTTGAGGCCCCAGAAATAAGAGAGCAAGGGGCCTGGTAGGACTTTATTTTATAGATGTCACATGAACATTAAACATATGTAAGGAGTCCATTCAGAAATACTCAAGGAGAAGGGAGTTCAGGAGGGGTGGGAGTTTCTTAAAAATGAAATACTGAAGGTGCAATCACAAACCATTCCTATGAGAAGGAAAAAATGGGAGGAGCCTAAAGAGGCCAGGGTGGCCCCATAAACAGCTTTTTAAAGATTTGAGAAACAAAAAAGACTCATTTAGGAAGTGGAAGGAGGGCCTTATAACCAAAGAGGAATATTAACAAATAACCAGTGCTTGTAGGGACAGTGTTAGGAAAGCTAAAGCTCAGTATCCGCTTAGGTTAGCAAGAGATGCTAAACACAACAACAAAGGGTTCTTTTCCTATGTTCAGAGTAAGAATAAGAACAAGGACATGATAAACCCATTGCAGGAATCAGAAAGTGAAATTATAACAGGAGATGAAGAGAGGGCAGAACTCCTCAATTTCTACTTTTCCTTGGTCTTCTCTTGAGAGGGAAATGGTGCTCAGCATGGCAAAAACAGAACACATGATGAGGGAAGGGAGCTGCAGCCTAGGATTGGCATTGGGGTAGTATATGAACACCTATTTTCTTTAAATGAAACAAAGTCCTCAGGGTCAGATGAATTGCATCCAAGTGTATTGAAAGAACTTGCAGACATAATTTCTGGGCCTCTGTCCATTATTTTTGAGAATTCTTGGAAGAACAGGTGAGGTGCCAGAAGATTGGAGGAGGGCAAATGTTGTCCATCTTCAAGAAGGGGGAAAAGGAGGATCCGGGTAACTACTGACCCATCAGCTTGACATCTGCACCTGGGAATTTTTAGTACAAATCATCAGTCAGTCAGTCTTTGGACATCAGATGGATCTCAAGAACAAGCCATATCAGACTAATTTTATCTCTCTTTTTTAGAAAGTTACTACCTTGCTGGGTCAGGGGAATGCTGTAGACATAGTTTATCTTGATTTCAGTAAGGGTTTTGATAAGGTTCTACTTAATATTCTTGTTGACAAATTGGGAAAATGTGGTTTAGATCCTATTTCTGTTAGGTGTATCTGTACCTAGTTGACAGATCGCGCTCAAAGAGTGCTTGTTAATGGTTATCCGCTTGGAAAGGAGTGACTAGTGGAGTGCTTCAGGGATCTGTCCTGGGCCCTGTGTTGTTCAAAATCTTTATACTGTAAATGATTTGGATGAAGGAATAGAGCTTATTAAATTTGCAGACGATACTAAATTGCGAGGGGTAGCAAATATGGTAAAAGACAGATCTTGACAGGCTGGAGAATTGGGCTAAAACTAATAAAATGTATTTCAACAGAGATAAATGTAAAGGTCTGCATTTAGGTAGGAAAATCAAATGCATAATTATTATAGGATGGGGGAGACTTGTCTTAATAGCACTGTGTGTGAAAAGGATCTAGGGGTCTTAATAGACCAAACACTGAACATGAGTCAGTAGTGTGATGCAGTAGCTAAAAAGGCAAATGCAAAAAGAAATAGGATTCTCTAACCATTTTGAGCCGTGGGCATGTTCGTAATTCTGACATGGTATAGTAGGTGCAGCAACAAAATGGCTGCTGCAAAATGGCTACCACAGGAGGTGGAGCCATCCACAAAATTATTGCCACAGCTTAACTTCAGTAACACAGTGTAGATCCTTGTGCTATGGCGGCAGCTGCTGCCAAGGCAACATTTTAAAAATCTGTGCAGCCAATCAAATCTCCAATAGTCTATCAGAGGCCTTGCTCCCTTGCCTACCCGGCCTCACCTCTTCCTAAAAACACTTGGTGGGTGCCAGAAAAGGTGTCTGCAGGTGCCATGGCACCCATGGGTACCACCCTGGGGAATTTCCATAGTTTGAGGCTTCTGTTTTCACTTCTATGTTGTGGTCTGGCAGGTCCAAAGAGGGTTAAAGAGCAACAGGGAGCAGTAGGGCTGAATTTCATGTAATGGTATGAACTCACTAGCAAGTCCTTTGCTGGGGGCTTCTAGGTTCAATTGCACCACAACCAAAAAAAGTCACTGCAGTAAATATGTACAAATCTTTCCATCAAACTACATGAATTCAACATGTGTGGTAACTTCATCCAGCTGAGGCCAAATTTAAGCTCACCTTTTGGAGGGTCTGGACTGGGCACTTTAGCCCATGAGCAGGCAGTATCTCAAAGACAGGCAGGCCTTTGACAGTCTTGGGGCAGTTCCACAGTCATCTTGGGAATTTCTCATTCAGGCATCAGGCTGTGTGCTGAAGCACCCTACAGATCTGAACTGTGCTGAGACAGAACAGGATCCAGGCAAACAGAACGCTGCCCAGAATAAACCCAAAGACTCCTGGAAAACTGTCTTCTGCAGTTCCCTCAGCCAGATGCCTTGGAAGATTTTTTTAAAACACTGGTTACAATAAGTAAGCCCATTTGGGTAATATCTGTTCAAAACCTCTGTGATTGTTGTTAGTTGTTGGGAAATTTTTTTTGGTAAAATTCAGATTCGGCAAAATTTGGCCTGTTTTAATTCGGGAAATGCCGAAGTCCAAACTCCCCTGCTTTGGATCCGTGGAATTCGGCGAGAGATTTGAGTTCGGGGAAAAATTCGGCCAAATAAAGCCATAAAAACTACATTCCAGCCATTCCGTGGCTGCAGGGGGTGCATTTTTTGGGGGGGTAGAGCCCCCAAACTTTCAGCGTAGCTTCAGAGGAGCCTTCTTGCAAGAACCCCCACGTTTGGTAAAGAAGGGATTGGGGGGGCGAAATATGGGCCCCGAAAGGGGTTCCCCCCTTAATGTGCATTTTTATTCCATTTACAGCACACATTCAAGCCATTCCGTGGTTGCAGGGGGCACATTTTTTGGGGTACAGCCCCCAAACTTTCAGTGTAGCTTCAGAGGAGCCTTCTTGCAAGAACCCCCAAGTTTTGTAAAGCTGGGATCAGGGGGGGGCGAAATATGGGCCCCTGTGCATTTTTATTCCATTTACAGCACACATTCAAGCCATTCCGTGGCTGCAGGGTGCACATTTTTTGGGATACAGCCCCCCCACGGCAAATCCACAGCAAAACCTCCCGTGCTAACCATTGCAATGCAAAGTAACTCGCGAGCTGTGCATTGCATGCTATTAATTAACTCAGCAAAAAGGAAAAAAGGAGCAGGTGACTTGGACTGTGCAAATGTATTGTGAAAGTCGGATTTTGCAAAAACATTTTTGAGCGAGCAGCAAAACAGACCATGCAAAAAAATCCCCCAGAGTTTGTATTTTCTGCCCTGCTCCTTCTTCTCATGGTGGAGGGATGCTCCCCCCTTATGCAAACGACCCCACCAACTCAAGCAAGTCTCACCAGCACCACCCCCACCTCTCCAACCAATACGGCGCTGCGGTGCACCCCCCAAACGGGGAAAAAATCCAAGATGCAGGGGATCTCACGCAAGCTGCCCCGTTGCACTCAACCCCAGGCTAGGGGCAAAAACAGGGAAAAACACCAAGGAGGAGGCGCGGCCTGGGTGCTGAGCGGAGAGAGACTTGCTAGCCGCCACACAGACTCAACTTTAAACTTTAAAACTTTAAAAGCAGTACACGCACTCCCACAGAGGTGAGCAGTCACAGCCCCCTTGGCAGAACAGGCGAAAGCCTCCTTTGGCTTCCACCCCCCCACAGAAACTGCCCCCCCCACAGACTCTGCTTCCCCCCCCCCCACATACACATGGAAAAAATTATAGATTAAAGCCCCAAAAGGGGTCTTACTGTGGATGTCTTCTGTTCCATCAGGAGGGACTGGGAGGAGTGGGTAATCCAATACAATTCCATTTAAGCACGGGAGGTTTTGCCTTGGATTTGCCGCTCTCGGGATGCACACAGGATCGTCTGATCCCATTCATCCCAATAGGGAAAAGGGGGACACCATATTTCACCCCTCGATCCCATCTTTACAAAACGTGGGGGGGGTTGTACCCCAAAAAATGCGCCCCCTGCAGCCAAGGAATGGTTCAAACGTGTGCTGTAAATGGAATAAAAATGCACATTAAGGGGGGGACCCCTTTCAGGGGCCCATATTTCGCCCCCCCTGATCCCATCTTTACAAAAGTTGTGGGTTCTTGCAAGAAGGCTCCTCTGAAGCTACGCTGAAAGTTTGGGGGCTCTACCCCCAAAAATGTGCCCCCTGCAGCCATGGAAAGGAGCGAATGTGCACACGCACTCCCCACGGGGATTTCTCTCTCACACAAACAGATACTCTCTCTTTCTCTCCCCGGGCCGTGCAGCAGCTGGGCTTACGTGCTCAATCGCAACTGATTGGCCAGAAGAAGACCCTGCTTGGCCACCGATTGGCATGGGAGACAGTTATGCTGCTGCACCAAACCCCGAATTTGCTGAATTTATTCACTGAACACCCTGAACTCACCGAATTCAGCTCCCTGTTTTCCCGCCTTTTTTGAATTCGGTTCCATCTGAACTAAAAACCGCCGAATCGGGGGAAATTTGGCTGTTTTTCGATTCAGGACGAACCGAATCAACAGCCCTAGTTGTTACAGCTGCAAACTGAATGTGCTCCATGGTGGTGGTGGGGGAAAGTGCCATCAAGTCACAGCTGACTTATGGCAACCCTGTAGGATCTATAAGCTCATTCAAATGCTTCAGATTCATTGGAGTTCATTCAGTTGACTCTCAAAAGGTTTAAATATCCTTCAGTATTCAGAAGGGAGAAGTAGGTGGTTTGATGAGAATTCAATAAAAAGTAATGTTATTGCAGCAAAATTGCCACAGCACTAATGTAACTGCTTATTGAAATTGGTAGGATGAAAATTAGGAAATGTTGTAGGAAAAATGGTAAGAAATGTTTTAATCTCATAGCTTTGTTAACCTTTTATTAGTATTCTGCCGTAAGCTTGATGGTATTGCTTTTAGAGACAAATTCAGCTGTAGTTTTCAGCCACCATCTGCTTTCCCTGCAGAAGGGTCCAGGTTCAATACCTGGCATCTCCAGAAAAAAACCTTCTGTTCCAGAGGTCCTGGACAGTTGGTGCCAGTCCGAGCAGAGAATACTGAGGTAGAACTATAGTTTGATTCCGTATAAGGAGCTACATTTATTGATTTAAAAGGGCCTGGATCCAAATCTTGTTTTGTGCCACTTCTGCAGAAGGAAAAGGGAATTCTTGATGATACCCCCCCTCTCACTACAGATCCCTACATCACTCTTGATGCTATTTCCGGGTATTCCTTAGATTACAAGAACAGCATTTCAGAAGGCACAATAGGAGGCACAATGGGAGGTGGAAGTAGAACTTCAGTCACAGGACTTTAGATCTAACCCAATATTTCTATTTCTATTTCGAACCCACTTCGAGTGATTTCAATCAAATCTGAATATTGGATATCTGTAGCTTATATCTAATGGCTTTAAATTTCAATTTGTGACTGTGGCAGCAGTTTACTGTTGATACACAATGGCATTTCATGTTTGATGGTACTATGAGCTTATGCACAACGCTACTCCTTAATAACTTTCAAATGGTCTGTTTTCAAACAGTCTATTTTCAGCTATTTCCACACTCACATCAGCAAAATCTCTGCTTATTGCATGAGCAAGTTACGGTGTTTGAGAACATTCCTAACATCTTCCATGGCTACAAATTACAGAGGAAATGCTGTAGCAGTGACGTCTTGAGAAAATATTAATAAACTTACAAAAAACCCAGGCTTCCCTGGAAGACGGTTGAAAACCATTGGCATGTCATTATTTGATGGAAATAGCATGAAATGCTATTTAACATTAGATATTGTTTGATTTGACATGCTTTATCTTAGAGCATTTGATGGATAATGTGAATAGTAATTAGTATCTGATTATTGGCAGCATATGTGACATCATATTTGAAGCCTGCCAAAATGCTCAAGAGGTGCCAGCAATCTAAAGCTTTTGAATTTTGTTTCACATTTTCTCTTTTTCTGAAAGAACAAAACTCAGTAAATATTGAATATTTGCAAATATTCATTTTAGTTTTACTGGAAGGATGTCAAGCATCCTTAATGCTGAATTTGGAAATAATTATTGATTAGATTTACAGTTTTCAACTATGTTAGCAACTATGGATGAATAAGGGCTTTTTGTATATAAACTGAGTGCCTATATGTAGATATTCATAATTGGGTATAAATATGAATATAGCATAAACATAATGTAAACTACTGTCCAAACAGAGAAGATGAAATGCTCAAGCTACAATTTCCTTCTATTTGTGACTAATATTATTTAGTTAAAACAACCTATCATTTTGAGCGGATGTCTCTTTTCTCGCATATTGCTAGTGGTTAAATCAATAGTTAATGATGTTCGTGATGTAATTTGAGCATCTAGTTTGTTTATGCTAGACCAACTTTATCCATACTCCAAACAAATTATCTCTTATAATCACCAGCCTGAAGATAAATCTGTAAATGTTTTTCTGATGATAGTGCTGTGGTTGGCAGGTGTTAAAAGTGCCTCCCAGGGACAAGGATTGAAGATGGGCTTGTTCCCACAAAATCCTTCAGGCGAGGATGTTTAGCTCTCTAGCCTGTCATCTGCGAAGGAGCCTTGTGTGGTGCCCTGCTAATGAAATCTAATGGGCAAAGGTCATATATCTTTATGAAGAAAAATGCAAAGCTGATGAGTGATAAATGGGCTCTGTGGGGTTCAGTGGATGCTGCTCAGGGATGAAATCCATGTTTAAATAGTGTTGCAGGCTGCTTGGCATTCTACATTCTTTTCACCATAAATACCTTTTGTTCACATTATATTACCTGATGAAATGTCTGAAACACAAAGAGAGAGACTTCTGGTCTATATGTATGCTCAGATATGCAGGAAAAACTCATTCTTCACCAGTGTTGGGTATAGGTTCACAGATCTGCAGTACATATTTTATTTATATATATATATATATATATATATATATATATATATATATATATATATATATATATATATATATATATACATACATATATATATATATACACACACACACACTTTAAAAATGCTGACATCAATGACACTACCAACAGTAAAGATTAAATATGTAAGGGGCATGGGCCATTTTGAGATTTGACATCCAGATATCTTGAATAGTTGGACAATTTGGATACCTGTAAATTCATAAAGTTGCACCTTGGAGATGTGGAGCTTTTAAAATTTTCAAAGTGCTAATTTGTTGAAGCACTGGGAAGTCTACAAGTCAGTTCCTTTAAGAATTCTATAATCTGAAGCTGGATGAAATTAAATATACCAGATACTTTTGAATCATTACAATTTTTTTTGAGATGTTATCAGTTCATTTGCTGTAGTTATACTGCTGTGCTAAAAGACAGTTCAATAAATCAACATGGGCTTGATGGATTCCACAATGAGTGCATGGAAGAGGAAAGAAATCTCTTAGTGTTCCCTCTTTGACAAAAGGGTATGCAAAGAGCCTAAACGGATGAATGGTTGATTAATTTTGCTAGACATTTTTTTGACAGCAAAAAATGTGTTTTTATATTACCATGTTTACATGAAAGTTATATTGCACAATGCAAATTGCTGAATATATATTTACACCTGAGACTATTTTATAATAATACAGAGCTTCTGGTCACTAACCATGGTGGTCATTGTTCTACACCATTTAGTACTCCATTACCTGCAGAAAAACCAATGGCATTTTCCCCTGTACTTGCTTTCTCATCTTTTTCGACTCATATAAACTTTTCACGTGATTTGATATTAATATTGGATGAGAGCAACTGGAACCCATGAATCTTCTCCAACAACTTTTACAATTAGTGCTTGTAAGCAAACCACTGAAAACTGGAATAGAAGGTCTGGGTGTCAGGCCTATAAATAATACATAATGAGTCAGAAGATAGATACGTTTGTAGTGCTTCAAGATGGAAGAGTCGCGTAAAAGTAAACCCTTCTTATCTCTGCATATTTTCCATGGCAGCTTGCACTTTCATGAGAAAGTTATACTTTTATTCTTTAGGAGCTCCCTGATATATGTTTCTGCATTATAATAGTGGGAGGGGAATGACTGGGTAGCTTCATCTCACATTTAAAGGAAAGAAATGGGTACATTTTGAGGAAGGTTTTGAGGAAGGTACATGATCATTTTTAGCCATCTCTGTTGTAATTAATGTTGCCAATTCCATAGGGTTGCCAACATCCAGGTACTAGCTGGAGATCTCCTGCTATTACAACTGATCTCCAGCCGATAGAGATCAGTTCACCTGGAGAAAATGGCTGCTTTGGCAATTGGACTCTATGGCATTGAAGCCCCTCCCCTCCCCAAACCCTGCCCACCTCAGGCTCTACCCCAAAAACCTCCCACAGGTGGCATAGAGGGACCTGGCAACCCTACAACTTTAGCTTGGGAAATTCCTGGAGATCTGGGGGTGGTGCCTGGGGAGTGGGATTGCCAACCTCCAGGTGGTGACTAATCATATATATCTTGTTATTATCACTTCAAGAACATTGCCTGAAAAGTTTTATTAGAAAAAATAGCCCAGTCCTGTTTGCTGGAGGGGGCTTGCAGTAATTAGCTCAAATTTTTCAACAAATGGCATACAGGCTGTTGGCTCGGCATGTGTGCTATAAGATCAGTGTTTACCCTATTATATTGCAATTTAAAGATGTCATAAAGTTTGTAAGTGAGTTTGTAGGGAAAAAAATAAGACAATAGAAGCTCTGACCAAGTTATATGAAGAGGTTATTCATATATAGGCTTCAGAGTGAAGTTTAGCATATCCCAGGTTGTGGATCATTGGGGTTCATTACATAATTACCATTATGGGAGGAGGAAAACAGTAATGAGGAACGAAATGTATTCCTCATTTGTACTTTGTGATGGTTGGGTATTTTTAGCAAATGAGTTGTCAGCAGAAAGGCTTCATTAGACCCATCAGGATATCTGCCCATGAATAACGAATCCCAAACTGTACTGACAGTTTCCTTGAGCCAAGATGATGGAGCACCTCTGACAAAAGCCATATTGTGCTCTCCATGTGAGAAGTGTGAAGAACAAAAGAGGCATCTTATTCTTAATTTGGTCAGGTTAATATTGACACAGCTAGCTCCTCCAAAGAGTCAGGTCCACGTTCAATGTGCATTTATACCGGGCTCACTTGGGTAATCAACTGTCAGATGCCATAAATCAGAAAGCGTAACTATTGCAAAGGGCAAAAACACAACACAACAGCAGCAACAACAAACACATCTATTCTCAAAGCTTGTTTAAATGGAATTATTTATTCCAGACTATGTATTTGCAAGTATAACCAGGCTGAAATATCTTTATTCCACAGGAAAATATATAGCATAATTTGTTCTATTACTGTTTAGTATAGGTATCCCAATTTCTGTATGTTGCAGTAAAGATGTCTGTTAAGTGTATTTATAATGCCCATGAGTTCTACAACACTGAAATGTCCTAGCATTCAATCCATTTAGAGAGGTATCAGTATCAGAATTAGTCATAGTCCATGGAGAAATATTAGTTTAATCACCTTCTCCCGAGAATTCAGCCCTGCATCTTTGATATTTCTTCCTTATTCCAGATTGTCAGAGTATAATATAGTGATTTATTTTACCATTCCCAAAATTGTGTTGACAGCCTCATAACTGTGTATATTAAAGAATTAATAATTATCACAGGATGGATAAATTGGGAAATTTGATGCATTTTGGCTGCCTTTCCTAGAACTGTTTTATAATGGAAGTTATTATTCTCGTGGAATCTCACGCATTTGCAAAAGCCTCTCCGTCTTCTAATTTAATACTTTCCCATTATGTTAAAACTCAATTTATAATTTATTGGGAATGCTGACGGATAAATTCAAATTAGCACCCTGATCCTGAGTACTATTTCAGGGGGAAAATAAAACCCAATGGAAACCATAGTGTATCTGGATCAGAGCCATTTAGTTGTAAAAGAATAGAAAAATAAAAAGTCAGCATTTTAAAAAATAGCTCCTGATTAGGCACTCTTTAGATAGTTAATTTAAAAAGAATAAAATGAATGTATAGGTAAGCTTTACACAAAATATTTAAGTACATTCCCCAGGAAGCGAATGAAACAGATATTTCCAATGGATTACTGTATTATATCAGCAGTTGAAGGGGAGAAATAACTAAAATGTAAACAAAAATTGAAATAACCTTTACAGTCATTTAAGGAAAAATAGAAAAAAAAATGACACCCAGAAGACTCAGGGGTTGTGAAATGTATTTATAAAGAGCCCAAAATATTCATTTTCTACATTTTTAAAGGAGCTGAGTTTCAAAATATAAGTGGGAAAGTAAAAGGAAAAACTTAGAAATTGAAAAGTGTTGTAGATTCTAACAGCCCATTCCTGAGATTCAGCACAAATCTCTTGAGGAGGAGGCGTGACCTTCCCGCCAGCGTAAATGCGTGTAATCGCATGATTATACACACACTGGCTGGGAGGGTAGATCCGCTGGCGCCCAAGCGCCGCGAAGCTGCACCACACCCCGCCACCGGCGTGGCCTCTCTGTGGCAGAGGCCACAGCGTACAATGGCTGCGCCGGTGCTGGGTGGCGTTCCTGGGGTGGGCCAGGGGGAGGAGCCGCCGGTTAGGCGGCTTCCTGTACCCATTCACGCTAGTACGCCGGCGCCGGGAACAGCGTTGCTGCGCCTGCTTTTTAGCAGGCGCAGCCTCTCTGTTCTCTATGGGGCGAAAGGCCCCATTTGGGTTTCAAGAGGCCAGTTGGATTTCAAGAGTATACTCTGGATCCTGACTCTGTTATCATTCTGAGCCCTGTTCCATATGCTCTCTCTATGGATTTCATTGGACTATTACCCAAACTGCTGTCTGGATTCCTCTTGACATCCATGCCCAAGTGATCCTGGTTGGAACTCAAAACCTTTGGGTTGCTGCATGAATAATCAAACTGCAGAACACTATAGACCACCCCAGTCAACATCCCAAAACAGAAGGGATCATCTTTGCTATTATTCTCTTGGCTCTCCAATGCTTTGGATTGAACGTGGAACCTTTTATATGCCAGTCAGATGCTTGTCCACTGAGCCACAGCCCCTCATCACTATATTAAATGCTGTGTTGTTGTTGAGGGGTTTTCTTTTTCTTTTTTTCTTTTAAATAGCAGCTTAGGCCCTTCTGATCCCGAGAACCAATTACTCCTCTTTGTCCTGTTAGATAGGAACCTGGGTCCTGACTCCTTCCCTCCCAATCCTATACTAAAGCAGTATGTTCCATAACTCTATCTTTAACCAACGCAATCAATTCAATCCATGACCAGCCTATTTTTTAACCCACTGCTCCCTGTAGGATCTGTTAATGGTCTCCATGGGATCAGGAACTCCCATAGCAAACAATGCCTCTGATCCCCTTAAAGGAAGGAAGGTGGGGGAAGGAAAAACCCTGCTCAACTTCCAGCAAATGCTGCATCCCACTCACAACTGGGGGTGTGGGGTG
This sequence comes from Euleptes europaea, assembly GCF_029931775.1. Taxonomy (NCBI): domain Eukaryota; kingdom Metazoa; phylum Chordata; class Lepidosauria; order Squamata; family Sphaerodactylidae; genus Euleptes; species Euleptes europaea. Next base: position 52,324,539 of record NC_079315.1, on the reverse strand, counting down.
GTTGCTAGCTCCCCTGCAAACTTGCATTCTATAGCCCTGAAATAGATGGACCGAAAGGGGATGGCAGCAGAACAAATGCAGCCTGAAATCAGTGAGCCCAAAGAAGATAAGGAGGGTGGGGGATTGCAAGCTCTGTGTATCTACTCACATGTAAGCAAAAGGCAATGCCTCCACCTGGTCTGCTTTGCCTCTGCCATGCCAGCTCTGCTCCTTGCCTAAGCAGTTAGCACTTTGATAAGGGCAGCATTCCACTCTTGCAATTAACCCTGTGAGCTGCAACAGTCTCCCCAGATCTTCTAGAACCTCCACATCCAGAGCTCTCCAAACCCCCCTTTACATGCTGCTGCCCTTCCTTGGAAAGATCACAGAGAGCAGCAAGTCAATTGTGTTATATGGGTACTGTTGCTTTAAGGACAACTCCCATAGGCTCTCTAGAACTGAGAAGCTCAGGTCTTGTGACCATAACTGGAGGAGGAATTTAGTTTAGTTAATTGGCTGTTGTGTTTCTGTAAATACAGTTCTTACGAGCATTACTGCCTCCAGCTGTGATCTTTCTCCTTCTTAAAGGCATAACACCAATAAGCCCAACTTAACAGACCTAAAGGAAGCAAGAAGGGGGCGGGGTGGTACTAGGTTTTCAGCCCTGAAATTCTACTTGCTTGTAAAGTGAAAGCCACAGCCGCGTGGAACTAATGAAGCATGCTGTTCCATAAGCATATAAATCAGGAAGCAGACTCAGCTGGGTGAGAGTTTCTTAAATACCTAGCTGGTGGACAAGAGTGCAAAAGCTCAGGTCCGTAGCGTACTGGGTCTGTCCCTATTGAGCCAGGGCTTTATTGGCCCATTTGAAATATAGAGTGGGCTGGGAAGGTGTGCAGCAGGGCAGGAAAAGTTCAAGCTGGAGTTAGAAACACTATGGCTTCTTCTCCAGCTTCCCTACCAGCTGCCATTTTGTGGCAGCTTGCTAACTGCCCAGCTGAGCCCTTGCCTCACTAGACAAGCCCCTAAATTTTGTGCCAGCTCCCAACCCTCCGCAGTGCATGCCAGCAAACTGGGCTTGTAGGTAAGTCTGAGCCTGTATTTCTCAAAGTCCTTTCCTTTATCCCTTATAAGCTCCTTGATCTTGAGCAGCGTAAATCTAATGTTGGAGGGATATAAGGCTGAAATAAATCTTGCCACTGACAAACTTCTCAAACTCCAGTAAAAGAATGGAGGCTGTACCATATTAGTGTTTGGTGGATTTCCCCCAGAGATACTTTATAAACAATTGGGTGCTACTGTTATCAGATGAAAAGATTTATTTTAAACTTTCTATAAGTTGTAGCTCTTGAAATTAACAATTCAAAAAGAAATACCTCTCAGTGTCGGTTTCAGAGGGCAGCCAGTGTTGGTCTGCAGTAAAAGCCCTCGCTTGGAGTCATATGCAGATATCTGATGAAGGGAACTTTGACTCTCAAAATCTTATACCCCAAAACTCTTGTTGGTCTCTAAGATGCTACTGAACTTGAATCTAGCTCTTCTCCGTATCAGTAAAGGATGGTCAAATGAACTATGGTCTATTTAAGACCAAATGGAAAGAACCCAATGTTTGTTTTTATATTTTGTACATAGAAGAATGGCAATGCAACCCTAAGCAGAGTTACACCTATCTAAGCCAGTTAAATGCAGTGGGTGTAGAAGGGTGTAACTCTGTTTAGGATTATTTATTTACAACATTTGTAGCGTGCCTTTCTACCCAGTCAGAGCCACCAAGGCAGCTGTTAGTCATATTAATATAGCAATGCAGTCTCTGCTGCATATCTGTCAGTAGTATAACATAACCTTTGTGTGTCTTTGTTTCAGAAAGCTTGTTCTAGTATCCATACCTTATGAGGTGTAGGATTACACAGCTTCTGAAGATGAGAGAAAGATGGATTTTACAGCAACCATCAATTGACATGGATAATTTTATTTTCTTATTAACACTGTGTTCAGAATATTGTCGAGGTTTGCTTTTTGCCGGCTCACTCTCCTATGTTAAGAGCATTTCTTTGGCTAGCATCCAAAGAACAATGCAATTAGTTGTGTGTGCCCAAGAGAATGTTGGATGTCTTTCCCGAAAAATAGCCCTCCCCCACTGCACCTTTGAAAATAACAGGAGATTCAAAAACAAATATGTAATGGTTGATATGATTTTCAGCAAATAAAAGGTAATGAACACTTTTGATTTTGCACAATCCCATGGGCTAAAGCATCTTTTGAATCCTAGCCCTTGTACTGTGGCACTTGGGTAACTGGTGTGTAGTTTAATCTCATCCCCATTATACTGTAAATTAATCCCAATTATATTTTGGCTGTGTGTCATACTCACCAAATGAAAAAAAATCAGCTCCCACATGCAAAGCACACTAAATTTTAATATAAACTTTGCTTCTTCATGTTGAAATATTAATATTTTTCCCTTTCTCATTTTGATGAATAGTGTTTTCCATTTTAATTTTAACTGAAGGGGAAACAAAACACATTTTGTGGACATGACTGAATAGATTAATAAATAGTATTTGTACACATGCAAGCTAAAGAGTAATTTATCAGGTAGATGACAGATGAATGTAGTTGGAGGTGGAGGAAGTGAATAAAATGCCTACCTGAATCTACAGTTGAGGCATATTGTTGATAAAGTACTGTTGATTTAAGAAGAGTGTTGCTTAGTAGCAGCATAAAAGCCAATAATGTCACATAGTAATGAGCTTAGCCAGAAGACAACAATACGTTGTCATAAATACAAACAGCACAAGCCAAAGGGAATTCTTTTTTTTAAACAGATGAAGTTCTATATTTTACTAAGCTATTGCAAGGGGCAGGAACTAAGCTACTCTATATTTGCACTTTTAACAACAGCTAAAATGTGTATAGTAGTGAGATGGAAAAAATCTGATTTGCCAAATATGGGGTGGTATTTGAGAATACAGAAATATTATTAACGATAAACTTAACATGTTATAGGCGATCTAAAGAGATAGCCATCCCTGAAAAATGTGTGGAGAGATGGTTTGTGTTTATTCAATAATGGAAAAAGCTGAACATAAGATCACACCTTTGTTTGCCACCTTTGTTTGCCACCTCTGCCTTTACAAGGGCCACCAAGGTAGCTAACAATTTAAATCATAAATTATAAAACCACATTTTAAAACCATTAAAATGAACCCCCCAAACACATGTTAAAACAGTTTGCAGAACAGAGTTAAAATTATATAAAACATAAAAGAACAATTAAAACATTGGTTAGGAAGAATGATTCACTGAGAGGATGCCAAACAAAATTTAAAAAGTCTTCACCAGCTGATGGAAGACGGCAACAGAAAGAGACAGACAAACCTTCCTGGGAAGAGAGTTCCAGAGTTTTGGTGCCATGACTGAGAAGTTCTCCTCCTGCCTTATCTCATAAGGCAGGGGCAACCCAAAGCAGGGCCTCCAAAGATGACTGTATTGGTCAGGCAGGTTCATAAGGGAGCAGGCAGTCCTTCAGGTATGTTGGTGCCAAACCATATGGATCTTTGAAAGTCAAGCCCAGCACCTTTAATTGTGCCTGGAAATAAACTGGAAGCCAGTGTAGTTGGGCCAAGACTGGAGTGATATGGTCCCTATGACCCACTCGAGTCAACATACTGGCTGCAGCATTCTGTACCAACTGAAGTTTCTGAACACTTTTCAGAAGTAATCTAATCACAGTAATCTAATCTATATGTAACCAAGGCATGCACCACAGTGGCCAGATCTTTTCTGCCCAGGAAAGACAGCAGCTATCTAACCAATCAATTCTGATAAAAGGCACTCCTAGCCACAGCTGCCGCCTGCTTATCCAGAAGTAGGCCTGTGTCCTAGCGCATACCCAGACTTCCTTCAAGAGGCGTGCAATCCCATCCAGAATGGGTGACACTTTAAATCTTGGGTCAGACCTTCCATCCACCAGTAGCACTTCCTTCTTGTTGGCATTAAACTTCCGTTTATCAGCCCACATCCATTCCCAAACTGGTCTGGTTCAGGGTTTCTTCAGCCTCCATAGGATCAGCTGGAATTGTGGGATACAGCTGAGTGTCAACCGCATATTGGTGACAGCCCAACTCTGTGAATAACCTCACCCAGAGGTCTCATGTAGTAGGAACATAGATATGATGAAGTATTGGACAAGATGAATGGGTTATCACCAATCCCTATTTCAATATTTGCAGTTAAAACTATTGCAAAGGCAACATGGAATAAGAGCTTATAGAACTGCAATAAAACTAAATTTAAATTGTTAGGCAGATCTGTATGTAAGGGACAATTAAGAGCAATATATAGGCTTTTCACTGATTTACTGTTTAAGGGACAGGATTATAAGGGCAAATGGGACAGAGATATTGGGTGTCCCATTTTGCAGCAAGGGTCTTAAATTTGGAGAAATATTTTTAGAAATTATGAAATAAAACTTTAGTTAAGATTGTGTTTAATACAAGAGACTGAAACATATTTATGGCTTGGATAGCCAACTATAGGCATTTCCAAGCCTCAAATGCAGATATAATTCATATGTCTTTAAACTGCTTATTAATTTGGGAACAGTCGTTGGTAAAAATGTTACTAGGTATGAAATGCCACTGGAACCTAAGGTGTTATGGTTAGGATATGATGATATAGAGCTCAATACAGTCTAGTGATTGCAGCAAGAATGCATATAAGCAGCCACATGGAACTCAAAAACTCCACCATTAAATAATGATCTGCTGGTATAAAAGGATTTGGATTGTGGTTGTTGATATTATTGAAGTGAAATAGGAAGATCTCAGAGAAATTAAGGAATTAGATTTTGTAGGAACATAACAGTCCATGATTATTTAAGACTTGGTTATTGTTCTTTTTGTTATTAAACCATAAAAATAAACACAACAACACCTATGTATCTGAAGAAACCCTCAGAAGGTGGACAGGGAATACCAGAGAAGATGCTATCTTGGTATTATACAGTTGACTGAGAGGTGCCTGCTGATGAGTGCCTGTTAACAAGAGCTAGGTAAGCAGCCAGCTCTGGGCTCCCAGATAGCTGCAGCTGTGCCTGCACTGTGTCCCCTTGAGGCACTGGGAACCTGAAGGGTCTAACTCTGTAGCCCATAATGAGTTCCAGCCAAACTTTTGAGAGGCCTAGTATACTTATGGTTTCAGAAGTCTGCTCCTTTACCAAGTTTTTCCAGCAGCCTTCCAAAACTAAAATTTTATTCCCACTTCATGTTTGCATGCACAGGGATCTCTTTTGGGAGTGAATGTAATGGCATATGAAAAAATGAAAATCAGACTCTACCCCTCTCAGTAGGGAATCCCCAATCACCAGAACACACCTCTTTCTAAATTGGGTGGTGGTGGTGGAAGATCAAGTCCTCTCAGGAGCAGGAGCCAAATAAATGTCTGTCAAGCTTTAGGGGGGGTATCCCTTGTTCTGGTGGTCCAGAATCAGTATCTATGGGGAGTTCCTGGAACCGATTGCTGAGCAATAGAGGATCAGAATGAGTCCTGATTTTCTGGCTCCTGTGAGTCACATTCTTCCATGCACCCTCATCCTGTGTTGCTTGCACCTCCATTTGTTGAGATTACTCCTCCTGTTGCCCCCTAAAGAGTGCTTCATGTGTTCTGTCCATGAGCTCTTCACCCTCCTTTATAAGATGGAGTGTGGACAAGCATGCCTCAAGTCCCTGTATCTTCTCTTCCAGCAGGGCTACCAGCTTACACTTGCTGCAAGTATAATTATTGTTACCCTCAGGTAAAAATACAAACATGGCACAGACCTTGCATGTTACTGCCTCAGCTCCCTCACTAGCCACATTGCTGTGATCCATTGCTGAAGTTGTTCAGTGACTTTCCTGCACTTCCTTGATAGCTCCCCTGACTAACTGCCTCTCAAGACTCCCTGCTTGAGAAGCAAAAACACTCAACAGCTATAAAATGTAGAAAAATGTACAGGGCCCCCAGGCCAGACCCCCAGGCTAAGAGGCGCAGGGCAAGAGCCTCTGGCAAGAGGAGCCTTCTTAAATACTGTCAGCCCCACCCCTCAACAGCCAACAGCAGAGAAATTAACGTCCGTCATACCAACTACAGCTAGATAAAAGAACAGAGAACTACTCAGAAACCCCTCTCCAGGAAGCTCCAAGCACCCACTCACTCTCACACACTCACTCTCACACACAACAACCTCAACTACTACTTCCCTGCCACTGAGGAAAAACAAAAACTTTTTATAAAAATCGTGGAACTCCACTGGATGGAAGGGGTTGAGCCAGTCTCAGCTTAAGAAGGGTGAAGAAAAACTTTTTTTCCTAGATAGGGAATTGTAGCTCTGGAAAAGAGCTTGAGTTTAGCCAGACTTTTATTAGGTTTTTAATTAGTGTTTGGGGTCAGATTAGGGAAGAAAGCTTATTTCAGTGAGACAAATAAGCATCCTGTTAATTGCCCTACTTTCCTGTCTTTCATGTACAGGTTCTGTGTGGTAAAAGAGCAGACTTGAACCTGTTGAGGTAACCTGTCTGAAGAAAAAGGAATCAAATCTCCCTTCAGGGTTCATTCACTTTACTTGAGGCTCAACTACAAAGTTGTTACTCACAATGGGAAAACGTTTGTAGCCTTTGGGGGTGAAGCTGAAAGCTAGTTTTTCTTTATGTATTGAAGCCATCCACACAAAACATTTACTCTATTAAATACTTTGTTTTCTGTTAAACAAACCTTTGTTGCTCGTCTCCATCTGTGTCTTGTCTGTCTAGTCAAATATCTAGGGAAAAAGTGATTTCCATTTACCTCAAAAAGAATTGCAGCCTTGGTCTAGCAGGTTTCCCAATAAGTGACCTTTTGGGAGTACATAGCCCACATGCTACCAATCCTTTAATCAAAGTTTGTGCTCCCCTTTTTATTTTTTAGTGGGCGGTTGGGGTTTAAAGAATCTATAGGGGAGGCCAGAGTGGGGAACGGGACATTCTTCAGTCCAGTGGGCAGTTGCCTCAGAGTCTTCCCCCCTCCCCCTATAGCAGCCACACATGCCCACAATTTTTAGTGTGGGACATTTACAATCCTATGCAAAGTTACCCACACTCTAATCCTTTCAATTTCAATTGGCTTAGACTGGAGTAATTCTGCATAGGATTTCACTGTTAGTGTGGTATATTGACCAGACACATCTTTAATAACAATGCTTTTGCAGGGGGGTGGAAAAACTTGCATAAAAGGAAATTCCAGTTAAACAGCAACATTTATAAGATATATTATCAATATTTAAAATGTCTGGTTCACTATTCTGTGTGACTGTAAGCATAGTAATTGTTTTTTTTAAAAAACCTCTTGCCTGTGAAAAAGTAGTGTTCTTTCGAAGTGCACAAGTATGAATACTAAGCAAAATTCCTTCATAAAGTAATACTCTTGTCGTATTTCAGGACTGCTTACTTCACAGAAACATGAGTGGGGACCTGAAATCATTTGTACATAAATACAGCTTTGATGTCCTTGTCATTTTGGCTAGCTACTTATCAGAAGGAGGACAGGAAAAAAGGCAAATAGCAGTGTATTCAGAAAACATGGAGCTTGGAAATCAGGTAAATATCCTAAAAAAAGACTGTAGTACAGTATTTTCTGTGTCATAGTATACAATAGTTCCTGACATATTTTTGCAATTAGATATTTTTAAAACACTGAATGGCAATGCAGAATACATGTTTATGCCTAACTGTAAGCAACAATGTAAACTAGGGGTGAGCATTTGGCTGAAACCAAGCTGAAAATATACCTGAAAAATACATTATCAGTATTTTTCAGGTATTTTTTGGCTCTGCAATGTATTTCCAGGATTTTTCAGAAAACCACAAAAAAAATGGTCCTGAAAAATCCTGAAAATATTTGCCACTTTGGGGAAGATCAAGAGCCAGGGTTTTCAGGCTCCCAGAGATGATTTTTTCCCTTCCCTCCCACTTGACTTGCAGTTGCAAGTTGCCTTTGTTCTTCTGCTTCCTGGGAATTTAAAGGGCTGCTTCTGTCAGTTTCAGGGTTTTTTTTTCTTTCTGCAAGTTTTACGCTGTTTTGTGTTCCCTTTACTGTTACAGTGTTGCAATCCACACTCAGTGCTTGAATTTCTTTTTCTCAGTCTGGATGCACACTATTCCTCCTGTTGAGCTTGCTGTGGCAGACTGGCCCTGGGTTCTGCTAGGCATTCTGCATTGCCATTCTTTCCTCTGGGCTTGCAAAATCCTCCACCACCCCCTCTTGTATATGGAATGTTGCCAGTGATTCTCTGGATTAGAGTTTTGCACACACACACAAAAAAATCAGTAAATTTCGGGTTCAGGTTTATTGGGCCTGATTTTTTCCGGTAAAACCAGCATAAGCAAAATACCCATACTGGTAAAGGGGTATTTTAGCTTTATTTCCGGGTTTACTGAAAAATTCGGGCCCACTGTAGTCTACAGGGATTATTTCCAAGCTCCTGTAGGGGCATTTTTGGAGGTAGCTGCCAAATTTGCTGTGTGGCTGCAAGGGACTCTCCTTAGACAGTCACTGAGGTTTGGTGAACTTTGGGACAGGGGGCTCAATTTTATGGGTCCACAAAGGGGTCACCCCCATCATCCAGGCATTTGTGAGCTGAGCTGTCCATCAGTTTTCAGGTTCAGAAACTCAGCACTGACAAGGACTGGAAGAAAGAGCTGATTGGCAGGCTGGCGCCTCAAAGTCTGGGGGCTCCCTTCATATCTGGGGCACACAGCATGATGTCCATACAAATTAGTTTCCAAACTGAGGGAAATGGCTTATTTGCAAGACAAATAAGGCACAGAAAACATTTCTTTTGGTGGCAAATGACATCATGTGAATTGTTGTTTATTATAGTCATCAAAATCTGATTTCAAGAGATGGTCATGGTGCGGGGAAATGAAGCCTCTACTCGGGATGACCTCAGTTTCAAAGCAGGGGGGGTGATATCAGAGCCAACCAAAGTCTTCACCATGGGGGCTGTTCTGAAGGAGACTGCTCATCCTCATGGGTGAGGGAGTCTCCTTCGGAAGCCTGATAGTGTGAACAGCTGTTGAGGCGGTTCTTTTTAGTTGGAGGGTCCCCTCCGGACGGGACTTGGTGAGACCCATCTTTTTAAAAACCCTTATGCTTGATCCAGATCAACCCAGTGAATGGTTGGTCAGACTAAGCTGGCTCCAATTATATGACCCCGACCTCAAAAGGGCCCCAACTATGGGGCCCTAACAAAACCCTTTAAAAAAAGATAGAAAAATGGGAGAAAGCACAGAGCTGTGCTCTGAGCAAAGGCGAATAGCTGAAGCTATTTTTGGGAATCACCTATTCGGCTTCAGGGAGATCCCCAGGTTTTGGTATTCAGTAAAACCCAAACCTGAATATCGCCCAAAGGGTTAATTTCGATTTATTTTCAGTTCGGGTACATCAATATGCACAGCCCTACTCGGGATGCACACTAGTCCTCCTGTTGGCACTGGGTTCTGTTGCGCATTCTGCGCTGCCATTCGTTCCTCTGAGCTTGTAACCCCCCTTCAGTTTTCACTCAAAAAATTCTCTGGTTTGACATTGCTTTTGTTGAGCCTGCACTAGCAGACTGGCACTGGGTTCTACCGAGAATTCTGCATTGCCATTCCTTCCTCTGGGCTTGAAAAATCTCTCCCCCACCTTCAGTTTGCATGTCAGAGATTCTCTGGTTTGACCAGAGCTTTTGTTGAGCTTGCACTGGCAGACTGGCTCTGGATCCTGCTTGGTAGAATAATAGAATCATAGAGTTGGAAGGGACCACCAGGGTCATCTAGTCCAACCCCCTGCACAATGAAGGAAATTCACAACTACCTCCCCCACAGACCCCCAGTGACCCCTAATCCATGCCCAGAAGATGGCCAAGATGCCCTCCCTCTCGTGAATTGCCTAAGGTCATAGAATCAGCATTGCTGACAAATGGCCATCTAGCCTCTGCTTAAAAACCTCCAGGGAAGGAGCACTTACCGCCTCCTGAGGAAGTCTGTTCCACTGACGAACTGCTCTGGCTGTTAGAAAATTCGTCCTAATGTCTAGATGGAAACTCTTTTGATTTAATTTCAACCCGTTGGTTCTGGTCTGACCTTCTGGGGCAACAGAAAACAACTCGGCACCATCCTCTATATGACAACTCTTCAAGTACTTGAAGATGGTTATCATATCACCTCTCAGTCTTCCCCTCTTCAGGCTAAACTTACCCAACTCCTTCAACCTTTCCTCATAGGACTTGATCTCTAGACCCCTCACCATCTTTGTTGCCTTCCTCTGGGTATGCTGCATTGCCATTCCTTCCTTTGGGCTTGTAAAGTAAAGGTCCCCTGTGCAAGCACCGGGTCATTCCTGACCCATGGGGTGACGTCACATCCTGACGTTTCCAAGGCAGACTTTGTTTGCGGGGTGGTTTGCCAGTGCCTTCCCCAGTCATCTTCCCTTTACCCCCAGCAAGCTGGGTACTCATTTGACCGACCTCGGAAGGATGGAAGGCTGAGTCAACCTTGAGCCGGCTACCTGAAACCAACTTCCATCAGGATCGAACTCAGGTCGTGAGCAGAGCTTTGGACTGCAGTACTGCAGCTTAACACTCTGCGCCACGGGGCTTACACCCCCCTTAAATTCACAGCACACTCTAGAGAGACTCTGATTTGACATAGGTTCTGTGGGTCTTGTACTGCCTGAGTGAGCCTGGGATTTGATGGGCTTTGGGGTTGGTTCTCCTGGGCTAGCAAAAGTGGCCCCCTGTGTACTATGAAAAAGGGGGACTTTGAGAATGCTGGCATCTGTGTTTTGACAATGGTTCTGTTGGGCTTGCACTGCCAGAGTGGGCCTAGGTTCTGGCAGGCATCTGTAGTCACACTGCATTTGGTTCATCTGGGCTGGCAAAAGTGCCCCCAGCTTGACTTTTTTTTGTGCTGTGATTCTCTGGTTTGACATTGGTTCTATTAGGCTTTGCCACATTGGCTTGTGGTTCTGCTGGATTCCTGGGTTCTGGTTTAGTTCTGTTGGGCTTGTGTTGGTTCTTGAGGTGGGAGGCATTGACTTGGGGTTGCTTACTGGCATGCCTCTTTGCTTTTCCTTGGAGGAAAAAAGACTGTTTTTCCTCTATTGGAAACAATGGAGAATGGATAGGGACCCATAAAATTGGACCCTCGACCCAATATTTACCAAACTTGGTGGTTGTAAGAGTCACCAGCAGCAATGCTGAAAATTTGATTCCTCTAACTTTAAAAACAGCCCTTCCCCAGAGCCCTGAAAAGATTCTCCATAAGATTTAATGGAGTTGATTTTTTCAGATTCCTGAAAAAAAACCATACCAGTATGGGGATTTGGGGAAATTTGGCAATCTTGAACATTTTCAGGTCCAATATACGTGAATCTGAATTTTCCTGAATTTTCTTTCTTTCTTTCTTTCTTTCTTTCTTTCTTTCTTTCTTTCTTTCTTTCTTTCTTTCTTTCTTTCTTTCTTTCTTTCTTTCTTTCTTCCTTTTTTTTTTTTTTTGCACACCCCTAATGCCAAGAAAGAGAGAGGCTGTTACGGTAACTCCATAATTTACCAGTTCTCTTTCCTGTAGGGGCAACCTATTTCATAAAGTTCATTCTGAACCATCAGCAAATTGGGTAATAGAAAGTGAAATGTGTTATTTTAAAAACAGTGACCAGTTAAAGGACAACATTTATCCAATTAAATATACACATTATATGTAGGTTACAGTGATTTTAAAAATGTCCTTTTCCTTCTCAACAGATTTGCTGTGAGTTAGAAGAATGTCAGAATCCTTGCCTGGAGTTGGATCCCCTTGAATATGGATGTGACCAACTCCTCATTTATCAACAAGAAAATTCTTTAGCAAATTTGGATGAAATTTTTCTATTAATGAAAGATGTTATCAGCAGGAGACATCCAGAAATGGCTTCTAACAGTAGAACATCTTCCACCGAAGCTGTTGCTGGGAGTGCCCCACTTTCCCAAGGGTCTTCTGGTATTATGGAGCTGTATGGTTCTGATATTGAACCACAGCCAAATGCTGTAAACTTTATAGAAAACCCACAAGATCATAATGCTCAAGCCCATGCTGATGTTAACATTGATCTTGTGAGTCCAGACAGTGGACTGGCTACTATCAGAAGTAGTAGATCTTCCAAAGAGAGCTCTGTTTTCCTTAGCGATGACAGCCCAGTAGCAGAAGGTGCTGCATCTCATCACAGTTTCCTTTCTGGTTTTGACTCCTATAGTCCCATTCCTGAAGGAGCTGTGGCTGAAGAAGAAAACACGCAGTCTAGAAACAGTAGTGATAATTTTGATCTTTTCAACTTTGATATAGCACCAATAGCAACAGTTCAGATTGAGTCTTCTCATTCTATGGACTGTTCCCCAGCTGATGATTTCTTCCATGACAGTGGTTCATTAGAAGAACAGCCACTGTCTGATTCTAAAGTAACTGATGAGACAAATATTACAGAACATGACAATCAATATTATTCAACTGATTTATTAATGGCAACAAATGGAGAAGATGAATATAGCCACAGGAAAGAAAATCCTAGAGATTATTCTGAAAAAAAATCAAGTGTGGTTGACTTGGAAAGTGATTCTTCCTCTAGTCCTGAAGTATTAAAAAATGTTGAGGAAACCCCACCAACTCCAGTGAACAGCCTTGTGGAAAGCTCACCTTTAGCTAGTGGGCCACCTGTATTTTATCCTCAAGATATAATTAAAAAAATTATTGAAATTGATCCTGTAAACAGTTCTCAATCTCATGTTAGATGTAATAGCTGGTGGGATGGCTTTGACTTAGATTCCAAAAATGCTGATGCATGGAGTTCAACTGAACCAGAATCTGTTTTTCAGAGTCCTGATTCATGGAAAGATTATAAAGCAAGTGCATTACTGAGACAGCAGGCTGACAGAAGGACTTCAGATTCTGTATGTATACAAAAACAACAACAGCATATGGAATATTCAAGAGCAGGTTTTTGGGGAAACCGGTTTAGTCCAGCCCATAATGAGCATACCTTAGAGTGTCAACAAAAAGTCAATGAACAACAAAAGGAAGACTTTGCTAACATGTGGAAGTCCTGTAAACCAGTTCCTGTAATATCTGACCCATGGTGTAATGATGGATCAGATACTGGATACACCAAAACAGATTCTGCTAATGGTTGGGCAAAGGTTGACCATGATGGTTCTGGGCATTCAGCAGGAATATGGAATGCTGCTCAAGTAGATTTGGATCAGATTTCACTAAAAAATCTTGATACATGGACTAAAGGTAGTATAACAGACCACCAAATTGAAAATCTAAACCATCAAGAAGATTTAGGATCTGAAAGCAAAGGACAATATAGTACAACAGAAAAACACAGATCATACGAAAATATGAAATTTGATATTGGTAACATGCAGGAGAATGTTAAATTATCTATGGAACACCAAAACAACACTACACATGAGCCAGAGCAATTTGACAGTACAGACAGCTGGGGGGTATATGACACAAATGACAGAAAAGAAATACTTGGAAACTTTGTACCGTGGGAAGATCCCTTCTTGTCATACAGAGATTCAGACCTTATCACATCAGATACATGTGAAGATGTGGCTGTTTCTCCCCCAGATACAAATTATTCATCTGATTCATATGTATCTCCAACAGGGGCTGGGGATGAAAGAGAAGGTGAAGGACAGCATTCTGAAAGAGAATCAATGCTTGACCACATCATTAACTCAAGCTCAGGTGAACATGAAACTAATGGTGTGACAGATGAAAAATTATCATCACAGCCAGCTCCTGTAAGCCCATCCCTTTCAAACAATGAAAACACAGGCCCCTGGAAATCATCACTTAATGAAGTCCAAATGGAAGCTATACAGTCTGAAAACATACTGGTTACAGTCACTAAGACAAGTTCACTTGATTCAGAGCAAAAGGACAACACATATTTTTCAGATAACTACAGTTGTGATGAAAGTAGCCCTTCTAGTTCTGAAGACTGTGGAATAATGCTGATTTCTAAACAAAACAATAGTGACTTATCTCTACATACTAGCATACTCACGGCAGAAGCTGAAATAGGCAGCAGAGTCATCCTTGAGGATACACAACCAGTTAGAAATATTCCAGACATAGCTGGGAGTTTAGATTTGGAAACAAGTGTCTTGGAAAGCACCATTTCACTTAGTGATCAAGTACAGGAAGACAAACTTCCAGATAAACAGTTGAGCCAAGAGGACGAACAGTTTCCGCAGAATGAACAGGCTGCTGGGAAACACAATAACATTGTATTTGCTTCAGCAGAAGGAGTCAAGGAATGTAAACTAACAGATGAGGAAAATGGAGAAGTCACAGTTAACAGTATTAAGAATGACATCATACAAAATGACAATACACCACTGTCACTTCTGCTCCCTCTGTCATGTGTTAATAATACTGAGGAAAGCAAGACAACTTCTGATTATCCCAGCTCACCAGAAAGTTTAGAAGAAGTAGGAACAGAACCATCAGAAACAGACATGCCATTTCCCAATCAGGTTCATCCTGTCATCAAGGAAATAAAGAAAGGATCTTTAAATGGAAATTCAGAAAGTTTTCCTGTGTTTCCCAAAGAAGATACCAGACATTTGGTACATTTTTACATAGCGGATGACCCAAAATATGATTATAACGAAGCATCTCCATTAGATTCCAAACATTTTGATGACGGTCTATCTGCCCAGACCATAATGATCCCTGAGATGGAAAGTCTTTATTCAAGTTCACCCAGAGGGGAAAACAGCCAAGAAAAACATGTTTCAATAACGGAAATAATTGACAACGAAGAGGTATGGAATGAAATGGTGAACAGTAGCTATAAGGCATCTGGTTCTTTGCCACATGGAACATCAATATTAAAAAGAGAAAATCAGGATCTTTTATTTGAAAATTCAGTTCCTACCATGAACATTTGTAACTCTGACTTAGAAACTCCTGAAAATATCTCAAAAGTGAACAGTGAACATGAAACATCTTTGGAGGATAAAAATCAAGACATCGAAATCCCACAGAATCCATCTGCAGAATGTGCTGAATCCCTAGATGATTCAGATATGAATGGAACAAATCACTCATTGTCATGTGAAATGGATTCTTTTAAGAGAAGTGAAACTCCTGAATGTTTGGAGTTTAAGAATAAGCTTTCAAATGAAAAAATAATTGATACTGTACCTCACCATACATTTTTCCAAATTCTAGATGCATGGAATGTGTCAGTGAATCAACAGATGCAATCTGTTGAAACAAGTCCTGAGATAAGTGAAGACCTTGAAACATTAGATATCATAAATAGCTTCTCATCAGATGCTCCAACAAAAAACACCTACAAGGAAGATAACCCCTGCAGTGTTTCCATTCATGAGTATACACACTCAAGTGCAACAAGTCCTGATATAAGTGATTCTTCTATAAATGTGCAGACAGCTAATACTCAAAAAGAAAATGTTGATACTAAGTCAGAAGCTTCTGGGAAAGAAAATATTGAGAATAAAAGCCAGGAAGATTCTGAAACAAGCATTGATCATAAAGTTCCTAAAAACTTAGATCCTTGGAATGCACATGTGCAGAGTGATACAGAATTGTTTCTATCTAGTCCTGGAATAGATGAGTATTCAGATTACTCAAATGTCTGTCTGGCAGGGATACAGTCAGGTTTATACCTGGACAAATTGGAGGATACAGTTAATGATATTAGAGAGCAGGACAATTTACAGTCTATTGGAACAAATTTTGACACTGATTCAAAATGTTCTGGTGTTGAACCTCATTTGGAGAAAAAGGTCCATATAGCCATTTTAAATAAAAGTTCTGAAGATGTTAATACATGTAACACTCTGAGGGAGAATGATGTTGATAAAGTTTCTAAATGTTCAGCACATTGGGAAACAATTCAAGATAAAATACTTCTAAGTACTTCTTCTGAACAACCACATGATGCATGTTCTTGGAATTCAGGTAGAGTGCATGATCATAATGCACAAAGTACTGCTGTAAATCATGAAGAAAATTATACTTCAAAGAATCCAGATGCATGGGACGTACTACTGCAATGTAATTCAGAAAATGTACTAGGAAAAGATCATGAGTGCATAGCTCTTGGATTTCCAGCTGATTCTTCAGAATGGTGGAACATACCAAACCATAATGAGAGAGTGATGAAAAGTCAGCAATTTAATTCTGATGACTTTCAGATTAATGATGCAGTAATCAATGCCAATGATGCATACAAGCAAAGAAAGGAAAAACTAAAAGAACCAAATTTCACTGATACCCCTAATGAAAAAAATGAGTTTGCTCAATATAATAGTGAAGGTGAACACACAAATGAAGAATGCTCATTGGTTACCCAAGAAGATGTATTAAATGGTGATGCTGTTACCTTTGAAGAGTGGGGCCCTCTGTCACCAGTATACAAGGATGGAGATGTAAAAGAAAAGCCCTTTGCTAAAGTTAATATTGGTCAAGATACTGTTAAACAATCTATTCCAGAAGACAGTCCGTTAAATGCATTTACTCATGTAGCTCCAACATTAGGCTTGTTAAAAGATAGTATGAATGTAACATCTGGCTGCCCAGTTGAAGTTAACATAAATCCATTTGACCCAAATCTTTTGGACACCAGTGAAAAACCTCAATCTGATCCTTTAAAAACAGCAAGGAATTTCAGCCCAATGTGTGATGAAGATAGTGTTCCTCAACAGGATGAATTTGTTCCAGATATACTACAAAGTAATACCCTGGGGGATTTGCAGGCCTTCACTGTTGAGCCTGATTTGTGGACTGATGTTGAGCAGCCTTTAATCTTGAGAACAAACAGAGAAAATCCTGATATATTAAGCCATTGTGACCATGATAGCAGTTCACAAGCCTCAAGCAGTCCTGATGTTTGCCAGGAGTATGAAAGCAAGCAAACATATGTACAAGCTTCAGTTCTATCAGACCCTGAAGAAGCCACTCAGATGTCTCCCATACCATCTGATATATGGGTAGACACAAACTTCAGTGTCAACCAACAACTGATAGTTGACAGAGAAGGATCCCACACTGAAGGAAGCAGTTCATGTTTCTTAACTAATGATGAGTCACGGTTTGATGAGTCCTACCAATTAATGTCTTTTAAAACTGAAGAACCATCTGATATTGGAAGGGACAAAATTATGCATGAACCTAATGTAACAAACAAACCCAGCATTGAACAAATGTCTCTGACTAGTTCCTGTACTGATATTTTGAAAATATTATCCTTTAGTATGGAAAACAATAAAATTGAAAATAAAAGCCTTGAAGAAAAAGACTCAGCTTCCAGAGACGCAATTAACTACCCAAATCATGTTGCTGCTTCAGGTTTTCCCACTGATAGCTCTGTATTTAGTACCTTTCCTGACAGTAATCAGATTTCAACCTTTGACCATACAACAGGAACGACTGACAAATGGGAAACATCAGACATGTGTCTAGGTATCAGTAAAGTTGGAGGAAAGCCGAGCATTAATGAGACACAAATTATTAGTAGCTCATCTATCATATTAAATCATCCAGCAATGCTAGATAATGAACTAGAAGAAGGAATAGAGACTGAAAAAACATTCACAAAGATATGCTCACTACAAGCCTCCCAAGAAGAGGAGGGGGAAGATTTTCTAAAGGGTGCAGGAAGTCAGTATGCTACTAATTTTGTACAAGAACATGAAAACGTGCAAAAGAATCATAGTCCATGCTTTACGGGATTACTCAGTAAACAATCATCATCAGCTTGTACTTCTCCATTTGATTTATCATTTGCCTCAGAATTCACTTTTCAGCAGGGTGACACAAACTTTGCAAAATCTAACACTAAAGATATTGAAGATGAGGTTGCAGATGATTCTCAGATAGATCAAGGTTGGGGGTCACTGTTGATAGAATCTGAAGTATCACCAGAATCGTCATACACTTCCAAAGGATTTGCATACAAAACTGAATCAAATAACGCTGACCCACAAACTGGTGCAGGTAAAATGAACTTTTCAGAATTTAAAACTAGTGATGTCAAAGAACAGGCTGCATTATTTACTCAAGAAGATCAAGGCTGGGGATCACTTTTGTTAGAATCTGATGAGCCTCCAGAATATTCAGATGTTTTGAAAGAATTTGAACATGAAACAGATTCAAGTATTACTGATTCAACAGCTGGTGGAGTTGAAATGACCTTTTCAGAATCCAAACCCAGTGACAAGGTTGGGGAATGTTCTCAAGAAGACCAGGACTGGGGATCTTTATTGCTAGAATCTGAAATGACTCCTAAATCAACTGATTCTTTGAAAGGATTTGAGTATGAAACAGAATCAGTTAGTATGGATTCACCAGCAGATGGAGTCAGAGGAATGGCAAATGGTAAGCAATTAATACAGCCACTAATAAAAACAAGTTTGTTAGATTTCCTCTATCTCAGTTTTTGTCTAATATGATGCTGAACTTTGTTAGTGAAATTTGTTACATTTGTCTGTTTGTCTGTCTCAGGATTTCAGAACTCTGCATTTAACAATTTCCACTGTAATCATTGTCTGAAGTTCGGGGCATTGATTATTATTGGTTTTCTCATTGGCAAAGACTAAAATTTTGCAGGGTTTTAGCTGTTACACACACACACACACACACTTTTTTGTACTGTATGATGTGAGTGTGTTTACCTTTGGGACCTTTGTACAGCATCTTCATTGCCTTATGATTAAGTAGAATACTTGAGTAAATTAACCTAACCAACCTAAAATAGATCAGACACTGTTTAAATCAAATAGGAAATGCCTTTATTTTCAAATAGCCATAAACCAGAAATTTAACTGTTCCAACTTTTTTTTAAATTTCAGAAGCTGTCTCCGATACACATAGTTGTGAGGGTGAAGGATGTCAGCCTACCGAGAGTCCAGAAATGATAAGAAGGGAAGGAAGTAAACATATAAGGTTAAAGGAGGCTGAAGATCAATCTTCACTAGAGATGGATTATATGCTCATTACTGGTGAAGAAAATGTATCTTTGAGGAAAGATATCTTGGTAACACGAGAAAGTAATTTTGCTTCACAGGAAGCTGCAGCAGTAGCAGAACAAATAGATTCTCTTGAAACCTTTTCAGCAGACTCCTCAGATACATTTCAGTCAATCTCCATAATAAATGAAAGTGAAGGAAAGTCTGCACTGGAGACTGAATGGGATTCTTTTTATTTAGCAGAGAAAAGTCCTGCTGTTGTGCCTCAAAACCAAAGAGATGAAAATAAATCACCCAAAAGCCCTGTGCAAGATCAGGAATGGACTATGGTGGGCCAAAACGGAGTGGATGATATATCACCTGAAGAAAGCTGCAGCAGGACAGATACAATAGAGTCACTGTCTAAACATTCTAGTAAAGAATTAGAAAATGTTTTAAGCCAGGAATTGATCTATGAGACACAAGCTGAAACTCTGCTAGAAAAAAATCCTCACAAATCACTGGAACAAGAGGATGAAAATTCTCACAATAGGACAACAGATGCTCTTTTATTGCAAGTTGTTGCTGATGATGGTGAACTGGATGTCCATTCACAACGGCTTCTTGGCAGTGGCAGGGTAACAGAACAAGGAGTGGAAGAGGAGACCCAGTTTGTTGGCAGTGACAGAGAACATGGTCACATACCAGGGTAAGGACAGGCCTATTCATTTTACTTCTGATTTTATTCTGTGTGAAAGTAGTAACACATTCTAGAGCTAAATATTATTTTAATTACACAGCTAGAGTTTATATTTTACTTTTCTCTCCCAGT
Organism: Euleptes europaea; assembly: GCF_029931775.1. Classification (NCBI taxonomy): domain Eukaryota; kingdom Metazoa; phylum Chordata; class Lepidosauria; order Squamata; family Sphaerodactylidae; genus Euleptes; species Euleptes europaea. The sequence continues at coordinate 52,304,707 of NC_079315.1, read as the reverse complement.
TACTTATTTTGACATTTAGCCCTAATTGTGTGGTTCCTGTTCTAGGTGAATCACTGCCTTAGAAGGTCTCCGTTTTCTCACCTTTTTAAACACAGTAGCCAAGAACTACTCAGAACTTTTTTTTCAGACTTTTGTTTGATGAGTGTCGATTCCTTTCTATTTCATTCCTTTATATATCATTTACCTTCACCCAATAAAACAACTCTGGATGTTGAACTATAAAGGATTTGAAAGGCAGGGGAGCTTTGTGTTATGCCAGAGACTATTGTTGACACCAAAGAAAAGCAGCACTCCTTTTAAATAAATATCGTGGAGCAACCAGCCTTCAGTTCAAAAGAACCACTTAAAGCTTGCTGGCGAATGGTTATCTAGCATTTAACACACACACTGATTGCTGAGAGGCTGTAATCCAGAAGTTCCTGATTCAAGTATCACCTGTTCTATATATGCAATAGGTGGCCATCTCTCAATTGTAGCAATACACAGTGTTGCAGTGCTGCTCTAGAAATTTCCCAAACTCTACGGTTTTTATCATAGAGATTTGGGAAATTTCCAGCTCTTCGCTGCAATGTCACTTCTGGATATGTAACCGGAAGGGACATTGCAGCATTGTGTACCATGAATGACCTCACCCCTGCCCCACCCCAAAAGCTCCCAGAGCAGCCCTATCACCCTTTTGCTTTTCTACAACAAGGAAAACAAAAACCCCAGATCCCCTTGCTCCTATCAAGTTCGGAAATTTGAAAATAAATGCACTTTGGCCAGTATGGCATTTGCTTTTCATATAGGCAGAAAAGCAGTGGTAGAAGAGGAGGAAGTGGGAGAGACTAGTGTTAGAGGGGGAATAGAGTGCAGAAGGAACGAAAGGGGGAATTTCCCTGTAATTTTCTCACTGGTCCCCACCTGTAGCTGTTTAAATGTCTTCAGCAAGGTACTCTTTTCCATTCTCATATTTTAGATCTGGGTCTACGAACCTTTTCTTCTATGTCATTACACCCTGTTGAGGTCCCTCCCAAAACCTCACCCTCCCCAGGCTTCACCCCAAATCTCCAGGAATTTCCCGATCTGAAGATGGCAAACCTAAAGCTGGATTTTCCCTTATCATTTTCCCTTATCATTCTCTTATTTTCCCTTATCATTTTGAATGAAGGGTGCTTTTAGAAAAACACAGGGATGGATGACTCGGTAGCTGCCTGTACATAGCCAGTAAAAAAACAGAAACAAAACTAATTTAAACCACTCTTGATGCTCTATCTGCTCTCCTGTTCTATCAGTGAGAGATTCTCAACAGCAAACTGGAAGCATAAGAAAAAAATGGGAACATGAGACTCAGGTTTTTAGTAGGAGTGCCAACCTCCCAGTCGTAGCTGGAGATCTGCTATCACAACTGATCTCCAGCCGACAGAGATCAGTTCACCTGGAGAAAATTGCCGCTTTGGCAATTGGACTCTATGGCATTGAAGTCCCTCCCCAAACCCCGCCCTCCTCAGGATCCACCCCGAAAACCTCCCGCCAGTAGTGAAGAGGGATCTGGCAACCCTAGGTTTTTAGTAGTATAAATATTTAATCAAGTACATAAGTCATACACACAAACAGGCATGTGAAATACAAAATGTCATGCAGACATGTTTCTTGAGAGACGGGCAATATATATTTTGGTCTGAAACAAAAAGGTTCAAGACAGAATTCATCCTGTTGTATGTTTAAGTAACATACAACAACTTTAATTGCTTCTATTGTTTTGCTTTATATGCAATTAAAAAAATTGAATTAAGTATTGAGTTAGGGTGATTGGTATTTCTTGCATTTTACTAGTGTAGGGAAGGAATTTGTAGAAATCTAGCTTTAGGTTTGCCATCTCTAGGTTGGGAAATTCCTGGAGATTTGGGGTGAAGCCTGCACAATTTTAAGAGTATTTTAAATAAGAACAAATCATGCCAAACATGATAAACATCTGTGCTATTTACATAAATACTGCAAAAATTACATCCTGATCTGCTGAGTCAGAACTTTGCTGACGTTTTCTTTCTTTCTTTCTCTCTGTGTAAATTTCTTACTCCATCTCTGGAAAGAAAGGGGATTTTTTTTTCTCCCTCCTTTGACAGCTAGTTTGCCAAATACGTTTTGGGCATGTTAAGAATTTGACACAATTGCACAGGGAAATGAAATTTGCAGATGACTGTAAATGTTTCTCAGAGCTGCTGTGTCTTTTGCTACATGCAGTAGGGTATCTGAAGGCAGGTGATCATCCTTATTTAGAAGTACCACTGGTCATGTGATCAGAAAAATGGTGGAGATCTGTATTCGTAGTAAGCTGCTACAGAGGAGAGATGCTGAAGTGAAGTAATAAAGCATTTTTTATTATTTTCACCCTGAAAAATAGCTGTCTGTGAAAGGTAAGGGCTTTTGTTTTTATACCAAGAAGCTGACAGAGCAAGTGATTTTTCAGTTAACAGCTCTATTATTGCAGGCAGAGGATGGTGGGTATTAAAAAGGGCATGAGAAGAATATTGTCAGCGGAGTGTGAGGCATCCACTGCCTCATTATGGAAAATTAGGCAGCTGTGTGTTAATTCTGTCACATATTCTTAAGAAGGGAACTGTATGTCCATTTGATGGCTTTATCTTGACAGGAAGCTGATGTGATTTTTTGTAATTAGGGAACAAAACTTTACTGTGTGTTTAATTGCATAAACAGTCTTCATTATTGTCATCTGGTCTTTAGCATAGCTTTCAGAATATGGTGTGTGTGTGTGTGTGGAGGGGGGGGAAATCAGAGTCACATCTGCTCTCTAACTGGGTTAAAAGCTTGTTGAACTAAGGAAACAGTACATCCCTTTGCGATCACATCAGCCTTACAGCTCAGTAACAGACAATAGCAATGTTTTTGATGTTTTGCTATCAAGTGAAGCATGTCACGTTTCTTTCTTGCAACATCCTCCTATATTGTTACAGTGAAAAAGCGCTTGTAACTGTTTGAGAGAGAGAGAGAGAGAGAGAGAGAGAGAGATGTCTCTCTTTTAAGATCAAAGAACATCAATACAAGTCTTGGAAAATTACAAGCACTTTTTAAAGAATATATATTAAAAATGTTGCCAGATTTGTCTGCAAAGTAAGCTTGAAAAATTCCATGTGAGAGATTATTTGAAAACACACTTTGTTTAATTAAAGAAATTATACCCCCGGATATGCATATTGCATTCCTAAATATTTCAAGCATGCTGGGAATCAGTGTGAGGAGAAATATATGAACTGTTGTTCTGTGTGTGGTATGGGTAATTGAGCATGAAGTCCAGGAAGCAGAGTTATAAGGAACAGTGGGTTGTGAAAGTAGGAACAGCAAAAGAGAGGAAGGGAGGGAGGGAGGGAGCGAGCTCCATTAACCACACAAAATTCTTTTGAGATCAAGGATTTTCCTAATACAAGTATCTCAGTCTTGAACCATTAATCTGTAAAAAGGAAACAGTAATACCTTCCATCAGGAGGTTAGAATAAAAATAATAAGAATAAATAATTTGGTTGGTATGCATGTATTTTTGAACAGTTCATATAAAAAGTATCTATATTTCATATGTTTGTAGGTTTAAAAATTTAAAAAACAAGTAAAATAGGAGAAAGGCGGTTTCTAATAAGACAGTGAAAATGGGCCAGCTGGGAGAGAATTGTGTCATGCCTTGTCATGGTGGATACAAGTGCAGTTCCTCCAAGAAAAACATGCAGTAGTTGGCTGTCTCGAGCAAAACCTGTAGTTTCCTATGAGGTGTGATGCCATACAGTCGACCCTCTGAAGCTGCCATTCCCTGCGAGGGAACTGATTTCTGTAGTCTGGAGATCAGTTGTAATTCCAGGGAAACTCCAGGCCCCACCTGGAGGCTGGCAACTCTAATTTAATCAAAGTGCAGATTGTTTGATACCTGAATAAAATACAGGTTTGCTTTTTTACCAATCCATACAGCTCCATCTTCAAAGCTCTATCCTCCAGCATCATCCACATTTTTAGCATTGGCAAATCCCAACTCGACCCATTTCTAGTCACAGAAAATGCTGTTGCTAAGATCATTTCACTGGTTAGTGCATTTAATGCCCTAAATTCTGACATGATGTACTTTGCCATAAGCTGTATTTCCTCTTTTCCACAATAGCTCCACACACTCCTACTGTGAATCCCAGTACCTGGGAGCAGTTCTGTACCCCAGAGATCCATTTTTGGTCCTGCATCTGATGAAGTATACTCTGTTTAATGGAAGCTTCACCTTTAACAGATTTCTCAGACGTAAGAATACAAGGCCTGCTGTTTATTGACTGAAGCCTTTCCTCTTCTTCCCTAGCAGTGCCATATCCTCTGTGGCTCAAAGGGTGGGAGGTGGCTTCAACAGGTTCTGTGGCTACCATGGCCTAGTTCTTGCCACCCCCCACCCGATGGATTAGGCAAAGAAGCGATTGCCTTTTGGTAAACAGGACTCTTCAACATTGCCGAAACTCTAGCATAGCTTCCCTCTCAAAGGCAGAAAGCACCCCAACCACACTAGCTGCCTTCCTCAATGGCATCTTGATAGCACTGCATCGCAACAGGATGCTTTACCACTTCCCTGTCAGGCCTTTGCCTTCTAGCGGGAGCAAAGGCTGTTGACATGAGCTAGGCCAGGTTCTGGCTGCGAGTCATGTCCTTGGTTCTCATGCCTCTGAACGTCTGTGTACAGTTTCGCTCATCTTGTTTTCTGCAGCTGAGATAATGTTTCGTCTGCCTTTCCTGGGAAGTGCTTATCTCGGGGTTGCTTAGCAATGTTTACTTTTTCCAGATCCTGACATTAGGCCAGTAATCGGGAATACAGACAGGTTACATGCTTAAGACACTATGTACTGGAAAAAGTAAACATTGCTAAGCAACCCCGAGATAAGCAGTTCCCAGGAAAGGCAGACGAAACTATCTCAGCTGCAGAAAACAGGATGAGCGAAACTTTACACAGACGTTCAGAGGCATGAGAACCAAGGACATGACTCGCAGCCAGAACCTGGCCTAGCTCATGTCCAGAGCCTTTGATCCCACTAGAAGGCAAAGGCTCTTGACAGATCAGGCGTCTGTCCCTAGCATCCCAAAAGCAAACGCATCCAGGCAGGTAGCTCTGAAGCAGTAATACTTTATTAGGAGCAAAAAGACAGATTAAAGAACTGACTGCCTACCATGCAGGTGAGGCCAGTAATGGGGAATACAGACAGGTTACATGCCTAAGACACTCCGGAATGGAAAAAGTAAACATTGCTAAGCAACCCCGAGATAAGCAGTTCCCAGGAAAGGCAGACGAAACATTATCTCAGCTGCAGAAAACAGGATGAGCGAAACTGTACACAGACGTTCAGAGGCATGAGAACCAAGGACATGACTTACAGCCAGAACCTGGCCTAGCTCATGTCAAGAGCCTTTGCTCCCGCTGGAAGGCCAAGGCCTGACATTACTGGCCTAATTGCACCTGCTTCCATCCTCACACTCATTTCCTGTCTCTTTTGCTTGACTGATTAGTAGGCTGCCCCACCATTGTTGGGCCCTAATCCATAATAGATGTAGTGTTCTTGAGGAGGCCTGTTTACAGATAACAGCTGAGATTACAGTATGACTGTCCACTGTTATTTCTCACTAGGGTTGTGCAAGAAAAAAATGCAGTAAATTTTGGGTTTATTGGGCCCGATTTTTTCAGGAAACCTGAAATGAGCCGAATGCTAGGGCTGTTGATTTGGTAAAAACCAAACTGGAAAAATACAGAAAAATGCAAATTCAGTAAAATTCCAGGGTTTACTGAGTCCGCAAAATCCGGGAAGTTGGCCAAGCCAAATTTGCAATTCTTGAAAAGCTGGATAAAAATCTGGCTTTCTACGGCTCCTGAAGGGGCATTTTTGCAGTTAGAGGTCCCAGATTTTCACGGTAGCTAGAAGGGACTCTCCTTGCAAGAACCCCCATGTTTGGTAAAGATTGGGTCAGGGGGTCCAGAGTTATGGGGTCTAGAAGGGGTCGCCCCCATCCTCCTTCATTGAAAAGCATTGTCAAAGTGACTGTGTTCAGATGCTTTAGTGTGATCTTCACAATGTATCTCAATGGAGAAAATGGGCTTTAAATGGTAAGAAAGTTTGCCCTGTGCCTCCATAGTGATACAATGTATCCAGCACATTGTGCAGATACATGTGAGAATTCTAATTGTCTGTGACCCAGTTCTCAGGGTGCGTGAGGAAACCATCTAATTGGGTTTTTCTCATGTATTCGCACAATGGGCTTTTTTGTTTGCAAAGCTCCTGGGGGGCATTTTTGCAGGTAAAGGTCCCAAATTTTCAGGATAGCTGGAAGGGACTCTCCTTGCAAGAACCCCCAAGTTTAGTGAAGATTGGGTAAGGGGTTCTGAAATTATGGGGTCTGGATGAGGTTGCCCCCTTCCTCCATAGGGACCAATGCAAAGTGTTTGCATTGGATTTCAATGGAGGAAGGGGGCGACCTCTTCCAGACCCCCAAAGTTTGGTGAAGATTGGGTCAGGGGGTCTGAGTTTATGGGGCTCAGAAGGGGTTGCTCCATAAAGAAACATTGCAAAGTTTGCAATGATTATAGAGGAGGGGACAACCCCTTCCGGACCCCATAAAATAGGACCACCTGACCCAATTTTCACCAAACTTTGGGGGTCATGCAAGGAGAGTCCCTTCAAGCTATGCTGTGAATTGGGGGGCTCTACCTCGAAAAATGTTTCCCCAGGACACAAAAAGTGTCTTATTTTTAAAAGGTAGATCAATGAAACAATAAAACTGCAGGAAGGAAGAGCTCCACCGGTCCTCTGGGTCCAGATGCAGCAGAGGAGTGCCTGGCTGCTTCCCGACTGCCTTCTGCTAGCCACATCAATGGCTAGAGTTGCCTGCACTGGGTTGGGAAATACTTGGAGAATTGGGGATGGAGCCTAGAAACGGTGGAGTTTGGGGAGGTCAGGGACCTCAGCAAGGTACAATCCCATAGAATCCGCCCTCCAAAGCAGCCATTTTCTCCAGGGAAACAGACCTCTGTAGTCTGGAGATCAATTGTAATATTGAGAGTTCTCCAGGCCCAACCTGGAGGTTGGCAATCCTAACAATGGTTGTTAGAAATTGGGGTGGGGAATGACTTTGGCTGTGGTCTCCCCTCAATATCTGCTGAGTTGCAGAAAGAGAAGGTCTGGCTGTAATTGCTAGTCCCTCTAACATTCTTCCCAATTGGAATGGAATGGGGGGAATGCTCAACTTTGATTTCTGGTTTTTAGAGGTTCAGAAAATCATGCCTGGCTAAAGAAATTCTCTTAATGTATAGCCCTTTCCCTTTAAAGATGTAGTTTTAACTAAAGTGTTCTTAAACTCAGCATAGGGTCCTTTACTTTGAATGTGATGCATCATTTAATCAGAGTCTTCTGAGGCTGAATCCAAATATTTTATCTACTTCTGCATTCCAGCAGGCCCTGAAAAAGGACATTTGGATCCATTCTCACAAGCCTGCTTTCTGTAGCTGATTAGTTGGTTCTGTGCCAAGTGCTACTGGCTCTGTTCTGTATTTGGTGTTATCTGTTTCATCCATTCCTACCAACATTTTTTGACAGTAATGTACCAGCCTATTTGTCTTTGTCTGTGGTCCCTTTGGCAGGCTCTTAGCTTCCCATGCCCTCTGTGATCCACCACAGAGATTTTGTTGTTGCATTACATGGCTTTGCATGTCACTTTTTGCCAATTAAGTAGGCTGTTTAATGCAAATTTTGCTTCAAAATTCCTTGCCATACATAGCCGCTGTTTCACTACAGTAAAGCATACTGGTACACCAACTCCTCATTAACATGAATTTCTTTTTTTTAGATCACCATTTGATTGCCTATTCAAAGAGAAACAGCATAGTCTATGGTAAAGTGGGCATAGCTCAATGGAAGTGCAAGTGTTTTACATGCATAAAATAAAGTCCAGTTTTAAAAAGCTAGGTTTCATCACTTGGGCTTCTGCCTGAGACCCCAGAGACCTGCTATTGGTCGCACTTGATAGTGCTGCACAATATGAGCCATTAGTCTCACAAAGCAGCTTTTTATTCCCTCTTGTAAAGATACTGAGCAACAACTATGATGCTTAAGTAATAGAACATTTTGAAGTGCATTTTATTAGTTCTGACCCTGCTTAGCTTCTGAGATCTGACGAGATCAGGCTAGCCTGGGCTATCCAGGTCAGGGCGCTGTGAGGGATAGGGTTGTACAAAAAAAAAAAAAAAAAAAAATTGGTAAATTTTTGGTTCGGGTTTATTTGGCTTGATTTTTTTTTTGGTAAACCCAGAATAAGCCGAATACCCATACTAGTAAATTTGTCTTTTGGCTTTATTTCCAGGTTTACTAAAAAATTCAGGTCTGTTATAGTCTATGGGGATTTTTTCCCCAAAGCTCCTATGGGGGCATTTTTGGAGGTAGAGCTCCCAAATTTTAAGAGTAGCTTCAAGGGACTCTCCTTGCATGAACCCCAAAGTTTGGTGAAGATTGGGTCAGGGGGTCCAATTTTATGGGGTTCGTAAGGGATCACCCCCTCCTCCATAGGGAAGCAAATGCTTATCTATGGAGGAGGGGGTTGACCCCTTCTGGACCCCATAAAATTGGACCCCTGACCCAAACTTTATCAAACTTTGGGGTTCATGCAAGGAGAGACCCTTGAAGCTATGCTCTGAATTTGGTGGCTCTACCTCAAAAAGTGCCCCCGGGAGAATTATAAAAGTACTCACTTTTCACAGTTTGTAATGGCCGCCTGCTTTCTCACCCAAGAATCGTGGGAAAACTCAGTTTTTGCACAATTGCACATGCTCATTGCAAGCGTTCATGGGAAACTGAGATTTGCCATGACTCTTGGGGGGCGGATGCGGCCGTTACAGACTGTAAAAATTAAGTACTTTAAAAATTCTCCTGGGGGACATTTTTTGAGGTAGAGTCACCAAATTCACAGCATAGCTTCAAGGGCCTCTCCTTGCATGAATTCCAAGGTTTGGTGAAGATTGGGTCAGGGTGTCCAATTCTATGGGGTTCAGAAGGGGTCACCCACTCCTCCATAGACAAGTATGGTAAAGTTTACAATGCTTCTCTGTGGAGGAGGAGGCATCCTGTTCCAGACCTCATGACCCAATCTTCACCAAACTTCAGGATTCATGCAAGGAGAGTCCTTTGAAGCTACCTTGAAAATTTGGGAACTCTACCTTCAAAAATGCCTTTGCCAGAGCTCATTAAAAGAAATCCCATAGGGATTTATAATTTCTGGGGAAAGCTGAAGCCAAAAAAAGCCAAACACTTATTTGGCTGATTTGGTGATTGGCTATTCAACATCGGCTTTATTCTCAGGATTTTGTATTCGGTAAAACCGAAATCTTTATTTTCAGTTTGGGTTTATTGATATGCACAACCCTAGTGAGAGGGTATTCACTCATTCAGATAAATGTGCAGTCAAGGGCTGAATGGGACCATATCAATTGTTCCTGTTCCTTACCTTCATGTGTTTGCCCAAAGATACAGAATAGCCTTTGTGCAAGTAACTTGCAAATGGGTAGGCTCTGTCCATGAAGCTGGATATCCTGGAGAAGGCAGAGTCCCCAATTATATACCCACAGTCTCTGATTAGACCTTCCACTGAACATGTAGTGGTTAAGGGCTAGACAAGAAGGCATGATTCTTTGCCCACTCCATGCATAAAGTGAACTTGTGGACCATGTTGCCAGCCTATTTCAGTGTTGCCTTTAGGATTGGGACAGCCAAGGCAGCTGCCAGCTTGGGCATACCAGTTAAGCAGATTCAGGCCATTGGGAGGTGGAGATCCATGTCCTACAGGAATTACATTCGGCCTCACCTTGACAAAGTTTAAACTTTTGTTTTGCGTTGCAGCGGGGTGTCAAAAAAGAGTGTGTATCTGCCGGCACAGCATTGTGCACTGGGTGGGAGTATATGCAGGATTGTTTGGTTGGGGTAGACAGCTGGGCCTTGATAGATCTCTGCTCATCTCATGGTTTGGACTAAGGGGCATGTGCTGGACTCCCTTGGTGCCCAGATTGATGCGGATGGCCTGGCTGCACAGTGTTCCTGATGCCCTTGTTATACAACTAGGGGGAAATTACCTGGGCAAGCGAAAGGGAAAGGACCTATTGGAGGCAGCTTGCTTGGACTTATGGGCTATTGCAACCATGTTTCTCGGCACCATCCTTTGCTGGTCAGATATGCTTGAGCGACGTTCATGGTGGGGGGGTCTTCTGCCCAAAAAAGTTGGATGCTGCCCAGCAAAAAGCCACCAATGCCATTGGCAAGTCCGTGTCATCCGTGGCATGGTCATCCGCCATTGGGACATATCTTTTCAACAACTGGCCTTGTTTCGGCCAGATGGAGTTCACCTCTCAGAATGGGGTATGGACACCTGGGTTACACAATATCCGCCAAGGTCTGAAGGATTGCCTGCAGCTGTAAGTGCGTTGGTGGGAACAGGGTGGGTTCATGGGCCCCTCCTGGCTCTTTGGCAGTGTTTGGCATCAGGCTGGATTCCAGGAGAGAAGCATGCCTATTATGTTAGGTGCTTTGGAACACAGGCAGGATTATGCTGCTGCAGTTGTCTGTGGGCTTCCTAGAGGCACCTGTTTGGCCACTGTGTGAACAGACTGCTGGACTTGATGGGCCTTGGTCTGATCCAGCATGGCCTTTCTTATGTTCTTATGTTATGTTCACAGTCCATATTTTGCAAAACCTTAATTAAAAACAGCCAAGACACATTATCAAAAGCCTTTTCTGCATCCAAAAACCTAAATATTGACACTATCGTCCATGCTTGTCCTTCCAGTAGTCTAATCTTCAGGATCAAATATGTTCCATTCTGGTCTTTTAGTTCTTGAAATACTTCCAAACTTGTGCTGTTAATATATATTGCAACACCATTCTTCTTTACTTGAGCTGAGGGGGACCGGGGGGGTGGGGACGTCCTTAGGCTGGGCTGTTTGATGGCCTGTTTGATGGCCACCTCTCTTGATGCTAACAGAAATTGATTGCCAGACACCCTTGGCTTTACCAGTTCTCCTAATTATCAGTGGTCTGCCCTTTGTATTTATTTCTGTTTATATCCCTCCTGCCATATCAAAACAAGCCCTCTTTTCCAATTGGTCAGATTTATACTGTCTACTTGAAAGACTTTTCACAAAATTCCCTGGAGCTAAGTTTTTCCTAGGGGGTAGGCCCTTCGGATGAGACTTTCCTTGGTAAAATTCCAGATTTGTCTGTTGATTTTGTTTTAAAGGGGTGCTTGGAAAGAAGATTAACAAATCAAAAGATTAACCAAGCAGGCATTCTGTTATTCAAGTTGATTATTCAGTTGGCCTAATAATGCTAAATGGACTGATGGGCCTTGATTATCTTGGAGAGTTCACCTTTATTTCTACAAGGGGGTATAGTATTGTAGATAATTGTTTAGTTAACCTTGCTGCTTTTCCTTTAATCATTGGTTTTGGGTTTGGCGAGTTTTTGGGAGGTGACCATTTACCTTTGATAACCACTCTCTATTTACTCGGTCCCCTTTATTTAGTAAAAGGTCCAATTGATCATTTGGAAACTCAAGAGAGGGACTTGAGAGCCATTCGCTGGCTCTCTCTTGAAAGTAGTCCTGAGCTCAAAAGATTGTCAGAGTACTTATATAGCAATTATGAGTGCTACTGACCATAGGAAGGGGATTGGTCTCTTTTCTACACTGATGAAAAATTTCTCTATGTTCCTGCTTAAGACACCTGTGGGTAAAGCAGTCCCAAGAAATAATTGGTTTGATGGAGCTTGTAGGGCTGCTAAGCGTCTACAGTGCATTCCTGAGCTCTAAGGGCAAAAGCCCTTAGGAGGCCAGGAAGGTGCTGTGACGGCGTCCAGGCCCCCTGTGCTGGTGTCTGGACAACTTACGCTGGTGTTAGTGACCTGAATGCTGGTGGGAAGGCCTGCTGGCAACTGCCGTGGCCATGCTGCCCCGGGACACTGACAGGACCTTCTGCTGGCGTCCGAAAGCTGTCAAAACCCGCACCGGTGTCCCAGGAGGCGTTCCCGGGGCGTCCCGGCACTGAGCTGGGGGAGAAGCCACTGTTAGGTGGCCTCCTAAGCCCTTTCGGGCCAGGAATGCCCCTTTTTATTTTTGCAAGATACGCTGCCTTTTTAGATGGCATATCTCCCATGCAATCCTATGAAGGGTTGTATGGATTTTTTACGCTGCTGGGGGGTTTCGGCGAAGCCAAAACCTCCTTTGGAGGCAGTGCAGCCGTGTTGCCTCCAAAGACCAGCGCAGGCATTCCTCTTAGGAATGCACTGTAGTATCTCAGAATTTGTGATTAATGAGACAGCTTCAGACCAATAGCTCGGTGAAAGATCTACTGGTTGCTAAGAGGGCTTATAAACAAATCGTAAAGGAAAAGAAAGCTGCTGCCAGAATGAGATCATGGCCTATGACATTGGTGATCCAAGATGGCAATGGTGAGGTAGCGGTAGCGAGATTGTCTCCCCCGGTAAAACCCGAATAAGAACTATTTATCTGAAATGAAAACTTTTCTCTCTGATCTAAAGCCTTTGCTCCGACACTCTAATTAGGTGATAAGGAAGATGGGGAAAACAAAGAAGCGAAGGCATTCACTATCAGCATCAGAGGAGACTGGGGGAGAGAGAGAAAGTGAGAGAGGAAAACAACTGAAAATGGATTGCTTTTCAACGGATACAAACTTGGAATTCTCTGTAAATATCTTGCCACAAGGAACAGATTTGCAGCTTTGGGTCAGGAGATGACTCATGAGGAGGAGGAGGTGGAGAATTGTTTTTTAACAGAAAAATCCATAGGACAGCTAAGGACCCGGGAGAGGGTAAGCGATATAAGTCTACTCATTAAACAAACATCGTTAGTAGCTGAAACAATAACCAACCTTTACTTGAAAATGGATCAAATAAATATAAAATTTGATGAGTTGAAAGAAGTGTTGTGGCTTATGTTGGAGAAACTGCAATTAAAATTTGAAGAGGTGGAAAATAGAAGAGATTTGTTGGGGGGGTCAGCTTAAAGTGCCCCGGGCTAGAAATAATGAAAACAACAAACAAAGGAAGCAACAATCCAGCCTCACCCCCAAGGAATCTAATCCAAATACACCAAGCAAAAATTCACGTAGCTTCAGAGTAAATCAGTGGCACTACTCATAGGGAAAATGAGACTAAATGAAAACCGGTGGAGCAGCAAGTGGGCAGTAGAGGCCTCCCAAAGCGAGATCTTGGAATGCCAAAAGCACCACTTGGATATTGAAAGTATTTTATGGCTACAGAGTAAAAACTTTCATAAGAGATGGATTATTACATTTAAGGGAAATAAATGGCCATCATTGCTCCAGAGAAGAAAAGAGCATCTGGAGAGGTTTGAGATCTTTCCTGCAAGAGTTTTCAAAGTTTGCGGGAAAACATGAAGCTGTCTTATACTGAATCAGACCTTTCCCCTGCTGTCTCAAAAGATAGTGGCTCCCCCTCCCCCCACTTGTGCAAGGGAAAAATCAACCGAAGGCTGAGAAGGCATCAAGCTGCTCCTCAATTTCAAGGGGAAGAAAGAGGAGATTAAATAGGAACCCTAAGGAGAAGCACAGAAATTAGTAAACATCAAATGAATGCAACAACTGCTAATATGGAGGGACACGGGTGGACATGCTGCCGGAAGCACCATGCATAAATGATATCAGAGGCTTCTGGAAATGTGATGATGAATTTAAATGTTTCGCAGACTTCCCAATTTAGTTGGATTAGTAACTGCGAATCTATATCACCTTTAGAATCAACTTATTGTGCCCTGGAAGGGAAGCAGGAGAAGCCTCTACCGATTTCTAGTTCTGACCTGAGGAGTGGCTCAGCTAAAGGTGAGCTGGATGTATTACCGCTGGATTCAAATCAGGGCAACGAACTTCGGAGAAACAAAAAGTCCCCCTCCCTAGAGTAATAAAAGTAGAGTGTGAACTAGACTCAGGCACTTTACATAGGACTTATTTAAAGGAAAATCTGCAAGATCTAAGTAAGACTAAATCTTTGACCCAAGAACTAATGGAGGTGGGTGAAAGTAAGTTGGGAAAAGATACCAACAATTTGGGAAAAGATACCAACAAAACGAAGTCCCCCGAGGCTTATCAAGTCCCTCAAGTGGGAGAGAAAGGAAGAGTTGAAGTAGTCCCCTATGGATCCCCTGAAAACACCCACCTCTCGGAATGACTACAAAGCTCCCCAAAGAAAATACTGATCAAATGCCTTTCTTAGAATATTGCAGGCTGGAAGCAGCATATGGGGGATACTGACCTGCAGAAATTCCTTTTTGACTTTGACATCATTCTTTTACAAGAAACGTGGTCGGCTGGAGAGATTTTTCTGCCTGAGTTTTCATCTTATGTACTTCTGGCTCTACAGTATGGTTCGATGGGGCGTCATAGAGATGATTTATGTTTATTTGTAAATAACAAACTGAATATAACCCCAGTGCTGCTGGACTGAAGTCCGCCTGTGGCCCAAGCCATTTTGTTGCAGCTATTAGACCCCCAACTTGTGATTGTAAATGTGTACCTCCCACCCCAAGTTGATCATAGTGCCCTTCGGGATCAATGGTTCCAACTCACAAACGATGTCATAAATCTGCAACTGAAATACCCTTCAGCTCTCCTTCTGTTGGCAGGTTATTTAAACACCAGAATAGGGAAGTATGATTATATACTGTGCCTGAAGATTGGCCTTGATGTTGCTGATTTGCCATCTGACCTATTTCCCTACACAAGAGTTTTGAAGGATGGGCTCACTAACAAAGCAGCCTCCTTTTTTGCAGAATTCCATTTGGGAACCTATTTGGCCATTTTAAATGGATCATTCCCAAATGACCAGCTAGTGGAATTTACTTTTGGATCCACCCGTGGAAACAGTGTGGTTGATTATTGTATGGTGTCCCCTGGTTTGATAGAATCTATTACCCACTTTCAGGTGATGGTTCGAACTGAAAGCGATCACTGCCCGTTATTTGTTAAATTAGAAATAAGTTGCCCTGTAAACCACGAGCCCACTCATGTTCCACTGAAATGGTCTCCGCGGGTAGAAAGGGAAATCGCTGATCTCTTGGCAAAAGATACCATGGATCGCCTTTTATGTGAATTGACCATGGCACAGACATTAGATGAAGCACTACAAATTTATGCAAACATAATAATTAATACTGCCCGGTACAATGACTCTTCTAGATTCTGGCCGATTGTTTCCTCTTCTCTAAAAACTAGCTGTATTTTCCTTTATGCTATCACTACCCAGACTTGGGTATCATATTTTTCATCATTGTATTCTAAACTGAATTATGATGATAATGGCAACCAGTTCTGTATTCAGAGATAGTAAACCTTATTAAAGGTCTCCACACTCGGAAGGCTGTGGGCCCTGATGGCATTCCAGTAGAATTTATTATTAATAACATGGACTGGTGGGTGCCTCTTTTGGCTAACCTACTTACCCGAGTGAATTCTACTGGTGTGATGCCCCCTGAATGGTGTTCTAGCATAATTGTTCCAATTTATGAAGCTGGAGATAAGGATAACCCTAAGAATTTTCAACTTATTAGCTTGTTGTCAATAGTTGATAAGATCTATGCAGCTTTTTTGTTGAATAGACTTCAGTCTTGGATGGCCAACTCCAAGTTTATTGGCCCAGAACAGGTGGGATTTCATAAGGGATATAACACACTTGATCACTGTCATGTGTTATCCCACTTGATCAGTAAGTATGCCATCTCAAGGAAGGGCTACCTATATGCAGCTTTTGTAGATCTTGCCTATGCATTTGACTCCATATCTAGAACCCGACTATGGGCTAAACTGAAGTCCACCACAAGGAGGTGTTTTTAGAGATAGGACTTATTTAGGTTTTATGGTTTTATTGTTCAAGACCTCGGTCTAAAAACAGGGGGAAAGAAAGAAAGTAGACTTGAGCTGAGGCCATATATAGTTTTCCTAATGTTTTGCAATTTAAAATTTGTTCATGTTCTTTCTTTATATGGGTTTCTTGCAAACAAAGTATATCTATTTTTTATTTTTTTTAATTGATTAAAATGTTTTGAACATTTGGTGGTGAATTTACCATGCATCCCTGAAGGGGTGGGGGTGAAGCTCTTTAGGAGCGGGCATGACCCTTCGCCGGCATAGGCGCCACCTTATCATGGAATAAAGTGGCACCTATGCCGGTGTGAGGGCAAATTGAGATCCCCCGCAAGTCCTTGTGGGTTCCTACTTGTCATATAAATAAAATATATTGAGGATTGTAAAGCATTTTTACTCTAAAAAGAGCTATAGCAGTTCTAAATGGAGGCTGTACACTTTAGTTGATTAAAGTGATGGATTAGTCATTGTGAACAATTTGTTATCAGTGTGTCTGAAATTGAAGGGCCCATCTATTTTCTGATATCATTTGGGCTTTATTATGTTACTGTAATAGGTAATGAAAAGAAACTAATAGAACATGAGAAAGAAAGAGAAACCTTTCCTACAACAGGTAATAGGAGAAGTAATAGTATCATTATTAAATAAATTGTAAATTATCTCTCACATCCTGTAATATCTTCCAAAAGAGTACTTATTATGAGTTTGGGTAATAGCAAATTTATTTATATATAATAGGCTAAACTTCTAATAGTCAACAACGAGTTTTTAATTAATGAGCAGCACTAGTATACTATAATCCCCCATAATCCCAATAGCATAGACCTTGGATGGAATAGGCAGTCATCACCCTCATCTCTCAGAGAGCTTGTTGGCTCAAGAAACAGCAATTAATTTAACTCTCTTTGCTTCCAGCTTCTCTTCCATTGCTAATAATGTGTGTGTGTGTGTGTGTGTGTGTGTGTGAGTGAGTGAGAGACTGAACTATTCAAAGATGAACCATCCAATGTATAGTCCAGGTGCCACCTAGTAATATGAGGTAGCCATCCACATATTCATTACTTTGTGCTTGTCTGCTCCTTCAAGCTGACTATTGCAGGATGATTGGCTCATGGCTGTTCCTTCAGGAAACTTTTGCTACTTTTTGGTTCATGACCCCTGAGTTGAGGAAAATGTGGCCAGTATATGGAATGTTTTGGCTCAAACTATGATATTTCAGATAAATTATTTTAGAAATATTACAGTTTGGTGAATTTCAACTACCAGTAATAAGCAGTGCCAACAGAAATTTTTATTTAAAGAAAGACTGAATTCTAGTTTCTTCGCCTTAAGCAATTTCTTCTGTGGCCTTGAACAAACCATGTTTATTTCTAGCTTATTGTTAAAACAGTGATTAATCATGCATTTTTCTCATTTAGCTATATTGTAAACATTATTAGCCAATATTTACACATCATTCTGCACTGCAAATTATGGTTACGGTAACTTGTTTTACAATATTTTGCTTAGGCTCTTGTCTCACTACTGCTTCACAGTGTGAAAATATAAACATTATTAAGATTTCTTTCCCAAGAATACCAATGTGTTGAAGAAAAGGTCTTTCTCCTCCCCCTAACAATTTTTAATAATTCAATTTTGCTAATTAACCAGCTACATAGCACAGGTGAGGTAATTAAATTCTACAGTATGTATCTACTGAAATTTAACTCTCTGGAGGCTGTAAAATTAATCAGGTTTCTCAAGTTCGTGCCTGTGATGTGATTATGATTACACAGCTTCTCTTAAACAATTGTCAGTAAAAGCAATAGCTGTTTTCCTTAATCTCAGACGAGCTTACATTAACTTCACTCTTTTTATTTCTGTTTATCTGTGTCATGTACACAGCAACAGAGGAGCTTTCCCGCAGTGATACCTGGTCCATATTAACTTGCCACTGCCACTTTTGCATGTTCTGGGTCACACACTACAGTACCTGTGCCTAGAACTAGAAATCATTTCAGTCTGGAAGTTGGCATGGCTGCTTCCTACCCATTATTGCCTACATGGGCAATACTGGAGTAGGGATTGACCATATCATCTGCCTGACCTACATGGATGACAGTTCTAGTTTTTCGCAATGCACCATGGAATCCAAACCATTTGAAAGCACCAGCCATATCACAGAGGCACATACAATCTGGGCACAAACATGAACACACACATGAAGCTGCCTTATACTGAATCAGAAAATCATTTTATCAAGGTCACTATTGTCTACTCTGACTGGTAGTGGCTCTACAAATTCTCATGTAGAGGTATTTCACATCACTGCTGCCTGGTCCTTTTTTAACTGGAGATGCCGGTGATTGGACCTGGGACCTTCTGTGTGCTAAGCACGCACTGAGCCACAGCTGCAGCATAAGGAGCTTGACTAATGGAACAAAGTGAAGCCAAACTAGGTGCACAAAAAGTGCACCAAAGAGTATTATGCAAAGAAAGTAATCAAGGTAAAGATTTCTATATCTTTGTTAGGGTGTTACTTGATGTTACATATGTTACTTAAATAAGTATAGCCTGGACTTGGCCAGGATTTCCTTTCCTCTATTGGTACTGAGGTTTCATTCGTTTAATAAACAAGAACATTGTTAACACACAGTTCTCCCAAGTATATGAATCAATTCTTTTCAGTCTGTTTTATGACTGAAGAAGTTTAGGGAAGAAAATTTCAATAACTAATTATTCACATTTTCAACTACTTATGGAAATAAATGGAGCTATATGTCTTGGAAAAGTCTATGTGAACGGCTCTCCCAGATGTTTGGGTGTCAAGTTGCAATTCAGATCACCTTATGTTCTGCTCCAGTGGTCAAATGGAAAAAATGAACTCATTGCCAGTATCAGTGAATCTTACTGCCATAAGAATCTCTAGATACAATATGCAAAGCTGCCTGTTTGGAGAATAAGGATCACTCCAAAATATTCAAAGCAAAAGCTGGGAAGCCATTTTTAAGCCTGTTCTGAAAATTGGTGATTTGGATTTATTTATTTAACTATTAACTATTTATTTATGGCATTTTATTTTAAATTAAACATTTTATTGATTCTGTTTTTGGTTCTTGGCCTATTACTGTCACTACAGTTCCTTTTTCTAACCAAGCAAACGGATGCTGCATTTCTGTGTCTTAATTCTTCTGTTGCAGCAGTTTTTGACTGACTCTTCAAAATAACTTCCAAATTCTCTAATTAATCAAGCAGATCATGGCTAAGGTGCATACACATATTTATTAGGACTTCTTATTAGTGACTTACAAGTGGGTGCTGCAAGAAATGTGCAGGGAGGGGGTATTCCTCTGCCTTTGCTTCCTTCCCTCTCCCCCATCTATCAAAGTTCCCTCCTCTCTCTTTCTGTTCTGCCCTCACTCCTTATCTATCAATCTTCTCTCATCCCCCTTTCTCCCCTCACCCCTTCTATGTAAGTTTTCTCCTCTCTTACTACGCCACCCCCTTCTCTAGCAATCCTCTCTTACTCTCAGAGAACGCTTTGTTTAGTTTTGGGGGGATTTACCCCCTTTTAAACTTTTTAGCTTGTTTTAGTTAGACAAATAAGTAGGGATGCCAGCCTCCAGGTGGGACCTGGGGATCCTCCAGAATTATAGCTCATCTCAAGACTAGGGTTGTGCAAAAAAAAAAAAAAAAAAAAAAAAAGATTTCAGTAAATTTCAGGTTTATTGGGCCCAATTTTTTTCAGAAACCCGGGAAGAAGCCAAATACCCATGCTGGTAAAGAGGTATTTCGGCTTTATTTCCAGGTTTACCGGGAAAAAATGGGTCCATTATAGTCTATGGGGATTTTTTAGAAGCTCCTGGGGGGCATTTTTGGAGGTAGAGTTCCCAAATTTTTAGGGTAGCTTCGAGGGACTCTCCTTGCATGAACCCCTTTGGTGAAGATTGGGTCAAAGGTTTTTGGGGTCTGGAAGGGGTCACCCCCTCCTCCATAGACAAGCATTGTAAACTTCACCATACTTCTCTATGGAGGAGGTGGTGTGAACTCTTCTGGACCCCATAAAATTGGACCCCTGACCCAATCTTCACCAAACTTCAGGATTCATACAAGGAGAGTCCCTGGAAGCTACCTTGAAAATTTGGGAACTCTACCTCCAAAAATGCTCCACCCCCAAGCTCATTTAAAAAATCACCATTGGGAAAAGCCTGGGGAAAACCAAAGCCAGAAAAAGCTGAATTCCTATTCGGCTGATTTGGCAATTGGCTATCTGGCTTCGGCTTTATTCCCAGGTTTTGGTTTTCAGTAAAACTGAAACCCGAATATTGCTGAAATGGCTAATTTCGGGTTTATTTTTGGTTTGGGTTTACTGATATGCACAATCCTACTAGAGACTACAGAGATCAGTTCCCCTGGAAGGTGGACTACAGAGACTACAGAGATCAGTTCCCTGAAGCTTTGGAGGGTGGATTCTATGCCATTAAACCCCACTGAGGTCCCTGTCCTCCTTGGGCTCCATCTCCAAATCCAGGAGTTACCCAGTCTGGATCTGGCAACCCTACAAATAAGCATCCTGTTAAGGGCCCTACATTCCTAACTTATGCTTTCAGGTTCTGTCAAGAGGGACACTGTGTAGTAAAACAGCATCTGTGAATCTGTTGCGGTAACCTATTAGGAGAAAGAGGAATCAAATCTTCCCTCAGGGTTTATTTATATTAACTGAGGATCGGTCACAAAGTGGTTACTGTCATTGGGGGAAAGCTTGTAACTTATGGGGATGAAATTGAGAAGCAGTTCTATTTATATACTGAAACATTTCCACATAAGAGCCTTACCCTGTTAAATACTTTATTTTCTGTTAAATAAACCTTTGTTGCTCAACTCCATCTGTGTCTTGTCTGTCCAGTCAAAGATCTATGAAGAAGTTGTTTCTACGTACCTCATAAATAATTACAATCTTGGTTTAGCAGGTTCCCAAATAAGTTATCTTTAGGGAGAACATAGCTTACATGCCACCAATCCTTTAATCAAAGATTGTGCCCTCCTTTTTATTTGATTGTGGGTGGTTGGAGTTTAAAGAATCCATAGGAGAGTTGGGGGGGGATTGGATATTCTTTAGTCCAGAAGACAGATGCCTCAGAGTCCCCCCTCCCCACACAGCTACCACACATGGTTTCAACTGTTCAAAGAATACGCCAGGGAAACAGCTCTCCATTAAAATGCATGAAAGTGTGTGAATCCAAATCTTAGTAACAGTAAAATGATTATGTATTTAACCTAATGTGATGTTGTACTGAGAATTTTATATTAAGATAGCTGCAGTATATCTCAGGAAACCTGTGACAAAGCCCTCATGCTAAATTATCAGGTGAAAAGAAATGGAGGCTAGAAGTTATGACATTTAGTAGTAAAAGTACATGCTAATCAGAAGCAGTTAATTTTAAAAGAAGGAAATTGCCAAACAACTGTCATGAAATAGCAAGTATTTATCATTGGGAATACAGGATGAATTCTCTACAAGTACAGCATAGCTCATTTTGATTTGAGTTAAAGTATCTATAATAAGATAATGCAGTGGAGTATCAGTAGGATATGCTTCATGGGCAGAATTTGCTGAATTAATTTGCTTTCATACACCTTGAAATGAAATCCTGTCTGCTCTGATACATAATATAGGATAGTAGGCTGAAAAGACATGTGATTTTTGAGAGCCAGCATGGTATAGTGGTTAAGAGTGGTGGTTATGAGCGGTGGACTCTAATCTGGAGAAGTGCGTTTGATTCCCCACTCCACCACATGAGCGGTGGACTCTAATCTGGTGAACCGGGTGGGTTTCCCCACTCCTACACATGAAGCCAGCTGGGTGACCTTGGGCTAGTCACAGCTCTCTTTGAGCTCTCTCAGTCCCACCTTCCTCACAGGGTGTCTGTTGTGGGGAGAGGAAGGGAAGGTGATTATAAGCCAGTTTGATTCTTCCTTAAGTGGTAGAGAGTCGGCATATAAATACCAACTCTTCTTCAGTTTCAGAGCAACAAGCTATAAATCAATCCTGGAATAGTTTTCATTTGTCCTGAAGTAAATCTTACTTGATAGTTCAAAACAATAAAGCCAAGTGAATTTTATGGTTTGAATTGGATTACTAGAGGGTAGGCTTTCCTCACATGAACACTAACTAAGGCTGCTGGTGAGATGGCCAAAATCCAACATGGTGTTAAGCATACATCTAAGCCTGATAAAATCAATTCGCTTTAATGTGTTTCATTTTGTGTTTGAGCTGGTTGAAGATTGTATTACTCTAGCCCCTAAAGTGGTTACTTTAAGTATATTACATTTAAGTATATCAATGAAATTAGACCTCAACTATAATTAGGAAAAGAAAATATTTTAGCTTTTCCAATTTGGCTCTGGTTTGGATCACTAAATGATTTAAATGAAACATGATTTGGGGAAATCTCTGGAGGAAATGAAATCCAGAGGAGGGGAAGAATCTCTGAAAATGCCTCTCTGAATATCCTCTCCATTTTTTAGAATCATAGAATCATAGAGTTGGAAAGGGCCACACAGGCCATCTAAGCCAAACCCCTGCTCAATGCAGGATCAGCCTAGAGCATCCCTGACAAGTATTTGTCCAGCCTCTGCTTAAAGACTGACAGTGAGGGGGGGGGGGGCTCACCACCTCCCTAGGTAGCTGATTCCACTATTGAACAACTCTTACTATAAAAAACTTCAGGGCACATAAACCATGGATTCCAGTGTCTCTAAACTAATGTGCAGAGTATGGGAAACAAGCAGGAGGAACTCAAAGTCCTAATACAGGAAGAGGATTTTGACCTAATAAGCATTACTGATACTTGGTGGGATGACACTCACAATTGGAATATTAGAATTGAGGGATACAGCTTGTTTAAAAGGGATAGACAGATAAGGAAGGGGGAGGAGTAGAATTATATGTCATGAACATAAGAAAGGCCCTGCTGGATCAGACCAAGGCCCATCAAGTCCAGCAGTCTGTTCACACAGTGGCCAACCAGGTGCCTCTAGGAAGCCACTAACAAGACGGGTGCAGCATCACCATCCTGCCTGTGTTCCACCGCACCCAAAATAATAGGCATGCTCCTCTGATACTAGAGAGAATAGGTATGCAGCATGACTAATATCCATTCTAACTAACAGCCATGAATACCCCTCTCCTCCATGAATATGTCCACTCCCTTCTTAAAGCCCTCCAAGCTGGCAGCCATCACCACATCCTGAGGCAGGGAGTTCCACAATTTAACTATGTGTTGTGTAAAAAATACTTCCTTTTATCTGTTTTGAATCTCTCACCCGCCAGCTTTAGCAGATGACCCCGTGTTCTAGTATTATGGGAGAGGGAGAATTTGTATACTTGTGAAGAAATACATGAATCTGAGCATGGAAGTTCAGTCAAGAGTGTATGAGTAAAAATCAAAGGAGTAAGAAATAATAGTGATATTACAGTGGGAATCTGCTATATTACGTTGGGGGTCTGGGAGTATTTAAGTAAGCTCCTCTTACCAGAGGCTCTTGCCCTGCGGCTCTTAGCCTGGGGATCTGGCCTGGGGGCCCTGCACATTTTTCTACATTTTATATCTGTTGAGTGTTTTTGCTTCTCAAGCAGGAAGTCTTGAGAGGAAGTTAGTCAGGGGAGCTATCAAGGAAGTTCAGGAAAGTCACTGAACAACTTCAGCAATGGATCACAGCAGTGTGGCTAGTGAGGGAGCTGAGGCAGTAATATGCAAGGTCTGTGCCATGTTTGTATTCTTACCTGAGGGTAACAATAATTACACTTGCAGCAAGTATAAGTTGGTAGTCCTGCTGGGGGAGACGATACAGGGACTTGAGGCACACTTGTCCACATTCCATTTTATAAAGGAGGGTGAAGTGTTCATGGACAGAACACATGAAGCACTCTTTAGGGGGCAACAGGAGGAAAAGAGTAATGAATCTCAACAAATGGAGGTGCAAGCAACACAGGATGAGGGTGCATGGAAGAATGTGACCCACAGGAGCCGGAAAACCAGGAGTCATTCTAATCCTCTGTTGCTCAGCAATCGGTTCCAGGAAATCCCCATATACTGGTTCTGGACCACTGGAATAAGGGCTATCCTCCCCCCCTCAAAACTTGAAAGAAATTTCTTTGGCTCCTGCGCATGAGAAGACTTGATCTTTTGCTCCCCAATTTAGGAAGAGGCGTGTTCTAGTAATTGGGTATTCCCTACTGAGAGGGGTAGAGCCTAAGGTTTGCTGACCGGACTTGTCGTCTTGAGAGGTCTGCTGCATACCAGGTGCATGCATTAAGGATGTGACAGAAAGGTTAGGAAGACTTATCAAGCCCACAGATTATTACCCTTTCTTGCTCATTCATGTGGGAACAAATGATATTGCCTGACACAGCCCAGAACATATTAAAAGAGACTATGCGGCTCTGGGTAAGAAGGTGAAGGACCTGGGGGCGCAGGTTGTTTTTTCGTCATTTCTTCCTGTCGAAGGTTGTGGCTTAGTAAGGGAAAAAAGAATACTATAAATTAATGACTGGTTGCGTAGATGGTGTCGTCAAGAAAAATTTGGATTTTGGGACCATGGCTTATGCTTTCGAGAAGAAGCTCTTCTATCGGGAGAGGGTTTCCGCCTCACGAGGGTAGGAGAAAATATTTTTGGTGAGAGCCTTGCCAACCTGATAAGGAGGGCTTTAAACTAAATCCTATGGGAGAGCAAGACAAGAACGTAAAGCCTAGCATGATGACAATAACGAGATAGGAACAATAATGGTTTGAGGGGAGTGCCATGTGTGCGAGGAAACATTAACTTGCAGGTAAGTTTAAAAATGAAAACCTCGGGGCCCATAAACCATGGATTCCAATGTCTGTACACTAATGCGCAGAGTACGGGAAACAAGCAGGAAGAACTTGAAGCCCTAATACAGGAAGGGTTTTTTGACCTAACAGGCATTACTGAAACTTGGTGGGATATCACTCATGATTGGAATATTAAGATTGAGGTGTACAACTTGTTTAGAAGGGATAGACAGATAAGGGAGGAGGAGTAGCATTGTATGTCAAAGATGTGTACACTTGTGAAGAAGTACATGAATCTGAGCATGGTAGTTCAGTCAAGAGTCTATGGGTAAAAATAAAAGGAGTAAGAAATAATCATGATATTATGGTGGGGGTCTGCTATTGACCACCAAACCAGGCAGAATACTTGGGGGAGACACTCCTAGACCAGATTACAAAATTCTCAAAGAGACTGGACATGGTGGTCATGGGAGATTTTAATTACCTGGATATCTGTTGGAAGTCCAACTCTTCAGGCAAATTCCCAGGCAAATTCCCAGGTTTTGGTATTCAGTCTATGCAAAACCCAAATATTGCTGAAGCGGCTAATTTTGGGTTTATATCGATATGCACAACCCTAGAGGAGATGCTTATTAAATTTGCAGACGATACTAAGGTGGGAGGGGTAGCAAATATGATAGAAGACAGAGCCAGATTACAGGATAAACTTGACAGGCTGGAGATTTGGGCTAAAACTAATAAAATGCATTTCAACAGAGATAAATGTAAAGTTCCGCATTTAGGTAGGAAAAAATCAAATGCATAATTATAGGATGGGAGAGACTTGTCTGAGCAGTAGTGTGTGTGAAAAGGATCTAGGGGATTTAGTAGACCAAATACTGAACATGAGTCAGCAGTGTGATGCGGTAGCTAAAAAGGCAAATGTGATCTTGGGCTGTATCAACAGAAGTATAGTGTCCAGATCACACGAAGTGATGGTATCACTTTACTCTGCTGTGGTTAGACCTCACTTAGAGTACTTTCTAACAGTTAGAGCATTTCCTCAATGGAATAGGCTTCCTTGGGAGGTGGTTGGCTCTCCTTCCCTGGAGGTTTTTAAGCAGAGGCTAGGTGGCCATCTGTCAGCAATGCTGATTCTATAACCTTAGACAGATCATGAGAGGGAGGGCAGGAAGGTTTGCATGAGTGTTTGGCTCTAGTGGCCCTTTCTTGCATGCCCAGGGTAGTGCTGATCGCCACATTGGGGTCAGGAAGCAATTTTCCTCCAGGCCAGATTGACCAGGGATCCTGGAGGTTTTTTTTGCCATCTTCTGGGCATGGAGTAGGGGGTCACTGGGAGTGTGGGGTGTGTGTGGAGGTAGTTGTGAATTTCCTCCATTGCCCAATGAGTTGGACTAGATGACCCATTCTGGTCCCTTCCAATTCTGTGATTCTATGTTTCCTTGTTATCAGCAGTCATTGCTGAATTAAAAGATATAAGTGCTTTCTCCAAGCTATATTGCCAAATTTAGGGAGAAGAAAACTGGCAAGGGAAATAAAAGATGTGTCCTTCTTTAGGTCAAGTTTCCTTCTGTGAAACTGAAACAAAGCTGTGCAGTTCCTGCTTGCTTTCCTGCCAGAGTCCATCCTGGAGTTCAGTGCAGAGTTCTTTATTTTCCCTTAGCTGTCTGAAGAATCTTCACACAAGACTAATTTGGGATATATCCAATTTCATACTCTAATACTAATTCTGAGGGTATCTGAATTCTCCTTGCAGCTCAGATTTTTCAAATAGTACTTAATTCTGTATCATGGATGAATTAACCTTGAAACTCAGGAAATTTTGCTTCTCTCCAAATGTCTCTGTTATTCTCCAATGAAAAAGGTATAGGTGGGTTTGTGATGGCTTAAACCACATGGCCCTGTTTAAGATGGTTGTTTTTCTTATGCTTCAGATTGGTACAAAAGGATGTGGAAATGAATATCCCCTTTAATGAGGCTATGCTAGACTCCAGCAATACAGAGATGAAACCTGGTAAGACAGCCTTTAATTATCTTTTTGATCTTCTCTCTTTTCTTAAGCATTTAATTATTCATTGAGAAGCATGTTTTTGTATTGCTATGATATTATTGCAGCGTTAGAAGAAAAAGTGTTAACTTTCCTTTATTTAGTAAATTCTATGGTTTTCTTGACAAATGATCATTTCAAGCACACCATCCACTTTTTCCAGTGCTTTGGTGTTATCAGGCTGTGAATATACTGAGCTCATGTGATAATTACCTACTCTGCACTTTCTTGCTAAATTTGTCTGTAGCCTGCATGGGGTTTGCTTCCCAATTAAGATGCAACAGTCAAAACAAAGCAGTTCAAATTTCTCCCTAAAATACAGTACTTAGAAAAGAAGCCCTTCCATGTTAGATCCCATTCTTCACCCCAACTCCACACATAATTGGTATCTTGGATAAGCTTATATGGCAGCTACCCTGGCTTCTAGATGGGCATGCCAATATTCCAGGAAAAGGCAGGTATTTTTACCATCAGGAGTTTCCATGTCCTCATAGCATGGAGCTCTGTCCTCATAAGTGATCAGCAAATAGCTGAATATCCAATGGATCCTAGTACCCCCTCTTCTGAACCAGCACCCAGAAGAACTTCTTCATTTGAGAAGGGGTTTGTGGTTTTTTTTGCCCTGCAAGGGGAATCTCCTTGTCCCCTTTGGGGTGATACATCAATTCAGGAGTGACAGAGTGCTCCTGAGTTGACTTTGCTATTAGGAAAACTCACGCAGGAGTCTTATTTCGAGTTATTGGAGGTGGTCAATCTCCCATGGCTCGTCCACTGTTTTAGGACCAATCGTCAATTTGTGAACAGCGTCATGAATCATGTGCACGACAAATGGCAATGCGTAACACATGATGTTGTAATCATTACGAGATCCCACCGTGATGTTATCTAGGAGTTGGTTGTCATGTCAGGTAGTCGCAGTCAAGGTAGTCATGTCAAGGTAAGTTTGTCCATATCGGTGTTTGGTCCAGTCCGGTAGTGTTTCACTCAGTTCCCGAAGGACAAAGAGTGTGGATCCCCAGGGAGTAGGGGAATCCGGGAGTGCGCAACGCAATGCAACTCCAACTGTGGCTCCCCAGGGAGTAGGGGAATCCGGGAGAACGCAACGCAATGCGACTCCACCTCCAATAGTATTGGAGGGTGGGGCAGCAGGGAAGACACTTGGCCAGGGTATAAGCCCTGTTACCGGCGGGGCCACGAGGAGGCGGTCGTCCCATTATTGTGCTGCCACACAGTAACTAATTAAGAGAGTATTGGATACTCCCGAGAGTCATAGTTTAAAGGGTCTCTTAAGAAAATCAGCTTAAGAGAGTCGTCTATCTCTTACTATGTGTGTGTTGTGTGTTTATAGGTCTAAGCTGTCAGGACTGGCCTTGGAAAAGATTCCTTGGCAATGCCATATATGACACAAATACACAATTATGTAGGCACCCATTCATTGACTCTTCCCCCATAAAGTAGGGCTAAGAGTGGGAGATTATTCAAATCAGGAGGCCATTGCAATCAAGCAACTCTTCCCTAGGAATGTTCAGCTGGTACCATCATTGTTAAAAGAACGAACATCGTCCCTGTTCCCTCATACTTTTATAGTATGCAAGAGCCCTATTACCTTGTTCTAACTGAAGTTTTTATTTTCTTTTAGCATACTGCTTGCTAGTTTTTAAATTTTATGTTTGCTTTTAGTTTTGTTTATTTAAAACGGAGATTTTTTTTTATCTTCTCACTTATTTAGAACCTCCTAATTCTCTAGATCTTGATGGATCCCATCCTAGAAGAATAAAGCTCACAGCTCCAAATATCAACCTCTCATTGGACCAGAGTGAAGGATCTGTCCTTTCTGACGATAACCTGGACACCCCAGATGAAATTGATATCAATGTAGATGATCTTGACACACCAGATGAAGCAGAATCTTTTGAATATGCTGCACATGGTAATGAATTACTTGGAGAAGGTAAAAGAACACATGAAGTAATGAAGTATATTTCCCATATATTTTTTATTGAGGGTTTGTGTTTGAAAAAGCAGGTTTCTATTGAAGGGTCCAGCCATCAGTTCTGTATTCAGCCTCCTTCCTTCATAATATTTTATGCTGCTTCTTCAGAGTCCTGCTTGAGGCATGTTATAATTAAAATAACAATATGAAACAACAACCATTAAAAGCTGCATATTGGGCATGAACTATCCACAAAACAGACCTCAGACTAGAAGTAGGCCATTTTTAAAAGCTACTAAGGCGAAACCCATAATTAATTAACAGCCTGGGTAAAAAGTCATGTTTTGGCCTGCTGCCTAAAGGATGCCTGATGAGCCTCAAGAAGGAGGAGGAGATTTTCTCTACCATCAGGAGTCTCAAAGATGCTTACAATTACCATACCTCCCCACTCCCCACAACAGGCACCTTGTGAGGTAGATGGGGCTGAGAGCTGAGAGAACTGTGTCTAGCCCAAGGTCACCTGGAAGGATTCATGTCGAAGAGTGGAGAATCAAACCCAGTTCTCCAGATTAGGATCTGCCACTCATAACCACTACACCACACTGGCTCTCTACCATTCCAAAGGCCGGGTGCTACCACAGAAAATGCCCTGCCTCTAGCTGTTACCTGCCTGACCTCAGACAGCAGGGACAAAGAGAGCAGGGCTTGAGAGAGATATTTTAACTGGTGAGTTAGATAGCATTGTTAAGGGAATTAGAGGGGGTCTCCTAGTTTGAGTGGGGGAATTTAGCAACGGAGACACCTAAAGCACTATGAGAGGTTTTACACTGGATCTTTTACCAATGTCTACGAGGAATGAGCAGGTCAGTGGAAAAGCTCTCAATAAAGAAACGTTTGTATCAAAAGAAAGTATTTTTGTTGAAGGGGTTTAAAAAAGGTACGATCACACACAAAGGTCAATATGAGAATACACACACCCCAGGTTTATATGCAAAAGGGATAGAGGGGAGTTATATCTACCTGTCAGAGGAGAAGGACAACTTCTGGGGTAGCAGCTGCATAGAGTGATCAACAGCCAGCTTCTCTTGCTGAGAAAAAGCGCACAGCAATTGTATGGGGCACAGCATTTGGATCCAAAACAAACTGCAAGGAACCATAGCAAATGGGACAATATTTATACCAAATTTCTGCCCTGGAGCAGGGTGACTTCACTGGCAATGGTGGTCATCTAGAGTGGACAAAGGCTGATTGCTTCGGGATTGGATTAGTCATTTGAGTAAGAAAAGACAGGAGGCAAGGGAAGGTGTGAGATAATACCCTAGTGGTTATGATTAAGTATGGTTAAGTATCTGCCATAGATTTTTAGATGGAGAAAGATATTCTGGGACCTGTTCCCAGGAAGGACAGAGGGTGAGTCATGGGGCTGTTGACTTCCAATTCTGATGAAATTACCTGGCCATCCAGCCTAGAGGGAGGAAATTCAGGGAGTCTGAAGAGAGTTTGATTGTTTCCAAATTCCAGTGTGATTAGCATACCTATGGCAAGGAGAGTGTGAACACAAATGCAAAAGAGGTAATATCTTCCCTATTGTGGGGTTTTCACCTGGCATTGG
This sequence comes from Euleptes europaea, assembly GCF_029931775.1. NCBI lineage: Eukaryota > Metazoa > Chordata > Lepidosauria > Squamata > Sphaerodactylidae > Euleptes > Euleptes europaea. The sequence goes on along the minus strand of NC_079315.1, from coordinate 52,274,389 downwards.
CCTGGGGGGAGCCAGAAAGGCATGCCTGATTTTACCCTGTCAGCCTGTTTAGAGCTATCCCAATATGCGTGCCAAGTGACTTCCATTTTGTCCCTGGCAGCACAGCAGTGCCTGCTCTTGTGCTTCACTCCATTCCTGCACACCTCTCCAGTGGGTGTCAAGTAAGGCCTAGGGCATATAGGTGGCCCAACAGCATAGGAGGGAATCGTCCCATCAGGTACCCTGGCCCCAAGCTATTTGGGATCTTAAAAGTAGGAACTAGCACTTTGAATTGTTCTCCAAGACAGGTATCCAGTACAAACATTTCAACATGGGGGTAACACAGTTGCTGTAAGCAACCCCTGACAATTGCATGGCTGCCACATTTTGGACCAATTGAAGTTTCTGGACAATTTTCAAAGGCAACCCATGTAGAGCACCTTACAACAATCGAACCTGGATGTGTTCCGAGCAAGGATCATGTGGCCAGATAATTTTTTTCTCTCGAAAAATGGTCATTACTGATCATGCTTTGGGGGAGACTTGAGCCTGAAACTTGTAGGCCAGGATCCAGTAGCACCTCTAAGTTACAAACCTTCTCCTTCATGGGGATGCAACTCCCTCTAGGACAGGCTGCCTCTGAAGGCTTCTTGATTGACCAACAGCATCTAAGTTTTGTCTGTATTCAGCTTCAGTTTATTGGCCCTCATCCATCCTATTACCTTTGCCAGGCACCTATTCAGGAATTCCACAGAGCCAGCTGGCTTAGTTCTTAAGGAAAAACAGAGCTGGGTGGCATCTGCATATTGGTAACAATTCACTCGAAATCCCCAGATGATTTCTCCCAGGCATTTTATGTAGATGTTAAATAGCATTCATTAAAAGCATCATGGAGCTAAAGATAGAACTCATAGAATAATGTGGAAAGCAGCAGAGCTTTGACTGTAGGAAAGATGATGATGTCAAGTTTGTTAGTTTTATTCTGTTTACAAAAGTCTGTTTTAGGATTTAACAAAGTTTTACATTAATTTCATCATCATAAATATCTTATATTTTCTACAAATATTAGTAAAATAACATTTCATGTCAGTTCTGAGATCAATGCTTTTAATACCTCAAAAGGCTTCTTCACACATCAACTGGCCACTTTAGAAATATTTTATTGGTAGAAATTGATAAATATCTTAGATAAACAATTAACTAGTTTAAGAATACTTTAGTTTACAGACTGATCTGGTCATGACATGCTTTCCATTAGAAAAAAATTGTTTGCTAGCTCATGTTTAACTGAGATGTGCTTCTTGTTGACTTGTACAGCAAAACAGTCCTGCCCTATGTCTGTGTTCTTGGTTCACCCCAGGAATGCAGTTTGCTCCACTGACTCCCATTGTGAGCAGATTTGTTTGTTTGCTATATTTATACCACAAGTTTCAGCAACAGTTGCCTCCCAATGTGGCTCACAATAATTCAAATTCAACACCTATGTATAATATGTTGAGGATTCATGGATGTGTGTATGTTTGTTGGCAGCTGATGACAGACCAGGCAAAAGAAGGTGAAGCTTTCTAAGCTTTTCCTTTGAGAGTTCTTTGGATAGAATGCATCTCCCTTTGGATCAAATGCTTCTCTCTTAGGAGTTTTGGTCTGGAAATCTGCAGTATACATACTGAGAGTAAAATAATTAAAGTTTCAGGAGACAGAGGGCAGAATAGGCAAAGCAAAGATAGTAGATTTCAATTCTTTCAATATGTTTTCCCTTTTTTCCCTTTAAAGGATAAATAGGTTGGCATTTCTTTTAGCAATGTTGTGGCATCCTGACAGCTCTAGGCTAACCTGCTACATCAGGTAAGGTGTTCAGGACTGGAGCAAGTGTGCAGGGATGGAACACTGCTGTATAGACAGAGACAAAAAGGGTCTCCTGGCATCCATCTTGTGTGCCAAGCTACTGAGCCAACTGGGCAAGTTCAGGCTTGTTTGCCTGTTTCTCCTTGGGAGGACATCTGGTGTACTGTGGAAACAAAAGGACAAAAGACAGACTTCTTCAGCATTAGTTTAGCTCTCTCCTGCAGCAGATAAGGCACACCTCCATAATCTCATCAGAGCCAGAACTCCGTTCAGAGAACTGGGATGGACACAAATAAACTCATCAAATTGCTAGCCGAGCCCTCTGACTCACCCTGGCAGATAGTTTCCCAGACCTCACTTTCATCTGAAAATCTATAGCCAATACTCACGGGTACTTAGCCAAAAGTACCTAGGCATTATTTCTGATCTACTTCACCTCCTGTTTCTTTTCTCCCTCCAACTCCTAAACTCATCAAGAGCAATCAGACCTTTTGACAACTGGCAATGACAATGTATCCTCAACATATTATACATATGTGTTGAATTTGAATTATTGTGAGCCACATTGGGAGGCAACTGTTACTGAAACTTGTGGTATAAATATAGCAAACAAACAATGACATTGCCAGGTGCAGTGAAACCATACTTTCAGCCCCTCTTTAGGGTATAAATATATCCCTGTTCGCCATGGCAATTTGCTAGCATTTTTCCTTGGATCCAAAAATGTGAGCCCTGTACTTGCGTGTACAGACTTCCTTCTGTTTCCTTGCAAGAAACACTGGTCGTTACTTGCTCCATGCAGCTGCCTCTATCTGGACCTTGCTCCCTGGGAACGTCTAATTCTTGTGTCCACCCCCTCCTACCTTTATTTTCCTAGTTCTGTATGTATTGGGATTTGTGTGTTTTCATGTGAATGTGTATACAAATTTGATCATTTGTAATAAAACCCTTAAAATTTATAAAAGCTTCTTTATTGGGAATCTTTTCCACTGATGTGCTCATCCACATAAAAATAAGTTTAAAGACCCCCATGCCAACCTCTCACAAAGCTCTACCAGTTTCCTAGCTAATTTCCCCCCAATAAAAGGAGACCCTTCTATTTGGCATAACAAGCAAGGCTTTGTGGGAGGTAGAAGAGTGAAACCCTCTTCTTGTGTATTGTCCCTGATCCAAACTGGGGCTCTGTGTAGCTGTAGTCTACCTTTTAAAGATGAATGTAAATCTGTGGTCTTCACCTCATCGAGTGTGACCCTAACACTTCCTATTTTGGCAGGTATCTAGCACAGGGAATCATACATAGAACTGTCCTGGAACGGATACATCCAACACACTGGGCTGGATGACACTGACCCAGGCAAACATTTATATAACTGCCCATAATTGCAGGATCCACAAAGATGTTGACTTCAAACAGGACCACCAGACTTACTCAAAGGAGATTTCACTCTGCTTTTTTCTACAGAAGCCAAAGAGCAAAGGCATAATTTATATCATTTTAACTGTTTCCTTAGTAATATTTAACTCTTCATTGATTTTTTCCTATTAATCTCTGCCCTAGTTTACATTATCCCTGCAAAATACCAGTGTTTCCCTGTTTGAAGCCAAACATGTGCTTAAGTGTTTCATTGGATCATAGCCCACATTTTGTGTATTCAGTGTGTTTGGTACATTTACAGAAGGGTACAATATAGTCTTAACAGAATATGAAAGGCAGTGAATCGTTCACTCTGTCTTTAGTGGCTATAAGCTGAACATGGTATAATTAGCAAATGAATAACAGTTCATCTGAGTGGCTTCTATGCAGCCCCACATTGGAACTGCGCAGGCGCAGGCCAGCCACGGATAAGATTTGTCAGCTTCTAGCAAAATCGAAAGTGAGAGTGCTCCCCCTCCCCTCGGGGCATGCAGCCTTCCCGCCCAGCAGTCACATGACCCAGGGGGAGGGAGCACTCTCCCCTCCAGTTCTCTTTCTGTCGCCACGGAGAGAGAACGTGTCTATAGCTTCTCTTTTATTGTTATTACTGAGTGGAGTCTAAGAAGGCTCCGCTTTTCAATCAATGTCATTCTTGTGGCACCAAAATGCGAAGACTTTTTGCCACAAGATTTGCCTCCTTTGCCTGAGGGAACGGCACATTCATTCCACCCTCAGAGCATTGAAGGCTTGTAGTGATTGCCTGGAACTCTTCGTCTGGAAGCCGGAGAAGGCACTTGTAAAAAGGCTTGGCCCTGCAGGACAGACTTCTGCAGAGCCCGAGAAGAAACCTCTCCTCAGGACGCTCGGCTGAACGCTAGACGTACATCTAAGCATGCTAAATCCTCCCTTCGGTCATTAAGACGTCCAAGTCGATCATTCTACTGGCCAAGTCCCTTGCCCCGGCTCCTTCAGACCGTCGTCAATCTCCGTAAAAGTCGCCTCGATGCCATCAGTCGAACTCTCCTCAGCAGTGCGGGCCTCGACATCATTCAACATCGAACTTCCCTCGGGCAGAGCGCCTTCGACCTCCTTGGCATTGAGGGCCTCGATGCCTTCGGGCGTCGAACTTCCCTTGGCGCAGAGCGCCTTTGACCTCCTCGGTAGTGAGGGCCTCGATGCCTTCGGGTGTTGATCTTCCCTCGGCACAGAGTGCCATTCAACTCTGTCAGTGAGGGCCTCAATGCCTTCGGGCGTCAAACTTCCCTTGGTACAGAGCGCCTCAGGGTCGGTCTTCCTCAAAGTCTCCTTGGTGCCAATCGGGGTCGTCATCACCTCGGTGCCGTTCGTCAGCGGTCGTTGACGTCTTCTTGAATCACCTGACTCCACCGATTGTTCTGGAGGACTCGCCTCCTTGTGATTCCCTGGTATAGCCCTCTGTTATAATTCAGGGCGGATCCCAGGGTAACCGGCGGTTCCGCATGCAGTTCCTGACGCAACTGTACAGCTATGCGCCTTTGCCGTCACCGGGCCCAAGGGTCGCTGTCGGTGTCATTACGCCAAATCCTCCCAGCCTGCTGGCGGAGGTGTTGGCGCTGATTCAGACGTCCCCGTCATCTTGATGCCTACGCTCTCGGCGCTTAGGCTCTCGACGCCTATATTCTCGGCGCCTACGCTCTCGGCGCCTAGGCTCTCGACGCCTACGGTCGCGGTGCCTATGGTCGTGGCGCCTACGCTCTCGACCCTTACGGTCTCGGCTCCTACGTTCTCGACCCCTACGTGCTCGGCGTCCAGGCTCTCGATGCCTATACTCTCGGCGCCTATGCTCTCGATGCCTATTGTCTTGGCGCCTAGGCTCTCGATGCCTACGCTCTCGGCACCTAGGCTCTCGATGCCTATGGTCTCGGCGCCTATGGTCTCGGCGCCTATGGTCTCGGCACCTACGGTCTCGGCGCCTAGGCTCTCGATGCCTACGTTCTCTGAGCCTACAGTCTCGGCACCTACGGTCTCGGCACCTAAGGCCTTACCAATCCAGTTCGTCATTTGTTGACATTTTACTCTGGGTCCAGGTGGCATAGAGGGACCCATCATAGCAAAAACTCCCCCTGGAGATTCTCCCTACCAAGGTCTCCTTCTACATTAAAGGATATGGTCCACTCTGAGTCCAATGTGACGGCTACTCAAGTCTCTGACTCGGAATTCCGCACCCCACAACCCTCACCTGGGGACATTGCAGGGGATACTAAATCGCATCTCCCTCGGGGTGATGTGAGATTATATGTCGATTTGATCCGTCTGGCTAAGGTGTTAATATATATTCCCTCCCTGACATCTCAGATGTCAACCATCCGGCCCAGGAGATCTCAGTTCACTATTCAAATGTTCCTGACTTAAGAAAGTACTGTCGCTCCCCAAGATATTTCTCACATTCCTTCCAGAATCAAGCTGACAGCATGGAGAATTCTACGTAATCTATGGTCAGATGGGGTGGCTCAGATGTCGCTGGACCCCATCTAGTTGTCCACGAGACATTTTTCTTGATGCCGAGCGGAAACGTTTTTCCCTGTGGGCTGCTGACAATGGTTTGTCCACAGCTGCTTCTCTCCTGTCGTCAATTTTTGACTACCTTGTATATTTAACGATGCTGGACTGTCCACTCCCTCAACTACTGTTCGGCCCTTCACACTGAGTTGGACTCTCTTTCTGTGTTTTTTCTCTCCCAGACTCACAGAGGTTTTTTGTACGGGGACATAATCAACCTCTATCCCCGGGTATCTCCACCTGTTTCTCAGTGGGGCTTTCCCCTCATGTTGTCCCAACTCACAAAACACCGTTGAGCCTTTGGCCACTGGTATCTTTGCTATCCTTGAGACTGCCTGTCTGGTCACAATCACCGCAGCCAGTCGTGTCAGAGATTTAGCGGCTCTTGCCGTTCCTCACTGTTTACTAAGTTTCAACCTGATCAAGTGGTGTTGACACCCAAGCTTTCTTTCCCACACAAGGTCTCTTCTTACCCGTGTCATTGCCGACCCCTTCTTCCAATAAGGAGGGGGCTCTATTACAAAGAACCTTGTTTGCAGGGAAAACATCAATATGTTATTGCTGTAGTGACCGCCATAGGGGGCACTGAGCTTCCCAGCAGACCCTGTCTGGGTGGATTGCCTCAACCATTAGACTGTCTTATGAGAGAGCACATGTGGATTGTCCAGACATGATCAAGGTGCACTCCACAAGGGCTTATGCTGCCTCCGTCACCTATTCGTCTAAAATTGACCTCTGAGACATCTGTTGAGCGGCGACGTTGTGAAGCACTGTGCAGTCGACGTGGATTCTTCTAGAGAGGCAGTAGTGAGACTTGCAGTCATGGGTTCGGTGACTGTCCCACACCCACCATCCAGGGAACCGAGCTTGCTACTCTCCCAATGTGGGACTGCATAGAAGCCACTCAGATGAAAACAGAGTTTCACTTACCTGTAACTGTTGTTCATCTGGTGGATCTTCTATGCAGTAACACATCCCTCCCTCCTTCCCCGCTGTGGGACCTCTCTGCAATCATGTGGTTATTGGTTCCGTGGCGGCAGGTTGGAGAACTGGAGGGGAGAGTGCTCCCTTCCCCTGGGTCATGTGACCGCTGGGCGGGAAGGCTGCATGCCCCGAGGGGAGGGGGAACAATCTCACTTTCGATTTTGCTAGAAGCTGACAAATCTTATCCGTGACTGGCCTGCGCCTGCACAGTCCCAACGTGTTACTGCATAGAAGATCCACGAGATGAAAAACAGTTACAGGTAAATGAAACTCTGTTTTGTTGGCTATACTCTGGCTATGGTCCTAAGAACACTTTCCTGGGAGCAAGCCCCATTGAATAAAATTGGCCTTATTTCTGAATAAACCTCTTTAGGATTTCTCTCTACATTTTAAAACAGCCATTCAAGTTTAAATCAGTTAATATTTTAAGACTATGAAGTGCCTGTATTTGAAAGAGAAATACTGCAAATTAATAAAGAAAAGTTGAACTGCTAATATGGCATATTCCAGTAGAAAAAAGTCCCCCTGTTATGATATTTCAAATGCAACTTAAACAAATTTCCATATTCATTAGCTAAGTATAAGAGTTACTTGATATAATATAAAAATAGCCATTCTAGCTCCAATCAAAAGTCTTCCTGACTCAGCGTTCTGTCTATTTACGTTGACCAAACAGATGTCTCAGAGAAGCGCACAAGCCAGGTGTGGTCAACAGCAGCTGTGATAAAAATTGATACAAAGCAATCCACATTTTTAATTAGCATGGGTGATATATGCTGATGTTCCCAATGTGGTTTGACTGAACTGGCTCTTTTTCAAGGGTAGTCTTAAAAATTGCAATATATAAAATGTGTTAGAATTATATTAAAAGGAGCTTCACTGATTCTAAGTGCTGATATATGCATTTTATATGCACTTTCAAAGAGATATCTCCCCACTAAGGCTATCAGAAACTGCCATCTAAATATAATCAGAAGAAGAGCTGGTTTTTATATGCCAGCTTTCTCTACCACTTAAGGAAGAATCAAACAGGCTTACAATGACCTTTCCCTCCCCACAACAGACACCCTATGAGGTAGGTGGGGCTGAGAGAGTGTGACTAGCCCAAGGTCACCCAACTGGCTTCATGTGTAGGAGTGGGGAAACAAAGAAGTATAGTGTATTACTGTTTTGCAACTTTGTTGTCACACTGAACCACTTTCCATCAAAAATTTATTTCTTTCACTGTGTAGCACATACCATAACGATATATTTCACATTTAAAAAAATGATGGATACACACTTGCTGTGACACAGCTATGCAGTGTGTATGTGCACAATGTTGTCAGTATACACTTGCACATATCTCCCAAGAGTTAAAAACATTTACATACTGCACAAAAGAGAAACACAGTGCCAAAGTGGTAGCTGCAGAAAAGTGGTAGGAACACACTGTCAGCTACACACCCTTATGTTGACATGAAAAGCATACATTCCTTGCAGTTCAACAGCTGCTCTGACCAGCTGTCTAGAGACTTCCTCTATTATCCTTTTTATATCTGCAAAATATTAATCAGTGCGTACTTGCCAATGTATATTATTATGTGTGTGTGGTATGCGCCGTCAAGTTGCTTCCAACTTATGGAGACCCTATGAATTAATGACCTCCAAAACATAGAGTTGCTAGGTCCCTCTTCGCCACCAGTGGGAGATTTTGAGGGGAGGGCCTGAGGAGGGCAGGGTTTGGGGAGGGACTTCAATTCCATAGTCCAATTGTCAAAGCGGCCGTTTTCTCTAGGTGAACTGATCTCTATTGGCTGGAGATCAGTTGTAATAGCAGGAGATCTCCAGCTAATACCTGGAGGTTGGAAACCCTACCAAAACGTCATATCATTAACAGTCTTGTTCACAGAAGGCCGTGGCTTCCTTGGCTGTGTTAATCCATCCCATGTTGGACCTTCCTCTTTTCCTACTGCCTTCAACATTTCCTTGTATTATTTTCTTTTCCGGTGACTCTTGTCTTCTCATAATGTGACCAATGTTCAATCACCTCAGTTTTGTCCTTTTAGGTTCTAGGGAGAGTTCAGGCTTGATTTGATCTAAAAGCTTCTCATTTGTCCATGGTATCTCCTCCAAAACCACATTTCAAATAAATAAAATTTCTTCCTGTCAGCTTTCTTTTTGTCCAACTTTCACACCCATACATAGTAAGGGAGAATACTACAGTGTGCATGATCTTCATCTTGGTAGATCTTCATCTACCAGTAACACAACCTTACACCAAAGGATCTTTTCTAATTCCTTCATGGCTACCCTTCCCAGTCTAAATCTTCTTCTGATTTCTTGGTTTCAGTCTTCTTTTTGGTTGATGATTGAGCTGAGGAATAGCAAATCTTTAACCATTGCAGTTTCTTCATTGTCAATTTGAAAGTTGTGTAATGTCACTGTAGTCATTAGTTTTGTATTCTTGATGTTCAGCTGTAATCCTGCTTTGGCTCTTTCTGCTTTAGCCTTTGTCAGGAGTTTATGACTATTATACTATTTGTATAATAATAATATACTAGTTTAATAGTATACTATAGTAGTATATTATAGTTAAAAGAGTGGGGTGTAGATCTGACTGTTTACAGAGTCATATTCTGATCTCAATTCAGGATAGGATAATTTGAGAATATTGGACACAGTTTTATAACTGAAAACATACATCGGTGATGTTGAGTCTTCTGAAAAGATAGTCAAGATTATTTACGATCAAAGACCAGCAACAGTTAACACTGAAAAGATAGTGATACTGTGACTTTATTCTTCCAGAAGAGCAGCCAGCTGTTAATGATGTTTTCCAAGAGGAATCAGAATCTATCCCAGAATACACTGCTGATGAAGAACGAGAAGACAACAGGTTATGGAGAACAGTTGTCATCGGAGAACAGGAACAAAGGATTGATATGAAAGCCATAGAACCTTATAAAAAGGTCATTTCTCATGGAGGTAGGGAAAAATCTACATCGATTTTTAAAATGGAATGGAACAAAAAAACACAATTTCAAAACTGATGAAATATACTTTCTATAAATAATTCTCTACTCAAGGAGCCAACTTTAGAACGGGCTTCTTTTTAGAGGGAACAGGCATAGATCTAAAAGGCTGTGTGTTCCACATGCTGATGCAAAGTTTGTTCTCTAGGGTATTTCAGTAATGTGTTTACTATATGAAGTAGTCTGTTCTATGATTCATTAATCACCTTTGTTCTATTTATGAAAGATCCCATTTTTCAAACCAGGGATGCTTAGTTCCAAAGGAAAGGCATAGTTTAAAAGAAATAAATATATCCTGGCATGTGCCCTACCACTCCATTCAGGAAAGTCGGAAGCTTTCCTCCAGGCTTCCTCCAACTTAAGTGGAGGAAAGCTTCAAATGCCTTTTTAATTTGCAGTATGTCTTGCTTGTATGGCATATGTGATCTCACAATTATCTTGTGAAGGTTCTAATATTTCTGTTCGACATGTGCCAAACCGAGGCTAAGGCTGGTTCATGTGTAGATGCCAGCTGAGGTTGTTGTTATGCAGAAGTGCAAGATGTGTGAATTGGTGACTTCAAGTGAGTGGTAGCTGTTGTGATTCTCACAATAGAAGTGATTTGAAAAAAGTGGGAATTGGAGTGGTTGCACAAAGTAGAAATGACAGCAGTTGTTTCTTCACGTGCCTGAACTGGTTCACATAAATGGCACACACTTCTATGTTAGCCTGGCAGCAGCTTTATATAATCCTGGAACAATGTTTTGGATATTGTAAGTGAACAGGCCCATTGTTATTCATTTGATGCTGCTTAGAACTAGGGTGGGCATAACAAAAGAGTATGAATCCATAGCTTCCACAATTAAGACCAGCTCTTTATCAATGACATTTCTGTTTTTGCTCAATCCAAAATGCAGCCAACTAGGTGGTGTTGATAAAAGAGTTTTCTGGATTGGAGGTTTTTAGACAGAAAGGCCTGATGGCTTCTTCTTCTAACTGAGGAAGCTCACTATGGCAAAGTTGGAAAGCTTCGGCTACAGAATTGCCTTAGATCAGAGGGGGACATTATGAGATACTCAGAATTATTTGCTCTTTTTGGTCAGACTGCTTTGTCATTGAGTACAAAGGAAACCTTGGACACATACTTAGTTTACACATACTAAGTTTAGAGTTTAAGACAACAGTTTGTTTGCAGTTCTCCACTCAAAAAGAGACAAAGATTGTATGGCTTTTCTTTCAGTCTAAAAAAAGATTTATCAAGAGCTATGATAATTTAGCACAATTAAGAAAACAGAATTAACAAAACAGGAGTGTTCACACTCTTTTCTTAAGGAGCAACCAGACTGTCACAAAGCGCTGTGCTGTTGCATTCTCTAGAACAGGGGTCTCAAAACTGCGGCTCCAGAGCCGCAAGCGGCTCTTTGGCCCGTTGAGTGCGGCTCTCCAAACTTGGTTCGGAGCCCCTGCTCTTGCGCCCGCTCAACTGTTGGGCGGTGCGGGCTTCCTTTGGTAGACCTGGCCTCCGGCTGAGTCCTATTGGGAGGCCATGTCTACCCACTGGCTTTCTTGGCGGTAGACCTGGACTCCGAGGAGGGGGAAGTCCCCCGTCAGAGGCCAGGTCTACCAATTGGCTTCTATGGGCCTCCGGAGGCCAGGTCTACTGCCAAGAAAACCAATGGGTAGACCTGGCCTCCCAATGGGACTCAGCCGGAGGTCAGGTCTACCAATAGGCTTTTATGGCGGTAGACCAGGCCTCCAGATGAGGACTCCGGACGGGGAGGGGAAAATGGCAGGGACTTACAATTTAATTTTTATCAATAAATAAGATAACTATTAAGTATGATATCAAGTTTTATTCAGTGTACCTATAGTTTAATTAAGACTTAAAACTTTAATTAAAGTTTATTAAGTTAATAAACAGTGTACCTACCTATATAGTTTAAGTTTAAGAAATTTGGCTCTCAAAAGAAATCTCAATCGTTGTACTGTTGATATTTGGCTCTTTTGACTAATGAGTTTGCCGACCCCTGCTCTAGAACTCTGTATCAAGATGTTTAGTACAGAGAAAGAGGGAGGGAGAAAAAATTATGTTGTAGAGCCCCAAATCTGCAATTTCTACTCTTCGTTTTCTATCCAATAAGTAAACAGCTTTTAGTTTTTCCCATCATGCCCTCAAAATATTGTTCTTTTTCCTCCCTACTTTGTGATATTTTGGAGTATATGTGATCTAAGTGTGACATTCTGGGGATACACTCCCTGCTGCCTCTTAACATTGTATGCAACATATGTCTGGCTGCCAGGTTCTGTTCTAGTTTGCCCGCTTAAGAATCTTCTGAGAGACACAAATGCATTTTTGTTTGATCCACAGGATACTATGGCGATGGTCTAAATGCCATCATTGTGTTTGCTGCGTGTTTTCTACCAGACAGCAACCGAGCTGATTACAACCATGTCATGGAAAACCTTTTCCTGTGAGTGATGGGAGTGAACAATGTGGCAAAGTCACATTTACCTGAAACTGTGTACAGATAGATAACCATACTTTAATTGAGAGATAAGTTGAGAGCTTTAAAGTGGGGAGAGAGGTTGATCTAAATGCCTCAGGAATGTATTTCTCTGATATTTAATCCAGCTTGGTGAAGGTAATAATTCATTTTGAACATATGGCGAAAAACAGGGCCTGTTGGTTAGGTTCTACCTATGTATTTTTATTCCAACTTTCCTCGAGGGAGTTCTGGGTCAAATACATAGTTTTCTCCCCTGACCCCACTCCCATTTTATCATCACCTGGGAAACAGGTTAGTTAGGGAGAGAGTAACTCACCCAGGGTCACATAATGAGCTTCATGGCAGCATGAACAGAGTTGTTCCCAGTCCTAGTCCAACACTCTGACTATTAAACCATACTGGATCACATCCTACTTTGTGACTGTTCTCCAAGGTTTCTCCATGTAGTTTGAATCTACAACAAGATTATCACAGTGGGTACCAGAACAGGATTTACAAGAGCACCCAATTCTCTCAAGGATTCAGACTGTGTGTTACTCTGGAGATGACCAATGTACATTATATTTTGCCCCATTAATTCCAGTTAAATAATTTTCAATAACACTATTTGAAAATGAGCAAACTGGGTTTTATTCATATTTACTGGTGGCAGCATGAGAACTGCTTCCCTGTGGCTTCTTCCAATATCTTTCCAGTATTAAAGGATGGGAGGAACCACGAGAGACTGAAGAATCAAACTAGCCAACTTGAAGGTGAATCTTCTAAGATTTTTTCTCTCTCATCCTGGTCTAGATATATAGAAGATGCCACCTGGAAGTAGTTTGCATGACATCATGAGTGTGAATTGGGTCCTTCATTTTCTGCTTCTAATACAGAATGGTTGCCTAATTGCCTCTAGCTTTTTAGTGCCCAAATCAGAAGCAACCATTCTGCATTAGTAAGGCTTTATTCCCACATATAGACCATATAGTGGATAATGCATGGCACAGAGAGCCAAGTCTTCTTTCATAGTGTCCCTACCATACCTCAAGACCAGTGTTCCCTGTGTTCACTTCCTAACTTGCTTGGCAGTGAAGACAGGCCGAGACAGTTATATTTCCCTGTTGTGTTCTAACTCACCTGCTCTGAAAAATAAAATAATAGGATGGCCCTCCTGATTAAAAAACCATACACTTGTCATACTTGAATGCCAGTGTTCTAATCTTTGAGGTAACCAAGTACTGCTGACTTTGTTCAGTGCCAAATGTGCCACTTGGTATGTGATAACAGTGATAGTTGAACCCTACTGATTACCAGTTAAGCACCTGAAATTTCTGCCTATCTATTAGATAGGTATGTTCTACCATTACATTTTATACTGTTTTGCTTGAAGTGCATACATTTTTTTTACTCAGCCACTCATTTCTCCTGCTTCTTAATCCCTGTCTTATTCTCTCATTCTGATCAGATATGTAATAAGTACTTTAGAGCTTATGGTTGCTGATGACTATATGATTATCTACTTGAATGGTGCAACACCAAGAAGAAAGATGCCAGGACTGGGGTGGATGAAAAGATGCTACCAGATGATTGACAGGCGGTAGGGACCACAGCCCATTTTCTGACTGTTGTTTTCCTTGGCCTGCCTATTGTTTCAAATCCTCCTCTAACTCCAGTTGTATATGTTTTTTTTAAAAAAACTGGTTATTATATGCATGATTCAGCTTTGCCTGACTACAAAATTGTGTTTCTGATAGCATCTTGTACATGCAGTAGATGCTTATGACTGGCTAATAACTAATATTACTTGAGCAACATATTTCATTTTGAAAGCTAAAATGTGGTTCTTTTCAAACACAGGTTAAGGAAGAATTTGAAATCCTTCATAATTGTTCACCCTTCTTGGTTTATCAGGACAATTCTAGCAGTGACACGACCTTTTATAAGGTAACTAACAGTTCAGAACTCTCAAAAGTCTCAGGCTGGTGTATGGTCTGAGATATTGAAGCAAATAGTTGCCTTTGGTGGGACGAGAAGGAATGGGGCAACCTATCATAGAATACCATTGGGAAAGCCACCAATAAGAAAGTAATCTAATCTGTTCCTCACAAACCGTCCTAGTAAAATTACAGGTGCAAAGAAGGTGTTCCTACAGTATGAGAGCTAGTAAAGTGCAGAGCTAAATAGAGTGAGCTATGAGTTAAGAACACGTGTCCAACTCTCATTTTTGGCTTATCATTATCTTATAGACTCCCACCCCTTCTTATCCCCACCTTTAATATTGGGATTCTAATACCAAAGGTAACTGTACAAGGTTTGTGTTGGAGCTACTAATATAATAATATATACATTAATCTACAATGGGTTAGATCTTACAGCTCCATTCCACCAATGATGGAGCTTTCTTTTGGTTCAGAGACCCTTCTGCTAGTACAAGAGGATTTTCTGCCTGCACAACAGTCTCTTGCATCAATGGAAGGTTCTTTGTGCCAGAAGAAAGCAATATACTATTCACAGAATGGAGTCATGAGATCCAACCCAATCATATTTCATATTATTAAGTTTATTATCCTTCAGTAATTAATTATGGTGCATTTGTGTTTCAGTTCAAAATTCAGCAGTAAGATACAATATGTCTGCACCTTGGCAGAGCTCAGTGAACTAATTCCAATGGAATTCATAAATATTCCTGAAAGTATTGCCAAGTAAGTAAAGAACATCCAGAGGGCAATGATTCCTTTATGAAAACAGAGTATTGTTACTTTCAAGCAACTCTGTTTTGTTTCTCCAAACTGGATTTGTGTTTCAATTATCTCAATTTCTTACAGCCAGAACACTTAATATTCTGAATATAAACAAAAAAGTTTATTTACAGAATCCTGAATGCTTTAGTTATAATAAGGGAACTGTTTGATATATTTATTAAGAACAAGCTTGACCATTTCAGTTTTTTTTGGTTCCTCAGAAGTACCATCTTCTATATTTCATTAAGAACACTGGGTAATATAATATATTTGAAAAAGTAATTAGATTGACATTTTAAACTTTGATTTAAACTGATGTAGTACCACTGAAAGAAATGAAATTAGATCTGTTTAAGTTGCCAGCCTAGGGCCAAATAAGGTTTGAGGGGAGGCTAGACAACCCCAGCATATTAATACACATACAATAACTGGAATCAAAAATCTTTTGGATGAAATGGCCAAGTTTCTTGGCAACAGTTGAAGATGAATTGGCAAAGCATGGTAACTGGTTCAGGAACATTGACCTGCCCCACTGCGGTCAGTGGCACCACACCACTCCCAGCGAGCTCACTGGGAGACACCTGGGATGGTGGTCCTGGGATTTACCTGGGTGTGAGCCACTAGGTTGTTTCCTCACCACTTAGAAGGAGGCAACCGGACTGCCCCCAAGCTGGGCATGTCCTACCCAAGCCTCCCACAAAATCCCTTATTGGGATCTCTGATATGAAGAAAGGGGGCATGCAGGCCGCCTTTCTCAAAACTGAACCAGTCCCATGCTAACACCACTTAACAACATAAAAATTCAATTAACAATAACCAACCAACACGGGAGGATGGGTGGGAAAATGCCAACGGCAGGATGACGGAGACAGTGAGGCTGACCCCATTATATGCAAGGGAAGTGGAGTGGAGTGGAGTGAAGCCTCCCTCCCGTCCACTTCCCAGCAAAGGCACTTCCAACTGGGCTAGCGGACAGGCGATTTAAACCTAACAACTGGTCTGTTAGGTGGGAGGTGCGTGGCCCATCCAACAGCTGATTGGCGGGCTGAACACTCAGCCGCACCCATGAGCCGCTGCCGAGAACAGACATCCGCCCGCTCTGAGAAGCCTCCTCACCTCACTCCCCAGCCCAGGCAACCAAAACGGGCTCCAGGCTAATTCCTGGAACCTGAGCTTCTGGTAGTTTTCCTGAGGTGGGTTCATTATTACATTGTTAAGTACGTATCAAGGCAGAAACCATCTTGTCTATTTTTCCACTCAGAGCCTAGCTGTCTCTTTCACGTAGGTGCAGATAACGAGTCACCTCTCAAGGACATGTTCTCAAGCCTCCATTAATTAGTTTATACGTTTCATCTGGGAACTGTGGATTGGCGAGGTGACTTTATTCATTTCCCTGGAATGTTGAACCAGTTCGTACCATCTAGAAGCTTCGATCATGATTGCCCCATGATTGGTTGCTAGGGATCACCTGTTAGCTGCCTATTTCTCAATAAGATGTAACTATTCAGGAGTTATTGAGTTGTCTTGCAGCATATAAGGACTCTCTCTAGTTGGCAAAGCTAACACAGGAGAAGGAATGGAAAAGACAGCCTGTATTGCTTCTGCATATTATCTGCCATAATTCTGTTTTTGACTACCTAGCACTGAGATAAGGTTTTTTTTCTTGTTTACTGTCATATAGAGGTGTCACAATTAGGATTAATACAGCAATTGTTTATAATTTTGTCCTTCATCCACTTTTATCTTAAAAGGTTTGATGAAGACAGGTGCTTTCAGAGACGAGCAAGGTAATGCTCTTGCTCTGCTTAAGCTTGTGCTGATGCTTACTACAGAGTTGAGATGTATCGAGCAACCATTACCAGATTCTAACAGCTGGAATAACAGTGATCCAACAGCTTTGCTTAATGGAAAGTCTGCCTCCATTTATGAGCTGTTGAGATCAGTCTCATTTATAGCTGGAGTTTGCTAAGTGGAAATACCCTTGACTTGAAGCTAAGTTGAAATACTTTTGTTAAAGCTATCCTTTTCTAGATTGATATGGTGAGCATGCTGATCCTTGCTACCTTTACATGCTTGCCTCGACATAAGCCAAAGGGTCCAGAATGAAACTAAAATCAAACTTGCTTGACCTTTTCTCTGCTTTTGTCCCTGCTTCTTTCTTATGCTCTGCTTGCTTCTTTTTCTTTTCCCCTTAAACTTCAATCATATTTACTCATGCAGACTGGATGAAGAGCTGAGGGAGGCATCAGCAAAGTAAGACAGTGTTCTAGTCATCATTAGTATATTTCCATATCATAAACAAAACAGTTATCTTGTAGGTCAGTGAGGTATTAATTGCTACGTGAAGCTGCCACAGAGAGAGATCTTCCATTTGAGCAGTCTGTTCTAGGGTTGTGCAAAAAAAAAGTTGGGAGGGTAAATTTTGGGTTCAGGTTTATTGGGCCCGGGTATTTCTGGTAAACCTGAAAGAAGCCAAATACCCATACCAGTAAAGGGGTATTTGGATTTATCTGGGAGTAACTAAAAACTTTGGGCCCATTTTAGCCTATGGGTTTTTTTTTTCAAAGCTCCTGTGAGGGAGGCATTTTGGGAGGCAGAGTTCCCAAATTTTCAGGGTAGCTTCAAGGGACTCGCCTTGCATGAACCACAAAGTTTGGTGAAGTTTGGGTCAGGGGGTCCAATTGTATGGGGTCCCAAAGAGGTTGACCCCCTCTTCCATAGAGAAGCATGGTAAAGTTTATAATGGTTCTCTATGGGGAGAGGGCAATCCCTTTGGGACCCGATACAATTGGACCCCCTGTCCCATACTTTACCAAACTTTGGGGTTCATGCAAGGAAAGTCTCTTGAAGCTACCCTGAAAATTTTGGAACTCTACCTCAAACAATGCCCCCCTGTAATAATTTTAAAAGTACTTACTTTTCATAATCTGTAATGGTTTATCGATAGGCCCAACCCTAGTCTGTTTTCATTTAAAGATGACACCCAAGAAAAATAACACAACTCATGAAATTCTTGATCTGACGCTTCAGTGTGCACCAGATTGACTCCTTACTCCTTAGTTCCATTGCACTTTTTCAGTGATTTATTTATTTTAAATATTTCTATATTCCCTTTCCTAACCCAATTCAGGGTTCCCAAGGCTGCAAACATTAAATCATTTCAAACACTAACAAGCACTTAAAATACAAATATATATAAAATATTTTAAACAAATAAAACATATAAAGAAATAAGACTCAATGAGATAATGCTAAACAGTACCAAAAAAAAAAGACTTCACCTGCTGGCAGAAGACGATAGAGGGAGACAGACAAATCTCCTGGGGAGGAAATTCTGTAATTTTGTTGCTATGACTGAGAAGGCCCTTTCTCGTGTTATCACCTATCTAGCCTAAGATGGCAGGGAGACTCAAAACAAGGCCTCTGAAGATGACCAGCAGGGGTGGGTAGGTGTATATGGGAATAGGTGGTCCTTAAGGTATTCTGTCCCTAAACCACATAGGGCTTTAAAGGTCAGGACCAGAACCTTGAATGGGTCTTGGAAGAAAATACAGAACCCGTATAAGTGGAACAAGATTGGAGTGATACAGTCCCCATGATCCACACTAGGCATCATTCTGGCCACAGCATTCTGTTCCAACTGTAGCTTTCAGACAGTCTTCAAGGGCAGCCCTACATTGCAGTAATCTAATATAGATGTTATCAGGATATGTGGTTATAATCACAACCACATACCATATCCTAAACACATTCACTTCAAAATGTTCCATTGATTTCAGTGAAACCTGTGTCTCAATCAGGAGGTTTGCTGACAGCTTGAAAGGTTTACCTTAGATTATCTTTGTACTGAGTTTTTATTTAAGATGTTTTATGCTTTTAAAATGATTAATTATTGACCTTTATAAAAAATAACAAAGATGTTTAGACTGATTTATTTCTCTAAACTGGGCCCTAATCTACCATCTGGAAAATGAAAATGAAAAGCTGATGATCCTACTGATGAATTTGTTTGTGGAGTATAAACTCACAGCCCTCCAAGTGTTTCCTTTGTCATAAGTAAATTTTATGAGGTCAAGAGGAAAAGAGGTACATACCATAATACTTTGCAGTTATATAGCTATAGATAATTACAGTTGAGGTTAATGAAAGAAAGCTATAAAATTACTTTGTTGTAATTATGTCGGGGGAAGTGGTTTGGCTGTGCTTTGGCTGCCAATACAGTTGCATGAGCAATCCCAAAATTCTTCATTCATTTCCTGGAGGTTAACAAATGATGATGTTCCAGCAGCTGTGTGGATCAAAGTAGCATAAACAAATGGCCAGATTGCCTTATAACACAATTTTGAACTTTACTTATAAAGCTGTACACACACACACACACACACACACACACACACACACACACACACATGGCATAATATAAATTAATAACTATGCCATTTTAGCTGTAGTGGTATCCAAAGAAAATGGAGCAAAACCATTCTACTACGATGCCTATTCACTACAATCCTAATACAACAGATCATAACATTCAGGTTTATTGGACTGTAGCAACAAAACTAGTTCCATAGTGGTTGGATATCTTTAGGATGCTATTGATTTGGAATCTTTCACCTATTCTGCCCCAACCATTATCCAATTTTAACCCATTGTATTATATGATAGTTTGTGTTATGTGGTTATCATACATTGCTAATGCTGGTACAGCAGCAATTACTTCTTCTGGTCATGTATAGAGGAAAGTATCACGTATTACATTTTAGAATACAGAATCATTTTATATGTAACACTTTCTTCAGCATTTTCATTCTGTCTTTATAAAAATAACTGTCTTGCAGTTTGGTCCTATTTATGCTTAGACAGAAGTATTGTTCTCTGAACGTACAGAGGCTTTTTTTCCTGATAAGTATATATGGCACTGGGCTGTTAATGTGTTTGAAATTGCAAAGTAAGTTGTTATGTTTATTTGCATGTACCATTACTGAGATTGAATGAATGAATTTATTTTTATGGCAATCGCCAAAACTATTACTGAGATTTGTTAAGCGAATGATATCAGAAGAGTAGACTTTTGTGAGCAAGCAATGAAGACTCTTGTAGCATCTTAAACACTAACACATTTATTGTGACATAACCTTTTGTAATGGGTATGGCCTAGGGGGACTAGAACCAGGTCTTAGAGAAATGGTTTGTGTTTCTTAATAAACATGGATGTTTTCTTAATGGGAACAATGGTTAGGAGACAGCTCTGAATATCTATTATTGCTTAGAGAAGGTGGCTCCCTTACAGCTGCATTGAGGTGAAGATTTGAATTTGAAAGCTTTTTAAATAAGGGAAGTATTACAAAAATTATGTAGGTTATCAGTGTGTTCAACACAGGAAAATGCTGTCTTTGGAGCTTCTTCCTGTACAAAGGTGTGGCCAGCATGTAACATTTTCATGGGGCGTTTTTAGCTTTATCTTTATATTCATTATATATCTGCACACTTAGGTGACTGTGTCATGAATCTGATTTAGTGGACTTTGGTCCACAACAGCTTATACAATAATAAATGTGTTAGTCTTTAATGTGCTTCAAGACCCTTGGTTGTTTAAAGCGAGTGAGTTATTTCCCCTCAGCTGTCTAAACAGAATATAGTACAGATAAATGGTTTACTGCTTTTTGTCCCCCTCCCTTGTCGCCAGAGCAAGCTGTCTTTCAAATGAGCCAGAAGTAACTTCAGCACAGCAGGAGTAAGAATTTACATTTAATAATGCCATTAGATTTAAGTATCACTTTATAACTGCAAAACTATTTAGTCTGGAAATGTGGATGTTTTGGAATGTGACTGGTCAATTGACTGTATTAATAAACTTGATTTGATATCACTTCATAACCATACAGTGCAACATACGCTAAAGAACTGGATTAAACTCCAGCTAGCCTCTTATAGATCCAGATCTTTGTAGATTTCCTTTAGGAATGTAGTTCAGATCATATTAAAGAAAAACAGATTGTTTCAATTCTGCTTCTAGATTGTGGTAAAATCCCAGCGCTGCCTTTTTAAAGCATTTTGGGCTGTCCACACTCAAAAGGAAGGTTCCCTAATGACAGGCAATTAAGATGGTAAATGTGTTAGTCATTACAACTTAATTCACTAAAAGTTAAAAAATACTGGCTTTGATTTGCAGCTTTGCACCGATTCATATAATTTTGTGATCTCTTTCTGGAATCTTCCCAGCTCTCCTTCATTTTTCTCCTCATGACTGGGATACCTATTCCATAATCTTTCATTGCAGCTGTATTAAAATTTGCCTATGTGGTCTGATTAGCAAATATCATTTTAAAAAACAACAAAGGAAGGCATTTTGCTTTTTTCAGAAAGCACCAGTCTCAGCAAGTGGAAAGAATCTTAATAGAGTAGGGCAGTAGTTCTTTGGAATGTTGGGAAAATGGTCATAAAAGGACCAAACACATAACAGCCAAATCCAGAGAAAGTTAGCCTATTTTACGTATGTGTAAAGTGCCATTAAGTTGCAGCCGACTTATGGTGACCCTGTAGGGTTTTCAAAGCAAGAGAGATTAGAAGTGGTTTGCCATTGTGTGCCTCAGCGTTGTGACCCTGGACTCTTTTGGTGGTCTCTGTTCCAAGGATTAATCAGGACCAACCCTACTTAGCTTCTGAGATTAGCACAAGATTGGGCTAGCCCGTACCATATTAAAATTGATGGGATACGTAAAATAATCTAATCTTGATGAGACATATGCAACTAATTTTGTGTTGTTTGGAGCTCTATTGTATAGCATTCTTCTTGCTTTTCATTTTTACACGTACATGTAAACTTGACTTTTGTAGGGAGGTAGCAATCTGTGAGTGGTAGCTGTCTCTAAATACATATGTAATTTTTCTTGAATTGTTAGGGCAATGCCAATGGCTATACCTTTTGTATTAATCACTGATTATTCTGGTTGACTGACTACATTGTTGAATAGTCCATAAATTAGCAGTATTACAGTAATACAGTCTACAAGAAGAGAAAAGCTGTAATCCTTCCCATAAAAACATAAAAGATGGCCTACTGGATCAGACAAGTAGTCCATCCAGTCTAGCATTCCATGTCACACAGTGGCCATGCAGTTGCCCTGAAAGGCAAACAGTGCATAGAGTCACAGGGAAAAGCTTCCAGTCACAGGGAAAAGCTGAAGGGGGAGCAGTCTAAAAAATTAAGAAGTATGAACTTGTAAAAATAAAACATTACTCAGAGGAGAACTTGTTCATGTACTGCACAGTGGTGCTGCCATATTTAAAACAAAACAAACTCGCTTTTTAAATAAGCAAGAATAGAAGTTCTAAACAGAAACTATTAGTCCCTTAATATCTAGGCATAGTAAAGCACATAGATAAATAACTTGTAAATAAGGTGGGAATTGCAAAGGTGGAAACATCTCATAAGAAACTAGTTAAAGTACAACATGTACATAAGTCATCGTTTCTTTCTTTATTAGATTTTAACCCATCCTTTCCCAACCAAGGTCAGGCTTAGAGTGGCTTACATCCAAAGCACTATTATCAATAATATTCCAATTAAAATACAAAAAACACCATAACAATAAATAATATATCATTAAAACCTTTAATTTGTCCTAAAAATTTAACAGATTAAGTTTAAGAGATGCAATGATGCCCTTAATACAAGTATAGGTTGCATCACAGTCAGCCATGATGGAATCATTGCTGCCCTCAACCATAGGCCTGGTGGAACATTTCTGTCTTGCAGGCCCTGCAGAATTGAGCTAAGTCCAGGTTTCATTCGACAGAGAGTTCCACCAAGCTGGAGCCAGAGCCAAAAAAGCTCTGGCCCTGGTTGAGGACAGCCGGATAATTCTTGGGCTGGGGACCACTAATAGGTTGTTACTAAATGAGCGTAACACTCTTTGAGAGGTGTATCGGGAGAGACATTCCCATAGGTATAAAGGTCCCAGACCGTTTAGGGCCTTAAAGGTCAACACTACAACCTTAAACCTGTTCCGGTACTCAACCCGGAGCCAGTGCAGCTGGCTATCATGAGAAAATAGTTAAATAAGGGTTGTTATCATTTTGTTATCCTTTTGTTATCCTTTTCAGGTGTAGCAAGATTCGTCTAAGTCATGCTCATGTTCAAAAAGGCATAGTGCCACTGCATGTGATTGAGACATAGAGGCAATGAGTGAGGCCTTGATAAATCTGAGAACTGTATGACACTGGAATCTGACCAAAAGTTGGCAGGTTTGCTCTAGAGCCAAACTTGTGAATTCATACAAGATGTATGCATCTGTACACCAGGCAAACTCAACCTGCAGCTGTCACTCGATCTCTGACTTGGAATGGCCACAAGAAATTTTCATGGAAGGATGAAGAAAGTAGAATAGTCTACATCTGGAATTGAATTAAGGCCTATTAGGGAGTATAGCTGGAAGAAAATGACAAAATATGACAACTTTGGTGACCTGCCAAACTGAAGATAGCCATGCAATGCTTCTTGCCAGGGACAAAAGCTTTGTTGTCTGGGGTTGCTTGTTGTTAAGCACCTCACAGGTCACAAAGAGATACAACCATGGCAAACCTGTATTTGAATAAATGTAGTAATTATACTTTTAAACCTCTTCGCTGCTGCAAACTAATTCTAAGAACATCAGCACCAGACTTGCATGACCTGGATTTTTTAGAGCCATGTATCTCATGGGAAAACAAAACTTGTCCATTTTTTCATAAGGTGGTGTATATTGATAGTCTTACTCACTACATTTCCCATGTACGCTATCACCTTTGTAAACTAACTTTGTAAATCTAAATATGAAATGGCTAAATACTTGCATTAGGAAAACCATTATTTGTCTCTGCATGTTTCATTTTTCTTCAATTGCATGTTTCAACTGAAAGACAACTATTGACACAAAAGGGAAGAAGTGTTCTGAACCCTTGGTATGACTGGGACACTCCTTAAAATGAAGGGAGTGACAAGGGGACCGTGTTAGTAGTATACAGAATGTGGTAGTTTGGTTTTCAAAGCTATGTTTATCTGGCCTAGGTAGTAGCTGGATGTGTGCACATTGCCATTTTTTCTTTTGCTATTTTGCAAAAGTGCTAAATACATTTCACATTAAATTAATACGTGAGCCTGATTGTTTTTCCTTTTTTGTTTCTTTAAAGCACTGAAGTGAAGCTGAAAGAAAATTCCTAACTTCCTTGGCAGTTTTCAGAAGAGGACTTTTTGACTATGTGATTTGCCTAGAGGATGGGGACAACTTGGCTTCTCTTTTGGGCACAACTTTCCAGGAGCCTCCTATGCTCAACCCACATTTGTTTTAGTGAGGCCCGTCAGAGCGAGAAAAAGCTCCTGATGGATTCCAACCTTTGTTCTTTCATTACTTAATGCCATTCACAGCTTTCTGAGGTAAAAGAAGAGGCTGCTGCTGCTGCTTCGGTCAGACAGGCAGCAAATGTATGGATGTGACTTTCCATAATTTTCAGGAGTGTTACCTGCAATAAGAAAATCTATTTCATTAAGCATTTTTCAATTCACAATTATTTTACAGTTTTGCCATTTATGTGCCTCACTTGTAATTTTGTGCATTTGAATTGTTATCCCTTTTTGTTTTCAATATATTAGCATGCGTGTTTCCACATATGTGCCCCAAACAAAGCAGTTTTGGTTTGAATTGATATGAACACAGAACGTTGCACAAAGGGAGACTTAAATTTGGTCTCTTCTTTTCAGTCTTGCTCTGTGAACACAGAATGTTCCCTGGTGTCCAAGAGAGCCTCCACAGATTTTGGACTGTCACTATTAACTGTAACTGTGTGTGTGTTAAGTGCCATCAAATCACCTCTGACTCATGGCGACCCTATGAATCAAAGTCCTCCAAAATGTCCTATCTTTGACAGCCTCGCTCAGACCTTGCAAACTGAGGGCTGTGGATTCCTTTATTGAGTCAATCCATTTCTTGTTGGGTCTTCCTCTTTTCTTGCTGCCCTCAACTTTTCCTAGCATGACTGTCTTTTCCAGTGACCCTTGTCTTCTCACTAACTGTAATTACACTCTTCAAAATATTCCCTCCAAATTCTTAGATATTTAATTTTACTATATTCAGATTATGAGCCATGAACAGTTTTTTTCTTTGTTATGGAAAATATCTGACATTAAGAAAACTGAAATTTCAGGAAGCTCCCAAGCCATATCCTGAATTGGGGACTCAGCATATGAATAAGAACATGCATGGACATCAATGGGATCCTAAGCCAAAAGGATGCTGTAACAGATGAAATACATACCATGATGACCCGACAGTATGCCAACCATACAATGTCTGTCAGCACAATAAAACAAGTTACATCATCCATTTAAATAGTCATCAGTGACAAAGCATCAGAACAGCACTTAGTGTTAATTATATTAATGGACAGGAATGAAGAAACATCTGTATACAGAAGAGAAAGACTGGACCATTCTGAAAAACACAAAATATGTTCATTTTCAAATGGCGGCCTCAGACTGGAAGTAGATTGCCAGCCTTTAATCAATAGGTGGGATGCTAATGGACATAATGTATTATTTCTTTAGAAAGCCCCCAAATCCCTCTCTTATTACTGAAATATAGCTACAAGTAGACTTAATAAGGATAAATCAGTAGCATTTGATTTACTCATTACCCAACTACCTTTTGATGGGCAGGAGTAGGAGCAGAAGTTCCTGTTATGTGGTTGCCTTTCAAATAGCAATCAAATTATACTAGATTCCCTCATGAGGAAATGGCCCAGTCTGTTATTCAATATGTAAATTCAATTACTAGAGCAGGAGGCAAGAAAGCAGGAAGCTGAGTCCTTCCACAATCCATCATCCAAGACACCACTTATGCAAGAAAGGTTTTGCATTCATTTCAGTGTTATCCGTAATAATACTTTATTTTTCACTAGACAAATGGATGGCTACCAGTCTTTGATATGAGAGAAAGCTGAAGGGTGTCTGGAGTGAAGGTTAGATGTTGTATATCCTCCAGAGCCCTTTTCAGACATTCAGTTTTGGCTCTTCAACTGTGTGTAAGGGAAGTGCATGTTACATGCAATCCTCCCAATATGTGTGAAGGGATGTGTGCATTTTCTATATGCTCACTTTCAAAATTCTGAGGTCTCATTAATGTATACCAAAGCTTGAAGTACATGCATTGCCCCATTCAAAATTATATCTGTGAGTATGGGGATGTTCAGATGTAGCTCGCACTCCTGTTAAGTGCAGCTGGAGGATGTCCTCATCTGTTAGGTAGGTCAAAATCAAAACACCTGAAAGGGGCCAACTGTATGTCTGTACCAGATTCTTGTTCTTGATGGGATGAAGCATGGTGAATGCACAGCTCTGGGAACTGGATGCTGTTTATGTTGATCAGAAAATCTATATTGAACAAAAAGGAGCAGAATGAAGCTTAATCAATATAAACAAATGAAAGGAGTGGAATTTTAATCAGCACACAAATATTTGTGCAGAAAACCTGGGTGTAGTTTTATCAGCCCTGGTAAATTCTTGCTTATCACTAACAAATTACCTCTTGCCAACTTAAGTTGGCAACCAGGAAGTAAATACAAAAGACTGTAGGTCAAACAAGAGATTTAAAAAAACAACATATTGTGTTATCAAACTGGAAAAGGATAACTTTTCCAAGTTTTGGATCTACATAATTACTTTAACATTTCTCCATTGCCATCACATTTTCTGATTCTTTATCAGAATAGATGTTTGCCAAAGGAATTCTTCAATTCTCCCTTCCAATCTAGATTTAGCACCACATTTATTTAGTCCTTGATTTATAATGCCAATTGTTTGTGCTAGCATTTCCTTATTCTAAGCTTGAAGTTCTGTAAATAATGCTGGTCCTGTCAGGTGTCAATCCTGCAAAGCACTGAGCAGCAATTCCTACACACAAGTAGACTACACATTAGCATCTGGCATTTCACACCATCTTTTAGATATTTGAGAATTAACTTACATATGTCTTTCAGAAGAAACTGACTTTAGATCCCTTTGTTTAGCAAACAAAGGTAACAGTATTTGAGTTACCATGCAGATGCTGAGATTGTTCTCAGTCACAATTTCTCAGTATGTCCAATACTCATGTCCTTGGCAGACATACAGGCTATGCAGCCTAGGACAAGAGGAGATCCCTGATACAGGTCTGTTGCACATATCCTAAATATACTTACTTATTCATGAGTAAGTAAGAATGTTTGTACTAGAAAAACAAGTATTTTGATGAGTAGGGTGACTTGCAATTTTTGCATACAGGAAGTTCCCCCCTCCCTGCAAGATCCTTTTACCAGGTGAATTAATATTGATAGGAAAAGGAATCTTGTGGTGACTCTTCTACCTCAAAACATTCCATATGAATTGGCCCCCATTGCCATTAAAATGAAAAAGTATCCCCCATGCACTGCTTGATTCCTACTGCTGCCTTGTTTTGAAAACTGAAGAATAGCAGTACATTTCTTAATATATCCTTTCTGAAGCTTTGGGTTGGGTGTTAACACTCTACCAAAGGATAACATCTGGCACCACAGGAAGGTTTCATATTTAGCTCAGTGAGTGGTAGGATCCAACCTTTCACACTTAATCTCAGGGCAGCACTTTATTCAGAATTACTGGTACTACTTAAGAATCTTCATGCAAAAAGAAAGTAGCAATGCATGTAGTATTCTCTCCAACTACAGCTGAAACCTATTTTTCAGTTTCCATGTTCTATTGACAAAGGATCATCAATAGAAATTCCCCACCTGCAAGGCCCTCCTCAAAGCAGCACACACAAAATTTGGTGTGCTCACTATTGATTCTTTCCATTGACGTGAAATATCACAAGACCTTCAGTTGTGCATTCCCATGCACATGGGGCACTGCACCAGGATAGGGGTTGCCTACAGGTTGCTTGTCTGCACTCAATTTCTATTACAGGACTTACCTGTCAACTGCACTTTGGTGTCTGTCATACAGCCCATTCCTGAGCTGGGAGAGTGAAAGTCCACAGGAGGCTGCTTTTGTGCCTTTAACTGCAGCTTAATATACTACTATCAGCAGGTGAAATGTTCATTGCATATCAGTAACCAATATGCTCTGCCTATTAGTGCAGATGGGCAGGAGTAGGAGCAGAAGTTCCTGTTATGTGGTTGCCATTCAAATAGCAATCAAATTATAGTAGATTCCCTCATGAGGAAATGGCCCAGTCCATTATTCAATATGTAAATTCAGGTGAGACGGTGGTCACAAATACAGGCACCAGTTAAAAGGCTGGCTTGCAGATATTCTTTGGCAAGGCAGACCACTGCTCCACAATATGACTTTAGCTTCCTTGTGTCCCACTCCTATGCAGGTCTACTCAGAAGACAGTTCCACTGAATTCAGTGAGGCTTCCTCCCTAGTAAATGTGCATAGTATATGGCATTATATCACATTCCTATGCATAGTTAGGTGGGGCTAAGTTGATTTGGTTTCAGTGGTTTTAGGTACACTTAACTGTATAGGATCGGGCTGCTGCACATATTACTGTGTTTATTTGTAAAACAAATATAAAGCAAATAATCTATTTTCTCTTTTCAAAAGTTGGAACATATGGTGAAGTTACTACATTTAAAGTATTAATAATTGATAATTAAAAACACAAATACCTTGTTAAAACAATAGGGTTTCCCTTATGATGGCTTACTAGGGCTTAAAGGAAAAATGTTATTTGCTTACTAATATTTATTTTTAGAATTGACTTTTTAAAATTGTCAAGGTATAACTGTTATGTATTATACTAACAATTATCTAGCAATGTTCAGCAAATGTTGTTTTTTCAATGTCAAAAAGTACTTGCTCAAATATATTGGTGTATAAATTTATATTATACTGATAGAAGTTTTCCCCCTCTTCTGCCATGTATCCAAGTGCTTAGAATCAAGTATTACTTAGGGGCCTTTCTAGACTGTCTGTTTTGAATGATAATAAACAGTTCACTTAATTACTGTGAAGAATGCAGATATCCCTAAAATATGAGTTTCTGTTGAGGCACTGTTGAGGCATTGTGGCACTGGATAAAAGATATTTTTTCACCCCAGCTTGTGCACCAACAGCAGTTTTGACTGTGGTTGCCCATGTTTGATGGAACCTATTGGCTAATAACCATGATATCACTGGTAATGAGCAACATAATGCCCCCCTCATGCCTTCTAAATATACAGGCAAAGTATGGTATGACCAAAACTAGATAAACACCTTTTGATTTGAGGGGGGAAGAGATTTAAGTATGGGATTTAAATCTCCCATTGCAATCAGTGCTGCATAAATGAGTTTCAGTTTACTATAACGTGTTCTCATGTTGTACTGTTATTGTATTCCTTTTATACTTCCAGCTGAACCATAGAAGGTTACCATTCCCCATGCACAACATAAAGAGTTCACTACTAGTGTGGGTACAGGTCTAGTACCAGTTACAGTAAGTTTTTCCCTCTGTCATCTGGAAAGGCCCTTAAACTGTATTTGTTTTGTTATATGCACATATGCTAAATTGTGTAGATTAAGCAATACAATATATAATAGCATCATATGTAGAATATGTAGGTATGTCTCCGAAATAAAAAGCTGCAATCCAATAGTAAATGTGTTTCATTTCAGGGCAACTCCATTTTACGCTAACTTTTTACAGTCCAATCCTGTGCATGTTTGCTGAGAAGTAAGTCTCACTGAGGTAAATGAGATTTACTCCTAAATAAACATGCACCTGATTGTAGCCCAATCCTTTGTAGAGTTATGGGTCTAAACTGACTGAAAGTCTGCATAGGAATTGGTCACACTAATTGCTTTGAAACTGATGCTTCCCCCACCCCACCCCACCAGCAGTCATTATGGTGCAGGAAGGTTGGTAGGTTTGGTGAAAGCTACACATATCTGGTGTGGCCTGTCAGTCAATGAAAAGGCAGTCTTGAAACTGTACTCAGTGTTGCACTGGGAACACATGGGAGAACCGATTAAAAAGTCACTTACATGGTAATTTCTTTTGCTCACCATAGCCCCAATGGAAGTGTAATATTAAACTATCCATGTGAGTTAGCTATGTAATTGGAGTTTTCACACTGTGATTGGAGCCTAACTATGGAAATGTGCTTTTTCAGTAGCTATCATTGTTGAGCAGTAACATATAAATTGGATCTTTCAAGTAGCAGCTTTAGTTTTAATTACTACAGCTAGCTCAAATTTCTTCTTTTTAAAGTTCTATTTATGCACCTGGCACATTTCTATTTTCATTCTCGGCTTTTTAACATGATTCCTGCAGTACACAGTGTGGGATTATTTTACTCTCTTTTTGGTATATTTTTAATTAATTAATTTATTTCAATGCTAATAATAATAAGCATTCTAGTAAAGCACTATTTTAGACCTCATTTATTGCAATGAAAGAGAATGTGAAAATCCTATTTAAATATGAATGTTGTTATATGCTTCATAAGAACATAAGAAAAGCCATGCAGGATCAGACCAAGGCCCATCAAGTCCAGCAGTCTGTTCACACAGTGGCCAACCAGGTGCCTCTAGGAAGCCCACAAGCAAGACAATTGCAGCAGCATCCTGTTTTCCACAGCACCTAATATAAAAGGCCTGCTCCTCTGATACTGTAGGGCAGTGATGGCGAACCTTTTAGAGACCGAGTGCCCAAACTGCAACCCAAAACCCACTTATTTATCGCCAATTGCCAATACGGCAATTTAACCTGAATACTGAGGTTTTAGTTTAGAAAAAGCAACTCATACATTCACATATTTTGTGTTAAAAAAAAAACACAATAACAGAGCTTTCAATGATGCAAACTTTTACCTTTCAATAAAAAGTTGTTTGTATTTGGCATGCATCTCTCCAGGACTCGTCCTCTGCTCAGCCACTGGACATTATTGCTAGGGTTGCCAGGTCTCCAGCCACCACCTGGACGTTGGCAGCCCCAGTAGAGGAAGGGAAGGGGGAGGGATGGAGAAAGGAAGGAACTGGGAAAGGAAAGAGAATGAAGGAACTGGGGAAGGAAGGAAGGAAGAAAGGGGGAAGGGACGGAGAAAGAAAGAAAGAAAAAGAAAGGAAAGAAAGGAAGGAACGAACGAACGAACGAACGAACTGGGGAAGAAAGGATGAAAGGGAGGAAGGATGGAAGGAAGGAAGGATGTAGGGAAGAAAGAAAGTGTCCTGGGTCGGGCCTCAAGCCCCACCCAGGACTTGCTCCAGGGCGCACA
The DNA here is from genome assembly GCF_029931775.1 of Euleptes europaea. Classification (NCBI taxonomy): domain Eukaryota; kingdom Metazoa; phylum Chordata; class Lepidosauria; order Squamata; family Sphaerodactylidae; genus Euleptes; species Euleptes europaea. Next base: position 52,243,152 of record NC_079315.1, on the reverse strand, counting down.
CCCGATGTTCTCCCCCCCCCCTTACTGGCAGCTCTGGGGAGGTGGCGAGGCGACGGCGCGGGACGGCGAAGACGTTGGGCCCCGGCGCAGCGGCATCTGGTGCCTCCCAGCTGGCTGTTGGGGCAGGGTAGGAGGGGGCAGCGAGAGCGAGGGCGAGCGCGCCAACACTTGCGACCCCGCCAGCCTGCAGGCGACCTTAGGGGGCGGGGAGGGAGAAGGCAGAGGCCATGCAGACATGCCTGAGCCGGAGGACTCGAGGGTGGCTCCGGCTACCCCACAAGCTTACAGCAGGAGTCAGGGATGAGCGCGAGTGGGGGAGAGGGGGAGGACGGCAGGAGACGGCAGGCCTTTATCTGGCAAACGCGCAGCTGTTGAGGGGCCACCTGGCCCTCCACAAGCACCCTGAGAAGGAGGAGGCGGCGGGCAAAAACGGCAGGGGGAGAGGCACCTGAGGAGGAGGACGATGGCGGCGGCAGCCTGGAGCTGGACTGTTGGGAGCCGCCTGAGGGGAACGAGAAGGAGGAAGGCGGCGAGGAGGAGCTGCTGCTGGAGCCTGGAGGAGGAGGCCTGGCCTCGTTGCTGCTGGCCTCCCCGCCGCCTGTCAGCTGTTGCGGGGCAAGAGGGGGGGAAGAGGAAGAAGCCAACCGCGTGCGAGGCAGGAAGCTGACACGCCGACGCACGCATGGTGGGGAGGAGGTCAGCTGAGAGAGGGAGGGGCACAGACGACCTGGGAGGCCTTTTGGAGCTCACCCGCATGTGCTGGCAGAGAGGGCTACTCGTGCCGGAAGTGGCACGCGTGCCATAGGTTCGCCAACACGGCTGTAGGGAATAGGTATGCATCATGACTATTATTCATTTTGACTAATAGCCATGGATATCCCTATCCTTCATGAACATGTCCACTCCCCTTTTCAAGCCTTCCAAGTTGACAGCCACATCCTGGGGAAGGGAGTTCCACAATTTAACTATGCGGTGTGTAGAAAAAATACTTCTTTTTATCTGTTTTGAATCTCTCTCCCTCAAGCATCAGCAGATGATCCTGCATACTAGTATTATGAGAGAGGGAGAAAAGCTTCTCCCTGTCCACTCTTTCCATACCATGTATAATTTTATAGACTCGTATCTCCCTTTAACCACTTTCTTTCCAAGCTAAACAGCCCTAAGCATTTTAACTGCTTCTCATAGGGCAGTTGCTCTAGCTCCCTTCCCTGATCATTTTGGTTGCCCTTTTCTGCACCTTCTCAAGCTCTGAAATATCATATTTTAGATATGGTGACCAGAACTGTACACAGTATTCCAAGTGTGGTCTCACTATAGATTTGTACAAGGGCCAGCATGGAATTTGCCTTTTTCACAGCAGCCGCACACTGGGTTGACATCTTCATCGAGCTATCTGCTTCTACCCCAAGATCCCTTTCTTGATCTGTTGCTGCCAGAACAGATCCCATCAATGTATATATGAAGTTGAGATTTTTTGCCCCAATGTGCATCACTTTACACTTGCTCACATTGAATCTCATTTGCCATTTTAATACCCATTCCTCCAGTTTGAAGAGATTATTTTGGAACTCTTCACAGTCCAATTTTGTTTTACCCACCCTAAATAATTTGGTGTCATCTGCAAACTTGCCCACCTCGCTGTTCACCCCCAACTCCAGGTTATTGATGAACAGGTTGAAAAGCACCGGTCCAACACAGATCCCTGAGGGACCCCATGCTCACGTCCCTCCATTGTGAGGACTGACTGTTTATTCCCACTCTCTTCTTCCTATTTTTCAGCCAACTCTCAATCCATAAGAGGACTTCTCCTCTTATCCTATGACTATGAAGTTTGCTTAGCAGTCTTTGGTGGGGAACATTCCTTTTAGTAATGGCCTTCCAGCAAAATTTAGCTACATTGTAGGAAATAGCGGGGTTTTTATCTTCAAGCAAAAATTGGATAATTGAGCTTTCTTCAATTATAGATTGATGCAAATGACCAAATCGTTGTAACCAAGGATCAATTGTAGATCTTCTAAATTCCGCATAAAATTCACAGTATAATAGAATGTGTGACAAAGACTCCTCTACTCCCGCTGTACACGAACATCTCTTTGGGTTGATTTGAAAATCTACCTAGAAGAACAGCCGAGGGGAGGGCATCAAAACATGCTCTCGAGAATGCCCATCTCAATTGGGGTGAAGTAATATTAAAGAGGTATGGGGCCATGGCTTTTGAAGAAAGCTCAATTATCCAATTTTTGCTTGAAGATAAAAACCCCGCTATTTCCTACAATGTTGCTAAATTTTGCTGGAAGGCCATTATTAAAAGGAATGTTCAAAATAAAAAGGGTTATATTATTAATGATTCATCAGATGATGAGTGATGGGTGAAGTAATGTACAATGTGCAATGTTTATTTGGTACCTTATTATGCTGATAATGTACTTAATCAGTTTATTTTAGGCCATGTTATTTTACTTTTTACTTTTCTTTTTTCCTTCTGTTTTTAATTAACGTTATATAGGCACGTGTATTGCTTTGTTATTTTATGCTGGCCAATGGCTGTAACAATAAATTACAAGATGAGAAGAATTCATTCATATATTACTATGTGATCCACCCTGAGCCTGGCTTTTGCCAGGGAGGGTGGGCTGTAAGACTAAATAAATAAATAAATAAATTTAATTTCTCAGCAATCGCTTTAAAAGGTAAAGGTAAACGTCCCCTGTGCAAGCACCGGGTCATTCCTGACCCATGGGGTGACGTCACATCCCGACGTTTACTAGGCAGACTATGTTTGCGGGGTGGTTTGCCAGTGCCTTCCCCAGTCATCTTCCCTTTGCCCCCAGCAAGCTGGGTACTCATTTCACCGACCTTGGAAGGATGGAAGGCTGAGTTGACCTTGAGCCAGCTACCTGAAACCGACTTCCGTCGGGATCAAACTCAGGTCGTGAGCAGAGCTTTTGACTGCAGTACTGCAGCTTAACACTCTGCGCCACGGGGCTCCTTTAATAAATAAATTATTTATTTAAATAAATAAATAAATTTAATTTAATTTCTCAGCAATCGCTTTATCCTTCCTTAATGTTCCTTTACTACCATTATCATCCATTGGTCCAACCACTTCCCTGGTTTCCTACTCCTAATGCACTTAAAGAATTTCTTATTGTTGGTCTTGATGTGTTTGGGGATATGTCCCTCAAAAATCTTTTTTTTTTTGCATTGTTTGATTGCATTTCCTTAATGCATGTTTGTGTTTGCTTTTGTTTGCCTCGTTTGGGCAATCCTTCCAGTTTCTGAAGGAAGCCTTTTTTTCTCTAATAGCTTCCTTTACCTTACCTGTTAGTCATGACCTCTTGGATTTAATACCACCTTTCCTGACCTGCGGTATACAATCCAGCTGATCCTCTAGTATTGTGGACTTGAGTAACCCCCAACCCTTTCCCAGAGATTTAACCCTCCTAACTGTTCTTTTCAACTTCCTTTTTACCAGGTTTCTCATTTTAGAGAAGTTTCCTCTTTTAAAATCAAATGTAATTGTGTGAAATTTCCCAGGCACTTTCCCACATACACATAAATTGAATTTGATGCCATTGTAGTCACTGTTGCCAATTGGCTCAACCACATACACATCCCTCACTAAGTCACTGGCAGCACCACAAAGTGTTAAGTCCATGGACTCTGGTTGGGCACAGTCATTGAGGATGTCTAGAAATTTTATCTCTTTGGCTTGACTGGAACATGCATTTATCCAGTCAATATGAGGGAAGTTAAAGTCTCCCATTATTACTACTTCATCACCTTTGGATGCTTCCTTGATTTCATTCTCCATCTCTAGATCACCTTTTGGTCAGGGGGCGGGTAGAAGGTCTCACCAGACTTGCTGCTAAAGGATAAGTTCTGGAATCAACATAAAAACTTAATCTACAGCCACTACAAGTGATCTGTATGCCTTTTTGTTGTCTCTTGCCAAACTTGGTGTTCCCTCACCCCTTATACACCTATGCTGTGTGCATGGTTGCTTCAGTGGGCTGCCACTCATGCCACCCAAGCAAGATGGAGAGCTAAAGTGGTAGTACTGGGGAGGTCTCCACGCATTCTTGCCATCTCTGCAGGGGTCCAGGATGGGCTCAAGTGACAGCATCTCTGGAATCCATCCTGGTTTGGAGTGGCAGCAGCAGGGCAGACACTTTAAAAAGTCTTTGCTAATAGCCTGCTCTGCTCTCAGCTGTTCTTGTACTCTCCTCTCTCCCCGGCCATTTTATATATATATATATAAAAGGAAATTAAAATTAGTGAAGGAAATTAAAATTAGTGAAGCCACCTGCAAATGGACAAGGCTCCTGTACTTTCATTAAATATGTAGAAAAGGGGATTTTGGCAGGTGCAAATTTTGAATACTTGTGACAAGCTGCATCTGCCCATTCCTTGTTCTCTACACAACTATTGAATATGCAGGTACATTTACATTCACTCATCCTTAGTGATGAACACCTTTAAACTAACTGTGGCTCTGCATCTTCAGTGGTGAGACTTGGATGCAAAGAGTCCCCACAGTAAATTAGGTCCCACATTTCCATGCGTGTTTTTTCTATTTGTGACCAGCACCCATCAAAATAATTAGCAGGCTGATGTGATGATAGTTCATGCTAATCCAGAAATAAATCCCACTGAGTTTCAAAGGTTTTATTCCCTAGAACAGGGGAGTCCAGCAGGTAGCTCATGAGTATGCTAGTTGGCAACATGTTTATTTTAATTTTCTTCATTTATACTCCAACTTTCTCCCCAGCAGGGACTTAAAGCAGTCCTGCTGGGCAAAAGCCCCACCTGGCTCCAGCCACTTTCTAAAAACATTTAGCGGGCACCAGGAAAGGTGCTGTTGGGTGCCATTGGTGCCTATGGGTGCCATATTGTGGACTTACAATTTAGTCCAAGAAAGGTCTAAATAAACTTGGAGACTTATGCACTGCATATATTGAAGTCTAACAAGGTCTTGGTCAAGGGTATGAATTCTGGGCTTGTCCTGCTACTACATAGCAAATCACATTATTTAGACCTGCTTCCATCTCACCACATCAGCTTTCTCCCTATTTGCGTCAAGCTGCTTTCTGGCATTTTGCCAGACCATGGGGCAAGGAGCATATAAATGTTAAGAAGTTCTAGGCACAGTTAATTTTTCCACTGCATTTATACATAAGGAGTTGTGGTTAGAAAAACACCAATTTCCTGAGGAAGGCCCTCATTTTCTGCATAGAGCAGTCCTTTGAGGGGCTGATTTCCTTGTGTCAACAAAAAGCGTCAACTTGAATGAACAAGATATTAACTTCCAGGCTGCACACTGGTTGACTATGAAGGTAGTTTTTCCTGGTTCTGATGTGTTTCATTTCATTTGATGCTTTGCACCTTAGAAATACATTAAAACATGATGGACAAAGAGGACAAAACCAAACAAAAAACAGAGGAGAGAGAGCCAGTAGGAGCATGGATGGTGGGCAGAGAGAAAGTGAGTATATTAAGGAAACACTCAGTTGGCAGGTGGGATATGGCTATATATATTGGGGAAAACGATACAGGTAAAATCCATTCTCTCTCCCTCTGCCTGCCAGCCAGTTGGTAGCACACCTCCTCAGCAGGAGATAAAAGAAATCTACATTTGCTTTCCACTGACAGATTGAGGGCAACAGACAGGAGCAGCAGCTTTGCCCCTCCCAACTGTACACATTCCCCAAAACCGACATCACAGGAGATCACTCATGAAAAATAATCAGATCTCTATGCAGAATAATTGCTAATTCAGGATATGATATCTCTATGTCCCTAATTTCATGCAAAAGCAACCGCCTCTTTTCCCCAATATAAACTTTCCCCCTACTAGTTAATATTAGCCCCACTTGGGAAAAACAAAACTGGAGTGCCTGGCAAGGTGCATGCTCCCATGACTCCAGTATGAGCCCATGGCTAAGAGCAAAGTGTTTCCAGCATCAGAGCACTGCCAAGGTACCACTGGGAGTTTAGCTCCCCTTGCCTATTCATTCTTTCCCAGAGTCTCTTGAAAATGCAGGGAAAGGAAGTGCAAGTAAGAAACTTAACTGCCTTCCACCAAAGGATGCTTCCCTTGATCTTTCTGCCTGAAATTTGGCAGGGCTGGGATGAGGAGGACAATCCCTCTGCATTTCAACCTAACTGGGTGGAAGACAAAAAATGTACAAGGGGATATACATTTCCCATTTCAGCCACTGGAGATGAATAAACAGTAAAAAAAAAAAAGAATCCAAATAGGCGTGATAACAATAATATAGAAAATAAATACAAAATTTTAAAGAACAAAACAAGCTGAAAACAAGTTAAATAAAACTTCGGTGTGTGCCCTAGTTCAGTATCCTTTTCTAAAACTGGCTCCCAAGTGCCTCCAGGAACTCCACAAGCAACGGCCCCCATTTTTTGAGGCAAAAAATGATTAAGGCACCAGCCTTGTGTCTTTTGGGTTCCAGCATCTGGTGTTTAGAATCATGCAGGCTGCAGACAAGAAGTTCGACAGGTTTACATATAGGGTGGCCAAGTCCATCTTTGCCACTGGTGGGAGATTTTTGGAGTGGAGCTTGAGGAGGGCAGGGTTTGGGGAGGGAGGGACTTCAATGCCATAGAGTCCAATTGCCAAAGCAGCCATTTTCTCCAGGTGAACTGGAGATCAGTTGTAATAGCAGGAGATCTCCAGCTACTACCTGGAGGTTAGCAACCCTATTTACATACCACAAAGGTTCTAATACTTTATGAGCCTGATGGCCATCACTCCTTCTTTTAGTTAATTCACGGAGTTAATTATGCATTATATTAACTATGCAGCAATCCCATAAGTTAATTATTATCCCAGCTTCCTATACTCCAGCAATATCTGCACAGGAACCCACTAGGCCATTACCCCTTCATGGGAAAGACTCACACCCCAGTGGCAAACATTCTTATGGGGATTAAGGTCCCTTGAATCACTTCTCACTGTGTGTACATGTTTCAGACCTGACTGCAAAATAAACCTTCCTGGTTCAGCTGTGAAGGGCACACAAATCTTTCTGCTTCTCTTAGCAAAATACACAGAACTGTAGGCATTGTCCTTTGCCAATTGCAATTGCCATTTATTTTGCCAAGAGATTTAAATGTGAATGGATCGTTTACAACTGATAGAAGGTGTGTGTATTTTTATACCTGGAGTTTCATGTGTGCCAGGGCTCAGTTCTGCCCTCTTCTCAGTGCTAGGGCTGAATGCAAGGATGTACAAAATAAGATAATACTGCTAGAAAAAAATGTGTCTGCATTGGTGCAGGAAGGATGCATTCCATGCATACCAGAATAAGTACTCTATGGTGGGTTTCCTGAAAGACTATTCATGTTCAGCACAGTTCTGTATACCACATTAGCTCTATATAAGTAACTATGCAGGATTTGCAGTCCAAACAAATGAAGACATATGTAGCTGAATGCTACCGCACATGCTGTGTTCAGTGCCCAATCTGTCTTCTTAAAAGATCTCCGGTAGCATATCTGGTTAACGTCACTTTCTGAGATACTCTGGTGAACCACTGTTATTCAGGAAAACGTTACTAATCTTATACCAGCAGTCTGCGATATCAGCTACTTATACCTCTCAGTACTTAAGCAATGAGATATTCTCTTCTAAATTACTCAACTAAGAGCAATCCTAGGCAAGTCAATTTAGAATCCTACTCAGGTCTAGTCAGTGGGATTTATTCCCAGGAAAATGCTTTTACGCACAGTGGAATCCAAGACAGTTATACCCTTCGAAATCCATTTAAGTCAATGGGCTTAGAAAGGTGTATCTCTTCTTAGGCTGCACTGTAGGATACTTTTTAACTACCTAATATAAAATGAATGGGCCTCACTGATTCATTCATATAAGGAGTATCAACAATTTCATCATTTACACATGATCTGGAGGGCTGGAAATATCACACAGTCTAAAATTTTGGAACTCAAAACAGGGATTTAAAAGTGTACTAAACAATGATTAATAATTATTAGTGAGATCAGCAAAAGTTGGTATACATGATTGAAAATAGGACTCTTACATGATTATTTCTCAAAAAAGGGAGGCCTACAGTACAGTCCTAAACGGGGTTACACCCATATAAGTTCATTAACTTTAATGGAATAGAAGAGTATAACTCTGGTTAGTATTGAACAATAAAAATGTACCCGAAATGGTTTAAGATAGTTCCCTATCAGAAAGCTGAAAATTACCCTGTAATTAAGCCACCCTGATTGCTAAAGAACCTTAAAAATGGGAGTATGTATATCTAACCTGCTCCTGTTCAGAAATTCAAGCACCTGTGTGCCAAAGCACATGTGTGAATGAAAAAACAAGTCCCAAATTATTAAATATTGAAAAAGTTCAACCTCTGGGTTTAGCTGATACATACAAGCTCCTAATTTTAGAGCAGAAAAAATGAATTTAACTGCAGAAAGTGTAACTCCCTTATCACTACCAGCCAAGAGAAATAAAAGGTGAAAATCACCAAGCAGAAAGAAAATTTAGCAACAAGAGGTGTTATAAAGCAAGCCCTTTGGATGGAAATAAATCACAACTAAAGAAAAAATGAGTTAATGAATCATTGAGTTAATGATTCAACATCTGCTTTTCCGCATGGACAGGAACTCTGGGCTAGAGGGACTCCAGCACAATGTCCCACTGTTTCTGCCAAAGGTAGTGCATTTACCTGGGCTAAAAAGAAAAGCTGATGATATATTGGCACTGTAAGAAAGTTAAAATATTGTTGCTGGACAGGAAATAAAGGGGTTGAAAATCCCCAATAAAGGGCAGGATATACTCTTTTAGCATCCTTGTTAATTCTATCCTGATCATACTTCTTTAAAAATTCAAAGGTTCACTACCTAATGCTAGAGATATCCAAAGAAGAGGATGGTAAAGCTACTCCAATGATTCTTAACTTCGTATCTACTGAAATGCTCCAGGATGACATGTGGGAATCCTGATGGGACTACTGTAGTAAAACTGGCAAAGATTCATGATCTAACAAAAAATAATCTAAATTTAACTGCAGCAGTCCAAGCCTTCATTGAAATGGAAATACAACCTACTACCAAAAGCAAGCTGGAATTAAAAACACATTTTGGGGCCCACAAAAGAGCATGAAGAAAAGAAGCCTGAGCTGATTCTATTTTAGCAGAAACTGCGGATACCCATAAAGAAGCTCCATAGAGCAGAAAATACAAGATCTTAGCGCGATATACTGCCAGAGCCATAGGAATACATTGGCCCTCGACTTGATGAAAAACCTTAAAATTGTGGATAGGTGAATTTTAATTCTCTCAAGCATGTAATTATAATGTGCAGTCCCTTTATTCAATGACAGAAACTGGTATCCCAATTATCAAAAAAATGTACTGCTTGATAAGGTGACCATTTAGAATCCAAGTGAATTTGGAACTTTTATGAAGACCAGACTTCTGAAATACCAAAGTCTTTGATTTAGAATAATTAATTACAAGATGGTTCTTTTTACTGAAGTCTGGCATAGGGTGCAGTGTGTGCTTTAGTCCCATTCTGGTGCAGAACAAAAGTACAGCAACATCTACATAAAGCAAAACAGAAATGGGATGGAAGTTCAATCTAGGAGGAAGAAATTCACAATGGATTATGTGTATCTAACCATGGAACTTAGAACATGGGTCTGGTTCCAAGTTTCTGTTTCACTAATAGTGGAGCTGTCCACCCGCTGCATATTCCCTTCCATGAAAGCAAGCCTCTTTGTACTAGTGTAAGGCGCCACCGTTCAACTTTGGATCCAATCCATGAAGTTTACCCCATAAGAAAGAACGGCATTCCAACATAGAGCAAAACAATACAAGGGATAGAAGGCTGGGTTGTGAGAATCCTGTAACTCCATCACACTTTGATCAGCCTCTCTTTATTTGTGCATGTGTACGTGTGTGTGTGTGTATGTGTGTGTGTGTGTGTGTGTGAGAGAGAGAGAGAGAGAGAAGGAGGGAGAGAGAGAGAAGGCAGGACTGTATATCTATGCTGATATAATGTGAACTTAATTTTTCTAGTATTGAATGATTCCACTGAAGCAATAAACCATGCAGCACTTTTACTTGAAGAGCATGGGCATTCCTAAACTATTGTGGAAAGGGTGTAGTTACCATCGATATTGTGTAAACTTCATTTCTCCATGACCCCAGACAACTTCTACATTATGTTGGCAGCTCTCATAGGACATGTCACAGTTTGTCTGAGGGTCATCAATTCATATAAATGCAATCATTCTTACAGTCATAAACACATTACATGGAAGTATGTTCAAATAGGATCATAGTATATGCTTTAAATAATGTCTTTACAACTAGATATTAATACTGCCCACATTTTCTCTAAAAGGCTTCAATATTCCACAATTTTTAAGTAAGTGTGAACTGATTTCATGAAGGTAATTTTCTACACATTCCGTTTATCTGGGAAGGTAGGAAGGTTTCTTCCACTGCGCACTGGCCTTCTGAAATATTCTTTCCAACATATATACCTAAACATAAAATCCTTAGCCTCCATGCATCAAAAAGTCCAAAGTAATTACTCAGATTCAGACACCTTTATTGGCTTAGTAAAATAGCTACAAGGGAGCATAAATACAGGCACCCGCAAGGATTCACAAACAACAACTGACCAGAACTCAGCCATCAAGTTAAAACATTTCAGTCTAAAAACCATAACAATACATTCATCCAGCCAGCGTATATGAACTGCAGCGAACACCGGCACCCTTCCAGTTGATGTTGCCCAGTGCCTACAAATTACCTCGGTTGGTTTTAAACTGTTTGTCATCAAAAATAAGAAGGTAAAGAATAAACAATCATCAGAAACTCTGCCACATGTTCGGTGACAGCAGGGGTCTAATAAAAATTTGATGCCATCTTGTGTTAAGTTTTTTTAAGGGTGTAATGTGAGGATTGATTACTTCTAGACGTTGTTTATGATACCGGGGACAGTACAAAAGAATATGCTCAACTGATTCTGGTTCTGTCATCTGACAGCTGCAAATTCTTTTGTTCCAGGGGATACCCCTGTATCTGCCAGAAACTATAGCTGCTGGGAATATGTTTGATCTGGCTAACATAAAGGCTCTGCGCTGGGAGGGGTGGGTTAAGTTGAAAAAATAATCGGCCATTGATCTTTTTGGAAAGGAAAGGCCAAAAGATGTAGGTGAGCAGATCTTGTTTGCTCCAGCATTTATTTTCTGCAATTCCATATCCCAAATTCTCCCTGTAATCATCCGAAGAATATAAGCATCCCCGGAGTTTGCCAACCCCTCTATATCAATGCCAAAAGTATTGATTTTCCTTTGTATGAATTCAGACCATTTAAATACATAAGGGTCGGCAACCAAACTGGCTATAAGGCTATTTGAGGGGGCACGAAAGTGTAAGCGCAGCCAGAACTTAATAGTAGAGATCCAGGCTCTACTTTCAGTAATTACTCAGTATAATAAATCAGCAATGAAGGGAAATCAAGAAAGAATAAGAACAAAAACAACACCCAGTTTTTACTTCTAAAAAAGAAATTAATGTCTTCATTTTGGCTTTGTATTAATCCAACCTGCAATCCTGAATGGAGAAGAATGGCCTCATTCATTAAATCACTCCAATTGATTAGCCTCTTAAATGTTTTCCATGACTTGAAGTTTCAGACTTTAAAAAACACAGAGAGAGAACTAAATGTTTTTCTTTTTAGATCATGTTTTAGATCATGATGTTTGAAATGGGAGTATGTCTGTGCCTTTACAGCTATGGATATATCAAAGTTTCCATGCTCAAATTATTTCAGAAGGAGTACATGGCTTGCCCGCAAAGGGAACATGTGCACTTAGATGGGAGTGGATTTGGGACCAAAGTATATTCACGGGCGGAGGCCTGTTAACATTTATGAGGCTTGTTTTTTAGAAGTCCATGCTAGATTTGGCTCAAGCAAATTCCAAGCTCCTCAGCAACCTGGCATTTAATTAAAAGTATGGACACAAATCCCTACACACACACCTAAAAAAGCAAGATTTTGTTTTTAAAAGCCAAAACAAATACTGAGAGGCCTCAGTTGCCTACCCACCATAAAAATGTTCAAGAACTCCCTTTAAAGAGAGCATTATGTACCATATGCAGATGTACTTTGATGGTAAACTTTAATCTGGTGCATAAGGGAACATGTAGGGTTGCCCACCACCAGGTAATAGCTGGAGTTCTCCTGCTATTACAACTGATCTCCAGCCGATAGAGATCAGTTCACCTGGAGAAAATGGCCACTTTGGCAATTAGACTCTATAGCATTGAAGTCCCTCACCTCCCCAAACCCCATCCTCCTCAGGCTCCGCCCCAAAAACCTCCCACTGGTGGTGAAGAGGGACCTGGCAACCCTACGCACATGTCTCAAGGACATCCCGCATTGGTCAATATAAATATACAGAATTTAGCTATGCAACAGTGTGCCTCTCCTCAGTGTGAAGCTGGCATTACCACATTTATCCCCCTTCTCTTCTAAACCATGGCACTGGGTTTAGAAGACGAATTCTTGGAAATCAGTTGTCAGCCTAGCCTTTCTTTTTCATAGTTAATCTAAGAGTTTGAAGCCATGAAGTGTGTAGCCAATTCTACCCACACTGAGGTTTCACCACTGTGGCCACCTGGAAACCTACCTGAATGCCTCTTGAGCTTTTTATCTTCAGGAAGCTGTTCTGAACTACAAGTCTGGTTGCTAGCACCTATGGCATTTGAGCTTTGAACTCCATAGACATCATTGAGAAATAGGTGGATATGTTGCTGCCCATTTCTTTTCCCTACTCATAAATGGAAAAAGGAGGACTAAACCCTGCCTAAATACATCTTCTTATAGCAAACACTAGCAGCAAGAGAGGAAGCTCTAACACACGTGACTTGCGAGCATACCTTGGGTTATGTTTTGCCATGTAATTCCGTTAGCCAAAAGTGAACTCAAAACTCTTTTGAATTGCTTGTCTATCAGACAGTCCCTGAACCAGGGATAAATATATATGTCAGACAAGTCATCCTAATCAGTTACATTAAAAATGTTATCGTGTATGTCACCAAAGGTTCCCCATCTATTAGGCCACCTATAGACAAGAAAATTAATGTTGCCCCATAGAGAGACAGAGAAAGGGGGGACCTGAGTATGCTCCAGGCAGCATGGAATATTGAAAGGAGTTGAAGAAAAGTAATTATTTATACCCCACTTTTCTCTGCCTTAAGTGGCATTCCCTTCCTCTCCCAACAATAGGCACTTTGTGAAGTAGGTGGGGATAAGAGAGTTCTGAGAGAACTGTGACTGGCCCAAGGTCACCCAACAGGCTTCCTGTGGAGGGGTGGAGAATTGAACCCAGTTCTGCAGATTGGAGTCCGCAGCTCTTAAACGCTACACCACACTGGTTCTCAAGTTGAGCCTTGGAGCAAGCAAGCAAGCAAGCAAGCAAGCAAGCAAGGAAGGAAGGAAGGAAGGAAGGAAGGAAGGAGAAGGAAGGAAGGAAGGAAGGAAGGAAGGAAGGAAGGAAGGAAGGAATCAGCCTCTTCAAGCTTGAATCATGGAAAAGGAGATTTCCATGATTCCTCATGAACCCTCAGCTTGTAGCTTGAATTTGTCATTTTTATTTTGCTTTGATGTCACTTTTCCAGGTTGTTTCAGGAAATAGAACAAAGGGAAGAAAAGCTTGTTCAAAAAGTAGGGTTGAGCTGCATACTGTCCCTGCTGTTGCCTTTGATACCAGTGTCTGTAGCACGTGTGTGTCAGCTTGGGTCCAGCTCATTATGGCCCACAGATGAATGCCACCAAAAATAATTCTGGCAAGCAGCACTTAACACAGACATGGTAACCTTTGAACAACTACCATGTGGTTGTCGCTGGCAATAATAGTGCCAACAGTTGCCTGCAAGGAGACATTTCAAATAGACAACACTGCTTTATAGTCAGCAGTTCACAACACAATAGATTCCACATGGGAGCACTCACTGTCACATTCAAGTTTTTTGTGGTAGTGTTTACATGAAACATGATGTATGAAATCACCCTTAGTGTATTATGCATATGTATGTACATAACATTTGCCACCATATATGTTTTCACAGATGCTCATGCCTGTATTATTGGCATTTTGTGCAGGGACATTGCCCCACGGTCACCCCCGCCAACTGCTTCAGGGCTTCCTTTTGATTGTGCATGTCTTATCCACCCGCCAGAGGTCGCCTCCCTCTCCCTGCACATTTTGCCCATGTTTTCCAGATTCTGGCTAAAACATGTTAGGTTTTTTTAGAATTTTATTGATGCCTTTATTATTGATTTTACGGTATATTTGTATTTGTATTTTTTAAATGTATTTTTAAAATGATGTTACCCGCCCTGAGCAGGCTTGCTGGGGAGGGCAGGTCATAAGTCTAATAAATAAATAAAATAACATGGGCAAAATGCGTGGGGAGAGCATCCATGGGTGCTCTTGTCCACTCTGATGGGTGGATAAGGCATGCATAATCAAAAGGAAGCCCCAAAGCAATCCGCAGGGGTGACCACGGGGAAACATCCCTGCATAAAAGGCCACAGTTACTAACATGTACAGTGAGGGAAAAAAGTATTTGATCCCCTGCTAAACTTGCCCGTTTGCCCTCTGATGAAGAAATGACCAGTCCATAATTTTAATGGTAGGTTTATTGTAGCTGTGAGAGACAGAATAACTGTATTACCCATGGTTAGGTAAGAAAATGATTCCAACAGGCAAGTGTTGGGGGAAAACAAAGTAAGCAGTTTTATTAAACAAAAAATGCACCCTTTTACCCAGGCTAAGTAATCTTTTAACAAAAAAATACCCTTTATCCAGGCTGAATCCGAAATAAGGATGGGAAGTTGTCTCCTGGGAGGCAAGCAAGCCGCTTCTTCTCTGGCAGTCGTCCAGACGCCCTCCTCCTGGCTGGCTGGCTCCTTATCTGAAGCCCTCCCCTTCTTTTAACAGAGTGAAAACTAACCTTTTTCCCCATCACCAGGTGCTCATCATTTACAGTGCTGTGTGAAAGTTAACTCCCTAATGACCTGAGATTGCTCTCACATGGGGAAGGGCTGCATTGACCACCATCTACCTCCTCGTAGTACAATGGTCTTCCACAGTTTCCACTACAATAACAACAGGAAAAACCCCAGAAACCCAGAAGACAAAAGTCAGAGATTGATGTGCATTATAATGAGTGGAATAAGTATTTGATCCCCTATCAACCAGCCAGATAAGGGTTAGGGTTCTGCTGTCGACAGAAGCAATCAATCCATCAGATTCCAAACTAGCCACCATGACCAAGACCAAAGAGCTGTCCAAGGATGTCAGGGACAAGATTGTAGACCTGCACAAGGCTGGACTGGGCTACAAGACTATTGCCAAGCAGCTTGGTGAGAAGGTGACAACCCTAACCCTAACTGTCAACCTCTCTCGGTCTGGGGCTCCATGCAAGATCTCATCTCGTGGAGTTGCAATGATCATGAGAATGGTGATGAAGCAGCTCAGAACTACATGGGGGGAACTTGTCAATGATCTCAGGGCAGCTGGGACCATAGTCACCATGAAAACAGTTGGTAACACACTACGCCGTGAAGGGCTGAGATCTTGCAGAGCCCGCAAGGTCCCCTTGCTCAAGACAGCACATGTACAGGCCCGTCTGCAGTTTGCCAATGCACATATGAATGACCCAGAGGAGAACTGGGTGAAAATGTTGTGGTCAGGTGAGACCAAAATCGAGCTCTTTGGCATCAACTCAACTCGCCATGTTTGGAGGAGGAGGAATGCTGCCTACGACCCCAAGAACACCATCCCCACCGTCAAACATGGAGGGGGACATTTTATGCTTTGGGGGTGTTTTTCTGCTAAGGGGACAGGACACCTTCACCGCATCGAAGGGACAATGGGCGGGACCATGTATCGTCAAATCTTGGGTGAGCACCTCCTTCCTCAGCCAGGGCATTGAAAATGGGTCGAGGATGGGTATTCCAGCATGACAATGACCCAAAACACACGGCCAAGGCAACAAAGGAGTGGCTCAGGAAGAAGCACATTAAGGTCCTGGAGTGGCCTAGCCAGTCTCCAGACCTTAATCCCATCGAAAATCTGTGGAGGGAGCTGAAGGTTCGAGTAGCTACACATCAGCCTCGAAATCTTACTGACTTGGAGAGGATCTGCAAAGAGGAGTGGGACAAAATACCTCCTGAGATGTGTGCAAACCTGGTGGCCGCCTAAAAGAAACGTCTGACCTCTGTAATTGCCAACAAGGGTTTTGCCACCAAGTACTAAGTCATCTTTTGCAAAGGGATCAAATACTTATTTCACTCATTATAATTCACATCAATCTCTGACTTTTGTTTTCTGGGTTTCTGGGGGTTTTCCTGTTGTTATTCTGTCTCTCACAGCTACAATAGACCTACCATTAAAATTCTGGACTGGTCATTTCTTTGTCAGAGGGCAAACGGGCAAATTCAGCAGGGGATCAAATACTTTTTTCCCTCACTGTAACAGAAGTGATAACTGGTCTTAATTTTTGCCACAAACTATCCATAGCAAACAAATCCAATGTTAAAGAAAACTAGCTGTATGCACACACACCCCATCACAATTTAAGGATTTAATTTGAAGATAGGATCAAATATCAGCCAAACTGGAGTTTCTTGTGTTTGTGTCCAACCTGCAATTTATTTGAGCAAAATAAAGTACTGCCCCTCTCAAAAAATCTCTTTCCTACAGCTTGAAAGTATGCTCAAGAACAGCATGGATAGAAAACTAACTGGGGTGTTTGTGTTTCTTTTGCATCTGATCTGTACAACTGTGTATGCCTCAGACAATCCAGTTTTTATATGCATTAAGCAAGTAATTTGAGCTCTTGCCAAAGACCATAATTGGCTCTTGGAATTTGTTTGAACAGTAACTGCTCTACACATGCATAAATCAATAGCAGAGTTGTGTGCTGGGCTTGCTAACATAGCTATGAAAGGAAAAGACAGCTTTAAGAAAAACTACAAAACCATCATTCATGTTATATGAATTTTTTTATAGGCAATAGTTTGGAGCTCATGACGTTCACAGAAGCCCACTACTAAGTTGAAATAATTAGAGATGTGCCATACCTCTCACCATAGGCTCAATATTCATTGAGCTTGTTATAAGAAGTACAAAAACAGGATCTCTGTGGTTTGTGCACCAGATTAGGGAACAAATGAACTGCATTTTTGTGATGATCCCTCTTGCTTGGGAGCCTGAAATCATGCCATAGGTACCCACCCCCGGCCACCAGCAGGAGATAACGGGGTAGGGTTACCAGAGCTAGGTAGGGAAATTCCTAGAGATTTGGGAATGGAGCCTGGGGAGGGCAGGGAGCTCAGTGGAGCACAATGCCATAGAGTCCACCCTCCAAATCCTCCATTTTCTCCAGGGGAACTGATCTCTGTAGTCTGGAGATGAGCTGTAATTCCGGGAGATCCCCATGTCCCACCTGGAGGCCGGCATTCCTACATCATAGGCTTGTATAGGCTGCCTGATTTGCTCCCTCTTCTGAACCATCAGTCCTCATCTTATCAAAGGGCTTGGTGTCTTTTCTGGAATGGGAAAATAGAAAACAAAAAGAAGAGATACAAAGAAATGCAGTTTTCCCCATACAACAATTGCTCTTTAGGAATGTGGCACCTTCCTTTTTGTGCTTATCATCACTTGGACATAGGTTTGACACAGTTGCCATGTGGATATGGCCTGGGAGCAAGCTGAGACAAGTGGCAGATGTAGATTGGCCCATCTGCTCCTCTTGGCCAGGTCTAGCTGGCCCACCAAGCCTGCTTGGCTCTGATGTGGCTGGCAGAGGAGGTGACAGGTAAGTGTATACCTGCTGCTGCCACTACCAGCAGGGTCTGAGCTGCATGGCCCTTGCAGCATTTCCAGCACTGATGGGGCTCCATTGGTTTTACTGAAAATATTTATATCCTGCTGTGAAGACAGAAAGACCATTTTTAGTCACTTTTATTCACTTTCATTCACTTTTTATTCAGATAGACATGACTTTTACTGGAGAATAGATATGTGTTGGATCTCGAAGACATTGATGAACAACCTAGAAAGTGTGAAAAGTCTGCCAAAAACACTAGCAGACCACACTCCTCTGGAGCTTACATGGGTTTTCCATCATCAGGGAAGCAGAAGATGGAGATTGAATGATAATATTTTACTTAAAGAAGTTGTTACTCAATGTAAAAGAGATCTGAAGGAATTTTTTGACATCAACAATACACTGGATGTTACCCAAGCCATGATATGGGATACAAGCAAGGCTTTTATGAGGGGCAAGCTGAGTGCCATAAATGCGAAATTTAAAAAACAAAAACAAGAGCACAGAGAGGAACTAATTGGAGAGTTAAAGAAATTAGAAGATCAACATATTAGAACAGATAGATAGATAGATAGATAGATAGATAGATAGATAGATAGATAGATAGATAGATAGATAGGTAAGTAGGTAGGTAGGTAGGTAGGTAGGTAGGTAGGTAGATAGATAGATAGATAGATAGATAGATAGATAGATAGATAGATAGATAGATAGATAGATAGATAGTTTATTTGCGGCCCTTGGTCAGATAAAACAAGATACATGGACTAAAATGGTCTTACCGACAAAGGTTTACAGTCCGAGTCTTAAATCACTTAAAAAACTAAAAATAATAAAATAAATAACATCCAAGTTACATCTGCCATTTGGACTAAGAGACTACTCTGTGGCAACGAATTTTCATTGCAGCAGTACAAAATTTTGCTACCTGAGGGGTGATTGAGGGATTATCGTAGGAGCTTTTCTATCTTTTCTCTTTCCCTGTCGGGTCCCATTCTCATTATAAGGGGCTCAATAAACTTAGAGTGGGGTATAGTGTAAAAGTTATAGTTCATGAGAACATGTTCAGTGGTTTCCAAATCCCCAGATTTGCAGGGGCATAGTCTCTCTGTATTACAGTGGTGGGGAACCTCCCGCCTACAGAGGGCCCCCTGCATGGCCCCTCCCCGCTTCAACCCCCGGCTGGCTGGCAAGCACGCTTCCCGCGTGGCCGCCAAGGGCCCCCTGCACAGCCCCTCCCCGCTCCAATCCCTGGCTGGCTGGCGCGCACGCTTCCCGCGTGGCCGTCAAGGGCCCCCTGCACAGCCCCTCCCCACTTGAACCCCCAACCGGTACACGCTCCCTGCGTGGCAGCAAAGAGCCCCCTGCACAGCCCCTCCCTGCTTGAACCTCCAGCTGGCTGGTGCGCACACTTCCCGCGCAGCCACCGAGAGCCCCCTGCATGGCCCCTCCCCGCTTGAAACCCTGGCCAGCATGCGCTTCCCGCACAGCCGCCACGAGCCTCCTGCACGGCCCCTCCCCGCTTGAACCCCTGGCTGGCTGGCACACACACTTCCCCTACGGCCGCCAAGAAGAAAGAAGATAGCGAGATTTGGAACCAAACTATCACAATACAAGAAACTGCAAGTGCCATTGCAAATTTGAAAATTTGAAACTTGACAACGCACCAGGACCAGATGGACTTTCAGCAAAATATTATAAAGTCTTTGAAGAAGAAATAGTACTTCATCTCCAGAAAACAATGAATGATATAGCACAGACTGGGAAAATTCCCCAATCTTGGCAAGAGGCATATATCTCTCTGATCTCTAAAGAAGGAAATGACCCTACATTACCTTCTGCATACAGGCCAATATTGTTACTAAATGTGGATTACAAACTACTTGCATCTATAATAGCTGAAAGGTTGAAGAAGAAAATAGATAAGATAATTCACCCAGACCAGACTGGATTTATCCCAAAAAGACAGATGTGTTAGAAATGTGCAGTTCACACTAAATGCTATTGAACATATTAATAACAAAAAGACAAAAGCTGTGCTTGTCTTCCTGGATGCAGAAAAAGCATTTGATAATATTCTTTGGACTTTCTTGTTAAAAATTTTAGAAATATTGAATTGTGGAGACAGGTTCCTCAAGTGGATAAAAAGCATATATTCTATACAGGCTGCAAAACTTTTAATAAATGGCAAATTATCAGAAGAAGTTTATATCAGCAAGGGGACTAGGCAAGGATGCCCTCTCTCACCATTGCTGTTCGATATCATGCTGGAAGAGTTGGCAAATAGAATAAGAAATGACTCTAAAATTGAAGGCCTAAAAACACAAATAGAAGAATTTAAGCTCAAATACTATGTGGATGATGTTGTTCTAACTATAAAGAATCCACAAGACTCAATACAATATCTTTTTGAGCAGAGAAAGAATTATGAAAATTTCTCCAGATATAAAATAAATAAGTTGAAAACAAAAATAATCTTTGAAAATCTGGACCAGACAGAAAAGGTTGAAACTGAAAATAAACCAGGATGTAAAATTGCACAGGAGCTAGTGAAATATCTTGGAATAAATGTCACAGGACAAAAAGAGACATTATTTAAAGACTATTACAAGATGGTCTGGGAAATGATAGAGCAAGATTTGAGGAGATGGAATAAATTAAAGATATGGTTGGGCAGAATCTCCACTGTGAAAATTAACAATCTACCCAGATTGAATTTTTTATTTCAGATTATTCTGATTGTTTTGGAAGACAAAACTTTAGAAACTTGGCAGAGACAAATTAACAAATTCATTTGGAATGGAAAAAAACAAACCAAGGATTAAATTTAAAGTGATGCAGGATGATAAAAAGAGAGGAGGCTTGGCTGTGCCCAATTTAAAATGATACTATCAGGCTGTGGGTTTAGTTTGGATAATGGACTGGATCAAGAATCCAGATGAGAACATATTAGAATTGGAAAAAGGAGACTGGAAACAAGGACTTCATTATTATCTCTGGGAAGCCAAAAAGCAAGAAATACTAAAGCATCGTCACGTGATAAAAGAAGCACAATGAAAATCTGGATGAAGAATAAAATTAGACTAAGTCCATCTCCACCTCTTTTGATGTCCCCAAATGAACCTTATTACAATGCTGCTGAAAAAAAGACTATGGATTTCATAAGGTATCAGGATATGATTAATAAACAAGGACAAATTGAGCCTTGGGAGAAGTTCAAATCAGAGAAAAAGAAGATAGGATTGTGTATGGAAGTAACAGGTATATGACTTTAAGAATGTTACTTGCCAGAGGGTGATTAAGTGTTTAACCTTGATTGGTGGGGGAGGTTTTTTAAGGCACTTGCCTCGGCTTGGAAAAAATCTTTTTTTTCTTTCTCTTTCGACAGCCTTTACTAGTTAGTGGAATTATTTTCTTTTGCTTGTTTTGAATGGAGAACGTTGCTTTTATCTTCTTGAAAATAAACCTTGTTTTATAAAATTAACGAGAGAAGCCGTGCATGTTGTGGTGCGACTTTCCCGGGGGAGAACCAAAGGCCGATGAAATAAGGTTTGGACAAAGAAGAGCCTTCAACCTTGTAGTCAGACGAACTGTACCTTGCCCAGGGGGAGTTTGGAAGGGCTGTTATCAGCATTCCAAACCCGGACAAGAAGTTGCTGGCTC
The DNA here is from genome assembly GCF_029931775.1 of Euleptes europaea. Classification (NCBI taxonomy): domain Eukaryota; kingdom Metazoa; phylum Chordata; class Lepidosauria; order Squamata; family Sphaerodactylidae; genus Euleptes; species Euleptes europaea. The sequence goes on along the minus strand of NC_079315.1, from coordinate 52,221,588 downwards.
ATACAGGTTGTTAACTTATAACCAATTGATGGGAAGAATTTGGCAGGATTGTTTTGAAGATGGGAAACTCAGAGAAAATACGGACTTCAAGAATCTGATAAACAAGGAAAAAGACCATTTACTGGGTAAAATATACAAACTACTCCTTAAATATGAAACAGAAACAGAACAAGTGAAAGTTTGTATGGTGAAATGGATGCAAATTTTGGGAAAAGAAATCACGATTCAACAGTGGGAACAATTATGGACAAAATCAATAAAATTTAGCGCCAGTCAAAATCTAAGAGAGAACTGGTATAAACTGTTCTACAGACGTTATATAACTCCAACGAACATTTAAAAAATGAATAAAAATGCAGACAGCAGATGCTGGAAATGTAAAGAACAAGATGGGACATATTTTCATACTTGGTGGTCGTACAAGAAGAGCAAAAAATTTTGGATTCAAGTACATCAAGAAATGTAAAAAGTTTTAAAAATTAACTTTCCTCTAGACCCGGAAATTATGCTGTTGGGACTAATATCACCAACTATTGAGAAAGATAAAAGAGAACTATTTTACTACATGACAACAGCTGCCAGAGTTGTATTTGCAACAAAGTGGAAACAGGAAGAAACCCAAGAAATAGATACTTGCCAAGAGAAAGTGGCCAAATTGACACATTTGCTGAAAAAAAGATGAATGAAAGAGTGGCATAGAAAATGGAAATCTTACTATGAATACATAAAATTGTAATGCTTAAGAATAGCAAATAACCCAATAGTTTAGTAACAATTTAGCAGTATGACATTATAGCCATCATATTTAAATCATAAACTCATAAAATATGTAAACAAGTATCATAGTGGCATAAAATTATAAGCCAAATATAATTAAGTTCCCATTCTCAAGTGTTCAATGTAGGTGATATTATGTTAGGTTTTTTAACTACCAGTAAGTACTAACAAGTATATTCACAAATACAGTTCTATAGTGAGGATAACCTAAAATAAATACTAACAGACATAAGACTCAGTTGAATGAGGCACACTTGATATTATGTTAGGTTTTTACATTAGATTTTGTGTTAGAATTTATGTTAGATTTTGTATCTATGCTATGGGTTATGTGTTTTGTTATTGTTTGTATAACTTTATAAATTGAAATAAAAATTTAATTAAAAAAAGATTTGTTGTCCAGTTTAGACAACTTAATAAACACCTGCCCTTGGCAGGATTAGAACTCAGGGTTAAGTAGGCCAGATAGCTGAGCCACAAAGCTTCCTCCCCTTTCTCTGGACAGGATTGGAACTCAGGCAATCAAAACAGGCAAGCCAAATGACCACAACAGAAGGAGAAAAGCACCTCTGTTGTATTTTTTCTGAAGCCCTTTTGAGTAGATCAAACAGTTGAGGGTGGGAAAGAGAAGCTGCGTGGCTTCATTTTGAACTGATGCCTTCCGCTGCACATGAACTGCAGGCCCCAAGGGGTAACGCAAGCGCATGAAGTGTTTGTGGTCTAATTTAGAACCCCACAAAAAGCCAGATTCAAGTGTTCAAGAATGCTGTTCACAATTTGCTGTGAAACTGCAATTTGATCAGAGTAGTGGGTCTCTGTCATTCATCCTGTGATTTTAGAAGTGGCATAAGGAGAAAGTTGCCACTACATTGGGCGAGTGGGAAAGATTGTATCAACAAAGTTGTGTCACTTAGGTAATTAATAAAAGTACAAGAGGCAGCACCTGGCTTGTGCTTGATTCTTGCACTCTTAAATACTGACCTTTCCACACAATTTTTCCTGAATGAAATGCCATTTTGTTATCCATTGTGTGATAGCTGGCGATTTTTAGTCCAGACCATACTTATGATGTGGAGATATATTTAATATAATTTAAACTGCAATATTTAGTCACAAGGAAAACATAACTCCTTTCCAGTTGCCATGCCTATTGTGAGTTTTGTGCAGAATGTGCTTGCTTGACTATATCGTGGACCTGAATTGGACAGTGCTTGTGATGTCACCAAAGATGAGCAACAAAACTTCAGCCTTCATGCCCATTCTATTTTGTGATTTTTAACCTTTAGTTCAGTTATACAAATTTTATGTGCTAGCAGTGTTATGACTGTAGAACAACTATTCCCCAAATGGTTTCCGTAGAATCCCCAGTGCTACCAGTTCCTTCCTGCAAATATATCACAATTATTATGTGGTTAACATTCTTTCAGAAAGTTTAATAAAACTTTCAGAAAGTTTAATAAAACAGCCAAAGGAATTGCTCCTTTTTGCTTTTATCTGTCCTGATCATGACTATATGATTTCAAATATGAACATTAAAAGAAAAGATTAAGAAGCAATTGTTTTTGCTGTACATGATAATTAAAGCCTGACCTGCAGAAAAAGACATTGACTATTTAAGGGTCAATCAATCATCTTTCTTACAGTCATTGACCAGCATTACAAACAATATGAAAAATCAGTCAAATTACACAAAACTTAGTTTATGGGAATAAATTTAAAATGTGACCTTTAAAAAAACCCATTTAAGACCATTTTAAATCTGCCACAACTATAGTTTTCCAGACCCTTCTTATCACACAAAATCTGGCAACTTAGCACAATGTCTAAGAGTTCTTATCTGATAGCAAATAGTCCAATTTAGTTTTATCAGTTTCACCAGAAATCCTAACTAATAGCAGATTAATAAATTTTAGTCTAGCCGCCTTAGAGTAAGGACATCTCAACAGCATATGTTCTGTTGTTTCTACCTCATGTAATGGGCATGAACACAACCTTTCTAGGTATGGAATTTGCCTTCAAGCACCGCAGAGGGAAGTGCTGCACACCTGGCAAGGGTAAATGCTCTTCTAGGTCATTTATGCATGGGCACTTGGACTCACGTTCGGTCCCGGTCTGGCTCGGTTGTTCCTTGGAGCTCTGAACGAGTTCTCCATCCATTAGAAATGACTTCACTGCCAGCCCTTGCAATGTCCAGGTCTTCCTATTCCTCTGTTAATCTGACTTTTCCCTCTAACCTGAGCTCAGCCCAGCTGAAATCTTCATGCAGATGGCAAAACCGGGCCACAAAAAAATTGATTTCTCTCACAGCCAATCACAAAGCAGAGTGTAAAGAGGTGGAGATTCAAATATTTTCTGCTTCCTCGGAGCTCTTTCTGAGCAAAAGAAAGGTGTTTTAAAATGGAGGTTTGGATTTCTCCCCCCCCCCTCTTTCAGATTGCTTTGTTTTTTGTTTTTTGTTCTTAAAATGCATTTTTATGCGGCAATCGGGTTTTGTGGGGGAATCTTCTCTCACAAGGAGCATTGCAATTACAAAGCAGAATTTAAAGGGGCGAGACTTGAGCATGGAGGCTGCTGGTGCAGAGATTTCCAACAGTAAAGTATGGATCCAGCCAGCAATGAACCTCAGGCAAAGCTCTCATGCATAAATGACCCTAGAGTTGTTAATTTCCAACAAGGCCAAGTAGGCTGCTGGAACAACATTTGCATGTTTAAGGGCCAATTCAGGTATGTCATAGCCACACAAATTACCAGGGAACTATTAATTATCCAATAATTAACTACTAATTAGGAGGAGGAGGAGCTTGCCCACGGAAATGCAAATTTCTGGGATTTTTTTGTGAGAATATAGTGTTCTATTAAAGTGCCTATATGGAGCTCACTTCCAGATGATTGTAAAAAATGAATGCCTCACTAGGGGCATAAGTTCTGAAGCATCCTTAGTTTAACGTCAGTGGCAAGGTATCTATGCCTTCCATTTTGTGCCCCATTAACTGCCATGTGAAGGATTTACAGTAGATGTGCCGTGTGTGTTTGTGTGCGTAAAGTGCCCTCCAGTCGCAGCTGACTTATGGCCACCCCGTAGGGTTTTCAAGGCAACAGACATTCAGAGGTGGTTTGCCATTGCTTGCCTCTGCATCATGCCTCTGATAATCTTTGGAGGACTCCCATTCAAATACTAGCCAGGGTCAGGGCTGAGACTGGCCCGAGGTCCCCCAGCAAGTTTCCATGGCAGAGTGGGGATTTGAACATGGGTCTCCCAGATCCTAGTCTGATACCTTAACCACCACATGTATGGAGTAAATCAGTATGGAGTAAATCAGAAAGAATTATGCTAGTTTTTGGTGATTTGACCTACTACTCTAATCCAATTTAGGGTACATATTAAAAGATGTTAGTGTTAAAGAATGGCGTCTGCAGTGGTTTCAGTGGAGAACATGGGAATAAAAAGGTTGCTTACAGGAGGCAGATATCATAAGAGGACCTATGGCACACTGGTGGCTGATTATGGTGCTGCTGCTTGCATACAGACAATGCTTAGTGAGATTGGTGGGTCCTTTGTATATGCATTGTTTATTTTTAAATTGGAGAAATTCTGCAAAATCCAAGACTGCCAATGGAAGAGTACAGCTGTTATCACAGTGCTTTGGAAAGTATATTCCCGTCAGTCTAACCTGATGAGCACATTGTGTTACAACAGGTCAATACTGCTTAACTGGGCTGAGATCTGGCACACTGTTACTTCCACTGGAATAATTGAAATATAAGAGCCAGTGCTGTGGTGTGGTTAGAGTATTAAAGTTGACCTCAGAAGATGCAGGTCCAACTCACTGGTCACCATGAAACTCACTAGGTGATATTGGGTCATCATTCTCTCTCAGCCTAACCTCCCTCACATAATGGGAGATATTCACCCTGATATCACTAGTTCTGTTGCAAGATTTTCGGCGGAGGTGATATCACTCAAACGTCAAAACAAAACAAGCATGTAAGCTGCGAGTTGAATGTTGAAATAAATTTTGTAATTTCAATGAGGCTGGTTCAGGGGGAATATATTGTTATGGTATTGGTGATGCTATGTTTAGTAATTGTTTTCTACTGTGTTTTAACCTTTATACGTTGGGTGTTGTAAATTGATTATTTGGTGTTGTATTATGTATTATTGTTATGGTTAAGCTCAAGACCTTTGATCAAAGGAGCTAGTAAATAAATGGAATGGAACACCTGTGGTGTGAGAATGGAATGAATATCCAGATTGACTGATGAAAAATCTGTTCCCTGCTTGGAGCCAGATTGTGTGCTGAACCAGCAGGTGTTTCAACATCTTTAGCAGTCATACAACAAAAAAGCGCAAGTATTTCAGAATATGGTCTGTATAACCAGTGCTCTTCCAAACTGCTGAACTTTCTCCCATTCTCTAAAGACAGCCCTTTATTGCAGCCTTTCAGAGTACACGGACTGCACCACATTTGAAACAGCTGTAGGTGGCCAAAGCATTCACTACCAGGGTTGGAGCAGCTCTGGCAAACACCACCTTATTATTAATGAAAATGTCAGCACAATGGAAAAATCTAACGCTGCAGCCATCCGGTTGTCGTTTCCTCTTTGGCATCTGCTGACCTGTCCTCTGAATCCCTGCACTGTAAACTTGAACAACAGGGCTGTAACTTGTAAAGCCTTTATGAATTGGCCACAATCTTACCCTGCATTTCATGTACCTTGTTACAATTGGGAATGATTCTCAACTGAAAATGTAAAAGATACAGGCTATGCAAATAGTGTTCACTATTTAAATAAATCTTCGATTGATTGTAGCATTAGAGTAGTAAGAGATCACAAAGAAGTCACAACTGTTTGCATTGTAGGGTATGTGGCTTCATTCAGTGCTAAATTTGTTCATTTCAGTTGAATGCTGGTGCAGGAAACATATCAGAACCTGCAGCAGAATGAACATCAAAATAAAGGGAACCAGAATGAACCCACTATTTGCTATTATAATTATTTTCTTCTCTACAGCAAAAGAAGCTACCAAAATTTAAATATGGCCAATTTAGAAACTTTAAAAAGCAATCTGTTTGGACATTGATAATAGTTAAAATGACATAAAGATCAACTGGTTTTGAACACACAATTTCACATAATTTCTCCAATTGGAGCCAGAATTTTCATTAATAAAAAAGCAGGGTTTATTTTATTGTCAGACAAAACTCTTTTACTAAGCATGAGTGTGCACTTTCTAGCCAGGTATGTATTCTGTCAGCATTACATTCACTTCCTTAAACAAATGTTACCATAGTGTCATAGTTGGGATTGGCCGTTTTTGATACTTTCTCTCTTACAGTTATACTCCAGAACCAATATGACTGAAGAAAACAGCAAGTTCCACACTAAATGGTAGTGTGGAAGAAATGTATTGAAAAGTATATTGGTTTTGATTTGATCAGTGTACTGTCTGTTCTGCATTGCCTTGTGCTGATGATCATCAAGAGGGAAAACAACACTAACTAGGAAGAAACATCTGCCTGCTGTAAAAATGAATGTAGGGATGTGCATTCAGGGTGGGGAGAAGCAGGTGATGGGATCAGACATTAGGAGGAGCAGTAGAAAGGTCTGCCTAATCATGACAATTCCCTGGGTTGACATTTGTTGTGTTGGCCTTGCCATACTGGCACGTGGGTCTGCTGGGATTCTCTAATTTGGCATTGGTAGGCTTGCTAGTTCTGTTTGCACTTGGGGGCTTTTGGCCAGTGGTTGCTTGTGTGTATTTGGCTATTGGCTTCTTTGCCATGGAGAAAGCATGGAATTCCCCACCCCCCACCCGAGTAATCAATGGGGGCAAGTAGGACAGCTGGGGGAACTTTGTTCAGGGGTCCATGGAATTGGTCACCTTGATCAATTCACTTGAAACTTTGGAGGTCTTCAGTGGACAAGCAGGATGATGTTTTCTGAAATACCATCTCTGGAGGAATCATGTCATACTCTGAAGCTTTCCCTAACTTTAATTGGTCAATTAACTTCAGTTATCGTAACTGGTGGCCAGGGAGGAAGATTTTCTAAATCAACATCAGGCAAAACCCCTATATTGGCTCTACAGCATAAAGTGCTTGAAAATATGTCTTCCAAGAATTGGCAGGGACTGCACACCTCAGGGGCCTCTACCTGAAATGTTCCTGAAGCAATATGTTTTTTAGATCTAGCTGCCTGAATAAATTGGGGCCAGAGTGCCCTTCGAGTATCTCTTTTTTAATTAGCATTTTATATTGTTGCTTTTGAGTTTGTAATTCAGGAGGAATGGTTCTGGCATGACTCAGCCTATGTTGATTGAACTGGAATATGAATTATTTCTTAAGTGTAACACACTCATGGTTGAACTAGGGTTTTGAGGTGCGTTTTGCAGGCAGCTTTAGTTTTCGCTTCTTGCCACCTGCATTGTAGATGATGTTGCATGACAGACTCAAATAATTCTGCCATAATCATCTTGCCATGCACCTGAGAGGTTTTCTTAGAATAAAGCAAGTCCATGCTTTGTTTACTTTCCTAGACTATTATGCCAAGCACAGAGGTTTCCGTTTATTGGGGGAAATTAGCTGGAGACTAGATAGAGCTTTGCAATAGGCTGGCGCGGGGATCTTTTAACCGATTCTGCTCCAGATGAGCAAGGAAGCACTGCTGCTGCTGGATCCTAGAGGAGGAGGTCCCCCTCCCCTTCCTTTCCTTGGGCTGCCAAACTCCAGATGGTGGCTGGAGACTTGGCAACCCTAGCATCTCCTTCCCCCCCCCCCACTAGGAGATCTACGCCTGGTATGACCCCTGAATGATGTTATAGACCTGCAAATGGCCCTTGGCAGGAAAAAGGTTCCCCACCCCTGTACTACAGGAAGGTATAGAAATGAAAATGGCTTATCTTCATCTTCTTTTGTCTTAATGGAAAAGCAGCAACATTCCTTTCAGGGGAGAGTACGGCACACATTGCTGGTTCAACCCAGTCAGCTTGCTAAAGCCTTGGCACAAACAAGATGGATGCCAGGAGATCCCATTCAGACTCTGGCTACACAGCACTGTTTCATCCTTTACACACTAGCTCCAGTCCTGTACCCCTTGCGGGGTGTCCCAGGTTAGTTTAGGGCCTGTTGGGCTACCATAACAAGACCGTTTGATTCTTTTGTAGCCACAATCTCAGGCCAATTCTTTTTTTTTTAAAGATATTTTATTAACATTTTCAAGAAAAAACAAACAAATTATATATACATACATTCACACAGTTTGCACTCCGGGGAGTCTATTTCATCTTACATTTCAAACATCTTATACATTGTTCTTATATTCTACATTTTAGATAATAAATTCCTTCTATACTATATAGTAAATTTTATAAGCTGATCCTTATATATAACAATCTATCCTTTCCATTTAACATAATCAAAATAACATTCCCATTTCTTTTGGGATTCGTCAATCGTCTTCTCTTTCATCAAGCTGGTCAGTCTGGCCATCACAGCAAATTCATTCATCTTTTGTTGCCACTTTTCCAAATCTGGAATATCCTCCTGTTTCCAAGATGCTACCAATACTAGTCTAGCCGCTGTTGTCAGATAGCCAAATATTTCTCTATGGTTTCTGTCCAAGTTATCTGGCTCAATTCCTAGCAACATAGTTTCTGGGTTCAAAGGAAATTTGATTCTTAAAACTTCCTGCATTTCTTGATGAATTTGTATACAAAATTTCTTAACTTCCTTGCATGTCCACCACAAATGAAAATATGTTCCATCTTTGTCTTTACATTTCCAGCACCAGCAGTCATATGATTCATTCATTTTTAATGTCCATTGGTGTGATGTATCATCTAAAAAATTGTTTGTACCAGTTCTCACGTAGATTATTACTGGCCGTGAATTTAATTGACTTGGTCCAAAGTCTTTCCCATTGCTGCAATGTTATCTCCTTTTTAAAAATTTCCATCCATTTTATCATACATGTCTAGACTTGTTCTTGTTCTGTTTCAAATTTAAGTAAAAGTTTATAAATTTTCCCCAAAATATGATCCGTATCTTCACTAATTAAATCTTCAAACTCAGTGTTTTTTCTTATCATCCCCTGTTAGAAACAATCTTGTCGCATTTTCATAATCATTTGATTATAGGTCAGCCAGCCAATATTTATATTCTTCTTAATCTCATTCCATGGTTTTATTTCTTCTTGCTCATTTAACATATCTTGATATCTTACCTTATCTACATTTTCTTCTCTCCCTTGGTTAGATATGTATCTGTAGGGGACATTACCTGTGGAGGTACCAGACTTAATCTGTTTTTGTTTCTAAGCCATGTCTTCATCAATCCATCTTTAATGACATGTTTGTCTCCAAAAATTTCTGAATTCTTTGCTTTCCATAAGTAATAGTGAAATCCCTTATTCCATGTGCCCTTTTCAATATTCAAGTTTGTTTGAACTGGGTTCTTTATCCATTCCTCAATCCATTATAATCCTGCCGCTTGGTAATAAAGCTTGATATTTGCTAGGGCAAGTCCGCTTCTTTTCTTTTCATCTTGCATAATTCTGAAGTTAATTCTTGGTTTCTTTCCTGCCCAAACAAATTTATTGATTTGTCTCTGCCACTCCCTCAACATCTTATCCTCGATTTGTATTGGGAGCATTTGAAAGAGAAATATCAGCCTTGGTAGTAAGTTCATCTTTATAACTGCGATTCTCCCCATCCACAATAAGTTGAGTTTTGCCCATCTTTTTAAATCTTGCTGTATTGTCAACCATATTTTTAGGTAATTGTCTCTTAGCAAGGTATGATTTTTCCCAGTAATGTATATTCCTAGGTATCTAACCGGTTCTTCTGTAATCTTACATCCTGTTAGGATCTGTATATTCTGTTTTTCCAAGTTGTCCAGATTCTCTAAAATGATCTTTGTTTTATTTTTGTTTATTCTATATCCTGATACTCGACTGTATTTCTCTATTTCCTCCATAAGATGTTCTATTGACTCTGCAAGGTTCTCCAATGTTAAGACCACATCATCGGCATAGCATTTTAGTTTATATTCCTCTCCATCAACTTTCAGTCCACCAATTTTCTCATCTTGTCTTATTCTGGTTGCTAATACTTCCAAAGCCACATTAAATAACAACGGCGATAGTGGGCATCCTTGTCTAGTGCCTTTCTTGATTTCAAATTTTTCTGATAATTTCCCATTGATAACCAATCTTGCTGATTGTTGCTGATAAATGCTCTGAATCCATTTAAGATATTTGTTACCGCAGTTTAATTTAGGGAAAGTCTTTAATAAAAAGTCCCATTGAATATTATCAAAAGCTTTTTCAGCATCCAGAAACACAAAGGCTGCTTTTCTTTTCTTCTGTTTTACATGTTCTATAGCATTAATGATAAAGCATACATTATTGCACATAAGTCTTTTCGGGATGAAACCAGTCTGATCTGGATGTATTACTTGTCCTATTTTCTTCTTTAGTCTGTTGGCCAAAATAGAAGCAAAAAATTTATAATCCACATTTAACAAAGTTATGGGTCTGTAAGAAGCTGGTCTTTGAGGATCATTACCTTCTTTGTGAATTAGTGTGATATGAGCTTCTTGCCATGATTCTGGGCACTTCCCAGTTTGTGGAATGTCATTCAACAATGTAAAGCTAGTTTTTCTTCAAAGCATCTATAGTATCGTGCTGTCAAACCATCTGGTCCAGGTGCTTTATCCGTTTTCTGACTTGCAATAGCTGTAGTAATCTCTTACATAGTAATATTCTGATTCCACCAAGAATCATCTTTTTCAAATATTTTTATCTTAGAATCGTTGATATAACAATTTCATCTTGATTATGTCCATTCAAGTGAGATTGATATAGATTCTCAAAATATTTTACAAATTGCTCTTTAATGTCTTTTTCTTTAAAACTGACTTTGTCCATTATCTTGACACCTATTATTGTCTTCTTTTCCATTTGTTTTCTAAGATAATAAGCTAGGTATTTTCCAGGTTTATTTGCACGTTCAAAAAACTTGTTTGCAAATAAAATTTTCTTTTGCATCTCTTCCGTGTCCATCATGTCGATTTCTGTTTTTACCTTTTTTACTTCTTTCAGGATACTGTTTTTTGAAGCTCTTCTATCAAATGCTCTCTGCGCTGTCTTTTTTGTTTTTTAAGTTTGGAGTTAATAGCAATCAATCTTTCTCTCATAAAAGTTTTGCTAGCATCCCACACCATTCTGATCGAAACTTCTGATGAGCAATTTATCTCAAAAAATTCTTTTAATTCTTTTTTGCACTGAAGTATAACCTCTTTTTTCAGTAGCAGATTGTTGTCGAGTCTCCATCTCCTAATTCCCGATCTTCCATATTTCCAAGTCAATTCAATTTGATTATGATTTGAAAGCAGTTTTGGTAAAACTTCTACGGTGTCTAAATTATTTAGTAATCTTTGAAAACCAACACATATCAATTCTTGAATAGGAGTCATGTCTTTGTGAATAGAATGTGTACCCTTTTTTGTGACTGTTTTTAGTTCTCCAGGCATCTTGAATTTCTAAAAGGTAAAGGTCCCCTGTGCAAGCACCAGGTCATTCCAGACCCCTGGGGTGATGTCACATCCCGACATTTCCAAGGCAGACTTTGTTTGCGGGGTGGTAAGTCCATATATTGTTTTACTGATTTTGGGAGGCGACCTCCCTTATGGTTCTTGGATCTGTCAATATTGGGTCTATAACAGCATTCATATCTACAACTGTGATTATTTCTCCTTCTTGCTCTTCTAAGATAATTTGAAATATTTTTTTCAAAAAATTGTTGTCTTTCATTACTTGGTGCATAAATACACATCAATGTCAAAATTTTGCCCTCCATCGATCTTAACTTAATTAAAAGGTATCTTCCCTCTGGATCCTTAACTTCTGCTGTTACTTGAAAATGTGGACTTCTTATATAGATGAGAACTCCTTTCTTTTTTTCCTTTGCCAAGGCAATAGCTGCGTAACCTAATTTTTTGTTCTTTAATAGATGTTCATGAGCTTGTTTGATATGTGTTTCCTGGATACAAATTATGTCCACTTTTTGTTTGTTCAATTGATGAAATACTTTATTTCTTTTAGTGGGTGAATTAAGTCCATTTGCATTCATGGAAACTATCTGCAATTTTTCCATATTGAATTTTAGTAGGCTGCCGCTTCACTCAGTTTAGTTGACTCACCACTCTCTGCTTCCTTCTTTTGCTGGTCCGCACCGTCTTTCCTCTTAGGACTGGTTTTTGGGGAGTCTTTCTTCTTACCCGGGGGACTCGATCTGCCGTTTTTATCTTCTGCTTGTAGGTCTCTTAGCAGTCTGTCTGCTTGTTGTTGATTTTTAATTGTTCTCCTTCCCGTCGGAATTTTTTTCCCCAATCCTGCTGGAATGATCCAACGATATCTGATTCCTTTACTTAATAAGACTTGTCTAAGCTGATTAAATTCTTTTCTTTTTTCCACCACTGAGCTTGGTAGATCTTGGGATATCTGAATTCTCTTGATCTCAGGCCAATTCTGTGACAAACTTCTCAGGTAAGTAGACTGTTTGGTTCATGGTCTCTAAAATCAAGATAATTGGTAAGTGGTCCCTTTTGTGATGTTTCCCTACCTTTAAATGGGGCACAGATTCAAGTAGATTATGTGAAACCAGAACCAAATCAATAGTGCTGGCACTGCAGCCTGACAAATACATAAACTCCCCAGGAATGACTCCCGTGACTGCACCATTCAAAATAAAAAGATCCAGTCGAATAGTAAATTGGGCTAAGTGAAACCCCTTCCAATTTAATTTTATGTCTTTAGACTGCCTGAGGAAGAGATCTACTGACTCACGTATCAGAGGAGCAGCACTGGCATAATTTGTTTTAAAAATAAGCACTCTAGCCCCACTGATTTGGGAAGACATTGCAGTTTTCAACAGGGCTCATTTCCAAGAATGGCTGCTTTACAACTTGCTCCTGTATAGACCTAAGCACACATGAGCCTGTGGATTTCAACTCCTCAGAGGCTCAGATCAGGATGGTAAATTGCTTTGAATCTCTATAGGCTTGTTCTCCAGAGTTTTGTGTGGCTTTCCTATTGCAATAATAGTGTAGTGGGTTGCTATGGCATAGTTCCTCCTACTCTACTGACTCTGTGTTAGGGAAATAAAATTGGAAATGTCCTATTTTCTGTCAAGAACAGTATGCCATCAACAGATTGTATGCTAAGAAGTTCTCTGCAAAACAACCAATCAGATACTATTCTAGATTTTAAGACTGGCCCTTTCATCCCTTATCCCTTCTCAAGCTGCTCCTTAGAATCTTTCAAAGGGATCTCTAAGCAGACAGAGGTACATCTGAAACAGAACTTTTCATTGCCAATGTACACCTTTGGATCAGTCAATTTCTTTTGTAATCAGTTGAGACCTCCAGAGATGAAATATGGCGCCCCATCAATTACTACCCGGGATAACCCAAGCACCCATGAACAGAAGGAAATCAGAGAAAATTTGTCTTACCAGCTCCCAATGGGCCACTCTGCTCCTCCCCATAAAGTTGCAACTGAAGATGAGGAGGGGGAAACGGAGGGGGCCTTCCTGCACAAAACGTCAGATAGTATAGGAAGGCTGCAGCAAGGAAACTGGTCAATTTTGTCCACTGCAGTGGCTTAAGTGTTTGCGCTGATCATGCAAGGAGAAGGCTTTGTAGAAGATTGCACACAATTTCACATGACATCCCCATCTTGCTGCAGCTCCATGCTTCATGGCATATTTAAGTTCAAGAACTCTCTTATCCTTTATACCAAGTGCAAGGAGAACCCTGCTATGACCAACTCCCTTATATTTGCAGGAACTTGGATCCAATCAAACCCCTTCCTTTCTTACTCAAGTCTAAACATGCGGTCTGGAAAAGGAACATTCTTCAGTTGAAGTAATAAAAGAAGGTATCCTTCCATCTGAGGATTTTGCTTCCAAAACAAAAAGATCTGTGCCATTTTGCAAAAAAAATGCTGCTTGGAGCATATGTGTGGCAGAGACCAGGATGGAGGAGCACTTTGGGGTTGTGGCTAAGGAGATCTCAACATCAGCATGTGCAACAAAAGCTACTGTAGAGCTTATAGTCAAGAGAAGCCAGGTCAATACCAGCAAGTAGTCCTTATGGCCATTCAAGAAGCAAGTTCCACATAGAGAGCCCACAGTACAGATTAGCAAGGTTGTCATTAGAGAGGAAATAGCAAAAACCAAATAAACCTTAAAATGTGCCTTGTGGCATAAAAAGTAACTCCACATCAGAAATATAAAAACTGGGGGAGAGGTCACTGGAAATAAAGGAGACTTGTGACCAATATAACGTTCCTGTGTTCTCCACAGGCAGTTCTCTGTGCTGGTGTACCCAAATGTGATTCTAGGGCCAAATTAATAAATCGTTTGTGAACAGCACCAGCTTTGAGAACCTATAGCTATGAGAACATGGCTATGTACCCTTTGAAGATTCTGCTCTTAGTTTTTGTACACAGCCTTGGTTTCACCTTATAGAAATACATTTAAAAAATAAAATAAGATTTTCTTGTTGTTAGCAGGAATGGGCAGGAACACCTCCCCTATGAGGAAAGGCTAAAGAGTCTAGGACTTCTCAGTTTAGAAAAGAGATAACTAAGGGGGGGGGGACATGATAGAGGTTTATAAAATTATGCACAGGGTGGAGATTAGACAGGTTCACGGAGGATAGGTCTATCAGTGGCTACTAGCCATGGTGACTAAAGGGAACCTCCACATACACAGGCAGTCCACCTCTTAATACCAGTGCCAGGAGGCAACATCAAGGGAAGGCCTCGGCCTCTATGCCCTGTTGTTGGACCTCCAGAGGAACTGGTAGACCACTGTGTGAGACAGGATGCTGGACTAGACAGACCACAGGTCTAATCCAGCACACTCTTCTTATATTCTTATATACATTTATCTTAATTTTATGGGACACATGGATAATATCTAAATCCACATCAACATATTAACTTGGCCTTTTCATCCCTTATCCCCTCCCAAGCTGCTCCTTAGAATCTTTGGAAGTGATCTCTAAGCAGGTAGAGGAACGTCTGAAACAGAACTTTTGAGTGCCAATGTACACCTTTGGATTACTATCATTTACAACTGCATTCACATCTACTGAGAACTCAAACTACACTGCCCAAAGAAATCACAACACCACACACAATTGACTTAAAATATGAACTACTACTTTAGTGACAAGAAGATTTTTTATTGATTAAATGGATTCTGCATTAAATGGATTCTCTGTTGCCAGTTTGCTTCAGCCAACACACTAAGTCATCTTCGTGCTGATTTCCTGCTTATAGAAAAAAGAAGTATTCCTTCCAGTGTATGTGAAATCCCTTTGGGGTGTTTTATGATGGTTGGGAGGGAATACACATTTTGAAATACACAGTCTGTTACAGGCAATGAAAGCAGCCTGGCTTACCCTCACACAGAATCTGGGAAGAAAATTTATCTAAAACGCATCAACTATCAGTTTATATGGCAAGCCTGGCTAGAAATGAGGTTTTATATTACTTATAATTTTAAATGTTTTATCAGCATTTATTGCACCAGCAATTGAAGGGAATTGTTTACTTTATAGTTATGAGTTTCCAACAGTCAAGGACTAGTATTGCTAAGGTAGAATCTCACTTCAGTCAATAGAGGAAAACTTCTGAAAGAGTATGAAGCAACATACAAATGTCATAATGCAATATATAATGAATTTGCATTAACAGTATTCCCTGAGAAAAATTTATTTGGCAGACTACTTGTATCACTTCTGAAACAGCTGTAAACCTCGTTTCAGAAGACAATCTATATATACAGTTTATTCTTCAGTGAACCACACACCAAAGATTTGTTTTTTGGTTGTTGTTTTTTAAAGTACACCAAATACAAGACTATTGATGCTGGTGGTGAAGTTTCTAAAATATCAGAATACCCAGAAAAGGGAACATTTAGGTGTCTCTACATCTAAATTATGCAAAATAGAAATGTGGAAATATCTGGCAAATGTGTGACTTTGGTCTTTTGTCAGTTCCCTTCTCATTTGTTACCAATTCCTGCTAGACATTACCTGAGATTCTCTCTTATGACTCTTGCACCTTTTGATTGGACATCTATACTTTGCACTATGAAAACAAATGTCTTGGCAACCTTAGAGTAAAGATTATTTGAATATCAAATATGATAAAGGCAAACTAAGTGTCTGGTTAACAAAGTGTTAACCTTGCAACCTTGAGGTTTTATGCCTATATTATGCTACAATGGAATGACAGTGATGAGAATCCTTAGGGGAGAGTAGGCAGTCAAGGGAAAGCACACAAAACAGAAGCAGCAGCAGCTAAGTAACTACTTTGTGAATTTTGTATTTTTTTGAAAAAAAAGAACCAAGTGAAAAGAAAGGCACACCTTCCTGTTATCAACAGACAGTGAATGTGTTCTTATTGACCTCCTTATTAGAGGGAGAGTACTATGAAGAACCTAACATTTTAATGTCTGCGTTGATACGGAGCTTTGTCTCTTAAATGCTCTTCCAAGCACTGGACTGCAAAGGGATCAAAGTCAGTGTCAAACTTGTTGGCAAAAAAGTGGTGTTTTCGCAATATCCAGTTCAAGTCTCCAACTCCAAAGACACACACAGAACGTACGTGAATCCCATTACAGGGTGGATAAGGGGCACCCTTGGACACATCCCCCTCAAAGTAATGCCACTTGACAAATCTGGCAAGAGCATTCATATCAGAGACATCATATTTGTCACTAGCGGAAACAGCACCTGGCACTTCAGGGATTCGTTGAATAGTAGCCCACAAGTACTCATCAGGACTGTAAGTGTCTTTAGCCCATTCTATAAAAGCAAGGATTTTGCTGTTTTCTAATACATATCCGACAAACCTCCTACTTACAACGAAGTAGGCACTGCCCGAGAAAATAGGTGTACTGATAGGTGGGTGTTGTTTGTCTATTCCCATATTCTTCACTTTACCATCAACAATTTCATAATGCTTCTTCCACCGTATCTCCTTGTATGAAGGCATCTTCTCTGTTTCCAAACTGTTTTCACCCTTGAGAGCTTTTAGCTTCTCTACTATTTCCTGGTTGGTCTTGATTGGAAAATCCATACCACAAAGGTTGATCAAATACTTCCAGCTTGTACTCCTCCTGTAGAGATCTTTCATGCAGTTGAGGTCTGCTTGCACTCTGCTCCATGAAGCATACACTACACTCTCAAGCTGGCTAGCAATGAAGACATTGTCAAAACATGAAGCAATCCCCTTCACTGCAGCCAAGAATGATTCTGGGGACTTCTTATCTACATGGATGCAGTAATAGTTTTGGGGAGCATATATAGATCTCAGAAGTCTGTCAAGCATATTAATTCTGTGATAAACCACTATTGAGTATGCAAGTGGAAATTCCGCTTCTTCTTTGCTCAGGGGTTCCATAATATATTTCCGTCTCTTTATAAAAGAGGCACAATTAGTTGTCATGTTAATATAATCATTTGTTGTTAGTTTAGGGCTCTTCCTAAAAGACACAGTTAACAACTCCAGCTTTACTTTCTGAATTTCCTCTGGATCACCTTGCAATATCTTGGTACAGTTTACATTACTGTTGGGGTATTCAACTACAAGATCCAGATTCTCATGATGCAGATAATTTGGTTTCTGGTGAATTTTGATAAGGGACAAAGCCCCTGCTGTAAAAACTAACACCACGAGAAACTTGAAGCGTAGGATATGGCAGTGACGAAGTTTCCTTCTCAGCATTTCAGAGAATGTTAAGACCCTTCAGGCATTGAAGTAACTTTCTCTGGAACTCGATCATGCATATAACTTCAGAGGGTTCAGTTTGCATTTCTCAGAAGTAGATGGTTGTCCTGTAAATGAAAACAAAGTGCGTGCAGATTTAGACAATAGATGTGCATTTCATCTGTTCTTTTCAACCTCAGAGTTATAATCCCCATTTCTTAACTTCTTAAAAAAAATTAAAGGCAATTTTGGCAGTGAATTTCAGTTAAAAAATTAATACACTACTGTATTTGTTTTATAGACCTATTTAGTCTGTCAGTGCTCACATTCCAATCCAGGGCCTAGGTTTTTCATATAGCCACTTTATGCTGGAGCCTTGTAAAAACAATTGTTCAGCGAAACAGGCCATTTCTAGAGACAGTTCAAGGTCCCACCACCTATTATATTAACTGTCACTCCAACACCAGCTTATTCTCATTTAGAAAGTACTTAGTAACTTTAAGAGATGTGCAAAAAAATTATTTAAAAACATAAGGCTCTGCCCATGGATTTGAATCTTTAAGTTGCAATGTAAGAGATTCACCAAACTAAAATTAGTTTTTCTCTCAGTAACCAAGATTTTTAGCCCAAGAGCCAATGTGGCAAAGTGTTAGAGTTGGAAGACCCACGGCCCTCAGTTTGTCAGACCTGAGCAAGGCTGTTACCGCACTTGTATTCCCAGCGATGTATTAAGAGTTTGAAAATGTTATAAAAAATACTGTTCGCACTTTCTATGTATTCCCACCGATGTATTAAGAGTTTGAAAACGTTATAACAAATACTGTTCGCACTTTGTTTGGCCCCTTTAGCTGTGAAGACGTCTTCCAACCATTTATAAGCCGTGGTATCCAAAACCCCTTTTAAAGTGATGTTTTTTATAACATTTTCAAACTTAATACATCGCTGTGAATACAAAGTGCGGTAACCCCCTAAGGCTGATAATGAGAGGACATTTCAAAGGACACTGATTCATAGAGTCACCATGAGTCGGAAGAGACTTGATGGCACTGCACACACATACAACTGAAGCCTTCGCATAATGGTGACACAACACCACTCTCCCTCTCCTTACAACTCTTGATTGTATCAGTTGCTGAAGCAAGCAAAACAAATGGCATAAAATAAATTGCTTTAAATAAATGTGTTGATCACCACCCCCAAAAAACTTCCTCCCAGAAGTTTCATAGTTAAATACAAATTAGATACATTTACCACTGGCTGTTCCTAACTTCAGCCCCTCTTAGATTGAGGACGTTTTGGAGGATAGGAAATGGAAGAGACAAGGAGTTTCAGGGAAGGAAAGGGTTTTTCAAACTTTCACACACATTCTATTAGTAAAGCAACAAAATACATATCAAAAATTGAAAGTGCCTGTTTCCACTGATCTGGTAAGCTGTTTAAAAACATACCATTGTTAAGTACATGGAAGTCACCAAAAGAAGGAGAGTGGAGGTTTTTGTTTGTTGTCAGCACATCCCGTATATTTGAAAATCCTGCCTGAGTTTTTCCCTAGAAACAAAATGCTCCCATAGTACTTGGGGGACAGGAGAAAAGGGAAAAGGAGACAACAGTTATTCAGTGGTACCGGGGGAACTGCACAGACATATCCTTTTCAATATGTCTTGTCCTCTTATATAGCCAAGGAACGTGTGTTACATGACTGAATGCCCAAGTTTAACCTACTTTTCCTCTGATCAACAACATAAAAAGGAGATTCTGTATGTACACTTATTCAACTTCACAACTACTAATGTCGATGGTGGGCACTGTGGTTGTGCCACTTGCATCTGGAGTTATTTGAAAACTGCCCTTATACCTTGAAATACTTCAAGAAAAGTCCCCTTCTGTGAGGCACTTGCCTCCGGCAACTAAAATAAATATTCTTTTATTATTTAGTTATTTACACATTTACCTCTTTTACCAAAATCACTACTATGACAGTATAGGGGGTGCAATTTTATATTCTTGCCTCGAGTGCAAAATTAGCCAATTATGGCTCTATTTACTGCAATAACAGTTTAGCAAGAAGCGCTGACTCACTCTAGGTCCTCCAGCAGCAAAAACACCTTTAGGCTATATTACCACCAAGCACAAAGCAAGAGAAGGGAAAACAAGAGAGGCCACACACACAAAGGAATCTCACACCTGTTGGAATATAGCAATGTCTTATGTACAAAGAAGAAGAAAGAAGATCTTGCAGGGAGTAGCAAGAACTAGCTAGACAGACTGTAAGCAAAGTACCATCTTTCTAAAATGGGCTTCTCCTTGTCTGTCTCCAGAATGCTATTCTTAACCTTTTCTTCCAGAACAGTATAGATCTCTGTCTCTCAACTAGCCAGGCAGATAGGTTTATCTCTTCTCTTTCCTATTCAGTTTGTTAGTTCCTAAATAAAGCTTTCTTTACTATTCAATCAATTCAATGTCCTACTATATAGACACTCTGCCAACGATACTACCTTAAGGCTACAATAAATATGTTGGTTGTTAATTTCATAGCTAAACCATCCTCATCCCTAATCCTTCTTTTGGGGCATGCAACTGACAATTTAATTGCTGTCCATTCACACAACTAAGCATCTGTAAATGCACTGTCATACTTCTCTTTCCTGCAGCATTCTCAAGGTAACATATTTCCTGCTTCTCTTATAAACACTATGTTGACCAGTGCTTAGAAAACACATCTCAGTGACAAAAGGTTCCAGATGCAACCTCTGGCATCTCTATCTAAAGCATCTTCAGTAGCAGCTGCTGGGAAAGACTCATATTTGTCTCAGCGACTGAAGAGCTGTTGCCTATCTGAAAGGCAACTTCATAAGGCTATGTAAAATATGGCAACATTTGCACAAAACATAGGGAAGCCAATCCTAAAATGTGATTCCTCAATTATTATTAGCAAGATCTAGCTGTAATCTCTATGCCTGTCATGGTGCTTGAAAGGCACTCAGCACAAGAGGTCAGCAGTCACCTATCTCCCAATATTGGAAGAATCTTTCCCTTTAAGTGGAACTGAAGGTGTGGGGACATTTCTAAGGCTGCTCTAGAAAGGTCCAGTCTGTAGAAAGAGTACATGGCTCCTTCCCACACTACCACTGCTCCTGCATTTAGGATGGGTTAGTGTTGGCATGGGAAGAGGTCTCTCTGTGACTGCCACCCACAGTTGGGCTTTCTGCCATTGTCTGCATGGTAAGAAGCCGCACTCCAGCAGCTTCCATGCCAGGAAGATACCATCAGAACAAATGCAGAGATGGGTTCTTGTTCGATCTGAGAGATTACCAGGGAGACTACATTTGCTATCCATCTTGCTGTAGTTGCTTTTGTTCTCTGACAAAAGTTATGAAATTGGGATAATGTTGCTGGGGAAGGTAGGTCACCTAATGCTCTGAGCAGTAAGCCACTTTTAAAATGGATCCTGAAACAGACAACATGCATTCTCCCCTGCTGATGATTAAGAAGATCAAAGAGATGAGGTCTGAGCCAGAATTAGCAACACATTTTCAACCCTTTATGCTTCATACCCATGTATTTGGATTCTTTAATAAGCCTTATATGATTAACTGTAACTTAAACTGTCTCTGGACTTGAGTTACCCTTGCCTATTTAATGCCAAAAATCACTCGTCTTTTAAAATTATTGCTAGAAGTTCTCTTTGTAAGAGGTGATCCTGAGGACTCTCTGAGATGTCTACTACTGCTTTGCAGGTAGAGGTGTCAGTCATAGGGCTCTGTAGTCTTATTGTACCAGGAAGTGAAATATTTGCACATCCTTTATCAGCAACAGAATGTTAGGAGAATTTATGTTCATTTGACTGAGGAGGACCTGACTTGCATAGCCCAGGCCAGACTGATCTTTTCAATATCAGAAGCTAAGCAGGGTTGACCCTGGTTAGTATTTGGATGGGAGACCACCAAGGAATACCAGGGTTATCACACAGAGGCAGGCAATGGCAAACCACCTCTGACTGTCTCTTGCCTGGAACACCCTACGGCAGTGATGGCGAACCTTTTAGAGACTGAGTGCCCAAACTGCAACCCAAAACCCACTTATTTATCACAAAGTGCCAACACGACAATTTAACCTGAATACTGAGGATTTAGTTTAGAAAAAACAACTCATACATTAACATCTTTTGCCTTAAAAGACAAACACAGTCCATCTCCTCCCCAAACCCCACCCTCCTCAGGCTCCACCCCAGAAATCTCCATGTATTTCCCAACCTGGAGCTGGCAACCCTAATGGGAAGCCTACCTTAAAAAGAAGGACCCAAAGAGGCTCCGAAGGTGACCAGCCTCATCACGCCCGCTTTTGAGATGGAAGAGTCTAGTTTGCACTTTGGCAGAGTTTTCTTTTGTAGAAAGGAGTCTGCTCAAGGTGAGACAGTTTGCAGATGTGGGCATTGGAAAGAAAGGGAGAGATAAAGGGGGCGAGGTGATCCGAAATATTTGGGACCTAGCATGTCGTGAGATTGTGTTCACACCTGATCAGTATGGCTAGGACTGGAAAAAATGGCAAGGTATACCAAAGAGTTGAGCAAGCATTTCTATGGTTCTCATCCAGCAGAGCCTTGGGCTGGATCAGAATTAGCCCTGACTCCTCTCCCCCCATTGCTGCTGGCAAAACACGTGGGCCCAGCAAAAAGCAGCATAACCAAATGAGCAACTGTCTCCGTTTCCTTAGGTATGGTCTGAAAGACAGAGAAACGCAGGCTGCGGGCTGAACGTGCATGTGCATGCATGCATGGGGGGGCGAGAATTGGGCAAGGAGATCTTGGCGGGTGGGGGAGGGGCGTGGGCCGCTGCCGGGAATGGCGCAGGGACAGAAACGTGGGGATGGAGGAAAAAAGAAAGAATGAATGAATGGGAGGTTGGGGGGAGGAGGGAAAGAAAGGAGAATTGGCTCGACCAGGCCGCGAAGGATGCAGCGGACGCAGCGGGTCCGTATGGGCGGAGGGCGAGGTGGCCGAGGGAACAGCGGGAGGGAAAGGGAGGAGCCAGACACTGCGGCAACACAGCACAGGGGCGGTGGAGCCCAAGAGACGACAATGCCGGGAACTGCGCTGCGGCAAGGAGCTCAGCTACAGCCTCACCCGTCCAAGGTGGAGACAGGCAGGGCAGAGCTGGAGAGGAAAGCAGGAGCTGACAAACAGCTGAGCTGCGGCTGCAGCTCAGCTGAGAGAGAGGGAGGGGCCCAGACGCTGACCAAGGAGGCCTTTTGGAGCCCCGGAAATGCAAGACGGGAGGCTCGGGAGGGGGCGGACATTGCTGCCGTGTGCCCGGCCCTCTCACGCAACAGCAGCGAGCCACTTCAAGGCAGACCTGCGCATGCCCACAGAGAGGGCTCTGCATGCCAACTCTGGCATGCGTGTCATAGGTTCGCCAACACTGCCCTACGGGGTTGCCATAACCCAGCTGCGACTTTATGGTAAAAACAAAAAAACGGAGGACTTTGAGTGCATGTGTGTATGAAAAATCAGGGATGATGCTCAGAGATATATGCTGATGGGGAATTAGTCCTTCAGCTCAAATCCCTGATCTAGGCTGATAATATCTCTAGTTGAGCAACCCTAGATCAATTTCCTAGGGATTAGGCTCACTTTCAGTCAGAAATCCCTCTTTAGGTGTTTGTTTTATGAGGGAGTGACTAATGGATGCCAAAAGAAGGTAGATGAAAACAAAAATTATACTTCTGCACTGCCCCCTCACCGCATATAAGTCATTTTTAGGTAACTGCCCATATATATTTTTTAACATATGGGTTTTATCAGTCCAAAAAATAGCAGTATAAAACAAGTTGACCATGTTAAAGGATTGAACTCTAAGGACTATACCATGTTACAGACATTAATTGGTTTTAATTTATGGTACAACAGAGGTTTTTTCCCTGAAGGAATACAGTACTGCAGTTGCAGCAGTACTTTGTGTTTGTATAACAAGTTCAATTTACCAAATTAAATATATGTGCCTTAACCCAGTGTTAATGTCATTATTGCAGATTAGAAGGCTCTTTTCAGATTAGCCCTATCTCCATCTGAATTAAAGTTTAAATTCAGAATAGTCATTACTTTAATCCATAACAACTGTCTATGCAGACACATAGCTATTTTAATTAACATGGTTTACATAAAGAAAATAAATAATGAAATGTCATAAGCACTAAAGCAATCTTTTTTATTTCAGTACCTTAAGTTTAACTAATGCACAAACTTTTATCCATAGTGGTTTGTAGTGTTGCAGAAGTAGAACGGGGATGGGAGAGAATAGCCATCATGATTAACAAAGGAACGTACCTATTGGATTACCTTCATAATATTATTTCTTAAATTTAAACTGCAATGTAATGGTAATATTAATTACTTCTTTGCTACCTTTTCCACAGGTCACATTCTTTTTTGGACAAATTCGTGTCCAGTCTGTATGCTCAGCTCTATTCTTCTGGGATTCATAAATCTATATACTATTTCCCAAGTGTGCCCCTTATCTGTGGATATCTAAATCCTCAGATTGGGGCCACACCCAAACCCGTTTTTTCTACAAACTTGGAGGACCCCCTAGGTTTGCAGAAAAATCTAAAATGTTACAAAAATGTATTGGGGGTTTAATTCCCCACAATGAAATAAAGCATTGTCTGTGCATGCGTGGACAATGCACTTACCTTTGAGGGTCCTGTGGTGGCTGCTGTGTGGTGCCTGCTTTGGTGGTGGGGAGGGGAAGCTTTGGTGGGCCTGGAGCAGCTCAGGGCAAGCCACCAACAGAAGTGATGTGGGGTGAAGACTTGTGGGGGGGACAGAAAGAGAAAGAGTGTGACTGAGTAGGGGGGCGGAAAGACTAAGAGAGTGGCGAAGTAGGGGGGCAGAAAGAGAAGGAGAGTGACAAAGTAGGGGGAAGGCAGAGAGAGAATGGGAGAGTGACGGAGTAGGTGGCAGGGAGAGTGATGGGCATGGGGGAGAGAGTAAGAGAAGGAGTGGCAGGACGGAGAAAGAGGGAGAGGCAGAGAGGTAGCGGGAGAAACAAAGGTGGGGGTAATGCTCCCTTGCAAGTTTTTTGTGGGGCCCCTTCTTCTATTTTACCCTGTGAGATAGTTTAGCCTGAGTGTATGTGATTGGCCCAAAGTCACCCAGTGAGCTCTGCGGTAGAGTGCAGATTTGAAGCTGGGTCTTCCAGATCCTAATTAGTATTTTAATCATTATACAAGCTATCAATATTTCCAGGTTCTGTGGGGAGAGAGGAGGAGGAGGTTACCAGGTTGAACAGAAAAGACAATTTATTTTATTTAGTGTATTTCTATGCCTCCTCTCCAGGGAATCTGCCTGAAGTGACTTACAAAATAAAATATAACACACCATAAAAGGTTTTAATTATTAGCCAGCATTAAAAACCTAGCCAGAGCATATACACCTAAAATATCAAGCAGCTTAAAATGATTTCTAAATGATTTCTTTTTTTGGAATTAAAAGCAAACGATGAAAATACCATTAAAAATCAGCTCCTTAATTAAAGCCTGGTATTTGTTTACATTGGAAACACAGCTTTGAATTAAGCCATGGAAACTGATTTTGAAAAGAAATTACAAATGGAAGCTTAAAGGATCTCACTGTTGTATATATTATAAACATGTAAAACAAGGTAGGGGTACTAACAGTAAAATATATTTTTCCATGTCTGGAGACCATTTCTCCAGTTTTGAAACAAATATTAAGCCAAGATAGTGTTAAATAAAAATGACAATCTTTTATAACACTTTTCACTTTAAAAAAATAATTGCATGGAATGTTAGCAGAAATAAGGCTCTACTTTAGTTATGTAAGGGAAGAAGCAATGGTTTACTGGATATCACCATCGTATAGGAAGAGAGTGGCTAACTGTAGTGAAGAGGACTTGGAATTAGCACCTGCATGTAGTGGTGACAGCACAAAAAATACTAAAGATGAAGATTCCTAGAAAAGGAAGAAACAGACTATAGTTTATATGAGATAATATCTTTAATGTAAGATGTCTCGGGGGGGAGTGCAGATTAAGGTTAAAAGTTTTTGTAAGAAAGGAAGAAAACCTACTGGGATAACCAAAGCCTAATAGGATAGCTCTCATAACCACAGCCATTTTCTGGACTATAGTAAGTTTATCTGGCTAGGATAGGTTGTTCAAACAAGGGTGTTTCCTCCCATCTCAGCACCAGAAGGATGTCAACCTCCTTCACTCTTACACACCAAAACGTATGGGATTCATTTCACAGTAGAATATCCCACTTTGGAAGAAGTTTGCTAGTCATGTAGAAGACATCCATGTGATTGGCTTTGCTCAAATTGTTTGTGATATTCACATACACACCTCAAAACATAAAGAACTGCAGCATGGGAAACCAGCTCCCATATTGCTGAGCAAGTATACTTATTTATTATTTCTGTTTTACAAAATTTATACCCCATCTTTCTGCCCTCATAAGGGCCACCAAGGTGGCTTATGTGTGTGAGAGAGAGGTTAAGAGGGAGAGAGGGAAATGATCCTCGCCACGCTGGAAAAGGCAATGAAAACCCACCTCTGTTAGTCTCCTGCCTTGAAAACCCTGCTGGGTTGCCATAAATTGGCTGTGACTTGACGGCACTTCACTCACTCACACACACACACACACACACACACACACACACACGTTTTCCTAAACAAGATTTAGATCTAGGTTGCTGTTTTTATTTGAAATACAAAGAAAGAACAATAAATGTTGCAGATTGTTCCATCAGTGGTACAATTCAGTTATGTTAAAATGCGGCTGTTTATCTTTCAAAATCAACATCAGTTTAAGCAAGTCACACATTTCAAGCAATATTTATAGTCTTCATAAAAATGTAATTTTTTTAAGGAAAGGGGTTATTAACACAACAGGAGACAGATCTGAACGATGTTTCTGCTCTTTAACTTCAGTACAGATCAAGAAGAGATTATTGAATACTCCTTCAAGCTGGTGACCACTTGGACACTCACAATCTGCAGTAAATGATCACTCAGCAGGTAAATACATTCTGGTTCTAATCTAAATCTGAGCCCAGTAGTCCTTTAAAGATCAACATAATTCTCTAGAGCATAAGCTTTCATAAATTACTTGTGTTCAATCCTGGCTGAATCCTGGCTGAAACAGGGAATAAAGGAGGCTAAAGCAACCATGTGTTTTCACCCCATGTGAGCTTGGACTCACAAAAGCTTATACCCTAGGAAATGTTGTTGATCTTTAAGGGACTACTGGACGTGAATTTCTGGGTATAAACCTGGCTCTGATCTGTATTCATGTTTCTTCTTCCCCCTTGAGGCAAAGAGGGGATGGAGAAAGTTTTTCAGTTTTTCTAAAAACTGTGGCTGCTAACAGCAAAGATAAAAGACCTATTGCTGAGGTCAATATGTCACTGGTAGATAAAGAGGATCATGTAACAACAGGATGTTTTCTGCAAGACATGATACCAATGTACCAAAAATAAAAGCTGAATCTTCACAAACAGAGAAACGCTATGGGAAAGTCTTACAACAACTGCAATGTGTTGAGGTTTGTGAACTCTGCTAGATCCACAGCAGACCCTCTCTAGAAAACAGAAACCTCATCATAGGGCAAGAAAATGTGGTTATTCTAACAGGTAGTGTTTGAAAAGAATCTTTGTTCATTATGACAGGCTAGGTGAGCCTTCAAGTTTTCAATAAATTACCTAGCACTATTTCTAACCAGCCCTGTGAGCATTATACCTGTGCAACCTCCTTTCACACCTGCAGGATTTTGTGGTCCTCTCACACAAATGCCATCGAAGAGGACGGTGCTTATAATAATCACAGGCTTCTACTTACACTCCCTTATTAAAGAAACTGAAGTTTACCAGACCCACTTATGATGGCAGGATAATTACTTCTCACAAATTAAAAAGGACGAGAAGAGAATTTTAAAAGGACAAACCAGCCAAGAGCAGCCCCAAACAGAAAAGGCCTTTGTGCTATTACACAATACTGTCTTTTGTTCTTGGTGGACTTGAAATCTGTTATCTATAGCCTTATTTAAAAGACCTGTTTAGAGTAGCACAGAATCCAGAAGGTAACTCAAACTGCTCTTTAAAAACCATGAACCCCTCTTACTCTCATTAAACAGATATTCTTTTCAGAACAGCCTAGAAAAGAAGGCACAGTGCCCAGCAAACGCTCTGAGCTGCCTGTTCCCAGCCACTCACCAGGCTGAGGTTAACAAACAAGCCATTTTGGCTTCACCCAGGTACTTGGTGTCCTCAAGAGCCAAGAAGTTCATGACTGGGGTGTCTAAGACTGGGGCAGAGAAGGACTGCCGTAATATGGAGGAGATTCAGTAAGGTCCAAATGCCCACTCTTGGAGACAGGGAAAGTTCAGTTTAAGAACTCATTTTAAAGAGTATTTGTTGCAATTAGGCTTGCCAACAGACAGGTGAAAAAAATGTCTTGCCTCTTTCCTAGAGGCTTAAGATATAGAAATGGGGAGCTGAAGCTTTTCAGGGCATGGAGATAAATGCTGTCACCTGGTAAACAGCATCCCATTAACCTACTGTTAAAGGAAGAGGACTTTTTTTTTCTTCCAGGTTGCTGACAACCTTAGTTGTAATTATATTTAGCATTAAACTGCACAAAAATTAAATATTTTCAGATTATTTGTACAGTAATTTTAATGCTTCGGAAAAACTTGTATGGTGTTATTAACTTGGGTCAGGTACACTTACTTTTTTAAAAGGATGAGTGACTGCCATGCGTACCTAGTACACAGACCCACTTGATAAACATTTTGTATGTAGACTCTTTTATTATTAATCATTACCTTGCCCTTAGTGTACATGGTGCCTTAATAGCATTCTGCCCTAAAACTTTCAATAAATCTAATGGGCGAGGGGAATGAGGGCTATTGCACTTTAATCCACATTCCCAATCAAGCTTTAAACAAAGCCAAAGCCTATAGATAAAATGTAGATTTGGGGAAATATCTGAAAGTAGGGAGACAGGCTGCATCACAGGCATGTTTTGGAAGGGAATTGCACACAAGGGAGAAAGCTAAAGTTTGCCGATGACACCAAATTATTTAGGGTGGTTAAAACAAAATCGGACTGTGAAGAGCTCCAAAAGGATCTCTACAAACTGGAAGAATGGGCATTAAAATGGCAAATGAGACTCAATGTGAGCAAGTGTAAAGTGATGCATATTGAGGCAAAAAGCCCAACTTCACATATACACTGATGAGATCTGTGCTGGCAGTGACAGACCAAGAAAGGGATCTTGGGGTGGTAATGGATCACTCCTTGATGTCAACCCAGTGTGCAGCTGCTGTGAAAAAGGCAAATTCCATGTTGGCCATAATTAGACAAGGAACAGAGAATAAAACTGCTGCTATCATACTGCCATTGAACAAATCTATGGTGAGGCCACACTTGGAATACTGTGTACAGTTTTGGTCAACACACCTAAAAAAGGATATTGCAGAGCTTGAGAAAGTGCAGAAAAGAGCAACCAAAATGATCAGGGGACTAGAGCAACTGTCCTATTGGGAGTGGTTAAGACGCTTAGGGCTGTTTACCTTGGAAAGAAGGCGGCTAAGTGGAGACATGATAGAGGCCTATACAATTATGCTTGGTTTGGAGAGAGTGGACAGGGAGAAGTTTTTTCCTCCTCTCCCATAATACTAGAACACTGGGTCATCAAAACAGATAAAAGGAAGTATTTTTTTCACAAAATGCATAGTTAAATTGTGGAACACCCTGCCCCAAAATGTGGTGATTGCTGCCCACTTGGAAGGCTTTAAGAGGGGAGTGAACATGTTCATGGAGGAAAGGAGTATTCATGGCTATTAGTTAAAATGGATACTAGTCATGATGCATATGTATTCTCTCCAGGATCAGAGGAGCATGCCTATTATCTTAGGTGCTGTGGAACAGAGGCGGGATGGTGCTTCTGCGGTCATCTTGTTTGGTGGCTTCCTAGAGGCAACTGGTTGCCCACTGTGTGAACAGACTGCTGGACTTGATGAGCATTGGTCTAATCCAGCAGGTAGGTAGGTACAGATTTATTGCATATAGCCAAAGGCCGTTACAATCAAGTAGACACAATCAAATCAGATTCAACAAGAAAACAGTTAAAATCAAGTAAAAAAATAAATTTAAATCAAATACAAATGTTGTCCGGTTTAACTGCAATGCTGGCTCGAATGTTCCTGGCTGCTAGGGCAAAAAGAGACATATTGTAAGTGACAGCAGAGTCAGTATTGGACAGGAGAAAAGAGAGCTTCTCCTGATTATTAAAATAGCTAATCTAGGATAAAAAGACACAAGAAATTTAGATTTGGGTTCATGGTACATAGAGCAGTTCAGCACGTAATGGGGGAGGTCCTCGAGTTCTGAGAATTCGCAGATACATACACGAGAGGCCATCGGGATTTGGGCATAGTGTCCCGCTAACATGGCTGTTGGCATGGTCTGAAATCTTAATGACGTAAACGCTGCTCTGAGCTTGAATGCAGAAATTTTGGATAGATAGGGGGCTCTTTCATGGTTCCTATTAAGCAGTTTAAACCAAGGTGAAAATTTAGACCTGGAGATCATCTGACCATCGGATGCGGCATCACACCTGAATAGCCACTCCCGCATGAGATAGGCACACCCTGTGAATCATTCGGTATTTTAGTAGGGCAACATGCACACGGGCTTGTATAGAGGGTAAGCCAAGTTCTGCCCGCAACAGAGCAGCAGGGGTTCCTTTAGGTAGGACAAGGATTCTCTGCATAAAATAATTTTGGACGTTTCAGCGTGCAAAAAAAAAAAAAATGCGGGGCAGTTCAGCCTAGAACACGCTGCTAATTACCATGCAAAAATGGCCTCACTCTCAGACAACTTTTAAGAACATAATCCAGCAGGGCTTTTCTTATGTTCTTAAAAATTGTCTGAGAGTGAGGCCATTTTTGCATGGTAATTAGCAGCACGTTCCAGGCTGAATTGCCCCACATATTTTTTAAAATTCTGCACGCTGAAACGTCATTCCGGAAGTGACTGCAAAGCTGGTGCATACCTGCTTCGCATTACAAAAGAGCCCATTTAACACGACCTTTGTTGTTTGCTGCAAAGAATCCCCCTCAAGGACAATGCAAAACAACAGAGGCACGTTAGCTATGCATATGCAAACAGGAACAAAACAGGACTATGCAAACAGGAACAAAAAAGCAGGCGAGTGGGGGGAGTGGAATTTCTCCTTTTGCGTGAGGACTGTGAAAAGGCATTTTTAAAGTCGCATTTTTGAGCAAGCATCAAAATTGACCATGCAAAAATGGCCTGACAGAACATTTGGTTGAATGAGGAAGAACAATCCAGAGGAAGAAGTCTGCCAGAAGCATAAAGGTCAGAAACCTGTGGGGAGGGTTGGAGAGACTGTGTCCCCTGATTAGCATGCCTTGATAAATGTAGGGCGCGGTATTAATTCAGTACAGCAGAATGTACCTCTCTAATTTTACAAAGATCTGGTATTTTTGGCACTTGTCTCTAAGTAAAACCAAAAGCATCCAGCTTTGTACAGAAATGAAAGTATATGATTCTATAAAAAAAATTGAGAGAGATTTCTCAGTTCTAAAAAGGTCTAAAAGTTCTTGTGTCAGGAGGCCCAGCCAGTCCATGGGCCAATGAATACCAAACATTGTGAGGAAATATCGACTACTACATCACATTTATTTGCAAAGTCTGTATCCCACCTTTCTGCCCTTACATTTAAAAAAACAGGATGCCAGTTTTCAAAAATACCTTCAGAAATATGTTAAAGTGTGTTTGTTTGTATACAGTGTTATTTATCATCACTTTTCCACTATCTAAAATGGAAAAGTAGCCAGTTCTCATGCAGCAAACTTATTTTATGCAGAAACCAAAGATTCTTAGATACTTCAGCTATTGTTCCGCACAAAGGTATCATATATAAACCCCACTTCCATTAGTGGCATGGACATCAATAACTGAACGCAGGACTGTACTTGTGCAGCTTCTAGTCTTTGATCTGATACACAATAAAAAGTTATTAGCTCTTCACAGTCTCTTGCCATAGGTAGAGGGAACGGATAGCACTCTCAGTCAGAACACATTTAGACACTTGAACAAAGTAGTTAGCACCACAAGTCTAGTAGCAATGCTAAGTACATTCAGTGCCCTGAACAAATCATTTTTATGCAACTTCTAGAGCATAAAGAGGGAGATTTAAAAAAACTAAGCCATGTTCCCCTGATAAAAACTCAAATTGCATTAAGCTTTCTAAAAGATGGCGTTTCAATTTTAAAAAAGCCATCTTCCTACATCCACTCAATTTATTTTGTGTCTTATTAGCCTTCAAATCCTGTATTCAACATATTGAAGGCTGCCAAGGTCCTATCACAACTTCAACCATAAGGGCACAGGTGTTATCCAGGGTGTGGCAACTGCCTCTCCCCTCCATACATACCTGTTGCAGGGTCACCTGCGTTGCTCTGGCAGCTCAAAGGTACACTTTGTAATTTATAACAATTGCATCATTGTTTGCCAGAGGTGCATATCTCTTTGCTTTTGATAAAAGTAGCATGTTTCACCTCTGTTGATATTGCTGCTACAGTTCTTAGGTATACAAGAGTTATCACCGTGCTGTTTTTAATGCTGAATATGTTCAAGAACGAGTCTTAGACTCCTGATGTAACAGCCCCCTCCCAATAATTCGTACAGCTGAA
The DNA here is from genome assembly GCF_029931775.1 of Euleptes europaea. Classification (NCBI taxonomy): domain Eukaryota; kingdom Metazoa; phylum Chordata; class Lepidosauria; order Squamata; family Sphaerodactylidae; genus Euleptes; species Euleptes europaea. Next base: position 52,189,287 of record NC_079315.1, on the reverse strand, counting down.
GTGTCATTCATCTATATAGCTCGAGGCAAAACAAAGTTGCAAAACTTGTTTAAAGTCCAAAGTAGCACTTTGGAAAGTCTACTTAAAGCAACAATTTTTGCCTTTCTTAGTTAACTATCTCTTAAAGAGAAACTGGCAAATTCTTGCCGTGTGTGTGTGCGTAAAGTGCTGTCAAGTCGCAGCCAACCTATGGCGACCCCTTTGGGGGTTTTCATGGCAAGAGACTAACAGAGGTGGTTTGCCAGTGCCTTCCTCTGCACAGCAATCCTGGTATTCCTTGGTGGTCTCCCATCCAAATACTAACCAGGGCTGACCCTGCTTAGCTTCCGAGATCTGACCAGATCAGGCTAGCCTGGGCCATCCAGGCAGAAAACAGGAAGGGGGGGGGGCACTCCCCAACTAAACACCACCGCAATACCAGGAAAGGAACCTGCCGTGGTCCCAGAAAGGTTTCTTTCTGCCCTTCTCTTTCCAAAGCGATCGTGCCAGAGGGGTAGTCCTGTGCATCTCGCGGCCGGAAAGCAAAACCGCAGGAGTCCGGGGGCCTTTTGCAGCCTAGCAAAGCTGGCCTCCGCGTCAGCGAGGTGCAACTCAGGGCTCCTCGTCCCGGCATCAGCTTCGTCCGCCCGCCGAAGCGGCCCTCCTGCTTCCTCCCCCTTCCCCTGCTGCCGCCTTTCCACGGCTCTCCGCCGGCGAGCGACGCAGCCAGCCAGCCAGCCAGCCAGCCAGGGGCGGGTCAAGGCAGGAGGGGATCCCGCCGCGTAGAAGACCCAGCGAGCGAGGGCTCGGCGCGCCGCCCCTTCGTGGGCCGCAGGGCTCCGGCGGGGGGTCCCCCGAGGCCGGCGCGCGACCGGGCCGCGGCGCCTCCCCCACCTGCGCGCTCAGCCGGCGCCGCCCGGCTCCAGCCACCGTCGCGGGCGAGGGAAGCGCCCGGCTCCCAGCACGCCCAGCACCACGCAGCGGGTCCCCGCCAGCGGCACAGGCGACGCCCCGGAGACGACCCCGAGCTCCAGCCGGGGGAGGCCACGAGGAAGCGGCGAGTGAGAAAAGACCCGGGGGGGGGGGCTTACCTGTAGCCGCCCAGGCAGGAGCGCGGACCAGCGCGCCGCGACCGAGCCGCTCTTCCCGCTGGGCTGCGGAGGCGTGGGGCTCGCCTCGCCCGCTCTTGAGCTCCTCTTGCCTCTCCGCCGCCCCCCCTCGGCAAGCCTCTTGCGCCGTGGCCGAGCGAGGGCAGCGCTTCCCCGCCCCGTCGGAGCCCCGCGCTTCCTGCCCGCCGCCTCGGCTCCCTCCCTTCTCTGCGGCGCCGACGGCAGAGCTCTGCTCGTGCGGGGCGGGAAGCCGGGCGAGGCGGGCCTCGTGGCCGCCGCGCGTTCGCCCCGTCGCCGGCCTCGTCCCGCCGGAGTCAACCCCGTCGAGATCAGCGGCAAGAGGTCGCTCCGATGGAAAGCAGAGTGTGTGTAAAGTGTGCCGTCAAGTCGCAGCCGACGTATGGCGACCCCTTTTGGTGATTTCGTGGCAAGAGACTAGCAGAGGTGGTTTGCCAGGGCCTTCCTCTGCACAGCAACCCTGGACTTCCTCGGGGGTCTCCCATCCAAGTACTAACCAGGGCTGACCCCTGCTTAGCTTCTGAGATCTGACCAGATCAGGCTCGCCTGGGCCGTCCAGGTCAGGGCGTGGAAAGTATAGGGGACAGGGTAAAAGCCGGAACGCCGAAACAGGCATTCAACAAATAATAGTTCCGCAATCAATCACTCAATCAATCAATAAAGGCATGCCTTGCAGACGCTCCAGAACAATATTTTAGAAATCGAAATGCGGAGACAGCAAGCTTTTATTAACCTTTTCCTGGCCAAAAGTCCTCCAGAACACCAGGGAACAGCCCGGAACAGACATTAAACAAATAAAATGACCACAAAAGTAGAAAAGGGCAAGAGTGCAGTAGCACCTTAAAGACTTCTACTACTGCAGACGGACTAACAGGGCTACCCACTGTGAATTATGACCACAAAAAACTGTGGGATGTGTTAAAAGCCCTCCAGAACAATATTTGGAAGCAAATACATAGAAATAGTGTGCATTTATTAACCCTTTCCGGGCCAGTATGCCCTCAGAACATTCATCTTTCATTTTTCAAATTGCAGTTGAATATATCATTATGACATAACAGTGTGTCTCTCTGGTTCTCCAAATTCCCAGCTTTCTTTTTTAAAAAAGTGTCTAACTACCTTTGTTGCAAATATGTTCCCCCCTTATATCCCTGCAATGAAACGGGCTAGAGACTTGTTAAAAATGAAAGCTGGAAATTCAGAGAATCTGCAAGATATATTGTTATAACATAAGATTGATATAACAGTGTTCATGTGCTGATAAAAAGAGCAATGGTGCCAGAGGGAGTGAACTACTGCTTCTGGGGATAGGGGAAGGTAAGATGGCTGTTGTATGGGTTGGCCTGGCAAAATCCTGCTCACATTACAGCCATCCAGGGTTTGCTGAGATCTTTCTCACAAATTTGCAGCCAAGCAGATTTGGGAAAAATTAGAGACAAGCAGGGGAAACCCCAGGAGATGCACAAATGCACAATAATGCAGTGGGGAAGCAGGAAGAAAACACTTCCCAACAGTACCAAGCGTGGGCCAAATACTGTGTGTGGACATGTCTGGGAGAAATGCTAAGCAGATCTACTCAGAGGTCCCATTTTATTCAGTGAGGCTTACTCCCAGGAATGTGTTCTCAGGCTCGTGACCTCCTGCATCACTGAAGTACTCCGACATCATTGAAGTTCTTGAGCCGGCATGGTGTGGTGGTTAAGAGTGGCAGACTCTAATCTGGATAGCCAGGTTTAATTCCACACATTATGGCGCGGATGCTCTGGGTCAGTGGTCAACAGCATGGGCAAAAGTGTGGAAGGAACTCAGGCATTGTGTGACACAAATGGGCACATGGAGGTGAGGACAGCAAAAGAAATGGAAACTGGAACCGGAAGCAGGACAAGGACAAGATTTATACTTGACAACAGAGGAGATGGCTCACATCAACCTAATGAATGTGTTAGAAAACACAGGAGCTGACAGGCAGGATAATGATTGTGGAGCCATTTCAGCGATAACTACATACTTTCAGAAGTATTAATTAAAATGTAAAGTATTTCATTCCACTCTACAGTTTGTGATTCAAGATGGAGAGCGCAGACTCTACTCCCAGCAGCCATCATTCCACTCTGGAGGCTGTCATTCCAGTCCGAGAATGCTTCTGCTAGTCCCAGGGGCTGTCATTTCACCCCTGGGGCTGTCATTCCAGTCACAGAGCACTTCTGCTAGTCCCAGGGTCTGTCATTCCACCCAGGAGGCTGTCATTCCAGTCCCACAACACTTCTGCTAGTCCCAGGGTCCATCATTCCACTCTGGGGGTTGTCATTCCAGCCCCAGAATGCTTCTGCCAGTCCCAAGGTCCGTCATTCCACTTTGGGGACTGTCATTCCAGTACCAGAACCCTTCTGCTAGTCCCAGGGTCCATCATTCTACTCCAGGGACTGTCATTCCAGTCCCAAAATGCTTCTGCTGTTCTTGGGGCCGTCATTCCATTCTGGGGGCTGTCATTCCAATCCCAGAACACTTCTGCTAGTTCCAAGGTCTGTCATTCCACTCCTGGGGATATCATTCCAGTCCCAGAACCCTTCTGCTAATCCCAGTGTCTGTCATTCCACCCCTGGGGCTGTCATTCCAGTCCCAGAGTAATGTATCTGGGCCCAGAGACCTTACTAGAAAATCCAGTCTACATTTTTTTTGCAACTTTTTTTGAGCTGTAATGTATTTCAATGGAGCCCATGTAAGTCAGTTGGCAATCCTGGCTCCCATTGTCGTCAATAGACTGTGCAGCCTCTCCCATTGTTTCTTTATTTCAATCAATCAATCAATCAATCAATCAATCAAAAACCTTTAATGGCATATAATATCAGGCAAGTACAAAATTCCATTGTTTCTAATGGGCTATGCTGTCATTCGTTTTAGTACATCCCCTTTTCCTTATTTCACTTACTGATTTTTTTCTGTTACACTGACATTAAGGGTGTAGAGCACTTGCAGAGAAAAAGACCCCCCCACACAATACAGCATGAACACAATTCCTTTCCAGCTCAGGTGCCTTCCTTATTTTCAATAACATTTGCATGTGAACACACAGGTAAATTGTAAATCATACTGTAGCTAAGCCACACCAGAAATGAAAACAAAGTACAAAGTCCTGGCTGCAGGGCAAAAGCTGATTACATAACATTGATAATTTATTTGAACAAGTTAACACCAATGATGGTATATATTACTGGTTTCACGGAAGTCAAGAGTCCTGTATGCTGTAAACCTTCTTTGAGATAAAATCCCTTTCACGGATAAACATTCGGCAAGAAGTCAAAAGTCCTTGTTCTGTAACCTTCCTCAAAGACAAATACTTGGCATTCACATGACGACGATGGGTTACCACCACTCTCCCCATTTCAAAGTAGTCTTCTTCAGAATAATTCTCATTTATCCATAGTAGAATACCTCAATGCATTATCAGCCTTTGAATAAACAATCATGTAGATGGCTTTATTTTAGTATACTTCTATGTATTTAGTGCAGTTCATTATCCTGTCTTACCTCCAAGAAATTCAGAGAAACATACATTGTTCATTAGACTCCATTTCTAGCCTCACAACAGCCCTACCACAAGTAGGTTAGGCTGAGAGACAGTGACTGGCCCAAGATCACTCTATGAGTTTAATGGGAGAATGGGGATTTGAACCCAGGCACCTCAAATTAGAATGCAGAGTGGATCAGAACCCATTTCAGTCATAAGCGTGCATATGAAAAAAACAAAGAGAGAAGAAACATCTTGTTATCTTGAAACATCAACCTTTTAAAAAATGCACAGCTGTGGACATTCCACAGAGCTGAAATATTCTGTAAGGACTAGGGTTGTGCAAAAATAAATAAATGGTAAATTTCGGGTTTGGGTTTACTGGGCCCGTTTATTGCCATTGATCAAAGTACATTTGGAAATACTCTTGTCTTGTAGTACCAGTGGCCTGTAGTCATAGCAGCACTGTGATTTATTTATTAAAATATTTATATCCTGCATTTCCACACACACAATCTAAAGCAGTTTACATAAAAATGCACAATAACACAATTCAAAACCACAGGTCACCAACGAGTCATACTTCAGAAGCTATATCCATCTTTGCAATAAAAAGCCTTCCTAAATACATAGACTTGCAGGCCTTCCTAAAAACAGGCAAAGACCTCTTTGGAAGGCCACTCCAGAGGGCTATAACTGAAAATGCCTGTGACATGGTTGAAATAGCACTAATATAGGGTTGCCAGCCTCCATGTAGTAGTTGGAGATCTCCTGCTATTACAACTGATCTCCAGCCGATAGAGATCAGTTCACCTGGAGAAAATGGCTGCTTTGGCAATTGGACTCTATGGCATTGAAGTCCCTCCCCAAACCCCACCCTCCTAGGCTCCACCCAAAAAACCTCCCACCGGTGGCGAAGAGGGACCTGGAAACCCTACGCTAATAGTCATAATGAATGGTAGAGGAAGCAAAAAGTATTGTGAGCAAATTTAGCCTGCAGGTTTATATTGAGAGAGACAATATTTGAGGTACGTGGGCCTTGGGTCGAGAAGGGCTTTGAAGGTAAGAATTAGCATCTTAAACTGAATCTAGAAGCAGGCAACCAATGAAGATATTCTAGAACAGATGTAATATTCATACTGGCTCACTTCCGCTGCTTAAAGTTGGGTCATGGCAACTAGATTATTTATAATTATAAACAGAGCACCTATTGCTTTAAGCAACAGATTTCCTCAGTGGCTGCTAATATGCATCAACAGAATTCCAGGCTTTGTTCTGTCACAGTAAAAGGCAGGAAAGGGAAAGGCCCTTTCCTGGCCTATTTTGGCCTTTGAGGAAGGACTCATTGGGATCAGGCCTGAATAGGTTTGCCAACTCCGACCATCAGGCAAATTCCTGGAGATTTTGTCGTGGAGACTGAAGGGGGCAAGGAGTTGGAGCAGGGAGAGGCCTCCGCTGGATATAATGCCATAGAATCCTCCTCTAAAGCAGGGGTGGGGAACCTTTTTCCTGCCAAGGGCCATTTGCACATTTATAACATCATTCGGGGGCCATACCAGGTGTAGATACCAGGTATGTGGCTAGGGGCCATACCAGGTCCCCCACCTGGAGGTTGGCAACCCCAGGGGAGGCCACACAGAGAAGGCCTGGAGGGCACCCCCACTCCCCCGGTCCTCCCCCCCCCAGGCGGGAGGGCAGCCAGCAGTTGGCCCGAGCAAACGAGGCGCAGGGGGGCGCAGCCCACGGTCGATCAGCAAGGGAGGAAGGAAGGAAAACAGAGAAAGAGGAAAAGGGAGAGAGGGAGAAAGAAATGGAAAGAGGGGGAGAAAGAAAAGGAGGGAGACAGACAAAGAAAGAGACAGAAAGAGAGGGAGACAGAAAGAGAGGGAGAGAGAAAAGCCCCCCTCACACACACACCCGCTGGCCCAATGCGACCTGCCCCCAGGCTCCATGGACTCCCCCCCGAGTCCACAAAAGGCCCCCGAAGCCCGATCAGCTCCTGCGTGCATGCTCTGCCGCCGGGAGCCGCGGGCCTCTTTCCTCCCTCCCTCTCGCTGCTCAACAGCCGACAGGCAGCAAGAGGGGCTTACAGTGTGCCCCGGCATTCCTGCACGCTGTGGCTATAGGGGGCAGCCTTGGGGGAAGTGTCCCTCCCCCTCCTCTCGCCAACCAACAGCTGTCAGTCGGCGAGAGGAGATCCAAAGGGTGCCGCAGCGCCCCTGCAAGCTGTGGCCCCAGGAACACCCTCAGGGAGGGCTGCCCTGTGCTGCGCCTCTGCGGTGGGGCTCCGGAGCTGCTGAGGGCCACAAAAATGTCCTCGGGGGCCGCATATGGCCCCCGGGCCTGAGGTTCCCCATCCCTGCTCTAACGTAAGCATTTTATCCAGGGAAAAAGATCTTTGTCATATGGAGTTCAGTTGTAATTCTGAGAGATCTCCAGGTCCCACCTGGAGGTGTGCAATCCAAGGCCTAGAAGCAGCCTCTGGGTGACTGAATACCACTCAACTTGCGTGACTCAACTAGGCCTGTCTGCTTGCTACTGATCAACAGCAGCCACCCTGTGAAAGCCAATGTAGTATAATCGTTAATCCCCATCTTGCTGCGAAGCTCACTGGGTGATTTTGGACCAGTCACATTCTTTCAGTCTGACTTAACTCATAGGGTTGTTGTGTGGATAAAAAGGAGGAGACGATAATAGTGTAAGTTGTTTTGATGTCCACTGTGGAGAAAGGCAGGGTATAAAATAAGAATGAAGATGGGAGGCAGAGAAAAAGTAGCTTGGTGAATGGCTGAGAAGGAGAGAATGAGGCAGGGAAATAGGTTATGGGGGTTGTCAAGAGGAGGGGAAAGGGGAATAATGTGGGAAGGAGGATACAGGGAAAAGTGATGTGTCCCCAGAAGTCTTTGAGTGTTCCCCACTATGCAAGTGGTCCTGACCCAATGACTGGTACCACACAACTGTGTCATATTTTCTTAGTCTGCTGGGGGTGGGGAGCTGAAGACAGAGGAGCAAATAACGGTAGTTTGGCTGTTGGGTGTCCATATTTAACTTACGGTCCACCCATACCCCAAGATCTTGTTCACACATGCTGTTACCCAGAAGTGTATCCCCCATCCAGTATGAATGTCCCTCATTTTTGTTACCCAGATGTAGCACTCAGCACTTATCCTTGTTGAATTGCATCTTGTTCATATCCACCCACTTTTCCAGTGTGTTCAGATCTCGTTGAATTCTGTCTCTGACTTCTGGTGTGTTTGCTGCTCCTCCCAATTTGGTGTCATTTGCAAATTTAATGAGTAGTCGCTCAACACCCTTATCCAGATCATTTATAAAAATATTGAAAAGTAGTGGGCCCAGAACCGAGCCCTGTGGCACCCCATTGGGCACCTCCCTCCATTCAGATGAAATGCCATTGACAACTACTCTTTGGGGATTTATTCATGACTGTTTGCTGCGGTTTCCATGCTTTGTTGCTGCGCAGCTAATTTTTGATTTTTCATGGCTGCTGCAGATTTGAGCACAAAACTTGCAGCATCCCCGCAGCATCTCAAACCTGTGTTGCCGCGATCTTTCACTTTGCCCCGTCCTTTCTGCTGCAGGGTCCCATGAAAAACTCCCTGGAATCGGATTTCTTCTCCCTGCCCATTCCGGCAAATGTCTTCTCCCTTTCCTGCGTCTCCCCGCCCACACAGGCGGCTATTGGCCAAGGGTTCTTTTTTTGCTCTGACCAGAAGTCTGCCCCTTTTCGTGTGCTTTGTGCGACCACTAGATGTTGCTCACTCGCTGGTCTTTTCGTGCCCTTTGTCCTTTGTCTTCCTTAATTTCAAAAATCCCCGCTTAATGGCGGGGGTGGGCGAACCAAAAGCGTCAGACAACCAGCTAACATGACCCCGTCCAGCCAATGACAATGGAGGTGGTCATTTCGCAGCCATGAGCCCTACCTCTTGAGGAATCGGTTAGTCCGTTAATTTCAGCTGTGCTTTTTGCGATGTCGGGGAACCACAGAACCGCGGGTGTACGTGGTGTGTCCTGGAGGGAGCGTGAAACGCTTGATTTACTTGCCATATGGGGCAAGCATCGAGTGCAGCAGGCTCTTTCCACAACTCACCGGAACATCGATCTTTTTGAGAGGATTGCTGTGGAGATGGCGTGGAGGGGTCACACAAGATCAGCACTTGAATGCCGTACCAAATCCAAATCTCTACGGCAAGATTACAAGAGATGTGTGGCGCATAATAACATCTCTGGCAATAAAAGGAAGCGCTGTGCCTACTTCGACCAGCTGCACGCGATTCTGGGTGCGGATACAACCATCACGCCCATCAGAGTTGCTCGCAGCATGGAACTTGTGGTGGTCACAGAGGAGCCTGGGTCGCAGGAGCTCTTTGGCGAAACCCTCACTATGATTAATCCCGCGGCTATACGTGCCTCCTCTCCCAATCTTCCTGGTGAGTAGCCCGGTGACCTGCTTCTTTGCATGTATCAGTGTTAGGAGAATCTCCCCCCGAGGCTGCTTTGTGGAACGTGGGGCTTAGGTTACGGGTGAAGAGTTTTTCCTTTTGAATATTCCCCATTTGTGCGGTTATAGCCTTCGCAAATTTTAAGAGAGTCATGACTGGGAAGCATTTGGAGCTAGGCTGTGACTTAAACTTATTTCTGCCTTTCCCCTCGCTCCTCATGCCTTTCCAGAGAGTCAGTAGGCTCATGTGGGTGTCTCCATGCCGACTGGGAGCCAGGAAGGAGACCAGGACGAAACGATGCTTTCTGGAGACATGGGAACCTTTAACTCTGCACCTGGTAAGCAAAGTCCCCCCCCCCTGTGGCTCGACGGGCGGTTGACCCCAGAGGTTGTGTGGAGTCATTCTTTTGAACTGCAATGGTGCAGTCAGAATATTGTTGCACGGCCTGAAGAAGCTAATTGTACACAACGCAAAACAAGAGGCAACCGGGATCTTGTTACATCTTTGTGTGCGCTTTATATGAATTTTGGATGGATCCACATTCAAATATACAGCTGCTTTTAGCCAAATGAGAGATATCGGCAGGAACGGGATTCCACCGTTGTGATTGGATCAGTCTACATCACCTGACCGCGGAAGTAGTACGGGTTACAGCGATCCCCACAATACTGCCACAATACTACCTACTTGTGAGCAAGGACATTGCTGCCGGCATTTGGTTTTTCCCGAGGGGTACTCATCAGTGTTAAAGATTCTGATAAGAGATAATGCATAGTGAAGTGTTTGTATAGTGAAGTTTAACTGTATTCAGAACTTATAATTTTGTTGTTGTACAAGTTGTTAAGACAAGTTAAAAGGTAAAATTAATATATGCTTGGAGAAAGAAACTTTGAAAGAAAGAAATATATTTAAAAGGAGAAGTTGTGGTAGTGTACTGAGATTATTTCCTTAGGGTTGCACAAACTCCAGGTGGGGCCTGAGGATCTCCAGGAATCACAACTGATCTCCAGATGGCGGAGATGAATTCTGCTGGAGAAAATGACTGCTTTGGAGGGTGGACTCTAAGGCATTATACCCCGCTGAGGTCCCTCCTCAAACCCCACCATCCTTAGGCTCCACCCTCAAACCTCCAGGAATGTCCCAACCCACAGCTGAGAACCCTAGTGGATGTCTTGCAGTGTTTTGCTTGTTTCCTGAGCTGTGTTGTGCTTCTGCTTGCTGTCTGGAGGGGAAAAAATCACTGCTGCTGTTCTTTAAGTTTGTGCAACCGAAACTAGGACTAGTGCCCCAAAAGTGGCTATTGGAATTCTCAGGCACTTATGGCAAAGAGTACACACACAAAAATATGCTGCTACCAATATATTGTACCAAGAGCACAAAAAATGAAATAAACAATATACAATTGATGCACTAGCATGCTAATACATGTGTAGACTTCATCTGAAGATGCATCAACCGTCCGTATGACTTTAAGTCCTTAAAGCTGAATGGTGAGAGCCAAACTTAAAGTCCTTGAAGCCGTGTGGTGGAAGCCAAAATAGGTCTCCAGTAAGTCCCCTATTTCGCAACCGCTTCTTCCCATTGGCAGTCCACAAAGACAATATCCTCAGTTGTTCTGTAAAAATGTGTAAGTGCTCATAAATGACTGTATATACACACAAAAGAAGGAGCTTCAAGGCATCCATCAATAAATATAATCACAAATACATACCCAAGTGAATAAGCTCATAGCTCCCTTGTCATGGTGGATGACGAATCTGCGTTATCTAACCAATTACTGGGTGAGTCCTAATTTAAAGGGAACACGTCTAATTACAAACAGGTGATACTGAATATCCAATTAGGGGCAAGCATAACCACAAATATCACGATATTAGTGGAGAAAAGTATTTTTTACCAAATCTCAAACAGTCATAATACATATATCCACAAAGTAAAAAATAAATACATAATCACAAAAAACTGGACAAATCGAATCCTGTATTTAAGCTATTAGGTGCTAACATATCAAATAAAAAAATGAATCTACATTCTTGTTGAAACAAGAGTCTATCAATGTTCTGATGTTGATATGGTTTACCCTGGTACTGCCAGACCACAAAAAACTGCATTTCGTGGTCTGCATGTTTAGCTTGGATATAGTGCGCCGTAAGCGGCGCCTCTAAGTTCCTATTGTGCACACATGACCGGTGTTCACCGATTCTCAATTTAATTTGCCGTTTAGTTTTGCCCGTATATAAAAGACCGCACGGGCATCTAATTAAATAAACCACGTTTTTGCTGTTGCAATTAGAAAAATGTTTCAAAACAAATTTGAAACACGTGCGGGTGTTGACAAATTCTTTTACAGGTAGCGCCTGCGCACAAGTGACACATTCCCCGCACCGGAAGTGTCCGGCAGGTAACATTGTCCGGACTGGTTTAGTGGTATCAGAATGAATGAGCCGATCCTTAAAGGACCACGTACGTTTGAGACCGAAAAGGGGGAATGATTTGCACCTGGGGATATCACTGACTAAGTGCCAGTGTTTTTTGATTGCTTTCTGTATATGTCCCGTCAAAGGTGTATATTGTAAGGCTGCTGTGATTCCTCTTCTAGCTTCATCTTTCTTTTTTTCTTTTAATAAATCATGTCTCTGGATGTTATCCGCTCGTGTTCTGTTCTTTAAGTTTGAGCAATGCACCCTCCAAGTATAACCCAAGTGGGAATTCCACTGAGAACTGCTTTTAATACCAAACTGGCACCATCCTGCATTGGCTACACTTAGTTTTCAGCTCAACCACAGTGTAAACAGTTAGGCAACCTCACCCAGGGACAGCAAGGCCAGGGCACTCGCATGCCACAATATTCCCACTTCAATTCATTATGAACAACCTCTCTCAACTTCTCTCCCAACAGCTAATGCTGAAGAGCCACCAGTGAGTAAGCTACCCGCACCGAGGGGACATGCGGTGCTCACAGAAGAGCACCGTAAGGTCATTGTACGAAGACAGCGAGATGAGGACTACGACCCTCATGAAAACTGCAATCTCCCCCAGGGAGAAGTTTGCAAGGTCATTGCCAATTTTTAGTTGAGACAACAGATAGCGACAAGCGGGATTGTGTCAACCTGATCGAAGTGCCATTCCAACAAAGCCACCTGTGACCTTGCAATTGTTATGCAAGTGGTGTGGACATTGTGTAAATATAAGTTGTTGCTATGTGACAAATCGAGCTTTTTATAATGGAATGGAAGTTTCACCCTGCTTCCACCATGTTGATGGGGAGGCATTAATGATGTTATGTTCACTTGATTAATAAAGTCTTTCTGAAGTGCCCTATGAATAGTCTTTAGCATTCACATGTTCACGGTACGAGCAGACATGCAAGCACCAAGCACCAACCCCTCCCTTCATGCAAGTTCCTGAAAGCAGCACAGTCCCAGGCAAACATCTCCCGACCAGACATCCCAGATGGGTGCTCTCCGTCCCTCCCCTCCTGCTTGGGAACGCTTGGAACTTTCTTAACTGACAAGTTAGACGCACCTCTTAGAATTGCTGATCGCTGTAATATGGATCACAAGTGGAGCAATGAATGAAGAACCATCGCTTAAGGAAGAATCAAACCTGCTTACAATCACCTTCCCTCCCCCTCCCCACCACAGAGACCCTGTGAGGTAGGTGAGGCTGAGAGCGCTCCTAAGAGAACTGTTACTTGCCCTAGGTCACCCTGCTGGGTTTTTGTGTAGGGGTGGGGAACAGATCAGTCTAATGTTTTTCTTCCCCCCCTCCCCAGTAGTTCAGGGTGGCATTGCAGGTCAATAAAGAGGTGCAGCCCAAACATAGTTGTGCAGAAACAGAAGGGGGGATCATTTCCACCCAGGGTGGCTCATTCTCGCATGTGTCTCCCCTCCCATTTTGATTCATAGTAATTCATCTGGCTTGATTATGACAACCTGGTTTGTGTTGGCCCAAGAGTGATGGTTAGGGGTGGGTGGTGAGTTAACTCTCATCAAGGGAGCTCCAAACATGCACGACAGCAGCACTGCTCAGAAAACCTCACAGAATCTGTTACTGGAAATGCTGAAAGATGATTCTTTCTCATGTGGGCCAGGCTATCAATGTACCCAGTGCTGCTCAGAGGAAAGAAGAAGAGGGGTGGGTGGTGGGTTAGCTCTTTGGTGGTTGGTTAGCCTTTGAGCATCTGGGAGCATTTCATGTTTCTATGATAACTCTACGCAAACATAATTTGAGAGTTAATGCAGAATCCAGCTCCCAGAGAATATAATTTCTTTAAAAATAAAGGAAGGATGGTGTTTTCTGTTGCCCCAGAAGGTCGGACCAGACCCAGTGGGTTGAAATTAAATCAAAAGAATTTCATCCTCCCGAGGTCAGTGGGGGATGTTTTTCCAAAAACTGCCCCAAGTAGTCAGGAATCCATAGTCATGTTTTGAAAAAGGCAACTTGGGCGCAAGAAGCAGCCCCCCACACAAGAGCAGCACGCACAGAGCCCCCCCCCCAAGACCAGAATCTCCCCAAAGGGAGAGCAGTTTGCAGGTGATCGCCAACCTTTTGTGGAGCCACAGACAGAGATGAGCGGCATTGTGCTGTAATGATCAAAGTTCCATTCAAAGAACTTGTTACATTGCTATTGTAACGCAGGTGGTGGGGAGGTTGTGGAAATTTAAGCTGTAGCTGTATGACTCATCACGCACACAGGATCACACCAGTCGCTTCCTTCCCTGCCCACTCCCCCTACCTTGTAAAAGAATGGAACTATGGATCTATAAAAATCTTTGAAAAGGTTTGTGTTTCATAGATTACAGCAAAGCTTTTGACTGTGTGGATCATGAAAAGCTATGGCTGGTTTTAAAGGAAATGGGTGTGCCACTACATCTGATCGTTTTGATGCGCAACCTGTACTCTGGACAAGAGGCCACAGTTAGAACAGAATATGGAGAAACAGAATGGTTTCCAATTGGCAAAGGTGTCAGACAAGGATGTATTTTATCTCCCTATCTCTTCAATCTATATGCAGAACATATAATTAGGAAAGCTGGATTAGATTTAGATGAAGGTGGAGTGAAAACTGGAGGGAGGAACATTAATAATTAGAGATATGCTGATGACACTACATTATTGGCAGAAAATAGTGAAGATTTGAAACGACTACTGCTGAAAGTTAAAAGAGAAAGTGCCAAAGCAGGACTACAGCTGAACATCAAGAAAACAAAAGTAATGACTACAGGAGAATTACCCAACTTTAAGGTTGACAATGAGGAAATTGAAATTGTTCAAGACTTTCTATTCCTTGGCTCCACCATCAACCAAAAGGGAGACTGCAGCCAAGAAATCAGAAGGAGATTGAGACTGGGAAGGGCAGCCATGAAGGAGCTAGAAAAGATTTTGAAGTGTAAGGATGTGTCACTGGCCACCAAGACTAGATTAATTCATGCCATCGTATTCCCTATTACTATGTATGGGTGTGAAAGCTGGACAGTGAAGAAAGCTGATAGGAAGAAAATAGATTCCTTTGAAATGTGGTGTTGGAGGAGAGTGTTATGGATTCTGTGGACTGCCAAAAAAACAAATCAGTGGGCTATAGATCAAATCAAGCCTGAAGTGACCCTAGAAGCTAAAATGACTAAACCGAGGCTATCGTATTTTGGTCACGTCATGAGATGACAAGAGTCACTGGAAAAGACATTCATGCTAGGAAAAGTTGAGGGCAGCAGGAAAAGAGGAAAATCCAACAAGAGATGGATTGACTCAATAAAGGAAGCCACAGCCTTCAATTTGCAAGGTCTGAGCAAGGCTGTCAAAGATAGGACATTTTGGAGGACTTTCCTTCATACGGTCGCCATGAGTCGGAAGCGACTTGACGGCACTTAACACACACACACAATGTTTTATTCCACTTTGTCACTAGGAAGCAATGCTCCAGCAGGCCAGGTCATTCACGGACCTGGTGGTTCTTTTTCTTTGCCACCTTCTGGACATGGAGTAAGAATCACTGGGGGGGGGATTTCCTGAACATCAACACCCACCCCCAGAGACACAGCGAAGGAGAGAGGGAGCGACATCTAGTGACCAACTGGATAAATGCGTCTGTGGCCTCGTTTAAGTGAAAAGGGGGCGTGCACCAACAGTTAGCTTGTTGGCAGGGAGGAGGGCTGAAACACCGAACTGCCGTTAAATACTGCAGACTTCGCTTCATGAATAACCCAGACTGCATCGGGGTTAACTGATTTGAATCAAGTCCATGAATAACCTCTATAGTTTTTTTTTTTTTTTTTTTTTTTTGCTCCAACACAAGGCAGAAGCAGGTTTTGGAGTGAATAATTGACTTTTGAGTGCGGTTCTCCAACCAGTTCCCTATCCACCTAACTATCTTAGGGTTCAATCCACAGTCCTCCAGTTTACCCATCAGAACATATGGGGAACCCTGTCGAAAGCCTTACTGAAATCCAAGTCCAACTCCTGGACCAGGTGAGCCCCACGTGAGGAGAGGGAGGTGCCCAGCCTGTCTGTGTAAGACAAAGAAAGCAGTGCTTGGCCCACCTGAGGCGTACGTGAGGTGAAAGCCAACATTCTGCCAATTGGTTAGGCAGATGTCCTCTTCCTCCTTCATTACATCACTCCTTTGAGAGAGAAGGTCAGGGTCAGGCAAACTACCTCTTCCTCTTCTTCCCCTCCTTTGGGGCATGGCCAGGGCAAACTGGGGAAGGGGCCTGTTCACAGGGTTATTCACTCCCAGTCCATCCCTGCTCAATGGGTTGTTCTAAGGATAAAATGGAAGAGAGAATGACAAGAGTCACTGGAAAAGACATTCATGCTAGGGAAAGTTGAGGGCAGCAGGAAAAGAGGAAGACCCAACAAGAGATGGATTGACTCAATAAAGGAAGCCACAGCCTTCAATTTGCAAGATCTGAGCAAGGCTGTCAAAGATACGACATTTTAAATCCCCCCTATGGAGAAAGGTGGGCTACAAATGAAGTAACAAAGCTGAAGATGGAGAGGCAGATAAAAGGTTGGTGGGCGTGTAGGAAATAGTGGGGGAGGGGAAATTCACCCTACACATCTTTGTGGGTTCCTGCTTGTAAAATCCTAATTCTGCAATATATTTCCAATGTTATGACTCCAACCAACTCATAAAAATGCCAGAGACTGATGTAAAAGAATTGAGTCTTCTTAGGTATAGATTAAGTTTATCCAAGAAAGTAGATTTTCTCAAGAAGAGACAACTATCATGTTGGCTGATGAAACTGAAAACTAGCTATATTTGCATTCAGGACAGGACCACATCCTTTTTAAGATCAGACCACAGAATGATCTGATTCAGATGTATGGAAACATTCTTCAGTGATTTGAGTATGTAACAAATTCTTATTAGCTGTTGTGGTGTTAGTATCTTTCTCTGGTCACAGCATCTCACTATATTGATGGATGAAAGAGAGGTAGCACTTTTTTAATCATAATGCATAATATGCACATCTGGCCTATGGAAAGTTATTGAAGCTAGACCTTAAGAACAGGTCAAAATGGTCTCCAAACATAGTTAGATGTCATACAATGTTAAAGGAATTCAAGACAGCTTTTTCCCTTAGTAAAATTCCTAGCTTTGACACAGAGATGCCGTCAGCCTGCTCTGTATGAAGTAGGGCCAAGGACAATTCCTGGATATTCTACAACTGTGCCTGGTTAATCTTCTGGCTGTATGTATAATTGGTAATTATACATATAGCAATACATTTTTAAAAAATTCTACCATGTTTTCTTGGACTACAGTCTACTTCATTACATGTATGTAGTGGGTCCTCACTAGGAAGATGTTTATGCATAAAATTATGGGGAGGGGGAATTTAGACAGCAGGACCAAAGGGCCATGAAATTCCAGAAGTACAAGGTGAGATGCAATTTTGTAAAATTCAAATGTAGTAAAAAGTACAGAAAATGTTCACAATAACAGATACTGGTGATAAAACAAATTTCCCAGTTTTTAAAAGCTACTTAACGCCTCTAATGCCTGAGGAATCACAAGCGCTTGTTAAGTTGTTAAAATCTGATGCAGCTGTTTTCTCACTGGAGTCTCCCTTTGAAGTTCTTTTGAAGCCAGGGTGGTGTAGTGGTTAACAGCAGTGGTTTGGAGCGGTGGACTCTAATCTGGAGAACCAGGTTCGATTCCCCACTCCTCCACATGAGTGGGGGGCTCTAATCTGGTGAACTGGGTTGGCTCCCCACTCCTACACATGAAGCCAGCTGGGTGACCTTGGGCTAGTCACAGCTCTCAGCCCCACCTACCTCACAGTGTGTCTGTTGTGGGGAGGGGAATGGAAAGTGATTGTAAGCCAGTTTGATTCTTCTTTAAGTGGTAGAGAAAGTCAACATATAAAAACCAACTCTTCTTTTGCTAGAAAGGGTGCTTTTAGATCAGCAACAGTGTGTCCAGGGAAATGGGAATGTTATCTTACTGGTTTCAGTATATTGTCATTCTTACCATCAGATTTGTTTCCATTTATTATTTTACATAGAGGTCCTTGTCTATGTAAATGAGAGCAAGCATGGTATAGTAGTTAAGATGTCAGACAAGGACCTGGGAAACCCAGGTTCAAATCTCCACTCATGGCCTGGAAGCTTACTGGATGACCTTGGGCCAGTCACACATTCTCAGCCCTGGCTAGTATTTGGATGGGAAATTTCCAAGGAATACCAGTGTCGTGACATGGAGGCAGGCAATGGCAAAGAGTCTACAGCATCTCTTGCCTTGAAAACCCTATGGTCAGCTCTGACTTGACAGGGAAAAATGTTTTGCACAGACTGACCTTTTTGTCTATGTAAAGTGCACAAGAATCATGATGGCACATTATGGCATATATCATATTGGAAGATGAGTAAGTGGATAAACCCAAGATTATGTAGCTGCTGTTATTTGGTCCCGTAATAGGATTGCCTGAATGGATGTAAAAACAAGTTGCCATCTGGGTACATAGCTTACTATCATAGGCTCAAAAGACATGACAACAAAACACCATTAGTTGTCACCCTCTGTTCCCTTCTCAAACTACTGCGATGCACACACTGTTTGTGTTCAAATGTGCACTTTAGCATGAGGAATATTAATAGTCCAGAGCAGGTAGAGTGGCAATGTTTCTCATTGCAAAGTTTTCTCCTTGACTTGAGCAGAATATGGGGCTCAGCTTACAGCTAGGTTGTTACTATTGAGTTTGCTTCACCTTTTTGACATTTTTTGCTGCTTGTTGGAACAATCCACTTCAACGTGTAGAGAGCAAGAGTGCCATATCTTTTTTTTAATTGTATTTTTTTTTCATTAATAAGTAGATATACAGAGGGGAAAAATAGAGAAAGGGAAGATAATATTATTTACATATAATTTTGTTGGTATCTAACAATCTCTACCCCTCTCTGTAATACCGTCTTCCATATTTTCTTATCATAATAGTAATTTGATTTGACTAGATCTTTTGTCTGGTGCTTTTAATATATTCATAAAAGGGTTTCCATCTCTCATGATTCTGTTCTCGTGTATTATCTTTCATATATTCTGTTAATTGTGCCATAGTAATATATTCTAGGGACTTATCTAACCATGTTTGAAGTTTTGGGATCTTATTTGTTTTCCAAAGTGATGCCAGGAAAGGGCGCCATATCTTGAGCAGTAGGCTAGTGTGGTCACTCACAATGCCATGTTAAGCAGAGTTACGCCCTTTTAAGTCCATGGATGTCAATGGGTGTAACTCAGGATGGCTCTGTCAACAGTGGAGAGGATTCTTTCTATTATAGGCAGGTTCAGCTACCCCCCAACCCCCCCATCACTTAGTCTGCCAATTCTCTATACATGCTTGCAGTGTGGCATTTCCATCCCTACTACCAAGGTCATGACTCTGACACTTCCTCTTCCTGTCATGGGACTGTCACAGGACTTCATGTCACACACTTGCAGCTTGGTGGTCTCCATACTGCTGCCTGAGTCCTGAGTATGGAAAGGCTGAAAACCACTGTTGTAGAGAACAGCTCACCAAGACAGCACATAAGACTAAGTGAAGAAAACCAGTTAGTAGTGAGGTCTGGAGGAAGCTTCAAGGAGCTGCCAACTCTTTAAATGTTTGAGCAAGTGTAATGAACGCCTGACTGCTATTTTATTACTTTTTTAACCGTCAAAGGCATTGATGTTGAAAATAGGGAACTGTGACATTGCTGAATGAGTCATACAGCAGGCACCAGCTGGAGCCTACTTTTATTTGGTTGCATACAGGGAGGAGTTCTCAGTGTGTGCATTCCCTTCTTGATGTTAAGGTTATTGTTCCCACTAGATTTCTTCAGTATACCTACCAGATCTGCAAGTAGAAGTCCCAAAACCAAATCTCCCCCCACCCCATGAACCTGGAACTAGCAAAGGAAAAGGGTAAAAGGAGGGTGGCTAAGGAGCTGCTGGCAATCCAGTTTGTGGCATAAAAAGGCACACTAATCTACCTCTCACCACTTTGTCCTGTAAAACTAAGGTCATTTATTCATGGCTGTTTGCTGCGGTTTCGATGCTTTGTTGCTCCAGACCCTATTTTCGATTTTTCACAGATGCCGCGAGGTAGCCCATAAAATTCGCAGCATCCCAGCAGCAACTCAAACCTGTGTTGCTACGATCTTTCCCTTTGCCTCGCCCTTTCTGCCAGAGGGTCCCATGAAAAACTCCTGGAGTCGGATTTCTTCTCCCCGCCCATCCTGGCAAATGTCTCCTCCCTCTCCTACGTCTCCCCACCCACAGGGGCGTCTATTGGCCAAGGGTTCTTTTTTTGTTCCGACCAGAAGCCCGCCCCTTTTTGTGCACTTTGCGCGGCCACTAGATCTGCACTTGAGTGCCAAATCCAAATCTCTACGGCAAGATTACAAGAGATGTGTGGCCTCCCAAGCATAAATGGCCCTGAGCGCTTTGGCTGCTGCACTAATGAAGAAAGAAAAAATAAGGGGGAAACAAAGAGGTGGAGGTGAAGAAAAAAAAGGTGCTCGAGCGTAAATCACGAGGGGAGAAGTGAAAAGAACTATTCCAAAGGGGGACGAAGCAACAAGTCAGGACACACCATCAAAAAGGGGGAGGGGAAACTAAAAGAGAAACAAGGAAAGCGGACAGAAGCAGAAAACAGAAGTCAACGGGAAAACGAATCCAAAGCTGAAAGGGAAGGGGGGGGAACCGTGCCGAGTCAAAGCAGAAAGGGAGACAAGGGCTGTTTACGCAGGGGAGGTTTTGCCTTGGATTTGCCGCGCTCTCTAGATGCACATTTTCCCCATCCAAATTCTCAAAACTCTGCATTGAGGGCTTATTGTTGAGTTTTGAGAATTCGGATGGAGAAAATGTGCATCCAGAGAGCAGCAAATCCAAGGCAGAACTCCCCATGCATTCGGTTGCATGAAAGTGGAGTCGAGCGGTTTGGAGCCCGATAGGAGTTCTCCTTCCCCCTCTCCTTTGAATGCCTCCCCTCTACGGAGCTGTGATGGGCGGAATTGTGACGGAGGTGGGGGTGGGCCTCAACAGTGAGCTTTTCGGCAGGAGGAGAGCTGAAAGGTCAGGGGCAGACACAACCGCTGTCAAATGCTGCGGCCTTTTTCTCATGAGTAATCCAAGCTACATCGGGCTTTATGAATTCGATTCGATTCCATGAATAACCTTTTAAGTTCGGGGTTTTTTTTGCTCTGCCTCAAGAGAGCAGCAATTGTTTGAGTGAATAATTGACCTAAGTGTTAACAAGGAATCTGCGCTTTTAAAGCAAGGGTTACACCCCCTTTCTTCTTAAGGGTCTAACTTAACTGCCCTTCCAGATCTCAGAAACTCACTTTTTCTAAATTAAGCATGCATTTCTACATGCACAGTCATGCTTAGAGGCTATAAGCATTTTCTTTTGGACTCATTACAAGCACACACACCAGGGCTGTTGTTTCAGTTTGGGAAGGTAAATATTGACAGGAGACCTAGCATAGTGGGGTGGTCAGAGTGAGAGACCAGGAATGGGGAAAGCTAGATTCCAATCCCACTCTGACATACAGGTCAACAGGTGACCTTGGGCCAATCACTGTCTCTCACCCTCTCCAACTTAACAGTGTGGCTGTGAGATAAAATAAAGAGATAATCATACACACGTGCACACACACATACCCAAACACCCTGAAGGAAAGGTCTGATTATAGATCCAATAGATACATACTAAAGTCTGTCCTTGACTATATTTGAGACTAAATTATGCAAAACCAGAGCATTTTGTTTTGATTACTCTTTATTAATATAAAGAACTATATCACTGTGAGCAACAGATGACAGCACCTTTAAAAATATAGGAAAGGGGCTTTGGCATTTAGCATGCACAGCTAGCCCATTTAGTAACTTAGATTGGTCCCTGATTGCATAAAAACAATGAATTAGCCTTAAGTTGCTGCTAAGGAATAGCTGCACATGATTATAAAAACCAGGCACACTATAATTGTGCCACCACCTCTCCTCCATAAATGATGTCCAGGTCATGCTCTCCTTCTCCTTCAACAGGACTAAACTTGTTAGTCCAGTGATGATGGTGCTACTAGGAATAGAATGAAAAGTATTTCCACCTCCCAGAAGAAACTCTCCTGAACCAGACCAATCCACTTCCTTAGGAACACCACACCTAGCTGCCTCTGTTCCTGGAACTGGGGCCAGATAAAAACAGGGTGGGGCCAAATTAATGGTTGGTAAGCTGACAGGGGGTAGAGGGAATATTGGAGGTCTCCCTAACCACCCTGCAGGATCCCTGCAGTAACTACATTAAAACAACCCATCTAAAATATGGCATATATAAGCTCCTGAAATGCACCACACATTCCGTTGCATTCAGTTTACATGATATAACAGAAATCTTGTATACAGTATCTCACTCATTACTAGGGTTGCCAACTGCCTGAAGAAAAAAACTGTCCTGTCCCTTTAATATAGAAATGGAAGTGTGGAAATGGGCAGTTGAACTATGTTGCGGCACAGAGGTAAATAGCATCTCATTAAGCCTGTATTAAAAAGAAAGCACATTTTCCCCAAGGCCTGTTGGCAACCCTACATCTTCACTTCCTACTCTTCTCCAGTTTCAGCATAGCTGGGGCTTTAACTTATACTACATATAAATTGTAACAAATCATTAATTCTCTGCATGGAACCTATCACCCTAAGAAGAGCAACTTACGTTATTTCTTAAGTTTAAATGTACATGGAAGTAGAAGTTTCACATTTACACATTTGCCATGAACAGTGATCGGCTGCACAACCTAAACAGATGAAGCGAAGCGCCAGCTAAAGCCATATGATGGTGATTGCTTATTTTCATCTCATTATTACCACCATAGCTCTGAGAAGCTTTCATTGTCCACTTTGGAAATCAGAACCCTCTTGTCACACAACTGCTAGATCTTATTTCACTGTGACTGAAGGCCAACTGACACATGGTGGGCAGCTTTGGGATTTTTCTTTTCAACATTTTTTGAAAATAAAAACTCACTGTGGGGGGGGGGGGAGAGGCTGAATTCTGAAGTGGAGCTTAACCTTTTCCTTTCCTGTCATTTGTCTCCCAAAAAATTTCCCCTCCCAACTGTTTTCCTACTGGCAGGGAAAAACGTATGAAAGCAAAAACATTTTAGGATGGAGATGTGATTTTGGGTAGAAAAGGTTACCAGGTCCCTCTTCACCACCAGCGGAAGGTTTCTGGGCTGGAGACTGAGGAGGGCAGGGTTTGGGGAGGGGAGGGACTTCTATGCCATAGAGTCCAATTGCCAAAGCGGCCATTTTCTCCAGGTGAACTGATCTCTATTGGCTGGAGATCAGTTGTAATGGTGGGAGATCGCCAGATACCACCTGAATGAAGGTCAGCAACCCTATCGTCCACTCAGACACAATCAGAGAACTGCCCATCCTGTGCTGTTTGGCCCTTTCCCCCAAACAAATAGGATGGACATTGCAGTCCTAATCATGGTCATTGCTTTGTCGCTGAATTTGCTAATATTCAATTATATTTAAATCATATCTATAACCAAAACAATCATTTAAGAACTTTAGAGTCAAGGAGTTACATGAGCAGCTGGTTTATGATTGTGTTGAGCATTGTACAAAGAATTTTTATACACACAGCGTTTTACAATGATATATTCCGTAACAAATTTACACAACCCAAAATAATAAATTGTAGGTATTGGGTCAACACAGAACAAAGCACATTTAATTGAACCCAGGGCTTCTTGTGCCATCCCTAACCCTACTACTTTAATGTGCAGATCAAGGAGGTACTTTCACAGCATAACATGGTGGCTGCAAGCAAAAGTCTGCACACACAGCTCCTCCCACTCAATACTACCCGCACTTGTATGCAGTGGCCTTGCTATGATGATAAATTTAGCTTTCAGCCCACCACTAACCCACAGCAACCATCTTTGTATCCTGTAGAAAGAAGTAACATGTACTCTGACTAATTGGTTGATGATAAGCAGGAGTTTCAGTTTGTTAGCACATAATTTATGAGATGCAGGGAGTGAAATGACATTCACATAGTGACAGGATTCCTTCCTTTTCCTCCTCCCTAACAGAAGCTTTGTGTCCTTAACAGCTGTGTTACAGGCTGAAGTTCAGTAGGTGCAGCTTCCCTCATTCCTGAAGTCTCACATACCTCTTGAATTGCTGGCTATCATGAGGTTAAAAAAGAGCGTGCGGGACAATGAGATGCATTGGCCTGGAGCAACATACAACTCAAAAGCCGTTTAATACCTTTAATTAGGACCAATCAGAATAACACAAAACAATGTGCAAGCAGGCACTGAAAAGTTTGTGTACTGTATTGTGTTTGTCTGCTCCTGTCTGAGCATGAGCTGTTCAAGTGTGCCTTAAATTCAAGGGGGTTTGCCCATAGCATGAAAAAGGTGACAACTGTAGCTGTCAAGGATTATTAAAGTGCAGGGAGAACTCTTGACTTATCAAGTGATGTGTTAATATTTTTCAGTGACACAAGGTATCCTTACACAATAGCAATAAATAAGTGAACACAGTGGGGTGTTGTAGGCATGTCTTAAATGAAGGAACCAAGCGGAGCTTACAGAAGATACCAGCAGATTGGACATGTTTACATCAGCAGAGTACTCTCTGGATATAGATGTCAATGACATAGCAAAATAATCAAGCATATTCCTAAATTTCTTCTAAACTGTCTTCACAAGGCCAAGCTGAGTTTTGTGAAGAGTAGGTAATCTATGCCATCTAGTGGATACTAGAAAAATACTTAATGCTTATCCCAGGTTCTTTCTTGAGCTTGAACCATAACTGCACCTTTAAAAATTTGTGTCAACTGTTCATAACAACTCTAGAGTAGTTATGTTAGTCCTTTGCAGCACAAATAACAGTGTCTTGTTTAAAGACTGACAAATCTACAGTGACGTAAGCATCCATGGATTAGAAACCAATCCATCAAGAACATAAGAGCCCTGCTGGATCAGACCACCGGTCCATCTAGTCCAGCATACAGCTTCACATAGTGGTCAACTAGTTACTTTGGAGCATAGAGGCTTAGGCCTTCCCCTGATGTTGCATCCTAGTACTGGCATTCAGAGTCTACTGCCTCTGAATATGGATGCTCCCTTTAGTCACCATAGTAGTAGTGTGTGTGTGTGGAACTGTTCGAGAACTAGCACCTGTTCTATGGCCGCTGTATGAGTAAGATGTTGGATGGCCTTTGTCCTCAGGCATTTTTCTTTTCTGAAAGATGTGGGGGACTGAAGCGGTCTGGGGGAGGTCTTCTGAATTCCATGAGGTATCTGATAGATACGATCTGGGATACCCACTTGTCTGGATTTGAATTCAACCACCTGTGCTGAAACTTTTGTAGCCTCCCTTCCACTTGTAGTGACTGGGCATCACTGAGTGTTGGACTTGGGAAACTTATCTCCCTTGTCTGATCTAAATTGTTGGTTTTGACTCTGGAACCTCCCTTCTCTGCGAAAGGAGTTTCTGTTGCTACCCCAGGATCCCTTCCTCTGATCAGCTCTATATAGGATCGAAAGGAAGGTATGTAGTTCCCCTACTATTTTTCCTAACCTGTCTGTGTGGAGCATGTTTTTTTGTCTTTGGTCTCTATTAAGACCTTGTCCAATCTATCTCCAAACAGATGCCCTTCCTGGATAGGGTAGGCCATAAGAATTGCCTTGGACTTGAAGTCTGCCTGCCATGCTCTTAAACCATAAGGATATCCCGATAGCAGTAACTGAGGCAACCGACCTTGCCGAGAAGGACATGGTGTCGAGAGAGGCGTCAGCCATAAAGATGACTGCTTTTAATACTCTGAAATTCTGTGTTTATCATCTGGTATCAGTTGAATGAGCTTTTTCATCCAAACTATGGATGTTCTAGCGAACATGGAAGTGATGGCACTAGCTTGAATGGCTAAGGTGGCCACCGCATGAACTTTCCTAGTTAGGAACTCTGATTTCCTATCCAATTGATCTCTCAGAGAACCTATGCCATCTTCGGATACCAAGCCAGGAGTCTGCATGTCTGCCACTGGCACATCTACTAAGGGATTTTTTAACATGTCCATAGCGTGGGGGGCTAACTTGTAAAGTTTTCTAGTATTGGCAGGAAACTGTTTAATGCAGGGTTCTCTCATTCAGCTTTAACTGACCTCTGGAAAAACTCCAGGAAGGGAACAGTATTGTTCTGTGTCTGATTTCTAGGAAAGAGTACTAAAACATCAGGCTCTTCTTTTAGATCTAGCGCCAATAAAGCCTTAGACAGCAGACCCTGAAAAACTTCAAAGAGTCTGGGTTGCTGTTCCTCTATCAGGGAGGGTTCCTCCTCTGAATCAAATTCTCCTGACCCTCATCCCCTGAGTCTATATTGGAGGGAGATCTGCCCGGTTACTGGGCTCAGCCCCTGTAAAGGTGGCCTTCATGGCTGACTTAGTAGGTCATTGCCTTGTATGTGGTAAACTAGGGGGATTAACATCCCTCTCTTCATCTCCCCTGGGGGTAAGAGAGTGGAAGAACTTCCAGGAGATCCCCATTGGCCCATATCTGAAAAAGGGGGCATGCAGGGTTGAAATGCTTGAAAGGCTTGCCATTGTCTTTCTAAGGCTGAGTTAATAGTATGAGGTACCTCGTGAGTAACCGGACACCTGCCACTTCAGCTGGGGAGGGGCAACATTACTGGATGTAGAGGGTCTCTCCACTGGTGAGGAAACTGCCACTAAGGAGGAAGCTGCGGCTGCCAGGGCTCTGGAATCGCTTTTAACTGTCCCCGCAGGGTGCACCTTTGTATCTGGTGTCTTTCCAGCTCTTTTTGTTGTAGCGGGTGCTTTACCGCTGCACTTCCTCTTTCTAGTGCCTAACTAAAGAGGTGCAGTTTTTCACACCTTTTAAACTTTGATTGGCACCACTGTGACCTCCTCCTACTTTTTTGCCTCTCCAGCAAGGCTTTGTTCTTCTAAGGGTCCACAATTGAGGCCGTTGGATTTGACCAGCCCGTCCTCGTAATCCTCTACAGAGAGAAAGTTGTCCTCCTTTCTTTTGCTTGTGGTGGCCATTTTGTCTCACCCAAGGGGAGGACAAAAATGATAGGAAAAAAAATAAGTGGAGCTAAGATTAGAAATAGGACAGATAAGAATATAGTATAGGTAAACTGTAGGTAAGAATAAACTAGAAATAAAGAACTAAGCGGAGCTCTGCTATTACACTGCTCTCCCCTCAAAGGCAGGATGGAAACGGTATACCAGTGGGCTGATTCCCGCCAGAGGAGACAGGAAGTGAAGTTTAGTCCTGCCTCCCCTAAGAGCAATGGAAATCACCCACAGCTTCCAAAATGCCCTTGCCTCAGAGGAAAACTAACCTTTGCCCATAGAAGGGCTACTGGAGAAGAGAAGTCATGACAGAATGATTTATTTAGCACATTTGTTGCTATTGCACCACAAGCTTCCCTGCTGTGAGTCTGCAGTTTGCCAGTGGGGAAGGAGGAAAGGACAGAGAGAGAAATCCCAGTGGTGCGCTAATGCTGCAGATGCTGGCCCCAAAACAGTGTTGCCTAATGGCCCTTCTTACAAACAGCAGATTTGCTTATCAGACTCTTTGCTCTACCTGGCTTTAGTTATGCCATAATAAGTCTGTTATTCTTTAGGACACCACCAGACTTTTTTGGGACTTAATTGTGTGTGTGTGTAAAGTGCCGTCAAGTCGCAGCTGACTTAATTAGGCAGCGCTAAAACATCTCTGGTTGCCACAGAGGCAGAAAAGCGGTGTCTGTTCTCTGTTTGGAAACACAGTGGTCTGCATTAATTCAGATCTGCCTCCAGGACTGATTAGCACACCTAGGTTCGGAGAGACCAAATAAAGAAAAACGTATTACCTTATTGTGTTAGCCAGACTGCAGATTAATGTTGGATAATGCAACTAAGCATAGAGTCAGCAGAAGGCAAATTGGATAGTGCTGGAACTTGGAAAGCATGCCACTAAATCGCCTCAATGGACGGTGGTAAAAAGTCAGATAGAAGGACATATACTTTACTTGCTTAGCAATATTACTGGCAATCATAACCAGGCCTACTCAATGGGGCTTATTCCCAGGCAAGTGTTTGTAGAACTGCACTGTTAAGTTTCTAAAAACAAATATTTATTTTTAAGACATTTATTCCCATCTCAAAACTTGGTCCACGGTAGGGCTGTTGATTCGGTTCGGCCTGAACTGAAAATCAGCCGAATTTCCCCTGATTCGGTGGTTTTTAGTTCGGGAGGAACCGAACTCAAAACTGGCGGGCAACCGGGGGGGCAAAATTCAGCGAGTTCGGGAGTTCACGAATAAATTCAGCAAATTCGGGGCCGTCAGTAAGCAGCATAACCGTCAGTAAGCAGCATTCTCCTCCCCCGGCCAATCGGTGGCCAAGCTGGGTCTTCTTCTGGCCAATCAGTCAGGATTGAGTACTGGAGGAATCAGCTGATGTGCGGCCTGGCCAGGGAGAGAGAGAGAGAGAGCGAAATCCTCGTGTGTGTGTGTGTGGGGGGGGGGGTGCTTGTGCACATTCGCTCCTTTCTGTGGCTGCAGGGGGCGTATTTTTTGGGGTACAGACACAAAACTTTCAGTGGAGCTTCAGATGAAGCTTCTTAAGGTACCCCCCAGGTTTTGTAAACATTGGGTCAGGGGGTCTCGAGATATGGGCTCTCCCCCTTTTCCCTCCCCCCCTTTTTCCATTTATGTGGCTGCAGGGGGCGCTTTTTTGGGGATATAGCCCCCAAACTTTCAGCATAGCTTCAGACACTTATTCTTAAGATACTACCCAAGTTTTGTAAAGATGGGTTCGGTGGGGGCCGAAATATCGCCTCCCCCCTTTTCTCTTTCCATGGCTGCAGGGGGCGCATTTTTGGGGGTGCAGATCCCAAACTTTGAGCGGAGTTTCAGACCAGTGTTCTTAAGAGACCACCCAAGTTTTGTGAACATTGGGTCAGGGGGTCCCGAGATATGGGCTTTCCCCTATTGGGATGAATGGATGAGCCGATCCTGTGTGCATCTCCACTCCAGAGCAAAACGTCCCGTGCCTAATTGGAATCATCTTGGATTACAAGTCCTCCCCAGCCCCTTCTGACGGAACAGAAGACAGCCACAGCAAGACCCCTTTGGGGGCTTTAATCTATAATTTTTCTCCTGTGTATGTGTGTGGGGGAAAAGCAGAGTCTGTGTGTGTGTGGGAAGGGAGCAGTTTCTGTGGGTGGGGGGAAGCCAAAGGGGGCTTTCGTCGGTTCTGCCTGGGGTGTGTGTTCCCCCTCGAGTCTCTCGCTCCCTGGTTTGAGGGGGAGGTTTCAGTTGTGTGTTGCAAAGGTGTTGTTTTACAAGGTTGTGTTGTTTTGCAGTTGCTTTGCAAACGTCTCAGCTGTTGTCGGGGCTGGGAGCTTTGTGCGTGGGCGGCAAGCTCTGCTGAGAGATACACATTAAGGGTGGGGGGACCCCTTTCAGGGCCCATATCTCAGCCCCCCCTGACCCAATCTTTACAAAACTTGGGGAGTCTTTCAATAAATGTCCTTTGAAGCTCCACTGAAAGTTTGGGACCTCTAAACCCAAAAATGCCCCCCCCAGAGCCGCGGAAAGGCGCGATTGTGTTTTTAATGGCTTTATTCGTCCAAATTTTTTTCCGAACTTTGAATTCCCGCCGAATTGAACGGATCCGAAGTGGGGGAGTTCGGACTTCGGCACATCCCGAATCTAAACGGGCTGAATTCGGCCGAATCCAAACTATACCGAATTTTTTTTAATTCAACAGCCCTAGTCCACGGGTTGGCAGGTTGCAAAATATCTGGAGATTTTCTCCAGGCAAACTCATCTCTGTAGCCCGGAGATCAGTTGAACTAGCGGTCGAACTCCAGCCACCACCTGGAGATTAGGAATTCAAAATGAAGGCACCAGCAAAATTACACCCCCAACAAGGTAACTACAATGCAAAATTGCTTTTTAGAAAAATATATCGAGAAGACAAGACGTTGGGCAATGGAAATCCGGTATTTGAAATGGAATTATACCGGATTTTCATTGCACAACGTCTTGTCTCCGTTGCCTCACTGTTGCATTTTATATGTATGGACTTGAAATGAATTGAGCAATTTTGCCTATATTTACCTCCTTGTAACGCCTTTGCGTCGTCATACTGGGTCCACTCTAGACCAATTGTAAATTTTCTGTCTGCTCAACTGAGGTTGTGTTAGCGAGAATGTATTCTCAATATATTTTTCTAAAAAGCAATTTTGCATTGTAGTGACCTTATTGGGGGTGCAATTTTGCTGGCGCCTTTATTTTGAATTCCTAAACTCCTGAGTAGCACTTGTAGCCGTTTGTGACCACCCCCTGGAGATGGGCAAGCGTCGCTCCCGCAGGCGCCTGATGCTGGCGGGGAAAACTGGAGCCGCCACAATGGGGGGCCCCCAGCCGAGGCGAAACAATACAGCACGTGATCTCTGACGCTCCCCGAGTCCGTACACTTCTGCATTGGCGGAGACAGGAAGGCGCTCTCCAGCCTCCGCGGCGCTTCGCCCTTTGTAACGACAAAAAACGGCGTCTTCGCCGTGACGCATGCGCACATGGACTGCGGGGGCTTTCTTCCGCCTCGCTGGGTACGGAAAACGCGCCAGAGATCCCGCTGATTGGCTCGCGACTTGACGGCGGGCGGGACTGGCTCGGAAGACCGGGGCTGACTGGCGGCGATTGTGAGCCGCGCGCGGACGCGTTCCTTCGCCCCGCCCCTTTCCAGACGACGCGTCTCTGGCTCCGCCTGCTGCGCGTGCCGGTGTCGTTTCGCCTCGCGTGTTCGTCTCGGGCGGAGGTGGCCGCGCGCGTCGCTGGAGCCGAGTCCTCCGCCCAGGCTGCCGTCGCGATGCTGAAGGCCCTGCCGTACTTCTCCCGCGGGGCGGTGGTGCGGGGCTTCGGCCGCGGCTCCAAAGACCTCGGCATCCCGACCGGTGAGCGGGCTGGGCTTCTCCCCGGCCGCTGGGGCCTTCCTGCTGCCCTTCTCGGTCCTTCTCGATCCTTCTGCCTCCTCCTCCCCACTCCCGGGTTGTGTCTTCGCCGTACAAGAAGAGAGAACTGACGGAGGGGGAGGGGCAGCTTGAGTGTCTGTATCGCTCGTGGGAATGCGGGCGCGCGCTCCTCTCCCTTTAACCCCCTGTTCTTTTTTGAATTAATACATCTACATCTGGCTTTGTTTTGTAACTTCCCGGGATAGTTTAACCTATCACGAAACTAGCAGTTTAGCTAACCTTTTTAACAATCTTGATTGTAAAGATTCCCCCCCCCCCCCAGTCTTCTGTATCTAGTGGTTCCCAACCTTTTTTTGGCCAGGGACCACTAGGCCTTTTTTGTTCGGTGCAGGGACCCCAAGGTTCAAAATAAAAAATTCCGAGAATTTGAAAATAAACTTTAATCATAACTGTTAGTTAAACATTAAACTTAGAATAATATTTGAATATAGTTTTTTTTATAATAGAGAACTTTTAATTGAAAATATTAATTTATTATGCGGTTATAACTTTGTTTCGCGGACCTTAATTTAGTTCTCGCAGACCAACGACTAGGCTTGGAGCAGATAGGAGTAACATTTCTAATTTGAAAATAGAATTGTTTTTGCACAGTATGCTAGGGATGGTTTTGTTCTCTGTCAGTTTATGTGCCTGTAAAATCTGTTCACGCTCATTTGATTTCCCACTACTCATCGTCAAGTGGTATATGTTGCCAGTATGGTATTAATTACAAAATAGGAAATTTGATCTGAATTATCAATTATTTGGATGGTGATTTCAGTCACGAAGAGATGAAATTAAATTCCCTTCGTTTTAAATCAAGGTCATCGTGATTTGATCTGAATTCCAGTCATGTCTGCTAAAATGGGAAGACCAAAGGAAGTGAATGTGACTTATTGGTGCAGGGCATGACTAAGCTTTTGCTTTTGTTTTTCAGCTAATTTTTCTGAGGAAACAGTTGAGAATTTTCCTTCAGATATCCCTACTGGCATATACTATGGATGGGCTTCTGTTGCAAATGGAGATGTGCATAAAATGGTCTTGAGTATTGGCTGGAATCCATATTACAAGAACATTAAGAAATCTGTGGTAAGAACTCTTTTGCGCTAACTAGCTTATGAGACATTATGGCCCTGTCCAGTAGAAACTTGTTTTGGGAGTTTCTGTTTCCATCAAATCTCTGGTGTAGAAAGTGGAGTAGGCCTTTTACTAATAGCATCATGGGTGTGTACAATGAATGTGCATGTTTCACTCGGCTGCATCACATGCCTTCAAATAAATAATTGCAGGATATAGATTACATGTTGATAAGTATTTTCAAAATAAACTAGGAAACTGGGGTATGCAGCTTGTCTTGGGAGATCTCCTTTCACCTGAGAGTGAAGACTATAATTCTTAAGATTGCCAGAATACATTATTGCAGAGATGGGCAAACCTTTTGGCTCAGCTGCCAAAAGATGCAACTTATACCTCTCAAGATGTTGGGGCTGGGGAGAGACAAGGGTTGTACTTGGAGCAAGCCAGGAACCATGGCAGCATCTCATGGGTTCACCTTGAGCTTCACTGGTTGCCGTGCAGGTCTGAGGGGCAGTGATGGGCGTAAGCTATGCCTGTTGCCTTCTCCCACCCAGTGGGCCCCAGCATTGCTATCAGTGCTTCAGTTACTTGGGTGCCAGGCAAAATGGTGTGTTGTGCCATTGTCAGCACACATGCTGGCAGGGATAGGGAAGCCTTATTCCGTCATACCTGTATGCACACTTTGTCTCATAGGGAACTATTCCTCTCAAGAGGAATCCCTTGCTGGCAAGTGACAGAGATGTGCAGTTATTTTTCCACATTGCTTTCACCTCTATATTAGATAAATAACCAAAGGATTTTAGAGGATGGGGATGAACAAATAGGATCAAGTTATAAGGAAAATATAGAAGGTGTGTAAGAGAGTAACAGCTTACTGTTGGTGTACTTGTTTGATTGGAAGAGTCTGTGGTAGCAATGAATTTGTACTTGAGTTTATTTTCACAAACTGCTAATTTTGGTATTAGCAGGAGCCCCTTTTTTGTCTGACATAATTTATACAGGGGATTTACCAGATACTATGCAAGCTGCAAGGCTCTCTGCTTTTTACAATATTGTTTTTGTCTTGAAGTAAAAATGCATCTTGAACAGGTTTCATCTTGAACAAGGCCCCAGGAAATGGCCACAAGGAGAAGTGAGTGAGGGGGGATTTAAAGAAGGGGTAAAGAGAATTTTTAACAGAAGGAGTGAACAGAAAAGGCATTTACCTATCCTCAGTCTGTTGAGCTGCGTAGAGTACGTTGTCTGATTAGATGATTTTGCAAGGCTCTCTGCTTTTTACAAAACTTTTTGTCTTGAAGTAAAAATGCGTCTTGAACAAGTTTCAGCTCATTCCTTTACAACCGTGTATTATGTAAGCTGCTAATTGGAGTGCTGTGAAATTTCAAAACTGTTCTTTCTTCTAGGAAACACACATAATTCACTCTTTCAAGGAGGACTTCTACGGAGAAGATCTTAGTATAATTATTCTTGGCTATATAAGACCCGAAAAAGACTTTGATTCTTTAAGTAAGTTTTGAATGCTCTCCTGACAACTTTCAATAGAGCAATCTTTATAGGTCCTTAGTGGTACCTGTAATGAACTTGACTTCTGTTTGTCAAGCTAGCCCAACCTACGCACCATTGTGTCTTCTGTCTTCCATATTGATGAGTTATCAAAATGAATCTGCTTTATGGAATATTCTGTGTGTCATACACCATGGTGGAGTCTGTTGTAGTTGGACCTTTTTCCCTGACTTGTCCTTACCAGGAAGTAGTTATTTACCTTACGAACGCTAATCAGCATTTTTGCCACTAGAAATGTGGCTGCCTAGTATGCATAGCATGAAGGTGCACTTTGCCCTCTGTTCATCTATGTGGCCCTTAATGTTTCTCCTAGTAGTTCCTTTGATAAGGAAGGTGCCTGTGGCATCATCATAGCAAGAACTTCCACTGGAGGTACACAGTACCTGCTTTTAAAAGGCATTGCAACAGCAGGAGAGCTTTTGATGGCCTTAGAGTCCTCTGGTTTTAGTGGTGCCCTGTTTGTTTTGCTGGTTTTATGTACCACATAGCATTTTTATTGAGAAAGGGGGCTTAAACATATTTCACTTGAGGGCCTTGGGCAGAGGTCTTTCCTGTTACCCTCTACCTGATACCTTTTATTGGAGATTCTCTTTAAAAGACCTTACTGTCAGATATGGATTTGGGGGATTCTCCATTTGCCAAGTGAGGCTGCAGCTAACCCCAGTCTCTACATGTACTCCCTTTCACATCTATTGACACGTGTAGACTCTTAACTTGGGCTTGGGACACTCACCCAGAAGCAGTTTGGGGGAATTAAACTCAGCGTCAGGGAGAAACATCTTTGCGCTTCCACAGCCTGTCTAGCTTGGAAAACTGGCGCACACACACTAGTTAAAGGGAAGGAGAACATGTGATTTAGGGAACTTTACCTGGATAGTGGGCAAGCAAAGCTCAAAGTGCTTCTAATAGGCTACTAGTAAGCACAAAACAACTAGATCTTTTCCAAAGCAAGCTTTGAGGGAAATATAGGGGTACAGGAATTGAAAAGGTAAGCATAATAAGAACAGTGTAATTGTTGTGTTCAGAGGGACGTGCCTATGAAGGGTTACACGAGAGGAGAAAAAGTAAAAGAGAGCCAGGTATCTTACTGAGAAGAAATTCTGCCCCAGGAAATGGCCACAAGGAGAAGTGAGTGAGGGGGGATTTAAAGAAGGGGTAAAGAGAATTTTTAACAGAAGGAATGAAAAGGCATTTACCTATCCTCAGTCTGCTGAACTGCGTAGAGTACGTTGTCTGATTAGATGATTTTTAGTTTCGGGTGGGGGAATTTAGACAGAGCTTCTAAAGGTCCCAAGGAAATAGTAAGAAGGTTTGCTGGTTCCAGAAGAACAAAGTGGGCAGCATCTGAGTCAGCAGAGGGCTGAGACTGCATAGTTTTGGCTGGCAGAACAGTGATAGTTATAGGGGCCCACACAGAAGAATATCAAATAAATAATTGTGAAGTCCAGGATTTCAGAGTGAGTCCAGGATGAAAATCTGTGGGTTTCCTGACTTTGATTGAGTTAGGAAGGAGGGCTTCCCGGAAAGGTAACAAAAGGTGATTGCATCTATGCCCCCATGCCTGAATCAGGTTGGGAGGAGACATTCAGACAAGGTCAGTAAAAGCAGTCAAGCCCACCTGGCCACTTGATTGTAATTAGATTTTGTACTATGGTCTTTGACCGTAATAAATAAATAGATGATGAGATTTTGTACTCAGGAAAACTTGACCTTGCTAATGAAATTACATTGATCTAGGTTGGTGCCTGGCTGTGCGAGCCCCTGTGACGATTGGGTAGGCATGCAGATGTCCCATCAGTGACTCCGCCCCCCCGGCAATTCATTAGCATAGCTTGAGGAGCACCTTAACCTCACCTTTTCCAAAGCATGGCATTGCTAGCTCCTAAAATAGCCACCAAAGCAAATTTAGCCAAGAAGGAGCCAGAGCAGACAGCACACATCTGGGAAGGGGGTCCCTGGTAACACTGCCATTCATCAGCTCGTACCAGGGTTGATCAGGCCCTTCACGGAACCTTATTCCTTCTCTTGCAGAACACACAGATAGTTCGTGCCTGTCTTAGAAGCTAACAAGATTTATTGATAACAGAGAACAGTAAACAGACCAGTCATGGCAGATACCAGCAATTAATCTCTCCATTTGAACGCACCCATCTTTGCCCAGAGGGCACACACGCCAAAAAAGCCTACTCTCCTGAGATTTTACTTCAGGATTCATACTGACACCAAACACACGAAACAGAGATCTCACCAATAAGTTGGCTAGTGTGCTGAGATGGCAGTGTAGATATCATGCGAGAACTCTTCTACATACACTTGGGCTGTATGCCAGATTATACTCCTGTAATTTAAGCTTTCTACCCCTTGCTGGCTTTGGCCCAGATGCTTCAGGAGAGGGGCAGTTCTGCCTCCTTGAGAGAGTAGGGTCTTTTTCTTCTGCAGTGTCTCCTTGACATCTGGCGTATCTGCAATTAGGGGCAAGCTGCCCTATCTTTGTTATCTCCTTTCCTGGTGCCGTTCAGTGAAGTTCATTGAAACTGTGTACAGATACACCTACTCTCTATGATCCTTTAACCTAAACATGCCTGTGTCCTAATAGATAAGATATATATATATATATAGCTGAGGGCATTGTGTATTTTAACGTTGCAGCCAGTCTTTGACACAGAATACAGAGAATAGAGCAAAGGATCAAAAATGAATGCATAGAGTGTGTGTGTGTATGAGTGGGGAATTGAGAAAGTTACAAGCTACAGGTTACAAGTGCTGTACATTCAAGCTGGTGATTCTCCATTTGCCACATCACACCAGTGTGTGTATATGGTTTTTTTGTTTTCGTATGATGTTTTTAAAGCAACATTTTCTTAATATTTTATTTGGAAATAGAGTGTGAAATGATTATAGTAATTTTTTATTCCTTCTTTGTAGGTGCACTCATAGCTGCTATTCACAGTGATATTGAAGAAGCTAAAAAAAACCTGGACTTGCCAGAACATCAAAAATACAAAGATGACAACTTTTTTCACATGCCGGAAAGCAAAATGGTTAATGGTCATTGAGTTAGGCTGTTGATATATCTTCATTGTAACAGGTTCAATTCTACTGATCTTACAACAATTCTCCTTATTTAGAGAAAGCTGCTGTAATTTAGTCCCTCTATGGCTTAGTATTTTCTGCTTGTGTTAGAGTTGAATTAAAATGGTCAGACAACCATGTGGAACCAATGCAAAGTTCTTCTCTAACAACAAAAAAAAAAGACAAAAAAAAGACAAAAAACCCCGACAACCCCAAAATGGCATATTGTTACTTGGCATGTTGGAATCAGAAATTTCATTGGATGTGTTGCAATGTGTATAAATTGTTACTAGCCTGCCTGAAACTGGGCAAAAGTTGGTCCTCTAAACTCAGAAAGCACAAGTCCATTCTAAACCCTTTTAATGATAGCTGCTTGGTCTCCTGAAATAAATTTAGTTTCTGATTTTAAAGTTCAAAGCAGTTATGCTTCTTGTAGTGAGGGGAAACCCAAGAGACATGTAGACATTAGTTTTGCTGATATTCAGCAAATAAACTGTGTGTGTGCTTATTTTGGATCTTACGTTTGTAATTGTCAGAAGTATTTCTGGAGATCAACAGTGCTTACTTAACTTCCCATGATTCTAATCCTGAAAGTGTTATTCCTGATTTCAAGGGGAGTGTTTTAATCTAGAAGTACTATTTAAATCATAAATCTTATCTAAAACTGCAAATACACTTGTTTTGATTCATGGAATGTGTTGTCCAGTCTGATTCTTCTTGAACATTCTTCATACCCCTTTGATATAAAACTTGCTCTCATCTGATAAAAGCTGCCTTTGAATTGTCTCTTTATTCACCTAGAAGAATGTTAGAATGTCATACTTGGACCAGGTAGATAAAGGTTAAAATCTCCATTCTGCCATGGAGATCATTGAGTGACCTTGGGCCAACAACAGTGTCATGACTTAACCTTCATAAGGTTGCTTTGAGGCGAAACAGGATATGGAGAATCATGTATGTTGCTCTGAACTCCTTGGAGGAACGGTGGAATAAAATGTAATAAATGGACCTACTGTTATCTTTTGCTGTTAAAAGCAATGTTACTCTTGGGGCCATCAGTGCAGAAGCACTAATTAGCAACACTGCCTGGCTGTGGAATTTGAAAGAGTGTTGCTGGTATTCATGACTGGCCTACTCCTTAGCTGCTTTTATTCAAGCAGTTGCAGTGATGTAAGAAAAAAGTAGGAAATGGGGTATTTGCCTATTCTAGACAAAAATAATTTTGCCTTTAACAATTAGTTTTGTCTGGAATAGACAAAACCTGTCTTTCCTACGTTTTTCTTACATCACTGCCACATGCTGATGGCCAAACGTCAGGGCACTATGCAAGAGAAGCCCCTGTATCTTAGTTGTAGCTGCTTGCAACTCTGAAGCAGGAGGAGAACCATTCCATTTTTGAATACTTGTTCTGGCATAAAGTGTTTTGAGATCTAGTGGTTGTATTTATTTACAGTAGCATATATGTTCAGCTTTTGATTGTTATCAGCTCTCATCTATATTCATAATCCATGCTTTTGCTTAACCTCTCTGTTCAGGCCATCACTTCATAGTCTTCACTTAAGAAATTTATATCAGTTTTTTTTGGCAGGGTCTCATAACAACCAGACACTTCTAGCCTTGACTGTTAGAGTATTCACAATAAAAAAAGACTTCTTAGTAAAATCAAGGAATGAATCTAAAATAACTTGAAAGTCGGTGTATTTTTCACAAGGCAAAAACTATCAAGTACAAAGATCGTCAGGTGTCAACCACATTAAAGTGAAAGGTCTCCAGGTCAGCATATATCAAATTACATTTGAGGTGGGTTTTTTAAAATCTTATTCTATACCAAAATTTCCTTTAAATAGTGTGTATAATGTATTCTCTGTCAAATTATAATGGATTAATGTTTTAGAGCTTTTGTATTAAACATGCTAAAAATCCTGCTAGAAAAATTAGGCTACTAAACACAATGTGCAGTTGCACTTCTAGGCATTTAAGACTGAGACCAAAAATTGATTCACTTTAAAGTTGGTAGCTACATTTGTTTCTCCCATTTGACAGTTTGTTCTTTGTGCTGATAATTGCAAAGGAATGTCTGTTACCCTCTTGTTGAAATGTTTGTGCATTTGAGGGCAGCCCTATTTTAAATTATTTTTATCTGGTATTGTTGCCCATTGCCCCCACCCCCAAGTGCCATACAGTTTTGTGTCTCTTTCACAGTTCAGAGTTTTGGAACTGAAACAAACAAGTCTCTTGCACTGTTTCTGCTGCCAGCAAAGTTCAGCAGCATCTTAACTCAAGTGAGGGGAACAGATATCTCATGTGATACTGAGCCCTTGCCAGAGAATTGAAGCACTTTGAAAATGGATATATGCAGGCATGCCTGGCAATGACTTATTAAAACATTGTACTCAGATGAAAGCATGTTGTTAATGAGTTGTATTAATGGGGCGTAATTCTAACTTTGGCATTTTGAATGCATTAGTTCTTTCCTGTGTGTCTTATACTGGGAAACTGGTGCCTTGTGATACAGTTTGTTTAACTGGGTGCACACTCTAGCCTAGGCATCTTATTATACATTTTGGATTACTTCAGAGAATTTGGTAGGTTTTTCACAAAATCAGCCAAACTATGAAGCAGAAATGTAGCTTGTAAATGAAATCAAGGACGCATTGTTGGAGTCTGCCTTTATATATGTATGTATTTATAAAATTATCATCGTAATTTTTATTAAAGGTTTTATTTTGTACTCATCTCAGTGAAATAAAGTATATTCCCATGTATATTTGTTCTTTGTTTTACTTGCTAGGAATCATGTTTGTGAGCAGTCATAATCAGGTTTGTTATATTGAATGTTACAGAGAGAGTGGAATAAATAAACCCTACAATGTTAACCTTCTGGTGCCTGGGTATAATATACTATACTTTTTTAAAAAGGTGGCTAATCTTTTGCTTGAGATAACAGTAATCATGGTGAGTAATAACTGTTTACATACAGAGAACAAAATATTGATGGAAGTTTTCTGTAAGGAAAAGATACTTATCTACAACCAAATAGTTTTGTATCAGTTCTGTCAACTGCTGTGTAAAATGACACAACACATTCCATCCTTCAGTAACTTGTACAAAGCAAACTTAATAAAAAATAGTCTGTGATCCAAAGTCCAAATGAGGGTTACTCAGTTGGTTGATCTATACAGTGAATTGCATTTTTAAACTATTAGAATAAAAAAGTTTTATTTGCTTAGACTCTGTAAACATATAGCTGGTACAGAGTGAAGAGGTCCAGCATAAGCTGTTCCTGTACTGTGAGCAATACTTCTTGGTTGCATTCCAGTTTCCAAGAACTGGAATTAACAAGCTGGGAGCCTCTTTTTGTGCGCACATGCATGGCGAAAAGAGGATAAATAATTTGGAAATTCCCCTCACTAAGGATGCCATGAATTTCCAGTAATTGGAGGTCAACCCCCTCTTTTTTCTTTTTCTTTTAACTGACTCAACATGCTATGTATCCTGGGCATGTTCAGTCCTTATCAGTCTGGTTTGTAGGAGGTTTCTTTTGGTCAGTTTATGAAGTCACATATTCCTGCATTAGGAGGGGGGTGTTCCCAGAGTATCTATTAATTCTTATTTTGTATGTCAGTCTAGTCTTGCTGAGATTTTTTTTTTTTTTTGCTGTCAAGTCACAGCTGATTTATGGAGACCCTGCAGGGTTTTCAAGGCAAGAAACATTCTGAGGTGGTTTGTCATTGCCTACCTCTGCGTGAGGACCCTGGTATTCCTTGGTGGTCTCCCATCCACATATTAGCCAGGGTTTCGCTTCTGAGATCTAAGGAGGTTAGACTATCCTGGGCTAAGATATGATTGCTGAGGATTATCTGTTTCATTGCACTTAGTATTTGTTTGGATACTCTATGTTTTGCAGGCTTTGAAATACCTGTGACGACTCAACACCTGAGGCAATATTTGCAAAACAAAAACCTGTCCACTATCTTTATAGCCTAATGGCTATATGTCACAACAAAGTTGGCAAATGATTGTCCTGTTAAATTTGGTGGGATTGCAGTGTGGGTGGGCTGTGTTGCACCTAATGCTTTAGTCCTAAATACGTTGATGGAAGTAGATTTCACTAAAATCTGTGGGAACAGATGTGTTTAGAGTTGAGTTTCATCAGCGTTGCCTAGAGAAGAGCAACCACACAGTAAGTCCCACCAGTAGCTTTATACACTACACACAAAGTAAGATCACCCACAGTACCATCATCAGTCGTGTTCTTGAGACCAGTTGCTGTGCAGAAACATTCAGAGATGTGTTTAGGGGTTGGTATGGGCCATGGAAATTGTGAAGGCACATCTGGCATCAAGCCCAATATGAAAAAAAATATTGAAGGTTAGTACATGGTAAGTACTTACCTTTTTAGGCCTTGTCCATACTTCCTGGACTTTTTAAAGGTACCCTGTATTGTTTAATGTCCTCTCAGGACTACTGCAGTCCTCTTTCTGCTGTATAACTTGGAAGTACGTCCTGCACATTTAGTTCAATCCAGTGTCCATCTCTTCCCACCTACCCTCCCCAGTTCAGCCAAAATAGGGTCAGGGTGGAATTTTGCCAGTGAGGGGTAAAGCCTTGTGGGCCTGTGGATAAAATCAGGAGGAAAAAATGCTGCTGGCCAGCTCTGGCTGTGAACTGGATACCTACCAGACCCAGTAAAACAACAGATGGTGGATAATTGTGAGCTACAGTTGAGAAACAACTTGTATCTAAATTATCTTGTAAAATACTGCAACATTGCTTTGAGGTCCTGGATGCCCAGGGGCCACTATTAAAACCTGCTGGGCAGCATTCTTTCCAGATGTGCCCTTGTTGCATCACTGGGAAGCCTGGCACAGCAGCCGATCTTTGGGCTGGACTGTAAAAAAAAAAAAAAAATGCACTCACATATTCATAGAGATAAAAACAGGCAAAAGAAATGAAGAATATTGTCGAAGGCTTTCACGGTCAGAGTTCATTGGTTCTTGTAGGTTATCCGGGCTGTGTAACCGTGGTCTTGGAATTTTCTTTCCTGACGTTTCGCCAGCAACTGTGGCAGGCATCTTCAGAGTAGTAACACTGAAGGACAGTGTCTCTCAGTGTCAAGGGTGTAGGAAGAGTAATATATAGTCAGAAAGGGGTTGGGTTTGAGCTGAGTATTGTCCTGCAAAAGTATTGTCCTGTAAGTATCAAGATAATGTGCTAATGAGGGTATGGTATGTTAATATGGAACCATTGTATCCTGAAGTGATCTGTTAATGTGTGTAATCCAAAGCTAATCTGTATGGCTATTGTTGAATGTTGTCTTTGTCTGGAGGTTTTTCAGGGCAGAAAGCCAAGCCTTATTCATTCTTAAACTCTCCTCTTTTCTGTTAAAGTTGTGCTGATGTTTATGAATTTCAATGGCTTCTCTGTGCAATCTGACAAAATAGTTGGTAGAATTGTCCAGTCTTTCAGTGTCTTGGAATAAGACCCTGTGTCCTGTTTGTGTCAGTCCATGTTCAGCCACTGCTGATTTCTCAGGTTGGCCAAGTCTGCAGTATCTTTCATGTTCTTTTATCCTTGTTTGTATGCTGCGTTTTGTGGTCCCGATGTAAACTTCTCCACAGCTGCAAGGTATACGATATACTCCTGCAGAGGTGAGGGGGTCTCTTTTGTCTTTTGCTGATCGTAGCATTTGTTGTATTTTCTTGGTGGGTTTAAACACTGTTTGTAGGTTATGTTTTTTCAAAAGTTTCTCCATCCTATCAGTGACTCCTTTAATAAATGGCAAGAATACCTTTCCTATGGGAGACTGTTTTTCTTGAGTTTTCTGATTTTTGTTTGGTTTAATGGCCCTTCTGATTTCATTCTTGGAGTAGCCGTTTGCTAGCAGTGCGTGATTTAGATGATTAGTTTCTTCCTTGAGAAACTGTGGTTCACAGATCCGTCTTGCACGGT
Organism: Euleptes europaea; assembly: GCF_029931775.1. Classification (NCBI taxonomy): domain Eukaryota; kingdom Metazoa; phylum Chordata; class Lepidosauria; order Squamata; family Sphaerodactylidae; genus Euleptes; species Euleptes europaea. Next base: position 52,147,024 of record NC_079315.1, on the reverse strand, counting down.
CCATTAATGTTTTGATTATTCCTCTTTTCTGTCGGGGGTGGTGGTTGGAGTTTTTGTGTAAGTAGCGATCTGTGTGAGTTGGTTTCCGGTAGACCTTGTGACCTAACTGAAGGTTTGTTTTACGGATGACAAGGGTATCAAGAAATGGGAGTTTACCCTCAATTTCCTTTTCCATGGTAAACTGAATGTTTGGATGGATATTATTAAGATGGTTTAGAAAGTCCATTAATTTTTCTTCACCATGGCTCCAAATGGTAAATGTATCATCTACGAACCTGAACCAGACTGTAGGTTTGTAAGGTGCTGATTCTAATGCAGTCTTTTCAAAATATTCCATGTAAAAGTTTGCTATTACTGGACTGAGTGGACTTCCCATAGCTACTCCATCAATCTGTTCATAAAATTCTTGATCCCATAGGAAATAACTTGTTGTCAAACAATGGTGAAATAAGGAAAGAAAATTCCAAGACCACGGTTACACAGCCCGGATAACCTACAAGAAATGAAGAATATTTGTTCAAGTTTTAAAAAAAATCCCTACGTGTTGCTTGTACAGCTTCTTCAGGGGAATCTGCTTGTCTTTCAATATTTTCACAGCCCCGTTCTCGCTCTGAGGAGGACGGCATCTTCATACTGGGTGATTTCCTTTGCTTGCTCAGGGAGGCAGGAACAAACTTACATTTCCTGTCTCCTACAGGGAATTCACCCATCCTCCCCAGTTTGTTTTCTGCCTCACATAGGGAAACGAGCTTCAGTGCGGCTCTATATTAGGAAACCTTACTTGCTTACTTACTAATTCTACCTGTTTCTACCTATCTATTAATTTGGGGGCATTTATTAAAGAGCGTTTGACTTCTTAGCACTCTTACTTTGAAGAGCTGCTTCTTTGCCTCTTAGCAACGACAGCCCTATTCCTGCCAAAACAAAACAGCAGCAGCTCTGAAAAACGACTAGTGTATCTCATCTGAGGATCTGGATCCAGCTCTCCTTATAACTTCGTCCCAGCCTACTGCAGAGCCCTCCTCCAGCCTCGTAGGAGCAGATTGACCAGCCGGTAGGAGGAGAAGGCAGTGCTGCTAAGCGCAAATAGGTCAGCTCAACTGAACAAGGCAGATCCACCAAAAGAACAGTTAAAAAGCCTTCCCCAGACGAACAGAGAGGCGCTGCTGCTAGCCACATTTCCAGGCCTCCCCCCCAATGAGCTGAGAGGTGTGGCTGCTAGCCATATCCTAGCACCCCAGGCTGTTGAATCTGTGGCTGCAGATAAACCTGCTCCTCTCACCAGTTGCCTGAATTCAGAAACGGTCTGTAATACAATGTCTCCTGTGGTTCCCATGGAGGCAGGGGGGGGGGTTGCTATCTTGAGAGCGGAGCTGGCTGAGCTAATCAGGAGTGCCTTTGTCCAAGGGATAGATGCAGTTCAGATCGCTTCTCCTGCCCCCTCTCTGCATGGTTCCCATTTACCTACCGAGTCACAGGGACCCAGGGAGGACCTTAGGGAGAGGTGTAGCCACACTTCCCCTCAGGAACATCTCAATCAGGTTAGTAGAATGCCTACAAAGGTGGTTCAAAAAGCCCCCATCCAGGTGCTCAGAGCATGTCCTCTTTCCTCAGACGAGGACAGGGAGGAAGGTGAATTCTCCTCCGATGAGGATCTTCCCATCATGGAGGAAAAGCAGACAAGGTTGTTTAACCAGGAGGAGTTTCAATCTTTACTATCCATAGCCCTAGCTGCCCTGGACCTCCCAGAGAAGGCTAATCCTGAAGCAGCTGACAAGCAGAAAGGGTCGAAAGAATTCTTCCACAGGCACGATACACCAGCCTGGACAGTACCAATTCCTTACTATTTTATTTCACTCCTGAAGGCAGAATGGGATAAACCCATGGCCAGCAGACAATTTCCTGCAGTTACTAGGAAGTTTTATTCCCTTTCAAGTAGCGTAGCTCAGACCCTCCAGGTACTTCTAGTGGAGGCTCTGGTAACTGCATTGCATTCCTATGATTTACTTCCAAGAGATGGTGTAGGTCAGATCAGGGTTCCCCTTGCCAGGAAGGCAGAGCTTGTCTGCAAAAGGTCTCATGAGGCCTCTGCCCTGGCAGTGAGTGATTCTGTCACCTTGGCTCTAATTTCTAGAGCTGCAGTTGTGTGGCTGTCTGTGCCAGTTTGCCAACATCTGGACAACCTCCCACACAGACCTTTGAGTCCTTCAAATCGTAAGACAAGGCTACCAACTAGAGTTCCTCACCACCCCAGTAAACAAAACCAGAGTGTCACCATCTCCATCAAACAAAAGCAAATTCCTGCGAACCCAGCTGCCATACAACACCTCGTAGACACTCGAGCAATCGAACGTGTAGATCCATCAGAGCACTTCTCAGTTTACTCAGTTTTTTTCATGGTCCCAAAAAGAAACGGGGACTGGAGGGCCATCCTGGACCTCAAGTATGTCAACAGGCACATTCGACAACGCTTCAGGATGGAAACCCTATGCTCGATCACGGAGGCCCTCAGACCTGGGGTCTTCCTCATGTTAATTGACCTCACTGAGGGCTATCTACACATCCTCATCCACCTCTGTTATCAGAGGTTCATTTGATTTGTGTCTCAGGAGCAGCTTTTCCAATACTGAACACTCCCCCTCGGCTTAGCACATGCACCCAAGGTCTTCACAAAGGTCCTCATAACTTTAGTGGCCCTGGCTCACAAGAGAGGCATCCAGATACCTCTCATCTGTGCTCCCTCCAGGGACCTGAGTCGCTCCCATACACAGATCATTCTGCAAATGCTAGAGGACTGGCTTCTTAGTCAACCAAGCCAAGAGTCACCTGGAACCATCCCAGAACCTGTTACACCTGGGGGGAATTAATAGATACCTCTTCACATTCTCCCTTCCTTCCCCAGGACAAAGTCTCCAAGCTGATGGTTGTCACCAGGAAGACATGCAGTTCGACCACTGCTCGCTTGATGGCCCTTACTCGCCTCCAGGTTTTCATGATCTCCTGCATCCCAGCAGTTCCATGAGCCAGATTTCATGCGAGACCACTACAATGGTCTCTCCGTGTGTACCCGCAAGACATCTTAATAAGAAAGAAAAGTGCTTCTTTCCAAGGAGGTTTGCCTGAGCCGTAAGTGGTGGTCACAATCCAGCAACCTTTCTGCAGGGCTTCAGTACCTCCATGACCCTCCGGAACAGTTGTTCACAGACGCCAGTCTCTCAGGCTGGGGAGCAACCATTCAGGATCAGCCTGCCAAGGGTCCGTGGGGACTGCGAGAAAGCCCTACACCCCTTTGTCACCCAAGTACAGGTGACATCTCCTCAACAGAATGGACAACGTGGCTGCCAAGGCGCATATAAACAAGAAGGGTGGCTCAAATTTCTCCACTTTCTCCCCCTTTAGGATTGCAGCCTTAAAGTAATCATAGTTACTCCCTTTCCAATGATCTGAAGTCATAAAGATTAAGAGATGCTGATTGGTTAATTCTTTTGCAGTTATGTACTTTAAAAAACAATAAACAAAAAATGTTTTTTTGTAATCTTCCAAGGAATCAGTAGAGACAAGTACCTTTTTCCAATTTGATTTTTTTTTAGATGAAATGTACAAGTCTAAGCCCCATCAAACAACTCAAACATATAATTACAAAAAAAGAGCTGATTTCATATGTAGAAGTATACATCTACTTTATATTTACTTTCATCCAGTTGGTTGTGGACATGATAAAAACATTCTGTTGTAACTAATGTCACAGTGACCTCCATGAGTGCAGCCGTTACGCTGTCTATATGCATGTGTAAAACTGTTTTGAGAATAAGTGTACTGGAGTGGCATTTCTTTTGCCATATGAAAGGAATTACCAAAAGACAGAATCACAGATGTTGTAAGTTATCTAACTATACCCAAATATACCTAAAGGGTAGTCAAAATGAATATTTTTTTCTATTTCCAATTTCTAGCCCGCCCTCTAATCCCCAACGAAGGCTAGGCTCAGGGCAGGTTACAACAGATTCATTACAATAAAACAATAAAAACAGTCAATCTCATAATTAAAATATTAAAACAATAATTTAGCATGTCGATGGTATTCCATCAGCAAAGTTGCTGGAAGATTCAGAGCAGTTATATATAATAAAATAGGGGGGAGGTAGGGAGGCCAGTGATAGATGACAACCTGTGGCTGCCCTCAACCATAGGCTTTGTGGAATAACTCCGTCTTGCAGGCCCTGCAGAACTCTTTAAGGTCCCACAGGGCCCTGATGTTATTAGGGAGGGAATTCCACCTGGCCGAGGCCAGGGCTGAAAAAGCCCTAGCCCTTGTAGAGGACAGTCACACACTTCTAGGGCCAGGGACCATCAGCAGATTGGAATTAGCAGAACACAGTGTTCTATGGGGGTATACCAGGAGAGTTATAGATAATGAAGACTATATGTGCACATTTATGGCCCATGCACTATGAGGTTGATGGAGCCTTATGTTATATTCCTTGATGCATATTCCTTCAAATATGTATGGCTGAGGATGCCAATTTTCTGACTGCACTGTGTTCATAGATCTTTGATTGCTAGCAGCTGAATAGTTCCAGGAATTTTCTGTGTTGTATTACTATGCCCCGCAAAATAAGTAGCCTATTGGCAAAGTGGATAAAGTCCTGACAAGTAAATAGAAGAACATGCCACATATCCAGCGTATGGGTACAAAGTGAAAGTTGTCTTAATTAAAGAATGTAGCCTAACTTAGCTCAAGTATTACTTGTGACCATTAGAACTGACTGGATTTAGTGGCAGAAGTATAGAAAGATCATATTTAAACCATTTCTCAGTGGATACAGACAACTAGTTATCAAGTGGTAACGTCCTGGTGTGCATGTAATGAACTTATTGTCTTACTCGCTTGCCAAGTGGCAAGGAGAATTTTTATCACACCAGGTACAGATATGTAAGTAAATCATTTTGTTATGTAATTGAGGTTACACAGAGTTCATCGTTGGAATCTTAGAGTAATTTACATGTGCTCTAAGTAAAGGTTATCTAAAGGAGTAACTTTCATCATCATACTCCAATTCATCTTCTGCATCATCCTCTAGAAGTCCATATTTAAATTTACGATAGACTGTGCCATCTTGGCCCATGTAGACAATATCATCGTCGTCGTCATCATCATCATCATCATCTCGATCTTTGTATTCAATCACCTGATCTTCTGGGTGACTGGTGCTCTGGTAGTGATTACTTTTGAAAGAAGTGAGAGGCTTCACATTGTCTGCCAGCTTTTCATATCCACCTTGGCTACCTGGTTTAGATTTGGCTCGTGACCTTCTCCAGATAAAAACAATGGCTCCAGCAGTGAGGATCAACAAAATGGATGAGGCAATGACCAAAGCTGCAGTTTTCCCTTTATTTTCAACAGGCAGGTTCACACTGGTGCGTAATAGACACTCGTCTGTGGAAAAATTAAAGCACAGCTTTCATGCATGATCTTTATACTTTAAATTGTTGCAATGTTTGGTTCCTAGCTCTTTAATACAATGTTTTGCTACTACATTTTTTTCTTATTGTGTTTACTGCAGTCTTGTTATTTTATTGTTTTGGAGTGTATGTATTTTGTAAACTATCCTGAAGATCAATTTAATGGGAGTGCAGGGTAAAAATGTTTTAACTATTTAACAGAAATGTTCACAAGGACAAGAATAGACAACGGCTATACGGGATAGGAATTGTAATAAGGAGGGGAACTGGCAGAGATTCGCTGGATCCAACTCTCTGCCTGGAGAACACTTCTAGACTAGTGACTAGAATATATCCAAGAACTCAAAAGTGTATGCGCATGTGATGCTGCATCTGACTAGGGAGGCTCCCTTTAGACACCATGGCTAGTAGCATTGATAGACATCCTCAATGAACCTGCCCAATCCCTTTTTAAGGCCAACTATCCTCATGCTGCCCTGACTTAGATGGCTTAAACTAGCCTAATCTCATCCCATCTCAGAAGCTAAGCAGGGTTGGCCCTGGTTTGTACTTGGATGGGAGTCTGCTAAGGAAATGCAGGGTTGCTACACAGAGGCATGTAATGGCAAGCCACCTCTGTTACTCTTGTCTTGAAAACACTGTGGGGTTGCCATAAATTGACTGTGATTTCACAGCTCTTTAAGCACACATGCACACATGCTTATTGCCATCACTACATCCATTGGCAGTGAATCCCACAATTTAATTACTTGTTGAATAAAATATTTCTTTTAGTCTGTTTTAAATCTATTGTGCATCAACCCCATTGGTTGTCCCCAAGTATTCCTGTACTGTACCCTCTTCAGATTGCATTTGGGACTTACATGGATTAGCATGGCAGAAGAAGGCTAGAACCTTTCTCCTTGACAGCTTTTTTTAAGTGGAAGGAATATTTTTGTATGGAAGATCATTCAATCAAACGATCTCACCCTTTCATTCTGAAGTGGTATACCATACAAGTTTGTAATCTGTTGAGGTTTTTTTTTTTTTTTTAAACCCTTTAAAGGTGCAGCTACTACAAGCATTTGAGGTAAACTGGGGGCATTTGGCAGATGATAAATTGTTGTGGCAGACTGGTTTTTAAACTGTATGCATTAGTTGAATGTTGGTTTTTAACTTGTTTATGAATATATACAATGTTTTTGTTTCCTGGCATCTTTTGCTGTTTCGTTCATTGCCTCAAGTGATAAATATGCACTGTGTTTTTGTTTCCTCTCCTTAGAAGATGCTAGTGCTGGGTGACAACATCAGGGGAAGGCCTTGGCCTCTACGCCCTGTTTGTTGGCCAAGCACCTGGTCGGCCGCTGGGTGAAACAGCCCTGGATGGCCCAGTGGTCTGAATGAGCAGGCTTGTCTTCTGTTCTAATAGCTGTGCCACTTCATTTGGTCTTTTTGAGGTCTTTGTCAGGGCTGATTGACTAAGGGTGTGCGTTTGGCAAAGCTGAATTGGAAAAAAAGCGGAAAAATACCTTATCGGTATTCTTTGATGCTTTTTTTGGCTGAAAAATATATATGACATTTTAACCTGTGTCCAGAAATCCTGATGCTGAAAAAAAATCAGTTTTTTTTTTCAGGATCATTTCAGAATCACTGGCTACAGCTGCTAAAAGAAAAGAAAAAAACACCTCCGCAGGAGTTTAAATCACACCCCCTTCATTTTAGTCTATGAGGAATCTTTCTGGGGCTCTGAGGTTGTTATTTTAAAGGTAGAGGCATCAAATTTGCATCATAGCTGCTGGTGATTCCTTAGAAGAACCCCCAAGTTTGGTAAAGATTGGGTCAGGGGGGTCCAATTTTATTGGGTAGGGCTGTCGATTCGGTTCGGCCCAAACCGAAAAACAGCTGAATTTCCCCCGATTCGGCTGTTTTTCGGTTTGGATTGAACCGAACTCAAAAAAGGGGGGGAAACGGGGAGCCGAATTCGGTGAGTTAGGGGTGTTCCCAAATAAATTTGGCGAATTTGGGCCCTTTAAACAGATCTGCGCCTTCCAGCTGGAAGGCGCAGATCTGCTTAACCCCCCTTCCTGCAACTTCAGGGAAGCCTCCTGAAGGCGCGCGGTGGGGCCGAATTTTCCTCCGAACTCCGGATCTTGCCTGAATTTCGGGAATCCGAAGCGGGAAAGTTCGGACTTCGGCACAGCCCAAATGTAAAACGGGCCGAATTTTGCCGAATCCGAATTTTACCGAATTTTTTTTCGACAGCCCTATTTTTGGGCCTTATTTGGAATAAAGAGGGGGGGCGATAAAATTGGACCCCCTGACCCAATGTTTACCAAACTTGGGGGTTCTTCTAAGGAGAGTCACCAGCAGCTATGCTGCAAATTTGGTTCTTCTGCCTTGAAAAACAGCCTCCCCCAGAGCCCCAGAAATATTCCCCATAGGGTATGATCTGAACTTTCAGATTCCTGGGGAAAAAAACCATACCATGGGGATTTGGCATTTTTCAAGAATACCAAACTTTTTGTTTCCAATATACCCAAATCTGAATTTTAACATTTTTTAAAAAATGCTCACCCGTATGATTCACTCACTGAGGCTGCTGACTGGCTGACCTTTACCTGTTACATTACATGTCTTTCATACATGAATGCTTTCTGGCTTCTCCAGCTAACAATTGTACTCCTTTTAAAAAGTACGTCTTGGGAATCCTTTTAAGGCCATTTAAATATTCTGTATGGACTACCAAAAATGGCTTCCTTTGCTAGCAACCTGTACAGCAGGTGCAACATTTTTTAAAAGCTCTCTGTTGCCTGAGTCTCCCCAACTGTGTGCAGCATCTGAGTTGTCACCACCAAGGACATACAACGAAGAGGATAGGCAGAGATATGAAATCCACAAAATATTTATTCCCCTTTCTGCTTATTATTACCTTGGATTTCACTGCAATCACAACACTCTTCGGTTTCTTCAAGCTCATAACTCTTACAGCAGGGCACACAACGACTTTCATCCAGATAGAGTTCGGTATTAGGAGGACACACAGTGCAGTTGAGAGGACCAAGCCCCTTGCACTCAGTACAAGTCTCATGGCATTTTTCACATCTTAGTGGGTCACCCTAGAAATTAGAAACACAGGAAGAAATTTGTGGTTGGGTTCTGCTTGTTTCCTTCTCAAACTGATAGTGGTATCTGAAACTGCCCAGTCCTGACCAAACAGTGTGCAAATGTAAGACTTTCAGAAAAGCTAGAGCCTTCCTGAACAGCTTTTCAGCTCCCTCTCCTAACTTGCTGATTGATAGAAGTTCCACTCTGCTGGATTGGGCCATGGAGTTATATACAATGCTGTTTCCTATTCATCAAGAAATATGTGCATAGAGGGTTGCCTACATGCATCTGGGTTGGGACACCTGATTATGTTACAGGCTCTGAGATCAAAGTAGAGGTAGAATCTTGTTTCTTATGTTTTGTTTATGGGCTCATTTCCTAGAATCTGGTTAAGAGATCCTGTTTGCCAGTAACTTGCACACTTCATTGTAGTGCCACCCATTTTGAAAATGGTTTCCTTGCAGTTGCTGCTCTCTCAGAGGCAAATGAAACTGATGACTCATGATCTATGAAAATGGGCTTAAGATTTAACATTGCCCAATTGTTCTATAATGGAACTCAGTGGGTTTTTTTTAAAGAAAAGGCTAGAAAGTAAAACAAGTCATAGGCCATTTATGCTTGGTAATTAGCAGCACGTTCCAGGCTGAAGTGCCCCGCATCTTTTTTTGAGTTTTGCACACTGAACCGTCATTCAGGAAGTGACTGCAAAGTTGGCGCATACCTACTTCGCATTTCTTAAGAGCTCCATTAATGTGACCTTTTGTGTTTGCTCCGCCCTCACCTCGAAGAATCCCCTCAAAGAAGCATGCAAAATTCACAGCCCGCATTAGAGGTTTCTAATGGAAGGAACAAAGGAGCAGGCGAGTGGGGTGGTGGTAGAATTTCTCCTTTTGCGTCGGGACCATGAATAAGCATTTTAAAGGTCGCATTTAAAAAAACAGCTTTGAGCGAGCATCAAAATGAGCGACCCTGCATAAATGGCGATACTGTCCTGCTATAACCAACCAGGTGGTAACCTTGCACAACAGCCTAATTCTCTGCCATCATTTCCCAGATTTAAGTGATCCCTCCTGAACTATCTTACAAGGCTTGCCAGAAGGGGTAAAAGGCTGTTGCTCATTTATACATCTATATACATAAACACAGAGCACTGCAAAACTATGCAAAACAAAGGGAAATTTCATATTGCCAAACTTTGAATTATTTTGGGGGAGGGGGGTTGATTACATCTGTGAATGTAGTACCTCTGAGACTCTGTATTCTCCTGCAAAGCATTCCAAGTTGCAGATTCCACCAGTTAAACGATAACTCCACACACAGGATGTACAGCTGAGTGCTCCCTTTCCTTAATAGTAACCAAAGCATGTATTAAAATATAATGCATAGAAAAATGTGTAACTCGTTAAGCCTGAAGTCTCCTTAAAAACTAACATGACTAAACTGAGGCTATCGTACTTTGGTCACATTATGAGAAGACAAGAGTCACTGGAAAAGACATTTATGCTAGAAAAAGTTGAAAGTAACAGAAATAGAGGAAGACCCAATATGAGATGGATTAACTCAATTAAGCAAGCCACAGCCCTCAATTTGCAAGACCTGAGCAAGGCTGTTAATGATAGGACACTTTGCAGGTAATTAATTCATAGGGTTGCCATAAGTCAGAATTGACTTGATAGCACTTAACACACACAAAGAAGCTAAAGGCCAAATGGATTTAATAAATTGCATTGATTAAAGATGAAAATGATTGGCTAATTGGGCTGATCAGTCATGTGCACATGATGCATCTTGTCCTTTTCTGCTAGGGCATTCATAATCTCATACCTACATATGAGTAAATCAATTCAGGTGAAGTATAATAGAAAGAATCCCATCATTCTCTAAGGAGGTATTTGTACGAGCCACTCCCAAAGAAGTCCTTGTTCCATGTCAGATTAGTTAGCAGTACCTATCTCTGCTGGGAAGTCTTACACAGAGATTGTTTCCCTAGCCCTGCTTCTGGAGATCATTTAATGGGGGATGTTGGGGATTGAATCTAGGACCTCCTGAATAAAAAGCTCCATAATTTAAGGAGCAATCCTAAGCATATCTACCTGGAAATAACTCCCATTTTATTCAGTTGGGTCTCCTCACAGGAAAATGCTCTTAGGACTGCAGTCTTAATGAACTACCTATATTCTTACATCTTCTGTTTTGTGCTGGGTTGAAAGTGCACCAGCACAAATCAGTACAGAGGGCTAGTAAGAAAGTGGCCAAAGTGGTATCTCTCATCTTCTGCTTTAAGGCCCCCAACAGAGACAATACTGTTAAGAAATAATTACTTTTACACCTGATTTTGTGGCGGAATGCTCAAGTGGGTGTTTGCAGTACACTCCTATTATTCCAGGGTTGCCAGGTGCCCGCTAGTGGCGGGCAAACCCCCGGCAATTGCCCCCTCTGCCCTCTGACCACCTGAGGGTCAGAGGGCAAACGTGCAAGTGTGCGTGCATACCGTGCGTGGCACTTCCGATTTAGAACCGGAAGTTCAGCCTCGAGAGGGGCCTTTACCTCTTTGTTTGAGTGGTAAAGGGCCGCTTTACCACTCAAACTAAGCGGTAAAGGCCCTTTGTGAGGCGGCATGCCCACGCTTAAATGCGAAAGCTTCCCGCTGGAGGAAAAGAGGGACCTGGCAACCCTATATTATTCTAATTCATAGAATTGGCTAATAATTTTTATGGTATCCAGTGTCCTCACTGTTTGTTCTTCAAAGGATTGCGGTTTTCAGTATGAAGAGCTTAGGGAGAGAAAAAATGGATAGAGCATACAGAGTTTTACTATGGAAATAAATAAGGAAGCAAATTAAATTATTCTAACAGCAGCATATCCTGAATTTTAAAATCCTGGATGGATCCCTTGACATTTTTGATGATACTGAATACCTCCTTCCTTTTATCTGGACTATCTATACTTAATAGAACACTAACACTATGTTGCAATCTCTTCAACAATAACTACTGGAAGAAACCAATCAAGAAGTGTAACAGTCTTCTACATTAGGAGTTTTAGCTTGCAGAATATCAGAAATATATTTGGCTGTTGCAAGTCACCATATAGGAACTTATGCTGCAGCATTCACAAAATATTAGTTACAACAAAAGAAGAGCAATTGCAATTAACTTTTGAGAATGTTTCAAGACACCATAATAGTGTAATGTCCTATCTTACCATTGCAAGAATTGCAGGTTGGATGGCACCGTTCACAGGTATTTTTATTATGATCTGCAAAGTATTGTTCAGGGCAGGAGATATGACATTCATTCTTGGAGGGCAGCAGGAATAAATGTGCATCACAGGACAGACAGTCTGTGTTTTCAGGCCCTACACATTTGTTACAAGTTTTGTGGCATTTCTCACAAGAACCAGTGACTTTGTTTGCATAATATCTGGAACAGGCAAAACAGAAGAGGCAAAAACTTGCAATGAAAGAAAAGATTAATTTATCTCTGATAACTTTTCAAATATAAATTATTAAGCATTGTTTGTGTTTTGTTATAGCCATGTTATTCTATCATGTAAAATGAGTGAGAATTTAGAGTTGTATGCTTTTGGGGTCATTACCATAGGCAATGATGAACTAGCAAGGAGGACTCAGGAATATAGTTTCCCCATTTTGGCTAAGACATTTACTACTTTGCTGGGATCAATAGTTCTCAAAGATTTCCAACTCTTAAAGGTAAACTTTCTCTTAATAGGGGCTGTAGAATCTGTGGATGTTTCAATTCTTTTGCCAGTTTTTTTGGTTTCTAATTACTAGGATTATTGCGTACTATTTTGATTTATTATTCCAGGGCATATTTTTGATGGGGACAGTGATATTACAGTCAGAGAAGCCCTGTGTTCAATATAGCTTTTGATTTTTAGATCCTTGGGCCTTACCCAGTTGTACAGATGGGTACACATCCACGTTCTTGTCTGTACCAGCCTGGGTGGCAAGACTGGCACTGTCTGCTGTGTCTTCCGCTGCAAGTCTCACAGTTCTTGTGGCAAGGGTAACATTTACGTTCATCTCTGTCCATGTAATATCCTTTGGGGCAGACTTCTACACACGTTGAATCTGCAATGACAATAAAACCAAACACAGTACATAAACAGCATTCCTTTTCCCCTCTGGGTTAATAAACACTAACTTGTATTACCTATCTTACACTTCCTCTAAGGAACTCAGTGTAGAATATACCTCCCCCAATCTCTCTTCACAACAGCCATGTGAAATAGATTAGACTGAGATAGTGTAACCAGCCCTAGGTTAACTAGTGTGCTTCATAGCTGGCTGGGGATTTGAAATCCAAGTACAGTGATACACCAACATAGCGTCTATGGGTGACATGGTGCCCAACCATATTTGTCCTGGTGCCCACTTGCTCCTTTCCCAAAACAAAGAGCCAGTCCTGACTTCCCTCCACTTCACCGGAGGAGAATGTGCTTCAAAATAGACAAAGAGGTATCACCTTTGTGTCTGTAGGTAACAACTGCCTCCATCACAGAAGGCATTTGGAAACAGCTGTCTCCACCATAGGAGGATGCTTGGCTTGGAATTTGCTAACATTTTGGGATTGGACTCAAACCCCATGGCAGCCATTTTGAGGTTGATCCCACTAACCATTTTTTTTTGTGATGCCCACTATCTGTTCTAAAAATTCCAAAGTGCCTATAGGTTCCATAAGATTGGGGACCCCTGCTCTAGTCTCTACAGTACCCTGGTTCATATGAAAAAGTTTCATATAGCTATCATTTTCTATTTTCATGAGTGATTAATCATATCTGATTCCCACTGTGTTAGGATAAATCAACAGTCTGTGGAAATCTTTGGCCAATTGCCAGTTTCAATCTAGTGAATGCTGGGAGCCATATAGCACAAACAAACAGGGACAAAAGTTAATGGGTTTAGTGATGAAAAGTCCTCTGGAATAACAACAAAAACCCTTTTGGTAAATCCCCTAAGGTAGCTGGCTTGGGACCAGGTATTCTGATTAACAGAGCTCTTCCCATTTGTACAGGTTCCTTTCTGTTGAAGGGACTGCCTTGTGTAAACTGAATTTTCCTCTGTATTTATATCTCAGAGAACTCCACTCACAAAAGCCCACTCAGAATATGCATAAGGCCCTACATCTGGGTCATACATTGCATGTATGAAATGCTAGAAAATGCTTACTGAGGAGATGCCAGTTGTTTAGACAGCTGAGGCACTGATCTTCAGCCAAGCCTGTACAACTCAAACAATTTCTATGACAAGGCCTGCATGTCTTTGTATGTCCGTCATAATACTCAGTGAGGGCACATTGCATCACGCAGTGACCAGGGTGTCTCATCAACAGTCCCTCTTTACAAGTAGTGCAGACACTGGAAGATGAACAAGTCTGGCATGTCTTGTCACAATCTGAAATTAGACAAATCACAAATATTTGACCAGTTTTCATTTTTCTTCCCACACACCCAACAGCTTTTACTTCACTGTCTGATTCTCTATCACATGCTTTTCCCAAGCATTCCTGCCTTGTTCAGATTGTTGAGCTTCTGGACAGGGACCATATTTTTTACAGTATGTAGCATGTTTTTGGAATTACATAAATAATAAATAGTTATAGACGTATTTGTAATCCTAGGGTTGAATCCAGATTAAATGTTTCATTAGCTCCCCATTCCCATTGCAGCCCACTGATCTCCACAAAATGCTGTTCCTTGGGGCTTGGGGACTCTGAGGGCCACAATGAGGGGATCTGCAGTACAAAGGACAAACCAGTGGAAATTGCTGAATGCAACCCCTAGTGTTGGGGTTGCTAGATAGCTGGGGTTGCTAAAGAGAATCAAAAAGTTCCATGTGATTAATTACAAGCTGCTGTTAACCTTCTCTCACTTGAGTGATTTGTATATCCCACCCCACCACTCAAAATCTTCCCCTCCAGGATTCTCTAAACAGCTTCAGATGCCTGATTTCTCCTGAAGATCAGCTGCTCTCAACTTTCTGTCCCTTCTGGGGCATAGAAATATGGGTAATTTTAAATGATCCTACTTGTGTGGATACCTTGCTTGTGTGTGGCCCCGTTGTGCAGCTTTTGCTGTTCCCAGAGGAACCAGACAGTTTATCAATTAAATAGAGAATGATGACAGTTGGAACCCCATAAGGAGTTGCGGAGAGGACAATTTAGAAATTCCCCTTAACTCCACTCAACCATAGGTTAGGAATGAGAAGCAGCACAAGGAAGACAATAGCTACCTTAGGCTGTTTCAGTGTGGACTAGAGCCCAGATTGAAAAGTGGATCATGCTCACAAAACCATGTCTAGAGTACTCATGTCTTCAGACCTCACATGGTACTACCATCCCATTATTAGATTACTTCATAATACCCTATTTTTCTACATAACCTGTTGATTTAATAACCATAGCAGTAGTGTACTTTAACTGTCCATGTTCTTTGTTAGAGCACCATAAATATTTAAACCAATGTTTCAAAAACTTCTGTTTTCTACATGTGATGCAGGGTATCAGGACCTCCTATGTTTTTGTCTTATTTTAACATCAAAGCAGCTGCAAAGGGCTGCAAATGGGGTAGTGATGCTGGAGAAGGAAGTGTTTAGCCCTTGTTTACTGCAATATTTTCCTGTTCTAAATCATTCCTCCTCCCTGAATGTATTATAAGCTCTAAAGGGGGAAAACCGATTCCTTTACCCCCCCGCCCCCCGGAGCGAATAATATCTTTAAGGAATAGAGTTGGAAGGAGATTTGGATCAGGCAAATGGCAAGGTAGGAAAGCACTACAGGCCCCTCCCACAGTGCTACTTTCATGATCAAATTGGCCACTCATCACAGATATTATGATGGTGAAAAAAAGAGACCGTTCCTGACCAGAGGTCTCATATCATATCTAGTTTGGCCCTGAGACTTTAAAATTTGTTATCTTTATTTTGACACCTGAGTAAGTTATCTTCAGAGTGTATAATTACCGTATATACCCATGTATAAGCCGACCCGCGTATAAGCCGAGGTGCCTAATTTCTCCCCAAAAATGGGGAAAAATTAGGCACCCGCGCATAAGCTGAGGGTCGGCTTATAACCCCTCCCCCCCCCCGCAGGCTTACCTGGGCTCCCGGCAGCAAGCGGCGCGGGCCTGGCGGCGGCAGCGGCACGACCGGGCGAGGGCTGGGGCAGCCTCCCTGCAGCTGCAGAAGGCCACCCCAGGCCGCCCTCGGCCGTGAGAAGCGGTGGCGCGGCCAGGCGAGGGCCGGGGCAGCCGCCCCAGGCCACCCCAGGCCACGAGCAGCGGCGGCGCGGCCGGGCGAGGGCCAGGGCAGCCTCCCTGCAGCTGCAGGAGGCCGCCCCAGGCCGCTCTTGGCAGCAGGAAGCGGCGTGGGCCCGGCGGCGGCAGTAAGTTCCCCCCTCCCTCCTCCCTCCTCCCCTCCCCTACCGTATTGACCAGTGTATAAGCCGAGTTCGGCTTTTTCAGCCCTTTTTTAGGGCTGAAAAACTCGGCTTATACGCGAGTATATACGGTACCCTCTCTTCCAGGAGCTCTTGTGCTGCTGCTTGAGCCACTGTTCTGGATCTGCCTTCTTCTTGGAAGGAAGCAGTGACTCATGGATAGATGCAGGAGTCATCCTCTTTTGAGGATGTATCATTCTCCTGCATAGTCCTATTGGGAAGATGGATGACTCAGATGCAATCTTACTTATCCCCAGCAGAGGTTTACTGAAAGAAGGCAAGGCCAGAACACAGAGATACAGCAGGCAACCTCCTCTGCAGGTGGATACTTTGAGCTCATCAGACTCTTTAATTTTCATTTAATTATCATGGCACACTAGCAGTTCAGGAATTACTGACCTGAACTCCGCCAAACCACGTTTGATGCTAACTTCCTCTACTTCTGACTTGAAAATTACCTTGACAGGCTTTATTCTTTTCTTCATAGTAAGTGCCTTCTGGGCATTCATCGAGGCATTTGTCATTGTATAGAAGGAAAGCGTCATCAAGACACTCTGTGCAATCATCAGAATCTGGCCCATCACATTCTTCACAGTGTTCGTGACAAGGAAAACAGCGGACGGTGTCATCAAAGAAGCCAGATGGGCAATCATGCAAACATTTCTCATTGTGCAGGAAAGATGTAGGCTCACATACTTCAACAAAAGAGTAGAATAGATTAGGAAATAGCAAATAGTGCATATTTTTCTTTTATACTCCACAGAACTCTCTCCTTCGATTTGCTACATCTTTTTTTTTGCTGGAAACTTAAATGTAGACCTGTGCTGCAACACAATTCTGTTCCTGCTACTTGCTGTGCTCAAGGATCAGGCCATGAGAATTTTTTCCCAGGCCAATACTTCTTACAAGTGGTATCACAACCTGCTGTCACAGAAAGAAAGGATCAGAGTAGAAAAGCTGTCTCATTCCTGCTTCTCTCTCTATCAGAGAAACAAAAAAGCATCTTACAGTGCAATCCTATGCAGAATTACTTAGGTTTGTACTGTTTGTACTGTTTGTACTGTTTGTACTGTTAGACGCTGAAATTTAGAATAAGAGGGACAATTCAACACAGAATTAAGTGCAATTGAACTAATTGGTTTAGATAGGCTTGGGCATAAACATAACTCCATGGGAAAGTGGCAAAAATCCTTGTTTGAACCAATTAACATTTAAAATGCTGTTAAGTAAGCTTTTAATTCATACGTAACTCCCCTTCAGGCCATATCCCCTATAGTGAAACATTAAACCCACCCCCCACCCCGCACACACACACCAGCTTTCTGTGGTCTCAGTATGACTAATGTAGGGCTGAAAATATATTTTGAGAATGTTAAACATTAGTTGATGCAATAAAAATATAATATCCATTGCCTTAAATGTTTCTTGTATATCCTTTACCTCGTGTGTGTGTGTGTGTGTGTGTGTGTGTGTGTGTGTGTGTGTGTGATTTCCCTGCATATTAACATTTCATAGCATTTTGGGGGAATAGGTAATCTGCAGTTTGGTGTTTGGACATTGTCACCTACCATCGGACCAAAAACTGTTATTAGTTCAGTGATGAACAAAGAGATATGGGGAAGGGGATTGGTATGTTTTTAAACCAGTATTAAAATTTAGATTGCATCCTAAATTCCAAAATGTTTTATTATATTACAATTTTATGTCATCATAACTTGTTGGAAATGGCTTTTTGATGAGAATTTATATTGTTTTTTCATTATTAAGATGTGGGGTTCTTCTGATTGGAACATTTGTTTTATTTTACCTGAAGTTGATCTAAAGTAGGTTGGCAGGGAGCTTTTTTCATTCTGTATACTTTTAAGAAAAACATGTACATATGTAGAAGAAGAAGAAGAAGAAGAGTTGGTTTTTATATGCCGACTTGCTCTACCACCTAAGGGAAACTCAAACCGGCTTACAATCACCTTCCCTTCCCCTCCTTACAACAGACACCCTGTGATTTAGGTGGGGCTGAGAGAGTTCTAACAGAGCTGTAACTTGCCCAAGGTCACCCAGCTGGCTTCGTGTGTAGGAGTGGGGAAACAAATCCAGTTCACCAGATTAGCCTCCACAGCGCATGTGGAGGAGTGGAGAATCAAACCGGTTCTCCAGATCAGAGTCCACCACTCCAAACCACCACTCTTAATCACTACACCATGCTGGCTCTTGTATATCCTTAAACCTCAGGGGAGGGGGGCTGTGTAACTCTCAGTGTAACACTCAGTGTAACTTTAACCTGAATACATCTTCTGTTGCTTTTATGAGTCATCATTCATAGGGTTGCCAAGTGCCAGGTGGTGGTGGACAAACCCCTGCCAATCCACCTGGCTGCCCACCGCCCAGCTGAGGGTCATTGGGCAACACATGCATATGCGCTTGCCCGCCGCACCACGTCACATCTGGTTTACATCCAGAAGTGCTGCATTGCAATGGGCCTTTTACCACTCAAACTCCTAGTTTGAGTGGTAAAAGGCCCCTTGCGATGCGGCACTTCTGGGTGTAAACGGCCACGACCTTTGCATCACCTCCACCCCAAAAACCTCCTGCCAGAGGAGAGGCAGGTCCTGGCAACCCTAATCATTCATCATCATTCCACTTGGTCACCACTGATGGACATCTTCAACTAATTTGTCTGCATGCATAGTGCAAAATTCTACTCTACCAAAGTAGCAGTATTATATGCATGTATACACACAACAGAAACTTAAGACTTTAAAGCCTACACTACACTGAGCATAGAAATAATTAAATGAATGTCTTGTAATGTAAAGGGAACATAGGAACACTGAATACCCTATCCTACACTGACTATGCATTGCAAGCTATGTCAATTAAATGAAACTGAACAATTTTTATACTATTGGCAGTTGTTGAACAATTGTAGTTAATAAATTATTCCTCTTCCGGTTAGCCAGAATATATCTCCTCCTGAAGATATCATAGTTGTATGTTTCCACATCTCTATTCCTAGCTGCATATATTAAAATAAAGATATTAATACATAGTGCTAATTTACAGAAGCCTCTAAAAGAAACTTAGCCCATAGTTATCTCCCAGGGGGTCTACATGGCAGACCAGGAAGATTCCAGGGTCAATGTGGATTTTAAGAGTCCACAAGAGAGAAAGGCATCTGGATTCCCTACAGCAGGGATCTACAGCTCATATAGTTACATGGGAGATAATGAATCTTGACTGGAGATAAGTGGGGGGGCACAGGAGGGGCTGCAATCTCAGAGTCTTGGAGTCCCTGAAATGCTGTATTGTTATGTCAGCAAGCACTTTACTGAGGCTGCCTGAGAAGCCACATTCTGATCCTACCCCAGGGATGGGGAAGCTTCCTCTTTGTGTCTGTGAAGCTTGCATTTCCCCCATAAGGCTCTGGGGTGCAGTGGAGAAGTATCCATTCCCCTGGGGTGGAATCAGAAACCTGCCTCTCCATTCAGAGAAAAGCTGAGAAGCAATGTACTGCTTCTCCTCAAGAAAGGGGAAACTTCTCAATTGCATCCAGGATTGCAGCTGAAACACAAGCCTCTCAAACCGAAGTACTGGTGGCTCTTTCCTCCAGCTTCATAGGAAGTTGCACTGTGAACCAATGTCTATTTATTTATTTGCTTCATTTATACCCCACTTCTCTCCCCAATGGGGACCCCAAGTGACTTACAACATTCTTTCCTTCTCCATGTTATACCTCCACAGGCTGCAGGCAGTCCATGAACTATTTGTTGTGCATCCTTGCTTGATGGCATGGAATCCTTTCCCCCTCTGGTACTGCTACCATGTTTCTAATTATTATTTCAGAACACCAAAATGAAAGGGACAGGAAGTCCCCCCACAGATATATTCTTGTATTTCTAGATGGATATCAACTTCACAAAGTGAGATCAGTGTAACTGCAAATTCTTTATAGTACCTTTACATGTGTTTTCATTAATGCATTCTTGACACATCTCAGGACAGTCCTTACAAACTCCATCAGAAACAAAGTGCTTATCTGAACAGGCATGTTTACACTCCGATCGCTCTAGGAACAACGGGCTTTCACAGGACTGACATGTAGTGGCATTTCCTGTACATGTCTTGCAAGGCTGGCTGCACATTGTGCAGATCCCATCTTCAGCAAAAAATCCCCTAAAAGAATAAAATTTTAAAAAATCAAATTGTAGAACATGGTGTAATTGTCATGGAATCAGAAAATCCTCTGGGGGTTAGCTGAAATCTTTAAGAAACAGTTTGTTTTCAATATGGCTATTGTGCACCATACTTGTCCTGGTAAATATGGTGTTCCCACTTTTCCTTATACATATCTATAGGATTTTAAGGCATCTCGGGTCATTGTGCATTCGAGAAAATCCATACTTTTGCTTTGCCCTTGCAAATACTTTATGTTCACTAGCTATTATCAAAGTTCCCACCCTCCCATATACATGAAAGAAAGGAAAGAAATATGTGTGCGTGCTGGCCCTGGACCTTTAGGACAAAGTCTTCCAGCCAACATACCAATTGTATCGTTGTTATCACTAAAACAGTATTAGCTTGCTAATATATTATAATATTACATATTATAATATAGAATATAAAATATATTAATATAATGTATATATAATATAATGAATATTTAATATATATAATATAAGCAAAAATATAAGCAAAAGATAGGCCCAAAGTGCAGGATCTAACTATGAAAATGAGGAAGTAACATGTGGTCCATCCATAAAGTTGAGTCCAATTGTGCTTTCATCCCCCCTACTGAGGCAGAAGGATCATGAAAACTTGGCAAATTGTACTGAATACATATGTGCATGTCCCTATTAAACTCTGGTTCATTCAGCCATAATGCAAAACTATGGTTTATTTTAACTGTTTATAGTTTACAAAGTAAAGATTCAGCTTGTAGATGATCACTTAGATCCTGGTTTACCTTGATAAACACACGTTTTATTGCCTTCCCTCTGTAGCAGAAGTGGTAGTGCCAGGAAACAAACCAAGATAAAGCCTGGATTAAACCAGGATGTCTGTATTCACACATCATGCAGGGTCATAGTAAATACTAATTGTGACTAACTGCAAATCATATTTCAGATGATCATTTGACAAACCCTAACTATAGTTAATGGAGTGCCCTGTATTCAGACAACCACACTAGCCACAGTTAGTTTAATTAAACCATGGTTTCACATGATTACCAAACTGAGCCTCCATATGGGAGCACGAATGGGTTGGAGCCTATGAAGCATGAACAGAAAGTGTCCATGAAGTGGACCTCTCCCCTTTCCTTCTGAAGCTTCTTGATCCCCAAAATCTATTCCTGAGTTTTGTGAACCCTCCAGACCAAAACGAAATTTGATGCAGAGGAGTGCAGTAAGAAAGAAGGATTGGCAGAAATCGTCTCCCTACAGGAATTGTATGGCTCCACTCACAAAATAACTTGTGCCCTACTGTGGGCCTCAAAATGGGTTTCAAATTCTAATTTGCTTTTGGAAGCAGGCTGAAGCTCCATTTCATTGAAGGCTTGGACTGCTGCAGTTAAATTTAGATTCTTTTTGTTAGGTCATGATTTTTTGCCAGATTTACTACAGTGGTCACAGTAGGATTTCCATATGTCATCTTGGAGCATTTTAGAAGAAACAAAGTTAAGAAACATTGGAGTAGCAGCTTTACAGTCTTCTTTTTTGGATATCCCTAGCGTTAGCCAGAACATTTGTAAATTGCTAAGGAAGTATGATCAGGATAGCATCAACCAGGACACCAAACGAATATGTTCTGCACTTCATTGGAGCTTTTCAATCCCTTTATTTCCTGTCCAGCAACAAGATTTTAACTTTCTTACAGTCCCAATATATCGTCAGTTTTTTTTCTTTTTAGCTTGGGTAAATGCACTTTCTTTGGCAGAAAGAGTGGGTGGTTGTGCTGGAGTCCCTCTAGCCCAGAGATCCTGTCCATGTGGAAGAGCAGACATTGAGTCATTAACTTGTTTTTTTCTGTAGTTGTGGTTTACATTCCACTCAAAGGACTTGTTTTATAACACCTCTTGTTGCTAAGTTCCCTGTCTGCTCGCATGATTTTTACCTTTTATTTCTCTTGGCTGGTAGCAATAAGGGAATTACTCTGTAATTAAATTTATTATTTCTGCTCTTAAAATTAGGAGCTTGTATGCATTATCTAAAAGAGGGGATTGAATTTCTTCTTTCGATATTTAATAATATGGGACCTGGTTTTTTATTCACTCACATACTTTGGCACATAGGCACACAAATTTCTGAACCAGAACAGGAATCAAGTCTGATGAAAAAATGCTAACTAATACAGAAAATGAGCGGCTATTCTGTGTACCTAATGCTCATAGGAACTGGAGTTCCTGAGGAACAAGGCAGCTGGATTCTCTGTTTATTCTCCTGTGGAGTTTTAAGGCCACCAATTTAAGATTATACTTGTCAAAGCTATTTACTGAAAACGTCAGTATGGGGACTCTATGAGTAATCAAAAAGTATCTAAGCTGTTTAGACACCTCCAAGAAGAAGGTTGTGATCTATTTCATCATATCATACATGAAGGTGAGAACAGCACACAAATTGGTAATGAAAATCTGGTGTTTACACAAATTAGTATAATGAATACAAAAGAGAACATACTCAGGACAATCCAGGAGGCATTTGCCTTGGTACAAATAGTGTGGCTTATCTAAATCAAATCGACACTTCAAACAATAGTTGGTTCTGATGCATTCTTCGCAATCACCTGTGCAGTTCTCACACTTCCTCATTCTCATATTTCCAAAAGTTCCTTGTGGGCAAGTGTGGACACAGAACTCAGCAAAAAGAAATCTCCCTGAAAACAATAGAATGAACACAGTGTTATTGAAAAACCAGTACCATGCTTTCTGGTAAAGCAAGTTTTAGGATATGCCTGCTAAGCTACTTTCTCACCCCAAAACAGCATGAGTGATGTTCTCTTATATGCATGATATTATTAAAAATAATTTATGTTTCTCTTTGAAGCGGACAAAATACCTTATCATTCTGCATACTGGGTTACATTCAATAAACTGAGTGGTGTTCAACTGTGCTGATGGGACAGAACTTTTCCTCCTTCCCCTTCCCACACTAGCCCCCTAAAATGCTGCCCTTGAGGCTCAGGGACTCCCCTCCCCCAGGAATAGCACGATAATCAGCAAAAGAAGATACATTCCCTCACACAAATACATCCCTCAGCATAAAGGCCCTTCCACTAGCAGAAAATGGCCATAAGATATATATTTGATGATATTATGCTCACAACCTATGTCTACTATATGTTAGGATGAAAGACACCTAGTGTAATATAGGTTAGGATGAAAGACAGCTATTTGCTCAAGGCTAGCCAATATGCTTCATGTGTTAGTAGGGATATGAAGTGGATTGGACATAACCAAGCTCCTCACTGCACATTGCAGTATATGGGCAGTATCCCCTTCTTGTTCGCTCCTTGTTAAGCCTTAAAATGGTGAAGGACGTCTCTCGGGATTGCAGATGGTGGAACTGAATAGAGCTCCAGAGCTTTTTAAAATGCCTGCTGTATACTGAACCACATCTGGGTACCCAAAGCATTAATCCTTCTTTTGCCTGTGGTTGCAGAGTCTGTCAGACAGATTTTGCCTGTGGTTGCAGAGTCTGTCAGGCAGATACCCTCTCTGTTTTGCTAATTTTCTAAGCAACGTGAATTGCAAATTCATTCTCTTCCTTCTTCTTAGCAGGCTGCTGGTATTTTCTATTTTGCTACAAAAATATAGTAGGAAATTTGAGAGCAGTCCAGACAGTCTTGTCCTGATGCCTTTTCTACACAACTTTTCATGGCACTGGAGATGCATATAAGTGTCAAGGAAATGGTGCCCAAAGCAACTGTTTCATGTTACCTCTTGGTAAAGGAAGAGAATAAGATAGATGCCTTTTAAAAATAATTTATTTTGCTTGATTAGATAATAACACTGCCTCTAATTAGATAATGGTTGATTAAGTAATAACACTGCCTCTAATAAGGGTTCTTGTGGCCCTTTCTTACTTGCCCAGGGTAATGCTGATCACCTGGGGTCAGGAAGCAATTTTCCTCCAGGCCAGATGGACCAGGGATCTTGAGGTTTTAAAAATTCTGGGCATGTAGGGTTGGCAGCTCTGAGTTGGGAAATACCTGGCGATTTTGGAGGTGGAGCCTGAGGAGGGTGGGGTTTGGAGAGGGGAGGGACTTCAATGCCATACAGCCCAATTGCCAAAGAAGTCATTTTCTCCAGGTGAACTGATCCATGTTTCAAAGGCAGCTTAGGATTCATTGAAGATACTGGGTTGCTAGCATGAGGTTGGCAACAAATGGGAGACTGACTGGGGGTAGGCACTCACCTGTGATATAATAGCATTGCCAGCAGGGCAATGACATAACTTCCAATGCGAATAGAAGTGACGTCACTGTGCCGCTGGCGATGCTCTAGCATTCAGCCAAAACTCTATGGTTTAAGAGTTGCTGGAGATGAAATTTCACTTTCAAATGCACCAGTAGTGATGCTATCAAGTCAGAATGCTGATGATAGTCCTCCCCATCCCCCCTTCTCTTCTAACACCCCGCTGAGCAACAGCCAGAAGGACTAGCTGGGTTGGAAGGTCTCCCACCTAAAGTGGAAACCACTTTAGAACGATGGCACAAAAAATCCATCCAATTAAATCATGTTCCTTATATGCTGTTACCTGCATGCAAAGAGCAGTTTACTGGAACAGACTGAAATTTTGCATGGTATTTTAGAAATCCCACTAAGTCAAGATACTGATGATATAAACAAACCGTGCAATAAAAGAAGAAGAATCATGTTGTTTTTCTTGAGGTAAAAAGGCTATGACAGTTACATTAACTTTTAACTATATATTTTAAGAGCACATATCTTGGAAAGAACAGCAAATTTTCAAGAGCTAGTAATGATTTCCAGAGAATATTCAGTATACCAAAATCTTTTGTTAATGCCAAGTTATAATACAGTAAAAGCAAAATTTTGCTACCTAAAGGACATGAAGTGCATGTACCAGCAGTTTTTTCACAGGTTTTGCATGAAGGATCACATGGCTGAAACTGAGTACTTGTAGCTGTATAAAAGGAAAGAAAAAAAAGTGATTTTATAATGTATTTTATAGACATTTGCATTCATGGCAGAATACCTGCTTCCAGAAATTATTGTCATTAGACAGAACTGGACAGAAATGCAAAGGATACTGAGTTAATTAAATATCGTACAATATAATCAACAATATATATGTAATATATAAACAATATGAATCAGATAACAGAGAGACCAATAGCCCTTTTCATATGACAATGTTGCTCCAAATGAATGCATGCAAAGGGAAACACAGCTGCTATCTCCTCTCTTATCTCCATATTATTTATTGCTCCATATTGCTATGCTGCTTTTCAACCCAACTCAGGGTCCCTATATGCTCATCTAAAGGTTAGAAAAGATCATATGTAGGCACCACTTGTATGAAACAGGTATTTTCCAAGCAATCAGGGACCCTGTATTTTACTACAAATACTTTACAGAATATGTGTATACAGGTTATAATGTCCAACCCAGTGGTTCTCACCTTGCAACAGGAAAGTGATGACTCAAGTCTGTTCTTAGTGGTGGCATAAAACCACAGTGCGTATGGGGAGCATTATAACATATTCTGTAAATACCTATTCATTTGCACAGTGGATTGTAGCATCTGGGTTTTAAGCGGAAACTGAGCTTGTCCCTTCTTCTTCAATGAAGAATGATAATGTTCATAGGATGATTTCAAAATAGTTGTGACGTGCTTAGTTTCCAGTTAGTTAATGTAATATTTCTGATTCTCCACTAGAGGGGATTATGTACCAAGAATAGAGTGTCTGTGACACCTATGCCATACTAAACTTTTATCAGCCAACCATTTTACTGCCTTCCAGTCAGATATAAACACCTACAAATGCTTATGTTCATTATTAATGCCTGTGTGCCAGAGAAGATGAGAAAATTTCCAGTGTTGCTGAATATTTCCCTTTACTGGGAAACAAATACATGCATGGTGTCTTCCCTGTATGAAAGACATCAACTTTTAATATAACATAAAACTCTTAATAGGCAAGTGTTTATTTTGATGTATGAAGTTATAGCAGAATAATTTTGTTCAGTTATCTAGCAGTATCCGCTTGATAACCCTACCTACATGTATTGTGTCAGCATTCAAAGAAAATTTAGAAATGCTATCAAAGCAAATCCTAGGTACAACTCCAAGGAGAACAGCTACAGGGATTCTACGGCTAAGGTGCAAATTACTAGGACATGCAAAGGACAATTATTGATCAGCTTGATCCATATTTGACCTCTTAAGCAAGGTGGTGAATGGGCTGAACAGGACTGTTCTCCAGTTTTGTAATTGAGCTTTAATGTATGCCAGGGGTCCCCACGGGTGCTAGGGATGCCAGGTCCCTCTTCACCACCGGTGGGAGGTTTTTGGGGTGGAGCCTGAGGAGGGCAGGGCTTGGGGAGGGACTTCAGTGCCATAGAGTCCAATTGCCAAAGCGGCCATTTTCTCCAGGTGAACTAATCTCTATCGGCTGGAGATTAGTTGTAATAGCAGGAGATCTCCAGCTACTACCTGGAGGTTACTCCAAATCTAACACAGATCAACCATACAAAGTATAGCTAAACAACAGACTGTATTATACAATAACATTGACAAACACATACAAAAAGTCCTATTTTTTAAGCATAAAGACACAAAGTCACAATATTCCAAGGTTTCCAAAATTCACTATCCTAAAAACAGACAAAAAGTCCAACAGATACCAATTCTAGATTTTTTTCTTCTTCTTTCAGGTGTGGATTCCAGGTAAGTATTACTCAGTCCCAAAGCAGGGGATCAAAAGTGAAGAGGAAGATGGCAGTTTTATTTCTTAACAGTCTTCCAACAGGTTCTTTCTCAGGATACTATAATACTATGGTACTATCTCAGGATACTATGGTATCCTGAGAAGGAAGACTGTTAAGAAATAAAATTGTTGGATCCTGGAAAGGAACCTTATGAAGGTTTTTGGATATGGATTCTTTAATATAAAATAAGAGACGGGCTATATAAGGTTGGTAAAGTAGAACTGATGAAGAACTGCAACGGCTTTCTTCCTCTTCACTTTTGATCCCCTGCTTTTTGTATGTGTTTGTCAATGTTATTGTATAATACAGTCTGTTGTTTAGCTATACTCTGTATGGTTGATCTGTGTTAGATTTGGAGTAACTACATTTATACACAGAGGTGTCTATTTTGGCTTACTACCTGGAGGTTGGCAACCCTAGTGGGTGCCATGGCACCCACAGACACCTTTTCTGGTGTCCACTAAGTGTTTTTAGTAATGCATCATCTCAGGTGAATTGAGTGATCCCTAAGTAAGGTTGAGGAGAATTAGTCTCTAGGGTCTTGAGTAATCCCAGTCCAGTTTAGGTGTTAAACTGGTGAAGAGTGTTGTGTAGTTTCTCACTCCAGAAATTGAAACTGGAGTGTGTTTTAAAGTCAACTCAAGTGAAATCTAAACAAGAGACTGACAAACAACAACAAGCCTCTCAGTGAAAACAAGGATCGAGCATCCTGAAGTGAGTCTAGCCGTACCATCTAGAAGAGCCAAACCTCTCTTGTGTAAATATATATTATTGTGAAGTGCCTGCTCTCTGTTTGTTTTTGGAATATCCGAATACATTTCTGAAATCCAAGTTTACCTTCCTAAACCCTCATCTTGCCTTTCTGTTATAAATAAATTCCTGCTGTTTTGAACTTTTACCACAAGCCTCTGTGTGCCATCAAATTTCTGACAGACCTAATTTCCCTGAAAATATCCCAGTCTTCCTTCGATCCATCACAGCATGTATCATCCAAATTTAGTTGGGTAATATATGGGGAGGATTAATCCTTCCATGTGATGTCCACTGATATTCAGTGCAGCATCAGCCCACAGGTGATGGTTGGGGGCGGGGGGATTGTTATATGCTGCTTTTTAAAAAGCACTTTTATGTGACTTTTATGCCCTGACTTTTTCTTTTAGTGGCTTGTTTTAAGCACTTTGTAATTTTTAATGGCTATGCGTTAACAGCCTTTTTTATTGTTCTAGTTGTAAGCTGCCTTGAGCAGACGTCTGCAGAGACAGTGTTTCAGTTCTCTAAATTAATAAATTATTATTCCATCTGCCTTTCCAGATGCTTTTTCCAGTTTATAATTTCAGCTTTGTTGTTAATATGGTAGTTGGTGTAATTTTGGACACTACAGGGGTGTTTAGCATGAGGGATCGGTTTTTACCATTCACCATTGTATTTTATCTTAAACCCTGTATTTGATATAATTTTGCAGCCTATGAACTGTATAGACACATCTGTTAATAAATGGAAAAATGGAACGGCTTTTAAAGAGAGATTTCTAATTTTGAGCTTTTGTACCTGTGCTGGATGCTTTAGATGGATTAGGGATTCTGTTGGTATAGTTACCCTAAAGCCTAATACTGCAGTTTCCTTTATGAGCTAGGTTTGCCAGCCATTTGCTAGTAACCAGTGGGACAGGGAGTGTACAGGAACAGAAGGGAAGGGTGTGGTCCTGATAGTGTAATATCTAGGGTTGCCAGGTAACCAGCAGGAGATGGGGCAGGTAGGAACTCACAGTTGGGAGGGGGCAATCAATGGACCTGGAGCAATGACATCACTTCCAGCATGATCCAGAAGTGATGCAATCACTCCAGGAGTGATGCTCTAGCTTTCACCCCAAACTCTGGTTTGAACATACCGCTTGGGGCGAATGCTAGAGTTCACCAGTGTGATGACATCACTTCCGGGTTGCACCAGAAGCAACATCATCACACCAGGGACACTGATCTCCCCCCATTTCCCCAGACATTTCCTCCTGTCACCCAGTGAGCTGTGGTGAGCTGTGGGAACTGTGGGTGGGAGATTCCAGCAGTAAGATGGGAACCCTAGTAATATTACTTCTAGTGAATACACAGAAGTGATGTCACCATGACGGTGTGACATCTGTAAGTAAAACTAGAGTTTGGGCCAAATCCTAGAATGTCACATCAGTATGACAATATCACTTTTAGATATTCTCCCCCACTGCCTCACCAAGTGGCGGCATGCAGAGAAACGGAGGCCAGGAGGTCTCCCTATTCTGAGCACTTGCAGCGCATACCTGAAAATCCAGGGACGGTGGGGAGGAGGCACTGCCCCTCCTCCTCCTGAAGCCATTCCCCAAACGTCAAAACACAAAAAAAGCCTTGGCTTTTTTTTGTGTGTAACGGGGCCTTTTCGCCCCATAGAGAAAAGTGAGGCTGTGCCTGCTAAAAAGCAGGCACAGCCTCGCTCTTCTCACCACCGGCATACCCTGGGTGAATGGAGAGAGGAAGCTGCCAAACGGCAACTCCTTCCCCCAGCTTGCCCCGGGAAGGCCTCCCAGGATGCCAGAATGCCTCCTGAGACATCGGCACGGCCATCTACAGCAGCAGGACGCCGTTGGAAAGGCCCATCGGCGTCCCAGGGTGGCGCTGCCATGGCAGCACCGGTGTCCGGGCCTTCCCGCCAGCATTGGGGCTACTAACGCTGGCTTAAGTAGCCTGGACGCCAGCACTGGGGGCCTGCACACTAGTACAGCATCTTCCTGGCCTCCTGAGGGCTTTTGCCCTTAGAAGTCAGGAATGCGCTGTTGGAGGTGGTCTGGAGCTACCCTTAGATCTGGTGTGGAGGTCTGAAGGTTTTTAGCTCGTGGCATTTCAACAATCTCAGTTGTGCTTCTGCTACAATTTGTTCTGGTGGACTTAAGAACACAAATAGGTTTTGAATAGAATCTTATATTGAGCAGAGTCTAGGCTATACTTCATGCTGCATTGTGGGGGCCTGTAATTGCTAAGTTTTTTTCTGCTTGCCCAGAGGCATCCAGTGTAGCACAGGATCAAGGACATTCTCATCTATGCAGCAAGCTGAAAGACTTTGCCTGTGCGTGGCATAGCCTAGCAAGGCCTGGCAACACAATATGCCTCAAGGCCTCTTGCCTAAGGCTTTAACAAGTCTTGATGTGCAGAGTGCTGGCATCAAAATGAAAGTAGAAATGAGTGCTGGCTTCAAAATGAAAGTAGAAAAATAGAATGTCAAATTTAATTTTAGAAATGCATTTTGAAAGGCACACAAAGCTGAAAACACATTTTTTTTATTTTCTCAAAATAAAAAGTGTCAAAATTTAAATGCATTTCAGGAACTAGGGTTTCCAACCTCCAGGTAGCACCTGGAGATCTCCTGCTGTTACAATTGATATCCAGATGATAGATCAGTTCCCCTGGAGAAAGTGGCTGCTTTTGACAGTGGTCTCTATGGCATTATACCACAGTGAGGTCCTGCCCCTCCTCAAACCCCTCCCTCCCCAGGCTCCAGCTCCAAAATCTCCAGGTATTTCCCAACCCAGATTTGGTAACCCTATTCAGGACCCAATATTTTGTAATCCCTGCAGGCTTTTTCATAAATACCTGCAGGCTTTTTAATTTTTTAACATTCATCCATCATGTTAAATTGATTTTCTCTTTTGTTTGTATTCCAAAAATCTGGTGACTCCATGGTTTAAATGATGAACATAAAAAGTTGGGGATGTTACATGTTAATCGTCTGCAACAATAAAGCCCCTTCAGCTTGTTAAAAGTCTAGTCTAGTTGAACAACTGGTTGTTTTCAAACAATAAATCAAGTTCTTCAATATTATTTCTTCTGGCTCCCAAAATAATTTCATCATCTGGTACACAAAATAGAATACAGATGTTCTGTACTACACACATAGGCCTAGACATTTTTTTTCATCTTGGATTACCTTTTAAACAAATGCTTGAATACTAGACAAATTCAGATGCATTACTTCAGGCCTTGTCACAGTTTATCCTGCTTTGGGACTGAATTTCAATCTTCTCAGTGGGCATGCAAATCTGTCATCCTATTAAAAGTTGTTATATACATCTACAGCCTGAAACTAGAGTGCTAGCCTCACACGTCCTTTCCTTCTCTACCATAGCTAGGCTTCCCATTTGCCTGGTTATGTTGGGCAATTGCCCGTCAATTAACTGGGCTACCCACTGCCCCTCAGCTGGTTGGCAGGCGGAAGCAGGCCACCGGGGGTGTGTGTTTGAGATCTGCATGTGTGGCAGATGACATTACTTCCGGGTTTACCCCAGAAACACCAGCATCGCAATGGGAACGCTCTAGCATGCTAGAGCATCCAGCGTGATGCTGGTGCTTCCAGGGTAAACCCGGAAGTGATGCCATCGTGCCATGCACATTGTGCAAGCACATCACCATCCCCAGCCCCACCTCCAGGAAGCTCCTGCTGGTGGTGAGGGGAGATCTGACAATAACCATAGCCCCCACAAACCTATGAACACATAGCTATAGTTTCTTCCCCTTTCACACTGGAAATAAGGGATGAAGGGAGTTCTATGAACATGGCAGTTTGTGGCTGTGTGAACAGATTATTGTTTGGGGCACATGAAGTGTTTTGGGAATTAGTTTTGGGAATTTTCCTTCTGCCTGTTATTCATGATCATAGAGGGAGGTGATCTTCAAATAGAAACCTTTTTGGATCAGGTCCCACAGTTCAATATTTGTTCTCCCACACATACCCAAAAAAACTTGATTGTTCTTTCATCTATACTTGTACAAGGAATACAAACTGAGGTTTTCCCTCTCTCTGTTTAGCAATCTCCCTTCTACAAGTGGGAAGAGATTTTTAATGTTAATCTCAAAATGCAAGATATCGCTTTTTGATCATAGTTCTGAGCATTCTCTAAGAGACTGTGTTAACAATTACCACCAAAGCACAAAGTAATGAATGCCTATTAATTAATGATGATTGCCTGGTACCTAAAAAGAATTACCCAGTCATAAAAAGAATTACCCAGTTATAAGCCCAAACTTATTCTTGGACCATCACTTCAGTTGCTCAATGGAATTGTGAAATGTTTCAGTTAAACAGGGTTTGTGGCAATGAATATTCTAGTTGGGTTAAACTGACATTATAATTTATGACCTTATATTAACATTGTAGTCACTTAAGCCCCAAAGTAATTTTATTTCTATTAGTATAATTGTCCTAATTATACAAATTATGAAATATATGAGAAGCACATTATTTTAACTGCTAAGAACAATTTCCTAAGCCATTTTTATGTGGTGAAACCATTACAAGTTGCACTTGAGCTGTCGGTGCAGCTGTTGGATCAGAAAAAGGACTCTGTTATGTAGCATTATTTAAGGAATGAGACTTCCTGCTTAGCTAGGCATGCATGAGTCTTTAGTTAAATCAGGACAAGAATATTTTGTGAGTGTCAAGTGAGCTAGAATAGTGCTCTTGATACCTATTAGCCATGGGGGGGGGGGGAACTCTACTGATGTTTTTGCTGATCCAGATGGACTAGCAATAGTGGCACAGTAAAAAATAAAATAAAAATCAGCGCTTATAGATTCAATCTAGCCCACATTTATCATCAGCTGTGCTACTTATATATCATCTTTGTGCTAATTTGTTTCCTGCAGCACCTATAGCAGTATATGGTCTGTCCCATTTTATTTATTAAAATATACAACCCACTTTTCTTGGCTCAGTATGGTTAACAATATTTTAAAACAGTTTTTTTTTAAAGTCTTACATCGCTTCTGAACAATGCTCAGGCTTTGACTTTGGTGAACCCCCAGGGGAAGGGGCTCCCACAACTGTGGAGCAGCCACCGAGAACACCTCTCTCACTGCCCTTTCCGCCTGGACTCGGTACACGGATGGTGCAATCAAGAGATCATTCTTGGCTGACTGCAAGGATTGCGAATGGACATATTGGAGGAGGTGGCCTTTCAGGTCTGCAGAGCCCAATCCATTTAAGATGTGCAGCTTCTCTTTCTCTATCAGTAAAATAGGATTGACAATAATTATTCAGCTTTAAGAAACAGAATAATACTCTCAGAAGAGGCAAAACTGCGATGAGACATTATTTAGTGATTGATATTATTGATTGGTTGACTGATTGTTATATAGGTCATACTAGTTATGGTTAAAATATTGAATCAGCTGGTGAATCCGATTGTTTTAATAATATAACAGTTCACTACAAAACATTTGACTAAACATAGTCATGTTTCCTTAGAAATCCATAGTCTTCTAAAACACTACTTTGACTTAGTGTGATCTATAGCAGGAAAACAACACAAATTGAGGGGGGGATTAAAAGCCCTTCTCTCCCTGTACTGATTTCATACTTGAATTTCTAGTCCTCCTCACAACTCCTTTCTGCAGGGGGAAGACTAGTATGTTAAAACAGCCCTACAGCAAGCTGAGGCAAGCAACCCCCCTGGGCCTCAGGAACTGCTTGGCTCTGATCTGGACTGCAGTAATGACAATGGCGACACCCATGGTTGTCATTGATATGGCCTGAATCCAAGCTGATTGGCTCATTGCCAGCACTGGGGAAGCCATTTGGCTCAGCTTGCTCCTGGCCTCCCATGGCCTGCCAGGACAGCAGCTACCAGAAACGTTCCTGATGAGTTAAAGGGTTAGTGTACTTCTGGGCTTCCTTTTTTTTTTTTTTTTTTTTTTTTTAAGACAGGAATATTAGTCACACACCAACATCTAAAATGTACTTCAGTCTCAGTGACAACGAGTACTGAGTGTATATGTGGAGGGGGAAGAGGAAAAAAGGAGGTCCATCCCTCTTACACTTCAAAATGTTCATGCATCTTTTATTGAATAATTCTTCCCAGACGAGTCCTTCTTGTTATTTCTAGAGAACAATATCTATCTGCTGTCAAGTTGCAGCCAACTTATGGCAACCCCAGGACCATGGAGTTTTCAAGGCAAGAGCTGAACAGAGGTGGTTTGCCATTGCCTTCCTCTGCATAGCAACCCCAGTCTTCCTTGGTGGTCTCCCATCCAAGTACTAACCAGGGCTGACCCTGCTTAGTTTCCATGCTCTGGTGAGATCAGGCTAGTCAAGGCTATTCTGGCTGCTGTTATTTCCAAATGACACTATTTTTTTTTAATCCCCAGTTCTGCAACCAAACTAAAGAGCACACTTTGATATACTTTTGTCATGGAATGTGCAACTCAACATATTCCAAACCAAAGAAATAGA
Organism: Euleptes europaea; assembly: GCF_029931775.1. NCBI lineage: Eukaryota > Metazoa > Chordata > Lepidosauria > Squamata > Sphaerodactylidae > Euleptes > Euleptes europaea. The sequence goes on along the minus strand of NC_079315.1, from coordinate 52,112,824 downwards.
TGTGTGGAAATTATGTATTTTTTTAAACCTTCTGACTGCTGTGGTGAGTTTTAATCTCTGTGTGTAACAGCGATGACATATGTATAAAACTAAATACAATAGTTTAGGTTTCTCTAAACAAAATCTGTTCTAGGATTTTGGAAGAACAATGGTTCCCTTTCTATCATAAAACAATAATAATTACTGTGGGAGAGACATGGAAGGATTTGGAGAAACTAGAGCAACATACCATTCCAGAATTTCCCATCTACTTGCTTGCTTTTGGGCTTCACACACTTTCCATGGAGTAGTTCCAAAGTTCCTTTGCAGCTAGTGCAGTCATTATAGTTGAACCCTTCACATGTTGCACAGGTCCTGTGACACGGTTCACATTCTGCTGTGATTTCATCACTGTAGAAACCAGCTCCACAGTCGCTCACACATTCCCCATCTAAAGCATAAACACAAAGCCTTGATGTCACAAGGTCACCAAAGCACGCTGAGTACCTTTGATTGGAGAACTGGAAATACAGACTGCTCTATTCATAGGAGCCATAAATGCTTCTGGAAGCTCTGTGTACTTGTCAACAACTAATAATCATTTGCCATAGCTGGTGTGGACTAAGGATAGCTTCACATATATTATTTAATTGGTTCATTACTAGATCCAAACAATTCGTAAGTAATCTACAGGTTTATTGCATAAACTGTTGTGCAAAATATGCACATTAGCCCCCAAAACTAAACTTAGAGAAGATTTCTCAGGACTAAGCTGCCCAAGTTGTCAACAGCCTCTCCCTGTATTACTTACTTTTCACTTAGGCGAGAGCTGCCCTGCTAGTGGAGCCCTAGGACAGCAGGTAATATTCACTTGCTGTTCTGGTTTCCTGTTGCAGTTTGAAGCACATGAATATAATGTTGAAAAACTGCAAATGAGCCACAACTCACCTTCCTTATAATGTAAAAACCCGATATGCTTAACCTCTGACCACAGAAAATCCAGACTGAGCAAGATCTCTATGTGCTACCAACTCTCATTTGGTGGTGGTGGGAACTACGTTCTAGTTTTGTGAAGGGCTTAATGTGTCTTCAAAGGGGTCCACACAAGTCTTGGAGTATTTTAATAATTCCATGTTCATCTCCAGTCATTCTGACCTAGATCAGTTCATACAACCTCATCCATGAAAAAAACAATACCATGGCTGTGTAAACACATCACCACTTTTACAGCTCCCATTCATTTAAATAAAGCGTACATAACTATGGGGAAAGTTCTGTGAGATCCTAAGACTGATGAGTTGATGTTACATGACAGAATCCTGGCATATGTTCCCTTTTCTTCCACGTTATACTCTGGCTAGGTTTTTAACGCAGGATTCTTAATGCAGAGTTTTAATTGTCGATAAGTTTGAATTATGTTTTACTTTGTAAAGTGCTTCGAGCAATTTCTATGGAGGGGTGGCATAGGCATTTTGCAAAGAAATAAACAAAATGATATCTTCATGCAGCAGAACTGTTGGAAGCAGTTTACAAACACTTCACAGCAAATCATGTGTTGTATTTGGACATGTTCAACCCTTCAAACCAGATGATGCCCTGTATTTCCATAAATGGTTTGATTATTTAGAGGAACGATGCAGTGATGGGAAGAGGACCCACAATGCCATAGATTCAAGATCACAGACAGTCTCTTTCAAATGTATATACATTTTGATTTTCTGGGTAAGGCATGACATTTTCTAGGAGCTCAAGTATTACCAAGGAGAAAAAAGCCTTCGGTACACCAGTAACACTCATATTGGTCACAGCTTCCACAATGTGAATGACAGTCTATGCACACAAGAGAATTTTCATCATTGTAGGTATTCTGAGGACAACTTCTATAACACTCCTGCTTGTACCTAGAGACAAAAAAGAAGAAGAAATTTTGATACTGGTGGTCCTTATTCTGGAGTAGGCTGGCAGTAAAAGAATAGACCATGGAAGGTGTGAAATTGAATTGGAAGGAACATGCATAACCCTCCCACCGGAAATGGTCCAAGCACATGGTAAACATCTATTTCATCTTGAAAATGAGTATTGGCAATATTAGCCAGTGTTTTTAATCCACCATTTTCTTTTCTTAGCTCTGAAAATATCTGTGTCAAAGCACTCAATAGCTTTGCAAAGAAAGCACTATTTTGTATCAGAAACAGTAAAAATAGGTAAAGAACTTACATGTAATAATTATGAATGCATGATGTACAGATTCTTGGGTCATCTGTAATTAAAAGCAAAACAGACAATAAAAATAAAACACCAATATTTCATTTATCCAGCTTTCATTTGTTCAAAGAGTGGAAACATCTACAAGGTTGAGAAGAACAGAAGGTTCTATTATTTGTTTGTATTGCTGCTGCTATCTAGAATAAATAGCATACTTCTAGGGTTGTGCAAAAAAAATTCTGTAAATTTTGGGTTCGGGTTTATTGGGCCTGATTTTTTTCTGGTAAACCCAGAGTAAGCCAAATACCCATACTGGTAAATATCGGTATTTGGCTTATTTCCAGGTTTACCAAAAAATTCAGGTCCATTATAGTCTATGGGGATTTTTTAAAGCTTCTATGGGGGCATTTTTGGATGTAGAGTCCCCAAATTTGCAGCATGGCTACAAGAGACTCTGCTTAGACGGTCTGGTGATCTTTGGGACAGGGAGTCCAATTTTATGGGCCCCCAAAGGGGTTGCCCCTATCTTCTAGGCATTTGCGAGCCGAGCTGTCCATCAGTTTTCAGGTTCAGAAGTTCAGCATTGCCGAGGACTGGCAGAAAGAGCCAACTGGCAGGCTGGTGCCTCCAAGTCTGGGGACTGCCTTCATGTCTGGGGCGCATAGCATGATGTCTATCCAAGCTTCCAAACGGAGGAAAACACCTTAAATACAAGAAAAAAATAAGGCACAGAAAACATTTCTTTTGGTGGCAAACGACATCCTGTGAACAGACCTTTATTATAGTAATCAAAAATCTGATTTCAAGAGATGGTCACGGTGCAGGGAAACGAAGTCTCTACTTGGGGCAACCTTCAGTTTGACAGGAGGTTTTTTTTGGGGAGGTGATATCGGAGCCAGCCAAAGTCTCAACCATGGGGGCTGTCTGAAGGAGATTGCTCATCCGCATGGGTGAGGAAGTCTCTTTTGGAAGCCTGGTGGTGTGAGCAGCTGTTGAAGCCAGCTTTTTTTAGTTGGAGGGTATAGCCCTCTGGATGGGACTGGTGAGCCCTGTCTTTTAAACAATCCTTATGCTTTATCCAAATTAACCCACTGAATGGTGATGGATGGATGGTTGTGTGGTTGGAAGGTTGGTCAGACAAAGTTGGCTCCGATTACAGGATCCCTACCTCAAAACAAACAAAACCAGTCAAAAAAAGATAGAAAAATGGGAGAAAACACAGAGCCGTGCATCTGAGCAAAGGCGAATAGCCTTTGAATCGCTTATACATCTTTGCGCAGATCCCCAGGTTTTGGCATTCGGGAAACTCAAAACCCTAAAATTACTGATATGCACAACCCTACATACGTCATAAAAACCCTCTATGTACATTATATCAGCTCCAATCCATACATCAGCTCTGTTAAGTAGGCCAATATCACTTATATTTGCAGATGGGAAGCTAAGATAGAGCACACAATATGTTGCTTAAGAAATTGTGGCTGAGGAAAAAATGTGAATGTTTTGATACACATTTATCTGTATGTTTTTCCCCTGTAATTAACACTTCACATCCGACATCTGGAGTAGCCCACAGTTGCAGCATGGGTACCTCTCCCTAACTGCACACTGGTGGCAAACCGATGAGCTTCCTGGGTGGGGCTGTGAGGAGCAGCACTAGGCAGGGTGAGGGCTGTCAGGCTGGCTATCGCCAGGTTATGCTCCACACCAAGAAGTTCAATGTGGCCCACACGTTGGACAACATTGCCACCACTATGAGACGAAAGTAAGCATTCTGGGTAGGCCAGGATGTCACCATGGGCTTCATGGTGACAGATGGCAGAAAAAACATCAGAGTGGCGGCATTGGGCCTGGAGGCATCGATTTACTGTGCAGCCCACCTTCTGCACCTTGTGGTGAAGGATGCCCTGGGCCCCTCCGCAGAGGAATTTGGGTACTCAAGGTTGGGTGGGATGAAATATATATATTTCATTGCAGTGCTTCTGTATGGAGTGTTTGCAGTGCTTCTGTATTGCAGTGCTTCTGTATGGAGGAGTGGAGGTGACCTCTTCCAGACCCCATAAAATTGGACCCCCTGACCCAATCTTTACAAAACTTGGGGGTTCTTGCAAGGAGAGTCCTTTCAAGCTAACCTGAAAATTTGGGGGCTCTACCTGCAAAAATGCCCCCTCAGGAGTAGCAAAAATCCCTATGGACTCTAATAGCCCATTTTTTTTCAGGTAACCTGAAAATACCATATTTACTGGTATGGGAATTCAGCTTATTTCAGGTTTTCCCCCCCAAAATCGGGACCAATAAACCTGAACCCGAATTATTATTATTATTTTAATTTTATTTTATTTTTATTATTTTTTGCACACCCCTACATTGAACATCAAGCCTGATGAAGAGTCCTGGAGAGCTCGAAAGCTTGCTTTCCATTTTGTGATATTTTGATTGATCCTGTGTGTGTGTGTAAAGTACCTTCAAGTCGCAGCCGACTTATGGTGTCCCCTTTTTTAGGGTTTTCATGGCAAGAGACTAACAGAGGTGGTTTGCCAGTGCCTTCCTCTGCACAGCAGCCCTGGTATTCCTTGGTGGTCTCCCATCCAAATACTAACCAGGGCTGACCCTGCTTAGCTTCTGAGATCTGATGAGATCAGGCTAGCCTGGGCCATCCAGGTCAGGGCTGATTGATCCTAATAAAAGGTATTATATGACTTCAGCTCTTTAAAAAAATTAAGTGTTGGTATGGATTTTACAAAACTTTACAAGGCTACCCAGAATTCTCATACAACAGGGATGGTACTTTAGGGAAGCTTTTTCATGTAAAGCGTAAACACACCTTTCAGCTTCTCTTGTGATAGATAGATATATAGATAGATAGATAGATAGATAGATAGACAGACAGACAGACAGACAGACAGACAGACAGACAGACAGACAGACAGTTTATTTACGGCCCTTAGCCAGATAAAACAAGAAACATGGACTAATATATTCTTACAGACTCTCTAATATAATTGGCTTCTGATCATATAAGAGAAAACGCTTTCTTACTTGGCCTAGCTGAGAACAAAGTTACTATTAAGCCAAAATTTCATCAGCTATTAAAGTGGGAGGAAGGGAGAGGTCTTATCCATTTATTATGTGGAGGAAAGGAAATTTTCCCACAGGTATTTAAATAACCTTGCATTGCACCAGCAGTTCAAAAGTGCTAGAACTGTTTTTGAATTGAGAAGAAAAAGATTTATGGAGATGATATTGTTATCCAACTGTGGACGAATCTCTATATTTCAAAGCATGGCTCTCTTAACTGAAGACCAGACAGATAATATAGGTGTAGTCTATGAACTACCAAGTTTAACCAGCACAAGTCTTTGGATTAAGTGTTTAAAAGGCTCACTTCTGAACCCCCCACCCTCCTGTTTTTTAAATGAAATACATGTGGTTTCTGGACTAGTAACAGCAGACATGAGGGTTGCACGGATTTTTGGCAGTGGGCAGAGGTTTCGGCACTGCTGCGTTGCCTCCTAAGCCCGGTGCAAGCATTCCTCTCAGGTATGCACTGTCAGTATACAAATACAGTCACCCCAGTTTTAATAGTATCACTAAAATCTGTGTGACACAATAATGACAAGGCAAAAGGTTTTTGCCAGCCGTATCTCCCAGAGCAGATGGTTACAGAGGTAATGCTTTCTTAACTAAAACTATGAAGGTATGAAACATAAAACATACCCAAGCTGCAAGTCTGGCATCCATCTGCACATGGAACACAGTCTTCTGTGTCAGGGTCCTCCACTTCACCTGCACATTGAATACTGTTAATGTATTAGGCCCAAACAAACAGATACTTAGGATACAGAAACTAATCTAGTTATTTCCAGCATAGTACTATGCATACCTGTGTTCAATGGGCTTACTCTCAGCCACCAGTGTTACTGTGACTATGAATACTTCCACATTTGACTTTATACCCACAGCGTGTCCGGAAATGAACAGAGTGTAGATGTGGCTCAGAGGTTTTACATTAGACACTCATTAATGGCAAAACACTTCCTGGTAAGCCCCCAAAATAGACACTGACATACTTTAAAAGAAAATTGAGAGAGTAAATTTGCCTTCTCCCTAATTTATTACCACTTTGTACAAGCCAAACTGTTTATTCATATTTTCAGCTCTAAGCATCAGTATAACTGGCATTGCTACATTTTATGGAAATAGCAAGTCACTAAATGAATGGCTTTGCCCTTCACTGGAGGTCATATTGTGAAAAAAGTCTGCTGTAGAGATGGAGTACCAATTCTCGCACCTAGCAGGCTTTGGGGCTATGACTTCTGTCAGAGGTCTTGTACAAGAATGGAGGTGCTGGACAGCAATCTAAGCAAGTTATGAGAGTTGATGCATTTGTATTATTTTAAATCAAGTCTGTAAATGTAAAATCAGATCCAATTTAACTGCAACCATTGCATCCTCAAATTGCAATTTAATGTTTACCAGAAATGTCAAATATTTTTCAGGAAGGTAAAAGTATCTTTGAATTTATTACTTTTGCATTACCTTTATTCCTCCTTTTTTACCATGGTGTAGCTACTGGTTTAATATGAACCCACAGTGGGGACCCTGTAAGGAGCCTCGCCATGGCATTTTGATCCAGCTGGAGCTTCTGGATCAGTCTCAAGGGCAGCCCCACATAGAGCACATTGCAGTAGTCTAATCTGGAGGTGACCGTCACATGGATCAGCACCCCACCCCAGAGCTGCCCCAGCTGAGCCACAGGACCTCGGTCTTCTGTGGATTTAATTTCAGCTGGCTTTGCTTCAACCATTCAGTCATGGCATCCAAACACCTGGCCAATGTTTTCGGGGTGGACTCTGGATAGCCGTCCATCAACAGATAAAGCTGGGTGTCATCAGCATACTGATGACAACCCAGCCTGAAACTCCGGACAAGCTGGGCGAGAGGGCTCATATAGATGTTAAACAACTGGAATTCATCCCCAAGGGCCTCACGGTAGCCAGCGTCCCAGAGTAAGACAGGGACATTTTGCATCGACACTTGCAACAATAGGACTCCCTCAGGGAAAAACCTTTATTCCCTAAAAAGGGAAGCAGGGCAGAAAATGTGAGGAACTACCTGTGGGTGGACAAAAACCCTGTCTGCTCTGGAAATCTGTAACACAGTAGACTTCTCTCATCATCTGGATGGCCAGGAAGGAAACATTGCGTTATGTGGTCCTTTGCCACAACAGGAAGATCCTGACCCAGCAGGACAGGGAACCCCCAACATTCTATAGATACTTACATAGCTGTACCGTATGAATTCATAGCAGTGCCTGAAAAAGGTATGAAAATGGCACCAGACTGTCTTGACCTCCAGAAGAGGAACATGATCTTATGAGGGGAAGTAATTAGGTAGACACCTTTAAACAAGTGCTGCGAGAACAGCAGGACAGGAGGGAAATACAGCACAGCTCTGGATATAGGAAGACTATGCCCTGAGGTGGTATCAGTATAATGCTCGCCCTATCAGCCAGGATCTGTACCACTAGCCTGGGAAGGAGCAGGAACCAAAGGGATATGCAATAATCCCAACCGTACTAGGAGACAAAGACTGGAAACACAATTTTTTGTTGTACAGTTTTTTAAATGTCCTCTTGAAAACTCTGTTCTGTAAATTCAGCAACCAGAGCCCTTATAAGTATGACCTTAACAGGGTGAATTCTAAGGAATGGTGGGTCGTGCCTCAAGGCGTGTAAGTCACTCACCCTCCTTGCGGAGGTGATGGCCACAAAGAAGGCCACCTTATATGATAAGATGGAGAGCTCGCACATGGCCAGGGGCTCGAATGGTTTTCCTAACATGGTGGTTAGAACCAACGACAAGGCTCCATTGAGGAGTGGGTAATTTTACAGGGGGGAAAAGATTGTTCAACCCCTTTAGAAATCTCTTAGCCAGGGGATGTGAAAACAAGGATCCATCCCATGGTGAAAAGCTGACAGGGCAGCCAGAGAACATGGTGATCCAAAATATTCCTTTTAAGAATTGATCTACATGTGTAGATAAATCATGCAGCTACCAGAGACCGAAAAGGCCGTGGGCTGTTGTGCCGTTAAGGACTTAGATGAAAAGGCATTCAAAGTAGCTGCCAAGAAAGCTATCTTTTGAGTTGGTAGCAACTGGGTGTACACAAAATCAATCAGGAAGCTCAATATACATAGGGATGAGGAGACTACAGATCGGCAAACCTGCAGGACTGGTAAAATGAATTGTCCAATCGCCAATAATCCAATTACAGATCTACAGTACCACCTGCTGATGGCAGGAAGCAAGTGCAACAGGCTTGTACCTAGAACATATTAGGGCCAATTGACATAAATTGTCCTTAAATCTAGGACTACAACCAAAAAGGCCCCCAGGCAATAGGGGGAGGGCATCTGAAGGGGAAGTATCCTGAAATTTGGGCACCTGTGGATCCATATCAAGGAGTCTGAGGTCCAGTCAGGGTCCCTTATCAGCATTTTCTCTTATCTAAGAGAAAAGTACATAGATTAAAATTTGTACGTTCCCAGATGGAGACTAGGATAAGAAGAGGTTCATGTGCATTGCAACATAGAGGCCTCAGTTGCAATGAACTCCAAATGGAAGGAATCCAGTGTCTTGGATGGTTAAGAACACCATTCAGCATGTAGAACCAACATGCCCAGGAGTTAGCATTTAGTAACCTGTAGACATGCCACTTGTTTGTCCCAGTATGAAAAAGTTTGTGGGAACTCAAAACACCCTGTAAGCAGGGGAAGCCTCCCCTGATGCTGGGCAAACACAATATGTACGAAGACTTATCAGAAATGTACATACTTTGCTTAGGCTAATTGCAGCGCAAACACAGAAAGCTGTTCTGCACTTAACAGGAAGATTTAGTGCTCCTGCCCAGAGTCAAAAAGGGGCAGCCCAGCAATCCCAGGGGAAAAAATTGGGAACCTGAGCCATATTGAGGTAGAAGTAGCCCAACAACCATCAACTAGGTGAGGGATACTGTAAGAGGAATTCAGCATCTTATAAGGGATGCTTATTTCCCACCTTATAAGGGAAGACTTGGCTATAAAAAACAGTAAGCCTAATATTTCACATAAAATATCCCTCGTCAGATCCGATTTTGAATCTGAGGGAGAGTATCAATTCTTCCAAGCCTATGCCTCCAGATTAATTGCTCTGAATAGAGTTGAATGACCCCATGAGTGAGACAGGCAGGATTTCTGATGGAATCCATCAAATTGGTCTGCACATGAGATGAAGTGGCCCATGGGCCTCCTTAACGTTGAGGTGGGCATGTCAGTTGACTTCAGGGTTGATGGGGAGACTTGCCACAGAAGGGATGAGTGTCTGTGCACCCATGGGGTGCCTGGATTCCAGAGCGAGCAACCCAAGAAGGGGGCAAAGCTGGCTCTGCCAAGAAAGGGAACCTGGCTGAGAAGCCTTCTCTGCATGTTGGACAATGTTTAAGTCCAAGTCTAACACCTGCTTACCACACCAGCGACAGCGATGCTTGACATCAAGGGAAGCGGGGAGGGGTTGCAGCACCGAGCCTCTTAGCGAAGTCTGAAGAGATGCTGCCTTAGAAGCGATAGTGTCAGTTGGCATGGAGGCGAACTCGAACCCGCTCGTCTCAGCACCGAGGTGTATGACGTTGATGACACGCTTGTCCTGGCACCGAGGAAGGATCGGTGTATGACGCCGACAAGAGCCGGGTGGCTGTCAAGTTGGCACGTTGGAAGTGAGCCAATGTTGAGGGGTTCAGCACCCGGAAGAGGGGTAGATGTTCCCACCTCCTTGGAATCGGTCAACCACGAGACCTCCTCCCTGCACATCATGGGGGACTGAACCCCTAGTGCTGTAGACTAGCAGGCTTTCCACGGAGCCTGTCAACTTCAAGGCAATATCCATGCACATCTCAGGGGACAGAGCCCCTAGTGCAACAGCAAAATGGCTTTCTAGTCAGCCTTTTGACTTCGTGGTCTCATCCAGGCACATCATGGGGGACGGAACCCCTAGTGCAACTGTAAAAATAGATTTTCTTGCTGCCAGGCAACTTCAAGGTCCCATCAACACACATCATGGGGGACGGAGCCTCTAGTGCTGCAGCATATCCAGTCTTTATAGCAGCCTTTCGGCTTGAGACCTCTTCCACGCACGTCTTGGAGGAACCGAAGCCCATAGTGCATTAGTAAAGCTGGATTTCCACACAGACATTCCCATTGGAGACCACAAGCCACACGCCAAGATGACATCAGAGTAGGCTAAATGGCAGTTCGTCCTTTTGACAGGGGTCTCCAAAGTACCAACCGCTGTTAGTGATTCCTCTCACAACACAACTTGAATGTGAAACAAGAAACTGAAACAAAACAGACCATTTATCTGTGGCATACTAATTCTGCATTTGGCAGAATTGTTAAATAAAGCCATATTGGGAAAACATAAATCAAATGCTGAGATAAAACATTTTGAGGTAAAAGACACTAATCCCTCAAAAAGAACAACCATTATTATTTTGTGCTATACTCAAAGTACATTTGACACATTTGTTAAATAAAGCTATATTGGCGAATAGAAATGAAATCCTGGCGAGGACTTTTCTAAGTAAAAGAAAAGACATGAATCTCTTAAACAGAAGAACAATGATTATTTTGTGCCGTACTCATTCTATATTTGGCACATTTGTTAAATAAAGCCAAATTGGCAAAAAAAGAAATAAAATCCTGAAGAAAAAACTTTTCTGAAGTAAAAGAAAAGGCACAAATCTCTCAAACAGAACCATAGTCATTATTTTGTGTCACAGTATTTCTACATTTGGCACAATAGCTAAATAAAACCATATTGTTAAAAAAGAAATAAAATCCTGAAGATAAAACGTTTCTGAGGTAACAGAAAAAGAAGCTCTGAAACGAAGCTAGTGCTCTCTCCACTGCGGCGAAGAGAGAACTGCGGGAGGAGCGCTCCTGCCCCCTCAGTCATGCGACCGTTGGGCGGGAAGCCGGCTCGCTCTCCGCCTGGACTCAGGGGAGGGGGAGCGCTCCAGGTGCTCTGAAGCTTCTAAAAGCTTTCTAGCCAGTTCTCCAAGGCTGGCCTGCACAAGCAGAGATCCCATGCGAGACTGCACAGAAGCCACTAAAATGAACATACGTTGCCCATTTTGAAGCAGCTTCATTGGCTGCTAGTCTGTTTCCAAGTTCAATTCAAGGGGCTAGTTATGACCTTTAAAGCCCTTTATGTCCTAGCACCCACATATTTGAAGGACCGTCTCCTTCCATATGTCCCGGTGTACCAATTACAGTAATCAGGTAGACATCTGTTTGCTACCCCACCACTTATGGTGGCCCATCTGGAATTGGCCAGGGCCCAAGCTTTTTCATCATGACTCCAGCTCTGTGGAATGGGCTCCCTGAAGAGGTGGTGGACTGATTTGGATGGTCCCTGAAGAGGTGATTAGGAGCCCCGTGGCGCAGAGTGGTAAGCTGCAGTACTGCAGTCAAAAGCTCTGCTCATTACCTGAGTTCAATCCTGACGGGAGTCAGTTTCAGGTAGCCGGCACAAGGTTGATTCAGCCTTCCATCCTTCCAAGGTCAGTAAAATGAGTACCCAGCTTGCTGTGGGTAAAGGGAAGACGACTGGGGAAGATACTGGCAAACCACCCCGTAAACATAGTCTGCCTAGTAAATATCAGGATGTGACATCACCTCATGGGTTAGGAATGACCCAGTACTTGCACAGGGGACTACCTTTACCGGAAGAGGTGAGAGGGGCTCCCTCTTTGGAGATATTCAGGAAGCCTGCCTGTTTCCCAGGGCATTTGAGGGGGCTTGAACGGCAGGCATCTTTTAAGGCGGAAGGAGAGGGATTTGGGGCTTGTTATTTTATCTTTGGTTTTAGTTGGGGATGTTTTAATTATTATTTTAAAACACCTTGATCTAAGTGGAAAGGCAGGATAAAAACATCTAAATAAATAAATAAATAAATAAATAACAAAACATGGTCTCTGTTCAGTGTTTGTACAGTGCCTATTTCTTTGCCTTCAGAAACATTAAACATTCTAACTTTGAAGTGCCAAGCATGTGCCTCATTTGACTATTAGTAAAGCCAGTGTGCTTCAGGAGAAAATGTTCACAGTCTGTCTGTATAAATTTAGATAGCCATATTTTCCAGGACCAGCTAATTTGCCTTTGCAAGGGCAGGCCCAGACAAAGTTGACATGACAAGGCTTCTTTGTCCTCCCCTAGCAGCTCCATTCTTCCACCATATGGTATCACCCAGCCTTTTGGCAGCCTGGGTCATTTATGCATGGTCGCTTTAACCTCCTTTATTCCCCGTTTCAGCCAGGATCAAAGTAACCCGGGTTGGTGAAAACTGTCTGCATTGGCTGGAATGATCAGGGAGGAAACTGTATGCTAATTGAGCCATGAATACAGAAAAACAGTCTCCCAAGTTCAAATCAAGTCCCACCCCTTTAAATGCTTCTCTGTAATTGGCTGACTTCACAACTCACCCTGAGAGGACTTCCTTCCCCCCCCAGACCCAACTGCCACATAAAAAAAGCATTTTAAGAACAAAAAACAAATCAAACTGAAAGAAGGGGGGGGGAGAAATCCAAGCCGTGTTTTAAAAAAGCCTTTCTTTTGCTCAGAGAGAGCTCCAAGATAGCAGGAAGCAGGAAGCACTTGAATCCCTGCCTCTTTACACACTGCTTCATAATTGGCTGTGAGAGAAGCCAATCTTCTGTGCTTCCCCTGTTTGGCTGCCTTGAAGAAGGGTTTGGAAATGGGTGGGGCGAAGCTCAAAGAGAGAAAGGTGTACACTCGCTCTTTGGCTCTGGAATGAGCCAGGAAGAATGGTCTGACTCTGTCCAGAAGAGGAATGGGAAAAACCAGGTTCATTTTGCGTTGAGCTTCCAAGGAATAAGGTAATGTGCATTCCCAAAAATTTGATCCTGGCTGAAACAGGGAATAAAGGAGGATTAAGCGACCATGCATAAAACACCCTGGATACTGGTTCTTGTAGGGTATCCAGGCTGTGTGACCGTGGTTTTGGTATTTTCTTTCCTGGCGTTTCGCCAGCAGCTGTGACAGGCATCTTCAGAGGAGTACTCCTCTGAAGATGCCTGCCACAGCTGCTGGCGAAACGTCAGGAAAGAAAATACCAAGACCATGGACACACAGCCCGGATACCCTTCAAGAACCAATGAACTCTGACCGTGAAAGCCTTTGACAATACCCTGGATACTGTTTGTGACTAGAGGAATAACATACCCCTGTATTCAATTTTAGTTAGGGATAGAGCTAAATTTTAAAAAGGAAAGTATCTTAAACCACCAAATTGAGTGAATATGATCTTGCTTTGGAAGTGTGATATATGGGTTGCAACAGCTGGTGTGTGTGTGTGTGTGGGGGTCTATTTTAGGGTAGTTAAACCTCAAGGAAAATGGAGTGCACACCAAAACATTATTAAAGTTATGTTGTATACATTTTTACCTATTCTACATTTGTGCTTCTGGCAGCTTTTATCAGCCAGGTAGTATCCTTTGAAGCATCTCTTGCACTCAGTTGGATCAAGGCACACTTCGCAATGCTCAGAGCAGGGCTCACAGACACTGTCCTCAGAATGATAGTAGCCAGGGGAGCAGTTCACTCGACACTCCCCCAAGTGCAGGAACAGCTTGTTGCCTTGCTTATCTGTAAAGCAGAAGACATGACACAACAGACCAAAAAATGCTAGAAGAATTATTAAAGGTCGGGATCCCAGCATCAATACTCCTTTATACCACCTAAGCCCTATGCCTTGAGAAAAGCTGAGGAATTATCTGATAACCCAACTGACACTGCTAAATCATTTAAGTGGGGAGATTTTTAATGTTTTGGCTTCCCTTTCAAACTCTGGTTATCAGCTCTGGTGTTTCTTTATTGAGGTCCAGAAGGCAAAAGTAATGACTACTGGGGAATTACTCAATTTTAAGGTTGAAAAGGGAAGAGTCCAGTAGCTTAAAGACTACAAAAATTTCTGGCAGGGTATGAGCTTTCGTGAGTCACAGCTCACTTCTTCAGATAAAATTTAAGGTTGACAATGAGGAAATTGAAATTGTTCAAGACTTTCTATTCCTTTTTTCCATCAACATTGACCAAAAGAGTGACTGCAACCAAGAAATCAGAAGATTGAGATTGTGTATCTCCAGGTAAGGGCAAAGGCATTCCCGGCCTGAAAGGTCTTAGGAGGCCACTTAAAGGCAGCTTCTCCCCTGGCCCAGAACTGGAATGCACCCTCCCTGCCGGTGCCCACGCCACCCTGGGCGACATAAGTGGCATGGGTGCTGGTGCAGGAGGCCCAGATGCTGGCACAGCTCTTTCCTGGCCTCCTAAGGACTTTTGTCCTTTCGGCTCAGGAACGTGCTGTGAGGCTATTGTATTTTGGATGCATTATGAGAAGACAAGATTCATTGGAAAAGACAATAATGCTAGGAAAAGTTGAAAGCTGCAGGAAAAGAGGAAGACCCAACATGAGATGGATTGACTCCATCAAAGAAGCCACAACCCTCAGTTTGCAAGACCTGAGCAAGGCTGTTAACGATGGGTCATTTTGGAGGACATTGATTCATAGGGTCGTCATGAGTCAGAAGCAACAAATGATCTCTAGCCATCAGAGATCAGTTCCCCTGGAAGAAATGGCAGTTTCAGAGAGTGGACTGAATGGCATCACATCTCTACTGAGCTCCCCAATGCTCCTCAAATTGCTCTTTCCCCAGACACCTCCTCCAAATCTCCAGAAATTTCCCAAGCCACAGTTGTAATTATAGTCTGTATGCAACAATGACCAGCCAAGGCTGCTTATAAGCAAGGCATGCAGGTAACCCCCATATTCTGAGGAGGGGTGGGTGACTACCAGATACTTTCTTTGAGGTGGCACCTCACTTGTGAAAGTGTTCCTACAGCAGGTTTGGATCCATAACATATTCATTCTTTGAATCATTCTAATGCCGTAAACGCCCTACTGCATAAAGCAATTACAGTCTGATTTCCGTGCATGATCTGTCAGATTCAGCTAAGCTAGCCAGTTTATTTAATCAGAAGTTATAATTTAATATATTTTAAATATATAGAATTATATCTACTACTACATGGCTACATTTTGGCTAATTCTTTTAAAAAGACAAAATTGTGCTGTGAATAATGTACTTTCAAGGTAATAGCACTGAAGGAAAAATGTATTGCAACAAAACCATGTAATATTCTGGCATTTGCTTTATAAATCTTTTCTTAAAATATATAACAATGCAACTATTCAGAACTTTCCAGGTCAATCCAGGAAGCAACTTGAGATCAGCAACCTTATTTTCTTTCCAGCTGTAAATGCAACCATCTGCTACCATTGCATGCTAGGTGGGCTGAAGAAAGTCATATCTATTCTGACTAGCCTCTGCAGGAGAAAAGAGTCAGATTAGCCCCCTCCTCCCACCTCCTAACCAAAGATGACAGCTTATATTCAACCATTGGCTAGGATGTTGGAAAAGTGGGAGATAAAACTTGTTATTCTTTGAACACATTGGCTAATTAATAAATTTTTTGTAGCTACCCGATATGGTCCTCTGGAATGCAATATTGTACTGGCATTCTCAATATCAGTTATAGGGTATGGGAGCCAAGAAAATACCAGCTGTACAAAGTGACTGCAATATGTGTGTGTAAAGCCCCATCAAGTCGCAGCTGACTTACAGTGACCCCTTCTGGGGTTTTCAAGGCAAGAGACTAACAGAGATGGTTTGCCAGTGTGTTCCTCTGCATAGCAACCCTGCATAGCAATCCTTGGTGGTCTCCCATCCAAATACTAACCAGGGCTGACCCTGCTTAGCTTCCGAGATAGGGCTATACCATGCTGCCTTCCCTCCCGCAATATACATGCTTGTGTATATATCTATATCTGTATATCTATATATATAACTATTATATTTTGCAAGAAAATCATATACGTGACTGCTCTATCCGCTATCAGTTATGATGTAAAAGCAAAAGAGTAGAAAGATGATTTAAAAAGCATGCCCTTACCTGTTCCACAAGCTGTGCACTTGTTAGGTTCACTTCCATTGCATTCCTTACAGGTATGATGGCACAAATGACACTGATTTTGAAATTCAAATTTACCTTTAGGGCATCGAAGAACACAGTGTCCATCATCCAAAATTCTATTACAAAAGAGGAGAGGGGAATTGAATACTAGTACCAAGCAATAGAGTAATATCTTCTTTTTAAAGAAGAAGCTCAAAGATCCTCTGAAAACCGCTTCCATTCTTAGTTTTATTTATGACTTATATACCTTGCACTTTGTTCTCCTTTCCACATGGAACGTATTTATGACATGTGGCAAGATAAAAAGTAAGGACAGCCAAGCCTTGAGATTATTTTATATTGCCAAATATAGCCACGTTTTTCACAGGCAATCACTACTGATCCCATGCCTATCTGCCTCACCCACAGAAGTGTTCCAAAGGTCTATCAAAAATAAGTGAAAAATCAATAATTTTTCATGGACCTTACCTTTAAAAAAAACGATGTTTTGCTGTACAATTTGATTGCATTTCTTGCTCAATTTGGTTTGTAGTGTCACCTCAGAAAATCCTAGCTCTAACTAAAAAAAAACAGCACTAGATACATTTTATGATGACTTTCTTTTGGCAGCTGAATAATAAATTGGTTCAAACACCTAGGGGTAACTTTCAGTGAAACTTTAACCTGAAGGGCTCATTTGGCAATTACCAGAGCCACAGTCTAAAGATCTATAGGGGCTATTCTGAAATTTTATTATACAAAAGGAGGATTCCTGATTGATCCAGCTCGGAAACTATATCAAAGTAAGATGGTTGCCCAACTTTTGTAAGGTGTAGAGGTTTGGGGTTGGAAGGATCATCTGTCTCAAAACTGGAATCTATCCAAAATCATTTTTTAAAAAGAATTCTAGCTCTACCCAGAGGCACTCCTGCAGCCTTGATGCAAACAGAACAAGTTTTGCCCTCAATCAGGGCCCATGTGCATGTAGCCCTGTTAAGATTTTGAAACACATTGGCATTTGGCAAAAACAAAAGTTCCTTTAGAAACACAATTTACAAAGACTCATAATCTAGTCTCTAGAAACTTGCTATAACATGAAATAATAATAGGTGTAAATATATGATGCAAACTACTAATAATTATAAATAGCTTTATTAATATGAAATTAAGTAGTCCACACTGTTCATTGGGACAGCAGACCTTGGTACCTTGTTACACTTAGTGAGTGTAAAAGACGGTATTGATTATCTAAATTACAATACTTTCCTTCTTGCCTTTGCCAAAGCAAAGTCACTGATGATATCCTCAAATGATATTTTGGAAATGTACATCCAGGTTTTTTTCCTTTAATTTTTTTAGGGGCCCCCAAGAGAGTGGGACCCTAAGCTATAGCTTGTTTAGTTTATACGTAAATCCGCCACTGATCACAGTATATTAATAATGTAATGAATTTCCTCCCTTATCAGTATAAATTTTGATACGATACGATAAAAGTTTATTGTTTGTGGCCGAAGGCCATCACTATCTTTCATACATAACCCAGTCACAAATAATAACATTAAAACAGTCTGACCAAAAAAATCTAGTAATTAAATGCATTAAACACCCTAATTAAAAACAGCTTTAGCCCGGATTTTCTTGGCGGCTAAGGCAAAGAGTAACACTCTATAGGAGACAACTGGATCAGCATCTGAGAGGAGAAAGAGCAGCTTCTCTGAATCTGAAAAAAGATTTAGGCCCTTTAGAAATGCTGTATTGTGTGATGCTCTAGGAATTTCCCTAATCTCTATGGTTTTTACTATTCAGATTGGGAACATTTCTTGAGTGCTGTGCAACACAGTGACATCACTTCCATGTACTAATCTGGAAGTGACATCTCGGTGTCACGTAATGCAATTTTTGTCAGCTGCTGCCCCCCAGCCTCTTGCCAGTTGCTAGCAATGGTCTGGGGACTGTACATGTTGTCATCTTCTCCCATACCTCTGGGAAAGCTGCCAGTACCTTGACTAGTTGAGCAGAGATCTGGCCATAGGTGCCAAATAAAATGTCTGATATGCAAGTCTTGTGCCTCTGGTTTAGTCTCTCATCCCATTTGGCTTGTAAAATCTTATAGGCATAACATAAAGTCCCTGTAAAGATATGTGACATGACCTTAGTTAAATAAACACAATTCTGCCCCAGTAGAGGCAGAAGTGGTTTTGCACACATCTCTCTTAGAGATGAAGGCACCAATTAGTGGGGGTGGGTGAGAGAGAAAGGTTGCCTTGTGTGAAATGGCTGAGAACAGCTATTTAAAGGCTATTTCCTTACTTTCTTCAAGGCTGAGGGCTGAGAAAGGGGGATACAGTGATAGAACTTGAGAAAGAGAGAAGTGAGAACTTGTATATAGCTTTTAGGATAGATGAAGCAAAAAGGTAGAGTCATCTATATGAATGGCCTGTGTTGAAAATATTCAGACCAGTGTTAGGAGGTGGGAAAAAACTCATCTCTTACTGTACAGCTCTGTACAAAATTGTCAGAAATTCTCCCATAATTTTATAAACTTCCAAATACATAACACTTTTGGGTCCGTAGGCTAAATGGATTGTGTTAAAAAATAAATGATCATCACACGTTCAACTTGCGATTCCACTCACAAAGCAGTTTGAAAAGTGGTATAATACATGCAGAAGAAGCTGCAATCTTTAGGTTTAGAGACTCATAACTAGTTAATGATCACTCACCTTGTCGATACACAACTGATGCAGGCCTTTGAAGTTGGTCCTGTGCACTTAGAACACGAAGCATCACAGAACTGACAGTGACCACCAGGATCGATATATTCTCCTGGCAAATAAAAGCTTATTGGTTACTTAATTTCCTTTATATCTCAAAGACACAGTCTTTATAAAGGAAGGCATAGTACCAGCAAATGAAGCAAAAAATTGATCAGTTGTCACTGGCTTTAAAAAAGGGGGCAAGCAGATATTGCAAATACCCTGAATTTATAGAGCAGCTGTTTTCAAATAGTTACTTAGGAGGCTAGTTTATTTTGACCATAGATGTCTCTAACATATGGACCAATAGTAATTTATCTTTAGACTCCATGACTAAATATTACTATTTTCCCAGGTCTATGTTAGTAGTGCCCACTGAACTTAAGCTCGTTGAAATGATACATTGCTAAAGTTCAAAAAACAATAAGGAAGAGAAAAAGATTCAGTTTGATATCTGAAAGTGAACTTATCAAGATTGTAGCTGTTTGGTTTCCAGTTCCTAAACTGTGTGTGTGTGTGATTGACCTATGGATAGCATAATAGAGACTAAAGCCTGCAGGACTTCCCATAGGGATCTTCAAATGACTTTGTGCTATGCAGACAATCCTTAGAAATATCCCTCAGAGAAGATGGTACTAGTATCACAAATTTAAAAATTCTTCCGAAGGGACAAGAATAAAAATGTCTGGGGAGATGTTGGTTCTTTTGATGAAGGAAAGCTCATCCATGTTTCTATAATGAAATACACAACTCCCCACCCCCCTTTTTGAAACATTCCGGACATATAAGAAGAGAAATATAACTTGCATTCCCTCTTTTGGCATTTTTGATAATGTACAAAAACACCATCCACAATTTAGAGTGGACAGCATTTGATTACAAAAATGCCTGTGTAAGAAATAGCAAACAGCACACACACACACACACACACACAAAGGGCTATGGTGGGCCACAAAAGCTTTGTGAAAGAAAATGGAGAAGGATTTAAAGGAGCTGATCTGATTAATCATAGCTTGGGGAGCCAATGTTCCAGCAAACTCAGCTTCATACATTACACTGCTCATGTGAGCAGGTCATTCAGGTGAACTGAAAAACAAAAAATAAGTAGTCAGTTATAACACGTGATGTGACAGCTATGACATATATAGCAGGACAAGTAAAACTGGAAAAGATTTGAGACTGGATGGAAGGTGAAAGGCGTAGAAAAAGAGAGAGAGTATGTGTATGTAGGGAGACAAGGAATTATTATTGGCATTAACTGCATATGTGCATGATGTAGTAAAACAAGAGAATAGAGAAAATCAATAACTGGGGAAATATAGATTGTATATGGAAAGATCTGCAATTGGGGAGTCTATACAGATGAGGGCAGGAATGGAATTCAAAAGGAATAAAATTAATTGTGGACATGGTCTGTTCAAATGAAATAGCTACATCCTTCAGAGACAAAGAAGTGGCATCTCTCTGAGAGAAAATTCTGTGCAGACATGGCTCCAAACTAATTTGGAATGCACTATAACAAATGAAGTGTTGTGCATGGAGGGATTTGCAAATATGACCCTGATTTCCTGGAATTGTTAGCACATTCATGTCTGGCAGGGAGTGAAAATTCTGAACCTCTCTACTTTGCCTTCAGTCATCTTTTTGTCTATAAACGGAAGAGAGTATTAATATGTATATTGTTTTATTGCCCAATCCTGAAGAATATCACACATTTTAGTAAAGAGATTAACATATTTATCAGATGTTTATATCTGGTGTAGAATATGATTGTGACATACCAAGCAGTATTCCACTCTCTCATGTCCAGGGTACTCTATGGCTCAGTTCAGTTTATTTATAGTCATTTGACCAGCAAATATCAGTTCAAAAGTACAATTTTAAAACCCCATCTGAGGATCTCCATATCTTACTGGCTACATAACAGAACTTTGCCACTGAATAAGAGATAAAAGTATCTTTATCTTCTAATAAAAATGTAACAATAAAATCATCTGAATGGCTAACATTCCTAAAATTTCTGGTCAACACAGGTAAAATCAGTTTGTTTCCAACCTCCAGATAAAATTAACAGTGTAATAAAATATGTATAATCGTCTCAACTGAATTAAAATTACAGGGGCATAATCTGGCCTCTACTGGTATATGTTGAAATCTCCCACTGAGCATAGCTAATGGAAGGGCATTAAATCGGGCTCTTGAAAAGGCCCATCGAAAACTAGAAAATGTGATGGCTATTCAGTAAGGAGCACCAGACAAACCTTCCCAGCTCTTTAATGATTTATAATGTCTTGGGAGAAGAGTCAACTCATTTTGTAATTCAATATCTATGAGTCATTGCTTAAACCAGATTTTTTGCTCTGTTTAAGCCCATTTCTAGTAGGTTATCAGGAGCTAAGCCTACAGAGAGAAGTTTATTAATTATCGTTTTGCTCCAAGAGAGTTGTGGGTTAGATGATAATAAATAGGGTATTAGTCCAATGGGCTGAAGATGAATTTTAGCCATTAATTAAATATTGTTATCCAAGCCTTGATCTCAACTTTTAATAACCTAGCCTCCTGTCGGAGCACCACGTTAGATGTATACTTTGGAGCCTTAAATACGGCTCTAAAAAAACCTGATTATATTATCTCTAGGGGAGCATAATTAGTATAAGGGCCTAGTTGGTCACCATATATAAGTTGTGCTAAGGATTTGGCCGAGACTAGCTTAATTGCAGTTGGAATAAAACCACCTCCTTTAGTGCAATAAAATATTAAAATGGCCTTTATGCTTCTTTGGGCAGAGGTACTCCATGGCAATAATTGGAGACAGGCATTATCTTGGTGTCAGAAAATGAATTCAGTATGTCAGATGGTGGACTACTTCCAGTACCTCATTTTTCCTTGGCATTTTTGGGTGTGGCTGCCTTGCTAAAGGTTTCCTTGGCTCTTGAAATCCAGATACAGCTTTTTATTAACATGTTTACTGTTATTCTCAGTTCCAGTGGATTATTGAGAAGTGCCTTTCCTTTGAAAAATTCCTGTCTCCTCACTAACATATTCATATTTCTTCATATTCAGCCCAAGTGGCTTGGATGGCAATTAGAGCAACTATTTGCTAGCCACATTCACATCTGGCCATGGCCATTTTGTAGCCAGTCAGAACTAAAGACCCCATGTCTGAATAGAGACTAGTAAACCTGGATGAAAGATAAAGCATTGCTCTCTCCATATTATTAAGAATTGATATATGAGCACACAGGTAGTTGCCTTATGTTACTTTTGCTTCTTGCTGCTGTTCTGGAATAAGTCAAATGGAAACTGAATGCCTTTAAGATGACACAAGACAGAAGTTAACTGTGGGTAGAGTTTCCATCTTTTGTTTCCTGACAAGTTTCTTGTGTATTTAAAAAAATTAGGACTACCAGAAGTGTAACAGGTTTTTCTACCACTGCACCAGTATGCTGGGAAATGCTGCAGCTGTTGCATTCCTAATTGTCCCACAACTTTCCTCTCAAGGGCACCAAAGATGGCAACCTTAGCATTGGAGCTCTGAGGCAGATATTGTTGTAACAGAATTCCTGCAAGAGGAATATGGTATCACAAACTCCATCCAGTTTTAACAGTTTGAAGGGGGAGAATCATCACAGGCATCCCCTCTCAGCCATAAAACTCTGTGGGGCAGTAACTTTCTTTCAGCCTAACTTACCTCACAGTGTTGTAATGAGGAAAAAGTGAAGGGGAGAATCATGTATCCTGCCAGACCTCCTCAGAGTAACAGCAGTATCAAAATGTATCCGGATGAGCTTCTGGAGGTGAAGTCGGTGGCAATTCAGAATTCCAAAATATGTTTAAAGTGCTTCTTATTCTACCTACCTTTGTCATGGAAATGAGAGCCTCCTCAAAATGATATTTCCCTGTCATTTTTAACGGTGCTGATTTCTTCTCTATTTCCCTTCATGGGATGAAAGCTGGAATTTACCTCCTCTTTTCTTTAACATTTAACCCTTTGAAAGATTAAGGAAGGTACAATGCTTGCCATGCAAAAGCAGAGAGGATAAAGTGATTTTGTGAGGCCACTGATATTGTATTAGCTTATTTATTTATTTATTTATTTATGCACATCCTTTCCCTTGTGGCTCAGGTGGCTTACAATACCAACGTTAAAAACATGCAAAGTACAATAAAGGCCCATTATCCCCTGATATATGTACAGTTTTATTTCAGGTTGAATCCAACAGTAATTTTCCACTAATGCCATGCATTTCTGTCAGTGCAGCAGAACTTTCCTGCTTTCCTGTTCCTATTGCAGCTCACTGAGTTCTCCCCAGGAACAGCATGAGGGGTGCATTGGGGGCCTGAAGCTGGAGAAGAGAATTGGTGATCATTGCCACTTGTTTTGCTAGCAGAAAATTACCACTAGACAGTTTGCTCTGGAGAATGCAAGCAAAGTTTCCATGCCAAATTAAGAAAAGGGTCTACTAGACATATACTTCTTCCTTGCTTTCTGAACTTCGAAACAAATTTGCCTTGTCCATCACATTCATCTCCCCCTTCTTCCAAGGAATGTGGGGTGGTATACAGGCATGAGAGAAACTCATGTTTTTTTCCCCTTGCAACAACCCTGATAGTTGGCTAGGCTGAGATAGAATAAGCATCCTGAATTCAACCAGTGAGCTTCATAGCATGTAATCTCAGCCAGTCAGGGATTTGAACCCAGGGCTCTGTTATCCAAATTGTATACCAAGACACAGAAATTCCAAGTAACATGAAGAAAATGTCATATCCAGTTAGACACTCAGACAGCAGAGCTTACACATCAGAGCGGCTTCTTCTTCTTCCAGAATCAGAATAGATATATTACTGAAACCGATGGGTGGCCTTGGCTAGACAATTGTCTTCCTTTTGAGTACTCACTGGTACTGCTGTTGCTTCAGTACTCCTTCCCCTATTTTAAAGAGCTTCTTCTCCATTAGTATGTGATCACAACCAATCAGGGATCATGTAGTGAACATGATTACTTCATAATTTCAGAGGTGCATTTTAAAAGAAAAACAGATCCTGAAGGGGTAAGGCATAGTGCTGTGCATATTGATATACGCAAACCGAAAATAAACGCAAAACCTAGAGAGGGGGAAGGAGGAGGGCCAGGAATTCTCAGTGGCTAATAGGAACAGAGGTAAGGAAAAACGGTGTTCTTTGGCCAATCACAGAAGGCGTTTTTTGGCTGGAATAATTTTCAAACTTTTCTGTGCTTGGCCAAAGACTATAAAAGCAGGTCTGGTTCCCAGACCAGGCCGTTTGAGAGAGTATGGAAGCAAAGCTAGGCTTTAGCTCCTGCTGCCTGATTCCTCCTGTGAGATCCTGGATCCTGGTGCCTCATCCTGACCTGCTGGATTACAACCTGCTGCTTGGATTGGATTTCTTGCTGCCTGGAGAAGACATTGAAGGGTTTGAGATATCATTGTTTTCCTTTTAAACATGCAGCATCAGGCAAGGGTACTCACTTTCAGGTCCATCCAACAGCTTTTATTTATATAACATCAACTCCAACAGGCCCCAGCTATAGCTCACAGCAACATGAACTAACTAGAAACTGGTAACAAGAACTCCGCCCTCTGGGATCTAACTAACTCCAATGGATAATGGGGAAGGAGTGGACTATACCATTATATACATATATAACAGTAAATAATACCACATCCCCCTTCTTCACTTTGGTGTGGATGGTATAGTCCAAATGCTGCTACATATAGAATGAGAGAGTGGCAGCACCAAACCCGCCACTGGGGTTTGCCTGTACCGCTAACCCAAAACATAATCTTGAAACCTAGCAGGCAACCGAACCAGCTGTCCACTCTTCGTTCGCATGCGGTCAGATTGGGAGTTATCATCTGGTGATGGGAGCATAGCTGAATCGCTATGATCGTCCTCCTCTGTCCAATCCAAAGTCTCAGCTGGGGTCTGTCCTGAGTCAACGTGATCAGGGACAGGAGCAGATGCTGAGGGTGCAGAGGAGCAATCTTTTCTCAAATGTCTCCTGTTCCTCCTATACACACCACCATTCGATGTTTCGATGGTGTACAAGTGTGGTTCAGGCCTCCTTTCTATGACTGATGCTGGTACCCACCCCTGCGTGTCTGCAACCTCACGCTGTCCCCGTCATGCAGGGGTGGGAGGGGTACAGTCCGTTTGTCATAGGAGGCCTTCTGATGACTCTGAAGGGCTGTCAGTTTCCGTGGAACAGCTTTAGGCAGTCTGGGTATGAGAACCGAAGTGGTGGCTAGAAGAGTGCTGTGTAAGAGCTGTCACATCAGGAGCTATGGAGAGGCATACTCCAGGCCAGAGACAGGTATGTTCCGTAAGTTGAGTAAGGCCAGATGAAGATCCAAGCCATCAAGTGACGCCTTTTTAAACATATGTTTGATGGTTTGAACCATGCGTTCAGCCTGACCATTGGATTGGGGCTATCCAGGGCTGGAGTGGGTGATGGAAATGCCCCATTCAGATGCAAAGTGTTTCACCACGGAGCTTGCAAATGGGACATGGTCACAAATGAGCTCTTTAGGGATACCATGTCGAGCAAACAAAGCTTTCAACTTGGCCACCACCATGTCAGCCATCTTGTCAGGGAGCAGCAAACCTCAGGGTATTTAGAATAATAGTTAACAACAATCAGGTAGGACTGGCCAGCAATGTCAAAAATGTCGGTAGCCAACTTGTACCATGGCAATTCTGGGATCTCATGGGAGATCATGGGCTCCTTGCAGTTGCTAGGCTGAAATTCCTGACATGGTGCACAGTGTTCAACCCATTGTTCTATGTGAGCGTTCATGTTGGGCCAATACATCATCTGGCAAGCCCAAGCCTTTCACCTCTCCATACCTTGATGGGGAGAGTGAAGCAAGGCAAGAATGTGAGACTGTGCACCTTGAGGAATTAATATTTTGGGGCCAACCATGAGTAAATCGTTTTCAAGCCGGATTTCATCCCTGAGGGGCCAATAAGGTTTAAGAGCTGGTTGAACCTGTTTTCGCCAGCATGGCCATCCGTGAAGATGCAGGGCTTTCAGTGCCTGTAGATCATGGTCCGCCCTAGTGTGATCCTGCAGTTGCTTTAGCAAGGAATCACCAAAAGGTTGTGTCTCCCAAACTGTAAATTACTCTGTCCTCAAAAATGGGGTCAGGCGATGAGGGCCGGGGAAGTATAGAAGCCCTGGAGAGGGTGTCTGCTACTATCATGTCGTTGCCCTTAGTGTAGACAATCTCAAAGTTGTATTTCTGTAGCTGTAGCAGCATCCTTTGTAGTCGTGCTGGGGCCTTTCCTATGGGTTTGGCTAGAATGGCCTCTAGGGGCTTATAGTCCGACTGGACTATTACTGGGGCTCCAAACACGTACTGGTGAAATTTAGTCATGGCAAAAAGAATTGCCAACAGTTCCTTTTCAATTTGTGCATAGTTCCTCTCAGCCTCTGTCAGGGCTCTGGAAGCATACGCAAAAGGTTGGTTCTGTTGAAACAGCAAGCACCTAAGCCATCTTTGGATGCATCGGCTTGTACCACCAGCTGCTCTCCTGGATCAAAATATCGAAGTACAGGAGCAGTCGAAATGGCTCGTTTAAGACTATTCAAGGCATCTTGCTGCTCAAGCCCCCATTGCCACAAGACATTGTTTTTCAGCAGGGCTCACAGTGGTGCAGTGAGGCTCGATTCATTCGGTATGTATTGGGCCAGGTATTGTATGGTAGCTAAGAGTCTCTGAAGGCCTTTCTTGTCCACAGGTGGGGGCATCTTGTTGATGGCATCCACTTTGTCATCATCTGGTCAGATGCCATCTTTGGAAAACACATGTCCCATGTACTTGACCTCCTCTACTAGGAACTGTATCTTGTCCTTATTAAACTTCACCCCCTTGTGCCGTGCCCTCTGAAGGACTTGCTGCAAAATGGCGTCATGTTCATCTTTATCAGCAGCCGCAATGATCATGTCATCTGCAATGATGTGAACTCCTGGAATGTCACCAAAGCATTCATAATTCTTCAGCTGAAATACCTCACTTGCAGACTGTATACCAAACGGGAGTCTGTTGAAGTGATATCGTCCCCATGGGGGTGTTGAAGGTACACAACTCCTTGTCCAGTTTTACCTGCCAGTAGCCATCCTTCTCATCTAAAATGGTAAACAGTTTTTTACCAGACAGGTGTTTTCTGACGTATTCAACAGTGGGAATGGAAAAGTGTTGCTGCAATACTGCCTTGTTGAGGTCACGAGGATCAAGACAAATCCTAAGGGAGCCATTTTTCTTTTGTGTAATGACAAGGCTGCTGACCCAAGGGGTGGGATTTGTGACCCTTGTGATGACTCCCTGCACCTCCAGTTGGTGAAGGGTGCCCTTCAAGTCATTCAAAACAGAGTAGGGGATTTTCCTGCACCGTGGACAACAGGAGGGATCAAAGAGTTGAGAAAAATGTGGCGAGTGCCGGGAAATTGGCCCAGGCCTTCAAAAACATCTGAGTATTGCCCAAGGAGGTCATCCCCAGGTCGGAGTACAGTGCGGGGCACAAAATGGACTCACCTGAGGAGATCCAGACTGATGCAGGCATCCCTTCCAAGTAATGGGGGGGTCATCATTCTTGACCACATAAAAGGTCAGCTGGGCCTTGTTAGGGCCTGCACTACATTGGGCGACGATTGCCTCTACTGGTTTTATGCGGGCACCTCCAAAAGCAACAAGCATGACTGGTGACTGCATGGTACATACTTTTCCTCTCAACGATGCAGCCACTGCAGCAGGAATAGTGTTTGCTTCAGCTCCAGTGTCCAATTTAAAAGAGACTGGGAGGCCTGCAATTGTTACTGTGCTGTGCCACGCCTTGGAGAGATTGGGAGTAGACAGTGAGCCCATGAATAGCATTTTTACACCCTTTTCCAGCCCTGCCTGTCCTTTCTGCATGTTGCAAACTTTTGCAAAGTGATTCTTCCTGGAGCATTTGTAGCAAGTAGCTCCAAAAGCTGGACACTGTCTAGGCCTGTGCGTGTTGCCATATTTGTTGCAAAGGGCCCGGCATTTATCAGGAGGAGGCTGATGAGGGGGAAGGTCTGCTGAAGGCTTGCTCGTTAGTTGCAGGGAGTCAGAGTAGGTTTGCTTTTGCTCTACAGCATGCAATGTTGCTTCAGCAGACATAACTCTAGCTTGGGCACGTGTCAGAGCCTTAGTTCTGCAAATATCGATCGCCTGTTGTAGGGTGAGACTGATATTTTCTAGAAGCTTCTCCAGAAGTTTGCTATCAGTCACACTAAACACAATCTTGTCCCTCAACATAAGATCTTGAGAAGGACCAAACTCACAATGCTGTGCTTTTTGTCTAAGCTCAGTGACAAATATATCTATGCCAGCTGCATCATTGTATTGCAATTGCCAGAATTGATATCGCTCAAACACAGGGTTCTTTCTGGGTTCACAATAGGCATGGAAAGCAATTGAAACCTCAGTCAGGGTTTTATTGTCAGGATCTGCAACCACACCTTGCAAATTATTGTAAACTTCAAGGGCTTTATCCCCTATGCAATGAAGCAAAACTGCAATCTTGTATTCTTCTGACTCATCCTCAGCTCTGGTAACTGCAAGGTAAAGTTTTAACTTTTGCTCCCATCGCCTCCAGTTTTCCCCTAAATTTCCCACGAAGGACAATTCTGAAGGAGGCTTGAAATACTCCATTTCTGCGTAAGGGCTGCACCCTAAAGCCTCCCAGTCAGGCACCGGGGAACGTGTGAAGATCCAGACTCACTTCTGACACCATGTAATGGTCCCCTTTTAAGGCATGCAGCATCAGGCTAGGGTACTCACTTTCAGGTCCATCCAACAGCTTTTATTTATATAACATCAACCCCAACAAGCCCCAGCTATAGCTCACAGCAACATCAACTAACTAGAAACTGGTAACAAGAACTCCGCCCTCTGGGACCTAACTAACTCAAACAGATAATGGGGGAGGAGCGGACTATACCATTATATACATATATCACAGTTTTCAGGGCAGGGACTGATCGTAGTACAGGAAAGGTAGCTAGACCCTTAATTTCCCTGCATTAGTTATCCATAGTTTGGCCCAGGGGAACAATGAGTGGCAGTGGTACAGCTCAGAAGGGCCTTGGGGCACAGTGAAGGAGAAGACTAGAGGGGTGTAGGGGAGGGGAGGGCTGCGGCTTTCCCTCGACCTGTGCGCAGACCAACTCCAGAGCTGCCGTCCACCGCCCCAGCCTGTGGCTTGAGTGGTGCGATGAAGAATCCACACAGGACTTTCTTTGTCCAAGGGGCCTCTGGAGCTGCTCCACCCGCACAAGTGACCATAGGTGCTGGCAGTGGGCGGGGGTCTACTTCTCAGGCTGTCTCTCCTCCTGCTGCTGTTGTAGAATCTTCCCAGCAGCAGCAGGAGGAAGAGCAGTCTGGGCTTTCTTTGGGGGTGAGCTTCATGGATGTGACTCTTTCGGAGCTCACCCCAAGGTCCAGGAGAGTGGTGGAAGAGCTTGCAGAGGTGTTGGACTAACCGTCGCCTTTGCCTCCTTCACACCCCAGCAGTCCTTCCAAGGGGAGACAGGAGGAGAGGGTAGAGGAGGTGCAAGAGGAAGAGATGGAGGTGCACCCAAAGGTGCAGCCATCGCAACCCCCTCCCCTACTGCCATCTCCCCCTGAGACCCCTGGACACAGTGTGTCTGCCCCAAGCTCCTCAAAGGAGGCAACTCCGGTGGTGCCCATAGCTGCTCAGTTTGAACATTTGGTGGAGCAGAGGAGAGCCCTCAATACATTGTTTTGTGAGAGCAATGTGTGCAGCAAGAGAGCCAGCTCAACCAGGAAGAGTGGTTGACTACCTCTCAAACTGTGGCGGTCCTTCAGCCCCTTAAGGACTACACACAGTTGCTCTTGTCTGACACGGTGATGCTGGCTCTGGTTATTCCCATGATAGATGATGAGATGATGGTCGAATTTCTGGAGACAGCCGATATTTACTGGGAAAAAATATTTTTTTGCACAACCCTAGTGAGGGGAGCTAAACCCTGCCACATTACCTTGCTGCATGTCAGCATTTATCTTCAGCTCAGCTCAGTTACTGTAAGTGAGCTACAAGGAAAATGAACAATGCGTTGAAGAACAGGAAGATAAGGAGAGAAGGGCCGGAGTTTAGCTCCCCTCAACCAAAAAGATGAATACTGCCTGCACCCAAAGAACACCTTCAGTACTATTGATAGACAGGCTTGCTAAATGCAGAGATAAAACTGAGGATTTTTTGCTAGTGAGTTCCTTTAATCGCTAAAATTACCCTCTGTAACCCTGAAGTAGCTATTGAAAGTACAGTTTAACTTTGATGTGGTATATATCTACAGGAAAGCAATATGGAATCATAGTAGTACAGGTGATCTTTGGGGGAGTTATCAAGCATAAATGTACATCTTTTCCAATATGAAATCCATATGTTACAGAAAATAACTGATTTCCTCAGGGCATGGACTTGGTACATGTGATTCTGATCTATGGCATATAATAAAACACCTAGGACACTACTGTTCATTGCAACAATGCAATGAACAGGATTTTGACACAGCAATAAAAGTTGACAGTAATACATTGCATAGACATTTCACAGTGAACAGATCTCTGAGTGTTCCTGTGGACTCTGATCTTATGATTTCCCCTGGCTACAGAAACTGTCGATAGAATGTTAGCCCTGTATGAAATCATATATTATCCATTACTGTTTCTCTTTTTGCAATGTCTACTGTACTGTGTAAGCTTTTATTGTTTCTTGAGCCTCTGTCATAGTTACTGCAATTTGTAGCACTGGTAGAAAGTGGCCACATTTCTAAAAAAGAATGTAAAAAAAATCAATGGAACTGCAATCTTCAAATAAAGTACTCACAACAGTAGTTGTAAATCTGGAGCATAATTAAAGTCCTTTGCCTGCCTTTTCTACTATTGTAGGGAAACTACATTAGCCTGGGTGATAAATATTTGTGGCATGCCTGCACATGTGAAATAGGTGGATCCCAGGGGGGTGAGGTGGGATAATATACTTCCCGGAAACCTCAACTTTCATTAAAAAATATTTCCGCAGCAGCAGCAGGAGTAGTGAAGAAAAGCTTAGATACAAAAGCTACGGGATCATTCTCATGAATTCTCCAGTGTTTGCCACCCTAATAAGGAGAACCAAAAGTATTTAATTTGGGAAGTTTAGAAGTCAAAACTGCTGTAATTTAGCTATTTGGACTATAAATAATCCACATAAAATGGCATTTCAGATTAATGGAGTCTTCCATAGGCCAAAGAAGAATGCCATATTCTCATGTATTCTACCTTGCCCCCATTAAAACATCCATCTGCTTTCACGTTAGAACATAAGAACATAAGAAAAGCCATGCTGAATCAGACCAAGGCCCATCAAGTCCAGCAGTCTGTTCACACAGTGACCAACCAGGTGCCTCTAGGAAGCCCACAAACAAGATGACTGCAGCAGCATTTTCCTGCCTGTTTCCAGAGCACCCAATATAATAGGCATGCTCCTCTGATCCTAGAGAGAACAGGTATGCATAATGACTAGTATTCATTTTTATTAGTAGCCATGAATAGCCTTCTCCTCCATGAACATGTCCACTCCCCTCTTAAAGCCTTCCAGGTTGGTAGCCATCACCACATTTTGGGGCAGGGAGTTCCACAGTTTAACTATGTGTTGTGTGAAGAAATGCTTCCTTTAGTCCGTTTTGAATCTCTCACCCTCCAGCTTCAGCAGATGACCCTGCATTCTAGTATTAGGAGAGAGGGCGAGAGGGAGCAGATGACTCTGCGTTCCAGTATTATGTCCTCTCTCTCCATACCATGCATAATTTTATAGACCTCTATCATGTCTTCCCTTAACCACCTTCTTTCTAAGCTAAACAGCCCTAAGCATTTTAACCGCTCCTCACTGGGCAATTGCCGAACTCCCCTGATCATTTTGGTTGCTCTTTTCTGCAACTTTTCAAACTCCACAATATCCTTTTTTAGGTGTGGTGACCGAACTGTACACAGTATTCCAAGCGTGGTCTCACCATAGATTTGTAAAAGGGCAGTGTGATATCAGCAGTTTTATTTTTTATTCCTCATCTATTTTGGCCAGCATGGAATTTACCTTTTTCACAGCAGCAGCACACTGGGTTTACATCTTCATCGAGCGATCCACTACCACCCCAAGATCCCTTTCTTGGTCTGTCCCTGCCAGCACTGATCCCATCAGTGTGTATGTGAAGTTCGTATTCTTTGCCCCAATATGCATCACTTTACACTTGCTCACATTGAATCTCATTTGCCATTTTAATGCCCATTCTTCCAGTTTGAAGAGATCCTTTTGGAGCTCTTCACAGTGTGATTTTGTTTTAACCACCCTAAATAATTTGATGTCATCTGCAAACTTGGCCACCTTGCTGTTCACCCCCAACTCCAGGTAACTGATGAACAGGTTGAAAAGCATCAGTCACAACACAGATCCCTGAGGGTCCCCTCTGCTCACATTCCTCCATTGTGAGAACTGACCATTGATTCCTATTCTCTGCTTCTTATTTTTCAGCCCGCTCTTGATCCATAAGAGGAGTTATCCTCTTATCCCATGACTATGAAGTTTGCTTAGCAGTCTTTAGTGGGGGACTTTGTCAAAAAAAGTTTGGAAATCCAAATACACAATGTCCACAGGCTCATTTCTGTCCACATGCTTACTGACACTTTCAAAAAACTCTAAAACATTAGTGAGTCAGGACCTACCTTTAGAGAACCCATGTTGGGTTTTGCTCAGCAGGCCTTGCCCTTCTATATGCTTGACAATTCTATCTTTTATAATGCTTTCCATTAATTTACCTGGAACAGACATTAAGCTAACTAGCCTGTAATTTCCTGGGTCCCCCAGGGTGTTACATTGGCCATTCTCTGGTCCTCCGGTACAGAGGCTGCTGTAAGGGACACGTTACATATTCTTTTATTTCAGGCTCATCTGACCAAAGCTCTTGAGCACATCGTGCATAAGATAAAATAATTTTAACATTATAGACTATTAAAATGTACAGCAGCAGTAACTTTACATTCTTAAAATACTTGAAACACTTTAAAATTTAAATAACAATTACCAATAAATGAGTTACTTTACAGGCATAACAATAACTACAATAGTAATAGCACTAGTTAACAATAGTTTAGCTTTGTTGTGCCTTTAAGGAAACTATTATTACCAAATATTTCGTGACACATTTGGTTTTTTTGGGGTCAGCATCACCCAACAAAAATGGGACCGCCGAAGAGTCAGCAGGAAGATGATATCTTGATAAAATGGTCACAATCCAGGTGGCCCTGGGTGTAGCCCCATAGATCACAAAATAACAGGTGATCTATCATCTCAATTGCTCCTGATGCACAGACATATAGCTTATCTGAACATTTCCCATTTGAGTTCTTGAAGAACATTAGGATGAATACTGTCTGGCCCCTGTGCCTTGTTAGTTTGCAGTTCATCTAGATGTTCGAGGACGTCCTGCTTTGTTACCACTATTTGGTCATTCTCCCCTCCCTAAAACCTCTGTTCAGAAGAAGGAATCTGCTCTATATCGTCAACAGTGAAGACAGATGAGAAGAATTAATTTAGTTTCTCAGCAATCGCTTTATCCTCCCTTAGTGTTTCTTTACTTCCATTGTCAACCAATGGTCCAACTGCTTCCCTAAGCTGGTTTCCTACTCCTAATGTACTTAAATAACTTCTTATTGTTTGTTTTGATGTGTTTAGCAATACGTCCCTCAAAATATTTTTTTGCATCTCTAATTGTTTGCTTGCATTTCCTTTGTGCAAGTTTGTGTTTGCTTTTGTTTGCTTTGTTTGGGCAATCCTTCCAGTTTCTGGTGGAAGCCTTTTTTTTGCTCTAATAGCTTCCTTCACCTTACCAGTTAGTCATGGTGGTGATCTCTTGGACTTATTACCACCTTTCCTGACCTGCGGTATACAATCTAGCTGAGCCTCTAGTAATGTGGACTTGAGTAACATTGAGTAATGTGGACTTGAGTTGATGTAGGAGATTTAACCCTCCTAACTGTTCTTTTCAACTTCCTCTTTACCAGGTTTCTTCCAGGCATTCCAGTTGTGTTCCAGTTAACTGTAATTTGACTGTTGACTCAGAGACATTTTTTATCTGTAAGTATCTCCTTGCTTTTGCATCTCAACTAGTGACAGATCCCTCTGGTCTCAAAAGGCCAGTTCACCTACAGAGCAGTGCTTAGGAGATCTAGACTATTCTAAATCCATGGAAGTTAATCATCTTAGAAGGGTGTGACTACCATCAGTTTTGTGCTGACCATCACTTTATGGTGTGTGTGTGGCATACTCTTATCTTGGTTTGGGTACAACTCATTCTAGCATCTGTCACTGAAAGTCCCTTCTTTATCCTGGGTATACTACGTACACAGGGCACCTGCTTGAAGCCACTAACCTTTAGACTCCAGCACACTATATGGAAGAAGTTGTAACTGATTGCAGTTGTAACATACTGTGTATTTCCAAACCCTTCTGACAGAGCAAAAACATTGAATATTAAGACAATTTTACTTTGCTGCTGCTGCTTCTTTTTGAAGGTCTGTAATTGATTTTGCCTATAGGTTGATGTAGTTCTTTTTATTTTTAGCATTTGAAACCTATTATAAAAATATGCACCAGAAATTGTACGTGTGAGATCTTTCCTTTATGGGTTGAAGCTAAAGTGATTATTCCACCATCTAAATGGAGCGATCCTTCTCTTCCCTGTTCTGCCTTCCTTTGTGGAAATGTAAACCTCCCAACACTGAAATGGAGTCTCAAAGAATCATTTTTTTTTAGTTATACTGCAGAACCATTTCTTACTTGTCTTGTTTTCTCCAGGTCCCTAACATGTTTTTAAAACTACATATGCATATATACTGGAGCTTTTTGACAAAGTCTGCACACTGTAGCTTCATTCTGCTTGGCCTCAATAGTCTTGTAATATATACAAATCAGAAATGAAAAGAAACCGGTCCACTGGCAGTACCCAAGTGTAAAACTCAGCCAGAAACATAATTTATCCCCATATTAGGATGAGGTCATCCCATTTTTCTTACTTAAAAATATTTTGATGTGAAAAGACCCATGTTTCTTAAGTTATTAAAAGCTCCACATATGCGAAGTACCAAATCCTATGGGACAATGTCAACTGTATTGTCGCTAATCTTCTTTTGTGATTTTTCAATAGTGTGGTAAAAAGATCCAAAAAAGGACGTTTTCCCAGGTGGAATTTATGGTTTTCTGTTCATACTCTGTTTTAAAAGATAATGACCAAAGAGAGGATGATCACAAAGCATGTCAGGAAACAATAAAGGTGTGGGATTCCAACTGCTGTTCACATGACCAGAGGACACTTCCACATGCACAAGGAAAAAGGTCTTGAATATCCAAAAATTATCCCTCCAACTACAGCACATTTATTAAACTATGACCAATGATCTGAATGGGAAGACCCAGATATGGGCTGAAGAATTCCAAACATACAGTCTCTGAGAATTGTATGTAACCTAACTTGCATCTGTGAGCTAAAAGCTCGTATACTGAATCCTTAACCTAGCCAATCCTGGTTTATAACTGTAAGCATAAAAATTATTGACAATGCAGCATATTAATTCAGCACCGCCTATTAAGAGACCTGAAATTAATGCTCAAACTCTATATTATGTGGAGTTCTGTTATTCTTTCTTCCATTTTTTTTAAAGTGGGTAGAAACGGGGAACAAGGTGAAAAAAAGAGTAACCCAAGAATGTGTAGACAGATATTAAAGTGGCTTGGAATGTGAAAAGCATATCTGGTATTTATGAAAC
Source organism: Euleptes europaea (assembly GCF_029931775.1). Taxonomy (NCBI): domain Eukaryota; kingdom Metazoa; phylum Chordata; class Lepidosauria; order Squamata; family Sphaerodactylidae; genus Euleptes; species Euleptes europaea. The sequence goes on along the minus strand of NC_079315.1, from coordinate 52,076,957 downwards.
TATCCAAGGTACTTACTCTCAATATATCTAATTTTCAACATGGCCCCATCTTTGGATAATTAAATCTGGAAACTGGAGCCATGAACAATAATAATAACAAAAACAGCACCAGTACCTTTAAGAATGAATGCCCTCTGCTGTGGCCATTGTGGGGGATTGCTAACAAGCACAATGATACTGCTAGCCTTCAGGCCTTGGTTTCTGTCTGTAAAAGGCAGGGGAGGCCTTTGAGGAAAGGACTAGGCCTGGCAGAAACCACTAGCCCACCTGCTCACTATTATTCTCCAATAGCCATGGCATAAAAGGCAGTGTGGTACAGTGGCTAGAGTTTCAGACTAGGATATGGAAGATCCATGTTCAACCATCCCCTCTGCCATGGAAGCTTCTTGTGTGACTTTGGGCCCATTGCTTTCTCTCTCAGCCTAATCTACCTCATAAAGTTCTTGTGAGGATAAAATCGAGAAGAGGAAAATTATGTAAACTGCTTTGAGTCCTCCTTAGGATAAAGGTGGGGTACAAATAAAGTAAAAGATAATTAATAATAATAGTAATAATAATAATAATAATAGTTGGCTTTTATATGCTGACTTTCTCTACCACTTAAGGAAGAATCATACTGGCTTACAATCACCTTCCCTTCCCCTCCCCACAACAGACACCCTGTGAGGTAGGTGGGGCTGAGAGACTGTGACTATCCCAAGGTCACCCAGCTGGCTTCATGTATAGGAGTGGGGAAACAAATCCAGTTCACCAGATTAGCCTCTGCCACTCATGTGGAGGAGTGGGAAATCAAACCCGGTTCTCCAGATCCACCGTTCTAAACCACCTCTCTTAACCACTACACCACGCTGGCTCTCAACACCACACTGGCTCCAAGCTGAAAACTGTGGGGGAAGAGATAAAAGAAAGGTTGGTTGGTAAGTGGAAAAGGGATAGGATATAGGGGCTGCCAGGAGGAGAGAATGAGCGTGGAGAAGGTGAAAATGAAGTAGCCCCCACAAGTCTTTGCTGGTTCCATGCTTATACTATCATATTAGTCCTGAAATATTTACATGCCACTTGGTAAAATAACCCCAAGCATGAAGCCTTAGAAGACCATGCCCATAGTATTTGTATGTATTTTTTTTAAATAGCGTTTGGTTTATTGCTTATTAACAAAGCCATAAGCAAATACACAAGCAAATACATATAAACTATTTGTATGTATTAGGGACTAGGAGTCAGTCTCACAGTCCTGGATGCAGTGCATGGAGACAGCCCAAAGCTTTCCCAGCACAGGGGACAAAAGTGAGATGTAAGGCAAGAATTAAGAGATGAGCTGTCTCCTTATGCTAGCACTGGAAATCTAGCAGCTGCCTGCTAGCATAGGGTTTGTACTGATAAATCAGTGAACTATTAAATTACCCAGTTTGTTTAAACTTGCTCTATAAAATGTACCAAATTGTATAATGATTGTGGGGAAAAATCCGTATTCACCTAAATGATGTTCAAAATATTCTATACCAGCATTCAAGTATATTAACATATTGTTTAAAATACCAGTAATATTTCTTTTCAAAGACCAATATGTTTAAATTAAAACATTCTTTCACTTTATTTCAGCAGTTTCAGTTTAGTATCAAATTGGTTGTTGGAAAAAAAAGGGGGGAAGCCCAGAAAAACTACCTCCCCTTCCAAGCATAAGATTTTAATATATGGCTCATAAATGTGCTTTGCTAGACCAAAGGAACAAGAATGTAGGTTAATTTAATAGAAAAAAATGGAATAACATTGATTTTGGCCAATATCAATTACAACAGTACTACCCTATTTTACAAATAACAACTGGACATTTTACACATGTACAGTATTCTTCATAAAAGCGTATTTGGATTTAACAATGTGTCATTATTAAAAAAATCAACTTCTTTTCTATAGTTGTGTTAGAGGCATTTGTACGTATCCAAATAAATTCTTTACAATCCAATACATTATATCACAATTAGGAATATATATATATATTTCTTTATATAATATATATACCATTAACTTAAACCTTGAAAGCATTATTTTCTAGTTAATAATGTTATGTAGAGAAATGAGGCAGTCCAGATTGTACTAGCACTTATACCAATACAGACAGAGTTGGGATCATTTCTGAATTTGTGTCACGGAATTGGGCTCCAATAGTCTAGCATATCATGCTCACTGTGGTTTCATAGAAGACAGTCACCAGTCTCAATCCAGCACAGTTAGTCACATTTCTATCTAGATATGAATCCAGCAGCACCTTAGAGACCAATAAGATTTTCAAGGTACGACCAGGGCCTGCAACAAACCAAGATGCCAATTCTGTCCCACATCCACTCTAACAACACAATCACTGGACCCAAGCTATACCATCTCAGATTCATTTACTTGTTCATCTTCCAACGTTATATATGCCATCAAATGTCAGCAATCCCATTCTTCTCTCTACATTGGACAAACAGGTCAGTCCCTACGCAAAAGAATAAATGGACACAAATCTGACATTAAAAGCCACAACACTCAAAAACCAGTGGGAGAACATTTTAATCCTCCAGGTCATTCCATTGCTGGCCTAAGGGTGGCAGTCTTCAAACAGAGAAGTTTAAATGGGAATGCTGAATTTGAATTCATTCACAGTTCAGAACAATGGATCCTTCCCAAGGGCTGAACAAAAACAGAATTCTTATCTCACTACAGATGCTAATTTTCTGTCCCAAAGCATTTCCCCTCTGCTCTAATGAAGCTGATTACAATGCACATTGTTTCTCTGCATCCTGAGTTCCTTCTCTGGAACACCCACCTTCTGACTCGGATATAAGGACTCAGAGATCTGCATTCCAACTTGTACCTGATGAAGGGAGCTCTGACTCTCGACAGCTCATACCACATAAATCTTGTTGGTCTCTAAAGTGCTACTGGACTCATATCTAGCTGTCCTACTGCAGACCAACATGACTACCGTCTGAAACGTAAATCTATCGATAACTAATTTCATTCATTTCAACTGGACTAAAATTCAACTAATTTTTGCTGGATCAGGAATGAGATATCTGAACTTTTCCCACTTTACCGATGTCAAGTCAAAAATAGTTAGTACATGTAATTAATATAATCTGCTTTTCAGGAGAGCTATCCTAGTTTATCTACTTGTGTGTGTTCTTTCCAATCTAGTTACCTTCAGCACAAGTTCTAGGAAATTGAGTGCCTGGCCTATTTCTGTACACCTTTCCCCCCTTTACTGTACCCCATTCTCAAGAGATAGCAGCAGTAGTAGGGTTTCTGAGAGCTGGGAAGGGGGGAACACACAACAATGGATTAGCCCAACATGCTGGTTCTGACTGCATTTTGGAAGAATAGTATTCTCAGTGCCATGGCTCATCATATTATGATTGTTGTATGATGTACAATAGAATCAGACAGGTATCACTAGAACACAAGAAAAAAGTTAACTAGCTAGCTGACAAGATATTGTGAACTTCATGGACTTTATGTATGAAACTATTCTCATAGCCTTTTCCATGTCTAGTTATGCTACACAGGTTATTCTGGTAAACATGTATAACTATTCTAAGGATTGGAAATGAATTATTGGATTCCATTAGACTCTGAATCCCAAGGAAATGAATGGCAATTTACAACTTTAACCATAAAAATAGTACTCCTTTTCAGAAATATTTTTGTGATGAGTCAGATGACGATACCTGCCACAACATTTCAGCTTTGTTTCAATAGTAACTGGAACATTAACTTGTAAATGTTTAGGGCCCATTATGGTATTTTAAAAATAAGCTAGTAAGCTCTGTTTTCTTTGATTTTAGCTATCTATATAAAAATGAAACTCAGTTTAAATTTCATAGTCACATACAGTGACACAAGTTTTTCGGAAGAGAAGAAATATTTGGCTTTGTGGTTTTTAATCTCTTAAAGTATATATTAGAAGTTTAATATAGTTTATGATGATTGAATGCTTTTTACATCATATGCTAACAGGAATGTATGAACTATACTTCAATATTATTTCCAGACTGACTGGAAAATACAATATTGAAGCTTCATGTTTCTTTTGGACATTTCCCCCACTTTACACCATAGCAGAATAAGAAGCCTAGAACTTTTCTATAATATAAGTTATTTATTATTGCACAATCACCAAACTGGGTCACTCTTGATAGAACACTGACAATGTATCTACATCAAGAGTTGCATTTGGTTCAGTATATTAATTCCAGTTATAGGCACCAATCATGCAGGTTCTATAGAATTTCCATGGCAATCTCAGTCTCAGCAGTGTTCCCTTTTAGGCTATTGCCACAATCCAGAGAATTCAGTCAGTGTAAGAAAACAGTCTACCACAAACATGTCAGCTGTACTATGCATGCAAACCCATGCATAGGGCATTGCTCATTTACTTAAGGATCTTCATGCACATTATAATGTCTACATGGTGGAAATTTGATTTTGGCTGTTTGCTTCAGTGAAAAAGCATCTCTATGTACATAGAAAGAATACAGGGGCAGAGTTAGTGTTGCCAGGTCCCTCTTCGCCACCGGCAGGAGGTTTTTGGGGCAGAGCCTGAGGAGGGCAAAGTTTGGGAAGGGGAGGGACTTCAATGCCACAGAGTCCAATTGCCAAAGTGGCCATTTTCTCCAGGTGAAGTGATCTCTATTGGCTGGAGATCAGTTGTAATAGCAGGAGATCTCCAGTTAATACCTTGAGGTTGGCAACCCTAAGCAGAGCTGTTCAGTCCACTGAAGCGAATAGGAAAGCCATGTGTGCGCTGCAGCTCCCTTGCGTGCAAGGAGTTGCTGGAGTTGGGGGGCTAGTAAGCTAATTATGGCCCATCTCTAAAGGAATGGATCCAGATTTAAATTTAAAAAACCATATATTCTATGAATACTGTTCTTGCTGATTCTAGTTTCAAGTATGCAAGCTACACTTGTTTATGAAAAAGCAAGAGGGCTCTGCACCTTTAGTTTATTCACAGCAGAAAGAAGGCCCTCATGTTTTAAGAGCTTTGTACCTTTTAAAATGTTATTAAAAGTCACTATGACAAATATCAAATTCTAAAGCAGACAGGATAGCCTAACTTAATTTTTTTTACAGTTTTTAAAAAATGTATAAATGCTCATTAATGCAAAATTCCAAGGAATCATATGCAGAGGAATTAATGTCTTTTAAAGGGTATTACAATGGTTGTAGAACATAATCCTGTAATTAAAGATATTTATAATCTTCAAGGATTACTTTCTTATCTAAAATTCTTCCTCATTCTGAGAATGTGAGCAGAAAAAAGACTAATGAAAGCATTTTTTGTTCTGTTTTAATCCATGTAAACTTGTGTTGTATTCTTGAAACACTGTACACATGTTGAAAGGGAAACAAACAGGAAAAAGAAAAGGACAATGTTTTTAAAAAACCAGGGATCTCCTTAAGTTGACATGAAATCATATAACTTTAATTTTGGCATCAAATGCTTTGGTCACACCATACTGACACTGTGATCCAGGTTGCTTTGTTCTAAACACCCAGTTATGAAAGGTAGGCTTGTTGTAGTTTTTCTATTTTAAGTTCCAACATACAGTTCACTGTCTCCCCAGATGAAGGGAAGATAGAGAAAGAGAGAAAAAGGTGGGTTTTTTTTTCATTTTTAATAATATGGATTAATCTATAAGTCTACAGGAGCGAGAAAACGTGTAGAGGTGTCATTTCACCCTTTTAGTGTACATGTTCTGCAACAAAGTTGCTGAAGTACTTTCCGTTGGCAAAGATTATTCTTTTTCACTAGCATACAGAAGCCTCCTTCGGCCCAAGATTCTTCCGTTGCTTCCAGAGGTCATAGAGAATGGAGAGAAGTTGAAGGGTTGAACAGCGTGGTGTCAAGTGGAGGAAGGTTTAATTTGTCAGACAGGCAAATTTGATGGAAGAGACCATTCAGGAACAGGTAGTAAGTAGGAAATTTTGTTTCCATCAAAAGGAATTTCAGTCACAACAGCATTTGTTTTCAAGGAGAAATATTGTGTTCCAGCAAGAAGTGATTTGTATCCATTTATGAAAGGAGAAAAAAAAGTCAGAAAGAGAAATATTAGAAAACAGTGAAAATACAGTGGAAGATATTTTATTGAGTATTATGAATAAAGAAAATCAAACAGCCATGTCACATGAAAATGTACACAATCTAAACACACACAAAACTTGTGCAGAGTAGTACCCTAACTTCTCTAAAAGCAAGTGCTTACCATTGGGGTTTATGGGCCACTGTACCAATGCAGAGTCACAACCAATGACATTGTATTAGAACTGCAAGCACTTCACAGGACTATTCACTTGTTATAAAGGGGAAGAAATCTTCCCTCCCCATTCATGTAAGAAAAAAATAACAAGTGATCTGAGTAGTACTGCATTTATTTGAACACAGAGAATCAAATCTGTCTTAGGAAAGCATGTGGGTTTTCAGCTGGGTTTTCAGAGAGATCTCATGCTCAAATAAACACGGTACATCTTGTTCACTTGTTATTTTTCTCCTGAAAAAAGGGAACAGGATAAGCATGTACAGAGTTGAGTTTCTTCCTGAAAAGTAACAAGAAAAAAAGTACAATGCCAGCATTTTTAAACTGTAAATCATAAGTCAAAGTATGACAGTAGCTATTTGATTCCTCACTAGTCTGATAAAATTTAGCTGGGATTCTCGCCACTCACTCAACCTCAACTGGCTTCAGCAGAACAGGAGAACATTAAGCCCTGCTTTGGCTTAATTGAATATTACACCCATGCCTTTTGGTTTATCAGTTTTCTTTCTTGTGCAGAACAGCAAGGGGAGGGGAAGGGTTTATAGATTAGAAAAGTTTTTGTGGGAAGTATGAAGAAAGGAGATACAGAAAATAACTTGACACATGCTTTATAATAGGAACTGGAAATTGCTTTGTAAAGAGTGAAGCAACTTGGAAAGTTTCAAAAGAACAAGTGAGAATTCTGCAAGCTGGAATTTTCAGTTTGGAAGAGAAGAAAGCTGGATACAAACCAACATCCAATGTGAAGAAACACCTAAGTGAAGCCCCTGGGGAGGAGACGAGAACAATCGAAACAAGAGGCATACAGAAAATCACCGAGTACCATAAAGGCTCACACAAAAGGTGATCAGAAAGAACAGGAAAAAGAGTTAGTGGGTGTCATAAAAGCAGATGATATGAATAAGCTGGTAGCAAGACCACTTCTGTGCAAAGGTGTTGATTTGTCCTGTTGAACTACGGAAACAGCTGATAACCTTTCTGATCTACCTGATTCTTGTCCAACTCACTTAGAAACCTTTGGCTGATTACAAAACTTGAGACTCCTTGAAAATCTAGGTAGCTGCTTGGCAGTGTTTGCCAATTGGTTTTATGATCCATATGACATTTCCATTTGAAAGGGCCAGTAATGCTCTGGCAGCTGTAATAAAATCTGCAGGTCTGCCATTCTGTTATGCCATATTAGTCTAGCATATACCACTCTCAGGATGGCAAAAATGCCAACCAAATCAGACACCGTTTATAAGGAATGATTGCTCTTTCTACAATATGTTTTTCTAAAAAAAAATCTAGGTTATGGATAACTGCAAATTCTGAAACAGTTACTTGAAAGAAGGAACTTTCACTATCAGCCTGATTGCCCATGATGACTGGAAGAAATCTCCTTGCTTAACTTTTAAGCAAGTGATATAGGACCAAGGTACATGTTCATGTTTTAAGGTGTTCCCTCCAGCCACACAACACATGTTGGGAATGGCTTTGAAAAAATAAAGGCGAGCCCAAATGGGCTCTTAACGTGGCCAAGGGGGAAGGAAGGGCTCCCACCTCCCCACCCCAAGCCATTTTCCCATGTCAAAACAGCACTTGCGGGGGGGGGGGGAGTTATTTTTGCTGCACTCCGTGCACAGAATACTCTACATGGAGAAGCAAAAACAGGGAAATAACCCCCGCCAAGTGTTGTTTCCGCAGAGGAAAATGGCTTGGGAGGAAGGCAGGAAGGATCCTTTCTTCCTCCCACAATCATGTTCCAAGCTCATTGGGTTCTCCTTTATTTTTAAAAAGGTGTTCTCTGCAGCTGTTGCATGGCTATGGGGAACCCGAGTTGATCCTTTAAAAACACGAATGTGTAGTTTGGCCCTAGTTGTAGGGGAAGCAGTACAAGAACCTAGTGGAGAGGCACAGATTTTCTCCTCTAATTATGTGAATAGAGATGATGAGCATAATTTACCATGGTGGACATAAACCTACATGGCTGCAGTGCCTTCTGATGCAGCAAGAGGAATTTTATTCCATATCACTATAGAATAAAATATCCAGAAATGCAAGGTCATAGTAAAAATATATATTAAAAATAATCCCCCCAAAACTCACTCAGTATTCAACTCCCTAAGGTGGTTGTGTGTCCACTTTTATCATGTGTCCACTTGGTAAATGGTTGTCTATACTCTGCTACTTCTGTAACAAGAGGAGAGTCCTTTGCTGTATTTCTGTCTCCTGTTACTTCTTGTGCCTTCTAAACATTCAAAAATATGATGTATATACTGGAGTTTAAGCAGGACCTCAGAACTGAATGGGTATGCTTGTCCAGTATTAACACAAGGAAAACGTCAGAGGTCCTATAACAATATTGCTGTGTGGTGTGGGTTCAGAGGAAGCACTCTCTCCCTCACCATGCTTCTAAAATTGTAGTTTGGATAATCAGACCCAAGTCTGTACAGTGAAGGGAAAAAGTATTTGATCCCCTGCTGAATTTGCCTGTTTGGCCTTTGACGAAGAAATGACCAGTCCATAATTTTAATGGTAGGTTTATTGTAGCTGTGAGAGACAGAATAACAACAGGAAAACCCCCAGAAACCCAGAAGACAAAAGTCAGAGATTGATGTGCATTATAATGAGTGAAATGAGTATTTGATCCCTTTGCAAAAGATGACTTAGTACTTGGTGGCAAAACCCTTGTTGGCAATTACATAGGTCAGACGTTTCTTGTAGGCGGCCACCAGGTTTGCACACATCTCAGGAGGTATTTTGTCCCACTCCTCTTTGCAGATCCTCTCCAAGTCAGTAAGATTTTAAGGCTGATGTGTAGCTACTCGAACCTTCAGCTCCCTCCATAGATTTTCGATGGGATTAAGGTCTGGAGACTGGCTAGGCCACTCCAGGACCTTAATGTGCTTCTTCTTGAGCCACTCCTTTGTTGCCTTGGCCATGTGTTTTGGGTCATTGTCATGCTGGAATACCCATCCTCAACCCGTTTTCAATGCCCTGACTGAAGGAAGGAGGTGCTCACCCAAGATTTGATGATACATGGTCCCGTCCATCGTCCCTTCGATGCGGTGAAGGTGTCCTGTCCCCTTAGCAGAAAAACACCCCCAAAGCATAATATGTCCCCCTCCATGTTCGACGGTGGGGATGGTGTTCTTGGGGTCGTAGGCAGCATTCCTCCTCCTCCAAACACGGCGAGTTGAGTTGATGCCAAAGAGCTCGATTTTGGTCTCATCTGACCACAACACTTTCACCCAGTTCTCCTCTGGGTCATTCAGATGTGCATTGGCAAACTGCAGACGGGCCTGTACATGTGCTGTCCTGAGCAAGGTGGCCTTGCGGGCTCTGCAAGATCTCAGCCCTTCACGGCGTAGTGTGTTACCAACTGTTTTCATGGTGACTATGGTCCCAGCTGCCCTGAGATCATTGACAAGTTCCCCCCATGTAATTCTGGGCTGCTTCATCACCGTTCTCATGATCATTGCAACTCCACGAGATGAGATCTTGCATGGAGCCCCAGACAGAGGGAGGTTGACAGTTAGGGTTGTCACCTTCTCACCAAGCTGCTTGGCAATAGTCTTGTAGCCCAGTCCAGCCTTGTGCAGGTCTACAATCTTGTCCCTGACATCCTTGGACAGCTCTTTGGTCTTGGTCATGGTGGCTAGTTTGGATACTGATGGATTGATTGCTTCTGTCGACAGCAGAACCCTAACCCTAACCCTAATCTGGCTGGTTGATAGGGGATCAAATACTTATTTCATTCATTATAATGCACATCAATCTCTGACTTTTGTCTTCTGGGTTTCTGGGGTTTTTCCTGTTGTTATTCTGTCTCTCACAGGTACAATAAACCTACCATTAAAATTATGGACTGGTCATTTCTTCGTCAGAGGGCAAACGGGCAAATTTAGCAGGGGATTAAATACTTTTTTCCCTCACTGTAAATAGTATCTCTTATAAAGTATTGGCCCAAGAAGACTTCGTTTTGTCAAAATGATAAGGTAACAGTGACAAGAGGAATCTCCTTCTAGCAGTTGTTGAAGGTAATGTTGTTGCTCAAATTAACCAATATAAATTATGATTTTTTCCAGGATTTTTCTATTATATTGGAGTTAATGTAGACATGAGGACTTTCTTTTAACTGGATGAATAAATAGTAATATTTTGCAAAATATAAATGCAGAAACTAATAATATTTTCCAGGACAACAAGGTATTAAGTATAGCAAATATACATTTACCAGAATAACAGGGCAATTCTAAGTGTATTTTCACGAGAGTAAGGAGGATTCTGAATAGACCTGTGTAAACTGCTATCCCACTGATCCCTATTCTACTCTCAGCTAAAGCTGAGAACATCCTAACAATTGTCATCTTGTATAATTCAAAAATATAGGCAACTCTTTCTGACAATTTCATTTTTTCTTTAAATGAAAATTTCCAATTTCTGTTTACTTTATTATTTTGACTCTCTTATTATGATGTTGTGAGGTATGGCATTAAATAAATACATAGATGGATACAAATAGATGCATACACAGATAATTCCTTTACTTTACAAAAAGGGTTGAATCAAGGTTGGATCCTAAAAACCTTCAGTGGAGTTCTGCTCACAGGAAAGGTATTTGTTGCTTTCTCCTTCCTGCTGCAGACCCATGCATGCCCCAAAGAAGGCCTGAGGGTCAGGAGACTCTCAGGAATAGTTTGGGACTGGCATAGAGATTTTGAGTGGGAAGCAGCAAAAATCACTTCTCCCTCAAAGAAGTGGTCATGGAAGGGGGACTCTGGAATGAACTCTATTTGTTAAATATTTGTCAAAGACTATTCAAGTTCTGCATGTTACAAAATAAATGAAGACAAAAACTAGATCTGTTAGCATATACTGCCCTTTTTATAAATCTGAAATTGAAATGAAATTGTTTATTCCTGATATAAAATGACTCTGTGTTGTGAACAAATGTGAGAAATGTAGGGGGGGAAATGACTGACAAAAAATAATTTATTTGGAGCACATGAAATACTTACCATCCTTGCAAACTAGGCCAACTACACAGACACCAGTGTCTAAGATATAGCCATTTGGACAACTTGTACAGTTTTTCTCTCCTGGACCACTGCACCCGAAACAGCTGGGATTGCATCTTAATGAAAAGATAACAAGTTATAAATAAATGGTAAAAAATTGACCCGCAGTGTCCCTCAGTCTCCTCTCTACTTGATTCTTTCAGCTTCATGTAAGATCTTAATTGTTAATGATAACTATGGTCTGCAGGAATACATTGCAAAGATGACAAATGATAGTTGAATACGGGGGAAAGAACTACAAGTCACCTTAAAAGTTCAAAATGAGTTGTGTGGATCTCATGCAGACAGCTCAAACACTTAACGAACATTATCTTGGAGTCACTCTAACAGCAATCTTTTACAAAATGTGCAAACAGAATTGTTCCTAAGGGTATCCTTTTAGAGTCAGTAAAGCTGTGGTATAATGGATCAGTAGGGCTACCGCCTTCCAGGTGGCACCTGGAGGTCTTCCACTATTACAATTGTACTCCATATTACCAAGATCAGTTCCTCTGGAAAAAATGGCTGGTTTGGAGGGTGGACCCTAAGGTATTACACCCTGCTGAGATCTCTCCTCTCCCCAAACCCTGCCTTCCCCAGGCTCCCCCCCACCCAACTATTGAGGTATTTCCCAACTCAGAGCTAGCAACCTTATGGATCAGCTTGGGAGGTGAACTCTATTAGGGACAATGTGAATTTCCCCCTCTCCAGCCCCACTGCATTATGTTGTTTTATTATAGGAATATTTGCTGTTTGACTCAAATGTTGTTTTATTTTGTAACCTGCTTGTTGATTGACTGAATGTCTTTGCTTTACCAGGAAGAGCAAAAATTAGAATTCTGTACTATAAATGACAACAAATAAAATAAAGGTTAGTATTATAAACTTTCTCAGAATCCATTTTAGTCATGTAGTTGTACAGTCTGTGTCTCTTTTCTTCCTCTACCATTGCGGGTATCAACTATGGCCCTGCATTATTCTAAAGTCTTCCCTTCCCTGGAATTTGTCTGTCTCTCCCTGAGTGCAAATAGTCACACTCACTGTTTAGTTTTAGTTATATGTGGAGAGGTTCAACTGTATCCCTGGACTTAGGAGATCCTTGCTTTGACAAGGTTTTTGAACCTCTCGCCTATATAGAATGGATTCACGAATTTTAAAGTACAGTTAGCTATTCAATAGAAAGGTAGCTTTAATCCTGCTGTAGAGAAGAACTGTCTTCACTCTTCTCCCCAACACCACTGAACATGAAAAGAATGTATATTTCATATGTCCTACTAATAAAATCCTAGAAAAGTAAGGATTACATATATACAGGCAAGAAATTATGGATATACATTATTTCCATAAATGGATACTACATTAATGTCCAAAAGTGTTGCTTAATTCATATACTATAAATTCCAGGAATATATTCTCCATTCCTAAAACATTCTAATATTTTGGTCATGCTTTCATAGTATTAAATAAACTAGATTATGCATTCATTTTTAAGACATAACATTTGAAAAATACTGCTTACTTTTTACAGGTTTTGTACCCGTTTTCTAGAGAGTGGTCAAAGTAGTAGCCAATATTACAAGCCAGTACACATCTTCCATTCTCCATAAGATGATACTCTTCTGTGCAGTTTATACAAGCATCTGCTCCTGGGCCTCAAATGCCAACAGAACAAACAACATAATACATTAACATATTCTCAACAACATTTAGGTATTATACATGCACTATGTACCATACACAAAAATAGATCAGCATAATTATGGAAGATACTTTGGGCAGGAATGCTTCCATGTGAGCCAAAATACATTTGCTTGTACTGTGGTTTCTTCTCAGACTTCCCATCCACCAGAATACTGTATGGTCACAGAATAGACACTTCAGAAAATGAGGAGTTCTATGGAGTAACTTCTAACACGTTATGAAGAGCTGCAGTAGGTAAGAGAAATCTAGAGGTTCCAGTGCGTACTTAGATCCCAGTCATACTTTCTATAAATGTACTCACATATTTGATACATAATATATTGTAAACAGTTGGAAATGAAAGACGTATTAAACAGGGTTGCACTTACCTGTAACTGTTTTTCATCGAGTGGTCCTCTTTGCAGGCACACACGGGGAACTGCAGGTGCGCAGGCCAGCCGTGGACTGTTTAGAAAGCTTTTTAGCCCAGCAACAAGGATTGCTCCCCTCCCCTCTGGCAAAGGTCCTTCTTGCCCTTTTGGACACGTGACGGAGGGGCGGGGAGCATCCTTCCCTCAGTTCTCCTTCTGCTGCCACTGTACCTAGACCCACTAGGCAGTGAGCCAGCCCACAACAGGGAAGGAGGGAGGGATGTGTGCCTACAAAGAGGACCACTCAATGAACAACAGTTACAGGTAAGAGCAACACTGTTTTCATCATTGTGGCCTCTTTGCAGTCCCACATGGGAGACTAGCACACTCACTTACTGTGGAGGTGGGTGTGGCAGCTGGTCACTGTAAGATAGAACTCAGCACCGCTTTCCCCCAGCAGCATCCGCTCCAGAGTCGACGCCCAACAGGTAGTGCCAGACGAACGTCGAAGGCATGGACCAGGTTGCAGCATGGCAGACATCTTGCATATCCACGTGGGAGGCAAAGGCAGCCAAGGAGGCCTGGGCCCGGGTACAGTGGGCATGAACTGGGAGCAGACAGGGTTTACTGGCTATGCATAGGCCCTCTTAATGGCCGAGACCACCCTCCGTGACAGTGTTTGTGTGGTGACCTGTTTGCCCTTGTTGGGACCCACAAAACAAACAAATAAAGATGTATCTTGCCTAAATTGGCATGTGCGGTCTAAATAAAATAATAATGCACGTCGGACATCCAGCATATGCAAGGACTGTTCGATTGGGATTGGGGATCTGGATAAAAGACGGGCAACTCTATGTCCTGGGACAGGTGAAACCCAGACACAACCTTAGGCAAGTGTTCCAAACTAGGCCTCAGGACCACCCTATCCCTGTGGAACTTAGTGAAAGGAGCATTGTGGCATAGAGCCCTTAAATCCCCAACCCTGCGGGCCGACGTGATGGCCACCAGGAAGGCAGTCTTATAGGACAGAAGGTCCAAGGGACAAGTGGCCATAGGCTCAAAAGGCTTCTGCATGAGCTGGGCCAAAACCAGAGAAAGGCTCCACTGAGCTACAGGGGTCTTCACTGGGGGGTACATATTGTTCAAGCCCTTCAGGAATCTCTTGCACTGAGGGTGAGAGAAAAGAGAACCCCCATCAATACCTTCATGGAAGGCGGAGATGGCCGCCAGGTGAATCTTTATGGAAGTATTGGAAAGGCCCACATCCTTAAGAGACAGAAGGTAGTCCAAAACATTGGGCAGGGAACAGTTATCTGGTGTAAGCCCCTTAGAAGACACCCAATGGGAAAAACGGGTCCACTTAGAATTGTAGGACCGCCTGGTAGACATCTTATGAGAAGATAAGAGGACCTCTGCCACCCTATCAGACCATTGGTTTACTGAAGGATTAGCCATGCGCTCAGGTGGAGGGAGGGTACATTGTGGTGACAAAAACTGCCCATCTGCAAGAGGTCTTCATGAGGGGGGAAGTGGAGGAGGGACCCTTTTGCCAACTTCCACAGGAGGGGAAAACAAAGGCACTTGGGCCAGTAAGGGGCAACTAGGATGACGGAGGCCTGATCCTGGAGGATTTTCGCCAAGGTCCTTCTCAGAAGAAGGAACGGGGGGAATGCATACACGAGGTACCTCCCCCAGTGAACCTGGAAGGCATCCCCTATGGACCCTGGGTCTACTGCTGCCCTTTAGAAAAAGATTGGGCACTTGCCGTGGCGAACAAATCTATGGCTGGGGTGCCCCATCAGGCAAAAACCGGGGCAAGAAACTCATCCTGGATGGACCATTCGTGCTGTAGAGAGGAATCCCGACTGAGGGCATCTGCAGTTACGTTGGAAACCCCTGCTATGTGCATGGCAGAGAGGGACACGTGGGCGATAGCCCATTCCCAGATTTGCATGGCCTCCTGGCACAAGGCCATAGACCCAGTGCCTCCCTGCTTGCATAGGTAATACTTTGTGGCTGTGTTGTCGGTGGCCACCATAATGTTGGAGCTGGCAAGCATCTCTGAAAAGGAAGCAAGAATATATCTCACTGCTCTGAGCTCTAACACATTGATGTGCAGTGTAGACTCCACAGGGGACCATCTCCCTTTTACCTATGTGTGTGTTAAGTGCCGTCAAGTCACTTCCGACTCATGGCGACCCTATGAATGAAAGTCCTCCAAAATGTCCTATCTTTGACAGCCTTGCTCAGATCTTACAAATTGAAGGCTGTGGCTTCCTTTATTGACAATGTGCCCCCCATCCACAAAGGGAGGCGTCAGTGAACAAATGAAAATTGTGGGAAGGCACCCCAAAGTAAACCCCCTCCAGTAAGTTATCCAAATTCAGTCACCACTGCAGGGACCTTGTGACCCTGCTAGGGACAGTCAACATTCACCAATGCGAATCCACATTAGTCTTGAAATTCCGGGTGAACCAATTCTGAAGGGGTCTAAAAGCGGAGCCTAGCCAATGGCACCACCACTGTGGTGGAGGCCATGAGTCTCAGCAGCTTCGGTACTTTAACAGCTGGTTGGTACCTACAAGCGATGAAGTGAGAGGCCAGATGGGTAATGGCCATGATCCGGGGAGGGGGGAAGGCCTTACCCAAAGTGGAATCCAATATGGAGCCTATAAACTCAATGGATTGGGTAGGTGATAGCCTGGACTTGGTAAAATTCACCACAAGGCCTAGCTGTTGAAGAGTCTTAAGCACCAAGGCCACATGATCTGCCAGTACCTGTGAGTCACACAGCAGGAGCCAGTCATCTAAGTAAGAGTAGATGGTACACCCCTGTAAGGTCAAATAAGCAACCACCTCCAAGATACACTTGGAGAAGACCCATGGGGCTGTGGAAAGGCCAAAAGGAAGCACTGTGTATTGGTAGTGCTCATTGTTACAAGAAAAACAGAGGTATTTTCTGCAGTGTGGGTAAATTGAAATATGAAAGTAAGCATCCTTGAGATTAAGGACTGCGGACCATGAATTCGGCTGGAGGAGGGGCAGAATCATCGGAATAGAAAGCATATGGAAAAAGCAAGCTCTTATGTACTTGTTTAAGGCCCTCAGATCCATGTTGGGAGTAACCATAGGATTGGAAACGATAGGGCCTGACTTGGTAGCCTTGCTGCCTGTATGGAAACCTCTGTTTGGCAGAGAAGGGCTGGGTAGGTTGTGTTATGCCAATGGCCGTGGCAGTGATCCTATCCTTGTAGATGTTATCTAGCCATTCATCAGTATTTTCATTAAACAAGGTTTTCCCATCAAAGGGCATGTCCTCTACAGATGCCTTGGCATCCCCAGAGAGATTGGATGACCATAGCCAAGAGTGATGGCATAGCACGATGCTAGCTGCCACTGTCCTACTGACAGCGTCTGCCACATGTTTGGTCAAGGAAATCTGGTATTTGCCCAGTTTAAATCCATCTGCCAGAAGGATTTTCCCTTCCTGTGCCTTCTCCTGGGGAAGGTTGAAAAGGAGGTTTGACACTCTGTCCCAGAGGAACATCTGGTACCTGTCCATAAGGGCTGAGAAATTTAAAAAAATCCCTAAGGCCCAGAATAGATTTTCCTCCCCATGATATCAAGTTTCCTCCCCTCTTTATCAAGAGGGGTGGAATGACTGGTCCCCTGGCCTTTAGAGGCAACAACCCTAGTGACTATGGACTTTGGGGCAGATTTTGGTATAGGAAAGGAGCCTCATCCTGCTTAATCTCATAAAGGTTTTTTATTTATTTATTTTTTATTTTTTTGACTGAAGGAACATTGGAAGCAGGTTTGGCCCATGAGGTATCAGTGATCTGACGGATACCCTTCACCCATGGGAATTCCACAGGACCTGCGTCGGTGGAGAAGAGGACTCCAACAACAGGGTCAACAGGAATAGGGTCCGAGGGGGTAACCTCGAGCCCAAGCGAGACGACTGAGCATTTCGGAATAGGCTTTAGTATCCTCTGTTGGGGAAACTGGGAAAGGATTCCAAATGCCTTTCCTCTGACTCCGACAGTGAGTCGTGGATCGGGACCATGGCGGAATAGGGAATTAGGAGGACAGTGGCTTCTGACGGTGGGGCAGAGGGTAACCCATATCACCCTGACACCCATGCTTGGAGCTCATACTGACAGTAACCCCATGGGGGATGTGATCCCCAGTGGGATCAAGCCAGATCGGCATCGCAATCATGGCAGTCCATAGGTGGTTCAGCCAGAAAAGTGACAGTCCCTGGGTCAAACAAGTCATCGGGGTTGAATTTTTTCAATGCTTAGAAGATGAAGAGGAGTGCTTCTTTTTCTTAGAAGACTCTGTAATGGGCTTAGACCTGGCTCTCTTCGAAGAGGAGGAGAGACTCTTAGTAGACTGAGGTGGAGGCATCGACACAGAAGTGGGTGACTTGGATTTTTTATCCCCCAAATCTTGAGCCGCAGGGAATTTCATAGCCCGTTCCCACAGGGCTGCCTTCAACCTCCAATTCCGATCTTTACGAGTGTTCGGGGTGAACAGGGCACAGGCCCGACAGGCCGACAGAATGTGGCCCTCACCCAAGCAAATGAGACAATTGTCATGCTCATTGGATTTAGCCATCTTACTCCTGCAGCTCTTACAGTTTTTGAAGAATTCCATCCTGGAATAAGACGACGGTTGAGCAAGATGAAGAAGTCAAAAACAGAAGAAAGAAGAACAAGCGAAACTCTCTAAAGCGTCCTCTAACTGTGGCGGCAGAAAGAGAACTGAGGGAAGGATGCTCCCCACCCATCCATCACGTGTCCAAAAGAGTGGGAAGGACCGTTGCCGGAGGGGAGGGGGAGCAATCCTTGTTGGGATAAAAAGAAACTTTCTAAACATTCCGCGGCTGGCCTGCGCATGCGCAGCTCCCCATATGGGACTGCAAAGAGGCCACAACAATGAATATTAAAATCTCCAAATCTCCTTGCACCCAGATGTGGAATAAACAAAACTATATATGGATAAAACAAAATGATCACAATTTTCTTCATACACAGAAAAGGATCTGCAATGGGTAGCATAACTGTAAAACTATCAGTTTTGTTGTCAGGGAGAATGACTAATTACCAGTATGAGGTGGACTTGGGCCTCCCCGTACTGGCATCCTTGCCACCTGGATAAGTCCATCCTGACTCACAACCCATGGCAGTTATGTGTACTGTTTAGGCTCTGCACAGTCACAGATGTTTGAGGGGTGTGTGTCAGGTACCTTCCCCTCAGCAATGAAGTTTTGGGTCAGGAAGCTGCAACTATCTCACAAGGCATGTCTGCTGTTCTGGCTACCTGAAGCCACGTTAGCCCTAAGCTACTGTTCTGAGGAAGGCCCCATTCAACATCCAATTGATGCCTCAGGTTTCTCAACAATATTTTACTTCCAGGCTGTATGCTTTACTTGCTGTTGCCAGCTGTGTCCAATGAAAACTAATCTAGAGCTTATATATGATATAATATAATTAGGCCTTATTTTCAATCCCTCAACAGACATGCAGGCACTCCCCACACAAATCCTGGGATAATATGAGTCAGTGAAGTAAAAAATCTCTACTTGGCCACTATTTAGGTGACAAGATGAAAGCTTCCTTTTTCCATGCTGGAGGGAGGGTGGGTACCACGGCTATTGGAAGAGGCCAAGGGCACCATGAACTGTACCTGAAATAGGATATCCTTAGTTGACTCCTATTGACCAGTCAGCATGAGACATTGGCTTTATGCCAGTGCCAACCACTCTGACTCCTGAGGAGAATGGTCTGCAAAGACAGTCCCCACCTCAATCCCCTGACGATAGGAGGGGAAGGAATGGGGTTTTTGTTCAGATGGGTTTATAAATTCAGTTGAAATGATAGCAGTTGTATAGTACACATTTTTTCTGCTGCTTCTCACAGTTGGTTAATTTTGGAAATTATAGGAAGCAGTAGGCAATAAAGACTTATTCCAAGTTACCTTAAAAGCAAACTCCAAACATTCATATTATTATGAACAATATCAGTAAAATGCTGCAGGTCAGTGGTAGAGCATCTGCTTGCCATGCAGAAGGTCCCAGGTTCAATCACCAGTATCTCTAGCCCAAAGGATTATGTGACAGGTGATGCAAAAATCTCTCCCTTGAGAGCTAGGGCTGTCGATTCATTTCCATCCGAACCGCAAAACCGCCGAACTTCCCCTGGTTTGGCGGTTTGGCGGTTCTGATGGAGCCGAACCGCAAAATGGCGGGAAACCGCGGTCCCGAACTCGGCAAGTTCGGGGGACCGCGGAAAAAATTTGGCAGGTTTGGGATCCCCCGAACCTGCCTTTACCCACCTTTAAAGAGCTCTCTGGAAGGCAAGCAAGCTTGCCTTCCAGAGAGCTCAACCCCGCGGGGGACAGGATCGCCTTTCCTTTCCCCCCCAATCCCCCCCCAATCTCCTGGGCGATCCTGGCCCCGGGATCACCTTCCCTCCCCCCCAATCTCCCCCTCAATCTCCACGGAGCCGTTTAAAGCCCCCCCCCCCGCCTTCCTGGGGATCCCAGGAAAGCAGGCAGGGGGCTCTTTGAACTGCTCTGCGGTGCCAAGACCCACCTGCCCGCCTTCCCTGGGCTCCCAGGAAAGCGGGCGGGTGGCTCTTTAAACTGCGCCGCGCTGCCAGCCATGGCAGCTCTGATCAGTTTAAAGAGCCACCCGCCCGCTCTCCTTGGAGCCCCGGGAATGCGGGCGGGTGGGTCTGTTGGCATTTTAGACTAGAAAGTAAGCAGATTGTGGTGATCTAGGAGACAGCTAGTTGACAGCTGAGATCACATGACGAAGTGATGACTAATGCCAGCTCATCATGACTCTGCAGGAAAACTGGACAGAACAGGTTTTTCCTGGGAGCTGGGCAGCTATCAGTGGATTGGCTGATAGACTGAGTCAGTAATGTATATAACTGTATGATATCAGTACAGTGGTGTGGGGCGTATGGAGAAAGAGACTGGCGAAGCACTTTGATTCACTGTATAATAAATAGCACTAATTTAAACTGTGCTTGATTCTGCTGTATTCAATTGGACTGGGTGGCTAACAAAACTAATGAACACCATCAGGGTCTTGGCAGCACAGATCTATTTTAAGAGCCACCCGCCCACTTTCCTGGGAGCCCCAGGAAGGCGGGCGGGCGGGTCTTGGCAGCGCAGATCTGTTTAAAGAGCCACCCGCCCGCCTTCTCCGGGCTCCCGAGAAGGCAGGTGGGTGGCTCTTTAAACTGATCCCCACTGCCAGCTTTATTCAGCCACATTTATTCGGGAACGCAGAATTCCAAGCCGAAATGCACAAATCCGAATGGGGGAGTTCAGAGTTTGGCATGTCCCGAATAAAAACGGGATGAATTTTGCCGAATCCGAATTTTCCCGAATTTTCTTTTCAACAGCCCTATTGAGAGCTACTGCCAGTCTGATTCACTAAAAGGCAGCTTCACATGTTTGAGTCATAACTGAGATGAACATATGATCTGTTTTTCTCAAAAATATATAGAGATGAACATTTTGTAGCTACTCTCATATTACAGTTTTAATGGCAATATTTCCTTGGAACAACACATTCCACTAACACATAAATATGTAAATAAATATTTGAATTGCTTTCAAGTGTTATCTGGCTCAGTTAGAACAATCATTATTTGTAATACAATTTTTGTGAAATCCTGTATAGCTGGGAGGGTAGTGGTTGCAGTGGGGAGGTATAATAGGAAGTCAGTGAACAGAATGTACATTACTTTGCAAGAGGGAAAATCATCCAAAGGATAAAAAATATGGAAGAGGTACCTGCACAAGAAGCACAAGAATGGTGGCATGGCTCACACTCCCTGCCATTATAATATGTTCCTTCTTCACAGCGGATAACACATCTGGATTCCTGTAAACTATATAGAAACAGAAGGGAAATTACAAAATCCCAAGAAAGAATATATAACAAAGCTTGCAGGATACTCTTCTGAGTATGGCCATTACCGCACCAACTTTTTACAGCACTTTGCGAAACGTTTCATTCCAATGTGTTCACATCATTTTCTGTCCATTTGGTGTTGGAAACATTTCACAAACGTTTAATCAACATGGTATCTGCAAACACTTTTATGGCCATTTAGCAGAAAACTCTTGTTTCATTGACGGCTTCGCCAAGGTGCGAACATGTGGAAGACGCTTCATTTACCCTCACCTCCTCTATTGTACACTCCCACTTTTGCCCATCCGCACCCCTTTTTCCCCTTCACTTCTCCCCCTCACTTCCCTCTTCTCTGGACAGCCATTTTTCTTCCACTAATTTGGCAAGTGCGAAAAGGAAATTAAACGTATTGGGAACAATTAATACACCGGCGAAATAGCAAAGTGTGGTCTGGAAATTTGGATACTAATCCAAAACTCACAGACCGATCATGATGATAATCAGCGGTAACTACATGGTGCGGTAACAGCCTATATTCTCCTCTGCCCAAGTGTGCATTATATTTCAAGTCCTAACACACACTGGATGCAGTCTTGCAGCAGTCATTTAAGATGAATTAAAGCGAAGTAAATTTCCTGTGGATTGCACCTATTCATTGAAACAGTGGCCCACTAAAAGGAATTAAAACCATTAAACAACTGAAATAATTATGAAGTTAGAATGCCAGCATGGTGCTGGAGGCTATCCAGTGTTTTGCAAAGAGTATCACATATGTGATTATATGCCTAAGGGACAGAAATAGTAGGTGAATGCTGAATGTGTCAAGCTCTTGGCTCTCAGGAAACAGGTTAGTTCCCTAAAGGCTAGGGTTGCTGGCCTGGAGAAACTGAGAAAGACAGATGTAAATAGGTGAGACCCTTAGGAACCTGTCAGAACCATCCTACTCTACCCTATATGCTTTGGGACCAACATACTTGGAAGACCACCTACTCCCTTATGAATGGACCTGACCACCGCAGTCATCTTCTGAGGTCCCGATCTGAGTGCCCCCACCTTCTGAGATTAGGTGGGTGGCAACTCAGGAGAGAACTTTTTCAGTCGTGGTACCCAAACTCTGGAACTCTCTCCCCAGGGAGACTAATCTGTTCCCATCTTCATCCTGTGGTTAAAAACTTTTTGGGGTTTCATTTGGCATTCCCTCAGTGATCTATCTTCCTGATCAATGTTTTAATTGTTGTTATGTTTTTGTATGTGTACTTTAGTTCTGGTTTCAATTGTTTTAATAATATTTGTTGGTTTTAATGGTTTTTAAAATGTGATTTTATCATGTATGTTTTTAATTGTTAGCTACTCTGGTGGTCTTTATGAGGGCCAAAAAGCAGAGTATAAATTTTGTAAAATAATAAAAATAAAAATAATACAATTTAGAAAATTAAGACAATCAAATATTTCCAGGATCCCTGGGAACAATTTAAAACTATGCTAATCAAGGCCCAGACAGAATGCATATGTAAAGTAATGAAAGTTACCAACAACTCTAAAAGGATGCCTGCATACTTAACAAGTCAAGGAAGCCATAAAAGGTAACAAGACTTCTTTTACAAAATGGAAGATTTCCCCAGTCAGGATGAACAGAAAGAGACACAAGTTCTGGCAAAACAAATGTAAGTTGACAATAAGGCGAGCAAAAAGAGATTTTAAGGAGTGGATGGCTATAAACATTAAGACAAACAGTAAGCATTTGTTCAAATATGTCAGGGGCAGAAAAGCAGCTAGGGAGATGGTTAGTAGGGTTGCCAGGCCCCTCTTCGCCACCAGCGGGAGGTTTTTGGAGTGGAACCTGAGGAGGGCAGGTTTTGGGGAGGGGAGGGACTTCAATGCCATAGAGTCCAATTGCCGTTTTCTCTAGGTGAACTGAACTCTATCAGTTGGAAATCAGTTGTAATAGCAGGAGATCTCCAAATAGTACCTGGAGTTTGGCAACTCTAATGGTTGGTCCTTTGGATGACAAAGGAATAAAAAGATTGCTTAATGAAAATGGGGAGATGGCAGAAAAACAGAATGAATTCTTTGCATCTGTTTTCATTGTGGAAAATGTGGGGCACATACCCATGCTGGATCCACTGTTTTTGGGAAGGGTGTCTGGAGAACTGAGTCACTTTAAGGTTATGAGATCTGATGTTCTAAGGCTACTAGGCAAACTGAAAATTAATAAGTTGGCAGGCACAGATGGCACACACCTAATTTTTTTTTAAAGAACTCAGATATAAAATTGTTGATCTACTAACAAAATATATGTAACTTGTTACTAAAATTGGCCTCTGTGCCAGATGACTGGAAAATAGCAAATGCCATCCCAGATTTTAAAAAGGGGTCTAGAGGGGATTCAGAAAATTACATTAGCTTTACATCTGTTCCAAATAAATTAGGAGAAACTGTTATTAAAGAGAAAATTATTAAGCACACTGAGGAACAAAGTCTGTTGAAGGGAAATCAACATGGCTTCTGCAAAGGGAAGTCCTGCCTCACCAACCTCTTATAGTTCTTTGAGTAGGTTAACAAGCATGTGGATAAGGGTAACCCAGTAGGGATCATATACTTGGACTTCCAAAAGGCTTTTGGCAATGTACCTCACCAAAGACTCCCAAGTAAGCTTAGCAATCATGAGATAAGAGAACTAGTCCTCCCATGGATTAAAAGTTGGTTAAATGGTAGGAAACAGAAAGTTGGAATAAATGGACATTTCTCTTGATGGAGGGAACAGAGCAGTAAGGTCCCACAAGGATCGGTATTGCGACTGGTGCTATAAATAATTTGGAATCTGGGCTGAGCACTGGAGCTCAGATGATACCAAATTATTTTGGTTTGCAAATGATACCAAACTATTCAGGATGGTGAAAACCAAGTAGTTTGTGAAGAGGTTTAGGAGATCTCTCTAAATTAGGTGAGTGGGCAGTCACATGGCAAATAAAGTTCAATGAAGATAAGTGTAAGGTGATGCATACTGGAACAAAACATCCTAATTTTAAAATATATGCAGGAGTTGATCCCAAGTTTAAGAACAGACAAAAGGAAAGACTACTGTACTCAATAAATAATTAAACTGCAAAATTCACTGCAGTTTGAGGCAGTGATGGCCATGAACATGTGTGTGTGTGTTAAGTACCATCCAGTCGCATCAGATTCGTGGCGACTCTATGAATCAATGTCCTCCAAAACATCCTATCCTTAGCAGCCTTGCTCAGACCTTGCAAACTGAGGGCCATGGCTTCCTTTATAGAGTCAATCCATCTCTTGTTGGGTCTTCCTCTTTTCCTGCTGCCTTCAACTTTTCCTAACATGATTGTCTTTTCCAGTGACTCTTGTCTTCTCATAATGTGACCAAAGTATGAGTACCTCAGTTTAGTCATTTTAGCTTCTAGGGTTAGTTCAGGCTTGATTTGATCTAGAACTCGCTGATAATGTTATTTTGACAGTCCACGGTATCAGTAACACTCTCCTCCAACACCACATTTCAAAGGAATCTACTTTCTTTCAGTCAGCTTGCTTCATTGTGCAGCTTTCACATCCATACATAGTAATAGGGAATACTATGGCATGAAGTAACTTGATCTTGGTTGCCAGTGACACATCTTTACACTTAAGAATCTTTTCTAGCTCTTTCATGGCTACTCTTCCCAGTCTCAATCTCCTTCTGATTTCTTGGCTGCAGTCTGCCTTTTGGTTGATTACGAAGCCAAGGAATAGAAAGTCTTGAACAATTTCAATTTCCTCATTGTCAACCTTAAAGTTGTGTAATTTTCCTGTAGTAATTACTTTGATCTTCTTGATGTTCAGCTGTAGTCCTGCTTTGGCACTTTCTCCTTTAACTTTCAGCAGTAGTCGTTTCAAGTCTTCACTATTTTCTGCCAGTAATGTAGTATCATCAGCATATCTCAAACTGTTAATGTTCCTCCCCGCAATTTTCAGTCCACCTTCATCTAAATCTAATCCAGCTTTCCTAATATGTTCTGCATACAGACTGACGAGATAGGGAGATAGAATACATCCTTGTCTAACACCTTTGCCAGTCTGTTTCTCCATATTCTGTCTTAAGCGTGGCTTCTTGTCCAGAGTACAGGTTGCACATCAAAACAATCAGATTTTGTGGCACACCCATTTCCTTTAAAACCAGACATAGCTTTTCATGATCCACACAGTCAAAAGCTTTGCTGTAGTCTATGAAACATAAGCTGATTTTCTTCTGAAATTCTCTCATATGCTCCAGTAACCAATGTAAGTTTGCAGTGTGATCTCTATTGCCTTTTCCTGTTCTGAATCCAGCTAGAACATCAGGCATTTCTCATTCCATATATGGTAACAGTCTTTGTTGTAAGATTTTGAGCATCACTTTACTTGCATGAGAAATTAATGCGATGGTCCGATAGTTGCTGCAATCTTTGATGTCTCCTTTCTTCGGAATCGAGATATAAATAAATTTTGTCGAAGGCTTTCACGGTCAGAGTTCATTGGTTCTCGTAGGTTATCCGGGCTGTGTAACCGTGGTCTTGGTACTTCCTACGAGAACCAATAAATAAATTTGTTTCTAGTATGTGGGCCATTGTTTTGTTATCTATATTTGTTGGCATATTCTTGTCAAGATTTTGATGGACTCCGTTTATGTGGCTTGGAATAGCTCTATTGATATCCCATCTGCTCCTGGTGATTTGTTTCTCCCAATTGCTCTCAGCGCAGCCTTCACTTCACTGTCTAAGACTGTAGGTTCTTCAAAAGATTCTTCTTGGAAGGAATGTGTCATCCCTTCATCTCTCCTGTATAGTTCTTCAGTGTATTGTTCCCACCTTTTCTTTATTTTGTTCTGTATAGTTAATGTATTTCCATGTTGATTGTTCAGTATGCCTAACGGTACTTTAAATTTCCCTTTGATTTCTTGGATCTTGTGGAACAGATCTCTTGTTCTTCCTTTTTTGTTGTTCTTTTCTATTTCTTTACACTGGTTATTATAATAGTTCTCTTTGTCTCTACATGCGAGTCGCTGGACGCTGCACTTAGACTTTTGATTCTTTTTCTGTCGCTTTTTACGTTTGCTTCTTGTCTATCTTTAGCAATTTTAAGAGTTTCCTCAGTCATCCATCAAGGCTTTTCATTTCTTTTGGCTGCTGGAATAATCTTTGCACATTCTTCCTTGATAATATCTCTAGTTTCCACCCATAGCTTTTCTAGTTTACATTCACTTGAAGTTAGTAATGCAAATCTGTTCTTTACATGGTCTTTAAACTCTTCAGGAATATTGCTTAGATTGTATTTTGGTCCCATTAGAATCTTTTTATCTTGCTTCACCTGCCTCGCCAGTGGCTTTCTCCCTTCTTTCTATGCCCCCCACTGCTCCTCTCGTTTCCCCCCCCCTGTTGTTACTTTCCTTCTCTTTATTGCTCCCAACATTGCTTCTCTCGCTTTCCCTGCTGCCCTTGCAGGTTCTTTTCCTATCCTTTTCACCTCTTTCTCTTGTATTTTCTGCCCACCATCACCTCCTCTTTCTGGGCTCACCTGGCAGTGACCTTCCCACCATCTCCTCCTTTCTGTCCTGCTGCTTCTCTGGTCACTGCCACGTACACCTGCCCACCTGCTTGCTTGCCAACCCTCAGTACTGCTTCCTCCTCCTGCCTGGTTCACCCAGCAACAGCTCTCCCACCCTCCCTTTCATTTCCTTCATTTCCCCATCACTTCTACTGCCTGGCAACAGTGCCTTCCAGCCATGATCATTGCTTTTTATAGGTTTGCTAAGCAACCCTCAAAATGGCAGCTGAGATCTCATGAGATACTGCTACAAGATCTCACTTGTCCCCTATGTGAACTTTTTAAAGTTTTAAACCTTAAAAAAACGGGGAGGGGATTTTTGTGCAAACATAGGGACTGACCCAAGTTTGAACAAACATTGCTCAATCTGTATCTGGCCCAGGGCATATATTTTTGATTCACACCTGAGGTCCAGGTTCAGTATTAGATATATAGGTAAAGGTAGTTCCCTGTGCAAGCACCGGGTCATTCCTGACCCATGGGGTGACATCACATCCTGACGTTTACTAGGCAACTATGTTTACGGGGTGGTTTGCCAGTGCCTTCCCCAGTCATCTTCCCTTTGCCCCCAGCAAGCTGGGTACTCATTTTACCGACCTTGGAAGGATGAAATGCTGAGTCAACCTTGAGCCGGCTACTTGAA
This sequence comes from Euleptes europaea, assembly GCF_029931775.1. Classification (NCBI taxonomy): domain Eukaryota; kingdom Metazoa; phylum Chordata; class Lepidosauria; order Squamata; family Sphaerodactylidae; genus Euleptes; species Euleptes europaea. The sequence continues at coordinate 52,049,412 of NC_079315.1, read as the reverse complement.
ACCGACTTTCATTGGGATCAAACTCAGGTCCAGAGCAGAACTATTGACTGCAGTACTGCAGCTTACCACTTTGCGCCATGGGGCTCTTCAATATTAAATATATGATACTATAAACTTTCAGAAAACCTAAGAAATCTAGCATTATATCTGTATACTGTATGAAAATATTAAGCATTCTCAACATTAAAGCAAACATTATTAGTATTGTGTTCTACCTCCAAATGTGTGTTATTTTCCATCTTTGAAGAACTAGAAATACAGCAGATTTAATAGTGTGATTAAAAACACTGCTGTGTAAATTTTTTTTAATGAAACTGCATTGTGAGTGTAAAAACTGCCCTCCCATTTGTGTATACTTTTTCATGCCTGGTTGTACTTGTAGTTCCCCCAATCATCTAGTGTGAGAGAGATGAAAAAGGAATTCATCTCCCTTGTTGATCCAATCAGCCTAATACTACTTCACATTGAAATGTACTTCCAAACGCACATTGTATTCAAAGCAATTCCATGCAGATGAACAATATCTTATTTTGGGTGCATATTCAGATTTCAATCTGGATTGCAGATATAGTTTCTCTGCACCACATTACTTTTACTTGATTGCATATTTTGACGTGCATCCCAGTGCTGGACACTGTTGGATTAGTTCATTTGCCAATGGGGATTTTTCCTTTTCTCTGCCACTACCATATGAATTTTTGCAAAAAATAAAAAAGGCAAAAAAGGGGAGAGGGGGTACAGGTATATGTAAACAGGTACAGTAAATATTCCAAAAAAATTTGGTGTCTAATTGTGGCTAAGCTTTAATTAATACTTGCAAAAGTCTTTTTAAAAATCTCTTAAATACAGTGAAAACTGTCAAAGTATTCTTAATTTTTTACAAGGTATAATATAAATGTTCACTAATTTGCTCAACATAAAGAGAGATCTTGGGCTGATTTATCATCAGTTAATCATATGGCAGGTGCTGGTTTTATTTCTCAACATTAAAGGTAAAGGTAGTCCCCTGTGCAAGCACCAGGTGATTACTGACCCATGGGGTGACATCACATCCTGATGTTTACTAGGCAGACTATATTTATGGGGTGGTTTGCCATTGCCTTCCCCAGTTGTCTACACTTTACCCCCAGGAAGCTGGGTACTCATTTTACCGACCTTGGAAGGATGGAAGGCTGAGTCAACCTTGAGCCGGCTACCTGAAACCAACTTCTGTCAGGATCGAACTCAGTTTGTGAGCAGTGCTTTTGACTACAGTACTGTAGCTTACCACGCTATGCCACGGGGACAAGCAAATTTCACCAATTCCCTTTTGTTATTGTTCTATGAGTCAATCAGTTCAAGTTCCATTCTGCCTGCCTTTTGATTTAATATAAAGAATGTCTATTCATAATTATGAAACTGGTTGTTCTATAATTTGTTGTTCTTGTCTTTGTAGTCTACATTACCAGTTATGGTGTAGTATGTTTTCCCTCGTCTTTCCCACCCCTACCGTCCAACTTAAAATGCCACTGTGTAGTTATGTAAACAAGTTATGCTTGCTTTTAGGATATACCACCATCAAGAGGATTATCATATGCTCTGGAAATATTTATTTCTCTGTGGATGATGATGTTTAACATTTGTCTCCATACTTGTTACATATGTTGTAACTTAAATTTATGGATCATTTTAGAACCTGAAAAGTGCACTACTTTATAGAATGTACTTGGTGGTTTAGGAAATGATTAAGTTACCCTACCCACGAAAAATTCACTGCTGTCTAACGTAAGAGCACATTGCAGCATAATGGAAGTTAAGTCTGGTGTACTTAAGATAAGTGAAAAATTGGACATCTATTGAGACCCAATAAAGATAAGGAAATAATTTGTAACTATAAGGAAGTGCATCCAAAGTATTCATTCATCAATTCTTCCTCTACAGTTATTCAAACATGTTATATTACATGACAAAGTGGAAGAAAAAATCAACTGCAAGAACTAAAGCATCAATTTCCCTCCTACTTAAGGATTTTTTATCCACTGTTGTCCAGGAGCTTATGAATGCAAGCATACAATAAATAACTCTCTGACATTTAAATGGGATGCAAAATGGAGGTTAAAGAATCATATTATGTAGCTTTCTTTGTTATATGTGTAGACATGTGCCTCCTTGGTTACTATGATAGTGCAATCTATCATTTCCTTACCTTAGCCCATGTCTGCATTCTGTGCAGGTTTGAAATTCAGTGCATGTCTTACAGTTTTCACTGCATTTACGGCAGACAATTTTATCTAAAAGAAAAAGAAATGCTGTTCAGAAAATACAGATCAATTACCTACAATAAAATGTAATGGATATATCTCATTGCTTATTTTCTTACTTCATACAATAAACAGGAACTGAAAAGTTAAAATAAAATTCAGTAGTCCATATGGATAAAATGATACCCTTCTTCAAATCATCTGAAGTAACTGCATCTACCTAAGAATGTATTTCTTTTGGAAAAAAACGATGGATGGTAAATGCTGCTTTTAAGGTAACTGCTTCATTGACATTTTGCCGGGGAGGTGGGGTTTAAACCATTTGCCGGGGAGGTCAGGGTATACATTTAATAAAACAAACAAATGAATAAAGTAGAACTTACATTGTTCTACTTACATAAAATGTATGGAAGTCTTTATTTATTTATTAATTCATTGGGACCCAAAGCACCCTACATTAGTCTCCTCTCCTCCATTTTATCCTCACAACAACCCAGTGAGGTAGTTTAGACTGAAAGAGTGTGACTGGCCCAAGGTCACCCAGCGAGCTTCCATGGCATGAGTGAGGATTCAGACCTGGGTCTCCCAGATACTAGTCCAACAGTCTTAAACACTACACCACACTAGACATGTGTCTCCTTGGTTACTATGATAGTGCAATCTATCATTTCCTTACCTTAGCCCATGTCTGTATTCTAGATCCTGCATTAATGACTTGTACAACCATTTACTGTCATCTCTGGACAACCTGGTGCAGCTTTCTTTTCTTTATTAAAAAAAATAGGGCTGATATTGCAATTTATATAATCCCTCCATGCTGGTGGTAGACAATGGTAGTCCCTTCCTTCACTGTTTTCATCATATAGTGTTTTTGAACACTGCAAATAACTTATCCACTTGTTTGTTGGACAGTTGAGAGGGCTGGAAAGATGACAACAGCTAATAGTATGGACTACAAAGTGGCGAGGGTAGAAGACTGAAGGGAAATAAAATACACTTCGAAGAGTGAATGATTTTTGATCTGTGACAATATAAGGCTAGTTGATTATTTTAAAAAATGCTCAACAAGTACTTGACGCAATTAGTAGTTGAGTTTAAAACATTTAATTCTATAGACTTAGTAATAAAATATTGTCTTGCCCTTATCTCCTACACATTTCTACTAAGTAAAAATGATTTTTTAACCTCAATATTTTTATAATGATGCTTTTGAAGCATTTGCAAAATAAGTAGCTAGTGTAATACATCACAGTTCTTATCTTGGGAAAAGGCCATTAATGTTTCATTTGTAACTAAGTAATATAAAAAGACCCTGCTAGAGCAGACCAAAGGTCCATCTAGTCCAGATTTCTGTTTTCCACAATGGCCAACCAAATGCTCAGGATGGCCAAGGCCTCCCCTTGCTTCTGTTTCATCCCAGCAACTGGCATTTGAAAGTATAATGTCTCTGAACATGACGGTCCCATTCAGCCATCCATGAACTTGTCCTGTCTCTCTTGAAAGCCACCTAAACTTGAGATTGTAAGTTTTCAATGGTCACTTGGGAAGTTAATTAGAGCCTTAGAGGTGATTGAAATCCAATTTTTTGCTGATTCAAATTTGCACACAGAGCCTGAAGTAGAAACAACAGGTTTCTCTTAATATCCATGTGTTTCCTGTGTCACATCATGCAAGGATGTCTAGTCTACCTTAGGGTACACCATAACATATCAACACGAACATTTCCTATTGGCAGGTGCTCAAACATATTAATTAATTTAAAATACTGACTATTATCCAGGTAAAATCCATCTGGGCAGCTGGTAATGCAGTTTCTGGTTTCTTCATGGATATAGTAACCAGGTTTGCAAGTATTGCACTGGTCATTGTGACCTCCAAAACATGTTTCACAGTTGGCTGAACATTTTTTGCAGCGCTTCTTATCTGCACTGTAGTGGCCAGTTGGACAATTGGGAACACAGATTCTGCATTGTATAAGATAAAAGGCACAGCCAGAATTATTAGTGCATTTTGTGAAGAAAAAAAAAACTAATTGAACTGTCAGACAGCAGCTTTCCAACTATGATGCAGCCTTATCCATGAAAATACTGGCTATTGTTAGGGAGGTGGAAACTAGACCCCTCTTGGTTTTCTGCCTGGATTCCCAGTCCACCACTAATAGTGCAATATAAATGTGTCTATGAAGTAGACATGCCAGTTTGTACCTCATTAATTCCCAAATGTCTTATCCACATAAGATCTAGAACATTGACAGATGAAATGACCCTTCAAATCCTACTGGCTCCTTTATCTTGTGACCTACTAGAACCTAGCGTGAAAGAATCTGAAGAGAAGAAGAAGAAGAGTTGGTTTTTATATGCCGACTTTCTCTACCACTTAAGGAAGAATCAAACTGGCTTACAACCACCTTCCCTTCCCCTCCCCACAACAGACACAACAGGCAGAGAGAGTGTGACTAGCCCAAGATCACTCAGCTGGCTTCATGAGTAAGGTAAAGGTCCCCTGTGCAAGCACCGGGTCATTCCTGACCCATGGGGTGACATCACATACCGATGTTTCCTAGGCTGACTTTGTTTTTGGGGTGGTTTGCCAGTGCCTTCCCCAGTCATCTTCCCTTTACCCCCAGCAAGCTGGGTACTCATTTTACCGACCTCGGAAGGATGGAAGGCTGAGTCAACCTCGAGCCAGCTACCTGAAACCGACTTCTGTCAGGATTGAACTCAGGTCGTGAGCAGAAGCTGGGACTGCAGTACTGCAGCTTACCACTCTGAGCCATGGGGCTTCATGTGTAGGAGTGGGGAAATCAACCCGGTTCACCAGATTAGAATCCACAGCTCATGTGGAGGAGTGAAGAATCAAACCTGGTTCTCCAGATTCAAGTCCATTGCTCCAAACCATTGCTCTTAACAACTACACCACCCTGACTCACTGATGTGCTGCCAAAGCTTAGCAACAAACTAGTGGTATGAAAGGAGGAGGGGTGAGGTTGCACAGTGAAGGTCAGCAGCAGCCATCATCATCATCCCATAATGGGCTCTTTCCACATATCTACACTGTAGAATTTAATCTTGGTATCTCCCAGCATAAATGGCTCTGGCTCACTATCAATTTTTTTACAAGCCAGACTTTTCAAGAATTAACAGGGGATGTCTAAACCTTACATGGAAAGACATGTATTTTTAGAGAAGAAACTGTGAATACAGAATTGTGTAGTTGGGGCAAGCAGCTTCCATGCTTCTGTGGAGTTTTAGGTAGACATATGAGAGGACACACACATTTGAAATCCCAGAGAAACCACAGACATGGGTGTGTGTGTGTGATCTGGAGCATCCTTCCTACCTCTCTGCTGCTTTTTTGTTCTCAATCACCCCATCCTAACACAGCATTCTAAAATTATATATCTGGTGTCATGGCTCTAATATCTAAATGCTCATGTAACTCAGCTTTCAAGCCTAATAGTTTGCTCACTGTTCAATATGTTAAAATGGACTAATATTGTTAATTTGAATGCTTGGTAACAGTCTCATAAATCAGTAACTCTACCCAGCTTCAAGCAATGTTGTCAAGTAAGTTAAAGAAGAAAGGTGTATTCCAATAAATGTATTGGGTGAATGGCTAACCATCAGTATATAAATATGTGTTTCTTACCTTGTGTTGTTTTTAGATTTGTAATAGTAGTGTAGGCAGTCATTGCAATGGTCTGGTCCAGGCCCACCACATCCTACTTTACTGCACTCTGCATTGCATGGACCTTTTATTAAAGGGAAACAAAAGTACTGTTTCACAGATATGGCCAGAAATATAGAAGAATAGTTCTGGAGTTGACCAGAAAGATCATGGAGGATGTTGCTGCACCCATAAAGACAGCAAACTTGGCCTGTCAGGGAAGCATGCCGAGAAGGGAGTTTAAAGACCCAGAATGGAAAAGGAAGAAGCAGTAACATAATTATATAGCCTTGTGTAGATTAGAAGCCATCTAACTCATTGTCAGCAGATACAATTTGTTGAGGCCTAGGTGCAGAGGCACCAGAGAATCACAAGAATGTTCAACTTCACAGAAGTGAAGATATGGTTCAAGGATGGGTGTATTGGCTGACCAAAGGATATTTATATATATGAGAAACTTGTAATCACTACCTCTAAATAGACTTTGTTAAGAGAAAAAGTTGCAAGAGTAAGCTAACATTTTTATATAGTCTGAGAAGACATTCTAAATATAGATAACCCTGTATGGTGCTTGAAGGTATGAGACAATGTTAGCCAAGAATGTGTGCCATTATCAAGGGGGGCAGTTAGCTACTGTTAGGAGAGGATTTTAAAATCCTATAAATATGGGATGTTGTACTAATCAAGAACTTTCTCTCAGAAAGGGCTTCCTCCCTGTGACCTGCTTACCTTTGGGGAAATTTTATGGATTCCTGTAATTGTTCTTCTTTAATTATTCACGTAACAATGATGGATGGATGGTATAATGTTTTGTGGATTTAGTTTATGTTTTAATAAAAATTATGTTTTAATAAAAAGCTCAGAATGGAAACAGAGTTTCTCAATTGGTATTTGCTTCTCTACCCAGAATGAACCTCTAGCATTACTGAGGTGTACCTCTGGCTAAGAGTTAAATGATCTGGTATAGGAAAGCCAACTAGATGCCTAGGGTTTCTTAAGTGCACACTATATCCGAATCATAGAGTTGGAAGGGACCACCAGGGACATCTAGTCCAACCCCCTGCACAATGCAGGAAATTCACAACTACCTCCCCCCACCTCCAGTGACCCCTACTACATGCCCAGAAGATGGCCAAGATGCCTTCCCTCTCATCATCTGCTTAAAGTTATAGAATCAGCATTGCTGACAGATGGCCATCTAACCTCTTCTTAAAAACCTCCAGGGAAGGAGAGCTTACCACCTCCCGAGGAAGCCTGTTCCACTGAGGAACCGCTCTAACTGTTAGAAAATTCTTCCTAATGTCTAGATGGAAACTCTTTTGATTTAATTTCAACCTGTTGGTTCTGGTACGACCTTCTGGGGCAACAGAAAACAACTTGGCATCATCCTCTATACGACAGCCCTTCAAGTAGTTGAAGATGGTTATCATATCCCCTCTCAGTCTTCTCCTCTTCAGGCTAAGCATACCTAGCTCCTTCAACCTTTCCTCATAGGACTTGGTCTCCAGACCCCTCACCATCTTTGTTGCCCTCCTCTGGACACGTTCCAGCTTGTCTACATCCTTCTTAAATTGCAGTGCCCAAAACTGAACACAGTACTCTAAGTGAGGTCTAACCAGAGCAGAGTAAAGCGATACCAGCACTTCATGTGATCTGGACACTATACTTCTGTTGATATAGCCCAAGATTGCATTTGCCTTTTTAGCTACCGCATCACACGACTGTCTCAAGTTCAGTGTTTGGTCTACTAAGACCCCAAGATCCTTTTTGTACACACTACTGCTCAGACAAGTCTCTCCCATCCTATAATTATGCATTTGATTTTTTCAACCTAAATGCAAAACTTTACATTTGTCTTTGTTGAAGTGCATTTTATTAGTTTTAGCCTGATTCTCCAGCCTGACAAGACCATCCTGTATCTTGGCTCAGTCTTCTACAGTATTTGCTACCCCTCCCAATTTAGTATCATCTGCAAATGTAATAAGCATCCCCTCTATTCCTTCATCCAAATCATTTATAAAGATGTTGAACAACACTGGGCCCAGGACAGATCCCTGAGGAACTCCACTAGTCACTTCTCTCCAAGTGGTTGAGGAACCATTAACAAGCACACTTTGGGTGTGATCTGTCAACCAGTTACAGATCCACCTAATAGTAATAAGATCTAAACCACATTTTCCCAATTTGTCAACTAGAATACTATGTGGAACCTTATCAAAAGCCTTACTGAAATCTAGATAAACTATGTCTACAGCATTCCCCTGATCCAGCAAGGTAGCAACTTTCTCAAAAAAGGAGATAAGATTAGTCTGACATGACTTGTTCTTGAGAAACCTGAGCTGGCTCTTGGTTATCAGATCCATCCTTTCTAAATGCCCAAGAACTGACTGTTTGATGATTTGTTCAAAAACTTTTCCCGGTATAGAAGTCAAGCTGATGGGTCGGTAGTTTCCTGGATCCTCCTTTTTCCCCTTCTTGAAGATGGGGACAACATTTGCCCGCCTCCAGTCTTATGGCACCTCACCTGTTCTTGGAGAAGATTTCAAAAAATAATGGACAGAGGCTCAGAAATTACATCTGCAAGTTCTTTGAGTACCGTTGGATGCAATCTGGCCCAGAGGACTTTGTTCCTTTTAAAGAAACTAGGTGTTTGTGTACTACCCCAATGTTAATCCTAGGCTGCAAATACCTTCCCTCATCATGTGTTCTGTTTAAGCCATATTGAGCACAGCTTCCCTCACAAGAAAAGACTGAGGAAAAGTAGGAATTGAGGAGTTCTGCCCTCTCTTCATCTCCTGTTACAATTTCACTTTCTGGTCCCCGCAATGGGCTTATTTTGTCCTTGTTCTTACTCTTACTATGTACATAGGAAAATAACCCTTTTTTGTTATGTTTAGCATCTCTCGCTAGCCTAAGCTCATACTGAGCTTTAGCTTTCCTAACACTCTCCCAACAAGCACTAGTTATTTGTTTATATTACTCTTTGGTTATAAGGCCCTCCTTCCACTTCCTAAATGAGTCTTTTTTTATTTCTCAAATCTTTTAAAAGCTGTTTATGGAGCCACCCTGGCCTCTTTAGGCTCCTCCCATTTTTCCTTCTCACAGGAATGGTTAGTGATTGCACCTTCAGCATTTCATTTTTAAGAGACTCCCACCCTTCTTAAACTCCCTTCTCCTTAAGTATTTCTGACCATGGGATTCAACCCAGTATAAGTTTAAGTTTTTTAAAATTTGCTCTCCTAAAGTCCAACCTATACGTCTGACTACGTACAGTTTTTGCTTTCCTCAAGATTGTAAATTCCAATATTACATGGTCACTACTACCCAGGGTGCCTACTACTTTAACTTCATCAAGCAGTTCTTCCCTGTTGGTGAGAATCAAGTCTAAGATAGCAGATCTTTTGTTTCCCTATCCACTTTCTGGAATATGAAGTTGTCAGCAAGACAAGTCAGGAATTTATTGGGTCTTGCATTTTTAGCAGAGTTGGACTTCTAACAGATATTGGGGTAATTAAAATCTCCCATGACCACCATATCCCATCTCTTTGAGAACTTTGTAATCTGGTCTAGGAGTGTCTTATCCAAGTCCTCTGCCTGGTTTGGTGGTCGATAGCCCACCATAATATCATGGTTATTTCTTACTCCTTTTATTTTTATCCATAGACTCTCGACTGAACTACCATGCTCAGATTCATGTACTTCTTCACAAGTGTACACATCTTTGACATACAATGCTACTCCTCCCTCCTTCCTTATCTGTCTATCCCTTCTAAACAAGTTTTACCCCTCAATCTTAACATTCCAATTGTGAGTAATATCCCACCAAGTTTTAGTAATGCCAATTAGGTCAAGTTTAGGGCTTCAAGTTCTTCCTGTTTGTTTCCCATATTCTGTGTATTAGTGTACAGACATTGAAATCCATGGTTTATGTGCCCCGAGGTTTTCATTTCTGAACTTACCCTCAAGTTTATGCTTCCTCACATACATGGTACTCCCCACAAATCTTTACTGTCCTCATCTCCAGTTACTGTCATCATGCTAGGCTTTAAATTCTTGTGTTGCTCTCCCATAGGATTTAGTTTAAAGCCCTTATCATCAGGCTGGCAAGGCTCTCACCAAAAACATTTTTTCCTACCCTCGTGAGGTGCAAACCATCTCCCGATAGAAGAGCTTCATCTTAAAAGCGTAAGCCGTGGTCCAAAAATCCAAACCTTTCTTGACGACACCATCTATGCAACCAGTAATTAATTTGTAGTATTCTTCTTTCCCTTACTAAGCCACAGCCTTCGACAGGATGAACTGACCTTCCCTTTCTGTCACATCCTGAATTCGTGCACCTGCAGACCTCTTGAGACAACAAGTCCAGTTGGCACACCTTAGACTCTACCCCTCTCAGTAGAAAATCACCAGTCACTAGAACACGGCTCTTTCTAAATTGGGGGGTGGTAGTGGAAGATTGAGCCCTCTCATGCGCAGGAGCCTGAGAAATTTCTTTCAAACTTGGGAGGGGGGTAGCCCTTGTTCCAATGGTCCAGAATCAGTATCTATGGGGAGTTCCTGGAACCGATTGCCGAGCAACAGAGGATCAGAATGAGTCCTGATTTTCCAGCTCCTGTGGGTCACATTCTTCCATGCACCCTCCTCATGTGTTGCTTGTGCCTCCATTTGTTGAGATTCCTTACTCTCCTCCTCCTGTTGCCCCCTAAAGAGTGTTTCATGCATTCTGTCCATGAACTCTTCACCTTCCTTTATAAAATGGAGCATGGACAAGTCCCTCGAGTCCCTCGAGTCAGCAGGGCTACCAACTTACACTTACTGCAAGTGTAATTACTGTTACCCTCAGGTAAGAATACAAACATGCCACAGACCTTGCATGTTACTGCCTCAGCTCTTTCACTAGCCACACTGCTGTGATCCATTGCTGACATTATTCAGTGACTTTGCTGCACTTGCCTGATAGCTGCTCTGACAAACTGCATCTCAAGACTCCCTGCTTGAGAAGCAAAAAACCACTCAACAGATATAAAATGTAGAAAGTTGTCAGCCGCTTACAGGGCCCCCAGCCTTAGAGTCCCAGGGCAAGAGCTTGTGCCTCTGGTGAGAGAAGCCTTCTTAAATACTCTCAGCCCCACCCCTGACCAGCCAACAGCAAAGCAATTAACTTCAGCCACTCCAGCTACAGCTAGATAAAAGAAAAAAGAGAACCACTCAGAAACCCCCCTCCAGCAGGCTCCAGGCACCCACTCACTCACTTCCATTCACTCTCACACACAGCAACCTCAACTACTGCTCCCCAGACACTGAGGAAAACAAAAACAAAAACTTTAAAATAAAACTTGCACTGACCTATCTCTAAGCTCCTCCTCTGTCTCTCACCCCAGCTGCTTAGGCCAGCCTCTGGCGAGAGGAACCTTCTTAAATACTCTCAGCCCAACCCCTCACCAGCCAACAGCAAAGGCCTGAAGCAGGCCTGACCAGAGTCATCGAGAACAACTGCTTGGATTGAATCCAGACTAACTTGACAATTTCTTCTGATTGACCCTTCCTGCTGTAAACCCACTCCCCATGTCACCCATAGGGTCCCCGTCTGCCAGGAACAGAATTTCCTGGAGATCAGTAGTGCAGTAGGAGGGGAAAGGCAGGAAAGTTAAATTTTGCCATTGGAAAATTTCATCTGGATCCAACTATTTATCTTTACAGTTCCATGACTGTTACAAATTATTTGGGCTCTATTGTATGTGTGATTTGTAAAGCAAGAAGATTAAAAAAATGTAAATATACAATGCAGATTCCTGTGATCTGCATCTATATTGGCCCCCTTTCTGCCTTGAAGATAGTACCCAAGTGATCAATAGTGGATCAAATGTTCAATAGAATTATACTGTTGAATACTTTGGAAAATACTGTTAATTGTTACCTGCATAATCATCTATCCCATAATCTTCTGTTGGGTCTTCTATTGGACTTGAGCGTACCCGTTCAGCTTTTGGAAAATCATTTCTTTGGGAGTATGGCTGAGTGGATGTCCCATAAAGTACTAAAGACCATTCTTTCAATTTACCTAGGAGAGACATAGTGGAAAAATGATGTGTGCCAAATATCTCTATTTTCTGTTTTGGTTGTATCATCAATCAAATGAAAGATGTAGAGTGAGTTATATTACAGTTATTGCTGAGAACAATAACAACACCGATTGGATACAGACTAAATTTTCTGCTAATGGAAGGAGAAATTTAATTTCTGCCAGTTCCCCCTTCCTGCTGCATACCCCCCATTTGCAATTCTGGAGGGTCCCCTGTCCACCAGAAGCAGCATTTTGGGGAGTTTAATGGGCTGCAGTGGAAAGGGGGAATCAGGAAAGTGCTGTTATATTGACTCAAGTGCCTTCTGTCAGCAGAAGAGTAAGTCTGGATTCAGCCCATAATAACTATCCTTGTGACCTGGTCTCACAAAAGAATAACGGCAATACTTGATACTCCAGTAAGGATAGTTGGGAAAAAAACTAATAGGCCGTGCAATAATATTATAAATGATGTATCGATATTCTTTAAAAAGTGGCCACATTTATTCAAACAGTACTAACCTTTTTATCTTTCATCTTTTCTCAGCTCATTTTTTTCTTGTGAGGCATTGGATATATGAACCCATGTAACATACTTAAAAGATCCTATATTGTTACATCCTTACTATGAAAAGGGTGAGGAAATTGCTGTTGCAACTGGTCAAATTCATGTCTTAAATATTTCCTAAATATTGAACATATCATTTCTCATAAGACTTTTTCTAACATGTGACAAGGAATGATAGGGAGTCAGAGATAAAAAGACCATGTCCACCCATACATGTTTATCACTTGATGATTGCAACATCGCAGTAGTACAATGATTTCCAGGAGTCAAAGGATCATCACAGATCAACAACACATAGAAGTTCTGTATCAAACTCAGTACTTTCAGGGGAGATAATTCAGAGATTAGCTATGAATAACCAAGTGCTAAATAAGTAAATGAAAATATATTCGGATTTCTTGGTTCAGCTTGTAGAGGCTACAGATGATTTTCGCAGTTTCCCAGGCTACTGTTGTCTGGAAAATTTCATAATCTACACTAGGGCAACCTTGTTGGGCATAGCTCAAGACTTTGTGGCCACTATGACAACATCAAGTATGTCAACAGCTTCACAAACGATGGTCATGCATTTAATTTGATGTCTTCAGGATACTTCTTTGACACCTTTATTGAACCCATTTCATTCATCAGGGCATGGATTTGTGGGACTCTGAAACTCTGCAGGGGTAGGGGATCAGTGAGAATGGCCTGCTCCTGGCAGACAGAGCAAATTTATTTTTGGAGAACACAAGGTAGCAGTGTTATCAAGCGCTTTTTTCCAGGTTCAGCTGGTGAGTTGATTTAGGATTTAGCAAACATTCTTGCCTTAGTAACCATCCTTTATGCAAAGAATTCAGGATGAGGCTGCACTTGACAATGGCTCCAAAACTGCAGGCAGTGCAAACTACTGGAGCTTCCTGACAAGGACAAGTCATAGGGAATGGAAAATAAGATGCTTGGCTTAGTTAAACTGGTTGCCTATTTGCTTCCAAATCCAGTTCAAATGTTTGTGATCATGTTTATACGTATTTCACACAATGTCGTCTCCCATATGTTTTTCCTCGTTTCTCTTTTGTCCAAATAAAATATGTAAGGGAAAGAATGATAGGATTCATACCTGGAGTTTTGACATTTCTCAGCTGTGATGGGGTATCATAAATTTCTAGGATCCAGTCACCTCCTGCTTTTTCACCCCAGCAATGAGTAGTCATGAAATCCCAGTTTTTGAACCCTTCCATGGAATGGTCAAATAACCTTAAAAAAAAGCAATAACAATATAAATGAACAAATAAAAATTAAAACGTAAACATGCATGACAAGAGTTGCACCTACCTGTAACTGTTGTTCATCCAGTGATTTACTGTACAGTCACACATCTGGGATCTGTGCAGGCCTGCCATGGTAGAAGCTTCCAAAGATTTCCAAAGCCCTAGAGAGTGCTTTCTCTGCCCAAATGATAATATAATAGGAGGGGAATCCAACACTGTCCCGATGCATTGGGTGAGGGACAAGGAGGATTTGTCCCAACTAACCATGAGGCCAAGATAATCAAAAACCCCAATCCTAACTTGATGTGTGAATTTAGGATGTCGCAGGAAGGAGCAGCAAATAACTAGTCATCCAAATACGGGAAAAAACTGCATTCCAGGATCCTTAATTGTGCAATCATGGGTGTTAGGTACTTGGTGAACACTCTTGGGGCAGTGACCAGCCCACAGAGCAGGACAGTAAATTGGAGATGTTTAACACCACAAGGAAAATGGAAATATTGCCTAGAGGTTGGGGCAATAGAAATATGAAAATATGCAACTTTAAGATCCAAAAACAGCAAACCACTGTTGTTATTTGTAACAACAGCAAAACTTCAGTCAAGGAAACCATTCAAAATTTCAAAACTGAAAGGACAACATTTAGGTTTCTAGAAACCAAGAAATACCTACAATAGAAAACATCCTTGATGTAAGGGCAGAACCAGTTCAATTGCAGTTTTAACAAACAAGGTCCAACAAGGGTTGTGGAGGCAACTAAATATGGGGAGGGGGGAGATAGAAAACTGTAAGAAATATACCAGCTATCCATAGTGAGAAAAGATCAGGCTGACAAAAAATTGCATAACCTGTTATAGAATGGCTTCTCTAGTGCCTAGGGTTGGCCAGCTCCTGGTTAGGAAATACCTAGAGATTTTGGGGGTGGACCTTGAGGAGGGTGGGGTTTGGGGAGGGGAATGACCTCAATAGGGTATAATGCCACAGAGCCCATCTTCCAAAGCAGTCATTTTCTCCAGGTGAACTGATCTCTGTTGCCTGGAGATCAGTTGTAATAGCGGGAGATCTCCAGCCACCACCTGGAGGTTGGCAACCCTATTAGTGTCCCATCCTTAAATAAGGGAAGTAGTCAGAAAGGCTGCTCCTGGAGAGGCTAACACCCATTGGTATATTGAGATATGTCTTTAGGCCATTGTTTGGAGTAGCAGCCCTTATTATGCTGCTGCTGGAAGGTGAATTGTGTAGGGTGGGACTTGGTGAAATTGACCCTGGGTGTGACAAAGCCACTTCCAGTACCTGGAGCACAGTCTGGGTTTTTTTTAATGGATGGCAGGGGGCTATATCTCCTGGACTGTGCGGATCACCTGTTTTTTTTCATGTACTCAACAGCATCATCTGTTTGCATGCTAAAAAGGGTATCACCCTCAAAGGGAAGCCCTTCAGGTTTCCCTCTGGAGTGGTTGGAAAGGGCAACTGAATGCAGTCAATCATGGTGTCTAAGGATTACAGAGGAGGCCATGCTCCTATTGGCAGAATCCAGTGGTTGGCAGTATTAATTTGCTTCTTGGAGAGGCCAGGAACTCTCCCCTCCTATCATTTGAGCATTTGGGCTGGAAGGCTGATTGGAGGGGATCCTCTGGAAAATCTTTCTACTACTACTACGGCATACCTGCACAGATCTGAGATGTAGGTCTGCACAGCGATCACAGTGATGAACTTCCATTCTTATAAGTTTCACATTATCATTTTTAAGTAATCTGTGCAGTTTCTGACATCCAGACATATAGTAGTACTATATATTGCAATTATAATATTGTTGTTGCTAGAACATAAGAATAGCCCAACTGGATCAGACTAGCAGTTCATCTAGTCAGTTTTGCACAGTAACCAACCAGTTTCTCTGGAGAGCCAACAACAGAGCATAGATGCCAAGGCCTTCACCTGCTATTGTTTCCTGGCACTTGTATTGACAGGTTGCTATATGACTGGTGATAGGTTTGATGGCTTATTCGTGCCCAAAGTAAGGCACGAAGGATGCTGTGGAAAGGGGATTGGAAGGAATGTTATGCAAGGGTACTAACAGCTGCTGCCACACTCATGGGAATATCTGCTTATGCTGTTATACTTAGGCTCAATTCTATCAGCAGGTATCCTAAGTCACAGAACATGCATATTTGAAATCACTGTGCTTGTGTCTTAGAATGTTGGAAAAAGAAACCATTTCTGTGCTTGTGTAGAGCTTTGTTTACAAAGTGTTCCAGTTCACTCTAAACTAGCAGCTGGACTTGTAAGTGATCCTGACATGTATGGCTAATGGAGCATGAAGGGGAACTAGTATTCTTAAGCTTCAGAGTGCTTTTCTGAGCTTTGCACCTGCAGATAATTCAACACACTATTCTTTGAACAGCTGTTCTTCATAAGGGCTCCAGTGACAGCTTACAGACTGGAAGAAGTAACCACTAAGGAATTCAGGACAACAATCTTTCAGTCAAATCCTTGTTACCCTACCTTTCTGCGGAGGTAAACCCAAATATTCTCAACAATCTGGAACAGATAAACACTATGAAAACTTCCTCAACTGTTAAGTTACTGTAGTCATTTCTCTCAAAATTTGAGAGGACATGCCAAGTCTTGAAAAATGTCCAGATCAGTAATGTTTTTTTTCCTATAGCCTCCCATGCTTTTCTATTCACAGGGTATTGGAAGAGAAACTAGTATTAAGGAAAGATACAGATTTTCTGTATAAATAATGAGACGCTCAACAAGTACAGCACAGATGTTATTTCACTTAACTCAGATTTCCAGCTCTTTAAAGTAGCTTAGTCCCAGAACCTACACTCAGAGGTTCATGTGTATACCCTGGTGCCTAAATCTAGGAAGTATGGAAATTCTCCCGTCTTCCTTCCCTTTTCTCACCATGGAATTACTTCACAGTGCTTAAAGCAATTCTCTCACAATACTTGGGCCAGGAATGCCTCTCTCCTCAGAGATGAGTTCTCCCCCCACCTCCGTGACTAGAGTAGGGACCTTTTTTTCCTCCCAAACTCTCTGTTTCATCACTCTTCTGGTTTTTCCCCCAGTCACACTAGGCACAACCCATAACACCAGAACCCAGAGTAAAAAAAAACCCTTTATTCCCAGCAGCTTAGAGTCTTCTCTCTTAAGCTTCACCTACTCCCTGTATGTCCCTCTCACATACAGTCACTGACAGACATTAACCCTTAGTCTGTCACACCCCATTCGTTATTACAATTATTGATCCAAGTATAAAAGTAAGGGCAGTTGATCATATTGAATCTGTTATTGTGGAAGGTAACTAGCCAGCAGCATTTCACACAGTGGCCTAGATTCAGTAATAAACAAGTGGAAGCAAAAACAGACGTGGAGCAGTTCTGCTTGTGTAAGATGTTGTGCAATACCTAGCAATTTCCTCCCTATATCTTATTGTGCCCAAAATTGCTTGCACAGGCAGAAAAGCAGTTCAGGATATGATATGCTTAATTTAGCACTAGGGGCCAGACGTGAAATTTTTTTCACACTTCCGCTTACAAAACGGGCCCACCACATATGTAAACCTTGTACTGGATCCAAGACAGATATCACTACCAAAGAAGAATGTTAACAGGTCAATCTTCCTGAAGTGTTGATTCATTCAACCATTGTGCTTGGAAGGAGCAGAAGGAAGGGCTTTGGTTATATACAAGCAACCATGGATCCTGTTTGCTTCATAGTCACTCTGTTCTATGTGATCTGTGTGCCTCACTGAGGGGTGGTATCCTTTATACAACTTTCATTGATTTTCAGTCAGCATTTGATCTTATCCCACAACTAGACTATGGGGTAAATTTGAGGAGTCCAATATAGACAGATGGCTATAATTTTTATCTGATGCCTATATGAAAACACTTTGCTATGGGTAAATTGTAACCAGCCTCTGTTCCTACTTATAATGACGTCATACAGGGCTGCATTCTAGCACTCACTGTATTCAATTTTTTACATTAAGTCAATGGTTAAAGTTTACCTAACCCCAGCTTTCATCCCCCAAAACTGGCCTTTAGACAGCTTTCAACTTTACTTTATGCAGATAATGCACTACTGCACTCTCATAGCAATATGGGTTTAAGGCATATGCTGAAGGCTCTTGCATTGTATTGTGATAATGATGTCTTGACCATTAACTACAGCAAGTCCAAAATCATTGTGGTATTTTCTCAGTTTATTTACTGGACAGAAAGGGAAAATACTGGATTGTCCAGTTTCCACCTGGTAATCCTACTTTCACATATTGTATGTTCGTCAATTAATGTTAAAATAATCACCAAGAACTAAATGCCATGCCAAATTCACTGAATACCCTTGGGCCACATACATACATACATACATACATATCAGAACACAGGTGAGACAGGAAAGATTTAAAATGGAATTTAAAATCATCACAGTGTCAAGACTGGAACACTTAGACCATGCCGAGAAGTATGAAAACTGGATCAAAATTTATACTGGGGCATTAGTTAACTCTCCTCAAAATCTAACCCTCCATTTTCATTAACACAATTATTAAGACTCTAACAGGAAAAAATACTGATAATCTGTAACAGCAGTAAATATTCAGATCTCTTCTGTACTCTGGTGTGTGACTCTCTATTATAGACATCAGAGAGGTCAGAGAGATACAGAGTGAAAACTGACTTGCAAGATTCCCTCACACACACCCCCAACTGCTATGCCATGGTGCACCCACGAAGAAATGTACATTTCCTTGGGTGACTTTAACACAATTCATTGTGAGAATCTCAGAATACACATATGAGATTCTTGAGGAGGTGGGGATATTATGGGCTCCGACTAGACCCTGGTAATCCTGGGACACCCCCCACATGGTGTACAGGGCCAAAGTTGGTGTGCAGGGATTGCACAGTGCCATGTAGCCAGGGGTGACATGTGTTACCTGGCATCCATGTTGGTTGTGCAAGGCTGAGGTGAAATGACAGGGTTTGAACAGCAAAAGGTGAGCCATACCCTCCTGGGAAAGGAATGTTTGCAGCCGCAAAGACAAAGAAGACCAAGATAAGCTGTTTGTATTTCTATACTTCTTCCTGCAGTAGGATGCTCACGCCCTGTCAAATCCTGCTGTCCATTCAAATGTTCCCTTAATCCCATCTAGGTTCCGACCAAGCCCCTCTATGATTCACTTTCTGGACCCCACCTTAAACTCCAAGTCTATCACTCAATGCTCAGAAACTTAATGCCTAGTATCCAGCCATCATTTTATGATGTTCTTATTTTCTGCACCCAATTAATTCTATTGCAGGCAATCAGGCCTTTTGTCACTAGCAATGTGCAGACATTGCCAGTCATAGCCTCCAGCTACATTAAGGGGTACAACTATAGCCCCATCGGCAACTGTCAAGTTGCTAACACTTCCTGGATCCAAAGTGTAAAGCCACAATACCATGCGTGTGTATTGTTTTCCTACCTAGCTAGTAGCGCTGGTCATTGCTAAGCTTTCTCTGCTGCTGCCATTCTGAACCTAGTTCTGCAGGAAGGTAACTATAACCCACTTGGGACTCTTAAAACTCTACTCTCTTAGCCCTTTTGTGTGTTGGAAATTCTTTGTGTGTGTGTGTGTGTGTTTTTACCCTATTTGATTAACCTTTTCAATAAAATACTTAAAATTCATAAAACGTTTCTTTTTTGGGTTCTTCCATTTAGTTTGCTCACCTGGGCTGAATTGGTTCAAAAGATTCCCACACCAACCTCTTGCATAGCTCTATCTAGTCTACAGCTAATTTCCCCCAACAAACGGAGACCCCACTGTGCTTGGAGTAACAGGGAGTCAAAAAAATTCTCAGCTGCTCCTATGCTCTTGCCTACCAAACACAAGCTGATCCTAGCCCTGAGCAGGAGGATATGACTGGGTGTGGAAGAGTGCAACAGATAGAGAAAAATGGATGAAACAATGCTACAACTAATGAATACATTTTTTAAAATGAAACAAGGTATAGCAAAAATTATAACAAAAAACTCTTTCCCTAGAGTTGTACTGTTAGCTTCTATTCTTATTTGGGAATGAAATATATACAAATGTTTTTCATTAAAACTTACTGCCTCATCAACTGTCTTCTTGCAATATTGATCCTGTGTCACTTCCTCTATATTCTCTAACAATCTCACCACTCAAGGCAGTATTAAAATTTAATGCTCCCAATACTAAAGATTATAAGGTTACTCATTGTGACAGGGGACCTCAGATTTCCAAAGTATTTTTACTCTCTGTATAATACATGTACGCTGTTCATTTTTGTTTAAAAATGAATAAAGATTAAAGCTGTTTAAAGCTTTGACCAGATGAATAGTTTAATGTGATTACTATACCTGTTAGCCAAAAGCTGAGACCTTGTTCCAGAGGGAGATGTCAAATAAATTGCCAGGTCACCCCGTCGTGGGTGCATTATAGTGATACGCACAACAACATGTTCCAGGTAGATCACTTGGTGATTGGGATTATCTGCACAGCCTGTGGCTTTATAAATTGAGCGAACACCATTATCTGGTCCATTACGAATGCTATCTGGTCGTATTGTTCTGTTTAAAAAACAACAATATGGTAAGTGGTGAATAAAAGATAACATTTGTTGTTATAACTAACTTTATGCATGAATATATATATATATATATATATATATATATATATATATATATATATATATATATATATATAATTTTGGTGATTCAGAAATGAATAGATTTATCATATGTTTTATTAAACTGTCTGGCTATCTTTCCAAAGTTTTGCTGTATTCTGCTTTCTGTTCTTTGAAGTGTATGTCAGTAGTACTACTAAGAATTATTACATGAATAAAATAATTAATTAAAATATATTTTAGTTAAAAATAATTATGGGTTCCAGAATACATTTAAAATTATTTCAAATTTTTGTAGTAAAAGTAATATATGTTTTAGAAGTAACTTGCTCCTAATCTAAAAATATGTGATGACACAAGGACGTCATAAACTACCATACATACTTCTAGAACTTATCACTGCAATTTCATTATCACTCATGAAAAGAGTCATTTACTTCCAAGTTCTCAAAAGAAGAGATAGAATGGATAGAACAACACCAATGGACTAATATTATTGTTCACACATATTTATTACAACAAGAAAATATCAGAAAAGGCTTAGTCAATGCATATCAAATGATGATAACAACTTTTACATAGTAATTTGGTCATCTGAATCAACTATAATATATTAACTGTATTGGTAGCTTTCTTATCATGTGAATGCAGTATTTGTCCAGGGAAAAAAGCTTATCTAATCTAAAATAAAGCTAACACCTGATGCCTCCAAAGAATGGAGGAGGCTGATGGAATCAAAGGCAATCTGCCTCAATGCTGCTTATCAAGAGACCATAAGAAAACAACTGGGTACAATCTGAGTATTCCTTATCCAAAAATCCAATATCCAAAACTTTTTGAGCGCCCACAAAGGGTAATAAAATGGCATGTGTGCAGGCTGGTCATATCAATGGCAGGTTCCCCACAATACTCCACATGCACAAAATTATTAAAAATATTGTATAAAATTGTCGAAGGCTTTCACGGTCAGAGTTCATTGGTTCTTGTAGGTTATCCGGGCTGTGTAACCGTGGTCTTGGAATTTTCTTTCCTGACGTTTCGCCAGCAACTGTGGCAGGCATCTTCAGAGTAGTAACACTGTCCTTCAGTGTTACTACTCTGAAGATGCCTGCCACAGTTGCTGGCGAAACGTCAGGAAAGAAAATTCCAAGACCACGGTTACACAGCCCGGATAACCTACAAGAACCATTGTATAAAATTACCTTCAGGCTATGTGTATAAGGTGTACATAAAACATAAATGAATTTCATATTTAGAATTGGGTCACATCCCCATATTCAGAATATGGAGAAACAGAATGGTTTCCAATTGGCAAAGGTGTTAGACAAGGATGTATTTTATCTCCCTACCTCTTCAATCTGTATGCAGAACATATTGTTAGGAAAACTGGATTAAATTTAGAGGAAGGTGGAGTGAAAATTGGGGGGAGGAACATTAACAATTTGAGATATGCCGATGATACTACATTACTGGCGGAAAATAGCGAGGACTTGAAACTACTACTGCTGAAAGTTAAAAGAGAAAGTGCCAAAGCAGGACTGCAGCTGAACATCAAGAAGACAAAAGTAATGACTACAGGAGAATTACACAACTTTAAGGTTGACAATGAGGAAATTGAAATTGTTGAAAACTTTCTATTCCTTGGTTCCATCATCAACCAAAAGGGAGACTGCAGCCAAGAAATCAGAAGGAGATTGAGACGGAGAAGGGCAGCCATGAAGGAGCTAGAAAAGATTCTTAAGTGTAAGGATGTGTCACTGGCAACCAAGATCAGGTTAATTCATGCCATCGTATTCCCTATTACTATGTTTGGGTGTGAGAGCTGGACAATGAAGAAAGTGGATAGGAAGAAAGTAGATTCCTTTGAAACTTGGTGTTGGAGGAGAGTGTTACGGATACCCTGGACCGCCAAAAAATCAAATCAGTGGGTTTTAGATCAGATCACGCCTGAACTGACCCTAGAAGCTAAAATGACTAAACTGAGGTTGTCGTACTTTGGACATATTATGAGAAGAGAAGAGTCACTGGAAAAGACAATCATGCTAGGAAAAGTTGAAGGCAGCAGGAAAAGAGGAAGACCCAACAAGAGATGGATTGATTCTATAAAGGAAGCCACGGCCCACAATTTGCAAGATCTGAGCAAGGCTGTTAAGGATAGGACACTTTGGAGGACATTGATTCATAGGGTCGCCATGAGTCGGAAACGACTTGACGACACTTAACACCCACCCCCCAAGATATCTCATTATGTATATGCAAACATTCCAAACTAAAAAAAAAAAAAAATTTCTGAAATCTGAAACACTTCTGGGCCCAAGCTTTTCAGATAAGGGATACACAATTTGTTTGACCTAAAGTGGCTTATGCTGCTACTTTATATATCTTGAATCCAAGATTTAACAGGAGCTCCTTAGCACATGTGCTGCGGTGGAGTCTGATCTGGAGAACCGGGTTTGATTCCCCACTCCTCCACATGAGCAGCGGAGGCTAATCTGGTGAACTGGATTTGTTTCCCCACTCCTACACACGAAGCCATCTGTGTGACCTTGGGCAAGTCATTCTCTCTCAGCCTCATCTACCTCACAGGGTGTCTGTTGTAGGGAGGGGAAGGGAAGGTGATTGTAAGCCGGTTTGATTCTTCCTTAAGTGGCAGAGAAAGTCAGCATATAAAAACCAACTCTTCTTCTTCTTCTAATCTACTATCCTAAACTGATTGCTGGCCTGGAATTTTCATGATGGTATTTGATTAGTTCTTCTACCTTCAAGCAGTTTTAAATTATTGATTATTAAATTAGTGGGTTTTATGTATTGCATGCTTTTTACTGTATTTTATTATTATTTATTGTCTGATTCTGCTGCTGTCAGGTCTAAGTCCAGGGCTGTCTCACCCTCCATCTCTAGGGTCACCTTTAGTTGGGCCAGTGTCCTGGGAAAGAGCCTCAGAATAGAGGAAGAGAAGGGGGCTCCTCTTCACCCAATTTCCCCACTCTGCTCAGCCATTTACCTATTCTCTGCTGCCTTGGAATGGGTCTGCTCCCCCCCAATTGCTCCTGGGCATGCCCTTTAAATGCTGCCCCAAGGAAGGGCCAACCCTGGATTCAGCCTATCCTCCCTCCCCAATCCAGCCCTGGGGACTGACAAGCCCCTGGGCCCATGGATGCTTGCCTTGGAGCTGTGAGCTCATTGGCCCTTCCCCCTGGACTTCTTTAAATAGCTGGCTGCCCTGTTCAGCCTCCTCTAAGAAGGTCAGTGCTGCTGAGCCTGCTGCTGAATGCTGGCTGGGCTCCTTCAAGCCGGCCAACTTCTGAGTAGACTCTGCCAAGGTCAGGCCCTGCAGCAACCTGACAGGCCCCTTCCCAGCTGTGGGGCTTGCTGGCAAAGCGTGCCTTTGATGGGGCTTGCAGTCTCCAGGGGTAAGTGTGGTGGTGTTGCCCCCGTACATTTACATTGTAAACCACCTTGAGTTCCTATAAGGTAGAAAGGTGGCTAATAAATGTTTTAAATAAAATTTGTACAAATGGGCTCCTTGCCTGTTTTCTTCAAACTGGTTTAGCTGGTAGAGTATTAAAGTCTCCCAACCAAGCCTCTCCTTTTGGAATATTGGAGGGGAGTAACTAGCTTGTTGCACCAGTTTCCCCAATGGTGGTGCTCACCAAGGAGACTGTGCACTTTCCAAACATCAGTTTAAGGGAAGCTGGCAGGAAACCAAATGTACAAACACAACCTACAGCAAAATATTTTCCACCTAGCATTTGATTATCCAGAATACTCAGTTAACTGGTACTTCCTAGAGGCCAAGCGCCTCCCCTCAGCCACCGTACTCCTCTGTGTGCTCCAGCTGGCCAGCTTGATGTCATCCTTGGGTGCCTCCTTCTCTCTGTTGGGAACGGGCTCTGCTAGAGGTCTGCTGGATAGCTGGCCTGCTTGTCTGCCTGTCAGTTTTGGACAGCTCTGTCAGTTTTGGGAGATGGCCCCTGCAAATTCTTCTGGGAATGGGCAGGGATCAGCAATACACTTGAGTATCTGGAACATTTTATTAACTGGAAACATCAATTCCCAGTGAATACCAGATTTTTTTTAAATTCCAAAATTTACCAATTATTAAGGGAACTAAAATATTTAAAATTTGGAAAAAAGATATTTTAAACTACTTGTGGAATAAAGGAAAACATAGAATAGCATATACCATATATACTCGCGTATAAGGGAGCGGCCTGGGGCGGCCTCCTGCAGCTGCAGGAAGGCTGCCCTGGCCCCCGCCGGGCTGCACCATAGCTTCTCGCTGCCGGGAGCGGCCTCCTGCAGCTGCAGGAAGGCTGCCCCGGCCCCCACCGGGCCGCGCCGCTGCTTCCCGCCGCCAGGAGCGGCCTGGGGCGGCCTCCTGCAGCTGCAGGGAGGCTGCCCCGGCCCCCGCCGGGCCGCACCACCGCCGCCGGGCCCGCGCCGCTTGCTGCCAGGAGCTCTGTCAGGTAAGCCTGCGGGGGGGAGGGGTTATAAGCCAACCCTCGGCTTATACGCGGGTGCCTAATTTTTCCCCATTTTTGGGGAGAAATTAGGCACCTCGGCTTATACGCGGGTTGGCTTATACACGGGTATATACGGTAATAATTTGATTCAATTAAGAGAGACAGGAGGTTTAGGGTTACCAGATTTAAAAATGTATTATGAAGCATCATGTTTTACATGGCTGAAGTCTTGGATTATGTTAGAGAATATTAAAATATTAGAACTAGAGGGTTATAATTTACGTTTTGGATGGCATGCTTATTTATGGTATGAGAAAGAAAAGGTTAATAGAGAGTTTAGTATTCATATTATTAGAGCCGGATTATTTCAAATTTGGAAAAAGTATAGAAGGATTTTAGAAAGTAAAACTCCGGGGTGGATTAACCCAGTAGAAGCTTATATGAGAAGAAGAACCAGTTTGAATTTAGAATTGGATATATATAGAAATATGATTGAATGGAAAGAAGGGAAATGGGTTTTAAAAAGTAGGGAAAAACTTGATATTAAGGACTGGTTTTTATATTATAGGTTAAGAGATATATTTAATAAAGATAATCAGCTTGGATTTAATAAAAATAAATCTGAATTAGAGAAAATATTAATAAAAGGACTGATAGGTAGAATGTATAAACTAATAATGGTAACTAATTTAGAACAAGAAAGAATTAAACCAGTTATGATTAAATGGATGAAGGAGTTAGGATTTAATATCGACCTGGAAATATAGGAAAATTTATGGAAGACAGAATTAAATTTACAATAACCAACGAGATCCAAGAAAATTTATATAAAATGTTTTATAGATGGCATATAACCCCAGTGATGATTTCTAAAATGAATAGCGGAGATACGGGATTATGTTGGAAATGTGGAAAGGAAATAGGTACATATATGCATGTATGGTGGTTTTGTAAAAAAATTAAAAATTTTTGGATAAAAGTACTGAGGGAAACGAACAATTTGATCATGGGTAGAGTAAAAAAAAAAACCAGTATTTTGTTTATTGGGAATACCACCAAAAAATATGAGTGACAATGACAGGGTCATCTGCCAATATAGTTTTCCTGCTGCAAGAATTGTGATAGCCAAAGTTTGGAAGCAAGCGAATAAACCTTCAATTAATATCTGGAGAGAGAAATTATGGATGTATATGAGGATGGCCAAATTAATGGAATTCCTACATGGAAAAGATATGGAAGAGTTTAAACAAATATGGTTTAAGGCCGCCTCATATTGGGATAAATTGGCAAAAATGAACTTTATAGCTTTAATTAACTAGTTATAGAAATTATAGTAATTTTATATCTTTGTGTTATTAAAATAATAAAAACTGTTTAGACACTTCTCGGAAGTCGGGTGAAGGGTCACTTTTTTGGTGGGTGGAGGGGGAAGGGGTATCTTTTTGAATTATGGAATTTAGTAATCAAGATTGTATTAACTAAGGTATATAGATACCCTTCTGTATTTTGTATTTTGTATTTTTTTTCTTTTTTTTGTTCGTATTTTCTTTTAGGTTAATTTCATTGCATCTATTTTTGTTTATTTTTTGTTAAAAAAATCAATAAAAATTTATTTAAAAAAATACCAGATTTTTTCCTGTATGACATACAACTGTAATATGTCAGCAAATGTTTTCAGTAAGTATTACTTTATTTGACGATCTGTGTTCTCAACACACACATGCTGGGGAGGCACAGTTGTCCACTTTTCTGCTTCCATCACCATAGCTTCAGCATCCATTAATCCAAAGCCATATAGGTGGCTAACTGAAATATAAGCAAAATTGTTACAATCACAAAATAATTCTTTGTCCTTTAGATAATACAATAGTATTACAGTCACTTCCTTTAGTCCTAATTCTTGTGACTCAAACATGCCTTGTTTCCAAACCAGAGATGGAAAGGCCTGGGGAAAAACTGGAAAAAATCAGGAAACAAACTCTTTTTCCAATTAATTTTGGTGAGCACTGAAAAAGAACCTGCTATGAAAATTTATCTTTTGGAATGAGTCAAATGCTTTTACAGATAAGGTTTACCCACTTAAAATGTGTGGTATGAAGATTTTTATGTCAGACATTCTACAGCATTATGTACAAGCAGAAACCTGCAAGGTCTTGCAGGGGGCACCTCATATTTCCCTCCCCCACTATTTCCTCTTCTTCTTCACTGAAAACCCCCATAGCCTCTCCCCTTTTTGCTGCTTCTTTTCCCACCCACTAGCCATCCTACTTTTATCTGCCCTTGTCTTCAGTTTATCTTCCTTCATTCCCCCGGCACCGTGTATCCAGGAAAACTATGGACTAGTTGCATGGTGGTGACACCTGGGCCAAATCCAGTTACACAGTGGGGAACCTGCAAGGACTCACGGGGGGTGGGGGGCTTATTTTCACCAGTATTCCTTTCCCCCCACTATTTATTCTTTCCCTTCTCCTAGCAACTCTCGTGTGAACATATTTCCCTGCTTCCTTTTCTCCTTCCCACCACCCACCCACCTATTTTTTATCTGTCCCCATCTTCAGCTATATTTATTGTTTACTCGTTTCATTTATACCCTGCCTTTCTGTGATAGTTAGGATGCCTTACCTCTTCTAGGCCTCAAGAGACTTCCAAATTGACCTTTGAAAAACTCACTTCAGCCCTCAGCATACTTTAGCCTGATTAACTATGTCTGCATTTCTGAAGAACAGCTATCTGTGTAACACTGAGTTCAAAATGTTTCCTAGTGAGAAACAGCATTGTTCCTTGTTTCTTTGCAAATATAAACATAACAACATGTTTTGAGAACATCCACTGATTTTTATTGATTTTCATCTACAAAAATGAAGGATTTTTGAGAGGGAAAGAAAAAAAAATGATGCCAAAGAGATTGATCTGACTTAACCATGCTTGCTCCTGCTTGTTCCTTGTCCTGCCATTTTTTAAAATAAAATGTTTAAAAGGATGCAATGTTTTGAGCCCATTTTATTTTTATTTTTATCTCTTTTCAACAGATAAAGGCCAACTAGCTCAGGTTACCAGGTGACTAGCTCTTGCTCCTGCACTATCATGTCTCCCCAAACGAGACATCTGTGAGAGCTGGTAACCCAGACAGTAGGAACTACAATGGGGACCCAAAGCAGCTTACATCATTCTCCTCTCCTCCATTTTATCCTCACAACAATCCTGTGAGGTACATTAGACTGAGAATGTGTAACTGGCCCAAGATTACCCAGTGAGCCTCCACAGCAGAGTGGTACTTCAAACCTGGGTTTCCCAGATCCTAGTGTGAAACTACACCACATTGGCTTTTGTTGTATGATTGCTGTTGAACAGTAGAAGTAGCACTCCTGGGTGAGTCATGCAAGTCACATGGTATCAAGTTGCTTAGTGTTTGCTGCCATGCCTGGCCCAGACTAGTCTTCTCTCAAAGGCCAAAACAGCCCTGGAAAGGGCCCTGCCCCTCTCACTGCCTTTAATTGACAAAAACCAAGCTACAGGCACTTATTCTATTATTGGGTGTGTGTGTTAATCTCCCATGTTTTTTATTTCTAATTTTTCTGCAAACCTGGAACTTTTTTCAGGTTTGCAGAAAGATCTTTCTTGCCTGCTCACGGCCACCATCACTGGATTTAAGTATCCACATATTTGGCCACATTGAGAATCAGATATGCTGATGTTCTGTAGACATATACAATATTTGCAATGACAATTATTTGTAAAAGCTATATGTCACCTTTCCAGAGGCCTGCTTGAAGTGGCACACTAAGTAAAACTATACGATAACATAATAACAGCATAAAATTGTTAATAAACAAGCCATAAACAAGACAGGTTATTTAATTTTCCATTTAAATATGATAATTGAAACCATATTTAGTATACTATGTGTGTATTATTACATTGTTTTCACTGCTAAAAGTTTAACTTTAACTGCTGCTAGTGCAACTGTGACTGTATGAGACGATTTCTGTCCAAATAATATATATATTTTTTTGCTTACTACAAAATTTGATTTCTATTTTCAGTCTCTCACATAGCAAAAACAAAGATATATGCAGTAAGCTCTTTGAGACAGAAGCCTGACTTTTTAGAGTAGCAAGTGCAAAATCACTATTTACATTGCTAAATACATTCAAATGTTCTCATTGTTTTAATAATTTTTACTCATAAAATTGAACATTTGGAGCTGGTAGTCTTGTATGAATGCAATGATTATCCTTATTTCACTACACTTTTCAAACAATTTGCAGAAGAAACAACCACTACTCTGCCAACTGAAAACAATTATTTAAGAAGTCTAATTTTTCATTCCAGAGAAAGATTATTAGCCAAGGTTTTAGCTCCTATGCTAATTTCCCATGACTGATAACAGTGTTTCAAAGCTTGGGAGCAGGAATGAGTAGGAGTAAAATGTAATCCGCCCTTTTAAAAATGTGTTGACATATAACTACTTTTTCCCCTTGAAAAACATTTCCCTCCAAATCAAAACAGTCCATGGTGCTGTTAAGGACTTCCATGTGGAAATGTTCGAGACAGCTGATATTTGGCTGTCTGCAATGCTTACACTTCAAAGTCCCTGATCAAATGGGTTTGACCAGCAGCTGCAGGTACAGAGACAGGCCCATCATTTTCACAGACTAAATAATAACAATTTGGGAAAACATTATAGAGTTGATAAAAGTAGCTGATCCTCTGGAAAAAAAAGTGTTCACCCACTGTTCCCATACCATTAAAACATTTTCTCTGTGTATAAATGTCTAGTTAGGCTCCTAAACAGCATAATATGGGGTAAGACATGCCTTTTCAGTATAGGGTTGCTGGGGGCTGGAGATCTCCTGGGATTACAACTGATCTCCAGGTTACAGAGATCAGTTCCCCTGGAGAAAATGGTCATTTTGCAAGGTGAGAACTGTGGCATTATACCTCACTGAAGCCCCTCCCCTCCCCGAACCCCACCCTCCTCATGCTCCACCCACACAATCTCCAGGTATTTCCCAACCCGGAGCTGGGAACCCTATTTCAGTATGATGTTAGATTTGTAATTACCTTCATATTTTCTTTGGAAAGAAAGAGAGGAGGGCATATACCTCTGCAGTCTGTAAATTACAGAGCACTATCTGAAAGGGCTTGAGGAAATATTGCCTTTTTTGTGCTAAGTTTCTACTTCTGTTGTACATTTATATCAGTGGTCATCTTGGAAGTGTGGCAGGAAGGGATCTTGTAAAGTAATTGAGAATACAGTAAGAACTACAGCAGTAGGTATGTACCCACTAGATTTCCCCCCTTGTGTATGTGTCACAAATTATAAAAAGATAATTCGTGACACGTACAAACTAGTCATTCCCTTTTGTTAAATGTCTTCCTTTACTTGGCTCAGCTTTACATTTATATTAGTGGCTGTCTTGGAAATGTAGCAACAAGGGATCTCACTACAAGGCAAGTAACAAAATAATTTGTGACACATGTACACAAGGGGGGGAATCTAGTGGGTACATACCTACTGCTGTAGTTCTTACTGTATTCTCAATTGGCAAATTATTGTGATCTACTGAATTTTCACATAATAAAATATAGGATGAAAATCTAACACCTTTTAAGATATTAGAGCTTTTTCATACCTTCTTGGGAAAGATGGAAGATGGGGTAAATACAAAGATACTCGCCTGGGAGTGGCACACTATATCACAACATTCAGTGTCATTTTCTGCAAAAGCTGTAATGTACTCTTGAGTGTGAATAACAGCTACTGAAGCAGAATTTAAAGATACCTGATTAATAAATTAAAATATTTAATTGGATGTGAACTCTATATCTTAATATATCCTGTTAAACACTTTCACTCTTTACTTCAGATATTTCTATATGCTACTCATGTATTATGTTACAATATAAACCTGCATGTTTTATGCCAGTTTTTAAAAAGAAAATTTCCATATACTTCCACATAATATGGGTGAAGTTCCCTAAATGTGGTCAGATTTAATAGAAGCTGGATTTTCTTTACACTACAATGATGTGCTCATTTTCCAACAGAGGTAGTATCCCATTTACTAGAGGATGAGAAACACAGCACTGCATGGGGTCATGTAAAGTCCTTGAAAAGGTAGCCTCCCTAAGAGGCGAAGCCACATGACCCCTCAGAGGTGATGAAATCGAAAGGAGGCCTTAAGGCACCGAATGCTGTCAAAGTTGAAGGGGTTGATACAGTTTTCGCCGAGGTCTTGGAGCTCAAGTCAGATGACTGCTTTGACTTCTTCTTAGCTTTATGAGCAGGTGGTTCTGAAGCCGCTCTCTTACCCCACAGATCTGGTCAACTGAGACTTGTGGGATGGTGGCAGAGGCATCAAAGTCAATGACGGGGACCTGATTTTCTTCAGCTCGGAGTCCAACTCATGATTTCCCCCACAAGGCTGTCTTAAGCCATGAAGCCCTTTCCTAGCGAGCCTTGGGGGTAAACAAACTGCATGCCCGGCAAGTGGAGGGAATATAGCTTTCTCCCAGACATAGACAGTAGTCATCGTGTTCATCATTTTGAGCCATTTTGGTTCCACAGTGGGCACATTTTTTAAACAGCACCATCCGAAGAACGTACCCAGACCGCTCGAAAGAACAATTGTTGAAAATATTTTCCTCAGAAGACGTTTGGAAAAAAATTCCAGAAAAAGCTGAGAGAAAATGGCATGAAGTGCAGTGAAGCTGTCCACGTCCTCCCTCTGCAATGGCTGAAAGAGAACGGAGGGAACAACGCTTCCCCACCCCTATATCATGTTCCAGTTGGGTGGGAAGAGGTGTTAGCTCTGGGTGCACGAAGGAGGGAAGGGGGAGCAATCCAGGTTGCTGGATTATTCTAGAAAGCTTCCTAGTAGATGTCCACTGCTGGCCTACACAGGTGCAGTTCCCATGTGTGCCTGCACATAGGCCACAAAGATGAACATGCTTCACAGGAACCAGCGACCATGACAAATGTAGCTTGTGAAAGGTACTTCACTCAATGGATTCAGGCAATCCAGGAAAGGTCTGTTTCCCCAAATTCCCAGTGCCTTGAAGCTAAGCTTCCAGCATTCCAGGTGCCAAGGAGGGAGGGAAGGAAATCTTCTATGTAACCTAAAGTTAGCTTAAACGTCTTTTTAATTTTGCTTATATCAAATGTTAACTAGGATTATTTCTGAGATTTTATATTAGAATTTTCTTGCTTCTGCCAATTTTCCTCTATCTCAAATCCCATGTGTAATTTTAAACATACCAGGAATGTAAATAAGTGAATTTGATTTCAGAAACAATATATATGATTTTCATGCAATTAAAAATGAGCAGTATAGGTTTTTCCCATGGGCAGAAAATAAATCCTCTCCTGATTTTCAGTCAAATGAGAGTTCATGATTAAAGAAAAATAGGAAAAATTATACAGAATTTCCCAATCTACATAGTATAAATATATACAATACAAATGAACAAAAGTGTTTCTAAAATCAGTGAAGGCAAATGATAACAAAATAAAGTTACAAAAAAGACCACAATGATAACTACAATACTTCTTCAATTACAGATCTGTATAGATTTACACAGGTTAGAATAAAATTGATTTTCCATTTAAACTATCTGAAAGCATAATGGTTACTAGAGCATATATTGATCTCTACCAATATACACAGTATTTAGAGAAATAGTAGATAGAAGCAAATAAATATAAATAATAGATTTCATATAAGTTGGTCCATCAAGTATATTCAGTTCTATGTATTTATTGATAGCCCATTCCTGAGCTTTTGGTGGCTGTGGAATGGCTTAGGAGGCACTGCTGCGGTGCCTCCTAAGCCATTCCACAGCTGCCGAAAGCTTGAACAAAGCCCGTTAAAGGTTTTTTTTCTTTTAAAATGGGGCTTTTTGCCCCATTGAGAATAGCGAGGGTGCACCTGCTAACAAGCAGGCGCAGCCTCGCTCATCTCCCTGCTGGCATACCTGGGTAAAAGGGGACAGGAGGCTGCCTACAGGCAGCCCCACCCCCAGAATGCCCCCCGGAACATCGGCGCGAGACTTTACGCCGGTAGGACACCGGCAGAAGGCCACGTCGGTGTCCCGGGGTGGCACTGCCATAGCAGCGTCGGAAACCGGCATCCGAGCCTCCCTGCCGGCATTGGGGCCACTTATGGTGGCATAAGTAGCCCGGACGTTGGTGTGGGGGGCTCCAACGCTGGCAAAGCCCCTTCCTGGCCTCCTGAGGACTTTTGTCCTCAGAAGTCAGGAATGTGCTGTGAGTCTAGTTCCTTTGTCAATGCTTCCATTCATTGAAGCAAAATCAGTGAGCTTTTCATGAAGCCTCTCTCTTCTAGCCCTTGCTGGTTATGCTGCCATTGTGACAGGCACAATGCACTGCAATGTACATAACCCTTTTTATTTATAACCAACTTTTCTTCCCAATGGGGACCCAAAATGTCCTAAAAAACAATAATTCTTTTTATTTTGTCCTGACAACAACAACCCTGAAAAGTAGGTTACAGTGAGATAGTGTGACTGGCCCAAGGTCACCCAGCGTGCTTCCATGGCTGAGTAAGGATTCAAATTTGGGTCTCCCAAATTTTCAACGAACTCTAAGTAGTCAGGGTCAGATCTAGACTAAATTTTCCACTAACTGAAGGCACTTATATCAGTGGAGTGGAACTTTCCTGCCTGCTCCCTCCCGCTGCAGACCATTAACCTCCCAGAAATGCTGCTGGTGAGAGATGGGAAACCCTCTGGAACACCAAGAGGAGCAAAGTGAGGGTCTGCAATAGGGCAGGGAAGCCAGAGGAAATTGTCTTACACCCTCTGTTAGTGGAAAATTTAGTCTGGCTCTTAGAATTCTATTTTATGTTTTGTTAGTAGATGCCTAAAATTGTGTTATATACTCTTCTTAATAGATCACTTATTTTCCTAATAGCTCTAAAAAAGGTGCCACCTGTGATCTTCCCCATTAGAAAGTAAAGTACACATTATTTATTCGTTTAATTAAACATTTATTCCTTGTCTATCCTGGTGGTTCAAGTCGGCTTACAATAATAGTTAAAAACATTTCTAGTTAAAACCGAAATAAGATAACAAACCCTAATCTCCCTCTCCCTCCCTCCCCCATATACAGAAGTTGCTACCAAAAAAACTTGAGAGAGTCCTTTACATAAAGCATACCTGATTGTGCTAAGTTTATTTGTTAAAAAAAAGCATCACAACTTTATCAACAGGTGCTAAAAAGCAGGTTTACCTCAAACATCTGTAAATCCAGGTACACTGCTGATTTTTAGGAGTACCTCAGTGTAATAAACCTGAATGACCTTGGTAGGCTTAACCCCAAAATAATACAAGTACTGATGCCCAAGACTACAACTTATATTTACTATATTTCCTATGAGAAGGGAAAATGGGAGGAGCCTAAAGAGGCCAGGGTGGCTCCATAAACAGCTTTTAAAAGATTTGAGAAATAAAAAATACTCATTTAGGAACTGGAAGGAGGGCCTTATAACCAAAGAGTAATATAAACAAATAACTAGTGCTTGTAGGGAGAGTGTTAGGAGAGCTAAAGCTCAGTATGAGCTTAGGCTAGCAAGAGATAAACACAACAAAAAAGGGTTCTTTTCCTATGTACAGAGTAAGAGTAAGAACACAGACAAGATAAGCCCATTGCAGGGACCGGAAAATGAAATTGTACCAGGAGATGAAGAGAGGGCAGAACTCCTCAATTCCTACTTTTCCTCAGTCTTTTCTTGCGAAGGAAGTGGTGCTCAACATGGCTTAAGCAGAACAAGTGATGAGGAAAGGGATTTGCAGCCTAGGATTGGCATTGGGGTGGTGCGCAAACAACTAGTTTCTTTAAAAGGAACAAAGTCCTCTGGGCCAGATGAATTGCATCCAAGGGTACTCAAAGAACTTGCAGATGTAATTTCTGAGCCTCTGTCCATTATTTTTTGAAATCTTCTCCAAGAACAGGTGAGGTGCCGTAAGACTGGAGGCGGGCAAATGTTGTCCCCATCTTCAAGAAGGGGAAAAAGGAGGATCCGGGTAACTACCGACCCATCAGCTTGACTTCTGTACAAGGAAAGGTTTTTGAACAAATCATCAAACAGTCAGCCCTTGAGCATTTAGAAAGGATGGATCTGATCACTAAGAGCCAGCACAGGTTTCTCAAGAATAAGTCATGTCAGACTAATCTTATCTCCTTTTTTGACAAAGTTACTACCTTGCTGGATCAGGGAAATGCTGTAGACATAGTTTATCTAGATTTCATTAAGGCTTTTGATAAGGTTCCACATAGTATTCTAGTTGAAAAAATTGGGAAAATGTGGTTTAGATCCTATTACTGTTAGGTGGATCTGTAATTGGTTGAAAGATCACACCCAAAGAGTGCTAGTTAATGGTTCCTCATCCACTGGGAGAGAAGTGACTAGTGGAGTTTCTCAGGGATCTGTCCTGGGCCCTGTGTTGTTCAACATCTTTATAAATGATTTGGATGAAAGAATAGAGGGGATGCTTATTACGTTTGCAGATGATATTAAATTGGGAGGGGTAGCAAATATGGTAGAAGACAGAGCCAAGATGCAGGATGATCTTGACAGGCTGGAGAATTGGACTAAAACCAATAAAATGCACTTCAACAAAGACAAATGTAAAGTTCTGCATTTAAGTAGGAGAAATCAAATGCATAATTATAGAATGGGGGAGACTTGTCTGAGCAGTAGTGTGTGCGAAAAGGATCTTGGGGTCTTAGTAGACCAAACACTGAACATGAGTCAGCAGTGTGATGCGGTAGCTAAAAAGGCAAATGCAGTCTTGGGCTGCATCAACAGAAGTATACTGTCCAGATCACGTGAAGTGCTGGTATCACTTTACTCTGCTCTGGTTAGACCTCACCTAGAGTATTGTGTTCAGTTTTGGGCACCACAATTTAAGAAAGATGTAGACAAGCTGGAACGTGTCCAGAGGAGGGCAACAAAGATGAGGGGTGAGGGGTCTGGAGACCAAGTCCTATGAGGAAAGCTTGAAGGAGCCGGGTATGTTTAGCCTGAACAGAAGACATTAGGTGTATTGGCTTCAGTTTCAGTTGACTTTACAGAATTTCACTTAAAAAGCAGTAGTATAGTCTTTATATAGTAGATTACTGTCTCTGGCTGGAGATAGTCTGAGTTTGCCAACCTATTCAGTATCCTAAAAGTAGCTCTGCTACTTGCAGATGGAATGGAAGAAGGAAACAAATATTTATTTGCTGTTTTTGCTGCCGTAGTAAGGAATTTTTGAAAATGCTCTATGGTACAGTTTCAATGGTTCAGCAGTTCACCCCCTTCATATTTTCTTTCTTCACTCACTTCATATTTTCCTTCTTCATCTAGCTCATATTCGCTATAAAGCAAGGGGACAGGTGCTGATAATATATTCTGGAATTCAGACTGCCTCACGAGCATTTGGAAGTAGAATATTTTAAATGATCTACTACTAAGACCAGAAGCACAGGTCAAATGATTTAAGAAGGCAATTGTTCAGATAGCTGGTTTGTAACTAGAATTCCCTGGTGAAGAGACACAAAGGCTGTGAATAAATAAAGCGTGTCATTAAACGTTTTCAAAGGTTGATGCGGTAATGGCTAAAGATACATTTGGGAACAGCATTTATCAGTTTAAAACAGCAAAATCCTAAGTATAAGTCTGCTTAGAGGTACTTACAAGTGCTATCCGGGGGGGGGGGGAGTAGATCCACGGCAAAAAAAATTTATTACCTTTAAAAAAAAATTAAAGGAAAATGCCTCATTGACTACAGTAAGGCTGCACCACCAATGAGGGGGCGTTCCTGGAGCAAAAGTGGTTTAGGAAGCTGCCTAAAGGCAGCTCTGCCCCAGGAACAATTCCCAGGACACCGGTGTGGGAAGCTGCACCAGTGGAATGCTGCCAGGAGGCAGCGCTGGCACCCTAGCCCTGCTCCATTGCACCAGTGTGGATGCCACCAGTGATGGTGTAAGTGCCCCTTATCCTGGGTTAAATGGGCACTTATGCCAGCATGGGGTCATGACAGCTCCTAAGGAGTCCCTCCCCCCCAGGATTGCTGCCTTAGTATATTAGTCTAAATCAAATAGGATTTTAAGTGGAAGCACTCATCTAAGGCCATAGTGTAGGAAGGTCACTGACTCAGCACAGAACGGTTATTGTCCAATATGGCATTATCTGACTGAACACATTTTATACTTTCTAAACATAAAGCCACCCATTAGAGTCAGTTACAATGTTCCAGCCAGCTATGTGGTAGGTAACTGAAGAATGACAACAATGTAGAAGTGGAAATGTGTCATTCTGAATTCTTTCTCAAAAGTGTCACTTGAGAAGAGTTTGGGTTTTCATTTAACAAAGAAGGGAAGGGAAGGGAAGGGAAGGGAAAAGAAAGATGGCAGGGCTGGATATAAATGTTGTACTAATACATATCATCCAACTAAAATGCTGTATGCTTTCCTTGGGAACTCTATTGCATGGTTTGCTAGTGATTTCTTAATTTTTAAATTATTGAAAAGATTAGCATTTTTATAGGAGTGTAATGCTATCAGACTACAAACAGTGTGGGTCCTTTGTTGATCTAACTAGCGTACTTACCGTATTTTTCGCTCCATAAGAGGTACTTTTTTCCTCCTCAAAAGTGAGGGGAAATGTCTGTGCGTCTTATGGAGTGAATGTGCACACAGAGCCAGCTGGGCGCGCTGCAATGACATGAGCCGGCTCTGTGCGCCCCGTTCCAGCGCGCCCAGCCGGCTCTGTGCGCCCCGCCTGCCTCCCAGCTGTCCGTCGGGGCGGGGAAAGCCAGCTCGTAGCGTTCCAGCATGAGCTGGCTTTCCCTGCCCCGACGGCCAGCTGGGAGGCGGGCAGGGTGCACAGAGCCGGCTCGCGGTGTTCCAGCGCGACGCGCATGCGCCCAGCCGTCCAGCTGAGAGGCGGGCGGGGCGTACAGAGCCGGCTCGCGTTGTTCCAGTGCGACGCACACGCGCCCAGCTGGCTCTGTGCGGCCCCGCCCGCCTCCCAGCTGGCCGTCGGGGCGGGGAACGCTGGCTCGCGCCGTCCCGACATGCACGCGCCCAGCCCTAATTGGATGGCATCAACCCGAGGCAGTTAAGTAGAATTCCAATCAGTGGGTTGTATCTAAAGAACCCCCCAGCAGAGTTCCTCCTGAAATACAACTTTCCTTATTCTCCCTTACTGTTGCAAACCAATACACTCTCCAAAATGCTGTCCTCAGGGTTCAGAGGATTCCCAGAAACAGTGCTGGACATGATACAGCAATCTGCAGTAGTAGTAGGAATTGGCCAAAATGGCTCACACTTCTCTTCTGGGGACAAGAGTTAGACCCAACCTGTGTTGAGAAATCTGAGGTTGTGGTGTGGGTAGAGATGCCTGTTAACCAGTACTTTAATTAAAATGGAATATGTCAAAATTCCACCTGTTTGAGTCATTCTCTCCAACCTAACATCTGGTAGGAACCTTGACACAGGTTTACCCTTGGTTCAAATTTATTCAGATTACTCCCTCCCCCCATACCTTCTTTTTCTGGAAGGGGTTTAAGACTGCTTGGATATTATACTCACTTCATCCTTTGGCCATGAATGCAGTACTTTTTCTGTAGTGGAAGGTTATCAAGTTTAAGCCTGTCTAAGCATTATACCCCTCTTCAATTCTAAAGGGTTAGTGCTGAAGCCCGAATCACAGAGCTTGTGGGAAGGTGAGGGCAGGGGCCTTACAAAGCCTTTTCACTGGTAAGTAGAAGGTGGAATGCAAATACATTTCTTTCTGAATTTTATGTAAGGAAATGTGCTACAGGCTATCTTCAAAGAAAAAACTGAAAATTCTGTGGTGGCGAGGTATATAATGACAGACAAGGCATCCACTAGTTCTCCTGTAGTCCTGGACAACCTGGTCAAAACCAGTGACTAGTTGGACCAGTTTTCTGGGCCAATATGGAAAAGTTTATGTGATTTCTGCTACTCCACCTTTAGTATACATCCATGATTTTTAACAGTTCTGATATTAAAATTATTGACAATATAATAGTTTAAAGCACTTTTACTAGGTATTTAAAGTATATAATAATTTCAGAGAGTAGCTATGTTGGTCTGCAGTAGAACAGTTAGATTTGAGTCCAGAAGCACCTTAGAGACCAACAAGATTTTCAGGGTATGAGCCTTCAAGAGTCAAAGGTATCTTTGTCAGACAAGAATAGGAATTACTACTCCTGGGCATCCCTACCCCTGGGCATTTCTACTTACGTCTGATGAAGGGAGCTTTGACTCTTGAAAGCTTATACTCTGAAAATCTTGTTGGTCTTTAAGGTGCTACTGGATTTGAATCAAAGTATTTCATGTACGTTATTTCAATAATCCTTATAACAACCTTCTAAAGTAAGCAGTATATTCACATAATTCAGATGGAAGACTCAGGATTAAGGCATCTTTCCTAAAATGGTCGAGTGGCATCACAGGCTGACATGACATTTGCACTAGGTCCCTCTGCCTACTCATAGCTCTTTCATGGCAATATCAGCTAGGTGGTGAGACTTAGAGTGCAATCCTGAAGGGGCGGGCAGTACTGCGCAGGAACT
Organism: Euleptes europaea; assembly: GCF_029931775.1. Taxonomy (NCBI): domain Eukaryota; kingdom Metazoa; phylum Chordata; class Lepidosauria; order Squamata; family Sphaerodactylidae; genus Euleptes; species Euleptes europaea. Next base: position 52,009,907 of record NC_079315.1, on the reverse strand, counting down.
GGTATGACCCCTACTGCGGCGTACATGCCACTTGCACCTTGGGGGAGAGGGACAGAAGTGTGGGGCTTGGGTGCCGGGACAGCCTCCTGGGAGAGTTCTAATGGCACAACACCCTGCACCAGCACCCAGGAGGTGTTCCCCAGGGGAAGGAGCCACCTCTACACCGCTTCCTAAGCCCTTTTGGGCCGGGAATGCCCCCTCTGCCCTTACTTGAGTTTACGCCACTGTAAATGGTGGCATAGCCCCATGGAATGCTATGGAGTGGTTCCATGGGGTTTGCAGGTAAGGGCAGGATTTTTGCTTCAGCTGGCGGGGGAGGGGTCTGGAATCAGCTCTGGAGGCAGCATAGCTGCATCACCTCTGGGCGCCACTTAATCACCCCCTTCCCCTCAGGAATGGGGAGGATACATGGATATTGAACAAGATACCTACAATAAAAATACACTAAAAATACCAGCTATATACAGTACTTATTTTGAGCATTTTTAACTGGACCAAGAATACATTTTCAAGTCACTAATTTCCTTTTTCTAAGAAAGTTTGACACTGGATGCCCTGCTGGGGACTACTTAGAAATTCTTATGGCCCAAATTCATCAAACTATTTATTTATTATTCTTTCATCTGAAAATAGACTTGTCAAGAGGTTACACAAGTTAAAAGCAGACATTCTGGTAAATAATTACCGTATTGCTGTACAAATTCCACTATTAGCAAGACACAATGGGGCAGCATTTGCTTTGTTTCTTACACTGTCCTGCTTTCTTTGAGACTTAGTGGGATTTTCTAGAAGTATATTGTGGTATCATAACAATGAAACTCAAGGTAGGAATAATACTTCTGGATTTTCTAGTGATGAGCTTATGTTCAGTCAACATGACCACACAGATTAGTATAACCATAACAAGTACAATATTTAGACATAAAGACCATTAGACCAGGGATGGGGAACCTCAGGCCCGGGGGCTGCATACGGCCCCCGAGGACATTTTTTGTGGCCCTCGGGAGCTCCGGGGCCCTGCCGCAGAGGCGCAGCACAGAGCAGCCCTCCCTGAGGGTGTTCCTGGGGCCACGGCTTGCAGGGGCGCTGCAGCACCCTTTGGACTGCCTCTTGCCGACTGACGGCTGTTGGTCGGCGAGAGGAGGGGGAGGGACGCTTCCCCCAAGGCTGCCCCCTATAGCCGCAGCATGCAGGAACGCCAGGGAACACTGTAAGCCCCTCTTGCTGCCTGTCGGCTGTTGAGCAGTGAGAGGGATGGGGGGAAAGAGGCCCATGGCTACTGGCGGCAGAGCATGCACGCAGGAGCCGATCGGGCTTCGGGGGGCCTTTTGTGGACTCTGGGGGGGAGGGCATGGAGCCTGGGGCAAGGTCACGTGGGGCCGGCGTGTGTGTGTGTGTGTGGGGGGGGGAAGGCTTTTCTCTCTCCCTCTCTTTCTGTCTCTTTCTTTGTCCGTCTCCCTCCGTCCTTTTCTTTTCCCCCCTCTTTCCATTTCTTTCTCCCTCTCTCCCTTTTCCTCTTTCTCTGTTTTCCTTCCTTCCTCCCTTGCCGATCGACCGCGGGCTGCGCCCCCCTGGCGCCTCGTTTGCTCGGGCCCACCGCTGGCTGCCCTCCTGCCTGGGAGGGAGGAAGGACCGGGGGCGCCCTCCAGGCCTACTCTGCATGGCCTCCCCTGGGGTTGCCAACCTCCAGGTGGTGGCCGGAGGCCTGACAACCCTAGCCTCTCCACACCCCCACCGGGAGATCTACACCTGGTATGGCCCCCGAATAATATTATAAATGTGCAAATGGCCCTTGGCAGGAAAAAGGTTCCCCACCCCTGCATTAGACTGACTTTTAAAAAAGTTTTTAAAGATATTGACACAAACATAACCTTTAAATGTTTAAGTATATACAATTTCTTTTGAACGTTTTCCTTCTAGATAAATGGCTCCTAAAACAATTTCTACATTCAGAAAATATTAACCTGCTTTTGTTATTCTAAAACTGCCATTTAGACTTATGCTGTAGTTTCCCTGTACTACTGTTGTTAGTATCAGTCCCTATTGATGCCTGAACACATGCAGGCAAAAGCTGAAATTCCATACCAGTACTTTACAGCAGACAAAGATCAATAGTTTTGATGCCTCTGAAACTGGAAGAAAAAAAGGGTGCTCTCTAGCTTTAGTAAGACAGTGGGTCTTCAGTATAAAATGGTGTTTAAGGAAGAATAACAGGCTGAGAAGCAGACAGAAGAGAACCATGCTCCAGTTGGGCCAACATTTTGTAGTTGTCAGAGATGCATTATAAATAATCTTGGATACTAATTGATTACATCAAGAAGAAGAAGAAGAAGAGTTGATTTTTATATGCTGACTTTCCTGAAAGGATGCAATTTACAAATAGGTAAAATTTGGCAGATAAATATTTTAGAAGCTAGCTTATTTGCCTCTTTAGATATGGGATTTTATTGATATATTTTATTTTGTGGACTCTTTGTCTGACTGATACTGTTTTTATTACAAATTTATCTTACTTCTGATTAGATGTGTTCTATTTTTTGGTCAAATGACCGTAAAATAAAACTGACTGACTGACAGACTATGCCGACTTTCTCTACCAGTTAAGGGAGACTCAAACCGGCTTACAATCACCTTCCCCTCCCCTCCCCACAACAGACACCCTGTGAGATAGGGGGGACTGAGAGAGCTCTAACAGAGCTGTGACTAGCCCAAGGTCACCCAGCTGGCTTCATGTGTAGGAGTGGGGAAACAAATCCAGTTCACCAGATTAGCTTCCACCACTCATGTGGAGGAGTGGGGAATCAAACCCGGTTCTCCAGATCAGAGTCCACTGCTCCAAACCACTGCTCTTAACCACTACACCATGCTGGCTATCAGTATGACTGATCGTGAGCAACTGTAAAATAAAAGTTTGAGAGACACTGGCTATAACTAGTTGAGTTACAATAATACTTGGGATTCATTTGACTAATGGGCATTTAATGAGGATTGTTAGTTAAGCAGTTGTACAGAATACCAACAGTCTTTTTCTACCCGATTCGTAACCTCCCATGGATCAAGCAAAAGGTAAAGAATACCAATATTTTTTGTTCATTTATCTTTTATTATTGTACAGTCCAATAGCTACATTCCTGCCTTCTCTGTGTTTTCTGACTTACAATCAGTAGGAGTAACTATTCTAAGGCACAGCGTTGCTATGCAAGCAAGTCCACTGAAAAGGCACGCTGACCCACTTTTAAGTGCCAGCTCTCACTGACCCTTTGTTGAGCAAAAGCCTCCTTCAGGTTTTGTTTTTTCCCCTCCTGAGTTTTTCTATATCTGAAGAAATAGGCCTCCTCTCTCTTCTACGCTTTCCTTTTTATCTAGTAGTCATGGAGGAAAAGCAGATCCCACCCTGCCCCATGCTTCAATCTGTGTTAGTACTTTTTAGAAGCCTATTCCCCTTAGCTTCTCATATACACCTTCTTATGAACATGCCATAGAAGAAATATGGTTTCTTCAGGAGAATGATAGCACATTTTCATAAGGGACTGTCTGATCATAGTAATTCATTTTATGAAGAATGGGTCTTTAATTGTTACTCTTGGCTGAAGTTGAGAACAATAGTGAAATATTACACTAAATATTGCCACGTGCAACAGTAAAATACTGTTCCATTCCTGCCAGCAGCTGTGTTCAAGTCCCCCCTCCCTGCACGAAGCTCAGAGTTGGATGTTGTTATTTAATCTAAATCATTTGCTTTTCCTTCATCCAAAACTAACAAGAGATTTTTAAAAAGCTGGAGTTTTATTAGAACCATTTGCTCAGCTTACATTGCCAAAATAATTTACTAAAAACTATCCTTTTATTTGGGTTAAAGTTGATTCCTCATTTCCCCAGTGGAGAGGATTATTTTATTTTCCCCCCTTTTCAGGTCCAATATTGTCTGGTCACATTTTATTCCTGGTTTCCAGCCCTGTCTGCTTTCATCCATGGCAGGCTGGAGATGCTCCTGAGGTGCTGGCATTCGCTGCATGAACCCCAAACTGGGGGCTTAAACAGAAGATGTAGGACTCTAGAAGAGCATATAAATATTGCAATATATCATATATTATAGTCATGTGTAATCACTGGGTTGGATCCCGAATCTGAAAGTGCTGATGGTCGCAGATCTTTCCCGTGCTCCCATCCCCCCGCTAGTCCTATGCTAGCCTGGGAAAGTTGATTCCTGAGATCTTTCCTGCTTCTTCCATTATGCTGATTGGAGGAGTGGGCAATTTCACCCTCTTCTCAGTGCAGTGCTGCCTGAACCTGCATGGCTACTTGCCCACATTGTTCCCATGACTCCAGGAATTAAGTTTGCTGAATGGGCTTCTCCTTGATCCTTGCATTTAGAGGTCACGAAATCAAATCCACTGATAACTTTAGTACATAACTGAATATTTTTCAGGAATTACTGCTGATGGAAAGTATTACAAATACATCATTCAGAATATTAGCAATCCACAGCATGTTTTATGCCATTTACCCAAAGGAAAGATTAAGACAACAGACAATATGGTGCACAAAGAGACACATTTTGACTAATTACTATTTTCTGCCATTATCAATTGTTCTCTGTATCTTTTTGTTAATGGTAGTCAGCCAGCAAGATAGATGAGGGGTGAAAACTTTGTCTAGAGAAAAGTATCAAGTATGCTAACCTGATTTTATGTATGTATATGTGTTTATACACACACACACACAATAATGTTTAATTACATGTCTTTCTCCTAAACAGAACAGGTCAATACTCAGAAGAGACTGATCTCTATACCCAGCTTCCTCTTCTGCCTGCTGAAGACATGAATAAGCAAGTCTCTTATCTTGCCCCACAGAAGACAAGGCTGGGCATTGTCAAAAATGTATCTTCCCCAAATTTGGGAGTATTTCAGTTTCTGGTGGGGAAGGGAGAAGAGACAGCTGGAGCTCCACAGCAGACAATAGACGTAGGAATCCTCTGCTTAGGATGTCACTACTACACACACAATAACATTTCAGAGAAACAAGTCCCACTGAATTAAAAGAAATTAACTTCCATGTACTAGTTGTTAGGATGATAGCTTTTTAAAAAGTAATTGCACAGCCTAGAAGTAAGCCTCATTGAATAATGTGAGATTTGTTCATAAATATGCACTGGTAATATTGTAGTGAAAATACTCTAATATTGCACTGAGAATATTATAAACACATTGCTCTATAAAGCAGATTTAAAATCAAATTTGTTTTTCCCAGAACAAGAGCTGTCTGGTTATTTTGCTTCAAAGAACAATTAATATTAATCTCCATGAAATTTTCCAAAGTGGCTCTTTTAATCTTACCCAAGGGTACAGGTATACATAAATGGCAGGTGACCACAAAGGGGCAAAGAAATCCTAAAGACTTGACATTCTAGCTGTGCTTATTTTGTTAATGAGTAAAGACAGAAGCTACATAAACTTTAGAGGGCAGGCAAAACATTTTAAGCATTTTTCTTTCTTCAAAAGGTAAAAAAAAATGTTTGGCCTGTAGAAACGAATAGGAAAGGAAATTCTTACCCTTGTAACCAGCAGCATTGGTTTTCCAGTCATTAGCAATCAGATGTCCTGCCCGTGAAGTCCTTACAATGATATGCTGTACATCTCTCCATGTCAGTAATCGACTAGAGAAAGACAATGAAAACCAGTCATTTTATGAAAAGGAACAAGGGGAAGAGTGAGTCTTGAAGCAAAAAGGGGAAATAATTGCCAAAGTATTCAAAACAAACGAGCACAGTCTGTTAATATGTTTCAGTTTCACATGTTCAAGACAGAGAATGCTTTAACAAGCGGGAAGTGCTTCATATTCAAAACATTCATCACAGTTCTTTTAAGTGGCTTAAAAGTGATTTATATTATCTAGAGAAAATGATATACATGCACACATTTCTAAACATAGTTTATCATTTTTCACCAATACATGCTTGCTCACATTGGGGTGCATCCAGCAATTACTCAGCAGATTGCACTGGAGGTTGCAGATCCTTCCTACATTTCTCTTCCCCCAGCAGTCCTTTCTGACCCCAGGAAAGTACCAGAAACCTCCCATGCTGTCAGGAGGTTGCCATGAGAAAAGGGAAGAGGATGAAGTCACCTTTCCTGCCTCTTCTATCAATGCAGTTACAGGCAAAGAGGTGTGATTTCATCCCATTCCCTCTTCCCACTGTAGCCCCCTGGACTGACATGAGTATTAGTCCCCACATGTCCTACAGCCCTGGCAATCAGTGTTTAAGAGCTGTGCTTCTGATGTTACAATCTAACCTAAGCATTTTCTGGCCTTTTGAAAACAGTCATAGGGACTAAGGTGAGATTATAATCTGATACTCAGAACTGAGTCCTGAATGGATACCATTATTGTTTTCTATGATTTAGACTTCAAGAGAAATATCTTATGTTGTATGTCAACCTGGCATGTAGACTTGAAGTCTAGGACTAGGTTGGAGTAAAATCCCATGGTGCTGAAGTTTCCCCAGATCCCCTAATCTGCCTCAGGTAGTGCTCCTATGTCTTCCTGGAACCTATCGGGTTTCTTCTCTAACAACTCTGAGCCTGAGTCAGCGGGGCTCACAAAACATTCTTCTTTAGGTAACAAAGGAGATGCTGATTGTCTATGTATCCTTGGGAACAGTTGGGTATGCAGCACAGCAAACTGATATTTGAGTGGGAAATATGAAAGAATCATGGATATCTCCTTGTGAATTAAAATGCTTTCAGTTCATGCAAAGGATCCTTAGGAGCCAATTCACTGATTCCAACTCAATCTCTTTTTTAATACATTTAAATAGGAGTCTGGCAGTTTCCCATGGAATGCCATTAATCCAAATATTACAGCTTGCACAACACAAAGACACCCCTCCCCCCAAAAAATATATTTGAATTAACAGGCGTCTGATCAAAGGTGGTTTTTTTTTACTTGTTTGAATTAAAAATCAAGAAAATTAAAATGATCTCATTTATGTAGCAACATTCATTACCGTGTAGCAGAATTCATTTGTGGCACATACACAATTATTTTATATATGTGGAAAAGTTATTGAGTCAATCCATCTCTTGTTGGGTCTTCCTCTTTTCCTGCTGCCCTCAACTTTTCCTAGCACGACTGTCTTTTCTAGTGACTCTTGCCTTCTCATAATGTGACCAAAATATGATTGGCTCAGTTTAGTCATTTTAGCTTCTAGGGTCAGTTTAGGCTTGATTTGAGCTATAACCCACTGATATGGTTTTTTTGGCAGTACATGGTATCCATAACACTCTCCTCCAACACCACATTTCAAAGGAGTCTACTTTCTTCCTGTCAGCTTTCTTCATTGTCCAGCTTTCACACCCATACATAGTAATAGGGAACACGATGGCATGAATTAACCTAATCTTGGTGGCCTGTGACAAATCCTTACACTTCCAAATCTTTTCTAGCTCCTTCATGGCTGCCCTTCCCAGTCTCAATCTCCTTCTGATTTCTTGGCTGCAGTCTCCCTTTGGGTTGATGATGGAGCCAAGGAATAGAAAGTCTTGAACAATTTCAATTTCCTCATTGTCAATCTTAAAGTTGTGTAATTCTCCTGTAGTCATTACTTTTGATGTTCAGCTGTAGTCCTGCTTTGGCACTTTCTCTTTTGACTTTCAGCAGTAGTCGTTTCAAATCTTCGCTATTTTCTGCCATTAATGTAGTATCATCCGCATATCTCAAATTGTTAATGTTCCTCCCTCCAATTTTCACTCCACCTTCATCTAAATCTAATCCAGCTTTCCTAACTATATGTCCTGCATATAGATTGAAGAGATAGGGAGATAAAATACATCCTTGTCTAACACCTTTGCCAATTGAAAACCATTCTGTTTCTCCATATTCTGTTCTAACTGTGGCCTCTTGTCCAGATAACAGGTTGCGCATCAGATGTAGTGGCACAACCATTTCCTTTAAAACCAGCCATAGCTTTTCGTGATTTACACAGTCAAAAGCTTTGATGTAATCTATGAAACGCAAGCTGATTTTCTTCTGAAATTATCTTGTACGCTCCAGTATCCAACATATATTTGCAATATGATCTCTAGTGCCTCTTCCTTTTCTGAATCCAGCTTGAACATCAGGCATTTCTTGTTCCATATATGGTAACAGCCTTTGCTGTAAGATTTTGAGCATCACTTTACTTGCGTGAGAAATTAATGCAATGGTCCGATAGTTGCTGCAATCGTTGACATCACCTTTCTTGGGAACTGGAATGTAAATGGATCATTTTCAGTCTGTGGGCCATTGTTTTGTTTTCCATATCTGTTTGCATATTCTTGTCAAGATTTTGATAGACTCCGTTTCTGTGGCTTGGAATAGCTCTATTGATATCCCATCTGCTCCTGGTGATTTGTTTCTCCCTATTGCTCTCAGTGCAGCTCTCACTTAACTTTCTAAAACTGTAGGTTCTTCTTCAAAAGTTTGTTCTTGGACGGAATCTGTCATCCTTTCATGTCTTCTGTATAATTCTTCAGTGTATTGTTCCCACCTTTTCTGTATTTTGTCCTGTTCAGTTAATGTATTTCCATGCTGATCATTCAGCATGCCTAACCGTGCTTAAAATTTCCCTTTGATTTCTTGGATATTGTGGAACAGATCTCTTGTTCTTCCTTTTTTGTTGTTTTCATCTATTTCTTTACACTGGTTGTTATAATAGTTCTCTTTGTCTCTACGTGCGAGTCGCTTGAACATTACACTTATATTTTTGACTCTGTTTCTGTTACCTTCTACTTTTGCTTCTCGTCTATCTTTGGCGATTTTAAGTTTTCTCAGGCATCCATCGAGGCTTTTCATTTCTTTTGGCTACAGGAATAGTCTTTGCACATTCTTCCTTGATAATATCTCTAGTTTCCACCCATAGTTTTTCTGGTTTACATTCACTTGAACTCAGTAAGGCAAATCTGTTCTTTACATGGTCTTTAAACTCTTCAGGAAAATTGCTTAGATTGTATTTTGGTGCTATGAATGTTTTGGTGTTTTTCTTAAGCTTATCTTGTTTTTCGATATTAACAATTCATGATCAGTACCACAGTCAGCTCCTAGTCTTGTTTTTGCCAAATTATGTAATCTATTTGGTTTCTATACTGGCCATCCGGTGATGTCCATGTATGCAATCATCTATTTGGTTGCCTGAAACTTGTGATTACAATGAACAAATTGTTCTCTTCACAGAATTCTATGAGTCGTTCTCCTGCTTCATTCCGTGCTCCTAGCCCAAACTGCCAACAACATTTGGTTCTGCTTTGTTTCCTACTTTTGCATTCTAGTCACCTATGATTGTCAGCATATCTTGTTTAGGTGTGTGATCAGTTTCTTCCTGAACACTTGCATAAAAACTTTCCATTTCTTCCACAGCATCTGTAGTTGGGGAATAAACTTGAATGATGCTTATGTTGATAGGCTTTCCCTGAAGTCTGATTGATATTATTCGGTCAGACTTTGCATTATAGCTCCTGACTTCCTTTGCTACATCTTGCCTCACTCTTAAAGCAACTCCGTTTCTTCTGCTTTTGTCATTCACTTTGTGTTTTCTGATTGAAAATGTCCTAATCCAATCCACTTTAGTTCACTTACTCCCAGGATTGAAATGTTCAAATGTTCCATTTCTTGTTTTACAATTTCAAGCTTACCTTGATTCATGCTTCTCACATTCCATGTTCCTATTACATGCATAGAACAGCTTTGGACTTTCCTTTTGCATCCATTCACGTCAACCACTGAACGTCCTTTTGGCTTTAGTCCAATTGCATCATTAAGAACAGTGCTATTCGTAATTGTCCTCTGCTCTACCCCAGTAGCTGATTGAGTGCCATCCGACCTGGGGGTCCCATCTTCCAGCACTATATCTTTTTCTGTTTTGGATTGTCTCATCATAGGGTTTTTAAGGTAAAGGTTGGTCAGAAGGGGTTTACCAGTGCCTTCTTCTGTGCAGTACTAACCAGGGTTAGCTGTAGTGGCACTGCCGTTGTCTACAAAAGATCCTCCGCCAGTGTCACCTTTCACTACTGCTGCTGCCCAGTAGCTAACCTTCAAGGATTCCTCTGCCCCATCAGCTTTGGAACTGCCTGTTCTCTTCTGTGGATGTGGCCATTGATCCCTTAAGGAGGCAGTGAATGCATCTTTGTCTGGTGTCTCAGCTGAGACCATTATGTCTTGAGTGACTCTGCTATGAGTTTAGTCTCTTGATAGAGTCTAGACCCCTTATGGTATTGCTCTCAGCTTCCCTGACACACACAAACCCCCTCACCACGTTAAGGTGTGCATCCAAAAGGGGGAAGTATTAAATTACTATTCATAATATTAACAGACATAATTTGATTAATATCTTCACATTTCCTTAGTATTAACATAGGTGGAAATGCTACTTGATCTGTATACACACACACACACACACACACACACACACACATATATATAGACACACATATATATATATACACAAACACACATTACTGGATTTCAGAAAATGTAAATAGGCTGCCAGAGCTGCTATATATCTAACATTTTCAGATGAAGTCAAGCCTGGAGCAGCCTCAATGTCCAATTGCCTCTCTATGTCAGTCACCCTCTGCTTAATTTATGCTCTAGCATGCTCCAGTCCTAGATCCAGAAGACTTTGAAGGGAAAGACCCAATTTTGGGAGGGAGCTTAAAACCCCCTAAACCAGCTGGATTGAAAGTTATCTTGTAAGATTAGAAGGAATAAACCTTGAGGATTTAGACTGCCTCATAACCACTTACAGGTCGATAAAATACATATTCTGGCCTCAACTCTCACCATTCCAGTTTCTAATCTGATCCAAGCATTGGACACACATTTGGAAAATTGCAAAAGCATCCTTAGAAACTTTGACTGGACTCTCAAGAGGGTTAAATGAAGAAGATGGCGGTCCTAAGTATGATCCATAAACTACACACTTGACACTGAGAGACACTGTCCTTCAGTGTTACTACTCTGAAGATGCCTGCCACAGCTGCTGGCGAAACGTCAGGAAAGAAAATTCCAAGACCACGGTTACACAGCCCGGATAACCTACAAGAACTAATGAACTCTGACCGTGAAAGCCTTCGACAATATAATTGAGATAATGTTTAGCTTTGAACAGTGTAAGAAGCGCAGGCATTAAAAAGCCCCCTTTGGATCTATGAAATTTTAATATGCTAGTTGCTGATCTTGCATCGGAAGCTGCCATCATACTATGATGTACCGTTTTTGCACCTAAAGCCTGCAGCACAACCCCGAGATATTTGAAATTAGAGACTTGTTCTATCTTATTCCCCTGCCATTTCCAGCATCTTATCTTAGGACTTGTCCCGAAGGTAAGTATCTTGGCTTTTTGATAATTGATTGTGAACTGTTCCATTTCACAATAAAGATTCAAAGTATTACAGGATGAAAAAGCAAGAGGAGGCCTGGCCTTACTGAACTTGAAATTATATTATCAGGTTGCAGGCCTAGTATGGATCTCAGATTGAATTAAAGACCCAGAAGAGAAATTAATAAAGTTGGAGAAAGCTAACATGAAAGAAGGACTACATTATCATCTTTGGATGAAAAAAAGGTCTAGAGTCTCAACAAGGCAAGATACACAACATACATAAGGCCTATTGACCTCATGGATAAAAAACAAAATATGGATTAGCCCAACTCTGTCACCATTAAAGTCTCCACTTGAAGCCTACTATGACAGCCCAAAGAGAAAACGTAATGATTATATAACATACCAGGATATGATTAATATACAGGGAGAAATTAAAACTTGGCAGACAATGAAAGAAGAGAAAAAATTAAAATGGCTCACATATTGTCAAATGGTTTCAAGGCTAAGAAAAGATTGCTTAGCTACTGGCAAAATGAGGGAAATGGTGGAATTTGAAAGTTTAATTATGAAAAATAAAGACCATCTTTTGGGTAAGATATACACGTTGTTACTTAAATATGATACCGAGTTGGAACAAGTTAAACCATGCATGGTAAAATGGATGAAGAATTTTGGAAAAGAGATTACAATGCAACAATGGGAGCAGTTATGGACTAAAGCAATCACATTGACAGCAAGCCAAGCACTGAGAGAGAATTGGTATAAAATGCTCTTTTGCTTTGGACTCCAAAACTATGCTGTTAGGAATTTTACCATCAGTCATTGAAAAAGCTATGGAAGGACTGTTTAGGTACATGACCACTGCCATAAAATGGAAAACAGAAGATAGTCCAGATATAGAAGAGGGGAAGGACAAGATAGTGGAGTTTGCAGTTATGGCAAAGTTGACAAGCTATGTGAATAGACAACCCAGTGAAGATTTCCCAAAACTCTTCAAATTATATACAGCATATGTTTCTTAAAACTGAAATGAAAAAGTTTAGTTACATGGTTATACTAATCATACTAAGCAAAAAGTGTATAATGGAATTCAGTTATTGTTACTAACTAACAAGAGATTACAAACTAGACAACAGATTTAAGTTTAATTATTGAGTTAGTATAAAGTGATAAAGGGAGTGATCAAACAGTACATATTTAATGTGATTAAGCAATAGGAAAGATTATAGGGAAGACTATAAAATGAGGGGGAAATTGACTGCCCACCCAGGGAAAGCTTGTTGTTATCTAGTTGTAGAGTTCATGTCTGTAATGTATTGTTTATGTATTGTCTATGTATAGTTATGTCAAGTCAAGTTTATTGTACAAGGCCGTAGGCCTTATGTATTGTATGTTTGATTATGAAAGTGGAAAATAAAATATTTAATTATTAATAGCCCAGGGCCCAGCTGCAAACACTCAGCCTCCACGACCTTCATGGTCCTCCTCCCAGCCGAAGCCTTCACTCTGGTAAGACAGACACAAAACACAGGCTCCCACCAAACACAGGTTCCTACCATAAGCCAGAGATCCCGAACTTGGCTGGTGAGTTTCAAAATAACTTTGAAGTAGTCCCAAATAGACTCCAGCAGCTCGTTAGGAGGTAAAATAGAGTAAAAGGGGGGGGGAACCTGTGGGAGGACCTTTTAACAATACTGCTTCATATTGGCCATCTTGAATCATCCGCCCTAAAATATTTAATTTTAAAAAAAAGATAAAATGGAGGAAAGGATAATAATGTAAGCCACTTTGAGTTCAAAGTTGGGATATAAATGAATTAAATAAAAAATTTAAATAATGGAATAAGCTCCTGGCTGTCAAGGAATGAATCTATAGCCTGATATCGCTGATGGAGCTGACAAAAAGCAGAGAGGCCGGTAGACAAAACATCCATGATCCTGCAGGAAGTTCACATGGTGGCACCTACTCCACTGTCAGGAAGATTGAGGGTCACAAGGTGGGAGGGCTCAGGCCAAGGGGGAGGAAACAACCAATTTCTCAGGTGGTAAACTAATTTCAGCTCATGCCAGGAACACTCCTTTGGGGTTTGAGGGAGCGGCTCCTGAGAAGGAAGGAGAATATACAGAAGAAGCCCAACTATGCTGCACATTTGCACCAACATATTAGAAGATATAATCCTTTATTCCTGGATGAAAAATATAGATTAGGCAGGAGCCTCCAAGATACGTTTCTTAGAAATGCATTCAGTTCCACGTGCTGGACTAACTATGTGCACAATCCCAGTGATTATGGAATTCAATGTATGAACAAGCAGCAATGTCATAAAAAGTTTTTAGATGTTAGGCACTGGGAAACTTATTTTTACAAGCTGATCCTATACAAAAGAGAGGGGTTCCAACTGAACTGCAATGGAATGTGATTGTTGGAACTTAATATAAAAAGGCAGCAGAAAAACTTTTAAACTAACTCCTAGAGAAAGCTGGAGCTGAAGAGTATCTGCTTCAGGATCCCCTAAGGCAGGGGTGGGGAACCTTTTTTCCGCCAAGGGCCATTTGGATATTTATAACATCATTCGCGGGCCATCCAAAATTATCAACTTAAAAATTAGCTGACCAAGCCCCAAGCAGGCAGCTGCCCCAGATGACCCCCCCGGCATGGGCAAGCAGGCAGGCATCCAACTGGTGGCGCACTTGTCCACCTGGTGGCACAGGATGGTCTGTTGCACCAGCCGGGCGCCCCCCATTCTCCACCACTTCCACCCCCAGCCCTCTTGTAGTACAGAGGGAATGGGAAAGGGTTAACACAGTTCCTTGGGCGGTCCTAGCAGCTCCATAGCTAATGACTCTTCTGCAAGGGAGAAAAAGTGTTTCTTTTCTCAGCAAAACAAACTCACATCCACCTTGAATAGAGGCTATTCCTGTCCGCGGGAGGGGGCGGATCGCCAACTAGAGATCTGCCTGGACCCACGAAGGGCCAGACCAAATGATTTCACTGGCCTTAAACAGCCCCCGGCCTGACATTCCCCACCCCTGCCCTAAGGGATGATGGGTTAACTGGTCAAGATAATCTACATGGTGGTATGCTAAAACCTGACAGTGAGAGTCAGGAAATGACAGTTGTTTAAGGAGATCCAAGGGGAAATGTGCATACCAAGGGCATTCAGGAGAAGGAAGCAAAGTATAGGTGCTGGAGCTGGAGTGCTTGGTGTTAAATAAGGACATCGTGAGCATTTCAGAAACTTGTTGGGACAGAGAAAATTAGTGGGATATGCATGTCCCTGGATCTAAACTACACAGGAAGGACAAGGGTACTGCCCTAACACTTACCAATTTTACACAAACACTTCCCTCAGTTATTAGGGAATCAAAGCAGCAAACGTGTACATCTGATCTTTGCTACCCAAAAGACTGGATGGAGTTGGGGTCTTGGAATGCATACTCCTTGATGGGCATGAAGTGCCATCAAGTCACAGGCAATTTATGGCAACTCCATGGGGTTTTCAAGGCAAGAGACATTCAGAGATGGGTTGTTATTGCATGCCTATGCATAGCAACCCTGGACTTTCTTGGTGGTCTCCCATCCAAGTACAAACCAGGGCCAATACAGATTTGCATCCGAGATCTAATGAGATCAGGCTAGCCAGGGCCATTCAGGTCACAGCATGCTCCTTGATACATGCCCCAGTTCCCAATAGACCTCAAAGAATTCTTTCAGTTGTAAAAGTGTGGGATGTGGGGACTAACTTCACCACAAGAACTGTGAGGAATCAAGGAACTGACAGTTTATTGCAGTGAATAGGCATAGGCATAAAGAATCCAGTGTCCTCTTCCTTTTCACTGAGTTCCTTCCCCTTCAAAACTCTCTGTGTGTCCCAGCTACTTGTATAGACCTAATGGGCTTAGTTAATGGATCTGTGGGATCAAGAAGTAACAACCTGTTCATCCGATTTACAGGGTTTCATGTTCAAGGCACATTCTATAAATGGATTCAAAAATGATCTGAGATTCTATATGGCTTGTATGTGAAAGAAGAATAAAGAAAACATCATATAGAAGATCAAGATTCTTATGACTGGATGTTGGTAAGCATACCACTCACAAGGACACTATAAAAGTTCAGAAAACTGCAACTGGAAGAAGAAATGTTAAGTAGAAGGTTAGGAGTGCAGAGTGAATGCAGCATGACTGCTTTTTTCCTCTTGGGGATCATGTTAATATCAGGTTCAGCAAAACTGAAAAGAAACAGCCTTCTTGGTGTGGCTTCAAAAGTGTGAAACTCCCTCCCTCAGGATATTCATCTGTCCCCTTCCATCAATGTCTTCTGCTGGTAGTCAGGAAGGGGCAGGGCCACAGATCTATAGCATTATACCGTATTGAAGTCCCTCACCTCCCCATCGCTGCCCTCCTCAGGCTCCACCCCCAAAATCTCCAGGTATTTCCCAACCCAGAGCCGACAGCCCTAAGTGAAGCAGGTTTGTATAAAAAAGGAGACAATATTCTTCTGGGCTAAATGAAGTTAAATGACTTTCCAAGTGTTATATATTTATTTACAGCATTTGTATATTGTCCTTCATCCCAAACAGGGCCATGAAGGCAGCTAGCAGTTAAAAGGACAACACTATAAAACACATAACATCAGTTAAAAGCAAAAATAAAACATGTATAAAAACAACAATTAAAACATAGGGCTGGAAGGAGAGATCACTGAGGGAACCAGAAGACATTGATGGAAGGGGACAGAGGAATATCCTTTAGGAGTGAGTTCCACAGTTTTGATGCCACAACCAAGAAGGCTGTCTCTTTTCAGTTCTGCTGAATCTGATGTTAACATCGTCATATCCTTCCATTTCTATATTGCAACATCTGTGCTGTCCAATTAGTCTGCGAGTGGAACACTCAGAAAAATATGTAATGAAAATGCTCATATTCCAAACAATGTTTTTTCTTCTCCAGTTTTCACAAAATTCCACCCCAAAAGGTCATATATTGAACAAAACACAGCTGTCTGGCTGGCCCACAAATTATCCATCATTCAGAGGCTAACCAAACCCCATTCCAAATTTTGTGCAGCTTAAGATAAATGTGAGTCCAATGATTCATCTAAAACTCACATTCTAATTTAATGAACAATGAGAACACAATTTACAGCTGAGGGAGCATCAATGTTTTTATATTTTAAAGAGAATTATCACATTTTTTGTGTTTTCCATCTTTAAGATGTCAAATATTGTTGCCATTGAGCCATAGCTAATCTATAGGGTAGATAATGAAAGGAATTGGTCTTAGATTTTTCCAGATACTTCCATGTATTATTCTTTATTTTGCATATCACAGCACTCTACCCAAACTGAGAGAACATTCCAAGCAGTCCAACACACCAGGTTAGCTGGGGTAAGGGTATATATTTGACAATCCACTTCCACAAGTGTAATTGTACTATTTGATTTATGTTAAGAAAACATCATATTCAAACAAGTATTTCCACTTTGCAAGACTTACCAGTGTTGACAATGAAACATCAATTTCTTAACTTGCATCAGTGCAGAATGCAACAATTCATGTAAAAATTTCAAAGCACAACAACGAACAGCACTGAGTTGGGGATGGATTCTCAACTAAACTTCATGACATTTGTTGTAGTGAATGCAATAACTCAATTATGTGGTGTTGTGACCCTAGCCTCTCATACCTAGCTCCCCTGGCATACATGGACTAGTGTGCAGGACTAAGGGACTATGCAGAGAGCCTACAACGCAGCAAGCCAAGGCATGGAAGTGACCTAGACACTACCCCGGACCAAACTGTATGGAGCCAGCAGGACTCTGCAGATGGCAAGCAGTGCTATGGATCCAGGAAAGGAAATGACCTGAACCTCACCTTGGATGTGGCTGCACAGTAGTGGAGTAAAAGACTGACCTCCAGCCTCGCCTGCACCCCCCCTTGAGCTTCAGAAGAGCTGCTCCCTTCCAGACAATGGGCAGGACATTGGTATGTTTGCATAACCATCAATGTGGCCATCCTATCAAGATCTGCCTGATGACCAGAGCAAGAGAACAATGGCGCTCCCCTGTCACACCTTGAATTCCTTCCCTGGGATAGAGACCAGGCTAATCCCATCTTCTAATTCCTCCTCTTCACACCCTGACGTTCCTGACAGCTGCCTAATATCAGTAATCACTTGATACTTGCCAGCCATCAACAATCCTATCACATTCTAATTAACTTAGCTCCCATCCTTTCTCCCTACAACACCCTACAACACCCTAATACTTGAGAAGCAATCTTACCTTTGTGCACCCAAGAAAACCTAGCCAGTGAGTCACCCTGCCTCAAGGCAGAATTTTACTATAAATATTGCCACCCCCCAGTGGCCATTTGCTACTCATTTTCTTGGATCCAAACGACTGCCCCGTGCCATAGTACGGTCTCCTCATTGCAAAGCGCTGGCCACTGAGCGATCCTATTCTGCTGCAGCCTCTCTTCTTGACCTCCTCAGAAGACCTAGGAAGGTAGCTATAGAATCCAATTACCCTATCCCTATTAGGACTCTGCATGTGTGTTTGATTTGTTTTCTCGCTTTCTGTGTGTTGTACCCCCTTTCAATTCCCCTAAATAAAACCAACCTGTTTTAGATTTGAATTGCTTCCTGTTCAGTTTATTCCTCTGGTTTGCTCATCCCCCATAAACAAAGGTTTAAGATCCACTTTAAATCAAGGCTCTCGTTACTGCTCTAAATTCCGTCTCCAATTGGCTAATTTCCCCCATTAAATATTGCAGACCCCCCCAGCATTCCCCATAACAGAGTGTGAAGTAACACTTTCTTTAGTCATAATTAACTTAGTACTAATTGACCTCATTGTGTGATCCCAAGTTCTAGGAGTATGAGAGGGAGATAAATTTTATTAGCACTCATGCATTTTAATATGAAGTTTATGGATTACTTGATTTAATCAAAACACAACTTTGTTTCAGTGGGTAAGCCAATGACAATAGCTAATTATCCTATTATTCAAATTAAGGTGAACCTCCTTAATACACAGAGGAAATATTGTTCAACTTGTCCTCATCCTGCAGAATAAGGAAATACGTTTTACTCTCTCTCTAATAAGAACTGTCTTCAGCTTTTCTTGGTCACCCTCAGCTTGGGAAAAGTATGGCCCAGTTATGTAGGCATAGCTGTGCCATGTCTTGTGGCAATGGAAGGAAACCCACAAGGACTTGCAAGGAACACTTAACTTTCCCTTGTATTCTCTTTTCTGCACTGAATTTCATGGAATGGTGGCTATTGAATAGTAGGAAGTAGCTATGCCTGGCTGAGTCACACAAGTCGGGTGGTATAAAGTCACCCCATGGTTGCTGCTGGACCTGACTGATGAGTTTCCCTCAAAGGCCTTTTCCCACTACTTTTACAGACAGATACTAAGGCTGGCTATATTGTTATAGTTATACACTGAGAGCATCCATTTCTTAAAGCTACTGCTCTCCTTTTATCATTTTAGGTCTTTTAACCTCCCCAATGTATTTTTGTTAAGATTTCAGATTTTTCTGCAAGTCTGGGACTTTTTCAGGTTTGTAGAAAGATCTGTCTTGTCTGTTCATAGCGCCAATCTCTGGATATAAGTATCCAAAAATTTGGCCACGTTGAGAATTGCCTATATTGACTGAGCATACATAAAATGCAGAGGTTGATAGGTATTTGCATTAGGAGTTCATGGATGGTGATGGTGGGCAGAGCAACAGCAACCAAATGCTATTTCAAAACAGGTAATCATCTCTATTGTACTAACAACATTTCACTTAACAATGAACTAAACTTCTCAATATTTCCCACACATTCAAGTGGGAGGTCTAAGTACTCATGAACAATCAACCTCCAAATACCATGCAAAAGAGGTTATGTATATTAGCTTACGAATAAGTGAAAAACGAGTAGATGCACGGCTATTTTTTTTTCTCATATCACATGTAGTTGCTTTACTTTTTGACACAAGTGACATATGAGGCATCATTGGCATGTTTTTGGATTAATAACAAGTGGATAATTAATGTAAGTCTGTAAAGCAGGGGTGGGGAACCTTTTTTTTGCCAAGGGCCATTTGGATATCTTGGACATCATTCGGGGGCCATACAAAATTTATATATATATATAATTTATATATATATAAAACAAAAAGTGATCAGCAGTGCAATCTTATGCAGGTCCACTCTAAAGCCTACTCAAGTCCAGTCAGCGGGGCTTACTCATTGGAAACTGTCAGTAGGTTTGTCCTGCAGATGTCTAGGATCTTAACCTATTGGCAGCCTACCCATTTTGGCCCAGAGAAACTATGAAGTACACTTTTTTTATTGAGAAATTTTACATGCTGCCTGGAACTTGACTTGGATGGCCCAGCCCAGCCTGACCTCATCAGATCTCAAAAGCTAAGCAAGGTCGGCCCTGGTTAGTACTTGGATAGGAGACCACCAAGGAATACCAGAGTCGCAGAGAAAGGCAATGGCAACTCACCTCTGTTCATTTCTTGCCCGAGCCAACAATGCCGAGGATTGAACTTGGAAGGGTCCAGATTGGGGAGGGGCACAGAGTACACAGAGAGAGATGTTGTACATTTGGTAGTCCATCCTGTAACTGGGACCTTCGACATGCCAAGCAGATGCTCTGTCACTGAGCCACAGCCCCTACCAAGCAGATGCTCTACCCCTGAGCCACAGCCCCTCTCAAGCAAATGCTCTACCCGTGAACCACAGCCCCTGCCAAGCATATGCTCTACCCGAGCCACAGACCCTCAAGCAGATGCTCTAACTCTGATCGTCAGCCCCTCTCAAGCAGATGCTCTATCCCTGAGCCACAGACCCTCTCAAGCAGATGCTCTACCCCTGAACCACAGCCCCTGACAAGCATATGCTCTACCCCTGAGCCACAGCCCCTCTCAAGCAGATGCTCTACCCTGAGCCACAGCCCCTCTCAAGAAGATGCTATAACTCTGATCCTCAGCCCCTCTCAAGAAGATGCTCTACCCCTGAGCCACAGTTCTCTCAAGCAGATGCTCTAATCCTTAGCCCCTCTCAAGCAGATGCTCTACCCGAGCCACAGCCCCTCTCAATCAGATGCTATAACTCTGATCCTCAGCCCCTCAAGCAGATGCTCTACCCATGAGCCACAGCCCCTCTCAGGCAGATGCTCTAACTCTGATCCTCAGCCCCTCTCAAGCAGATGCTCTACCCCTGAGCCACAGCCCCTCTCAAGCAGATGCTCTAACTCTGATCCTCAGCCCCTCTCAAGCAGATGCTCAAACTCTGATCCTCACCCCCTCTCAAGCAGATGCTCTAACTCTGATCCTCACCCCCTCTCAAGCAGATGCTCTAACTCTGATCCACACCCCCTCTCAAGTAGATGCTCTGCCACTGACCCCCAGTTCGGGCGCACCAGCCAGGGGATCAAGCAGGGAGAGGCTGTGCAGGGGGCTCTTGGCAGCCGTATGGGAAGCGTGCGCGCCAGCCAGCCAGGGGTTCAAGTGGGGAGGGGCCATGCAGGAGGGTCTTGGCTGCTGCGCGGGGAGCGCGCGCCAGCTGGGGGTTCAAGCGGGGAGGGGCTGTGCAGGAGGCCCTTGGCAGCCACAAGGGAAGTGTGCGCGCCAGCCAGCCGGGGGTTCAAGCGGGGAGGGGCCGTGCAGGGGGCTCTCGGCGGCTGTGTGAGAAGCGTTCACACCAGCCAGCTGGGGGTTCAAGCGGGGAGGGTCCGTGCAGGGGGCTCTCGGCGGCTGTCCGAGAAGCGTTCACACCAGCCAGCCGGGGGTTCAAGCGGGGAGGGTCCGTGCAGGGGGCTCTCGGGAACCGTGCGTACCAGCCAGCCAGGGGTTCAAGCGGGGAGGGGCTGTGCAGGGGGCCCTTGGCGGCCGCACGGGAAGCGCGCGCCTGCTGGGGGTTGAAGAGGGGAGGGGCCGTGCAGGGGGCTCTTGGCCACCGCGTGGGAACTGTGCACGCCAGCCAGCTGGGGGTTCAAGCGGGGAGGGGCTGTGCAGGGGGCTCTCGGACACCATGCGGGAAACGTGCACACCAGCCAGCCGAGGTTCAAGCAGGGAGGGGCTGTGCAGGGGGCCCTCTGCAGGCAGGCCGCGGGCTGGATAAAATGATCCCGTGGGCCATAAGCTGCCCGTGGGCCAGAGGTTCCCCACCCCTGCTGTAAAGAATCCTAAAGTATATTTTGTGGACAACAGATGGGTTAATTTTTGCTCCAGTTCAAGTTGAATTCTGAGTAAGATAAATATGTGTTATCATTTACATGTTTCGGCTTGTTGACAGAAAATGCAGAATTTCTCTCTTCCCTACTAGCTAGTTTAATTTTACTTTCTTTTAGTCAGGTTTCTCTTAAAAAACAGACTAGGCAATGCATTTTTAACTGAATTCTTGCTATTAGAAGCTATCCTATTAGACAGACTCTGATATGTGCATATCCTAATCCTCTCCTCCCCATTGGCCAGAAATCGTCTCCTGATCTATTAGCATCTTCAGCATTTTACATTCTGTCATATGCCTACCAATCTTACTAAATATTTAGGATCTTAAAGTCTAACCCTAGCTATTGTATTTGTATTCATGATGACTTGGCCTTCATGATGACTTGGCCTTTTTTCATCATGAAGATGGGAAAAAAAAGAATATAATTAAGCATTTGTGGAAATGGAACAGACCATTCTTTTCTAAAAGAAGATCAGGGCAGTATGCTATTGTTTAAAAAGGAGGCACAAGCCACTAAATGATTGGCTTTATAAGAAATTACTCTTGACCCATTTCAATCTGACTTCAGGACAGAACAGGACAGAAGAGAGATGGCCTTAGTTGCTCTGGTGGGAAATGTCCATTTACCTGCTGATAAAATACATGCTTCCCTATTAATAGGGCTTGAGGTCTTGGCTGCCTCCAACATGGTACACCAAACAATATGAAAGATGGTGTTGATGTTAAATGAAAAGCATATGAGGTATTTCAATCTTTTTTTGTCTGACTATGTGCAGAGAGTGGTGCCTCGGGATTCTGAATAATCTCTTTAGGGTCTGTCCTAAGGGCTGCCACAGGCTATTATTCTCCATGTTCAATATTTATACGAAACTTTTTCATGAGATCAACTGTAGCTTTGGAATTGAATATAATCAATATGCTTATGACACAACCTATATATCTCTTTATCTAAGTTTTCATAAGTGTCTGTCTCTTTCCAAAAGTGTCTGTCTCTTTCCAAAAGTGCTTGGCTGCTGTGATTAAGCTCTTTTAAGGTAAACAAGCTGAAATTGAGTTCAGACAAAATGGAGGTGATGCTGGTTGACAACACTTATGGCCTGAAAGGAATTATGCTTCCAACGGTTGACAGATAAAATATCTTTGGCAGTCAATCAAGTGTTCAGGCTTTTTTTTTAGATTTGCCCTTCTATGGGATCTGTTGCTAAAAGTGTTTTTTCCGTAACTTCATCTTGCACAGAACTTGGTTTCCTTTTTGCAAACAGCTGACCTGGCCATGCTGATCAATGCTACAGTAACCAAAAAACTAGACTTATACAACACTATACTTGGGGCTGGCCTTGAAAACAAACCAGAAACTGCAACTAGCACAAAATGTGGTTCCCTCTTTGTCAGTTGGTGCCAGCTGTAGTACACACATTATGCCTATCCATATTATACAATGGCTGCCAACATGTTTCTGGGTTGAACCCAAGGACCTGGTGCTTACCTTTAAAGCCCTTCTTGGCCTGGCACCCACAAATTTGAAGGACTATGCTCTTCACATTTGAACCTGTGTGGCAATTCTGTTCTTCCAGTCAGGGCTTGCTGGTTATCCTGTTAAGGATATTCTCTTATCCTGTTAAGGATACAGCCAGAAACACAGGGGAAAAGTTGCCAGACCTGATTGACAAGATAACCTTGTGTGTGTTTGAAGTTATAAGATAATTAGTTAGGCAAGAATGATGTACACTTTTAAGTGGACCAGTTAGCTATTGTTAGGAGATTATTTTTAAATCCTGTCATTATGGGAAGTTGAACTGATCGAGAGCCTCTTCTCAAAAGGGGCTCCTTGCCTGTGACCTGCTTATTTTGGGGTGAAGATACTTTTATGGACTAATGTAATTGCTCTCCTTTAATTAACAATGTGCCTTGACCTGGATAGCCCCAGGCTAGCCTGATATCGTCATATCTCAGAAGCTAACCAGGGACAACTCTGGCAAGTATTTGGATGGGACACCTCCAAGGAATACCAGGGACGTGACATGGAGGCAGGCAATGGTAAACCACCTCTGAATGTCTCTTGTCTTAAAAAACCCACCAAGGGTCAACATAAGTAAGCCATGACTTGATGGCACACATTTTTTTAACTATGTAACAATGACAGATGGTATAATCTACTTGATTAAGCCAGTGTTAAGAATGATGAATAGTTTTTTTAATAAAGCTTAAAATGGAAGCAGAGATTCTCTAATTGTATTTACTTGTGTATTATACCTGTGTGTGGGTGTTAAGTGCTGTCAAGTTGCTTCTGACTCATGGCAACCCTATGAATCAATGTCCTCCAAAATGTCCTATCTTTAACTGTCTATTTGGTTGCCTGAAACATGTGTTTGCAATGAACAAATTCATTGCATTCTATGAGTTGTTCTCCTGCTTCATTCCATGCTCCTAGACCAAATCTGCCAACAACATTTGATTCTGCGTTGTTTCCTACTTTTGTGTTCCAATCACCTATGATTATCAGCACATCTTGTTTAGGTGTGTGAGCAATTTCTTCCTGAACACTTGCATAAAAACTTTCAGTTTCTGCCTTATCAGCATCTCTCTCTGTGTGTGTGTGTGTGTGGCTACCCCTTTTTGGGGTTTTCATGGCAAGAGACTAACAGAGGTGGTTTGCCAGTGCCTTCCTCTGCATAGCAACCCTGGTATTCCTTGGTGGTCTCCCATCCAAATACTAACCAGGGCTGACCCTGCTTAGCTTCTGAGATCTGACAAGATCAGGCTAGCCTGGGCCATCCAGGTCAGGACCATCAGCATTTGTAGTGGGGCATAAACATGAATGATGGTTATGTTGATAGGCTTTCCCTGAAGTCTGATTGATACTATTTGGTCAGACTTTGCATTATAGCTCCTGACTGCCTTTAAATCAGATCAGATAACCTTTATTGGCATAATAATATTGATGGTCACAAGGTCAGAGATAAACAGATAATACATATCTAGATTAAAATTGAGTTTGAATCTTAACCTTAACAACTTCTGCCAAAAACTCCGCCACCTTCACCGTAACATCAGTTGTAATGTCATTCAGCAAGAATTGGCAAGTGGATGTTCTATAAGGGGCCATTCCTGACTGCCTTTGCTATATCTTGCTTCACTCAATTTCTTTTGCTTTTGTTGTTCCCCGAGTAAAACACTTTGTAATATTCTGACTGAAAATGTCTTAATCCAGTCCACTTTAGTTGACTTACTCCCAGGATTGAAATGTTTAAACATTCCATTACTTGTTTTAAATTTCAAGCCTACTCTGATTCATGCTTCTCACATTCCATGTTCCTATTATATGCATCAAACGGCTTTGGACTTTCCTTTTGAATACATTCACGTCAACCACTGAACATCCTTTTGGCTTTAGTCCAATTGCGTCATTAAGAACAGCACTACTCGTACTTGTCCTCTGCTGTTCCCCAGTAGCTCTTCCCCAGAAGGCCGGCAGGAGGCTGCAGCGGTGTCCGGGCCCAGCGCTGCCACTGCCGTGGTCAGGGACCAGCGTCCAGGCCTGCATGCCGGCGCTGGGGCCACTCACATCAGTGTGTGCCTTCCGGGCGCCAGTGGTGTGGGCCCCTGCACCAGCGGAGGCCAGCATCAGCCTACTAAGGCCTTTCAGCCCAAATTTCAGGAATGGGCTGTTAAAATGCATTAACCCAGCAGATTACAAACTGAAAATACTAGGGTAAAAAGGCCACAAAAGCCTCCTTGGGCCAAGAGGAAAAGTGGGATATAAATATTTTAATATACAGAATAAAGGTAATGAAATAACAATGAAAGAATTACAGTAATCCTGGGATATGTAACTTATATTTTGAAGCCCACAGGTTTAGAAAAATATCACTTACTCCAAATATCTCATTTGCTGAAATATCACATATATCATGGAGACATGTTTTTTTCCTTCATATTCTTGTGCCCCAGAAACTGCAACAGTACATTGGGATTCTAATACTGGGCCTACTACCAGTACTTTTAAATCCCCTGGAAGTAGAAATATGGCAATTCTCTTGTTATATGTTGAGGTTATCGACATTGTATTCTCATGATGACCCAGTTCCCAGATCTCTTTGATAATACCTTGTATCAAGATAATTTGTCCAGGAGATCTCACAGTCCCTGTATCTGTCAGAAACAGTGTCTGAATTGTGAATGCCACATAGACCTCTGAGAGCAGGAAGAAGATGATACTCCTCACCCCACAGGATTAAGCTGCCAGACTCAAGCTCAGCCAATTCACTAATAATGAAAGCCTGTCCTAAAGGCTATTCAACAATATTAAATTGCACAGTTCCAAGAGAGAGTGTAACTTTGCATTCTTGAGCACTGAGTTTAAAGGATAAAAATATATATTAAATCCAGAGGAAGAACGTTATAAATACAGAATAAAATTATGCTAATTAGAACTTGGCCTTTGAACAGATAGGAAACACTAATTATTAAGGGTGACATCCTAAATCTATAGAAATGAACAACAGTTAATTATTCTAATAGGACAGGACAGCAGTTAAGACAACACTAAGTAGGTTTATTAAGGTACATATTTTTTTAAGTAAATAGAGGAGGATCATGCTGCAAATGAGACCAGAATCTTGCTTTTCATTTAACTCAAGAAAAGCATATTGTATCAAGGCGTGAATTACTCATGAGAACATATACAACATACTATTTTAAACATTGTGACATGATGACCAGTATATCCTATTATCATTTCTTCAGGTACTGTTGACATGTGATACATTTTAGATTCAAAGTAACAATGATTTATTTAGGTGACTTAGGTGCCCTTACATTTTGAAATTTTCAGTTATAAGAGTGATTTGTTTCTGACCGCAAATACTCTGGCAATATAAATGCATTACACTATTATATAACTATTCTAAGTATAATATGTTGGTTCACACAAATTTAATTTTATCTGTAGACTGGAGTTGTGGAAAAACTATGACTGCTTTACAACTGAGATTAAGATGTGATTGAAACAGCCATTTTGAGATGATACAGTTATATTAACTTTTCTCCAAGCACTGCATTAACAATCTAATTATAATCACACAAATGCTAATCTATTCAAAGCAGAATCAGTATTTCAATTAAAATCCCTTATTGCCTCCATTTTCAATTTCTCATGCAGTTCCTTACGCATGCCTTGTAAGTTCAATAATAATAGTTTGACTTCTACACCCTTCTAAGACCACTGAAATAAATGGTTACCACTCTGCTTAAGATTGCACTGCAAATCTGGCATTTACAGGTAAGGAACAGAAGCTTATAATCGTTTTCATTACTTCATGTTTTGTTTGATAGGACTTAAAACCATTCAATTTTGTGTGAAATTTTCTTTGTATTCATCATATATGGTACAGAATAGTCTATAAACCATTCTTGATGTAGTAGACATATCTGGAATGTTAATTTATGATAAATGTTGAAGCTGTGTCTTAACATAAATGCATGTCAAGCTAGTAAGAATATACCTGAACATTACTGCAGTCCTCAGGGGGATACAATGTCTGCGATAAGCTCCTCCCTCCAGCCTTAAGAGACCTCTGTGGCCTTGGCACACTGATCTGATCAGAGCAGCTATTGCCCAAGGAAGTAACACCAGCTGAGGAGGAAATATCCCTGTGCTTTGATCAAAAAGTAATTGATCATCTGCATGGCAGGGTTCATGGAAGGAAGGCAGCATGATACAGCCTGATCTCACTGGATCTCAGAAGCTAAGCAGGGTCAGTACTTGGAAGGGACACCTCCAAGGAAGACTGCAGATGAAGGCAATGGCAAACCACCTGTGCTTAATCACTTGCTTTGAAATCTCCTTACTGGGGTCACCAGAAGTTGGCTGGGACTTGAAGGCACTATACACAAACACATGGCAGGGTCCGTACAGGATGGGGCTGACTTACCCACTGTCCAGGTGATCAGCACCTTCATTAATTAAACTGCAAGGCTCCCAAAAGTGGGGGGCACAAGTCCATACCTAACTAAATATCCTTGTTTTACCTCAGATACTTTGGAGCAAAACTAATTTATCTTGAGGTAAATAAACCAAAAATTCTCCAAATATTCAAAATCTGATCTCTAAGAACTTTACATTAAAAGTATAACTTAAATCTTACTTTGCTTCCAGTGCCAGTGCAATTATTCCTGCAGCCATAGGTGCAGAGGCTGAAGTTCCTGTGTGGCTGTCTGTGCAACGCTGTCTCAAGTCTGTAGTGATCTGGAGAAAAAGAGAGCATGAAATTCAGAACATGGTTGCTGGCATGAAAGTATGTTCCAGTTGCCCACATGACTTAAGGGAGGGTCAAGTACTGAGAACCAAACTAAGTGATACATTTGACGTAAGTTGGGTTGCACTTCCTTTGCAGTGGTGTGTGCCATCAAAAACAGTACTGAAAATCCAAAGCCGTGAAAACCATGAGTTTTATCACTGATGTCAGTCAAAAGATTGAATGAGTTCAATTTTCTATGGCAATATTGCATGGAAAATTAAATTCTACCCTGATATTAGTTTTACACTTTCTATGGCAAGAGTACTAGCTTTTACTGTGTTCATTCCAACAACAAAAGTAGATGCTATGTCTCAACTATACACACAGCAGCTGAGTAAGAATGAGTATGCTGGTCATGTTCTGGCTCATATGTGTCCCTTGACCCTGCCTCCTGCCTATATACATTTGCAGTACATCAACACAGTGTCTACAAGCTGTACAGATACAGGATTTATGCTCATTATTGAGAATGTTGCTTTTCAAGCATTCTCAATCACCCAAACAGTTTGTATGGATGTAGGCACTATGTCCATGTGAGGTGGGTGGCAGGAACAGGGCTTGCACACTTGGTTACAAGTACCCCCTTTGATATGTGTGAGGGAGGTTGCTGTACACAGATTATGTCATGTGCCAAGAAAGCACATGTTTAAGTTTAACCTTGTGTGTATTGTTTTAATCTCCAAGACAGAGCCCATCTGGTGTTTTCTGTATTTGTGCTGAACACATGTTTTAAATGCATGTTTTATTGTGTCCATTATATGATGAAAGTGAGAAATATGATATGGTCTGGAACAATTAATAGGTTAAAAATTTGGAAAGTAGGAGTGAATAACAAAAAAAAAAACCTTATATAGAAAAATCCAAAACTGCTGAGGGGCTCAGTCTCATATTTCTTGCAAGAACACCAGCAAAATATCATCATTACAGAACAAACTGAGTATAAATGTCTGGTAACACTTTGTTTTTGTATTATCAAGCTAGTCCTTCCTTTTCTCTTTACTCCCATTTCTTGTTTTAGTTTGCAAGTCTGAATCTTATAGATGTTTACTGCTTACCAACAGGAGTATGGATTGAATTTTAAATGATACAATCCTGTCTGAAAGATGATTTTTGTCTCAAGAATATGGTAAATATATAAATAATGCCAGTCATTAACAGTGATTTAAAAATAACCCCAAAAATTGAAATATTAGGTCGGATTCTATGTAAAGCCTTCACAGAGAAAAATGTTCTTTATCTTCCCATTATACAGCATGCCCCTGTGACTGAAAAGGCAATGCTTGGTGTTGAGGGATCCTCATGGACAACATACCATTTGGCATAGGGGGCTGCAGTATAAGGAAAAGCAATCAGGCAAAAGCACCCCTCTCTTCTGGCCACTTTCTTCATTGACTTCCTCCACAAACAATTCATAGGATTCAACCTTTACAGTCATATCCAAAGATATGCCAGTGAGAAAAACACATACAAAACCATGACCTCTTTCCTTATATGATGTTATAGGGGAAAAGTAACTGAAATTTAATGAAGAAAAGACAGAACATAGTGGCTTATTCCAGTAATAGATGAAGTTACCCAAAGGATTGTTATGCAGTGTTATTAGTTCTAAAATAAGTATGTATAATGATCTTTTATGTTTTATAAAACATGACTAGAAAACAATGTACAAAGCCTCTGAAAGAATAACATGAAGTACCAATTGAAAAGACCAATACTGCTGCCAGAAGAAAGTTAACAGGCAGCCAAGAAGATGACATGCCACTGTAGCTGAGTTATGCATGTGCTGGAATAACTTGGAAATCAGAAAGCAGCAAGCAGAGTGGGAAAATGATGTGAAAAGAAAATTTTGCTTTCTCAGCAAGGGTCAAGAATAAAACAAGTAGCTCATGACAAAGATAATGCATTTGTATTTAGGACCTTACTGTACAATATCAATATCAGTCAGAAGACTGCATCTTGTCTATTTAACATGGGTTTGGCCTTAAATCCTTGGGATATAAAATTTTGCCACAGCTAATCTTTGCATGTAAAGGACAAAATGCTTTGAACCTCCCAGACCAGTAGCCAGAATTTTGTGATGATGGTGGGAGCTAAAGGTACACAGTACTTTTACTGTGTCTGCATCTATACAATTTGATTAATTTTAATAAAATGCCATTGAATTAGGTTAAAAAATAAATGCCACGTTCTTGCCATTCATGCCACTTCCTATGCATTCATTGACCAAAACACTAGAAGGCACAGTAGGTTTACTTCTTACTGAGAAGTTAGATACAATTTGTTTTGCCGTCAAGTCACAGCTGTCTCATGGCAACCCCTGAGGGTTTTCAAGGCAAGAGATATTCAGAGGTGGTTTGCCATTGTCTGCCTCTGCATCATGATGTGTACAATACTTCCTAACATTACCCCTTTAAGTTAGAGATGTGGAATATTCCTCACTCCCATTACCAGAGCCTTGGAGAATCCCCATGGTTAAAACATACATACATACATTTGTTTATTACGGTCAAAGACCAGCTTGCACAAAAAGAAATATCATAAGTAATTAAAAACAAAATGTCTAAAATATGCTCAATAAAACGTAAATTTAGTTACATCAACTCTTGGTAAAATAGTATGTTTAACATGAAAAGTCATTGTAACAGCTTGTTCTGCCTTATAGCGCATGCCCTGGCACAAAATCTCACAACCTGATAGGTAATATCTTTAACAGAATAATCTAATAATAAAGTGGTATAGCTACAGTGAGAGAAAAAAGTATTTGATCCCCTGCTAAATTTGCCCGTTTGCCCTCTGACGAAGAAATGACCAGTCCATAATTTTAATGGTAGGTTTAGTGTAGCTGTGAGAGACAAAATAACAACAGGAAAACCCCCAGAAACCCAGAAGACAAAAGTCAGAGATTGATGTGCATTATAATGAGTGAAATAAGTATTTGATCCCCTATCAACCAGCCAGATTAGGGTTAGGGTTAGGGTTCTGCTGTTGACAGAAGCAATCAATCCATCAGATTCCAAACTAGCCACCATGACCAAGACCAAAGAGCTGTCCAAGGATGTCAGTGACAAGACTGTAGACCTGCACAAGGCTGGACTAGGCTACAAGACTATTGTCAAGCAGCTTGGTGAGAAGGTGACAACCCTAACCCTAACCGTCAACCTCCCTCAGTCTGGGGCCCCATGCAAGATCTCATCTCGTGGAGTTGCAATGATCATGAGAATGGTGATGAAGCAGCCCAGAACTACACGGGGGGAACTTGTCAATGATCTCAGGGCAGCTGGGACCATAGTCACCATGAAAACAGTTGGTAACACACTACGCCGTAAAGGACTGAGATCTTGCAGAGCCCGCAAGGTCCCCTTGCTCAGGACAGCACATGTACAGGCCTGTCTGCAGTTTGCCAATGCACATCTGAATGACCCAGAGGAGAACTGGGTGAAAATGTTGTGGTCAGGTGAGACCAAAATCGAGCTCTTTGGCATCAACTCAACTCGCCGTGTTTGGAGGAGGAGGAATGCTGCCTACGACCCCAAGAACATCATCCCTACCGTCAAACATGGAGGGGGACATATTATGCTTTGGGGGTATTTTTCTGCTAAGGGGACAGGACACCTTCACCGCATCGAAGGGACGATGGACGGGACCATGTATCGTCAAATCTTGGGTGAGCACCTCCTTCCCCCAGCCAGGACATTGAAAATGGGTCAAGGATGGGTAATCCAGCATGACAATGACCCAAAACACACGGCCAAGGCAACAAAGGAGTGGCTCAGGAAGAAGCACATTAAGGTCCTGGAGTGGCCTAGCCAGTCTCCAGACCTTAATCCCATCGAAAATCTATGGAGGAAGCTGAAGGTTCGAGTAGCTACACATCAGCCTTGAAATCTGACTGACTTGGAGCGGATCCGCAAAGAGGAGTGGGACAAAATACCTCCTGAGATGTGTGCAAACCTGGTGGCCGCCTACAAGAAACGTCTGGCCTCTGTAATTGCCAACAAGGGTTTTGCCACCAAGTACTAAGTCATCTTTTGCAAAGGGATCAAATACTTATTTCACTCATTATAATGCACATCAATCTCTGACTTTTGTCTTCTGGGTTTCTGGGGGTTTTCCTGTTGTTATTCTGTCTCTCACAGCTACACTAAACCTACCATTAAAATTATGGACTGGTCATTTCTTCATCAGAGGGCAAACGGGCAAATTCAGCAGGGGATCAAATACTTTTTCCCCTCACTGAAACTCTCTCTCTATCTGGGAAGCTATACAAAATTGGATCAATGAGCATTTTACATATGTCTTGATAAAATGGGCAGTGTAATAGAACATGTTCAACTGTTTCCACCATTCCAGATTGACATGGACAAAGGCGGATTTCGTAAGGGAGACGCGCATATCTCCCATCAAGAAGAGCAGATGGAAGGGCATTAAAACGGGCTAAAGTGAAGGCTCTCTGATATTTAGGGTGATCTGAGGCATAAAGATAATTTGGGGGAACCAAAAATTTAATACGGTTCTCCACTACTGGGACCGAGTGAGCCCTTGATCTATCATCTTGAAGGGCAATGTCCCAAAGCCTCTGTTTGGCTGTTGTTTTTGCTCCTTGACATCCAAGATTTAATAGGGTTGTACTTGATAAACCTAAACGTTGGAGTTTGTCCTCAATTAATTTAATCCATCTTGCCGAGAAGTTATCTGCAAAGATTAGGGGCGTTAAACCAGAGGAGGTGAGCTTCAACTATGGTTAAAACAAATAGAGTGCTAAATTAAGTCTGACATTGGAGGGAAAATCATAAAACTCCCATGGGTTTTTTACAAAGCAACTGTGGGGGGCCCAATTCAGAACAGGGCTGTCACAGGGGTAGGGAAATTTAACCCTCACTATTTAACCCACCCATTCTTACTATTTTCCTGACCACAATTGGACTTCTGGATCTGTTTCCCCCCCTTGTTTAAACACAACATAGTAACTATACTTTCCCTCTTCCCCAAAGTTGCAACTTGCACTGACAAAAATCTGTGGGGGATCCATTCATAAATCTTACAAAGTCATGGCTATTTTGTTCCTTAGCAGGAAGTGCAGTGTTGTGTTGTAGGCAAGCTGGAAGCATAGTCTGGGAAGCAGTCAAAGGTCATTCACAGATCAGACGAGGTCCAAGATATCAACACAGGCAAGGGCAGTCCAAGGTGTTAGTCAGGGTCAGTCAAAGAAGTCAGGATACCAGGAATCCAAAGTATTGCAGGGAAACAAAGCCGATACACAAGGAGGTTGGTGACAAGTTGCTTGCACAACAGCCAACCCTACTTGATGATTTAAGTAGACCTGGGGGGAACCAGCTGTTGCTTGTTATCCCATCTCAGCACTCCCTGCCTGGTCAAGCTCAATAATCTTATCACTGTCAGCAGGGAGTGCTCCTCGCTGGGCCTGCAGTCTAGCATTCCATCTTTGCAGAAGTAGCTGTGTCCTGAGTCTCCTGTGCCTCTGTTCCAGCGGCTTTGGGGGCTCTCTGGTGGCACTGCCTGTGGCTGGACCTCTGACACAAGTGAGTCTTCTGTGTTGGGTGGCTGCAGACAAAGGGAGGACCCATCGACCTGAGGCTACTCTGTCTGCAGCTGCTCAGCCTGCTGCTGCTCCTCTCTTTCACAGCCTTCAGCTTCAAGGTCTTCATCCTTTGAGGAAGCCCCAGAAGGCTGACCCATGACACACAGACACATCAGAGGAAATCAGATCAATTAAAAATCAGGGAGAACAGGGTTGCATGATCATATGGGGTTTTTTTTGCCACCAAGTCACAGCTGACTTATGGCGGCCCCATGAGGGTTTCAAGGCAAAAGACGTTCAGAGGAGGCTTGCCATTCTTGCCTCTGTGTAGCAACCCTAGAATTCTTTGTTGGTCTCCCATCCAAATACTAATCAAGGCCAACCCTGCTTAGCTTCTGAGATCTGATGAAATTGGGCTAGCCTGAGCTATCCAGTTCAGAGCTATGGTGTGGCATGGTATGACTTAGGCTCCCCCAAAAAAGAAAACTTTGGAAATGGAGATCTTACAAAACCTGGAATTGTTCAATTGCCTACTAGTGTGGCAGGTACATGACAACACACTGGAATATTGACAGGGAAATGGGGAACTGAGTGGAGTTGTACCTAATGATCCGTTGAAAAAAATCGAGTTTGCTTAGGGGTGTTCAACAAAGTACTGCAACATGTCTAGTAACTTCCCATATTTTCTATATAGGTCAACTTCATATTTTAAGGACCTTCCCTCAAAAAGATGTTACTGAATTAGGGATATCTAGTTTTAGAAGAGTCATGCAACTAAATTAATAGTTAAACCATGAGCCAAAATTCAATGCACAAATAACTGAAGTTATTGATTTCAGTGATTATGGCTAGGCATGATCACATCTATATAACGGCTACACTGATGAAAATATTATTGTGGTTACTACTGTTTCTACTTAGGGAGCCCTTTTCTATGGCTAATATATTATTAGGGAAAGTGCTATGAGCACCTCTCCTGCAGAAAACCTATTTGAGATTTTCAAAGGGACTTTACTAATGGCAGTTTATCTGGAAGTCCACTGAGATCTCTGACATGTTTTTAAATGTTCACCATCAAGACTGAGTTTTCTAGGACAGCTTGTATTCCTCACAAAG
Source organism: Euleptes europaea (assembly GCF_029931775.1). Classification (NCBI taxonomy): domain Eukaryota; kingdom Metazoa; phylum Chordata; class Lepidosauria; order Squamata; family Sphaerodactylidae; genus Euleptes; species Euleptes europaea. The sequence continues at coordinate 51,975,356 of NC_079315.1, read as the reverse complement.
ACCATGGGACCCCCAACAGAAAAGCATTTCAAAAAGAAAAACAGTGTTCACAATTCCAGGGAAACCTAAGAGTAGCCTCACTAGTTACAATACTGAGATGTGAAATTGGCAGGGGTATGAATAAGACATACAAGGGGATTAATGGGAAGGACCATGGCTCAGTGATAGAGCATCTGTTTAGCATGCAGAAGGTCCCAGGTTCAATCCCTGGCATCTCCAGGTAAAAGGATCAGGTGGTAGGCGATGTGAAAGACCTCTGCCCGAGACTCTGGACACAGCACTGACAGTCTGAGTAGACAATACAGGCCACGATCAGTGCTCTGATTCAGTAAAAGGCAGCTTCATGTACTATGTGCTAGTGTGACAAAGATGTCAGTCCACTAAGTGGGGTAGGGGCTGCACTAATTCTCCATCTTTTAACCAGAATAGATTTTTTTCCAATCTGGTCCAGCTGTTAACCCAATAACTGTTCCCTTAAAAAAAAAAAAAAAACCAACACTGCCCCTCTTATTGAAATCTGAACAACATAATACTTTTAATGCACCAGTACAAATTAAATGCACCATTTGCCCTTAAAAAGTTCATAATTACAATAATGATTTTCATGATTACTTTTTGTAATCATGCCCCTCTTATTGAAATCTGAGCTACATAATACTTTTAATGCACCAGTACAAATTAAATGCACCATTTGCCCTTAAAAAGTTCATAATCACAATAATGATTTTCATGATTACTTTTTGGGAGAAAGTGTGGTCTTATGTCTAAAAGAGAAAAAAAAAACTAGAATGCCACCCTTGAATATACACTCAGACATAGTAATCCTGCAAAACAGCAAAAGCTGCATAGTTTATAAGGATGAAATGTCCCAGCCTATTTGTATGCAGATATCCTAGGATAGGGCTATCAGCTACCATCTCGCAATGCTTTTCTACAAGTTACTTGCTTAGATGTAAGGTACTGGTGAATGACTTTTTATGCAGCTTTTATGAAGATGTTTAATCAGTCTTTCTTTGACCCTCTCTATCAGAAAAAGTTAGTTATTCAGGTCAAAAACAGCTGTTTTATTTGCTGATAACATCATCATTTCTCTCCCCCTAAGCCTCTTATTTCAAGATATTCCATATTTCATGTCTTGAGCCTGCAGAAGTGTTTGGAACATTTTTAGCCTGCTGAGGGCATGACAGCTTCAACTTGCTTGTTCCCCAAACTGAAAACAAAACTTTAATGAAATCCTGAGGGTACTATTATTTTATCTACTTTGGCACCTCATGATGCATAAATATGTTCAGTGTCATGTGGAATCATACCTGTTTTTCAAAGCCAGTGGAAGCAGTGACCATTTTTTTAATTAATGGCAAAATGCTCTAGTCTGGGACTACTAGTTTATTTCAAACAAAGCACACAGGACTGAGATGAAGGAAGCATCCAAAACATTTAAAAAAGTATTAAAACGGTTTAGTAATGATAAAGCCACCTCCTGCTCCCTGTGGCTTCAGAGATGCCTTTGCCTGCCCTCTTTTTCCTCCCCCCACCCCCAAAAGCCAAGCTTTTGTGTGGGCATTTGAGGAGCCGGGACTCTTCATCCATTCAGGGGGAGGGAGCCAGCAAATTTTATACACTGACGACTCCTCAGGGTTGGCACTTGCCATTTGGAGCTGCCAACTCACCCATTCCCATATTGAGCAAGGTGGGATTAGCAACTCACTTCAGGGTTATGAATGATTTTTTTTTTATTCTTTCACATTGGCCATGAAAGTGTTCTTTCCCCTTCTGTTTCATTTGTCACTTTCCAGAGTGGGTAATACTCAAGTAAATAGGTCTAGGTTTAGATTGGTTAGGCCCTCCTTAGGTTGGCTGGAAAAGTGTGCGCTCTTGGTCAAGTTAGGAATGGTTGGTGAGCACCCTGAGGCCTCCTTCCCTTCCCCTTGTCCTTTCCCCTTCCCTTTTGGTCCTGGTGAGAGTGGTGAGACTGCTGTATGTCTGGTGGCCTCCCTTTTACCATCTTTAGTCCACCATCATCATATTGGAGTGTAGTCAGGGTGCTATTTTAGAAGGAGAAGGAGAAGAGTTGGTTTTTATACCCCACTTTCCTCTACTTTTAAGGAATCTTTTATAATTGCCTTCCCTTCCTCTCCCCACAACAGACTCCTTGTGAGGTAGTTCACAGTGGGTAGCCGTGTTAATCTGTTTGCAGTAGTCAAAAAGGGCAAGAGTCCAGTAGCACCTTAAAGACTAACAAAAATATTTTCTGGTAGGGTATGAGCTTTCGTCAACTTTGCCCTCATATAGATTCTAGGAACACCATCTCTGGACCCACCAATGTCAGCCATACTATCTCAGGTTCATATTCCTGCTCATCTTCTAATGTGATTTATGCCATCACATGCCAGCAATGCCCTTCCACAATCTACACTGGACAAACAGGTCAGTCTCTTAGACAAAGATTAAATGGACATAAGTCTGACATCAGAAAACACAATATTCAAAAACCAGTGGGTGAACATTTCAACCTTCCAGGACATTCTGTTGCAGATTTAAGAGTAGCAGTTCTCTTACAAAGGAATTTTAAAGGGAGATTGGAAAGAGAAACTGCTGAATTACAGTTGATATTCAAACTAAAGTCAATGCATTTACCTGGGCTGAATAAAGACCTTGCATTCATGGCCCATTACCAATGCTGATTTCTCCACACCCATCTCTCCCCTGGACATCACAGACTCTTCTGCATATCACACCTAATCCAATCAAGCCTGCTATTGACATTTACATACTGTTCCTCTACTTAAAGACCGATGGATTCACATTCTAGCTGTATCTGAAGAAGTGAGCTGTGGCTCACGAAAGCTCATACCCTACCAGAAAATATTTTTGTTAGTCTTTAAGGTGCTACTGGACTCTTGCCCTTTTTGACTACTTGTGAGGTAGGTGAGGCTGAGAGGGTTCTGGCAGAACTGTGACTAGCCCAAGGTCACCCAGCAAGCTTCATGTGTAGGAGTGGGGAATCAAACTCGGTTCTCCAGATTAGAGTCTGTCACTTTTAACCACTACACCACACTGACTCTTTTATATTGTATTAGTTCAGATTAGGATTAAAGTTTTAATTATGTTTTAACTTGTATTTTTATATATTTATTGATTATTGTTGTAAGTCACCCTGAGTCCAGCTTGCTGTGAAAGGGCAAGGGTATAAATCAAATAAAATAAATCTGATGATGGGAGAGAATTCCCAAACTGGTCTCTCATGTCTTACTAGTCAGGGGTTTGGAGAGAGGCCCCCTCAGGGCTGGATGTTCACCAGTCTGAACTTAAGTGTTTGCAAGTATGCGGGGAGGGTGGTAGAATAACAGTTCCTCTGGGCATACCATTGTGTGCAGGAAAAGAAAAGCTACAAGTGGATCAATGCTGCTTTGCAATTGGAGCCATGGTGGGATTCCCCATAATGCTGGCATGGCTTTGGCAGCCCAGTAGCTAGGGTGCCTGAACTGGGAGTTGGGCTACAGTTAGGCTCAGATCAGCTATTTACTGAAGAAAACCAAGTTAAGCCCATTTGCTTGTGTTGGCATTTTTATTGTTGGGGATGGGGGAGCAATAATAAAACAGAATTACACTTACCTGTAACTGCTGTTCATTGAGGCCTTCTGTGCAGACACACATTTGGGACTGCGCCTGCACGTAGGCCTGCCACCGGAAACTTTTTTACTAGCCTCAGGCCTAAACTGGGGATGCCCCTCCCATAGAGCAGGTGGGGGCAACTTCCCATCAAACCGCCATGTGCTCCTGGGCGAGGCATCCCCTCCCTCCTCAGTTCCACGCCCGCCACCGTCCCAAGGTTTTGAGGACTCAATTGACAAAATTGTTGTCAAGGTGGGAGGGAATGTGTGTCTGCACAGAAGACCTCAATGAACAGCAGTTACAGGTAAGTGCAACTCTGTTTTCATTTTTGGTCTTCAGTGCAGCCCCACATTTGGGATTTTAAAAAGCTACTTACACCCAGAGGTGGGTGTCGAGCGACTGGAACAACGTCTGTAAGACCGCCTTTCCAACCTTTGCATCTCTCCTTGTTTGCAGGTCTATGGTGTAGTGCTTGATGAACATGTCCTCACTTGACCATGTCGCTGCCTTACAGATGTCGACAAGAGACACCTTCCTATGGAAAGTGGCAGATGAACCCTGAGCCCTAGTCAAGTGAGCTTTTACATCAAGTGGCCATGGCTTGCCTGCTTCCTTATAAGCGGACCTAACAGCTGACACTACCCATCTCGCAATGGACTGAGCTGAGGCAGGTCTCCCCTTCTTTGGGCCATGGTAGCAAATAAAGAGACTTTTGGACCTCCTAAAGTCTCTTGTCCTGTCTATGTAGTATAAAATGGCCCTTCTCACGTCTAGTGTGTATAGCATTTTTTCTGCCTCTGATGAGGGCTTTAGGAAGAAAACTGGCAGCACTACCTCCTGGGTCAAGTGAAACTTAGAAATCACCTTGGGCCTAAACTGCAGACTCGGATGCAGGACCACCTTTTCATTAAATATCTTCAAGAAGGGTTTGTCAATTCTGAGAATTGCTTGTTCTCCCACCCTCCTGGTGGAAGTCACTGCCACTAAGAAGGCTATCTTGGCCATCAATAGGGAGAGTTGAGAGGTAGCTAAAGGCTCAAAAGGGGGGCTGCATAAGCTTAGCCAGGATCAAGAATAAAGACCACTGGGGGGTAATCCTAGGAACAGGAAGGGAAGTGTTGACGAGACCTTTCATGAAGCACTTCGACAATGGGTGAGCAAATACTGTGTACCCCTCTACCTTGAATGGTAAGCCGATATGGCAGCTAGGTGTACCTTAACTGATGAGGCCACTGGTCCCTCACTAGTAAAATCTAACAGGTAATCCAAAATTTGGGGCAAGGGGCAATTAAACGCAGACAGTGTCTTGGAATTTGCCCATCGTTCAAACCTCTCCCACTTCAAGTCATATGAGTATCGAGTGGATGGCTTTCTGGCTTGTAATAGGATCTCTCTCACTGGGACGGATAAACTTATATCTTGGGTTCTATCCTCCAAGCTGTCAGGTGTAACAGTTGTATGTCATGGTGCATGAGGGTGCCCCACCTCAGTAACTCTGGGACCCTTTGGAGTTCTCTGAAGTTCTAGTCTGCTAGGTGGAACAGCTCAAAAAACCAGATTTGGTGGGGCAGAAGGGGGCAATCAGAATGCAAGATGTATGATCTGCCTTGATCTTTCCCCAAACCCTGGACAGGTGAGGGAAGGGGGGGAAAGCATAAAAAAGTGTGCCCGACCAATGTAGCTGGAAAATATCCCCTGGCCTAGGGACTCCTGGTCGTGACCCGCTATCGAGCAAAACAACTTTATCCTCCTGTTCTCTTGAGAGGTGAACAGGTCGACCAGTGGGACCCCCCCCCCATGCCTGAAAAATGGGAATCAGGAACTTGTCTTGGACTTCCCACTCGTGGTTCTTGAGGAACTCTCAGCTGAGATTGTCTGCCCAGGTATGTGAGCACCTGCTATATGGATGGCTCTCAGGGAAATATCGTTTTCCAGGGCCACCTGCCATACTCTCTGCACTTCCTTGCATAATGGGATAGAGACCGTGCCTCCCTGCTTGTTGATGTAATATACTGCAGAAGTATTGTCTGATTGCACCAATGTTCTGGACCCTCGGAGGATATCTGCAAAGGAGGTAAGTGAATAACGGATTGCACGTAGTTCAAGCACATTGATGTGCAGGGTCTGCTGCAAGGTTTCCCAACGGCCCTGTACCGAATACCCCTCACAGTGACCCTCCCACCCTTCCAGAGAGGCATCGGTGGTTAGTACGAAGTCTGGGTTCCAATAACCAAATGACACACCTACCAAGAGGTTGGGCTCTGACAACCCCCACTTTAAAGACCTCAGGACTACTTTTGGGATGGGCAATCTGTGTAATTGGGAATGATAAAGATGGTTGAAAGTTCGCAGAAACTAATTCTGTAGCACCCTCATCTGAAGCCTAGCATGAGTGGTGATGGCTGTGGTGGAAGCCATTAGGCCCTGTAGCCTCTGAATGGATACCACCGGTTGGTGCCTACATCTCAGGAACGACTCCTGCCAAGTGTTTAATGGCTACCACTCTCCTGCAGGAGAAAAGCTCTGCCCTGAGTGGAATCTAAAACCTCCCCTACGAATTGAACTCTTTGTGTTGGGACCAATTTGAAATTAGATTAAATGAGATGAATTGAACTCTTTGTGTCGGGATCAATTTGGATTTTTTCAAATTTACCATGAGTCCCAGGTTGGAGCAGGTCAACAGTACAAGGTCCAACTGACTAGCCAGATTCACTGGGGTATCCGCCGTGATGAGCCAGTCATCTAGATAAGATAAGATGCTACATCCCCTGCTTCTAAGGTAAGAAATGACTACAGCAATGCATTTCGTAAACAACCTAGGTGCTGTGGCTAGGCCAAATGGAAGTACTGTGTAGTGAAAAAACTCCTCACCATAACGGAACATGAGGTACTTTCTGTGAGAGGGGTGAACAGACACATAAAAGTAAGCGTCCTTTAAGTCTAGGACGACAAACCAGGAATTCGGGTTAAGGAGTTCCATCACAGATGGCAAGGAAACCATACGGAACTTTGAAACTCTCAAACATGTATTCAGGTCTCTTAAATCAATGATTGGTCTAGAACCTCCATCTTTTTTCTCAATTATAATTTTCTGGAGAAAAAACCATAACAATCTGGTGGTACACATTGAACTGCGGCCTTTTGCAGGAGCTCCTGCAGTTGTGGGCCAAACTCAGGGAAGGGGTTGTCTCTTGCAGACCTAGGATGTGAACAGGTAGGGAGAGGCTTGAACTCTAAACAATAACCTTCAGAAATAACCTTCAAGACCCAACTATCTGTGCAGATGGATCGCCAGCAATCAGCAAATTTTGCCAGTCTGTTGAGAAATGGGAGATTCTCTTGGATGGCCTGCTGGCTCAGTCAGAATCTTTGGGAGGACTGTTGCTGATCCTTTGGCTGGGGGCTAGTGGTGGGCCTTTGTCTGTTGTTCTGCCTATGTTTCCCTGACTGACCCTGATGAAAGGGCTGTTGGTACTGCCTCTGCTGAGGATACTGTTGATGGAACTGTTGTTGTCTTTGACCTCTGTAGAATGGCGTGGCGAACTCTTGTTGGCGAGGCTGGAAGCGCTCCTGAGAGGGGTTGTTGTAGGGTAACATGCCCAGGGACCTGGCTGTCTGTTGGTCCTTTTTTATATTGGTGAGAAACTCTGTGGTGGTAGATGCAAAAAGGGTGTCTCCCTAAAACAGAAGATCCTCTACCTGTGATCTGGTGTCAATAGGCAGAGCAGTGTTACGCAGCCAGGAGTGACGGCATAGGGTGATGATTGTGGCCATGGAGTGGGCTGTTTCTGCTTCATGCTTGCCCACGATTATCTCCTGTTTTGATAGGTGAAGTGCTTCCACCTGGATCAAACTGATAGCGGATTCAGACTCCTCAGGGAGAAGCTCCAGGTGGGGGGCAGCCTCCTCCCAGAGGAACAGCTGATAGCCACCCATGATTGTTTGATAGGTTGCAATCCTGAAGCTCAGGGCGGATGAAGTATACGATTTTCTGCCCAGGTAGTCGAGCCTCCTACTTTCCTTGTCAGCAGGGGTCGAGTGGTGTCCCTATCTCTGAAGGGCTTGCATCTCACCAGTCACGATGGATGAGGGAGGAGGGTGAATAGTGAGGAACTCGGCTAAGTCGTGTTTGACTCTGTAGAGATTCTCAGTCTTTTTCGTGGAGGCTGGGGCGGAGGATGGTTTCTTTCACAGCATCCTCCCAATATCAGTGAGGCCCTCAGGGCACTGGGAATGCTACTATGCCAGAGGCATCTGGGTAAAGTTGGCTCAAGATTCTGTCTTTTGGCCTACTGTCTGAAGTTGTTATGTTGATCTCTAGAGCCTCTGCCATGCAAAGCATTTGTTCACTTCAAAGGTGCAGATCCTCAGAGCGGGAGATAGCCTCGGTGTCCCCTACCTGTTCTTCCAGAGATGGTTCTGACATACCCTCAGAGCTTGCCATGGAAGCCAAGGCTTCAAATTCCTCAGGGTCAGAGTCCACAAGGGAAACAGACTGGGTATATGAGGGTGATGGGAACGCTGTCTGAGGGGCAGGACCTTGTGACAGGGGTTTAGCCTGGAGAGACTGCTGTTTAAGTCTGCAGAAGTCTAACCAATCCTGAATGAGACCCGGGGGGAGGCTTCGTTGTTGTGGTGGTTCCATCAAGGTGGAGGTGGAGGGTCTTGGATCCAAGGTGACAGGATCCAATGGATGTTGGGCCTCTAAAGGTAGGTCAAACTCGAGATCTGAGAAGGAATGCAGATGGGACTCGGATTGCAGGGATGGAGTCCTTGGCGAAGCCATGATGGCACTCGGATCTGGAACCGGTGGGGAGGGCAGCTTCGGGGCCAATCGTTGGTGACTCGGATCGCTAGATTTTTTGTGATGTTTATCCTTGATTTTGTGTTTTTTGGTTGAAGGCTCCGAGCGAGCATGTTCTTTACTGTGTCTCTTAGAGGAGTGTCTAGGTTCTGAAGAGGGTTGCGATGGAACTGGTCGGGTCGGATCCGTGATGGATCCATGTGTCAGAGCTGCTGGAACTGAGTGGACAGAGGTGGGTCTCTGCGGCGTCTCGGATCCGATGGAGGGGGCCGGAGTGGACAAAGCTCTCCTCCACCGTTTGGCCTTCAAGCAGGTTGCACATGCATTGCACACCCTGGTAGAGAACTTTGGGCATATTTTGCAGGCAGACACGTTGTGGCCTTCACACAATCATATTAGGAACAGATCATGCTCATCAGTGTGAGGTATCTTAGTAGCACACTTGGTGCAGTTCTTGAAGAGTGACTTTGAAGCCATGGCGGTACTCAGCAGTTGGCTGAGGGGACCGGACTCTCCTATTCCGGTTGAGCCACGGGGCGCGGGAGCGCTGGGGTTCGTCAGGAAGCCCTGAACGACAGCCCCGAAAGGACAGGAAAGGACTCACACACTCAGAGGAAGATCGAAAGACGGAAAAGAAACGCTGATCAGCACTGAGGTAGAGAAAGTTCCACTCTTGGCAGAGGCGAAGGAACTGAGGAGGGAGGGGATGCTCTGCCCAGGAGCATGAGGTGGTTCGGCAGAAAGCTGGCCCCGCCTGCTCTATGGGAGAGGCATCCCCGGTATAGGCCTGAGGCTAGTAAAACGTTTTCTGTGGCAGGCCTGCACGCAGGCACAGTCCCAAATGTGGGGCTGCACTGAAGATCGAAAATGAATAAGTATTTATATAACAGGATCAGAGTGCTTTAAGTGCTTCATATTGTAATGGTTCTCAGCATAATTTAGAGTTAGGTACCAACATATGACAGCTTTTGAACCACTTTTTCTTCTCATTTTTGTTTGGGCTATGTAACTCACACAGCTGTGAGAAAGAGAAACCACAAGAAGTTAGCTAAGAGGACAGCTGATTTTCTGTGATGGGAGCCAAGTTCCAGATAACATAGTGTTGATACTAGCCGAAGAACAGGAAAAAATGAGACACTTCTGCAAGAGGCTTTTTTGCCCTGAAGAGGACCATATCTTCCTTGGTGATTTTTTTTTAGATATCCCTTTGCTTTTAAGTATAATCCAGATGCAATTATATATAATTCCTTGTACAATGTAAATGCTTAAGATTCTGTTAAAGAGCAATAATGTGGCAGCACTGACAACATGCATAAAAAAAGAGTCTAAATTTGTTACCTAAGATTGAATACAAATACTATGAGAAGAAACTCAAAAGGTTGTTGTCTATTATGAGAGTATTAACTCTAGTTTATCACTCCAGAAACAAATACACTGTTCAAACGCTAATTGTTCTTATGGGGTAAATTATTAGCTGGGCATTACATGGCATGTGCTTGTACTTGCTCACTGTGCCTTTTCAAAACATATAAACAATTTTTATCACAAAGTTTTTATGTTCAGGTCTTTGCATTGTATAGAATTCAAGTGAAGTCTGATAATGGACAGCAAGAAACAGAGACTGAGGGCAGCCCAAAATGTAAAATAGATTCTTTGACATGATATGCAACAGATTCTTTTAAGAGGAGTAGTGCTGACTGAACACAAGTATCCAGGAAACGTGGTTAAGTGTGCTATGTTTCCTAATTATGTCCCCTAATTGTACTATGTCCAGCTACTATGGTATACTTCCAGAGAGTACACTTAAGATGATATGTTCTCAGACATTATGGTATGTACCATGGTATGATGACTGTTAGCTCCTGAAACTCTCTCAGTCTGGTGGGGAAGATTATACTCTGGATTTACTTGCCTGTGCCAGCATCCAGGCCTGAAGGGTAGTGTATTTATCGCAAACACACACACACACACACAGTCACTGCAGTCACATGAGTTAGTTTTGGGAAGAAGAATTGGAAATGGTAAAAAGTATGCAATTTAGGGATGGAAAAAAGATTCATGTTGATGAAGCTCAAGCTATCCAAGATGAGAAGTCTTGGATAGTATCCAGTATTCAACCTGTCTCAATTTCAGACTCTGTCCCATCACTAAGTTCAAGAAACACAATCATATCAGACATAGCATGCCAGCCCCACCTCTTTTGCAGAAACACAAAGCAAACCATTCCCCTGTAGTCACATTTGGGGAAAATCCTATGCAAGTCTACTTAGAAGTAATTTTATTCAGTGGGGCTTACCCCCTGGAAAGTGTTCTTAGGACTGCAGCTTTTGGCCTTGAAATATCTGTGTATTAATTTTAAAGATTTTATATTAATATATTAATATTTAATTTCATTTGCTGATCCCTCAAAATTTTGTTGCATTCTGCTATCATATGTATATGACTTAGCTGCCTTTGAGTCATAAATTCCTCAGATTACCACTTCTGATCATAATTTAAAAATGCAGAAATAAGAAATGCCATTATTCATTTCTGTAGTCTGTTCATATCATCCAATAAGGGTTCTGAGTCAAGAATTCTGATTTCTCATTCAGTTCAATGGCAGGGACAGCTCTGTGCACAAAGGAATACATACTCATATCTAACATGCCACATCTCAGCTGAAAATAAAAGGGAAGGCAACAACATGCAATACAAGGCATTTTCTTTAAAAAGCAATCTTAAAGTTGCTTTTCTTAAATTATTTAGAGATTAAGGCAGGGTAATTCAGGGTTTTAGAATAGTAAGTAGTAGAAGACCTTATCAAGTAACATTCTTAGGAAGCCATGTGTACTAAATTAAACCATGTTTTCAAGGACATAAGAACTGGAAAATAACAAAATTGCACAAGAAGAGCAAATATTTTACTATGAATCAAGGGTTACAAAGTTCCTATTAAATCATGATGAGAAATGTCATCACAGGAGTGTTATTTGCTGGGAAACGGAAAGACTTGTCTACCTATTGTTTTTACTTATCAAGGATTTTAAGGAAACAATCCAAATACAGATATAAAATTTCTCAAAAAAGAAGAAAAAAATAGAAACATTACTGGAATGAAGAGTTACCTCAGATTTTTTCTTTAAATTAATCATTTGAAAACAGCAAAGTTTCCAGGAGAGATGTCTAATATCCCAGATTACTGGAAGAAATGATAGACAATATTTTGAAAAACATCTCAGCTTAACTCCTTATTAGCAGCAAGAGACTGGAATCGAGACAACATTAACAAGAACTGGTATGGGTGATAGATAACTACAGCTGAAAGAGAACAAAACTATTTTTTGCTCAATAAGAGACCAACAATAGTTGGAGTTTCTGTGGTTTGTGCAAACCAATTTTTAGTTGCACAAATGATAGAGTTGGCTGAAAAGTGAGATTTTTGATCATTCATTTAAAATGTGTCTGGTGACCTGAGCAATTTTTATTTTCTAGTCTAATAAATTTATTAATCTACACAAAGCCCTAGTAGGCATTCTTTCATCTCCCACAACAACAATAAAAATACAAACATGCTTTGATCATGTTGAAAACACCACATACTATTTTCCTGTCATAGGATTCTCCACTGCTGTACGTTGTGGCTAGTGTAGATGCACATTCTTCTAGATACCAAGGCTTTCTCCCACTTTCAGCCGTGCTGCTGATGGAGATAGTGTAGATGCTATTGGTGTAGCCATCACAGGAACAATGATCCTTACTCCTTCCACCATTTCCAGAAGCCCAAACATAAATGGAACCCAAGTTGCCTCGGCCCTATTCAAAGTAAGTACAGAAAAAGTAATTAATTTAGTTTGTAAACATATAAGGCTACTTTCTCTACCTCTTCTTTGCTGTCATTCAACAAATACAGCATCGGACAGTAAAATTTAAGGGAGGAAAGGTCTATTTTTTTCAATGGGAGTGTTAAGCAGATCCTTCAATGCTATTTCAATGTACTTAACTACTGAGTCATGATCATATTGAAGAAAAGTTTTCTACTAGACTTTTTTGTTCACATCAAAATATCGTTCACATCAAAAAAGTCAGAACTTAAAAATGAATAGTGATTTTCTAGGGAAGTCCATATTGTTTCGACCACGGCCCGATTCCAGTTACCGACCATTACAAAGACTTGATTTTTCATCACATGCCATTCGATAAAGTTATCCTTCTCAATGTGCTGACTAGGGTTGTGCATATCGGTATACCCAAACTCAAAATAAACCCAAAATTAGCCATTTCAACAATATTCAGGTTTTGGGTAGACTGAATACGAAGACCTGGAAATCTGCCAGAAGCCGAATAGGCTATTCGCCTTTGCTCAGATGCAGGGTTTTGTGCTTTCTCCCATTTTTCTATGTTTTACTGGTTTTCTTAGGGCCTCATAGTTGGGTCCCTTTGAGGTAGGGGTGATGTAATCGGAGCCAACTTGGTCTGGCCAACTATCACCTTTCAGCTCACCCAGTCCTACCCGGAGGGATATACCCTCCAACTAAAAAGAACCAGCTTTGAAAGCTGCTCACATCACCAGGGTTCCGAGGGAGACTTCTTCACTCGCTCGGATGAGCAATCTCCTTCAGAGCAGCCCCCGTCATCAGGACTTCAGCTGGCTCTGATATCACAACTCCTCCCCCCCACCAGGAAAACCTGCTTTCAAAAAGAAGGTTGCCCGAGTAGTGGCTTTGTTTCCTCACACCATGACCTTCTCTTGAAATCAGATTTTTCATGACTATAATAAAGGACTGTTCACAGGATGTCATTTGCCACCAAAAGAAATGTTTTCCGTGGTTTATTTTTCTTGCATTTAAGCCTTTTCCCTCAGTTTGGAAGCTAATTTACATGGACATACTATGTGCTCCGGATACGAAGGGAGTCCCAGACTTTGAGGTGCCAGCTTGCCAATCGGCTCTGTCCATTAGCCCTCTGCAACGCTGAACTTCTGAACCTGAAAACTGATGGACAGCTTGGCTTGCAAATACCTGGAGGATGGGGGCAACTCCTCTGAGGGCCCATACAATTGGACCCCTGTCCCAAAGTTCACCAAACTTCAGTTACCATCTAAGGAGAATCCCTTGCAGTCACACTGCAAATTTGGTGACTCTACCTCCAAAAATGCCCCCACAGGAGCTTTGAAAAAATCCCCATAGACTATAATGATTATGCCAATAAAGGTTATGTGATTCTGAGTCTGATTTGGACTATAATGGGCCCGAACTTTTTCAGTAAACCTGGAATAAGCTGAACGCCCTATTTACCAGTATGGTAAATACTGGCTTATTCTGGGTTTACCCAAAAAATTGGGCCAAATAACCCTGAACCTGAAATTTATCGATTTTTTTTTTGCACGACCTTAGTGCTGACTGTTTCCACCTACTGCAGTAACAGTCAAGTTTTTCCACCTTTCTGCCATTGGTCTCTCTAGGTTACTCTTTATTTCTGGAAAATGAGAGCATGATAACATCATAAATAAAGAAATAACTATTCATACTTTCCTCCTTCATCAGAATCAGTGGTGTTCTAAAAACTGATAGCTACCACAATCTCTGTGAGCTTCACTGAATTTATACATTTTGGACTAAATATATTACTTTGTTTAGCTAATGGACATTTCAGGCTATTTGTGCAATGAGACCTTTACCTTTTCAATTATTTGATGGGCGAGAATGCAAAAGAAACAAAGTTTAACTTAGAAAAGAATTCAGCCTCATAAATCAGAATTCTTACTATTTCATTTAAAAGTGTGCCCAATGCCTCATGGATTCTGTAAATGGGATACTGCTTCACATCGAATATTGTTCAAACACATTTCAGGTATAACTGCCTGCAAAGATTGTTTCTAAAGTCATGTTGTGACACAATTAAAATTGGATAAAGTTCTGTATTAGTCATAAGAAAGTTACTAAGTATGTACGAGTAAAAAAAATACATTGGGAATCCAAAGAAAACTGTATCATATTCTTCATTTGATTGAGCTATTGATAAGCATGATCCAGTCTTTCATATCTAGCATCTGGAAAATACTACCATCTTGTAAATATATTTTCCAGGTTTTTTTTCCTGCTGATGATTTTCTGGTTCATAAGCAACAGTCCCCAATATGCATAACCTAGCCCTGCCCATTTCCTAACATTAAAATATTGCAATACTGACCCAAGAAGTCATATAATTATTAATGCATCCAGGTGGTCTAAAGATGCTCTTCTGCATAAAGAGTGTCTTCTGATCAGGGAATGGCCGTATTACTTCACAGTATAAGGAAGTGTAGCTAACATACAGCTTATATGTCTCAGAAGCTTATCCCTGTCTCTTTCCCACCACTATCCTCCAGAACTGGTCGGCAAAGGAGTGTCCAAAACCAGCCAAATGGGCAGGGGGGAAGTATTTGGTAAATGGGATGTAGCCTGCCTATTCTTCCTTTATTAAATTAGTCTAGAAGAAACACTGCTAGTTAAATATTAATTTAAGAATAAATTGCTATTGATCTTTTAGATGGGATTTCTTCTGTGTGGATACAATGTTAAAAGGAAGTTAAATATACTTATGTCCTAATGCAATGAATTATTAAACACTTTCTGATGAAACATCTTACTTGTATACTTAAAGATTCAGTCCTAAACCCAAATTATTTATTCTGTTAATTGGATTTATAGCCTGCCCCCAAAATGACCTTACTTCTGCATAACTATACTTAGGATTATGCTACATGCAATTCCTCAGTAACTATTTACGTATATGTCCCGTTGTTTTTCTGTGTACACCCATAGTTATTTGTCACTGCAACAGAAATTAGTAATTTCTGTCTCACAGATGATTAGATGAAGCTCTCAGAGATACAAAATGTATGTTTTAATCATGGGTAAACAGCAATTTGAACACAATTCTGCCAAGGTCAACATTTCAGCAACTAGCTATGTTAGTTCTTACTAACTTGCAGGCTGTCATGTAAAATTTACTTTGTGGGAAATCCATATAATAATATATAACAAACAAGACCACTTATTTTGGTCAGAGTGTTTGCAAACAGGTGTAAGTATTGCAAATGGCATTAAGAAACGTGTTGGCGATATATCAGGTCAATCTGAAATGAATCCAGGCACATTTTTCATTAATGTACTTTGGCTGAGCATAAGATCTAAATCCACACAAGAAAAAAAATCCCTCTATTCTCAGTTCAAGCACAGCGCCTAAGTAATGATAAATTAATAAATGCAAGATATGAGAAGGCAAACTTTCTGCCCTAACCACTACATTGCATACTAAATTATCCTGGCTTTCGCCTTCGTACAGCATGATTATGCAAAATTTAATTTATCATTTCAAAACCTTTTTGACTAAAAAAAGGGCTCAGTTTCCTGGGTAAATGTATTACGGGGTTACCTTTGTGAACAAGATCAGTCTGACCAGCAAAAAAGTATAATTCTTACAAGCTTTGTTTGGCTAATCTTAGTTTTCCTATTTTAATTTTTAAAAGATTTTTTACAGATTCAGACAATGTTTTTGTTGTTCCTTTTAAATGGCATCACAGTGGATAGTAATAATATAACAATGTTGAGAAAATAAGGCTTTTCGGCAAATACAAAATGCTCCCCTGGTGTGAGGGGTCTGTTCTTCCCTCCATCATCAGCCCTCTTAAAAGAATTTCTGCATAGAGAAATCATATGAATGTAACTCTGTGCTCTTATCTTCCATGTCACACCTCACAGTTTAACAATGCTTCATCTGGTCTCTGCCTTACATTTGATTTCCACATTCTTCTTTCCTTTTTATAGAATGATCAAATAATCAATTATATTAAAAGGGAACTTTTATCTGTCTTGAAATGTATCAGAATTAGACCTATTATTTCCCCTTTATTCAGTTACTCACCACTTTTGTTATCTTACATTGTCTTCCAGTTCACAAAAAGATGACTGAGAAGGCTGAGTTACTTTCTGCATAATGACTACGCAGGACCACCCCAAGATCCCTTTCTTGGTCTGTTACTGTCAGCACAGATCCCATCAGTGTATATGTGAAATTGGGATTCTTTTGCCCCAATATGCATCACCTACACTTGCTCACATTGAATCTTATTTGCCATTTTAATGCCCATTCCTCCAGCTTGGAGACATCCTTTTGGAGCTCTTCAAAATCCATTTTTGTTTTAACCACCCTAAATAATTTGGTGTCATCTGCAAACTTGGCCATCTCGCTGTTCACCCCCAGCTCCAGGTCATTAATAACTGAGGTTTAAGACTGACCCTCTCTGCTGAACGAAACCAGAATATGGGTTAGCACCTCACTGTTTCTATTTATGAGTCCATTTCCCTTCCCACATAGGCTGAAGAACCTTCTCTCCTGGATGTACTGTATTTATTCATTCTTCAACAGCCTGTGCTTCCCTGTCTTTTGAAGCAGGCACATTAGTAAACATTTCCGTTTTTAAAACAAACCTTAAAAATGTTTAATAGAATGGTAAGTCTCACACTGGATCTGGGTGGGCATTAAGTAAATGAGTTGTACCTATTCTATCTGGATAGGTGGGATGGAAAGGAAACGAGAAACCGGACGCTAGCTATTTACATTTATACAATTTAGAATAAATCTGCTGGGGGACACGGTGGACAAGATGGTGTAAAAATTGTGACTAGATCTCCTAAGTGTTTTCAAAAGCTATAAGCAGCTTTGGAGCTCAAATCAAACTGGAACTGTGGTATTCCCATCATACTTTATATAGTATTTGTACAATTCTGTCAGTTTGATTGTAGTCCAGTTTGGGTTAGATGGCAAACCCAAAGTCAGATTTGAATTTTGTTTAATTAATAAGTACTAGACTTCTTATGTGTGGAAATCCATATAAATGGGTGAAATTCTTTGAATTCACAGATCTCTGCTAATATTTGTTTCTGATCTCACTGAAACTTCTAAGGAATGATGAAACACTTCTTAATACCTTTAAGATGGCTTCTTACATCCTTTCCTACCCCATACTAATTATCATTAAAAAGGCTTGTCCATTTAAATACCTTACTAATTTGAAACAAATTAAAAAGATGAATTGAAAATCAGTTTTAAAACAGGAGGCCACTCTGTTTGTCTTCTATTTGTGCAGTTAACTTCCTCTCCCTGGATTATAAATGTATTAGCACCAATTGCCTGCTGTTGCCAAGAGACCCTACTGCTCTAATCTCTTCAGGTCACTGAGTCTGTCTTCCTGTGTATTTCCTACCACCTCAGATTTAGTTTTCTTTTTCTCAGCCAATTTGGTCACTATTGAACTGACTAAAGAAACAACTAGTGAGGGGAAAGACTCATTAACTAACTTCACTTCACATTCAGTAAGGCAGGCTGAAGGATAAAAGTGATAATACAATCTTAGGCAAGAGTTCAGTGGTTTTATTTTGGAGACTTGATGAAAACCAAATACTTAAAGTCAACATTCTACAATTTTAACACTGTGAGATGTTTATTATGACCAATTGATCCCATTTGATTTTTCACAAGAATAAATGTTCAAAATAGCTGTATGTAGCACCCCATTTTGGTTGGGGTTCTTTGTTATCTACAAGATCCTTTTAAAACAAATTTTCAACCCACTATCTCAGTCTTTTGGAATAGAGTTACACTTATTTACAAGTAAAATTATTTAACAACTGAGTTAGAGTTGGCCACTGGTTCAAAGATATGCAACATGAATTGTACTCTAGCCTCCTGAATAGTCAGAGGTTATATATTATTTTCTCCTTTGCACAAGTTTTGGAATTTTTAAAAGCTGTTTATATTCTCTTGCTGGAGAGGGAAGACGGCATGGTATAGCACAATCTTGTGAGCTCTCAGAAGCTAAGTATGGTTGGTACTAGGAAGGAAAACCTCCAAGGACGACTTTCCATAGGAAGGCAATGGCAAACCACCTCTGCTTCTCACTTGCCTTCAAAGACACTTGCTAGGGTGGTCATGAGGCAGCTGCTCATACACACATACATTATCTTGCTACTGCAGCTTACACTATCAATAGACAGGGGCTTTGATGCAGCTGAGGAGAACATGAATTAGAGAATCCACAAACCTAAGTGGCAAGATCTACTAGAGACTTCATGGTCCTTGTGCGACCAAGAATGTGTATGTCTTCCTTGTTCTGCATTCTTTACTGCTTATACAAAGTCCATTTTTCATACTACACTGAAGTAGATTTTGTTGCCACAGCTATCACATTGAGATCTCTAGCCAAGGGGTTAGGGTTTTACAGCTTCTCATAAATGATATTTCAAAGAATTTACATGAACTTACCTAAATCAAGTTCTTGTCATTAAAATAGAAAATAGAAAAAGGTGCCAAAGTAAGAAAGAAAAGATACCAGAGTTCTTGAATATTCCTATTCTAGACAATGAAGTCAACAAATTTTTAATGCATGAAATTGGCATAAAGGTATTGCAGACTCATAAAGAGTTATGCAATAACTTAGAATGGTTGTTCTTTGGAATAACAGTCAAACAGCTTCACACTATTCCCTAAAGAACTATAATTAGTATTTAAAACTGCAAACATAACAAAACAAACAGTGCTGCTGGCTCGAACTTGAAATCTGAAACTATGGAATGCAAGACATTTTACTTTCTCAAACACAATAAAGTCAGCAACACAACCATTCATATTGTGTTGTCAGATTCTGCTGCCATTGGGTCTAAGTACAGGGCTGTCTCACCCTCCATTTCCAGGGTTGCCTTTAGTTGGACAAGTGCCCCAGGATAGAACCCCAGAATAGAGCAAGAGAAGGGGGCTCCTCTTCACCCAATTTCCCCATTCTGCTCAACCATTTCCCAATTCTCTGCTGCCTTGGAATGGGTCTAGCTCCCCCCTCCCGGCTGCTCCTGGGAACACCCTTTAAATGCTGCCCCAAGGAAGGGCAAACCCTGGGCTCAGCCAATCCTCCCTCTCCTATCCAGCCCTGTGTGTGTCTTAAGTGCCATCAAGTCACTTCTGACTCATGGTGACCCTATGAATCAATGTCCTCCAAAACATCCTATCTTTAACAGCCTTGTTCAGGTCTTGCAAATTGAGGGCTGTGGCTTCCTTTATTGAGTCAATCCATCTCTTGTTGGGTCTTCCTCTTTTCCTGCTGCCTTCAACGTTTCCTAGCATGATTGTTTTTTCCAGTGACTCTTGTCTTCTCATAACGTGACCAAAGTATGATAGCCTCAGTTTAGTCATTTTAGCCTCTTGGGTCAGTTCAGGCTTGATTTGATCTATAACCCACTGATTTGCTTTTTTTTTTTGGCAGTCCACAGTATCTGTAACACTCTCCTCCAACACCACATTTCAAAGGAATCTACTTTCTTCCTATCAGCTTTCTTCATTGTCCAGCTTTCACACCCATACATAATAATAGGGAATACGATGGCATGAATTAACTTGATCTTGTGGCCAGTGACACATCCTTACACTTCAGAATCTTTTCTAGCTCCTTCATAGCTACTCTTCCCAGTCTCAATCTCCTTCTGATTTCTTGGCTGCAGTCTCCCTTTGGGTTGATGATGGAGCCAAGGAATAGAAAGTCTTCAACAATTTTAATTTCCTCATTGTCAGCCTTAAAGTTGAGTAATTCTCCTGTAGTCATTACTTTGTTCTTATTGATGTTCAGCTGTAGTCCTGCTTTGGCACTTTCTCCTTTAACTTTCAGCAGTAGTCGTTTAAAGTCTTCACTATTTTCTGCCGGTAATGTAGTATCATCGGCATATCTCAAATTGTTAATGATCCTCCCCGCAATTTTCACTCCACCTTCATCTAAATCTAATCCAGCTTTCCTAATTATATGTTCTGCATACAGATTGAAGAGATAGGAAGGTAAAATACATCCTTGTCTAACACCTTTGCCAACTGGAAACCATTCTGTTTCTCTATATTCTGTCCTAACCATGGCCTCTTGTCCAGAGTAAAGGTTGCACATCAAAACAATCAGATTTTGTGGCATTTCCTTTAAAACCAGACATAGCTTTTCGTGATCCAGTCAAAAGCTTTGCTGTAATCTATGAAGCACAAGCTGATTTCCTTCTGAAATTCTCTCATATGCTCCAGTAACTAACATAAATTTGCAATATGATCTCTAGTGCCTCTTCCTTTTCTGAATCCAGCTTGAACATCAGGCATTTCTCGTTCCATATATGGTAACAGTCTTTGTTGTAAGATTTTGAGCATCACTTTACTTGCATGAGAAATTAATGTGATGGTCTGATAGTTGCTGCAGTCTTAGACATCTCCTTTTGATGGACTCCGTTTCTGTGGCTTGGAATAGTTCTATTGAAATCCCATCTGCTCCAGGTGATTGGTTTCTCCCAGTTGCTCTAAGTGCAGCTTTCACTTCACTTTCTAAAACTGTAGGTTCTTCTTCAAAAAGGTCAAGTCCATGCTGAGGAGAATTAGGAAAGGAACTGAAAAAAATGCCAAAATGAATACAGATATATTGGACAGGCTCATTCGGAATACTGTACGCAGTTCTGATTACCATATCCCCAAAAGGATGTTGCAGAGCTAGAGAAAGCACAGAACAGGGCAATCAAGATGATCAAGGAGGTTGGTACACCTTTTCTATGAGAAAATTGGGATCTTTCAGTTTAGAAAAGAGACAACTAAGAGGGAATATTACAGAGGTTTATTAGAATTACACACAGAATGGAGAAAGTGGATAGAGCTTTTCCACCCTCTACCCATAATACTAGAACTTAGGGACATTGTATTAACTTTATGGTCAACTGATTCAGGACAGCCAGGACAGTCAAAATGAAATTCATCTGTACACAATGAATAATTAAATTGTAATTAAAAAGGGGTTAGACAGATTCATGCAGGATAGGTCCATCAGTAGCTACTAGGTATGGTGAGTAAACTCCATATGCAGGGGCAGCAAACTTCTCAATACCAGTGTCAGAAGGAAGTATCCGGGGAAGGTCTTGCCTTCTATGTCATGTTTGTTGGACCTCCAAAGTAACAGGTTGACTGCTGTGTGAAAAAGTAACCAGATGTACCTCTGGTCTCATCCAGCAGGGCTCTTATGTTTTTATGTTATCACAGTATGGGAATTTGAACCCAGGTACAATAGATCCTAGGCCAAATCTTTAACCATTACATCACATTGGAATTCCTCCAGATTTCATGAAGACAATACCACCCATTTTTAAGTTCAATACACTCATATACACTGAGTGTGGATCTCCTATTTCGTTCAAGGTTTAGTGAAAAATGACTGGAGGGCAATATTGTAAGACTGGAGGGGGATTTCCCCCAAGTGTGTTATCTTCACAGAATTTTTAAAAACCCAAATAAGTTCAAAATTAAATGCAGAAATGGGTGGGGAAGGACTAATCCTTTTACCCGCTACAGTTTTCCTACTGCTGCTGCTCCCCTATCAGTGCGGATCCATGACTATTACCCTTGATTGCTTGGTTGTGTGGAGTTAACTCTTTTCTATTCATTCAACTTAAGAAATAATATGTAGAATGTTGCAGAGATGTGAGAGAAGAACTTTCTCCAAAGCAGAACATTTTCTGGAAAAATTTCTGATACTAAAAATCAATTATGTTAGTCCACCTCTTCTGGTACACCCGCCCCCCGCCCCCCACCGAAGAACATTACATTCAGCTCATAATAATCTGTTGGTGTTCCCCGGCCCTAGCAGTGTGTGGCTGTCCTCGACAAGAGCCAGAGCTTTTTCGGCCCTGGCTCCAGCCTGATAGAATGCTCTGCCTAGTAACATCAGGGCCTTGCGGGACCTTAAAGAGTTCTGCAGGGCCTGTAAGACAGAGTTATTCCACCAGGCCTACAATCAACTTATTACAGACCAAAGAATTAGAGTTGTATAATACATCAGGAATGCTATAGAAGAGCATTTTGAAACCACTTATACAGCACTGACCTACATGTACATGTGGACCAATCTTTCACCTGGAAAATATATTACTAAATGACAGTTCTGCATCACTATAACCTGCTGTCAGATTATTCCCACAAAGATGTCTCAACAAATAAGGCTGAGGGAAAGTTACTTGCCAAGGCCACTCAACAAGGTTGTGGCACACATAACAAAGTAAACTACCTATAAAAATGAAGTAGAAAAGATTAATACAATGAACAAAACATGGACTGGGCTACAATGGTTGTACAATCAGGATCAACCTGGCAGTACCTTTCCTGCATTCATGCAATGACTTTACCGCATGCAATTAAAATATGTCCAGGCTATGCATGCTCTAACATGTGTGTGCTCATGAGAGAGAGAAATACAGACATGTGAAAAATATAACTTCTTGATCTTTCTGTGCTCACATTCAGATATTTTTATTTTATAATGTTAATTCACATTATCTTCATCTGTGAAATACATGTTTAAAGTAGTGAGTTAATGTTTCTTTTTTAAACTGGATAGTATATGCCCTAAACCTGGGGTAACAGTATATGAACACAGTATAGAAATTTCCACAGGAGTGTCTGACCCATCTAATTTCTCTCTCTCCACCTGTGTCTTATGCCAGTGACAGCATCAACAGGCAATGAGAGTAATTAAAAAGATGCCTCCTGTGGTATCACACAGTGGTGTGGAGACTGGAGGAAGGGTACAAAAGATGGATGAGGGCATAAACAAGTGTGACAAATAAGGTGCAAAGATATGACAAAATGCATGGATGTTTTAACTTTGGTATATATAGAAATAATTAAATACTTTTAGTAAATAATAGTATTCTTTGTTATTCAAATCTTGATGGTAACAGGATGAAAAAGATTGGAGAGATAGAAATTTTTGTAGGTTCTATGAGACGCTTCAGTTCACATTGAGAAAGGGAATGTATTCCCTAGAAGGCAGTTGAGACAGTTCCTTTTCAAAACACACACAGTATGTCAGAAGCAGAACATTCATTGCTAAATCAAAGAGACATAAAATACTTCATTCCTGCTCAAAATTATATGTAAGTCCCACTGAGATAAATGGCATCCAAGCTTGCTTTAATTTCATGCAGAATTGTAGCTTGATACCCTTGTCCTAAGCACTCTTGGACACCAATTCTTCATGCACTGATTAAGGAATAAGACCCACTGAACTCAGGATGTAAACATATATAGGATTAAGCTATTAGTTGGGAATTTCCCATAAAACATAGTGTTCAGGATCACAACCTGCTGAGCAGTTAGGATTTATAAATAGCCATCTTTTATTGCTACAGTAGTTTTAGAACACTTTTCAGATTTTTAAAAGCTCTTTTTTTAATAAACCAAAATTCTTTCTCCACCTTCTGAAGACTGTCAGTTGTTTTGTGAAGGTAAGAGAGCCTTCTGTTCCTATCAACACTTTGAACACCCCCCCAAGCCAAACTTGATGAAGTGAGAGATGAAAGGGACAGTGATGATGAGAGGGGAGGCACCAAGCAGAGTTCTCACAAGAGGCTCAGCAGCACAACATCTGATCATTAATGTCCATCAGACCTTTTGGCCCTTATCCAGCTCACTGAAGAGAATGGTGCAGTGGAAAAAACAAGGCCACTGTGCCAACCTAGGCAAAAAGCCAAAGTGTCTGATTTAATTTTCAGAGCTTGTCCTCCCATGCTTCATTACATTAAGAAGAATGATATGCCATGCCAAAGTTGTGCAGTACCTCCTGGGGATACTGATCTGGCACCTGCTGACCCAGGAGTTCTGGTGGCCCAGAGTCCAATTAGATGTTACTAAATAGGTCCAGTCGTATGACATCTGCCGCCAAGCAAAGGACCTGCCAGGGAAACCACCAGGACTGCTACAGCCCCTCCCCACTCCTGAGAGGCCATGGCAGACGGTATCCCTGGACTTCATCATGGACCTGCCCAATTCCCAGGGTTATACCTGCATCTTAGTAATGGTAGACCTGTTCACCAAGATGGCCCATTTCATCCCTTGCACCAGACTCCCTTCTGCCAGCGAAACCACCCGTCTACCTGCAAGACGTCTTCCAGCTCCATGGCATACCGGAACACTTTATCTCTGACCGTGGTGTACAATTCACTTCATTCTTCTGGCATGCCCTGCATGCCCTCTTGGGAACCCAGGTGCAGCTGTCCTCAGCCTATCACCCGCAATTGGATGGCCAGACAAAACAAACAAATGGCACCTTGGAACAGTATTTGCAGTGCTACAGTAACCACCAGCAGAACAACTGGGCCGCTCTACTGCCTCTAGCTGAGTTCGCCTATAATAATGCCATTCACACATCCAAACCCCCTTCCTGGCCAACTACAGACTTCACCCTCGGTTTTTCCCTTGTGTTACCCCGGCCTCATCCTTCCCCTCTGCTGATGAGTTCATACAGGAACTACAAGCACTCCACCAGATCCTTTGGGAACAATTAGATAGGGCCAAGCAAGCATAAAAGGAGGCTGCGGACCGAAGGCGTAGACCTGGTGAAGACTTGAAGGTTGGGGACTTTGTGTGGCTGTCCACCCAGCACCTCCAAAGCCAACGGCCCTCACAGAAGCTGGACACCCAGTTCATTGGCCCCTATCATACAAAAGAACAGATCAACCCCATAGCGTACCGTCTTCTCCTGCCCCCCACATTCTGCATCCACCCGGTCTTCCACCGGTCCCTGTTGACACCAACTGCTCCTCTGCACCCATTGAACAACCCCAGCACCAGTACCGGCCCCAGTCCTAGTTGGTGGGCAGAAGGAATATGAGGTAGCTGAAATCTTGGACTCCCAGAGGCAATGGGGGCACCTCCAATACCTGGTTGACTGGAAAGGATATGGACCTGAAGAATGCTCCTGGGAACCCATGGACCACCTCCACACACCAGACCTCCTACGCCCATTGGGGATGGGGGGGGGAGCCCTAAGGGGGGGATACTGTCATAGGTCAGCCTGCTGGGGCTTCCTCAGATGAGGAAGACCTTGAAACTGAAGGCTATGAAAGAGAGGAGTACCAGCAGGCTGAGCAGCCACAGGCAGAGCAGCCTCAGGCAGATGAGTCCTCCCTATGTCTGCAGTCACCCAGCACTGAAGATTCACCTGTGTCAGGGGCCCAGCCACAGGCGGTGCCACCAGAGAGCCCCCCCCCCCACCCAGAGCCACTGGAACAGAGGTGCAAGAGACTCAGGGCACAGATACATGAGAAAAGAAGAAGTGCTAGATTGCAGGCCCAGCGAGGAATACTCCCTACTGACAGTGATGAAGATTTATTAGCTTGACTAGGCAGGGAGTGCTGAGATGGGATAACCAGCAACAGCTGGTTCCCCCCAGGCCTACTTAAGTCATCAAGTAGGCTTGGCTGTTGTGCAAGCAACTTATCACCAACCTCCTTGTGTATCAGCCTTGTCTCCCTGCTATATTTTGGATTCCTGGTGTCCTGACTTCTTGGACTGACTCTGACTAACGCCTTGGACTGCCCTTGCCTGTATTGATATATCGGACTCTGCCTGAACTGTGAATGACCTTGGGCTGCTTCCCAGACTACACTTCCAGCTTCCACTCCTTGCCTACAACACGTCAGTTTGTTTGCACCCCCACACACGTGCAGCTGCTAGATGGAGACAGATGCTGTTGCAGCCAGCCTGGCAACTCAGGAATTAAAGGAGCAAGTTACTCAGCTGTTAAATGCCCTGACTCAGCTTGTACAGCAGCAGCCAGCTGCCCATGCAGCTCCACCTGTGCCTCTCCTGCCTGTATAGTGCCCGGTAAGTCCACCAGAAAAGTTCACAGGGGGTGTGGAGGAGTTCCCAGCTTCCCTTGCTCAATGCCAGCTTTACACTGAACTCCGGGCCCAGGACTTTCCTGATGATAAGACCAAATTCTGTTTTATTTTAAGTCTCTTAAAGGGGCAGGCAGCCAGATGGGCCACACAATTGCTGCTCAGCCAGTCCCCACTATTGCGAGACTTTGTGGGGTTCCTGACCCATATCAAGAATGCCTTCATGAATCCTCTGAAGGCAGAGAAAGCCAACCGGCGGATTCGGCACCTGAAACAGGGCAAGGGGCCTGTGTCTGACTACAACAGAGAGTTCCAGTTGCTGGCCCAAGATTTGGAGTGGAACGAGGCAGCCCTGATGGAAGGACTGTCAAATAAGATCATGGATGAGCTGGCACGGGTTGACCGCCCCGCAACTCTCCAAGCCCTGGTGCTACTGTGCCTCCACATCGATGGCCGGTTGGAAGCCTGGAAGCAGGCATGAGGGGAGGTGCAGCAGCAGGTCAGTACACCGTGGAGGCCACCTACCAGACCCAGGAACCCCGTGCCAGGGCCTTTGATTGTGGTCCACTGAAACCCTATGCCACCGGGAGCTGCCAGCCCCCACTTGACACCAGCAGAGAAGAACAGGCGGCAGACCCAGAACCTATGCCTCTATTGTGGGGTCCTTGGGCAATATGCCAGGCACTGCCCTGAGAAAAGGAAGCCACAGCCAATAGCAGGAAACGGGCAGTACCTGAGTCAACTGGGCCCATGCTACTTGGGGCACATTGCCAAACTTAGTGGCCCTTCTGGTACGGGACAGTTTGTGGTCCCCATGAAGCCATTCCTGCCAGGTGGTCACAGTGTCAAGACCAACGCCATGGTGGACTCAGGAGCTTCGTGCTGCTTCATTGACAGTACCTTTGTCACCCAGCACCAGATTCCACTGCAGTCCAAGGATGACCCTGCCCTGGTGGAGGCCATTGATGGGCGTCTTCTGTTGTCCAGCCCCATGACCCATGAGATGCAGGCACTCACCCTCCAGGTGAAGCACCACCTGGAATAGATCCACTTTGATGTGGTCTGCATGCCCCTGTTTCCAGTTGTGCTAGGCCTATCCTGGTTGGCCCTTCATGACCCAGCCATTCAGACATGCCAAGAGCTCCAGTTCCGGGTGCCCTGTCCCCACCAGGCGTTGCCAGCAGTGCCTCAACCTGCCAGCCCCATATACAGACTTCATCGATGTGTTTGAAGAGAAGGGGGCCAACCAATTACCCCCACATCAGCCGTATGATTGTGCCATAGACCTGATTCCTGGGGTGCCATTGCCAGCAGGGTGCCTATACTCCCTATCGGAACCACAGCAAACTGCACTTAGGGACTTCCTTGACAAGAACCTGCACCAGGAGTTCATCTGGCCATCTAACTCACCCACCTCGGCTCTGGTCCTCTTCATGAAGAAAAAGAGTGGGGAACCACAGCTGTGCAACGATTATAGGGCCCTGAACAAGATCACAATAAGGGACCTGTATCCGCTGCCTCTGATCCCTGAACACCTGGAACAATTGCGTGGGGCCACCAAGTACACCAAGCTGGACCTGCGGGGGGCCTATAACCTGGTGCGTAGCCGGAGAGACAAATGAAATACTGCATTCAGTACAAGGTATGGCCAATAGGAGTACCTGGTCATGCCATTTGGGTTATGCAACGCACCAGCGGTGTTCCAGAGGCTCATGAATGATGTCTTTTGGGATCTCTTGGATCAGTTTGTCATCATCTACCTGGATGACATCCTCATCTATTCCCGTGATTCTGCCCAGCATCCAGAACATGTTCGTACTGTACTGCACAGCCTCAGACAACACGGGCTCTATGCCAAGTTGGAAAAATCCGCCTTTGACCTGACCTCTGTGGAATTCCTTGGCCATATCATATCACCACAAGGCATGCAGATGGACCCAGGAAAAGTGGATGCTGTTCTTTACTGGCAGCCCCCGTGGAATAGGAAAGATGTGCAGCGTTTTTTTCAATGCAAACAGCTAATTAGAATGTACAACACATTTTTTTTTCTACAGCCCATTATTAGGACAAGGGAAATGTAAATGGAAGGATACAAGAGCTCATTCAAATGAAAAAAAGATCACCTACATGGTCCATATCTTAATTTACAACTGGAATGCTATGCATACAATTAAATGTGCTGCTGATAATTGATTCATAAAATCTTTGGCCCTTTGAGAATGATCTGCTTTTATTCCTTACAAAAAGTAATCTGTTAATGTGGAAGTCTAGATGAAACAGAAATCTGGGATTACCTGGTTTAGGAAAGGGGGTATCTTCTAAATTCTAGGCTTTATGGGAGGCCTGAAATAGATTCAAAAAAGGTTCTGGGCCTTTTATCTAACCACTCATGCATCCCAATGGTACAACCACTGAGCACCAGGTCCTGGACACTCCTAAGCAGGCTATGGGCTAAGCAACAGTGAGAAGGGTGCCAAATCATGTGATCTTATTTCCAGAATGAAACTGAGGCAGGATAAAGCTATCATCATTCTCTTTTTGATTTTTAGACTTTAGGCCACTGTACACATCCAGCTTGTAGCTTTCCCCCCTACATTAACTGCTGGTATTGGATAAATTACAACACAAAAATGAACTGTTCTGAGTTTCTGAACACATGCAAATTACATATTGCAAAATCCCTGGGCATGCTCAGAGTCTTTGGAGTGATAAGATCTCATGTGCTAGGGCCTGGGGTCTAACAAATATTAACAGGTTTTCCACACAGAGATAGACAGTTTCCCCATTGTTGCTGTAAATTCATATTGAATTGTGCTAGATTTTTAGCTATAGCCATTAAAATTCATAAAGATAAAGTAGTGATTTAAATGAAAGGTTGTTACCTAGGCAATTGGATGGGCTTTGTAATGTGCATTTTATACCTATATTAGTTTTAAATTTTACTGTGGGGTGTTGTATTCCATCCACTGTATTTGGATGGCGGGTGAGATTTACCATTGTATTAGGATTAGGGACTTTTTGTAACTTTGCTGGTTATATACCGAATAAAGGTCTCATAGCATAGCCATTGTTGCTGTAACTGCTAATACAACTCGGCAGCAGCAGGTTTTTGTCATATTTTCCCTTCCCCAACCCCCCAGAATCGGCCATTCCACTCCCCGGGCAACCAGTAGCTTTTTAACGTTTCTTTTTAAATAGGCAATTGAATATATTTATGACATTATAACCATTTGTCTATCAGGTTCTTTGAATTTCCAGCTTTCATTTTAAAAAGTTTCTAGCTCCTTTCTTTGTAGAGATCTGCAATGAAAAACGCTAGAGACTTACTTTTAAAAAATGAATGGTAATTCAGAGAACCTGAGAGACAGTTGTTGTAACACTATGACATTCAATCGCTGATTTATTTTATTTAATTTACAAAAATGGTCCTGTGTTGGCAGAGGAAAAGGCCTCTGCAAGGGTCTCTGATAGGAAAAGTAACACTGCTCTGGGTGGGACTAGGAAGATCCAGACTTCCACATTCACATGAGTGCCAATCTGGCTTTGCTGAAACCTTTCCCAAAGCATCACAACAAAGTATGTTCAGGGGAGATTGCAGGAAAAACAAAGAACTCAGGAGGTGTATGGAAACACCATAATGTTGTGGGGAGGCTGGAAAAACACTTCCCAAGGGCATCCAAGCCATGACAAAGAACCTGTATGTAAGTGATTTAATTCAGCTTCCAAAATGGTGTCTGATTGTTACCATGGTTAGTTCAATAATCAGTTACCATCATTAAGTTAATTAATTACTTTTAGAGAAAAACCAGTAAGTTCTATCAATCCCTACATGTATCATACTCTCATTCAATATCACTCTATCTACCTTTTTCATGGAACTGAGTTTTTTGGGGAAATACATGAAGAGAATAATGATGTGTGTAAACATACCATTCTGACACCATTCTCAAAAGCCTGGCGTGTTAAGGGAGCAGGTCCATCAACTGTCTTTCCATCATCATCAGGCCCCCAGCTAGCACTGTAGATGTGTATGTGTTGGGGATTGAGGCTTAGCGATTTTGCTTCCACCATATCTGTAACATCACCATCTAGCATCCGTACTCCTTGAAACAAAAAAAGACAAACTGCATGAGAAATTAAGGATTTTGCAGATTTTAGTGTGAACAACTTCACATTATTTGAGCATGAAACAGTCTAGACGTCTTATAAATAAAGGAAGAAAAGGTTCACTGGATTAATTAAAGCTATATTTTGCTGGTAACAATGTTTTAAAAAGAGAAAGCTCAAGCACAACCCACAAGTAATCTCTTCAACGAACAAAATCAAGTGAAAATGCAATAAATTCTAAGCTTTAGGGAAACATGATAGCACCTATCTGTAACGGTTGTTCATTGAGTGGTCACCTGTGCGGGCAAACGTGAGTTCTGCACATGCACAGGCCTACTGCAGAGAGGTTGTTGTTGTTTTTTAGTTCTAAAGACTAAGAGGGCGCTCCTATTCCCTCTCCCTGCTTTCCAGGAGTGTCAGTGTAGTGTAGTAGTTAAGAGTTGTAGACTCTAATCTGGTGAACCAGGTTGGTTTCCCCACTCCTCCATATGGAGCCTTCTGGGTGACCTTGGGCCAGTCACAGTTCTCTCAGAACTCTCTCAACCCCATCTACCTCAAAAAGTGCCTGTTGTGTGTGGGGGGGGGAGGCGATTGTAAGCCACTTTGAGACTCCTTATGGTAGAGAAAAAGGAGGGTATAAAAACCAACTCTTCTTCTCGTCTTCCTTCCCACCTTTTGTGTTTTGCCTTTAGAGTAAACCAGGGGTCCTCAAACTTTTTAAACAGGGAGCCAGTTCACTGTCCCTCAAACACTGTTGGGGGCCGGCCGCCCACCACCCCCCCGCCCAAATGGGAAGGCAGCCAGGCGCCCAGGCAAAGAAAAGTTAACTTGTGGCAGGAGGACATGCCGCCCCTCCCCCAGGTGCCTCTCCATGGCCGACACTCCCCCCTTCGCTGGGCTGAGAGACCCCCCTGCCGCCACACACCCTCCTTTCCCGCCTCCTGGAGCGGGAGGCGGGCCGGGCTGGCCCCCTGCTTGGCAAAAAGCGCCTGAGGGGAAGGGGGAAGGGCGCGGGAGGAGGGCGTCAGCCCTCCCCTCCCTGGAGGCGCCGCCACCCAAAGCCCCCGTGCGGGGGCCCTGGCACTCGCTTGCCCGCTAGCCTCGCTTGGCTTGCAGGCAGACAGGGATGTTCTTCTTCCAGCCCGGCATGGCTCCTTCAGGGCTGCGGAGGCTGCTGCAACAGGAGGAGCAGCGGCGGCGGCGAGGGGCACATTGCAGTCCGAGGCAGCGCCTCCCGTCCCCCGAGCCGCGCGCATGCCTGGGGAAAGGAAGGCGGTGGCTCTCCAGGGCACCATGGTGGGGAAGGCGCAGAGGTGGCGCAGGTGTCACCGCTCCGCTGCTGCCACCAACGCTTTATATGGCGAACAGCCGCCTTAGTTTGGGGAAGGGACGGCGCGGCGGCGGCTCCAGAGGGAGGAGGGGGCCGGGTTCAGGACCCTGATGGGCCGGGTCCGGCCTGTGGGCCATAGTTTGAGAACCCCTGGAGTAAACTAAGGCATCTGGAGACATTATGCTCCTCTATCTGACAGAGTAGACAAAAAGTATGGTAATCAGAGTGAAGAATTTTTGCCCCATGGATGTACATATTTTTAAACAGAGCTTTCTGTGCCATATTTTGTGGCCGTTTTACTCTTTCTTTTCTTGGTGGAGAATTGGGCTTAAGATAGAAATGCCCCCTATTCTCCTCAGAAAAGTATAAAGTCTTTTGAAGCTCCCTCAGAGGTGGCAGAGAGTGAGCTGAGGGAAGGGTGCTCCCCCCTACTTTTCATGCCACAAAAAGGTATGAAAGCAGCATGGAGGAAGTAAAAGGAGCACCCTCTGCTTCTTTAGAATTTCAGAAACCTCTCTGCGGTAGGAAGCATGACCACCTGCAGAACCCATGTGGGACTGCACAAGTACCACAACGATGAATCTATATTTTAACACAAGTTGTTGCTTGGACTTTAAAAGGCACAACAGGATGAGCAGGTTTCAAGCAAACTTATTGTGCTCCAAATTCTTCCATAAACTCCACTTCTTTAGGCAATGATGAGTTTCCTCATACCCTTTAACTTCTTCCCAAAGTTGTGTTCTAGCACATTGAGATACTGCATATTCATCACAAACATTAGAGCAACATGTTGTTTTGTGTGTGTTAAGTGCCATCAAGTCACCTCCGACTCATGGCGACCCTGTGAATGAAAGTCCTCCAAAATGTCCTATCTTTGACAGCCTTGCTCAGATCTTACAAATTGAAGGCTGTGGCTTCCTTTATTGAGTCAATCCACCTCTTTTCCTGTTGCCCTCAACTTTTCCTAGCATGACTGTCTTTTCCAGTGACTCTTGTCGTCTCATGATGTGACCAAAATATGATAGCCTCAGTCATTTTAGCTTCTAGGGTCAGTTCAGGCTTGATTTGATCTATATCCCATTGATTTGTTTCTTTGGCTGTCCATGGTATCCATAACACTCTCCTCCAACACCACATTTCAAAGGAATCTACTTTCTTCCTATCAGCTTTCTTCATTGCCCAGCTTTCACACCCATACATAGTAATAGGGAATACGATGGCATGAATTAATCTAATCTTGGTGGCCATGACACATCCTTACACTTCAAAATCTTTTCTAGCTCCTTCATGGCTGCCCTTTCCAGTCTCAATATCCTTCTGATTTCTTGGCTGCAGTCTCCTTTTTGGTTGATGGTGGAGCCAAGGAATAGAAAGTCTTGAACAATTTCAATTTCCTCATTGTCAACCTTAAAGTTGTGTAATTCTCCTGTAGTCATTACTTTTGTCTTCTTGATGTTCAGCTGTAGTCCTACTTTGGCACTTTCTCTTCTAACTTTCTGCAGTAATCGTTTCAAATCTTCACTATTTTCTGCCAATAATGTAATATTATCGGCATATCTCAAATTATTAATGTTCCTCCCTCCAATTTTCACTCCACCTTCATCTAAATCTAATCCAGCTTTCCTAATTGTATGTTCTGCATATAGATTGAAGAGATAGGGAGATAAAATACATCCTTGTCTGACACCTTTGCCAATTGGAAACCATTCAGTTTCTCCATATTCTGTTCTAACTGTGGCCTCTTGTCCAGAGTACAGGTTACGCATCAAAACAATCAGGTGTCGTGGCACACCCATTTCCTTTAAAACCAGCCATAGCTTTTCGTGATCTTCACAGTCAAAAGCTTTGCTGTAACTATGAAACACTAGCTGATTTTCTTCTGAAATTCTCTTGTATGCTCCAATATGATCTCTAGTGCCTCTTCCTTTTCTGAATCCAGGTTGAACAACATGTTGCTTGCTGTGACAGAAATGTCAAGGGATAACTCACACATGATTCACACAACTATTGGACATGTGGTGACTTTTGGAAAATAGCTTTAAAATTCTCAATATGTCAGCTTCATGCTCATGGCCTCTGGTTAAAGTGTTACATGCATAGTATTTGAATTTCTGCATGGTGATAATAAGCAACAACATTTGAGATAGCATGCCAGAAATTTGGTGCTGAATATGACAGGGAGGTGAAATACCAGAGTTTTGAAGAAGATTATGTTCAGTAATTGTCATTAATTGCAACTCAGACAGCCCATACCAGGACTAAAGTTTTGTGTTGAACTTCTTTTATTCAGAAGTAGTCAAGAAGTATTTCTCTTTGATTCAGAAAATCTTGAATGACTGTGTGCTCTGCCTGGTACTAGTCGAGATACATGTCCACCTCCGCTAATTGCTTAACTATTATAGAGCTTCATTCCGCAGATGGTACCAATGCCACATTTGCATCTCTGTCCACTTCTCCTATGATCCGTGAAAATGAATGCCATCTTGCTTATTGTATTGTTTGGAGTATGTCATTTTAAAGTATGTTTTAACTGATATTTTTATTAATATAATCTTGTGACGCGCTCTGTGCCCAGTTTGCTGGGAATGAGAACAGTCTATAAATGCAATAAATAAATAAATAATCTAAAATGGAGGTTGTATGATTCAACAAGAGTCAAATAATAGCATCACATGCTGTACATGTCTTGACATCCCCGCAGTAAACATAGCTGAACTATTTTCTCATTTGATAAGTACACTTCTATTTATAAGCCAAATTAGCATCTTTTAATTACAAAACAGAGCAGCTTTGTTCCTGCCTTTGGAATGAATTAGTTTAAATGTTTATCCAGTTCTTAAAGTTCCAATTAACACAGAACTTGGCTGTCTTGTTAATAGAGCTCTGATTTTTCTCGCCCCCTTCCAATTAAGTTGAAACTGCATGATGATCATACTGTGTTCACACAAAAGCTGACCATACTTTGTGAGATAATACTTGTACAAATACTTATATCACTGTGATCTTTACTTTAATTCAGGTCACAGTTCTTTATATTTTATCCTAAGAACTGAAATCTTCAAGACTGGACTGCCACGAAATTTCAGAAAATTAATTAGTTGTGGAAGATGAATATATGAACTTGCCTATACTAAACCAGATTAGCCATTATTGTTTACTGCCTACTCTGGCAGGCAGCGACTCTCTAAAATCTCAGCGAAATATGTTTCCAAGCACTTCTTCAATAGATGTTTTAGCGGAGATACCAGAAACAGAACTTGGATCTTTATGTATGTGAAGTATGTGCGCTGCCACTGAGCTATGGGCCCCTTCCTAGGATGTGTTTTCTCTTCCTTATATCGATAGCTTTGGTAGATATGAAACATTTTTTTACTTCCTATTTGAAACACTTAACTTTCATTAGCACTGCTTATAAAAGATTGCGATTAAATTAACAAAAGAAACAGGCAACCATTTGAATAGAAAAATGCAGATGGTGAAATATTCACTGTATTTCGATATTATTTAAGCTTAGCCTGCAGCAGTTAATGTTTTATTGAACATTTTGGCTTGGATCCAGACCACCATTTCCACAGGTGCGAGGATTTCTACCCAGGTAGTACGACTTTCTTGCCTCCCACAGCAGCCAGGATTTTTTGGGGGAGGAAAGGACATTTCAGGTTTCACTGCACTTCATTAACTGTTCCTCAGGGAGCAAGATAAACTCAAAGTACACTAATAAACAGGAGTCCAGTAGTACTTTAGTGACTAACAAGGTTTTATTCCAGCACAAATGTTTGTGGACTACATCCATCTTCATCAGATGCATGAAATGTGTCTTTCCTGGCAGTCATTTACATTTCAGGCATCTGACTAACAGCGCAACCCATTGAAATTGAATGGGCTTAGACTGGAGTAACTCTCCTTAAGATTACACTGTAAGTGACTTAAATGGACTTAGGCTGAAAATGCATGGCCGTTTTGTCCGACTATTCTCCCACAAATGTAGCGAACCTCTAAAGTCTTCATGCACGAGTCTCCCTCATCTCACATCTTTTCCTAGTCTTTCAAGTCCAGTGTTGTCGCGATGTATGAGGAAGGTTCACTGCATTTTGCAGAGTTTGCCAGTGAGTTTTTGTGCCTGGGTCGACTCCCCGCCAGGAGACTGCCCGATCCCGGCAGCAGCAACAATGGCGGTCCCTTTCCACCCCCGTGGCTTCTCTCTCCCCTCTCCCGCACCTCCTCTCACCACCAGCTTTCTCCTCACCTCCACAGGTAGGGCAGTGGAGGAGCACAGAGTGGTGACAGCTTGCCATGCCGCCGCCTCCACTTGTGGAGTCAAACCTAACCCCACGCTGGTGGGACAGCAGAGCAACAGTGGCTCCTTCCACCTCCCAGCCACATCGTCCCCACCTCCTCCTGCTCCCCCCACCTTCGGCTCCCCCTCAACTCCACTGGTGGGATGGTGGAGGAGTGCAGAGTGGCGCCGGCTTGTCATGTCACTGCCTCTGCCTGCAGAGTCAGACCTGACCCCATGCCGGAGGGATGGCAGAGCAACAGCGGCTCCTTCCGCCTTCCAGACACAGTAACCATTGCCTCCTCCTGCCCCCCCCCCGCCGCCGCCACCGGCCTCCTCCACCTCTACCAGTGGGACGGTGGAGGAGCGCAGAGCAGCAACAGTTTGCCATGCTGCTGCTGCCTCCACCTGCTCCGCCTGCAGAGGCAGACCAGACCCCATCCCTCTCTCTCTCTTCCCAGCAGCACAACTTGTTGGTTCAATTTTTTGAATGCATCATCGAAAGGCGCACAACAAAGGAAGGACAAAACATTCCAAAAATGCCCATGCATTATCGGCCTTAGAATGTAACACTTAGGATGTAACACTATTATGTAGTTTTATCCCACTTGTAAGGAGAAGTATTATTTTTAAAACAGGCACATGGCACATGGAAACGAAGTGTTTCTTTGATTGTTTCAAAGCAATGCATTAAATACTAAATGACAAGGCTGTATACTGAGATCATTATTCTCTCTAATTAATCTCTGTCGGTTACAGGTAATCAGCCCTCTAAACGAAGAGAGGTCTGAAGTTTATTTACTCCAAGTGTCAAGTGAAAACTTTATAAACCAGCCAAAAAAATCACTCAATGTTGTCTTTTAAGATCTTTATTTAAAATCAGTCTAATCATTCTTGAAATAATTAAAGAATCACAATGATACAAAAAAAACTACTAGTATATGTCAATGAAATTAGAAATAAAGAATACATGTCCTTTATCCTATCTAACTCAAATTTAAAAGACGAAATAACAATTTCTAAAATTCTAACCAAAGTGTTTTCAGAAAAGAGAGATTCAGGGTTATCAGGGTATGGCTATCTTATACAGGCCCAGTTACGTGACCCTCACATGACTTTATTAAACCATCTAATTCACTTCCTCTGAAGTTGTGATATGACACACCTCTGAGCATAAAATGACACTTTCCCACAGAATATGTGTTTCAAACTCTGTTCTGCTTTATCTTGGATTTATTTTGGGCATGAAGCAATTTAATCATAAACCACAGTTGCCAACTTTGGGCTGGGAAATTCATGGAGATTTGGGAGGTAGAGCCTGGGGGTAACAGAGTTTGGGGAGGGAAGAAAGCCCAGTGGGGTATAATGCCATAGCAACCATTTTCTCCAGCAGAACTGAACTCTGTTGTCTGGTGGTCAATTGTAATTTCAGGAGATCTCCAGGCCCCACCTGGAGGTTGGCAACCCTATCATAAACTATCTGTTCTCAAGATTGGGATAGTGAGAACCATGCTGAAACAGAAAATAAATACATGTTTGCAGATTTTAAAATTAAAAAGTAAGTTCTCAGGCCAACTTTGTTCAAGATTCTATACTACTGAAGCCAGCGTCTGTGGAAACTGCTTAAAAATGCATTGTAACATGGCTACCCCTCTGGAATTATTATAAAAGTTCAATTGCATCAGTAGTATATGATGCTAAATGGTGAAAAGGAGGGAGGGAGAGAGAGGTGGGGATGTGGAGCTGCTAATTTTGGTGGCAGCCAGGTGTGCTGCCTAACATTTTAGCCTCACTTAGATTCTGAGGGAGAATTCCTCTGTAATTATGGAGATAGATGGTCTACATCTGTTTTACCGTAGCTCAGAAAAATTGTTTTCCACACAAGGCTTAATCAAGTAACAAGGCATCCACTGTAATTTTCAAAACTATAAATGAGCAACAGTAAATAGCTATCTCTTGCTATTAAAACCTTTCCATTTGCTAAGTCTATAAACAAATAAAACTGAAAAACATTTTAGTAATAAAATCTGTCTTACTTGATTTATCAACAACATAGTTAGCCCAGAAACTAATTTCTCACAGTGGCTGGTCGTTGATAATAATGCCTTATAACACCTCAGAGCATTATCAATTAGTTACAACTTCCTGCAGTCCATTATATATACTTTGATAAGAAAGTGTTTTCATAACTAATTTACAGTGTAATCCTATGTATGTCTGCTCAGAAGAAAGTTCTACTATGTTCAATGGAGTTTACAGCCAGGAAAGTTCTCACAGGACTGCAGCCTTCCAATGCAATCCAGAATTAATCTAATCCTTAGGCTGGAATAACTACAAAGGATTGCACTGCAAACTCTGGTCTTCTTTCTTCTACTCCACTCATTATTCTTATGTATGTTAGCTGATTTAGACTAGCTAGATTTGAGTCCAGGAGGATCTTAGAGACCAACAAGATTTTTGGACCATACGTTTTCAAGAGTCAAAGCTCTCATCGTCAGATACGAGTTAGAATGGGGATTGATATTCTTATATCCCAGTCAGAAGATGGGAGGGATGTTGGAAAGAAGGAATTTAAGATGCAGAGGTACACTAAGCATTGTAATCAGCTTGATTAGAGCAGAGGGAAAATGCTTGGGAGCAGAAAATCAGCATCTGTAGTGAGATGAATCCTATGTCTTTATTCAGCCCTGAGGTGGTCCATTGTTCTGAACTAAATTGTGAATGAACTCTGATTCGGAAATCTCAAATTGTAATCTCCCCTTGAAGCTTTTCTGTTTGAGGACTGACAGGCTTAATCAGCAATGGAATTACCTGGATTAAAATGTTCTCCCACTGGTTTTTGAGGGTTGTGGTTTTTAATGTCAGATTTATGTCCATTTATTCTTTTGCATAGGGACTTACCTAGGCAAAATGGCATTGCTGACCTTTGATAGCATATATAACATTGGAAGATGAGGAAGTGAATGAACCTGAGATGGTATGGCTGGTGTTGTTAGGTCTGGTCATTGTGTTATTGGCATCTTGTTTTGTTGCAGGCCCTGGTACAAGAGTCTGTATCCATGTTAGGAAGGGCATTATTGTGGGTGAGAAGTTTAAGGTTAGGAAGATGTCTGTGGGCAAGAAAAGGTTTGCCTCCCAATGCTTGTGAGAGAGGAATATCATTGTCTAGCATAGGTTATAAGTTGTTAATGTTGCACTGAATTGGTTTTTGCTGAGAGCTGTATGTAACCACCAGTGGTGTTCTGCTGTTGTTGCATTTGGGCCTATCCTACAGCAGGTTATCCCTTCTTATTGTTCTGGCTTTGTTGATCTGTTTCCTTACTACATCGGGTGGGTACTGTAGTCCCAAAAATGTCTGCTGTAGATCCTGCAGGTGAAAATCTCTGTCCGGGGGATTGGAACAGATGTGACTGTAGCACAGAGCTTGGTTGTAGACAATGGATCATTTGGTGTG
This sequence comes from Euleptes europaea, assembly GCF_029931775.1. NCBI lineage: Eukaryota > Metazoa > Chordata > Lepidosauria > Squamata > Sphaerodactylidae > Euleptes > Euleptes europaea. Next base: position 51,936,071 of record NC_079315.1, on the reverse strand, counting down.
TTTAGAATGGTTACTGGAGGTGTATGATCAGTAAGTGTCTGGTATAAGATGCATCTTCAGTTCTTTTGTTGCCTCACCCTTCCCACCTTCTGACTGGGATATAAGGACTCAGAGATCTCCATTCCAACTTGTATCTGATGAGGGGAGCTTAGAATCTGATGAAGGGAGCTTTGAACAAAAGAATCTGACGAAGGGAGCTTTGAACAAAAGAAGGGAGCTTTGAACAAAAGAACTGATGATGCACTTTGTACCAGACACCTACTGATCATACACCTCAAAAGCTTATACCCAGAAAATCTTGTTGGTCTCTAAGGCGCTACTGGACTCGAATCTGGCTGTTCTATTGCAGACCAACACAGTTACCCTCTGAAACTCATTTAGACTTTGAGCCTGTAGTTAGCTACTCTACATATTAGCATTTTTAGGCATTTGATAAATACTAAATATGAAAATTATAATTCTACATAATATGAAAAGTCACACTTAGCAGGCAAAAGGTAGTTTTATAAATGTGTTTGCAGACAAGTGATGAAAAGAGCGAAGTTGTAAAAACAGAGAAACTACAGTGAAGGAATACTGTTTACTAACAATTGGTACCTTATATATGAACATGGCTTGTGAACAGAGAAACTCTGATGATGTAACAAAAATGATTGTTAGTCATATTCAATATACTAATATTTAATTTAATAGGGAATGTCTAATATCAATACATAGCTTAACTAAAAGATGCAGAGCTGGTATTTTGAAACATGTAAGTTCAGGAAGATTTGTGGCATAAGAAATGAGAAAAAGTGAAATGCTTCTTCTGAATGTTCGTATCTAAATTTGGAATAAATATCAAGGTAGTTAAACCTACAATCTGAGCCATTTCAAAAAAGGTTGCTATTGTATCCTGCAATACTATCTCTGCATATGCATTCAAAGCTTTATAATTCTTTACATTTGGCTTGTGCAGACAACTGAATAAATATGCAGTATAGCATCAAAATCACCCAAGCTCATAGGTCTGCCAATTATATGGATTTAAGAAGTATTTGGAAATTAAAGTCCTCCCATATATTAAAGAAAACTGAATTGTAAGAATCTACCCCCTTATAAAATGCTGTCCTATAAATAAAACATATTGGAAAGAAAGAGAAAAGAAAGAGAAAATAATCTCATTTCAGATATTTAGAATGTTGTAATAAAACACTGCTGCATTCCTAGCGTATCTATCTGGTAAATGATCAATATTATATATTTAACTGAAGCTGATTATCAAGAAGGTAAGCAAGCTGTCTAAAGTCATATACTATACAGGTTTTGCAGAAAAGAAGCACAAAAAACTTCACACCTGCTGTTTTAAAACGAATAATTCCTTCTGGTTAAAAATATTGTCGAAGGCTTTCACGGTCAGAGTTCATTGGTTCTTGTAGGTTATCCGGGCTGTGTAACCGTGGAAAAATACCAAGACCACGGTTACACAGCCCGGATAATCCTTCTGGTTAGTTAGTTAGTTAGTTATTGGATTTTTAGCCTGCCCTTGTTCCTGGCCATAACTTCTGTAACACACACATAGATCCAGTTTACTACAACTGTTATGAGTGTGTAAAAGGGTGTTTTTTTCTACAAATACCTTTGCATTGCCTATACTAAATATTAATGAAAGATGAAATGAGGTTTATGGCATTCAAAACTGAACTGGGAACCAAAATTTACCAGCATCAAATGTCTGGTTCATATATTTACCAACTAGGGATTGTGGAGGGAAAATAAGTATGTAAATGTGCTTCCTGCCACCACCACCCCACCCACCGCTTATATGAGGTAGTATGTGATGACAGTGTAGCATGTACATATTGGTATGATTCATTCATATAATCCTTCACCTTTTTTAAGGATGAAGGATATAAGGGAAACTGGACAAACATCTGTGTGTATACAAATACATACTTTATGTACATAGTATATAGTTAACATGTTGGATTCATAACTAAAGAAGTTACAATCCTAACAGCACTTTACTGGGAGTAGGTCACACTGAACAACGCTGGACTTACTTCCATATTAATGTGTAAATGTGTCAAGTTCATAGAATCTATATGTGAATTTACATAACCCTCAGATATTTAAGATCCATATGAGAAGAAACATATTTTTCATATTTCAACCACCGAAAAACTGCATGAATATCTATTCACACCCAGTGGAATACCAAGCCAAAATGGTGCAACATAAAAACTTGGGCTGCACAGGATTTGTAGAAGGCAATATAACACATATACTAGCCCTGCATGTCTAGTTAAGCTCAAAAGTTAATATAAAAACATGCAATGGCGGATCACTTTAATGTGGATCACTTTAATGGTTAAAAGTGATACATTTCCCAAGATATATCTATGCTAAAATCGTTGTATAATACTCATATAAATTTTTAGCTAAACTTGAAATTTAGCTATTTATAAGGGATGAATGAGAATGCAAATTATCACTACATCATTATTGGTCAAAATTACATTACTATATAGTCAATGTATGTCACAGATATTTCCCCATCAAAAGCATTTACTTATTTAGAGAATTTATATGGTGCTGCTCCAGAGCCCAGCTTGAGGCAGCTTCAAGGGAAAACAGTATCATAAAATCACAAAAATATATTTTAAATATTTTCAAATATTAATATGTGGAAACAAAAATCAAGTTATTGTTTCAATGATATTTATTAATGAAAACTTACCTCCAATTCTGGCATTAAATGCAATTCCCACTACACAGTGTGAATTGTTTGCAGTAGCTGCCACTTCTCCGGCACAACGGGTTCCATGCCTGTAGGCAGAATAAATATTTTAAATTAAGTAACATTATACATTAAGATAGACAGATGGTCTGCATTTAATAGCTTTTATCTTCTTTTCAGATGAAATATGTAAGAAATTTCTAGAGAACCCTAGTTTGTAGCATGTATTTTTAGATGCATACACAAGAATTCTGTGTGTTTAGAATTTATTTAAAATTGCTTAGGCCCACTGAAGTCGCATCGTACTGACTTTGCCTTTACTGTATCAAGACAGATGCTTTAGGCAAATGCAGCAAGAACACACCATAGTACAAGCACATATTAAACTGAGGCCATACAGGAAAGTTATTGAGCAACCTAAGTGTATAGTTTTATACCGGTGGGAGTTGCAGCACCTATAAATTTTAGAAAGCACTTTCAATGTATTATAAGAATACCTGTACAACAGCCTTAGTACCAATCAGATAAGTTGCAAAATAACTTAGTTGCATCAGGGCCTAATGACACAATATATTTTTCCTGGGTATGCTCCAGGTCAGGTAAGCAGACATGTTCTAGGAGTCCATGCCTCCACTGTGTACATGGGTCCACTTTGGATCAGGACAGCAGAAGGAAAGGGGAGAGGACTTAAGCCTTCCTGCAGCAGTATTCTCCTGATCTGACAACCCTGGGGAAGCTCTATTTCTCCTGCTAGGTCAACTGACATGTACCCTGGCAATATACAGGGCACTCTCAACAGGGCAAGTAATGCCCTCTTGAGACCTTGCAGATCAGGACAATAGTGCAAAAGGAGACGTAAGCACCGTTTCCCCTTGAGTCATGGCCCTGATCAAAATTTCACCTGCATGCACCTGGGAGGCACAGATTCCCAGAACACATCTGTAGACCATTACTCAATAAAAATGTATTATATCATTAAGTCCTGTGACAATTTACCTCTTGGAAGCATGTGCATTCCAGTATACAAGCAGAACTTTCCTACCTTCATGGGTGGCCTGATTTCAGTGAAGAAGGCCAGTTTGCATTCAGTGAAGGGGACCACCTAAATAAACTGTATCAGAACTTCCTGTGTACATCACAGAGCACACAAAACTATTAACAAGATGGGGGGGGCACTATTTGGCAACAACAAAATAATGGGTTGCTCAAATCACTCTAGGCCAATGAACTTTCTTAAAATTAGAAATGGGCAGCCCATTCCTGAGGGGGGGGGGAGATCTGTGGAGGGAAAGCTTTTTTAAAAATAAAAAAAATTAAAAAGGGGAAAATGGCCCATTGCAAACAGCGAGGCTGCACCACCAAAAATGGTGGGCATTCCTGGGGCAAAAGGGGTTAGGAAGCTGACTAATGCCAGTTCCACCCCTTAGAATGCCCCGAAAACACCCTCCTGATGCCGGCGCAGCCTGCCGCTTCCTGGATTTCGGTCCTGGAGTGGCTGCGGAGGCCCACGCCGCTCTGGGTCGTCCAGGTGGCATGTGTGCCACCCAGGACAGCATAAGTGCCCATTATCCTGGGTTAAATGGGCACTTATGCCAGTGCAGGGTCATGCAGGCTCCTATGGAGCTTCCCCCCACCCTGGAATGGGCTGTAAGTTTCATGAGAATATAGGTCTCCATTCCAAACTCTCACAGATGTAGCTAAACAGTTTATGTATGATTGCACTCACAAACATTTTCAAGACCAGTTGCAGTCTGAACCCATCAGAGTGTACTACTGTGAACCACCAAGACATATAATATTTTAAACACTAACCCTGTAAAGCCTGAAATTCTAAACAGACTATCTTTCTACTAAACCAATGGATATATGTGATGGGGCAAATGGGGCCAGCATGGATGGGGAATCACAGCCAGAAAGGGGTCAGAGGATGGGAGGATTTCTTGCAGGTTCCCATTGGTATGTATAATAATTTCCTATTTGAATGTACTAATAAAATTTTAAATGTTTTTCAAAAATATAAATATGAACATTTCATTGACATATTATTCCTTCTGATTTGGAAACCTGTGATTTAAACTTTTCTGTTGAATTACTCCCAGTTGCTTTTAATTATCTCTGTTTTTCACTTTTTCACTGCACATAACGTGAGGAATGAACTTGAATAATAAAAATAGAAAGAATGATGGGCAGTGTTCATGTGTTTGCACAATTTTAATAGTAATAGTAATAAATAATACACAACAAAAATAGATTAAAATAAAATACCACAAAAGTCATTACACATTTATGACCACAAATCAAAATAAGAGTACATTTTAGACTTACAACGTCACCAGTACTCTGCAGGGACAGGGTATCCATTAAGATGATCTGCCCCCAGAGCAAGATGGATCCAAATGACTTTCTGATGACTCTAGGGGATTTTCCTGTTGGTATGGTTGGTGCTCCTGCTGATGCCTTGGTTGACCTCTGTAATGGGAAAATGACCCGGGCAGTTGACACAATCACTCCCAGGCACCCTCTCTCAAGTGTTAGAGCCCAAGTAGCCCTTGGTTTACTGAGGGGCTGCAGGTGATGGCTAGAGGGACAGTGGAGAAAGACTGCTCCGGATGGTCAGAGGCCTGGTGGGATATTGCCTGCAGGAGGAGGTGGACTGCTCGGTAACCCGGTGTGATCGTTTTGCTCAGCACTTTGCACATAAAATGTCTTGAATCAGACTTGGACTTTACATTAGCAGTAACAGGGTCAGATGGTGCCAGGGATCTGACTTGTCCAATTATTTGAGATACTTTGCAGTTTATTCAGTCTGAGGATGTGGAAATCTTGAACTGGTACCTGGAGACAGTTTTGGAGTGGATGCAAGCTAATAAAGTGAAGCTTAATTCTGACACAACAGAAGTGCTACTGGTAGGTGGAAGGTGTGACCCTGGATTTGAGGTGTCAAATCCTGGTCGGGGTTGCACTCCCTTTGAAGGAACAGGTCCATAGTGTAGCAGAAAACCGGGGTTCGTGGGGGGAGAGAGACCCAAGACTTGTCAAGAAAAACAGTTTTATTCGCAGCTGCCGGCTCAGTTACTCTAGCAAGCAAAACACTGAGCCTCGATTGTACTGGAGAAAAGACATTTATCCAAATCCATGCTCTGTCGGGCACGTCATCATTCCATGCTTATCTGGTTGTTTTACATAGTCTGGAGCCTAAGAACTCAGCAGTTCCATCCAGTTCCCGTTATCGTTCATGATGACTTTCCATGACTTTTCCCCTACTACCTTAGCACACACATAGCAAGCTTGTATTGAAAAAACAGTGTTGCTTATCTGTAACTGTTGTTCATCTAGTGGTCTTCTGTGCAGGCACACATGGGTACTGTGCACATGCAGGCCAACCGCGGAGAACTTCAGCTGGAAACCTCTAGAACATTCAGTCCGCTCTTCCCCCTCCCTGTCGGAGGCTCTTTCCGCCCAAGCGGTCATGTGATGGGGAGGGGCAAGCGGCCATCCCTCCAGTTCTCCACTTCGCCGCCGTGGAATTGACCTACAAGAGAGAGCAACCCACAGCGGGGAAGGAGAGAGGTACGTGTGCCTGCACAGAAGACCACTAGATGAACAACAGTTACAGGTAAGCAACACTGTTTTTCATTGGCGCGGCTTCTGTGCAGTCCCACATGGGAGAATAGCATGCTAATGAACCACAGGAGGCAGGAGTAAGGTTGCAACTAACATTCCTTTATTTCTCCCTACAGAACTGGGTTCAAGACTGCCATCCCCACTGCAGAGTCGCAGCGGGTACCCACATCCATGGAGTAGTGGTGAACAAAGGTAGCTGGACTGGACCAGGTTGCAGCCCGGCAAATATCCAATAAATTAGCCGATCCCAGGAAAGCGGCCTGGTGGAATGAGCCCTATGGTTGAGGGGACACTCCCTGCCCACTGACTGATAAGCAATAGAGATAGCCTTGGTTACCCATCAAGCGATGGTTTGAGGGGAGGCCTTATGTCCCTTCCTTGGGCCAAAAAAACACACAAACAGGTTATCATCCTTACGATACTGACCTGTGTAAATAAAATAAAAGTGCCCGCCTAACATCCAGCGTGTGTAGGCGTCTTTCCTCCTCCGTTTGGGGATCTGGGAAGAAGGTGGGCAAAACTATATCCTGAGATGTGTGGAATGTAGAAACCACTTTAGGAAGGAAATCCACACTGGTGCGCAAAACCACCCTATCACCATGCACCTTAAGGAATGGAGGGTCATGACGCAAGGCAGACAGATCACTTACCCTCCTGGCTGATGTAATGGCCACCAGAAATGCTACTTTGTAGCTGAGGTAATAAAGCGCACAAGAAGCCAATGGCTCAAAGGGTTTGGTCATCAGCTGGGACAGCACCCTAGTAAGACTCCATTAAGATAGGGGAGCCCTAACCAGAGGGAAGATGTTATTAAGACCTCTTAAAAACCTCTTATACAGGGGATGAGAGAATAAGGAACGACCCTCCACCCCGTTATGCAAAGATGAAATAGCCGCTAGGTGCACTTTAACTGACGAATTCGCCAATCCCCTCTCCTTAAGGGACAAAAGATATTCCAGCACCCGGGCTAGGGGACATGAGCAAGGGCTGAACCCTCTCTCCAGTGCCCAGACCTCAAACCCCTTCCACTTACTACTGTAAGAACGTCTAGTGGAAGGCTTCCTGGCTGCCACAATCACCTCTGCCACCTCCCTGGGGATTCCATCTATCATTGAATTGCCCAGGCTGTCAGGTGGAATGCAACGGGGTCATGATGCCGCACCTCCCCTATGGAAATCATATCCGGGGACACTGGGAGTTCCCAGAACTGACCCCGGGCCAGTTTCCACAGGAGTGGGAACCACGGCCCCTTCGGCCAAAACGGGGCTATCAGGATCACCTGGGCCTGTTCCACTGCTATTTTGCCGATCACTTTGTGAACCAAGGGGAGTGGGGGGAAGGCGTACATTAACTGTCCCGTCCATGGGATCTGAAAGGCATCCCCTATCGATTGTGGGTCCCTTGCCATTCTGGAGCAAAATACAGGGCACTTTGCGTTGTCTCCTGTGGCAAATAAATCCACGGAGGGGGTACCCCAACGAGCCCATAGTCGTGACAAAATGTGGTCACTTAAAGACCACTCGTGCTGCCAGTCTGAGTCTCTGCTGAGGGCATCTGCTACAACACTGGACTGCCCTGCAATATGAATGGCCATTAGAACGATGTGGTTTTGAATGGCCCACTCCCAAATGAGGACGGCTTCCTCGCAAAGTCGTCGCAATCCTGTACCACCTTGTTTGTTTATGTAGTACTTTGTGACCACGTTGTCTGTTGCGACCAGGATCCGTTTGCCCTGTAGTATACCTGCGAAAGAAATCAGAGCGTGTCTTATAGCCCTGAGTTCGAGGAGGTTAATATGCAGTTCAGAATCCTCTGACGACCACTGCCCCCTGGTCAGCAGGTGTCCACAGTGCGCCCCCCACCGTCAGGGATGCATCTGTAAACAGCTGGATGTCGTGTGCCGGTACCCCAAAGAGCACACCCACTAGGAGATTATAGTCCTGGCCCCACCAATGTAGGGATCTGATCACCACCCTAGGGATAGACATAATTTTCCTCTGGTTATCCACATTCGGGCGAAAATGTTGTAGAAACCACGACTGGAGAGGTCTCATCCGGAGTCTGGCTAATGGTACCACCGCTGTGGTGGAAGCCATCAGACCCAATAACTTTTGTATATGAATTGCCCTCTGGAACCGATTTCTTTGGAAGGCTTCCACCATAGATTGGATTGCCCAGACCCTCTGAAGGGGGGGAACAGCCTGGCCTGTTGGGAATCAAGCACTTTTCCTATGAACTCAATGCTTTGCATGGGTTCGAGTCTGGACTTGGTCTTGTTGACAATGAGGCCCAACTTACTTAGAAGGCATAAAGTTATTGCAACACTCTCTCTGACCTCTCTGGGGAAAGAGCCAACCACCAGCCAGTCGTCTAAATAGGGAAAAATAATAATCCCCTGTGTAGTCAAATGGCCTATCACTTCCCCCACACATTTAGTGAACACTCGGGGGGCAGTCGCCAGGCCAAAAGGTAAAACATTGTATTGAAAACAGGTGTTCTCACAGGAGAATCAGAGAAATTTCCTACACGAAGCGTGGATAGCTATGTGAAAATAAGCATCCTTGAGGTCCAAAACCGCAAAGAATGCCCCGGGGACCAATAAAGTCCCGACCTCTTGAGAAGTATATAGCTAAGAGGACAACCCCGTTATTTGCCGCATTTATTGACTTCAAAGCAGCATTTGATTCAATCTCAAGGACCAGGCTATGGGCGAAACTGCAGGAGTCTACAGTGAATAAGAGGCTAGTATACCTTATGAGAGCGCTACATGATAATACATCCTTAAAGGTTAAATGTAGCAGACAAGGAATTTACCTTTTATTCAGCTAGACATGATTCACACTCTAGAATAGACATTATTTGGGCAAGTAAATCTATTTTTGCACAATTGCGTAAAATACATATTGTACCAAGATTTGGTTAAATCGTCCCTTTATAGAATATGGACTAGGTATAAACACTTACTGGAAGTAAGAACTCCATTATGGGTTTCATCACAAGAAATGCTAACTTTATGTCCATTAAGACCTGCTCAATTTGTAACTTACCAGGATCTTCTGAAATGGGAAGGTACAAAATGTTCACTTAAAGAGTATGAAGAAGTTAAAGATGTATTATCGTGGTTCCAGTATCACCAAATAAACTCTGTTTACCTACAAGATTTGAAAACTGGATTTTCTAAAACTAAATCAACTTTACAGAAACTCCTACTGGACACAAATGACCATCTTATATCCAAGATGTACAAGCTGTTACTAGAATTGTATACTGAACAAGAACAAATAAAACCTACCATGATCAGTTGGGCACAAATGTTGGGTCACGACATAATGTTGCAGAAATGGGAAAGGTTATGGACAAAGGATTTGAAACGTTTATCCTCGCAGTTATTAAGGGAGAAAGTATATAAAATGATGTATAAATGGGATTTAACACCGAAGAAATTAGCAAAATCCTTTCCCTCTATGCCACCAAACTGTTGGAAATGTAATAAAGAAGTAGGATCTTTTCACTACGTTTGGTGGACCTGTGAAAAAGCCAAGAAATTTTGGGAGATGATATATCAAGAACTAAGAGGGATTCTACAACAAAATATTTCTAAAACGCCTGAAATGATGCTTTTAAGCATGATACCGGATACAATATTTACCTGCCTAACCTTTTTGATATATGCAGCCAAATGGAAGACTGACGAGATACCGACAAAAAAGGACTGGATAAATAAGATGCTAGAACTGACAGAAATGGCAAAACTTATGGCTTTGATAAATCAGATAGACAATGTACAATTTGGGGGGGAATGGGAGGCGGGAAGACTTTACTGTGAGAAGCAATTTTTAACGGGACCATTTAAAGGATATTCTTTGATTTAATCCCTTGGACAACTTTGAATTATGATTATATTAAGATTAAGATACTGAATTAATAATTAGATAAGTTAGGATAAGAATACAATAGTTAACAGGATAGGGATTAGAGCTGTTAGCAAAAGTATATAAAATTTAACTTAGGATGGAAGAGGGTGAGGGGGGAGTCGAACAAGATAAAACATTATCAAACAAGATAATAAAAAGTAAATAATTATATTCTAATTGCTATAATTATTTACTTTTTATCTTGTTTGATTTTTTAAATGAATGACGCTTTTATATATATGTTAATTAAATGAAGAAAACAATAAAAAATTATATATATATATATATATATATATATATATATATATATATATATATATATATATATATAAGTGGGTGTTCTTAGCTGAAAGCACTTTGGAATGCTCCTAGTGGTCGGAACACCCTGGGAATATCCCTTCGGGGGATGGTGACAGCTTCTGTGGCACAGGCGTGGAGCTTGCACCACCTCACCCATTCCATTGCTGTCAGCCAACTCCCACTGCCAACCTAACTCTGCATATGCCGTCGCCCTGCCCTTTCTGAATGGTGCAAGTGCCCCTAATGCCAGCGTAAGCTCCTGCATGCCTCCTAAGCCCTTTCACACACACACCCAACCTCAGGAATGAGCTGTTAGAGCCCCAGATGAGTTTTAAAGACATCTTTTTCGAGTGAAGAAGTGGTGGGGGTTCTTAACTCTTTTGTCATCAGTTGTTTCCCAGTCCAAATCACGCCTTAAGGTTCTCTTTCCTGCCATGGCATTCCAAACATATGTTCACAAGAGTATCAGGTCTCTGTTACTTGCATTTCTATGTAGTGTGTAAACAGCTACATAAGACTCTTCCTTGCTTAAGGCATAAATACTGCTCTTAAAAGTAAAACTTAAAATAGCTCAAAAATTCAGAAGCCTTGATTATTATAGCCTTAATACAATAAAAACAACTTTAATGTTGGAAAGACTGCCATTCAGAGAAAAAAATTGTTTTATTCATGCTAACTAACGGCACAACTAGAGCAGCTTTGTTGGCAGCATGATAAAAATTAAAGTTTGGCAATAAATCAGTACAGTTGAAGTCCGTCTCAAACTATTAGTCCAATTGTATTATGTGATTATTACAGCAATTTTTGTAGCAATAAAGGTATTACTAAATAACTCACTCAAACAAAATCCTCCAATCCATAATTTCCTTCACTCTCATACCTACGCTCTTGAAGTGAATTTGCATATAAAGGAATGCTGGCAAAAAGTGAGTCACAAACATTCATGTTATTAGCTGTCTGCCCTAAGTACGTCAGCAATGTTTGTGCAGCTGTCTTGAAAGAATTTCAAGGGATTATATACTGTTTTCCTCAGCCCCCTCTGTTCATCTACTGCATCCACCTGGTGCCTTGGATGTTTATGGCCTTAGAAGCAGTAAGGCTACAAACAGTACTGCCAAATTTTGTTTGCTGAATTCAGTTTGCTGCATTCACACGTAGTAAGTCATTCAGAATTGTGAATGATGATGATAAAAACAGTGTTGCTTACCTGTAACTGTTGTTCATCTAGTGGTCTTCTGTGCAGGCACACTTGAGTACTGCGCACGCGCAGGCCAACCGTGGAGAATTTTAGCTGGAAAGCCCTAGAAAGTTCGAGCTGCTCACACTCCTCCCCCAACCAATGGCTCTTCCCACCTACGCAATCATGTGACAGGGGAGGGGCGAGCAGCCGTCCCTCCAGTTCTTCACTTTGCCACCGTAGTACTGTCCTGTAAAGAGAGCAATCCACAGCCGGGACGGAGGGAGGGATGTGTGCCTGCACAGAAGACCACTAGATGAACAACAGTTACAGGTAAGCAACACTGTTTTTCATCGGCATGGTTTCTGTGCAGTCCCACATGGGAGAATAGCACGATAACAAAACACAGGAGGCGGGAGTGTGGTTGCAACTAACAACCTTTATTAATTCCCTACAGAACTGAGTTCAAAACTGCCTCACCCACCACTGAATCACAGCGGGTACCAATGTTCATGGAATAATGGCGAACAAAGGTAGCTGGGCTGGACCAGGTCGCAGCCCTACAAATATCCAACAAGTACTTCGCGACCACGTCTGTTGCAACCAGAATCTGTTTCCCTTGTATCGTCCCTGCGAAAGAGATCAGAGCATATTTTATAGCCCTGAGTTCCAACAGGTTAATGTGTAGCTGGGACTCCTCCAGAGACCACCTCCCCCGGTCTGCAGGTGACCACAGTGTGCTCCCCAACCTATCAGGGAAGCATCTGTAACAATCTGGATGTCATGGGTAGGCACCCCAAATTGTACGCCTGCAAGGAGGTTACAATCCCATCCCCACCAAGTAAGGGATTTTACCACAGTCCTAGGGATGGAAAGCATCTTTCCCTGGTTATCCACGTTTGGACGGAAATGTTGTAGAAACCACAGTTGAAGTGGTCTCATCCTCAGTCTAGCCATAGGTACCACTGCTGTGATGGATGCAATAAGTCCTAGTAATTTTTGGATGTGGATCGCCTTCTGAAACCTGTTTCTCTGAAAAGCTTCTACCATAGATTGAATTGCCCTCACCCTCTGTAAAGGGGGGAATAACTTGGCTAGTTGAGAGTCCAATACCGCCCCAATGTTCTCGATGTTCAGAGTGGGCTCCAGTCTAGACTTGGTCTCATTAATGATTAATCCCAGTTTCTCTAGGAGGTAAAGGGTAGCACATATGCTCTCTTGGACTTCATTGGGGGAAGAGTTGACCACCAACCAGTCGTCCAAGTAGGGAAAAATAGCAATACCCTGAGTGGCTAAATGACCTATCACCTCCCCCACACATTTAGTGAAGATGCGGGGGGCAGTAACCAGACCGAAGGGTAGGACGTTGTATTGAAAATTAACGCCCTCACAGGAGAAGCGGAGAAACTTCCTGCACGACTCATAGATCGCTATGTGAAAATAGGCATCCTTGAGGTCTAACACTGCAAAGAACATGCCTGAAGTTAACAGTGTCCCCACTGTCACGGGCTTAAGCGATAGATAGCTGTCCCTGTGGTATTCCTATGAATCTTATCGGTAAAGCATAGAAGAGGCTTATTTCTCTGAACAGAATTGATGTGAGAAGAAAGTGGAGTAAAGGTAATGCTGGTTAAAACTCTTTTGAGATAAATAAAACTGCAAAACTACAAGATTAAGATATGCAATGTTGCCCGCTTGATGGTTGAGTCTGGAATAATATCGGCATCACTTATCCGGCATCACTTCTTGACATTAACAAGAAGGTCATTTCTGCCTGGAAGTTTAGCCCCTCTGTGAGGAGATATTGCTACCATCTAATGACAGTATAACAGATGGTGACCTTGCACTTGTGAACTTGGTGACTTAATGCCACAAACATAGTAAAGCTTTTTTCACAGACCAAGCGACAATGGCACATCACCACCATGTGTGACTCAATGCCAAGTGGTATTAGTGTAGCCTGCCCAGGGCACAGAAGGTGCTAGCCTCTCAGCTCAGCTGACCACTGGTCTGAGAGAATAAAAGCCAGAACCAAACTGCCAGAAGGCAGAGAGTTGACGGAAGATGGCTGAGGCTGTCTGACCTCACTCTCCACATCTTCAAAGATGTAAAACTTGGGAAAAAGTTGGTCTGTCTCTTGCGTGAGACTAAGAGAGAGTAAATGGAGGACAGCTTCAATCTGTCTGGCCTTGCTCTCTCCATCTTGGGAGATGTAAAACCTAAGGAGATTGAAGGGAGACGACTCTGGTTGTCAGGCTTCACTCTCTTATCATCTTTTACATATTATGAAATAGATTTACAGTCTCTTGCTTACAGCTAGAAATCCCTTTTGAAAGGGAATTCAGTTCAGCAATTCTAGTTCTCTAGAATCTGAAGTGAAATGCTGGCAGGCTGCTCCATGACAAAGATGGTGTAAGCCCTTGGCCCAAAGAATCCCCAAAAGCAACAACCCAGACAGGTAGTCCTAAGGCAAGTTGACTTTATTGGAAAAATCAAAAGGGTTAACAGTGCTTGCAAACTAACTAAGCCAAGAATGGCTGGCTGGCACAAATCAGTAATATATATTAGCATAGCTGATATGGCAGGTTGGCATAGTAACTCAGTTTCCCACGGGAGAGGAATGCACGAGATAAAGTGTCTGTTAGAACAACAAAGCGAGGCAGCTGCGAGAAGCTGCGAGAAAGTCATAACACCTCAGAGGAGCAGAGGAGCCGAACAGGCCCGCTCCTGACAGATGGAGACCTTAGTACTCCTAATACTCTACCTTACAGATGGGAGTCTAAGTGTATTGGATCTTTACCATATTTGGTATATTGAGCCTCAATTGATCCTAGCAAGGATTAATGGAACCTCAAAGAAGATCTGTCTGATCCTGTGCTGGCTTTCCAAATGCTGGCAAGCATGAGGATTGTATATCCTACATAGATCCTATATAGATAATTCCCTAGACCTGTTCAGAAGTCTTTTCTAAATAACAGGAGGGCTTCAGAACTTTCTCAGGGTAAGAGGCCAGAGATATTCCTGAAAAGAAAGGAATATCTCTGTTTTCTGTGGTAATGCATAAGGCACATATAATATGTTTACATAAAACATATACAGAACCTATTAGGCTTATTTATGGAGACTCTTAACTAAGTAAACATATTCTCTGAAATTGGCAAAGCCAGAGAATAACTGAGTCTTCCATAAGAACATTAATACAGCCTTAAGCTTACACATAATGAATTATACATAACACATAAGCTCTGCATTGCTGACTGTTAAGATACACACATACTTTGAGCATGTATGTAGCATTCCTGATCTTAACAATGATCAGAAGTCCATAAACATAGAATAGATTAAATACAAAGCTTATAGTATTCTATCCTCTGCACACAGCATTGTGCAGCACACAGCTAACACATACTGAAACATATAAATATCTTGAACATATATTCAGTTCCCATGAAGTTAAGATGATTTACGAATAACATGGCAAAATAAAAGCATGTCTTTTGTCCTTAAATATTGCTATGATGCCTGTAATGATTTTAAGATGTTTTGAATGATTTAAGTCTAAGATGCCTTAACTAATCAAATCTTTCTTTCCTTACATTTAATCATCTTTTGACAGGATTTCTGTAAACTGATTTATTCCGGAATGAAATGCATTACAGGTTTAAAAAAACCTTACATAGAGAAATTGCTTATAAAGATTGTTTGAAACTGCTTGCATATATTAACATAAATGAACATGTAAGAGAATCATAAATGTTTGTACTTTATGACATGTTTTAAGAATATATATATATATATATATATATATATATATATATATATATATATATAATGTGAAATAAATATTATTTAAAGGAAGTTCCTTGTTTATAAATTTTCTGGCACACTTCAATAGAAAGCCTACAGTAGTAGGAATTATCATTGACTCCTGTCTGTGAGGTCTCACTGAATATGATAAAATATATCACTTACTGAGAAGTGAAGCTAAGAGTGTAGACCCCTTAACGACACGAGCCGTGACACCACCTGGATTGACACCATATGGAAGGATCTAACATGGATAAACTTGTTCAACTTCCTGAGGTCCAAGATGGGTCTCTTACCACCACCTTTTTTATCTACCAGGAAGTATCGCGAGTAAAACCCCTGGCCACTCTGGTCCAACGGAACCCGACTGACAGCGCCTTTCTGGAGTAACTCAGCAATCTCA
Organism: Euleptes europaea; assembly: GCF_029931775.1. Lineage (NCBI taxonomy): Eukaryota > Metazoa > Chordata > Lepidosauria > Squamata > Sphaerodactylidae > Euleptes > Euleptes europaea. Next base: position 51,920,127 of record NC_079315.1, on the reverse strand, counting down.
TCTTTCAACACCTGGGGAGCTTGTACGTCCCTCTGCGGTGGATACGAAGAAGGAGGACAATCAAGCCATTCCCAAAAATAACCTTTCTTTATTATGGACAAAACCCAACAATCCAACGAAATAGAACACTCTGCATAAAACTTAAGACAACCTGTTTAAAAATCGCAATGCAGGTAACTCAGAAACATGAATGGTCAGTAATTGGGGACCTTTCTTGGGGTTGGGTCTGTTCTGTAGGGATCTGTCACCCCTCTTTTCTCTGATCTTTGAGGGGAACCTCCTTTGCTCAGGCGGATTAAAGGGTTGTTGTTGGTTTGAATATTGATATGGGGTGAAGCAGTACCATCTATTATAATAAGAGGGGGCCTGTCTGGGCTTGTACCTGGGCCGAAAGGAGGAGGCTGATGATGTGGGTGCTGTAATATCCAACGATTTTGCTACAGCGCTATCCTTCTTATATTTATGGAGGTACTCATTCGAAGCCTGGTTAAAGAGAGCTCATTCATCAAATGGCATGTCCTCTAATCTATTCTTAGCCTCTTGAGGCAAGTTAGAGGACCGGAGCCAGGAGAAGAGACGTAGCACTACACTGGAAGCCAGGGTCTTGCTGGCAACATCTGCGGCATATCTTGCTGCATGCAACTGGTGACAGCCTAATCTGTAGCCTTCTGACTGCATGGCCTTGGCTACCTTTATCTTTTCCTCACTCACATCCAAGAACAGGTCGGTGACGTGTTCCCATAGTAGCATCGGATAGTGCCCCATTAGGGCACTATGGCTGGCAACCCTTAAGCCTAAGGAGCCTGCCGAGTAAATTCTACGACCCAGGAAGTCCAATTTTCTACCCTCCTTGTCGGAGGGAGAGGAGTGGGACCCAGCTTTTCCCCTGGCTGGTAGAGTGTCATCTACCAAAGAGCTGCTTTGGGGATGCTGATAGAGGCAAGGATGTTCTCCCTCCTGAACCCTATATAAGTTGTCCACCTTCCTGGGGATCAGGGGATAAGAAGCCGCCCGGCTTGGCCCAATTGGTGAGAGCAACCTCTCTGATGCCCTTCACCATGGGGATGGCGACTGGTTCAGCCTCTGGGGAGTAAAGGACATCCATTACAGGGTCCTTTACCCTGGTCTGTGCGGGGTTAACCTTAAGTTCCAGAGCCTTAGCCATTCTGGCCAGTTGCTCATTATAGCCCCTAATATCTTCTGACGGGGAAACTGGGAATGGGTTGACCACTACATCATCTGGCGATGGGCAGGAGGAAGTCTCTGAACCTCTGCGGGACAACCTAGAATCCTCCTCCGACTCTGAAGAATCAGGGTGGAAAACCTGCCTCGCTTGACTGGCATCTTCCCTTGGTGCCGAGGTTCCCAATGTTGATGCCGTCACTCCCCGGTCTCTCAGAGATCTGGAGCTGCCTCTCGACACTGAAGTGTGATGTCGTGAAGTAGATCAGACCACTCGGTGCCAAAGCTCCTTGCAATAACATTTAGGTGAGGGGTCATGTCAGTACCCATCGTCATGCCGTCATGGCGAAAAATCTCGACATCGCTCCAACACCCCGGGCGAGTCACGACATTGAAAGGAGTCTCGATGTCGACTATCTCCTCGGCAGGGGGATGGGGAACGACAGCAGGAACAGTTGCCCCTCCAGTCCCAGTACTGACGAGCTCTGTAGCAATCACTGCGATGAGACTCTGCCGAGGCTCAAGATCTGCATTCAGAGTCAGAATGGAAGTAAGGAATCACAATCACATTGTGCTCCGAAGGGGAAAAATAGAGCCGATCCTCCCGAGGGGATCTTTTCCTTCTGGGAGAGACAGAATGTCCGCGACTCACAGAATCCTTCCCTCTGGATGGAGCCTGGCTGTGACGTCTCCTGGATGATGAAGGGGAAGGGAGTAGTGCCTCACCCGATCTAGGGGAGCGGGGCTGCTGGTTGCGAGACCCCTGTCCTTGTACTCTGATGGGGGATAGAAGCAGAGTGCACTTAAGGGAGGCCGGTGGGGATAAGGGATTCGGAGAATTCTTGATCACCGAGCCATTTTTAGGTGCCAAACCATCCCCTGACGTCGATCCGATTTTCGGCACTGAGTCGACCCTAGGAGGGGGTCGTGCTTCGGCATTGAGTCCTTCTTTGACGTCGATTCTTTTTTCGATGTCGACAGCGATCGACGCCAAGAACCCGTGTTCTCCTGTCGACAGGACAACAACCTATCAGGAGATCTTTTAGATTTTGAAGACGATGCCTTAGGATCACCAGACTTCTTAGATCCAGTAGAAGTCTTGGATTTTTTCTTCTTTTTGGACAACGAGGGGGAAGATCTTTTAGAAGAAATCCCCAGCACAGGGGCTAAGGACTGTTCGTATAAATGAGCCTTAATCTTCAAGGTCCTATCTTGTCGGGAACGGTGGGTAAGCGAACTGCAATGTCTGCAGGACGCTGAGATATGCGCTTCCCTCAAACAATAAATGCACTCGTCATGTTCATCTAACTGTGACATTTTGTAACCGCAAGAGGAACATTTCTTGAAGAGTGCCATCCTACTCTCCATAGATAGAAGAAAAGCCAAGAGCTCACCAGAAAACGTTCTAACTCACGCGGTGGCGAAGAAAGAACTGGAGGGAGGGCCGCTCCCCCCTCCCCTGTCACATGACCGCTTAGGCGGGAAGAGACGTTGGGTGGGGGAGGAGTGCGAGTGACTCAAACTTTCTAGAGCTTTCCAGCATAAAATTCTACGTGGCTGGCCTCCACATGGGCTGGCCCATGTGGGACTGCACAGAAGCCACGCCGACGAACAATAACAATAATAATATACTCAACAAGAGAAATGGCTCGAGTAGGATTGCAAGAAAGGATGGGATGGATGTCCAGACATGATGAGATCAACTTTTACAGACTTTATTATGGCTCGGTTTTCTGAGTTACCATGTGCTACATGGTTTGTTTAAGTGGGATGGATTTGCACAGACTCTCTGGGTCTCAAGCTGGATTCTGCTTAGAGCCAAAGTTTCCACCTGAAACTGGTAGATATCCCTATGGAAGTGGCATAGTCTGTATGATACAGCAACATAAAGAAGGAAGACCAAAAAATAATAACCAATACTAATAACTAATCATGGATTTAAGTAGCACCACAAGGCTTAAATGTTCCTGAAAATATGAAATATTAAAAGCAAACACTGAGTGCTGTTTTCTGGAAATTTATCCCACCATGTCACTAGGATGCTCTGCAAAGCTCCCAATTCATTTTGATGAAGTTTGCACAGAAGAACTTCAAACAGGACTGTCTACCCTTGAAGAAAAAAGTTGTAGAGTGGCATCCTGAAGGGGGGGGGAATCCTGAAGGGGGGCATAGGAGCTGGCGTGACCCCGTGCTTATGTAAGTGCCCATTTATCACATGATAAGGGGCACTTACGCTGGCATGGGGGGCATTAATGCCGGGGCTGGTAAACCATGCCGCTGTGTGGAGCTCCGCTGCCGACGCAGCTACGCCAAGAGCGAAATTCTGGAATGGGAGCCCACACCAGCATGTGGGAGGCATTCCAGGGGGCAGAGCTGCCTTCAGGCAGCATCCTAACCCCTTTCACCACAGGAACACCCCCCTCGAGTTGCAGCGTTGCTGTGCCACCTTTTTTGGTGGCGTTGCCTCATTGTTTTCTATGGGGTCATTTCCTCGATTTTACATTTTTTTAATTTTCTCCATGGTGGCCAGGAAGCCTTTGTGGAGGCGCTGTGGCTGTGCTGCTCCCGGCCGCCACACATCCACCCCCCTGCCCCTTTAGCTTGCACAATCCATTTGTCATAGTCTAAAAATAAATATGTAATGAAAAGCTACATTCATAATCAGAAAGCAAAAAAGGAAACAAAGTTTTTTTAAAAATGTAATATTAAAATTTCTTGCTGCAAATAGTTCACCACAATGCAAATATTTCACATATTATAATCGAGTTTTCCCTTAGCTCTTGACTACTTGTCATAAATGAGAGAACTTAAAGTAAAATCAGGCACAAAAATCTGCTAAAACTGAACAGATAAAAAGTAGACATAATACTTCTTTTGCAGGGCTTTTTTTTGCAGGGCTCATAACCTTGTCAGTATTTTAGTGCCAGTACCCTTTTGGGGGGAGCTCTCCCAAGGGCTGATCTGTGTGTGCCACCCTACCCCACTCAGCAAGAGAACGTGAGTGGACCCTCAGAAAAAACCTGAGGGGGGGGGTTAGTGGACATTGGTGCAAACTTGACTACTGGCACTTTTTTAACACCAAAAAAACCCACTGGGATTCTGCAATTTGAAAAAGCCTGGACAGGCATTAAAATGACCAACAAAAAGTAATAACCATTCTACACTTTCATTTTTGGTTAATAAATTGATGAACACATTTTCTTGTCTTTTATCCCCTGTGTTCTAATCCATGGATTTTATTCAAGGGCTCCCTTTTTCTAATGGAAGAGGCTGCCTCTGATGAAGAAAGACTTCTTCCATCCAGGAATGCTTGCTCAACGTCTCAGCTTGGGTCACTGCCTGACTGCAAACAGAAATCAGTAGTCTTGAATATTTTTGGGAAAGTCCAGCTTTTAAAATTCAGCTTGTTCAAATGTTCAAAATCATTCATAAATGGATGGTCAGTTATGTGTGTATATATTTTCTCACAATGTCTTGTGCAAGCAGAAATTCAAGTTACACTCCATTCCTGAAAAGTCTGTGTCCAGAGTCAGTGGGGAAGAGGCGCAGCGTCCAACAAACTTAGTTGATCTAAAACAATATACAGCCTGCTTGTGATGATCCAAGGTTACATACGGTCTATGCAAATGGGGAGAATGTGTCAACAGCAGCTACCTGGTGAGTCAGTACTCTGAATGCCACTACAGCACAGACAGCAAGTTACTGAACATACCGAATTGCATGCCAAATGTTCATGTAAGCAGAGGTGTCCAACTCAACACAAAATGGGAAGTGCAAGTAAGTTGAGATTGGTTTTTTAACCTTTCTTTTGAGAAATTAGTAGCATCTCTTCTTCCACAGAGGAAGACTCCTTGCTTAGCAGATGGTAAACTTTGGAATCCAACACAGAATTTTATGCAACCTCATTCTTATGCACAAAGCCTTTCCAAGGAATCTTCCTTTGGACCAAAGGGGACTGGAGCCTTAAGTTCCCAAATGTCCAGTTTGATTAAGCATTATAATGAATCAAGCACATAGGGAGAGGGTACTTAGGGGCAACTGTGTCAACAGCACAGGCCATTTTCCTATTCCAGAGAGCAGTCAGGGCCTCAACAGAATTGTCAGCAGCTGAGGTGGGAAAATCCTGAGGCACTGATAGGAAACCATTGGGATCCGTCAGACACCTGGGGAAGACCATCTTAATTGGTCCACCACTCCTGCGGAGGAAGGAGGAAGCAATAAATCTAAACTCTATCAGGTAATGATCTGTCCATGACAAGGGGATAAGCTTTAACTCCCCTCCTCCACATATCCCCTCCCATCAGTATAACAGACCTGATCCAGTGAGTGTCCTGCTTAATGTGCGGGGCCAGTAATAACTTGGAACAGGCCATGAAGTTCTGAGCCACTTGTGACAGCTTGGCCTCAGCATCGATGTCAAAGTAACCCATGACCCCAGTCTTGGGGTCTCCACCAGCATGCTCGAGACAAGCTCCGCTAGCTCAGGAAGAGAGATGGCTAGGCAGTGTGGTGGACAGTATATCAGCAGAATCTTTACCCTGTCGCAGTCACCAGCAGACAGAGGAGGCACATCAGTAGATGGATGGAATCACGATAGACTACCGTAACCACACTTCCACACTCCCATGGCCTAGCCTGTTGCTGCACAGATAAACCTGGAGAGCACAGCAGAAACAGATTTCCACCCCCAGATCTCTGTAATGCCTCTGGTTTCCATCCAACCAGATCTCTGTAATGCATGCCAATCAGCCTGTCCCTCCAGGATTAAATTCTGAATGACTGTAGTCTTCCAATTTCCTGACCTGGCATTCAGCAGCAGGATCTTAAGGCCAAGGGGCCCAGCTTTGGTGCAACCAGGTCTCTGTTAGCTGGAAGGCAGACTTGAATTGGTTCCCATTTTTCCTCCATTTGGGAGCTAATAAAATCAGATCCACTGATCCAATTTTCACCAAACTCGGGGGTTCTTGTAAGGCAAGTTACCAGCAGCTATGCTGCAAATTTAGTGCCTCTGTCTTTAAAAACCACCCCACTGAACCCTGGAAAATGCTGGAAAAAGCCAAAAATTTCCAGCTTTTTCAAATAAGGCTTTTTCCTGCTCCAGTCAAATGGTGCCTTTTTTCAGTTCAGCATATCCGAATGCATATCCCTACTTCTTATGGATAAAAACTCCAACAATGGAAGATATCCAGATATCAACAATGGAAGATATCCATAGCTGGACCCTGATAGATTATATAAGGAGCAATCCTAAGCAGGTCTACTAAGAAGTCCCATTTTATTCAATGGAACTTGGAGTACTCCCATAAAAGTGTTCTTAGACCTACAACCTTAGTGCCCAGTGTTTCTTGTTATACAGCTTTCAGATATGTAGGCATGAATTTTAGTCATGTGAATGTATTCATGATCACTGATGTATTATATCTGTAGATCTGACTTGATACTGTAGAACAGAATTAAAATATTTACACTTAAGGTGGTATATGCCTGGCATACCCAGGAGACTTGGGCGGGGGGAGGCAGGGCATGGGGCATGTGTCAACATTGCTTCTGGCTAAAATCTGGAAATGATATCACCAATGCCCTAAGATTTCCCAGATTTCTATGGTAATAACCATAGAGAGCAGCAAAATCCTAGAGAATCAGTGACAATGCCCCCCCCCAATTTTCTCCCATTGCTGATTTGAGCATCAACAAGGAATGCAGGTGTTTCAATCGCATATGGCACCTCTACTTACACTGCAATTCTAAGCAGAATTCAATGAATGGGTCTAACTCTGTTTAGGATTGCACTGTAAGTGGGCTTCGTTATTCAGTCTGTGACCTCACCTTATGGAGCTAAAATAAATATGTATACAAAATTGCAAAAACATGCCTTCTGCCTTCCTTTCTTAGGCCTCCAGTAAAGGGACAGAAGTAGATATGGGGAAAATGTTGATTCACTTAATGCACAGTCATCCCATTCCATTCAAAGTAACATTTTCAGTGCCAAGAAACGGAGAAAAAAGATAGCCCATACAGCATTTTGATATTTCCTTTATTGAACATGGACTTTTATATTATTTTAGATAGGAAATTCATTGAAATCTCTATTATTTATTTCTGTTAAATAAATAAGAGCTTTTAACTTTACCTAGATCAGAAACACATCCACTGAATATACCTGTGTTATTCAGCAGTCCAGAGTCAGAAGCTGAGAAGGTAATTTAAGTCATTATCATCTATAATTCATATACTTGAAACAGGAGGAGGGAAAAATCCTGACTATTTTTCTTTGGTTTTGGAGGGAAGTAATTAATAAAGAGATACAGTTAAACAGTTTTGATCAGTAACATTGGAAAAGTGGGAAGGATGACACTTTTTTGTGTCTATCATGAAAAGGGTTTTCTTGTTCATTTACTCATTCTAAGTTATAAAAAGGAGTTATGTGAATGAAGTATTTTTCTTTTAGACTATTCTAGTCCTATTTTTAAAGCTAAAATCCTGTTTGTTTTAATTATAAAAACTATAATAGAAGTCATCTATACATTTTAACTGCATATTCAGTCCAATGCTATGTTCCCTCTTACTATCCTAAAGGAAAAGCAAATAATATTTAGAAAAGATGATGCTTTGGTTCTGGCATTAATTAAAACTACCACAGTTATGTAATTGGATCACTAGTCATGTCTTGTACTCAGTCTTTTTCCAACCATGCTACCTTGAGGATTAAGTCTCTCAGTCCTCTTGCTTGCTAGGCAACAGCATCATATTCAGTGCAGAAGACAATGAATAGACACATGCATAAAAATGTCCAGTTCTTCATGTTGAGTGAGACATGTAAAACAAAACTGCAAGGGGAATCTAGTTAAAATCATGTAAATGCTTCCCTGGAACTCATCCTAAATTTTAATTTCAGCACTTACACAAAAAAGTACAGGGGTACTGTTTGCTTTAATGATCAGGAAGGCTAATCTTACCGTTCATCCAAAAGATTAAATATCTATCTTCCTAATGACCTGTTAACTCAAGAGGTATTCGCTATGTGCCCAATGCAACTGCTTGGCCATGGAAGATACAGCCCTACATTGCCCTAGCAATTTGCTGCTTAATAACAAATAGTAAAATTTACAGCCCAGTTAAACTGAGGTACTGGGATCCAAGAATTCATTTCCATTGCTGTCCCAACGACCTTTAATTCCACCCCCAGGACCTATAGTTATATTGAAGTGCCTATAAACTTCATTTATGGGAAAACATAAACATTCTTTCACATGTATGTACCCTCATAGCTTTATGAGGTAGTATGCTCAAGTATAAGAGCATAGCATCAGGCACACATCTGTAAAGGCAATGCCCCATGTATAAGGGGCAAGAGAACAAATCTTTGGTTCATATTCACTAGTATGTGAATATGAGTTAGCATAAGCTGGCATCCATTGCTATCAGGTGTCAGTGATCTCATCCTGCAGGCCTGGTACAACCAGGCTCCTTAACAAGGCCTAAGACCAAGTGATTTAAGACACCAGAAGTGTCAGAAAAGAATGTTACGTTTCGGTTCTTCATGTAGCCACCTAAATTCCCGCCTCAAACCACACTGATAGGCCTATGCTAATCCAAAGGTATCCATCATTGGGTCTTTGTGTATCTATGCACTACATTACGTATATTGTAACACCCCTGACCAGAGGTTATAAATGTTGTTGCAATCCTTTTTCTTGATGTGAAGTGTCCTGCGCCTTTGGGGCAGTTCTCACCTGGTATGTATATTGGGCCTAATAAACAAACTGCTTTGAACTTTTGACCTCCTACTGTATTATTGTCTTTGGAGATTAATACAATAATGCAGGCATTTCAATATGAGTCTATGAAAATATACCATCTAATTAATCTTTGTTGTATACTACTATAGTCCAAAGTTTCTTTTTGGATCCAGTACCAACAGTGCAATTCTAAGTCCCATGGCTAACAGGCTTAGAATGCAACTAAGCCCTAACTCAGAGATATACTAGCATATCCCCCAAATATTCTGGTGTATCTGGAGATACACTGGTGGCAAGCCCTGCCTGTACTAGACCAGCATCACAGTAGTGTATCCTTAACACCAGCATAGGATTGGGTAGTATCAGAGAAATGATATGGGTAGACCTCTCTAAACCTCTCTAGCCTCAGGCATACCACTGATGCAACATTATACCACTGAAAATCCTGGCATATCTCTGAAAGATTAAATTAATAACAAAAAAGATTAAGACAATATAAATGTATGGGTTGAATGTGTATAAATTAAAAGCATCAAGCTAAACAAATATAGGAAAATATATATTTATTATAATATTCTTAAAAACACATATCCAGGCCCAAATGATAACCTCACAAATGTACATAAATACAAAAGACCATTATTGACCCATGTTTTTTTTAAAGTTTCAGATTTTTTCTGCCCCCTATCTGCGGATTTAAGTGTCTGCAGGCTGGAAGCCGACTTGGGAATTAGATATATAGATACTCTGACCAAAGGCAGAGATATAAAACAGAGAGCTTTTTCTTAGTATTTTGCAGCCATGGACAGGTACACGTATCCTATATGGTTATTCAATTGTATACCTTTCTCCCCTGGTCAAAGAATGAAATGATGTCTGGAGCCAGTATTCATGTAATATTGTACATGATAGAGCCCTGTATGTTTAATATCTATACTATATGACCACAGAAGAAGGCCAATGGGCCAAAATGTGTTCGATCAGGGTCAATTATATTCCTATATTTGTTTAGATTTATGCTTTTAACTTATACATATTCAGCCCATACATTTATATTAACCTTTTTGGTTCTCAATTCAGTTCACTTTGGGTTGTTATTTCCCTTTTCTTCTTTTGTCATATCTCTGAAAGATTTCACAGAGCCCCCCCCCAAAAAAAAAACTCCCTCTTCTAATTCCCAACACAACCCCAAACTTGGCATTGCTTATGATACCTGCAGTCAATCACAGCATTCCAAAGTTCTATATAAAGCCCACCAATAGTTCAGAAGACAGGGCATGCAATTTGGCACTATACTGCCTGGGCCTCATGCTGTGCACCTTTAAAACACAAATATGGGGGAGGAAGACTTTGGTGATGAGAGTTATTTCAGGCGAGTTATCTGTAGTTGCAGAGCAGAATTCAAATCCAGTAGCAGAAACCAGTACTCTTTTTTTTCAAGCTTTTGTAAGTCAAATCTCATTGGGCTACAAATAAGAATGAAGATCCATCAGCCCTTGTATCCAGGTTAGAAGGTGGGAGGGTTGTTACAAAGAATAGCAGTTGGATTCAGGATGCAAAGGTACAATGCAAAATGTAATTAGCTTGACTGAGCTAAGAGATAGGTATAGAGGATGGAAACTGGTGAAGAAAAGCTCACCCAAGGAACTTTGCACAACAAGATAACAAAGAGCCAAGGGAGATAACAAACATTGTTGTTGAATATGTCTAACACGGCTCTGCTCAGAATCTTTACCTCCTCAGGAATGCAGACAAATGGGGGTGCAATGACAATGCACCCAAACAGGTAAGTAAGGGAGGCAGAACCTGAGATTATTTCTCTCTGCGTCCCATGTGTACTCTGTGGATTGTTTCAACAACCCCACCTCCCACAACAGTTGATAGCAGTGGGGTAGATCCTACTCATATCCTACTACTCCACTGAGCAGCATTTATTTGTAATTAATTACAAAAATAGTTATACCTCACCTTTTTTTTGGCTCAAATTTGAAGTCTTCTTCCAATCTAAGGAAGAGCCACTTAGGTTGGTGGAAACTCCTTAGGCAGGAAAAAGGCTACTTGGAAGATGGTGCATGGTAGCTTACTGACCAAAATAAAGGGTGCATGGGGCAGCCAATCAGTATGAACACCCCATCCCGTCTAATTCTGTTTGACAGGGGTGCTACTTTGTGCTTGGAACTCCTTTTCAGGCTTCCTAGCCATATATGAGACTGAAGAAGAACAAATGCTTTTATGGGAAGGTGTTGTAAGCAGAAGTTGCTATAGGGAATGAAATAGGTGCATGGGCTTACATGGAGTAAAACACAGATAGCTGAATATCACAGACAGCAATGGGCACTGGAACTGAGCATTAAACCAATAATAAGACAATACCTTACATAGCAAGAATGACTTCACCCACAGCTGTCTTTAGTGAAATAAATGTGAAAGTCTAGTATAAGCCTGTACCTCTGACAACTACATGAATCCCTGCCAATTAGTTCATACCAAACTAAATATCTGGCAGGATTCCTGCATACCATAGTAGTTTAAGAAACCATCATTACTTCCTAAGTATTACCACAGTGCTCAAGTAATTAATATTTGAAGGCTTCTTCCTGCTTTCATCTATACTTCTGAGAACTTTGTTTTAAAAAAATATAAAAATGTGATTTGGTTCATTTATCATTTTTCACAAATTGTAATAGAGTAATATTTTCATAACTAAAACATCAATAATAATTGCTGGCAATTGGGCCCAAAGTAAGAAAACTGTCTGAAATACATTAAAATGTGACTGCTTCCAAAAATGGATGCCTTTTTGGGGGGGGGGGGGACTCTGAGGGTGAACTGAACAAAATAATCAGCTGTGAATGACAATTAAATATCCTGTCTTAGAACTTGGGAGGTTGGAGGAACAAATTTTATGATCCTAACTTGTTAACCTTTTTATGTACTTTCAATATTGTATGCCTCCAGGAAACCTGGAACCAAGAGTCAGAAATTCCAACTCTTCAGGGATACTGGGCTTTTGTATCATCAGTGGTTAAATTCCACTCAAAGGGGAGGGGCTAGCGGTGGCCTGGTGGTCTTTATCACAGTTGACCTAAAGGTCGACGTAGAGATCCTAGAAAACAATTGTCCAAGTTATATTCAGACCTTATTAATTAAGAGTCTTCATACTGGAAGCCTTCTGTGTATAAATGTATATATTCCGCCTAGACGTTCTGTGCCACAAGACAAGAGTAATCTTTGGGATCTTTTGGCCACCGTGCTAAAATCCCTGACTCCTTGTTATCCTCATCCTCTTCCATAACCTCAGAATAGCTTTTACCTCCCTCCAGTTTCAAACTATGCTAACAGCTTTGTTAGTGGGACATTACTCCCAAATACCATGGGTCTCTCACCTATTTATTTGTGGAGCCACAGTTCCAGAGGACCTAATGCATTACACCTTATTCTGTCCTCTTTATACAGAGCCCAGATTTAGATTTCTCATAGCATTCCTAAAGGGCCTAAATTTGTTTACAGATCCAGAGAAGCTGCTTTCTCCTATCAGATGCCAATCCTGATGTTTTCTACAAAGTGTCACTGTTTTAGCAGCCAAGAAAATCCGGGCTAAAGCTGTTTTTAAACAGGGTGTTTAATTATTAGCTTCTTGGGGTTCAGACTGTTCTAATTTATTCATTTTTATTTATTTTGTGATTTATAGCCCCACCCCACCCCCGGCCGAAGCTGGCTCAGGGAGGGTAACATCATACAGGATACATTAATACGTCAATAATAAAATTAACCACAAAATCTAAATTTAAAACAATAAAATCCCGATGTAAAACTTTAAAAACTTTAAAACTACAGAACTACAGATGGTGCCTCAACACTACTCATGTTTCCAGATATACGCTGCAAATTCAAATGTTATTTGAATGTTATTTGAATGTTTTGTATGACAGATTGTGATGCCCTTTGGCCACAAACAATAAACTTTTATCGTATTGTATCTTTTTTATTTTTTTGCAGTGTTTTTAATGTAAGAACTGGGCCTGGATTTTCCGAGACCCAACAGGGTGTTAATGCACAGATCGCTGAGCAAGCCTACCTCTTGGATAGAATTTTGAAGGATTTGGTCATTAATGAGCCAGTAGGCTTGTGCATATCGATAAACCCGAACCGAAAATAAACCTGAAATTAGCAGTTTGGTAATTTTTGGACTTTGAGTTTACTGAACACCAGAACCTGGGGATCCCCCCAAAGCCAAATAGGCTATTCCTGAAAAAGCCAAATAAGAATGGAGTGGTCAACTGTGTCAAAGGCTGCTGAGATGTCCATCAGTATCAACAGAGAAGAATGTCACCTATCCAACATTAAACAAAGATTGCCCACCAGTGCAACTAAAGCCATCTTGGTACCAAACCCATCCCTGAAACCAGATTGAAATCAGTCCAGGGCAGATGTGTCCTCCAGGAAGCCCTGGAGCTGCTCTGCCACCACACGCTCTATCACCTTCCCTAGAAAAGGCCTGTAATTGGCCACCTCATTCTTAGCCAGAAGTTAACTGTAACTTCTAAATCATATATTAAAGCTGCAGGAGAGATCTATAGTTGAACTAGAAATATCTAATCAGCCACAAATATGGGAAACCATATTAAATAACAAAAAAACTAACTTTTAAAATCTACATAAGAATTGATGTTTACCCCTTGAACACTTTTAAATTGTGTTAATTGCTATCTCAGTCACACAGCTAATCAACAGCCTATTTTAACTTTACACACATTTACCTAAGTTAAGCATAACATATGAGATGGCAGGCAATTTTCTCTGCAAGATGTGGCAACCATGCTGAAATTGCTTGAGTGCATTTTCTTTTCAGCAGCTTTCAAACATCAGAATTGAAAGCAAATATCAAAAATTATCAGCACATATAATCATCAAAATCATTCTAGAACAAATAACAGATCCAAATTTAATTCAAGCTGCTTTAGCATTATAAACATATATGCTCAGTAACTCCTTTCACATAGAAGCATTAAGTATGTGTAAATAAGATGGGGAAAATGAATAATGAATAATTTGTATGTTGCAGACATATAAGAAAATAAGAACATAAGACTGCCAGATCAGACCAGTGGTTCATCTAGTCCAGCATATTAACACAGTGGCAAATCTGTTGTTCCAGAGGGCCAAACAAACAGGGTATAGAGGGCAAGGCCTTCATCTGATGCTGCCTCCTACCACTGGTTTACTGTGTAGCCCTGAAAGGGGGGCTGGAGCAGATAGCAGCTGGCATGACCCCACCGCTGGCATCCATACCACTTGCACCACGCAAAGTGGCATGGACGCTGGCACAGGGTGACTTATACCGACTCCGGGGAGTGATGCAGAGCCTCATGCTCTGACATTGCCTCCCTAGCAGGATTTTTCAGTACAAGTACAGCTCGCGCCGACGTCCAGTACAAGTACAGTACAAGTACAGCTCATGCCAATACAAGTATAGTACAAGTACAGCTCACGCCAACGTCCAATACAAGTACAGCTCGTGCCGACGTCCAGGGAGGCATCCCCAGGGGCAGAGCTGCCTTTAGGTAGCTTTCAAAGCCCTTCTGCCCCAGGAATGTGCAGTTTTATTGGTGTAGAGTTAAGCCTGCAAAATAAGTGGCGTAGCCCTATGAAGCTCAATGGGGGAGTTTCACAGGTGTTTTTTTTTTTAAATATATATATTTTTTAAATTCCAGCCTCATGCAGCTGCACCATCCCTGGCTGTCACCTAACTACCACCTTCAGGAATGGACGGCCCGTCAACAGAGAATGCAAGACATATACAAGACATTTGCATTGTGTTACTAATTAAATGTTTCCAACAAAAATACAATGCTGATCTGTGTTACACCTGTGCTATTAGTGTATATGTTTGTCAAAATAAGAACATTTTACTGATAAAGACATTTGCATTTAAAACGTCACACATTCCACAGAGCTCTGGTCTTACTTGTTTTCATTGCTGGCATCATACCGAGGCATGGGGTCAATATCGTTACCATTGACATCAAAACTGGCCTCTGGGTCCTGTAGCCAAAGCAAAAGTGAAAGGGGACAAGAAAATGAATGAGAATGAAGGGCAGAGCCTCACTGATTAGGCACTGACTCATCTAACATGTGCATTCCTCAGCAGGTTTCTACAGGAGAGCAATAAGGTTCACTAACATTCCTGTAGTTCTTTGCTGCTGCCTGATTTAGGAAGGAACCACGTGTTCAAAAATTACATTTATATATGCAATTATGTTTAGAAATATTTAAGATGGATTGAGGGACCCTCTTCTCTCTGTCAAAAATTATTTTTTTTACTTACTGTATTTCAAACTGCTTTTTTCATTTTAATCCTGTTCACCATATCAGTGAAAGAACTCTTTTTATTTATCTTTAAAAAGGCACAGTTATTTAAATGATTCTAAGAGAACATTACTTGCCTTAAGGAAATATTTGTATGTGTTGGTTACAAAGTTTTGCTCTGTTCTGTAGGCCTTTATCTGATAAAACTTCACAG
The DNA here is from genome assembly GCF_029931775.1 of Euleptes europaea. Lineage (NCBI taxonomy): Eukaryota > Metazoa > Chordata > Lepidosauria > Squamata > Sphaerodactylidae > Euleptes > Euleptes europaea. The sequence goes on along the minus strand of NC_079315.1, from coordinate 51,904,683 downwards.
TGACAAAATAGGTACAGTAAGCAATTAAGACATACGATTCTGATAGGGTTTTAGATATGAACCATGCAATAGAATAACTAATAATTATCAATAGTTTTTTGGAATATTTGGTAAATTTAGAGCTAAATATTAGTATAATATTAGAAAGGCTATTATAGGGTACAAAGTAGATGGGTTCAGATAGCCTGGGCATGGGCAATGTATGAATTGTAAAACTGTAAAATCTCATCTGTTTGATTTCCCCCTTTTCTCTTCTGTACCCTTAACTAAAAATGATTTAAAAAAAAAAAAAAGTTAAACACACTTAAGGCAGCAATCCTAAGCAGGTCTACTCAGAAACTTATTCAAGTCTATTCAAGGGACTAACTCAAAGGACAGTGTTCTTAGGATGCCATTGTTAGAAAGATAAATCCATTTGGAAAATTATATCTTTATTAACAGTAGCTCCTGTATAACATACTCTTCTTATCTTCAAGAACATGCAAGTTTTAATGAGTGGGAAATGTGGTTTTGTTTTGCCACATTTCCCCGTAGAAAACAGCACAAACAGCTATTTATCTTTGTTGCTCCATATAACTGATATGGTAGAATGAAATGGCAAGTCATTCTTTTAAAATATTGTCGAAGGCTTTCACAGTCAGAGTTCATTGGTTCTTGTGGGTTATACGGGCTGTGTGACAGTGGTCTTGGTACTTTCTTTCCTGACGTTTCGCCAGTAGCTGTGGCAGGCATCTTCAGAGGAGTAACACTGAAGGACAGTGTCTCTCAGTGTCAAGTGTGTAGGAAGAGTAATATATAGTCAGAAAGGGGTTGGGTTGAGCTGAATCATTGTCCTGCAAAAAGTATCAAAGGTAATGTGCTAATCATTGTCCTGTAAGTATCAAGATAATGTGCTAATGAGGGTGTGGCACATTAGCACATTATCTTGATACTTACAGGACAATGATTAGCACATTACCTTTGATACTTTTTGCAGGACAATGATTCAGCTCAACCCAACCCCTTTCTGACTATATATTACTCTTCCTACACACTTGACACTGAGAGACACTGTCCTTCAATGTTACTCCTCTGAAGATGCCTGCCACAGCTGCTGGCAAAACGTCAGGAAAGAAAATACCAAGACCACGGTCACACAGCCCGGATAACCCACAAGAATCATTCTTCTAAATTTCATCTTTATTCAAAATTGATTCCATATCAATATATTGCTTAAGACTTTGTCAATGAGCAATAAAGGTTGATGACATACCAATATATTGTAAGCCTTGCTTATGGACATTTGTCACTAGAACATCAGTGAAATTTGTTCTAAGATTTTTTTAGAGAAGAACAACAGTTGGTTTTTATATGCTGACTTTCTCTACCACTTAAGGAAGAATCAAACCGCTTACAATCACCTTCCCTTCCTCTCCCTACAACAGACACCCTGTGAGGTAGGTGAGGCTGAGAGAGTGAGACTAGCCCAAGGTGACCTAGCTGGTTTCATGGGTAAGGAGTGGAGAAACCAATCCAGTTCACCAAATTAGCATCCACCACTCACGTGGAGGAGTGGGGAATCAAACCCGGTTCTGCACATCAGAGTCCTCCACTTCAAACCACCGCTCTTAACCACTACACCACGCTGGCGACTAAAACTAGCAAACTCTGATAAGCTATGAGTGCTAAATGGGTTTTTGCTTGTTTAACTGAAACAATAAAACTAAGTTTATGAAGAAACAATAATCATGTCCATGCAAAATAGCAAAAATGACTATGCCTTGTCAAAGATCTCATGCAAAGTGTTCCACATAATAATAATGTGCAATATGATCACAAGCGACTAATGTTAAACTATTTTAATTTCGGATTACAATCAAACCTTGCTGATAACCCTTTTTAAAAAAATTACTTTGCAAGTTACAGATAAAATTGTTAAAGTTGACTGCCAGAGCAGTGAAGAAGTTTTCCTGCTATCTTAATTCCTATTCATTTATAGCATAACCACTGCTAGAATAAATAATGCAGGCAATAACATTAGCCCCCCAAATGGATCTAAACATATGAATAGGCAGAAGTGTATATTATAAGTAACACTTCAAGAAAGAACTATTGACTTACTGGGGTGCAAGGTTTTTCCTCGTCTTCTATAATTTACAAGAGGGGTAAGCAACCCACACACAAACACACACATGCTGACAGCAGAGCACAAGACCATTGGCACTCAGGGACAGATCTCTGCCCAGTCAAACAAAGCACTGGTGGCACAGCTGGGGCCAGTAGTGAAGGAGAAGGCAACAGTCACTGCTTTTACTGATCATCATCTCCCAGATCTGCACAACCTCCAGTAAGGTTCTGGCAACCAATGGGGGAGGGAGGAGGGCCGGGGAAAATCTGCCACAACTTCACTTCCAGCAAATACATTGCATGGAATTTGGTTTAGATATTTTTTTTAAAAAAAAATGGGTTAGCAACCTTGCTTTGTGCCATACATCTAAAACTTCACTTCCTTCTAGATGCCATGAGATTAATTCCTAAATATTCACTATATATGAAATAAAAATTAGTCTTATCTACGTACTTGAGACACTGATCCTATTTAGATGAAAGTTAAGTCACAGGGATTTTAAAGGACTTATTTCCTAATAGGATTACTTCTAACTGTAGCCTAAAACTAAATTAAGACACCCAACCTATGTGATAGTCAACAAGGGATGAACTGATTCTGCCACTGATATGTCTTGTTTGTAAAACCGGAGATATTATGAACAAACCAAGCTTTGATCTTGATGAAACAAGTCTCTGAAATCCTCATACTTAAATGCTTGTCTCCACACACACACACACCAGTTTATCCAGAGCCAGGAAGTCTTCAATTTTCAAGCTAGGCACGAAGGGCAGAAAGAAGGAATGGTGTGCACAAGCCCTAGGCGTATTCTGAGGCACATTCTTTTCATAATTGTGACATAAGTTTCTCAGTGTCATGCTATATTGCTTTCAGAGTATCACCTGAGGTTTCACATCCTTAAACAGGTTAACTTCTAAGGTTAGAAACATGGGTTGGATCCTGACCTAGAGACTAATCAGGAGCACTGAACCTGAAAAAGACTCATGATACGCTACCTGACAAAAGCTTTTGCATTAGGAAACAGTGAATAGTACTTCCCCCCACCCTCAAACCTGTAGGGGAATCTCTCTCTTAACCATCCAATTAGGTGCATCTAATGACTCCATTGCATTCTACAGGGTATTCTTTGGATTAGTACTATTCTGAAACAGGATAAGTGCTATATATATCAGGGCAAAAAGAGATAAATTCATCAACTAAAATAGAGGTCATTTCAAAACAATGGGATACCTAGTTATATAAAATCAGGAGACAACTCTGGAGAAACTGATTTGATTACCTGATCTTATTTAATTTCTAATTAGGCTAACAAAGCTATGAAAATGTTGCTTTGAATTCAGTGAAAATTATTAATGACTTACAAACATAGCTAGTATTTTAAATGGATGTCAATGAGATTAACATGGTTTCATTTTTGATTATAGCTCTTCAGTTCTCCTTTCTTGTTCAGCTTTTTCTCCCTCTCATTTTTTCCATCTTAAAAAAAAAAACACAAGTACATCTAAAAATTGACGTAGCAGTTTTAGTATGGTATATATAACAGTAAAGGAGCAGTTAAAAGAACACTATGGACACTCACATAATTCTGCATCAAATCTGGGTGGTTTCTCTCAATGCCATCATCCAAGATAGTGATCACAATCCTCTTTCCAGTGTAGCCTCTCTTCCAGGCACCTACAATATTCATATCTGACTGACAGAGGTTTGTATTATCACTGCAGTGCTAGAGGAAGAATAAAAAAAATTGGAAGTAGGAGATTAGTGAATAGTGAGGGGCAGGGAGATAATTAGCCTGTTTATTAGCATAACCAATTAAATTATCAGCAAATGAGTATATTGATTTTAAGAGACAATCAATGCTCTAATTAACAAACAGCAAGATAATTTAAAAAGCAATGCTCAATGAGATGAAAATATAGTTCTAGTTGTTTCTTTTGACATTGCTTATCATACAAAGGAATAGTTATCAGACTACTTAATTGTTATTATGTGAGAAGTCATAGACAATAAAAACAGCTCTTTCGGGGGCCTTCCACACATGCGAAAAAATGCATTTTTATTTTTCAGCATAGCCAACTGTGCAAAGACAAAAGTAGACAAAGTGCCTGGACTAAATATCCATGGAAAAACAAGGGGGAGGGGGAGACAGGGTTACATACTGTACAATTTTTGGAATAGCTGTCTGGAAACATCCAGATTCTTTTATATCTACAAAAAGGGGGTTCTTGGCATGTTTAGTACAGCATCAGCAGGAGATGAACAGCAGCTAAGAACCTGTAACCAAAACAATCCTCTTAAATACTGGCAGCGTAAGGTGCTTACTGAATTGCAGCTAACTATAATGACAAAAGACTGAGGCTTCATTTGTTGAAGAATTAAGAATTTATGTTAAGTAACAATTGATTTGATCTCTCTTATATACATATCTTTAATTTGTAAGAAGCAGGCCAATCTATAAAGAAATGAAATTGACATTTGGGCACTTATGAGGCCCCACCCCATTTCTCTGCACAACAGAGAGACTGAATTCTTTTAATGCGTACCCTATTCAGACCCTCAGTAGTGGTGATTTGCTCCAGCTCCCCTGGGCTCAGCAAGAATGAGTAGAAAAGGAGACAAATAAATTCTTAGAACTAGTATCATAGCAACACATTCTAGCCATGACAGCTCTCAGGGTTCCTTCACTTTCCTTTCCTACCCACTTGTACTCAAAACTTCCATGCAATGTATTAGCATTTTGGAATGCATAAAGGTGGAAGATAAGTGGGAAAAGACTGTATTTTGCTCCAACAACACTCCATTCATTCATTACTGTCTTACAATCTCATGAAACGAAACATGTGCACAACAATTTGATTACAGAGACTTTTCTGACCTTTCTCATTTTCTGTTTACTCAGAAACCTCAATGCCAAATAGAGCGGCCAACAGAGCTTATGGTCTGTAAGGCTGGGCTACTTAAATAAGGCATTTGTACAATGTAGAATAGTTTCCCTTCTGTTTCAGAACTGTTGAACTTACCATAGTTACGAGTTTTTTTGAACCCTCATTTACTTTTCTCAATGGGCACAAAAAGTAATGTAAATGCAACTATTGCTCGAGGTATAGTGAGCTCAGCCCAAGTCAGCTACCTGTACTCTTGTTGTAATAAATCATATAAACAGTGGAGAAAGTTCCTTGAGCGGAGAGAGTTCATACAGACCAAAATTAGTGCTTATTCAACAGCAATTGTCAGGTTTCATGTGGTATGTTTACAAGAGTAGGCTGTTTGGTGCACATGATACCTGTCTTGAAATAACAACATTGGTTTCCAGTGCATTTCTGGGCTCAATTCAAGGTGCTGTAAAGGCCAACATTGTCTAAGACCCACCTACCTGAAATACCTTCTCCCCCTGTATAAACTGTCATTTCAACTTAGATTTGTATAAGTTGCTATTGACATTTATGTCTCATTAAGTTTGGCCTTTCTTAGTGCAATCTTCTTCCTTTATAGTTATGTGTTACAAAATGGTCTAACCAAGGAAGTCAAAGGAATATCCTCACTTGCAGCCACCTTCCAAAAGTCGGCAAAAATATTTGGTTCAGAAAGGATCTTGGTGAGTAATGGTAGGCTGATGATTCTCTGTTGTATTCTACTGAAGGATTCATGAACTGTGGGTTTTGTCTCCTCAAAGTGGTGCTATTTGATGTTTTAATTATATTTTAAATGATATTTTGTAAGGGTCATTAAAAATCTGTTACACTCATGTGTGGTTCTATATGCTCATGGAGAAACACACCAAAAAAATCCAATGAAGGGACTAGTAAAGCCACTTTTGTACATCATTTTTAAATCATTCATAAACAGAGTACTCTAAAGCTCCAATACAAGCAGTGAGCTACACATTTTTCTGGCCTGACCACATTATAACATAGAGATTATTCTTTTATTGATATTCATATAATCAAGTAGAAAATATTAATTTAATTCCTCTGTAAGAAGAAGCAAAAAGTCTACCCTCTTACACTATTTATTCATTTGTATCTGAATTTTCTCCCCATTGGGGAACTAAAGTGGCTTATAATGTTCTCCCCTTCCCCATTTTATCCTAACAACCACCCTGTGAAGTAGGCTAGACTGAGAAAGTGTGTCAGGCTCAGCATTAGAAAGTGAGCTTCTAGGGCAGAGTGGGAATTCTAGTCCAATCACTACCATGCTCAATTTTATTTATTTATTTAGAATATTTCTGTGCTGCCTCAGGAGACTCCTGCTTGATGTGGCTAACAATTAAAAACCACAGTATTAAAACACAAGCCATTGGACATAAGCAGCATAAAAAACCCATAAACCATAAAGGGACCATTTAAAAAGCTGATAAAAACAAGCCCCCTAATTAAAAGTCTGCGTTAAAAAAAAAAAAGCTGGTGGTGACTCTCCTTATACAAATCTCCAAGTATGGTGAAGATGGGGTCAGGGGGGGGTGTCCCATTTTATGGGTCTGCATTTTTCTCTATTTGGGGGCCCATAAAATAGACTCCCTGATCCAATCTTCTCCAAACTTGGGGGTTGTGTAAAGAGAGCTACCAGCAGCTATGCTGAAAATTTGGTGGCTCTATCTTGAAAAGCAGCCCCCCCCCCCAGCCCAGCAAAAATCCCCATGGACATAACATTGAGCTATGTCAGAGCTGAGAATCATGGAGAGAAAATTATACCAGCATTAGGAAACTACTGGGAAATTTTTGCAGGAATCTGAGGGGGGAGGGTGGTGCAGTTTTTTGAGGTAGAAGCATCAAATTTGCAGCATAGCTGCTGGTGACTCCTTGTAGAATCCCTACGTTTGGTCAAGACTGGGTCAGAGATCCAATTTTACAGGGCCCCATTTTTTCTCCATTGGAAACAATGGAGAATGGATGGGGCACCCCTCTTTGTGCACCCCCTGACCCAATCATTACCAAACTTGGGGGTTCTTCTGAGTGTCACCTGAAGCTATGCTGTAAGTTTGGTGGCTCTACCTTAAAACACCACACACCGCCATAGATTTCCCATAGAGTTTAACAGACCCGAAATTTTTCGGATATTCCAAAAAAGCCGGAAAAAAACCATATTAGTATGGAGATTTGGCTTTTTCAGATTTTCTGAAAGAATTCGGGTCTATTAAACCCAAAATCCAAAAAATATGGGGGGAAATTTGGTGCACAGCCCTAGTATCGAAAGCTGCTGAGAGGTCCAGGAGAATCAACAAGGACACATTCTTGTCACTGTCCTGGCAAAGTTTATCAGTCAGAGCAACCAAGACTGTCTCTGTCCCAAAGCCAGGCCTGAATGTAGATTGAAATGGATCTAGGCAATCTGTGTCCTCAAAGACTACCTGGAGTTGTGCAGCCACCACCCATTTGAGCACCTTGCCCAAGAATGGAATATTAGCCACCTGACAGTAGTTGTTAACGTTGTTTGGGCTGAGAAATACCTGAAGATTTTGGGGGTGGAACCTGAGGAAGGTGGGGTTTGAGGAGGGATTTCAAAGGGGTATAATGCCATCTTCCAAAGCAGTTATTTTCTCCAGGCAAACTGATCTCTGTTGCCTGGAGATCAGTTGTAATACCAGTTGTAATCTAGGCACCATTTGGAGGTCTGCAATCCTACTAGGCATATATGTTTTCATACAAATACATTCATTTGGTCAGGTCTCTAATGGGAGTAGGGTTGCCAACAGGCCTGGACAACAATGCCTTGCCTGTTAACAGAAGGTTAATGTGTGGAAATGGGCAGCTGAAGTTCTTTGTGGGGTGCAGAATAAATAGCATTAACCTGGTTAATAACATGTCATTAAACCTCTATTAAAGGGCCAGGACTTTTTTTGTCCAGTCAGTTGACAACTCTCAACTGCAGACAGAAATAGCCTGAAGCCAGCTTATTGAGGGAAATGATTCAGAAGTTTTGCTGCTTGGCTCAGACAAGCCGTGTACCTTAGGCAGTATAAAAGGGTGTGAGATTATAAACCGTCTTTTCTTGAATCCCTGCCAGGAGAGTCCTCTCTCCTTTAGTGATGTCAGCAGACTGTCCTTGTCTGAACTTTATGCTTCTTCAGCAAGCTCAATAACCTTATTTTCATTGGCTGGCTGCCTTATTTGCATTTTATAGAAAAGGCAAAATGTAGTCACCCTCTTTCTGTTGTTTTCTAGAAATAAATGCTATCAATGCAGTCAATACGTACAAATAAGAAATTTCTGGAAATATTGAAAAGCAGACTGAAATAGAGCTGAAGAGAAGAACAACCATAGTGCTGCCAGGTTGCAATCTGGAAAAACCTACGCTTAGCTATACCTTCCTCAAGCAGTGGATTTATGCCATGTATCCCATCTCCCCTCTTTCATACAACTATAGTCTTTTTGTTGCAGATGGTGGGGGAGTAGGCAAGTGACAACGCCAGATAAAGAATGGCCAGGAGAAGCTCTGGCAGCCTCTTCTCCCATTGTATATGTGGAGACAGGCCAGGCTTTTTTTCTTTTCTTTTTTAAAGCTGCCTTGAACTGCCAGGATAAGCAGGAAGGGTGGCATATAAATATTTTAATTAATAAATATATAAACAAAGGTAAGCTAAGCAACCTCAATGAATTAATATTATGCAAAAGCATATAAGAGAAGAAATATCAACTAGAAAGGATCGAAAAGATTATAGTTAATGAAATTTTCTGTAACTCTGGCTAGAAACTAACTTTTTTTTGCATTGAAATGGAGTTACATAAATGTAAGTCAGGATCTGAAATAGCTTCTGTGGGGGGGGGGGGCAAGAAAACAGAGTTGTATTTACCTGTAACTGTTGTTCATCGAGTGGCCTTCTGTGCAGGCACACATGGGAGCTGTGCTTGCGCAGGCCAGCCATGGACAACTGACTAGAAAGCTTTGAGAAGCTTCAGGATGCCTGGAGTGCTCCCCCTTCCCTCCATCCCAGGCCAAGAGTGAGCCAGCTTCCCGCCTAATGGTCATGTGACAGAGGGAGGAGAATGTGGCGGGTCAGGTCCCCGAGAGGGGAGAAGAGAATCACATGGAGGAACGTTGTAAAACTCTAAAAAGTAACCATTTTTAATGATGGAAAGAACCCTATCATTAGAAATGGAACACCAGTTAACAGCAAAAAACTTCAATCTCTCAAAAAAGATAACATCAACAGATAGAGACAGGTTGGTCAGTCATGCAGCAGGTTTCTTGTTATAGGAAGAGTGGTCAGGGGATCTACCACCCTTCTTGGGTTGATACTGTTTAGCTTGCGGGTAGTAGGGTTTGGATTGACCCTGTTGGGAATAACCATAGGATTGGAAACGGTAGGGCCTAGCTTGATAATTTTGTTGCCCTGTATGGAAACCTCTGCTTGGCGGAAGTGGACTGTGTAGGTTGGGTAATGCCAATGACCTTGGCAGTGATCCTATCCTTACGAATGTTATCGAGCCATTCATCCATATTTTTGTTAAACAGGGCCTTCCCATAGAAGGGCATGTCCTCTACAGATGCCTTGGCATCCCTGGAGAGGTTTGAGAAACACAGCCATGAGTGCCTGCATAGTACGACACTAGCCACCACTGTTCTACTTGCAGCGTCTGCTACATGGTGGGGCGAGGAAATCTGGTATTTGCCCAGTTTAGAGCCCTCTGCCAGGAGGATCTTTCCTTCCTGTGCTTTGTCCTGGGGAAGGGAGGAAAGGAGGTTCGACACCCTGCCTCAAAGGAACATCTGATATCTGCTCATGAGGGCTGAAAAGTTAGAAACCTTAAGACCTAGGGCCCCTGCAGAATAATTTTTTCTGCCTATGATATCTAGTTTTTTCTCCTCTTTATCAAGAGGGGTGGAATGACTGGTCCCCTGGCCTTAGGCAAGGACCCTAGTGACTATGGAGTTGGGGGTGGGATGCTGATGCAGGAAAGGAGCCTCATCCTGCTTTATCTTATATAAGTTTTCGATCTTCTTCACCGAAGGGATGTCAGAAGCAGGTTTGGCCCATAGGGTATCAGCAATTTGACAAATACCCTTTACCCATGGGAATTCAACTGGCCACTGTCGGTTGAAAAAAAGAACTCTCATAATGGGGTCATCACGGATCAGGTCCGAGGAGGTCTCCTCAAGCCCGAGGGCCTTGGTGAGACAATTAAGCATTTTGGAGTATGCCTTACTGTCCTCCGTAGAAGAAACTAGGGATGGGTCCCCTACCACCTCATCAGGTGAAGGGAGCAAAGCATGCCCGGATTCCAAGTACCCTTCCTCCGACTCCGACGGTGGTCATGGATCGGAACCGAGTGCATTGGTGGTATAGGCATTGAGGAGGACACTGCCTTCTGCCGGTGCAGCAGAGGATAGACCATATTGCCCTGAGCCCAAGTTTGGAGCTCGTATTGACAGTACCCCCATGGGGAATGCGGTCCCCAGTGAGATCAAGCCCGATCAGAATCGCATCCACAGCAGTCCATCAGTGGCTCAGCTGGAAAAGTCCCAGTCTGTGAGTCAAACAAATCTTCAGGATCGAAGTGGCCATGCAAGACCTCCACGTCGTCGTCATCTGACGAAGAAAACTTTTTGGAGCCGCTCCTTGAGGGTGAGGGGGTCCTAGGTCTGCGACTAACCGAAGCCTCACAATCCTGATCTCGACATCGGGATAACAAGCGGGAGTCATGACGCTCCTTCCCTTGAGGTTGAGGTGAACACTGCTGATGCCTGGATTCCCATTCTTCAGATACAGATGGGTGTGAAGATCTTCCAATCAGGGTTGATGATCAAGCCTCCAGCGTGGGAGCGAGTGCCTCAGGATCAGTGATCTGCACTTGAAGAGGGCTCAAGTGGACAACTGGAATAAGTGCCAATTTGAGGTAAATCTCAGCTTGGCTCACCGGGATCAACTCTTTCGCTGGTGAAGAAACCCGACCTCTGGGGTTTGGGATCAAGGAACCTCTAGGGTTGATGGAGCTGTCAACCCACTATCTGCAGGTTTAAAGCTCGATTTTTTCCCGTGCTTAGATGAGGAGGAGGAGTGCTTCTTCTTAGAAGACTCTGTAAGGGGTTCAGACCCCACTTTCTTCGAAGTTGCTGAAAGTCTCTTAGTGGATTGAGGCATCGACGCAGATGCGGGTGACTTGGATTTTTTATCACCCGAATCCTGGGCACCAGGGAAATTCATAGCCCATTCCCACAGGGCTGCTTTGAGTCTCAAATTTCGATCTTTACAAGGGTTAGGGGTGAACAGGGCACAGGCCTGGCAGGCGGACGGAATGTGCCCCTCACCCAAACATATGAGGCAGTCTTAATGCTCATCCGATTTAGCCATCTTGGTCCCACAACTCTTACATTTTTTGAAGAGTGCCATCCTGGAACAAGACGACGATTGAATGACAAAGGAAGACAAAGACAAGAATCAAAGAAAAAACTCTGAATAACAGGCAAAGCTCTCCAAAGCGTCCTCTGACTGTGGCGGCAGAAAGAGAACTGAGGGAACGATGCTCCCTGCCCCTCCGTCACGCATCTGAAAGGGCAGGAAGGACCATTGCCAGAGGTGAGGAGGAGCAATCCTTGTTGCTGGGCTAAAAAGAAGCTTTCTAAACATTCCGCGGCTGGCCTGCGCACGAGCAGTTCCTGTGTGGGATTGCAAAGAGGCCATGGCGATGAACTATCGCTACATATTCCTTGATTTTCTCCATTCAATATACCTTTTAAAAGTCTACAAGCAATGTGATGTTGAAATGTTTGAAAGCTACTGAGCAAACTGAATTGAAATCATCATAATAGAAAAAAAACTGATGGCAATATAACAATTAAGAGCATCATATGCATGCATATGCACTGTGAATTGGGAGCTTGGAGTCATTAAGGTGTATCTTGTAAGCAGGAAAATGGCAAATGCTTATGTGAAACCCTCCATTAACTTTCTTCAGATGGCTGCCATAGTAATGAGCTGTTCTTGTACTTTGAAACAATTACAATGTTCATACTGACAGATTTAAGATATGGTTACTGAATATGCCTACTTATTAAAAGCTAAACATCAGTAAAGTCAGCAAATATGGCTATGGGCTGAATTCACTCTGCGGAAGGATGATTAAAAAATTGCACTCTGCCATCTGGGTTTTTTGGTGACTAGAAATATAGTGGCCAGAATCCAAAAACTGTATAAAAAGCTCCATGAGCTTGTTTGTCAGGGACCGTCCTGATGCCTGGCTCTTGACATCAGTCAGGCCCGTTGCTGGATCCCTGGCTCTTGACATTAGTCAGGCCCGTTGCTGGATCCCTGGCTCTTGACATCAGTCAGGCCTGCTGTGCTCACTGCAAGTGTTCCCCTCGCTGCGGCCCCCTAATCTGACTCTCATGCGAGCAACTCCGGTGTTACGGCTTGCTCACTCCCTTCTTCCTAGCTGGTGTTGTTATCTCCCTGTTCCCAGGCCTGCCTGGTACTGCACCCGGGATTGCGTTATGCTTATAGTTTAGGCTTGTAGACTGAACTGCCATTAGCAGCTTTGAACCTGTAGATTGCTTATGCTGTACCTGCGGATCCTGAATAAACGTTTACCTGCTTTAGACCTGCCTGTCTGAGCAAGTGATTTTTTGGGATTGCGGAGGCAAGCTGGAGAATCTCACATTGTTTCTCTCAGACAGCTGACCCAAATCTGCCAAGGAAAGTCACTGGGTGACCCTTTCTCTCAACCTCACCTACCTCACAGGGTTGTCATGAGGATAAAATGGAAGAGGGGAGAATAGGGCAGCCAAACCAGGTTGGGGAATTCCTGGAGATCTGGGGGTACAGCCTGGAGAAGGTGGGGTTTGGGGAGAGGAAGGACCTCAGTGGAGTATAATGCCATAGAGCCCACCTTCCAAACCAGACATTTTCTCCAGGGAAATGATCTCTAAAGTCTGGATATCAGCTGTAATTCTGGAAGATCTCCGGGCTTCATCCGGATGTTGGCAGCCCAAGAGAAAGTAATGCTGTAAACTACTTTGGGTTCTCATTTGGGGAATAAAGTGTACAATTATTTCTAAAATAAATTAATTTAGTATCCATGTTCAGTCCCAAGCCACGATGTCAGAAGGAGCCAATATTATTACTTGGAACCATGCATGGCTGGATATGAGCTATGGTTAGGCTCACCTAGGCATCACATGTGTGTTCATTTTCATTCTCACAACTTCAAACTTAGGATGTGTGAAATAACTCTAATTCTTGATATCAGTAAGGCAACTCTGCATTCAGGAAAAATCTCCTTCTTACCACAGAAGGCCCAAACATACTTTCCTAAACAGAGAAATGGTGCAGGCTGAGTGCAACTACATGTTAGTGTTTCTTGTCCCAGGTAAGAATAACTCCCAGGGTTTTCTCAGGCCAGTTATATGAGGGTTATTGAGATAGGTCTTCACAGGGCAACAGATGAATGTAAAATAGGATTTACAATATCCTTATGGAGAGAACAGGCAGTGTGTATGGGCGTCACAGATTTAGAGGGAGCCAGTTATTTTAGTCTGGACTATTTGTGTTGTCATATTATACTCAAATCCTTAAAATGTTGTGGATTAATATTGGAACTGCATACACATTTCAGCTTCAGTAGAGACTGGAGGATTTATGATTACGAGGGGGTAAACGGATCTAATCTACTAAAACAAAATAGGGTCTCCAATACCATATAGTATTACATTTTAGGCATGAAATGTGTCAATGTATTACATTTTAGTAATAATAGTATAGTAAATATATAGTATAGTATAGTAAATATAGTATATTAAATATAGTATAGTATAGTAAATATAGTATAGTAAATATAGTATTACATTTTAGGCATGAAATGTGTCAATCTTGATCAAAACACTTAGGCCAACTTTTCACAGTAGATTTTGCTTCTCTCTTGCAGTGGAGCAAAAAAAACACGATTTAAATTCTTTTTTCATGGCCGCGGATCATCCCATCAATCATCCCATCAATCCTGAAGTAGTTTTGGTTTTTCATGGGAACAAAGCAGGCAGTATTCTTCAACAGTCTGGTCTGCTCCTTTGCTGGAGCCCTCCCCTTCTGATAACCTCCCCCAGCGCAAAAAGCAAGCACCAGTCCCTCTGGTTTCCTTATATAATTTTTCTATTTACCATGCTCCCCGTTTCCCCCCACCCCCGTACTTGGCGACGCTCCCCCCCTTTCCCAGACTTTGACAGACGGTCATCATTGTGCCCCCCCCCCAGTACAGCTCCGGCCGTCCAGTGCCATGAACTTCCATCCAAGAGGGCTGGCAGCCTTGGGGGCGAGCCTTGGTGGTGAGCACTCAGGAGACAAAACCGCTCAACTCCACTTTCATGCAACTGAATGTATGAGGAGTTTTGCCTTGGATTTGCCACTCTCTGGATGATCTCTGGATGCACACTCTCCCTTCCCTTCCCTTTGCAGCATGCTGATCCGCACACTTTCCCAAGATTTCCATAGTTCTTTTGTTCTGTTCTTTTACCAGGTTGGGGATACACAGGATGCATGGGGGGGGGGGGGAGGGAGACCCAGAGCAGACTGGCCCCCCCCTCTTCAGAAGGGTGATGGGAGTTTTGCCTTGGATTTGCCACTCTCAGGATGCACATTTTCCCCATCCGAATTCTCAAAACTCAACAATAAGCCCCCAAAGCAGAGTTTTGAGTATTTGAATGGGGAAATGTTCATCTAAAGAGTGGCAAACCCAAGGCAAAACCTCCTATGCATAAATGGCCAAACACTCTCCCTTCCCTTCGCAGCATGCCGATCCATCCTGCCTTGGAGGGAGGCTATCCCCGGGCGCGATCCCCTAAACAGCACCCCCCCTTGTCGGAGCACAAAATTCCCCTTGTCCAATCACTGTTCGCGTGCATGGTGAGTCACGGGGAGGGAGGAGAAATTTGCCTGCATGGCCGGGGAGAATACATCTGTCTCCAGGGAGTTTTTTTATGGAGATCTGCGCCAAAAACCACGTAGCAAAAGAAAAGAACGGACCAAAACAGGTTTGACTTGACGTGGGAATGAAGCGGGTTTTTTTTTCCCCCAAATTCAAAGCAATCATGAAAAATCAAAAATTAGCAGCATGGCAAAACAAGAGTGAAACCGCTGCAAACCTCCATGAAAAAATGACCTTAGAGAAATCTTACTGAAAGCAACAGGATTTGTTGAATTGCATCTTTGCTGTTGGGTGTGCTCAGGTCAAGATCAGATCATTCTACTTATTAAATGTCAAATCCTATTCTTTTCTTAGAATAAACATGAGGGCACTCTAGGTTAAAATTTGTACTGCTTTTCAGTGCTTCTTACCTAAAAATCTTCACATAAACCAAACAGCTGCATATGAAACAGTAAGACCCTAAAAATGAGTGCTGTTTTTAATCATGGCAGGTGAAATGAATCCATAATGTCTAAGTACTCAATTAATTTTTCATAGCAGGACAGATCTATTAATGTCAGTGGAAGAATAAGCATGTTCAAATTTCTCCCTGTCAAATCAATGAGACTAAAAGGTCTTTAACTAGAATTTTGTTTTGTTGTACACTGCCTTGAATGCTTCTTTGAGCAGAAACATGAGACACAAATAATCTAAATACACATACAAATGAACACCTGTTTTATGCTCACTGATTGTTTCAAGTATGCCCCTTTTGTTTGTTTAAGTGTCATAAATTGTGTTTCTTTGAAGATGACCAAAAGAAATGCCACCACATGCGTCTGTAAAATAATTTTGTGGTTTGTTATGAAAGAAATGAACAGGTCAGCTTTAGGTTTATTTTCCCCATTCACTTGTGGGAGAAACACTAACAGCTCATTCCTGACCTTCAAAGGTGAAAGCTCTTAGGAGGCCAGGAAGGGGCCGTGCTGGCATTCGGGGCCCCGCGCCAGCGACTAGGCTACTTATGCTGGCGTTAGTGGTCCCAGCACCAGCGTGGAGGCCCATATGCTGGTCTCCAGCAGCCACAGCAGTAGCACCGCCCCAGAATGCCAACGGAGCATTCTGTGGCATCCCACCAGCATAAAGGCCCGTTCCACATTCTGGGGACCATTCTGGCATCCCGGGAGGTGTTCCCGGAGCATTCTGGGGGAGGAGCTGCCATTAGGCAGCCTCCTGTCCCCTTTGAGCCCTGGACACCAGCTCCAAGAATGGTGTTGCTGCACCTGCTTTTTTTTTCTGGTGCAGTCTCGCTATTCTCTATGGGGCTTTTTGCCCCATTTTACACTAAATAGGTTAAAGGCTTTTTTCCTGCTTTCGGTGTGTGGGGAACTTCTTAGAAGGCGCCGCGGTGGCCGCCTCCTCCCCACCATCCCCACATGCCAAAAGCTCAGGAGTGGGCTCATCTACCCATCTCGGAACTAAACAAAGCAGCGGAGAGCTAAGGAAGTGCCCCCACCCTCCTCCCAGGCAGTGTCGAGGGGAGAGGGAGACAAAGAGGCAACCCCACCCAGGCTGCAGAGTCGGGCCCCGTCACCAGCAGCTTACCTCCCGGGCCGCAACTGCAGAAGATGCTGGCTGGCAGAGAAGGCTAGCCGGGGCCCGCAGCCGCCGCACCCAGCCCCAACACAGAAGAATCATGGGAGGGAGAGCGGCAGAAGGGAAGTTGTTGGCCCAGCTGGTTGCAGCCCGCGTCAGAGGGAGGGCTTGGGGGGGGAAGCTCAAGGCCTCTGGGAGGGAGGAGACAGGCCGCCAGGAAACCGCTTGGCAAGGAGATAGATGGCCGCTCAGCTGCTGCCCGACCAGGGGGCGGGGCCAGTGGAGAGGGGCCTTAGTCTTGAGGCGAGGAAGGGAGGAGAGAGAGGGAGAGAGGAGGACGGGACTAGCCCGCTCATAAGGCCTCCCCTATATGCCCTCGGGGGAGGAAATAGCGAAGGAGGGGAGGGAACGGGGAACGGGTGCGGCTTCCAGGCAAGAGTAGCAGCCCTGGAGCTCCCACTGACACCATCCCAGTAAGTACCTCCCAAGCCACTTTTTCAGCCACAGTGTGAAGAGCAAGGGGTTGCGCAAGGGGTTGGACTAGATGGCTTGTATGGGGCTTGCATGGCCCCTTCCAACTCTATGATTCTATGAGTTCAGCCCCAAAGCTTCTCCATTCATTCATCTGATCTGTACAAAAGTTATGATTTAGTGTCTAAACAAGAATACAGGAGAATTGTTAAAAAAATAATCTAAGCAGACAAGTACCCCCAGTACTGCATTTTGATACTGGTCATTGTCATTTCGTATAATTTCATTTATTATGGTCATATGACCAGCATTATAAAAATACAAGAATGGACATCGTCAGCCTTGCCAAGAAAGTCAAGATACTGGTCAGAAAAGTAAGATGCCAACCATCAAAGCACAGGCCACCAATACCCTACTTGGCCATCGGAATCAGAAGAATGCAATGATTACAGCATCAACAGCTGCAGAAACCCCATAAATATTAACAGGATCTTACTCTCTAACATATCTTTCAGCAAAGGTCATCACTTAGGGCATTTTCAAATCAAGATGGAAACTGGATTGAAATGGGTCAATATAGGTCTGTCTCATCCAAGGCCATCTGCAATTGCCACTATACGCTTGAACTCCTTGCCCATAAAGGAGACATTTGCTATTGGCTGATAATTGTTTAAATCATTTGAACTCAATACCCATCTATAATGAGCCCATAATGTCGCTGATGAAAAGTGTTTCAGTCAGACCCCTACTAGCTAGGGAGGTCTGAGGTAGGGTTGCCAGACTCCAGGTAGTGGCTGGAGATCTCCTGCTATTACAACTGATCACCAGGCAACAGATATCAGTTCACCTGGAGAAAATGGCCGCTTTGGAAGTTGGACATTATACCCTGTTGAAGTCCCTCCCCTCCCCAAACCCTGCCCTACTCAGGCTCCATCCCCCCCCCCCGCCAAATCTCTAGGTTTTTCCCAATCCGGAGCTGGCAACCCTAATCATAGGTATGAAAATTACCAAAGGAATTTTCACTAATATACAAAAGCAACAAAACCACTACCTTATTACTTTGCTTTCACTTTAAGAAAATAACAGCTTTCATTAAATGCATTAAAATGCAGCAAGTACTTCTGTATTAAAACAGGTCCTCATCTCCCTCTATCCTGATAAAATGTAAATTATGGGAATTATAAATACCAAGCTTGCACTGGTTGCAAGACACCAAGTTTGCTAACCTTTATTATTTCACATAAAACAAACAAGAAAGTTCTGGCATACTATTCTGCCTACTCAAGATTTCAGTCGACCACAAAACTATTAGTCTCAGGTGAACTTACCATGTACCACATACTTGGCCATTTGGGATCATTAAAATACATGGATTGGGTACCACCAGGTTTGTAATCTCTCTTTATCCTTCTTTTTACAACTTGTTGTTCTATCCATTCCACCTGTCAATTAAAAAATGATAAATATCAAAAAAGATTCCATGGACATTCCAAAATAATATAAATTGGAAGATGTTGCTGTTAACAGGCACAAAAACATATTCAGGTGCCAAGTTCCTTTAAATTTTCTACTAATTTAAAATGTGATATTTAATTAGCACATATGCTTAGATAATGGTATCAATTACCCATTTGAGAAAATGTTTTGGGACTTTGGGAGTCTGATCAGAGAGAGAAAAGAAAGAAAAATGAAAATATAGGGGAGGGAACATTCAAGCTAATGATTTTGCCTATCTAACATTTTATGTATTCATTCTAGCTCAATAATTCAGCAGCATAAATTGTTACGCAGCCTAATATGAGGTTGATTTATATTTACATTTCCCACCTTTTATCATGAAACAGGTAAGAACAAAGAAGGAAAGAAAAAAAATTGACTGTATACAAATGACAAAATAATACAGAGATAAGGAAGATGCATAAGTAAAACTTTCATTATTAAACATTTAAAATTCTTACTCAACAAAACAAAAAGCCTTGAGACAAGAATGGCATTTAAATTGATCCAAAGCTTTAAAAATCATTGCCATAATTACTTATTTTTAAATTTGCTCTTTATTTTAGAAAGTCCTTTCCCTGTACTGTCTATGGGTCTCCTTTCAGTAATAAAACTACTTTGGTCAAGGTGAATATCATTGACCATTACCTTAATCTGTTTGCCAAAACTGCTGTGATTCATAATCAGTGTTTAATAAAATTATTCGTCTGTACGATCCAGGATTTGTTGGATCTTTATTTGGTTTTGAGTTAAAATAATTTTGCCTCATTTCCAGTTCTAGCAAAAAACTTCATTTGAACTAGATTTTTCCAAAGGAGAGGGAGAGATTTTTTAAAAATCTAGCGTGTTCTTATCTATTTTTTTCGTTCCTGGTTCCATGTATTCAGAATCATTGAATACTTTTGTAAAGATAAGAAACTGATTGTGCAAACATGATTTGTGACCTTGATGAGCACCCTTTTGGCTTCTCTTCTAAGGTCTTGTTATAATTTAACCTGCATTATCCTGCTGCTTAGTTATCTGGTAACTGTTTACATTTTATTTAAAAAAATATATGGCTTCTGATAGTCATCTGTGCGTGAACTTTGACAAGTGATTTGGTCTTCAGCAAATTGTTATTTAGGTGCTCCTATCACCATTTACTTTTTTGTGCAGGAGTTACTACTGACAGAAATCAGTCTTCAAATACATGACAAGATTTAGGGTTGGTGTGAAAACAGAAAACAAAAGTTACTCTTTAGAAATATATACATACTATTCTAAACAGGGTTGCCAACTCCAGGTTGGGAAATACCTGGAGATTTTGGAGGTGGAGTCTGGGGAGGGCAGGGTTTGGAGAGGGGAGTGACTTCAATGCCATAGAATCCAATTGCCAATGCAGCCATTTTCTCCAGGGGAACTGATTTCTATTGCCTGGAGATCAGTTGCAATAGCGGGAGATCTCCAGCCACCACCTGGAGGTTGGCAACCTATATTCTAAATAATAAAAATGATGTCCAACATTCTTCTGTTTTAAAAAATGAAATACAACCACTGTTTATATGCACATACTAAATCCAAGTATATAGTTTTCACGCAGTGTCAGTGTAACACAGGACAGTTTCAGTGCAGTATACATGGATCTCCCCTCCTGTATCTTTACAACAGTCAAGTATGGTAGGTTACACTGGGCGAGAATGACCGTCTCAAAGTCACCCAGTAAGATTAATAGAAAGCAAGGATTTGAACCTGTTTCCCAAGTCCTAGTTCAGTCACGATATGTAACACACTGGCTCTCAGTTTCTAATGTCATGCCTTATATCCATATATCTGAATTGCTCTTTGCAGTGTAATAAATTTGATTTCACTTCTGCATCCAGTAACAATTTCATACACTGGATAAATTCTCATATTATAAACTGAACAGACTGAACATGCATATCTATTAAAGTTTATTAATCTGTATCTTGGCAATCAATTTAATTATTATAATCTGCTTTGAGAATCAATTGTGGCTGAAAAGTATAAAGAATCAAATAAGCAACAAGAATATGTTAATTATGTCACTATTTATGCAACTACATTATCATCTGTTAATGTTCCTCCCCGCCCCCCAAAAAATGTTAGAACAAAGTGTGATAGGAGTGATACTATTTAAACTTCTTAGATCTCAATCTAGTGAGTTTTGACCTTTACTTATGAATGGATGCATGCACACACAGTGGAGTTTTACCATTAGTTTCTTAACAACTAGATGCTTGGAAATATCAGAAGCTGCTCCAAACTACTAGAAGAGTTTCCAAAATGGCACCAGGAGCTGCTGTTAAAAAAAAATGCTGCTACATATCTGTATCTTGCAATATGCACCTCTGGATCAAAGACTTACCGTGCAATCCTGAAGGAGGATTGGAGCTACACAGGAACTGATGTGACCCCTACGCCGGCATCTGTGCCACTTGTGCCGTGTAAACTGGCATGGATGCCAGCACAGGGGAACTTACGCCGGCCCTGGGACACCACGCAGCAGCACAAGCCTCCTGCACCCGTGCTGCCTTCCCAGTGGTGTATGTCTAACGCGAGTGCTCGCACCAGCGTCCTGGGGGCATTCCCGGGGCGTTCCCTGGGGAGGAGCTGCCTTTAGGCAGCTTGATAACCTTTTTTGGGCTGGAAAGAAGCCATTTTGCAGGCATAGAGATATGTCTGCAAAATCGTGGCACAGCCCCATGGAACTCTATTTTTCTCCAAAAATACTTTTCCTTCATTTTTTGGCATGCCGCACTGGAAGCAAGCCACTTTGAAGCTGGAGCAGCTGTGCTGCCCCTGCCCACCGCCTCTGCCCCCTCTTTAGGAATGGGCTGCCCGTGTTAAGGTAAGACATACAGCGTCAATGTTATTTTTCACTTGAATGTTCTTGCAATCAACTTTGGCTTAAATTCCAAAGTTTTCTTTAATTAATCTAGTTTTACTTGAGATAGTTGGGAACAATAGAAAACGGTTAACCAGAGTGCTCAAGGGCTTAATTTAAACCAAGATTCATGGGTACAATCCAGAATCACAGACATTCTCATTGTCCCCACTACCAGGGATTCTGTCTATTTCATGCGACCTAACACGATTAATCTTACAAGGTTTCCCACTGTGGCAGGACATCTCCCACCATCTGCCCACTGTCCCCATCACTGCTCGGCAGGGGGAATTGAGGGGGAGTCACTGAACCTAACCTATTGAGTTGGGGGGGGGGTTCCTAGAACATTACGCCAATATGATGATGTCACTTTTGGGTCTTGCACCCAATTCCTGCCCCCCCCCCTCAGGCCAGTTGTCAGCTATTGGCTGGCAATCCTAATCGTGGTCAGTCATTGTCCTTACTTGATATTCATTATCAGTGTGAATTGTTGGGATTGTCAGACTTCCACTCTCTAGCCAAAGTCTACAGCGCTTGCATTTTAATATATACACATTAACACTAACACAGCTATTTACTTCAGTGGAACTCATTTTTGTTCTCTGGAGACCAGCTGTAATTCCAAGAGATCTTCCTGTCCCACCTGGAACCATGCAAACCTATCACAATCCTCCTATCTCAGTGACATAAGCTTTTATGTATTGCTTGCATACTTCCGTGAGATCCATCCCACCTCAAAATAGTGAAATATGTATGATTACCATTGAAAGACACATGTAGCTTTGTATTTACATGTTTCAGCAACAGTGCTGTGAAATTGTTCAATGCCCAAAAACAAAAAAGAAGTTAATGAAACAATGTGAAGGGGGGGGGGGAATCCAACCTAAAGTATCCTTTCCTTCTGAACACATTAAAAAGATCGCCCCCAACAGCAACATGGCAAGAAAGATCTCTTCCCCCCTTTTTTTTAAAAAAACATTTCTTTTAGAGAAAGAAATGGGCTGCCTACAGTTGGAGCATGAATGCAGGCAACATCATGTGGAAATGGGGGGGGGACACATGAGTTTGGAAGAAACAGGGGAAATCCTCTGTGCAAGCAGCCCATCAGTTCTCAAACTTTAACAACCCAAGCAGCTCCATTTTGATTAAAATGTTTTGCACCCCCCCAACCTCCCCTTGTATCTCACTGATATACACCAGATGGCCCCTTTTCAAAGAGTGTGTTGCAAGCTGTTTTTGCCCCATGGAGGCTTCTGTTCTCAACAAAATTCAGTAAGATGCTTATTAGCTGCACTTTTAGAAGAAAGTTTATGAAAAATATTTGTGTTGTCTGTATAGTCTCGGAGAGTCCCTGATACTACAGGGTCACAGTTCAAAAGGTCCTGACCCAAGTTCTAATCAATGTCAACCCTTGATGATTAGAAGGGACTTTGTGCTGGAGATAGCAAAAAACTTGCTTATTGGTTAATAATTTCTAGATAAAGGCCAACTGAACAGGATGGGGAACAGAGCCGGAAAATGTTTCAAAACTGCACAAGGAAACAGAAAATCACCAGTGTTAAACAAAATCTGAATTTCCAGTATCAGTTGAAAACCAACATTGGCTAGTATTGTCTATGGATACAAAGTAAGGTATCTAATATCAATATGCGGAAATCTTTTTGCATTGGGAAATAAAGTGAAAACTAGTTAATTTTTATGTCAGAAATTTGCTATGATGATAGCAAAGTGGCATCACATTATACAAAAGTGCATCTCATGCTACTGACAGTTTTCTCAAGAACAAGTCATGTCAGACTAATCTTGTGTGTGTGTAAAGTGCCTTCAAGTTGCAGCCGACTTATGGCGACCCCTTTTGGGGTTTTCATGGCAAGAGACTAACAGAGGTGGTTTGTCAGTGCCTTCCTCTGCACAGCAACCCTGGACTTCCTTGGTGGTCTCCCATCCAAATACTAACCAGGGCTGACCCTGCTTAGCTTCTGAGATCTGACGAGATCAGGCTAGCCTGGGCCATCCAGGTCAGGGCCAGACTAATCTTATCTCCTTTTTTTTTAGCAAGTTACTACCTTGCTGGATCAGGGAAATGCTGTAGACATCATTTATCTAGATTACAGTAAGGCTTTTGATAAGGTTCCCCATAATATTCTTGTTGACAAATTGGGAAAATGTGATTTAGATCCTGTTACTGCTAGGTGGATTTGTAATTGGTCGACAGATCGCACCCAAAGAGTGCTTGTTAATGGTTCTTCATCCACTTGGAGAGAAGTGACTAATGGAGTGCCTCAGGGATCTGTCCTGGGCCTTGTGTTGTTCAATATCTTTATAAATGATTTGGATGAAGGAATAGAGGGAATGCTTATTAAATATGCAGATGATACTAAATTGGGAGGGGTAGAAAATATGGTAGAAGACAGAGCCAGGATACAGGATGATCTTGACAGGCTGGAGAATTGGGCTAAAACCAATAAAATGCATTTCAACAGAGATAAATGTAAAATTCTGCATTTAGGTAGGAAAAATCAAATGCATAATTATAGGATGGGGGAGACTTGTCTGAGCAGTAGTGTGTGCAAAAAGGATCTTGGGGTCTTAGTGGACCAAACACTGAACATGAGTCAGCAGTGTGATGCGGTAGCTAAAAAGGCAAATGCGGTCTTGGGCTGCATCAACAGAAGTATAGTGTCCAGATCACGCGAAGTGATGGTATTGCTTTACTCTGCTCTGGTTAGACCTCACCTAGAGTATTGTGTTCAGTTTTGGGCACCACAATTTAAGAAGGATGTAGACAAACTGGAACGTGTCCAGAGGAGGGCAACAAAGATGGTGAGGGGTCTGGAGATCAAGTCCTATGAGGAAAGGTTGAAGGAGTTGGGTATGTTTAGCCTGAAGAGGATAAGACTGAGAGGTGATATGAGGTGTGAGCAAAGAGGCGAAGGTTTGCTTGTTGCTCCTGTGTGCCAGCTGCCGCCCAAGACACCACCCAGCCCGCACCTCCCTCTGCTGCCTCCCCCAGCCCAGACTTTCAGTACAGTCCAGGAATCCGTGCATAG
This sequence comes from Euleptes europaea, assembly GCF_029931775.1. NCBI lineage: Eukaryota > Metazoa > Chordata > Lepidosauria > Squamata > Sphaerodactylidae > Euleptes > Euleptes europaea. The sequence continues at coordinate 51,880,248 of NC_079315.1, read as the reverse complement.
AATTGTGACTTGTGGAACCCACACTAGATCCCACACTTATGACCACTGATTTCCAATAGCAACACTTTGAGTCCAATCCATGAAGAATGATTTTAACCAGTTCAACACTCATCCCCTGATACCTACTACTGCCTCCAGGCACCTCAACACGATAGCATGATCTACTGTATCAAAGGCTGCAGATAAATCCAATAAGAGCAACAGAGAGGCTTGGCATTTGTCTACACTCAGATCGAGGTCATCAATTAAAGCTAGCAGAGCTGACTCTATACCAAAGCCTGGCCTGAAGCCTGACTGAAAACAGTCTAGGGCAGATGAGTTATCCAAGAAGACTTGGGTCATTTATGCATGGTCGCTTTAACCTCCTTTATTCCCTGTTTCAGTCAGGATCAAAGTAACCTGGTTTGGGGAAAACTGTATGCATTGGCTGCAATGATCAGGGACGAAACTTTAATGGAGGCATGAATACAGAAAAGCAGTCTCCCAAGTTCAAATTAAATCCCACCCCTTTAAATGCTGCTCTGTAATTGGCTTACCTTGCGAGATAAGATTTCCTTCCCCCCAAACCCAACTGCCGCATAAAAAAGCATTTTAAGAACAAAAAACAAAAAACTGAGCAATCTAAAAAAAGATGGGGAGAAATCCAAGCCTCGTTATTAAAAAAAATCTTTATTTTGCTCTGAGGTAGCAAAAAGCAGGAAGCACTTGAATCCCGCCTCTTTACACACTGCTTCCTGATTGGCTGCGAGAGAAGCTAATCTTCTGTGCTTCCCTGTTTGGCTATCTGTATGCTGCCTTGAAGAGGGGTTTGGAAAAGGGTGGGGCGAAGCTCAGCCCGAGAAAGTTGTACGCTCGCTCAGTGATTCCGGAATGAGCCAGGATGAACGGTTTAATTCGGGCCAGAAGAAGAAGGGGAAAAGCCAGGTTCATTTTGCGTTGAAACAGGGTTGAGCCGACAAGGAATGAGGTAATGTGCATACAAAAATTTTTGATCCTGGCTGAAACAGGGAATAAAGGAGGTTAAAGCGACCATGCATAAATGACCTTGGAGTTTGTTCACTACTGTACTCTCAATCACTTTGGCTAGGAATTGTATAAGAGAAAGAGTGATAATTAGCCACATTATGTAGCCAATGGTTTTTAAATAGTGGTTTGGTTTTCAGATAGCGGACGAATAACTGTTCTTTTTGTGGCTGAGGGAAGGTGCCCTGAGTTAGTGACTGATTTATAATAAATGCTAAGGGTTTTTTGATGTGGTCCTTACATGATTTTAGCAGCCAGAATGGGCAACGATTCAGTGTACAGGTCTTCACAGTCTTCACAGATCCCAGGATCCTGTCGACATCCATCATGGAAACTGGGTCAAAATGATCCATAAATAGCCCAGGAGGTATATTAAGCCTTTGTTCTGGTGTACCTATGTTATAACTGATATCTAGATCAGAGCGTATTCTTGATATCTGATCAGCAAAAAACTTGGCAAAAGTATCACAGTTAATTGTCTGTTCCTGGGACATTAGTGGCTCAGATTACAACTGCTCTCCAGATTTAGGTATCAGCAAATGCTGAGCTACCTTGAACAACTGGGATGGATGTGAACTAGCTGATGTTATAATAGTAGAGAAATAACCTTTCTTTGCTGCCATCTTCACCATATCATGGGTCTTACAATGAGCTCTATAGCATGATCTGTAAGATTTAGTACGAGTTCTCCGCCAGAGCCATTCTAGATGTCTCCCAACCATTTTCAGATCACCTGGCTCATGGTAAAAAAGAGGGCTGGGTTTTGTCTCATGAATGGGAGGGGTTGACAAGGCACAACCTTGTCAATAGCTTCAAGGAGCCCCTTCCCATTTATTTAGATGTGCAAGAGTTTACTTACTGTATTTGTTTTATTTACAGATTGCCTTTCTCACTGAGACTCAAGGCAGATTACAAAATATTAAAATAATGCTATCAAGCAGCATAAAACGTTCAATGAACAATGCAATAGGACTAGGATTACAGAATTAGAAAACAATGCAAATAAACTGTCTAAGGCAAGATATAGTGTAAACAATGTACTGCCAATCCTAGCAGAGGTATTGCTTGTCTGTAAATTATGTAATCCAACAAAAGTGTCTTTTCTGTACGCTGCGCCTTAAAAACACACACGGTCCTTTTTTTTTTAGGTTGGTTTTTTGGTCAAGCAAAAATGAAAAGGGGCTGCAGCTGTCTCCCTTCTTCCCAACCTAGATGTGAAGGCTTACAGTCCCCCCCACTTCCTGTCCCATAGGGGAGTCATTACACAAATTGGTGCCAGTATGTACACAGGATCCTGGGGGGGGGGGGGCAAAACTGTACACTGACTTAAGAGCAGTTCTAAATAAATATGCACACGATAGTAGAAACAAACTCCCTACTACAGTACTGATCTTTTGTATTTAGATATTCATAAAATATTAACATTTTATTAAAGACATAGGGTGAAAACGCATGGTCGCTTTAGCCTCCTTTATTCCCTGTTTCAGCCAGGATTCAGCCAGGATCGAATGCATGCGTTTTGCCAAACGTGCATTCAATCCTTGCTGAATCCTGGCTGAAACAGGGAATAAAGGAGGCTAAAGCGACCATGCGTTTTCGCCCATAGTTGAGCCATCCAATAATTTTTTCTCTTCTCAAGCTAGCTTTACAACTCTCTATATAAACCATTTTACCCCTTCAGAAATATGCATTACTAATTTCAAATATAGTTTACTAAATGAATTTATCTACAGACAAAACAACATTAAATCTCAATCTACCGGAGGTAATACAAATATAAATCCAGCAGAGAAATAAGAATGCCACTATTTGTACTAGGGAAGTAGAAGAAAAGTACTGTTATATTATGAACTCATGAGAATAGCTGCCTTAGGTTAGCTATCATTCTAACACAGCACATTGGTGACAAAGTACCACAGAAACTGTGAAGTCGTATGAACATTATTCATTATGACAATGAGTTTTGCAGATGTTTCCCTCTCAACTATGACACAAATGGCCCCCAGCTGCAATGTCCTGAAGCTGGACTGGTAATTATTATGTTTTATCCATTCTTAGAAAGCCTGCTGAGAGCACTTTAATTTACTTATATCCCACCTTGCCCCATGGATCCAGGCAGTTTACAATCTCACCTTTAAAATACATAATAAAACCCCAAAAGAATTCCCTCTCCCCATAAAAATGCCTGCAACCTTCAACCCATTAAAAACCCTGGCAAATAAAATAGTGTTGCAGTGCCTACTAAACACCTCTAGAGATGCCCCCCTCAGGGTTGCCAGTCATCATCATCATCATAGACCTTTATTGGCATAACAGGGTTGCCAGTCTTCAGGTTTTAGCTAGAGATCTCCCTGAATTACAACTGCTCTCCAGTTTACAGAGATCAATTCGAACTGCTTTGGAAGGTGGACTCTATGGCTTTATATCCCACTCTGGTCCCTCCTATCCTCAGGCCCCACCCCTAAAACCTCCAGGAATTTCCCAACCCAGAGCTAGCAACACTATGCCCCGGGTGCTCCTCAGGAAGCCTGTTCCAGAGGGTGGAAGCTATGTTGCCAAGGGCACAGACTCTGGCTAACACCAGGCAGGCCTCCCTAAGATGGGAAACTGTTAGCAATTAGCAGCCTGAAGACCACAGATGGCACACAAGGGCATACATGAAAAGACAGTCCTTTACATATGCTGGTCCTAGGCTGTGAAAGGCTTAAATTGGACAAACTGGCAGCCAATATAACTGTATTAGAATAGGCGAGCTATGTTATTGTCAGCAATCCTCTGACAATAATTGTGCTGCTGCATTCTGAACCAGCTGTAGTTTCAAGGTCAACCCAGCAGTAGTTTTAAGATCAAGTATGGATTAGTATGGCTAGGTGATCTGAATGTAAGAAAGGAGAGAGTTGGCAAGCCAGTTTCAGCTGATAGAAAGTACTCTTGGCCACTAAACCAACTGCTTTTCAAATAGCAAAAGCAGGATCAATGAAAACTTCAAAGTCTCTAATATGCTCTGAAGCATCACCCTTCCTGACTAGCCGTACCTCCATCTTGTCTGGATTCAGCTTGTCCAGACTTAGCCAGTTGGCCACACCCTGAAAGCACTGGTTCAGAGCCAAAACAGACACAACTGGAGTCTTGGATAATGAAATATAGAGCTGGGTGTCTTCTTTATATTGAAGACATCCAGCCCCCAAACTCTGGACAATTTCTTTCAATGGCTTGCTTATATATATTGCACACAGTGCAACCAACTTCACTATGAACAACACAGATAACACAAATTGATTGCCACCAGAAGACAAGCAATGGTAGAGACAGGCCCTATACATCCTCAACTGGTTAGCAGACAATTAAAACCTAGATCAACTGGCATATTGGCTGGAAGCAAAACAAACACCCTCATTTTGCGATTATCAGTGAGAGATGAAAGAAAAATTGCAGTTCCTGCACTGCTCCGCAGACAAACTGGATGCCTCCAGGATATTCAAAAAATAAGTTAATGAAAGCTGAAGTAATGCTAGGTTTAATAGTGTTTTCTCCTACTCAAATCTTTATAAAACACATAAGAAGTAGGTATAACTTGACAGAGGAAAAAATGTAAGAACTGTCAGATACAAATACTACATGCAGAACCTCAAATCTACTTCAAAAGTCCGGTTAAGATCCATTTGTTAGATACATGGTGGATAGTATCTATCTAGAACATGTTTACCCCATCCTTCCTCCAGGGATGTCACTATGAAGACTTTAATCATCACTCAAACAAAAGGTTAAAATGTCAGAGTCACCTGTATGATGTTTAAGTCCCAGTTCAGAGACATTTGAATAGCAGTTATGTTTGATTACAGAGAAAAATTACTAACCAGATATTTTATGAAGCATTCTCTGATCACAGGTATTTCACTGTTGTCTTGAACTTCATAATTATATTCTTTAATGATATCTGACATTTTATAAAAACTGCATCAGATTACATGAGTCACAAATGTTTCAAAAGAACATCTTTAGTTTAGTAGTTAATTTCAGCATCACTAACAAGACAATTCTGTGTTGTTGTTTTCAGATTTTTGCCTCCTCCTATCTGCCATTATATGTAATCACAAGGAAGAAGGGAATTGGGATGCTGAATTTCAACCAAAAATAGGCCAACAATAAGCAGCTGTTCCATTACTTGTCAGAGTTGAGCATGGACACTCTGGCCACAATGACTAGCTTTCTTATTCCATGTCTCAGTCTCCATGGTGTGCAGCAATGGAAAACTGCTGGTACATCTAATTAAGGCTCCATAATAGGGTGGTGACTTGGTTAAGGAACAATGCCCACTGTTTATTATAGGCCATAAAATGAAGCAATGGTTATTTTATGTCCTTGCCCTTTACCTCAGCTCCAATTGTACCTTATTTTCTCTTGTATTCTTAACTTTCTGTTGGAAGTAGGGTTATTGCTACTAAAGCACAGAGATTATAACACCTTTCACTTTCTTAAATATTTTGTAAGCTGCTTTCTGTATAGTAGGAGAAATTTATTCATTTACTATGCATTTCTCTTCTCAGTGGTTCCAGGGTGCTGCAGTCTAGACTGCTGGGAGAAGCACCTCTTCCTAGACACAGGGTAGGGTTGCCAGGTCCCTCTTTGCCACCAGTGGGAAGTTTTTGGAGCGGAGCCTGAGGAGGGTGGGGTTTGGGGAGGGACTTCAATGCCATAGAGTCAAATTGCCAAAGCAGCCATTTTCTCCAGGGGAACTGATCTCTATCGGTTGGAGATCATTTGTAATAGCAGGAGATCTCCAGCTAGTACTTAGATGTTGGCAACCCTAACACAGGGAGAGTCATGAGCTTTTTATTCCAGTCCCAGTAGGAGGGACTTTTTCTCTGCTTCCCAGAAGGACCTGTTTAAGCCCCTAACACATTTAATTATATAAACAATAAAGTAAACTTTCCCAAAATCAACCAAACCTCTGGCATTGTAACTTAGAACTCTAATACTAAGAACAAGACTACAGATAAAAAAGGACTTCCCTCTGGACTCAAACTGACCACGGCAATTTAACCTGAATACTGAGGTTTTAGTTTAGAAAAAACAACTCATAACACCTGGTCTCCCGGAGCAGGGATCACTTGCTTCTCTCTCTCTCTCTCTCTCTCTCTCTCTCTCTCTCTCTCTCTCTCTCTCTCTCTCTCCTCTCTCTCTCAGGGGCCAGGTCTACCAGCCCGGATGACCTGGCCTCCAGTGGATGGCTTTTCCCAGGTGCCAGGTCTACCAGTTCGGATGACCTGGACTCCAGCGGGTGGCTTTTCCCAGGGGCCAGGTCTACCAGCTTGGATGACCTGGCCTCCCAGAGCAGGATGGGGGGGGGATTTCAACCGGGCGGTTCAGGGAAGGGGGGGAGCGGTTCAACGGGGAGTCCAGGGAAGGGGAGGGCTTTGAACCGCTCCAGTTAAGGGAAGGGGGGGAGCGGATGGCTTTTCCTGGCTGGCTGGCTGAATGTTGATTCTCCCTCCCCTCCTTAGCTCGCCTCTGCCTCTCGAAGACGCCCTGGCTGCGGGCTTCCGATGGCCACCCCGGGGCAGAGCTGGACGAGAGGCAGCCAAAGCAGGCGCCGGAGCGGAGAGAGGGCCATCGCCCAGCCGGCGCCGCTTTGCCAGCCCGGCCGAGTTGCAGGCTCCCCTCCTCCCCTCCCATCCGGCTGGGATGGCTGAGCATGCCCGGTCGGGGACAGGAGGCAGGCAGCGGGCAGAGGACCTCTCCCTGCCGCCTCTCCCGCCTCCTTCTGCAATCTCTTTTGAAAAGTTGCTTTTTCTCTTTGGGGAAACAGCTCTTCCCGGCAGGGAGTCCAGGGAAGGGGAGCTGGGCGGCGGGGAGTCCAGGGAAGGGGAGGGCTTTGAACCACTCCGCGCTGCCTGCAGGCAGCGCAGAGCGGTTCAAAGCCCCCGCCACCCAGCTGCTCAACATACCCACACGTGCCGGCAGAGAGGGCTTGGCGTGCCAGAAGTGGCATGCGTGCCATGGGTTCGCCAACACGGCCTTAGAAGTAGCTGCTCCTCTGACAGTGATGGCTCTCTACTCTGAGCCCTATAAGCCTTTAATCCACCGATTTAAAGTTGACTTGGATACTTTAGCACCCAAGGAGGATTTATGAAAAGAAACGAACATTGCTTCCAATTTACAGAACTCTTCAGTCTTAGATAAATAGAATTTCACAACAATGCCACTCTCTTCCCTGTCTGTGGACTGGGTTGGGACAGAAGGAGGGTAATGGTATTTCCTCTGACCTGTGAGAAAGAGGATTAATTTTCAGGATGAAAGTAGAGTCTGTATGTAAAACCATCCTGTCATCATGAAAGATACACAGCTCTGTTGACTGAAAACATGTTCATCTTGGCGATTCTCCTCACTGATGTATTGGCTACTAAGAAGATAATTTTAAAAGTCTATTGTATGAGTGTGCAAATGGCCAAAGGTTCAAAGGGTTGCTTGGCCACTTGTACACTTTTCTTCTTGTTCTGAATTCCCTGGGCTAATTGGCCTGGAAGTGAGCTCCCCATCCGCTGAGGCTGGTATCCATAGTAAGTGGGATTCTCTGAGGTGCTCTGGTTGACTCCACCATCATAGCTCCTTCCAGACACTTTGAGGAAGAGTTAAGAAGATTTGCTGTTTCTTGGAAATCTACTTCTGGAATGGAAGAAGAAACCTTTGCAGGAGTTGCGAGTAGAATCTGGCCCACAGGATAACATCCTGACACAACCCCAACATCCCAGCAAACAGGCTAGTGACATTAGGTTCTGTCAGGGCTGGTAAGTGATAGTTCGGGTATTCTTCTATCATTCTGAAGACAGAAAGACCTGACCTGCATGGTATCCATAATTACCCCCAAATGTTGGATTCTCTGAGCTGGTGAAAGGCAGCTCTTTGGCTTGTTGACTACAAAGCAATGGTTCTCCAAAGCAATGGTCCACTCAGTCCAGTAATAGCAAACTTTTACATGGAATATTTTGAAAAGACAGCATTAGAATCAGCACCTTACAAACCTACAGTCTGGTTCAGGTTCGTAGATGATACATTTACCATTTGGAGCCATGGTGAAGAAAAATTAATGGACTTTCTAAACCATCTTAATAATATCCATCCAAACATTCAGTTTACCATGGAAAAGGAAATTGAGGGTAAACTCCCATTTCTTGATACCCTTGTCATCCGTAAATCAAACCTTCAGTTAGGTCACAAGGTCTACCGGAAACCAACTCACACAGATCGCTACTTACACAAAAACTCCAACCACCACCCCCGACAGAAAAGAGGAATAATCAAAACATTAATGGACCGTGCAAGACGGATCTGTGAACCACAGTTTCTCAAGGAAGAAACTAATCATCTAAATCACGCACTGCTAGCAAACGGCTACTCCAAGAATGAAATCAGAAGGGCCATTAAACCAAACAAAAATCAGAAAACTCAAGAAAAACAGTCTCCCATAGGAAAGGTATTCTTGCCATTTATTAAAGGAGTCACTGATAGGATGGAGAAACTTTTGAAAAAACATAACTTACAAACAGTGTTTAAACCCACCAAGAAAATACAACAAATGCTACGATCAGCAAAAAACAAAAGAGACCCCCTCACCTCTGCAGGAGTATATCGTATACCTTGCAGCTGTGGAGAAGTTTACATCGGGACCACAAAACGCAGCATACAAACAAGGATAAAAGAACATGAAAGATACTGCAGACTTGGCCAACCTGAGAAATCAGCAGTGGCTGAACATGGACTGACACAAACAGGACACAGGGTCTTATTCCAAGACACTGAAAGACTGGACAATTCTACCAACTATTTTGTCAGATTGCACAGAGAAGCCATTGAAATTCATAAACATCAGCACAACTTTAACAGAAAAGAGGAGAGTTTAAGAATGAATAAGGCTTGGCTTCCTGCCCTGAAAAACCTCCAGACAAAGACAACATTCAACAATAGCCATACAGATTAGCTTTGGATTACACACATTAACAGATCACTTCAGGATACAATGGTTCCATATTAACATACCATACCCTCATTAGCACATTATCTTGATACTTACAGGACAATACTTTTGCAGGACAATACTCAGCTCAAACCCAACCCCTTTCTGACTATATATTACTCTTCCTACACCCTTGACACTGAGAGACACTGTCCTTCAGTGTTACTACTCTGAAGATGCCTGCCACAGTTGCTGGCGAAACGTCAGGAAAGAAAATTCCAAGACCACGGTTACACAGCCCGGATAACCTACAAGAACCAATGAACTCTGACCGTGAAAGCCTTCGACAATATTTTGGTTCTCCATGTGTTGAACAATCATGTCCACATCCTGTAAGCCTTGTGTCAGGGAGGGAGATTTGATTAAGATATTGTCTAGATAAGGGAAGACCAAAACTCCCTGGGTTCAAAACCTCGCCATCAGGGTCACTAACACCTTGGTGAGCACCCTCAGGAAGGATAAGAAGGCAAAGGGCAGGGCTCAATACTGAAAGAGCTGCCCCACACAGGCAAACTGAAGGTAACGCCTGTGTGCTGGAGGGATGGAAATGTGGAGATAAACCTCTGACAGATCCACTGAGGAGAGGAAGTTTCCCTTTCATATCACAGCTACGATGGATCTGAAGGTCTCCATTTGGAACTTCTTCCTTTTATCCATTATTTGGCCATTTCAGATCAAAAGTGGCCCTGCAATCTTTTTTGGAATGAGAAAAAAGACTGAGGATACCCCTGATGCCCTTTGGTTCATCTGGGACTGGCTCAATTACCCTTATATTGAGAAGGGGTTGGATTGCTTATAACAGCACTAGATGGTTTGTGAAGCACCTGTTTTCTGGATCCTGAACAAACTAATATCTAGGGGTATTCAGAAATCTCTAGGTATATCCCTCTGTGATGGTTTCCAGCACCCAGAAATCTGAGATGGAGTTCCCCAAAAGAGTGGGGAAATCGCTGTAGCTAGCCTCTGATCTTGGAGCTGGTCATCATGACATTATGGCTCTTTCTTTAATCCAGGCTTGGAGGGATTGGCACTCTTCTAGTAAGTTGTTCTAAGAAATAAATGTTTGTTTGTTTTTAAGTTGCTGCAAGTTGGCCAAAGTAGGGGGAAGAGAAAATCATAAGTGGAGAGATTTCTCCCCCCCACCCCGAGGAAAAGTGGTTGTGGGTTCTCCCTTTTACATTTGAAAAAACTGTATAAATAATTGCACAGATGCAGCTTGCTCCTGAACCATTAAGCATGCAATCCTGAAGAGGGGGCAATGCTCATAAGAGCCGGTGTGACCCCTACGTGAGCGTCCATGCCACTTGCGCTGTGCAAACTGGCACGGACGCACAGCGTAGGGTGACCTATGCCAGTCCCCTTGGTCCACAGCAGCAGCGCAGTTCTTGGACGCCAGTGCGACCCCCGCACCAGTGTGTCCCTGATGTATCTCCCTGTGCCAGTGTCCTGGGAGGCATTCCTGGGGGCGGAGCTGCCTTTAGGCAGCTTTCTAATCCCTTTCACCCCAGGAATGCCCCCTCACTCTGCGGTGTTGCTATGCCAGCAGGATCCTGTCAACATCGGCTAAAGAAAGCTAGCTGAAGTGGTCCAAAATTGGACCAGAAGACGGGCAAGGAGCCTCCAGTTCCATTACTGTATTAAGGTTGACAGGGAAGTCGTGTTGAGCAACAGGACGTTATCTGCAAAAAAGCTTGAAAAATTAGTCAAAAAATAAATCGACAGCTATGAGTCGAGTTAATTAAATTTGGCTGTCCCTCAGATAGGGACGTATTATTCTAAATAATTGAGCCGGGTGAGAGCTAGCAGATGCAATGGAGGCTGCATAATGCTCTCTTTTAACAGCCTTCACTTCCACCTCATAGGCTTTCATAAACGTCCTACAAGATGCTCTTGCAGCTTCATCGCAAGTTCACTGTCAAACTCGATCTAGCCATTTCAGCTTCCTCTTCAAGTCCTGGAGCTCTGAGGTATACAATGGCGCCCGGTTTCAAAGGGGGCGAAGAGGGCATTGGGGTGCTATTTCATCGATGGCCACAAAGATCCGACTCTGCCAATCCTCCACAAGAATCGCCGGGGGGACAGGATCCCAAAAGGTTTTTTGGAATCCGATTTGAACCATGAGCCTTTGCAGGCCAGCATAAATCAGCTTGTCATCCAAATAGGGTTGGAGTGGGAAATCAATCCGGGCCTTCAGGACAAAGTGGTCTGACCATGGTACTTCCTCAATTGGCATCAGACCCAAATCTATCCCACACCCAAGGATCAAATCCAGTGTGTGGACTGATTGATGTGTTGGACCCGAAACAAATTGGGAGAGCCCCAGTGCCGCCATGGATGACAACAGGTCTGAGGCCTGCAATGAAGGTGTGGCATCAGCATGGATGTTCAAGTCCCACAGAACTATCAGCCTGGGACACTCCAAGGCCCAGCCATAACCTCTATCAGGTTAAATAGGGTTTCTGTTGGTGCATTGGGTGGCTGGTACACCTCCCAGATAGCCAAGCTCTCCTCAACTTCCCACACCAGGTCCACATGTTCAATGCTGGAGATCTCTGGGCTGGGTAGAGCCCTGAAGGAGAAAGCCTCCCAGACAAGCAACGCCACCCCTCCTCCCTGGCCCATTGTCCAAGACTGATAGAGGACTGAGAAGTCTGGGGGAGCCAAGATCTTTTAGGGCAACAGTCTCGCCCTCAAGCACCCAGGTCTTGGTGATGCACACCATGTCCACACCCTGCGAGGTACAATAACCCAGCAGGTGGCAGTCTTATTGCTAACGGACCTTGCATTGCACAACAGTGTCGGAGACGGGGTTTTTCCTGGCCCCCTACTATCATGTCTCAGGATGGGATGCAGGTCGGAAGGAGTCCTAGCTTGTCCATATCTCCGACTCCTTCCCTTATACCACCTGCTCCCACTGTCATACCTCCCCCGCCCTTTCAGGTGTCACTTATTTTTGTTTATAAGAAAATAGTACAACCCATTAGAAATGAATTCTGAATTATTATCTTTTTCAGCCAATTAATAAATATTACATATTCAATGTTAAAGAAAGAAAATAAAATTATATCTCAGAAGACTATTATCCATGAATTTAAATTGTGATGTTTAGGAAGTAATGGGGATGGGGCAAAAATGTAACTTGCTTGGGTACTTTGTGCCATATACCATACGTTATACCACTGTGGTTTAGTAGTTAGAGTTTTGGACAAGAATCTGGGAGGCCCTGGTTCAAATGTACCATGCTTGGGTACACTGAGGATAAATGGAGGAGAGGACAACAGTGTAAGCCACTGGGCTCCCATTGGGGAGAAAGTACAAGTGAAATAAATAATTAAAATACCTTGAACCTCCCAGGCATTTATATCTGCCACTCTAAAAATGAAGGCAAAAGTGCTACATCCTAAACTGTTATGCAAATTGTAATACAGAGTGGTTTTAACACCATAAAAAATATCCCTTTGCGCTGTCACATTCCCAGACAGTGTGTTCTACAGAGTTTCTTTCCAAAATGTTTCCTTACTCTCTATCCATTGATGAATGATGTTATGGCAGCTGGCCCTGGACAATTAAGGTTTTTCCCCTCAAACTGCTGTCCCTCATTCTGATCCAAAACCACTATGTCTCCATTTCCTCCTCTTCTGGATCAATGTGAAAGATACCAGCCCTTCAGCCAAGACAGCTACTTGTGTCTTGTCTTTCTGGCAAAATAAGCGGAGTAAAGTCTAACATCCTTTTAGGTCTACAACTGACAGTCTTCCTTTCCTTTCCTTTTTTTTTTTTTTTTTTTGGTCCCTGTCCTACTGAACTTTCCAAACACGCAGCATATCTGTTTCTTAGAAATACGTTGTCTCTTTTTAAGTCTGTCTGACCAAATCCTGCAACTGTTATTTTCACATTTTTTCTTTTTTATTCCTGACATATCAAGATAGTATTTTCCACACAAATATGCTTTTTCAAAAATGCCTTTTTGTGTGCTAAAAATGCATGACTTCTGTCTCCAAAAATATTTTAATAGGACTTTCAACTGTCTCCATCAACTGAGTCTTCTATTTCCCTTATTTGTTTCTCTATTTCCTGTCTGTCAACCAAATACAGATGGTGCAACTGCTTATGCAACCCTGAAACTTACCATTTGCTTCACTCCAGTATATCAGTATAAAAAAGCCACCATCAGAAAAAATGGAATCAGTACTTGACCAAAGGAAGTTATCAAGTTTGTAAAAAAATTTTTTAGGAAGACCACATAACATTGAAATATAATTTTTGAAGGAAAGACTGCATGAGATTCTTTACAGCCATGCTCTGTCATCCTGAACCTCATAGTAATGACCTACCCCCGCCCCTCAGCATAATCCTGCATTTCTCCCAATATTTGGAAATCTGTCAGAAGTAATGATAGTTACAATCACAGGAGGGCCATGTGGAAAGAGGAACTGCTGCAATCATCCCCCCCCCGCCAATATTTAGTCCAGATTAAGAAGGAAAATAATAAACTGGATAAATGGGCCGGAGCTGTTTCTTTGTCACAATTCTTATTCTTTCTCTGACCCCAAGACCCATGTTGATCAATAAGGCTCCTTGTTGAGAGCCATATTCTGCATACTTTGTATAGGAGGGAGAACTATACCTTCAAGGAGCAGCTACATTATCTCTACCACATGCAACAATTGCCAAATCTCCATTAGTCTTCTCTATAATCTATGAATGCTGGGTACACCTGTATCTGTTATCATCTCCAGACTGCCTTAGAAGTATCTCTGCTCTTATTTATATCTTCAATGCACCTGAAATGATGTTGATTTGTGAGTATGGTCTCCTCGTGTCTCTAAAGGCAATTCAGGAACAAATGGGAAGAAAGGGTCTCTTTCTCAGGTCACTGAAAGGGAATAGGAAGGAGATATTCCAGATATGAGGTTTTGTTAAGGGTAGATCTATAGAGAGAACTGGAAGAGAGATTTGAGGAACAATCTCCATACTTTGTTCTCTGGAAGGAGAGAGATTGTATAATCTTCATACTTCCCTGTTAGCTAGGCAGCAGAGTCTGAATAGGAACATCTATAGGAAGTTCTGTGAACTGAATTTGGGGGACTTAATTTAAGAATTGTAATTCTGTACTAACTAAGCCATCTAAGATATATGCCTTCTCTACAGTAAAACTTTATAAACTAGCTCTGGTTCTATACCTTCCCTACCTACCATTTTCCCTTAAAGTCCTTCCCTTGTACAGTGTTTAATAAGTCTCTGTTACTTGGTTGTTAACTTAAAATAACCTCTGGTGTCTCATTTCTACTGAGTTAAAATAAGTAAAGGAATTAAGAATAAAAATTAAAACCCCAATTGAACATTTTAGAAAGCCGTCTCTCTCGCGCTCTGTACATATGGATCATGATACCAGGATTTCTACTCTAGAGGAAAAAATCAATTTGTGATTCCTCATTGCCTGCCCAAACTTCCCAGTTCTCCCATGTCTTTGTTGTCATCATCATTATTAAAACAGTTTACCAGAGACCAAAAAGGAGTAGCAGGAGTTATTGGTCATGAGATATTATGCATGTATCTCCGTCAAAGGTTGGGGAGCTATAACTGTAAGTGCTACATAGCTGCAGTTATTGAGTCGCAGGATGGAAGCAAATGAGATGGGGGAAACACTTCACATTTGGATAGGAGACAGAAAAAACTGATACCAAGCATGGAAAACAAGTGAAAGTAATGTCACTATGCCTCCTCCCAGTCAACCAATCAAATATACAGCATTGGCTCAGGTGGAAGGGACCCAGAAGTCTTCCTTGATCACCTGAAAAGCAGCCAGTGATTGACAGATACATCCAGACTGACATTCAAACCACCCTCCAGACTGACATTCAGACCACCCTCCTTTTAATGTTATATTGGCTGTGTGGAGTGCTTACATGAGTAAGACCTTGGAGGCGGGGGGGGGGGGTGTCGTGCCAACTGTCATACTTAAATCAGTCCTCAGATTTATTTTGTTAAATTTTATATATTCTTACTGTAAACCACTAAACAGCATAGGCCTCTGAACTGTCTACAATACATAACAAAAATTAATAACAAACCAACAATACAGCCATAACCATCTATCAGCCTGGCATTACACATTGCTGGGTTTCCTGTTTCCTACCAGGAAAGTGCTCCACATAGATGTTTTGAAGATGTTTAACTTGAAGAGCGGCAAGATGAGCCTCTGCCCCTGGAACAGAAGAGTTGCCTCCAGCTGGAGAGAGTGAGATCTCATGTCTCCCTGACGTTTGACATGAACCTTCAATGTCATGTTGTCGCTGAGGATGAGAACATGAGAATCTTCTATCATTTGCTGGAAGGACAGCAGCATGAGATAAATTGCTCCTAGCTCTAATCAAAATGTTCCAGTGATGATGCGTGTCACAAACCTACTGTTTCTGTGTGTCCTTATATGCATGTTGCATGGTTGCATGTAGTTTGCTTTTGAAAACATTTGGGAATCCATTAATTTCATAGAACACAGCGACAGGAAAGTGTAACAGATACATTATGAGTCTATGGAGGACATATGTCTTACAGAACTCAGAAGAGGTAGCTCTGAGTTTTTGAAGGTATAACTTCCATTCATGATAATGCCAAGGAGTGTTAGGTA
Organism: Euleptes europaea; assembly: GCF_029931775.1. Lineage (NCBI taxonomy): Eukaryota > Metazoa > Chordata > Lepidosauria > Squamata > Sphaerodactylidae > Euleptes > Euleptes europaea. The sequence continues at coordinate 51,864,580 of NC_079315.1, read as the reverse complement.
GATACCATGAGTAGAGATTATTGTGGCAATTTTACTGGGTGGGAAACAGGATCTTCCTCCTTCTTCCCAAACTATGGTGGAAAGTGCTGTCAAATCACTGCCGATTTATGGCGACCCCATACGTTTTCAAGGCAAGAGATGTTCAGCAGTGATTTGTCATTGCCTGGCTCTGTTCCAGGAACCTTAGAGTTCTCTCATCCAAGAACTAATCAGGGCTGACCCTGCTTAGCTTCCAAGATCTGATGAGATCGGGCTAGCCTGGACCATTCAGGACAGGGTCTTCCCAAACTAGACATCATTTAAAATATAGAGCTTTCTTTCTTGCTGCCTCATTCTTTCTAGACATAACAGTGGGATGGGACATCAGAGAGCTAAGCTGTTGGGAAGAATGGAGGAGGCTGCTTATCTTGCCTTTAGTAGCAGAGTGTTTAAGAGTATGAGCTAGCAGTTCCTAACTCAAATCTCAGTTCAGCCAAAATTCCCCAGAGGTATATGGCAAGCTACTCTCTCCCTTGGTCTCCTCTCATCCATAATGATGATGATGATGATAATAGTAATAACAACAGCAGCAGCAGCAACAACAACTTACTTTAAAGGTCTGTTATAAGTACAGTTTACGTAATAAATGTAAACAGATTTGAACACTTGGGGAAAATACAGTATAAATATTTTGTGGTTATGAGATCCCGAGTTACAGTGCACTCAGATATGCCACAACCCCAAAAATCTGCCATATCAATATTGTCAAAGGTTTAGATTTTACCCAGTTCTCATTACATCCACTACAATGGAACAGTACAGCCTGTGTTTTAAAGCCTAAAAACCAAATACATTAATCTGCCTTCCAGACAATGCCGATCAACACTTTGACTTGCTGGAACATGATACCTGTCTGTTGTTTGGAGTTTAGAGTTTCTAAGATGGACTGATAACAAGATAAAATGGACAAGTGGATATCATTACTTTTTCCACAACATGCTGTAGCCCCATCTATCTGACCAACTTCAAACCGATAATCCATCTTTGTAGTCCATTCTGCTCTTAATAAGCAGTTTAACTAAAAATACCACGAAGTGCAGCCCTACTGAGTACATTTCACATCCCAATCTATTTGTCACACTAATTGGAAATGAATTATTGCAAAGATGTAGATAGATCTGTTTCTTTCCCAGCAATGTACAAAGAGATTGTCGGTATAAATGAATCTCACTACGGTTTTAGGAGAGAGAAAGAAAGAAAGAAATTTCTGGAATACTCTTTAAACAAATGCATAAGCAATTAATAATACGAAGGCTGAGCTTTTTGAGGAACCTGCCAAGAATCAGAATAATTACAAAGAATGTGAACTATAAAGCAAAAGTAGTTGAACACAATTTTTATGAGGTAAGATTAGTCTTCTAGTGAATAATTAGATTCATTTGTAACAGCAATTCTTTGTTGCTAGTGTCCAATCAAAGAAAATTCTAACAAGAAATTCTACTGATTCTTTGACCAGTTTTTTGTTTATGACTGCAATATAAACACAGCAGTGTCTCTTTAAAAAGTTTACAAAATGATAATTTCCCATAGAATTTATTATTTGTCATAGATTTTCTGTGAAATGCAAACAAATATTACCCATTTTTAATCAGCTGCCATTCATTACTGCAATGCCACCAGGGTTCTCCTTCTGACTTGGAACTGAACACCTGCACAGTGAATGGAGTTTGATTGCCTCTAGCAGGAGCAAAGAAGGCAGCTTTTTGCCTTGAATGTGATAGACCTTTCCAGCAAGCCCAGAAGCTCCTGAATCACTGCAACTGTACACATTTTTCAAATGAAAAAGTGAGGGAGAGACTCATATATGGCTCTAACCCATATAGCACAGAACATGCTGTTCTAGTTGCAGCAATACAAACCATCATCTAAAGCACCTCAGCTAAAGCAATCTTTCAGAATAGTGCTGCAAGTGCCATTGCTTACCTCTTACACAGTAAGAGCTTTGTTATCTGCCATTCACGGGAAATGGGGGTTGCTGATTAATCAAATGTGCAGAACACTCCAGCTTACCACTCTGTCCCACCCCTACCCAGAGGAATCTGCAGTGACCAAATCCTGTTGCAAACTCCAAGGTAATAGCCCCATGCTTGATGGGACCTTTCCCCTCAACCCACTAATCCTCCCTATACAGTAGACAAGTGGGCCAGCTGGGCAAGAGCCCTCACATAGCTGACTCCTGACAGCTAAGGCAAGGCTGAGGGGGGGAAAGGTACCTGGGGATAATGTCAGCTGTCAGTGCTAGCTATCAGAAGCCCAGCAATGGCCACAGCATCAAGCTGGCCAGCTAAAGAAGCAGAAGTTGCTCAGAGACTCAGGGCTATGTTGGCTGAGGGGGGAGTGCTTGCCCTCTAGAAGATATTGGTTATCTGATAAACAAGTACTGGATAACAATGCTTTTACTGTACTATTTGCACTGAGAATATACTTTACATTTCAGCTTTGTTAATAGGCAGCTGTATTTTAGTAATACTAGTTTCATCCACAACATTCCACAACATTTTTTACTTATTCCAACATCACCAAGATTTTTTTGTGATTATGTAAATTGGATATCTAATTTTAGAAAGGTTCTATAGAACCAAAGGTAAAATGATCTTATTTAAGAGTTTTATAATTACGTCAAAATTTTATCATTACTCACAAGGCATCTAATTTATTTAGTGAATTCATTCTGGACATTATTTTAAAAGACATTCAACTGAATCCAAAGTTATGGGCCAACCTAAGACAATTTCCGATTTGAGTTGGAAAATCCAAATGGTGTCTTCAGAAAAATTATCCAATAGATAGTTTCATATCAATCTGTCTGCTACCCAAAATCCACTGCTTGAGTTAGCCCTAACGTGGCAGGGCTGCACTGATATTTTACATTTCAGGTGCTCAAAGCATTTTACATGCGTTCTTTCAGTAACCCTTTCTGCAGCCTTATCAGGAAGGCCAATATTATTATACACACATTGCTGCTGCAGAGCTGATATTGGAATCAGAGGTGTCCCAACTGTCAGGTCACACTCTTAACAGCTCGGGGGTGGGGGCTATGTAGCTGGTGTTTGCTACTTTGTGAGTAATACAGTTTCATCAGCCTTGAAAGATCTAATAAATAAATATCTGTCAATGTTCACAAAATAGCATACTTGTGAGGCAGAATATATTATCAGTAGGGAAAATGCAATACTTTTTCCGGCCAGTGGAGCCAATATGATTTTATGTGAAACTACAGACAGCTCACGGATACATTTCACACAGCACCCTAAAGACAGAACTACAGGTCCTGCTATTCTTTCTTCAGATGTTTTTAATCTACATACAGTTAAAATTGCAATCACTTGCGGTTCAATTTAAAGAGGAAGACCAGTACAGGAGCAGAAGGGGTTCTCAAACATTTCCTATAAAATCATGATCCCCAAGCTTTATCCATGCATGGAAAAACACACAGGTGTCAATAAATTTTCCCCAGCAAAGAGGACAAATTTTCAGCAGGAAAACCACACTAGGGAAAAGAGATAAAAGCCCCTTTCCCCTGAGTTGGTCTTCCCCTTCAATTCTCAGACACATTGGCCAAACCAATGTGGTTTAAGGCAGAACTGTATATTATATGTATTTCTATTACTCTTTTTGCAGCAAAAAATGATAGAAATACACACAATATACCACTCTGTCGTAAATCACATTGGTTCCACTGAGTGGGAAAGGGACTTCATTTCCCCCAATAGCAATATATTGTGATTTAAACCTCAGCAAAATTCCACTCAACAATTGATCAAGGCATTCTGACAACAACCAGAATGTCTTGCAAATGCTCTTTATGTGACATTTTTTCTCCTGGTATGATCAATTAACATAAATTATCCTTGTTTTTTTTTTTCTTGTTATAAGTAAGATAACACCCAGGCCTTTGCATATTCATTGTACTCTTGTTATCTGCTTGAAACATCACTGCAACATCACTGCATTTCTGCAATATAAATGTCATGTCTAGAATCATTGGGCTGGCATAGCAAATCTGATAATTATGAAGTAAAGAAAAATGTTTTTGGTACTGACCTATTTAAAAATCATAAAATATTATTAGCCATGATGAAATGGTTATTGTTGTTACTGATGTTGCAGTAACTAAATATACTGTCATTAAAATAACAATATTAATTTGAGAAAAACTGTATTTACTACATAACAGTGCAATCCTAAAGAGAGTTACTCCAGTCTAAGCTAATTCATTTCAATGGGCTTAGACTGGAGTAGTTCTTTCTAGGATTGCACTATAAATATAATAAGCCTCTTTGATAAGCATAGGCAATATTTTGTAGTAAGAAAGAAAGTGTCATTGTTGGAAAGGTACAAGTGACAGAAAATAAAAGTTTATAAATTAGAGCCATGCAGCATGAAATTAGACAATAACAATTAGGGCTTAACCAAAATATGGTATTTCTTCCCCATACACTTCTGTTTGGCAATTTGGGAAGATGGTTGTAAAAAGAGGCAGAAGTGTTAATATTCTGCACCAATCCTGCTACCATTTAGCCTGTGGTCAAATTTGTTAAGAACATAAGAACAGCCATGCTGGATCAGACTAAGGCCCATCAAGTCCAGCAGTCTGTTCATACATTGGCCAACCAAGTGCCTCTAGGAAGCCCACAAACTCAAAAACTGCAGCAGCATCCTGCCTGTGTTCCACGGCACCTAATATACTCCTCTGATACTGGTTGCTGTGTTTTTTGCTCCCTCCCTCTGACATCTAATCAGACTGAGGCCAAACAGTGTAGGCAGTATTAACTGGGATTGTACTTCCTGCTCAGCACAGGAAAACTCCTTCTGTCACCCAGTTAAAATGAGCGCAGTGTGATACAGAAAGCACTATCTCCACCATAAATTGCTAAAATTTGCCCCCTAACATTGACTACATAATGTCATCACACTAAGCAAAAGATCTCTGATTGGCAACGATCATGTAGAAAAAGAGCTAAATAAGGAAATAAGAGGTACCGGGCAATCCTGAAGGGGGGGGGAGACCCATAGGAGCCAGCATGGCCCTGCACCAGCATCTGTGCCACTTTGTGCCGTGATAAAGTGGCACTTACGCCGGCACCAGGGAGTGATGCTGCAGCATGGGCCTTGGCCGCGAAATCTTGGAAGCGAGTGCCCGTGCTGGCATCGGGGGGTGGGGGATGTTCCCAGGGCGGGGCTACCTTTAGGCAGCTTCCAAGCCCCTTTCGGCCCGGGAATGCCCCTTTACACTGCAGCATTGCTACACCAGCAAAATAGCTTGTGTAGCTATGGTGGCGTATGGATGAGTTTTAAAACTTTTATTTTTCACTCCCGGCCACCACCTATCTACCCCTCCTTCAAGAATGGGCTCCCTGACTACACCATCTGTTAAAAGCACAACATCACCCTTTCATGAATGAACCTGGGTCTCCCAGGCCCTAGTCTCTCATACTAACCACTGCAGCACAATGGCTTCTCACCCCTTGAAAAATTCTCTTTTGTGCAAACATTTCTGTAGAAGAAAATTGAAATAGCAACAGCACATGTTGATGTCAGAACTTACTAATTAACCATTTGTGATAGGATGTAAAGGGTGATACAAGCTATCCTTGAAGGTCATTGGAAACAAATTCCTTCATCTGACTGTTTTTCCCCTTGTGGTGCAGGATAACAGATACTGCAGTTCATGCACTGTATTCGTATTTACTGTAAAGGAGTTAGAGAAGACGTAATTGTTCCATTTTTGGCTACCCTACCAGGCAATTTGGCAGAAGATCTGGTTACCACTTTTCGTTCTGGGCACAACGTATATGGAAAGAGTGGCTTTTGTTTTGTTCTTAGTTTGGCCACAGAGACTAGTATGGATGATGAAGGAATTTTATTAATCAAACATGTCCAAATACTGTTATTTGTTAAAATGACAGTATCATATTATTGAAAGAGTTACACTGACAATGAAGAGAAAAAACTAAGAATATTCTCTAAGAAACATTCTTAGAAGCAACAGTAGTAAAAACTTTAACTGTTTCTGATACACTAAACATCAAAATCCTCAAACAAAGTTGCTATCTTTTTTCTTCATGGATGCTCTACATATATTATGGAGTTACACAATAGGAAGAAATTAATCAGATGCAGCTTTTCCAATGCCATCTTTTATATATCAGTAAATGCTGAAAGGTAAATTTCTACCAATTAAAAAGGCTATTGAAGCTATTAAAGAACCTGCTTCTTATGAGTAAAAAGTAGATGTCAACCATATCCACAAATCATTGGCTTGGTGAAATATGCAGCACTCTTCAAAACATCATAACAACTTGGAAGACAGCAAGTGGTTTGTGGACTGTACCCTTTGAGGTACATTAAGACTGCAGAGCAGACATGCTTACTAAATTTCACCAAGTGAAAGCAAGTACAGGAGCTCTGCAAATTGAAGAAGAATAGCAGTACTGCCTATTGTCCTATGATATATTTCTGAAATTAAGTTATTATCTTGCTTCCCCCCAATAAATACATCATTACTTTGCAGGAGCTCAAACAATGAAGTATATGTTACAAAAAAACATATTCTGTTCCCACAAACTAAGACAGTCATTGTGGTATTATTTACTGTGATATATGTGTATAACGGTACAGTCTGCTCCTCCCCCATTATCTATAGGAGTTAGCTAGGTCCCACAGGGCGGAGCTCTTGTTACCAGTTTCTAGTTTTAGTTAATGTTGCTGTAAGCTATAGCTGGGGCCTGTTGGAGTTGATGTTATACAAATAAAAGCTGTTGGATGGACCCGAAAGTGAGTACTCTTGCCTGTTGCTGTATGCCATAAAAAGGCATCATTACAGTCATGATGTTCTTAGAACAACACAATCATTAATAATATGATAGTGTTCATTCTATCCTATTCTGAAGCAGAAGCCTGGTGAACTGATACTATGTCACTTCTTGTAATCTTAGATGCCATCCAGGTAAGCATCTCCTGGTATAAAATTTCAAATTAAAAATGCAGATGCTTTCATTTTATAGGATTGGCCAGATGGATTATCTTACCTTTGGTTCCATTGAAATGAAGCTGTGAGTACCTCTACTCAAGAGAACTGACCTTTTAATTGTTTTACTATGGTAGAAGTGGTAGTAATCCTTCAATGCTCCAATCTGTAGGAAGAAAAAAGGTGGGGAGGGAAAAGAGAGAAAGAAAGATTTAATTTATGAAAAGCAGTTTGTCTGTTTTTCATTTTTAAAAGGTCTATAAATTATGCAATTTCCTGCTGTTCTGAAATGTTACTTGAACCCCAGTGCTCATCTTTCAAAAGGGCGACATATGATATGAAATGGATGAAGTGTCCTTGAGGCAGTAACTGCATAACCAAAGATTATAACTGAGCTGCTTAGTCTGTATCTACCTTTTTAATGTTTAATTTATATGCAGCATTTTAAATAATTCCATACCAAACTCTTATCCAAACTGTCTTCACAAGGCAAGTATAAAAACCATCAAATAGCTATGTGATTATTAAAAAGTATTCCATCTAGTATGCTTAAGGAAATATACTGTAAAAAGGTATTATGTTCAGCTATTTATATATCATTAGCTCTCTCTCGTTCTCTCACTCTCTCTCACACACACACGTACACACACAAAACCTTTGTCCTGAAACTCAGAACATTAACAATGAATAAACTCATGCTGGACTTTTTTAGTGACTTCCAAAAACTGAATTAATATCTTGAAGCGTTTATTATTTTTATAAAAAAAAATAGGAAATGGGCGGACAACTTCTCAATAATAAATAAAAAAAATTGTTTTATGACTGTTATCAGTCACATCTATGTAATCCTCAATTGCACTTCAGAAACTAATGGATGAGTCCGAACTGCCACTGAACTGGAGACCGGTAAAGAAAGATTTATATGGAACAAAGATTCTTAAGTGTCATTTTATTCCGGTTTCAGACTGCTGTTGTGGCTTGCTTGTTTCTTAAAGAGTTACACATTTTCTAAGATTACAAATGTCATGTAGAGACATCCATATTAACTCCTTCTGCAGTTCAATGCAACTTTACTATGTATTCCAACCAAACGAACTGGCACATCCGTCAAAGCAAAAGCATTAACATTTCTACAGTTTGCACTGTCCATAATACTGAGATTTTTGTCAGAAAAAAACACTACTATTAGTGAATATAGCATACAAAGTGCCCAGTGCCTACGTACTACCTAGCAACCCTTAACTATCTTCACAGGAGAACCTGTTTAAAAGAATTCTATACCTGCATAAATACTGTGTCCCACAAATACCTAATCTGACATCAATAGAATTCATTTTGATTGCTAGCATAAGAAGTGCAAGTGGGAAACACACAAGGACTCACAGGGGGCATTTCTTTTCCCGCTCCCTCCTCCTCCCACGCTATTTCCTGTTTCCCTGCCCTGGCAGCCCTCATAGCTTCTCCCCTTCACCTGCTTCATTTCTCCTTCCCATGCCCCAGCCAACCTAGCTTTATCTGCCCCCCATTCTCAGCTTGTCTTCCTTCCCTACCCCCAGAGCCTCTCCCCAGGCAGAGTCTGGCCGAGTTGCACAATGGCTGCCAGCTAGGGTTGCCAGGTCCCTCTTCGCCACCAGCAGGAGGTTTTGGGGTGGAGCCTGGGAAGGGCAGGGTTTGGGGAGTGGTGGGACTTCAATGCCATAGAGTCCAATTGCCAAAGCAGCCATTTTCACCAGGTGAACTGATCTCTATAGGCTGGAGAGTTGTAATAGCAGGAGATCTCCAGCTACTTTCTGGAGGTTGTCAATCCAACTGCCAGCTCAGGGCCAGGCCCAGTTGCACAATGGCCTCCAGCACTGGGTCAGTCCAAGTTGGGTGGTGGCCACCAGCACCAGACTAAGCCCAGTGGAACGGTGGTTGCTGCTAGTGTTGGGCCAGTCCTAGTTGTGTTATGGCCACCACTGCTGGACCTGCTTCCTTCTCGTCTTCCCACTCACCACCTGGAGTTGACAACCCTAACAGACACAATTGTGCATTCACTGCTACCAGGCCGGCTGGGCTGAGGTGTGTGGTGGCTACTGCCACCAAGCCAAGTTGTGTGCATAGTGAATTTCCAGGAGTTACCACTGAGTCTGTGCCCTGCAAGTTCTCCTCCATTAAGGGACATGGCAGTGGAAGGGAGGTGGGACATTTTCCAGGGCTGTTTTAGCTTCACAGTCCACTCCTGCCACTCCCCCCCCCTGCTTTGCTTTACAGAAACTAAAGCTTGGAAGGCTTGGCTATGGTGCTGTAGTTGCCTATCAACCCCAAACAGCCACTGAGAGCAGTCATTCTTTTCTTGAAGCTATAGGTGACATTTGGAGAGTTTTATTATTTATTTATTATTTCAACTTACTACCCTGCTCTCCCCGGCCAAAACCCATGACTCACTTTCCCCGCCGCCCCCCCTCTCCCATGTGATCCTGGCCCCGGAGAGGGCCAGGCTTGCTTTCCCCGCCTCCTCCCCTCTCCCGTGCGTTCCTGGCCTCAGCGAGGGTCAGGCTCACCTTCCTTGCCTCCCCACCCCACTCTCCCAGCACAGTCAGCCTGCCGCTTTCTTCTCCTCCCCCCCCCCATGCAGGCCAGGTCTACTCATTGGTTTCTATGCATATAGAAACCAGTGGGTAGACCTGGTCTCCGGGGGGGGGGGGTGTCTCAGTCAGGAGGCCATGCAAACTAATGGGTAGACCTGGCCTCCGTGGGGGGAAAAACCCCATCTCCATCCAGAGGCCAAGTCTACCCATTGGTTTGCATGACAATAGACCTGGCCTCCCGACTGACTCCCATGGAGGCCAGGTCTACCCATTGGTTTCTATAGAAACCAATGGGTAGACCTGGCCTCCATGATGGGGGAAGCTTCCCAATGGGGACTCCCCCCCCCACGGAGGCCACCCATCTTCGGCCCGACCAAGAGACATCAATGTTCAATCCGGCCCTCCTCACAAATGAGTTCGACACCCCTGCTCTATGGTGTGGTTTGGAAATTGATGTATTGATGATGTATCTGTGTACCACCGGTTCAGTTAATTTACAACATGGGATTTCTTACAATCACCAAATCATTTTTTCTTTTTGTAATGAGAAATGATCCAGCATTTTTGCCTTACTAAAGTCTTACAAGGTTCTCTCCCACATGGGCTTTGATTCAAGAACTACAGTAGACAGTATTTTTTCGCTCTAGCTATACTTTTCATATACTATACTTATGCAAAAGCACAGAATTTAATCTACTCGTATGGGCCTAACTCCAATTAGTGCAGATCAAAGAGGTTCCATATATTGTCGAAGGCTTTCAGGGTCAGAGTTCATTGGTTCTTGTAGGTTATCCTGGCTGTGTGACCGTGGTCTTGATATTTTCTTTCCTGACGTTTCGCCAGCAGCTGTGGCAGGCATCTTCAGAGGAGTAACACTGAAGGACAGAGAGACACTATCCTTCAGTGTTACTCCTCTGAAGATGCCTGCCACAGCTGCTGGCGAAACGTCAGGAAAGAAAATATCAAGACCACGGCCACACAGCCCGGATAACCTACAAGAACCAAAGAGGTTCCATATTTTAATGAGCTTTTTACTCCACTCTAACTTGTACAGTTACTACACAGCCATAATATAATAGTCACAAATGAAATTCTTTCTCATTTTCTAAGCATCACTCTCTGCATACTAGGAAACAAAAAACATTTTAAGGAATAAAATGAATAAAATAATGATGTCTTGATACCACCCGTTTCTGATTTGAGTGACTAGGACAACTCCATAGCAACTGCCAAAATAGCTCATCATAGACCTTTTAATGCTGGATGTTTGCCTAAAGCTATAGGGCTCCCATTTGGTCAGTAGCAGTTTGAAGTTAAATTACTGCTAAGACCTAGCCACAGTTCAAAACATTGCAAAGCAAACAGTAATAAAGGGACAGCATAGGTCATTCTGAGCTCAGAATAATAATTTCTGTACAGAAATAGAGTGTTTTTGCTCCATATGCCTTATTCAATGCCTGTATTACCTGAGAACTCTGAATTTAGGGACTAAGAACTCTACCCCAATCACAATTTGGCTATAAAATTAAAAGTACAGAGGTTACAACTGACATGGAAGATTGCTAGATGAAAAAGGGAAAGAGAAGGTTTGCTAAGCTGTAGTTACACAGGACACAGTCTGTTATCGGAAGATCCTCTTTATAAACCATCTAGGAACAAGGGATAAATTAAGCAATTTGTGGTTAAACTAGACAGAGATCAGAAGTTCATTCTTGGGAGTCTTTCTGCATGAATGTGTGAGAAACAGGGGGCATAGCTTACACTAAGTAATTACTAGAATAAAATGTAGAAAAGGAACTGCTGCTTGAAGATAGTCAGGAGGAAGATAACACAGGAGTTGGCTCAAGTTTTATTAACCATTTATGGCTAAAGTTGATATTGCTGGTTTATGAGGGGGAAAGCATATTTCAGGAAGCTGGTACAACTGACCTTTTGACCTAGTTTTAGAAAGCAACAGATTTTTTTTAATGGACCATTCGGCCTTTAGAGAGAAATATCATCTCAAGAAAACAAGCTTGGTTCTACACTTTCCAATGCAGCAGATGTATAGTTAAGCATGACTGGGTTTCTGCTTTCTCCAGGGCATCACTGTCAAGCCACAACCCAATCATGTTCTCTACTACTTAAGCAAATGGCTGGGCACTTTTTAGTTTAGTACCACTGATGCCTCTGAGTGTGGTAATTAGGATGGTAATTAAGGTTGCCAGGCCTACCACTATGGTGAGAGACCTCCCACTGGCATCCCTTGTTGTCTGCCACTGCTCCAAGAAAAATTAAAAATGAACACAGTAGTGTTGCATCACTGTAGGAATCACCAGAAAATCAATGGTTTTACCACAGAGTTTCCTGCAATTTCTAGAGTGACATGACATCACTTTCAGGATTTTCCCATATGTGATGTCAGGGTGCATACAACACTGGCACCCCCCCATGTTCCTACTCCCCAAGATTGCCGTCAGTTGCCAGGCAACCCTAGCTGTAACATAACATGTTTTGCATGCTGTTTACTTGATTATTTCCTATTACTAGATATTTAATAAATTGGTTTATTCAAAAAGAAATGAATGTAATCTGATTTACCTTTCCCCCTTCCCTTATTTTCCTGTATCCTGAAAATAATAAAAAAAATTTAAAAATGGTTTAATTCCTAAGTCTAACCTGGCTTCTTGGCTCAAGGCAGCTTACAGGTAATAATTAAAGCATTACAGATTAAAATCAAATCAATTGGAAACCTCAAATACCCCCCGCAAAAAAAAGATGCTTGCTGTTCATACCCCATCAAAAGTCCAGACAAACAAAACAAACTTTGCAGTACCTCCTGAATATCTCCAGAGAAGGAGCTCCCCTTATCACTTTAGGGAGCCCATTCCAAAAAAGTGACGGAAGAGGCCCAGGCTCTGGTCCATGCCAATAGGCCACCCTAAGTGGAGGATCAAGCAGTAGGTGGCAGCCTAAAGACATTAATTGGTGCATGGGAACATATGGAAGGAGATGTTCCTTCATATACATGAATCCCAAGACATGAAGGGCTTTAAAAATTATAACCAGCACCTTGAATTTAACTCGGAAACAAACCAGTAAATATAGTTGTTCCAAAATGGGCAAGATATGTTTCCATCAGCTAGCCCTGACAATAATTGGGCTGCCACATTTTGTCTATAAATGTAAAATTTTCAGAAATTTTGAAATCATGGAGGAGAAAAACAGTGCTGCACTTACCTGTAACTGTTGTTCATCGAGTGGTCTTCTGTGCAGGCACGTATGGGGGCTGCGCACACTCAGAGCCAGCCAGAGATAGACTTGTCAGCTTCTAAAGAGCTCAAAAGCGCAGAGTGCTTCCCCTCCCCTCTCGCTCGGAGCCATGACTTTCCCACCTAAATGGTCACGTGACAAGAGGGGAGGAGGGAGCACTCCCCCTCAGTTCTCCTATGCCACCATAGAGCTGTTAAAATGACCAATGTACATACAGCAGGGTAGGAGGGAGGGATGTGTGCCTGCACAGAAGACCACTCAATGAACAATAGTTACAGCTAAGTGCAACACTGTTTTTCATCTTCATGGCTTCTGTGCAGTCCCATATGGGAGTACCACCAAGCTCACTTACTTTGTTGGAGGTAGGGTGGCTGCTCATCTAAACAAAGACTGAAGAACTGCTTTCCCCATGGTTGCTTCTCCTCTGGAATCTACATCCATCGAGTAATGTCTCACGAACGTCGACAGAGTAGACCAGGTGGCCGCTCTGCAGATCTCTCAAAGGTCAATGTGGGCTGCAAATGTGGCTGAAGAAGCCTGTGCCCTGGTGGAATGTGCTTTAATGTACAATGGGCACTCCTGTTTTGCTTCCTCATAAGACTTCCTAATGGTCTGTACCATCCATTTGTGATGACACCCCTTTACCTTTGTTTGTACCCCTAAAACACACAAATAAATGTTCATCTCTTCTGAAGGAAGATGTCCTTTCTAATTAAAACAAAAGTGCCCTGTGCACATCCAAAGCGTGCAGAGTCAAGATTAGGAAAGAACACCAGTAGTACAATGTCCTATGACTTATGAAATCTGGAGACCACTTTTGGTAAAAAATCCAAGCTTGGTCAGAGCACCACTTTGTAATTGTGAAATTTTAGGAAAGGAGAGTCAGACCTAACCACCCTCAAATCCCTCACTCTGCGAGCCAATGTAATTGCTACCAAGCATGATGTCTTGTAGGATAGATAGTTAATGTCACATATGGCCATGGGTTCAAATGGAGGGTACATTAACTGGGACAACACCAAGGACAGCGACCATTTGAGACATTGGATGGGAAACTGGGGGGTGCAGGTTGTTAAGTCCTTTCAGCAATCTCTTGGAATGTGGATTGGAGAACAGAGACTTGGAGTCAATGCCAACATGAAAGGCAGAAATAGCAGCCAGGTGAACTTTAATGTATGCGTTCGATAAACCAAAGTCTTTTAAAGTCAACAGATAATTAAAAACATCAGACAAAGAACATTAATCAGGTATAAAAAGTTCAGCAGTTGCCCAAGTGACAAACTGTTTCCATTTAAAGGTATATGATCACCACGTTGAAGGCTTGCAGCAGGAGAGCAATACATTAGCCACTCTGTTAGATCAATCATTCAAACCCCTATTAGACATGTTGTCAGGTATAATGATCTTACGTCATAGTTGTGTAATGAACCAAACCTTAACATGTCATCTTGGGGAGGGAGAGTGATGTACCTCTGTTGAGCTAATCTCCATAGCATGGAGAACCATACCCATCATGGCCAATGTGGCGCAATCAGTATGAACGAAGGAGAAATGTGTCCCCCAGAGAATGTGGGCCTTGAGCTGCTCTGGAGCAATAGCGGGGGCATTTTTTGTTGTTTGCAATAGCAAACAGATCTATGGAGGAATAACCCCATTGCTGGAATATCGGGTCTAGGTAATTGAGATGCAACTCCCACTCATGATGTTTTAAATGCTGCCTGCTCAATCTGTATGCAACAACATTGTCTTCCCCTGTGATGTGAATCACTGACAACCATGTGTGATGGGTGATCACCCAGTGTCAGATCAGGCAAGCTTCCCTGCATAACCTTCGGGATCCCGTGCCCCCTTGTCTGCCGATATAGAACTTTGCGGGAACATTATCCTTGATGATGAGAACAGATGTGCCACTGACCAGGTCTGCAAAAGAAATCAGAGTGTTTCTAATACTTCTAAACTCTAGTACATTGATATGCAATAAGGCCTCAGATGCAGACCAAAGTCCACTAACGGGTAGGCCTTTACAATGGGTGCCCCAACCAGGTAAAGAGGCATCTGTAAATAATTGCAAATGATGTTCTCACATCCCAAACTGAACACCTTGAGAGAGATTAGACTCATCTCTCCACCACCTAAAAGACCTAAGTACTGATCTGGGTATTGAGAGTCTTTTACCCTGGGGATCAACATGACATCTAAAGTGTTGCAGAAACCACATCTGCAATGGGCTCATGTGAAATTGGGCATATTTTACTACTGATGTAGTAGAGGCCATTAACCCAAGCAATCTTTGAATTTTTACTGCCTTTTGATAGCCGTTATTTGTAAATTTTTCTATCAATTTCTGGATTGCTCTAATTCTGGTTATTGGGAGGAATGCTTTCCCCTGGATAAAATCCTACCATGCCCATATGAACTCTAAGGTTTGCGTAGGTTGTAAAGTAGAATTGTCATAGTTAACCATTAAGCCTAGTGCCGCACAGGTTGATAACGTTAAGGACACTTGATGGCTCAATGCTGGTTTTGAGGTCCCCACCAGCAACCAGTCATCTAAATATGGGAATATTGAGCATCGCTGTAAAACTAGGAATGCTATCACTGCAGAAATACACTTTGTGAACACCCTGGGAGTGGTGGCTAACCCAAAAGGCAGCACAGTGTATTCATAACGGTCACTTCTGACTGTAAACCTCAAGAAACGTCTATATGCTTTGTGAATGGACACATGTAAATAGGAATCTTTAAGATCTATGCCAACAAACCAGGAACCAGCATCTATTAAGATAAGAACATCAGGTAAGGATAACATTCTGAACTTTTTTACATGCAAAAATGTGTTGAGCCTCCGCAGGTCCAATATTGGCCTCTTACCACCCCCTTTCTTGTCTATTAAAAAATATCTGGAATAGAAACCCCGACCTATCTCATTGTCATGTAATTTATGAACTGCTCCTTTAGAGGCTAACTGATTAACCTCTCATTGCAGCAAGGGAGGCAATGTCCCACTGTTGACCTTCGGAGGGGAATAAGGAGGCATATGTGTAAACTCCAGAAAGTAACCATGTTTTATTATGGTTAAAACCCAAGAATCAACCGTAACTGATTGCCAAGCAGAAAAGAAATGGCATAATCTATCGCCAAACAAGGTGTCCCCTGCTAGTCAAAGTAGGTTTTTCCCCTTATGGGACACCTCAGGAGGGGATGGGGGCTGTCTCCTCCCCTTCAGTTTATTTTGGAACCTGCGCCCTTGCTGAGATTGTGAGAAAGCAGAGTGATAAGGCTGGTAGTTGGGACCTTGGGGTCTAAAGGCCTCTGAAATTGTTGGCCATGTCTAGGAAAATATTGCTGCTTATAATGGTTGGGCTGTTGAGGAGAAAGACCCTGGGAACGGGTCTTATGCTGTTCTTATGCAGATGGCCAAGCATGTCATCTGTCTTTTCACTAAAGAGCGCTTTACCCTCAAAAGGTAAATCTTCTATCCTAGCTCTATTATCAAACAAAAGGCCAAATAACCATAGCCAGGAATGTCACCTCAGAAGAATGGCTGCAGACATAGATTTACTGCAACTGTCTGCCATGTGCTGAGCTGCATTTTTTTGCTGCTTTCCCAGGCACATACACTCAGATTGTACCACCTTAACTGGGGCTTTGTTGTCATCATTGAGGGAATCAATATGATGAGACATACAGTCCCATAAGTGGTACTGATAGCGGCTCATAATCACCAAGAAATTGGCTATTCTAAGACCTAAAGCTGTGCATGAATACGATCTATGCCCTAACATGTCTAATTTGCGCCTTGTCATGTGGCGCCGACATCGCTCCAGCTTGATATTTTTTAATAAAATTTTTACTATTTTATTAATTTCATTAACATATATATAAAACATCAATTATTTAAAATCAAACAAGATACTCCCCCCTCTCCTTCTTCCATCCTAAATTAATTTTGGCATTCTTTTCCTAACAACTCTAATCCCTATCCTGTTAACTATTATATAGTTATCCTGTCTTATCTCATCTAATTATTAATTCAATATCTTAATCTTAATAAATTCATAATTCAAAATTATCAAAGGGATAATCAAAGAATATCCTTTAAACGGTCCCGTTATAAATTGCTACGCACAGTAAAGTCTCCACGCCTCCCATTCTCCCATAAATTGTACATTATCCATCTGATTTATCAACGCCGTAAGTTTTGCCATTTCTGTCAGTTCCAGCATCTTATTTATCCAGTCCTTTTTTTTCGGTATCTCGTCAGTCTTCCATTTAGCTGCATATATCAAACGTGCAGCTGTGGTGGCATATTTCAAAAAAGTTCGGCAAGTAAAGATTGTATCCGATATCTTGCTTAAAAGCATCATTTCACGTGTTTTAGAAATATTTTGTTGTAGAATCCCTCTTAGTTCTTGATATATCATCTCCCAAAATTTCTTGGCTTTTTCACAGGTCCACCAAACGTGGTGAAAAGATCCTACTTCTTTATTACATTTCCAACAGTTTGGTGACATAGAGGGAAAGGATTTTGCTAATTTCTTTGGTGTTAAATACCATTTATACATCATTTTGTATACATTCTCCCTTAATAACTGCGAGGATAAAAGTTTCAAATCCTTTGTCCGTAGCCTTTCCCATTTCTGCAACATTATATCATGACCCAACATTTGTGCCCAACTGTTCATGGTAGGTTTTATTCATTCTTGTTCAGTATACAGTTCTAATAACAGCTTGTACATCTTGGATATAAGATGATCATTTGTATCCAGTAAGAGTTTCTGTAAAGTTGATTTAGTTTTAGAAAATCCAGTTTTCAAATCTTGTTGATAAACAGAATTTACTTGGTAATACTGGAACCACGATAATACATCTTTAACATCTTCATACTCTTTAAGTGAACATTTTGTACCTTCCCATCTCAGAAGATCTTGGTAGGTTACAAATTGAGTAGGTCTTAATGGACATAAAGTTAACATTTCTTGTGATGAAACCCATAATGGAGTTCTTGCTTCTAGTAAATGTTTATACCTAGTCCATATTCTATAAAGGGACGATTTGACCAAATGTTGCTGAAATGATGCATGAGATTTCACTTTATTATACCGCAAATAACCGTGCCAACCACTTGTATTATCAAAACCCTCTAAATCTAGTAGTAGTGTATTTTTTAAATCCATCCAATATTTCAACCATGCTAAAGCAGCCGCTTAAGCATACTGTTTAAAATTAGGAAGTGCAAGTCCACTTCTCTCTTTTAAATCAGTCAAGTATTTGTAAGCAATCCTTGGCTTCTTACCTTGCCAAATGAAATTCATCAAGTCTTTTTTCCAGGTGTCAAAGTATTTTACTTAGGATACAATCAGAAGATTTTGAAACAAAAATAACAATCTTGGCAGTATATTCATTTGCACTGTCAAAATACGACCTAATAGGGATAAACTCTTATTTGTCCAAATCATCATATCCCTCTTTATTTCTTCCCACAATTTAACATAATTATTTGTAATCAGTTCCGCGTTTTTCATTGAAATCCAGATTCCCAAGTACTTCACTTTACTCACTTCTTGCCAACCTGTTACATCAATAAATTGTTGTTGCTCTAAACCAGGAACATTCTTAAAAATCGTTTGAATTTTTTCTTGATTAATTTTGAAACCTGAAACTCTACCATATAAATCTAATATCTCTTTCAGTGCAGTTGCAGATTGGCTTGGATCATCCAGCAAATGCCCTCATTTTAAACTCTTGTTTACTTATTTTTAAGCCTTTTACCTCCTTGGTTTCACGAGTGTAAATTTTTTTCCATCTTTTTAATTGATATGACTTCTTTTTGATACAGCTTAGTGTAAAAAGATACAAATTCTTTTTGAATCTTTGTTGTAGTATAAATAGGTCCATGTGCCATTTGTAACTTAGCTATAATTCGCTTCTGAAAAGAGTCTCGAAGTTGAGTGGCCAAAAATTTGCCAGGTTTATTTGCCTGTTCAAAATATCTTTGTTTTGCACATTTCAAGTTTTTATTCATTTATTCTGATACCACCATATTCAACTGGTGTTTAAGAACTGTTTGTTTTCCCAGAATAATGCTTTCTTCTTCTTGTAATTCCAAAATTAAATCTTGTTCAAGTTTTTGTAAATCCCAAAGTATAGTGTTAGTCAACTGCAACTGTTGTTTCCTCCATGCTACGTGTTTCTGGATCATAAATCCCCTAACCACCGCTTTAAAAGCATCCCAGACTGCATTTAGGGTGGTTTCACCATTCATATTTATTTCAAAGTAATCCTTAATCAAAGTAGTCAATTCTTCCAGCAATTTCTGGTCTTTCAAAAGTTTATCATTCAACTTCCATCTAAAAGCTTGTCAGTTATTCCACTCAAAAGAAATCTGATTGTGATCAGAGAAAGTTCTTGGTACAATATGTATTTTACGCAATTGTGCAAAAATAGATTTACTTGCCCAAATAATGTCTATTCTAGAGTGTGAATCATGTCTAGCTGAATAAAAGGTAAATTCTTTAGCTGTCATGTTCATTGTCCTCCAAATATCTTGTAAATCCAAATCAGTCATCATTTGAAAAAAGGCCTTTGGAAGGGTTCCTTCTCTCTCACTCTTAGCTTGAATTTTCTTGTCCAAAAAAAGGAGAAACTATGCCATTAAGATCTCCCATCAATAAAATCTGCTCTTGAGCATACTGTAGTAAGATCTCATGTAATTGCTCATAAAATTTAGCTTTCCCTTCATTAGGTGCATATATTCCTGCCACCAGTATCTTTTGGCCCATGATTTTTGTTCTAATTATTATTATACGGCCTTCTTCATCTTTATATACTAGTTCAGGGCTCAAGCTAGCATGTGCATAGATGGCTACTCCTTTAGTTTTAGTCTTTGAGGATGCAATAAACGCTTGACCCAGCAATTTTCTTTCCAGATATTTCCTATCCTTTGTTGAGATGTGAGTTTCTTGTAGGCAGATCAGTGTATATCTTTGTTTTTGTAAAGGTTTGAAGATCCTTTCTTTTTTTACTTTTTCGTTTAGTCCATTAACATTCCATGAAATTACTTTGGCCATGATGATTCCCTAATGTGAAATAATAGTCTTATAATCTAGTTCCTCCAGTTGCTCCCTTCAATGAAAGATCCCCTTGCTCTTCCTCCTCTTCATCCGGTTGGTCAGGGGAGCCATCAGCAAAGTCTCTTTTATATTTTCTCATGAATTTTCCAATATCTTGCAAAGAAGTAATAGTTGTTCTGACTCCTTTATGCAAAAAGGTCAACCCTTGTGGTAATATCCATCAATATTTTATTCCATGTTTCCGTAATGTTGCAGTGAAATCTTTGTAGACATTTCTTTTCGCCATTAAATGTCTAGGTATATCTTTAAGTATTATCAAAGTAGTATCCCCTACCTTCATTGGTTTGTCATAGTGAAGCTTCATAATTTCATCCTTCATCCTGATATCATAGAAAGTAATCATCACATCTCTTGGTTTAGTTTTCTTCAATCTCATCGGTAGAGGGATCCTGTAGATTCTATTCACTGCATGGTCCAGTGTCTGTTCATAAATTTGAGTTAGCTCTGCCAAGGTTCTTATCAAAGCTTCTCTGGAGTCACCGAGGTCTTCATGAAGATTGCACAAACGTAAGTTAGATTCTCTGGTTTTCATATCCATCATGGCCAGTTGGTCTTTCACTGTGTCTTCTTGAACTAAAATTGCATCTATTTGTCTATCATGACTGTCTACTTTCTTCTTTACATCCTTCTGATCTTCCACCACTTTCTTTAGTGATCCATCTAGCGTCTTCACATCTGTTGTAATTATATTGACCTGGGTTTTCACTTGTTTCAAATCTTCAGTAACCTCATCCATTTTCTGAGTCATGGTCTGTGACAGGGTAGTCATCATTATAGTTATTTGTTCCATCTGCTTTGACAGCTGTTCATGCTGTTTTGCAGAGGCTTCATTTTGCTTTGCAAACATATCCTGAATTTTCCTCTCCATTTCCGCTTCTTGCAAGGGTTCCTTAGATTCCTTAGATTTAGATACTGCAGGCGGTGCTGTATGAAATGACCCAGACCTTTGGCGAGTTGAAGACATTTAGGTTTGATGCCCTGTTTTAGTGATTTTGGCAAGTCTTAGAAAACTAGCTTTCCAGGGTGTGAGTAGATTAGCAATCCATGCTGAGTCGAATTGCCGAAATACTTTCCCAAAAAACATCAAAAGTCAAGTAAAAATCAACTTCTAAAAATTTGAGTACCAACGAGTTGTTGCAGACGCTCTAGGTCAGCATGAAACAGGAAGTAGGAAGCTAGCCGGAAACCATATAGCTTCGGACAGTCTGTCGTCCCCCGTTTTGTAGTTTTCAGTAACTGACTTTATTTATGGTACACCAGGGAACGTCAGATCCGGTCTTGCGTGTCTCAATACTTCCCTTCTCCCTGATGACTAGAAGTCGATGATAATCCTAGAGATCTTCCGGCCAGAAAATTCCAAAGACGTAGCAGAAGGACCGGAAAGGTAAGTGACCATTGGGAAGGAGGGCTTTATTTCTCCTTTCCCCTCAAACGTCACAGAGTCCCATTGGTCCATCAAAAGCGGAGTTGTTTAGTCTACCCATAGATCAAATTGATAGAGTCCTTGCCACTTTATCTAGCATTTTATCTTCCCAAGAATGATCTTGCATGAAGGGGGGGGGCATGCGGAGTTCCCAATTATTTGCTGCTAACCAGGTCTTCTATTTATTCCCAGTAAGATTAGAAGTATTCTTGTTACTCACATAGATATCCGAGGGAGAGGTCTTCTATCATTAAATAGTTCATTAATTGATTATAGGTAGTGGAAGCCCAAGCCTAATGCCAAAGAGACGCTGGCGGCGATGCCTTCTCCTCTCGATGCCTAGCAGGACAGTCATCCACACCTTCGGGGGACTTAAAAAAGCTCCCTCGAAGAGTATGGGAGTCACACCGCTTTCTTCAGGCTGCAGAGGAATTCCTGCATCCCGGTCCACCGATTAGAACCGGGTTAGTATAGTAAAACCAATTCAGCGTAACTTGGATTCCCTTGGGAGAGCCCTCCCAAGGGACGTCTGCTTAGGGCTAGCTCATTACCGGAAGTCCCTCTCCAGCTTGATATTTTGATGGTAGAGACTTAGTAATGGCCAAATTAGCAGAAGGATGTTTGAAAAGAAATTCACAACCCTCATGATGGATCTTATACAGGTTCTCCAGCTTATGCGTAGACCTAGACCCCATAGCTGGACTTTTCCAAATGGCAGTAACAATGTCCATAATGGCTTGAACCATAGGTAAAGCAATGGGACCATGGTCCTCTGAATACAGAATGTCCATTATATCGTCTGAAGGATGAGACTCAGACTGTTGGTAATCTTTGTTAAGCGCTTTTGCCATCCGCACCAATTGCTCAGCATACAGTCTGAGGACATCAGAAGGTGAGATAGGTGCAGGCTCATCTATCACCCCATCAGGTGGAGACAAGGAGGCAACATCCTTCCCATCAGAGGAATCATCACGTCGCTCATCTATGGAACCTGACAGTGAAGCTGGTTTGTGACTCGATGAGGGACGTGACTTGTAAATCTCATGCTCTTTAAAGTCAGCAGCACCTTGGTAAGGTTTGTTGCAAGGTACTGTAGATCTTTCATGAGCATTCTCATAGGCTCACCTCAAATAATGCGGAGAGTGATCATGGCAGCAGGAGCAAGGATCATAGCCATACCAGTCTCCCATATAACTATCAGCATAGTGGCTTCCCTGCATAACCTCCTCCTAAGGGGCACGACACCGAGGCTTCAGCTGTGAACCTTCCCTCCTCCCTGCAGCCTGTGACTGCCTTGGAGAGTCCTGATGTCAAACTGACAGCGAAGGCATCCTCGGCCTCACAAATCTCAGCTGTGCAACCTCGAGCCTGCTCAACGTTGATCAGCATCGATGTCATGGAGTTCCCGCTCTTCTCGGCACCATGAAGAAGGGCTCATCGATGACTCAGCCCTTAAGTCCAGTGCGATGGGGGAGTCAAGGTTATATGACAGCATCAGAGAGCGGCGGGGTGGGGCTTCAGCCCCGAAACAGTGGCAGCGAGCTTCTGTGCCCCAGCGAAATTGCTGGCAATCGGCTTCATGGGGCAGATTGAGCTGAAAGCCCCGATGTTGCTTTTGCCTTTTTGTACTTTTTTTGTTTTGTTTTTGTTTCTGGGCCATTTCCTTTATCTTCCTTCTTTTTAACTGGAGGTTCCAATGTGGCCCTTTTATCCCCTTTAGATTTTTTAGATGTAGAAGCAGTAGGGGCAGAAACCACTGAGGGAGTACACTCATCCATGGAGTATTTATCCCTCTCATCTGAGCCCAAAGACACCTCATATAGATGGGCTTTAAGATGAGATTGTCTCTCTTGTCTCGTTCTGGGCGTCAGGAGGCATGGAAAGATGAGGGGATATGTCCCTCGCCCAAGCATAGAAGGCATTCCAAATGGGCATCTGACTTTGCCATTTTTGTGCCACAAGTCTGGCACTTCTTAAACAGGGTTCCTTTACCCTTAGATTCCATTTCCTTAGACATTTCACCTCAGAGGTTTTACCTCAGAAGTTTCAGAAGCATCCTCTCTCTGGCGGCAGAAAGAGAACTGAGGGGGAGTGCTCCCTCCTCACCTCTTGTCACATGACCATTTAGATGGGAAAGTCACAGCTCTGTGTGAGAGGAGGGGGGAGCACTCTGCAATTTTGAGCTCTTTAAAAGCTCACAAGTCTATCTCCGGCTGGCTCTGTGCATGCACAAACCCCCATGTGGGACTGCACAGAAGCCACAAGATGAAACAGAGTTTTTTCTTATGGCAATTTAGGGGAAAATAGAAATATATGCAGTATTAAATTTATTATCAATGCTAAACCTATTTTTACTGCTTTAACTATATATAAAATGCATTACACAACTCAGTTTACAAAGTTTAGTAATATAACTGTATGACTAGTATATTTATAAACTTTTAAAAAATACTCTCGTTTTCTACAAGCAAAGTTATGATTTTTCCTATATTAAAGAAATGCAACTTCTGCACTCTAGGCTACCTATAAAAACAGGGAAGAATATGCATTCATACCCTGCCAGAAATTTTGGTTGTCTTTAAGGTGCTATTGGACTCTTGCTCTTTTCTGCTGTTTCATGACAGTGTATTGGATAGAAGGCTCTGGAATAACAACAAAAGACCAGTGAGAAGGGTTATAGTGGTGAAGGTGAAACATACTTCAGAGAGTAAAGGGAGAAGAATGGAAGCTTTTTTACAGTGTAGTGCAGGGACAAGTGACATGATTTGAGGTGACAGACTGGAAGGAATAGAAAAAGAGAAAATAGAAAAACCCAAGGCTTTGTATCCATTCTACAAAGTTGCTACTGATGTTGTCAATAGATATGGAGAATATATAAGGAACAGAGAACTTGGGAGGAAAGTTGAAACTTCAGTCTTGTACATTAGCTTCAAAAACCTCAAAGGACTTAAATGTATTTCCAAATTTTAAACAGTCTTATCTTGCATCATTAGTAACAAATGCTTAATCATCATCATATGGGAAGGGGGCATTATTCATTTGCAGGGCTGACCTTGCAGAAATGAAGCAGATGGTTGTTGGCCATGAGCCATCTGAGAGGCTCCAAGGCACTTTTACAGACCCTGCAGGTACATTCATCATTGTTTTGCTCCTAGATATGTTTCTGCTCTTATAATACTTAGGCTTTGGCGGCAGTAGCAAAAGCAGGGCCATGAGATAATGTGAATAAGAGCAAGTGGGAGGACAGGCAGCTCAATAGACCTGGTGGGGAGACAATCAGAGCTAGCTGCATCCAAGGCACCGCAGATGAAGTAAGACTAGATCACTCTTCTTATATTTTGGATGGTTAGCCCTCCTCTAGTCCATATTTGTTACACTACTTGCTGGTATATTCTAGGTTTCTTTTTATTCCAAATGAATTTATCAAACATACTATTTTTTTGTAATGGAGAGTTAATTACTTCTAAAGGGAGTGCACTCGTATGAAAAGTATTTTGGTGAAACTTTCATTTTAATTACTGAGATGTTACCTAACCATGGTAAAACTTAAACTTACCTGTAACTGCTGTTCACTGAGGTCTTCTGTGCAGACACACATTGGGACTGTGCCTGCGTGCAGACCTGCCAATGGCTTGATCTTTCTAGCTTTAGCCTCTAGAGGGGGAAACCCTTCCCCATAGCTTCCAAGCGCCAGCTTCCCGCCCAAACCGTCATATACTATGGGAGGAGCTTTCCCTTCCCTCCCAGTTCCAGACCACCACCCAGGATAGTAGGATAAGGTAGGTGAACAGTAAGAGGGCTCGCAGCGGAGTAGGAGGAAGGGATGCCTGTCTGTATAGAAGACCTCAATGAACAGCAGTTACAGGTAAGTGCAATTCTGTTTTCATTTTTGGACTTCAGTGCAGTCCCACATTGGAACATTTTAGCAAGCTTACCAGAAGGAGGAGAGGGCAGCACTCTTACTGGAAAAAAGTCTGTAGAACCACTCTGCCAATCTCTGCATCCTTTGTGGTTTGAATATCCACTGCATAGTGTTTGACAAACATCTCTGTTAACCATGTCGCTGATCTCCAGATCTCCAGGAGCGGGACCCAACAATGGAATGCAGCAGATGTACCCAGGGCCCTTGTGGAATGTGCCTTCACATCCAAAGGACATGGTTTCAGTGCTGATCTATAGCACTCTAATATTGCTGATATGGCCCACCTGGAGATGGTCTGTGATGAAGCTGCTCTACCCTTCTTTGGGCCCCAATAACAAATAAAAAGATATGTCTTTTTCTGAACTGTCTAGTTCTATCCAAATCATAGAGCAACACACTTGACATCCAGGGAATGAAGGGTTCTTTCCCCCTCAGAACAAGTGTTGGGGAAAAACACAGGCAAGGAAATATTCTGAGTCAAGTGAAACCTAGATATAATTTTAGGCAGAAATGCCAAGTCAGGGTATAACAAAATATTGTCGAAGGCTTTCATGGTCAGAGTTCATTGGTTCTTCTAGGTTATCCGGGCTGTGTGACCGTGGTCTTGGTATTTTCTTTCCTGACGTTTCGACAGCAGCTGTGGCAGGCATTCAGAGGAGTAACACTGAGAGGGAGAGAGACACTATCCTTCAGTGTTACTCCTCTGAAGATGCCTGCCACAGCTGCTGGCGAAACGTCAGGAAAGAAAATACCATGACCACGGTCACCCAGCCTGAATAACCTACAAGAACCAATCAGGGTATAACGTTACCCTCATCCCCAAACAACTTGAAGTAAGGGGGATCAACTCTCAGGGCTGCTAACTCGCTAACCCTCCTTGTTGAAGTGGCAGCCACTAAAAAAGCGACCTTCATCGAGAGATGTGTAAGGGAACAGGAGGCCATAGGCTCAAATGGAAATGAAAGCAACTTTGCCAACACTAAGGAGAGGGACCATTGAGGAACCACCCTCGGAGCAGGGGGGAAATATATTTGTTAGGCCCTTCAAGAATCTTTGGAGTACCTCATGGGAGAACAAAGACTTCCCCTCCAGCCCCACGTGTAAGGCAGAGATAGCTGCTAGGTAAACCCTGATTGAAGAAACACCTAGACCAACCGGTGCTAAGGATAACATGTACTCCAACACCATGCTGACAGGGCAAGCAAAGGGGGAAACACCTCTGGAGGCTGTCCACTCCTCAAAACATCTCCACTTCCCCGATGGGAGCATCTAGTTGTTGCTTTCTTAGATTCTAAAAGGATCTGGTGTACTTCCAGTGATAAGCCTAACCCTCCTGATTCACAAACAAAGCCGTGAGGTGCAGCCGTGGGATATCGGTATCAATCCTTTTTCCTATTAAGGCGTATATATGTTCACCTGCGTTTTTTGGCATTTCTCGCCAGCTAAGCTCTATGGCTCATTATTTTTGTAATTTAGTTGATCCAGACCAAAGAAGAGCTTTTTTCCTAGCTCGTATGAATGCCTTTCCATCGAAGGTCTTACTAGGTACATTTAGTCACATTCCGTTTCAGGAGAGACTCTGCCCCTGTGGTTCAGGATCTCCAGATTCGCTTATGCATATTATATTGGAATGCCGCCTGGGTGAGGGCCCTCATAACGACTGTCTATTAGATCTGTTTGATACCGAAATAGTCAGTAATGAAAGTCAAATGTTACTTGCTCTATTGTCTGATGCTAAGCCTGAAACAACTAATTCGGTTGCAAAAAATTTTGGTAACCTTATTGAGATGGGGATCCATGAAGCCCGTTTAGTTGCTGTTGTGATTGTGGCTTTATCTAGTGAATGGTCAATGATTATGACTATTATTGTTTGTTGTATTGTATCAATGTCCCGCTGGATAGGCAGTTTATTTTAACCTTTTGCTTAATTCCAATAATGTGGTATATTTTATATATTTCATATTTATTTGTATTTTATATATTCTGTATATTTCTGAGCCTGATAAGGGCCCTGGTTTGTTCATCTTGGGTTGATGTGATTTGATTTTGATTGTGAGAATCCGTATGAGATTTTTTTGAACTATGCCGATTAAAAGTTAATGATAACGATGATGATGATATCAGTATCATGGCCCAGATCTCGCCAGGTGAGGAATTGTTTGAGGAAGAGCCATACCAGGAAGAACCAGTCTCCCCTGAACCTCAGTCAGCCAAGAGTCCATGTCAAGGCAAACCCCAGCAGGAAGGACCATACACCAGCCCTGCTGAGGATTCTAGATGGTTGCAGAACCAATTCATTTCGCTGACCCAGCTCCAGCTGGAATGCCACAGACCCAAGACCCTCCCAGCTCAACTAAAGTAGTTCAACTTCTCAGACAACAGGGTAGAGTGGAACTCCAGGCTAAAAGATGCAGTGCCCATTTAAAAGCATTAAGGAGACATCTGGAGAGCTGTGAGTCATCAGAGGGTGAGGGCTAAGTAAGTGAAAAGCAGCTTAAAATCTTGCCAAAGTCAAACCAGCATTGTGAAAGCAACTCTGCAAAATGGCCTTCGACTTTTGCTGCTGACATCTCCCTGACACAACTCCACAGAATTCTGACCCTTTGGACCAAATTACTGACCTTGCTCCTGCATGCCGACTGTTGCTGATGACGCTTCCCTGACACCACTCCATGGAATTCTGACCCTTTGGACCAGACTACTTTCCTTGCTCCTATGTGCTGACTTTAATTCCTGTTCCCTGCTCCTGGAAAAGCTCAAGCCAGACTCCTGGTCCACTCGTGGTTCATTTGGAAGTAGCGACAGTGTATCCGCTAACGTGATCTATACTCCTGCTATACGCAAGGCCCTTAGGTGCACATTGTGGAGCACTGCTACCTCCCACATCTCTGCAAATGGTGGGAGACCCCGAGACCCCCTGCTTGTTTATGTAATACACCACTAATGTATTGTCCGATTGGATGAGGACAAGGCAATTTAGAAGCATATCTGCAAAACGTACTCCACGAAGTTCCAAAACATTAATATGCAGACCATTCAAACCATTTACCACCCAATATTCAACATGTGGGGGTTCCCAGAGGTGGACCTTTTTGCCAACAGACACAACAGGAAAGCAGACCTTTTCTGTTCCTTGGTAGGGCACAATAGATGGCTCCAATTCTTTCTATTGGGGGGATGGGGCAACCCCTTCCAGACCCCATAACTCCAGACCCCCTAACCCAATCTTCACCAAACCTGGGGGTTCTTGCAAGGAGAGTCCCTTCAAGCTACCCTGAAAATTTGGGACCTCTGCCTCAAAAGATGCTCCCCCCAGAGCTGCGTAAATGTGTTTACATGCCAAATTATTCAGGAATCCCTAGGGTTTCATCATGTCCTATAAGGTAGCTCTGTATTTGAAATACTATCAAGTTTGAATAAAAGAATCTGATATGAAACAAGGACATACTGCTAAGTAAAGCTTCTAAATACACATTTCAGCAAGCTTCGATGTTTAACTCAATGTGCCAATTCAGCCTCATACTCGAGCCACGTTTGCTGCCCGTGGTGCGGGGGAAGCCGGCAGTGCGGAAAGAAGGCAGACAAAATGGTCGGCCGGCCGACACGTGCATTTGCGCGTGCTCGGGAGGCTCGTGCCGGCCTTTGTCTGCCTGGTGACAGCCCCCCCATTGGCCAGGACCTGTGGCATTGAGCCAATGGGGGCTTGTCCTCCCTAGGAAGTACAAAACAGGGAGGAGGTCCCGCCCACAGCTCACTCCGTCTTTCTCTTTTGAAGACGGAGGCGAGCGCGGACAAGCGAGAGAGAGAACTCGAACGAGCGGGCAAGCGAGAGAGAAAGTAAAAGTAAAGGAGCGGACAAGCACAGAGAGATAGGGAGCACTGAGAGAGGGGCAGCGAGCGAATCGCGATAAGGGGTCGGATCAGCTGGGCAGCTTAGGCAGCGGCGTCTCGAGTGGACAGGCGCCGCAAGTACCATTGCCTACGCCTGTCAGTTGGAGGAGTCGAGCAGGCCCGCATATCAATCCCCCCCCTTACATATACCGCTCCTGTTGGAGGCGGCATTTCTTACATCGCTCCTCCTGTTGGCGGGGATATGTTGACGGCCTCTAGGCTTAGTGGGTCAGCTTCGTTAGAGACTAAGATTTGCCTGCAAATACCGCAGGTCTCACTCTGCCATGAGATATATACTGAACAGCAGCAAGAGGGGCATTACTGAGAGGCAGCAAGCGGGGAATGGCCATGCCTCCAAAATGTAAGAGTAGCCCTAAGAGCGGGGATTTGATGAGAGGCAGTGGCTCAGTTTGTAGAGCATCTGCTTAGCGTGCAGAACGTCCCAGGTTCAATCCCTGGCATATCCAAATAAAGGGACTAGACAAGTAGGGATGTGAATGACCTCTGCCTGAGACCTTGAGCGCCGCTGTTGGTCTGAGTAAACAGTACCATCTGTGATGGACCAAGGGTCTGCTTCAGTATAAGGCAGCTTTATGTGTTCACATGTTGTTATATTTCACCCCTAATACCAGTTGAGGGCCGTGGCGGCCAGGCAGCTCTGGACCAGCCTGGCTCCCGCCGGTTGCACTAGGTCCACCAGGCCAGGCACCGCCTGCAATGCTGTTAGCCATCGCACAGCACCCAGGAGTGTTGTAGGGCGTGGGGCAAATGCTGACATTGTTATAACCAGAGTGGGCCAATCAGCCCACTTAGGTGGGAGGTCTCAAATGTCCTCACCCACGGCCACAGCTTCTGCCAGTGGATACAGGGACAGGCTGCGCGCCACCATCAGCCCTAGTGGCTCGGGAACATCTATAGGCTGGCCGGCCACCCCCAGCTCATCATATTCAAAAAAAAAAAAAGAGGGAAAAACAAGGGTGGCCAGAGGGATGACGGCAGCCCATTCTGCTTCTTCGACCTCTGATAGTGAGACATCTTCCTCTAGCTATTCTTCTCAGGGCCAAGGGGATGAATACTGGCTGGCAGCAGCCTCGGTCCCAAGCCTATCAGCAGGGCCCTCAGGCGCAGGTGTCGCCAGGCAAAAAATCTGCGAGACAGGGGTGGTCAGGGATGTGCGGGAACCCACACAACTCTCAATGGGTGCTATACAGACGTACTTGGGCTTAGCAAACCTGACGTGTTGGGGGGCGTATGTCCAGGACTTCATCCAGGGATAAGAAGAAAGATAAGATGAGGGCAGTTGACTGGGCATTCGACAAATGGGTTGTCCAGTTATAACATATTGGTAGGAGTGGTTGCCTTGGCCTACCCCGAGCGTAGGTGGCACCTTCTCAACCATTTGGGCAACATTCTAAGAGTCAGAGCTTTGGCTGGCA
This sequence comes from Euleptes europaea, assembly GCF_029931775.1. Classification (NCBI taxonomy): domain Eukaryota; kingdom Metazoa; phylum Chordata; class Lepidosauria; order Squamata; family Sphaerodactylidae; genus Euleptes; species Euleptes europaea. Next base: position 51,833,944 of record NC_079315.1, on the reverse strand, counting down.
ACTCAGCCGCCATCGACTATGATGAGGCTTTTAGAAAATGGGCCTCTCAGACCGAGAGAACCTGCTAGGACCTCATCAACGACAACCTCTGGCTTGGGAAGGGGGCCACCACATATAAAAAGGGAGGACAGAGGTCGTTAGGCCCACATGGGCCAATAAACCCCGTAGAGACGTCAATTGACGTATATGCTGGGACATGCTGGGACTTCGGCCTTGGCAAAATGCCAACGTAAGGCATGGAGATTTGATCAATGCTGTGATTTCTGCTTCGTCCCCCATCCACGCACTTCTTGCCCACGTGGCTGTTAGAGTCAGCCCCCTCCCCTGGGGGGGCAGGTCAGGCTCTTCCGACAGCAAAAGAGAGCAGCCATTCATCCAACACCAATGCAACCAATACAAGTAGGGGCGGTGTTGGGGGGGGTTGACCTGCACACCTATGAAGTGGAATGCCTTAGGACCACTACAGATCTAATATCACAACAAAGCAACAGCACCATATCTAATGTATGGCTTTATGGCCGGTTTCCGTCCCCCCCTTTTTAAATGCTCGGGTCCCCATGGGGGGGTATAGTGCGGGTCAGCAGCCACGTGGCCCAGAGGGCGAAATGTGATGTGCAGTCCGCCTTCAGCTACTTCCGTACACTCGGACAATTTTGCTTGATCTGTTTTTTACAGTTTCAAGGTTTCTCATACGTGGCACAGCGATGCTGATGGGATGCTCAGGGGCATGCGCTGTGTTTGAGGCGTTCAGCACATTCTTAGAATGGGCAATATGCCACCGGACTGGGGTCCCATCGTCACTCGTTACTTGGTTGACTTTCTGTTTATAGGGCCGCAGTCTGTTATAGTCCACTCGAATTCACCAGCCGGGTCTTGGCCCCGGGCGGGGCGTTTAGTGCCCGGTTAAACAGGGCCACTCGAGGGTTTAAGCACTACAACATCGCATTAGAGGGTCCAAAAAGAATCAAGGAAGACATTAAAAATTGGTTACAGTTCCTTGAGAAATACAATGGTATCTCCCTTTGGCAGCACAGTTTCCAGGCTGGCCGAGACATGCAAGTACAATCCGATGCTGCCGGCAGCATCCAATTCGGAATTTATTTCAACGGGCAGTGGTGCACCCAGCGTTTGCCCTACCATTGGCTGGGGTTAGTCATTAGCTGGTGACTTGACTTTTTAGAGCTATTCGCACTGGTAGACATTTCTGTTTGGGCGGAACGTTTCCAGAATAAAAGGGTCCAGTTCTAGTGTGGCAACCAGGCCGCGGTCAGGGGCGTTACCAGACAAACATCAAAGTCTGAATGAGTAATGCCCTGGTGCGGCACTTGGTTTTAGAATGTTTGTCATTTAACATCGCTTTTATAGCACAACATGTACCTGGCTCAGACAACTGCTTAGCCGATGCGTTGCCTCATTTTCATTGAAAAATTCCAGCGCCTGGCACCAGAGACAGACCTGCTTCCGCTACCCTGCCTGTAAGAGTCATGGGCTCTTGGGGACACATTATTTTGAATGGCATACAGAGCTCGATTTCCCCTGCCACGGTTCGGGCTTATGAGTGAGCCGCAGCTCAAGGCCAGGGTTTTCATCAACGTGTGCGGGGGATCCTGCACATGGTCAATCACAGAAACAATGCTGGCCGAGATGAATTCCTGTCTCCCGATGGCATGCAGGTCACCTTACGAGGCCAAATTGTTTGAGGCAGCATTATCCATTGCCTTGTTTGGGGCGATCAGCGTCGGAGAATTTGTAGCCCAATCTCGGCATAAGGGGTCGGGAAGGGCACTTAGACTGGGGGACGCACGCATTTTCTCTACGGCATTAACCCTGGTGTCAAGAAGGTCCAAAACGGATCAGGGTGAAAAAGGGCCATTGTTTCAGCTACACGCCACAAGCAAAAGGGGACGTGCCCGTGCAGGGCATTGCGGCAGGTTTTTAAAAGTCCTCCCAAGAGGCGATGGGTTTTTGTTTATACAGGCTGACCGCACGCCATTGACGAGACTCAGTTCATCAGTGTGTTCCAAAACACGATCAGCTGGATGGGGTTTCCTGCATCGGAATATGGGGGACACTCCTTTTGCATTGCAGAGGCCATGCTAGCAGCCGGTGCTGGCCTGCCAACTGAACAGTTACAGGCCATTGGTCGCTGGCGTTCATTGGCGTACAAGAATTACGTCTGGCCTGACCGGGTTCTTCTTTAATTGTGCTTATGAGTTTCAGGACACTGTCGGACGGTGTATCGTGGGTCACAGCATCATCGTTTTGGTCTGGTCGATGGCTGGATGGGGACAACATTTGGGCTTGGAGTGTGCCGTATGGTTATATTGGCTGAGCCAACGGGACATGCAATGTTTTTTCCATTAATTGTGCTTATGAGTTCCAGGTCATTGTCGAAAGGTGTGGATCGTGGGCCCCAGCATTGTTTTTGGAACGGACGGTATGCCACGGCGGCTGGTTGGGGTCAGCATTTAGGCCTGGAGTGTGCTGTCCGGATATATTGGTGGGGCCAACGGGGCATGCGCTGGTTTTCCGTTAAGTGTGCTTATGGGTTTCAGGATATTGTCAAACGGTGTGGATCGTGGGCCACATCATCATTTTTGGTCTGGTCGATGGCTGGATGGTGACGACATTTGGGCATGTAGTGTGCCGTTCAGATACATGGGCTGGGCTAACGGGGCATGCGCTGGTTTTCCGTTAAGTGTGCTTATGTGTTCCAGGTTATTGTCGAACGGTGTGGATCGTGGCCAGAGCATCGCTTTTGGAACGGACGGTATGCCACGGCGGCTGGTTGGGGACAGCATTTGGGCCTGGAGCGTGCAGTCCGGAATTAGTGGCTGGGACAATGAGGCATGCGGGGCATTCGTTAATGCCAGTGATGTTACAGCTGGTAAAAGAGCATGGGGCTCCTCACGCTTTGGTTCGCCAGTTGGGGGAGAACGACCTTTGCAGCACATGAGGCAAAGGCCTGGTAAAGGAAGCTTGCTGGGACTTTGTCGGCGGCATGCCCGGGCATGGTAATCTGCTGGTCAGTTTTCCTTGAAAGGAGGTCTTGGAGAGGTGCCCGCAATGACAAGCGAATAGATGTGGCAAGGAGGAAGGTCACCAACGCAATTGGCGGAACGGTAATACATCAATGGGACATTTTCTTCCGCAGGGCAGAATTATACTGTTGTGTCAGTGTGCACCTCTCCAGCTGGGGCATGGATTTATGGCTACAGAACATTTGAAGGGGCCTGAGGAATTGGCTTCAGCTGTGAGATGTGGCAGAAGCTGCACAGGTCCGTGAGTAAAGGGGGCCCAATGCAGCTTTTTGGCAGATAGACATGGTGATGTGTCAGTTTGGAGGGAAAAACGGCCGGTGGGGTCGCTTTTCTAACTCTGGGAATCCCAATGTCAGAGGCTGCCTGACAACAGATTCAGACTCTGACGGAGACCAGATCCAGGGACAGAGTCCTCCTTCCCCACCCACGCTGACAGAGAAAACAGCTGATGACGATGTATTGCCAAGACATACCTTAAAGTCACCAGCTACAGAGCAGCCTAAAGAAGACCAGACGCCGGCCGACCCAGGAACATCAAGGAAGCTGCCCAGGGAGTCGGGAGACCATGAGGAACAGATGTCTCCTGGGACTCGTCGACGGAAAATGGGCCGGGTCCTGGCAGAACAACGCCGGCGTTCAGCCAGGTTGGAACAACAAAGAAGGAACCGAGACAGCCATGAAGATAGTGAGTGAGTCTTTACAGAAGCTGCCTCCCCCAGACAGCTGCAAGTATTTAGGAAGGCTGAGCCAGCAGAATCTGTGGAAGCAACGCATGGCGAACCTGCGGCAATCCACTCTGGCTGACGCTGTATCGACTCGGACTGCTTTCTTGACCCTGAATTCTTCTGGACTCCCTGCCTGACCTTGGACCGGCCCGACCTTGACTCTGCCTTTCGTTCTGACGGATTGCCTTTCACCCTGACTGACCTTGGACTGTTACTGGACTGCGTGATTACTCCCATTCCCAATTAATACAGCTGCCAGCTGTAGAAGCCTCGGCTTCAGAAACCCCAGCCTGTGCCCCGCCTGCTGCAGGCCTCTTCAGAGCACCGTGCTGCTACAGGAGCACCCCGCCCTAGTGGGCCAGCACACCCAATATGGGGTTTTGGGAGAGGCTTCTAGGACATGCCCTGGCTGTAGGGTAGGCTGTCTGCCTCTTCCCAAGAGGCGGGGGTAGACACCCAGTGGCGTTCGTCCTGGTGTCCACCTGGCACTGCCGTCCCGGTTGCTCACAGCAGGACCGCTGTGGGCCAGTTGGCATACATGTCCGCATTGGGGTCGGCCTGGGTACCTGACACATCGTACATGCCGCGCCACGGGGGTCGCAGCTGTTGCCAATTCCAAGCTGTTGCCATATTCCAATCATCATTCAAATCTTTCCAATTAACTATTAAGAAAGTGATGTTTAATAAATTAATGTTGTAATAAAATGGTTAATTAAGAAAGTGTCTTATAACTTTGTCAGCGCATCGGCATTCCCTCCCACTTAGCCCTGGGTCAGCAAAAGCAGTTCCCAACAGTACAGTGAGAGTTGTACATGTCTACATTCAAAGAGATGGGGTGTTTTTATCTAGGATTGCCAGCCTCTGGGGAGGCCTGGACTTCTCTCCAAACTAGAGATCAGTTCACCTGAAGAAATGGCAGCTTCACAGGGCACACTCTATGATATAGCAATGATTATTTCCAAATTCCCACCTCCACAGGCACCACCCCCTGAACTTCCAGGAATTTCCAAGATAGAGTTGGCAACCCTGTCTCAATGAAAATAAAAAAAAAAACCTTGTTAAATATTCTACACAGTGGAACTTGCAAACTAAGCTTTTCAAATGAACTCAGATTTAGGAATGATTGGCCTGCAGAATACCATATAAGAGTCTTGAAAACTGCTTAAATTAGACAAACCCTCCCTTGCCACCTCAATTAACTCAAGCAACAGTGTTTAAACAGCAATACAGAATATTGGGCACCAGGAAGAACAATGCACTGTGTACCTATTCTGAAGTTACTACATTGGTTAGCGATCATTTATCGGGTTCAATTCAAGCTGCTAATTATTATCTACAAAGCGCATAATGGCTTTGGACCCAAAAAAAAACCTGAAGGATCGCCTCTCCTGCTATGTTCCACTGTGACAGTTTTATATATCTGAACAAAGCATTCTGAAGGTGTCATCATACAAATCAGTAAAATTGGCAACTGCCCATTCTTGAGTATTCTCTGTGGTGAATGCTCCTAAACTGTATTGCACAGAATGTGCAAAACAGAACATTCAGGAGAGCATTTTTATGAAGGGATTAGAACTATATCAAAATGAAATAGTCTAGGAGGGGTCTTTATAATGGAATAGGATTGCAGTCCACTGCAATTATTCTAGGTATTATCTTGCTTTTACTGGATTGTCCTCCATGTTTGTAATTCCACTTACTATATTGTTTATAGTATAGTTTGCCTTAGGAAGTTTGTTGTTCATACTGTCTTTTAATTCCACAGTATAGTACTGTTCAATGGATATCTTAAGCTGCAGGAGAACAGGTGGGCGATAAATAAAGTATATAAAATAAAAATAAATGACTCAGGACTGAATGGACTGTGAATGATAAAACACTGTTGACTATTTTGTTAGGGCTTGGTGGGCTAGAGCCAAATTCCAGAGTGAAAACTGTCTGAGTCTGTCATAGTAAAACCTATTCTGTGGGACCATAAAACTAACAAATTTATTATTGAAGATATTTTTAGTCCTCAGGAAGAAGCACATTTGATAACATAAACTGATCCCATCACTATTGCACTATTACATACAAAATCCAAAACAGAGGTGCAAAAATTATCTATATATTGCAACTGAAACATTTTTCCTTATGTTAAAATCTGGGTAAATGTAGTTTTAAATTTGACAGGGCTACCAGGTGGCAGGATAAAATTTCTTTGTGGAGTGCTTCATCTTACAGACTGCCAGTTGCCCTGGCGAAGAATATCACAATTCTACATAGTATAAAAATAAAGTATAGCTCAAACTGAAGTAAACTTTCCAGAGGTGTCACTGTTAAGGGAAAACATAACACAAGAGAAAATTGCAATGGCCATTGTGGAAGGTCCTGGTAAACATACACACATTGTAACTAAAAGCTGTGGAAAAACTAGTGAGTTGGATCCTGTGGAAAAACTAGTGAGTTGGTTACAAGTGCATAGTACACATGGAAGCAGATACTCACTGCCTTCCAATTTCCCCAGAAGCGATTTCTGTCCCCAAAAAGGCATTGCCATAGTATGGGAGACCCTCAGGGACAAACAGCCAATCTGTACAAGGATTGACAAAGAGAACGGGGGAATAGCAAAACTGCCCAAGAGGTTGGGTTGCCAGGCCAAGCCTGGGAAGTGGCAGGAAGACTGGGGGAGGGGACATGGGGGTTATGTGGGGTTGCCAACCTCCAGGTGGTTAAAGAGCGAGTGTTGTTATTAAGCTAAGCAAAAAAGGGTTTTGATATAACAAGCACACAAGCCACAAATAATAAGAATTAGCAGTGTCTATGTCAATTTAAATTATATTATGTAAGCAACATACAACATCACAAGCCATGCATCAAAAAGCATATTACAGCATATGCTTAAATAATAAGGTACAAATGTCTCCACAACACATTTAGAACCAGTGTACAATGTAAGGTGAAACTCCCAAGTTGTACAATAAATCTAAGCCAGAAAGTATCAGCAAACAGTAGCGTGTCCCAAAAGAAAAAAGAGCTATACAGGGCACGCACAATGAAAACTTTGAAGTTGAATCAAATGGCGTACTTGCGTCTCAAAGTAGCGTGTCCCAAAAGAGAAAGCGCTGTGCAGGGCATCCTGCGGTCTGATGGATTATGATACCTGGGCCTTCTTTTTCACCACAATCTCAATTGGTCGCACCATTGGAAAGCAGCTATTACTGCAGCAAGAAGCCAATCCCAAGCGGTGACACGATTCCACTACCAAGAAGGACATCAGTTTATTTCTGCAGCTATTCAGATCTACTCATTGAAAGTTTCTAATCAATTATTATACGGTATCCCCGTTTGGATCCAGGCTCTTACCTTGAATGTTGACTGTAGTTTGGCTTCTTTCCTACAACGAACATTGGGTTTGCCCAATATGATTAATCTCTACACTCTTTGTAAAGAGCTTGGCCTCCATCTTCCGTCTACAAGAGCCTGGATCACCACCGTTAAGCTGTGGCTTCGTATTCACTTCTGTTTTGATCCTTCCACATTACTGCATGACATGCTAAGGGATTCCTACGTCTCCTCATGGTACCAATTCATTCGGCAGAAAATTAATTCCTTAGGAATTAGTTTAGACTCACTAAATAATTGTGGTGAGTCTCAAATTTTCTTCACCATCCGGCAAAGAATTAAGGACATTGAAAAACAGACCATAAATGCAGGTCCCGCTATGACATGTTTCCCCTGTTTTCACGGACTGACGACCTATATGCCCGGAGGTGCCCCCTACATACAAAATATCACCAACCCCCTCCATCGGCGGGCTTTTATGCTCACCAGATTTAACATCTTTTGTTCAGCAGTTCTCTCCGGGAGATTCCACAATATCCCGTTTAGAGACAGACTATGTAAATTCTGCCACCTCGAACCCGATTCCATAACTCACATCTTACTGCTTTGCCCTTTTTTCTCCAGTTTAAGAAATAATTTTATAGATCCAATCATCATGAATCTCCCTGGTCCAGCGAATAGGACTACCCAACTTTTACTAGAGGATAAGTCCCCCAACTCTACAGAAGCAGTTGCCGAATATTTGGCAAAAAAATTAGCTATTGATTTTAGTATTGACAAGTAATAGTTATGCCAATTGCTTGTGTTCTTTGGTGCTTATAGTGGAACTCTACTATTATATTGAACTTGAAAAGTATTGCACTATCTTAACACGCTCTTTTTTATGCCATTAAAGGTTTTTTATTTTTTTATGGATTATGAATGTTAATTTATGTTCTGAAGAAGGAAATAACCGAAACAAACATTACCGGTACTTGTCATATACCGTGTTTAAGGCTGCCGTGCATACGGCTGGAGATTACCGATCCTAGTTTGAGCAAATTACTGCCCTCTACATTTTTCAACCTTCGGGTTTGTTGTTTACAAAGGACGGTATTTACAATTTGTTTTCCACTTATTACCACCAAGCAGAATGTATTTCGCTTTGTCTACAAGCTATTTTTAAACGCAGGAGCGGCGTTTGATTAGCTTCAAAGTTCTCAGTGCGCATGCCCCGCACAGCGCTTTCTCTTTTGGGACACGCTACTTTGAGACGCAAGTACGGCGTTTGATTCAGCTTCAAAGTTTTCATTGCGCGTGCCCTGCATAGCTTTTTTCTTTTGGGACACGCTACTGTTTGCTGATACTTTCTGGCTTAGATTTATTGTACATCTTGGGACTTTCACCTTACATTGTACACTGGCACTAAATTGTGTTGTGGAGACATTTGTACCTTATTATTTAAACATATGCTGTAATATGCTTTTTGATGCATGGCTTGTGATGTTGTATGTTGCTTACATAATATAATTTAAATTGACATAGACACTGCTAATTCTTATTATTTGTGGCTTGCGTGCTTGTTATATCAAAACCCTTTTTTGCTTAACCTCCAGGTGGTGGCTGGAGACCTTCCATTATTACAACTGATCTTCAGGTGACAGAGATCAGTTCACCTGGAGAAAATGGCTGCTTTGGAAAGTAGACTCTATGGCATTATACCCCATTGAAGTTCTTCCCCTCCTCATACCCTGCCCTCCCCCCTAAATCTCCAGGTATTAATTTATGTATTTATTATTCAAATTTCTATTCTGCCCTCCCCAGCCAAGCCAGGCTCAAGGCAGGTAACAATAAAAGTGTAATATAACATAATGAAAATACATTAAAATAACAGAATATAATTAAAACCAAATCCAACAATACTACTTATAATATTAAAACAATAGATAGTGCTCAATTAGGAGCACACCAGCTGCTAAGTGCTCAGCAGTCAGACAGACAGACCCCCCTCTCCCAAAGCATAACCACACAAAGTTGGAAAAAGAGGTGGGGCAACCAGGAGCTCACAACTCTAGGGGTATGACATCAACGATGTCACTACATCACTTCCAGGTGCAACCCAGAAGTGACAAAGGGTAGCTTTAGGTATCACTAGAAACTCGATGATAAAACCACAGAGTTCCTGTGATTCCTGGAACTACTCTTTGTCACTTCTCGTTGGGTTTTTTTCCTCCCACCACTGCTCTGAGCAGTGGAGCAATGGAGCTTGCCAGCAGGAGGTCTCCTCCTATAGAGGAAGTCCTAGCAAGCCTACTAAGAGAGCTAGCATGACCTAGGCTGAGTCAGAATCCCTGCTCTGTCATGGAAGCCTCCTGGGAGACTGTGGGCCTGTCACAAGCTCTCAGCCTAACCTACCCTCACAAAGTTGTTGTTATGAGTACTAAGTGGATACTTAATGTAACATGCAGCTTTAAGTCCCCTAATTTTTTAAAAATAAGCAATGCAGAGGGAAATAGGTAAATTGCTCAGTCACCTTTGCATGTATGAATAATTTATCAACAAAATATATTACTATTTGTATGTATGCTGATCTAGTCTTGTGTGGATCAGAAATAAAATCACTGATATCAATACAGTTAAACTGATATACATCAAGAAATTAGGCTCAAAGGAAAGAAAGTATTTGAAATACTGGTGCTAGGTCTTTGAGTCAAATGCGTCTCTGATTATTTAACCAGCATAAAATATACATTTGCATTTATGTTAAAAGAGAACATAGTGTTCAAGGTAATTGATGCAGTAACCTATAAATGTCATGCTGTTTCCATGAAACACTTAATAACATCATCAATAAACATTTTAACACTGAACTTTGCCTTACAAATCTGAAAATGGAAATGACTGGTCAGAATAACTGCAATGTTTTCATTTTACTGTCTCCAGCATCAGAGTTGATTAAACAATTCCCCTTCACCAATCTCAATACAATTTACTGAGAAATAATAAAGCTCTGACTCATGGGTATTATTAGGAATGAGTTCCGTTCACTAAGTGATGTGTTGAGGTATTAAATATCCATCATAGCAGCTCATTCATTCATTTTATCAGCCTCAACTGCCACAGCAGTAAAACTGTAACAGCCCTCTAGACTTTGTACTGAATCAAAGTCTGTTCATGTGCCCATATGTAAAACAGGTTTAACAAAGCAAGGAAAACAGCAATGGTTTTCCATTTCAAGATATTTCAATAACACACAAAGCATTTATTTAATCAATGCAGGTATTGTGCATAAGCTTTATACTGCTACAGGAATAAATACTCAACCCAGGTTCTACAATCTTGACTTATATATTAAAAAAAATTACTTGAAGCACATTTGTTCAGTCTCAACTGACAGAGTAAGAGCCAATCTTGAGTAAATACTATCTAGGAAGTAGTCATTCAAAGAGAGTCCATTTTTGAGAATGTATCTAAAAAGTCTAGCACTTTAATTTGATAAGTGTTAACAGTAGGAGAACCGTACACAACAGAATCAAGGGATTCTTTATGGTGAGAGGTGGCTCTTGAAGCATGTATATGTATTCTAAAGACTAATGTCCAGAATATTGACTAGTATTGCTTTCTGAAAATACCATCACTCTTAGAGCCCATTCCTGGGGGGGGGGGGGGTGAACTGCAGTGGCCAGGACGGCAAGGCTGAGAAGCCCCCTCAGAGGCTTCCTGGCTGCCACGGAGGGGCAAAAAGCCTTTTTTCCAAAATAAAAACAGGGGGAAAGGCTTTTTTCCCCCATAGGGGAAAGTAGGCCCGCGCCACCTGGTGTGAAAGAGGTTTGGAAGCTGCCTAAAGGCAGCTCTGCTCCCTGGAATGTCCTGGGAATGCCTCCTGGGACACTGGTGTGGGGATTTGCACTGGGAGAGCAGAAGGCCTGAGCCCCGCACTGTGACGTGGCATCCCAGGGCCAGCGGGGATGCCTTCTGCAGTGGCATAAGTGCCCGTTATCCCCAGATAACCGGGCACTTATGCTGCCACAGTGACATCCTGGCTCCTAAGTCGACTCAGCCCCCAGCTTCAGGAATGCATAGAAAGACAATGAAAATGTATCCATTTTTCTACCCTACTTGTTTTTATACAAAATAAAAGCTACAGAGTAGGTACAGGTTAATTAAACCTGTGGCTGAAATGCATAAACAAAGCAAAATAGTTACAGACTTTTTAAAAACAACAACTGAAATATCTGTTCCTATAGATTAATTAACACACCCAGAACTCTAAAGATAAACAGGAAATTAATATAAAGAATTAATTAAGAGACAAAGAAATAGGAAGCAAACTATTATCACAATGCAATTAATTTAATCATCCTCCGCCATTCACCCATTTTGGCAAAATTTAGACCTGGTACAGACATCACACAAAACTATGGTTAATTAACTAACTATAGACTGTCAAAATGTGGGCCCCTCCACTAGATATAGTTAGATAGGTCCATCAAACCAGAACCTGAAACCATAGTCTGAAGTTGGTTTCTTGTCAACCACCATTTAACTATGGTTTCATGTGATATAGAAAGAAGTACAGACATTCTAGATTAATCCAGGCTTGTTTCCTAGTGCTACCCTCACTTTAATCAACATTTGAATACCAGCTGGATTGCTGTGGGGCAGTCAGGAGCAGACCAAAAGTGATGAAACCAGCATTTGTCAAGGAAACCAAAATGTGAATGGTCATCTGCAAACCAAATGCTGGATTCATAAGCTAACCATAGCTAGAATAAAATGTCTGAGCAGAGTGGCTACAATGAAAATTATATAATCAAGCAGATAATCTCTTCGTTTTCATTGATGCTGTGACATTTCTCAAGTATTGCCATTTTCATCTGAGGCAGAAGAATTAAAGTTAATTATAAATCCTAACATATATATATATAGACTAATCAAAATTTAGCATTCTGAACACAGACTGATCTTACTAATGATACAGCCACTATTTTATCATATTCAGATCATCTCTCTGCCATTTTAATAGGTGTTACAATTGAATGCATATAAAGACATATGATATAAACCTTTCTTATTTCAAATGACTTTGGTCAGCTCTCATGTAAAGAATGGCAATTTGGCAAAAACTGCTAATCAGGGCATTCTAGTGCCATAAAGGTAGGATAGGTAACTGCCAATTTTATGGCAACACTTGTTAGTTTTTTAAAAGTATACCTTTTACAGCACCATTTTTCTGTGCTTGTACCCATTACAATCTAAATAAAATTAATAGTCCGCTAAATGTACACTCACATGAGCAGTTAGAAAGTCAACTGCTATACTTTCTACTTAGACCTTTTACAACTGTAAAATATAAACAAACAATATACTTCAGATATTAAAATCATTTTTTTGCACATTATAATGTTCAATGAGCTGCCTTTCATTCTGACTGACAATTATTTTTCCAAATAATTCTATCACTTACTGGAAACTTGAACTGGATTCAAGATTTTGTATTAATTTAATTAATTTATGCATTTATCTTAACAGAAACAAGTTCTCCCTCCCTCTCACTGATCAGGTAGCATTCCTGACAACATCTTCCCTCTGATTACGTATTTTGATACCAGGGTTGCCAGGTTCCCCCTGGCCACCGGCAGGGAATGGGGTGGGTGGGTAGGGTTGCCAGATCCAGGCTGCAAACTCCTGGAGATTTGGGGATGGAGCCTGAGGACAGGGACCTCAGTCCATAGAGCCCAAGCCTACAATGCCATAGAGCCCAGCCCTCCAAAGCCCCCATTTTCTCCAGGGGAACTGATCTCTGTAGTCTGGAGCTGAGGTGTAATTCTCCAGGTCCCACCTGGAGACTGGCTTCCCTATTTGATACAAGGCTGTGTAGTTTGATATAGCCTCTAATGGCAGAAAATATATCCCATGGTCAGTGTGTTTAAATACAGAAATACAGCTAGGCTGGCATAGTGCAACAGCATCTGTTCCAGAGCTTATTAGCTTTCTCCTCCCACAAACAATGACACTACAAGCCATCATTTCTACAGAGTGCTTTCTGGCTATCTTACAGCTATCAGTTTCACATTCCATTTGGTCATGCAAATAGATATGTTGCTTCCCAGTATTGCCTAAAGGCAGAGGATATTGTGATGCTTGAGCCAAACAATCTAGAAATTAATACAACATTATTGATTTCTACAAGTAATACTGCTTGAGAAAAAAATCTGTTATATTTACTTTGGAACTTTTTGTAATGTTAGACTAAAAGTATCAAACTGCATTTCTGAAAACACACAAAACGTATTTCAGGTACTTCTAACTTCTAATGCTCACTAGGTGAACTTGGGCCATTTACTCTCATCCTGACATACCACACATGGATACTGTTGGAAGGATAAAATGGAGGAGGAGCCATCCTGGGTCTCGTATTGGGGAGAAAAGTGGGCTATAAATACATAAATAAATATCACATAAATAAATACAAATGCCTCATACCTATGCAGGTGACCTTAACACTTAGGAGATGTTGACTAATACATCCCCTGTATCCCAACCTGGCTATCTCCATCCTCAGAACCACACAGACATACAGAACAAGTGTATGTGAGCATATACTGTATATTCTCTTATATCTGCTCATATTTAACCTTATATATTCTCTTATATCTGCTCATATTAATCACTGCTCATATGCAGTGACCAGAACAGCCATCGATCTCTCTATACCTCATCCTGCACTTTGACTGTTGTCCTAGATAGGGTTGCCAGGTCCATCATGACCGCTAGAGGGAGAGGGGGGAGGGTTGCTAGATTCAGGTTGGGAAATTCCTGGAGATATGGGGATGGAGCCTGGGGAGGACAGGGACCTCCGCGGGATACAAAGCCATACAGTCCACCCTCCAAAGCATCCATTTTCTCCAGGGGAACTGATCTCTGTAGTCTGGAGACGAGCTGTAATTCCGGGAGATCCCAGGTCCCATCTGGAGGCTGGAATCCCTAGTTCTAGGGGATTTACACATGGCTGTGTTTGCTTTTGTTTGTCCCTATTCTGTCTCACACCTTCTTATCCCGCGTTCAAAAAATTGAACACATGGGACAGGACAGGAACAAACAAACGCCCAAAGAAGGGGAAGCAGCAGCAGCTGCTCCTTCCCCTCCCGTACCCGTAATTCCCACCCCGGCTCCTGCGCCCTCCCCTTCAGCACTAGCCGGCCCACCTCAGAGCAGCCTGCAGCTCTACCATCAGAGGTGAAGCAACAGCGGCTGCTCCTTCTGGCACCAAGGCCACGCACTTCCAGCCACCGCATACCTCCACCCGGCAAACCCTGTCAGTAAACCAGAATACAATGGGACACTACTTTCAATCTTCTCATGCAAAGCATTAGGGAAAGTTGGATGGCACTACAGAAGCTGCTTGTCTTCTTCCTAAGCCTGCTAAAACATCTTTCCCTCCTCTGAGTCCTCTGTGAATTACTGAAGGGCGGGATCAATCTTTGTCTTCCACAACGGAGAACCCTTCCCCTCAAATGTCTATGTGATATGCTGAAAACTTTGTGCCAGGTATCCAAGAGGGCAGATGAACAATAGGATGAAGGAATTGGCATGGACACAGAACAGATAGTGTATCTCACAGGTTAATGGGGTTTATTGAGAGTGTCTTATCTGGGGTTCCCAAAATTCTGCAGCCAGCAATATATGTAGAAAGAACTGCACTGACATGCATGAAGTAGTATAGTGACATCCTTAGTAATAACAATATTTCATGATCCTAGGCCTAAGGCTGAAGAAGAAGCAACCTGTAGGCTTAGGGAAGCCTCTCTTCCACAAAGGCCTGTGTAAATTTTGAAATAGGCCTACATTTCCAAGGCACCTTCCATGATTGGACTGGGGGGAAATCGAGGGAAAACAGACACCAATCCCTGTGAAGGAGGCAGAGTTCTAACAGAGAGCATATAAGGCCCTCCCCAGAGAAGGAGGGTTTTCATTCCCCGGCACTGATGCTGCTGTTGGAGGGAGCTGCTCCCTCACCCATAATGGGATAAGTCTGGCCTACCAAGATCAGGTAGTGAAATACAGTAGGAACTAAACAAGGCAGTCACATCAGGGAGCTTTCTTGTTTTCTGGCTGGCTTCTTCTTTTGTGAGTTGGATCCTGTGTAGCTCTGGTGTCCCTGTGTTAATTCTCCAGCATTTTTGTAACTTTTCTCCTGTTTACTTGTTATGTTTGTTTAATAACTCTTTCTTTTTTATGCTGCCTGGGTTCTTCACACCTAAAATTCAGCCATATATCAGGGCATGCCCTGACTAAAGAGGGGTTGCCTAGGGGCAGGGAGGGTGCTCTAGACCCTCTCTAGTAAAGCCCTAGACCCAGAGTGGTGGCAGTTTCATTAAGGCTCCTGCCTTTTCCATGCCTGAAGGGGGCAGGAGGAAAGAAGTGGGTGTGTGTGGGGGGAGAGAGAGAGAGGTCCCTGGAATGGATATCCCATGTGTGGCAAACCTGCGTGGCCATCCCTATTCTGTGACATGGGCCTTTTATACATGGTCTGTTTCCACTGGATCTGCTGCTCTCTAACTGCACAGTATTTGCAGTCGAAATCTCAAAACACTATGAACAGGGGCTTTTTGCCGCGAAGAAATTCCAGGAGTACCTTGTGATCAATTATGCATTCCCAGCAAAAATGTGAGGCTTCTCAATCATGTGTGAGTCCTTTCCCCCTGAAAACACTGCTTTGTAATTGGCTGTAGTGTTGGTTCTTGTAGGTTATCCGGGCTGTGTGACTGTGGTCTTGGTATTTTCTTTCCTGACGTTTCGCCAGCAGCTGTGGCAGGCATCTTCAGAGGAGTAACACTGAAGGACAGTGTCTCTCAGTGTCAAGTGTGTAGGAAGAGTAATATATAGTCAGAAAGGGGTTGGGTTTGAGCTGAATCATTGTCCTGCAAAAAGTATCAAAGGTAATGTGCTAATCATTGTCCTGTAAGTATCAAGATAATGTGCTAATGAGGGTGTGGTATGTTAATATGGAACCATTGTATCCTGAAGTGATTTGTTAATGTGTGAAATCCAAAGCTAATCTGCATGGCTATTGTGGACTGTAGTCTTTTTTAGTATGGAGGTTTTCAGGACAGGAAGCAGAGCCTTATTCATTCTTAATCTCTCTTCTTTTCTGTTAAAGTTGTGCTGATGTTTATGAATTTCAATGGCTTCTCTGTGTAATTTGACAAAATAGTTGGTAGAATTGTCCAGTCTTTCAGTGTCTTGGAATAAGACCCTGTGTCCTGTTTGTGTCAGTCCATGTTCAGCCACTACTGATTTCTCAGGTTGGCCAAGTCTGCAGTATCTTTCATGTTCTTTTATCCTTGTTTGTATGCTGCGTTTTGTGGTCCCGATGTAAACTTGTCCACAACTGCAAGGTATACGGTATACTCCTGCAGAGGTGAGGGGGTCTCTTTTGTCTTTTGCTGATCGTAGCATCTGTTGTATTTTCTTGGTGGGTTTAAACACTGTTTGTAGGTTATGTTTTTTCAAAAGTTTCTCCATCCTATCAGTGACTCCTTTAATAAATGGCAAGAATACCTTTCCTATGGGAGACTGTTTTTCCTGAGTTTTCTGATTTTTGTTTGGTTTAATGGCCCCTTCTGATTTCATTTCAGGAATAGCCGTTTGCTAGCAGTGCGTGATTTAGATGATTAATTTCTTCCTTGAGAAAATATGGTTCACAGATCCGTCTTGCACGGTCCATTAATGTTTTGATTATTCCTCTTTTCTGTCGGGGGTGGTGGTTGGAGTTTTTGTGTAAGTAGCGATCTGTGTGAGTTGGTTTCCGATAGACCTTGTGACCTAACTGAAAGTTTGTTTTACGGATGACAAGGGTATCAAGAAATGGGAGTTTACCCTCAATTTCCTTTTCCATGGTAAACTGAATGTTTGGATGGATAATATTAAGATGGTTTAGAAAGTCCATTAATTTTTCTTCACCATGGCTCCAAATAGTAAAGGTATCATCTACGAACCTGAACCAGACTGTAGGTTTGTAAGGTGCCGATTCTAATGCTGTCTTTTCAAAATATTCCATGTAAAAGTTTGCTATTACTGGACTGAGTGGACTTCCCATAGCTACTCCATCGATCTGTTCCGAAAATTCTTTATCCCATAGGAAATAACTTGTTGTCAAACAATG
This sequence comes from Euleptes europaea, assembly GCF_029931775.1. Lineage (NCBI taxonomy): Eukaryota > Metazoa > Chordata > Lepidosauria > Squamata > Sphaerodactylidae > Euleptes > Euleptes europaea. The sequence continues at coordinate 51,816,707 of NC_079315.1, read as the reverse complement.
GTGAAATAAGGCTGTTATATCTTCTGGAAAAATCTGGTTAATCAGTGAGATTGTGTCTTTTACTGGAACCTTGGTAAAGAGGGATACAACATCAAAACTGACTAATATATCCTGTGGACTGAGTCTCAATGGACTGATTTTGTTGATGAAATGAGTTGAATCTTTGATGTAAGAAGTGGTTTTTCCAATGTGGTCCTGTAGGAGGGTAGTCAAATATCTAGCTCATTCATATGTTGGGGAACCAATGGCGCTCACGATGGGTCAGAGTGGGACGGAATCCTTATGAATTTTAGGTAATCCATATAATCGCAGTGGTTGTGCTTCTTTCTTGCATTGTTTTCTGTGTATGTCCAGATGAAGAGTGGAATTCATGATCAGTATGCTAGTTTTCCTGGTAATTTTGCAAGTTGGATCTCGTTTTAGTTTTTTTTATGTGGCAGGGTCCAGAAGTTCCTCAATCTTCTTTTTGTATTCTTCTGTTTTCATGATCACTGTGGCATTGCCTTTGTCAGCTGATAGAATAATGATTTCTGGATCTGCATTGAGGGTCTTGATGGTGTTTCTCTCCTTGAGTGTTATATTGCTAGCAGGGGGCTTTGCTTTTCGTAGAATTCTTGCTCTCTCTCCTCTTATTTCCTCAGCATCTTCTTCAGGTAGATTACGAATGGCAGCTTCTACATTTGCAATGATGTCTTCCACCGGAATTTGGGTGGGAGTGACTGCAAAATTTCCTCCCTTAGCTAAGATGGAAGTTTCTTCAGGTGAGAGTTGTCGGTCTGTCAGATTGAAGATAATCCGTTTGTTGTCAAGTTTTGGACTGGTCTGTCTTCTTTCCTGTAATTTGTTAAACTTTTGCTTCTGTCTGGAAGTATGGCTGGTTAACCCCTGTTCCATTTTTCTGTAGGTGAGATTATCAATCTTGTCCCAATCATGGCTTCTCATTTTGTGGCTAGTATTGGTATGTAAGGAAAACAACTCCTTGTCTGTGGCAGCAAGTTCTCTGCGGGTAGTGTGAATTCTCTCTCGTAAGAGAGCCCGTTCTAGATGGTCATAAATGCGATTAGCTTGTGAAGTTTTAAAGATTCTTTTAGTTATGAGAAAAGATGGAATGGTTCCTGTGTCTTTGCATCGCAGTAGAAAAGTTAAAGAACAAAGTAGATGTGTAGTTAAAGAACAAAGTAGATGGCTGTAGTGTATTTTTTTGAAATACGTCACAAGTCCCTTCCAGCCCCACAGTGGGATTCTTTCACTTGATCTGAACAGGGTGGCCATTTTACAGCCAAAGCAGAGAAGGGTCAGGACAACCCCCCCTCCAATTTGTTTCTGCGTAACTCAATGCAGGGGCCATAAGAACATAAAACTTACCATAAGTTCTAAGAGGAAGGATCAGAAAAAATTGGTCAGGACAAAAGTAAGATGGCAAGACGATCAGTGTGGTACTAGGGATCCAACTGTACATTATTCAGTGTAATCCTATGCAGAGTTACTCCAGTCTAAGCACACTGAAATCGAAGTCTTACAGTGCAATCCTAGGGAGAGTAACTCCAGTCTAAGCCCATTCACTTCAATGGGCTTAGACTGGAGTAACACTCGTTAGGATTGCACTGCCAGACTGCAGTAACTGTGTATAAGATTGCATCGTTAAGTCTATAAAACACTGTATACTTTCTTTGGGAACATTATCTCATCTTTTGCTAGTGACTTTATTTTTTAAAAAAATACATATTTTAAAAGGTTAGCATTTGCATAGTAATGTAGAGCTATGAAGTCATAGAAAGTACATACAAGCATACTTCGGAGATATTGCTGGTTTGGTTCCAGACCATTGCAATAAGGCGGTTATTGCAATAAAGTGAGTCATGTGACTTTTTTAGTTTCCCGGTGCATATAAAAGTTATGTTTACACTATACTGTAGTCTATTAAGGGTGCAATAGTATTATGTCTGCCCTGACCTGGATGGCCCAGGCTAGCCTGATCTCATCAGATCTCAGAAGCTAAGCAGGGTCAGCCCTGGTTAGTATTTGGATGGGAGACCACCAAGGAACACCAGGGTTGCTATGCAGAGGAAGGCACTGGCAAACCACCTCTGTTAGTCTCCTGCCATGAAAACCCCAAAAGGGGTCGCCACAAGTCGACTGCGACTTGAAGGCACTTCACACACACAGTATTTTGTCTAAAAAAAGTACTGTAATAAAAATGAAAAGGTTTGAAATATTGAGAGAATTACCAAAATGTGACACAGAGACATGAAGTGAGCACATGCTGTTGGGAAAATAGCACCGACAGACTTGCTTGAAAATGCAATATCTGTGAAGCGCAATAAAGCAAAGTGCAATAAGATGAGGTATGCCTGTACTTAAAACAATTGAAAGGCAATATGCTGTCAGGGTTTGTGAAGCTGTATTTCAAGTATGGCATAGCATTAGCTATCAAACAAAAATCTGTTCATAATCATACTATGAGTCCTTTGACAATTTATCCCTATGTCAGAAGACACAAGACTGTGGGGAAGGAGTCAAATCAGTACTTTAGTTACTAAAACATGCAATTCCAGAGTTATACCTGCCTACCAGTTCCTCTTTCCTATCTAGAAATTAATCCTCTAATAGAGTGGTACTCACTCTGTGGTTCATAGTCAGCCACATTTTCAATTGTATATGGGTAAAGTTGCAGCCGGCTTATGGTGACCCTATAGGATTTTCAAGACAAGAGACTCACACAGGTGTTTGCCATTGCCTTCCTTTGCATGCCATCAACCAAAAAAGCAACATTTAGTTCCAGCGGCAGCTGTTTCAAGGTAGGAACCATCCACCAACCACAAGCCCCACCAGGCAAGGGCCTAGCCCAATTTCCTGAAACATGTTATTTTCTGTTTCTGCTTTCCCTCCCAGGGCCCCACTTATTCCTGAGGCATTACTTGAAGTTACAGAAAAGCTGTTTCCATCCCATTCCATTCATGTGTCATCTGACAACTCTTCATAAATAATACAGCACATATCTACTTTTATAATTTGCAAAATAAATTATAAACCACCAGATAATTTTCAGCAAACACTGGTAATTATTAACATTAATTAAACCCCAGTCTCACACCCAGCCTTAGCATTTATCTGTTCGTTAAAAAGCAGAGGAGAAAGTCTTACAGTGTATTTCACACAGGATATTTTACCTACAGATTATCCCAGATCTTATCTGTTGTTGCAAAGTCTGTCTAAATCAAATCTTTTGGCTCATAAGGCCTTCCAACAGCAAACTTCTATGATACCCTATCTCAGACAAATCCTCTTAGACAATACTGTGAACTGACAGATCAACACCACCAAATGATGGGTCACTTGACTATTATTTGACCATTGTCAAATATTCCATCAAACTAAGAATTAATTCCCTTATATTTGTGGTAGCCTATATTTTTGATTACTACAAGGTATCTTCTAACATCCAAGAGCAAAGGAGGGCTATTTCATACACAGCCCTAAAGGTGCCAAAGTCTACAACATATAGATTTCATTTAGGAGAAGGCACCCCCTCTTCTGCACATTTACAACTCCTGAAGCACATTTAAAAAGCAAGGCCACAATTCATACCTTACCTCACTGTGCAACTCACAGGAGGAGATCACTGTTAGATATAATGCGGTCCTTTCCTCTCTCTTCCTCCTTCCCTATCAGGCTTCAGCTAGACACAATGGTGCCAAACACATCAAAAAATTACTTTTAGTATAAGTACTGTCCACATCTGCCTTGCGTAGAACATGTGGCACTTAAAAAATTGTAACTCTGGGCAATCCCCATATTCCAAGATAAAAATCAGCATGACAGTGGGCAGCCCATTCCTAAGGGGGGGTGTTGGCATCAGCCGGAGGCAGCACAGCTGTGCTACCTCAAGAGTGGCTTGCTCCAGACTGCCAGAGCTGCAAGCCAAAAAAAGAATTTAGAAGTATTTTTTTGGGGGGGGGAACCATGGAATTCCCCATAGAGTTCCACAAGGTTGCGCCACATTTTTACACATTTTGTATCTCGACACCTGCAAAATGATGCATTTTCAGCCCAAAAGGGATTAGGAAACTGTTCAATACCCCAGAAATGCCCCCCCCCCAGACGCTGGAACACTAAAAAAAAAAAACACTGCCAGAGAGGCAGCAATGGTGTACAGGGCTCGTGCAGGCCTGTCACTCCCAGGGCCAGTATAAGTCGCCCCATACCAGCATCTGTGCCACTCTGGACAGTCCAGAGTGGCACTTCTGCTAGTGTATGTGTCATGCTGGTTCCTGAGAAGCTCCGCTCCCCCTTTAGGATTGCACAGTAAATCTTGAAATAGGTAACCCTGTGAATATTTCATCCACATACATTTACATTTGTCTGATGTTTTTACTTAATTTAATTAATTTTTCCCGGGAAGAAGGTCGGCAAGACTTTCTTTTAAAATAAAATGGTTACAGAGAATGAACTAACGTGGCGATGCTGTGTCATCTAGCCGCTACAGAGAGTCCCGCTTCACTGTCGGGTTTTACGAAAGGCAAATTGTAGCTCTTAAGGACAGTCACTGATGCAGAGTCAGCAGCCCCGCAAATGGGGGGAGGGGGTGTGACTGGGGAAAGGCTTCATCTGGAGCAGCCTCGGCAGCCGCAGTGAGTACACTCAATGATTCTCCCTACTTCCAGCTTGCTTTTGGGAACCCGACAGATGCAGTTGGTGCCAAAGTTCACGTCCCACGTCTGGATGCAGCGCAAGCTGCAGAGGTTTTCGTAGCCCGGCTTCTTCCACTTCACAATCAGGTTTTTGTCAGTGTATCCTTCTCTGATGCAATACTCATACAATTCTCTACTGATGGCTTTTCTCTTATAAAAGAGATCAAAAATGTAACCGTTTTCTGGTGGTCAATTCTGAAAATGGGCCAAAGGGATTCCACTTTCCTCTTCCCTTCATGTGGTTCTGTCTCAGCTTCTCTTATTTTCTGATCCAGTTCATCTAAAGTTGGTTAAATCAACTCCCAATCATCCGGAGGAGGTTTTCTGCTCCTTTTCACCTTGGGCATCTCAAGAGGAAAACGAAACTCTGACGAAGGTGTTAGGGACTCAACGCCTCATGGGGGCTCCGGTCACCCGTCACAACGAAAACCCCTCACTGGAGCGACTCCCTGATGTTAAGTTATAGGAAGTAACCATTTAATTTTTTAAATTTTATGTTTCATGGCAAGCACCATTTCCCCCTCTTCTGTCTCTTCTTGTACCTGAAACTGTGATTCTAACAAATTAGGGTTCACACTGTGGCTGTGATTACATTAAAGTGCCAAACAGCCAATCAGATTTGGCTGTGTTGTGACAACATGAAGCCATTAAGGATTAAAGCAATACTACCAATATGCACTCTGAATTAATTCTATGACGATGTCAAATAGCCATTCAGATTTAGCAGGAAACCTTGTCCTCACCCTGAGTAGATGCTAATGTAAAGATCCATGCTGCAAACTCTTCCATCCCTGTTGTAGTCCCCTTGAAAAATTACGGAAGGAAACAATGGTTCACTGGTATGGAGTGAGATATTTGCAAAATGAGGTTCAGAACTACCTTAAGTACCTATTATTTTACAGTATTTGTTCACATTTTGATTAGTTGTCAAAGTATTTTCAGAGTACCAACTTCTGTCTAAGATTCGCTTCAGAGGGTAGCCGTGTTAGTCTGCAGTAGAACAGATACATCTGAGTCCAATAGCACCTCAGAGACCAACAAGATTTTCAGAATATCCGCTTTTCAGAACTCCCTTCATCTGACAAAGGCCGCTTTGACTCTTGAAAGAAGAAAAGTTGGTTTTTATACCCTGCTTTTCTCTACCATAAGGAGTCTCAAAGCAGCTTACAATCGCCTCCCCTGCCTCTCCCCCTCAACAGACACCTTGTGCATTAGGTGGGAGAACTTTGAGAGAACTGTGACTAGCCCAAGGTCATCCAGCAGGCGTCATGTGGAGAAGCAGGGAATCAAACCCAGTTCTCCAGATTACAGTCTGCTACTAACCACTACACCATGCTGGCTCCCCAGAAATCTTGTTGGTCTCTAAGGTGCTTACTGGACTCAAATCTAGCTGTTCTATCTCAGTTTAGCTTCTCTCAATATTAAATCACTACTATTATCAAGATGTTCCTAGTTTGTAAATTGTACTCATTGCCTTTTCCCCACCATAACACACACACACAAAACAATCATTTGTTCTGAGAATTACTTAAAAAAAAAAATTCCAATTAGTCATCTGTTCTGAATAATTTCTTCATGCATTCTTATCTATAGTTCTCCATTCCTATGGGCCCTTGAGCTATAACTTCATCCTACTATAATGTATATTTCAAAACTACCACTGACTAAAGAGTACAAGGTAGTTTAAAGACCATGTAAGGAACAGATTTGCATTACTGAGTTCAAGTGAATGTAAACCTGAAGAACTATGGGTGGTAACTAGAGATATTATCAAGGAAGAATGTGCAATGACTATTCCTGTAGCCAAAAGAAAAGAAAAACCTCAATGGATGTCTGAGGAAACTCTTAAAATTGCCAGAGATAGACGAGAAGCAAAAGTAGAAGGTGATAGAAATAAAATCAAAAGTCTAAGTGCAACGTTCCAGCGACTCGCATGTAGAGACAAAGAGACCTATTATAATAACCAGTGTAAAGAAATAGAACAACAAAAAAGGAAGAACAAGAGATCTGTTCCACAAGATCCAAGAAATCAAAGGGAAATTTAAAGCACGATTAGGCATGCTGAAAGATCAGCATGGAAATACATTAACTAAACAGGACAAAATAAAGAAAAGGTGGGAACAATACACTGAAGAACTATACAGAAAAGATGAAAGGATAAAAGATTCTTTCCAAGAAGAATCTTTTGAAGAACCACCTACAGTTTTAGAAAGTGAAGTGAAAGCTGCATTGAGAGCAATCGGGAGAAACAAATCACCAGGAGCAGATGGGATATCAATAGAGCTGTTCCAAGCCACAGAAACGGAGTCCATCAAAATCTTGACAAGAATATGCCAACAGATATGGAAAACAAAACAATGGCCCACAGACTGGAAACGATCCATTTACATTCCAATTCCCAAGAAAGGAGACATCAAAGATTGCAGCAACTATCGGACCATCGCATTAATTTCTCATGCAAGTAAAGTGATGCTCAAAATCTTACAGCAAAGGCTGTTACCATGTATGGAACGCGAAATGCCTGATGTCCAAGCTGGTTTCAGAAAAGGAAGAGGCACTAGAGATCATATTGCAAATATACACTGGTTACTGGAGCAAACGAGAGAATTTCAAAAGAAAATCAGCTTGTGTTTCATAGATTACAGCAAAGCTTTTGACTGTGTGGATCATGAAAAGCTATGACTGGTTTTAAAGAAAATGGGTGTGCCACTACATCTGATCGTTTTGATGCGCAACCTGTACTCTGGACAAGAGGCCACAGTTAGAACAGAATATGGAGAAACGGAATGGTTTCCAATTGGCAAAGGTGTCAGACAAGGATGTATTTTATCTCCCTATCTCTTCAATCTATATGCAGAACATATAATTAGGAAAGCTGGATTAGATTTAGATGACGGTGGAGTGAAAATTGGAGGGAGGAACATTAATAATTTGAGATATGCTAATGACACTACATTATTGACAGAAAATAGTGAAGATTTGAAACAACTACTGCTAAAAGTTAAAAGAGAAAGTGCCAAAGCAGGACTACAGCTGAACATCAAGAAAACAAAAGTAATGACTACAAGAGAATTACACAACTTTAAGGTTGACAATAAGGAAATTGAAATTGTTCAAGACTTTCTGTTCCTTGGCTCCACCATCAACCAAAAGGGAGACTGCAGCCAAGAAATCAGAAGGAGATTGAGACTGGGAAGGGCAGCCATGAAGGAGCTAGAAAAGATTCTTAAGTGTAAGGATGTGTCACTGGCAACCAAGATCAGGTTAATTCATGCCATCGTATTCCCTATTACTATGTTTGGGTGTGAGAGCTGGACAATGAAGAAAGCTGATAGGAAGAAAATAGATTCCTTCGAAATGTGGTGTTGGAGGAGAGCGTTATGGATTCCGTGGACAGCCAAAAAAACAAATCAGTGGGTTATAGATCAAACAAAGCCTGAACTTATCCTAGAAGCTAAAATGACTAAACTGAGGCTGTCGTATAGTTGACTATATCATCACAATCCAAAGTACCTACAAAATATATGGCTAGCTCTAGTTAATGCTGCACTTCTAATTGATTATCTGTCACTTTACTGTCAATTACTGATTATCTGTCAATTTACAATTTATCTGTCAATATCGACCATATTCTTCTATCAGTTTTCTTTTGGACCCCTAATGGTATGGAGAACATAAGAACAGTCCTACTGGATCAGACCAGTGGTCTATCTAGTCCAGTAACCTGTCTCACGTCGTAGCTAACCAGTGATTCCAGAGGGCCAACAAAAAAAAAAAAAAAAAGAGGCTTTCCCTAATAATACTGCCTGGAACTGTGTAGCACCCTCTAGGGGGAACATCATACTTGGAGTCCATGAGGTCTTGAAATCACCAAGCCAGTCACTACTTCTTTATGCAGGTTACTTTATTCACCAGTCCATACACCTGAAGGTGTGGTTAACTTCTCCCACCTCAGGGTTACTGTGCATTACATAGAAGAGTCACGACACTGTGGCCTGCATCCTTCTTCCCTCTTCTTCTCCAACCAGCCTCCTCCCATTTTTCCTTCCTCCCTTTTTATAGCCTTCACACCAGGATGTGGAGTGGTAAAGTATAGCCCAATCCCGGCAGATTTCAGACGCTAAATAGGGTTGGTACTTGGATGGGAGACCACCAAGGAAGCCTTTGCAGAGCAAGACAATGAAAAAAAACCCACCTCTGCTTAAAAACGTGCCTTGAAAATCCTATGGGGCTGACATATGTCGGCTGCAACTCAGTGGCACTTTACACATACACCTGTCCGTTGAGCTAAACTCCATTCTTCTCAGTTCCTTGCTATCCACAACCATACCCTGCCTTAACCCATCTGGGCCCAGAGAGATATTGTTTTTATCAGGCTTGTTCACTGACTCCACACCTTTTGAGCTCCCCTGGGGCAGACTATGAAGGCTGCCCTGTTGCTGAGGTTATCCTGACTGCACTTTCCTGTCCTTAATCACACCCTGCCCCACCCAGATGAGCCTTGCTGCTGAACCCAAGTGCTTGTCATGCCATGCCAGGCAGTTCATTGCTGGGTAGCCTGCCATATGCTGATATTCAGAGGTTTACTGCCTCTCACTGTGGAAGTTCCCTTTAATCACCATGGCTAGTAGCCCCTAATAGACTTATCCTTCAAAAATCTGTCTAATACTCTTTTAAATCCATCTATGCCTGTGGCCATCATCACATGTTCTGGCAGTGAATTCTGCATTTTAATCATCCATTGAGAACCAGTATGCTATAGCGGTTAAGAGCAGCAGACTCTAGTCTGGAGAACCGGGTTTTATTCCCCATTCCTGCACGTGAAGCCTGCTGCGTGACCTTAGGCTAGACACAGTTCTCTCAGAACTCTCAGCCCCTCCCACCTCACAAGGTGCCTGTTGTGGGGGGAAGGGAAGGCAATCATAAGCCATTTTGAGACTCCTTAAAGGTAGAGAAAAGGGGCGTTTAAAAAAATAACTCTTCTTCTTAAAGAATTGTTTCCTTTTGTCCTTCCTGAATCAACTCCCCATCAACTTCACTGGGTGTCCCTTTGTTCTAGTTTTTGGGGAGAGGAAGAAAAAGATATCTGTCCATTCTCTCTAGCCCATGCATAAGTTTATAAACCTCTATCATGATCTAAACATGATACTTTACCATTTTTCCTTATTTTAGGGGTTTTCTTTTATATACAATAGACCCTTACCACTTGTAGATTTTCACTTATTTGTGTTCCAAGGCCCCACACTGAGATGTAGCTAGTTCTAAGCACATAACCCCTCTGGATGCTGGGAGAGCACATATCAGCACACTGGCCCTGCTACACTCTGCCTCCACACAATCACTGGCTTGTTAAAACTGTATGTATGCATGGAGGGAGTGTGCAGGCTGCGTGAGCTGCGTGACGCTCACCTCACTTGTTCCGTCTGGCATCTTGCGAGACAGCAACCACTTCACCTGCCCAGCCAGGCATCTTGCATGCTATGCCCAGGTGCTACACTGCCATGTAACTTGCCCAGTCTGGATAGGTGAGGTGGCTACTGCTGTGTGATCTAATAAGCAATGCTGTAACCTACTAGGGTGCCCTTTCCAGAGGAATTTTGGCCTCCTAGTCTGCCCCTGGAGGCAGCTGATACCCTGCCTCCTAGTATTGGTGGATTTTACCTCTTGTCGAGATCTCAGAAACGGAACCTCTGCAAATGGCAAAGGTCTACAATACAAGTTATTCAAAGACCACAGTTTCACTGGACATAAATGATTATTTTATATTATACTAATGGTGCTAGAATACTCCTCATATTTGCAAAAGAACATTCTGTTCCTTGTGTCCTTATTAGCCATGGTGGGGGTGGGGGGTACAGTCCTATTACTTAACTTTACAAATTTTCACTTTTTGAAAATTGTACATAAAATATAATCCTACACCTTTTTAATCTATACATTAAAACACATAGTGTACAACACTGTTTGGCATGCACTAAAGTAGTTACAGTGGCCATTTTTTCCTGAATGGAAAAAAAATGGAATATTTGGTTCAAAGGAGCAGAAAAGATTGATCCAGATTGTAGGAATAAACGCTGTGGAAAACAGTAATAATTATGATGATAAAATGCCATTTGAGGGATGCTTTGCTTGGAATGAGCAGAAACTTAAGAGTATCGCTCTTAATGCAAGTATGAGAGCCAATGTAGTATAGTGGTTAAGAGTGGCAGACTCTAATCAGGAGAACTGGTTGGGTTCTCCACTCCTCTACATGAAGCCTGCTGGTTAACCTTGGGTCAGTCACAGCTCTCTCAGAACTCTCTCAGCCCCACCTACCTCATAAGATGCCTGTTTGGGGAGAGGAAGGCGATTGTAAACTGCTTTGAGATACCTTAAAGTAGAGAAAAGTGAGGTATAAAAACCAACTTTTTTTCTTCTTAATGCAGAGAACAAAGGCATTTAAAATATGTTACATGGAAAAAAAACTCCAGGAAGATGAGCACATAGTCTTCAGGTTGTTATAAAGTTTTGTTGCTGAGCTGATTCTAGAGAATAAAAACTCAAAAATTGTTATAGTGATAGTGGGTTTCTGTTTGGACAGGATTAAATAAACTTCAAATTGAACAATAACCTTAATGAGGCAGAACTGAAAGGTAGCTTGTCAAGAGAAAAAACTGCTATAGTTGAACACATGAAGCTGCCTTATACTGAATCAGACCCTTGGTCTATCGAAGTCAGTATTGTCTACTCAGACTGGCAGCGGCTCTCCAGGGTCTCAGGCTGAGGTCTTTCACATCACCTACTTGCCTAGTCCCTTTAACTGGAGATGCTGGGGATTGAACCTGGGACCTTCTTCATGCCAAGCAGATGCTCTACCACTGAGCCACAGACCCTCCCCTAGTTAGAATTTTCCCATATATCATAGCTGTAGAAAAGTCTATACAATAGACAATATCAACATTTCTGATAGGAAACTAAGTATTCAAAATGCCAGATACAGCATGTGTGTGTTCAGTATGTCACAATGTTTATCACATGGATGAAATTATATAACATTTAGGATCATGTCGAAAAAGGATTATGGAAAATAGCCTGTTACTCATGGGAGCACATTCCTGTCAGTACCACTCCCCTGATGACCTCTTACTCTTTATCCTAACAGAAAACAATGCCTGTAAAAGTTAGTATATGCTATTTTATGGAATACAAAAAGAACAACAAGTGAATTTTGGGTTCTTAGGTCATGGCAATGGCAGGTCATGGTAATCTGTAACCTTCCACTAGATAATAAATGATTTGTCTGTAAAGTGAAACTCATAGTGTTGTATAAGAAGCCTATCATGTCTTTCAAGTGAGAAAGAACAGTAAGGCACACTAACTAGTTTTGTTCATTATTATTATTACTATTAACACTTGCATGTATATTCCTATACCTATGACTGCTGTCCCATGAAAGGTATCACCTTATTTATCTTGTACTTCTCATTTCTGAAAGGTATGAATGGAACTAAATAATCATGCTTTAAATGTGAAAACAGAAGTTAGACCAAGCAATACATGTTATACACCATCAAACAAGTTTAGGACTGTGGATATAAGGGCACCACAACATTTATAATCAAGATCAGTAACACCTTAAAGACCAACAAAATTTTCCAGAGTATACGTTTTCATGAGTCAAATCTCACTTTATCAGTGGTATCTGATGAAGTGAGATTGGGCTCATGAAAGTTTGTATCCTAGAACATTTGCTTGGTCTCTACTACTTGACTCAAATTTTGTTCTACTTCTACAGACTAACATGCCTACCCACCTGAAACCATTTACAGTCAAAGTGAGCATCTGCACTTTTGTGCTGACTAGTACTAGCTAGTTCAGTTATTTGACCAAATTATTTGATCAAGTAATTTGACCAAGAACAACTACTGTTGTTACAAAGTGGCCATAAATCATTCTTTCTTTGTTGTGTTTTTATACAGCTTCAGTAGCACAAACAAACTTCTATGATGTTAATAGTTTTACAGATCTCATGCCCCTAACACCATATTTCCATAAACGATGAAGGAAGCTCTTAATACTAGGGACTGTTATAAGCTGTTTTTGAAGCATTCACTGTAATCATACAGTATGTGTGAACTGATTTTATGGCACAAATAACAACTGGACAAGTGTTACAGTCCTGTGATCTGAGGAACTGTGAGCAAACTAATGATAGTGCAGCTGTATTTATAGTGGATTCCTACTGAATCAAATAAAGTGCTGTACTGTATAGGTTAAAGCGTGCAACCTGAACATTTTAATTAATGCAATAAAATGTGTTAAACAGAAGGGAACACCATCCTATGCTGTAATCATAAAGGATCAATGCAAAAGGCTATTGTGTTTGTTTCAACCATGCTGTTCTTATGCATTAGGTAACATGCTTCACACCTCAGAGGGCTAAGTGCCATGAAATGTGTGAAGTGCTATCTCAGAGAATAGGCCAGCAATGGGAATCCTGTGATTGTTTCTCCCTCTTGTGTGCAATTATGCAGTGGCTGAGTGTTCTCTAAGTGTGACTAGATCCAGGAGGTATTTCCTCAGGGAGTGCTTAGACCTACCCAGATCCAAGTATTTCCTCACTGACATGCTTTGGATCCAGTGAATTCCAGGTGTTTGTTAACTAAACATCTGAGGATTCTGTAGATTCCAGGTGTTTCCTGACTATTTTGATACAGATCAAGTCCAACCGGTATACATTTAAATTAATCCATTTACATTTAAACCAAGTTTTGACATTTTCCAAACATATTTCCTACCTACATTAAAGAAATCTATTCTAAAAAATGAAATGATAGTAAACAAAAATCGAATGGAATGTGACTTTTTAAAAAGAGCACTCCTAAAATAAAACCTTGGGCAAAGAAATGTCATATCTTTGGCAGGCCCAGAACATTTCATCCACAAAACTATGCTTTTACCCCCACTGCTGTCAAGCAAAAAAACCCAGTGCACAGGATACCATATAGTGGCATACAGAGTAACCTCTGCAACTTTCCCCCTTCTTCAGTTTAACCCTTGAGATAGCAAGTGGGAGGAAAGCGAGTGACATTTTCACTCCACTCCCAGAAATTAATATACAGAAGAGGGTTGGAACTCTAGAATCTTTGGAAAGGCTCAGAGTCAGAGGTCTTATTGCCTAATCACAGATAAGTTGGGGAGGGGAAGGATCACATAACCCTATGATAGGAGAAAGGCTCTCTGTTCCTGTTCATAGGGATTCCTATTTACCATTCCTTCACATATTGTGAGCCCCAGCTTAGCAGAGAAAAATTCCGGGGCTCAGAACACATGAACTTTGGCATAAATTAAATCCTGCCTCCTCCTTTTCTCTGTTATGCTGGCAGAAGCCCAGGCAAAATCTTGGACCCTGTATGCAGAGGGACACACACCATCTGCTTGTTGAAGATTTGATTTCCATTTGTTGAGCTCAAAGTTCACTGCACAAAAAGCAAGGAAGAGTATGGAGGTGAGGAAGGTCCAGATTGTAAACTGACAACACACTCACTTTTAATTATGCCTACACACAGAAACCTTGTGATACTGTACTCAAGTATCACTATCCTAAAGCCAACAGAGTGCAAACCCAGAGAGAAGCAAAGCAAACATCAGAGCAAATGCATAAAATTCCTGCATTCTGACTCAAGAGAGGGAGCCCCAGCCCCAGCCAGAGGGGCAGAATTCCAAGGGCAGCCAGGAAATCCACCTGGTTGAAACTGCACTGTGCCTTTACACCCTCTATGTTCTCATTTCCTTTCCACCTCTGCACGTGAGACCTGTCTTTTATGCTCAACAAGGGATTATAAAAATAGCATTGACTTTTTTCACAGGCTCTACCACCCCTTATTTCTGGACTTGAAGTCAAGCTGAAATCTGTTCCTTTAGATTACACTTAAGAAACTTAATTGACATTTCTTTGGTAAGCACCATTAGGGCAAAGACTGCAAGAAAGGAGTGAAAGAGAGCCAGTGAAACAGGATTCAGATGGAGGCAGAGCTCATTACTACTCAACCCCACAATCTGTTTGCAACAATAGTGTTCAGTTCTGGAATAATGTGAAGCAATAACCAATGGCAGAGTGCTTCTGAGCATGTGCTAAGCAAAGGTGACTATTTCTTTAATAGGGATTGGGGGATCACATCCAACTGAAGTTGTCTCCCAAGTAGGCTTGAACCCCAGTAAGATATTTCTCCTTTGGAAAAGATTGAGTAAGGAAAGCAAAACCATCCCCTGAAGTGCTGAGTTCCCCCTTTCCATATCTTGTCCTGGGCTCTCCAGAGACTTGGCTCCTTTCCACTTGTACAAGTCACCTCTTTACCCAATCCGGCCCTCCCCAGAGGGCACAGTTACTTTCCAACTCTCCCCCCGATTTAATCGAAGCCAAACTGCCACCAGCTTCTACAAGCTTCTCCTCCCCTCAAGAGCTTCCTAACCATCCACGTTCCCTCAACACCAGAACCTGCCTCTTGACTCCAGCCACTGCGTGCAGGCTTCCAATTCCCCCCCTCCCCTCGCCATCCCGCTCCCACCCAGAACCCCCCAAACGGCCCCCTCGAGAGCTTTTCCAGGGGAGTCGCGGAGCGCGCGCGCCAGAGAGGGGCAGACCTTTACCTGCCCTTTGCGTCGCCCCGCGGCGCGCGCGCCCTCCCGGGTCCAGTGACCTTTGTGACCGGGGGGCGAGGCGCTCGGTGGGGGAGTGAAGGGGGGGCGTCCGCGTCCTCCTCCTCCTCCTCCTCCAACAGCCCGCCCCAGCTGCGCCGCCTGCCCTCCCTCCGTCCCTCCCGCCGCCGGGCGAAGTGGTGGAGAGCGCGCGTGGCCTTCCGCCGGAGGGTTACCTGTCCTATATTGACGTAGCCGTACTTGCTAGCTATCCTGTTGGCTTCGTGGAGCCCGCCGGTGATCCTCACCGCCCAGTGGTTGGTGTACACGCGAGACCTGCAGGCGGGCAGCAAGAAGCCCAGCCAGAGGGTGAGCAGGCACAGCAGGTCCCCTCCGCTTCGGACTCCCCAGCCGCCGCCGCCGCCGCCGCTCTTCCAGCCCATCCTCTCCGCTCCTTGCCCCGACCCGACCCACCAAACACAATTCCCCCGAGAGTCGGTCTTCTGGGAAACTTCTCGCAGCCTCCTTCCTGCCTTCGCGTCTTTCCGGACGCCCCGCTCACCTCCGCCGGCCGCGGCAGCCGCAAGTCTTTCCAAAGTTACCTCCAGAAAGAAACCAGCAAGGGCCCGGGCATTGAGCCTCCGGAGGGGGCTGAGAGGATGAGCGCCTCGCCACGCTGCCCAGTTCCCTTCCAGGCGCGGAAAGTTCAGAACCTTCCCCCCACCCCACCCCTCACACTTTCTCCAGCCTCTTGCCTCGCGCCATGAGAGCCTCCGGGAAAAGGGGGGGGGGTCGTCCCTGGCTTGCTTTCCGAGCCCGCGTCGCCGTCCTCCTTTCCTTCCCCCTCCCTCTTTTCCTGCTCCCCTCACTTGCCCAGAGCAGAAACAGCGGCGGCGGCAGGAGCAGCAGGCAGTGTGTGAGTGTTGGCAGCCGCCGAGCGCCTCAGTTCAGTCAGGCTCCCTCCCCACCGCCCGCTCTCCCCTCCCTTCGGCAAGCGGGGAGTGCGGAGTGTGCGAGTGGAAATGGCAGCAGCAGCAGCCTGCTCTGCATGGGAGAGACTCGCAACTCCCCTCCCGACCGATGCCCGCCGTCTCCCGGAGCACGCCCGGTCCTAGCGCTTCCCGATTCCGTCTGTGTTAGAAAGGCTTGATCATACAGCGGGAAACCCCCTCTGGTTGACGTTTTAGAACAGATCTTTTGTTTTTTATTTTTTGTTTTGTTTTTTAAAAAACAAACCTACAGGAGAGAGCAGACGTTTAAAAAACGTAGCTAGCCATGGTGGCGGTCTTTCCATTAGAAAACAAAAACACATCCCTACATCAGCAATAACATGATAGCATATCTGGGCTAAGTGGAAGTCACAAAGTAGCAAGCTTGCTTTCCGGTTTCACAGAACTCTTCCTCTGGCTATATGTTAAAAAAAAAAAAAAAAGGAGAGGGAGAAGGACAGGAAAAAAACGCTGCTGGTAGAGATAATGGAGGAAGCCTGGTTTGCAACATGTCACAGTCGGGTTGGTGTGGGTTTTGTAGACTGAACTTTGTGCTCGGTACAAAACAGCTCAGCAAAACACTAGAGCAACAAGCAACGGCCGTCTTCCTCCATCACAGAGTGTTTTTACCTTGGAATGTCAGCAAACAATAACAAATCAAACCAGACAGATAGTCATATTTGTCTGTGGCGGCAAAAATGAAATTACATGCTATTTAAAATGTGTTTATTTAAAATCACTACTAGGATTTGAAAAGTGCTTGCACGCTCCCTGCAAATGAAACAGGTAAATGACCATACACTATATTGCATTGCAAAAAACAATGACAGTTAGCATCAAGATACAAAGCAGTACTGAGAGGGCAGAATAGATAGGAAAGATATTCCAAAAGCCAGCCTGCTTGGTCTTTCCAAAATATATCATATTTATTGTATACTACCTTGACTTTAATTTTGGGATTAGCAAGAAGGGTTTTTTTCCCTGTATTCTACTTTATGACCTACTAAGCTTCTTAAATCTTATAAGATACAATCTGATATGTAAAAGAGGTTACATCCCACAATGAAAAAGCAAGCATCAAATATAAGTAGCTAAAATCAGCAAAAGGACATTTTATTTTTAAAAGCTGCTACCTCAACAGATTACTCAGCCTTACCTTCTAAAATCTAAAAGAGAATAGCCCCAAGCATGGTGCCACTACCCTAAAGTCCTTCTCCTTAAAGCTATCAGATTATACTACAGGAGGTGACTTTTAGCTAATGACATAAGAGGTTTGTACACAAAAATGTTATTCAGCATTTGCCTTGAGCCCAGAATCTACGGTTTTAAGGTAAGCACCAAAATCTTGAATTGGTCTTAGAAATTTACCGTGCATTCCTAAGGGGGGGGGTGCAAAGCTCCATAGGCATCTGTGTGACCCTGTGCCGGTGTGAGTGCCACTTTGCACCATGATAAGGGGCACTTACGCTGGCACAGGGGTACTTATGCCAGCCCTGGAGAATGATGCAACAGCATGGTACTGGAACGATGGCACAGCCTCCCCACTGGTGTTGTCTCAGCATATCTCCCCACGCTGGCATCCTGGGAGGCATTCCTGGGGTGTTCGTGGGGTCAGAGCTGACATTAGCCAGCTTCCAAACCCCTTTCACCCTGGGAACACCCCCTCATGCTGCCGCGTTGTTATGCCATCTGTTTTGCTGGCAGAGCCTAAAGTCAATGGGGCTATTTTTCATTTTTTTCAATTTTAAATGTATTTTTGATCCCTTGTTCTGGCCGGGAAACCTGACAGGGGTGGTGACCGCCATTGTAACACCCCTCTCCTTAGGAATGGGCTGCCTGTGGAAGCCAGTGAAGTATCCTGAGAACTGATATATTCTGGTCATTATGACTAGCCCTAGTCATATTTTACCAAACTTTGAAAGCCAGCTCAAGTTTTTACATGGTCATCAAAGGTAGCCCCATGTTATTGTGACCCAAAATGGGAGATTTTATCAAGGCATGAATAACAATGGCAAGATCCCTGTTCTCCAGGAAAGAATACATCTGTCATATTAGCTGAAGCTGGTGGAAGGCACTATTGCCAATGGCTGGCATCTGAACATCCAAAAGTAATGTAATTCTAAGAGAACGTAGCACAGAGAACTGGAATATCATCTATTCCAGCAACAGCTATTTCTCTCGGTCTTGTAAGGATTGAATTCAGTTTGTTCATACTAATCCAACCCATTAAACACATCTCCAGGAAATGTACTGACTCACCTAGATCAAGGAGAAGCAGAGCTGGATGTCTTCAGCATATTGATGGCACCACACCCCAATATCTGGACCATCTCACCCAACAGTTTCATGTAGATAGTGAAAACCATGGAAGACAAAACTGAACTATGCAACATTCCACTAATTTCCTTAAGTAAACAATGCTTTCTTGACAAGGGTCTCACAGAACATTTTGCACAATCAGGCTATAGTAGATTTTAAAACAAGTTTCAGCATTGTGACAGATAAACTGAATCCCTACAAGATTTATGCTACCTGATAAATAATCCTCACAGATGACACCTGTTAATTATTAGACTGAATGAGGGTTGTTTTCTTCAGTCCACTATGTACAGATCCATCATCAGGGTTTCTCTGTTCATCCTAAAAGCAACAAAGGGCATCAGTTGAGGTGTAACCCAAAACCATGGCTTAATTAAGCTAATAATAGTTAAATGGTTGTCCAAATGAAGGCAACTACACTATGGTTAGTTTCAGTTGGTCAAATCAGGAACTGAAACCAGTACATGAAGCTGATTTACTACCCAAAGCTACTCTTAACCATGGTTTTACGATACAAACAAATGTAGTATCCTGGATTAATCTTGGTTTGTTTCTGCTATTACCCCATATATTCTCCAAATGCAGAGATGCCAGGCAAGAGCAGCTCAAAATGAAACTGCTGTTACCTTCAGCCACCTCTCCCTAGCAAGCTGCCTCTCCCTACCTCTGACTCGAAGTCTGCTTGGCAACAGACTCTTCTCTTCATCTCTGCCTCTGCCCTCATAAAACCACCTGTTAGTCTCTTGCCTTGAAAACCCAACTGGGTTGCCTAAGTTGGCTGTGACTTGATGACACTTTACACACAATAGGTCTTGTTTCTTCTATGCACACCTACTGGACAAACTGCAATGCCAACAGAGTTTTGGCTTACTTACGGTAATTGCTTAAGATCAAGCCACAAAGAGGTTAACATAAACACCCTATTGGCACGTGCACTACTGAGACTTGAGGGGCATTGGATGGAGGGAAAACAAGGCTATATCTCCCATTGGATACAACCCACCTCAAGAATCCTGTCTTTGAACTACGGTTGACTCATTGTCAATTGCACTTAGGAGACATTCCCCCACACCTGTCATACAAACCTCTAAAACAACATTTCCTGGAATGTTTCAACAGAACAATTAGATGTGAATAACCTAAATACCCAAAACATTTAGGGCCAAGTAGTGGACTGACATCAAGACCAGGAGTTTCACTGACTTGCAGCTGAGTAAACACATCCAGTAGGAGTTCATCAGCCTGTACCATGATGAAGCAGTCTTCAATTGACTCTCCCAGAAGATGGTTAAGATGGCCTACAGCTGCACCTCCCCCATCCCAACAATGCTGCACAAACATCAGTCTCCTGGGGATGGAATCAAAGAGGATCTAATCTAAGAAAGGAATGTAAAGGGGGAAATTCCTGGAAACACAAGTTTTCCGAAACCTAATTTAAGCCTGTCTTTAGTTCAATGTTAGAAGGAGATATTAATTTGATAAGAGGTCCCACTTTTAGAAAGAAAATTTACAGATCAGTAGTCATTGTGGTAAAGCTACACCCTGAAAACACTAGATGCTAATTCACTTTCAAATTCAACACTTAGTAAAGTTTTTATTTATGCTTGGCATTTCCCTTACATACTGGTCTTGAAAAGTAGAACTAGTTTCAACCTTATGAAGAGAATTCCTTCAAGATGTATGTATTCATTTCACTTCCTCTGGGTGTGCTTAAAAACAAGTGCTGACTATTTGATATAACTCTTCCTTCAGCATACATTTTTATTTATTTTTGGAAAGTCTCATCCAAATCAATAGAGTTGAGATGGCAGAAGTAGATTGAAGATAATGGCTTCTGTGAAAAATACTTTTTGTTTCTGATCTGTACTTCTATCAGAAGAAGAGATATATCTGAATTTTCTAATGCATTCATTCATAAATGAAGGCTCTGACATACAGACTATTGATATACAGAGTCTAAGAATTCTACAGAGTATGCTCAGTGCCATTATGAGTTTCCCTACCAACAGGACCATAACTTTCAATTCTGCATCATCTATTTTCATTGCTCATATGGATATGAGACCCATCATAAAATATCTTCTCTCTTTTATTTTTTACTTCTGATTAGAAATATATTCTACTTGAATTTGGAAATGTAAGTATCTTTGAGTACAGTTATATATAGCAAGATATATAAAACTTTAAGCAAAAACAGAAAACAAGTTGCTTGCATTTGAAAGCTAATGGTATATGTAGATAAATGCCTTATATCCCTTGATTCACATCACAGTTACAATTATTGTTCTGCACTCTTTACATGCTTTAATGGCCTCTCTACAGGTTAACAACTAGCAGTGGGAAACGTTAGGAGGAATGAGTCAGCTTCCCAGGGACAGAGTAATTCAGTGCCATGGATATGTCGATGGTTCTGGCAGGATGAAGAAACCATTACCAGTTAACACCTTGGCCAGAAAGTCACATCTAGGAATCTAGGTCCAGGAGTGTCAAACATAATGCTAGTTCAGGGGTGTCAAACATAATGCCCAAGGGCTGAAACTTGCCCCTTGAGAACTCTTATCTGGCCCATGAGCAAGCCGAGGCAGCCACCTACCCCTCACTCTCGATCTGGGCTGGCGAGGTATGGCCCAGCCTGACCAAGGGGCATTTATGTCATATCTGGCCCTTGTAACAATTGAGTTTAACACCTCTGTGCTAGTACTTCAGCATGAGATACTCTTTAAGTCTAGAAGGTGGCAGCAGAAATACCCAGAGACAAGTAGGTAATTCAGGAGTAAGGGAAAGTGGAGCCTTACCAGGCAGAGACCTAGGATGGCCAAAGCTCTTTCCAAACTCCCATAGGGACAGAAATGTGGCTTGCGAAATGCATTTCCCCACAATATACATATGGAAAGTCTAAGAGTAGAACTGGGATTACTTCACTGGCTTCTCAAGAAGATTTAATTTCCAGTTCCAGTTGAACTGGGTGCTGCATGGAGGCTGTGCTCCATTCTGCATTGTTCTATGTATTTATTTATTGTGTTTTGTTACTGGTTTTGTTCCATAAGATTTTGGCTGTGTTTATTAGAAAGGAGTTAGCAAGAAATTAGTAAGGATATATCCTGCTCTGGAGGTTAATTTTTTAATTAGGACACTCCTTTAGCCATGGCTGCCAGTTTACTTATCACCTTAGTAATGTGGCTGATAAAACTAGCCGGTATACTGCAATTAGGGTTGTGCAAAAAAACAAACAAAAAAACCCCCCGTAAATTTCAGGTTCCCGTTTATTGGGCCCAATATTTTTTGGTAAAACCGGAATAAGCTGAATACCCATACCAGTAAATGTTGGTATTCGGCTTATTTTCGTGTTTATCGAAAAATTTAGGCCCATTATAATGTATGGGTTTTTTTTTTTTTTTTTACGAACTCCTGGGGGGCATTTTTGGAGGTAGAGTCCCCAAATTTGCAGCATGGTTGACTCTCCCTAGACAGACACTGATGTTTGGTGAACTTTGGGATAGGGGGCCCAATTTTATGGGCTCGCAAAGGGGTCGCCTCCATCCTCTAGGCATTTGCAAGCCGAGCTGTCCACCGGTTTTCCTGTTCAGAAGTTCAGCATTTCTGACTTCCGGTGGTGCTGCTGGGGAGAGCACTCCATTTCCCCAGGCTGTCCTGGGAGAAATCCAAGTTTGCGTTATTTCTGGGGTACATAGATACCCCAATCCGACCCTTGCAAGTGGGTTGGAAAGCAGGAACTCCCTGCAGCCCGCAAATGCGGTTTGACCTCCTAGGTACTCTGAGGGGGCTTTTTAAGCCCCTCGGAGTCCTGGACGCCGGTCCTGCGAGGGCACTAGGGAAGGACATCGCCAAAACGCAACTTAGGCATCAAGCTCCACCCTCCACCACCTTAATACCAACATAAGGACTACATAAAGAAAAGAACCTCACCTCTTGACACCCAAGTGAGTACAAAAGAACTCTTCGTCTACTTACTGGAAACTTGAACAGACGGGGGGCTGATAAGAATATTTCTGGGACCCCCATTCCTCCTTAATCCGAACTGAAAAAGTTTGATCTGAGTTAGCCATCGGGATTAGCGACAGGAGCCTTATCTATCCGATCAGCCTAAACCATAATAAAGAGTCGGAAGGATACCTTTTGATTGACAAGAACTATCACCAATGGGTCCAAGGGAAGGGGAGGGTGATTTTTCTTCCTGATTTTCCGGCGAAGAATATCCTGCCACGTTTGCAGTAAGGGAGCGCCTGGAACGGAAGACCCTCTATAACAACCTATCTATCATCGGAACTAAAATAACAGGAAGTAGTTGTAGGACCGATTACGCGTCGCACTCGAGTTACTTGGAAATCATTCCTGAAGGAACAACCATCGAGAAGAGGCGGTAGAAGGTCCACGGCACTAGCAACTTCCTGTATACTTCCTGATCAGCCCGACCTAGAGCGACCGAAAAAAACTCACTGGTATTTCAAAACTTTAAAACGCAATTCTAGAGCCAATTTCGACTCTTTTCAACCCGAAAAAATTATAAGGCTGATGTTTGAATTATTATCTTTTAATTAGAACTTTAAAGGCCCTGTCTGTGGACATGTATTTTACCAGCTTCTTTTGGCTTAATACATAGCCCTGCTCCTATGAAATCAAAGGGAATTTCACAGAATTCAAACATGGAAAAAAAAATACAGGATATGCTTGCTAAACATTCTGAGGCGACAATTAAACAATTAAAACAGATTTCAACACAGATGGCTCAACTGATTTCAATGATGACGACTCTTGACCAATCATCACAGGTAGGCAATCAGAAGTTGGATCTGGTTATAGAAGACATAAAAGTCTTGAAAATTCAAACGATGACCACAAATACAGACATACAAGCAATGGACTCTTCTGCCCAAAAAGTCATGGAAGAATACAAGGATACAAAGAAGAAGACAGAAGTTCAAGAAAGCAACCAGCCGGCGATAAAGAGATCAGACATACAAGAAATAGACTTTTCATTTAAAAAAGTCATGGAACGACGTGTGGATATAAGGAAGAAGAGAGCAGGTCAAGGAATACAGATTGAAGCCACGATGGAGATGAAGCCCAGAAAGAGTTATTTTTGGATACGTATCCTGTCTGAGGAAATGAGAGAGAACAAAGAAATCCTGTTCCCATACCTGACTGGCCTATTTCAGTTACAGAAGGAACTATTAGACCATGGTTAAAGGATTGATTTAAATATGATTGCTGGATCCAAAGGCTTTGATAGTGTGGACGGGTGGCATGGCTATTAATGATGTAGTGGAATTAAGATTAAGACATCATTTTGGGAATAAAGGGCTAGAAATTCTTGAGAAAAAAGACTGGATTGTTAAAATGTTTGAAGTGGCAGAAATGGCAAAACTCACAGCTATTCTAAATGAAGAAAATGACGTTCGGTTTCTGGGGGAATGGGGGGCGTGGATGCATTATTGTGAATATGAGTTAAAATTGGGAAGAATGGAAGAACATTTTCTAATCTGATCCAGAGGATTATTTTTGGTTTTTTTTTATAATGAATAAGCATAATTATATTTACTAACAGATTATGGTTTTTTTTATACAGGATATTGATAGTTTATTAAGATTAGATTAACTACGACGAGATGAACTTTTTATTAAGAGGAAGATAGAGGTGAAGGGGAAGTCAAAATTTTCCATTTCTTTTTTTTTTCTTTATTATATGTTATGGAACTATAACAACTTTAGGTTAGAATTGAAATTTTATATTGTCATAGATGTTGTTTAATGCAATGGAAAATTTTTAGTATAAAATCCAATAAAATCTATATATATATATATAAAAAAGAAGAAGTTCAGCATTTCTGAGGACTGCCAGAAAGAGCCAGTTGCCAGGCTGGTGGCACCTCAAAGTCTAGGGGCTGCCTTCATTTCTGGGGTGCATAGCATAATGTCCATGCAAATTAGCTTCCAAACAGAGGAAAAAGGCATAAATGCAAGAGAAATAAGGCACAAAAAACATTCCTTGTGGTGGCAAATGACATCCTGTGAATAGTCCTTTATTATGATCAACAAAAATCTGATTTCAAGAGATGGTCACGGCACGGGGAAACAAAGCCTTTACTCAGGGCGACCTTCTTTTTGAAAGCAGGTTTTAGGGGGGGGGGTGATATCGAAGCCAGGCAAAGTCTCGACCACGGGGGCTGTCTGAAGGAGATTGCTCATCCACGTGGATAAAGAAATCTTCAGAAGCCTGGTAGTGTGAGCAGCTGTTAAAGCTGGCTATTTTTAGTTGGAGGGTATATCCCTCCGAACAGGACTGGGTGAGCCCTGTCTTTTTAAAAAACCTTATGTTTTATCCATATCAACCCACTGAATGGTGATGAATACGGATCATGGTTGGAAGGTTAGCGAGACCAAGTTGGCTCTGATTACATGGTCCCCATCTCAAAAGGGCCCCAACTATGGGGCCCTAACAAAACCAGTAAAAAAAAAAAAAGATAGAAAAATGGGAGAAAGCACAGAGCAGTGCTTCTGAGCAAAGGCAAATAGCAAAGGGAGCGCCTATTTGGCTTCAGCTTTATCCCCAGGTTTTGGCATTCAGTAAACCCAAAACCTGAACAAAGCTGAAACGGCTAATTTCGGGTTTATTTTCTGTCCGGGTTTATCGATATGCACAACCCTAACAGAATTATGAGGAATGTAATTATGTATATTAATTTTGGAGACCTGTTGGTTATACTGCAGTCATGATATTTGTGTCAAAGCCACACTGCAAGGCTTCAGCATGACACAGTTGAGTAATCTACGTATGTATTGGGTGGGTTTGTTATGTAATGAAATGTGCTGTTAACTTCATCAGGCATCCCCAGTAGATTATTTTCTAAAAATTGATAATAACTTCAGACAAGTGTCCTTCTCTGCCAGTTACGTTGGCTGATTTCTAAGTTTTTGTCCAGTTTGAAGCAACATCTGAAATACGTCTGTTTGGTTCTCTTACTTTGTTGGGTCACTACTGAAACACAATATTCCTCCTACAAAAGGAGGGAGCATTTTTCAACATATAGTGAGATTCTTGTAGGAACCAGTTTGCATGAGAAAGAGAGGTCTGTTCTGCCCTGTAACTGAGACTAACAAATCTACCTATAAATGATAGACATTTTATCGGGGACTCTTATCTCGTAAATACTTTGCTATTGCTTCATCTGAATGAGTGCTCTTCTCTCTTTCCCTAAAATAAATCTTTGCATTGATTGGCTGATTGTTCTTCAGCAAATGATCCTTATTATTACCAAGTACTGTATTACTTTGATGGATTTCTAGGGAGAGTGAATGTAAAGTTGAGTGTCCTTCTGTGTTATTTAACAGGGTGATAGATGTAGTGATTGTCCGCCACCACCGCCACTTCCATTCTCCTTGCCCTGAGAGACAGTTGGGGATCTGCATGTAAGTGAGGGGGATAGCCTACTTGCCTCCTTCCCTCCTATCATATGGGGTAGGACCCTGTCACCACTCAATTTTATCTGCCCTTCCCTTGCTAACAGTGGTTTGAGGCACTGATAGTGGTGTCCTACATGGGTGCTACTTCACACTACCTTTTCCCCTGCCCTACTAGACCTATAGCCTTATCAGGTGTTTGGTCTATGTGTGGTTGAATAACCAGGTACCTGGGTAAGAACTTTCTGGTCACAATGAGATCCTTATAAAGATAAAGATCTTCATTTATTAACACAACACCTCTAATTTCTAGGAGCACAGAAACTAATATATAATAAACAAAACCAAGAGCTAACTAAATTGTAAAAGTTACTGGATTTACCTTGATATTCCTTTCCAAGGAATGGACACAAGCTAACCTGGAACGCTGAAACAGACACTGGTCAATGCAAACCTCACGTCCTCCAATTCCCCAGTCCTTTGTTTGCACACCTTCAGAGACTGTACTAAGCCTTTTAATTCTTTCTCTCACAGCTAGGGGGGTTTCTCTTCAACTTGTCTAAAATTGGGTTTAAGTTCCCACATGAGTTGCCTTGATGTCCTGCTTGAGGATGAGTCAAGGCAGAAGTCAACAATGTATCTTTGATGTTGTTCCAACAAAGACTGAAAGTTAAATGAGGCCTCAAATACTCTTTCAAAAATGTGCCCCTCCAGGAGCAGGCTGACAGTAGTTCAAGATGTTGCACACAGTTACAGCGGCAAGTACTGTGATGATGGGACTGAGGTGGTTCAGGTCTTTGAGAAGCTTGAGGGGTTGGTGGATGAGAGACTTCTGGTTCAGCAGGCTCTGGGATTCAGGGTTCAAAAGCCAAGTCCAAATCAGGAGGCAGGGCTGTATCCCAGGGTGAGTGGGCTGATTCAGAGTCTTGGTGCTCTTCCTGCATATCAGATGCATCTCCTGAAGGTGTCTCAACTACCTTTCTGTGACAGTGTTAGTTGCCCAGTTGCCTCCTCCTTTGAGTCTTCAGCCTCTTCACCTGTTGAGAAGCAGTCCACACTCTGGCCTGTGAGACTTGCAGCTTTACCCCATCGTAACAAAGTGCATATCCTGCATTTCCTGATCACAACAATAGATATTTCGTATCAGTTCTAGTCTTGCTTGTTTTAAGCAGTACTTCCACCTTTCCAGACATAAATAATTGGAGAGTTGTGCTACCAGAAATCAACAGGTATTTCTGTTAGGATCCATAGCCCTTCACCTATGGAGACCAAGTTTCTATCATCCCCCACATTATATGAAAGCAACTTGAAGCTGCTATAGGAGATAATTGGGGATTTGGAACATACTGTCATCAATATGCTGATGTAAGCATATGGGTTGCCAATCTCCTGGACTGGTCATGGCAACCCTGGCAGATGTATGCAGCAGCCTCTCCAGACCAAGCGGCAAGCCTGTGCCGCCATGGAAAGGACTCCTCTTCATCCTGCAAAACTGGCAGTCAAAGAGCAGCAGCCAAAGTAGTCCCTCCAGCGAACCAGAGGGCATCCATGTTCCTGTGTATCCTGCTCCAGTGAAAGCCATATCGCAGGGAATACTTCCAGGCATGTAGCCTGCACCAACACCCCCTCCTTGCAACATCGGACTAGTTCAGCAAAGCCATTCAGCAGACATTGAGATAATAATGACTCGCTCTTCAGCAACGATCTCCAGACATTAGCAGTGATCACACCTTTTGTTTCAGATCATTAAGCTCATCAGCAAGACTCCTGGTGTCTGATTGCACAAGCCATTGGAATCAGAATAGATTTCCAAATTCTCCTCACCCCACCCAGGTAGCAGACCATTAAGGTCTTTTGTCACCCTTTTGTCACCTGGGAACCTAGCAGGGTTAATCCAATCATCCTGCCCCCAGAGAAACAGTATAACTGGGGTAGCCCACACCCATAACCTGACCCTTAGGGCTTCCCATTTCATACAGCCTGCCACTCTGCCGGAGTGAGCAGCCATGCTAGAGTATGCAGGGGGCTACCCCTGCCCTCTATTTATTCCCCATGCCCCCCCCCCATTTATTCATCTTGATCCTATGGAACTCTGGACTACAGGAAGGTATCATATATTCCCGTAAAAATATTCCTACCTGCCTTACGGCACATGTCTCTGTATTCCTCTCTTATTTCTTAGATTTCTCCGTATGTGTGTATGCATCATTGATTTGAATGAAAAAGACATAAACACTATTTAATTCAGAATCCTTTGTCTCTGTCTTTATTCAAGGTCTCATTAAACGGATTCTGGTATAGCTGAGTGTGACCCCGCTATATAAATACATAGTTACCGATTGCTCAGCTAATTTCCCCATATTAAAGGAGCAATTGTGCTAACACTGATGACACACAGCTCTTTTCCTTCCATCTATAAGCATCAAAAGATTGGATGAATCTGAATGAACTGAAACTTAATCCAGAAAAGATGGAAGTAACAAAACTGTTATGGTAATATGTTTACAGCTTGTTCCGGATGGTTTTGCATTCCCCCTGAAAGAGCAGGCTCACAATTTGTGATACTCCTGGATGCCTCCCTGTCCTTGGAGACACAAGTAACAGAAATTGCTAACTGGTATTTTATGCTGTTTTTTATCTCTTCTATTTACAGACATTTTAAAGGATTGTTGGCAGCTGTTGGGTTTTTTAACAAGACTGCACATTCTAAAGATTAATAAATAAATATTGATTAGGCAGTTTCTTAGTAGGCCACCAAGGATTAGCATAGCCTACCACCCTACTTAACTTGTAGGTTAAAGGACTATACCAATTTAGGCTGTAACAAAGGCTACTAATTATTAGATCTTGTCTGTGTATTTTACAGTGCCTTGTAGCCTGTTTAGCTGCTATCAGTATCTCTGCCCCCTGAAGGTACTTTTTTCTTGTAAATGCTGAATATCTAATGGCATATGGTTACCATTCTGAGGTTAAGAAAGATGGTGTCCGTTCTTTACCAAATTGACAATAGATTAAGACAATATTAATTAAAGGTTATCCACTCCCAGTCCTGTTTTTCTCAGGATCTTATTTGAGCTAGTTATATGTAAATAGAGCCACATTTTGTAACGTTAGATGTCATCTAAATGAGAAAACTGTTCTAGATATTGTTAATGAACTATGAAAACAATATGACTTGTAATGAAATCAAATAAATATTTTTATTTTGCAACCAGGAATACATTTTGAACACTTTGTACCACATCATATTTTCAACTAGGTTTGAAGGTCATTGCTAGACTGGCGTTTTAAAGTTATAACAGTCTAGTGCCATGATCTACTAGTTCCTCTGAATTCTTGGCTTCCACTTTTAGAAAAAAGTGGTTTTTATATGCCGACTTTCTCTACCACTTAAGGGAGAATCAAACCAGCTTACAATCACCTTCTCTTCCCCTCCCCACAACAGACACCCTGTGAGGTAGGTGGAGCTGAGAGAGCTGTGACTGGCCCAAGGTCACCAAGCTGGCCTTATGTGTAGGAGTGGGGAAACCAACCCAGTTCACCAGATTAAAGCCTGTCACTCATGTGGATGAGTGGGGAATCAAACCCGATTCTCCAGATTCGAGTTTACCACCGCTCTTAACCACTACACCATGCTGGCTCTCTGTGCGGTAATCATTAGAACTCCAGGTGCAGGAGATTGACATTCCATTCAATTAACAGAGAAATTAAGGTGTTTCACATGAGAGAGAATGGAAGGTTTGTAGCTGCAGAAAAGACAACCCACTTCTAACTCATGGTGACTCTTTCAATCACCTGGTCAGCAACAAGCTGATGCAATTAATTGATATCATCAACCAAAGATCTGACTGGTCAAGACCTCTGGCCAAGCTTAGGCCAACTCAGCATCTTTTTGATATAAAAGAATTGCATTCCCAGTTCAGTTTGTTCTTGGATCCTATGCCATGGTTCCATGATCCACTTTTGGGCTTTGTGATTCTTGCTATGGGGCCTGGACATGCTGTCAGCCTCTGAATCTTTTTGATGGGTAACATCTTGGATTTTGAACTTTGAATTTTGTATCTTGCTTCTTGAATTAGTGTTTGACTGTTTAGCTAGTGCTTATTTGCTCTAGGTTTTTGTTATTTTAAATGCCTCACTTGCTTTTGTTCCCTTATATTCTTGCACAATTTTAATAAATTTCTTACTTATATTTGTGTGGAGTTTTTATGTCTTCAGGTGGCCTCAATCTAATTTCAGTACCTTGACCAAAGGGCTACACATACCAGATAATTAATTAGTGAAACTCACACTGCAGGTGGCCAACCTTGCAGGGTGATTTTCTTTTGTTAAGCCCAGGAAGGTTAGAAGTCTGTTCCTTGACTTCTGGCTGGTTGGGATAGAGAAAGGTACTGGTGGCAGTTACCCTCCTGAGGTGCAAGGACTTGCACCCCAGGTGTTTTGAAAATGTTGAATACTGCCTGACTCATAACAAGAGCCCACTGGATTGGAGCACATTTGACTTATAGCAACCCCTGGTGGGGTTTTCAAGGCAAGAGACATTCGGAGGTGGTTTGCCATCACCTGCCTCCGCATCGTGACCCTGGTATTCCTTGTAGGTCTCCCATCCAAATACTTGCCTGGGTCAACTCTGCTTAGCTTCTGAGATCTGACGAGATCAGGCTAGCCTGGGCTATACAGGTCAGGGTGTACACCTACCACACACATACCATATTTTTCCGTGTATAAGATGATGTTTTTTTCTTTTTAAAAAAAATGGTCCAAAATTGGGGGTCGTCTTATACATGGAAGCCCGGCCCAAAGACGTTGCCGCTGGCCCTGCCCATCAGCTGTCGGGCGGGGTGGGTGGCAACCGGTTTGAATGCCGAATGTCAACCAGGACCACCGGCCTCTTGCTCGCTCTCTTCCCTGTCTGTCAGCTGACGGGCGGGGAACAGAGTGAGCCATGAAAGAGGCCAGTCGCCCTGGCCAGCCAGCGCCTGGTGTGCAAACCAGTCACCGCCCACCCCGCCCAACAATAGGGGTTGTCTTATACATGAGGGCATCTTATACACAGAAAAATACTGTAATGATTTTCTAACATTAGCCAGTTATAGTATAGGATCTATGATCTTGCTAGAGATAAAGATGCTACTGAGGCATTATTTATTTGTGCATTTGTTTGTTTTAAAAGTTTCTGTTCTACCTTTCCAATGCTCAAGGTATTTTACAAACATCAGTGACATGATCTGAAATGCAATGCAGCGATGCAATGCCAAAGATTATATGGAGTCCAACTTTCGTTATGCCTACCCTAAATCCATTTTTGTTTCAGTTTAGTATTGTGTAGATTAAAATTCTATACAAGATGCAGAGTCCCAGAAGATTGCAGTTGTGTCAGACAGGGGCGTAAACTATGGGGGGGGGGCTCAAGCTCCTCCCCAGTATTTACTGATTGGGCAGTGCCCCCTCCAGGCTGTCAGGCTCTCCAGCATTGCCAGCAGAGGCAATGCCCCCATCCTCTGGGCTGCCAGGTAGCATCATGAAGCTGCTCAGGCTGCCAGGTTTTCAAGTTCAGGCAATTCTGTTTGCCTTTGTAACAATTTAACAAGTTCCTAGGAGACACAGAGCTGGTGTTTGTTTTTGTAAAGATAAGAGTGAGAGGGGACCTTCAGTGTCTGTGAAGAAACAGTAGAGAGAGAAAAAACATGGAAGGGGAAGATCAATCCATATAGCAATCAGGAGGCCTTAGTGGTTGGACCAAATAATGTATTTCCTGTAGCCTGCAGTACTAAATCTGATGTAAGTACAGCTAGATTCAAGTCCAGTAGCACTTTAGAGACCAACAAGATTTGGGGGTATAAACTTACAAGAGTCAGAGCTCCCTTCTTTGGTATCTGATGAAGGAGCACTTATTCTCAAAATCTTATACCCATAAAAATCTTGTTGGTCTCTAAGATGCAACTGGACTCAAATTTAGCTGTTCTACTGCAGGCCAACACAGCTACCTTCTGAAACTATCTGATGTAAGTAATGGATCAAGAGAATTGTGGTTTGCCTGCACATATGCGATACTCACAATTGCATTATTACTGTGTCCTGGTGGCCCTGCCTTAGAGAAAGAAGTGGTCCCATCTCCATTTTATCTTTAGCTAGGGATGTGAAGGAGTGTTACCAAGCACCCTCTTCCTACCTAGATGTGTGCTAAATGAAAGCACTTAACCATTCCCTTGCTAAATTTGCTGTGGCAGCCAAGTTAGGAGCTAGCAATCTCTTGCTTTGGAGAGGGTGAGGTCAAGTCTCTCCTCAGGCTATGCTAATGATTGGCCAAAACTTTGAGAAGAAGACTGTTTCACTGATGGGACATCTGCATTCCTATCAATTAACATTGCAAAGCCAGATACCCACCTTGGTCTATCAAAGTTATTTCATTAGCAAATACAGGTCTTTCTGTAAAATCTAATTACTATCAAATACAGGTATTTCCGTAAAATCTAATTACTATCAAGCAGCCAGATGTGCTGATTACCTTCCCTTAATGTCTCCTATCCTACTAGCCTGCTCCAGGCATGGGGGAAGCCGCCAGCCAGCCAGCCCTTTTGCCTACCCTGCCTGGATGCAATTGCTTTTGTCACCTTTCTGGGAAGCCCCTCCCCCTCAATTCAGTCAGAGCCAGGAAATCTATACATCCTCATCCTGCATTCACCCTGAATTCCTGGACCTTATTGCATTGAAATTCTTTTGTGCTGACTCCTATAACTATTGATGTGGGCACCCAGTGGAAAACCACTAACAAAATTATATTTTAGAAATCACACTCAACATTATGGTATAAAGTAGAAAGGCTTAAAAGCTACAGAATTAATGGACTTTGCTTGAAATGTATTTCTCTGCTATTTCTTTGGTCAAGCCTCTAAGTTGGCCAAATTGACAGGCATCATTGAAGTAACTCTGTATTGAGAACATCTTGTTTGAAAATGTAATAAGAATTCACTGTTGTTTTGGAATGCGAAGAACAGGAAGATCTACAATTGGGAACTGACGCCTGGGGGTCTCTAGGTTGTGGCATAGAGGTGATAAGTTGTGATAAGATGTACTGGTCAGGCCATAAAGCTCTAGGTTGGAGGTCATAGGAAAACAACATCAAACAAATGTAATAAACATGTAAATCATGCAGTCAACCTTCCAGCTAGAGGTAACCTAAAGGCCTCATTTTAATTGTAAAAGGCACACCCACAGGGAATTGTTTAGTGCTTTCATACAACATGCTAAGGATTATTATGGGATGTCAGTTCCAGTACCATGTGTAATGTATTCAAAGTGATATAATGTGATGTCAACTTGTTTGCAACCACTGATTTACTGCCATGTAAATGAATACCTTATATGGAGTGACATTAGGTAATCAATTGGGTATATTAGTTGGAGTCCTGCAGATGCTCAGGGCTACTGCCTTTTGCGACTTCGCAGGAGTCAGCCTATTTTGTGCACACAAAAAACTTTGTTCATTTTGCACGCGGCATTTTCTTCATTAATGGTGCCATGCCATAAGAACCTGTTTCCCTAAAATCATGGGTTACGGTTCTGGCAAGCCAGCCAGGAGCTGTGGCCGTGGTCTGGATGTACAGTGAGAGCAGAGATACAGCTGCAGAGCGCACTCCGGCATTTGCTGGAAAACAGGTTCATCCCACACCTCATTTTCTGGGCGTTCAGTACAACGGCTACTAGTCTATGAATGTGAAACGAGTCTTGGGGTTCAGGGAACATTGGGGCCACTCAGGCATTTGCAGTTGGTGCTGGTAAGGCCATGCTCAGAGGAGAAGACATGAGAAGCTCTCAAGATCTGGTGTCTTTCCTGTATTTCCTACCCTACTAAGTGTAAGTCCCAAGAAAAGTCCCGTTATCTGGTAGCTCCTGCACGGAAGTAAAGTGGAGCTCGTGACCTTCTCCAGGGTAAAACATGAGACCTGTTTAACAATCTGGCGAGTGCCTGGACAGAAAGAAAAGGAATAGAAAGGAATTGACTGTCAAAAAGGGCAATATGGATCAGGGCGCCAGCAGTCCAACTATCCCCAAAGGATCCCCCTTAGTGAGGGTACTTAAAGAAATGAAAATCTTAGGGTTAGGAAGTTATCCATACAAACAAATTGTTCAGTGGTGCATCGAAGACTGGCCAATGTGTACTCTCAAATAATGCACTTGGCCATGATATGGATCATTTGAATACAGAATAGTAATGCAATTGTTGATATTCTTGCAAAATTACCGGTGGGATGAACATGATGCAGCTACAGGGTTTATAAAAATAATATTGGAATAGTGGAAAATTCCAGAAAACAGGTTACACTATTGCTGCTCTGCCAGCCAAAACTGTTCAGTCTCATCCTCTCCACTTCCATAGAGGCAGAGGCTGCCAACTCGGCTTTTCTTTCTCTGGGACTTTGGGACATTTACTTCCCACACAGGAGCAACCCTTTACTGCCTTACCTTATTTTTTCCTTGGGATCTTTGGAAGTTCTGCCTAAAGCCCCACCCCCTACTCAACCTGTGGATCATCAAAACAGATGATGTACTGGAAGCTAAGGAAATTTTGGAATCCTGGGACTTGCAGCTTTAGAGAAAAAGAAATTGATGAGATGAAAATATTTCTATCTTAAGTCTGTTGTAGTTTTCAATATATTTATGGTTAAAAGTATAGATATTGACAAACTGCAACATTGATTTAAACTCTAAATGAAGCTTTAAGGCTATAAATTTGGGCCTGCATGGGAGAGTGACACCTGAGAGAGTGAATTGTTTATGGGAGAGGAAGCCTGCAAGGAATTTGAAAAACCACAAAGCAAAGTCAGCTACAATGTTCCCAGACATTGTATAATCAGTTGAAGTCTGGGAATATAGCCAAACAGGATTGTTGATAGTTCAGAATAGAGACAACAGGATTGTTGATAGTACAGAGTAGAGAAAAACAGATTTATCTGCCTTTGTGGTTTCTTAAGCATTTTTCCTTTTAAGTCTAATATCAATGCACTATAAGCAAGTCTAATAATGACTTGTTTGTATTTGTGGTTAATCCGCCTTGAAGAGGGAAGTGTGAAGGTTGGGGACTTGTTTTGAGAATGCATATTGGTATCTGTGATTGTGTGTTATTTCCTATGTCGTCTATTTGCCTGATATGTGATCAAGGTAAGGGAAAGATGTTTGTTAAGGGAAATTTTGTCTTATTAGTACATGTTATGTCTTTTGATGCCTGAGAATATTGCAAGATTCTCATAACAATTTTTCACTGATTCTCATAACACTTTTTCATTGGTTCTCATAACAATTAACCTCTGGAAGGTTATACATAGGGACTTAAAATTGTAAGAGGTTGGACATTCTTTGCCAGGCATGCCTGCATGCTATCTGTCTGAGAATTTTCCTGACATGGCAAATTAATGGGTATGTATCACTGTATTTTTATTGCTTTATTCCTGTATTCAGATCTGTTATAATTTGTTAGAATCTGTTAGATTTTTTCATGTATTCTAACTTTCATATATTCCATATATATTAAAGTTTTTTTACTTTTTCATTAATAATATTGAAGCACTAACAATAAAAAGGAATTGTAACACAATTCAAAGTTGTATCATTGTTTGAAGTGGCTGGTTAAGCAAGATAACCTTTTTTAGTGAAATACAAGATCTAGAAACATAGCCACTTATCACAGCAATTGATCTGCTTCAAGTCTTGTGTGTTCATGAGCAGAAGCCTGCGGCCCAATTGCTGAAAGTTAAGGTGATTTTAGTATCCTGGGATTTGCAGCTTTAGATAAAAAGAAATTGATAAATTGGGAATATTTCTGTCTTTCACCTTTTTTTGTCTTGGGGGGATAAAACTGGTCCCCCAAATATGGAAATGAGGTGATTCTGCTGTCCTGGATCCTAATTCAACCAAACAAATGCTCCCATATTTTCAGGTCAGGGTTTCTGAGAAGCCAGTGTTTCTGAGATGTGGATTCTGAGATGCATTTGGAGATTCATACTGAATATCCAGTATGTGAGTGGTGTTCTAAGATTGTGGAGACCAGACTTCAAATCCCCACTTAGCCACGAAGCTATGTGACCTTAATATGTATTTTTATGCCAAATAAAGGTGTGATTTGATTTGATTTGATTTGCTATGTGACCTTGGGCCAGTCACACTCAGCCTAAGTTGAGGGGAAAAGAGAGAGGGAGAGGAAGTATTTTATTTCATACACAAGTGAAATATTTATTCAAATTGTCACAGTGAAGGAGTTCATGGTATCTTTCCTCTCCTCTTACTGATTCCTCTTTTTTGTGACTTGTGTGTGTGTGTTAAGTGCCGTCAAGTCACTTCCGACTCATGGCGACCCTATGAATGAAAGTCCTCCAAAATGTCCTATCTTTGACAGCCTTGCTCAGATCTTGCAAATTGAAGGCTGTGGCTTCCTTTATCGAGTCAATCCATCTCTTGTTGGGTCTTCCTTTTTCCTGCTGCCCTCAACTTTTCCTATCATGACGGTCTTTTCAGTGACTCTTGTCGTCTCATGACGTGACCAAAATACGACAGCCTCAGTTTAGTCATTTTAGCTTCTAGGGTCAGTTCAGGCTTGATTTGATCTATAACCCACTGATTTGTTTTTTTTGGCAGTCCACGGAATCCATAACACTCTCCTCCAACACCACATTTCAAAGGAATCTATTTTCTTCCTATCAGCTTTCTTCACTGTCCAGCTTTCACACCCATACATAGTAATAGGGAATATGATGGCATGAATTAATCTAGTCTTGGTGGCCAGAGTCACATCCTTACACTTCAAAATCTTTTCTAGCTCCTTCATGGCTGCCCTTCCCAGTCTCAGTCTCCTTCTAATTTCTTGGCTGCAGTCTCCCTTTTGGTTGATGGTGGAGCCAAGGAATAGAAAGTCTTGAACAATTTCAATTTCCTCATTGTCAACATTAAAGTTGTGTAATTCTCCTGTAGTCATTACTTTTGTTTTCTTGATGTTCAGCTGTAGTCCTGCTTTGGCACTTTCTCTTTTAACTTTCAGCAATAGTTGTTTCAAATCTTCACTATTTTCTGCCAATAATGTAGTGTCATCAGCATATCTCAAATTATTAATGTTCCTCCCTCCAATTTTCACTCCACCTTCATCTAAATCTAATCCAGCTTTCCTAATTATATGTTCTGCATATAGATTGAAGAGATAGGGAGATAAAATACATCCTTGTCTGACACCTTTGCCAATTGGAAACCACTCCGTTTCTCCATATTCTGTTCTAACTGAGGCCTCTTGTCCAGAGTACAGGTTGCGCATCAAAACTATCAGATGTAGTGGCACACCCATTTCCTTTAAAACCAGCCATAGCTTTTCATGATCCACACAGTCAAAAGCTTTGCTGTAATCTATGAAACACAAGCTGATTTTCTTCTGAAATTCTCTTGTACGCTCCAGTAACCAGCGTATATTTGCAATATGATCTCTAGTGCCTCTTCCTTTTCTGAAACCAGCTTGAACATCAGGCATTTCTCGTTCCATATATGGTAACAGCCTTTGCTGTAAGATTTTGAGCATCACTTTACTTGCATGAGAAATTAATGCAATGGTCCAATAGTTGTTGCAATCTTTGATGTCTCCTTTCTTGGGAATTGGAATGTAAATGGATCGTTTCCAGTCTGTGGGCCATTGTTTTGTTTTCCATATCTGTTGGCATATTCTTGTCAAGATTTTGATGGACTCCGTTTCTGTGGCTTGGAACAGCTCTATTGATATCCCATCTGCTCCTGGTGATTTGTTTCTCCCGATTGCTCTCAATGCAGCTTTCACTTCACTTTCTAAAACTGTAGGTGGTTCTTCAAAAGATTCTTCTTGGAAAGAATCTTTTATCCTTTCATCTCTTCTGTATAGTTCTTCAGTGTATTGTTCCCACCTTTTCTTTATTTTGTCCTGTTCAGTTAATGTCAGGCTGCTATCTCGGTTTCGTTATTGCCACCGTCTCTGTGCTGTATTGTCTGCTCCCCAAGGTCGCATGCCTCAGCCTGGGAAAACTCAGCTCCTGGGAAACTGTATTCCTACGTGTAATCTCCCGCCTTTCCTGCCTTATAATATCTCCCAGCTAGTGAGCCTTTCATAGCTGTCATTTTATTCGTTTGCACTGTATGCCTATTTGATCAGTAAAAGCCATCTGTTTGGACTCTATATGACTTTGTGGTGATTTCTGGTTCTGTGGGCCAAGGGCTGACATTATGACAGCTATCTCACATCTTCACCGTTCTCCTAGCCAGGCTGGAGCCCTGGGGGGTTCGCCTGCCACTTGGATGGGAGCTGTGCAGCTCTCCAGGTGATCTACTACCCTGGAGCCCTTCTCAGAGGACCCTACTCTGTTACAGGACTTAATCGCTGAACTTTTCCGGACGAAAACGCAAGAGAGAGAGAGGCGGCGGAAGCAGCCAGGGCGGCTGCAGCACGGAATCAGGCGAACGTGGACACGCGCCCCAAGGACTATGTACTGGGACTATCAGGTCTAACTTTTTCCCCGGCGTTTGTCCCGTTGCGTGCGACCCAAC
This sequence comes from Euleptes europaea, assembly GCF_029931775.1. Classification (NCBI taxonomy): domain Eukaryota; kingdom Metazoa; phylum Chordata; class Lepidosauria; order Squamata; family Sphaerodactylidae; genus Euleptes; species Euleptes europaea. The sequence goes on along the minus strand of NC_079315.1, from coordinate 51,778,123 downwards.
GCGCACGCCGTTTGGCTGACCGACGTCGAGACTCAGATGAGTCTGAAGACGAGGATTTATATGGGGATAGCTCTCAATGGGCCACGAGCTTCCGAACCAGTAAGCCTCATCTTACTGGTGGCCCAAGTGAGGAGGTTCATCTTTTACGAGCCCAGAATCGGGAGCTCTCCGACCGTGTTGATCGACTCCAAGAAGTAATGGAACTTATGCTTCACGAGAACAGGCAATTACAACAAACCCTGATAGCTCAGAGACAGCCCGTTCCGATACCGGGTCAGGGGGTACCCGTACAACCACCCGCTAATGTGCCTGCTCCACCCTTACCTCCTGGAGCTCCTGTTGCTCCTCCGCCCGGACCACCTGTGCAACCACCTGCTAATGTGCCTGCTCCACCCTTGCCTCCTGGAGCTCCTGTTGCTCCTCCGCCCGGACCACCCGTGCAACCGGGTCAGCCCGCGCCCGGCCCTTGGAAGCAACTCAAATTGAGGACTACGTATGACGGATCTCTTGAGACTTTGCCTTGTTTCTTGCATCAAGTGGACAGTTATATGCGAGAACAAGGTCAACTTTTCCCCACGGAAGATAGCCGGGTGCGGTACGTAGCTTCCCTCCTGACAGGCAAAGCGGCTGACTGGATGGTCCTCCAGTTTGACACCCGCTCTCGTGCGATTCGTTCCCTCAACAACTTCATGACTGCCCTGAGAAGGAGGTTTGAGGACCCCTTCCTGGGAGAAAGAGCCAAAACGGAACTCTTACAATTTAAACAAGGCTCTGCTACAGTTCGGGAATTTGCCGATGAATTTCAGCGACTGGCAAGTAAAATTGTAGGTTGGCCCGAGACCACCCTAATCCATCATTTCAGGGAAGCCTTGCATCCTGACATTCTGAACTGGTCTTACATGCGGGGCGATCCCGATACCCTCGAAGGCTGGATCCTATTAGCCGAGGAGGTGGAAAGCCGCCGCCGTTTTATTTCTCTCGTCCGTCAAAAGCACAAGGAGAAGGGCACCCCAAAGCCTCAACCCAAGGCACCACTGCTCGTCCCACGAAATCCCCCACGTCCACTCCAGGAACGTGAAGCCCGATTTCAGAGGGGTGCCTGTCTTACATGCGGAGAAATGGGCCACTTTGCAGCCGTTTGTCCACGCCGCCAGGAATTATTTCGTCCCAGCACGACAACCCGCGCCCGAGGTCGTCCACCACGCAGAGGCACCGCAGCCACCCGCAGCGCAGCTCCGGGAAGGCCCACACCCTCTGCACTCCATGCCGGGGACCCAGCCTCCCTATCTGCTTCCAACGACCCCGCCGGGTCTCGGATTACAAGTGCCCCATTGGGGGACAGCTTTCCCTCTTCGGATGAGGAAAACCCTTGGATTTCTCCAGCCTTAAACCTGGAATCTCCCCTCGACTTGTCAAAAAACGGCTCCGGTCTGTGGTGAATGGAGCATCTCCACAGACCTCTCAGGATCTTCCTATCAAACCGAATGCTCCTACCAAAATCAAAGAAGTGGGCTCCACCGTCTACGTAGATGCAGTTTTACAACAACTTAACGGAGGTCCTCAAATCCCCGTCAAAGCACTAATTGACTCCGGTTGCTGTCGCACTCTCATAAGCGAAGCCACGTTTGCTGCACTCAGAGCCGACTCAGAGGCTTTACCCGCCCCCGTCCAATTTGCTCAAATGGACGGGAGCCAATTCCAGGGGGGTCCAGTTGATCATCGCACCATAGGGGTGGCAATGGGAATTGGTTCCCACTGGGAACAAATAGACTTCACTATAGCCCCTATCCGATTTGAAGTGGTCTTGGGAATTAACTGGATTAAGGGACATAGTCCCAGTATTGATTGGGAAACAAACACTATCTCTTTCGCTAGTCCCACCTGCGGCCAGCATCGGCAAAACTTTGCTCTGCCATTTCCGCCCGTTCCAGCATTAACCTCTACTGCCCCAGTACCACCGGCTCTACCCGCTGTGTACCGGGACTTTGAAGATGTCTTCGACCTTAGGGAATGTGATGCCTTACCCCCCCACCGGGCCTCAGACTGTGCGATTGAAGTAGTAAAGGACTGCACATTAACCAAAAGTAAGATTTACCCTATGAGCGCTTCCGAGCGCACTGTCCTCCGGGACTTTTTGGACAAAAACCTCGCCAGAGGGTTCATTCGCCCTTCGAATGCCCCAAACTCGGCCCCCGCGTTTTTCGTCCGGAAAAAAGAGGGCGACCTTCGCCTGTGCATTGACTTCAGAAAGCTCAATGCGGTTACCCAGACCAACGCCTATCCTATCCCATTAATATCGGATATTTTGGGACAATTACAGGAAGGCCGTGTGTTCTCTAAATTAGACTTGGTGGAAGCCTACTACCGAGTTCGTATCCGCGAAGGAGATGAGCACCTCACTGCCTTCTCTAGCTGTTTCGGAATGTATGAATTCCTTGTAATGCCGTTCGGATTATAAGGGGCCCCGGGGGTCTTCATGCGACTCATCAATGAAATCCTACATGACCTTCTATATCGTGGGGTGGTGGTCTACTTAGATGACATTCTCATTTATTCGAAAACTATGGACGAGCATGTGACTCTGGTCAGGGAAGTTCTACAACGCCTGCGTAACCATCAACTGTTCGCTAAACTAGCTAAGTGTGAATTTCACCAAAGCAAACTCACGTTTCTGGGATACATCATCTCCCACCAAGGTCTTCGCATGGACCCCGCCAAAGTCCAAGCCGTCCTCGATTGGACTCCCCCCACCAACCGCAAGCAAGTGCAGCAATTTCTGGGATTTGCAAACTTCTATCGGGGATTCATCCCTAACTTCGCCCAAGTGGCTCTACCCATTACGGACCTGCTGAAAACTAAGGGGAAAGTAAGCTCGGCTGCCTTGCCCTCCGCAAAAATCCTATGGACTGAGCAATGCCAAGCCGCCTTTCTGGCCCTCAAACGCCTTTTCACTTCGGAACCGGTGCTACGGCACCCAGACCCAAATCAAATGTTCATTGTGCAAGTCGATGCTTCCGATGTAGCCATGGGAGGGGCTCTCCTCCAACAAGGACCGGACGGTCTTCTTCACCCTTGCGCTTACTTTTCAAAAAAATTTGCGCACGCTCAATTAAACTGGCCCATCTGGGAGAAAGAGGCCTCTGCAGTTCATCATGCACTGACTTTATGGCGGCAATTCTTGGAAGGGTCTAAAGTACCCTTTGAAGTTTGGACCGATCACAAAAATCTAGCTGCCCTCACGGGGTCCCATAAGCTATCGGCGAAACAACAACGGTGGGCGGAGTTCTTTGCTCAGTTCCGTTTCACCCTGAAGCACGTCCCTGGGAAGCAGAACGTTCTCGCGGATGCCCTCTCCCGTTTACCACAATATCCGGTAAAACTCGAAAGACCTACCAACTCTCTGTTCACCCCTATGCAACGTGGGGCCCTACCTATGCTGGCTGTGCAAACCCGATCCCAGCATCAACACACCTTCCCTAACTCGCAAGCTCCGCCAGTCCAACCGGCTGCCCAGCCGCCACCGCAACAGACCGGAGTTCCCGCCCCTCCTACCCCTCCGACCGCTCAGCCGCCTGCAGTCTGCGCGCCGCCGCACGTAAGCACTAACCCTATAACTGTTTCCCAGATCTCCAGGACCGACGGGGGGGCTCCCTCCAAAATCCCCATCTCCGAATCCTTTTTAACTGTCCTTCGGGACCAGTGCCTTTTAGAACGTTCCGCTCATACCCTACCTCCTGGTGTTTTGGAACAAGGGGGGTCCTGGTACAAAGACTCAAAATTGTATGTACCCAAAGCTCTCCGGAAAGACGTTTTACATTTAGCTCATGGAGCCAAAACAGCTGGGCACTTTGGGTTTCTGAAGACCCTTCACTTGTTGCGCAGACAGTTCTGGTGGGGGGGAATGCGTTCCGACATTGACTCCTTCATCCGCAGCTGTCCCGTTTGTGCCGCTGCGAAACGATCGCAGGGCAAACCCCCGGGACTGCTACAACCTCTTGAAACGCCCAGCAGACCTTGGGAAGTAATTGCTATGGACTTCATGACTGATCTCCCTCTCAGTGGGGGTAAAACTGTGTTGTGGGTTGTTACTGATTTGTTTTCTAAGCAAATACATTTGATTCCATGTGCAGGGATCCCTTCTGCGCAGAAACTGGCCCGCCTCTTCGTGACGCATATATTTCGTTTACATTCGTTTCCGCGTAAAATAATTTGTGACCGCGGAAGTGGTTTCGTTTCTAAGTTTTGGAAAGCTTTCCTCAAGTTGGTGGGGGTGGAACAGGGATTGTCTAGCGCATACCATCCTCAAACTGATGGTCAAACTGAACGTGTCAATGCTGTACTTGAATGTTATTTGCGTTGTTATGTTAACTACCACCAGGATAACTGGGTGGAACTGTTACCTTTAGCAGAATATGCCTACAATAATGCCATGCATCAATCCACAGGTTTTAGCCCGTTTTTTGCTGTGTATGGACAAGATTTCAGTCCCATCGTTCCTACAAATGATGTAGAGGGGGAGGGGAACCCCGACATTGCCTCCTGGGCACACGCCCTCCGTACCACTTGGCCCTGGCTCGTTAGCAACCTCGACCGGGCCAAACGTAAATACAAAGAGCAAGCTGACAAACATCGCTCCCCCGGGGGTGATCTGCAAGTGGGTGCTTTGGTTTACCTTTCCACCAAAAACCTCCGTTCCACCCAACCGTGCCATAAACTCAGCGCCAAATTCATTGGCCCTTTCCCCATTACTCGGGTCATAAACCCTGTCACAGTGGAACTGGCTCTCCCCAAATCCTTGAGGCGTGTGCATCCTGTTTTCCACATAAGCCTCCTCAAACCCCATGTTGCTTCTCCACGGTGGCATCCGGACCCACCGCCTGCGCAACCCATCATGGTGGGGGGGGAAGAACACTTCGAAGTCTCCAAGATCCTTGACTCCCGTATTCACCATGGCACTCTCCAATATCTAGTTCGTTGGAAACATTTCCCCCCTGCCTATGACGAATGGGTGCGCGCACGGGATGTCTCCGCCCCCGACCTCGTCGACGCCTTTCACATTGCTTACCCGGACAGGCCAGCCCCCTTGCGAACTGGGAGGGGGCCTTGAGGGGAGCAGAATGTCAGGCTGCTATCTCGGTTTCGTTATTGCCACCGTCTCTGTGCTGTATTGTCTGCTCCCCAAGGTCGCATGCCTCAGCCTGGGAAAACTCAGCTCCTGGGAAACTGTATTCCTACGTGTAATCTCCCGCCTTTCCTGCCTTATAATATCTCCCAGCTAGTGAGCCTTTCATAGCTGTCATTTTATTCGTTTGCACTGTATGCCTATTTGATCAGTAAAAGCCATCTGTTTGGACTCTATATGACTTTGTGGTGATTTCTGGTTCTGTGGGCCAAGGGCTGACAGTTAACGTATTTCCATGCTGATCTTTCAGCATGCCTAACCGTGCTTTAAATTTCCCTTTGATTTCTTGGATCTTGTGGAACAGATCTCTTGTTCTTCCTTTTTTGTTGTTCTCTTCTATTTCTTTACACTGGTTATTATAATAGGTCTCTTTGTCTCTACGTGCTAGTCGCTGGAACGTTGCACTTAGACTTTTGATTCTATTTCTGTCACCTTCTACTTTTGCTTCTCGTCTATCTCTGGCAATTTTAAGAGTTTCCTCAGACATCCATCGAGGTTTTTCTTTTCTTTTGGCTACAGGAATAGTCTTTGCACATTCTTCCTTGATAATATCTCTAGTTTCCACCCATAGTTCTTCAGGTTTACATTCACTTGAACTTATTAATGCAAATCTGTTCCTTACATGGTCTTTAAACTCTTCCGGAATATTGGTTAGATTGTATTTTGGTGCTATGAATGTTTTGGTGTTTTTCTTAAGCTTTATCTTTATTTTCGATATTAGCAATTCATGATCTGTACCGCAGTCGGCTCCTGGTCTTGTTTTGGCCGAGAGAATAGAGCTTCTCCATCTTCTGCTTCCAATTATATAATCTATTTGATTTCTATACTGGCCGTCTGGTGATGTCCATGTATACAATCGTCTACTTGGTTGCCTGAAACATGTGTTTGCAATGAACAGATAGTTGTCTTCACAGAATTCTACGAGGCGTTCTCCTGCTTCATTCTGTGCTCCTAGCCCAAATCTGCCAACAACATTTGATTCTGCTTTGTTTCCTACTTTTGCGTTCCAATCACCTATGATTATCAGCATATCTTGTTTAGGTGTGTGATCAATTTCTTCCTGAACACTGGCATAAAAACTTTCAATTTCTTCCTCATCAGCATCTGTAGTTGGGGCATAAACTTGAAGGATGCTTATGTTGATAGGCTTTCCCTGAAGTCTGATTGATATTATTCGGTCAGACTTTGCATTATAGCTGCTGACTGCCTTTGCTACATCTTGCCTCACTATTAAAGCAACTCCGTTTCTTTTCTTTTTGTCATTCCCTGAATAAAACACTTTGTAATTTTCTGATTGAAAATGTCCTAATCCAGTCCACTTTAATTCACTTATTCCCAGGACTGAAATGTCCATATGTTCCATTTCTTGTTTAACAATTTCAAGCTTACCCTGATTCATGCTTCTCACATTCCATGTTCCTATTTTATGCGTCGAACAGCTTCGGACTTTCCTTTTGCATCTATTCATGTCAACCACTGAACGTCCTTTCGGCTTTAGTCCAATCGCATCATTAAGAACAGCGCTACTCGTACTTGTCCTCTGCTCTACCCCAGTAGCAGATTGAGTGCCATCCGACCTGGGGGTCCCATCTTCCAGCACTATATCTTTTTTCATTTTGGTTTGTCTCATCATAGGGTTTTCAAGGTAAAGGTTGGTCAGAAGTGGTTTACCAGTGCCTTCTTCTGCGCAGTACTAACCAAAGTTAGCCGTAGTGGCACTGCCGTTGCCTACGAAAGATCTTCCGCCAGTGTCACCTTCCACTACTGCTGCTGCCCAGTAGCTAACCTTCAGGGATTCCTCTACCCCCATCCCCATTGGAACTGCCTGTTCTCTTCTGCGGATGTGGCCATTGATCCCTTAAGGGGGTGGATGCATCTTCGTCTGGTGTCTCAGCTGTGACCATTCCGTCTTGAGTGACTCTGCTAGGAGTTTAGTCTCTTGATAGAGTCTAGACCCCTTACGGTATTGCTCTCAGCTTCCCTGACACTCACAAACCCCCTCACCACGTTAAGGTGTGCATCCAGAAGGGGTTTTGTGACTTAGATACAGACTATTACGAGTGAAACAAATTATATTTTAAACCACATGATTAATTGTTGGTGGAATATAGTTTTTGAAAATATAAATAATTTAATATGGAAATAATTTAATATAGATTACTAAGTATGGCCTGGATCAGGTTCAGCCCTGTGCCTCTCCCCCTCCACCCCAGGTAATTGAGAAGTTTACACTCCTGGTGTCAGATCCAACCACTAGCAAATAAAACCATAGCCATTTTCAGATGTTCCAACCTTACATAACAAGAGTGCATACCACATGCAGTCCTCCCAATACATGCTTCAGTTGCCAAGGTACCTCTTCTGGGTTCTACACCCTGGTGCTTCTAGGTAATTCCAACATACTCAGCTGCTTCAGGTGCATTTAAAAGGCCTACCTCATCTCAACAATGACAGATGTAGTATTGAGAAGTCCATTTCATGTTTTATCATAGCTTCAAGGTACCAGAGTCTGGAAGAGTTCCAGCCCAGGTTTTATTTATGGCTCTGGGTAAACTGGCTAGGGCCCTGACCTAGATACCCAGGGTAGACTGATCTCCTCAGATCTCAGAAGCTAAGCAGGGTCAGCCCTGGTTATAATTTGATGGGAGACCACCAAGGAATGCCAGGATTGTTGTGCAGAGGAATGCAATGGCAAACTATCTATTAGTCTCTTGCCTTGAAAACCCTACAGAGTTGCTATAAGTCAGCTGCGATTTGACTGCTCTTTACACATACAAGCTGGCTAGGCAAGTTGCTGTGAAGCATTCTCCTGTGCTTGAGTCCATTTCTTTGTTTGTTCTGAATAAAGTTATACTTGGTTTACTCAAAACAACCCTCAGCATATTCCTGAGTGATTGCAGCATCCTACAGCCACCATATTGGAGTGACCCAGCAGAAATTGGGGTGAGGGATATGAGGTGCAACACTGGCACAACTTTGTGACCCAAGGTATACTCCCTGCTAAATTACAGATGGCATGTACATTTTACAGTCCAATTAAGTTCTCCCTTGAAAAGTATGTACACAGAAATGTGGAGCAATGTGATTTTGGAAAATATTGTACTCAGAAACACCAATCAGGGATGATCCTAAGCAGTACAAACATTGGATAGTATTTTAGTAGGTCAGCATGCCCATCAGGCATGAAATGCCTGCGTTATTGTATTAATTTCCAATGACAATAACACAGTAGGAGGTTGAGATTTTAAAGCAGTCTGTTTATTAGGCCCAATATACATACCGGGTGAGAACTGCCCCAAATGCGCAGGACACTTCACACACTGAACAAAGGATTGCAAGAACCTTTATCACTTCTGGTCAGGGGCGTTACAATTGCGTAGATTCAATGCACATTGGGTGTCTACTCCAATATCTCATTAGAATAGCCTATAGATATTGCCAGAGGCTGTCTCTAAGCAAGCACTTGGTCTTGTGATCCACATTTCTAACAGTGAAGGTAAGACACTGTTTTTCTCTACTGGGGAAAGCCCATACCAGGCAAGTATGTAATCTGTTGGCTTCTTATAATTGTGGATGCCAATGTTCCCAAAGCTTCCATGTGTGTGCAGAATATATATGTGTCTGATGCTATGCTCTATACCTGAGCATAGCACCTCATAACTCTATGAGTGTTCATACATGTGAAAGAATATATGTTTTCCCATATAAATGAAGTTTATAGGCACTTCAGGCACATCTGCTGAGTCATTCTTTCTCGTTGTTGCCCTCTCCTACCTCCACTGCCCCAGGAGAACCAATATATAGTGGCATTATAGATAAGTAGAAACTAAACACAGAGAGCAGCCCAGAACATCATAATGTTGCCAGAAAAATTGGCCTAGTCCAATTAGGGTCCCTAAATTGGGGGCAAATTTATTAAGCTTAGTTACCCTTCCAAGGTTTATAAATAGGGTGTACCCAATAAGAATTTGATTAGTTACATGAGTGTGTGTGTGTGTGTGTGTGTGTGTGTAAACCCTAAAGCCACTAACCTTTTCCACTGTGCTGAGGCATACTTTCTTAACACATTATAAGAATAAAGAACAATCTCTTTATTTTGATCTGTAATTGCTGTTCACTTCACTAAGCTCTTAAGGCACAGTGGACTAAACATTGAAACAGCTGTGTAAGTATTTTACTGTGTATTTGTGTTAAGTGTGTTTGTTTTGTATGAGATGGGATTCAGTGGATAATGTCTTGAAGGAACCTTAACTAGTTTTTAAAGTTAAGGTGTATTTTCTCTTGTATTTCTGTATATTGAGGCCACCACCTATTCCAGTGCTGGGAAATTAAACTGCTACAGTCATGCAGAAATCAGATTAATCACAAAAAGGTTTCAGTTATTCTGTTAGAAAACTGAAGATGCAATCCTGAAACTATTTAAAGCTCAGTATACCCTTAAGAAGGTAATGTGCTAGTCACATACACATACACATTTTAACTTTTCTCTGTTTTCTGTCACTGTTTGTACTAACCATTGAAGAACTGACACCACTATTAACACTTCATGTGAGTAGCGAATATGTATAACATGGAATGATCAGGTTATATTGTTGTTTAAAAGGAACTAATAATCTGTCTCTTCCTTTCTGTCCAGCTTTCCATTGTAATAGCGATCTGCACTTTTATGAAGAAAGCATTGTGTGAACATCTGTTCAATAGAAAATGCTGCATTTAAAAACATGAAAATAAAAGTCACTTTTTGCATCTGTAAAAATAAAGTTACATCAGTAGCGTGCTATCTAACTTTGGCAATGGTTCTTAAAATAGTGGGGAAATAAAAGATTCTGGTATGATGCATAATTGATTTATCAGTTGGGTGATCTGATGCAAGCACAGGGAAATGAATGGTCTTTCCTCACAGCTGGGGGCTGAATGAGATGGTCTTTTGCTTCTTTATGGTCCTATTTGATGCCTGGAACTGGCTTTGCCATTAGAGCTATTTGTTGCAGCACTTTATAAGGGGACTGAATTTTTGTGACAGCAGCAGATAGAATAGAATTTATTTTACCAAGTGTTTCCTTGATGCACTGTTTCTGCTGCACAGGATCAGTAGTGGATTAAGAAAGGGCAGAGAGCTGCTGGGAGGCAATGAAGGGTCAGGCAATAGATGCCAAATTCCAAAAGAAGGAGCAAGAGGTCAAGTCAGTTTCTGAAGTGTAAAACATTAAGCAGAAGTTACTCTTTGCTGATCCAGAAAACAGGTGAGCTACTGACCCTAGCCTGGAGCAGAAACTGGCTCGCAATGTCAAAAAGATGAAAAGGTGTGAAGACTACCCATGCTAAAGAAGAATGCGAGCAAGCATATCAGATTCTGGGAAGATACTATTTCAGTGTTTCACCAAAGTGCGTCAGCAGATGTATGATTGTAGCAGGACACTCCAGAGTATGAGCTATCTCCAGTCTCCTCTGAAATAATCCTGGGTGTGCTGCTATCACCATCAACCCTGACTTAACTCCAACACTCTCCTAGCCCATGCATCACAGCTACAAGTTCATGCCAACTTGATCAAGAACAGTTAGCACACTTATCAAGAGGATGAATTTAGATGCAGAGACCAGAGCAGCAAGGAAGGGTGAAGTGCCAGAAAGAATGGGAGTCAAACCTGGAAGAATCTGTCTTCCCCACAGGCAGTAGCAGAAAGGTTGGCTGTCAACAGCAGCTGCTGTACCAAATATTTTGGCATGCCTGAGGGCTTAGATTGGATCTCCCATTTAAATAATCTGTGGGAATGGAGCTAGGAAGGTCTTTGTCCTAGGCAATGGAGACTGAGTTCTAACTACCAGTCAGGGCTGATAGTATTGGTCTAAAATAACATTAATTTGATGTTGTACAAATCAGCTCCTTATATACCATGTATACATGTGTAAAGTTCCATCAAGTCACAGCCAACTTATGGTGATCGCAGCAAGGGGCTTTCAAGGCAAGTGGGAAGCAGAGGTGGTTTGCCATTGCCTTCCTCTGCAAAGTCTTCCTAGGAGGTCTTCCTTCCAAGTACCAACCCTGCTTAGTTTCCGTGATCTGACAAATCGGGCTATACCATGCTGCCTTCCCTCCCTCTATACCATGTAGCAATCAGATTAAATGACATATTTTGATTCTTTCCAGCCTGCTTACACTTCAACCTGAATGACCTTCCTTAGAAAAGTGACTGATTAGTATTTCCCAATAGTGTCATTCCCTTTCTTTAGGAAAAATGTGTAGTGGTTAGATTGTCAATTAAGAATTGGAGAGCCATGTTTAAATCCCTACTCTGCCATGGAAGCTTGCTGGATGACTTTGGTCAGTCACACACTCATAGCCTAACCTACCTCACAGGGTTGTTGTGAGGATAAAATGAAGAAGGGAAGAATGTTGTGAGCCACTTTGGGTCCCTGTTGGGGAGAAATGTGGAATATAAATGTTAATTAACATTTATTAATTAATTTATGTTTATGTTAATTGTTAGTGAATAAGAGATGGCTGCAAGAATGATCTTTGACAGTCTGAATCCCAAGAAAAGTTACAGCAATACTAGAAAGAGGCTACCTTTCTCCTATCGAACCTCTTCAAGAGGTACTAAGTGACTTTCCAGTCCTCCTCCAATCTTCTACCATTGGGCCAGGCAAATGAGAGGCTGTACTGAAAAACAGAAACCCAGCATGGATTTAGCCAGTAAGATGTGTGATCTACATAATTGCTTTAATTGCAGGCAGCTCTACTCAGAACAGCCCTGCTGTCAAACAAACCAAGGACTTTGGAGCAAAAATATCTCACAGCCCTTTAGCATAATGACATGAAAGAAAGAGATGAAAACTCTTATGATGACAGTAATTATTTTTGTATTTTTTTAAATGGAATGCATAATTTGGGGGTGGGTAATGTCACCATGTTTAAAATTAATTTGATACAGACAAACTTGTACATTCAATATTTCTGAAGCATCAAAGCTGGATCCCATTTTTTACACATCATCACAGGCAATCAATTCCTTTTACCTGGTCTGTGCTGTACAGTGTAATCATACACATTCAAAAGGGATGTCTATTGAAGCATGCATGGAGACAATATTTAAGACGTCTGTTGGGTAAAGATAAACAGAAAAACAGTTTCAAAAATGCTTTGTGGTCAGTGGCAACAATTATTGGACAATTATAGGGATAGTTATGGAATTTCTTAATTCTAGTCACAACAGTCAGCACCTCTTTATGGATTTGAGCATTCAGTTCCACTGAAGTCATTATTCTTTAACAGAATGGGAAGGGAGTCCCAATGCCATACGGAGAAGCATCACATGTGAGAATCAGCGGCTTTTGTTCATTGTAATGGACCAATACTCTCTTAAATGTTGACAGGCACTTCACAGCACCAAAACCCTTATCGTGTCGAACTGTTAACTGCTACTTGGCCAGCTTATCCAGAAAAAGATGCAGAGGGTCTGTTACTGGGGCTTTATGTTGAAAGAATCTATGATAAAATTCAGGAGTACCAGAAAAACTTGGGAGTTCCTTCTTGGTCTGTGACATAGGGACATCATAGATTGCTTTCACCGTCACCGGTATAGGACATACATAACCAAGGAACTGAATCTGGCAGACACCAAACACTTTTCACAATTTACATGGCATCCAACATCAGCAAATTGATGCAGAACTTCATACACCCATTTTGCGAGCTCCTCCATGGATCCATCAACAAGGAAATCATCAAAATATGACACGATGCCAGAAATTTAGGAAACCTTGAATTGAGCTTGCTGTTGGAGCTGGTGGAAAGTGCCGTCAGGTCACAACTGACTTATGGCGACCCCATAGGGTTTTCAAGGCAAGAGACATTTAGAAGTGGTTTGCCATTGCCTGCCTTTGCATCGTAACCCTGGACTTCTTTGGTGGTCTCCTATCCAAATACTAACCACAGGTGAATCTCCTTAGCTTTCAAGATCTGCTAAGATTGGGCTAGCCTGGGACATCCAGATAAGAGCAGCTTGCTATTAGCAGGAGCCAATCTGAATTGAAACCAAAAAGTGGAATGGCTCTTGCTAAGAGGCCGAATTCCAGCACTTCCTTGTACGACAAGCCAGGAGGGCCAATGCAGTTGGTCCAAAATTATTTTCCTTAAAACGCTATTATAGTTTTTTAAAAAAAACCTCATATTTATTTATTACATATTTATCTCACCCTTCTGTCAAAGACTGCCAGGCACCGCAGCTGTTGACGCTCCTTTGAAAGTTTGGAGGGCAAGCGTCAAATTTAACAAAACACAGAGTGTCCACCCTGCTCCCAGGTAGCCTGCCACCAGCTCTTGTTCAGGGCTCAACCTAGACAGAGGCCAAGAGCAACCCTGGTCTGCCCTTAACAGTTACCAAACCAAAACACCAACCTTGCAGAGTAGCACTCCTGCAAGATGGGAGTTACATCAAAAAGTTTCTAAATTGGTAAGCGTGCCGCCTTAACCAAGGCCACTAAATATAGCTTGAAGCCAACAAAGTCAAGAAGAGTCACAAAATGAATTTAAAAGGTTTATTTAAGGTTTGTGCTTAGTTCCAGGTTATAAGGTATACGTGAGCAAAGCAAGAATAAAATAACAAAGCTTAAGGCAAATATCTGACTACACATTAAATACTTAGTTTCAGAGAGGTTTGGCAAGCAAAAGATAGTTACAAAAGAGGTTACTGTTTCTCACATCTTCAAATTTAATAAGCATTCCTCTATTCCTTCATCCAAATCATTTATAAAGATATTGAACAACACAGGACAGATCCCTGAGGAACTCCACTAGTCACTTCTCTCCAAGTGGATGAGGAACCATTAACAAACACTCTTTGGGAGCAATATGTCAACCTGTTACAGATCCACCTAACAGTAATAGGATCTAAATTACATTTTCCCAATTTGTCATGAAGAATATTATGTGGAACCTTATCAAAAGCCTTACTGAAATCAATGATGTCTACAGCATTCCTCTGATCCAGCAAGGTAGTAACTTTGTCAAAAAAGGAGATAAGATTAGTCTGACATGACTTGTTCTTGAGAAACCCATGCTGGCTCTTAATAATCAGATCCATCCTTTCTAAATGCTGAAGAACTGGCTGATGATTTGTTCAAAAACCTTTCTCGGTATAGACATCAAGCTGATGGGTCGGTAGTTACCCGGATCCTCCTTTTTCCCCTTCTTGAAGATGGGGACAACATTTGCACACCTCTAGTCTTCTGGCTCCTCACCTGTTCTCCAGGAATTCTCAAAAATAATGGACAGAGGCTCAGAAATTACATCTGCAAGTTCTTTAAGTACTCTTGGATGCAATTCATATGGCCCAGAGGACTTTGTTTCATTTAAAGAAACTAGGTTTTTGTACACTACCCCAAATGCCAATCCTATGCTGAAAATATTGTTGAAGGCTTTCACAGTCAGAATTCATTGGTTCTTGTAGGTTATCCGGGCTGTGTAACCATGGTCTTGGTATTTTCTTTCCTGACGTTCCGCCAGCAGCTGTGGCAGGCATCTTCAGAGGAGTAACACTGAAGGACACTGGCCTTCAGTGTTACTGAAGAGACACTGAGAGACACTGTCCTTCAGTGTTACTCCTCTGAAGATGCCTGCCACAGCTGCTGGCAAAACATCAGGAAAGAAAATACCAAGACCACGGTTACACAGCCCGGATAACCTACAAGAAGCTATGCTGAAACTCCCTTCCTTCATCGTGTGTTCTGTTTATGCCATGTTGAGCACCGTTTCCCTCCCAAGAAAAAACTGAGGAAACGTAGGAATTGAGGAGTTCTGCCCTCTCTTCATCTCCTGTTACAATTTCACTTTTTGGTCCCCACAATGGGCTTAGCTTGTCCTTGTTCTTATTTTTACTGTGTGCATAGGAAAAGAACCCTTTTTTGTGTGTGTGTTTAGCATCTCTCGCTAGCCTAAGCTCACACTGAGCTTTAGCTTTCCTAACACTCTCCCTACAAGCACTAATTATTTGTTTATATTCATCTTTGGTTATAAGGCCCTCCTTCCACTTCCTAAATGAGTCCACTTTCTGGAATATGAAGCTGTCAGCAAGACAAGTCAGGAATTTATTGGATCTGACATTTTTAGCAGAGTTGGACTTCCAACAGATATCTGGGTAATTAAAACCATGACCACTGTGTCCTGTCTCTTTGAGAACTTTGTCTAGGAGTGTCTCGTTCAAGTCCTCTGCCTGGTTTGGTGGTCGATAGCAGACCCCCACCGAAATATCACTGTTATTTCTTACTCCTTTTATTTTTACCCATAGACTGTCTCTGCAGTCTCATACACCTTCACACAGCCTATGAGGTGGAATCTGTGGTGTGGCGGCTGCCTTTCATCATTGCTGGCTCTCCTCTAGCCACCTCCCACAGATTGATTCCTTCATGGCCCAATAGTTCAGTGGACTCGTGGACTGCAAATTGTAGGGCTCCAAAAGGTACTGCCTCACCATTGCAGCCGCCATGTCCTTTCTCATGCACCTCATCCTCCCAGAGGGGATGAGTGCCCATCCAACAAGCTCCATCTCCAGG
The DNA here is from genome assembly GCF_029931775.1 of Euleptes europaea. Classification (NCBI taxonomy): domain Eukaryota; kingdom Metazoa; phylum Chordata; class Lepidosauria; order Squamata; family Sphaerodactylidae; genus Euleptes; species Euleptes europaea. The sequence goes on along the minus strand of NC_079315.1, from coordinate 51,762,390 downwards.
CTCATCTTGGCGGTTGCCCTGGGGGGACATGGCAGGTTGGGGAATGTGGAGGACAAGTAGCAGAGGAGCTGTTTGAGCCCCCCACCTCCTCCTCCACTGGCAAGTTCCACTTTTGGGCTTGCATTTGCTGCACACACTGGGAGAGCTCATCTCTCCTGCACACCAGCTGGTGGGTCCACTCGGCGATGCTGCCCTTGATATTGTCACACATGGTCACCAATATGTAGACCAGTTGCTGGGTAAAAGGCTGAAGATAGATTGTCACACTGTTTTGTAGCCTTTGCTCCAGCATGCACACTGCTTGGCTGGCTTCAGAAACTTGGCCATCCTCTCATGAAGCGTGTGAGTCATGGGAATGACCAGAGCCAGTGTCACCATGTCAGATGAGAGCTACTGTGTGTAGAGAAGGTGGGCCACACAGTAAATCGGTGACTCCAGGTCCAATGCCGCTGCCCTGATGTTTTTGCCGCCATCTGTCACCATGAAGCCCATGGTGATGCCCCTGCCTTCCCAGGACGCTAACTGGTCTGATGGCGGTGGTGATGTTGTCCAATGTGTGCACCACATCAAACTGCTTGGTGTGGAGCACAGCCTGGCAATAGCTGTCCCGTCGGCCCTCACCCTGTCTAGCGCTGCTCCCCTCACCCCCACCCAATACCGCATTGGGTTGCCACCAGTGCAAAGTTAGGAAAAGGAACTTATGCTGCAACTGCGGGCTACTCCAGATGTTGGATGTGAAGTGCACAGTTCTCCCAGCAGCACAGGAAATTTGTGCCTTCACATACTCCTTGGCAACCCTGTACAATGAGGGTATCATGGCCCTGCTCATCGTGGTGTGAGCAGGAGGCCAGGTCACAGAGCACCCTTCAGAAGCTGACTTTCTCTACAATTCTGAAGAGCAGCCCATCAATGGCGATCATCTCGACAATGAGACGAGTAGCCCTTCTTGCTGCCACCTTTTTCCGACCACTTGGCACCCTACTAGTGCAACCCTCACCAAGCATCTCGGACAGAGTTGCTTGGCGTCCCTTCCCTACCAGAAACCCTGCACTGTGTACAACAGGGATAGCATGAGGTAAGGTTGGTGATCGACTGTTCCTTTGGCTGACTCCTAGCCCCTTGGCCACCAGAGAACCAGCCTCTCTCTCCCCCTGAAGAAACACTGACTGGTGGTGCTTCGTCAGATGGTTCTGGAGTCTGCAGGTCAAGAGATGATTAAGGTCTCTCCTTCAACTTATCCAGGCCCTACACAGCTGGCACTGTGTGTAACATGACTCCTCCACTACCTGGAAGTGCTTGAAGACCGAGGATGTGAGGGGGCATCCACACTGTCGAGCAGCTAAGGGCACCACCGGAGCTGCCTCCTTTGAGGAGCTTGGGGCAGACATGCCGTGTCTAAGGGATGCAGGGGGAGATCGCGATGGGGGAAGGGGTTGAGATGGCTGCACCTTTGGGTTCACCTCCATCTCTTCCTATTACACCTCCTCCACCCTCTTCTCCTGTCTTCCCTTGGAAGGACTGCTGGGGTGTGAAGGAGGGAAAGGTGATGGTTGGCCCAGCACCTCTGCAAGCTTCTCCACCACCCTCCTGGAACCTGGGGTGAGCTCCGAAAGACTTGCGTCCATGAAGCTCAGTCCCAAAGACAGCCCAGGCTCCTCCTCCTCCTGCTGCTGCTGCTGGGAAGAGTCAACAACATCAGGAGAAGGATGGACAGCCTGAGAAGCAGACCCCCGCCCAGTGCCAGCACCTGTGGTCACCTGTGTGGGTGGGGAAGCTCCAGAGGCCCCCTCAACAAAGAGAGTCCTGCGTGGATTCTTCATCCCACAACTCCAGCCACAGGCTGAGGTGGCGCACGGCGACTCTGGGGCTGGTTTTCATGCAGGTTGAGGGAGAGCCACAGCCTTCTCCCTTTCCTCCACCCCTCTAGTCTTCTCCTTCACTTTGCCTCTGGGGCCTTTCTGAACTGCACCCCTGCCACTCATTGTTACCCTGGGCAAAACTCTGGCTATCTGTAATGCAGGGAAATTGAGGGCCTAGCTACCTTTCTTGTACTACGATCAGTTCCTGCCTGAAAATGTTTAAAGAATCCTCCCCCAAAAAAACCAAGGGGGGGGTTGGTAAAAAAAGGGGGCCCCTAACTTAACCTTGAGTTAATAATTAGTTGTTTGTATGTTTGTTTGTTTGTTTAACAACTACCTGGTGATGAATTCCTGGTCTAGACCTGTCCAAGTTTAACCTCTCACACTGTCCTGGAGATGGAATTAGGAAACTTTTTAAAAATGGGAAGTACCTGCATTGAGGATATTAAACCTTATCTAACACTGTGCTCTGTCAATGACTTCCCAAGGAACCAGGAGGAGTTTTTTTCTACAAGAAATGGTTTCCCTAACCGTGGAACTGTAATCCTAACCTCAGTCAGCCTCAATAGAGCCCAGGAAAGCCTACCAATTAATTTTTAAGCTTTTTATTTAAGTATTTGCAAATCAATATCCTTTGCTCTTTTTAAGGCCTAACAGAAGCCTAATTGGTAAGAAATGACAGCCCTAAAGCAATGGTTGAAATCTGAGGAAAATGTAACCCAACAAGTTCCTAATAGGCCCTTATTAAAGCTAGTAGTGTCTCTAAAATGGTTGAACAACAAACCTTCCAAGAGAGTGTGCTAGACTCAATAAATCCACCAAAACCTTATGGCAGACCACAGAACACAAGAAGATACCAAACTGCCACAAAAAATCTCTCTCTAAAGGCAACAATGAGAACGATGACAACAATGGAGGTCCTCCCCCCAAAAACAATCAATCAAATCACCCCCTGCTTTCAGGTGAAAGCCAGCAATGAGGCAGAGAAACCCCCAAAATTCAAACAGTGGAACTGTACAACAGCAAGCAGTGGAGAAATGAAAGCAGGTTCTCCCCACGTAAAATAATGAAATAACACCCTCAAACTAGCAAAAAAAACCCACCAACCAACAGGCCAAGGCCTGCTGGCTTCTAGCAAAATTTAGGGGGAAAGCCCCAAATGAAACTATTTGTTTAAAAGTAAAATGATGATATCTCAAATCCTCCAATGTCTTCTCCTCCAGACAGCATGCAGGAAGGAATCCAACCCAAGCACCAGGCTGTAATCCAGCAGGTCAGGATGAGGCACCAGGATACAGGATCACAGAGGGAGATTCAGGCAGTAGGTGCTAAAGCCAAGCTATGCCACCAAACTCTCTCAAATGGCCTGGTCTGGCAACCAGATCTGCTTTTATAGTCTTTGGTCAAGCACAGAAAAGTCTGAAAATAATTTTAGCCAAAAAAACCCACCTTCTGTAATTGATGAAAGAACACTGTTCTTCCTTACCTGGGTTCCTATTGGCCACTGAGAATTCCTAGCCCTCCTCCCTCCCCCTCTCTAGGTTGTCCTCTGTTGCAATCCAGGTAGACTGCACCAGCTGGCTTTGCAGCAATGCAAAATGCATTGCTGCCATTGGCCACATGGGAACCTCCATTGAGGCTTCCTATTAGCCACTCCAAGATGCCTTCTCCCTCCCTCCTGCTGCCCTGGAAACCAGCCAGGGGGCAGGAATACGAAGAAAGGAGATAGCGCCTCCTTTAAACTCAACAAGGACCACAAAATGGAGACTCCGCAGAAGGCAAATAGCCGAAACCCGAAAAGTTGAATAATTATTATAATTATTCAGCTTTTTCGGGAATCACCCATTTGGCTTCAGGCAGTTTCCCAGGTATTTGGTCTACCTGAAACCCGAACATTGCTGAAATGGCTAATTTCGGGTTTATTTTCAGTTCGGGTATATCGATATGCACAACCCTAAAAGTAGTTCGTCCGGCATCACTTTTTCACAGGAACGTAACCTCCATCGAAACTAAGAGGGAAAATGCAAATAAAGAAGCAAAGCCCTTGGAAGGAATTGTCAAACATATGATAATGATGCTGTCGGTACAGAATGGGGGCCAAGATCCTGGACCTGAGCTTAGGTTGCCAACTCCAGGCTGGAGAATTCCTGGAGATTTGAGGATGGAGCCCAGGGAGGGCAGGGTTTGGGGAGTGGAGAGATCTCAGCAGGGTCTAATGCCACAGAGTCCACTCTCCAAAGCAGCTGTTTCATCCAAGGGAACTGATCTATGTAGTCTGGAGATCAGTTGTAATTTCAAGAGATCTCCAGACCCTACCTGAGACTGTGATGTAGTGGAGCCTGCTGACTTCCAGAAAGTCTTTCCTTCATGCAAAGGTCTCAGGTCTTGCTGCAAATTTTCCTACAGACCTACATTTCCCAGGCACCCTCCAAGCTTCAGGATTGGACCAGGGAACGAAGGTGGAGGGAAAAACAAGAGCCAATCACTGTTCAGGAAAGAGACTATCTAAGGCCCTGCCTAGGGAGGGAGGGTGTTCAGTCCCTGAAGCTGGCCAGCAGTGAGGCAGCTTCTGGAAGGAGCTGATCTCTCACCCCAAGGTAGGGGGTGAGTCTGGCCTTAAGCATGTTGATGAAGAGTCCAGCAAAGACAGTCATATTAGGGAATGTTATTGTTTTCCATCCAGCTTCTTTCCCTGGAAGTTTTGCCCTGTCCTGTGTGTTTGCAGCGCATAGTGTTTTAATCTGTCCTATTTACATAACTGTTCTCTTAATTGTTACACAATTTGTTTCCTATATCAGTCTTTTTTGTTCACTCTACCTGGGTCCTTCACACCTGGTCATACAAAAGGGTCTGGTCATACAGAAGGGGATGCCCGAACTGAAGAGGATGCCCGAACTGAAGAGGATGCCCGAACTGAAGAGGGAATTACCTGGGGGCCAGGGATGAGATCAGGCTACTCTGGGCCATCCAGGTCATGGCCCAAGACACTTTAGTCTTCATTTGTTGCTAAGATATAAGTGAAACCTAAGAATAAGCCATGACATAGACATACTGTGGACCTTCTTGTATACAGAACTAGTTTGTATGTGTGCAGAGACTATACTAAGAGCCCTCCTGAGGTAATCTTGTTGAAAAGCAGTTAGAGATTGCCAGTGGCAATACAAACATTTGCAAAATTCAACTCACTTATTATAGTTCTGTCATTTGAAATGTTTGACCCAACAATTCTGGCAACCATTTTGAAATTCATCATGCTTTCAACAAATCTGCCTATGAGTCACTCTCATGTTATTTCAGTTCCTCACTGCCAAACCATCTGCATTCTCATATTAATTCATTTCTGTGAAAACATGGTCACAGTAATTTAACCCTTGATGCAGTGCAACATTGGGTAAAACATGTACACACAAGAACTATTCTTGCAACCTTAAATCAAACGCCATGATGCAGTGCAACTTGCAAGGAAGACATGTGTGCAAATGTCTGACTGGAACTTTCAGTTCATTTTAGTTTGGCATTAAAAGTTTTAGTTTGGTCATTATACTCCATTATTGCTTCAATTGATTTTAATGAAAAACTCATTCTGGCAGTAACTTTCCCCCCTCAATCAATTAGGATAAAATTATTAGAGACTGTGCCCCTCACTCAAAGGATCTTGTCTACCAAATTTCAGTCAGACTGGAGAATGTGTGCCCATTTATATGCAATGGAAATTCTTACTTGCATAAGGAACAACAAGCGTCTGCGTGAGTTTTCCCCCTTTCTTGAGATCCTCAAGTATGTGAGGGAAGGTGTCTATTTTTAAAACAACACTGAAGTCTGTGGGCAGTGGGAGCTAAATCTTACCCCTCTCTTTACCTTGCTGTTCTTGGGCAGATTGATTTTAGCCTTGTTCTCCCAGCCTGGTTTACAACCAGTACTGGAATCAGAGAAAAACACTTCAAGCATTTCAAGCTTCTTATAAGACATACAAGATGGTAAGGTTTAGGTCTTCTTACACACAGTTTAGAAACAGACAGCTCCTCATTTTCTTTACATGTGACTGGGAGGCTGCCTCTCTTTTTCTATACTGGGGCTAATAGTAGCCAGATGGTGGCATTTGTATTTGGGACACCATGTGTCTGTTTTTACATGAAATTAAAGATGCCAAGATATTTCAGCGGTGTGATCTTCACTGCACTTCCACATAGAGTAAGAGGTTATTCCAGGTCTTCCCTCTTTACAGGCATCATACACCTTCCACAGTACACAAACAATGCATCCCCCCCCATCGTTGCAGTTGCATTGCCTATTGCAGGGTGGGGATAGGCAGGGGAGAGGAATGAATCTACCTACCTACCTCACAGGGTTTCTGTTGTGGGGAGAGAAAGGGAATGTGACTGTAAGCTGGTTTGATTCTACCTTAAGTGGTAGAGAAAGTCGACATATAAAAACCAACTCCTCCTCCTCCTCCTTCTCCTCCTCCCAAAAGTTGCTAGAGATTACCAATTGTCTTTAATTTTAGGTGGAGCCTGGAGATGTCCCAGAAGTGCAATTTATCTCTAGACTACAATGTGTTAAAGAAGATATTTAGTTCTACTTTTCATTGGTTAGTATTTCAAATGCAATTTGCTAATCAGAACCAACCAACATTTGAAGCGGCAATGAAGATTCCATGAAATCAGGATTGGAAAATAGAATTTGAAATGGGAATTGAATTTGTACAGCTATTTTACACTGAGATGCACCATAGTCCATCCAGCCTTGTCCTGTATATTGTGATTGACAGTGACTCTCCAGGGTCTGAGGCAGGGGATACTCCTAAACCTACAACCTGTTTAGCTGGAAATCCCAGTGATTGAATTGTGATTGACAGTGACTCTCCAGGGTCTGAAGCAGGGGATACTCCTAAACCTACAACCTGTTTAGCTGAAAATCCCAGTGATTGAATCTGGGACTGTCTATATGCAAAATATACTCTCTACCAATGAACTAAAGTACTTCTCCATTAGTGAACTTCATGCGTGTAAAGTTCTTTCAAATCACAACTGACTTATGGCAACCCCAGCAAGGGGCTTTCAAGGCAAGTGAGAAGCAGAGGCGGTTTGCCATTGCTTTCCTCTGCAGACTCTTCTGTGGTAGTCTCCTTACCAAGTACCAACCCTGTTTAACTTCCAATTTCTGATGACAAGATTGGGCTATATGTTGTTCCCAGTGAACAACATACTTGTTTAGATATTACCAATTTTATGGGGTCCAATTTTATGGGGTCCCAAAGGGGTCGCCTCCCCTCCATAGAGAAACATTGAGAACTAGCCGAAACCCAAAAAGCCAAATATCTAGTTGGCTTTTTTCAGGAAGCACCTATTTGGCTTCGGGCTGCTTCCCAGGTTTTCATGGTCGGTAAACCTGAACAAAGCCGAAACAGCTACTTTCAGGTTTATTTTTGGTTTGGGTTTATCGATATGCACAACCCTAGTCCCCACTTCTCACATTATGAGAAGACAAGAGTCACTGGAAAAGACCATCATGCTAGGAAAAGTTGAGGGGAGCAGGAGAAGAAGAAGACCCAACAAGAGATGGATTGACTCAATAAAGGAAGCCAGAGCCCTCAATTTGCAAGATCTGAGCAAGGCTGTCAAAGATAGGACATTTTGGAGGACTTTCATTCATAGGGTCACCATGAGTCGGAAGCGACTTGACGGCACTTAAAACACACACACCCCTAGCAATGGGCGAGAAAACCCAAGCTACAAGATGCCCTTTCCTCAGAGTGGGAATGATGCAGGGCGGAGTTCATCATATGTTCAATTCTTTAATCTCGGGATAGAAAAGTGTGAGACATGAGAGGAGCAAACCAATGACATCCTAGCCATGTGTTAACGCCCAATGTTATTGATAATGGGAATCTCTTCCTCACTGCTATCACTACCACAGTGTAGGCTTTAAAATGAACTCTAAAGCTCCTCCACTTGTGATCCAGTTGTCGGCTTTGACATATCCTGAAGCTTCTAATTAAAACAATGTGATAACCAGTTCCATTTTGAAACATTGGTCTTAGTCCAGTCCCTTGCTGTAGAAGTCTTCCACTGAACTGCTTCATTAATTGATTATCATAAATTGATTCAACAAATATACAAAACAAAAAAGGGGGAAAGATATGTACGAACTACACCCATTTTCTGTTTGTCAACTTTGTGAGACTGTGTGCGTTTATTTATATAAATCAACTGATAATGAAGTACTCAATTCTACAAGTCCCTGAGTTCTGACAGCTTTCATTCACTATGAGATAAGAGCACCACTCAATCTGCAGGATCAGCCTCTAAACCAAAGCAAACCTCCAGACAGTGCTGAGAATGTGTGATTAAAACAAATCTTCAAGGACATTCTTTTCATTTTAGATGCTATTTTTCATGAGAGCTTCATTGCCGCTTTTGTTTATGATCAGAGTAACACTAAAAGACAGAGACTTTTTGATCTTCAGGCCCAGTGAGCATCTCCTTTGAGACCCAGATACTTCCTGAAGCTCCATAGGGAACCTATAATGCCAAGCAAAATCGGAATGAAGCAAGGCAGCCTAGTTTGCCACTTACTAAGATACTTTCCCTCTGACACAACACTGAGGAACTCTCAACATAAGATTGACACTCCTTCTCAAATGTAATCTAGCAGTTTTCCATGATCTAAAAATGCTAATTGTATATATTACAGGTGATGCACATCTAGGTAGTCAGAGGCCAAAATCTAGAAATATCCATTCATTTTGGGCAGGACTGCTGAAAACAACCATGGACAAAGACCCAACCCAAGCATCACATGACAACAAATCACACTACTTGCCAGGTTGCATGGCCCCAAGGCTAACCAGAGCTACCAGAATGTTGTCCCCCTAGTTCCCCCCTTCAACTGCCCTGACTTTGGGCTTTCATTTAAGCTGCAACTAGGCAAAGGAAACAAGCCTAATTAGGTCTATGCAGAAGTATAATGTTACTCAAAGGGACCTTTTCCCAGGGAAATGTTCTTAGTATTGCAACCATAAGGTAGTTTTGGACTAGGCCAGGTCATATCTAGATCTACCAAGCTGGAATTTTTTTTTATTGTTTCCCTTTTTTCCCCCCTTAGTCTTTGTCCCGCGCCCAGGCTAGCCCCGGGCGCGGGACTGCCCGGCGGCGCACTTACCGGGCAGGAGGAGGCGAAGCCGGATGGGGAAAAGGGGGCAGGGCCGACGGTGCCACAGCCCGCAGGAGCCCCGGGAGAACTGCCGGCCTGGCTGGGAGGGCTGGAGCCGAGCGACTCGGCAACGCCGCCCGGCATTGGCAGGGTTTGCGGGGCGACGCCTCCGCCGGCCCAGGCACTGGGGCAAAGTCCCCCGGCAGAGGAGGAGCCGGACGGGGAAGGGCCAGAGGGGCGAAGGGACGGGAGCGGCAGAGCACGAGCCGCCGATCAGCTGGGGCGGGGCCGCAGCCCTCCTGAGGGGGAGGGCGGATGGACGGAGCTGCCAGGGGCTGATTGGTGGGGGCCCTGTCAGACAGGAGGGGAGGTGGGAAAGGGGTGGAACCCCGGAGGGCCTGGCTGGCTATATGACGGGGAGGGGGTGGAAGGCCAGGGAGGAAGCGGTGCCGGGCGTCCCTGGAGCTGGTGTGGCTCAGAGGAGCAGGAACGGACCGTGGGCTGAAGAGGAGGAAAGGAAATCCTCTCAGGAGGCCCATTCTGAGGCCAAAGGAAGCCCTCTCCAAGTCAAGCCGGCCAGGCCGCGGGGCTAAGAGGCGGGGCCCAAGGGGACGGATCCTCACAGTCTTTCTGCCATGATGGTTGTGAAAACTTTATAATCCACATTTAATAGTGACAGCTGGACAATTTTAGAAATCCTCAGGTAATTATTGGAATCTGGCAAGACAATCTTATATTCTATAATTGAACTGAAGTTTGTCTGTCTCTAACGCTATTTATGCAGGGCTGTTTCCCTCACGGTCATTCCGCCGACTGCTTCAGGCTTCCTTTTTATTATGCAAGGCATTCCCGATAGTCAGAGGTCACCTCTCGCTCCTCTGCATGTTTTGCCTGCATTTTACGGATTCTGGCTAAGACAACACCCGGAAAACACAGGTAAAATACGAGGAAACATGCAGGGAGAGCGAGGCACCTCTGGCAGTCGGGAAAGACATGCATAATCAAAAGGAAGCCCTGAAGGAGTCAGTGGGGTGACCGCGAAGGAAACAGCCCTGAGTAAATGGCCAATATTTACCTAGGTATCTTCAGATGTGCCCACAATTCAGAATTGGTCTGATTTGTCATCTGACAATCTTTAACCAGATGCGTCACGCTCTTCCTTCCTTCCTTTTGTGTCAAGCTACAATGAAACTATGTTTTTTAATAGTTCAAAATAACTAAAATGGGAAACAAATTGTTGCTGATCATCTGATGACAGAACATCTTGGTGGAATGAATGAGTTACATCAGTGCCTTTGGACGCTGTCAATTATTTCAGAAATTACTCACTAATATGAATTCCAATACAGTCACATCATAACAACCTTGTTTACTTTAACTCTGCCTCTTACAACAAGAACAACAAGGACAGAATAGTAGCTAAAAAACAAGTTTGCAACCATTCATACTTTACTCGCTGACAGGAAGGATCCTCCATAAACCAATTCACCCTGGCTCATCCTGTAAAATCTACTGCTTGGAGTTTGGTCAGCGATTTTCCTGCCTTCTCCTGGCATGCCTTGACTGGTCTTCCTATAGTACAGTCCTTGGTCTGGGTCTTGTCAATTGCTGGATCCCATCTGTGGACCACAGTGTTATGAGGAAGCAACAGCCTCAGCTTGACACATAACAATAGCCACTAAAACGTAAGGAAATTCTTGCCAACACCACGCCTGTTTTCATGATAAAGGAGGCTGATTTGGGCCGGTTTTCTCTGCTCTGGACAACTTAATTAGTACAGCTTCCTTTTTTTGTTCAGGCCTCCATTTTAAGAGCTAGTAAAAAGCTGACTAAGCAGCTAACTGTAATCAGTTTAAGTGAACATTGCATTTCCTTTGGGTGCTCAGCCTCAAACAGTCTCGTTTTTGTTAATGAGTGAACTCCCTCCAGCATAATTTCCACCTTTGTAAAAAATGAAATTGCTGAGAAGGGAGAGAGAGGTTTTCTAATATTGAGTGGAAATGCCATCCTGACATCACAACTCTGCTTGTATGCTATGAATTCAGGGGAAGCTATTTTGGCATTTAAGATGCTTAGGAAGCACAACTTCCTACCCTCCTTCTGATGTGCCTTCATGCCAATGAGACCTGGCTACATGAACATGGTTAATGCCATTTTACATCCTGCCCCCACTCTGGAATCTTAAACCTAAAGTAGAAAATTGTGCCAAAGAGCAATAGGCACATGATCAGCACTGCTACAAGAACCACTTGCACTCAAGGTTGCCAACTAAACAGGAAATAAAATGTGCTGCCTCTTCAATAAGGTGTAATGAGCATGCCCGATGTCAGAACTCCTGCCCCTGCACTTACCTCCTAAGAGAGAAGGCCTCTAGAGTATGCCAAGGGAGTCATCTTGGGGTAGGGTTGCTAAGGTGGTGGCTGGAGATCTCCCATTATTACATCTGAGCTCCAGGTGATAGAGATTAGTTCACCTGAAGAAAATGGCCTCTTTGGAAGGTGAATTTTATGGCATTATACCCCAGAGATGTCCCTTCCCTCCACAAACTCTGCTCTCCTAAGACTCCATCCCCCAAATCTCCAGGTATTTCCCAACCCGGAGCTGGCAACCCTATCCTGGAAGGACAACAGAAGCCTGACCTGATGTTGCAGGAGCAGCTTCCCAGCTCACCATGATGCCCAGATGTATCACGCTGGCTGGGGGACAGCCAGAAGCCAACCCCCAAGGACAAGCAAAAGAGGCATGAGACAACAAGGGCAGCAGAGGAGCAGTGGAGCACACTACAGGTGAGGGCCTGTTCCTCATCTGTTGTGGGAGCCAGGAACGGTTCTTTGGAAGAGCGGGACAGGGAACTGGCTGCAGTGACCTCCTTAGGTCAGCAGGGGACAGAGGGGAAGCCTCATAAGGCTTCCCGGAGGGAGGGTAGAAGAAATGGGATCCCAGGCAGGCAGCTGCCCATTGGGCCTAGGAACTGCCACTCCCATAGGACCATCCCCCAGGATAATAGGAGTGGGTGAGGCTGGAGTTGTCCTATCCCCAGGCAGCCCTTGAAAAGGCTGGGGGAACCAGGGAGGAAGGGCCAGACCTCATCTAAGGCAACCTGAGAGAGGTTTGTGGCAGGAGTGGGAAAGGGTGGGTGCTGTAACCCCTTCCCCTGCTCTCTTCTGAGGGCAAGTCCATATCCTGGAGGAGAAAACAGCTTAGACTCCAGTCCAATGCCAGAGTCTGATGGAGCAAAAATGGGCAGTTGAAGCTTTTCTTGGCATGAAGATAAATGACATCATTTCATAATTTCTTGCAGATCAAACTGATATCACTAGAGGGACCAGTTTAAAAGTTAACAACCTTTCTTTGCACCAGCGAGTCAGCTCCATGCAACAACATTTACTTGTCTTTCAGAACTGTTGCAGTGGCTCCTTCAAATGTGTGGGCCATTTTCAGTGGAAGTCACCTCCACATGAAATGGTCTTCCTCCCCAGGTATGGAGCTTACCTACCTTGCCATCTTATAGAATGCATGCAAGGAAGGCAGTTTGATTCAAGAGGGCTTCTGCAAAACGGGCTGAACTGATTGTCAGTTTGGTTGCTCAGTAAAGTTTTTGATTTGCTGTGGTTTTAACGGGTTTAATGTAAAGCTTTTTAATATTAGTCTTTTTCATGATATTATGGGCTTCTACCTTAAGTATTCTTTTGGGGGCAAAGGAAGGTTAGAAACATTTTAATAAGCACACATGAGCACACATGAAGCTCCAGTATACTGAATCAGACCATCAGTTCATCAAGGTCAGTATTGTCTACTCAGACTGGCAGTGGCTCCCCATGGTCTCAGGCAGAGGTCTTTCACATCTCTTACTGCCAGATCCTTTCGACTGGAGCTGCTGGGATCGTACCTGAGACCTTTTTCATGCAAAGCAGAGGCTCTCCCACTAATTTTATAATTTTTTATTGAATTTTGTAACAAAAAACAAAATAAAAAGAAAATAATCAAAAAAATACAAAAAATTATACAAAATCAGGATATCTATATACCTTAATTAATACAATTTAATTATAAAATTCAAATATTCAAAAAAGATACCCCGTCTCCCTCCACCCACCAAAAAAGTGACCCTTCACCCAACTTCGTAGAAGTGTCTAAACAGTATTTAATATTTAATAACACAAAGATATAAAGTTACTCTAATTTCTATATCTCGTTAATTATAACTGTGAAATCCATTTTTGCCAGCGTATCCCAATATAAGGCGGCCTTAGACCATGTTTTTTTAAATTCTTCCATATCATTCCCGTGCAGGAATTCCGTTAATTTGGCCATCCTCATATATAACCATAATTTCTCTCTCCAGATATTAATTGAAGGTTTATTCGCTTGCTTCCAAACTTTAGCTATCACAATTCTTGCAGCAGCAAAACTATATTGACAAATAACCCTGTCATTATCACTCATATTATTTGGTGGTATTCCCAATAAACAAAATATTGGTTTTCTTTTTACCCTACGGTTCATCAAATTATTCGTTTCCCTCAATACTTTTATCCAAAAATTTTTATTTTTTTTACAAAACCACCCTACATGCATGTATGTAACTCTTTCCTTTAGAGGCTCTCCCACTGATAAGGTTGCCAACCTCCAGGTACTAGCTGCTGATAAGGTTGCCAACCTCCAGGTACTAGCTGGAGATCTCCTGCTAATACAACTGATCTCCAGCCTACAGAGATCAGTTCATCTGGAGAAAATGGCCGCTTTGGCAATTGGATTCTATGGCATTGAAGTCCCTCCCCTCCCCAAACCCTGCCCTTCTCAGGCCCCACCCCAAAAACCTCCCGGCGGTGGCAAAGAAGGACCTGGCAACCCTACCCACTGACCACCACCCCCCATAAGTAAATACCAAACATTAACCCATGGTGGCCGCAGAAAAAGGAGAGTGAAGGTTCATTTTATAAAAAAAATTGTATCCCCTCCCTCTGTTTGAAACACCCAAACAAGTTCTAAAAAAAGTGTTGGTGTTACTTTTTCCCCAAGTTGGAGTCTGGATATCAGAAATCTGTCACCTTCTTCTTCTGTCAAGGTTGTTCCTTCAAGAACCACCTCTTATACCCCCCAAGCCCTAAAAAGCTGACTTTTTAAGCATTCTGCAACATATTCTTTAATATAGTTAAATTATGGAACTCCCTGCCTCAGGATGTGGTGATGGCTGCCAACTTGGAAGGCTTTAAGAGGGGAGTGGACATGTTCATGGAGGAGAGGGGTTTTCATGGCTACTAGTTAGAATTGATATTAGTCATGATGCCTACCTATTCTCTCCAGGATCAGAGGAGCATGCTGACTATATTAGGTGCTGTGGAACACAGGCAGGAGAATGATGCTACAGTTGTCTTGTTTGTGGGCTTCCTAGAGGCACCTAGTTGGCCACTGTGTGAACAGATTGCTGGACTTAATGGCCCTTGGTTTGATCCAGCAGGGCTTTTCTTATGTTCATGCAGTTCTAATAACAGATTCTATAGAGCACTGAAAGAAGCTTAAAGTGTAGAGTGGGCTTACTATTAGATTAAATAGCAAAGGGTAAGATATAGTAGATTGCGTTATTTAATAAAATTCTTTTTTTTATTTGATGTTGCCATGGAATTCATCCTTCTGCACTGGAGAGCAAAAGAATAAAGGGATCTTGCTGAATAGGGCAGATTGACTGAGTTGTTGCTATACAAGGCACTCTCTGTAGGAGTGAAAACAGGATAATTACAGTGCAAATATCCCTTGCTCTAATAAGAAATAGTCTAAACTCCTCCTGTAGTACACATTATTTGTACACATAGTACAAATGATATCTAAAATTAGGGCAATGCAAAGCGAAGGAACATTCTTCTATCAATAACACTGCAACCTATCAGGTTAGCCTCATCCTCTGAGGCATTGTATTTGAGCAGGGAACAATGGCAGATATGCCTCCATCTGAACAGTATAATCTGTAGTGTTGCTTTCTTATCATTAGCTACTTAGGGTATAGAGCAGGGGTCAACAATCTTTTCTTCAATGAGAGCTACTTCTAAGTAACACAAAATATCCTGAGCTACTAAAACGTATATATATATTTGCCAAGTGTTCAGTTCTAAAAAAAATGGACAAGGAAGAGCACCAGCAATGTGTGTGTGTGCCGTCAAGCTGTGTGTGTGTGTGTGTGCCATCAAGTTGCTTCCGACTCATGGCGACCCTATGAATGAAAGTCCTTCAAAATGTCCTATCTTTGACAGCCTTGTTCAGATCTTGCAAATTGAGGGCTGTGGCTTCCTTTATTGAGTCAGTCCATCTCTTGTTGGGTCTTCCTCTTTTCCTGCTGCCCTCAACGTTTCCTAGCATGACTGTCTTTTCCAGTGACTCATGATGTGACCAAAATACGATAGCCTCAGTTTAGTCATTTTAGCTTCTAGGGTCAGTTCAGGCTTGATTTGATCAAAACACAAACCTTTATTGGCATAATTATGATGCCATAATCATAAATTCATATAAAATACACTTAAAGCATAATATTGATTGGACGGATACAATAAAATTCCATATAAACTAAGATATTATAAAATATACTAATTAAAAGCAGTTTTAATCTTAAGCACTTCTGCGAGATATTGGGCCACTGTTTTAGTTATTTCAGGGATCGAATTGTTCAAAAGAAACTGACATTTAAGATAATTATTCAAAAAACTTTTGGTAGCTAATAAAGTAGATAGCAATCTTTCCCACAGACATTCATAAAGAGGACATTCTAAAATTATATGATCAATGGTGTCAATAGAGTTAGAGCTGCAAGAGCATAGACGTTTGTGCCTTGGAATCTGGGAATATCTACCAGAGAGCATCTTAGATGGAAAGGCATTTACCCTGGCCAATAGAAAAGCTCTATGTTGTAAAGGTGCATCCAGAGTTGAAAAATAGCTAGCCATTTTCCCTTTATAATTAGTTAGACCAAGTATAGCAGGCAAACAAATATACAGTTGAACAGGAAGAAACTTTTGTAGTTCAATATCAGTAAGTCACTGCTTAATATATTTGAATATATAGATTTCTTATGACAAAGCAAGGTCATCAAGGGCAATCCCAATTTGATTAATTTTATGTCTGATTAATGTATCCCAGGACAAATTATGCAATTCATTTTTAAGTCTCTTAGAAGAGAGCCAGGATCAGCTCTGAACCAGAGCTTAAGCCAATAGCAAATCGCTAGGGACCAGGCTTTAGTCTCAATCAGATTTTGACCAGCTTCAAGACAGATCGTAAAATAAGATACACATCTGTCTAAGGAATGTTGCTTGTAGATTCTCAACTTCATGATTTAAGGAAGTAAGCCATATAGGGATGCCAAAGAGAACTTGGGGTAGTAATTTAAGATTAAAAATTTTAATTGCAATTGCAGCAGGAACATACTGATTCCCTTTGTTACAATAAAATTGTCTCAGTTGAGTCAAAGAGATCTTAGCTGACTTTATAGTTTTGTTTCTGTGCACCGACCAATTAAGATTATAATTATATATCACACCCAAGTATTTGTAACTTTTAACTTGTTCAATTTTGGCATTCCCAATACGCCAACTATAAGGGACTATTTTTTAGAAAATACAAGAACTTTTAACTTAATATAGTTGATAGAAAGTAAATTCAGTTGACAGTAGTAATTAAAGGAGTCCAAATACCTTTGTAGGCCAATTTTAGTAAAAGACAGAATAACGGTATCGTCCACTTAGAGAAGGGAGACTGAAAGGCCCTCTAATTTAAGTGGGTGGCCATCTATCGTTTCTAAAAATTGAGCTAAGTCAGCAAGAAAAAGGTTAAAAAGGATGGGAGCAAGAATACAACCTTGTTTAACACCTTTTTGGACTGAGATTTTGTTAGTTAATCTGCCAATTTGAGAGTATCTGATTTGGCATGTGGTGGATGTATGCAATTTCTTTAGAAGAAATAAGAGACGTAAATCTATTCCTAACTTTGATAGTTTAGTCCATAGGTTCTCTCTGGGTATCAAGTTAAAGGTATTCTTTAAATCAATGAAAGCAACAAATAGGTTTTTTGTACCAATTTTTGTACCATTTCCTTTAAAACCAGTCATAGCTTTTCATGATCCACACAGTCAAAAGCTTTGCTGTAATCTATGAAACACAAGCTGATTTTCTTCTGAAATTCTCTCGTATGTTCCAGTAACCAACGTAGATTTGCAATATGATCTCTAGTGCCTCTTCTTTTTCTGAATCCAGCTTGAACATCTGGCATTTCTCATTCCATATATGGTAACAGCCTTTGCTGTAAGATTTTGAGCATCACTTTACTTGCGTGAGAAATTAATGCGATGGTCCGATAGTTGCTGCAAACTTTGATGTCTCCTTTCTTGGGAACTGGAATGTAAATGGATCGTTTCCAGTCTGTGGGCCATTGTTTTGTTTTCCATATCTGTTGGCATATTCTTGTCAAGATTTTGATGGACTCCGTTTCTGTGGCTTGGAATAGCTTTATTGACATCTCATCTGCTCCTGGTGATTTGTTTCTCCCGATTGCTCTCAATGCAGCTTTCACTTCGCTTTCTAAAACTGTAGGTTCTTCTTCAAAAGATTCTTCTTGGAAAGAATCTGTCATCCTTTCATCTTTTCTGTATAGTTCATCAGTGTATTGTTCCCACCTGGTGAAGGAGATGCCATTTGTGATATAGCATCATGAAAATCTGTTGCATGGCCTATCCTTACCTTGTAGAATATTTATATTTTATTTATTTGTTTGTTAGACATTTATGCTGCCCATTCCTGACCATGTCAGGCTCAGAGCGATTCACAAACACTCCAAATACAATTAAAATAACCATATGCCTGATCTAATAGCATTTGCACTATCAAATTTCTAATCATGTACTTGTAGTTGTCATGCTGTGACTACTTGAATATTTCATCATATTAAAAAAATCTGTCTGGATATTCATATAACTTTTTCCACAAAAGAAAAAGAGTTGGTTTTTATATGTCAATTTTGTCTACTTTTTAAAAAGGAGACTCAACCCGGCTTACAATCTCCTTCCCTTCCTCTCCCCACAACAGACACCTTGTGAGGTAGGTGGGGCTGAGCAAGCTCTAAGAGAACTGTGACTAGCCCAAGATCACCCAGCTGGCTTCATGTGTAGGAGTGGGGAAACCAACCTGGTTCACCACATTAGAGTCTGCTGCTCACGTGGAGGAGTGGGGAATCAAACCCACCTCTCCAGATTAGAGTCAACTGATCTTCACCACTACATTCCACTGGTACCATCACCGATGAACTTACTTGTGAATGAATGGTTGCTATTTTAATCTAGCTATAGTCCTAGAAAGGAGTGGAATGGTATGATATAGCCTGATCACCAGAGATATTATTAAGGAAGAATGCACAAAGTTATTCCTGTAGTCAAAAGAAATGAAAAGCCTTGATGGATGACTGAAGAAACTCTTTAAGTTGCTGAAGATAGATGAGAAGCAAAAGTAAAAGATGACAGAAATAGAATCAGAAGTCTAAATGCAGTGTTGCAGCAATTTGCAGTGTAAAGAATAATAACCAGTGTAATAACCAGTGTAAAGAAATAGAAGAGAACAACAAAAAAGGAAGAACAAGAGACTTGTTCCACAAGATCCAAGAAATCAAACAGAAATTTAAAGCATGGTTAGGCATGCAGAAGCATCAACACGGAACTGCATTAATCGAACAGGACAAAATAAAGAAAAGATGGGAACAATACACTGAAGAACAATACAATATAAAAGTGATGAAAGAATGGCAGATTCCTTCAAAAAAGAAATGTTTGAAGAAAAGGCTACAGTTTTGGAAAATGAAGTGAAAGTGCACTGAGAGCAATTGGGAGAAACAAATCGCCAGAAGTAGATGGGATATCAGTAGAGCTATTGCAAACCACAGAAACATAGTCCATCAAAATCTTAACAAGAATATGCTAACAAATATAAAAAACAAAACAATGGCTCACAGAATGGAAATGCACAATTTACATTCCAATTCAAAAAAGGAGACATCAAAGACTGCAGCAACTATCAGCCCATCACATTAATTTCTCATGCAAGTAAAGTGATGCTCAAAATCTTAGAACAGAGACTGTTATCATATATGAAATGAGAAATGCCAGATGGTCAACATGGATTCAGAAAAGGAAGAGACACTAGAGATTATTTTGCAAATTTACATTCATTACTGGAACATACAAGAAAATTTCAGAAGAAAATCAGCTTGTGGTTTATTGATCACAGCAAAGCTTTCAAGTGTGTGGGTCATGAAAAGCTACAGTTGGTTTTAAAAGAAATGTATGTGCTACAATATCTGATTGTTTTGATGAGCAATTTATACTCTAGACAAGAGGCTACTGTTGGAACAGAATATGGAAAAATGGAATGGTTTCTAATTGGCAAAGGGGTCAGAAAAGGATATATTTTATCTCCCTGTCTCTTCAGTTTGCATGCAGACATATCATAAGGAAAACTGGGTTAAATTTAAATGAAGGTGGAGTGGAACGAACACTAGCAATTTGAGATATGCAGATGACACCACATTACTGGCAGAAAATAGTGAAGACTTGAAACAACTCCTAATGAATGTTGCAGTAGTACACGCCAAAGCAGGACTACAGCTGAACACCAAGAAGACAAAAGTAATGACTACTGGGGAATTACACAGCTTTAAGACCGACGATGAAGAAACTGAAATTTTTCAAGATTTTCTATTTCTTGGCTCCGTTATCACCCAAAAGGGAGACAGCAACCAAGAAATCAGAAGAAGATTGAGCCTGGGAAGAGCAGACATGAAGGAGCTAGAAAAGATTCTTAAATGTAAGGAAGTGTCACAGGCAACCAAGATGAAGTTAATTCATATAATAATATTCCCCATTACTATGTATGGGTGTGAAAGTAGGACAATGAAGAAAGCTGACAGGAAGAAAGTTGACTCGTTTAAAATGTGGTGTTGGAGGAGGGTTTTATTGATACCATGGACCGCCAAAAAGACAAATCAGTGGGTTCTAGATCAAATCAAGCCTGAACTGTCCCTAGAAATGACGACACTGAGGATATTGTACTTTGGTCGTCTTATGAAAAGACAAGATCACCAGAAAAGACAATACTGATAGGAAAAGTGGAAGGCAGCAGAAAAAGAGGAAGACCCAATATGAGATGGATTGACTCAATCAAGTAAGCAACGGCTTTCATTTTGTAATTCTTGAGCAAGGCTGTTAACATTAGGACATTTTAGTCGCCGCTCTCCAAGGGTATTGGGCGTGGAATTCTGCCTGTACCAGTGAGATGCTCCTGCCAATCGTAAAGAGCGCGTTAGGCCTCACTGCCCATAGCATTCAACGTACAGTAGTAAGACAAGCTCACCATAAACATGAACCTGATTTTCATGACAAATATGGCAACATTATTCTGCTTGTTGGAGTTATGTTTTGTGCCTTCATTTGGACTTACGCTGTGACACAAACTGGGATTGAGTGGAATTTGTCTCCTGTTGGCCGAGTAACCCCAAAAGAATGGAGAGAGAAATAGAGGTGTCTTCATGCATGTCTTTGAAATGCTGGAAGCAAACATGAACTGGTCTGATCTTTCACCAGAGCACACTTCTGCCATGCCTGTAATGGCACAGTTCAATGTATTGTCACCCAAGATGTAATAAATATATTTAAAATAAAAACAAACAAACATTAGGTCATTTTAGAGGTAATTAATTCATAGGGTTACCATAAGTTCGAGACAATTTGATGGCACTTGGGAGACCACCAAAAATACTCTGCAGAGGAAGGCAATAGCAAACCATCTCTGCTTCTCACTTGCCTTGCTGGGGTCAGTGTCAGTATGACTTGATACCTTCATAAAGTCCTGACAGGTTGCTATCCCTTCCTCTTTCTGAAAATGCATCATGTGTCTGAGACAGTTATGTATGGGAAATAAATGAATCTGGTATAGTTTCCCCTTCTCTTGTTAAGTACAGTGAGGGCAAGAACCTGCACATGTAATGCAGCTGTTGCGAGGAATGTTTTTACCACTATTAAGATGTTATATCATGGAATCTTCTACTCACAATACCTGAACTGAATAATTGTATTATTAAAACATAAACAGCTAATAATGAGGTGTATTCACGGAGAAGTCTGATTTCTGGATCTTCTGATCCCAAAAGACCTTCCAAGGTTCTCACAAACATACAGGCGGCCCATTTCCTTTACTTTTAAAGCAAGGCTTATGATGAATAAGGGCAAATCTTCCTAACCCTCATATATTGGGTAGGTTATTATGGAATACATTATTCATTTTGTCAACCATTTTGCATTCGCAGATATTTATACGCACTCACCTAATAGCTAAGGTGCTCCCCAAACAGATAAAGCAAAGAACCAAAACCATCCCAAATAGTCACTCTGGTACCAAAAACTGCATAGCTTTATAACATCAGTCATCATCACAATCTCTCACAACCACATCATCCCTTGCTCTGGAGATATTTTGGCAGCACCCCAGGGTACACAGCTTCAGCAAAGACGCTACTGTTAACTTTGATTGATGTCACTCTCTCAACATCTTCCTGCCTGAAAACTCCTTCATCATTCAGGGCCAGCATTAGGCCAGAGTGCTAAATAATTTCTCAGTGTGATCACATGGTCACTGCAGAATGTCAGCAAGAGATCACTCTTTCCAGGTTCAGAGTTGAAATGCATCAGTCTTTCTAGCAATTTATCTTGTGATCTTTCCACTTTATATGTATTCCCCCCCCCCTTCATACATTTTTAGATGGTTGGCAGTTTTTTTTTTTTTTTAATGAAAGCAAGAGGCTAATGGAGCTGGCTGCAGACAAGCTTATTAATGCAGGCAGAGTTTCTGCCATTTTCTGAATGGCTTTGTGCCAATGTTGCTTAGAACAATAATTGACTCTTTAGAGTGATATTAAAGTAGTGTGCCCCAATGCACTGCACCCAATTTAATACACCCAATTTTTATCACAAAGAATTTTTTGCAAGAGTTTAAAGGATAGGCAATGAGTAATATTTCAGTCTCAGACAGTTTTATTTAAAAACCATCCCTACTGATTTTAATGAAGCATGTTTCCATTCACTTATGGTGCCCCTATTTTTACCAGCTTTTACCAGTCTTTTAGCCTGGATTTTATTGTTCTTAAAATAGAGTCTTAAACTCTGATTAATTTATGTTAAATGATGCAATTCTAAAAGCAGTTTCCTGTTCCCCGTTGAATAGACCTGAGAAGGATTCTGAGTAGACCTAATTAGGATGGCATTCATAGTCCTATAGTCCTAAATATCAATAAGCCATTGTGGTGTGGTGGTGAGATTGCTGGACTAGGATATGGGTGCAAATCCCTACTCAGCTATGCAGTTCACTGAGTAATTTTGAGGCTGCCCAAGTTGGTTTTAGTTGCTTTTAACACATGCCAAATAATGAACTTTCAATCCACTTTCAATGCACTTTGCAGCTGGACTTTACTGTGTGACATGGCAAAATCCACTTGCAAACGATCGTTAAAGTGGACTGAAAGTGAATTGAAAGTTCATTATTCAGCATATGTGAAAGCACCCTTGGTTTTGTTTACATAAGCAATTCAATTTCCCTCTGCAACCTAAATTTTTAAATCAAGATTTCATCATGTAGACAGCACTCATTTGTCACCTTTCCCTGCCTTGGATGGTTTATTTTTTTCCTAGGGTGACAGAGATACCAGCATTTTTATTTGAAGACAGGGATGACAGTAGGAGTGGTGGTTGGTTAAAGTGGTTGGTTGTTTCTCTAAGCCTTGAGTAAGAAAAGCCATTTAGATTTCAAGGAATGCTTCTTTTCATTTAAATGTCAAGGATGCATGTGGTTTTTTAAGAACAGAATGTTTCCTAGTTTGATCTGTTCATTTACAGAAAGAAATCATTACTTCCTTCCTACTGGTGAGTATAATGTTATGCCTTACATCTGATCTAAATATTAGCCCCCTCTAGTGGTACAACCTCAACCATAAACTGAATATGATGCATCCACTCCCATTCCACAACACTAGTAGTGTGCTTATTTATCAGGTGAATAGCATTATTTCCATTGCAAAGTATCAATTTATTCATTGAACTCATAGATTAGCAAATGCTGGGAATCCAAATTTCAAGGCATTCTAAAGAGCATTATGGCAAAGTGGTTCAATTACAACTTTCTTTCCCCTCTACATTTGATCCTTGCTATAAAAAAAAGGAAGGAGCAGCAACATCTGGCACTGGATAATACAATCACCCATTTGCCAGAGGCAAACTATGTTCATAAGACCCTACCATATATTTTCTACGTTCTGTATCTAACAAGAGTATGTCTTAAAGAAGAAAAAACAGACTAGCATCATGTGGCTCAGACACAAAAAATCTTGTCATCAATGCCATGGACCATATTAGCTTCATTGTTTGACAGCCACAGACCCTGGAGAAAGGCCACCAGGGGTTAGCCATTTAGCTGTTTCCTCTCTTTTGTTCTTCTAGGTGGTTCAAATAACTAAGATCTTTTCAAAGTTCTGCAGGACAGCACATGGCCTGTTTTTCAAAGTTCCAAGCACTAATGACAAAAGTAGATGGAGTAAATGATTTTAACAGACACCTCATGATGAGCAATTACCTGAGATAAAGCCCAGGGCTCAGGCTTTTCTTTTTATTCTCCCCTCAGAGGTAAATCTATTGTGTTCTGCAGGTGACAAACCTACATGCTTGGGTTTCTTTTGAATCTTTACCTTTGCACAATTATACCTTATTGTAACGGTAATGGCAGGAAATGTGTTTAGTTTCCAAATCTTGTCAAATATACTTTTCAATCATAGATATATTTATGTGAAAGTGAGGTTTATAGACTTGACAAAAACACTGGTGGATTGGAAGAACAGGGGATCTTAACTATCCAGTATACTGTGCTCAAAATACTTTATTTGTGGTAGCGTCTTCAAATACTGGGGCTTGGAAAAAGCAATGTCAAATATTGTTATAGTTATTCTCCTTAAGCCAAGGGGAATATGCTTTTTGATTCTAGTGAAAGTGCTTCTCTTTAAGCCACTAACCGATACCATTGGGTTGTCAGAGAAACTCAGTGGCAGAAACTTCCACAAGTCACAAACCACCCCAAACTGAACCAGGGCAGGATGAAAGAACTGTTGCTTCTTCTTCTTCTTTTTAATTCCTTTATTAAGAGAAAATGAGAATATAACAATAAAAGAAAATGGAAATACAACATTACTAAAATACACATACTACAAATTCTTGAAAATAAACTAAAACCATGCTGCAATATAACTAAAATATCTATACCAGTGAGCCAAACAATACGCTATCTAGTTATCTAAAATCCAGTGATAATTAAATCATTCCCTCTCTTCGATTTACACACTGGAGCATTTTTCCATCCTTGAGATTGTTACATTCCAGCGAGTGTCCAGTTCGTCTGTATTTTTGTCATTATTATAATATGACAACTTAATTAAAGCATAGGTTTCTTTAACCTTATCAAGCCAATTATTTAAATCAGGGAATTTATTGCTTTTCCAATATCTTGCAAGATTTGTTCTAGCCACTGTTATTATATGGAAAAACATGACTTGAATATCCTTTGGTTTATCTGGAAAATAATTTAATAAAATTGTTTCTGGTCTTACTGGAATAAAAATTTCAAGGCCGCTGGATATGATTTCAGAAAGAACTGTTGCTTCTGTATAACAGAAGAGAAACGGTTAATTTATTTATCATTCTTATAACCCACTCTACCCCAGCATGCCAGGCTCAGTGTGGTTTGAAGACACATGAGAGCAGCAATCTTGTGTGATGTCAGGAATTCAAGTCTGGAACATAAGGAAAAGCAGGCAATTTTCACACAGTGAATTTCCCTTGTCTTTTAAACAATATGATGACTATTTAAACCTGTAATGTATTGCAAGACATAAAATATTTTCAGGATCTTTCACATGGCAAAGTCAGCTGAGACAACTGGATGATCAATTAAACTCTAGCCATTTGAATAACTAAAGAATTGCAGGCCAAACCAATTTAACTACCACTTTTGAGTCACTAGCAGCCTGAGTAGCTCAGCTTAGCCCAAGCTAAGTTTACATCGGGACCACAAAACGCAGCATACAAACAAGGATAAAAGAACATGAAAGATACTGCAGACTTGGCCAACCTGAGAAATCAGCAGTGGCTGAACATGGACTGACACAAACAGGACACAGGGTCTTATTCCAAGACACTGAAAGACTGGACAATTCTACCAACTATTTTGTCAGATTGCACAGAGAAGCCATTGAAATTCATAAACATCAGCACAACTTTAACAGAAAAGAGGAGAGTTTAAGAATGAATAAGGCTTGGCTTCCTGCCCTGAAAAACCTCCAGACAAAGACAACATTCAACAATAGCCATACAGATTAGTTTTGGATTACACACATTAACAGATCACTTCAGGATACAATGGTTCCATATTAACATACCATACCCTCATTAGCACATTATCTTGATACTTACAGGACAATACCTTTGCAGGACAATACTCAGCTCAAACCCAACCCCTTTCTGACTATATATTACTCTTCCTACACCCTTGACACTGAGAGACACTGTCCTTCAGTGTTACTACTCTGAAGATGCCTGCCACAGTTGCTGGCGAAACGTCAGGAAAGAAAATTCCAAGACCACGGTTACACAGCCCGGATAACCTACAAGAATCAGAAATATTATGTTCATGCTTGTTGGGGAAGGTGGAAACAACTGAACATATTATTCTGAGATGCCCACATCACAAGGAGGCCAGATTAAAATATCTTCAGCCTGTGCTTGATGGCTTTCTGGGCGAATCCAATGAAATTAAATCAGAAAACATTGTCTGATAAAAATCACTGGGTATCCAGACAAGTTGCTAAATTTTGCCTTGGGATATGTAAGACTCGGGGAACGATAGTAAAGATGTAGACTTTTATTCTTCTGTTGTTTTGAATCATTGTTTTAAATCTGGAACTTTTGTTAAATCTTGTTATAACTTTTGTTATACTGGTCAAAGACCACAATAAAATTTTATGATATGATGACATACTGTTACCCTAAGCAGGCAGTCTCCACTTAAGTTGGGGGAATTAGCTGGAGACAGAGCGAGCGAGCGGGGGTAACTGGGATCGATAACCATGTACACCAGGATTGTCCCTGATGAGAACTCTTAAATGAGCAGGCGGTTGTATAATTGAAACCTGTTTTATTAAATTATAAAAATAGTAAAAACAGGAATGGGTAATACTTATCAGTCTTTTTGTAAATGTATTTTACTGTATATATAGCAAAAGACAATACACTACAACATCAGACATAAAACCATACATTCAGTATGTCAGACCTTGTAAAGAGTGCCATTTGACTACTATGTTCTGCAATAACAGCTAAATTACTAGAAAAGTCAAAATAAAAAAGCCATAGTTAAAAGAAACCAATATCCCTTAATTGAAATGTAGCATACCGCTTGATAATTTTTGACTTGTATGTTTCTTCATATTATGTTACTCCTTCAAACCTAGTCTGAGATTTCCTTTAACAGACCTTCTGTTAGTCTAAACAGTATAATTAACATATCAGCGGTACAAAAACCTATACTATTACTGGATAGCAGTATAGCATTAATGTTAAGCAGATTAATGTCTGAATTACTATTTCATGCTATAAATAGCTCCATTAGGATCTATACTATATTGTACATTGCTGATCAATCAAGAACTATTACATATTTGCTCTAAATATTCTGATATCAGATTACAAAGTTACATTTGTGCATAATCATAGTAAGGCTTCCATTTCCTTTGCAGCTCCCCTAGGGGTCTTTTGTTCAGCAGATGGGTCAATGTTGCCATCACTGCATACACTGCCATTTTCTCTCTCCATCTTTCTATCTCTGGGGTTTCTTCTTGCTTCCTCATTAATGCCAAGATGACTCTGGCTGCTGTTATCATATAATTAAGAAGTTCTCTGTAGTTTCCCCCCAGTTCTATTGGTACTATTCCCAATAACATTGACTCTGGGTCTAGAGGAAAGCAAACTTTTAACACCTTCTGAATTTCCTGATGAATTGCTACCCAGAATTTCTTGACCTTTTTATAGGATCACCAAATATGAAAGTAGGTCCCACCAGCTGCTTTACATTTCCAACAGCAACCATCCATGTTTTTATTCATCCTTTTAATATCTACTGGTGCCAGATACCATCTATAAAACCGTTTATAGGTAATAGTTATCAGTCTTGAAGAGATGTCCAGGGAAAGCAACGCCGAGGAGGAAAATGACCAGCATTTCCAGGAGCAAAGAAGAAGGAAGTCCACGTGCAAGTGGGGGTGGGTGTAAGGACCAAGGACACACACACTATGAATAGCAAAAGGACAATATTTATACCCCAAAATGGGTCCTGAGGCGGTATGAGGTAAGCTGGCAAGAAAGCCAGAGACAAAGAATTGATTGCTTTTCCAGGGTTCCAACAATAAGATAGGAGAGACTTGATGGGTGGTCAGGACCCAAGAGAAAGCCTGAGCTATTCTCTTGAATATGATTGATTGCTAAGATGGAGGAAGAGGGTGACAGCCCAGTGGAAAGTATCTGGGTGAGGATAAGGGAAGGAAGGACAAAGAGTATTGGGTTGGAGTCTGCTACAGACCTCCTGACCAGGGTGAGGAGGTGGATGCTGCCCTCCTTGAGCAGATTGACAGGGTATCCAAACAACAAAAGCTGGTAGTTATGGGTGATTTCAACTTCCCTGATGTGTGCTGGGGGTCAAACTCTGCAAAGCGACCCCAGTCATGCAAGTTCCCCATCTGCCTGGCAGACAACTTCCTTCATCAAATGGTGGAGGTAGCTACAAGGGACTCGTCCATACTCGACTTAATATTGACCAACAGGCAAGAGATGGTAGATGAGGTGAAGGTGGTGAGAACCTTAGGGGGAAGTGACCATGTCCTCCTAGAATTCCTTTTGCTGTGGGGGACCAAGGACATTTGTAGCCACACGTTTCTGTTAGATTTTGGTAGTGTAGATTTTAGAGGCATGATGAGAATCATTCCATGGACAAGACTGCTGGAAGGGAAAAGAACAAGTGAAGGGTGGGCTCTTGCAAGCTCAAGCCCTCACTATTCCAACAAGAAGGAAACATGGTAGAGGATCCAAGAAATCAGTGTAGATGAACAAAGAACTCCATGATGAGCTAAGGGAGAAAAAGGAAACGTTCAAGATATGGAGGCAAGGACATACCTCTAAAGAAGAGTATCTGTGGGTTGCTAGGCACTGTAGGTCAGCCATCAGAGAGGCCAAAGCTCACAGTGAGCTGATGCTGGCCAGGGAGGCTCACTACAACAAGAAACGTTTCTTCAGATATGTGAAGAGCAAACACAAGGGGGAAAAGGCCATAGGCCCACTGTTGGGTGAAAATGGAGAAACTCTGACAGAAGACGGAAAGAAAGCAAAAAGTCTCAATGCTTATTTTACCATAGTTTTCTCCCTGTAAAAGAGAACGGACTCATCTAGAGATGATAGTAGGCAAGCCGCAGCATCCGGGCTGCTGGTTGACATGAACAGGGAGGTAGTTGAGAAGCACCTGGCAGTATTGGTTGAATACAAATCCTTTGGGCCAGACGGTATGCACCTGAGAATGCTCAAAGAACTTTGTAGAGAGCATGCAGAGCCTTTGTCCATCATCTTCTTGAACTCTTGGAGGATGGGAGATGTGCCACAAGATTGGAGGAGGGCGAACATTATCCCAATTTTCAAAAAAGGGAAGATGTATGAGCCAGGAAACTGCAGGCCAGTCAGTTTGACCTCTGTCCCAGGGAAGATACTGGAGCAGATATTAAAGAGATCAATCTGCAAGCATTTGAAGGACAACTTGGTGATCTGGGGAAGTCAGTATGGATGTGACCCCAACAGGTCCTGCCAGACCTACCTTGTTTTCTTCTTTGATTGAGTGATGAGATTACTGGATCGAGGAAATGCAGTTGATGTTTACCTGGATTTCAGTAAGGCTTCTGACAAAAGTTCCCCATGATGTTCTGATGGGTAAACTAGAGGACTGTGGACTGGACCCTAGGGCAGTTAGGTGGATAGAGAACTGGTTGCAAAACCGCACTCAAAGAGTAGTTGTCAATGGCATTTCATCTGAATGGAGAGAGTTGTCCAGTGGGGTGCTACAGAGTTTGGTTCTGAGCCTGGCATTTTCATTATTTTTATAAATGATCTGGATGAGAGTGTGGAGGGACTACTCATTAAATCTGCAGATGACACCAAATTGGGAGGAGCAGCGAACACACCAGGAGGTAAGAGATAGAGTTCAACAAGATTTGAACATGCTGGAAAAGTGGGCGGATGTGAACAGGATGCAATTCAACAAGGATAAGTGCCGAGTTCTACATCTGGGTAACAGAAATGAAGAACATGCATACTGGATGGGGGATACACTTTTGGCCAGCAGTGTGTGTGAACAAGATCTTGGGGTACAGGTGGACCATAAGTTAAATATGAGCAGCCAGTATGATACAGCAACAACAAAAGCTAATGCAATCTTGTGGTGCATCAACAGAGGCATAAGATCCAAATTGCAAGATGTCATTGTTCCACTGTACACTGCATTGGTCAGGCCACACATGGAGTATTGTGTGTAGTTCTGGAGGTCTCACATCAAAAAGAATGTGGACAGAATCAAGCAGGTACGGAGGAGAGCAATGAGGATGATCAGGGGCCTGGAGCCCAAGCCCTATAAGGAAAGACTAAGGGAGTTGAGGATGTTTAGCCTGGAGAAGAGGAGGTTGAGGGGGGACATGATTGCTCTATTTAAGTATTTGAAGGGCTGTCACTTAGAGGAGGGTAGAGAGCTGTTCCTGTTGGCAGCAGAGGATAGGACTTGAAATAATGGGTTTAAATTGTGAGTGGATAGGTACTGGCTGGATATTAGGGAAACTTTTTTACGGTAAGAGTTGTTCAACAGTGAAATCAGCGTGGTGTAATGGTTAGAGCGGTGGTTTGGAGTGGTGGGCTCTGATCTGGAGAACCGGGTTTGATTCCTCACTCCTCATGAGCAGTGGGCGCTAATCTGGTGAACCGGTTTGGTTTCTCTACTGCTACACATGAAGCCAATTAGGTGACCTTGGGCTAGTCACAGTTCTATTAAGAGGTTTCTCAGCCCCACATATCTCACAGGGTGTCTGTTGTGGGAGGGGAAGGGAAGATGATTGGAAGCCAGTTTGATTCTGCCTTAAGTGGTAGAGAAAGTCGGCATATGAAAACCAACTCTTCTTCTCCTTCCTAGTGAAGTGGTGAGCTTCCCTTCACTGGCAGTCTTTAAGCAGAAGCTGGACAAGCACTTGTCAGGGATACTCTAGGCTGATCCTGCATTAAGCAGGGGGTTGGACTAGATGGTCTGTATGGCCCCTTCCAATTCTATGATTCTATGGGCACAGATAGGGTAAGCAATGATCTGCTCAGAGTGCTGATTAAATCACCCTAGGATGACACAATGGGAATTAGATAGCCCCATTGTCCAGTCAGGCGCACCTTACGGCCAGGGGGAAAGTTCAACTGCCAACCTTCTTTCTGCCCAAGCTTGACACACAAGGATGGATCCCAAAACTCTATGAGAGGCATCCATTTTGGGGAGAACAGTGCCTTGCTCTCATGCCAGTCTTGGCCTTTGTGGCACCCCTTAGAAGATGCTGGTTTTTATACCCTGTTTTTCTCTACCTTTAAGGAGTCTTGAAGCAGCTTACAATCACCTTTCCTTCCCCTCCCCACAACAGACATCTTGTCAGGTAGATGAGGCTGAGAAAGTTCAGAGAGAGCTGTGACTAGCCCAAGATCACCCAGAAGGCTTCATGTGAAGGAGTTGGGAAACAAACCCAGTTTTCCAGATTTGAGTCTGTCACTCATGTGGAGGAGTGGGGAATTAAAACCCAGTTCTCCAGATTACAGTCTGCCACTCTTAACTAAGACACCACACCCTTCTCCCATGCTAGCAGGTAACAGGTGGATACCAGTTTGCTTTTGGCATCCTTGGGGGAGAGAGGAAGAAGTGGCAGCACTGAGCAAGGTTTTGGACAGCCACAGGATTTTTCCAACCTCCCAAAGGCCAACCAGAAGGAAAAGAAGGGATTTGCTTTCCATTCTTCACAGAGACTAACAAATTGTGCAATGTATTCATAGCAAGATTAATCAATCACAAAGAAATGGCTTTTCCTATCATATGCATATACAGACACTATTGATAACAACTGTATGGTATACAGAGCTAAAAGAACACTGTAGACTTGCTTACTGAATTTCTTGTAATCCTCTTGCAAGTATGTAAATTTCCATGACAACTGTCTGGCAGAGTTTAATGAGATCTGTTACAGATGCCAATTAGTTGATATGTGCATGTTGATATGGGTGATATGTGCATGCCAATTAACCAATGGTGGGTTAGGAATTGTAGACAACTGCTGTGGCAGTATCAAGACTTATACAAACAGGAATTAGTCAAGAGTGATATCTAACAAAGGAAAGGAACTATTTCATAGACTTCCATGAATTTCTAAATAGATATGTCTGCTTATTTTTAATCTGTCAAACCCAATAGGTAGAGCCAGGATTATCACTTTCCACACTTAAAAAATGGTGCATGCTGGGAAGCAGCAGGAGAAACTGTGGAGGGGAGGTTCCTACCACTGTAGACAGAACTAGATCAGCATGGCATCACCCCAAACATTCGGAACACAGCTATTTTTTCCTCACCTTTTGGATGTGAGAGGAGCAGGAGAAGGCAGAAACAGTTCTCTGCCCAGGCCAGCAATGCTGAAACATGCTGCTGGGCCCCAGATACTTCCATAAGTGGTTGTTGGTGGCCACAATGCAGGCACACACAACTGGTGAAGCTGTAAGGGCAATAGCAGAAGAGTGTGGCCCTCTGGCAAGGCCCTCAATCATGAACTGATGGTTGGGCTGCACAACAGATCCTAAAAAGACCAGCGTGGTGTAGTGGTTAAGAGCAGTGGTTTGGAGAGGTGGACTCTGATCTGGAGAACCAGGTTTGATTCCCCACTCCTCCACATAAGCAGCAGAGGCTAATCTGGTGAACTGGATTTGTTTCCCCACTCCTACACACGAAGCCAGCTGGGTGACCTTGGGCAAGTTACAGCTCTGTTAGAGCTCTCTCAGCCCCACTTACCTCACAGGGTGTCTGTTGTGGGGAGGGGAAGGTAATTGTAAGCCGGTTTGAGTCTCCCTTAAGTGGTAGAGAAAGTCGGCATATAAAAACCAACTCTTTTTCTAATAAGGATTTTTTTGAATGAATAACAGAACCTTGCAGCTATTGAGAGATTGCAAGTTGCTGTATCTTCTTTACTGTTGTGAGTGATACCAAGTAGACCTTTTATTCTTGGAAGACTGAATTTAGCTGAAGGCTTTCAGGGCTAGATCTAGGGGGTACCTGCCTCGGGAAAAATGCAGAGGTGCTGCTTCTGCAGAAGAGAGCCAGATCTGCCTGAGGCAGTGACAGACTGAGGGTTAATGTCTGTCACTGAGACATTATATGTGAGAGGGACATACAGGGAGTGGGCGGAGCTTAAGAGAGAAGACTCTGAGCTGCTGGGGGGAAAGTGTTTTTTAAAACTCCGGGTTTGGCTGTGATGGGTTGTGCCTAGTGTGACGGGGGGGGGGGGAACCAGAAGGGTGATGAAAGTGGGAGTTTGGGATGAAAAAAGGTCCCTGCTCTAGTCATGGGGGAAGGAATCGTCTCTGAGGAAAGAGGTATTCCTGGCCCAAATATTGTGAGAGAATTACATACTGTGAAGTAATTCCACAGAGAGAAAAAAGGAAGGAAGAAGGGAGAATCTCCCCACTTAACCAGTTTTAGGCACCAAAGTATACACATGAACCTCTGAGTGCAGGTTCTGGGACTAAGCTGCCTTAAAGAGTTGGAAATCTGGGTTAAGTAAAATAACATCTGTGCTGTACTTGTTGAGCAACTCATTATTTATACAGAACATTTGTACATTTCCTTAATACTTATATAGAAAATTTGTACCTTTCCCTCTGAAATATAATACAATTCTATTATTTTATTGTTGAACTCAGTAAAACCTCTGGCATCTCAATTATCTGAGGTAAAATGAAGAAGGAGACAAGGGAAAACTTGAAATGGTAAGAATAGAAGAGAAAGAAATTCAATTAGGCAAAATTGAAGCAGAAAAAGAAATGGCGGAAAAGAGAAAGAGGGAAGCAAAAAAGCATTTGCAAAAGAAATGTATAATTTAAAAACGCAGAAACTACAGTTAAGAGCAGAGTTACCAAACCCTCCCAGAAATGAAGGTAGTCCTGCTGTTGAACAGAAAAGATTCCCTAGATATCAGAAGGAGGAGGATGTTGAAGCGTTCTTTTCCAACTTCAAGAGAACTTGTAGAGATTTTGGGGTCCCTGCTGAGTACAGAACAAAGTATATGTGCTCACAAATTTGTGGCAGGCTCAATGAAGTATATATTGAGCTGAGGGATGGAGAAATCTCAGACTATTTTCTCTTCAGAGAAAGAGTGAAGGTGAGATTTTGTCACACTGCGGAACAGGACAGAAAGGCTTTTCACAAAATAAAAAGGAAGCCTGGAGAAACTTACTCTCAACTTGGATGTAGATTGGACAGAACCCTGACCAGATGGGTGGAAGGGTGTAAAGTCAAAACCTTTGAGGAGTTAAAAAATCTAGTTGGACTGGAACAATTTTACAGGCAGTTTCCCTCACAATTAAGATGGTCCTTCAGTGACAAAAGGTTCAAGACAATGGAGGAAGCAGCTACACTGAAACGGAGCGGGACTTGGGAGGATCTCTTTTCCAACCTCTAGTAAAGAAAAATAAAGGTTGGGGCACCTCAGAAAAATCAGAACCAGTGAAATCCAACCCAGCAAGGTGGAACACACCTGACTCAGAGAGAAAGAGGGGGTGCTATAATTGACAGGAAGAGGGTCATATGAAATACCAGTGCCCAAAATTAAAAAAAGCCAAACCACGCAAACCAGCTAAAACAGTCCATCTCATTAAAAAGACTGAAGCAGATTCAAACCTTCCACATAAACGTGTATCTTATGGCCAGCATAAATAAACCCAACTCTTTGTGTGAATTGGTAAAGGAGTCACATTGTGAAAGTTGTTTTCAGTACTCTTTCCCAGTTACCAAAACTGGACTGTGCAATCTGTAGTGAGTAAAAATGTTTACAAATGTGCAGACCCTATTTTAGTTAAGCACTATTCTGTAGCCAAACAGAAAAGTCAAAGAAGAAAAGTTAAAAATAAAGGGACTTTGAGGATCAGCAAATGTTTCTGTCAAGTTGCACTTTCGATGTCACTCCCCCCCACCCCCCAACATCCTTCTGTCAGTTTCCACTAGTACTGAGGAATGGAAACAATTCCCTCACCTTCCAGTGCACTTTGATCAGGGATAACAACTCCCATAAGGATTACAGTGCTAGCACATCTGGGGAATGCTCTGTGAAAAGAGGCCTATCACATTCTGAGTAATATTGGAATGTGGGGACCCATCTTTGCTACAGATTTAAATGGGTTTGAAACTGATTTCTTTTTCATGTTTTTAAAAAGCCAAATATATATAATCTGCAAATTATAGTTGGAGATAACATTTTTTTTAATTGGTGGAAATCTTTGGCTCCTTGAAAAAATTAGTTCTCAGGATTTCTTGGTTGGCAGCCTGTTAAACAAGTTTTCAAATTGTTTACTGACTTTAATCCTTTCCAGATGTGCTAAAGGGTGCTGGGGGAGAGAGAGGAGGAGGATAAGGATGTGCTGTTGGGAGTAGGATTGAGGCAGATCCACCTTTGACCTATGTGCTTTCATTTCAACACCTGTATAAAGCCTCTACATAAGCTGCATGCATACTTGATCAATGTGAGAGCTTCTACAATGATCCTTCTACAATGATCCTCTGCATGCATTCCTTACCCCCACTGAGAACTAGGGTTGTGCAAAAAAAATCCAAAACTTTCAGTTTTGCTAGCATGGACTAGTATCCTGAAGCCTGTAGTTGTGTTTCATAAACTAGAATGTGATATTGAACTGTGTATAGAGATGTCCACTTTTCTTGATCTTCTTCTTAAGTATTATAAGTTGGTAAGGCATCATGCTGGATGCACACTAGGGTTGTGCAAAAACTTTTTTGGTAAATTTTGGGTTCGGGTTTATTGGGCCCAATTTTTTCAGGTAAACCCAAAATAAGCCAAATACCCATACCGGTAAATGTGGGTATTCAGCTTTATTTCTGGGTTTCCTGAAAAAAATCAGGTCCATTATTGTCTATGGAGGACTTGCTAGGAACCATTGCAGAGAGACTACCCACACCACTTGGCCCAGCCTGTCTGTGACCACTGTGTAGGGTTGCCAATTTCCAGGTGGAGCCTGGAGCTCTCCTGGAATTACCACTGATCTCCAAGTGACAGAGAAAATAGTGGGAGAGGGGATATAGGGGGGAATTAGAAGTGCCCTGCAAGTCCTTGGTAGTCCTCTTGTTTGTCAGATTTTAATTCTGATGGCAGACTCGCAACACTTTTTGGAGGTTTCGTTCTTTCAAAACCAGATTTATATTTCTTTTACTAGTCTGCCAGTTAAGACAAACTGAATGCTGTTATCAGACAAGGGCAATTCAAAGAACTACCTTGTAGATGTCATTACTTCATAATCAGTAAGCCATACAGTTTTACACATTGTATAACACGTGCAACTCTCAACAAGTGGCTGTCTGACTGTCTACAACAGGGGTCCTCAACCTTTTTGAACCTGCAGGCACTTTTGAAATTCTCATGCAGTGTGGTGGGCGGAGCCACAAACTGGCTGCCAAAAATTAGCTGTCACAGGATGTGAAGCTAGACACAAAGTGGCAGCTGCAGCTTAACTTCAGTTACACAGTGAAGATTCTAGTGCTGTGGTGGCAGCTGCTGCCAAAGCAGCATTTTAAAAAATCTGCACAGCCAATCAGAAGCCTTGCTGGGCAAAGCCCCACCTGGTCCTGCCGATTTTCTAAAAACACTTAGTGGGCACCAGAAAAGGTGTTGGCAGGTGCCATGGTGCCCCTGGGCATCACACTGGGGAGATGTGGTCTACAACGTGTACCAATATACTATTAATGACATTCAAGAAAGTACAGCAACTAAAATT
This sequence comes from Euleptes europaea, assembly GCF_029931775.1. Classification (NCBI taxonomy): domain Eukaryota; kingdom Metazoa; phylum Chordata; class Lepidosauria; order Squamata; family Sphaerodactylidae; genus Euleptes; species Euleptes europaea. The sequence continues at coordinate 51,726,168 of NC_079315.1, read as the reverse complement.
CTGAACATGGTTTCAAAAATTAACTTTGTGGATGTTTAAGTAGAATTACTGTGCATGGTGTCTTAGATGTAAATATTTTAAAGCTGGTCTGCTTTTAGCCTAAAGTCTGTTTCACAGATGACATTTTAGGCTGTTGAATGTTGTTTTATTCTGTTTTATGACTTGTTATAATAATTTTATGTTGTTTCTTTAATTATATCATTGTTTTGTTTTTAGTATAGGAACTGCCTCAAGCAGGTCTCTAGAGAGGTCACCTGTAAATTTTCCAAACAGGAGAATCCCCTACTTCCCCACTGCTTGTATGCTGTGCCAGCCAATCTTGCGGGTTCCCTGCTTGTATAGACCTAACTCCAAAAGAACTGTCGCGGTCCGTGCTGTTAAGGTAACCCAGCTCCTAGAATTGACCCCTTCCTAAAAAGGGATCTGTATCTATTCAGCCCATTACCCACTAAGCAGGGATCAACACTTTCCACCTCTTGCGAGATAGACTTTCTATTGAATTGTTCCAGTAAAAATATGAAAAGAATATATGAATAAAGATACTATTTATTTCACATAAAGTATATGCATGTAAATGGTTACAGAAATAAAAACTATTAGTTAGTTCAATAGAAACAATAATGTCATTTTATGTATGCAAGCAATATTAGCAATATCAACAATTTCTATGACTCTATATGAGAGTTTCCCAAGTATATATTTCATTCAGGAAATAATACAGTTTACAGAAATCTTGTAAAATAATGGTTAGTGCATTGAATAAGTATTCTAATTCAAATTATTTAAATATAAGACATACTTTACCCAGTCATGTCTTTGCAGAGTTTCTGTAAGGATTCTATAAGTTCACTTAGAATAGTTAGATTTCCTTCAGGTATTCTCTAAGTATTATTCTGTTATTTCAATACTTTTAGTAGTTGTAAAGATAGGAGAGATCTCTTTGGTTCCATAGTTTCATGTTAGAGCTGATACTATAGCTCTTCCAGCAGTCTGTTTGTGACTGAAGGCATGAGACCATAGAGTCTCTATATGTTTGAGGTTTATGGGTCTGAAGCCCATGTTCAGATTAGAAAAGGCTATGTGAAAGCCATCTTTGAGTAAGCATTGCTGTAAGCATTGCTGTATAGCTAAGAGCTATACTGTAATTAATCAGTATTTGAAACTATGTGTAAAACTTAACATTATGTGTAGAGTATAAACTCTATTTGTATTCTCTCTGGCAGTGCCAATCTTAGAGAGATACTCTGAGTATAGTTCAGTTTAAGAGCTTAAGGCTCCAAGGATCTCCATCCATGTATTCCAATTATATGTATTCCAATTGGAGTAATTCTATGTGTTAGCCATTGTTGGCTGTGATGCATGTTTATGTATGCATGTGTATGTCAGACAGTTCTGTGTGAGACCTCAATCTTAGGACTGCAGAGTATATTCAGTGCTTCCTCCTTGTGTAGAGAAAGCCCTGGAATATGCTCTGGTAGTGGGCTTCTTAGAGAAGTTGCATTTACGTCTTGTCTTTCAGAACTAGGAAGACTATACATAACATAGGTCTTATGAGAAGACATTAGTCTTGTTAGAACAAATGAGCTCTCAATGTCACTATATTCAAATAGGGCTGTTGAATAAAAAAAAATTCGGTATAGTTCGGATTCGGCTGAATTCGGCCCATTTAGATTCGGGGTATGCCAAAGTCCGAACTCCCCCGCTTCGGGTCTGTGCAATTTGGCGGGAATTCAAAGTTCGGGGAAAAAATTCGGCCGAATAAAGCCATTAAAAACACAACCGTGCCTTTTCGCGGCTCTGGGGGGGGCATTTTTGGGGGTAGAGGTTCCAAACTTTCAGCGGAGCTTCAAAGGACGTTTCTTGAAAGACCCCCCAAGTTTTGTAAAGATTGGGTCAGGGGGGGCTGAGATATGGGCCCCGAAAGGGGTCCCCCCACCCTTAATGTGCATGTCTGAGCAGAGCTTGCCGCCCACGCACAAAGCTCCCAGCCCCGACAAACAGCTGAGAAGTTTGCAAAGCATTGCAACAGGACTGCAAAACAACACAACCTTGTAAGCAACACCTTTGCAACTGTGCAAAGCAACACCTGACACCTGGGAGTTTGCAAAGCATGGAAAGAGACAGAGGCAGCTAGCTATGCATAATGAGCAGGAGGGGTGGAATTTCCCCTTTTGCATCGGACTCCAAATGCATTCTTTAAGTCACCATTTGAAAACCAGTTTTGAGCAAGCATCCAAATAGACCTAACCGCTCTTATGAATGAGGGAAAACCTGAAGACACACAACTGAAACCCCCCCTCAAACCAGGGAGAGAGAGACTCGAGGGGGAACACACCTCCAGGCAGAACCGGCAAAAGCCCCCTTTGGCTTCCCCACCCACAGAAACTGCTCCCTCCCCACACACACACAGACTCTGCTTTCCCACACACACACACACAGGAGAAAAAATATAGATTAAAGCCCCCAAAGGGGTCTTACTGTGGCTGTCTTCTGTTCCATCAGGAGGGGCTGGGGAGGACTTGTAATCCAAGACTATTCCAATTAGGCACGGAACGTTTTGCTCTGGAGATGCACACAGATCAGCTGATCCATTCATCCCAATAGGGAAAAAAGGAAAGGGGAAAGCCCATATCTCGGGACCCCGACCAAATATTTACAAAACTTGGGTGGTCTCTTAAGAAGGCTTGTCTGAAGCTCCGCTCAAAGTTTGGGATCTGCACCCCCAAAAATGCGCCCCCTGCAGCAACAGAAAGAGAAAAGGGGGGAGCCAATAATTCTGCCCCCACTGAACCCATCTTTACAAAACTTGGGTGGTATCTTAAGAAGGATTGTCTGAAGCTATGCTGAAAGTTTGGGGGCTGTATCCCCAAAAAAGCACCCCCTTCAACCACGTAAATGGAAAAGGGGGGAAGGGAAAAGGGGTGGAGCCCATATCTCGAGACCCCCTGACCCAATGTTTACAAAACTTGGGGGGTATCTTAAGAAAGCTCATCTGAAGCTCCACTGAAAGTTTGGGGTCTGTACCCCAAAAAATGCGCCCCCTGCAGTCATGGAAAGAAAAAAGGGGGGAGCCCATACCTCGAGACCCCCTGACCCAATGTTTACAAAACTTGGGTGGTCTCTTAAGAAGGCTTGTCTGAATCTCTGCTGAAAGTTTGGGGTCTGTAACCCAAAAAATACGTCCCCTGCAGCCACAGAAAGGAGCGAATGTGCACAAGCACCCCCCCCACACACACACACGAGGATTTCCCTCTCTCTCTCTCTCCCCCGCCGGGCCGCACATCAGCTGATTCCTCCAGTACTCAATCCTGACTGATTGGCCAGAAGAAGACCCAGCTTGGCCACCGATTGGCCGGGGAAGGAGAATGCTGCTTACTGACGGTTATGCTGCTTACTGACGCCCCGAATTGGCCGGATTTATTCGTGAACTCCCGAACTCACTGAATTCAGCTCCCCCGGTTGCCCTCCATTTTTGAGTTCGGTTCGTCCCGAACTAAAAACCACCGAATCAGGGGAAATTCGGCTGTTTTTCAGTTCGGGCCGAACCGAATCAACAGCCCTATATTCAAACATGGTAAAATCCATACCCTTTTAATCCTTAGAGTATAAGGGCCTTCATCACATATTCAGGATGAAGCATTGTAAAGACAGTTATTCCAGACAATCAATCTTCAGAGAGACAGACTGTGCGGCATAACACCTCTCTTTGTAAGAGTTCTCCAGAAATAGAGACAAGAATAAATGAATAAATTGTTCCTAATTCACGCAAGAATCAGGTTCCTAATTCACACAAGAATTAGGCTGCCAAGGTTTTATATCTTTGGTAGATGGAGGAAGTCCATAGGTCAATAGCTTTAGACCATCAGGATCTTCTCTCATCTGTAGTCAGAGAAAGGTCTCTATTTATACCTTTTCAGAGCCTTTATCTTGTAGATGTGCTGGAATAGGTTCTAGAATCCCTTAGCTAAAGCATTCTATAAATAAACAGTAACTTGGCCAGTCAGTAATTCAATCGGCATTATAAACAGTACTATGCACTTGACTGCCATCTGCAGTAGTTAGTAGATATGACAGTGTCTATCATTTCTTGTCAAGCAGTATGTTTTGTTTAATCAGATAAGCACACCTGCAGCTGTGACCTTTATCTGTGAAAGCTGTAGTAAATGATTATAGCAGCAGAATCTGAGTTTGCTTCTACAGCATAGCAAGTAAGCCTTGAGCTTGATACTGTCACAGGTGTTCCAGTCTATGAAGTGACATCATCTTTTTAACACATTTCTATCCTTATGAGACCTAATGGGACATGCTTTCATACCAAACTCCTGGTCTCATATGTTTGCCTGCGACAGAACTTGATTACATCAAAGTGTCTGATTCTTCCCTCATTCACCTCTCTATGCCTTCTCAACTCAAACTGTGTAATGAGCCCAGATTCTGTCTACCTCTTTTTCTCTTTTCCAGCCTTTCTCCTAATGTTATACATCCTATATAATGAACCTGGGCTGGTTGTTCCACACAGCCAGTTACCCTTTTATAAAACACTAGACTAAGACTAAACATGTTGAGCATGCCTGACAAAAGAGCCTGACTGATAATATAAATAAGTGCTGGTTTTGATTGAATGCCAATTATGAGTCAGATATTTACAGGAGTTTTACTCAGTGCTGAACTTCTTGTCTCTGATATTTTTCTTTGATTGAATAGATTTCAAATTGATCTGGCAAAATAAAAAGAATAGATTTAGAAACAATAACTTACATGAGATTAAAAGCAAAGGAGGGATAGGTATGCCAAATTTATTAACGTATTATCAGGTGGCTAGGATAAAGTGATTAAAATCATGGGTAGTAAATTATGAAAAGGAACCATATATCATAATTGAGCAGGACTTTGTTAAATTCCCGCTAAATAGATGGCTTTGGGTTAAAAAAACTTATAGGAAAAATTTCTACAACAAAGATAATTGCATTAATACCATTCTAAAGCAATTGGATGCGCTAAGAGAGAAACTAGCTCCAGATATTTCCCCAATGTCTTCCTTTTTATGGAATATCTTAGTTGAGAACCGAGAATTCCAATTACCACATAGAATAAAGATAGATAAACAGAATGAACGTAATTATTGGATTAGAAATAATAATTTAGAACCTTTATGTAAAATTATGGATAAAAAAGAAATTAATATTAGATTTTTAGACTATTTCCAAATGAAAAAATATTGCAATGACCTAAAAGAAAATGACATATCCGAAATTAGAGATAAATCAGAGTTTGAGAAGCTGATGTTACAAGACAAAACTCTAACTTCAAAAAAATATATACAATTATACTTAAAGATAAATTAAATCAAACAACGGGATATTGGGATAAATGGAACACTTTCTTATACAGAGTGTTAAGTGATCAAGAATGGGAAAACATTTTCACAAAGGGATTAGATTTTACAGTCAGTATGCAAATGAGAGAAAATCTAATAAAGATGGTATATATGTAGTTTATAACCCCACTTAAACTAAGTAAAATCCATAAATCAGAAAACGACAGCTGTTGGTACTGTGATAGAAAACAAGCAGATTTTATACACATGTAGTGGAAATGTGAGAGAGCTATGTCATTTTGGTCTGAAATAGTGAAATGTCTAACAATTGGAATGGAGGTTGATATTCCATGTAAACCCGAGATATTCTTGTTCAATCTGGTACCTAATCTAGCTAAAGATCAACTTTGTATGGTGTTACATATGATTACTGTGGCTAGAACAACCTTTGCCAGTCATTGGAAACAAAAATCAACTCCAAAGATAGAGGAATGGCTGGTTAAAGTTAAAGAAATATATGTTTTAATTAAGCTAACAGCATATCAGAAAAACAGAGATACAATAAGATTGGATGCGGTATGGTCACAATACAATAAGTAAAATAGAGAATTTCATAAATAAATAAGGGCGGGAAGGAGGAATGCATTGCGCTCAGTCAGGACGTAATGATGAATATGAAGACATAGAAATAAGCTGTAGCATGGGAGACTTGATCTTATTTTATTATATTGTCGAAGGCTTTCACGGTCAGAGTTCATTGGTTCTCGTAGGTTAACCGGGCTGTGTAACCGTGGTCTTGGTATTTTCTTTCCTGACATTTCGCCAGCAGCTGTGGCTGTCATCTTCAGAGGAGTAACACTGAAGGACAGTGTCTCTCAGTGTCAAGTGTGTAGGAAGAGTAATATATAGTCAGAAAGGGGTTGGGTTTGAGCTGAATCATTGTCCTGCAAAAAGTAACAAAGGTAATGTGCTAACCATTGTCCTGTAAGTATCCAGATAATGTGCTAATGAGGGTGTGGTATGTTAATATGGAACCATTGTATCCTGAAGTGATCTGTTAATATGTGAAATCCAAAGCTAATCTGCATGGCTATTGTTGACTGTAGTCTTTGTTAGTCTGGAGGTTTTCAAGACAGGAAGCCAAGCCTTATTCATTCTTAAACTCTCTTCTTTTCTGTTAAAGTTGTGCTGATGTTTATGAATTTCAATGGCTTCTCTGTGCAATCTGACAAAATAGTTGGTAGAATTGTCCAGTCTTTCAGTGTCTTGGAATAAGATCCTGTGTCCTGTTTGTGTCAGTCCATGTTCAGTCCATGTTCAGCCACTGCTGATTTCTCAGGTTGGCCCAGTCTGCAGTATCTTTCATGTTCTTTTATCCTTGTTTGTATGCTGCGTTTTGTGGTCCCGATTAAAACTTCTCCACAGCTGCAAGGTATACGATATACTCCTGCAGAGGTGAGGGTGTCTCTTTTGTCTTTTGCTGATCGTAGCATTTGTTGTATTTTCTTGGTGGGTTTAAACACTGTTTTATTATGTTTATATAAATAGATTGTATTTTAAATTATGAAGACTGTAATTCTGCTTTTTTTAGTTGCTATTGTCATTGGGGTTTTTTTTTTTTTAAATAACAGAAGTCATATGTCTCCACTTGCACCGATGGAGATAATAAGGAGAAGCTAAGAGAATCGCATGCCCCTGCTCATGGGAAATATACATTTCAAAGTAATTACAAATGAACTTTGGTATTGAAATCACTTGTCTGAGCAAAATATAGCATCAAAGGATATAGTCTCAACTTATCTCAACAGAGGGGCTGTGTTCACAGTGGCGGAGGTTACATTAACATTGGTCAGCCCCTTGAACATGACTAGTGAAAGCATAGAAGGCAAAGTTATTCTTTCCTAGTATCCCTTTTTAAAAGGATGGAATTTCAGATTTGTCCCATGCTCATTTTTAAGATGCATGATAATGTAATAACTTTTACAATTATCTGAGCTTAAAGCAGTAAAAGCACAGAACCTTGTAGAAAGAGGCATTAACTTTTGTTTCCTGTATGAGTTGCCTGTAATATTTGATGCTTCCTAGGCTATCAATATAGTTTCATAGGGTAGCCGTGTTGGTCTCCAGTAAAACAGTTCCATTTGAGACAAGCAGCACCTTAAGAGACCAACAAGGATTTCAGGGTATAAGCAGTCAAGAGACAATGCTCCCTTTGCCAGACATGTGTCTTTTGTCATGACGGTCAGAGAACGCTGACTCTCCACTGCTTATACCCTGAAACCCATTTTATCTTGCTGTTCTTGAGCTCTGAGGTGGTTTTTATCTGCCCAACATCATAAGAACAGGATATGTGGAACAGAAATGTTCAGTTGTCTGAGATGAAAAACAAGGTGACCTAGTGCCTTGATTCCTCTGTTTATGTCAGTCATTTATATACCAAAAGAGAGGCTGAAGGATTGGTGGCAGAATCTTACTGTAGTTCTGACCTGCAATAGCATGCCTTCTCACATCCCCACCAGCCACTTGGTATGTCCTTCTCCGACCAAAGAATCAAGTGTCTTCTTGTCATCCTCTTCATTTCCTCAGTTCCCTGTGCTGATATGAATTTGGATTCAAGTATTTCATTGTAGCCATGACAGGCCAGGAACCAAGAACCTGCTAGGTGCTTTTATATGAGTCAGGGAATATTACCTGCTCTTTTGGCCTGTGAGTGCAAGGAGGCTTGTTCCTTGTGGTTCTGTTTTGATCCAAGCTGGGAGGTGAGTGGCATATGGGCAAATATCTACCAGACAGACTTCAAGAGAGCAATCCTCAGCAAATGTACACCTTCTAATTCCATTGAGGTTGATGGGCTTAGAAGGGCTTTTTAGGATTGCACTGTAAATCACTGATTTAAGACTTACTGTGGCTGAAGTACTGACAACCAATAGCTTTCAGTGAGTGAAAAATACCGTTTAGTATTCTCTCCTTTATCCACAATAAAATTCTTATTCCTCTGCTATAACCCCTCTACATTCCTTTACTTGTTTTGTGTGGCTCCCTCCCACCTTTCTCTTTCTCATTTCACTTTACTACCTCCTTCTTGTAGTGCCTCCCACCTCATATTGTGTGAGTGAACAGGGTTTCAATAATTTGATTTCCCCCCCCCCTTTGGTGCTTTAAAATAGAACTTAAAAAGTGGGAGATATTTCATTGAAGGATTCTCCTTTGAAAGAAAAAAGAAAATCAGGAACAGACATACTGTTTTATGGGAAATTAATAGATCTCACAACTATCAGATAAAATGGAGTCAAAGAAGAAAGCAAAAGCTATGATCTTACATATTTCAAGAGAAAGTTGTGTCTGATATAGATAGTAATGCATAGAAGCTGTGTTCACTTGAGTTGTCCTTTATTTAAAATAGCAAGTTCTAAAGTATTAGGCACCAAAATACATTATGCAAGTGAGTTCTTGAAAAACTCTGATTTATTTATATTGTAAACAGGCATAAATGTACAGAGTATACCGGTTCTCTTTTCAAATGTCAGTCCGCCCAAGAGCTTGGTGAGTAGGCTCAGCCAAGCTGACATCTTTGACGTCAATTTCCCATATGTAATATAATGATTAATTAACATATTATTTAGTACTGTAGGAGGTGATGATTGTCACTAGCTTAGATTTTTTTTAAAGGGTCAAAGAAATTCATAGGAGACAGACAGGTCTATCAAAGGCCATTTTCTGAACACCAGATACTGAGGACAAACAGCAGGGTAAAGCCTTGATTGTGAACTTCCCTCTCTGGCACTTGTCTCTTTACAGAAATTTAATGTAGTGCGATTAGTGTTATCAACCTCACAGTAAGGCTAGGAGATCATCCAAAATTACAACTGATCTCCTGACTACATTTTCCCTGGAGGAAATGGCAGCTTTAGAGGACCAACTCTTTGACTTGACTTCCCTGCTGAGCTCCCTCCCCTTCCCAAACTTTGCCCTTCCCAAACTGGAGCTGGCAACCCTAAGCGTTGTCTGGTCTGGCTTCAGGCTTCTAAATGTACTGGTGTCCTCAAAAGTAGGAACCTACCTTGCTAACAAAGTCTTGGCTGGGTCCAGAGCACAAGACCTTGAAAACCACTAGATCCAGCAAAGCTCCTTTCCTTGCCCTTAGCTTAAATAGGTTGGGAGTGGGGGGGGGGGGAGAGAGCAGTTCTGAAGGCAGCTTCTGGTCATCACCTTGCTAGGTCCTAATAGGGCCAGAATCCTGCAGGGTATTAAGTCAGCTAAGGCAATGGTCTGGCTTATTGGCTGGAACACAGGCTGCTACCCTGGCACCGTGTCTTCTCTCAGCTGCATCTGTGTAAGCCTGCTGCCTCTGCTATTTCTGCTGGGTGGGGAGGAATCCTGGTGAGCTAGTGCTCCAGGCCCTGATCCAGCATGGCTGACACACAGCTGTCACAGGACCTGGGAGAATAGCTGGAGGTTCTGTTGGTGGTGCCTCAACAGCCAGCTCCTTGAGATCAGCCCCTGTAGCTCCTGGTGTTCTGAAGGGACTTTTACAACATGTATGTCTCCCTGACTTCCCTGTTCTTCCTCAAGTGACATTCCTGGTTCTTGTTCTGAGGATTGCTCCAAGTGTGAATCCATGGACCCCTCATCAGGGGTCATGACACTATCCATTTTTATGTCCTTCAGTTGAATCAGAGTTCGTATTGCAGTTTTGCCTTTCTTGTTTTTGTTTGTTGCACAGACAATACTTTACACACAAAGCTTCCAAGATTCATCTCTCAATTATCAAAATTTGGCCTCACAGTGAATCTTCCATCTTCCAGGTCAATATCAGGTAGAGCTTTACTCTGTATACTATCACAGAGCCTGAGCAAAGGAGGAAAATTCCAGATAACTAACTAGGCCATCAATATTACACCACAACTGAAGGTGCAACTAGATGAAACAGTGGAAAATCCATGATTGAATCTCACACACCATTTGAAAGTAAATAACATTGAGGTACCGTAAGTGTTATGTTTTTTCCCCTCATGGGGCAAATGCCACTTTGAAATAAAGAAAGCAGTATGGAGAGAAAGGATTAAAAATGACTTGCGGTACTACAATCCTGATATAATTTCTCCTCCTATGGGTACTCATTTTAAGACAAAGATCTGATAACAGATCTCTTAACAGTTACATCTGTGTGTAAAGTGCCTTTAAGTCACAGCTGACTTATGGCGACCCCTTTTGGGGTTTTCATGGCAAGAGACTAACAGAGGTGGTTTGCCAGTGCCTTCCTCTGCACAGCAACCCTGGTATTCATTGGTGGTCTCCCATCCAAATACTAACCAGGGCTGACCCTTCTTAGCTTCTGAGATCTGACAAGATCAGGCTAGCCTGGGCCATCTACTTGCCCCTAAATGTAAAGTTACCACAATCTGCCACTTCATGAAAAAATGAGTGATAATTTGATATTAACAGGAAGGTTTCAGGAAATAGGCACTAATGGAATTTCCATAAGTAAGAAGCTAACAATCATAAAATATTGTTGTATGTCCACTCTGACTTTCTCCTCAGCACCATGATAATATTGTACTGAGCATATTTCTCAGGCTTTATGAAGTGCTAGTATCACAAAGCACTTCATCTGGCTACATCTGACATACTGTGTATAGTTCTAGTTGTTCTATCTAAATATGATTTTCATATAAGTAAAAAATGCAAAAAATAATTAAGAAAGCAAAAAACTATTAAGGTAGCAAAAATAATTAAGGAACCAATCTATAATGAAAAGCTAAGCCACCTGCAGCTTTTTAGTAAAGAAAGAAGATGCCTAAAGGAGGGCATGTTGTGTGTGTGTGTGTGTTAAGTGCCATGAAGTCGCTTCTGACTCATGGCAACCCTGTGAGTGAAAGTCCTCCAAAATGTCCTATCTTTGACAGTTTTGCTCAGATCTTGCAAATTGAGGGCTGTGGCTTCCTTTATTGAGTCCATCCATCTCTTGTTGGGTCTTCCTCTTTTCCTGCTGCCCTCAACTTTTCCTAGCATGAGTCTTTTCCAGTGACTCTTGTCGTCTCATGATGTGGCGAAAATACGATAGCCTAAACTGAGGGTATGATACCAATTAATAAAACTATGAACTAGGTGGAGAAACTGAATCATTTTCTCATTTTCTTGAAATACCAAGAATGTTGTGATTAAATTGACTTGCAGCAGATGCACAAGATGGACAAAAGATCCACTACTGCTCCTTTTATGCCTTCCCGATACAACTGATAAGATTAAAAGAGAAAGGACTTTGTTAAATTATTAAGCTGATTCCCCTTATTTTGCCTGAGACTGGAGGATACTGGAAGGAATCTTTGCATTCACTGTGAACCATAAGTGGATTGACTCAACCTTATACAAAAATCAATATGAACTAACTATACCTAAAGCTTTCCTGCACTAGGATACATTTGGTATATTTTGAGCTCTATCTCTGGGGTGGGGGGATGTATGTGTAAGGCTAATAAAATTACTCTAATAGACAAAGCAGCTTGGATTTATAGTTCTCCTAGAAGCTATGGCTCCAGCTTTGTGTGCTCATACTGGGGAGGCTGGGTGGGGGGCTGATGGTGGCTGGCAGCTTCCCTGGAGCTCGCAGCAGCCATGGAGGAGCTTCTTGGCCACGGAGGCACTCCCCAGTTCTGTAACTGGCAGCAGCGGGCCGGGAGCTGGCTCCTCTTACTCTACGTGGAAGTGTGGCTGGGGGATAATGGCTGCTGCAAATTCAGCAGCCGGCAGGCTCTGGGACTCTGCTCCACCCATGGTTTGCATTGGGTCAGTCAGGGCCCAGGGAAGCGGAGGGGTCCCTGGATGTCTTGCAATGAACCTGTTTCACTCAAGTCCACCGTCCAGGTATATATTCCGGCCTCTTGCCCAGCTCCAGCAGTTCTCTGCTTGCTTTGTTGGCAGAGGACTTCCAGAGCTGAAGCCACTACCAGAAGAGCAGCGGTTGGGTTAGCACAGGCTGCCTTCTGGGACTATATTGGGTGGAATCACTAGGGAACAAGGGGAAATTCTCTTTCTCCCCCCCCCCTCCAATTCTCCGATGTGCCAGACCTTCTGGGGCTGGGCTGGCTTTAGAAGACAACAGATTGTGTGCGCAAGCTGTCTTCTGGGGCTACCTCTGAGCGAAATCACTTGGATAGAAGGGCTGAGCTGGAGATCATGCCACCTAAACGGAACAGCCAGGAGCCACAGAAGGCGTGGCAGGGGGCCTCACCTCCCTTGTCTAAGGGACAGGCTGGAGGCATTAGGAAGTCATCGGAGGCATTGGCACCAGGAGCCAGGAGCTCCCAGAATACGACAGGAGCCATGCGGGCAACGTCCAAGAGGAAGCATCCAAAGGTGCTCCCAAGCCAAGGGCAGTGGCCCCTGCTGGTGATCCTACCATCCGTGGCCTTATAAGGTTGGTGGAGCATCTGGCTGAGTGTGTGGCAGAACTAAAGGCATCAAAAGATGTCTCTAAGACTGCGGGCTCAGCAGCGAGGGGAAGTCCCGGGAGGGCCAGCGAGGGCACCCCTGCTGTTGCAGCACTTTGGAAAAAGGGGGGCTCGTCACCCTCCAGCTCCGTCAACTCTGATTCCAGTGGCTCCCATTCAAGAAAGAAGCAGCAGCAAGCTCGGAGGAAGAGCTGCAAGGTTAAATCAGACAAGAGGAAGGGGAAACACAATGGAGAGGAATCAGACAGTGAGGGAACCACGGGTGGTTCTTCATTGGGGGAGGAATCAGATGGGGCCTCTGTTCACTACTGGAGGGCAGTGGTGGATGTCCCTGGACTCCCTGGGTGAATCCTCCGCAGGAGGGCAGAAGATGAAAAACTGGAGCAGGGGGAGGGCTCCAAGGGTGTGTGGGAGTTGCAAAATAGGACAAATGGGCCCTCCTTCAAGTCAACCTGCATCTCAGGTGACAATCCACCTGGGATACATTTACCCAGGGATCTCAGGGAGCAAATCCTGGGTGGGTACATTGATGTGATCTGTCTCATAAAACCCAATATCTCGGAGGGTAGAAGTGTCCAGTCAGGAAAGCAAGAACCCAAAAAGATCAGGGTCGACCCCAGGGACCAAACATTTGACAAATGGTTGACGGGCTTTGGGGTTTGTATGGCAGTAGTTGCCACCACCAACCCGAAACAGGCCTGGCACCTCCTCACTCACCACAACTGCATATTAAAAGCTCGTATATTATCAACTGAGTCCATCAGGCAGGTCCTCGGTGTATGACATGGTACTCAGTTGTTAAGCTATACTTATGACTAGAAAGCCTTCTCCACAAAATGTAGGGGAATGTGTCAGTCTATTTCCACATGCTTGTTTGTAGTCAGGGTCAGGGAGCTAATTGCCTCCCATGATTGCTACCAGTGAACAGGAAGCAAGCTGAACCAGTGGGCAAACATTCAACAGAACATTCATCTATGTGTTGAGATTTACTCCTTTGCAGTGATCTTTTGGGTTTTTTAAAAGGTGCCTGTACTCATATATAATATGGTTGTGCTTCCACTAGAGTTGCCAACCTCCATGTACTAGCTGGAGATCTCCTGGGATTGCAACTGATCTTCAGATGACCGAGATCAGTTCACCGGGAGAAAATGGCCATTTTGGAAGGTGGATTCTATTACATTATACCCCACTGAAGTCCCTCCCCTGCCCTCCTCAGGCTCTGCCCCAAAAAACTCCAGGAATTTTCCAACCCGGAGCTGGTGGCCCTAACTTTCCTCAATTCACCCCTCCCTCTGCAGATCCTCACTGGGCTGTTCCTGAGGATCCTTAACCTGCAGCAACAACATTTTGGAGGGCTCTATAGGCTGTAGCAGAAGAGGGGATTGCTGCTGCCTCTTCATAAGAAAAGAGTACTTAATTTTTCATAACATTGTGGTTGGATACATGCTATTTTCTAGTAATACAAGAATCTTTTGAAGTAGAACAGTATTGTATATCTAGGTGTAAACTGCATTCTGAGACAGAAGCTGTGGTTTGCCATACCTAAGGCCACCTATGAGTTCAAAGCAGTGGTGAGAGCAGTTCTGGGCACATTCTGATTTTATTTTCACTCGCCTTTGCAAATATGCACTAAACTCTCCTGTAGTTGATTTGCTGAGAGTTGCCAAAGGATGAGGGGAAAAACTAGCCTAATGTGAAAGTCATCTGCAGAAAACTGGCAACACCTTTTTGCAAAGCATTAATATCGGCAGAGCAAGCAGGTCTAAAAGCCCTAGGAATAGGGGCTGATGGAAATGTTAGCAGCCCTATTTGCAAAATGCACTTTGAGAAGGAGACTAAAGGTTTAACTGGAACATTAATCTTTTGCATTAAGAGGAAGAAATCTCCCTTCTCCTACCCTACAAGGGAGACAGGGAAGGACAGCAGGAAAGCAGGCAACTGACTGTCGCTTCCCCCTTCTCCCCTACCAGGCTCTTCCCTGCCACGTTCCTCTGCCCATCTTCTTCCTCACCAGCTCCTTCCCTGGACTCTGTGTCCACCTGGTTCATAGGACAGCAGTGGCTCCTTGCCTTCTCGGGGCCCTAACAACCTATTTTGTTGCCTGGCCCCACCCAACCTTCCATTCCTCCATGAGGAAGGGAGGGAGAGCAGGTGACCACCAGCTACTTCTCCATCGCTCCCCCATCTGGCCCATCCTCTTCTCCCGCAAACTCCTCCACTGCCACTACCAGGCTCCACCCCCACCCGACTCATGGGAAAGATGCAGTTCCTTACCTTGGTTACTCACGCTGTTGCCTGGGCATCACCAAGCCTGCCCCCACTCCATATAGAAGGGAGGAAGATAACAGGCAGTTCACAGGGTGGAGGTGGCTGAGCTCCTTCTTCCCACCCAACTCAGGCATTGCTCCTTTGGTGTCTTTTTGTGCCTTATTTCGACAACAAAACCACTGTCTATTAAGGGCAGCTGAAACCCATCTATCTGCCTTAAACAGGAGTGCCTGTTATGACCTGGCTAGAGTATGGAGAGGTGGCCATACCTTTCACCAGCTCTTGCCTGTGGGTAGGGTTGCCAGGTTCCTCTTCGCCACTGGTGGGAGATTTTTGGGGTGGAGCCTGAGTAAGGTGGGGTTTGGGGAGGGGAGGGACTTCAATGACATAGAGTCCAATTGCCAAAGCAGCCATTTTTCTCCAGGTGAACTAATCTCTATCAGCTGGAGATCAGTTGTAATAGCAGATCTCCAGCTAGTACCTGGTGGGCAACCCTACCTGTGGGTCCTGCACTGCACTCTACCCATGGCCTCACTCCCTTTTGCTGGCCATAAGGGATTAGGGAAGGCTTGTGGTGGATCGGGTCTGCTGAGTGGAGCAGACTGGAGAGGAGGCTATTTTTGGTTTATGCTGGACCTTTGGGCACAAGATCTGAGGAACCTGTAATCAATAAAGTTGTGACCTAACTTCTTCCACTCTGGTGTATCTATGTCGTCTTTTTCTCCACCCCATTCTGGCTGATCCTCACAACCAACACAGCTGTCTGGATCCAGATCAATCTGTGCATATGCATTCTTGCACAGCCTTATGGAAGCTGTTGTAATTGTGTAAGATTGCACTGTAAAACTGCTAAAAGGAATGTGTCTTGAGGCTTATTGCAGTGCATGGTTTCTTGCACATGGTGCCCACATTTACAACTAAGAGGAAAGGCAGCCAAACAGTCCCAGTGTGGGGGGGATCACATAAAGTGGAGACAAACGGTGAGCTGTGCTTGGAAAGTAGATCATTTTAATTTACATGCTGTCTTCTCTGGTGACTGAGAATATTGAATTTGTCAACTCAACTACACAGGCACAAAGATGACCATAATCTACAACACAGAATAAAATTTACAAAATTAGTAGGAGGATTGGGGAAGGGATAGGATCATGGGAGATTAAAAAAAACAAACACCCAGCCTTGTGTACTTACTGGTAAAACCATAGAATTCCCAGCGATTTCTAGAGCTACCCTTTGTCATTTTCAGCAAGAACTTCCAGTTTGTACACAAAGCTGCATTTTTAAAAAATGTGCGGAGACTTTTCAACTCAGTCTCACCCATCTCTTTTTAAAATGTTTTTCTGTTCTGCACCACAGTCCTTTTGGCTAATCCCTTTGGGTTATATTTGTGTTTCTCATTTCTGTTTTCCTTATCTCCAGGGTTTCCCCCCCTTTCTTATTCTCATTTTGTTTTTTCTGCTTGTGAGTCACCTTTCAGTTTTTCCCCTTCTTTTGCAGCTTTCACACATTTTTTAAATTCTTTTTAAAGAACTATAACAGAAAAGTGAAGATCAGAGATGATGCATTCACTTGGGTCACCTTAACTATTTCTAATTATTTCTTACTTCAGTTAAGATTAACAGTGATCTGAAAGTTGATTGCATAGTGCTTGTAAGAGCATGATCATTATTGCAGCAGCTATAAGTATAGTTAGGGGAGATTCTGACTTAGAATTGAGACTGGCAATAATTTCTTTTGGGAGTATTGGGGAGATATGTTAAAGTCTCGTCGCCCGCTCATTCCACCATTATCACAGCTGAACAGATTTTAGTACATAACCTGCAATCTGCAGAATCTTTTGGAAGGAGACATCAGAAATGACAATTCTGCCTTTTAGACCAAATCTAAACCTGACCAGCCTCTGAGCTCATCAGAGATTCCTAGAGCTAAACATGTTCACCAACAACCACATGATCTGAAAGGTGGAGTGGTATAGTGGCTCATGGGATGAGCTGTGAAGTTGGGAATCCTTGTATCAGCCGTGAGCTTATTTAGTGGTTTTAAGCAAACCACACTCTCTCCCCCATCCATTACCATATGGGTATCATAATACTGACCTGCTTTACTGGCTCAATAGCAAAATGTGTTTTGCATGCTGAAAGCTCCAGGTTGAATCCTTGGCATTTTTAGACAAAGAATCAGGAGGCGAGCAAATGTTGTCCCCATCTTCAAGAAGGGAAAAAAGGAAGATCCAGGTAACTACTGACCCATCAGCTTGACTTCTATACCGGGAAAAGTTTTTGAACAAATCATCAAACAGTCAGTCCTTGAGCATTTAGAAAGGATGGATCTAATTACTAAGAGCCAACATGGGTTTCTCAAGAACAAGTCATGTCAGACTAATCTTTTTTGAGAAAGTTACTACCTTGCTGGATCAGGGGAATGCAGGAGACATCGTTTATCTTGATTTCAGTAAGGCTTTTGATAAGGTTCCCCATAATATTCTTGTTGACAAATTGGGAAAATGTGATTTAGATCCTGTTACTGTTAGTTGGATCTGTAAGTGGTTGACAGATCGCACCCAAAGAGTGCTTGTTAATGGTTCCTCATCCAGTTGGAGAGAAGTGACTAGTGGAGTGCCTCAGGGATGTGTCCTGGGCCCTGTGTTGTTCAACATCTTTATACATGATTTGGAAGAAAGATTAGAGGGGATGCTTATTAAATTTGCAGATGATACTAAATTGGGAGGGGTAGCAAATACGGTAGAAGACAGAGCCAGGATACAGGATGATCTTGACAGGCTGGAGAATTGGGCTAAAACCAATAAAATGCATTTCAACAGAGATAAATGTAAAGTTCTGCATTTAGGTAGGAAAAATCAAATGCATAATTATAGGATGGGGGAGACTTGCCTTAGCAGTAGTGTGTGCAAAAAAGAACTTGGGGTCTTACTAGACCAAACACTGAACATGAGTCAGCATTGTGATGCGGGAGCTGAAAAGGCAAATGCGATCTTGGGCTGCATCAACAGACGTATAGTGTCCAGATCGCTTTACTCTGCTCTGGTTAGACCTCACCTAGAGTATTGTGTTCAGTTTTTGGCACCACAATTTAAGAAGGATGTAGACAAGCTGAAATGTGTCCAGAGGAGGGCAACAAAGATGGTGAGGGGTCTGGAGACCAAGTCCTATGAGGAAAGGTTGAAGGAGCTGGGTATGTTTAGCCTGTAGAGGAGAAGACTGAGAGGGGACACAGTAACCATCTTCAATTACTTGAAGGGCTGTCATATAGAGGATGGTGCCGAGTTGTTTTCTGTTGCCCCAGAAGGTCGGACCAGAACCAACAGGTTGAAATTAAATCAAAAGAGGTTCCGTCTAGACATTAGGAAGCATTTTCTAACAGTTAGAGTGGTTCCTCAGTGGTATAGACTTCCTCGGGAGGTGGCTAAGTGCTCCGTTCCTGGAGGTTTTTAAGCAGAGGCTAGATGGCCATCTGTCAGCAATGCTGATTCTATGACCTTTGGCAGTTCATGAGAGGGAGGGCATCTTGGCCATCTTCTGGGCACGGAGTAGGGGTCACTGGGGGTGTGTGGGGAAGGTAGTTGTGAATTTCCTGCATTGTGCAGGGGGTTGGACTAGATGACCCTTGTGGTCCCTTCCAACTCTATAATTCTATGATTTTATGAATCTCACTTAACAGGTTTCAATAAAGTTTTTTTTTTTATGTGAGATCCTGGAGAGCTGCTGTCAGTCAGAATAGACAGTGCTGAGGTAGAAAGGCAAATTTATGATATAAGGCAGCACTGTAAAAACGTGGCATCATTATCTGTATACTCCAAAGCCCTATGTGGACATAAGGAGGGATGTGTGAAAGTGGCATACCTGTTCCAGGTAGGTTGTTGTATTTAATGCCCTCTCCCTCCCTCTTGATCGTTGTAGTCCTCCTTCCCTCAACTGCCCACTGTCAGCCACACTGCATTTGGCACAGTCCCTGTTGGGATCCCTGTCCTCTTGCAAGGGAAGCCACCTGCTACAGTCTCACTATCACCCTACCCGCTGTTGCTCATTTGTGTGGATGGCAGGGGTTCAAAGGCAACCTCCTGCTTGGCAGCCAGTGAAGCCTCTT
The DNA here is from genome assembly GCF_029931775.1 of Euleptes europaea. Lineage (NCBI taxonomy): Eukaryota > Metazoa > Chordata > Lepidosauria > Squamata > Sphaerodactylidae > Euleptes > Euleptes europaea. The sequence goes on along the minus strand of NC_079315.1, from coordinate 51,707,028 downwards.
TGTATCCTCTCCACCCATATAATTCGCTGCTATGTTGGGAGAGAGGCTGTTTCAAAGGCTGCTGTTTTCCCAGCTGCCTCCCAGCTGGCTGGCAAAAGCATCACTGAGCCAGAGGAGCGATCAGCCATTGGTGGGTAAGTCCTAGAGTTGCCAACCTCCAGGTGGTGGCTGGAGATCTCCTGCTATTACAACTGATCTCCAGGTGACAGAGACCAGTTCCCCTGGAGAAAATGGTTGCTTTGGAAGGTGGAGTCTATGGCATTATACCGCATTGAAGCCCCTCCGCAAACCTTGCCCTTCTCTGGCTCCACTCACAAAATCCCTAGGTATTTCCCAACCTGGAGCTGGCAAGCCTAGCAAGCCCCCACCCCTCCTCCATAAAACCTACCCTCTCTGTAGGCCTGATGTCCACACGTTGGATCTTACAGCTGCGCCAATTCAAGGCATTTTGTCACCCAACCAAAGACCCAAGGGTTTCATGGCTAAATTGGGATTTGAATGTAGGTCTGCTTGGAAATTACATGGTTTTTAGGAGGCCGGGGATTTGTTTTGGATCATTGCAACTTCAGAGCAGAATCAGACATTTTAACCATGCACTGCACTTAGGGTTTTCAGCTCTGGGTTGGGAAATACCTGGAGATTTTGGAGGTGGAGCCTGGAGAGGGTGGGGTTTGGGGAGGAGAGGGACCTCACCATGGTACGCCATGGAGTCCACCCTCCAAAGCAGCCATTTTATCCAGGGGAATTGATCTCTGTAGCCTGGAAAACAGTTATTAAAGCAGGAGATCTCCAGGCCCCACCTGGAGGCTGGCAACCCATACTGCACTGGTTCTGAGGGGCACAGACTTCTATGTAGGTGTGCCACCTCATTCTGGGACTGTGCAAGCAAACCAAACGAGTCTGGTGGCCCTTTTACTACTAACAATGTTTATTTGTCAGTCAGAGCTCACTTCATCAGATCTATCCCTTCAGCTCTGACTCACAAAAACTTATGCTGGAGTAAATTTTGTTAGTTTTTACGGCACTACTGGGATCCTGTTTGATTTTGCTGCTACAGGCTAACACAGCTACCCATCTGGAATCTTGTGCAAGAAAATGTGATTCTGATCTCTTCACCATGTACAGCCAGAAGCTTGCACAGCTTGCACACCATGCACAGGGCTCCTGCCCACACCCCAAGGAGAGAGCTTTCAAATCCCCGCTGATGACAGCAGTGTGACTGAGGGCCTGGACTGTCTGCTGCTTGTCTTAAAAAGTCAGGAAAGAACATCAATAATTCTGAAGGTTGTTGAGATCCTTAGTGATGGTTGCATGAAGAAATGAAAATACATTCTAGTCATCATTGCTAAATAGAAACACCGCCTGCTGTTTTATAAATGAAGTTTGCTATTATGGGCAATTTTAAACAGTAGATTTAAAATGCTTGCCAGTGGTGCCTTTAAGAAAATGGAAAATGCTTGTTTTTGTCTCTGACAGGTTCTTTCTTTGAAAAGGTTATTTTTCTAAAATATTCAAGAATTTACTAAAAATATCACTTTTTTCATTTCCAGTCTTAATATTTTGCTTTTCTTGTTATCTTCCCTATAGACTCGGCTGTTCCATGGAGTTCTGCAACTGTTGTCCATCCATTAGAAATAACCTCTCTGCCAGCCCCCACAATGTCCGGGTCTTCCCATTCCTCTGTAACCCAACTCTTCCCTCTCCCCTGAGTTCAGCCCAGCTCAAAACTCCGTGTAGAAGTCAATATTCTGCACAGGAAGGTTGGCAACTCTCACAGCCAATGACAAAGCAGTGTGTAAAGAGGCGGGATTCAAATGCTTCCTGCTGCCTTGGGGCTCTTTCTGAGCAAAAGAAAGGATTTTTAAAACTGAGGCTTGGATTCCCCCCCCCCCTTCTTTCAGATTGCTCCGTTGTCTTTTTGTTCTTAAAATGCTTTTTTATGTGGCAGTTGGGTTTTGGGGTGGGGAATCTTCTCTCAGAGTGAGCACTGCGCAGCAGCATTTAAAGGGTCGGAACTTGATTTGAGCTTGGAGAGAGCTTGGTGCAGAGATTCCCAACTGGGAAGTGTGGGCCTAGCCTAGTTAACAGATCACTTCAGGATACAATGGTTCCACATTAACATACCACACCCTCATTAGCACATTATCTTGATACTTACAGGACAATGATTAGCACATTACCTTTGATACTTTGCAGGACAATGACTCAGCTCATACCCAACCCCCTTCTGACTATATATTACTCTTCCTACACACTTGACACTGAGAGACGCTGTCCTTCAGTGTTACTCCTCTGAAGATGCCTGCCACAGCTGCTCGCGAAACGTCAGGAAAGAAAATACCAAGACCACGGTCACACAGCCCAGATAACCTACAAGAACCAATATATATCAATTTAAAAATGCTGTATTTAAAATAAAACCCTACCCTTTGGTGTTTGTCTAAGTCAGGGCTCCCCAACCATTTTGAGCTGCGGGCACCTTTGGAATTCCGATACAGCATGGTGTGCATGGCCACAAAATAGCTGCCACAGGAGGTGGAGCCAGTCACAAAATATCTGCTGCAGCTTGCCTTCAGTCACACGGACAAGATCCTTGTATTGTGGTAGCAGCTGCTGCCAATCAACATTTTAAAAAGTTTGCACAGCATATCAAATCTCCAATGGCCAATCAAAAGCCTTGCTGGGCAAAAGCACCGCATTGGGGACCCCTGGTCTAAGTAGTCATTAGTGATGCTACTAGCTGCCAACCAGTTTGAATCAGCAGCATCTTTGCACATGCTTAGTTTGCGTAAAACCCAGTGCAAACCAGTTCAGCAGGTTATTGTCGAAGGCTTTCATGGTCAGAGTTCATTGGTTCTCGTAGGTTATCCGGGCTGTGTAACCGTGGTCTTGGTATTTTCTTTCCTGACGTTTCGCCAGCAGCTGTGGCCGGCATCTTCAGAGTGTTACTCCTCTAAAGATGCCGGCCACAGCTGCTGGCGAAACATCAGGAAAGAAAATACCAAGACCATGGTTACACAGCCGGATAACCTACGAGAACCAAAGTTCAGCAGGTGTTTGGAAGTGCTCATCATGAGCCAAACAGACCAACTGATCGTCTCACACCTGATTGCTGCTTGAACATGGTAAGATCAGTTATCTAAACTTAGGAAGATGCAGTTCCACATACTTGACACTTCCTATCTGTTAGTGAAAAACAATGTTTGAAGCCACTCTCAGATGTTTAGATTTGTTAGCAAGATTCAAGAGTATGCTTTATCTATTAATTGAAAGCTTTATTACTAACCGAGATATATGATGATAGGCAATATAAAGAGCTGGTATGACAAAAGGAAAGTAAAATGTCACTTTTATTACATTACCTGCTAATATATGTCATAAACAACAATTAATGTGCCCTCTGTTGCCCTGTTATTCATTCCCTATCTATGACTGCATGTCTCATCCATTGCTGCTTTTTATTATATTTTTAAGCCTCAGTAACATCGTTATCTTTGCCATCTTTTATTCTTACATCTGAAATAAGATGAATTTTTATAGCTTGTTTTTGTATACTTTGGGTTATCCAATGAATCAAATTCTATAAAAGCATATAAGAAAAAAGTGGCAAGGCAGTCATATAAAACAGATAAGGGAACAAGAAAAAATATGAGGCAGAAAATTTGTACACCTATGTAGAATACATAACAATGATGGATTTGATGGAAATATTTGCAAGCCAGAAAAGGTACTTAGACCCAACAAATGGAAAGGTAAATCAAACCAATAAGCAGGCAACAAGAGGATTGTCTCTCTAATGCAAAGAAATGGGCCTTAGATCGAAACTGATCTTGCAGGTACGCTTCTAAAAAATAATTGCATTTTGGATTTTGGTCTTTCAGGGATGGTTAAATGTCTTCGTAAGAATGTTGAATGACAATGGCTGTTCCAACTCAGGAGTCATTGTAAAGTACAGTCACAGTTAAATCTCAGTCTGGATTTATTTAAGAGAACTTTTATATTTGACGTTTGTCTGGATTTTATTATATTTAGATTTATTTGAGGGAACTGTGTATTCCATGTCTTCAATAGCAGAACCAAAATTGGAACAGACAAATATTTTTGCCTCTACTCTCATTATTTATTAGTTAGATAGTAACACTTCACACATTTCAGTTAATTGACCTATTTCCAGGGCTTTTACAATGTAAAGAAAACATAAGATTTCCAGACCAAGATAGGCAAGACCTCACTTTTGTCTATCTTCTTAATATCATGGGGCAAAGATGCAGCCCATTAGCTGGACTTGTCTGGTGCTGATAACTTGATTGCCTCTGTCCCACCTGCTGATGAGAAGAGCCTTTCTGGTTCATCACTGCAAAGGCCTGTTTCGTCCAGCATCTTGCTTCAAATATCAACAGAACTTGAAAAAAATAGCTCCCTTATTGTTTGTCCCCAGCACTTGTAAAGTTCAGTGATATAAGGTAGAGTTTCCACTTTATTCATGGATTGTTCACTAGTTGCAGTCTGGCTTGTTCTTTAACAAGCATCCTGGCAACTGCTGAGATCTTTTATAGTAAACGTTCCATGGACTAAACTTGTACAATATTAGGCCTTTGGCTTTGCTCTCTGGGTCCATCTATCCTCTGCAGTCTTGATATCTGAAACTTGTTATACCAGATGTGCCTTAATTCTAGACACCTGTTTTCATGGCTATTCTTGGAACCATTTAACTGTTTGTCCAGGTATAGGCAGATTTCACAGAAAATGCTCTGTTTATACATGGTGTACATCTATTGCATGTGCTTACAACCTCCCACACATTATATCAGGCTGTTTGCTTGATTGTATGCCAATAAAGGTATTGAAATTTGATATCAGGCTGCCACAGATCAAACTATAGTTTTCCTGGTTACCCGTTCTTTTGGTGATAAGGTTTTTTAAAAACCATTTCCTCTTTTTCTCTGTACTGATTCTGGGTAACCTTGATCAGGTGATTGATATTTTTAATTATCATATCTGCTTTAAAAAAACTCTCTTATTTCTGCTGCCTGTTGTTACTCTTGTGTATGTATGGGACATTTTTGTGTACTTTATGTGTGCATTCGGTACCTTGGAAATCAAATGTTCCATGGCTCCTTGGATCTGGAATGCTACATTTATCAGGGGCCTGGGATGCTGCAATCTCAGTGTTCCGGGTAACAAAGCCAGCTTGAGAGCTGGCCTTGTGTAGTAGTCGAAGGTATCTACCTAGGATTGGGAAATTTGCTGGGTGACCTTGAGCCAGTCATTCTCTATCAACCTTTTCAAGGCTGCTGCGAGAACAAAACTAGGAAGGGGATAACAGAAAGGGATAATGTATTGACTATATAGATAGGTAGACAGGGAGGAAGGAAAACACAAATTTAGTCCAAGACAGAGAAGAATTGTTGAAGCTGATGCTACTCGCATTGCAATGCAGCTGTGCACCACAGCTCACATTCTAAACTAGATAACTGTGGAATTTGGTAGCCCCATTGTCAGTTTTTCTTGTTGCAGCTTGCCCAGATTAAGTACCCTGCCTACAACTAGATGTATGGCCAGGGTCTTTTAAAGATAGGGTTGCCAACTTCCAAGTGCTGTTTCTCTGAATTCACCAATACTGCTTAGACTTTGCAAGTTAGGCAGATCTAACTGCATCTCTGGTAAGTGCTGTTGCCAACTTCCAGGTACTAGCTGGAGATCTCCTGCTATTACAAGTGATCTCCAGCCAATAGAGATCAGTTCACCTGGAGAAAATGGCCGCTTTGGCAATTGGACTCTATGGCATTGAAGTCCCTCCCTGCCCTCCTCAGGCTCCACCCCAAAAACCTCCTGCTGGTGGCAAACAGGAACCTGGCAACCCTATCTAAAGAGGTTTCTGCTGCAGTTGCTTCTCCCTCAGTGCTACCTTTGGCTGATCTTAAAGCTGATACCTGTTTGTTTTATCAGCCTTATGCATGGGCTCAATAAGTCTTTATTGTGAAAGGAAATGTGCGAGTACCCTGTGGCAAACACTGGAGCACCCATCACATATGCGGGGACAGAGACACACATTTTATTAGACAGTACAGAGTATTAGTAAAACCATAACACAGCTTTGAGCCTAAGTCATCCACTGAAGAACAAAATAAAGGCTGCTAAATGCTCTCAGATCAACTATAAGTATACTTTAGCTTAGTACACAGTTTCCTGCTGCTTGCTGAGATTGCTAATCAGTCCTGCCTGATCCTAGACTCTGAGTAGATATATTGAAGGAATGTATGATATTTCCCTACTACTAACAGCAAGCACTGACATTTACCATGGTTTGGATAGTGGCTAAGGGCGATGTGAATGTTTTTATGTGTCAAATATGTGGAAGTCCCATGTCTGTGCCATCCAAACACATGCATCTTGCCAATAATTTGATCTGTGATTTCCAGATTCACACTTAATGCAAGGATTGTGCTGGTAGTATCCTTTTTTATGTCATTTAATACCGTGCATCTTTTGCAAGTGCACAGAAGCATAAATGGCTTCTACATCTGTTATTTGTGAGCAGAGTCTATGTGAACTAAGCCTGTTTGGCAACCCTGGATCTATATTATTGGTGAATGGTACTTCACTCAGCTTACACCCCCAGCAGAAAACGTGATATCTTTATTTTTACAGGGAGACATAGTCTGTACTTTCATTCTCCCACAGAATTCCTGGTGGTAAGATGAAAAAGACTAAGATGATCTTTGAGTAAAAGACTTTAAAGGTATCATGTGGAAGCATAATAAGGAAAAACCTTTTATACTTAGCATGTGTGTTGCAATGGGTGACACTAGGGATGCTCGCACATCTGCCAGTTTGGCTCACATCTTGTCTATCAGTTGTGAACAAGGAGCTGATTTGCAATGATCGGTTTGACAATTCATCGATTCATTAGTGGCTGTTCTGCAGGTTGCCTCACTGTATTCCATCCTAACCATATAATACAATGCAATTGGCTTTTCACTAGGTTTGCCAACTTCCAAGTACTAGCTGGAGATATCCTGCTAGTACAACTGATCCCCAGCCGATAGAGATCAGTTCACTTGGAGAAAATGGCCGTTTTCCCATTTGGCGCAGTATGGCATTGAAGTCCCTCCCCTCCCCAAACCTCGCCCTCCTCAGGCGCCACCCCAAAAACCTCCTGCCAGTGGCAACCCTACTTTTCATGCATGTGTGTTCTCACAGAGCCCTATTGAGTTCTTCAGCGCCTCTCCCCCAAGCTTGATGGGTAACTGCTTTGCTCAGCAGGCAATTGTTTAAAAGGACAAATCAGTATCCAATCAGACAAATGAATAAGTCATAAATCAATTTTAATTAAATGCTACTCTTTGGTGTTCATCTAAGTTGTCTCCAGTGGTGCTAATGGTTGCCAATTGGTTGCAAAAACCTATTGCAAACCTGCTCTGCTGGTGTTTGCAGCTGTTCAGCACAAACCTGACAGGTTGTGTGACTGGCTCACATCTCAGCAACACTTGTGACAGTAAGTTGAATTGTTGAATACACTTGCTGCAAAATTTGCAGCATCCCTTGTTGATAATTGAAACTCCAATCCAGATAGACCCTGTGTGAAATTTGCCTCAGCCATAACCTTACAAGTTCATCATATAAGTAAACCCCTATACTGTTAGCTTGAGTCTCCATCAGTAATTTTTTTTTGCCATCAAGTCACAGCTGACTTATGGTGACCCTGTAGGGTTTCAAGGCAAGAGACATTCAGAGGTGGTTTTCAAATAATATTGGCTGGGCCTACCTTACAGGGCTGTTGTAAGGGTTACACGTGATCCCTTGAGGTGGCTGCACTAATGGCACTGAGTTTGCTCCCTGCTGGTGGTAGCTTACACTGTCTTCCAGACCTCCCTCTTCAGCCAGTCTGAGGTCAGTTGCTACAATGCTGCCTCAGCAAAAATACTTGAAACTGACCATGACCAAAAGGAAACAGAATTGTGTAGCATAGCCACTAGAACATCATTTATTGCAGAAGTGTGTTTGTAGCAGCTTTATTGTCTTCTTTTTTTTTTGCCGTCAAGTCGCAGCCAACTGTCATTTTAATTTCTAGGATCTGCCCTTGAAATATATCTATGAGGAGTGTCCAGCATTTCCATTGCAGGCTTCAGCTATGATCAAACTGTTCTTTTTGCTCAAGAAAACCAGTTTGAAGTACATGGCCATAAAGTACATGTGCTTCTGAAGAACATTCTGATTTAAGATCTGGTCACAAGAAGTGCTGCCAGTTTTGGAAGCTAAAAGTGATAGCTTCAGAGATCAGATTTTCACATTTGTTCTGTGGAGAATGGAGTGTTCATTTTAAATAAAGCTGCAGATGTGATGAATTGTTGCCTCAAATTAGCCACCAGTGCTTCTTGCTGGTTAAGAAGTCTTTCTTTGGTTATTCATCCCTTCAGATTGCACAAATGTGATGCAAGGCAAAGTCATAACAATGTTTTTTGCACTTGCATTGCAGATGAGATATAGATATAGCTGTCTCTGCAACTGGCTGAAACTGAACATCAGAAATTCAAGCAGAGGCCAAATATAGCAGTGACACGCTATGAATAAGCCTAAGGGTCTCTCTTGTTTGGCAACAGAACTATAATCTATTATTTTGAATTCTAAATACATGGCCAAATTGTTCCCTAACTTCATAACTATGTCAAAAATCTAAAATATCCTTGGCTATGAAGCTGCCAAGGATATTTTAGATTTTTAGTCATAGTTCCCTACACTACTTCCTGAACTGTGAAGGATTAACACCTTGTAATGTAAGGCTAGAATCTAGAGTAATAGGATTCCCAGGACTTTGTGCATTCAAAGTCCTTTAGGCATAGGAAGAAATAGGGGTTTGCAACATCACCACCTGTGATTTGTGGTATGAATGCCCAATCCAGATAGAAATACTAGTAGCCTGAACATGTCTGGTCAACTGAGAGGTTGTCCTGCCTGATACATTATAGGCTCCAGCTCGTTCCAGCCTTTCTCAGCTCCACAAATTAATTACTGGGACCCTAGTCTGGAGACCACCCATTCTGGTTCTGCTGACCATGGCCCCAGGCATTACTTGGGAATGAAAGAGGCAAGCTGTACCTACCTGAAAAACTTTCTTCTTGATTAGTTCACATGTTTCAAAAGTGTGGCTTGTCACTGAAATATGGTGATAATGAAATCCAGGTCTTGAAATGCAGATGTTGCAGTTATAGAAATATAGCCTATGTTCCTCTGCTGAGAACTCATGGACCATTGATGAAAAAGAAAAACAATCAGCATGCAGGACATGTCTCTAACAGCTAAAAAAAAAAAGGTGCATGAGTGTCCACCTCCCTAGACATGCTTCCCAGATCACATGCAGGCATCTTTTCTATGCATATACAATGATACTAAGACATCTGGCAGTGTAAAACAGCCCTTTGCATGTCAAATATTGTATGCCTTCAAAATGATTAGGAGGGGGATTGCTTTGCTCAAAGACTATTTTAGGTTATATCCAAGGTAATCATTTCAGAAGCAACCAAAACCCACAGACAAAAAATGTTCATTGTGCATTCATTTCTAACATGAGCACAGTTCTTATATTGTCTCTGTAGTTCATGTACTGGCCAGCCCATAACAATGCTTTATCATAGACAGGAAAGTTATACTATTCAAAGGCTCAGTTAATGAGTTTAAGAAGTGATTACAAGCTACCCATGTTTCTTGATGAACTGTACTCTACAGTAATAATCCAAATTGCCTGTGACTTATGATTATATTTGGCAACCAGTATGAGCTCCCAGTCTAGTGTGAAATTAACACCACAGGCTGTAGTAGTGGTATTTATTGAGCACAAGAGAGCAGATTACGGCCTCATAAATTCAAAGGCAATCTCTGCTATTACTTAATTAGAATCAGTATCACTGCATAAGTTAACAGCAGAATTTGGCAGGATTCCCTTGGTCAAGGAGCTATCAGGATCTGCAGAATATAATTTACAGTTCCAAACTTTTGACAGGCAATTGAAACTGAGTTAGACTAAGGTGGTTCTGATTCGAAAGGGTAGTAATTGCAGTGATGTTCTTGGGGGGGGGGTAGAGTTTTTTAAAAATATGGAGAGATAAAAATTATTAATTAAGAAATTATAGTGATTTTTGCTTAGTTTCATTTATTGTTTACATTTGTAAAATCAATATAGTTTCTCTTTCCATAAAGCTTCCTGGGTCAATTTGGTCCAGTCACTATCTCAGCCTAACCTCCTTCACAGATTATTGTGAGGATAAAATAGAAAAAAAGAGAATGATGTATGCTATCCTGAGCTCCTTGGAGGAAGGAAGGGATAAAACTGTATAAATAAATAAATGTGATTGAGACATGCTCAGAGAGACTATGTGGAAAGAATGTATGCTATACTCTATACACTTCAGCCACAGTGTGTGGCTGTTATACCCTATACTAAGTTGCCAGGCATGGCCACCAGCAGGAGACTGGAGGGGCACTGTTGGCAATGGCATAATGTCACTTCCAGAGAAAAACAAAAGTGATATCACACCCTTTTTCGGGTGATTCCTAGAGAGGACTGGCATCACTTCTGGGCGTTTCCAGAAGGGACATCATGCTGTTGCCAACAGTATCCCCCAGCTGGTGCTGTTTTTTCTTCTCAGCACTTCTCCCAGACCATAGAGTTTTCAGCAATTCCTAGAGAGGTGTGATGTCCCAGTGTCATTTATCAGAGTGTGTTTGTGTGGCAGTTATGGTTGGGAATACATTTCCCTTGAAACTGATATAAATGTCTCCTGAATACAGTAATAACCTACGTCAATGACATAATGACATCAATGCAACCAAACATTTTAATGAACAAAATGAGCTCAACCTGAATAAAACATTTGTGCTCATATCTATTAGTTGATAACCAGATTTTGCAATTTTTATAGCAATTCTTAAATTCTAGTAGTTGGAGAATAAATTGCCTCAAGTAGCAGCAACCTGTTTGTGTAGGCTTGCCAGCCATTGTGGGGAGGGGAGGATACAGAAAAATTGAAAAGAAAAATAAGACCATTCCCTACTTACAGGAAGTTTCTGCAGATTCCTAGAACTACCCAGAGCTACCCAGAAATGACAAAGGGTAGCTCTAGGAATTGCCAGAGATTCTATGGCAAAAAACTGAAGTTCTAGGTATTCCTAGAGCTACCCTTTCACTTTCAAGTAGGTCTAGGAATAACCAGGAACTCTATCCTAAGAACTTCTTGTAAGTAGGTGAGACTTTTCTTTTTAATTTTTCTCCTGCTGCCACTCCCAGCAGCAGTGGGCAATGGGACCTGAAGGCTTGGTATCCCTATGTGTGTGTGGCTGAAATGTCATTATTATTCTCATCATTTTACATTACAAGCAGTAAAAACAGGACCAAAGGGCTAATACATGCATAAAGACTGATAAATTTGAGCAAATGCAGTTACAAATTTACTCACCGCAGTACTCTCAGCTTCTTTCCACCCTGTAGGGTATCTGTTGACATGTTGATATCCCAAGACATGTTGATATCCCACCCTGTAGGACATTTGATGACATGTTCGGGTAGCCAACCTCCAGGTACTAGCTGGAGATCTGCTATTACAACTGATTTCCAGCCAATAGAGATCAGTTCACCTGGAGAAAATGGCCACTTAGGCAATTGGACTCTGGCATTGAAATCCCTCTCCTCCCCAAACCCCACCCTCCTCAGGCTCCACCCCAAAAACCTCCCACCAGTGGTGAAGAGGGACCTGGCAACCCTATGACATGTTGATATCCTAACGGGGGGGGGGGGGGGCAGGGGACATTCCTGTTAATGGAGAAGCTGAGGCCTTGATATAGGCAGGAGCTATCCATACCACCGGCCCTATGATAGTTGGTGTTACCAAAACCATATAATGTCTCTTATGATGCTGAATATTTGAACTGGCCTTTTCTGGTTTGGGATGAAGTTTGGGGGATTTAAACAAGGATTTCATAGGAAGAGTCTCTTTTGAGAAGGAATTTGGAGAAGTTCTTTGCATGTTAGGCCAAATGGCTTGTTATCTCAGAATACCTATATGCTCTTCTCTGAAGTCCTGTTTTTTTATTTAAAAAAAGATGGTAGATCAGAATATTGTCAAAGGCTTTCACGGTCAGAGTTCATCGGTTCTTGTAGGTTATCCGGGCTGTGTGACCGTGGTCGTTTGCTGGCGAAACGTCAGGAAAGAAAATACCAACACCACGGTCACACAGCCCGGATAACCTAAAAGAACCAATGGTAGATCAGATTCATGTCTTGAAGCAATACTTCTGAGCTGAAAGGCTGAATCATTTCTGCCTTATCAGAATGTGTGCAGGGGCATTTATTGTGCCCCTTTCTTGTCCCCTTGTTTAATGTTATATCTACTGTAGATATATAACTACATTTGTAACAGCATTTGAGGGAAATCTGTGATTTTTTCCCCTCCTCTGTTTTTGTGAAGTGCATCGTAAGTATGCAAGTTCTCTACCGGGATCATAATAATGAATAATAATCTTGTAACTTATTTTCCTATGGGCACTGAATGCAGTAGACATTCTTGAAAACTTCCAGGAAAATATACTGTGTTTACAGGAACCAGGAAATAACTTCTTTTATCAAAGTAGTTCTTTATTCTGTGCACTCTCCTTCCCCCACAGTTGTATATATAATTGTTGCATAGAATAATGCTGTACCAGGTACCCAAGAGAAGGTGCATAGAAGCCTACAGAAGGAAACAGACCATTGGATAAATCAGATTCCATCAGCGTATTGCATATATCTGCCATGTTTTAGTCAGACCATGTTTCTACTGTTCATCTGCTGATGAAGAAAACTCCCACCGGTGTAATACTGGATGTCCACATGTGTTATAAATATCCCTTCATAGATCTCCACTGAGATATTAAGCACAGGGTCAATTCAAAGTCAGTCCTACATTTTTAAGTGCAAGGAAGTATATAATTTGCATGAGGGGGAGCAACAGCCTGCCTGTTGCTTACAGAAAGATTTAAAGGTATCTTAAAGCCAGTAATTATAATTTCTATGACAAAACAATAGTTTATGTACCAAATAGGATTATTTGTCATAATGCAGAAATGCCTCATGAAAGTGTCAGTGTGAGGGGGAGGAAAGCCAGAGTCCATTATTTAAATGAAATATGTTTATGGTTAATGTACCACTGATTACTTCTTACTCTAACAGCCCATTCCTGAAAAGTCGGCGTGTGGAGTCGACGAGGAAGAGGCGCAGCCGATTTGCACATGCTGCGGGAACAAAAAAAAGCTGTTTGGCAGGGTTTTTTTGTTTGTTTTCAACGGGGCCAAAAGCCCCATTGAAAACAGCGAGGCTGCGCCTGCTAAATAGCAGCACCGCCGTTCCCGCTGCCGGCATAACCAGCTGGACTGGGATAGAAAGCCACCTAACCAGCGGCTCCTCCCCCCAGCCCGCCCCACCCCCGGAACGCCCCCTTCACCGGCACGGCCTCTCTAGGCTGTTGCCTGTGCCATGGAGAGGCCGCACCGGCAGAGGGGCGAGGCACGGTCCTGTGGTGCTCTCCCTCCAGCGGGACTGGCCTTGCCACCAGCATAAGTATGTGTAATCACGTGATTGCACGCACTTACGCTGGTGGCGAGGTCACACCGCCTCCGAAGGACTTTCGGCCCATTTTTTCAGGAATGGACTGTAAAGGTATGATCCCAACCTTATTTACTGTTATGTAAATATCATTGATTTGAATTGGACCTGCCTCCAAAGGATCATAGGGTTTTCTGATATTATGTTTTCCCCACAGTGCTGGCTAACTCCAGTAAAGACGAAACAAGATGTGACATTAAGACAGTCATTCGGGGATCTCCCCCACCCCTTCAAAATGTAACTGGCAGCTTCAGGGATGAGGCTGGTACAGATTAATTTTGTGGTGTTTGGAAAGGAATGTTTAGCCTTTTCCCAATCTCAGCTGACCCCCACAGAGCTGCTTTTAACCTGTGTGGGATGGAAACATAGGAAGGACAAATAGCAGCTCTATCAACTGAAGTTGGGAATCCTCAAACTAAATTAGGTCCCAGTCACAGCTGCTGTGTTCAAAACCACAGGAGCCATTTAGTTTATCCTTGAGTAAACATGTTGTCTTCCTCACATTACAATGGTTTCCCCTCCCTTGCCTCTTGGGATGCAACTTGAAAAAAGCCAGAAGCCAATCTATCCCATGGCAATTGTTTTCATCCCATTGATCCATAAAGAATTTGTTCCAGTTCTTCTCTCCAGTTTTCAAATGATCATGAAAAAGTGCATACACATGTCAAAATGTCTTGCCAGTTCTGATTAGCCCCCTCTTCATGTTTAAAGGATATGCTGTCCATTCTAGAATATCACCAAGGAATTCCACGCGTAGGCGGAAATATCCTTGATGATAAACCAACATGATGTTACTATCAGAATGTTAAACGTATGTTTTAAAAGAGATATTTGAGGCAGAAATGCTATGAAAGATTCTTGGGCAATGAGAAACACATGAAAACTCCAGGTAATGAGGTCAAGCAGTATTCATTTGTCTATTAAAAACATAGTGCAATGACACACTTCAAATATCATAGATGTTCAGACAGCTACTACAACACTATTAAGATATTAACAGCTATCCAAGAATTCAAACCTTTTAATGTTATGCTGTCATATAATTTAGCATCTATATGAAATACCAGGTTATGTCATTCTGAGACTTTGGATAACATGTCATCAATTTAAAGACTGGATACAACTTTATTTTTCCCTTACATCTAATACAGGCTAGAGAATGGCTCATCATAATGGAATGAAATTCAGAATGAGACAAATGGGGACTAATTAATCAAAGCTGAATACAGACAACATAGAGGTACTGTTGGTAGACTGGTTACCATAACATGGAGGTGGTGTTCAACAGATGATGGAAGAGGTTGTGCTCCCCTTTGAAGATCAGGCAGCCCTGTTACATCCTACTGTGCTTAGGAATGTGGAAGTGGCTTCTGTAGCATGGGATGCCTTTCACTAACTTTGATTGGTGGTAATCAGTTGGGCCTTCTTGCATAAGGATGATATTACTTGAGTTACTCATGCTTAGTATCAATGTAGACTAGACTTCAATGCATTATACAGGAGGAATCCCATTCAGGCCGTGACCAGACTAGATCTGCTTACTTTCAGCAAACTTGCTGCATCACATGCTGTTTGTCCATGCCCTGGGAATTTCCATTTTGATGAACAAGAAATGAAATTATAAACATGCTGTCAATACTGTGCATGAATGCCTAAATGGATTTTCAAAAGTAAAATGACAATTGCCAGACTAAGCATGCTGCAGCAGTGGAAGTCTGTCAGTGGGGAAGCAATATACTCTCTGTCTGTGAACAGAGAATGTGAGACATGATGTTCCTACATCTGTAGACATGACAAATGGAGGTATGCTGCTGCAAGTGTGTTTGTGCAAGAAGGAAGAATGGACAGATAGGAGGCCAGCTGGCGGGCTTGGTGTGGTGATAAAACACTATCTTCACCACCCTGCACATGTTTGTCCAGGGTAAAAGAAATATTGAGCCACCTTCCCTAAGTGCACTGCAGAGAGCTGGACTCTGTCAAGTGCAGGTAAAGCCAGCCACTCCTAAGCCCAGGACATACTCAGCCACCCTCCGTTTTTGGAGGGTTGAACTACAGCCAGCTCTCACCTAACCAATCCACTATGGTATCCAGGCATGAGGCCAAGGCCAAGATCCCAGCAACCAGCTGCTTTTCAAGCAGGAGGTAGAGCTGGATGTCATCCACATATTGGTGGCACCCAGTTCCGAAGCACCTGACAATCTCCACCAGAGGGCTCACCTTTCTCAAATATAATCAGAGGTCATCAACTAGGGCTACCCGGGTGTCTCAGTGCCAAACTCCAGCCTGAACCCAGATTGGAAGGGATCCAGGGCCAATGTTTCATCCAAGAAATCTTCAAGTTGTTTGGCCACTGCTCATTCAATCAACTTTCCCAGGAACGGAAGGTGGTCATTGGCTAGTTCCCTCTCATCTAAGGATTTTTTTTCAAGAGAGATATCACCACCGCCTCCTTAAGGGAACTAGGAAAAGAGCCCCGAGAGAGGAAGAGATTAATAATTTTTCCCAGGGCTCCTCCTATCATCTCCTTGCAGGTTCTCCCCAACCAGGAAAGACAGGGATCCAAGGAACAGGTAGTAGGTCAAACCTCAGTCAGGACCCTGCCAACCTCAGCTTGGGAGAGCAGGCTGAAGGAGCCCAAAAAAGGACCCAACATAGCAGGCGGAGTGCCCAGTCTGCTACTGGTTCCAAACCTGGCAGCCAGGTCCAGACAGAGGGAAGAGACTTTATCTCCAAAAAATGTTTCAAAAGAGTCACAGCTGATAGCCATTTTAGAAACCATTGCAGGAGTTGACAACTGCCTAATTATTCTAAACAATTGCATTGGACATGAACTACTGGATGGGCTCTATAAAGTGTTCTCGATGCTCTGACCTTGCCACTGTGATCCATGCAATGTTCACCTCCAGATTAGACTACTGCAACATGTTCTATGTAGAGCTGCCTATGAAGACACTTTGGAAGCTTCAGGCAGACCAGAATGCAGCGGCTGGATTGTTGACTGGGTCCCCCTGGTCTGTACATATAACATCAATGCTTCAGCACCTGTACCGACTTCTGGTTAGCATCTGGTGCAAATTCAAAGTACTGGTTTTGACCTATACAGCCCCAAACTCTCTGGAACCATCCTATCTGCGGCACTGCCTCTCCCTGTATAACCCCCATTCCTCCTTAGATCATCATCTCAGGGCCTTCTACAGGTGCCAGTCTCACAAATTGCCCACTTGTCAACCACCAGGGCAAGGACATTTTTAGTGGTTGTCCCTTCTCTCTGGAATCAGCTCCCTGGAGAAGATTGTGCTTCTACTATCCAATAGGGCATGTAAGGCTGTTTTGTTTCTTGCAGCCTTTGGTTAATGTTATGAACCGGGGAGCTGACCAGTTGTTTCAGTTTCACCATCTATGTTTTAATTGGTTTTATTGTTCTATTTATTGTATTTATTTATATTTGTATTGTATTTGTATTTATTGTGTTTTTAAACATTGTAAGCCACCCCAAGTCCCATGTGAGGAGAAGGTACGAGGTATAAAACAAACAAATAAATAAACGTTCTGAATGTATGTGAGAGAACAATGCGCCTGCATGTGTGAAAATGTGAAAGTGTGTAAGAGAAGTGGGAGAAGGGTGCTAAGGTTCAGCAAGTGACAGGGAGGACAGAAGAAAAATTGTACATCTACAATTGTGTGTGTGCAAGTGAGAGAACTGAATCCATCAAGTCATCTGTATCTCTATTTCCTATATATAAAATGTGTAAAAGTCTGTATGCTTAATCCTTTGACCAGATAAACCAGATTGTGACTTCAAGAGCAGTGGGTTGGATCCAGTAATATATGCAGAAGGAAAAATGTACGTATTATAGTTCTGCTTGCACAAGCAGTAGCACAAGGGCTTAATTTCTCATACCTCTTTGACATAATTTTTATGAAATAGTAATGTGCAACTGAGTGTACAACAGGCAGCTCACGTGATTTAATTTAATTTGGTTTTGAAATTGTATCTTTTGCACGTGGAAAAGATAGTGGGTACATAATCGTTTTCACTTAGCGGAAATGGATAGTGAGGAGTAATTTTAGTGATTCCACTTGCACACATGGAAATCTTTGATAGGATTCAACTCCGTATGTAGTATCGCTCACTTTCTCAAGTAAACTTTACGTGTTTGGAGATCTCATCCAGGGAGTCAATTTCTTTGAAGTCTCTGGCTTGGCTCTCTTTCTTAAGTAATGCATCCTGTTTGTGTTTTAAGGTCTCTAAAATTGGTTCAGTTGATCTGAAACTCTTTGATTCCAAAAATGGATCCCTTTCCAGTGCTGTCAAAAGCCGCTCTCTCAGTGTAAACCTAAGAACACTTTCCTGGAAGTAAGCTCCATTGAATAGACCTGAGTAGGATTCTGAGTAGACCTGCTTAGGATCACTGTCTCTCCTACCTTAGGGCAATAGGGACTGCATCATGTGTTTGATATACATTTTAAACCATTGGTCAGGATCAATCAAAGAAAAGAAAACATGGAAAACATTAAAATAAAATGACCTGCGTTACATGATTAGTGTAGGGCTTTTATAAATGTGCAACCAGACACAAAATATGCTGTTTCAAGGTGGGGGAGAGAAATTGTGCGGTTAAAAAATTCTAATCATCCAGGAGTTGTATTGTGTCAACTCTTCAAATGCTTAAGATTAAGGCAAATGGGATCTTGGGCTGTATCAACAGAAGTATAGTGTCCAGATCACGCAAAGTGATGGTATCACTTTGCTCTGAACTGGTTAGACCTCAACTAGAGTATTGTATTCAATTTTGGGCACTGCAATTTAAGAAGGATGTAGACAAGCTGGAACATGTCCAGAGGAGAGCAACAAAGATGGTGAGGGGTCTGGAGACCAGGTCCTATGAGGAAAGGTTGAAGGAACTGGGTATGTTTAGCCTGAAGAGGAGAAGACTAAGAGGGGACATGATAACCATCTTCAAGTACTTGAAGGATTGTCATATAGAGGATGGTGTCGAGTTGTTTTCTGTTGCCACAGAAGGTCAGACCAGAACCAACGGGCTGAAATTAAATCAAAAGAGTTTCCGTCTAGACATTAGGAAGAATTTTCTAACAGTTAGAGCGGCTCCTTAGTGGAACAGGCTTTCTCGGGAGGTGGTGAGCTCTCCTTCCCTGGAGGTTTTTAAGCAGAGACTAGATGGGCATCTGTTGCAATGCTGATTCTATGACCTTAGGCAGAGAATGAGAGGGAGGGCGTCTTGGCCATCTTCTGGGCATGGTGTAGGGGTTACTGGGGGTGTCTGTGCGGAAGGTAGTTGTGAATTTCCTGCATTGTGCACGGGGTTGGACTAGATGACCCTGGTGACTCCTTCCAACTCTATGATTCTACTTTCTTTTCCTTGTTGCAATCTATGTCATATGTGTTACAAAGACTGTGTATGTTATGTGCCATCAAGTCTCTTCTCACTTAAGGTAACCCTATGAATTAATAACCTCATTAACACCCTTGCTGATGTCTTACTAATGTTGCCAGTTCCCCCCTTGCCACCAGGAGCTTCCTTGTGGTGGGACTGGGGGGGGGGGTGATCAGTGCAATAACATCACTTCCATGGTAAACCTCTAAAAACTCTATGGTTTCCCTGCCAGCTGAGGGGCAGCAAGCAGCTCCCTCAATTGGTGGTCAATTGCCCACCATTACCTGGTATCTGGTCTTACAAACCAAAGGCTGTAGCTTCCTTTATTGAGTAAATCCATTTCATGTTGGGCTTTCCTCTTTTCCTACTATTTTTAACTTTTTCTAGCATTATTGTCTTTTCCAGGGAGTCTTTTCTTCCAGTGTGTCATGATGGAACTAAAGTACAATGCCCTCAGTTTAGTCATTTTAACTTCTATGGAGAATTCAGGCTTGATTTGATCTAGAACCCACTTATTTTTCTGTAAAACTCTCCTCCAACACCACATTTCAAATTAATCCATTTTCTTCCTGTCTTCTTCACTGTCCAGCTTTTGTATCCCTACATAGTAATAGGGAATACCATAGTATGAATTATCTTGGTCTTCAGCAACAATTATCTGCAATTAAAGATCTTTTCTAGTTTCTTCATGGCTGCCCTTCCAAGTCTCAATCTCCTTCTGATTTCTTAGTTACACTCTCCCTGCAAAGGTTACTATTTCTTTAAGAGTTAACTTCCTCATCTTTCCAGAAGGGTCTGATGTAGTCCGTGTACTAAGAATGGTCTGAACTGTGGTTCTTGGGCCTGGTCTATTGTTGGTGTACGCCTCTGGTTTTTTCACTCTTATTTATAGTTTTGTACATCCCTCTCCAAATAAAGTTTTGTTGTGGTCATGAATTGAGGTTTGCCAACCTCCAAGTGGGGACTGAATATTTTTCACAATTAGAACTGATGTCCGCACTGCTGACATTGCCCTGGGGGACATGGCAGCTTTGGAAGGTAATCTCCATTGCATTACATTCTTGCTGAGCTCCCTCCCTTCCTCAAACTCCACCTTCCCCAGGGGATACCTCTGTTCAGGATTGCACTGGACATGTCATGGGATGGGATTCTAAGCAAGAAAGCATATGTACACACATAAGTTGAGTTGTAGCATCATGTGCATAGCACCCAAAGTACAATCACACACACACAAAAACCTCTGAGTTGATGGCAAGATCACAGAGATAATATATATGAAGTGCTTTCAACAGTTTAATGTGCAGTATAAGAGCTAACTACTGATGTCTTACCCTCCCATGCAGAGAGCCTTTTGTAATTAGTTGAATTAACTTTTCAAAAACAAGAAAATTCAAGGATCAAATCAAGTTTAATTTAAGATAATGCATTTACAAAGCCATATGTACTCCAAACACATGGAAATTGTAAGTTAAGGAACCCACCTTAAATTCTGTACCAAGTAAGCAGTATTAGCCTTACTTAGAATTTTACCTCCACAAATTCCACTTTGCCCTAGTCATTCATCCCCAATCCCTTTTCTTTGCAGTTTGGTTGAAACACTGAAACTGGGATCAGTAGTGTGTCAGTTCTTCCTAAAATATGCTTGTGGATTCTCAGCTTTTAATTCTGACAACTGGCCTCTTGAAAAGTTTACCCTAAGTTGAAGAACACAATAAATAGTAAACTTTTTGTTTTGACAGGCAATTTCTTGCAAATCTTATCTTCAGCTCCAGAGGCCAAAATTGTGTGTTTTTAATCAAAATTGTGTGTATTTAATCAAAAGTTAGCCTCGCAACTTTACTGTTCAAGCATTATCAAAAATTGAAGATTTGCAGTGTTCTGATTATAAATTCCAAAGCAGGTGCCTTAACTCATGCTTGGGTGCATGAGCAATTTTGAAAGCACCTTACTTGTCTCTTCTCTTGAACTGAAGGGGTTTTTTTATTCTCCACTTTATGTATGACTAGTACATAGTTTCAAAGCTGAGCTTCAAAGACAAATCCCATAATATCTAACAGGAATAAAGGGTCTCAGCTCCTTAACTGATACTTTGAACACATCTCCTTTCTAGTACAATGGTATTTGAAGATTGTCTGTCTTTAAGTGCCCAAGAGAAAACGGAAGACACACTTGCTTCCAAATTTGCTAATCTCATAAAGCCTCCAATTCTGATGCTAATCACCAGGAAATGCCATAGAGGTATTTTATTCATGGGTTCCTTGACTCAAATTTACCCATGGACAGACTAGGTTGTTCCTTGGAGTTATGCATGAGTTTTCTGTCCCTCAGAGTTGACCTCGTGACCACTCTGCACTCTCTCCGGGTCTTCCCGATGCTCTTTTAACATGATTCTTAGTTCTTCTTCAAGATCAACCTGGGTCAAATTGTCGCTATTACTGTGCATAAGTCAAGGCACGGGTCTCTCTACCCACCCACCCCACATACTCCATTCTCATGTTTTCTCCTCCCACTCTTCCACTCCTCCTCCAGCCAGCCTTCAGCCATCCCCTCCATGAAGCCCCAGGAAGCCATTGATACCAGAGAAGTAAGCAGCCATGTGGCTATCCTCTGCTGTTTTTTTCCCTTTTAATATGATGCTTTATTGTTAAATAATTAAAAATAAAAATAAAAATGAAGAGAGAGGCAGCCGAGGCTAAGATCCAGCACTCCTTCGCCACTCTCCGTGGGTAACCCATCACCCAAATGCGGGGGGAGGAGCGTCGGATCTTAGCCTCACCTGCCTCTCTCTTCATTTTTATTTTTATTTTAAACAATTTAACGATAAATCATCATATCAAAAGAAAAAAATGGTGGAGGGCAGCTTACCTCTCCATTGCTGATGGATAGCTGAGCCCAGCGCTTCCCTGCGATCTCCGATCACAGGAAGCCAAGTGCCGGGCTGCTGTCCAGGGCTTAGCTTAGCTTTCTCTCCCCTGCGTGCTCTGTGATCACAGGGGACGGGTAGCTGAGCCCCAGGCTGCAGCACTGGGGTTTTTTGGTTTGTTTTCTCTTGGCACTTGGGTTGTAGAATGGCCACTCACCAGGGGCAGAGGGGTGCTGGTGGGGTGGTGGAGACTCCTAAGTCTCCCGGCATCAAGAAGTTCCACGACTTTGTCTACGGTCGCCAGTTCACGATTGTGACTGACCACAAGCCGCTCTTGGGGTTGTTCATTCCGGATCGCCAGACACCGCAGATCCTGTCACCCCAGATGCTCCGCTGGTCCATTTTTATGAACACCTACGAGTTCCAGCTCACCATTTGGCCCGGGAAGTCCATCGGCAACGCTGACGCCCTCAGCCGCCTGCTGCTGGAAGTCTGCGACCCGGACCCGCTCCTGCCGGCGACATCATGCTGCTGGAGTTGCTGCCGGAAGCCCCCCTCCATGCATCGGACATCGCCGCACACACAGCTAAAGATTGCACCCTCGCCTAGGTTCTCAACTGGGTGGGGAAGGGGAGGCCGGCTGCCAAGCTGGACGGGGAATTCAAGCCGTTTGCCATGCGCCAACACGAGCTATCACTCAACAAGGGGTGCCTGCTCTGGGGGAGCCGTGTGGTGATTCCTGCGAAGCTGCGCACAAGGGTCCTGGAGGCTCTACACATCTGCTACCCAGGAATCATGCGCATGAAGGCCCTGGCTAGGAGCTACGTGTGGTGGCCAGGCATCGACGCTGCTGTCAAGGAGTGGGTGAGCCGTTGCTGACCTTGCCAGGAGTCACGCCCAGAGATGCCGCGGCCCCGACCCAGCACTGGGAGTCCACACACACACCCTGGTCCTGCATCCACATAGACTTTGCGGGACCCTTCCAGGGTAAGACTTTTCTGATTATCGTGGACTCCTACTCTAAATGGCTGGAGGTGGTCGATGTCGGCCCTGTGACCTCGCGTACAGTCATCTGAGAGCTGCTCAAGGTCTTCGCAACCCACGGCTTGCCGGATACCATGGTCTCCGACAAAGGGGCCCAATTTACGTTCTCCGAGTTCAAGGAGTTCCTGGCCAAGAACTTGATACACCACGCAACCTCGGCTCCGTTCCACCCCGCCACCAACGGGCAGGCGGAACAAATGGTCTGCACTACCAAGGATGCATTGACCATTGTGACTGGGACAGGGGGCTGGTGGATTTCCTCCTAGCACAGTGCACCACGCCAATAAACGCGATTGTTGTTGAACTCCATCTCCGACCTCGTGAATCCTTCCCACGCGGACTTAACAGTGGTGACATGGCTGTGCCACACCCAGCTGCTGCCTAACGGCCCCCGCCTTCAGGAATGGGCTGCCCAACTTGTAGTCTGAGATCCAGAACATGATGCTTTAGCTCCGATTCAGGAAAAAGGAGCAAACTGACAGTGTGAAACAATTCTTTAAAATGAGAACACAAAACTTGCAAAATAACCCCCACATTCCTCAGTGGATTCATCCTACTGATGAACACATTTCAAATGTGTTGGTTAGCCTTTTGCACTCATATGGTGTCATCTGTTTGCACTCATATGGTGTCATCTGCAAATATATTACTATGGCTAGCATTATGATCCCACACTGTAGGAAGCAAAAAAAAACAAAAAAAAAACAACGAACATTTGTTTCCTTCTAGTCTCGAATAATGATGTTCTATTTTCTATTGCACATGTTTACTGAATGATAATTTTTTTCCAGTTCTTACATCTGTATGGTGAAGACGTTCACTGAGTACACAATGTTAAGGGTCAAATCACATGACATCAGGGCCTGAGATATATGTTGAGTCAATCCTAATTGCAGCTGGCTGCATTATGAAGTAACCACCTGATTGCTTCACCATGTAGCCAGATTTTCCAGGCAGTGTACAAGGAGTTGAATAAAAAAACAGTTTACTTTTTTGCTTGTGGTTCAAATATGGTGAAACCATCAGGCATGGACTATACAGCAGACTGTGACAAAACAGCACAACCCATATCTTGACACAGCACAAAAGTCATGAAGACTGACCCTTTCTCCTCCCCCCAAACTTTAAAACATTTTTATTAGCAAAGTAGAAAAGGCATAATTATAAAAGTGATGATTATATATAATAATTCATCTTGCTATATCCATACTCACTCCTCAATTCCAATCTAATATTTACATTTCACCAGTTCTTGTGGAAAAGTCTGTCAAGAAGCTGAGGTCCCTCAATTTCTTGGATTGCAGGATTTCTTTTGTTTCAGGCCAAGAGGCCTATGAATTCTGTTATTGGGATTTTAGACCAGCAAAATAAGTTTCCTTTTGAAAACTGCTTTTGTGGAGAGAACAAGATAGGCAGCCAGCTGCTTCTTGTTAAACCTTTCTCTCCCCTTTTTGGAATGCAAGACCGTGCATTGCCATAGTAACAAATCGGTCAGCCATCATGACAATGTCCAGGTGCAGGTAGTTCTGTAAGCTTCCTCACCTGAACACATCAATTAAGGAGTCAGCATTTCTGACCAAGAGATTAATTACCAGCTAATTGCTTTCGTTTTCTCAATTGGCTTTTATGAGCTCATCCTTTGAGAAAACGGATATAAGGACAGACCAGTCCTGAGTAAATCATGCACGCTTTGGGGTACAGCAGGAGAGCTGTGCTGGCAGCATCACAACCCATTTGATTTTGGCCCTTGAGGGGGAAACTCTGGTCAAGCTGACCTGCTTGGAGAAAACTTTGGAAAACCTTTTGAAACTTTTGAATGCTGGAAGCATCTTTGGAACTTGGTAACTATAAATCTGATGCAAGAAACCTTTGCCAATCCTTTTGAATCAAGGAGGCTTTTGAATGTATTAGTTAGCTATGCTAAATAGTTTATTATTTTATTGCCTGTCACTTCATGAAACCCTTTTTCTTTCCTGTAAACCAGCAACAACCTTATAAATAAAATTGTTAGCCTTTAAATGGATTGTGTCTTTTGATTTTGGGATTCCAAGCCTAAATTCTAAGTGCCTTGTGTGAGTGTAAAAACCACCTACCAGAAACTTAAGACAGTTTTAGGAAATGTGAACAGTCCTAGCTAGGTCTCACCCTGGCAGGAAACGTGTTACACTGAATTTGGAGCTTGGCTGGAGGTACCCTGGACTCCTTGCCTGGAAGCTCACCCTTTGGACCCCAGGGTTGGTGGCAGCTATCCATTAAACTTGGGGTGAAAGCCTGGAGTTTAATGTTTTGTCCCTTTGGGGAAACTTTTGACTAAACCAAAGCAGCTCCAGCTGGTGGAGGCTGGTTGGAGCTCTTTGACAAAGTCTTGTTCCAAAAAGCATTGAGTGTTCTGTACTCATGAGTTCTTAGATGGGTCTTGCTTAAGCAAAGAGGTTTTGTACATTAACATCACGAACCACAATTTTCAATACTATATTTCAAATTTTGGTAGTGTACATTGCTTCCAGTTCTAGGGGCCAGTATGATTCTGGCTGCACCAACAAGTGCATAGCCAAATACCACAGAGGTTTAGTAAGTTGTTCCCACACCCCTTTCTGATACAGTTTTTTTTTTATTTTAAATTTTATTAACTTTAATAAGATACAACAATAGAGGAAATACAAAGAAGAAAAGAAATTAAGTTACAGTTGAAATCCAAAATTAAACAATGAAATCCAAAATCCAACCATGTCAAAAATTCTTCACTGAAACTTTCAAACTATACAAAAAAAAAGTCATGTATACTCAATTTATTTTGACTTCCCAAGCTTATTCTGGTTGATATTTTTCTGTCTCGATTTTGTCCAGCATTTTGTAAATTACTCTATATTAAAAGCAATTGTAAATGTAAAAAACTGTCATAATAAACCAATATCTAAATAATATTTGTCTTAAGACTCATAATTTTATGTAGTCCAATCATATTTTCATACCATATTTTAATTTGATATAGTCTTGAAATGGCATCCATGTTGACTCATGTTTGTCCAAATCTTTGTCCTCATAAAGAGCAGTCAATCTAGCGGACTCTTTGTAATCCAAAAGTTTAAAGATACAATCTTCCTTCTTTGGAACCTTGCTGTTCTTCCATTTCTGAGCAAAGGTTATTCTTGCTGCTGTTGTAGCATACATGAGAAAGACCATATTGTCAGTATATATTGTTTTATCAATAATATTCAGAAGACATAAAGGAATACTCTTTTTAATATTAATTTTTAATATCTTACTTAATTCTTGACTAATCATTGACCAAAACGTTTTGGCTTTTTTACACTCCCACCACATGGGTATATAATTTGCTTCTTTTTTTCTGCATTTCCAGCAGTGCGATGGAATTCTATTATTAAACCTATGTAGTCTTCTTGGCGAATAATGCCACCTATAAAACATTTTATAGTAATTTTCTTTTAAGCTAATACAGGGAGTGAATTTTTGTGTTTGATTCCAGCTTTTTTCCCATTGAGACATATTTATATTTTGCCCTGTATCTTGGGCCCATTTCACCATGGTATCTTTTACTACTTCCTGCTCTGTCGCTAACATAAGAAGAAATTTATAAAATTTCGATAGAAATTTGTCTTCTTTTTCAATTATTTCCTTTTCTAACCATGATTTTTGAGGGTTAATGCCTCTTTTTAAATCTGATTTGAATAATTCCTGAAATTGTCTGTATAAGTACCAATCTTTGCTGCAACAAATTTTATCTTCTTTAATTTTTAGGATAATTTCTTTATTATGTACATAAAGTATGTCTCTGTCTTTCAGATTATATGAGGTGGGATATATATTTAATCTATTTATCCTATCTATAGGATCAGTCCAAAGTGGTATTTTATTTTCGAAATTTAATTTATATTTATCCCAAATTTTAAATAAGCTTTTTCTAATGAAATGTTTTTTGAAAACATTGTCAGCCAGAATTTTGTCATCGAAAGGATATGCATGCCAACCAAAACTTTTCCCTTTTCCCTCTAAATTAAGTAGCTTTTTATTTTTTAGAGAAATCCATGTCAAACAAGCTGCTTCATAATAAAGATTTAAGTCAGGAAAATTTAAACCTCCTCTAGATTTATCATCGATTAAGTTCAAGTATTTTATTCTTGCTCTCTTATTTCCCCATACAAATCTTAATAACATCTTAGTCCATGTTTTAAAATAGACTCTATTTATTGGTATTGGAATAGTTTGAAATAAAAATAGAAATTTAGGGAGAATATTCATTTTTACAGCTGCAATTTTCCCCATAAAGGAAATTTTAAGGTTGTTCCAAGAACTTAGGTCATTTTTGATTCTATTTATAAGTTTAATATAATTATTTTTGAGTAAGTCTGTATTATTCTTTGTGAGTCAAATTCCAAGGTATCTAATTTTTTAAACTATGTCTAAGTTTGATAATTGGGACAATTTTTGTTTTTCTTTGTTACTAAGATTAATTTCCATAATCTTAGATTTTTGTTGTTTATTTGGAGATCTGAAATATGACCAAAATCCTGTAAAGCTTGTTCAATATGTTCATAATCATCTACTGGATTCTCAGTAAATAGTAATAAATCATCTGCATAGGCTCTGTATTTATAGGTATACCCCCCAAATATTTTTAATTTGAATATTCAAACATTCTAAGGCTAGAATAAACAAAAGGGGAGACAAGCGACATCCCTGTCTTGTACCTCTCCTTATCATTAAGCTCGTAGATTTTTCACCATTAATTATCAAGTTAGTCATCTGATTTTTATATATAGCTCTAAATACATTCAAAAATTTACTTCCCAATTCAAACTTCAAAATCAATTGTTCAATATATTTCCAATTTACATTGTCAAATGCTTTTTTAAAATCGAAGAAAAAAATGCTATTTTTTTACTTATGTCTTATTTCCAATCTCTAAAAGATTCATAAGATAACGGATGTTCTCATTCAGATTTCTTTTAGGAAGGAATCCTGTTTGTTCATCACTTATTATTTCTTATAGAATGTTTTTTAATCTGTTTGCCATAATTGACATAAAAATTTTGTAGTCACAGTTTAGTAGAGCTATAGGTCTAAATTCACATATCAATTGGAGAGCTTTTCACTTTAAAAATTAATGTAGTATTTGAATGTTGCCAAGAATTTGGGATACACCCTTCTTCTATTATTTCATTCATTGTTTTTAATAAAGGATGTCTTATTTCCTCTCTAAATGTTTTGTAAAATAAAGCAGGAAAACCATCTGGACCAGGTGTTTTTTCAGTTTTTAAATTATTTATTGATAAATCGAGTTCTTCCACTCTTATTGTATCATTTAATTGATAAACTTTCATTAATTTTAGGGACTTCAATTTTTGATAGGTAGTCTTTTATATCTAGTTCATTAATATCTTGTACTTCATATAATTTTGGTAATATTTTACTAACTCCTCTTTTATAGATTTTAAATCATGATATATATCTTTATCAGATTTTACTGATGTGATCCTATTGTTGTTATTTTTCTTGTCTATATATTTTAACAATTTTGCCAAATGTTTTCCTATTTTATTTGCTCCAAAAAATGTTTTTTGTTTCATTTGCTTCATATCTGATTTAATTTCTCTAAGACATTTTAAACTATTTTTTCAAGATCTCTATATCTTTTTCCAAATTATTTTTTTTTACTTTTCCTTCCTTTTATTTCCTTTATTTTGCTACTTTTCTCTTCTATAAGAGAATTAATTTCATATATAGTTTTTGCTCTATCTTTGTTTGACAGCCACCAAACTTATCAAGTTCCTTCTAAGGATTGCTTTAAAAGCATCCCATAGTGTCCCTATGTCTACTTCTTGATTATCATTTATGCTAAAATATTCTTTAATCTGCTCTTATTATATATACATCTTTTTTGTTTTTTAGCAAATTTTCAGGAAGTCTCCAGTCTCTCCTGTTTCTATTAAACTTATATAGTTCAACGTAGATAGCTTTATGGTCTGATAAAAAATATGGTTTCATTTCTACTTGTTTTGTTTTATCAATAATACTATTTGAGACCCAAATCATATCTAATCTGGATTCAGTCTTGTGACAAGCTGATAGGTGGGAATAATCTCTTATTAATGGCTGTTAACACCTCCAGATATCTACCATCTCGTTATAAGTTAAATATATTTTGAAAAATTTGGGTAGTTCTCTTTCACCTATTTTTCTACTTTTTTCCAATCTCTATCTTCGATATTGGAGTTGACCATATTAAAATCTCCCATTAGTATTATTTTTTTGGTCATTGTAGTTTGTTAATTTACTTAATAGTTTTTTAAAGAAAACTTTCTGTTTTTTATTTGGTGCATATATTTCCACTAAGATTAAGTTTAACTTGCAGTATGATCTGCTTTGATTCTTCTGCAGAGATGCCCATTAGAAGCCCAGGTTTTGTATTTTGCATTCTCTTAGGGCAATGGCACTTTATCTCAGTGTTTTTATGTCATTAGTTATCTTTGAATTTTTACAGTTGTTTGCTGCACTGCTTTGAAGAAAGATAGATTTAGGAGATAGTGTTTTAAAATAAATACATCTGGAAATGGGAGAGTGTCCTCACAGCTAGGCCTGGTGCCTGCTGTTGAAGAAGGGTTGAACCAGCAACATAATAAAGTAGCTGAAGGGTTTTAATCTGAAGGGTGCATGAATTGGCTGAGGGTCTGGGACCAATGTCTCCAGAGCCACTAGGGTTTGATGCTGGACTAGAAAGCTTTAAAAGGTGTGACATATGATTTTGTGGTGCTATTCATGTGTCAAAATGAAGCTCATATTAATTACAGCAAATCAGAAGGGGGGTGTAAAGAACTGATCAATTCTCTATTGTGAAAGATCAATTATTTTAACCGGTAGTTTTGTTTATTAATTTATGTAACTCTTGTCCTTTCTCCAAGGAATTCAAGGTAGCATATTTGGGGTTTTCCCATTTTATCTTCTCGACAACCCTGATGTAGATTAGATCGGCCACCTAATGAATGAGTAATTATTTTAACTTGGCTTTCCAGCCCCAAACTGTCTTGTATAGCATACTGACTCAGATTTGAGGCCAAATTCTGCCATCACCAGTATAATGTGAAAGTAGAATACCATAAATGCTCATGAAACCATGCTTCCAAAATGCATGGTTTTGTATCTTTTCTGTTGCTTTAAAAAAAATTGCAAAGAGGAACAAATCTCAGCATTATATTTCTTTCACACAAGGGTCATTAACTTCTAAGGCTGAAGTTGGTTCCTTATTCCCAGTTCGTTCCCTATTCCCAGTTCCTTATTCACATTTCCTAGTTCCTGAATGATTTTGCGGACATTACAAAAGCTCTACACCCCAAGATATGGATTGGACCACCACATATGATACACCCCCACATTCAGGGGACCGTGCCCTTCGAGATGGCGCATGCTGGGTCCTGGTCCAAAGTTCGGTTCTTGTGCCAGCGGCTCCCAAGGGGGGTGCCCCCAGGACAGATGCCCATACAGGCACTGCACCCCAAAATAATCTTTGGACCACCCCAAATGACACATCCCCACACTCCAGAGACTGTCCCCTCCAAGAAGACATGCAGTGGTGCCCGGTCCAAACACTGGTTCTGGTGCCATTGGCTTGTTTTTGGGTTCCCCCCCCCAGAAACCTGTATTGCAAAGAGGTTTTGAATAAGGAACTGGAGCTCTGCACCCCAAAATATGAATTGGACCACCACATATCATACACCCCCACATTCAGGGGACTGTGCCCTTCGAGATGACATATGCTGGGTTCTGGTCCAAAGTCCGGGTCTTGTGCCAGCGGCTCCCAAGTGAGGTGCCCCCAGGGCCAAGGCACATGCAGACCCTGCACCCCAAAATAATCTCTGGACCACCCCAAATGACACATCCCCACACTCCAGAGACTGTCCCCTCCAAGAAGACATACAGCAGTGCCCGGTCCAAACACTGGTTCTGGTGCCATTGGCTTGTTTTTGGGCCCCCCCCCAGAAACCTGTATTGCAAAGAGGTTTTGAATAAGGAACTGGAGCTCTGCACCCCAAAATATGGATTGGACCACCACATATCATACACCCCCACATTCAGGGGACCGTGCCCTTCGAGATGGCGCATGCTGGGTCCTGGTCCAAAGTTCGGTTCTTGTGCCAGCGGCTCCCAAGTGGGGTGCCCCCAGGACAGATGCCCATACAGGCACTGCACCCCAAAATAATCTTTGGACCACCCCAAATGACACATCCCCACACTCCAGAGACTGTCCCCTCCAAGAAGACATACAGAGGTGCCCGGTCCAAACACTGGTTCTGGTGCCATTGGCTTGTTTTTGGGTCCCCCCCCCCAGAAACCTGTATTGCAAAGAGGTTTTGAATAAGGAACTGGAGCTCTGCACCCCAAAATATGGATTGGACCACCCCATATCATACACCCCCACATTCAGGGGACTGTGCCCTTCGAGATGGCGCATACTGGGTCCTGGTCCAAAGTTCAGTTCTTGTGCCAGCGGCTCCCAAGTGGGGTGCCCCCAGGACAGATGCCCATACAGGCACTGCACCCCAAAATAATCTTTGGACCACCCCAAATGATACATCACCACACTCCAGAGACTGTCCCCTCCAAGAAGACATACAGCGGTGCCTGGTCCAAACACCGGTTCTGGTGCCATTGGCTTCTTTTTGGGTGCCCCCCCCCCGAATCCTGTGTTGCAAAGAAGTTTTGTACAGGGAACTACTGTCCCCTGCAAAAGGACATACAGTGTTGCTTGGTCCACACACTGGTTCTGGTATCACCTGTTTCTATTTGTGGTGGCCCCTGAAAATCCTGTATTGTGAAGAAATGTTTGTGACATTTGTGAGCCTTCTGCACCCCAAAATTAAGTTTTGAGCACCACATATCATACACCACACATCATACATTCAGGGTACTGTGCTCTTCAAGGGGGTTTGTGCTGGGTCCTGGTTCAAAGGCCATTTGTTCTGCCATCTGCTCCTAAGTGTGGTGGCTCCAGGACAAATGAGTAGTTATCAGCTCCCTTAGCATTTGTGTTAAAGGCCCACTTGCAGGTCACTTTATAACTGACAGCCGTTACCTAAGTAATTAAAATTCTATTCAGGGATCTTGGAATCATTCCTTCTTCCTGGGAAAACTCTCCCCAAAACCATTTCACTCATCTGGAAATGTATAGCGAATACTTAACAGTACTTTTTCCGAATAATCTGGGTATTGTGCCTCTCTATTTCTATCACCTTTCCTTTCTAACTAAATGTTCAAAGGTAATATAAAAGCAATCAGTTCATTGTCCCAAGGTTGTGTTAGAACATTTACAAACAGGTGTATGTATGTGTGTGTGTGTGTGTGTGTATATATATATTGCTGATTCCCCCAAATTAAGAGGAGACCCATCTAACTGGTGTAACACTGTCATTGTCTGCGGTTTGTTAAAATGCCTTGGAAATCCAGACACAATGATCCTGCCTTTGAGGACAAAATCATAAATGCATTCTTGGAAGAGTATCCTTTGCTACAGAGACAAGGCTATCGAAAGAACACTTCCATCTGGGGAAGGATAGCAAGTAAGTTACATTCAAATACTATACAATTCAGGAAATGGCTGTATAATTTTTGGCATGAAGACAGAAGGGGACTAAGAACTAAAACCATTCTAAAGATTCAAGAGGCGGAAACATCTCGTTTTTTAAAGAAGCCTGAAGTTTCACACTCTTCTGTGCAGTGTGATAAATGCAAAGACTGGTTTCCTACAATTAACAGAAGCCATGAATCTATAGTTAATGTTGCACAGCAAAAACCATGGCTTTGTCCCATCTGTGAGGACACCAAAAACAGTATACTTAGCAATGATAACCTATCTGAAGATAATACTGTTGACCTTCATGATGATCAGCTATCTATTTCTGGAGACAATGAGATGAGTCTCAGCAATGGAGAGGTGGTGGTTAGAAATTCTACCTTGCAGCAGATGCTTTCTACAGAGCTACCTGTTTCCACTTCTGGGGAATTTAGAGCTTCATGCTTACCAACCTTTACAATCACTTTGTGTATAAGTGAATGGAGGAAGATATACTTCAACACATCACAATCTGGATTACAGGCTGGTTGGGCAACTGTGTTGGGGAGGAAAATTCAGGAGTACAATAAATTTTGTGTGTTCACTTTCACATACAACCGCATTAAAAGCAAGAATTCTAGGAAAATAAATGCTCCATTTTGGTATGGCAAAGCAAAATGTAAATTTAACGGGTGCATTATGCTATACATGAGTATTAAGAATAGGCCTCAAAAGGAAGCAAATTCTGTTAGAATCAATATCAATGTGAAAGGAGAAATCTGTCATAAAATTGGCCACGAATACAAAAGACACACACGGCTTCCAGAAAGAATTAAACTAAGAAAAGAACTTAAAGGAGATACTCCAAGTCAGCTGAGGATTAGGCTCATCAATCGTTGTGATCCTAATGCATTAATTGCAGGCAACCACAATGAAATAAGGACTTCTTCAGTACTCCAAAAAATTTCTAGTGAAGGTAATCTTGATGGGCGGACAGACTGCAACATTTTCCAAGACTGCATTAACATACAAGGGAAACAGGATGCTGCTGAACATTTTGTTTATAAAACGGGTCATTCATATGTTCAGTACATTGCTGTATCACCTTTTGCATTACACATGTATATGGAAGTGCAACTTCACCTGCCGTCAGATCTTCAGAGAGTAGGTTTATGTGAGCTATACCTTGATGCCACAGGATCTGTTGTAAAGAGGCAACCTGCAATTAAACACCAAATTTTATACTATGACTTGTGCACCAGAGTACCCTCAGACTCATCATGTATACTTCCAGTAGCGGAGATGCTTACCTCAGACCAGAGCACTCCTACTATTTCTCACTGGCTGGCATTACTTTCACGTGATGCATTTCGAATCACGGGACGCCATCTGAAGCCTCAGAAAATAGAATGTGACCATAGCTGGGCTTTAATACATGCTGTCACAGAGGTTTTCAATCATGTGACACCACTTCAGTACCTCTTCATGTGTTATGAAGTCTGTGTTAATGATAGAACAATCAATTTCACAGTAGTACATATCTGTGCAGCGCATATGATAAAACTTATAGTTGGACATGTTAGTAAGTTAAAGCTTTCAAGAGATGTGAGGAATGTTTTCCTATACTCATTTGCACTGCTTCAAAATGGAACAACCATACAAGAATGTGGCGAACTTATTAAATGCCTCGCCATTATTTTTGGTACTAAATACATTACAGAGGCTTGTAGGGTGGCAGTCAGCACTGTAAAAGAGGCTTTGAAAAACCAAACAATATCAGTAAGTGATCAAGACTCCCATTTGAAAGATGATATCATGGAGACACTGTTGGACTCTATATATCAGGCATCACCATTTGCCAAATTAATTCCACAAGATAACTTTGAAGATGAGGTGCTGAACAGTGCTTTACAGCCCAACGTCTACTACAATACTGAACTTAAGAAACTGCTCTCTAAATACACTCGGACACTGCCATTATGGAGTGGAATTATGCTGCAGGCTAAGCAGTGCCCCCAAACCAGAGACAGTAATTCTACTGCTGAAAATTGGTTCAGAATTGTTAAGAATCAAGTTCTGAATGCCAAGCTTCATCGAAGACCAGCAGAATTTGTTGAGATCATGAAAGATACTATCCAGGGAAAACTACGTGTGGCTGCAATAGGCATCTTCAAGGAAAGCAATCAAAAGAAGCAATTTAAAAAAGGAAGGCCCTCAAAGAACACAGAAAAAATCAAAGATATTCCACATCCATTGACTCTGGAAGAAACTTGGAGCAAACGCCCACAATCAACAGCCAAGAAAGTTCCAAAATACTACAGAGCTCCACCGGTGTCCCTGCACAAAGAAAAAAATGGAGATTCTGACTGTCCTCCTTGGAATGGAACAGCTCGATTACAGAGGAGAAAGATAGTCCTCACAAACACTTGCACCATTGACAATCTTCTGTACATCATTCATATGAGCATGGAACAATACCCACAACTGAAAAAAGAGATCCAGGCATTGCAGAACACTGTGGAAACAGCCAACATTCTTCTCAGAGTAAATGATGCCTTTCAGGAAAAGAAATGGAGTACAGGGAAAATTGAATGGCTGTTGCAATTCGAGAGGTTCAAGGGAAAGAGTTTATGGGACTGCTATGGAACTGAAGAAGAGATGGTGATCTCACAGCTTTCCTACTTCTTGCTTACCATTCAGTACTCCACCTGTGACAACAAAGATTGCTCAAAAAAGGAACATCATGTTACGTCTGCAGAGATGGTTGTGTGGTGAGTATGCATTGCTCGAACGTCAACCAATCTATGAAGTTATGTATGTGATGTCTTGTATCATCATTATTGGTCAGTAAAGTTCTTTTATTGGTTTTATTATTGTGAACATAGTTTGAATGATGCCAAGGAAGTCCAGGAGGCACTAAATTTATTTGATGAACCATCTTCTTTGCCATGTCCCATGCACTTTGTTGTGAAAAAAAAGACCATCAATGAACAGAATGCTTGGCTCACATGTCCCCAAGGTAGCAGGTAAGTGTTATATTGTCTATGATGTATTTGTGATTTGACTAATTCAGTCAGATCTTACAGCACATGTGGAAGTCACACAAATATAGATGACAGCACATTGTTCAATCTTTCATCCCTATGGAGGGCAGGTTTTGCAATTTAAATTGGGTTGCAAACCAAACAGAAAAAATGGATTTTCTAGATGTTGGTATGTAACCAGGCCAATTATTTCATTTGTCTATGTAATGTTTTTTCTTGAGATGGGGGAGGGGGGGCTACGTGACAAGGCCAAGTAATCCCCATTTCCCAAACTTGAAATTAGGGTGTGTGTGTGTGCAGCAGTAGGTCTGATCAAGAGTTAAAATGTAGAAAGTGACTTTAAAAATGAAGGATTTATTTTGTCAACTTTATGTTATGAAACTGTGATAAGGACATCATCTGATGACTGAAATCATTCTGATATACTCAAAGCACCCTTTCAATGTCCATTTCAGAATCACTATAAAAAGCTGCGGAGGCACACGCCAATTGGGCTCTCGTTTATTTGCCAATGGACTACCATGTATGCTGCTTATTACTGTTGCAGTCAAAACTCCATACAGAAATACAGACCAATTTGACCCACGGAACTTCCCAGCTGAGATCTCAGTGCTTAGCATTATGTATGTCGCAAGCTCAATTTTCAACTTTAAACACATTATTATGCTTCATTGTAATTGAATATCTATGAAGTAAAAAACCTGATGTCTTCTTTAAATTGTAAGGTAGTCCCCTGTGCAAGCACCGGGTCATTACTAACCCATGGGGTGATGTCACATCCCAGCATTTACTAGGCAGACTTTGTAAATGGGGTGGTATGCCATAGCCTTCACCAGTCATGTACACTTCACCACCAGCAAACTGGGTACTCATTTTGCCCACCTCAGAAGGTTGTACTGCTGAGTCAAACTTGGGTCGGCTACCTGGACCCGACTTCTGTCAGGATCAAACTCAGGTAGTGAGCAGAGCTAGGACTGCAGTACTGCAGCTTACCACTCTGCACCACAGGGCTCCTGATGTGCTTTCTACTTGCTCATAAAGTCAACAGGAAAAAAATTAGACTGCATTCCTCCCATCTCCCCACCCCAACAGTGCAACACATTAACAACTGTATATAATAAACAATTATGTTTTCTCTTGTCCAGATACAAAGTTGTTGGCATAACTTATAACACAGGACAACATTTTGTTTGCTTCCATAAATTTGGAATGAAGGGCCACTGGCATCTATATGATGGACTGAAGGAACTACAGAGCTCAGGACATGGCAACATAGAGGCTACAGAAGCTGTCTTCAGCAATTTTCTCAAACGACATCCATTTCCCAACCACATTGTTGCTATACGTCAGTCGTGCACCTAATGTTCCTTGCCTCACCTGGAGAATAGACTCACATTTCCAGGGACAGTCAATAAAAAGCATCTGAAACAAGTATGCAGTTCCATTTTTGTATGATTTATAATTTCATGGTCCATATACACTAGGATCACAGTTAGCTGTATTGTCAACTTCCTTGGCATCAGGGCCATCAGTGGCCAAGGGCATGTAAATATATTTTCTTGTTCCTTAAACATAAGGGTGTAGCCTCCTTGGTGCATTCAAAGTTAGCTCCCAAGAAAAGTCCCTTACAGTTTCTTATTCAGATTTTCCATGGCTTTGGACAAGGACAAAGCATATGCCCTCTTGGATGCCAGAAGCGGTGTTTGGACCGGGCACCGCTGTATGTCTTCTTGGAGGGGACAGTCTCTGGAGTGTGGGGATGTGTCATTTGGGGTGGTCCAAAGATTATTTTGGGGTGCAGGGTCTGCATGTGCCTTGGCCCTGGGGGCACCTCACTTGGGAGCCGCTGGCACAAGACCCGGACTTTGGACCAGAACCCAGCATATGTCATCTCGAAGGGCACAGTCCCCTGAATGTGGGGGTGTATGATATGGGGTGGTCCAATCCATATTCTGGGGTGCAGAGCTCCAGTTCCTTATTCAAAACCTCTTTGCAATACAGGTTTCTGGGGGGGGGGGGGCAAAAACAAGCCAATGGCACCAGAACCAGTGTTTGGACCGGGCACCGCTGTATGTCTTCTTGGAGGGGACAGTCTCTGGAGTGTGGGGATG
This sequence comes from Euleptes europaea, assembly GCF_029931775.1. Taxonomy (NCBI): domain Eukaryota; kingdom Metazoa; phylum Chordata; class Lepidosauria; order Squamata; family Sphaerodactylidae; genus Euleptes; species Euleptes europaea. Next base: position 51,669,372 of record NC_079315.1, on the reverse strand, counting down.
TGTCATTTGGGGTGGTCCAGAGATTATTTTGGGGTGCAGGGTCTGCATGTGCCTTGGCCCTGGGGGCACCTCACTTGGGAGCCGCTGGCACAAGACCCGGACTTTGGACCAGAACCCAGCATATGTCATCTCGAAGGGCACAGTCCCCTGAATGTGGGGGTGTATGATATGTGGTGGTCCAATTGATATTTTGGGGTGCAGAGCTCCAGTTCCTTATTCAAAACCTCTTTGCAATACAGGTTTCTGGGGGGGGGGAACCCAAAAACAAGCCAATGGCACCAGAACCAGTGTTTGGACCGGGCACCACTGCATGTCTTCTTGGAGGGGACAGTCTCTGGAGTGTGGGGATGTGTCATTTGGGGTGGTCCAAAGATTATTTTGGGGTGCAGTGCCTGTATGGGCATCTGTCCTGGGGGCACCCCACTTGGGAGCCGCTGGCACAAGAACCGAACTTTGGACCAGGACCCAGCATGCGCCATCTCGAAGGGCACGGTCCCCTGAATGTGGGGGTGTATGATATGTGGTGGTCCAATCCATATTTTGGGGTGCAGAGCTCCAGTTCCTTATTCAAAACCTCTTTGCAATACAGGTTTCTGGGGGGGGGCCCAAAAACAAGCCAATGGCACCAGAACCAGTGTTTGGACCGGGCACCGCTGTATGTCTTCTTGGAGGGGTCAGTCTCTGGAGTGTGGGGATGTGTCATTTGGGGTGGTCCAGAGATTATTTTGGGGTGCAGGGTCTGCATGTGCCTTGGCCCTGGGGGCACCTCACTTGGGAGCCGCTGGCACAAGACCCGGACTTTGGACCAGAACCCAGCATATGTCATCTCGAAGGGCACAGTCCCCTGAATGTGGGGGTGTATGATATGTGGTGGTCCAATTCATATTTTGGGGTGCAGAGCTCCAGTTCCTTATTCAAAACCTCTTTGCAATACAGGTTTCTGGGGGGGGAACCCAAAAACAAGCCAATGGCACCAGAACCAGTGTTTGGACCGGGCACCGCTGCATGTCTTCTTGGAGGGGACAGTCTCTGGAGTGTGGGGATGTGTCATTTGGGGTGGTCCAAAGATTATTTTGGGGTGCAGTGCCTGTATGGGCATCTGTCCTGGGGGCACCCCACTTGGGAGCCGCTGGCACAAGAACCGAACTTTGGACCAGGACCCAGCATGCGCCATCTCGAAGGGCACGGTCCCCTGAATGTGGGGGTGTATGATATGTGGTGGTCCAATCCATATTTTGGGGTGCAGAGCTCCAGTTCCTTATTCAAAACCTCTTTGCAATACAGGTTTCTGGGGGGGGGGGCCCAAAAACAAGCCAATGGCACCAGAACCAGTGTTTGGACCGGGCACCTCTGTATGTCTTCTTGGAGGGGACAGTCTCTGGAGTGTGGGGATGTGTCATTTGGGGTGGTCCAAAGATTATTTTGGGGTGCAGTGCCTGTATGGGCATCTGTCCTGGGGGCACCCCACTTGGGAGCCGCTGGCACAAGAACCGAACTTTGGACCAGGACCCAGCATGCGCCATCTCGAAGGGCACGGTCCCCTGAATGTGGGGGTGTATGATATGTGGTGGTCCAATCCATATTTTGGGGTGCAGAGCTCCAGTTCCTTATTCAAAACCTCTTTGCAATACAGGTTTCTGGGGAGGGGGGCCCCAAAAACAAGCCAATGGCACCAGAACCAGTGTTTGGACCGGGCACCTCTGTATGTCTTCTTGGAGGGGACAGTCTCTGGAGTGTGGGGATGTGTCATTTGGGGTGGTCCAAAGATTATTTTGGGGTGCAGTGCCTGTATGGGCATCTGTCCTGGGGGCACCCCACTTGGGAGCCGCTGGCACAAGAACCGAACTTTGGACCAGGACCCAGCATGCGCCATCTCGAAGGGCACGGTCCCCTGAATGTGGGGGTGTATGATATGTGGTGGTCCAATCCATATTTTGGGGTGCAGAGCTCCAGTTCCTTATTCAAAACCTCTTTGCAATACAGGTTTCTGGGGGGGGGGCAAAAACAAGCCAATGGCACCAGAACCAGTGTTTGGACCGGGCACCGCTGTATGTCTTCTTGGAGGGGACAGTCTCTGGAGTGTGGGGATGTGTCATTTGGGGTGGTCCAGAGATTATTTTGGGGTGCAGGGTCTGCATGTGCCTTGGCCCTGGGGGCACCTCACTTGGGAGCCGCTGGCACAAGACCCGGACTTTGGACCAGAACCCAGCATATGTCATCTCGAAGGGCACAGTCCCCTGAATGTGGGGGTGTATGATATGTGGTGGTCCAATTCATATTTTGGGGTGCAGAGCTCCAGTTCCTTATTCAAAACCTCTTTGCAATACAGGTTTCTGGGGGGGGGAACCCAAAAACAAGCCAATGGCACCAGAACCAGTGTTTGGACCGGGCACCACTGCATGTCTTCTTGGAGGGGACAGTCTCTGGAGTGTGGGGATGTGTCATTTGGGGTGGTCCAAAGATTATTTTGGGGTGCAGTGCCTGTATGGGCATCTGTCCTGGGGGCACCCCCCTTGGGAGCCGCTGGCACAAGAACCGAACTTTGGACCAGGACCCAGCATGCGCCATCTCGAAGGGCACGGTCCCCTGAATGTGGGGGTGTATCATATGTGGTGGTCCAATCCATATCTTGGGGTGTAGAGCTTTTGTAATGTCCGCAAAATCATTCAGGAACTAGGAAATGTGAATAAGGAACTGGGAATAGGGAACGAACTGGGAATAAGGAACCAACTTCAGCCTCCTCCCAGAAAGGCAGAAGAACAGTTAAAATTGAAAAAGAAACCACCAGCGCAAAACTAAACTACTACAAAAATGATAATTGCTTCTTTTATCGCTGTCTCTGGACATCTGCCCAGATGTGCAGGAAAAGATCAGGTCTACTGGTTAGTAACTTCAAATCAGTTTATAGTGCTAGTGGGAAATGTGGCACAATACAATTTTTGTACCTATAGTTTAATCCATGAAAAAGAGTCATTCTGGATTTAAATCTCTTCCTTGTTGCAAGTCATTCTGATCCAGATCCTGTGGAGACTCCCAAGTAAAATTAATTTGGTGATGACAGATAAGCTATTAATTCCTCAATGATAGCAATTAAACATTTAGAGCAAATTCACCCGTGGAGTTTACTACAGGAAAGTGAGCAAGCTGCTGATATTTATGTCATGCTACTAACAAATCTGCTTCCGATAACGGAGAAATGTGTAAATTGGTACTTCAGTTAGTGATAGTTGCATTTCTTATAGCTCTCAATACCTCACATGTTCCAGGGGCTACACGAATTGTCACCTTAATCGATGAACAGAGGTTTTTTTGCCTTTAACAGACCCATGAACACCAATCAACAACTGAAGCTTTTCCTGGCACCGAGAGAAAGCTTCACCTGTTGGTCTCTGCTTTGCACAAAGACATGGAATGTCTGTTGAAAACATATAAGTGGTGTAAACTCATAACATTCTCCACTTGGACAGTGCTGAATATTTTCCTGTTTCAGTTTTTGAGTAGAGATTCGCTATTGGGGAAGGGAATAGCCATTGTCCTTCCAAAGCACTTCAATTGTAACCCTATCCATTCCCATTATTTTCCACTGCTGCTGCTCCAGTATCCTTTCCCCTAGTTTCCTAGTGCCTTCTTTGTCCTTTCTTCATTATTCACAATTTCTATTGCAGCCAATTAATGCTCACATAGTGAAGTTATGATATGATAACCCTAGTAGTTAATCAGATTTGGTTAAATGCTGATGCCACTGATGGCAGAATAAATCAGTTCACAGGGAATATAGAGCTTCCTGAATAGGCAAGCACTTTCAAATTGCTATGGGTAAATTATTAAAAGGGAAAAGAGAGTTACCAAAAATGTTCCCCAAAACAGTATTTTTTTAACTCAGACCTAAACTGTGTTTCTGTAGTCAAACTCAATATTAGCAGCACTTTGCTTCACAGGGACACAAATAGACAGATTTACATCAAGCATTATTCATGATGGGTAGCGTGTTAGTTGGTCAATAGCAGTAGAAAGAGCAAGAGTCCAGTAGCAACTTAATGACTAAAACTTTCTCATATCCTGCCAGAAATTTTGTTAGTCTTTAAGGTGCTACTGGACCCTTGCTATTTTCTACAGCAAGCATTATTAAATCTGTAATATCAGCCAAGTTAGGTAAAGACAGATTGACAAAGTCAGTAGTACTTTAGCAAAATCTACTTCAGCATAGTTATAACAAGAAAAGTGCTAGAGTATATTTTTTGGCCAGATACAACTTCAAGCTTGAAACCTAGTGACTAAAACCAACATGATTATTCTCACAAGCAAGAGAAAGCTTTACTGATTTACAGATAAAAGCACCAGTTTAAAGGAGTTGTTTGTAAACTTGGAAGGGTAGTTAATCTGAATGAAACTGCCTTTTTCTAAATCTGCTACTTCACTCCACTCACAGTTTACATTTCTTTGTGCTGTGTTTACCTTTACATTTCCCCAGGGCAGTGAGCAGCACATGAAAGGGGAGAGAGTGACTCAGCAGATATAGGCCTGCCAAGCACACTGTCTAGCCAGGATACTTAGCCCATGTTCATGCCACATAGTGTTGTCTCTGATTGGCTTTCTGCATACTGTTTCTCTAATCACGATACCGGCTCCCTGACATGGAGGAAGGCTCTAATTCTTTATAAACAGGGGTGCTCCTTGCACAAGCTATTCTAGCTTTGTGGCATTAACCAGATCCTTTGTGTGTACTCACTCGGAAAAGTCAGAAAGGGATATAGAACCAGAGTTTTCAGACCCTTGTCCAGTTCCACCACCGTGCTTCATCTCTTTAGGCAAAGGGTTTACTTGCATCCTTTGTAAAGTAGAAGGGCTTTGAAAATATGCATAGGACAGTTTGAGGAATGAAAACTGGAATTTATTCACAGATTAGTTTTGCACTCCCCCGTCCACTTCTGTGAGTACAAAAGCAGTCGAAAGACCACAGACTACTTAATAAGAAAATCAGCCATGGCTCTTAAAACTCACAAATGTATCTGTAGCATTTAGCAGGTCATTTCATTCAATGGAACAATCAGTAATGAAAGAAAGTCTGGCCAAACCTTATTGGATCATATTTTGAACTGAACAAAGCATTAAACAAAGGGCCAGCAACCCTGGTTCCTTCCTTAGAGGTACTCCCAACTCAGATAAATGGATCTTTAACTTCCTCCTCCCTAGCAGCACAGGGTTTGTTAGAGGTCTTCCCTTAGTTTATTTGAGTTATATCCCATCCTTCCTCCAAGGAGTTCAAGATGGCATACAAGCCCTCCCTCCATTTTACTTTAACAACAACCTGGGAGGTATTTAAATCTGAGATAGAATGACTGGCCCAAAGACACCTAGTGAACTTTATGGTACTCTGTGTGTTTGAACCTGGTCTCCCCAGTCCTATTCTTCTCCTCCTGGGAAAATAATTTGAATCTGGGTTATTAGAATCCTTAAATGAGCAACAGTAGCAAATCATCTCCTGGGGTTGGGGTAAAGCAGTTACATTCACTACCTCTTTCCCCTTTCCCTACCTTTTTTGATATATCTGATTGACTTCCTCTTCAGATGCTAATGATTCAAAGCCTACATTCTTAAATAATTCTGAAGGAGCATGCACAATACAGGCTAATAATAATGTTGACTTCACTGACTAGTGCCTCTTGGTCCAAGAATAACATCCTACTCTAAAACCTGATGTTCTTCCCCTTACCAGACTTCCCCTTATTATACTAGGGCTACCTTTATATAGGGAATAGCACACACATGCCCCAGAGAACATCCTATATCTCCCCTCACCTCTTGTCTCATCAAAGATAATATGTGTGGCAAACATGGTGAAAGCATGCAGACGTCTGTTGAGGAGAATGTGTGTTAGTAACTGACATCTTCCATCTCTCCTTTGCATCGCTAATTAGACAGGGAAATAGTTTTAATACAAAATAAAATGTGGTTTTTCTGCTTTTCACAGATCTGATGTAGATAAACCAATATACTGCTTGCAGTCTTCACCAGACTTGGATGTCTTTTAACACACTGAAACAAGAATAAGCTAACAATAAAAGGTATTACATGATTTTGTTTCTTTAACTGCCTTTCAGACAGATGTAGCATTCAAAATCATTTCAAATGCGGGAAATCCAGTCTTAGCAATGTTGGCATCTTTAACGATAGCAAAGATGTGACAAAGGGCGGATGGGGTACTGGTTAAAATGGCCAGCCCAAGGAGGTCGAGAAAGCTTCCACTTTCCTGGCTTTCCGCAAACTATGCAAAACTAAACTATTGCTAGTCCAGGGCTAAGAGGAAGGGGAGGCTCACAACTTAAACCATTTTATGAATACTGTGAATAACACGCCACTCAAAGTTTATAAGAAATAGTTATGGAGGTAAACAGCCACAACTTATTTATTTAACTTTTTCAACAGCTGTAAAGCATTGGCGCCGCTAATTTGCTGGATCTGTAAACATCTGTCGACCCCAGTGCGGACTGATGTACATCCTACTCCAGCAATCCCGCTAGGAGTAGCTAGGGATGGCAGTACTGGGAATACCTGGACGTGAGCCACTTGGTGATTTCCCTGCCACCTGGGAAGAGGCAACTCAGATCGCCCCCAACTGGGCTTCTCTGACCCCTGTTCCTCTCCCCAAAATCCCTTATTGGGATCCCCCAAGGCAGAGGAAAAGGGCTCGCAGACCACTTTACTCCCAAAATTAATCCAGCCCAATGCTCACCCTGCCTACGTTGTGACAATAGCTATATAAACTTATAATCAATAAAAGGGGAGGGACGGCAGGGACGAAAGCCAGTGACAGACTGAAGCTTCCAGCAGCCACAGCCCCTTTTTATGCTGGGAAAACGGACCGGAGGGAAAACTGCCTCCAGTCCTCTCCCAGCCAGCTCCACCCACCCCAATGCCAGCTGCTCTCATAGGCCCCTTCAAACTTGAAGGGCGAGAGCTGATTGGCTGGCCTGAAACAGCCCCAGGTGGCCAGCTAAGAGACGGGATGACAATGGCAATCCGACCGCATACTTGCCTCCCAGCCTACCGCCTGCCTACTGACCTGCTGCGCCTCCCTCCTGCCCAGCCCAGAAAATCGGGCTCCAGGTAAGGCCTGGAACCCTTTGCTTCAAGAGGGCTTTTCTGCTCAGGTTGCACTGTACAAAATGATTCACAAACTTACTTGGATAAATGATTGGGATTGTGGTCTATACTGCTGTGTATAGCTTACTGTAAGTAGGATCTTACTGTGTATTTTCTTTACTGTGTCATGTGAATACTTATGCTATGCTGTTTGGTTCCAAACTTCTAAAATCCTAAAGCATTGGTTATTGAATGTCCCATTTTTGATTGTACTGAGTTACTATGTGTAATCTGCCGGGAGTCCCCGTGAGAAAGGCAGACTATATATAGCTTAAATAAAATAAAAATAAATTAAATAAGGTAGTATGTGAAAGGTACAGTAGCAGTATGCGAAAAGGCTCTAATAAAAGTCTGAAATAAAGTAGTATGCAAAAAGGCTGTAATAAAGTGATAGGCTTTATGGATAGCCCTGTAACTCTATACCTATCCAACTTGTAAGGCTGGCAAAATGACAACAGTGTACATCCTTAGGAGGGAAGTGTTAAATCTTAATGGCATTCTTGAGGCCTGCATTATTCTCCTGGTGTTTTGCAAGCTGTTTCACTGGGCACAGTGAAATTTCACACACATCAGGTTTTGAGGCTTTGCTGTTGTAAGGACTGTATGAGCTGACAGCTTTACTAGCCTCCTTCTTCACACACACACATTTGCTCCTTCAGCATTTTTATTACTCATTCAGACCAGGAATGATGCTCATCAGTAGCAAAGGGCAAAGGGAAGACAGCCTCTTTTTTATTTATTTTTAAAGCCTAAATCTTTTAAAGGCATCTATAGACACAGGCCTGAGTAAGCATGCTGCCTATCACTTGCACATATGGTCTTGCTGTCTGACTTTTGTCTGCTGTTGTTATCTTTGGGTTTATGCCACTTCTGCAGATCTCAGGGATGGTGAGATGCCTTCTTTAAATGTGTTTGGGTTGCTAGTATCTTTTTCCCAGTTGGCCAAACATTCCTTTGAGCAGTGTCTGAAACCATGAAAGCCATCTTCCTTCTGTGTACTGCAGATGTAATTGATGGTAAGGGAATTCATTTCACAATATGTTGTGAAAGCCTGCAGAAGGCGATTAAGTCCCTTTTGAGTTTGAGAAAGCAGGACTGCATCATCTGCATAAAGGAGGAGGGGGACCACATAGGTAGCCAACTGAGGAAAGTGACCATCTACTCGGAGTAAGTTGGCGGTAGGGTCATTTAAAAATAGTGTAAAAAGATGGGGAACTAAAACGCAACCCTGTTTGACCCCTTTATTTGATAAGATTTTGGGGGATAAAAGGCTTTTGTTGTTACAGCAAATATGGCAAGTAGAAGACGAGTATAATTTACACATGAGGAAAAGTAGGTAAAGATCTATTCCCATATTTGCCAATTTTTTCCAAAGAAGACCTCTGAGTATTAGATCAAAGGCACTTTTCAGATCTAAGAAGGGCGCCAGAGTTTCCTCCTAGTAGATCGCTATATTTTCTGGCCAGATATGTCAAAACTAAACAATGATCAAGGATAGATTTACCCCTAGAAAATCCTATCTGCTCCTGGCCAATGATATGTTGTGACCAATTGGTTAGATTAATTAAAAGGTGGCCAGCATATAGCTTGCCCACAACTGAAAGCAAACTAATGGGGCGGTAATTTGCTGGAACACTGGGATCACCCTTTTTTAAAAAATAGGAACCATCTTGGCAAAAGTCCACAATTCGGGAAGGGAGCTGTGTTTATCAATTGTGGAGAACAGAGCTGCTAATAGAGGAGCCCATCAATCTAGGTACTTTAGGAATAATTCCGGGTGTAGGCTGTCAGGACTGGGGGCCTTCCCAGGTTTTTGGTGGGCTATTAGACTTCTAACTTTCTTGGGGCTAACATTCTGGTAAATCTGGTAAGATATAAGAACATAAGAAAAGCCATGCTGGATCAAACCAAAGCCCATCAAGTCCAGCAGTCTGTTCACACAGTGGCCAACCAGGTGCCTAATCTAATGGTACTATGGAGGGTCATGGAAGATGCTTTGAAAGGGAATAAGCCAGTCCCAAGGTGGAATAGAGCTATTGGGAAGTCCTGAGTTCCCTTGAAAGGCCTGGGTAACCAGTCGCCAGTACTGTTTACAATTCCTAGATTGAGTGGAACTTATTAACAGGTCCCAATTCTTCTGGTAAATTTGATGTTTTTTCTCCTTGATCAGCTGAAGAAACAGTTTTCTTTGATGAAAATACTTGTTTAAAGTTACCTTAGAATTAGCTTTTTGGTAGTTATGATATTGAGCTCTAAGCTCAACTTTATTCTGGTAGTATTCCCTATCAAACCAAGAATTTGTGATGTGGTGAGTCAGATCGATGGTTTTACCTAGACAAAGTGTTTTGTAGATAGACTGCCCCAGAGTGTTAAAGGAGCTTAATTACTCCTGAGGTTCTTTAGCGTTTATTACCTCCTTCTTTAGAATCTTGCCTTGGAATAGGTACTGTATCTTCTGCTCTATTCCCACTGACCATTTCAGAGGAATAACACATGTTGGAGGTTCTTCCAGTGTGTCAGATAGATTTTTGTGGTGGCAAACAGACCTGGCAAACGTGGGCAATTAAGGGAAGGTGGTCACTTTCAGGACAAATTGCTACATGAAAATGGGATATATATTCTCTTAGGGAGAGTGAAACAACAACATAACCCAGCACACTCCCACTAGAACTCTTAGGGAGAGTGAAACAACAACATACTCCCACTAGAAGAGTTAAACGTGTATTCCCCTGGATGGTCATGCGGGTGGGTTCTGTTTAAAATGGTTCTACTGGCTGGCAGGCAGAAGTTTATCAGGTGTGGTCCTGTTTTGTTGATACAATGATCTTTGGAGAGTCTAGACAAGGACAGGGTACGCCGCAAAAAGTCATCAAGAATAAGGCCAGCAGCTTCGCAGAGTGCTGCATCATCTTTGCCTATTCTAGCATTTAGATCACCTGCTAGGAAAAGTTCTACTGGAGAATAGTTTCAATTCCTCCACGTATTTGGACAGCCTTTCCCATTGTGAGGAAAGAAATGCACCGTCTGGAGTGGGGGAAAGATAAACATTAACAATGAACAGCCTAAGCTGGTGTTGATGGAATAGGAATGCTAGAGCCAAAGGAGGGCACGTTGGAAGAACGGTGAGAAAACTAGTTAATTCGCCGGTAATTAGGCAACTAAGACCTGATTTGTGGCGACGTATAGGATTACTTTTAAATGCTGGAACTGAATATGAGGTGAAACCGTCCAGATGTATTTCTTTAGGGGTCCACGTTTCCTGAAGAAAGTCTCGTTTTTTTTCATAATCCTGGAAGCCGCAGAACTGGACAGTTAAGGGAAATAGGATAGAGCAGGTAAAGCACTTTAGGTACCTAGGAGTTTGCTTCCAATATAACTTAAAATGGACTATGCAGCAGAAACAGGCCACAAATCAGGCAAAATTAAAATCGGTGGCTGTTTCCCAGTTATTTTATACTAAAGGCAGCCAGTTTGTTCCAGCTGCTATATAAGTTTATAAAGCCAAAGTGCTCTCTCAGTTATTTGATAGGATCCCAATCTGGATAAACTCCATTAATTCCAGTCTAGAGCAAATTCAATCATATGTTTACGCTGCCTGTTGGGAATACCAAATTGTGTAGCGTATGCAATGCTATGCCTCAAATTAGGGCTAAATTCTCCTGGAACAAGCGGATGGCTTATTACATTCAAATTTTGGCTCCACATGTTCTTCTGATCTAACCCATCCAGCCTGGTCTGGTTAATGTTACGGTAACTGATCATTACCGGTTCAAACAAATTACTTTCAAACTCAGAGCAATGGGTCCCACTAGATGCTCTCTTTACGTCTGACGAACAGCAGGCTATTGAAGCAAAGAATACTAGACATAGAGAGGCAAACTATACTCTCATCAGCACGCAGGGTCTAATCCCCATTGGAACTGGTTATGTACCCTACCTTCGGAGCTTTACTGACTTATTTCTCCTGTTTATCATCTTTGCAACTTCATCGGATTTTTATGTTAGCTCGACTGAACATCCTCCCAATTGAAATTCTTTGGGGTAGACTTAAGAACATTCCTGTCTGTAATTGGACCTGTCCATGGTCTCAGGACCAACCAGAAACAGTGGCTCACTTGTAGCTTTATTGTGCTTTTTACGTGCCCCTAGGGGAAACCTACACCGACCCACTGATGCAGGATATTTTCTATCTCCCTACAAAGGACAAAGTGGCTTTCCTCCTGGCTGATCAGTGCCCCTGTACAACAGAGGAGATAGCAAAGGGTTTTTTTTAGTTGCTATGAGGATTCGAGGAACCAAGTGTAAATCCAGTTGATTGTTGTCATGATTGATTTATTTGATTTACATATAAACTGTAATTGTCATTCATATGCCATTAAAGGTTGATACAGATATATAGAGATATATAGAGATAAACTGGAGATGTAAAGTCCTTTTTGGTTCTGCATGCTCCCTCCAATATTCAACAAGTGACTAATTAATTCTATAAGAATAAAAGATACCTGAATACAATACTTGTGCAATTTTCTTGACAGCAAATTAAGGAGTGAACTCGTCATTTAATATTTGCATATCAGCCTATATATTCTCCCAACAACTCTTGGAAGTTTTAAGTGAACATAAACACCTTATGCCACTTAGTCATAGATGAAAGCCACAGTAGAAATTGAGGAATTCCACTGACAATTCCATTTCCCTAACTCCTCTCCTAAAACATTTCCACAAAAAAACCTATCAGCTGAACTGAAATTTTCTCAGTTATTTAGATGCTTCCATAGTTCAGTGTGTTTTCAATTTTCTGTTATCAAATAATTGGAACAGTTATAGATATGTTCAGTTTTAGGAATTATGGATAATCTTCCATTAGTTGGTATACATGTCCAGTTCTAAGGAGTAATGTATATATATAGTGTTAGATCCAGCCCAATTCTGCTGCTTATTGCACCGCCATCCATATTAGGGCTGTGCACCGACTTTTTTTCCTGGTATTTTTTGGGTTCGGGTTTATTGAACCTGGAAATTTTCAAAAAACTCAGAAACCCTGGATTTTTCAAAAAAAATTCGGGTTAATACATCCGAATCTGAAAAATACCAAAAAGATTTGGCATAGATCTAAGCTTCCCCCACCCGCCTCCCCGGGAGTCCTGGGAAGGTGGGCCGGGAGTGCTATGTTAAGATCCACCCTGCCAAGCGGGTTGCCATCGTTTAGTAGATATCGTAAAAGCCTCTTTTACGTAAACTCTTGCCCTCCCCTTCAAAATAAAATTAGTATGGAGCTTTCAGTGTAAAATGTCTTCACAGATGCATAAATGTGGCTATGTTTGCTGTATTACAGTTATTGCAAACTCTCAGGAAAGATTCTCAAAAACCCATTTGGACTGAAAATGTGCGGACTTGTAGTATAAGTGAATACCAAAAACAGTGAGCTGTAATTGTGTGTGTATATTTTCAATTGCTTTCAGGCCTCACTGCAGAGTTGGCCCAAGGGCTTTGAAAAGGTAAAGGTAGTCCCCTGTGCAAGCACCGGGTCATTACTGACCCATGGGGTGATGTCACATCCTGACGTTTACTAGGCAGACTGTTTTATGGGGTGGTTTGCCAGTGCCTTCCCCAGTCATCTTCCCTTTACCCCCAGCATGCTGGGTACTCATTTTACCTACCTTGGAAGGATGGAAGGCTAAGTCAACCTGGAGTCGGCTACCTGAAACTGACTTCTGTCAGGATCAAACTCAGGTCGTGAGCAGATCTTGGACAGAAGTACTGCAGTTTAGCACTCTGCCTCACGGGGTTCCTTTCCCCAAGGGTTTACAATGAACCAAATCCAACCACCACTAGGCTCTGTTTTCAAGATTTCTTTCATTTTGCTATTTCATTTTTATGTTACAGATCCATTTATTAAAATTCCAGCCTGCTGCTGTGTATAAATACTTAGTGTCCAATTTAAAAAAATTCTTCCACATTCCATATTCTGTAAATCTTTCATTTAAAAAGACCAAGAAACATCGTCAAAAGCTTTCTCTGCATCTAAAAACATAAACACAGTTTTTTCTCCTTTTCTCTTGGAATATTCAATTACATTCAATATATATTTAACATTGTCTTTCATATGTCTTCTTTGGACAAATCCCATTTGTTCTTCATGAATTAAATCTGGAATACATTTTTTAGTCTTTCAGCCATAATTGTTGTAATGATTTTGTAATCTACATTTAATATTGAAATTGGTCTGTACAGTTGTGGTAATAATGGATCATGTCCTTTATAAATCAAAGTTATATTCACTTCTTGCCACGCAGGTGGTATAATCTTTCTTTCTTGTATTTCATTCATTACTTTTTGGAAGGGCATCCTGACCTCAACATCTTACTCATGATGGGTGGATTTTTCCCCAGGACAATTGCATGTAATTCTAACAGGCCACTGCTGAAGGTGTTAGGAATGGCAAGTAATGCATACACAGGTTTCTTTGTCTCTTCTTAAACAAGCATCAAACTCAAATCTTACTTGAGCTTTCATCACACTTTGTAATATATCTGTATGTTAGCTGGTTGGGATGGTCAAGTTTTGTTGAGCAGGCTGCTACTTTGTTTGCTATTATATCACTCTTCTGAAGCAATAACTTTACGTGCTGAGGCTCTCTGCCTTTTATTCTTTACCCAGCAAATGAATAACAAATCTTATATAAAGTGCATGTATTTCTAAGCAATTCCCCATTCCAGGAGATTACAAACTCTCTGGATGCAAAAGTAATAACTCATTGAAAGTAAAAGTATTTTGTTACAGGACTTAGAAATCAACATCAGTGAACCAAATTTTATTTTTTCACACATCTGGAAAAGCTAAGAATATTTATGTATCTGTGGGCAGCAAAGACATCCTCCTGCAATCTCTTTTCCTTTCTACCTTTATTTTTTAAAATTCATCCCAGGTGTTCTACAGCACCACTAATAAAACCAGTGTCCAACTCCTACGGACCTTGGTTGGGCAAATGTCCCAATGGCTCAAAAGCAGATGGCCTTTTCAGCCTCTTGTGGTGTGACCCCATGCATGTTTACTCGGAAGTAAACTTTATTCAGCAGGGCTTACTCCCAAGTCAGTGAGGATAAGGTTGTAACCTTACAGCCCATTCCTGAGGTGGGGAGCTGAAAGTGGTCTGGAGGTGGCATGATCTTGCTGCCAGTGTAAGTGACCTCTTATCATGCAATAAGAGGCACTTATACTGGGAGTAAGAGATGGATTGACTCAATAAAGGAAGCCACAGCCTTCAATTTGCAAGATCTGAGCAAGGCTGTCAAAGATAGGACATTTTGGAGGACTTTCATTCATAGGGTCGCCATGAGTCGGAAGCGACTTGACGGCACTTAACACACACACACATACTGGGAGTGGGCAGTTCCATTGTAGCCTGGACACTGCAGAGCTGCATGCCGCCCCTCCAACACCACAGTCTCTCTGGGACCTAAATCCTGGAAGAGAAATGCAGCACCGGCGTGGGAAAGTGATCCCGGGGGCAGAGGTGACAGTAGCTTCCAAAACCCCTCTAGCTCAGGAATGCCCCCTTGAACAACAGCATTGCTGTGCCAAGTTTCTTCTGGTGCAGCAATGCTGTTTTCTATGGAGGGGAAAGCCCCATTTCCCTTTTAACTCTTAAAAAAGGCTTTTTAAAGCCTTGCAGCAGCCGGGGATCCTCTTTGGAAGCACCGCAGTGGCGCCTTGGCTATGTTGTCCCCAGCTGCCGCAAGGCTCAGGAATGAGCTGTGTGTCTAATAAGATAGCAGAGTTTTGTTTGGTGGTGTTTATAATATAATGTTTAAATTTGGTATAATTTATGAGTAATGGATATAGCTATATTTTAGCTGAACAGCTTGGAGGAAGCAAATTTTGGACAAAGTATACCAATCTGGAATCCTGATTTCACTCATTCTTGATATAACAGTATGGATGGAAATGAATAATTATGTCATACAGGCTTTTTAGAGCAGTTACTTGTGGATAATGGAATGTGAAAAAGTTTTTTTATCACTGATTTTCGTAAAATAGTCACAAATGGTCTAGTGATAAGAGTAAATGGGAAGACAGTTCCACAAAGCATGATGAGATGCACTATAGAATATAGAACATGAGATACCCTCATTCACAAGTATCTTTAAGATGTGCTAAATCTGGCAGATAAGTAATATATTCTTCAAAAGAAGTTGGATGGAAAATATAGGCACTTATAACTATTTTTGTCAAAGTATTTCCTTTCTGTCATTAGCTAATGCCACATCAAATATAGATCCAATTTTTTATTTGTTTTATCCCTCTTTACTGCAGTTGGCAAGGGAAACAGTTAAAAGAGCTCCTAAGCTACATCTTTCTGACAGTAAGGAAAGTGAAACAGCAAATACATTAGCTTCTTCCCAGGCTTAAACCGAGTCTTTGATTTGTAATCATATTTCTTTGCAAAGGAAAAATGAGAATTTAGAAAATATTTCTCAGATATGATAAATATCTCAAAAAAAGGTGGCAGACCAGAGCTCCAAGCAACTTGGAGAGGCTGCGGGATAGATGCCCCCACATTGGGATTGTTCAGGAAGGAAAAATAGGTAGTGAACCTTCATTTTGAATATAGTAGCTACATGCATGGCATTAATGGCAGAACTCTCACTGACAATAGTGGTTCAATTGCCCTTTCCAATGTCCTTAATATCCATATTTCAAACAATTTAATGAGGGGAAATTCCAGACAACCCTATCCAACAATCCTCTTCCACATATGGCAGGAATGTTTCATACATAGAACTGCTGTTCTACATGGGCGGTGACCCCTTATGCAGATTGCATCCTTTGTTCTGATTTCCTTGTGTGAAAACACACATGACATTTTTCTGTGCCTGGATAACCAAAGAATCTAATGCCAGCTGGTAAGAAGGTATGTTCATTTGTTATTGTGAAAATGGACACAATGGAGATATTCTCAGACTATGCTGCTACATACAAATACATTTCCATTTAAAAGTACAGTACACCTTGCATGCAATTATCTTTTGGATTACTCTGTATTAATGTCAATTGGGAGAAACAAATCACCAGGAGCAGATGGGATATCAATAGAGCTATTCCAAGCCACAGAAACGGGGTCCATCAAAATCTTGACAAGAATATGCCAACAGATATGGAAAACAAAACAATGGCCCACAGACTGGAAATGATCCATTTACATTCCATTTCCCCAAAAAGAAGACTTCAAAGATTGCAGCAACTATCGGACCATAGCATTAATTTCTCACGCAAGTAAAGTGATGCTCAAAATCTTACAGCAAAGGCTGTTACCATATATGGAATGAGAAATGCCAGATGTTCAAGCTGGATTCAGAAAAGGAAGAGGCACTAGAGATCATATTGCAAATATTCGTTGGTTACTAGAGCATACGAGAGAATTTCAGAAGAAAATCAGCTTGTGTTTCATAGATTACAGCAAAGCTTTTGACTGTGTAAATCACGAAAAGCTATGGCTGGTATTAAAGGAAATGGGTGTGCCACTACATCTGACCGTTTTGATGTGCAACCTGTAAGAGGCCACAGTTAGAACAGAATATGGAGAAACAGAATGGTTTCCAATTGGCAAAGGTGTTAGACAAGGATGTATTTTATCTCCCTATCTCTTCAATCTATATGCGAAATTTATAATTAGGAAAGCTGGATTAGATTTAGATGAAGGTGGAGTGAAAATTGGAGGGAGGAACATTAACAATTTGAGATATGCCAATGATACTACATTACTGGCAGAAAATAGTGAAGATTTGAAACGAGTACTGCTGAAAGTTAAAAGAGAAAGTGCCAAAGCAGGACTACAGCTGAACATCAAGAAGACAAAAGTAATGACTACAGGAGGCTTACACAACTTTAAGGTTGACAATGAGGAAATTGAAATTGTTGAAGACTTTCTATTCCTTGGCTCCATCATCAACCAAAAGGGAGACTGCAGCCTAGAAATAAGAAGGAGATTGAGACTGGGAAGGGTAGCCATGAAGGAGCTAGAAAAGATTCTGAAGTGTAAGGATGTGTCACTGGCCACCAAGATTAAGTTAATTCATGCCATCGTATTCCCTATTACTATGTATGGGTATGAAAGCTGGACATTGAAGAAAGCTGATAGGAAGAAAGTAGACTCCTTTGAAATGTGGACGAGAGTGTTACAGATACCATGGAGTGCCAAAAAAAACAAATCAGTGGGTTATAGATCAAATCAAGCCTGAACTGACCCTAGAAGCTAAAATGAGTAAACTGAGGCTATTGTATTTTGGGCACATTATGAGAAGACAAGAGTCACTGGAAAAGATGGTCATGCTAGGAAAGTTGAGGGCAGCAGGAAAAGAGGAAGACCCAACAAGAGATGGATTGACTCAATAAAGGAAGCCACAGCCCTCAATTTGCAAGACCTGAGCAAGGCTGTCAAAGATAGGACCTTTTGGAGGACATTGATTCATAGGGTTGCCATGAGTCAGAAGAGACTTGATGGCACTTAACACGCACACAATACCCAAAAGTAGGCTTTTAACTCGTGGTGAACATTTCCCTCTTGTTGCCCTCACTACTGAACTCTGAAATGAACTCTGAACTCCAAAATGATGCCACTACTTAGGCTGTGGGAAGTTTCTTCCCTCCCCATTTCACCAAAACAGCACATTTTCACTGCCAAGCTATGCCAACTGTTTTTTTGTTTGTTTGTTTTTGCATCACTTGCACTTAAATGCTCTCTCTGGCAATTTACAGGCCCATCATTCACCTGACTGTGCTGAAGAGCTGTTGTAATAAACAATATAAAAATTGCCATTCTGACCGTGTTTAGTTATCATTTCAATTCTTGTATTCTCAATAGACTGTGTTAGTACTGCTAAAAATTCAGCTGCTATCTGGTGTTAACACCATAGCTTTTATATTTCTTGCTTCATTGTTCTAGTTGGCAGAGTGTACAAGTTAGAGAATTCAGTCTTTCTTTGTGAGATCATCAAATTGGAAAATGACCCATGTTAACTGTATCCAATAATCCTGCTCTGGGATGACTCCACATTAGTCTCAGTGAAATTAATGGTATACATCTGACAAGTACTTATGGTCAGGTAATTATGTCACAAAACTCCTGTTATACTTTAATTGACAACTTGTTGGAATGCATGAGGCACACATCCTGAACTACATACTTAGTCTTAAGTTTTATCATTTTAAAAAAGGCTGATATATGTGAGGAAAAATGCACATTGCTACTTCTGCTCTGTTTGCACCATATATAGATAGGTGCCTTTTAATGTCTGGAATTTCAATTTTTTCATAAACTTTAACCATATGATTTTAGGGGAAGAAAATACCCAGGCATCATAGAATCATAAAGTTGGAAGGGATCTCCAGAGTTACCCATTCCAACAATGCAGGAGATTCACAAATACCTTCCCCCCACCCCCAATGGCTCTTGCTCCATGCCCAGAAGATGGCAAAGAAAGCTCCAGGATCCCTGGCCAATCTGGCCTGGAGGAAAATTGCTTCCTGACCCCAGAGTGGCAACTGGCATTTTCCTGGGTATGTAAGAAGGGTCCACAAGAGCCAAGCAGTGACACAACCCTTCCTGCCCTCCCTCTCATGATCTAAGTTAACGGAATCAGCATTGTTTTCAGATGGCCATCTCTTAGGCTTTGCTTAAAAACCTCCAAAGAAGGAGAATCCACCACCTCCCAAGGAAGCCTGTTGTTCTAAGGAACTGCTCTGTCAGGAAGTTCTTCCTAATTTTTTAGCCAAAAACTCTTGATTTAATTTCAACTTGTTGGTTCTGGTCTGACCTTCTGGGGCAACAGAAAACAACTTGGCACCATCCTCTATATGACAGCCCTTTAAGTACTTGAAGATGGTTATCATATCACCTCTAGGGCTGTCAATTCGGTTCGTCCCGAACTGAAAAACAGCCGAATTTCCCCCGATTCGGCTATTTTCAGTTCGGATGGAACCGAATTCCAAAAAAGGCGGGAAAACGATGAGCCGAATTCAACGAGTTTGGGGCGATCACCGAATAAATTCAGCAAATTCGGGGGCTTCGAGTCAGCAGCATAACCGTCAGTTAGTAAGCAGAATTCTCCCGCGGCCAATCGGTGGCCAAGCTGGGTCTTCTTCTGGCCAATCAGTCACGGTTGAGTGCGTGAGCCCAGCTGCTGCACGGCCCAGGGAGAGAAAGAGAGAGTGTCTGTTTGTGTGTGAGAGAGATTCCCGTGGGGTATGTGTGTGCACATTCGTGGCTTTCCACGGCTCTGGGGGGGCATTTTTGAAGGTAGAGGTCCCAAAAATTTCAGTGTACCTTCAGGGGACCCTTCTTGCATGAACCCCCAAGTTTTGTGAAGATTGGGTCAGGGGGTCCCGAGTTATGCAGTCCCCCCATCCAACCACTGCGATCCTGTGCATCTAGAGAGTGGCAAATCCAAGGCAAAACCTCCCGTGCATAAATGGAATTGTATTGGATTACTCCTGAGAAGACATCCACAGTAAGACCCATTTTGGGGCTTTTCTCTATAATTTTTTTCCTGTGTGTGTGTGTGGGGGGGGAGTCTGTGTGTGTGTGTGGGGGAAGCAGTTTCTGTGGGGGGGGAGCCAAAGGGGGCTTTCGCCCATTCTGCCAAGGGGTGTGTGCCTAAAGATTTACTTCTCCTCCGTGCTCCTGCTGGAAGACATCCACACAGTTTGATTTTGGGGGTTTTCTCTATTCCTTTTCTCCTGTGTGTGTGTGGGGGGGGGAAGCAGAGTCTGTGTGTGTGGTGGGGGGAGCAGTTTCTGTGGGTGGGGGGAATCCAAAGGGGGTTTTCACCCGTTCTGCCAAGGGGGGTGTGCCCACTCACCTCTGTGGGAGTGTGTGTTCTGCTTTTAAAGTTTTAAAGTGTAAAGTTGAGTCTGTGTGGCGGCTAGCGAGTCTCTCTCTGCTCGGCACCCGGGCTGCGCCTCCTCCTCCTTGGTTTTTTTCCCGTTTGGGGCCGAGCTGTACTGGTTTGAGAGGAGTTTTTTTCGCCCGTTCTGCCTTGGGGGGTGCCCGCTCACGTCTCTCTCTCTCTGGTTTGAGGGGGGGGCTTCAGTTGTGTGTCCTCAGGTTTTCCCTCATTCATAAGATCGGTTAGGTCTGTTTTGATGCTCGTTCAAAACTGGTGTTCAAATTGTGACTTAAACAATGCATTTACCTGGTCCCGACTCCCGAGTCTGATGCAAAAGGGGAAATTCCACCCCCACCTGCTCCTTATGCATAGCTAGCACGCCTCTGTCCCTTTCCATGGTTTGCAAACTCCCAAGGTCGCGTCACGTGTTGCTTTACATGGTTTTGCAAACTCCGAGTCCAAATGGTCTATTTATTTCTATTCATTCCAATGGGCTGATCATGGGGGAACCCCTTCCAGGCCCCATAACTCGGGACCCAATCGTTACAAAACTTGGGGGTTCTTGCAAGAAGGGTCCCCTCAAGCTACACTGAAATTTTGGGACCTCTACCTCCAAAAATGCCCCCCCGGAGCCGCAGAAAGGCACGAAGGTGTTTTTAATGGCTTTATTCGGACAAGTTTTTTCCTGAACTCCGAACTTAGTGCCGAATTCCACGGATCCAAATCAGGGGAGTTTGGACTTCGGCATTTCCCAAATCAAAACGGGTCAAATTTGGCCGAATCCGAATTTTACCAAAAAAAATTTTCAACAGCCTTAATCACCTCTCAATCTTCTCCTCTACAGGCTAAACATACTCAGCTCCTTCAACCTTTCCTCATAGGACTTGGTCTCCAGACCCCTCACAGTCTTCGTTGCCCTCCTCTGGACACGTTCTAGCTTGTCTACATTCTTCTTAAATTGTGATGCCCAAAACTGAACACAATACTCTAAGTGAGGTATAACCAGAATGCACTAAATATCTTAACTCCTGTAGCTCATATAATATAGATAATACTTTAACACAGATTTTAAAGGGATAGATTTGTGATGCATCAGTTATTATTAAACCAGAAAGTAACAGATTGTCAGTAGCGAGGCACAGACAAAGTCAGGATCAAGCCACAGCAGGAATCAAGGCTAGGGGAAACCAATAAGGAATTGATTACAGAAAACTGAAGTTCAGAAGGTGTCTTCACAGTTTAAGCTGATGTCAATAGCCAGAAGAAATCTCCAGTGGGATGCAAGCCGGAAACTGAAACTAGGAATGAGGCAGGACTTTTCAGAGAGGGAACAGGAATTTCTGAGGGACAACCTGCAGAGTAGGGAAGTAACTGGGCTCCAGCTTTGGGTAGATATTCCAGCAGCACAACCCACACGCTAGAATGTGAGTCATTCAAAATACCTGTAAAGTTGGAGGGGGAAGAAGTTTAAATAGAGAATGTGGGCAGAAGGAAAGCATTGAAATCTGTCCTCTCTCCCCCCCTTTCCCTTCCCAATCACCTGCTCCCTATCACTTTTCTTCTGGTAGTGGTTGTTTCTGGAGCTCTAACGGGGGAAAACCGTTTGGGAAGAAACACACAGCTAGCTGGGGAAAGGTGTGGTATCCCTTCTGTCCCACTCTTGCTCTATTTAAATGCCCCCCACCTCTACTTTCTACTTTTCCAGAGAATGTGGTCTTCTGCAACCCATGCTAAGTGATTGCAGGAGGTACTCACTGGGTTGAAGAGCAAACAAGGAGAACTCCAAAAACTGTTTACAAAATTAATGGAATTTATTAGCAGTTGAATCTTACTGTTTTTCAACATACATAGCTCTGCAATGTTTTCAAAGGCAAGAGTCAATTTAGTATCCTGGATATGAGAGAAGTCAGTTAGTAGCACAAACTGTTTGTATTCTAATAATTTTTCCATTGTAGTCTCTCCATTGTACCTTGCCAGCATGTTCCTCCTTTGCTGTTTCTTGATATAACAAAGACAGGTTTTACTCATGACATGCTAGTAAGTAGCCAGTGATGAGCCAGAGATGAGGATGCTGGCATAGCAGCTGTAGGAAAGAAATTTAAGGCACTGATTCATAGGAGTGAAAGTGAATTTTTCATGGTGCGCATATTCTTCCCATTTAATTTAAAGCACGTGTTCATTGGATAAGTATACACAGTATCACACAATAGGCTCATAAGCTGCCTAAAGGCCTTTGCTTGCTTTGATCTGGGTTATTGTTCTGTTGCCAGACAGATGTACTGTGAGAAGCCAACTTTAGAAGCAACCATTTCGGAATCTGTATGGCATGTTTATTATGTCTCAGACAGGCAATATGTAAACGTGCTTTGTATTAGGTAACAAACAGCTTAGTTACTGAGCAAAGCCAGGTGCAGGAATGGCTAGACTGCAGTGAGGTTTCTTTCTGCAGCACATAATGCCATTTGAAAAATATGTCCATATTCGGACTGAAGCCATGATGATGATTTATCAGTGCAGCTGGAAAATCCCATTTTCCTAACTGCAATATTTTCCTTTGTTTTTAACTCACAAGTACATTCAGTAGATGCATTCTGGTCCTTCTTCAATGCATGTCAGGCTGGGATGTTAGGCAGGGTGAATCATACAACTGGACTGTTAGCTTGCTTAGATAATCATGCTGCTGCTGCTGCTACTACTACTACTACTACTACTACTACTACTATTATTATTATTATTATTTCATCACTCTTATAGCCCACTCTACCCCAGCAAACCAGGCTTACTTTTTTTTGATCAAAATCAGTTTTCTGCAATAAAGCATCAGTTTGTTTACGGGAAACATACTTTTACAAGCGTCCCAAACATTGTTTTCTCACTATGTTACCAGTTCATGATTTGCACTAGATCTGTACTTAATGGGGACCCTATCCTCTGAAATGTTCCTATTTCATTAATATGCTACCATGCCAGATCTAACAATTTTACTAGAATGTATTGAGTTCTAAAAATTATTGTATTGGGGTGGTGGATATGTAGAAAACTATTCAGACAGTATTTAAATATAAAACGTGCATTTTTGGAGGGTAACTTCAACTTCTTTAGCTGGTAGGCTAAGGTCAGCTAAACACAAGTTCCCATGGAAATGACCTGTGTGCTGTTTTGTTCTTTACCCTCACTGAAGTATTTTAAAAAAAACATTTATACTCTGTCTTTCTCAATACAGTTTCAAGGCAGCTTACAGACATTAAATAAACTGTAATAAACGCGAGTAAAAACCCTGTCTAATAACAAATACACACCAATGCCCGCAAATGGGTTTGCACTCTACTGAAAACCCTGCCAAACAATGCTGCCTTGACAGTATTTCTTAAAACATGAAGAGAGGGTGTCCTCCCTGCTTCTGAGTCTGTTCCGTAGGGTAGGAGTGTTAGCCACAAAAGTGGGACCCCTCCCTGCCTCCCCAAATCAGGCAGAGAGGAGATGACTGGATTTCTTGCAAAGAAGGTTTCTTTATTTGCCGGCAGGGAGAAAAGAAGTGTTTACAAGCTTACAGCAGTTCTCCAAAGGACCCCTCCCACCAGTCCTTTTGTGCTTCTACTCATCTAGATAAACCATATTAGGAATACAATGAGAATGCATCATTTCATTGGTTGAACATCCTAACATCCACGTTTGAATTACATCACCTCTGCTTTCTGCACATGCTCAATCTACAAATCAGCTACAGTCTCCTTGTGTATATATCCCAGTTTTGATTGGTTGCTTATGAGCTCACGACTTGTTCTACACACATCCAGCCTTTCATTACTATGCATATATGCCTGCCTTTGATTGGTTGCTACATCTTTAAAGCTGATTGGTCCTTCCTTTCCTAGCTTCAAGCTGCATGATCATCCCATGCTCTCCTTCTTGATTGGTTCCCTGTGTGCATGCAGAGTTTGTGCTTAGAGATATGTCTGGCCATGGCTAAAGACATGCCTGGGCATGTAAACTAGCCTATGCATCCCTCAGGAGCTCCCTGCCTAACATGTTGATCTCTTTTTCTAGCGCTGGTTATATATGTCTCTTATTCTTCAGGGTCTAGATCAGGTTTGTGGGACATGTGCCCCACAAAGCCAAATGCAGACCATCAGCTATGTATGTCTGCTAGATGCTTGGCAACTCCCCTAGCTTGTCATGTTAACAAAACAAAATGCCTCTGGGTGAAACATAAAAGCCTGACTTTGTTAAGGGTTTTACCTTGCTATAAAGCAAAATCTTCCATGTACTGTTCTTTCTTTGCTTGTTGAAGGAATTGTTCTCATATCCTTCTACTTAAATGGCACTCTGGCTGGCTTACAAAATAAAAAAAAATAATGACAATAAACAAACCATAACAAAAACACAATAGAATCATAGAGTTGGAAGGGACCACCAGGGTCATCTAGTCCAACACCCTGCACAATGCAGGAAAACCACAACTACCGCCCCCACACACACCCAGTGACCCCTACTCCATGCCCACAAGATGGCCAAGATGCCCTCCCTCTCATGATCTGCCTAAGGTCATAGAATCAGCATTGCTGACATATGGCCATCTAGCCTCTTCTTAAAAACTTCCAGGGAAGGAGAGCTCACCACCTCCCGAGGAAGCCTGTTCCACTGAGGAACTGCTCTGTTAGAATGTTCTTCCTAATGTTTAGACAGAAACTCTTTTGATCTAATTTCAACCCGTTGGTTCTGGTCCGACCTTCTGAGGCAACAGAAAACAAGTTCACACCATCCTTTATATGACAGCTCTTTAAATACTTGAAGATGGTTATCATATCACATCTCAGTCTTCTCTACAGGCTAAACATACCCAGCTCTTTCAACCTTTCCTCATAGGACTTGGTCTCCAGACCCCTCACCATCTTTGTTGCCCTCCTCTGCACACATTTCAGCTTGTCTACATTCTTCTTAAATTGTGGTGCCCCAAACTGAACACAATACTCTAGGTGAGGTTTAACCAGAGCAAAGCGATACCATCACTTCATGTGATCTGGACACTATACTTCTGTTGATACAGCCCAAGATCTCATTTGCCTTTTTAGCTACCACATCACACTGCTGACTCATGTTCAGTGTTTGGTCTACTAAGACCCCAAGATCATTTTCACACACACTACTGCTAAGACAAGTCTTCCCCATCCTATAATTATGTATTTGATTTTTCCTATGTAAATGCAGAGCTTTACATTTATCTCTGTTGAAGTGCATTTTATTAGTTTTAGCCCAATTATCCAACCTGTCAAGATCATCCTGAATCCTGGCTCTGTCTTCTACCATATTTGCTACCCCTCCCAATTTAGTATCATCTGCAAATTTAATAAGCATCCCCTCTATTCCTTCATCCAAATCATTTATAAAGATGTTGAACAACACAGAGACCACACTCCACTAGTGACTCCTCTCCAAGTGGATGAGGAACCATTAACAAGCACTCTTTGGGTGCCATCTGTCAACCCGTTACAGATCCACCTAACAGTAATAAGATCTAAATCACATTTTCCCAATTTGTCAAAAAGAATATTATGGGGAACCTTATCAAAAGCCTTACTGAAATCAAGATAAACTATGTCTACACCATTCGCCTGATCCAACAAGGTAGTTACTTTCTCAAAAAAGGAGATAAGATTACTCTGACATGACTTGTTCTTGAGAAGCAATGGATCCCCACTCACCGCGGATCCAGAATTTGCGGGGCCATGCCACTAGACTGCAGTCTGGCTGGATTGCTGGGCTGCGGGGGTGGGGGAGAGAGCCGGGATGGATCTTCCGCTGGCTTCCCAGGCCCCATGTCGGTGGTGGCTCTCTGGGCCAACCAGGCAGCATCGCGCGACAAGCAGCCGGTTGCCGCTCCCTTCTCTCCAGCTGGGCAGGGGGAAATGGTGGCAGCCGATCGTGTGGCCGGCCCGTGCAGGGATGCTGTCTCCGCCCACCCTTGTTCAAATGGGTCAATCAGGGCCTGGGTTCCCTTGCCCCACCTGGCTGGCTGTAAACAGACCTGAGGTTTTCACTCAGGTCCGCAGGCCGGGTATTTATTGCCTGCCTCGCTCTCAGCTCAGCCAGTCCTCCGCTGGTTTTGTCCCACCCTCCCTCCGTCCCTTTTTTCATTGTTTTTTCATTGTTTGTTAATTGTTGTATTGATTTGTCACAACTTTAAAG
This sequence comes from Euleptes europaea, assembly GCF_029931775.1. Lineage (NCBI taxonomy): Eukaryota > Metazoa > Chordata > Lepidosauria > Squamata > Sphaerodactylidae > Euleptes > Euleptes europaea. The sequence goes on along the minus strand of NC_079315.1, from coordinate 51,643,156 downwards.
GTTGGCGGTTTTGGCATGAGGCCAGATCCTGTTTGGGGAAAAGCCGGCCTGCAAGCCCCCTTTTCCTAGGCTGGGGACCCAAATAAGGGGTTTTGGGGGAGGCCTGTGTGTGGACATGCCCAGTCAGGGCTGTAGGGTCAGCCTCCTCCCAAGTGGCAGGGGAGCACACAATGGCTGCCATCCAAGTGGGTCCTGCCATCTCAGGCTGTGCCCAGCAGTGTGCTGCGCTCAGGCTACATCAGCTGTCAGCGGATCACCTGATGTCAGGAATCTGCCTTCATGCTTGCCAATTCCTACTGCTGTAGCTAATAAAGTTGTGGCCTGTTTCAATCCATACATGTTGTATTGTATTATATGTAAATCTTACTGTTCGCTCGTATGGGTTCCTGGGATTTTAGGGCCCTGGTGGGATCGGCGGTGGGTCTCCCTGGGGTGGAGCCGGATGTCGGGATCCCCTTATGGGCCTGGACCTGCAAACCCATGCTGGCTCTCAGAAATCAGATCCATCCTTTCTAAATGCTCAAGGACTGACTGTTTGATTAGGTGTTCGAAAACCTTTCCCGGTATAGACATCAAGCTGATGGGTCGGTAGTTACCTGGATCCTCCTTTTTCCCCTTCTTGAAAATGGGGACAACATTTGCCCACCTCCAGTCTTCTGGCACCTCACCTATTCTCTGAGAATTCTCAAAAATAATGGACAGAGGCTCAGAAATTACATCTGCAAGTTCTTTAAAGTACCCTTGGATGTAATTCATCAGGCCCTGAGGACTTTGTTTCATTTAAAGAAACTAGGTGTTTATGCACTACTCCAATGCCAATCCTAGGCTGCAATTCCCTTCCCTCATCATATGTTCTGTTTATGCCATGTTGAGCACAATGATAATAAAAGCAGAAGAACCCTAAAAAGCACCAATAAAATTGGCAAGATGGCAAAACAGCCATAAAGAATCTAAAATGACAAAACCTCTGCTTCCAGCAAACAAACCCATCAGGGAATAAAAGCAGAACTTTGAAAAATAAAACGTAGAATAAAACCTGGCTCCTTGTGCAGTAGAGGGAGACAACATAGAATAAACTCTGAGCCCACCTCAGCATATCAAGTGATCCATCAGGTGGTCAGGGGGCTTCTAGGAGCCTCATATGACTCAGTCAAAAACACCAGGTTTTCAGGGTGCAAGGCAACAGTATGTTAAAAAAAAATTCCTATGTGGTAGGAATTCTAGCTATGCCTACTCAACTGAAACTTTCAGTTGGGCAAAAAGGGAGATACTAGTGTGGTAACCGAGTTTCCATTCTCTGGTCCTTTCTGCACAGCAGCCTTGGAGGAATGTTAGGCAGTCAGCTAGGAGATCTCTACTTCACAACAGTTTTATGTTCCTTTTCTGTATTGCTGTGTTTCCCTTTCTGCCTTCTTTTGTGCCGAACCTTCCATCACAAATTATTATCAGTCACAACTTTTAAGATCCTATATGATACATAAATTCTCATGCAATGGTTCTGTATACGACAGGTTTAGTAAAGTAAGCCAACATAATTTTTAAAACAACAGGTGTTCTAATGACAAGAAAAAAGATATTCTGCAGTGTTTTATAGCAAGCCAGCACCATTACAAAACAAGTAACACACTCAATGCTCAGCCAGAAAGCAACACACCAGGTGCAGATTCCAAATCGCTGTTCTTTTTTCCTCAACAGGTTCTATATTTTTAAGACTTTCTTCCCTTTGAAAGATAAAAGTGGAACCTGTCAAGAAACTGAGTTCTTTAGTGCAGTTTCTTGTTCTCTTAACATTGGTTCATGCTTCAGGCCTGTAAAATAAAATTTTAAGTTGGAACATAATGGTGCTGTGCTTGGAATTCAGCAAGCGGTGACCTTTTGCAACTGAGATAAGAGTCCAGGTGCTATGAGGAGGCCGTTGCTATCCTTACTCCCTCCTAGGTCTCCAAGGTCGAAAACAGTGGAGCCACATTCCATCTAATTAGTAGAAAATTATGAGCCTTGTCACATGTGAGAAATGGGATTAGCTTCACCTGCAGATAAACCCCACCACTTTATCACACTCTGACCCTCTGGGTCACCTGGCTAGTAACAAGGTTATGTAAGTAATTGAGATCACCAGCCATGGATCTAATTAGTCAATGAGCTCAGGCCAACTTAGACCCTATGGCCATAAAAGATTAGCATTTTCAATTTGGTTTTGTTCTTGGTGTCATATCCATGGCTCCTTGATTAGGGTTGCCAGATCCCTCTTTGCCACCAGTGGGAGGTTTTTGGGGCAGAGCCTGAGGAGGGTGGTGTTTGGGGGATGGACCTCAATGCCATAGAGTCTAATTGCCAAAAAGGGCATTTTCTCCAGGTGAACTGGTCGCTATCAGTTGGAGATCAGTTGTAATAGGAGGAGATCTCCAGCTAGTAATCTGGGGGTTGGCAACCCTATTCTTGATCCAACTTTGGACCTCTTGATTTCATGCTTGCTTATTGGTCAGACACCAGTCTGTTCATGCTGACTCTGGAAAGAGTAGGCTTTGACCATTGGAGGATTTCAGTTGGAAGGGTAAACTGAGCTACTGTCAGTACTGTGTAGTTAGTCCTTTTGATCTAGTTTTGCTGTTTTAGTTCCTCACTGCTCTCTTTTTAGAAATATTCTTCTACAATTTTAATAACTTGCTTTAAGTATATCTTGTGGTGTTTTGTCTCCAGGTAGTTTCCATCTAATTCCAGTACCTAGGCCAATGTGGCTATACCTACCAGGTTGTTTTTTGAAATTCACTCTGCTAGTGGTCTACCTTGCAGGGGTGACTTTCTTAACTTTAATCCCAGGAAGGTTGGAAGCATGCCCCTTGGCTTCTGGCTGGTGGCAGCTAACAAGACTGAAATGTGAGGATTCATACTCCAGAGTTTTGTAATTTTGTGTTTTGTTAACCCACCCAAGATAATCCTTTGGATTAAAGGCTCTCGACAGAACCCTTTGATTAAAGAGGTGTTGATTATGTTTACTATGCAGGGATTCGGGGCACACTAATTTATTATAAAATACAGTATTTGGTTGAGTAGCATGAGCAAGAGGTGATTATACAGAGTGAATATTTATTGAGCTTGAAGCCTCCTTGCCTTGAGGTTTCCTTTAAAAACATTCTGAACTTCAGTAGGTCTGTATTTCTAACTTGCCATACTAGACCAGGTAATAGCCATTTTGGTTGCACTGTATTTATTTATTCATTAATACCCCACTGTGGCAAGCCTTTTTCTCTACTGAGTGGACATACTCAGCCTCCTAAGAGTTTTGGGAATCTAGGTTCATTTTGAACTATAAACCTCCACAGTTTCCAGGTGTTCTAAAGGTAGCAAATGTATCGGTTTTTGGTTTGCTGCCATAAAGTAGATTTTGTGATACACAAGGATATTATCAAGATCACTGAGGCACAATTGATATATAAACAATATTTATTTATTTACAGGTTGGTTTCAAGGAACAGATCAGCAGCACAGGTCTCTAGGTAGACAAAGTAGAAACCTGGCTGAGGCACATGAATTTAAACTGGTTATGACTTCAAATAATAATTTTTTCTCTAATGCTTTCTGCCACAAACAGACTTTTACTGACTAGCCACTGGGTTGGATCCTCTCTTATGCACAGGATTCCACCCTCACCAGCCTGCCCTTTCCCAAGAGACTAAGTTGGACAAGGTCTGCTCATCACCAGAAACAGGCCTAACAATCAAGTATTCTCTTCTCTTCCAGAGATAGAGCTAAACCACTCTGCCTCACTACCAGGCAGAGCTATCCTTCATCTGCTCTTTTTCCTGAGCCAGACCTGAGCCATCTGCTCTCTTTTTGAGGCAGAACTGATCTCTCCCTCCTGCTGTGTTCCTTCCACCCCCTTCTGAAATGTGATTGGATGCTGGAGCAGCACTCCTATGGGCTCAGCTGAGTGCCTGATTTTCCCTTCAGGGCAGGACAACCTCCTGTCTATCACACCCACCTTTCTCTGTAAGCGGTACAAGTGAGATGATACTGAATTCCATTCATCACTTTGATGGTAGCTAAAGTATAGAATAGGAGCCCCGTGGCGCAGAGTGTTAAGCTGCAGTACTGCAGTCAAAAGCTCTGCTCACGACCTAAGTTCGATCCCGACGGAAGTCGGTTTCAGGTAGCCGGCTCAAGGTTGACTCAGCCTTCCATCCTTCCGAGGTTGGTGAAATGAGTACCCAGCTTGCTGGGGGTAAAGGGAAGATGACTGGGGAAGGCACTGGCAAACCACCCCGCAAACAAAGTCTGCCTAGTAAACGTTGGGTTGTGACATCACCCCATGGGTCAGGAATGACCCGGTGCTTGCACAGGGGACCTTTACCTTTTTTAAAGTATAGAAGCAGTAGTAATATTGCAAACTAGTTGGCAGCACACTGAATAAGTTAAACTGATTCATATCAAACATGGAGACAACCTCCAGATCCCCAGTGCAATGCACCATCTCTATATTTTGCTTCATATTTGAGGAAAGGCACTCGGCCACACCCATCCTGAGATGCCTGGGAGAAATTTGATTAATTAAATAATTTGGAAGGTAGAAAGTGTTGATAATTCCATGCACATATTTGAGCAGTGATCTGGTAAGTGTTGGTTGAACTATCAACTAAACAATTATTTCATAGAATTAGATTTGAAGATGAGTTAAGAAGAACATTTCACCATTCAATACATATTGCCTGTTCAAACACTGCATGTATTCATTCACACCACCTTTCAATATGCTAGCTTGGGTGGGTGGACTTGACTGTATGAGGCTGTATGAAAGTTCAAATACACAGCCATATCAGAACATATTGTAGAGTTAATCTATTTTGTATTTGTGTTGATTTTCTTTGAGCCTTTAGAATATTACTGTAATGCTCTGTAAAGCCACATCCCTAATTGCTGATATCTATAGTGTTAGATAGTTCTGTGGGAAATGCTAGCTGGCTGTTTTCTGAGGAGGGATAGGCTGGTGATGCTGTGAGTTTCTGTTTGTTTGAGGCAAGTATCAAGGCCAGAATGGCATGATTAGAAGGGAGCTGAGGGATTCTCCTACTCCACATTCTTACCTAAGTTCAATCTGTAACAATATAAACAAGAAAGAAATCGTAGAGACTCATGATGTTTGTAAGCCAACATCTTGATACTTTTGGGTTGACATTCTCTATGTAGAAACATCTCATGAGGTAAGGCTAGTGGGCATGTGCAAGATGTCCTCTGCCATGACCCAAGCCTAGGAACTCCATGACCCTGAATACCTGATCGAGCACCTCATTATTGGCCTTCCAGATATCCAATAAGTCTTCCAGAGAGCCTTTGAAGGGGCCTGCAATATTTCCTCTGTTGTGGAAGTGGTATTTGGTTATGGAGTATATTCCTTTGGTGCCAGGCTTCTCCTTACAAGTGAATTATTTGTACACCAGGATTTCATTTTGTGGTTTTATTGGCTGCCTGTTGCTGCTGTTTTAAAATTTAAACCCAAAATTTCTAATGGGTCTTAGTTTAGGCTGTTGTCACTTTTTTGTCAATCCAGTTTGTTATTATTAATACTGTTAATTTCATTATCCTTGTTATGTTTTAGTATTTATTATTTTAAGTGTTTAATATTTATGTGATGTTAATGCAAATAAATACATGTGATGTTAGTGTAAATATACGGCCACCCATGCACATGGCAAGTAGCAATCAGCACATCCTAATGTGGTCATGTACTTGCAACCTGAGAGAACATGGAAAGATGTTCCTTTTCTTCCAGTGAGTTGCTACACAAGAGATTTAGATTTGAAGATGATCAGCTAGGGAGAAAAAATAAACTATACTGTGTATAGTTATTGATATGATAATGCTGAATATTCATATAGCACATTCCTAGAATAGCCCCGTAATGTCATCAAACCATTACTGTTAATTCGGTGTTCTAGACTGGGGGTGGGCAAGTAACAAAGAAATGGAGACTTGCATATGTCCCGCTAGGGTTGCCAACCTCCAAGTAATTTTTTTTGTAAATAAGAACAGCAACAATTGCAATTAATTATAGTAAATAGTGTTATTGAAACTTCATAACCATTATTAATGTTTGGTTCAAAGTACGACCATAAACATAAAAGAACAAATCATAGGTACAAAGTCCTTTGTGATTCTAGTCATAGGTTCAAAGTCCTTTTTTTTTTTTTACTATCTTATATGTCTTGTAGTCCAAGAGGTATAAGAGGCAACGTTTCTCTTTAACAGAAGTCCGGTAACCTTTCTGTTTCGGCTTCTACAAAGCCTTCCTCAGCGGCCACTAAATAGACATAAATAACAATGTATACAACGCAATACGGCATAAACAATAGAGTCAAAAGCATAAGCAAGGAAATGTACTCACAGGCGAGCTGTTAGTAACTGGCTTTCACGTTGGCAAATTAGTCATGGGAGTACAGTGTTTTTAAAGAGATATAGTCATATGATACATAGTAGTCAGGTGATCATTACATTTTAAAGATACAGAGCCATATGATTGTTACAACTAGCATGCTAAATCCAATGATGTATTGAGTCCTTTGGGGTATAAGGAGTCAAACAGATGTATGTATTTCGATTCCTGGCATCTGTATTAAATCTACATCAGACTTATTGTGTTTATGTGTGTTGGTAAAGCACCACAAAACAAAGAATGATAGTTCTTCATCCGTATGATTTTTTTCTAAAAACCCGTGTTGTTAAAGGGGCCTCCTGTGTTCACTAATGCAATATTTTATTGGTCTTTGGGTTTTTCCAATGTACCAAAAAGGACAAGCACATTTAATAACGTAAATAAGGTAACGTGAGTCGCAATTGTTAAAGCTCTCAATAGCAAAAGTCCGATTTGTTGCAGGATTGGTAATTTCACGGACTGTCAACATAAATTTGCAACTTTGGCAAGAGCCACGTTTAAAGTTGCCTTTAGGTAAATGGGATGTTATTACAGAGCGTGGTACATTTTTTACCAAAACATCTCTGAATGACCTCGTGCGCTTATATGCGATACGTGGTGGTAGTTGGCACCCAGATAAGGGTTGAATTAGATGCCAATGTTTACGAAGAACTTGGCTAATCAAGAAGGACATTGACGTGTATTGCAACACACAAGTAAGTCGTGTTGTTTTTTGGCAAGATGATTCTGTAAGCAATTCATTTCTAGGTTTCTCCATAGTTTTGATCATGGCGTTGTGGATAATATGTTTAGAATATCCACGTTGCTGAAGGTCTAAATCAATATTTCGAGTTGCTAACAAAAAAATCAGATTGTTCCGTAGAGTTTCTTTTTAAACGTAGCAGCTGACTATATGGAAGGTTGTCCTTTAAATGAGATGGGTGAAAAGATTTATAATGCAAAAAAGCATTCAGCGCCATAGATTTTTTATAGGGATGAACCCTTAGGGTACCATCTATTCCCTTGTAGACTGTCACATCTAAAAATGAGATTTTCCTTTGGATCGCATTGTCCACTGAGATGAATGTGCTGATCTTGTTCATTAATCCAATTATTAAACCTAGCAAAACTATGTGCATCTTGCATGGCCAAAAAAAGATCATCCACGTATCTGACATAGAAAAAGATTTGATCATTAAAGGGATTGTTTGACAAAATGTGCGCATGCTCAAATGCTACCATATAAATATTGGCTATTGAAGGCGCGCATGCACTCCCCATTGCAACGCCGTGTTTTTGCAAGTAGAATTCCTCCTCATAAAGGAAGTAATTCTTTTCCATGACAATGTCCAAAAGATTAAGCAGAAAATGAGTGGGGGGCTGTAAATTTTCTCTAGAGTTCAACAAATCAATAATTATAGTGCGTACCACATCCGTAGGGACGTTGGTATACAATGCATTAATGTCAAGGGTGCAAAGCACCGCATTGGAAGGGACGGAGATCTGTTTTATCCGTGTAATGAAATGTCTGGTGTCCTTAACATATGCACTAGTTCTTAAAGTAAAATCATGGAGAAAAAATTCCAAATATTTAGCAAGAGGTTCCAGGACAGAGGAAATTCCTGCTACAATTGGTCTACCCAATGGGGGGCGGGTTTGTTTGTGAATCTTGGGAAGAACATAAAATCTAGGTGTCTTTGGAAATGCATTATACAAGTATTCAGCAGTTTCTTTTGAAATATGGTCTGAGGCTAACGCCTCATTGACTACCGTCTGAATAATCAGCTGTATCTCCTCAGTAGGATCATGTGTAAGGCGCTGATAGAAATGTGTATTGGCAAGTTGCCGTTTAACTTCATTGTGGTAGTCATCATATGACAATATCACAATCGCCCCGCCCTTATCAGCAGTTTTAATTACAATATCTGACTGATTGGCTAATTTGAGTACATTCCATTAGTCCCTGGATAAGTTGTTTCTCCTATGCATCTTTTGTCGTTCTATCCTACCAATGTCACGATTAACCACCTCATGAAAGGTTGCAATGAAATGATTGCTCGAAGAAGGTATAAATTTGGATTTGGGTTTGAATTTATTAGGTGATATCTCATTGTCACTATTCCCAAATTTCTCTTTCAATTTTGAAAGGTGAACAAGTCTAAAGATGTCAATTTTAGTTTGCAACGAGGAATACTGGGGGGTAGGAACAAAGCCTAAGTCACATTCTAACACTCGATTTTCTTGTGGGGAAAAGTATAGAGGGAAAGATTGACCACTATCTCATTGTCCTTCCTCCCCTGCGCCTCTGAAAAGGACGGGAGTTGCCCCATCCCCTTACGTATCTAGAGCGTAAATTATATTCTCTATCAGAGGCACGGCTAGATAAGCTAGAAGATTCGCTGTCATAATCCCGTTGTATATTTCTGTTCGTAACCCTCAAATTGTTCATGGTGGTAGTTGTTTCAGAATACCAAGGATAAACTATATCGTGACTATAGTCATTCGAGTCCCTTTCATATTTCTTTGTTTTGTATGTTTTGATGTTGTCTTGATATGCTTTTAAATCCACTTCTAATTGCTTAACCTTGTTGTCAAAAGCTGTAGTAGAAAAGGATGGCTTTAACTCATCCTTTAATTTCTCTATGTCCTCCTTAATGACTTCAACTTCATGGTTTGCTTGTTCAATAATTAAAGTCATGAAGTCATATGCACATTTGTTTAAAATAGCAACCCATTTATCCTTAAATGTTACATTGTCTTTAAACAGCGTAGGAGCCTTCTGGAGGCGTAAACCCCTCGGTATCATTCTATTCTTAACATATTGGGCTAACAATGAAGCATACATAGCATATTTAATTTGTTTTTTGGACATGTTATATAACTTATTAAAGTCCGGTGTAGGTTCTGTATCAGCCATAGAAAAGGGTAAAGCAAGATCAAGAATTTTATCCCTTTCCTCTACTGAGAATGCAAACGACTCTTTCCACTTTGCCATGCTAACAAGGAAGTCTGGTAAACAAAAATTAGCATGCTGTAAAGTTAGTTTTGTAAATAAGAACAGCAACAATTGCAATTAATTACAGTAAATAGTGTTATTGAAACTTCATAACCACTATTAATGTTTGGTTCAAAGTACGACCATAAACATAAAAGAACAAATCATAGGTACAAAGTCCTTTGTGATTCCAGTCATAGGTTCAAAGTCCAAGGTGTTTTCCGTGCCTTATTTTTCTTGCATTTAAGCCTTTTCCCTCAGTTTGGAAGCTAATTTGCATGGACATCATGCTATGCACCCCAAATACAAAGGGAGCCCCAGACTTTGAGGTGCCATCCTGCCAATCGGCTCTTTCCACCAGTCCTTGGCAATGCTGAACTTCTGAACCTGAAAACCAATGGATAGCTCGGCTCACAAATGCCTGGAGGATGGGGGCGTCCCTTTTGCAGGCCCATAAAATTGGACCCCCTGTCCCAAAGTTCATCAAACTTCAGTGACCATCTAAGGAGAGTCCCTTGCAACCACGCTGCAAGTTTGGTGACTCTATTTCCCAAAATGCCCCGACAAGAGCTTCAAAAAAATCCCCATAGACTATAATGGGCCCAATTTTGGGGGGTAAACCCAGAAATAAGCCGAATACCCATATTTACTGATATGAGTATTCGGCTTATTCTGGGTCTACTAAAAAGAAAAAAATCAGGCCCAATAAACCCAAACCCAAAATTTACCAAATATTTTTTTTTTGCACTACCCTAGTGGGGAAATTAGACCTTCATACTAGTCCTATGACAGTGCTCTCTTTTTTCTTGTCTCATTTGCTGATTGAACATTTTAGCACTTCTGCTTCTGTCTGAAATAACTCTGTCATTTCATTGTCAGCTCCTCTTCAGTTAGAGCCAGACAAATAAATAAAACAAATATAATAAAGCACAATCAGATGAAAGTGGTTGATTAACACATTCAACATTTCAGCATCTTTTCACGCTTTTCCTGCTTCTCGTTGATATTTGGCTGGTTACAGGGAAACAATTTTTCTAATGAAGAAATTTAGCAAGGGAAAAAAACAAACATCAGTCCCAAAGGTTTTTGACTTTCTTTTCACAAGCACTTTCCAGATCGTTCCAAGATTGTCTTCACTCAGTACAGAGAAATATTACATAGAGCTTATCCAACTTTTGAACATATCTATTTGCAGAACATCAAGATGCCTATTTGCTGCCTCTTTTTTGAAAAGAGGTTGAAAGGCTTTTCATCCTTTCCTTTTCTAACCGGATTAATTTTAATCTTTCTGTATAGAATGATAGGTCTGAAAAAGAAGCTGCTTTTCAGGGGGAAACTGTATGCATTGGCTTGAATGATCAGGGACAAAACTATGTGCTAATCGAGACAGAAAAGCAGTCTCTCAAGCTTAAATCAAGTCCCACCCCTTTAAATGGTGCTCTGTAATTGGCTTACTTCACAGTGCTCCCCATGAGAGAAGATTTCCCCCCAAACAACTGCCACATAAAAAGCATTTTAAGAACAAAAAATGGAGCAATTTGAAAGAAGGGGAGGAGAAATTCAAGCCTCGTTTTTAAAAAGCCTTTCTTTTGCTCAGAAAGAGCTCCGAGGTAGCAGGAAGCACGTGAATCCCCGCCTCTTTACATACTGCTTCATGATTGGCTGTGAGAGAAGCTAATCTTCTGTGTTTCCCCCTGTTTAGTCATCTGCACACTGCTTTGAGCCAGACTGAACTCAGGGAAGAGGAAAAAGTCGGATTAACAGAGGAACAGGAAGACCCAGGTTGGCTTTGCGTCAAAACAGCGTTGAGCTACCAAGGAATGGGATATCGTGCATACTGAAAAGTTAGATCCTGGCTGAAACAGGGAATAAAGCAGGTTACAGCGACCATGCATAAATGGCCTAAAAGACCAATCAAAGAGTTTCAGGACAAATAGAAGCCATATTATCTCTTTTACTTCAAAAAATGGGATATAGAAAAGGAGATTGTTGATATGATATTTATAGATTTTGAAAAATCTTCTTGATACATTGAATTGAATATTTGCCAAATATGGTGGGGAAAATGTATTTGTCAAGGTTTGGGAAAATTATTAGAAATATAAAACAATAATTAATTTATAAAATATAACTCATTTTAAAATATTGGTTAATACAAATAGTGTGTTTATTAATCACCAAACAAAGAATCTTATAATTTATGCTGTGCTAAAAATATTAGGATAATTATTTTTAATAGTCTATATTATTTTACTATATATTGCTTATAATTGCCATTCTTTTACCACATTCTTTTATTTTTTTGTTTCTCCTTTGGTGGTGTTTAATTGCAAATGCTGTCATGATATGATTTTCTTTGTCTTTTCTATTGTATTTTGTTTATATTAAAAAAACTTTCAAAAATCATTTTGAATTGTTGTATATGAATTACAATACACTTGCATTCTGCTTTCAAACATGTTTTTTATACATTGGGAAGTTGCTTTCAGTTTGAAACACGAGCTTCTTGGATACTGGTTAACTATACAGATTCAGGAATTGCAGTAGTTACAGAAGTATTAAAAATATTCTGCATGTTGAAAACAGCTGGACCTAAATTTTCCACTCTGTACTTGCTGCCACACCAATTCTAAGCACATTTCTAGGGAAGTAAATCTCACTAACAGCAATGAGCTGCAGTGCTTGTTAAGTGTATGCTTACTTGTAATCACAGACCTTTTCCCCTTCCCTTTTCTGGAGAAGGCCCAAAAACAGGAGTAGGGCAGCAGCTTCAAGCTATATTTTTAACAGTTGCTATCAAGCATCCTCAGATGCTGTGGGCATGTTCATAAGCAGCAGGGTCACAGGTTGACAAGGGATGCATTTTCTGCCGCTCACCTGTTCCTCATGTGGGAAACATGCTTCCCGGCAGGCAATGTAGCCTACTGTCCTTGCTGATGAACCATAGCGACCTCTCAATCTTTCAACCTTCTTTTTTTAACTTATTGGCTGACAACTGAGGAGCATCCTGCTGTTCCATTATTGCTGGGTCACAGGAGAGGTTTTGTTCAACATGCTTATTTGTGCCCCAGAAATATTTCTGACAAGATGAGTCTATAATGCATCCATTGACCTCCTATTGCCGCTAGTTCTCTTAAACATTGTGATACTTGGAAAGAACATTATTTCATTTGCAAATGAGAATACTTTGTAACATAAATTGAGCGGCCTTCCACTGGAAGAAACTATAAGTCTGTATTTCTGTGAATCTTTCTGCTGCAATGAGAGGGCAAAATACTAAGCAATTAATTAGTGAATTGCCTTGCTTGAGTGGCTGACACTCCACAATAAAAAACAAAATAAATCACCTGTTCTGGCATGCTGAAATGCAGTGCCGTTTGGTTATAAAAGTAAATTGCTAATCAAACTGAAATCTTTTGTTGGTTGACATTCCTATTGTCTCCTTTAAAATGGATAATTTTTAAGCCTTTCTAATTCTCATAGTAGTACCAGATAGGGGTATCATAGCCTTTCATTGTGTCCAGAGTCTGCATTAAGAATACAAGAATAAAATAATGCCTTATTAGATCTTTCTAGTACTTCTTAACTTAACAAGTAGTTAAATTGTGGGATTTGCTACCACTTGATAGTCACTAGCATAGCTGATTTCAGAAGGTTCAGACAGATTGGTAGAAGATAGGTTCATCAGTGACTACAGGCCAAAATTGTTAAAGAGATCCTCCATGTCCAAAGGTAGTAAAACTCTGCACATCAGTACTGGTTGGCAACATCAGGAGAGGCCAAAAATAAGATGAATAAGCCTATTTTTTGGTTCTCCAGGACCACTTCTTGGCCACTGTGTGAAACAGGATGCAGGATAAGATGGACCACTGAACTAATACAGCACGGTATTTCTCAAAGCAGAGGTGAGTCTCTGCATAGTGGAATTCTATAGTTTGTCTGCTTGAGGAATAAAGTCACATTTAGGCTTGTTACTTAGAAAAGAAATAGAAGTTCTTTATTGTAAGAGAACACCATACTGGACAGGAAAGGCATAGTAAAGGCTTCTAGCTAGCTATCTAAGCTAGGATGGAGAGAGATTGTATAACACATGGCCAGCCCTCATGGTGCGCGCGCGCGCACACACACACACACACACACACACACACAGGGAGATAACTGGAAGGAAGGAACCTCTAAGAGTAGCATTCTGGGTAACAAAGGGACAGCAGCAGGAGTGGAGAAAGGAAATGTCAGAGAGCATCTCATCTACCCCTATAATAACTCTCTACTGCCCTCCCCTGTAACTCCAAAGCCTGTGCTAGCATTAAGCGTCATTGTATAGTCCATTCCTTTCAACAATCTCTTATGTTCATTGCTATGGCTTCTGGTATAGTCCCACATCATAGAAGACCTATGATGAACAATAGTTACGCATACAGTTACAACTAAATGCAACCATGCTCTCTACATCAGACTTGTCTGATGAAAACCACAACAGGCATAAACAAGATAGTAAACAATAGAGGAACAACAAGTGGGGACCCGTGGGAGCAGCAATCCCATCTCATCCCTTTGCTTCCTCCCCTCTCCCCATACTTCTCAGTCTCTCCCTCCTTCTCCCTCCTGCCACTCCACTGTCAGTCTCTCCCTCCTTCTCCTCCATGCCAGTCACTTCCTCTCTCTTTCTGCCCCCACCCCATCACTCTCTCATTCCTCCCCCAATTAGAGAGATCTGTAGAAAGAATTAGAAAGGTTTGTAGAAAGATCTGTCTTGCCCATTCACAGTTCCAGTCACTGGATTTAAGCATCCAAAGACTTGCCGACTTGGGTATTAGAATATAAGATGGAATCAGTTATACCATTTAGCCATTGTCAATAGCTGTTGATAGACCAAATCCCTCTGAATCTCTAATCCTTTGATAGCAGTTCAGGCCAGTGGTCATCATGTGGAAGTGAATTCCATAAACTGCATGAAACAATATTTAACATTATTAGTCTTCCTTTCAGTTAATTTTAGTGTGAGCCCACATATTATGAGAGAAGAAAGAAGAAGAAAAAAACCCTGTCTATTCACTTCATTGAACTTGAAGTGCAAACTTAGGAACCCTGAAACTAATATGTACTTTCAGGACTGTGAAATATCCATCTACCAGCCCTACCAAATGGTTGCCGTATTGTATATAGAATACACATAAGGAAGACATCCACAAAGGAAATCTTGACTTTAAAATATCTTTTGGAAAGGTAAGGCAATCAGCTGCTGAGTGATAAGATGCATTTACTCTTTGCACTGCACAGTAAACTGGTGAGGTTTGTTTTTAAAGAAGGGGATTAAGCCTTCAGTGCTTTCATGTCCCATCATGAATGGATTGCTGAAATGATATGACAAAAAAAGTCTTGAGATACAAAATTTAAGGAGAAAAGGTCTTGGGGAGATTTCAAATAGTGTCAAAATATGCTCTAATAGAACATGGAGTAATGCACATCCTGGCGCAGGGCGATAGCCTGCTTAAAACTCAATGCAAGGGAAAAAATCTTCAGAGACATCAACAATACAGGTGATAAGCAGACCCAGGAACATTCTTATCAATAATTTTTCTAGTGTATTTTATACACAAAGTGTTTCCAAATGAACGAGATGGCTATGCTGCAAAGGAGCATCAAGGATTTCTGTATATTGATACTTTCATCGCGTATCATAGGGAAAGGAAGGGCATTTTTGAATAATGTTAATCTTCCTCAGCATACAATAATAAACTAAATGTCACTGAATGCAATAAAAATGAGATTTCCTTGGGTTAAGGGCTATTTTATTATTATAGCTGAGCTGAATTTGTTATTATACAGAGCCTTTTTGACTGAAGATACCTCAGAATGCTTTAAATAGTAATGAGCTAGCTATCAGTGTGAATACACAATGCCTGCAAGAAAACAGAGCAATATCATCTTGTGCTTAGCTCTGACTCACAAACAGGATAAACATTAGAATTTCCTCCTGGCAAGACAGAGGGGTGGGGGGTGTTAGGATGGACGTGAAAGTTTTTCTGATACCCTTTGGAGAAGGAACAGAAGAGTAACAAAAAGCATAAACTAAAAGTAGAAACGGACAGATTCCTTCCTTCCATTCCATTTTTGTTCCACAAGTTTGTTCTGCCCCATGATCTATTTCTCATTAATTCTCATTAATTCTTCTTTAACAAGGAGAATTTCAAAAATTAATTCCAGGACTGGAATGTGTACAGCTGTCTTCAGTTCAAAATCACCCCTCTATTCAGATTGCAGTTTGATTGCAAATGGCAAGCTGCAGCACCTAAAACTTAAAAAAAAAAAATCAAAGAAAGAGTTGGCTTTTATATATCAATGTGCAAATTTAGGCCATGAACCACTCTTCATGTGCCTCTTCTGTCAATCATCCTGTGAACCTCAGCTAAAACTGCAACATAAATGTTTAATTTGAATTCTCATAATACACAGAGGTTAATCTAAAATCACTTTCACCAGCAGGCAAAAAAGAGATTCCTGCCTCCAAGAACCAACAGACTACAGAAGCCATCAAGAAACCCCAAAGACCTTTTGATTTGGAATGAGAAGAAGACTTCTTGGGAAAGGGGAAACTTCAGGAATAGGAGAAGCTTGACTAGGGTAGCCAATTTACAGGTGGCAGCTGGAGATCTCCTGCCATTACAACTGATCTCCAGGTGACAAACATCAGTTCCCTGAAGAAAATGGCTGCTTTGGAAGGTGAACACTGTGGCATTATACTGCATTGAAGTCCCTCCCCTCCCAAAACCTTTCACAATTCAGCAAAAACTAGCGACTGCCTTATAGTTTTCATATCAGAGTATTTATTTCTTAACGGATTCTTAGCAATGCTGTTGGCAGCTGGGTCAAACAAGCTACATTTTGCAAGATATGTTGCAAGACTGGAAGAGCTAGGGCCTTCTGAAGGCTAATGGATCATTAACATGTATAAAGAAGGCAGACTTTCCACGACCACTAGAACTCATAGACTAGGGAAAAAACCTCTACCATCTTATTATGAGACTTATATACAGTGCATGTTCATTGTTGGAAAGAAAGTAAATTCCTTCTACAAATTTAGAGAAAATTTCAGAAAAAGGTGAACTCATGGTTGGCAGTGTTATATTTATCCTGGTCTTTTATGAGTTACAGTCAAATCACACATTTTCTCTGTAATTCTTGTCATATTTTATGTATATATAACTCCACATACACCCCTGCATCTCCCCCATAGGCATTCCTCCAACATGTTGTCTCTCCCCCTTCAGAGTGCAGCTCATAGTTTCAATCCTATATGACGCTCAGTGTATTACCTCATTTGATTGCTATGACCATCCTTGTGTAAACAAGCACCATGATGCAAAAAATATGTTAAAAAGAGTAACCAGAACATTTTGTTTCTCAACTAAGAGCTCAAAATGACATAAAGCAGGCAAATATTTTCAACAAGGATTTAAATGATTCTGCTATGCAAAAAACGAGTAATCCCAGACTTGATCAACAATCCAAAAAAATTGTATCCAGACACGTCATCTTATTTTTAAATCAGTTTCCTAAGGGGAAAGTAAGGAAGGTCAATGTTTGCAACACCTCCTCCTCTTGCCTTTTGCTGATGTTCTCATTGTGTAGGTCAAAAATTCCACTTAGGAAGCTTCAATTTTTCAAATACTTCACTTTATGACTCGGTCTAAACTTCTAAAGTCTTTGCTGAGCTGAGAGGTGAACTTCACCTGCACACTGGAGGATCAGCTCGAGTTTATTGCTCAATATACTGTGGCATTATTTTTAAGGTTTGGGGAAGTATATTTTGTTGCCATTCACAAGCAAAATGAAAATAGATACAGCTACCAAAATTCAACTTTGATATTAGCATGTGTGTGCACAAACACACAGAGTTAGCAAATATTGTTTTCCTATGCCAAGAAATTAACCTTATTTTCAAAAGCATAAATCAGAAATAACATTGCCAGAGGACATAAGGCCAGGCCTCAGAGGACACAGGCCCAGCCCTAGGCAGTTGCCTGCTGGGCACCCACTCCACTTTCACGATGAGATAAGATTCAGGTGCTGGATTCTGCTTACCACCTCACAGGCCTCAAGCATCCAGTAATCAACTACACAGTTAAAGAACTTAGAGCCTAGATCTCCCAACCCCAGTTTCCAAGTTGCTCTATAATAGGAGTCACAAGAGGCCTCACCTTCCAGTACAGGATAGCCCTTCCATCTTCAGCAATACTCTTTCAATAGCTACACAGACTTCTCACCTTTGAGACCCAATGAGGCAATTGGCCTCTTTTCCTGTCTTCCCAGATAACCTGTGGCCTCTTCATTATCTTGTCTCTCTCCTTCTCTTTCTCTGCCTATTCTCTATTCTTTTGTTTCCCTCAAGGAGGGAAGTAGGTGGCCATTGCCAACCCATATCTGCCAGCTTAGCCACACCAACCCCAGATGACCCCATTGTGCCAGGATACTAATGAGTTGTTTTTGGAAGCCTATTTCATTACAGAACATGTCTTACCATTTCATCATTTTTACTTTTCAGTTGTATAGTGGTTTGTGTTTTAATGTGCTGTGAAGCACCCTGGGGGCCTTCAGATAGCAAATATGTGAAACAAACAAACAAATAAATAAATACAATTTCATATTTGAAAAAAATCTAATGCCAGCATGGGCTTTAAACAAATTCAAAGTATAGGTAACCTGATAGGGTTGCCAGCATCCAGGTCGAGCATGGAGATCTCCTGGAATTTTAACTGTTCTACAGAAGACAGAGAACAGTTCCCCTGGAGAAAATGGTGGCTTCAGAAGGTAGTGTCTATGGCATTATACCTGCTGAGGTCCCTTCCCTCCCTAAATCTCACCCTAGGTTAATGGATGTTGCTTTCATGACTGTGACGCAGCTGTATTTATTATCTGATCTATAGGGCAGAAATGTGCAGATCTGGTTTACTGTAGAGCCTCCATATCTTTCAATGTCTTCTAGACCTCCTCAGCATTTTTAGTACATTTATTTCCACCTAAAAGTTGGATATAAGAAGAGAAGGAGACCTGCAGCAAGTCAGAAATACATTGTCCTGTCTCAAATCTGGCCATTTTAATGGAGGAAATCTTTCTCCAGGTCAAAAAGGCAGGACTTATTGCTGCTGTGTTAAATCCTGATAAAGCTCAGTATATATGAAATATAAACAGAATGTATGCTGGAAGACAAGATGGAGATTTTTTTGGGGGGGTGGGGGGGCTATGTGAATATGCAGATGTCCAGAAAAAAGGAACCCTGCAAAAATACTTCCCTCATTGTGCTAGCAGCTGATCCATTGATAGATAACAACATTTGTGCTGTAGCCATTCAGGCAAAATTCAGAGCTGTTAGTGAGCCTTAGCTAAGCTCTGCTATAAACAAAGCTGCACTGAGGTATTTGGGGCAAATGTATATGGACATGGGGATTGTGTGGTATCACCTCATTAAACTACCACTCAGAATATTCCAGGGAGATATTTTTGCCCTTTTCCTAAAAACCATTACTTTTGTTTTTTTCATAATAGATATTAAGAACCTCTTCCTTGCAGAATAAACCTAATTGGTGCCATAACCTTCTCAGACCTATCTTGGTCAAATAAATTAGGACCATGTCATCTGCATATAACAAAATTGGAACTTTTTGTTGTCCCAAAGTGGGCGGGACAAATTGCGGACCAGATAGACTCCCAACAACATTGTTTATTGAATAATAACGGAGCCAACACACATCCCTGTTTCACACTCTTAGAGGTTGGAATTTTATCAGTTAGGGAACCAGAGGTTCCCACCCTGATTTGGGTGTAGGTATCTGTGAGGCACCTACCCTGGGGCCCCCTCTCCAGGGCCCTCCACCATCACCCTTCTGGTCACTGCTGGTACTTCTTTGGCCTCAGAATCTGAATCTGAGGCGGAATCCTTCCCCTCAGACCCAGTAACTGCTTAGTTGCCCATAGTGATGGCCTCCAGACAGTCCAGCTCCTCCCTAGCCTCTGCACCTTACAGGCTTTTATGGGGAATGCCCTGTGCCTGGCCTCACCCCTCTCCCCTGAGTCCCACACCCCCGGAGTCCATAAAAGGATGCCTCTTCTCCCTGGCATCCTGTGGCATGCTTCTGGATCAGCTGAGCCTTACCACACCTCAGCTGTTAGGTGGGGATGTTGCTGGCCTGCTTTGCCTGCCCTGCCTCAGTAGCTGGTGTTCCTGTGCTGCCTGTCTGGCCCCGGGGCAGTGGGGAGAGGAATCCCAGCCACCCTCATCTTCCACCCTCTGCTTCCAGGCCCTGGCTCCCCCGGCTCCCAGGCCCTGGCTCCCCTGGCAGCTGTGGAGGAGGTGGCAATGTTGGCAGCAGTGCAACAAGTGACTGCGTCTCCTGGCCCCTGCCCGCAGTGGTGGCAACTTCTCCTTCCCCTCAGGTGTGTGTGGGAGGGGTTTGGAGTCCCAGGGACGAGGCAAGCAGATGCAGCTCGGGGAAGTATCAGTATGCAGCTCATGTAATATAAATAATAACTGCTTATCAATGTTCATATCTTCTAACTTTAACCATAAGCAGGATCTATCAATAGAATCAAATACAGTGGCTAGATTGACAAACACTACATATAGTGCCTTCATAGGGCCATTTATACTAGAATTGATAAAGGATTTGGCATTGGTCAATTGTACCAAGACCTTTTCTGAATCCCGCTTGCAAAGGATGGATAATTTGCTTCTCAGCCACTCAATCTTCTAACTTAAGTAAGAGATGTTTACTGTATAATTTGGCCACTATATTAAGTAAACTTATTGGTCTGTAATTTTGTGGAACCATTTTGTCCCCTTTTTTGTGTATGGGCACAATACTTAGCTTCTAACCTAGGGGACTAAGGCCTGTTTCATTAATTTGTGAAAAAACTCTAGCCAAGACTGGAGACCACCATTTAGAGGCTTTATATAAGTCTGGGGGAGTCAGATCTTCCTCAGGGGATTTTCCAGAAACTACTGAGGCAATTAAGCCACTAATCTCAGACTCCGAAACAGGGGATTCTTTCGTTGTAATGTGGCCACTGAGGCCACATTAATGTTGTAATGTGGCCACCAAATGATTGGTGGCACTTCTGATCAAGACATTTCGTTTGTAAAAATAAAAATTTGGAAAAAGATATAGAGATCTTGAAAAAACAGTTAAAATGTCTTAGATAGAGAAATTAAATCAGATATGAAGCAAATGAAACAAAAAGCATTTTTTGGAGCAAATAAAATAGGAAAACATTTGGCAAAATTGTTAAAATATAGAAGAAGGGTGTATCCCAAATTCTTGGAAACATTCAAATACTACATTAATTCCTAATGTGGAAAGCATGACACTACATGTTTTAATCTCAAAGAATGAATTCTCACTAATGCACATACAGACAATGTGCCCCCCAAACCCATTTAAACCGAGATTGTCCTGCCACCAAACAGGGAAATTCAGCCACTAACGTTGTATTGTGTACTGGCATGTTCTATTGAACAGTCTTCTCTGGCCTTGCTCATTCACAGGAGTCATAAATTGGAAATTAGTCTATAATAATAGTTGTGTCACACCACTTGCCAAGGAGGGGCTTGGCTAAGGCAGAGTATTATGAAGAGAATGATTAAATGCAGCAGTTCAGACTTAGCTGGTTGTGAGGCTAGAGCATTCTGGAAAAAAGAGACCTGATTTGGTGAACTGTGGAGGCTACTGGGCTGCTGTGGTTGATCATCGAGCACCACTGGTTGGTGTGGGCTTGTTTCTGCACCCCTCATAATGCCAGTTCCACCTGTAATTTGGTAAGTCAATAAGCAGATTGTTATAGCTACCAGAAATGTACCTTTGTTTTTTTCTCCAAAGAAAATGGCTACTCAGAATTTCCCATAATCCAGAAGAGCAATATGAATGTCTAAAGTGAACACATTTTAGATTCTGCCTGTTTTAAAACGAGATTGGCCTATAGACAATAGAGGGGAAAACTGAGCAAAAGTCGAATAAAGCTGGGATGGGCTATTTATTTTACAACTGCTGTACGTCTATGATAAGGAAACCCTTGGTTGACTGCTCCCATTACTAATCTATTCTATTGTATTTCATTACACAAATGTAGCTTTAAATCTGGTTAAGAGAGAAACTGGAAAAGAAAAATAGAAGACTGCCTGGAGCTTTCTATTATTCCTTTTCCCATAAAGAAATGGATAAACGATTTGCATGGTTGTATTGCTTTCAGTGAAAGTACTTATAACTATGAGCAGGGCTGTAGCCCATGGGCATTGTAAAGCATCTTCAAATCCTATCAAAATTAGTGGAGCTTTAATATATTCCAGGGTGCTCCTGATGTTGTAAACTGTTTAGTGTGGGTTCCATATGGGGGCAGCAGTATCAATATTTTTTATTAAATATAGTTCAAGGCTCTCGGTACTGCACACATTCTCACATCCAACTTCTGCAGCAAGACATACATGCAATGCAGGTGTTACATTTAAGGTGTTTTTAAAGAGGAGTATCCTTGGATTAATTTTAACTCAGGTTGGCACCAGTCATGTATAATACCAAACCTTGGTAGGAGGTCATAGGCATTTCCATCAAGAGGGTAGAGGAGAGGAACATATGTTCCTATAGCCAATTGTCAATACCTGAATCTGGTTTATTATATATTTCCACTGGGCAGCTCACTTTCCTGCCCTCTGTTGCCTTCAGTTTTGTAGATAAAATCAAGATATATAAAAATGAAGCACATTTAGTGAAAATCTCCAAACACTGAGTCCAATGTAGTGAGAAGTTTCCCTGAAAAACCCTCCATGAACATCTCTATTTCAATGGATCTTTTGCAGAACATTGTGCTGGATTGTGCCCCAAATAAAATCTTTTCTTTATATTCAAGTGTTGTTTTGGCTAGAAGGATGAAACAGACCAGCTCTACAACCTGGGTGAAGCTAAAGGAAATGTCAAGGATAGAAGGGCTCATGTACTTCTGCCAAGGATCCCAGATGGCTGGTTTCATATCCTGGCTGACCATCTCTTGATAGAATGATGTCTGGGGGGAGGGGAGGTAATGGGGCACTCGAGCAGAGTTGCAAACTCTGGGGTGGGAAATTCCTGGAGATCTGGGGGCGATTCCTGGGGAAGGTAGATCCTTGGGAGGGGAGGGAGCTCAGCAGGGATGTGATAACAGAGCTGTCATTTCCTCCAGGGGATCTGTTCTCTGTAGTCAGTAGATCAGTTGTAACCCCAGAAGAGCTCCAGGCCCCATCTAGAGGTTGGTTACACAATGTGTAGCAATGTGTGTAACACCTGCATTGCATTTATGTACCTTTTCGCAGTTCAATAGTCTTTCAGTACTAGACAGGGAGTAAAACTACTGTCTGTGTGCAGACGGTATAGCTTAGCCACAGAT
This sequence comes from Euleptes europaea, assembly GCF_029931775.1. Taxonomy (NCBI): domain Eukaryota; kingdom Metazoa; phylum Chordata; class Lepidosauria; order Squamata; family Sphaerodactylidae; genus Euleptes; species Euleptes europaea. The sequence continues at coordinate 51,620,345 of NC_079315.1, read as the reverse complement.
TCCCACCTTAGCCACAGATTCAGTGAATAGCAATCATGCTAAGGGAGTGCTCAGCCTCTCAGGAGTGGTTCAAGTTGAGGCACATTTTTTAACAGACATTTGAGTCATCCTCACATCTGCATTCATGGGGTGCTATTTCATATCAGGCAGTAGCTATCTCATCTCATTTGTAATGACACTATTTCAGAGGCTGTGAAAGGGAACAATTGTGATATACTTCACATGTATGTGATGTGAACAATCAACACAAGACTTATAAAGTAATTGCAGTACTTTTGTCCCTGCTCATCTGTTTCACTGGCACATCTTCTGCTTGTTCTTATCTCTCTCCATGCCTTTCAGGGCAATCAAGAGGGGGACTAAGTGGACAAAATCTCAAAGGCATTGGTAATCCTGAAGAACCATAGAGTCAGGCATGTCCTGTGGGTTGTTTCATGTGTTATTTGGGTTGGGTCTAGGTGGTATGATGCAGGCTCAAGGATAAGTGCTGTCTGGGGGCTAGGGTTGCCAGCTCTGGGCTGGGAAAAACTGGAGATTTTGGAGATGGAGCCTGAGGAGAGCTGGGTTTCAGAAGGGGAGGAACTTCAACTGGGGCATAATGCCACAGATTCCACCTTCCAAAGCAACCATTTTCTCATGGAGAACTAGAATTCTGGAACATAGGTCCAGGATACGCGCTGGCATTTGTTATGCTCCGGTTGTTGAACATTTCCTTTAATTTCGCCATGATGCTAATGATCTCCATTTTTTTCATTGTTTGGAGGCTTAGAGGTGTGCGTTATGACAGAAGAGATACTGCACGCTTTTTTAGGCAAAAAGAGGCATACTTTATTCATTTGTTTAAATCTTAGAGCCACAGGGCTTGAACTTAGAAAATGATTTGACTTGTTTTATTTAATATGAGGGTGTGTCACTTTAAGAACTGCCTGACATCGTGCTACACCTGATCAACATTTAAGCTGCTTTGATACATAGCCATGGCTGCTACTGATTGTATCCTGCTCGGGAACGTTGTAACTAGCTGAAATTGTCTGTGCAACCATGTATCAGTTAATTATTATCCCTATGGAGGAAATTATGTAAGAAGAATTCATGGTTTGCCTTTGCTGATCCCTATGGGATAGAGAAATTTCTGGCTCTAGAAGCCTCTTACAAGACGAGTGTGAATATTACTGATTCTATTGAACGGGACTGAGGAAGACCTGAGACTTGAAACGATCGTATCCCTTTTCACCCCTTCTTTTTCAAGACCTCAACCTTGGATTGAAAGTTACTGTATATGTATTTGCACACCTGTATAACTTGTGTATGAATTACACTTTTTTCATTTTTGATACAGCATTGTCTGTGTTCTGTACTTACCACCTGGAGGTTGGCAACCTGGGGGCTCAATGTGTCTCTTGAAGGGTCTGGTGCTATTTGATGTTTACTTCTGTTCACACAGGAAATCACAATTGTTCATAAATTCACAAATAAAATTCCTAAAAAGATGAGAATATACAAAGCAATTAAATGCATGGCTCTGTTTCCTTGTATTTGGTTTTGTTTTCCTTCTGAGTTGTTAAAGCACCATATGGTAATGGGTTTTTCTTTTTAAAAAATTCTCAGCAGTATATATTTATTTTTAAAAAGCTACATGTAAAATCCAGCCAGAGTTAAGTGTTTTAACTCTTTACCAGTGAAATCAATGGGACAAGAGATCCGATTTGGCTTACTTTAGCACAGTGTTTTTACTGGAAAAAGTCAAGATTTTACAGCCAAGGCTCAAGTGAACGCACCCTTATGTGTTCAAGATGCTGCAGAGTCAGTTGTTTTGTTTTAAAGAAGATACTACCTCTGGTTTAAAGCAGCTGAAATGTATTGCAAAAAAATTCTGAAGTCATCAAGAAGGTACATAGTTAAGATACATGGAATGCTTAAATGATCCTACTCCTTTGATCAGGAGATCAAACTTAATTTGAAAACATATGGAGTTAGTGGTGTCTGGGTTGGTCAGTCTAGACGGGCAATGTGTGTGGGCCAGATGCAGAGTTTGGCTGTGCTCTCTACTGCCTTCCTTTAAAAATTCTTAGGAGTTAGAAGCAGGAATTTGTGTGTGTGTTTGGTTTATTTATGTTGAACTAAAAATCAGCAACCAGCAAATCAGCTGGTGCTTGGGTAACCACAAGCAGCCACCAGATCTGCGAGATTTTGTTGTGGCAGGAGAGGTGGGAGAGGTTGGTATTATTTTTATTTTGTTAATCAACCACATACACTTAGGAAACATTTCTGAGGAAATAGTGGATGTTTAAAAAAATAAGCCATGAGGAATTGAACTGTGATCCTCTCCTGGCAAAGAACACAGAGGAAGATTTTTCTTCAAGAGGATCAGTTGGAGACAGTATGCCTCAGGCAATAACACTTTGGCTGCTGCACTGCCCGCTTGGAAGTAGTCAGTGTGTGAAGTTGCTGCATCAGGCCAGCTGTCCAGTCCATTGGTTCATGTCCACAGTCTGACCTTCAAACCATCTACCATCTGTCTTACCAACAAGACTGTTGTTTTAGTTAAGCGCCACACAGGCATACTAGGCAAAACAAAAACAAAACCAATTACCTGCACTTTGACTTAAATGGATTTAGAAGGGTGTTGCTGTGTTTAGTATTGCAGTCCGCACATTCCCTTGCATGTGACCAGATAGGGACTGAGATGAAATTTCATGCAGCTTGGTTTCAACCAGAGATCTCATCATAAGAACATAAGAAAAGCCATGCTGGATCAGACCAACAAGTCCAGCAGTCTGTTCACACAGTGGCCAACCAGGTGCCTCTAAGAAACCCACAAACAAGAAAACCGCAGCAGCATCCTCCCTTTGTTCCACAGCACCTAATATAATAGGCATATAATATAATGATCTTGGAATGAGCCTAGTGTAGGATTGCCAACCTCCAGATGAGCCTGAAGATCTCACAGAACTCCAACTGAACTTCAGACTACAGAGATCAGCTGCCTTAGAAGAAATGGCTTCTTTAGAGGGTCGACTCTATGGCATTAGACCATGCTGGGGTCCCTCCCCCCAGCATGGTCCAAATCTCCACAGGAATTTCGCAATTTGAAGTTGGAAACCCTAGCCTAGTGAGCCCTGGACCGTGCATGTTCAATCCTCAAAGTCTTCTTTGGGAGCAGAAGAAAGTAAGGGTGGACAACATTGGCCCATATAAATGACTAGAAGGAAGAAGCCTCCACAGTGGTTGGGACTGGCTGGCAGCCTTCTGCTCTTCCTTAGACAACAGAGCCATACATTATGCTTGCTGCACTTCAGTCTCCCAACTCCCAGGGATCTTGATCTAAAAGAACAAACCCATTACTTTTAGATTTTGCTATGGAAGCCCACAACCCTGCTGTGACTTGGCCATGAAGTCATGAATCTAAAACTCATCTATCTGCACATAAAGTTGTTGGTCTGTTTTTCAGGCACTACAGTATGCACAGAACAAGAGTAAGTGATGGACAGCACATGTCTGTTTTGCCATAGGGTCACAGTGAAACAAGAATCCATCCCCACTCCATTCAGAGCCTTGAGAATTGCACCCTGTGGGGTGGGGTCTTGGCGGGGGGTGGTTTAAAGCCAGTGAGCCCTGCTCCCTGACGCTTCAGGAGAGCTTCCTCAGCCTCAGACCAGTCCGACAGGGGGTCTGAGCTGTCCTCCCCGTCGGTTGTAGCCAGCTTGACTTCTGGTGTTCACGCACATCCAATAGTCAGCCACTACGTTAGCTCTCCTCCTCGGCCTCCGCTCACCCTAGCTTTTATCCCTTCCCTCCACCCTTGGTCCTCCTCCCCCTTGACTGGACCTGCCCCCTTGAGCTCTCCTCCGAGGCCATAAAGAGGGCTTGGGTTTACCTGCCCATCCTCGGGGTTCGCCCTTCCTCCAGCGCTGTAGCTCTGTCTCCGCCCCTTCTGGGCTCTACTGCCCACCACCTGGGCTGGAGAGGGGGCGGGGTGGTGCCTCTGGGGCCACTCCACCAGTCGGTAACCCCGCCTGGCTCCCTGGCCCTTGTGGGCGCCCCGCTGCCAGTCAGGGAGACAGTGCCTGGACTGGGGCTGGGGCGGCGTGGCCCACCTCCTTCCACTGCCGCCTTCATCGGCGTGGTGGCTATTTGGCCGCCAACCAGCTGGGCTGCGGTGGGAGCGGGGCTGGAGCAGCAAGCTGCCTGCAGCCCCGCAATTGCTTCGCCCAGCCTCCCCTGATGCTGCTGCGTCTCCTGGGGGCTCTGGGCGAGCTGGTGGCTGGGGTGGTGGCTGGTCTCCCTGCTCCCCAGCGGCAGCCGGCCCTGCGGACTGCCAGGTAGGTGCCGGGGTGCCGGGGAGTCCTGGGTTGGGCTGGGGGTTGCTGGCCTGCCCAGGACACACCTCCCCCCTTGGAGGAGTACAGTCGGCATCCTCCATGTCTTTGAACACGCAAGACATGTAGTCGGCTGCGATCATCTGGCGTCCGGGTTGATACTGGATGGTAAAGCTAAAGAGGAGCAGAGAGAGGTACCAACGTAACACCCTAGTGTTGTGCTCTTTCATCCTGGCCATCCACAAGAGCGGTGCATGATCGGTTATCAGTACGAAGGGGTTATTCATGAGGTAATATTGCAGGGCCCTGACAGCCCATTTAACCGCCAGGGCCTCTAATTCCACCGTGGCGTATCGACGTTCCATGGCCTGGAGCTTACGGCTGAGGAACATGATGGGAAATTCCGTTCCCTCTACTTCCTGAGTGAGGATGGCTCCTAAGCCAGAGGTCGAGGAATCTGTTTGGACCAGAAAGGGGTGACTGAAATCAGGGTTGCGCAGGACCGGGTCCCGGGAGAAAGCCCGGCGGAGGTCTGGAAGGCGTTCATCTGGGACTCCCCCCACTGCATGAGATTCGGTTGGTCTTTCTTTAGACAGTCAGTTAACGGACTGGCCCTTGTGGTGAAGTGTGGAATGAACTGGCTATAGTATCCCACGAGGCCAAGGAAACACCGGATATGCTGCTTGGTCCGCGGCTGTGGGGCCTCCTCCAAGGTGCTGATTTTGTCTGGTAGGGGCCGCAATTGCCCCTTCCCCACTATGTACCTCAGGTATTTGAGGTCACGGAACCCAAACCGACTCTTGTTGGGGTTGGCCTTGAGGCCTGCTGTATGTAGGGCCGTTATGACCTGGCCAATATGCTTCAGGTGGGACTCCCAGTCGGGGCTAAAAATAATAATATCGTAGATATAAGCCAACGATTACTCCTGACACTGAACCAGTGTGCGATCCACTAGCCTCTGGAAGGTTGCAGCTGCCCCATGCAACCCAAACAGCATGACCTTAAATTGGAAGAGGCCGGTGGGGTCATGAAAGCCATCTTTTCCTCGTTTCCGGGGCGCATGGGGACCTGCCAGTAACCTTTCGTCAAATCGATGGCCGACAGGTACTGGGCTGCTTCCAACTGGTCGATGAGGAGGTCTGCGCGAGGCATGGGGTAGGCGTCAAACTGGGCAATTTTATTGACCTCCCGGTAGTCCACGCAGAATCTTACGCTCCCATCCTGCTTGGGCACTAATACCACTGGGCTACGCCACACACTGTGGGAGGGCTCTATGACGCCCATGGCCAGCATTTTCTCTATTTCCTGCTGCACTGCTTCCCACTGTTGCCTGGGGACTGGACGCCAGGGTGTGCGGGTGTCTTGCCCCAGGGGGGTCCTGATGGCATGAGTTACTCAGGATGTGCATCCGGGAGTCTGCGAGAAGATCTGGGGAAGGCGTTGTAGTAGCTCCCGGACCTGCTGTGCCTGTAGCAGGGACAGCCCGCCATCGATCTGGGGTTGGTCATTGGGTTGCGCCTCGGGGTCCCACAGAAGCTCACCTTCCATGAGTTCCAACAGCTCCTTGCCTAAATGGCATTCCTGCTCGGCGGAAACCCGGGCTTGCCACTCTTTGAGGTCATTTGTGTGCAGCCTTTTGCATTGCCGCCTAGTGGGGCCACATTTCACCTCATAGGTGTGAGGTCCTATTACTTTCAGGACTTCATACAGGCCTCGCCATGGGTCTCCCTTGCCAGGCCCAAACACTCGGCTGTTTACCAGCACCTGTGCTCCCTCCACCAGGGCCCTGGGTCTGGTCCTTTGGTCATAGTAGTCCTTCTGGGCTTGTTGGGCTTGGCCCAAATTATAAGCCGCTAGTTCCCGGGCTACCTTTAGTCGATCTTGGAGTTGCTGCATGTACTTGGGAACCTCCAGGCCTGGGGAAACTTTCTGTGGTGCCCATTGCTCCTCCGCCACCTCTAAAATTTCCTGTGGTCGGCGTCCGTACAATAGCTCAAAAGGAGCATAACCTGTGGACGCCTGCGGTGTCTCTTGGACCGCGAAGAGGACTGCGTCTAGGTATAGGTCCCATTGGTTGGGTTTATCGCCCACTAGCTTCCGGAGCACTGCTTTTAAGGTCTGATTAAAGCACTCCACCAACCCGTTGGTCTGAGGATGGGCCACCGAGGTAAAGACCTGGCATATTCCTAGGGTCTTACACAGCTGCCAGGTCACTGTAGCTGTGAACGAGGTGCCCTGGTCCGTATCCTGGAGGCCCTGGGTGAGTTGGGGGCTGGGACAGTCCGCCGTCGACCAGCTGGGCTGTGGCTGGAGCGTGGCTGGCGTGGCAAGCTGCTGGCGGTCCCGCGCTTGCCCTGCCCAGCTCCCCTGATGCCGCTGCATCTCCTGGGGGCTCTGGGCGAGCTGGTGGCTGGGGCGGTGGCTGGTCTCTCTGCTCCCCAGCGGCGGCCGGCCCTGCGGACTGCCAGGTAAGTGCTGGGGAGTCCTGGGTTGGGCTTGGGGTTGCTGGCCCGCCCAGGACACACCCCATGCTTTAATTATGTGTGAAAGGTAGAGGGCCAGTGACTACTAGGTATGCGTAAATGACCATAGTGTCAAAACAATAGGATGGCATTATATCTAACCACTTTCACAGTCTATTCTCTGCCATACGCTGGCTTCCAATAGGTGGAATCTGATAAAGTGAGCTTTGACTCTCAAAAGCTTATATCAGGGGTGTTGAACTCATTTGTTATGAGGGCCGGAAATTACATTAATGTCACTTTGTCACACTGGGCCATGTGAGCCATAAAATGTAATGCCAGGTACCGAAGATACAAACTTAATTGAAGACACAGGCAAAGCCAATTAATGATATTATTTTTTTACTTTTTAAAACTTAAAATACAAACATGCTTAACACAATAGCAGTATTACAGTATTTTATTTAACAGTGTTTGATCATTGATACTTCGGGACTGGGGGAGTGGCTGCCTGGGCTGGGGAGCCTGCAGCAGGCTTGCCAGCCCAGATCAACAGTGGGGGGACTGCTTTGAGGGGGACTGTCCGCAGTTGGCTGTCCAGCCCAGATCAGGAGTGGGGGAGGTGGCTGCTTCAGATGGCTCATGGGCCGCATAAGAGCTCTCAAGGGATCCAGCACCTGGGTCTTATGTTTGACACCCATGGCTTATACCCTAGTTATACTGTTGGTCTTTAAGTTGCTACTGGACTCAAATATTGTTTTTCTACTCCAGATCAACATGGCTACCCAACCCAAGACCCACACAGTTGCAATGTTCTCGCAAAGGAGAAGGTCCCAGGTTCAATCTCTGACTTGTCCAGTTAAAGGACCAGGTACCAGGTGATGTGAGATTATAGAGAGCTGCTGCCAGTCACAGTAGACAGTACTGACCTTGACTGATCAGTAGCCTACTTTATGTGTTTGTGTGTGTGTACAGTGCGGCCAAGAGTCACACTCTTCAACAGCTGAGTGAAGATCAGCTTGGGGAGTAGGAGTTATTTCTTTTGTGGCCATCATAGAACTTTTGAAGATCAGCAGTTGGAACAGGACATTTTACATCATTGGCCCCCTAATCCTTTCATGAGTCACCCCTGCTTTTTTAATGTATGTTTTGTAGCTCAATCTTCTGTTATTATCAGCTGCCTTAGAAGCCTGTCATCAAAGGTGCCATATTCACACTATAAGTAGCTAAATAAAATGATCACAATGAAGGTCATTTTCAGTAGGAGATAATGAATAGTAAGTTGCCTGAACTCTTGCAGCCCAAATCATCATCTCCCTTACTCAGAAGTGATACTGTGCTATTAATTAATGGAGAATTGTTATGCTCTGTCTCCAGTCTGGTGACGTACAGTGCCATCCTAAGCAGAATCACACCCTTCTAAACCCATTGACTTCAGTGGGCTTGGAACGTGTAACTGCACTTAGGATGGTGCTGTGAGTGATTAGAGGATTTGGGAATGTCAGGGACAAAGCCCACCATATAAAGTCATACAGTTACAATATGTTGATTACAATGTTTAAATTAGTCCTTAGCATCCCTTGCCTGATAGGCTGCATAAGGAAATATATGGGAATGGAGCAGACTTCCTTTCATTAAGTCTTCTTTCAACAAAGAAGGACTTCCTACATGGGAGACATCTTGCATACTTCATACCTGTTGACTTCAGTTGAACATTCTTCCACCAAAATCTATATTGAGCCACTGGCAAAGAACCTGTAAATTTTTAAACTTTAGCAACTCTGGTTTTCCCCCCATTTGTAAAAGCTAACTTTCCCTTGAAATAAAGTATAATTAGCTATGAAAGTAGAATGAGTCGGTGCCAATCTTGCTAGCATATGTTTTCCCATTTATTTATGATAGGATTAAAAGGCTGTTTTGTTGATGTATGCACCCTGTGTTTGCAGTTTATGAAGCTGTTTCATTTTTTAAAAGACAATATGCAAGCAAATGCTAAGATGGAATGTAGCCAACTCTTCTTGTGTGTAATCTCAGTCTGCTGCACAAGAAACTAGTATTTTCTTCAAATTTCTTCTTTGTTTAGCTGTTGTTGTGGTACACTGCCAGAAATACGAGCTGTCACACTCAGAATAATTTACATAGATGTTAATTGTGAAGAATTCTTCTATCACTTTTAGCATGGGTACACATTATATTTTACACTGATTATAGTGTATCAAGACACAGTTGTTGCGCTTACCTCCAAGTTAGGGTTGCCAGGTTCCCCCTGAACTAGGCAGACCATATGTACCATTTTGAATGGGACAGTCCCGTTTTTATCATATTTCCCGGCTGACCCATCTTTTTAATTAAAATGTCAAATTTGTCCCGTTTTGCACCTCATTACACTTCCAATGTTTGTTTCCTTCAGTTTTGACATTTCTTATGCTGCATGCAGACATGGCTGGGTAAATTCTCATAGAAAAAGTGCTCCAATCTGATTACACTACATGGAGCTTAACTCTGCCTCCTCATGCCAAGAGTGTGAAGGAAGGAGGAGGGGAGAAGGAAAGGAGTGACAAGGAGAGGTGCTGCTGGTGCTTAACAGCTAGCAATGATAGCAGGGCTATCGAAGTCCTTACTGAGTGCAGCAACAGGGAGCAAGTCAGGGGAGCCAAGGAGGAGTGAAAACAGACCATCAGACAGGAATCAACAGATATCTGCTGCTGAAAGGATAGCAGGTGAAAAGTTGTAAATAGGCTAATAGCGTCCAAACCATAATAAGCAATGACTGCACGTTTCAGTATGTTTTTACATAACATATCAAATTCCTTATTTCACATGCAATATTGCACATGCAATATTTATCATGTTTCTGTAAAACTGTATAAAATTATTACAATTAAATATTTCTATTTACTAGAGTGGTTATTTCCTATATTTTCCTATTGCACATTATTTTTTCTGAATATGGCATCCATGTAGCTGTATAGTTGGGACATATTGGGAAAATATGGCCCCAGGAGCATAAAAGAATTTTCATTTAAGCTCTTGGTTTGAGAAATATAGTGATTAGGTAAAACAACTAAAATATAGTGGAATGTTGTATGTAGTATAAAATAACAGTATTATTTTTAAATTTCTCAATTTGATTTTAGCCAGTGACTATTGAACCTATTGTCCCATGTTTGCCATCCCAATGTCTCATTTTTGTCTCAAGGAAATATGGTCAGCCTACCCTGAATACTGGGAGGGGATGGGGGTGGGGGGGGAAGGGTTGCCAGACCCAGGTTTGGAAACTCCTGGAGATTTGGGGATGGAGTCTGGGGAAGGACAGGGACCATAATGGGGTACAATGCCATAAAGTCTATCCTCCAAAGCAGCCATTTTCTCGAGGGGAACTGATCTCTGTAGTCCAGACATGAGGGGTAATTCCAGGGGATCCCCAGGCCCCACCTTGAGGCTGGCATTACTTCTCCAAGTTGTTACAAGACTACTTCTAAGCAGGCCAGATGAAGGCCAGAATGGGAGCTGGAGCCAGGGGAGCACCAGGAACCCTGGGTCAGCAAGGAGTTGGCAGCAGACGGTGTGGAAGGACTTAGCAGAGCCAGAGAACACTACTGGGACATTCACCAGAAATCTGTGGATGAACTACTTAGATTTCACTGGACTATAACAAACCGATGGTAGAGAAGGTACTAATCATTACAACAGCTGTCACCTATGCAGGGGTCCATACAGAAATTCCCAGTTCAAGCATGACAGCACCTCTAATTCATGAAGTGCACTGTTCTTGGTTTCTGCTTGGTGGTGCTGGCTGATAAATGCACATTCAGACCCTTTCCCCTTCCTCCGATATCACTTGGCAGTGAGGGCCAGGAACAATGAGGGCTTGCATACACTAGAGTCACTATTGTATAGTGGTTAAAGTGTTGGACTAGGATCTGGGGGATCCAGGTTTGAACCTCTACTCTGCCATGGAGACTTAGCAGGTGACTTTGGGCCAGTCACAAACTCTCAGCCTAACCTACAGGGTCATTGGAGAAAAGAACGAAGTAAGCTACCAGATCCCCACTGAGGAGAAAGGTTGAATATGCCTATGTACAAGTAGCATGTTTCTGATCAAAGGAAAACTAGTATATCCAACTGTATTGATGAAGGAAAGCATACATGCATGCAGGTGTAAAGCTCCCTACCACACACACGCGTGCGCGCACACACACACACACATGCAGTTATGTCATGTACACAGGGCTAAAGTTCTCAATTGCTCCTACCCACCATGATAGCTTTCAGGCTTATGGCAGAATCTCTTAGAGAGAACTTCTGGGAATTCACTTTTGCTGTCTGGTAGCATAAAATGAATGCTGGTGGTGGCTTTATAAAAATAGCATAAAGAAATCAGAGGATAGCAGCTAGCCGGAACCCTCTGGAAGTGTACCCAGGACTGGACGATTTCATGGAAACACAGCTTTTGAGGTACAGAAATCTGGTAGGGAAAGTAATAAAGTGCAGGGCTGAATGTGAAATAGTTATCTGTAAATGTACAGTGCAGTCCTAAGGAGAGTTATGCCCATTGACTTCAATTGATTTAGAAGGGTATAACTCTGTTTAGGATTGCACCATTAATGTTGTTTTCCTTTTCTTATGGCACATCTCCACAAAACAGCCCTCCTGCATAAAGGAAATCAAATATTTAGGCTCCCTAAGGAGCAGAGCTGCAAACCATACCTTTTTTGAGGGTATGTATGTATAACTTTTTAGATTTTTTGATACTGATCTTATTTCTTGCTAACATTTCAAATAGTCTAGCCTGATTCGAGACTAGAACAAGGTCCATAGAAGTTACCGGAATTTTGAAAATACTGGAGGAACAAGGTGGGGCAATTTACCACCAAGTTACCCGAATGTGTGTGTGTGTGGGGGGGGGATGCGTCGACTCTTTCCCTCGGCTGCTCTTCTCTTCATTTATATTAAAATATATTAATATAATTATATTAATTATATAATATTAAAATATTTAGCTTTTTTTTTTTGGGCTAAATTTGCACTCCCTAACCAAACCCACCTTAACAAAATAATAATCTAAGTGGCTTCAGTTTCTTTTTCATAATTAAAATAAAATCCCACCACAAGCTCTACCTAGATCTTGTTCCATTCCATGTTTATGGCTGTTTCTAGCTGCACCTGCAGGAGCTCAGCCTGAATGACATCTCATTAGTATTGAATGGACTATGATAACAAACAGTAAAATGATACTGATTATTGGAAGGGTAGAATGCAAGGTGACAAGTTCAAATGAGTGATGAATGGCTGGTGAAGCAGCAGCAGCTGGCCTATATTGGTGGGTAATGAGCCTGTTGTTTAGATTGACTCTTTTCAGTTTCTTGGCACTGATACCTTGTTAGGACCACTCTGACATATAAGTCTGTTTTTACCACATCTCCTGTGCTGACAAGCAAAGAATGAAACAGGAAACAGTATCTTTGTTTTCCTCCAGAAGTACAAAGGAGTCTTGTGTGGCCATTATGGTTACAAAGAAGCCTATCTTAATTACACCCAATGGGGCAAAAAAGTTTCCTTGGTACAGAAAGGTAGGTTTGGCCTAGGGACATATTGCCCTCTGGGAGATGTGTTTTGTTGATACAACAAAGCTATAACCTTCCCTTTGTTGGAGAGCTCACCTGGGGTATAATGTCTGGTCAGAATAATGCCCAGCCAGCTGCAAAACCTCAGTGGGAAATGATAGATTTGCACCATTGACAGAAACCCAGAGAGAAAGAAGTATGTATCAGTGACATTATGTGAGTGCATTTTTGAAAGGCTTGTGCATTCAAGCAGTTCTTGGCCTAAAGGTGGAGCAAAATTCTTTTTAAACTGATCATAAAGTGGCGCAGAGTGGTAAGCTGCAGTACTGCAGTCCAAGCTCTGCTCATGACCTGAATTCGATCCCGACAGAAGTTGGTTTCAGGTAGCCGGCTCAAGGTTGACTCAGCCTTCCATCCTTCCGAGGTTGGTCAAATGAGTATCCAGCTTGCTGGGGTAAAGGGAAGATGACTGGGGAAGGCACTGGCAAACCACCCCGTAAACAAAGTCTGCCTAGAAAACATAGGGATGTGACGTCACCCCATGGGTCAGGAATGACCCGGTGCTTGCACAGGGGACCTTTACCTTTTTAAAAGTGAGTAGAGTCTTCAATCCAGTGATTTCCACTTTTGTCATAGGGAGTTTCTAAAATGGAACTTCTCCAAGAGTAACCAAAGACAGCACGTAATGGCTTGCATCCAACCAGTTCCTAGCAGAAGGGGCTGGTAGATGCAGTTTTCTCTACAAGGCCCTTCCTCCAGCAATACTTCTTGAACCTCTGAAAGATGTTATTCGCATAGCAGGACCCACGGTGACAAGAAGTGGAGCACCACGAGTGAGAGAAGGAGGAGGAAAAGCAATTTATCTGCCTTACTGCAGCCTTTCAACTCATGGGGTTTTGCCCATGCAGGTCCCACAGCCTCAGGCATCATTTTTTCAGGGGTTAAAAAGGACTACTGGGGGAAGGGAAAAATTCATTTGTTATGCTGTTAACTCAACGACTGCCCTATGTTTTCTGATTACTTGTAAATTGGCATATAAGAAGAACTCCAGACTTCAAGAAGGAAAGGGAGTCATTTAACAGTTAAGAAACAGTTAAGAAACAGTCTTTCACAGTGAGTGGAGAACATGAGAAAGAACAGTAGTCTCAATACTGGTTCCTCCATTGTAGAAATTCAGTTTGCTATTTACTTCACCCACCAAAGGTATTTCTCTTTGGAATGAACTTATTTTTTAAAAATAGGCATATACTGACATTGCAGAATCAGGCTTGTTTTTAATGAGCCCACCAAAATACTAGCCTACTTCAACTCTGCATAGATGTACACTATGATAATTCACAAGTATATACAGTAAAGTTATCAAGTGTTTGCTCAATGGTAATTTTACGTGGGATTTCCTGCGGTACCACAAAAACATGCTCTCCATTCAAATAGGGTCTCCATTCCATGTATGGCTGCCACATTAGCCACTTCAAGGAAGTCATTTATTTACTCAACGACCCTGTGGTTTTCAGTTAATATATCATGGTAATACTGAAAAAAGGAAATGACCATGTAATCCTATGTTACTCCAATCTAAGCCAATTGATTTCACTGTAACACAGAACTCTTTCTGTGTGCTCTAACACACTTCCAAGTGTGTTAAATTGATTAAAGCTAACTGTTTCATGGGGGGGGAGTAAATTATTTAAGATGTTGTCTCTGATTAATCTCATAGTTATAGCCTGACATCTCAGTTTTATTTACTCTGCTCATTCATTGACCTCTTTGCCTAATTCTAATAGAGCAGAATATATTTTCTTATCCTCTTACTCCCAAATTCCCTGCCTCATTCGTTATCATATGAATTAATATAGTCTGCTAATGGCTTAGCAGCTATGAATCTATGTCTCAGTGGGAGGAACCATAGCCATGACTGTAGACGGTCACAAATCTTGGCTTTGCCAGTTTTAAGGTATTCAAGTAGCAGGAAAGACATGTAACTGAATGAATGTGTACACAGGAGGTTTACACCTTCTTTTTTGGCCTAAATTGCTTTATAATAAACCCATATTGGCCAGAATGTTCATTCCAATGACAATTCTATTCCACACGATCACATGTTCACACAGAAAACATGGAAGGGGTTCAACAGGGGTTTAAACATCATGTGTGAAAATGCCCAGTTCTGAAGAATTACTGCCAGTCAGAGTAGAAAACAGTGGGATAAATGAGTTCTTAGCTTGATTTTTTTACAAGGTCACACATCACTTTGGTCCACATCGAATACTTACCATAGAGCAAATTTGCTTTGCTTTGATTCATTTGTTAGAAAGGATTGCTGTCTTTTTTTTCTTTTCTTCTGGCAGAGCTCCTATGCATTTAGTATCCGGGAGAAATTTAACAGTTGTAGATTTAAACATTACTCTGTCTCCATGGCAAAACAGTCACATCTATTGAGTTTACATTAAAGGTTAAAGGTGTTAAGTGCATAGCAACCTTGCCAGGAAAAGAAAATGTGGTGATATTACTTACAACAAAATAACACATATGTTAACAAAACTGGAGAAACACACTTAGAATGCAGTTCAGAAGCCAAACTAAGGATGGTCAACTCTAGGAGAAAGAAATACCATTTTATCTAATTAGCACCACTGTGCCCCAGAGGCATCTATATGGCCTCATCTACTTTCAGGGGCACTTAAAAACACTTAAGTAATACCACAACATACAAAATTGCTATTGAAAATGTTTTGTATTTTTTATTTCTGTTGCTGTTGTTATTATAAACAAAACTTAAAATAAAGAGTTATAAAGGCAACAACAGTAGGTTAAACATACTAGTACAGTTGAGATATGTTCCAATACTTGGTCTATTATACATCGGTGTTTTTTACAGAAATTATATCATTTGTTGCATTTTTGAGCCAATACACCAACAAAGCATGTAAGATAATTCTTGTGGACATTACACCATAAAACTATACGCTTTGAAAAGTATCGCAGTTTGTTTGAAGGTCGTGGAAAAGAGAATGCACGATATAATGTTGTTTAATACATGACCACTAATTAAAGACTGCATATGGTCAAAATTGGAGGCTGTTGATTGACATTTGTGTTACTTGACTTTTGGCCTTTGGAGTGCTTAAATGGTTACATAATACTCACATAAAATGGCTTTTAGATAGGGAGTACATTGGAAAAGGATTTGAACATTTACTTGACAAGTGTTTAAGGTGAAATGACCTTGTTTCAGAAGTGCTATGATTAACAGATGGGTCCTTATGACTTAGAAGGATTCTGCTATCTGTTGTTTTATGCTTTGATGCAGGGAGGTTTTAATCAAACAAAAATGCATGTGGTGGTCAATGGTCAGAGAGGTGGGAACCCCGGCAGGAAACAGTTGATCTTTTGCCACCTATTTTTGAAGGAAGCTTATTGGAAAAGGCTTTGATAAGTTCTCTAGTATACACACTCAGTGAAATAATTCCTTTGCCTCTCACAATTTGATTCCTTAAAAGAGGGGGGGGAACTAGAAGGGGAGAATAATCTGAAAAGACAATATGGCCACCTGCTGATTGAAAACTATATAACTGAAGCATGTTGGTTAGCACTAAGGGCTGCTTTGCATATCCAGTGCTGGATTTACATTTTTTAGGGGGGGGGGGCAAGAGGGCAAAATGATGCCCCCTTATCTTATATACATATTTTTCTATATATATATATACTTATATAATTGATGTTTATAATATACATATTTAATCAACTCTTTCAAATGATAGAATAAATTGTGTTGACTTCTATGAATTGTTAATGAATAATTACACTTTTACAATATCTTTTCCATCTATTATCTAAGAATTCCTCCTAGAATTCCTTTTGTTGCTGGGAGCCAAGGGAGTTCATAGCCAGACATGTACGTTAGATGTTAGGAAGACAGACTTTAATAAAGTCGGCGGGACGATGAAAGTCATTCCATGACAAGAATGCTGGAAGGGAGAGAAGCAAGTGAAGGGTGGGCTCTCCTAAAGCAAGAGCTCTTGCAAACTCAAGCCATCAGTATTCCAGTAAGACAGAAATGTGGTAGAGAATTCACTATGATGGGGAAATTTAAACTCCAAAGAAGGGAGCCCACTACCCAAATAAAGAAAATAGATTCAAAGTCTTTATTCTAGAAAAACTACAATTCCTCCAGGAATTGCCCAACTCAGAGTTGGCAACCCTAGGCATGAGTCATTTCTGGTGAATACCCAGAAGTGATGTCACATCACTGAATGATACCCAAGGATTCAGACAAAACTGTGGTAAAACCCTAAAGTTTTGTCCAAATCCTTGACCATTACATCAGACTTGACTCGGTGATATGATGTCACTACTTTGTATTTGAACAACAGACTGATAGATAATAGATAGAAAGAAACAAATGTAAGTGCAAATTGAAATATCTTTTTTGTAGCAGCTTAGGTAAGAGGTCCATGCTGTTTGTTCAGTTTTATTTTTTACTGGTTAAGTTAAATTAGATATATGGTAAATCAGTATGTTAAATCTTGGATACAATATTGTTCTATTGTTATATGTTATGTATTGCTTAGCTTAAGTACTGTTTATTGGTATGTGTTTTCCCTATATTATTAAAAATACTTAGCCCTTTGAACCTAAGAATTTGTTTGTGTGATTTTATGACAGAAAGATGGTCTAGTCAGACACTCTCGGTTATCACACTGCCTCAAATCCAACAGTCTTATGGCTATCAAGTGTGGGACTGTAAACATTCCCTCCCTGGCATCTGCTGGGTTACTTTTTCCATCTGCTTGTGCAATTAACCAGTAGGTAGGCAAGCGAGGCACCAACTCCCTAGCTGTTTTGTCTTCCCAATCTGCCCCTGCTTAGTTTGTGCAGGAAGCCAAAGTGGCTGGCAATATCGTTCTCCCCTCTTCCATTTTATCCTCACAACCACCACCATGTGAAATAGGTTAGGCTGAGAGAGTCTGGCCCTTCAGGGTCAGGGTTTCCTGGCTCGGCAAATGGTGGCAACACGCAGTGGAGTGAAGCCTGCCATGCTTCTGCTCCTGGGGGCGCATTTGCATGGGTGATGGCTGCCGGGCCCTCTGATTCAAACGGGCCAATCGGGGCCTGAATTGCAAGTTTACAAAGGTCCGGTTTCACAAAGGTCCAGCTCTCCAGTATAAAAGGAGGCCACACTCCGCAGTCAACCTCGAGTTGTGAAGCCAATAACAACTCGGGACTCCTTGGAGGTGCAGGCATCTTCCTTTGGATGGCTGGGATGATGGCAAGAGGATCAGTGGCAGGAGCAAAGAAGCAGCATCAGGGCAGTCTTCCCCTTTTTGTTTTTGGCGGCACAGCGGCAGCAGCTACTGGTCCTTGGATGCTGGGGGCAGGGCGCACTTGGTGGTGAGGGCCACAAGGAGGGCAAATCACTCAGGTTGGGGGCACCTATTCTCACTGCAGTTGCAGAATCACTCAGAGCAAGTGCACCCTTGTCCTTCGCAGCAGAGGGCTGTGGTCACAAGGGAGTGGGTTTTGTTAACCATCTCCTATCCATTCTATTGGACCAGCAGCTCCTTGCTATTTGCAAGGATTTGGGGGCAGTGGTGCCCACATTTGGCTGTGAAGCAGGCACTGAGAAGCACGCCACCTAAGAAGAAGGAAGGGGTGTCCCAAGGGGCCCAAGAAGGGACGGTTTCTCCCCCTCACACTCAGGGACAAGGTGGGGGGGGTCAGAAAACCTGGGAGGCATTGGCTTCCAAGTCCAGGAGGCCTCCTGGTTCCCGGGACAAGGATTCTGCCTCTTGGAGCAGCAGGGCCACCAAGCCACCCAGGTGCTCTCTTCAAGGGCTTTTCAAGGTGGTGGAGTGGATGGTAGATGATGTGGGGCAACTGAAAGCCCAGAAGGTACCAGATGCGGCATCCAGCTCAACATCAGATGATGCATCAACATCCAGGGGTCGGCCTCAAGGCAGATCACAACGGAGGAAGAGGAAAGATTCCAACTCATCCAGCTCCAGCAGCTCCAGCGGCTCCAACTCTAGTGAAACATGGTCAAGAAGGCACCGCCATGGGTGCAAAAAAGATTTTAAGAGGAGGCATCAATGCAGAAAGAAGGGGAGGTGGTCTTGCAGAGAATCAGAGAGCAGGGGAATTTCTGGTGAGTCCTCTTTAGGGGAAGAATTAGACAGTGCACCTTTGTGCTACTGGTGGGCCGTCGCCAAGGTGCCCTGTCTGCTGGCTTGGGCTTTGCAAAGGAGAGCAGAGGATGGGGATTCTGACTCCAGTGGTGGGACCAGGTCAGTGTGGGAGCTGGGGAAGCATGGGGCTAAAGGCAGGATAGCTTCCACATATGGGGAAGAGGAGAACCCTTCTGGGTTGTACCTTCCTCGCAAAACATGGGGGAACATTTGGATGGCTGTTATGTGGATGTCTTTACCCTCTTTAAGCCTGACTCAGTAGATGGTAGGGGCACTAGTTCAGCTAACAAAGAGCGGAAAGGGTCAAAGCCAGTCTAGGGGAGTGGACGATGAATAAGTGGCTGTTGTGAGCCCCCACAGCACACACACACCAAACAGTTTCAAGCCTCACAGGGGCAAGTCCAAGGGTACTCCAAAAGCCAAGTCCGAGGGTTCAAGCCGAGGTCCAGACAGAGCAAACAGTTCACAGCAAGATCAGGAGTAGATCGACAAGTTGCTTCCACACAGCTACGCCCTTTCCAGCTGCTTATAAACCTCATGCCACTCAGGCAGCCTGTAATGCCATGCACCTGCCAGCCACCTCAGACCTGCTCCTGCAAACACTCATCCTTGCTGTCAGTGCTGGGTCGGTACCTAGCTGCCGGTCTAGCACTTCACCGCCGGTCCTGTAAGGTCCTACGTATTCACCTCTTCCGCCTTTTCTGAGGTTCTGATGATGAGTGGGGTGAGCAGACAGGCAGCTGGCTTTCCGCAGCTGGCTCAAAGCTGTTGAAAATAACGCTGAGACGGTAGTTATTAATCAAAGTAACAAACTTTATCTAGTCTATAGGGAAAAGGTAAAACGGGAAAATTCCTGATAAAATAATAAACTCCTAAGCTCTACATAGTCGGCTTACTAAAACATTAGGTTACATACCAACAAACAATTAGGCAGGGCCGGCAAGTGGCTATACGACTGAGTTACAAATTAGCCATTTTACTAAAATTTCTACTGGAAACCAATTGAGCTCGTTAACCAACTCAAACAGAGACGTAATTCAGATTGGCAAATCAGTTGGTCAAACACACCAAATAATACATAGGATTGGCTAAAAGTCAGATTACACTTCGAGGTCGGGTCTATGATGTTGCTAAACAAATACATTACCCCCTTAATGACTAAATTTAGATCTTGACTATTACAACAAGAGCTGGAGGGCTGAGGGGTTGCTGCACTGGTTCCTGGTTGCGGGTTTCGTAAGTCCAGATTGGGGAAGCTCAGGTGGTGCCAGAAAGACAGGGTGTTTTGGCGTCGTGTTGTCCCGATAGGAAGAATCCAAGTTCCCAGACGGGAGGGAGAGACGGTGGCCACGGCTACAATGGGGACGTTGGTGTGGAAAGAGAGACTCAGAGACTCTGACTAGTGAGTGATGGGGACCAATGCAGATAGGGGTTGGAGGCAGGGAGAGTTCAGGACAGCAGGATTCCAAGGAGGTGGCGAGCGCCACGGATGAGACTGAGGGGAAGGGTGACATAACTCTCCTCCCTGTGGCTTGTTTGATCAAACAAGGGGAATCTCGCCCCAACACACCAATAATTCCATACCTGCTGACCTACCCAACCCTGAGGCATTGACTGAAAAATAACTTTGGATATAAACTGGTGGAAAGCCCCCGCCCCTTCCTGCTTCTTCCCAGAAGCGATGGTCCACAACAAATGCCGCATACCAGAGATGTTTATTGATTACCAAGAATAAGGGGACTATATTGCACCATGTGGTGGACGTCTGACGAACTACAAGCCAACTAAATTCCCTGCATTTAATAGAATTTTCCTTGCCTTAACTATATTGCGCCCTGCCAAAAATTACTGTATTACCCATAATTAACTTGTTGCACTAACATAACCTAATTAATATCAACTCTATTTAACCACGCGTATCCAACTTTTTACTAATTTCTAACCATCTACATTAATTCATTAATCTAATAATTCATTAACCAAAATAAAGTTTATAGTAAAATTAAGAAGATGAGCTTTCGTGGTGCAGAGTGGTAAACTGCAGTACTGCAGTCCAAGCTCTGCTCATGACCTGAGTTGAATCCCAACAGAAGTTGGTTTCAGATAGCCGGCTCAAGGTTGACTCAGCCTTCCATCCTTCCGTGGTTGGTAAAATGAGTACCCAGCTTTCTTGGGGGTAAAGGGAAGATGACTGGGGAAGGCACTGGCAAACCACCCCATAAACAAAAGTCTGGCTAGTAAACGTCGGAATGTGATGTCACCCCATGGGTCAGGAATGACCCGGTGCTTGCATAGGGGACCTTTACCTTTAAAATTAAGATAGTATTAGATTTGACTGTTTGATTAAACTTGATTGATATAATTAAAATGAGAAGATACTTAAGCTTATCTAAGAAATGTCATAGTACCAGAACATCAACGGCGACAACTGTTGTATCCGAAGAGCCAACTGCGGCCTTGGAGAAAATCGTTGAACTTTCAGATTCAGAATTAGAATCTATTATATCCCAAGTAACCAAATCAAAGACCACCCAAAAGGGAAAAGTTAAATCTACTGCACAAAGAACTTCCACAGACCCCGCAGAACAGATGGAACAATTGAAAAACTTTATGAAACAGTTGATAGAAGACAACCCTAAAACAAACAAACTGCTGAACTGAAGGAGGATCTCTCTAGGATAGAGAAGAAAATATAAAGTTGCTAGCTCTGGGTTAGGAAATTCCTAGAGACTTGGTGGCAAAGCTTAGAGAGGGCAAAGTTTAGGGAGGGGAGGAAACTCAGCAGGGATGCAATGCCATAGAGGATACCCTCCAAAACTACCATTTTCTCCAGGGAAACTGATCTCTCTACCCTGTAGTCAGTAGTAATTTGTAGAGAAGTGCAGGCCCCACCTGGAGACCGGCTGCCTTACTCTCATTGGACCCAGATGAGGGTTATGCATATTGATATACCTGAACTGAAAATAAACCTGAAATTAGCCATTTCAACAATATTCTGGTTTTGGGTAGACCGAATACCAAAACTTGGGAATTTGCCCGAAGCCAAACAGGTGATTCCTGAAAACGCCAAATAGGTATTTGGCTTTTTTCAGCTTTCCCCAGGCTTTTCCCTATGGGAATTTTTTAATGAGCTCTGGGAGAGGCATTTTTGGAGGTAGAGTCACCAAATGTGCAGTGTAGCTGCAAGGGACTCTCCTTACATGAATCCCAAAGTTTGGTAAAGTTTGGGACAGGGGATCCGATTTCACAGGGTCCCGAAGGGATCAACCCCCTCCTCCATAGAGAAGCATTGTAAACTTTACCAAACTAGTCTCCCTTTTCTTGTTAGGCTGGGCTGACAACCCTAGGGAAACATCACAAACTAAAATTAATCTCCATTATCTTTTAAAGGTTCCCCCCCCCAAAGAATTGCCAGTAACACCACAGAGAATTTCCCCCCATTCGTTTCCTGGTGCACATTTAAAGAAGCAGTCCACATACAAGAAAGAAAATGAAGATGTTAGGCAACTTGGATGCACAAATACATGCACACACTGTGTCTATCTCTTTTATCCAGGCAAGATAAGAAATGTGATAGCCTGAGTGCAGCATTAAATTTTTTCCATTTAGTTTTTAATGTGCAGTGCTTGTTCTTGTGTGATTTTTAAACTTTTGACCTCCGATGATTATCAGATGAGCACCTTATCAGTACTCATAAATGTAATTGCATTGCTTTTCCTATTGCCCAAGAAATCATGCATGATAATGCTTGCACTTTTTATCGATACTGAAGAATAATCACTTCTGGAAATATATTTTTATTGAGGGAGATTATTTTGTTTCATTATGGACCTAAGATACTGAAATCTCCAAGTATCTCTTAAAACAGTTTTTCACATGCAAATGGAATGATGTCATATTTTCATAATAAACATAGTTTATCCAGAAGAAAGGATCAGTTTTTTTGTATAAAGAGATTTCTCTGTTTAAGAAGAAAGGTCTCCTTATCACCTAACAGCCATGCTTGATAAGGCAGGGGTAGACATAGTTCTACAATGTTCTTCCTCTTCTCTAGAGTTTAACCAAACTAAGCAGACATCCATCATGAGTTTGCTTGGACTGGATCCTTCCCTAGTCCAGGAGCAGCAAAAGCTAGTGGAGATGGGTATACTGCAAAAATTTGCTATACTTCAACTGTACCTTCCCATGTTCCAGCTGTAGAAAAATGTGAACAAAATCCCTGTATCTGGATCCAAGCAGGAAGTTTCCTCTAAATGATGAAAATTAAAAAAAAGAGAAATTTTGGCAAAATGGAAGTGCCAATAAAGCAGATGAAAAAAAAAGATTTTGAGAAGAATCTTTCTAAGCATAGCCAATAAGTATTTAAATAGATCTGAAGTAGGGATTCAGTCTGGGAGTTGGTTAGACTTTAGATTTTAAAAATTGCTAAAGAATGATGAGGAGACTGAATCTAAGTTCACATAATTATTTGCATCAGAGGCTTCACTGCAGATGATGTTAGATACCTGACTTGCCTGTATTACACATGGAGGGTGTGTAATACAGGAGGAGAGAAATTATAGTTTTATTAGCTTAACATCTGTCCCAGGCAAAGTCATGGGGTCTGGACTATATGTGTGTTAAGTGCCGTCAACTCACTTCCGACTCATGGTGACCTATGAATCAATGTCCTCCAAAATGTCCTATCTTTGACAGCCTTGCTCAGATCTTGCAAGTTGAGGACTCTGGCTTCTTTTATTGAGTCAATCCACCTCTTGTTGGGTCTTCCTCTTTTCCTGCTGCCCTCAACTTTTCCTAGCATAACGGTCTTTTCCAGTGACGCTTGTCTTTTCACAATGTGATCAAAATACGATAGCCTCAGTTTAGTCATTTTAGCTTCTAGGGTCAGTTCAGGCTTGATTTAATCTATAACCCACTGATTGTTTTTTTTTTGGCAGTCCACAGTATCCGTAACACTCTCCTCCAACACCACATTTCAAAGGAATCTAATTTCTTCCTATCAGCTTTCTTCAATGTCCAGCTTCCATACATAGTAACAGGGAATACAATGGCATGAATTAACTTAATCTTGGTGGCCAGTGTCACATCCTTACACTTCAGAATCTTTTCTAGCTCCTTCATGGCTGCTCTTCCCAGTCTCAATCTCCTTCTGATTTCTTGGCTGCAGTCTCCCTTTTGGTTGATGATGGAGCCAAGGAATAGAAAGTCTTGTACAATTTCCATTCCCGAAATTGTCAACCTTAAAGTTGAGTAATTCTCCTGTAGTCCTTACTTTTGTCTTCTTGATGTTCAGCTGTAGTCCTGTTTTGGCACTTTCTCTTTTAACTTTCAGCAGTAGTTGTTTCAAGTCTTCACTATTTTCTGCCAGTAATGTAGTATCATCGGCATATCTCAAATTGTTAATGTTCCTCCCTCCAATTTTAACTCCACCTTCATCTAAATCTAATCCATCTTTCCTAATTATATGTTCTGCATATAGATTGAAGAGATAGGGAGATAAAATACATCTTTGTCTTACACCTTGGCCAATTGGAAACCATTCTGTTTCTCCATATTCTGTTCTAACTGTGGCCTCTTACAGGTTGCACATCAAAACGATCAGATGTAGTGGCACACCCATTTCCTTTAATGGGTGGCACAGATGTAGTGGCACACCCAATTCCTTTAAAACCAGCCATAGCTTTTCTAGCTCCTTCATTGCTGGGCTATATACCCTTGAGAATGCTTTAAAAATTTAAATGGGAAATTGTTGATCTGCAAAAATACCCCATCACTAAGGTTGACACAAGAGCCACCTATATAACACCAATTTTAGAAAAGAGATCCATGGAGGAGCCAGGAAATTACAGACTCATCTACCTAATGTATATCTCATGCAAACTGGCAGAGAGAATGATTAAAGCCAAATGTAATATATGTTTAATAACATATAGATGAACAAAACTTGGTGAGAAGGGAACTTTTGCCTCTCAAACCTTTTACAAATCTTTAAGAAAGTCAGCATACACATAAATCCTCATCCAGCCTGCCGACCTTCTGCCTCTCAGAGAGGTGATGGAATGTGTCTGCGGCCAGCACTGCCTTGGCCACTGCCATCTCCACCACTGATGGGCAGGGCCCCTGGGTGCTCAAAGGTGGCTGGACACCCCCCCCCATAGCAAGTAAGGGGAGGGTGCTGGCATGTCCCTTCTCTGTCCCTTCTCCCAGCCAGGCTCCAGAGTCAGTAGGCAACAGCACATTGAGTCTGGGCCTGCTGCTGTCCCTGGACACCAATGGTTTTAAATACTACTATTGGCTGTGCCCAGATTTGTTAAATCAACAGATTTGTTAAGTAAACTGCTTTGACTCTCCTCACAGAGAGAAAAGCAGGCTGCCCTTATGGGCAGAAAGCAGCTCCCCTTGAAGAGTGTCTGGAAACTAGTTGGAGTGAGCTGTAAGGACCATGTCATTCCAGTTTTGTGTCACAGACACTGGTTCCCAATGTGCGTGCCCAATTTAACATGCTGGTACCTTTAAAGCCCTATACATTGAGGCCAGCATATCTTAAGGACTGTCGACTCCCATATAAACCTACCTGACCACTAAGGTCATCTTTAGAGGCCCTGCTTTGGGTGCCCCTGCCATCTGAAGGGAGACAGACGGCAACTCACAAAAGGACCTTCTCAGTTGCGGCACAAAGATTATGGAATTCCCTGCTTGCAGAACTCATCTGTGCCCTTTTATCATTGGGCGAAAACGCACGGTCGCTTTATCCTCCTTTAATCCCTGTTTCAGCCAGGATTCAACGCAGGTGTTTTGCCTAATGCGCGTTCGAGCCTGGCTAAAGCAGGGATTAAAGGAGGATAAAGCGACCGTGCGTTTTCGCCCATTGTCTTCTGCCAGTGAGTGAAGACACTTCTGTTTTGCCTAGTGTTCTCTCACTGATTCTCATTGACCCTTCCTCCAATTCATGTGTTTATTTGTTTATGAGTTCTGTTTTTAATTACTTTTATATATTTATATGTGTTCTTAATCTTGATTTAATGTTCTATTGTTTGACACCTTGGGGACTCTAAATCGGGCAGAAAGGTGGCTTAGAAATGTTTCAAATTTTAAAAAGTATATTCTGATATAAATGCAACTCATCCTGTCAGATTTTGCTAGCCCTGATTTTGCTAGAGGACAACCTGGGGGGGAAGTATAAAATTCTGGCACAATATCTTCCCTTAGCCTATCCTGTGAAGCCAGAGGAAGGAAGTTGCAAACTGTGGCAGGATATTTTTCCAACCTCCTCAAATGTTACTTTTCCTAGATGGAGGGGGGGACGACATCACAGTTATTACACCCCAGCAAAATATCTAATGCAGACTTTGCTGCTCGTGACCAGGCAAGGAGCAAATTCTGGCACCTACAGGTAACTTGTCCTTTTGATTTTGTCGAATCTCTGGGCTAGCAGCAGGACAACAAAAGTATAGCAAAGAAGAATAAACTTGGGCCATTCTGAATCAAAATTCTGCCCCACTAGTAGGTTTCCCTTTTGCCTGCTTATGGCGGGAGATCTTTAGGTAATTGTGGCCCTTGCTTGCCAATACTCACCTGGTCAGTAGGCAGAAACTGAGGCCAAACCAAGGAGGGATTGTTCTGGTGAGAAAAATTTAAAAGAAAAATAAGGCCTCCTCTACTTACAGGAAGTTCTGGCCACAGAGTTTCTGGCAACTCCTAGAGATACCTGGAATTGACCAAGGGTTGCTCTAGGAATTGATGGAAACTCTATGGTCAGATTACCATAAAGTTTCTAGTGATTCCTAGAGCTACCCTTTGCCAGTTTCAAACAGCTCTAGGAATCACTGGGAACTCTATGGTCAGAACTTCCTTTAAGTAGATGACAACTTTTTAAATATATATATATATATCGATAAACCCGAACCAAAAACAAACCTAAAATTAGCGGTTTTACCAAACGCCAAAACCTGTGGATCTCCCCAAAGCTGAATAGGTGAGTCCCAAAAAAAGCCGAATAAACATTTGGTTTTATCAGGGTTGGCTATTCGCCTTTACTCAGATGCACAGCTCTGTGCTTTCTCCCATTTTTCTATCTTTTTAAAAATATATATTTAAAATTTTAAAAAAATTCTATCTTTTTTGACTAGTTTTGTTAGGGTCCCAGAGTTGGGCCCAATAAACCCAAACCCAAAATTTAACAAAAAATTTTTTTGCACAACTCTACCTCCTGCTCATTGCCAGGCAACGCCTGGCAACTTTACCCACTTGCCATATATTAGACTGCCCTTTGTAATGATTAGGGTGTTGGACTAAGATCAGGGAGACCAGGTTTGAATCTTCCATCGAAGCTTGCTGGGTGACCTTGGACCAATCACTCCCTCTCTTGCCCTCACCTACCTCATAAGGTTGCTGCTGTGAAGATAAAATGAAGAAGGTTAGAACAATGTAAGCCACTTTTGGGTCCTCATTAGGGAGACAAGTAGAGTATAAAGCCAGCAATGTCCAGGGTTAGACTAGGATTTGCAAATCCCAGGTTTCAATCCCCACCCCTCCATGGAACCTCACTGGGGTATCTTGTATCAGTCACTCTCTCCAGCCTAATCTGCCTCATAGGGTTGTTGTTGTTGTGAGGATAAAATGGAAGTGGGGAGAATGATGTCTTTAAAAGCTTTGAATCAACATTGGGTAGAAAATTGGGTGTAAATATCCAAAGAAACAAACAAATAAATGATGAACATGTTTCATCATAATGCCGTTTGAATGTGTTGTTGCCTGCCTAAAGCCCAGAGAAGAAGAAAATTAAGAATTGCAATAAATATATATATATATCCTAGAGGATTGTGAGGTCAGTGACAGGCGCAAATTCTCCATGTTTCCAAACACCATTAGGGTGACTTGTTATGGTTAAAAGATTCTGAACACTTTTCGAAGGGAGAAAGAGATCCCTCTCCCCCAATATATATGTGAAATTACTGGAGGCCAGTCCAAGCCCTTTTACAATTTTCATTTGGGAGTCCAAAGCAGCCTATAAAATGTTGCCGATCATGTTTATCCAATCAGCATTTGTAATGTGAAATAGGACCCCTGCATGAAAACAATGTCAGCAGCAATGAAATTAAATGCATACTATCCTGTTGATGGCATAAGTC
Source organism: Euleptes europaea (assembly GCF_029931775.1). Classification (NCBI taxonomy): domain Eukaryota; kingdom Metazoa; phylum Chordata; class Lepidosauria; order Squamata; family Sphaerodactylidae; genus Euleptes; species Euleptes europaea. Next base: position 51,592,681 of record NC_079315.1, on the reverse strand, counting down.
AGGCTGTGTTAAAGAGATTTTATACATGGCTAGGTGAGACTGAAGTATTTGAAGTATTTAACTTTTTAATGTGCCTTACAATTATGGCAAAAGGCTGATCCCTCAACCCTAAAATCAACAAGAACTTTCTTATGGATATTGCTGTGCAAAAGATCAAGCCCAAATGCCACCTCTGAATGAGCTTTAGCCTTCACTGCAGCTGCGGTGTTGGGACAGCTGTCAGGACTTCCTTATTCTAAGAAGTGAAGAAAGATCAAAGACCCACCCATCCATCTTCAGCTCAATTTGCTTCACCATTGACAACTGTTTATTTGACCCCATAGGCCTCACACTCCATGTCCATGTGGAGAACAGTTGCCTCTGTGCCACAGACTGCACAGAACATGGTTTTACGGACAGAGCAGTAGAAACTCTGGCTGATGATCAACAGCATAGAAAACATATTTCGTTCATTAATGGCCCAGCCAAGGTCCTGTCTAAAGGCAGAACCACAGCACGTGCACCTGAGAAAGGAATTATTTTCTCTTTTGATACTGAAATTTTAATGCAGAGCTGCAGGCAACTATCACTATGAATAACATGGTACATAAAAATGGGCATTCAAATGAATTTGTATACACTTTCTACTTCATTCTCTGCTGTTTGTATCAGTGTCTATGCCCATTCAACAAGTAATACCAGGGCTGCTAGCAGCCACCTGCGCCCAGCCAAAGATTTTCTCTTTCCCTTTTCATGCCACCGAGATCCATTACGAATATCATATAAAACAAATCAAATGAGTTGCTTTTCGTATGAGTAGACTAATAAGGGGTTATTGCAACGAGCACCATACTTTCCCCCCCATTTCATTCTTTACATTTATGTCACATCCTCTCTCCAAGGGAGCTCAGGGCACTGTGCCGGTTCTCTCATTTTATCCTCCCAACAACCTTGTGATGACAGGAGATATAGAGACTGAACTGGCTCCCATGGTGCCCAGTTCCCCCAGAATTTTGTCTCCATAGTTCCTCCTCATGGTAGTCCTGAACATTTGCCTTGCCATAATGAAATCCAAAACACTGCAATTGGTATGTACTTGCACAGATGGTAGCAAACCCTTCAGGTGTGGCAAATCATAGGGACCTTGAGCCAGGATATGGATCTACAGGAGACTTGAGCAATGTCAGGCAGGGATTCTGCATGTGTGCTACTACCAAGCTCTGGTTAAAGGAGTCATCTGCAAAAATATCACACAGAACTGTAAAAAAGATAGCTTCAGTTAGTTTCAGAGGGTAGCCATGTTGGTCTGCAGATGAACAGCAAGATTTGAATCCAGTCGCACCTTAGAGACCAACAAGATTTTGGGAGAACAAGTTTCAAGAGTCAAAGCTTCCTTTGTCAGGTATCTCCCTTCGTCATATCTGATGAAGGGAGCTTGGATTCTTGAAAGTTTATACCCCAAAAATCTTGTTGGTCTGTAAGGTGCTACTGGACTCGAATCTAGCTGATCTGCTGTAAAGAAGTTGTTCAATGGTAATAAGCCACATTGGATCAGGTGACTCACAGATCCATTTAGTGATTCTATGAATGTACCATGGTATGAACCCAAGTTTCTGAGATCCAGGCAGCTAGATTCCTACATATCATTTAAAGAACACCAGTTCTCTCTACTTCTCCAGAGTTCCATTTTTCATCATACTTGAGGAAAGAGCATCGCTAAGTAGTACAGCACAATGCTGAGCATCCAGAAAGTCCAAGGTATCTCTAGGTTAAAAAAGATCTCTCGCAGCAGGGCAGGAAAAGATCTCTGCTTGATTCCTTGGGAAACAATGGCCAGTCAGATTAGAATGTACTGAGATACAGAGGCCAATGGTTGACTCAGTCCAAGGCAGCTTCTTATATTTGTATGTATCTGGGAACTAAAACAAAGGCAACAGAAGAAATGGGTCTTCAATAAAAAGGAAGGAGGAAAGAGGGTGGTGCTGAAAGAGCTGAACTGAAAAGAGGTAAGTGGTGGGGGTTAGTGATAGGAAGGGACTGTCCCATACATCCCACAAATCACTCTCATATCCTGCCTGTGAAACTTCAGCAGTACTTCGCTTATAGACCATCCTGGCAATAACTGTCAAAGGTAGCTAAGTTAGCAATGTATGGGCTTATCAAAGCAACTCTAAGAGTGCCTCCTCCAGAAAGTTTGATGGATAGTTCATTAACAGATGTTACTGATGGAATAGTACAGCCAATACCGCTCTTTCCATCATGATATAGCCATTTATCAAGATACTCTTCTCTCACAGCTCAAGTCTGAAATCTCCACTCTTTTGACAGACCTTGAGCTTCTAGCCAAGCACTTTGTATTTCATTACTCAGCCAGGCATAAAAGAAAAGAAACTTTGTAAAAAGGAATACTGGAGTCAGAAAGCTTTCTCCAAACTGGCTTAAGCATGTTAATGGCTAATTAATGGAAAAGAAGAAGACAGGCATTTACACACTGGTTTTAGGTCATGTTGATCCAATAAAAGCTTGTCCTTGCAAGTGCTAAAAGCAGAGATGGATTCAGTAGCACTGTTGTTATTCCATGAGCCATATTCATTGTGTTTTATGTCTACTTAAAATGAGTCTGAAGATAATGGTGATCAAACAATTTCATAATTAGCTTTCCACTGTAAAGCCATGGGTATGTTGTGATAGTTGGCTGCTGAGAGCCATTATGGCCTCTGATAAAGATTACTTATGGGGTTTCCCCTTGCACCACCCAGACACAACCCCAAAATCATATCAAAACAAGTCATATGACTTACTCCATGGGCTCCAAGGTAATCCAGACCTCAAGACCTTTGTCCCTCTGGTCTATCTGTTTTGTTAGACCTGGAGGCACTTACCATTTTATCCTCTCATACTGACTGGGTTGTCATGAGGTGCATGTGCATTGTTATTGCCCAGTTTTACAGTAGAAGCTATGCATAATGCTCCTGGGAATACAGTAGGGTTGATGTCACAGACAAAATATGAATAAAGGCTCTATGTGATCATAGTAATCATATGGGAACAATTCTTACATGAGGGCTGCTTCACACATGACTCCCAATATAGATAAGGAGGACCACATATGGACAAATGAAACTTGCTGGATCAATTAGATATACATTTAGATTCATATTTAAATAAGAATGCCATCTATCCACATAGCATAACTATCAACTGGATATGAATTTGGCTGTGCCATTGAATGGACATCCTCATTCACCGTGCATAACTATTGGTGGCTCAAATAAGTGATGTTTTGATGTTGGTGTGCAGGGGTTAGGAACCTAATTAAACCTTTGTACATTAATTGCCTATAGATTGTATAGGTGTCTATTTATTGAATGCACATGTACCAGGGGTGCATATAGTCTGAAATCATAATGTTCGCAATATAGTAGATATATGCACGATATAGTTTATGCATAACATAGGAAAATGGAATATGTACTCAGCTAGAATTCAGTACCCCAGAGGCATTGCACAATCAGCTGTAGTTAGGGCCAGACTAGACATAGTGGGGACAGCCATGTTTATTTATGGGTCTGTCCGCAGCATCATGTCCTGTGATCTTCTGGCTCCCAACTCAGAAGTGTCATCCTTTAACAGGATGATCAGCACTCTTGCATCCCAGCAAGGATCCCAAGAAACGGTAGAGACAAAAGCACTCAAAATCAACACTTCCAGAGTCCAGTTTTGTGGTTTGGGGATATATTGTAGCACAAAATATATAACATTCTATTTAAATAGGCTTTAGGATTACATCCTGTGACAGATGTCAATCTGTTAGAAAACTAACAGCCCCACTTTCCCCTCTGGGCTCTCTTTTCTGTCAGCTGAGGTGAAACTACTGCACATTAACCCAATTTATCCATCTTATGAAGGAAGGATGCCGTAGTGATACTATAAATTCTGTCGGCATAGTTCTTGGCTAGTAAGGTGAATTGATTTTCCATTTGCTTGTCTTGGAGAACTTATTTCCTTGAAAAGAGACAAGTCTGGATGCAACTGTGGAAAGCAGTAATTTTTTTTAAAAGCTGTTTTGTTCTTGTTCTATGGTTGGTCTATTTCTGTAACCAGGACTCTTGCTTTTGTACATGTATCTTGAGCTTTATTTCTTTTTTAAGTGCAGAGACTAAACATTACCTAAAGAGGCTAAGCGCTGCTAGTAAAGTTTATTGAATTAGACTCAAAATGACAAGATTTCCCCGTTATTTGCACTTATCCAGAGAGTTTTTAGTTAATAATAATCACAGTGAGCATTATGATTGAACAAGTGGGGACCACGAGAAACGTGTGGGGAGGGTGTACCCCATCCCCCTTTGCTTCTTTCCCTCTGCCCTCTTCTCGAACAATCGTTCCCTTCTTTATCACCTCTCCCTATCTGTCAGTCTTTCCCACCTCTTTTTCTCCCCCTTCCCCTTCTCTGACACTTGCCCTCTTTCTTGCCCTCCCCTTATCTGTCAACCTACCCCTCTCTCTTTTGCCCACCCCTTCTCCATCAATCTCTCCTTCTCTGTCAATCTACCCCTTTTATTTCTTCCCCTCCCCTTCTCTGATAATCTCCCCCTTTCTCCCACTCCCTTTATCTGTTAGCCCATCCTCTCTCTTTTTTTGCCCCACACCCCTTCTCCATCAATAAGCACCTCCCCTTCTCTGTCAACCTACATCCTCTCTGTTTTTCCCTCTCCCCTTCTTTGACATTCCCCCCTCTTTCCCCCTATCTTTATTTTTCCCCTCCTTGCCTTAATCTCCTATTGCTGTTGGGGCCTGTGAGACTCACAGGGGGGAATCCCATCCTCCCCCTGTCACCATGTATTTAAAGTCCATGTGCCCCTGATCCATGAATTTAAATATCCACAGATTGGTGCCACATGTCACTAGCAGATATATAGATGGAACTTTCAGCCTGTAGCATCTGAAGTCAGAAGTTTAATAATTTGATAAGCAGACATTTATTGTTTGTATTGTGTCACAAGTAAAATAGAAAGATGAATCTATTTTTTTTTTACAGTAAACAGATTATACCGGTGAGGGGAGCTAATCCCTGTCTCCTTCCCCATCTTAAATTTCTATGCTCTATTACTTGGAACATTTCCTCCAGCTCATCTCTGCTCCCAGAAGTGAATTGGGCTGGACGAAAAGATGGTTAATGCAATAGAGCATACTGGGGGAAATTGGAGAGGGAGGGTGAACTCCCCTTACCCGCATGCTGTGTTATTTGTAAACATATGTGAACAAACAAGACCTGCAAATAAACACTTGTGGATGTTCTGATCATATATCAGTGACACCTAATTGGAGTTTATACTTCTATTTCAGTGATAGGTTGAAGGTTCAGAAATGCTGAGATCAAATAATCATTTTATGTGTTCTGCAGTTGAAAAACTTGCTTGCTGCATCACGAAGAGTGGCACATACTGAATCATTCTTTTTTGGTGAGAATGCATACTAACCATGCCTATTCAAGTCTCCACATTGTGAAGAACACCCTTTCACATTACAGCTGATGTCTTTCTGAAAGGAAAAACGTTTTCAGTAGCAGCCCAGAGTCTACCTTTGTGCATCTTAAAATGCTATGGTTCAGTGGTGCACCTAGCACTGTTGTTGTGCGATATTACAAGCAAAACCACATCCCATTTTGTTACATGGCTGTTCTGTTCCTATATTGTTGTTTTTTGTGAGCAGTGTTGCTTGAGATTGTGAAACTGAAGATTTCCAATTGGTTGCTTAACTAGTTAGCTTTCCTTGAGAGCACTTTGTTTTCTTTCCCTCATAAGCACCAGGTAATTACGTGTTTTCAGCTAGCAGACTATTACAAAAGTATTTTCCTATCCATCTGAGCCCGCATGTTAAAGGTACCATGAAATTATTATTTAAAATTAAGGGCCATGATTGGTGGTCAGAAATCTATTTGTCACCAGTATGCAATGCTGAGAAGCCTCTAATTCTCCCACTGGGCTTTGCATAAGACACATTACTTAGCTAGAGGGCATGGATGCCTTAAAAATGAAAACATTAATGCCAAATTAGATTATTTGCGATTCAGGGACACAGAATGTTAGGAACGAGAGGTATTTAAATCTATTCCTGGCAATTCCATCCATGGTAGCAGAGAAGGGGGGAAAGGCTCAAGCAAGCCTTAGTTTGGACATGAAGAGGTGGTGACCACCGGGCGGGGGGGGGGGCTGACATACCAGCATTGGCACCTGAGCCCTTACTCAAAAGACACTGTGGACGGAACAAGCTTTCAGAGAGCTGGGAGTAAGCTGCTGATATCTCCAGCTACGGGCTTGATGATCAGGTGACTGGAGGGTCTGGACATGTGCCTTCCAGCACCAAGCTCCCTGGTCTAAAGACATACTAATACCCACACCTAAGGACTACTCAGCTGACAAGACCTGACATGAAACTCAGCCTTGGGGTATGAGGTTTCAGAACTGACCTAGGGTGCTTTCTGACTGGAAGGAGGAACAAGAATAGGGGAAGAGACAGTGAAGGGTATAAAGGATAGCAACAGAGATGAGGGAGAGAGGGCTAAGGAGGTGGAGAAGGCACAAGCTCTCTGGATCTAGAAGTAGGAGGAAGACAAACAAGGGGAGTCTTAGAGACAGAAATAAAGAAGAAAGGAAAGGCGAAGAGGAGGAGGATGGGGCAGAAGCAGCTGAGGGGCCCTAATCCTGAGACAGGGTAGCAATAGCCATGGCATCTTCCATGCTGTATCTCCCTAGGCAATAAATAGGGTTGTCAGGACCCTCTTCGCCACTGGCGGGAGATTTTTGGGGCAGAGCCTGAGGAAGGCAGAGTTTGGGGAGGGGAGGGACTTCAATGCCATAGAGTCCAATTTCAAAGTGATCTCCTGCCACCACCTGGAGGTTGGCAACCCTGGCAATAAAAGTTAATTGCACCAGCTGCTGGCTTCTAGTTTGCCTCATTCATGGAATGGGGCTGGGGTTGAGCCTAGGGTTTCTCCCACACACACACCCAGAGTGGCAGCTGGCAATAGAAACATTCCCATCGAGGGAATGAGACCCCTAGTTGAGCCTTTAATGTTATTGAAGTGCATCTCAGGGCTTTAAAGTTTGTAGAAAACAAAGTTTTACGATTTGGGATGCTAATTTTGAATTGTCTGACTAGTGCAAGTGAGACACTAACAGTGCAGTCCTAAGCAGAGTTACTCCAGCCTGATCCCATTGATTTCAGTGCCACAATCCATCACCTTGAAGTGGTCAAATGCCGTGATAGGTGACTAAGGTTTTTAGATCTTGTATTTCACTAGAAAATACGTTATCTTATTTAACCAATCACCCCAAGCAATGATACAAACTTTGAATTAAAAAAATCCTTTTTATTGTAGTTACTTCAGTATAAAAAATGGAAAAGTAAAATATAAAAACACAAAAATATATGAGAGTTGAATACATGGAAAAATCTAACATATTTTAGCAAAATAGTTTAGATCTGGATACAGGTACAAAGTAAAACTAATAATTCAAAGTTACATACCATCACAGAGTCATGTTGGGGAACCTTACCCAAGCAGCCTAACAGCATACAAGCATGCCTGGGAAGAATCTCCAACTTTCTACAGTCTCAAGCCCCTTTATATACCTTTTCAACTGTTATAAGAACCAATGAGAATAGCTTTGATAATCAGCAAGAAATTGTTGTGACATTCTTGTCAAATTCCCAGACATCAAAAGACATCACTGGTATCAAGAAGACAAAACGTCGCTTAACAAATCTCTTTCCCTTACTTTGATCCCATGTCAGACAAACAGACGACATAGGAAAGACACCCAAACATACATTCTTTCTCAAAATAAACCCCCAGCTTTCACACTTTCATCTTCAAGGCTTATTAACCACAAAAGACAAATAAATTTGGTATTCACCTTTGACTTGAAAGTATGGGAGAACCACAAAAACAGATAGACCTGTTTTCCACCACTTGGCATTATCAAAAACACTGACTTTGTTTGGGCTAATCCCAGACTTCAAATAACTATACAATATCTGGGAACATAGTATCTGACCTTGTTCTGTGGTTTTGGTGGTTTAACATCCTGCCTCACAAACAACTTGTTTTTCACAAGTGTCTGCATTCATGCAGGCTCACATTTGAAGCTTTAAATTTTACTTGGATTTTAGATCAGTGCTGCAGTTTGTCAGTGATCTATATTTCTAACATTAAATATATTTAAAATCATAACAACCTCACCTCATTCATTCAGTTAAATCATTCAGCTCATTCATTTAAATAGATTTAAGAATGCCTAACAATACAGCCCTGTGGCGCAGAGTGGTAAGCTGCAGTACTGCAGTCCAAGCTCTGCTCACGGCCTGAGTTCGATCCCAACGGAAGTTGGTTTCAGGTAGCTGGCTCAAGGTTGACTCAGCCTTCCATCCTTCCAAGGTTGGTAAAATAAGTACCCAGCTTACTGGGGGTAAAGGGAAGATGACTGGGGAAGGCACTGGAAAACTACCCCGTAAACAAAGTCTGCTTAGAAAACATCGGGATGTGACATCGCCCCATGGGTCAGGAATGACCCAGTGCTTTCACAGGGGACCTTTACCTTTAACAATACATTTGCCTGATCGGGATAGCCCCAGGCTAGGCTGATCTCATCAGATCTCAGAAGCTAAGCAGGGTTGGCCCTGGGTAGTATATGGATGGGAGACCTCCAAGGAGTGCTAGGGTCATGACGTGGAGGCAAACAATGGTGAACTACCTCTGAACGTCTCTTGCCTTGAAAAACCTATGGAGTTGCTATAAGTCATCTGTGACAGCAAAAAAAAAAAAAAAAAAAAATCAAACCAATACATTTGCCAGTTCACACATTACAAATTTTGCTTTTTTGTTCATGGACAACAAGAGGACTTTGTATGGGAGTTCTGTTTGTCCCAAATTAATGTGTGCCTTTTGTTCCTCATGGCTGTAGTTCATGGGTTAAAGTGGTTTTAGCCTTCCCTCATGTCATTTTTCCTCAAACAGTCCAGTGGAGCCACTGGAAACAGACAGTAGGAATCAGAGAGTAGGAATCAATGGTTAGTTCTCTCAATTGAGGGATGTGAGCAGTGGGGTCCCTCAGGGATCTGTGTTGGGACCAGTGCTTTTCAACCTGTTCATCAATGACCTGGAGTTGGGAGTGAATGGTGAGGTGGCCAAGTTTGCAGATGATACCAAAGTTTTTAGGGTGGTTAAAACAAAATCGAACTCTGAAGAGCTCCAAAAGGATCTCTACAAACTTGAAGAATGGGCATTAAAATGGCAAATGAGATTCAATGTGAGCAAGTGTAAAGTGATGCATATACACTGATGGGATCTGTGCTGGCAGTGACAGACCAAGATAGGGATCTTGGGGTGGTAGTAGATCACTCGATGAAGATGTCAATCCAGTGTGCAGCTGCTGTGAAAAAGGCCAATTCCATGCTGGCCATAATTAGATGAGGAATAGAGAATAAGACTGCTACTATCATACTGCCCTTGTACAAATCTGTGGTGAGGCCACACTTGGAATGCTGTATATAGTTCTGGTCTCACACCTAAAAAAGAGATTACAGAGTTTGAGAAGGTGCAGAAAAGAGCAACCAAAATGATCAGGGGACTAGAGCAACTGTCCTATAAGGAGCAGTTAAAATGCTTAGGGCTATTTAGCTTGGAGAGCAGGCGGTTAAGGGGAGACATGATAGATGTCTATAAAATTATGCATGGTATGGAGAGAGTGGAGAGGGAGATGTTTTTCTCCCTTTCTCATAATGCTAGAATGTGGGGTCATCTGCTGAAGCTGGAAGGTGAGAGATTTAAAACAGATAAAAGGAAGTATTTCTTCACACAACATATAATTAAATTGTGGAACTCCCTGCCCCAGGATGTGATGATGGCTGCCAACTTGGAAGGCTTTAAGAGGGGAGTGGACATGTTCATGAAAGAGAGAGGTATTCATGGCTACTAGTAAAATGGATACTAGGCATGATGCATACCTATTCTATCCAGGATCAGAGGAGCATTAGGTGCTGTGGAACACAGGCAGGATGGTGCTGCTGCAGTTGTCTTGTTTGTGGGCTTCCTAGAGGCACCTGGTTGGCCACTGTGTGAGTAGACTGCTGCACATGATGGACTTTGGTCTGATCCAGCATGGCCTTTCTTATGTTCACTGTTGGATCTGTTTTGAAACGTACATGCATCCAGTATGTAATGTGATTTCACAAATGGAGCCAATAGTGGCTCCATAGGGCAGGTTGAGGAAGTGAACAGTCTGTGAGGAGGAAGGCTGAAGCCACTTCTAGCCAAATGTCTTGGCTGTGAAGAGAAAAGGGCAGGGGTATGTTTGGGAGATACAGATTTCCTATTGAACACCTGAAGCAAAGTGCTAAAGTCAATCCATCAAAAAATACAAGGACTTTTGTTGGATTAGTGCCTGTCTTTGGATAACACCACTGCAAGCTTGGGAAGCAATAACTGTTGGACTCTGGGATAATATGAGAAGCAAGAGGAAGAAATCACTGTCATCAGCTCAAGGTTGCCACGAAGATGAATCTCAGTATTCATTTCTCCAAACTGTGTGACATATCGTTCCAATATGCCAAATGTTTTAAGTAGTGTCATTTCTTTTAAAAAGTAGTGAGTCCCAGTTTAATTGGAAAATAACCTGGTTTGGAGGATCTTTAACACCTTAAACATCTAACATTTTTGGCTTAAATTTGGCTTCCAAGTACCCTGGCCTCCCAAGAATCCTTGAGAAGTTATAGTATGAAATACAGAGCTGCTCTGTTTTCCTATGTAATAAATTATTTATGGAACATTAAGTGCATGTTCTGAGGGATGGAGCAACCCCCCAAGCCATTTCAACAAAATGTTAGGACAAGGCAAATGTTAAAGTTTCTTCTAAAATTCCTTCCTTGGTTTTATTTTCAAAACATTTGGAAGCCTTTCTCCATAGATAATTTCCTTTAGTTGTTCTAACATAGTGCTTTTTACATGTTGTCCGTCAAACTGAATAGTACTATGCTCAAGAGTGATCCTATTCTCTACAACATCTGGGTAGGACAGCAATGAAATCCCCTCACACCAAGAAGCAGAAATGACACCAGCATAGCTGCCTCCATCTCTTGTACCCGTGGAAATTTGCCGGTGCAGACTAGTCAGAGTCTGGCAGCACAAGGGGAGAAACCAGGAGTGGGGAGTGAGGTGCATGAGTAGATGGAATCCAATTTTGGCTGTAGCTCCATTGATAAAGAGATAGCATACGTCTAAATACTCTGTGGAGAGTCCCAGATTATGCCTGGCACAGTGACTACTAAATAAAGTACAGTATAGTATACTCAACAGACTATTCTGCTAGTATCAAAAATAAACCAGCCTTTCTCTTGCTACAGTACTATTTTTCTTAGATCAGTTAAAGTTGCCAGAGATTGCATAGAAAGAATGAAATTGCTTCCTTAATTTTTATTTATTTACTTACTTCATTTATACCCTATCTTCCTCCCCAGTGGGGATCCTCTCAACAACCTTGTGAGGAAGGTTAGGCTGAGTGAATATCAATGGTTGATTTGCTGTGCTTCCATGGCAGAATGGGGATTTGAACCTTGGTCTACCAAATCCTAGTTTGGCACTTTAAACACTATACCTGCAGGACCACCTCTCCCGATATACCCCCCAAATAGCACAATGCCCATAGAACGAAAACTTACTGGTAGTCCCGGGCCAAGAAGTATACACCTGTCCTCAGCCAGAGCTTTTTCAGCTCTGGCTCCAGCCCGGTGGAACTCTCTGCCAAGTGAGACCCGGGCCCTGGGGCCCTGTCTCAATTCTGCAGGGCCTGCAAGACTGAGATGTTCCACCAGGCCTACGGTTGAGGACAGCAATGGCTTCATCTTAGCTGGCCTCCCTACTCTATCCCTACCCTATCTTATCCCCATTCCCTTAGTTGTTCCTGATACTTTCTTTTCCTTCCCTATTCCTTGTCTCTCTTTTTCTCCCTCCTCCTTGACTGGTTACCTGTTATTGACATCAATGTGAAAGGCGTCATCTGGAATTTTTTAGAATTCTCAAATTTTAGAATTATAATTAATGGAATTTTTAAGTAGAATGTATATTTATTGTAAAGATGCATTGTTTGTATACTGTTGTATTTCTAGTTGTGAGCCGCTCTGAGCCTGACTTTGATTGGGAAAGTGCATGATAGAAATTTAATAAATAATAATAAATAATATACCATTCTTGCTGTTATTAATATATTCTAATAAACATTTTATGCATATCTATTATGATAGGACAAAAATGAAAAACCTATGTTGAAACAATCAATAGTATAAAGAACAAACAGCACAATGGCTACAATAACTAACTGTGAGGGTCTCTGTCTTTGTGTCTCTGCTTTCCATCACCTGCGGTGTTATCAGTGAACTCGTAAAAGCAGTTCACACCTTCTGGTCTCAGGCGCCAGGCCTGATGGCCCATGTATCTTCCCCCCCGCTGTTCTTCCTGCCAGTACTCCCTCTGGCCGGTGCGGCCTTGGAAGTGTGATAGCCGCACCAGACTTCCTGGGATCCGTCTGATGTTTTGTATTATGCCAAGCTTGTAACTTCCCATAACAATAAGTGTGAACCCCAGTGCCCCAGTGCCCTGGAGTCAATATATTCTGTAAACCCGCATAGCCCCTCACTTGCAACTTTCTACCTGTGCCTGTCTCATCTCCTGAAGGCTTCAATAAATCTATTGTTTCTGTATCAACGTCTGAGCAACTGATTTGGAGAAGCAAACTCAGAGAGGGGGATCTCTCACATTAAGTTGCAAGTCTTTGCCTCCCGGACTGCAGCTGTACCGCTTTGGACAGAATGTCAGCCGACGAGGACACCACCCCTAACCCCGATGCCCCCAAGGAACCGGACGAGCCGGAGAAGCCGGACCCGAAGGAGGAGGGAGCCAAGCCAAAGAAACCGAAGGGTCGCGCCCCCGACCAAGATCGGGACGAACGTCCCCGGGGGCTTACTTATTGGCTGGACTCCCCCAAGGGCTGGTCGCTCTCGCGGACTGCGGCGAAGGATCGCCGGTTGGCCTTCCCCAGCACGGGACTCGAAGGGGACCCGGCCCGCAAAGAGGCCCTCATGGAGGAAGAACGAAAGCAGTGGCAGGAAGACCGCCGGGCTATGCAGGAGCAGATGGAGACCATGCAACGCGTAATGGGTGAGATGGCCACGGCCCTAGATGCGCTGAAGTTGCAACCTCCAGCCGGTGCTCCCCCAGACGGGGCGCCGGTAGTTCCGCCCGCAACCCCTGCCCCCCCGGCCCGTCGGGACCTGAAAGTCACGTATGACGGGTCGGGAGACCAGTTGACCTTTTTTATGGTCCAAGTAGACATTTTTATGCGGGAACAAGGCCGAACCTTCGTTTCTGAGGAGTCCCGGGTGCAGTACGTGGCTTCCTTACTGCAAGGGGAGGCGGCTGCCTGGATGGTGTTGCAGTATGAACTCCGCTCGCCGGTGCTGCGAACCCTGGACGAGTTCATGGTAGCGCTCCGAAACCGTTTTGAGGACCCGACTCTGGGTGAGCGGGCTAAAGCCTCCCTGATGCAACTGCGCCAAGGGGCTAAGTCGGTGGCGCAGTATGCAAGTGAGTTCCAGTCACTGGCCAGCCGAATTCTGGACTGGAGTGAAGCTACCTTGGTACAATGTTTCAGGGAGGGTCTCAACCCAGACCTCCAACATTGGGCTTTCATGCAAGGGAACCCCCCGGATGTGGAAGGTTGGGTTCGCCATGCTGCTGACATCGAGAATCGCAAACAACTCCTGAACTTGTCCAAGCAACGGCTTGGGCGAGACCCCAGGCCCCGAGGTGACCGTGGCCGGGAACTCCGGCAAGGGGGTGGCGGGGGTCTCTCGGCCGCGGAACGCCGCAAGCGGTTCGAGGCCGGCGTCTGCCTGATCTGCGGGGGAAAGGGTCACTTTGCATCGCAATGCCCCTCTCGCTCCGGCCGTCCGACCCCCCCCCGCCAAACCCAGGCCGAGCCGACGAAACCGGCCGCCGACAGCCAGCCTCGCCGCAGAAGTGGACCACTGAGCCGGCGCTCCGGCGCACCCTCCGCTCTTCACGCGCGCCCCCAGGATGGGGCATCCGACTCTACGGTCCCATCGGGGTCCCGGATTACAAATCCCGTCTTTGATTCGGACGGCTCCCCGGAAGCCACCACCCCGTCCCCCTCTTCCAGCGAGGAGGAAGAGTGGGAACAGCCGGCAAAAAACGCCGTCGGTCTGCTGTAGAGGGGGCTCCGCAGCAGACCGTCCCTATCGTTGTGCAAGGAGCTCCACCGATGGTAAGCGCCCAAGAGGACAATGTATTTGTGCGTGTTCATCTGTCCCTACCCAAAGGGGGTCCCCCGTTAGAGGTCCCCGCGTTGGTCGACTCGGGGTGTGCCCGCACCATGATAAATGAGGAAACTGCCAAGAAGTTGGGTGTCCGGCGCAAACGGCTTCCGGGGCCCCTCCGTTTTTCCCAAATGGACGGGAGTGACTTTAAACGGGGCCCTGTGACCCACAGAACTGCAGCCGTGATTATGTCCGTGGGGGAACATTGGGAACGGTTGTATTTCACCATCGCCCCTATTGTAACCCCTGTGGTGTTGGGGATGAACTGGTTAAGGGGACATAATCCCTCCATTGATTGGGTTAAACGGGTGCTTTCCTTCCCCGAAAACCCCTGTGGGTTGCATGACAAGGAACGGGTACTCAGAACTCCAGCCGCCGCACTGGTAGGGTCCCCCGCCCCAGTCTCTCCTCAATTACCCTCTGAGTACTCGCAGTTTACTGATGTTTTCGATGTTAGAGAGTGCGACGAACTGCCTCCCCACAGAGAAACGGACTGTGCCATCGAGATTGTAGGGGAAGGCAAACTGTCCAAGGGAAAGGTTTACCCCATGAGCCCTAGTGAAAAGACTGTGTTGCGAGACTATCTGGATGTCAATCTGGCGAGGGGTTTCATACGCCCCTCCAAGGCTCCTTATTCAGCCCCAGCTTTCTTTGTAAAGAAAAAGACGGGAGATTTAAGACTGTGTATTGACTTTCGCAGACTGAACGCAGTCACCCAGTCTAATGCTTACCCCCTCCCTCTTATTCCTGACCTTCTAGCACAATTAAAGGAGGGCCGAATCTTCACCAAACTGGACTTGGTAGAAGCCTACCACCGCATTCGCATCAAAGAAGGAGACGAACCCAAAACGGCCTTTTCCAGTTGTTTTGGGATGTTTGAGTACCTGGTCATGCCGTTCGGACTTTCGGGGGCTCCGAGTGTCTTTATGCAATTAATTAATGAAGTTTTGCATGATTTACTGTTTCGGGGGGTGGTGGTATTTCTCGATGACATTCTTATTTACTCTGAGACCATGGAAGAACATGTGCGCCTAGTGCGAGAAGTGCTCCAGCGGCTGCGGGAGCACAAACTGTATGCTAAGGTGTCCAAGTGTGAATTCCACCAACCTTCTATTACATTTCTGGGGTATGTGATTTCCCACCAAGGGTTGGAAATGGACCCCACCAAGGTCCAGGCGGTGCGGGACTGGGAAACCCCCACTACCCGCCGCCAACTTCAACAGTTTTTGGGGTTTGCCAACTTTTACCGGAATTTCATTCCCAACTTTGCCCAAGTTGCGCTTCCCCTCACTGCCCTGTTGCGTACCAAGGACAGGGGGGCTAGCGCCGCACTCCCCTCAGCCCGTCTGCAATGGTCTCCCCAATGCCAGCAAGCTTTTGAACGTTTAAAGCTACTTTTTTCATCCGAACCCGTTTTAGCTCACCCGGATTGCACCAAGCCCTTCGTGGTGCAGGTGGATGCCTCGGATGTAGCCATGGGCGGGGCCCTATTGCAGAGGGATGAGGGGGGACGGTTGAGGCCATGCGCCTACTTCTCCAAGAAGTTTTCCCAGTCCGAAATCAACTGGGCCATTTGGGAGAAGGAGGCAGCAGCGGTCAAACATGCCCTTACCATATGGAGACACTTCTTGGAGGGGGCCGAGCTGCCGTTCGAAGTGTGCACAGATCACAAGAATCTTGAGGCTCTCAAGGGAGCTAGAAAACTCAATGCCAAACAGATTCGGTGGGCCCAATTTTTTGCAAAATTCCGGTTCACCCTCAAACATGTCCCTGGCAAAGAAAATGCCCTAGCTGATGCTTTGTCACGACTTCCCCAGTATCGCAACGATTTCGATCGCCCCGTCGACTCCCTGTTCACTCCCGAACAGCGAGGGGAAGTCCCTGGCTTGGCCGTCACCACCCGATCTCAAGCCCGCCAACCGGAGACCCCCCCTACACTCAAAGGTATCCCGGAAGCATTCCAACAGCGACTCCGGGACGCCTCCTTACAGGAGGAGGAGCACCATCTCCTCCCCACTGGCTTGGAACGAACCAACACTTGGTGGGTGCAGGGGGGGAAACTATATGTCCCATCTTCCCTTCGCAAAGAAGTATTGGGACTTGTACATGGGGCCAGGCTAGCGGGTCATTTTGGTTTCATAAAAACGCTTCACCTGGTTCGAAGGCAATTCTGGTGGCCCGGTATGAGATCTGATGTAGAGTTGTATGTGCGCAGCTGCCCCACCTGCGCCACAGCCAAGAAACGGATGGGAAAACCCCCGGGGCTTCTCAAACCGCTTGAGAACCCCTCCCGTCCCTGGGAAGTCATCGCCATGGATTTTATCACCGACCTACCTCCAAGTCGGGGGAAAACGGTTCTCTGGGTTATCACAGACCTCTTTTCCAAACAGGTTCATTTCGTTCCATGTGCAGGTCTTCCTTCAGCCCAGGGCTTAGCTAAACTGTTCATCACGCACGTCCTCAGGCTACACTCGATCCCGAGGAAGGTCCTCTCCGACCGGGGGGTCCAGTTTGTTGCCAAATTCTGGCGGGCTTTCCTAAAGTTAATGGGAGTGGAGGAACAGGGCCTTTCGTCCGCCTATCACCCCCAAACGGATGGTCAAACGGAACGAGTAAATGCGGTAGTAGAATGTTATTTGCGTTGCTATGTAAATTTCCACCAGGACGACTGGGTCGACCTGCTGCCATTTGCCGAATATGCGTACAACAATGCGCCTCATTCCTCTACCGGCTTTAGTCCCTTCCAAGTTATATACGGGACGGATTTTGGCCCTTTCGGTTCTGCCCCCGTCTCGCCAGAGCTCCAGTCTACCCCTGATCTTCAGGAGTGGATTCAGGTGGTTAAATCCACCTGGCCATGGTTGCTCAAAAATCTGGAAAGGGCAAAAAGCAAGTACAAGGAACAAGCAGACAAACACCGGTCTCCGGGATGGGAACTCAAGGTGGGGGAGCAAGTCTATCTGTCCACCAAAAACCTTCGCTCTCTTCGCCCCTGCAAAAAACTGAGCGACCGTTATGTAGGACCTTTCCCCATTACCAGAGTAATCAACGAGGTTACCGTGGAACTGAGTCTCCCTAAGACTCTCAAGGGAGTTCATCCAGTCTTCCATATAAGCCTCCTCAAACCTTATGTAGCGGCTCCCCAATTCCACCCCCCTCCCGCTCATGAGATTCCTACCGTAGTAGGAGGGGATACCCATTTGGAAATATCCAAGGTTTTAGATTCCAAATGGAAGAAAGGGAAACTGTTTTACTTTGTTCGCTGGAAAAACCTTGGCTCCGCTCATGACGAATGGGTGGCCGCACCCCACATGGCAGCTCCTCGCTTGGTCCGAGAATTCCACCTCGCTTATCCCGATAAGCCTCGTCCTCCCGGAGGGGGGCCTTAAGGGGGGCAGAATGTGAGGGTCTCTGTCTTTGTGTCTCTGCTTTCCATCACCTGCGGTGTTATCAGTGAACTCGTAAAAGCAGTTCACACCTTCTGGTCTCAGGCGCCAGGCCTGATGGCCCATGTATCTTCCCCCCCGCTGTTCTTCCTGCCAGTACTCCCTCTGGCCGGTGCGGCCTTGGAAGTGTGATAGCCGCACCAGACTTCCTGGGATCCGTCTGATGTTTTGTATTATGCCAAGCTTGTAACTTCCCATAACAATAAGTGTGAACCCCAGTGCCCCAGTGCCCTGGAGTCAATATATTCTGTAAACCCGCATAGCCCCTCACTTGCAACTTTCTACCTGTGCCTGTCTCATCTCCTGAAGGCTTCAATAAATCTATTGTTTCTGTATCAACGTCTGAGCAACTGATTTGGAGAAGCAAACTCAGAGAGGGGGATCTCTCACACTAACTGTATTAACACATAATATTATAAATCATACACTCTAAATGCAGTAAAATAAATATTAAAGTACAGTCACATAAATAGAAGTCAGTTCACACACAAAGTACTCTAAGCCCCAAAGTTCATGAGCTATACACCACACTAAGATGATGCTAGGGCAGCAAAAAGCCTGCCTAAATCCAAAGGTGGTAGATGCTGTAGTGAGCTTGCTCAGACGTAGGATAGGAGTAGACTTGCCCAGGAGTGGAAAAAAATGTGCAGGAACGTCACCTCTGGATATATAATTCCACGTTTCAAACAAATGCTTTCTCAGCTTGTAAATGGTATATAATTTTAACAAAAACAAAAAAACAAAAAACAGGCTATCAAACATACATAGCAAGCTAAACAATTAAAGCTACCTTACCAGCATACATAAATGTAATATGCTATCAGAATTAATAAACCTCTGAGGGTTCAATAGTACAATCTCAAATGGCACGTTCAGTGATTGTTGGGAATGATTTGATGAGCTGGTGAAACATTTAGCAGAAAGAAGAACATGTGAATACAATTAAGATCAGTGATTAACAAATCAGTGTGTGGCTATACTCTCTGATGACCACAAACGAGGTTAAAGAGACCATACCAACTACCTCCTCATAGCCAACTCAAGAGAAACCATACTTCAATGTGATACATCACTATGCCATTTTACAGAAATCACATAAGATCAAAATCAGTATTTAAACCCCGCGGTGTTAAAGTTTGAAACATATGAATAAATTTCATTTTGTTCTGTAAAAGGACATGTTGTCCATCTATGCTGTTAAACTGATGTGCATGGAGATGCCAAAGTACAAAGAATGCCACCTGGATTATTCCTTAAGTAGTAGAGAAAGTTGGCATATAAAAACCAACTCTTCTTCTTCCTTAGGAGCTTAAAGCATTTGGAGCATCACAGTTGAGCAAAAAGGCTAAATGGATGGAGGACATTGCTGAGATTTCTATAATGCTGCATGGTGAAGAGACTGGGACGGTGGCAGAGCAAAGAAATGGCAAACCATCTACTAATTTCTTGCCTTGAAAAACCCTTGCTGGGGTTGCCATAAACTGGGCATGACTTGGTGGCATAAGAACATAAGAAACATAAGAAAAGCCCTGCTGGATCAGACCAAGGCCCATGAAGTCCAGCAGTCTGTTCACACAGTGGCCAACCAGGTGCCTCCAGGAAGCCCCCAAACAAGACTACTGCAGCAGCACCATCCTGCCTGTGTTCCACAGCACCCAAGATAATAGGCATGCTCCTCTGATCATGGAGAGAATAGGTATGCATCATGACTAGTATCCATTTTAACTAGTAGCCATGAATACCCGTTTCCTCCATTACATGTCCACTCCCCTCTTAAAGCCTTCCAAGTTGGCAGTCATCACCACATTTTGGGGCAGGGAGTTTCACAATTTAACTATGTGTTGTGTCAAAAAATACTTCCTTTCATCTGTTTTGAATCTCTCACCCTCCAGCTTCAGCAGATGACCCCACATCCTAGTATTATGAGAGAGGGAGAAAAACATCTCCCTGTTCACTCTCTCCAAACCATGCATAATTTTATAGACCTCTATCATATCTCCCCTCAGCCACCTTCTTTCCAAGCTAAACAGCCCTAAGCATTTTAACCACTCCTCATAGGGCAGTTGCTCTAGTCCCCTAATCATTTTGGTTGCTCTTTTCTGCATGTTCTCAAGCTCTGTAATATCCCTTTTTAGGTGTGGTGACCAGAACTGTACACAGTATTCCAAATGCACATATGGCAAAGAAAAAATAGGTAAGTGTTTCTTCCTCTCCCAAGATAGTAGAACACAGTGGTATTCAATAAAGATGATTGGGAGGGGATTCATGGCTTCTCTCCCCCCAACCCCCACCCCCCAAAAAGTACAATATGAATAATTAACTTGTGGAACTCACAAGATGTAGCTTAGATGGCTTAAAAAGAAGATTAGACAAATGCACAGAAGCTGCAGACATCATAGAACCTCCATATTCGGAGGCAGTACCTGAATGCCAGTTATTGAGGAGCAACAAGAGGGGGAGGTTTTGTCTTCTGTCCTCCTGTGTGGGCCTTTCCAAGCATGTGCTTGGCCACTGGGAAAAAGGTAATGCTCGACTAGATGGACCACTGATATGATCCAGCAGGGCTGCTCCTAAGTTTTGCACTTGGGTCAATGGGCCATGAGCAGGAACATTTCCCTGCAGTTTGTGCTCAATAGCATTCTGTAAACAATTTAAAGAAAAGAACTGAGCCCTTGAGTTTATCTACAAAGTAGTAAATTTAGCCTTGACATTATGAATGAATACTTGCTTGCTATGCATCTAGTTGTTATAACTTATACAATCGGTCGTTAGTCCAGCGCTGAAACTATATCATAGCATTTTCAGTACCACAATATAGTTGAAACAGAGAGAAAATAGCCAGAAGACAACACAAATTGACAAAAGGTGAAGTATATTTTTGCTTCTAGTGGCCTCTACTGGATGATATAAGAATATCTTGCCTACTGACCCTGAACTATCTTTTCCACACAGTACCTTCTACGATGATCAAAGAAAAGTATCCATTTTAGAAAAAATATTCAGTAGTCCAATACTGAAACTATATCATAGTATTGTCCATTATGTAACTTACAACATTTTTGACTAGTTCAGTGCTGAAACTATATAGTATATTCTGACACACTGTAATGTAAAAGAAACTGAAACGCGGATGCCTCACTGAAGGGCATTTGTTAGTCAAAGATGAGCTATATACTGGTGCTGTTAGTGCTCTCTAGTGGCAGAAACAAGAATATCTCACTAAGAAGCTTAGTCCATAGATTTATACTGGTACAATTAATCTGCCAGTACACAACACATTTCACATATGCGCATACATACAGATATCGTGAATAACATAAAATATTGTAAAACAGAAATCAAAGTAGTTCATGTAGGACTGGTGGTAATGGAAAGTGCTGCCAAGTCACAGCTGACTTATGGCGACCCTGTAAGTTTTTCAAGGCAAGAGACGTTCAGCGGTGGTTTGCCATTGCCTGTATCTGCATGGGCTGAGAGAGTTCTCAGGGAACTGTGACTGGCCCAGGGTCACCCAGCAGGCTTCATGTGGAGGTGTGGGGAATCGAATCCGGTTCTCCAGATTAGAGTCTGCTGCTCTTAACCATGACACCACGCGGGCTCCCCTCATCTAAGACTAACTACGTTTATTTCAACATAAGCTTTCATGAGTCCAACATTTCTTCACACGCATAATAAGAAATGAAAACTTCACACTATTACATATGCACTTCATGTAATTTGGACTTATAATCAAAACTGCACCCACTTCTTAAGTCACAACATTTATAGTACTGCCAAGCCATGCCAAAATTGTGCAAATAAATCAATTCATGATGACAGTTGTGACTTTTCACTATATCCACCAACAAAAAGAGCTAAATAAGGATGCAAATTTACATTAAACAAGAACTTCCTATTAAGAGCAGTTTATATGTATTACTCCATTTAAGTCCCCTTTCTCCTCAATGGGGACTCAAAGAAGCTTATATTATTCTCCTTTCCTCCATTTTAACCTCACAACAATCCTGTAAGATATGTTAGGCTGAAAGCGTGTGACTATCAGAGTGGAGGTTCGAACCTGGGCCTTCCAGATCCAAGTCTGACACTAACCACGACACCTTGCTGACTCTTGCCAAGCATCTGAGGAAAGTTGTGACATTTTCTTCCTTGGAAGTTTTAAAGACAAATCTACTTGCTTCAGTCCTGAATTTACCACTGAACCAGGCATACATATCTGTGGCAAATACAAGAATTCTGCTTTCACATTCTTTAAATGAACAAACAGAACATTCAGACTCCAAAATAACATACTGGAAAAAGCAATGACTGGTGTCTCACAAAATGAACTTTTTTTTTTTTTAACACCTGGAGTGTACTATATGTTTACATGGATTAGTAGTATTCTTATGGACAAGAGAGCTGCTGCTTTTAAATACCTCTCCCCTACATCTTATAATTAAATCTTTGCTGACAGAGTCTAGCCCATCCTCACAGATTAGATTATAAATGGCTGAAGTGTCAATCAACTACTATATAATTTTCATTTTGAAGTTAAATGCTAGGATTGCAGTGAAACAGGGAGTACAGTGCCAGAATTAAATGCCTACCTTGACTCCAGTGTGAGCCTACACTTAGCTTTTTCAGCAGTTTGTAGACTTGCTAACACATTGCATTTACTCCAGGCTAAGGCTGTTCAAGGCAGGAACACCAAGCTTTTACTTACTTCAAAAGGAATGTGACAAAATAAAAAAGTGTACAAATGTTGTTCTTTTCTTGTAGTAAATAACATAATATTGTTCCATCAGAAACAAGTTCCTATATCACTATTATAGGAGACAGAACAAGTAAGGTTTAGAAGTAGGGTTGTGGGGAAAAAATCAGTAAATTTTGGGTTCGGGTTTATTGGGCCCGATTTTTATTCCAGTAAACCCGGAATAAGCCAAATACCCATACCGGTAAATATCGGTATTCGGCTTATTTCCAGGTTTACTGAAAAATTCAGGTCCATTATAGTCTATGGGGATTTTTTTGAAGCTCCTGTGGGGGCATTTTTGCAGATAGGGTCTCCAAATTAGCAGCGTGGCTGCAAGGGACTCACCTTAGACGGTCACCAAAGTTTGGTGAACTTTGGGACAGGGGGTCTAATTGTATGGGCCCACAAAGGGGTTGCCCCCATCCTCCAAACATTTGCGAGCCGAGCTGTCCATTGGTTTCAGGTTCAGAAGTTCAGCGTTGCCAGGGACTGGTGGGAAAAGCTGATTGGTGGGCTGGCGTCTCAAAGTCTGGGGGTTCCATTCGTATCTGGGGCGCACAGCATGATGTCCATTCAAATTAGCTTCCAAACTGAGGAAAAAGGCTTAAATGTAAGAAAAATAAGGCACGGAAAACATTTCTTTTGGCGGCAAATGACATCCTTTGAACAGTTCTTTATTGTGGTTATCAAAAATCTGATTTCAAGAGATGGTCACAGTGTAGGGAAACGAAGCCTCTACTTGGGGCAATCTTCAGTTTGACAGGAGGTTTTCAGGGAGGGTGATATCGGAGCTGAACATGTCTCGAACATGGGGGCTGTCTGAAGGAGATTGCTCATCTGCACAGGTAAGGGAGTCTTCTTTGTAAGCCTGGTGGTGTGAGCAGCTGTTGAAGCTGGTTCTTTTTAGTTGGAGGGTATATCCCTTGGGATGGGACTTGGTGAGCGCATCTTTTTTAAAACCCTTATGCTTGATCCATATCAACCCGCTGAATGGTTGGTCAGACCAAGTCGTGACCCCGACCACAAAACAAGTAAAAAAAAGATAGAAAAATGGGAGAAAGCAAAGCTATGCCTCCCAGCAAAGGCGAATAGCTGAACCTGGAAATGCTGAATATTTATTCGGCCTTTTCAAGAATCACCTATTCTACTTCAGGCAGATCCCAGCGTGTGGGTGTTTGGTAAACCCAAAACCCGAATATTGCCGAAACGGCAAATTTCGGGTTTATTTTCAGTTCGGGTTTATCAATATGCACCACCTTTGTTAGAAGGTATACTGCTTAGCACAGTGCTATCAGGTGATCGAGTGGCTTCAGTACAATACCTTAGTGGAAACCCTTACACCAGCTCTGTGAAGTAGTTATTATTATTCTCATAATGAAGATGGGTAGGAGGGTTGCCTAAGAACACTTCATGAGATTATGGCAGAAGTGAGGGTCAAACCTTAGCCACTGCTACAGCCACACGCAAGATATATGTTGACTTTGGGTTATGTTTATCTGGTTCCCTTTTATAAGATTATGCTTGAGTTTCCACTGCCATTCCACGTGGGCAAAATGGTGGCACTGACCCTCTCCTAATAGTAAAGTTCAGTCTGTAGTATGTAGCCAAGTAAGACTCTTCTCAGATGTGCATTAATATTGAAATTTAAACACCTGGAGAAGTTTTAATCTACAACTGGATTACAATAATATTCAAGTCAGACTAGGATCTGGGAGATCCAGGTTCGAATCCCTACTTGTGCCATGAAAGCTTGCAGGGTGATCTTGGGCGAGTCATACACTCTCAGCTTTTTTTTATTGTTTTCATAGAAGACGGAGGACATTATTTCATCATTACAACAAAAAAAGAAGGAAAATGGTAATACTCAGCTTACCCATTACTTCCACTTTGTAACCCTTCATCTCCCATCACCCCCCTTCACCCATGAATGACTCCCGTTGAGTAATCTCTTAGATTTATACTTTAACTTAACTTACCCTGTATTTATTTATTTTGCTTACAACCCGTTAATCATTTTTGTAAAATCTACCTTTGCTGTTTTTGCCCAATATATAAATGTTTTTTGCCATTGTTTCTTAAATACTTCTATATCTTTTCCTTTCAAACTATTTGTAATTTTATCCATTTGTATATAGTAAAACAATTTATCTCTCCAATCTTTCATATAAAGTTTTTTTTTCCTTTCCAGGATTTAGCAATTATTAGTCGCACTGCTGCAAAACTATACTGACAAGCTGCTTTATCTTCCTTTTTAATAACTTTTGGGAATAAACCTAGTAAACAAGTTTCTGGTTTCTTCTTTATCTTACTCTGTATCAGATTCCCCATTTCCGTAATTACTTTAAAAAAAAAATAATTTTTCCGCACGTCCACCAGACATGATAGAAGGCACCTTTCTTCTCTTTACATCTCCAACATTTATCTGAAATTGTATTATTCATCTTTGCCATTAATGCAGGAGTAGTGTATCTTCTATAAAACATTTTTTACAGATTTTCTTTTATGCTACTGGCTATTGTAAATTTATATTCTTTCATCCAGAGTCTTTCCCATTCTTCCTTTTCTATATTATGACCCTGATCTCTTGCCCATAATATCATTACTGTTTTAACGCTTTCCTCTTCTGAATTATATTCTAATATTAGTTGGTACCACTTTAAAAATTGTCCTGTTTCCCATATCTAATCTTTTCTAGCTTTGTTTTTTTATCTGCGAATCCTAATATTTAATCTTTTTTGAAGACATCCTTTAGTTGATATTTGAACCAGTTTGTTATTCCACACTCTTCCTTATTTTTTAGTTTCCATTTTTCTTTATCTTTTTGTAAATATTCCCGATATGTCTTGGCTGTCTTGATCCATGTTAGGTTTTCTTCTTGTAATCGCTTCTAAAGGGCAGAGCCAGCCCGGTGTTTTAGATTCAAAACCTCTCCTATATCTTTTCCACACTTGTAGTAGACTAGCTCTTATAATATGATGATTAAAGTGTTTATTTTATCTTTGTCATACCATAAGTATGCGTGCCACCCATATCTTAAATTAGCACCCTCCAAATCCAACAATCTAGAATTTCCTAATATTATGCAATCTTTTAACCAGCCAAAGCAGGCTGCTTCATAATAGTATCTTAGTATCTCTCAGCCTAAACCTCCTCACAGGGTTGTTGTGAGGATAAAACAGGGAGAGGATTATGAAAGCCAGTTCGGGTCCCTATTGGGGTGAAAGGCAGAATAGAAATAAGATGGTGGCAGTCTATTAGTACACCCAACAATCTGAAGTAAGGGAGTCAAAACCTTGGCTGACAATGCGCATAAGAGCTCCATGTATTTCAATGACGTTTCAAGGCTTAACACTGGTTGTGACACATTTGTAATGTGAGCAGCGTCTATATTTCTAAGTAAATGATTTCAAGAAATTTGGATCTGCTTTTACCTTGGCTTGCTTAGAATCACTTAACATAGCTTATTAAAGTAACATGTTTTTATGATCAAATACTGTACATGAAGCAAATAACTTTAAAATGTCCTTTGTGGAAAATCTTCTAATTAAAATTAATGTTAAAAATAGCAATCATGATAAAATAGAAAGTTGTTATGAACTGTAAATGTGCAAAGTACAGTGTAACCTTTCTCTTCAATACACAGAAAGTCAAAGAATGTAAAACGAAAGAAGGCGGCTAAGGGGAGACATGATAGAGGTCGATAAAATTATGCACGGTTTGGAGAGAGTGGACAGGGAAAAGCTTTTCTCCCTCTTTCATAATACTTAAACGTGGGGTCATCTGCTGAAGCTGGAGGGTGAGAGATTCAAAACTGATAAAAGGAAATATTTCTTTACACAACGCAGTTAAATTGTGCAACTCCCTGCCCCAGGATGCAGTGATAGTTGCCAACTTGGAAGGTTTTAAGAGGGGAGTGGACATGTTCATGGAGGAAACGGGTATTCATGGCTACTAGTTAAAATGGATACTAGTCATGATGCATACCTATTCTCTCCAGGATCAGAGGAACATGCCTATTATCTTGGGTGCTGTGGAACACAGGCAGGATGGTGCTGTTGCAGTCGTCTTGTTTGGGGGCTTCCTAGAGGCACCTGGTTGGCCACTGAGTGAACAGACTGCTGGACTTGATGGGCCTTGGTCTGATCCAGAATGGCTTTTCTTAAGTTCTTATGTTCTAACCTCAAAATCTGGAGTAAATTACTACTCTGTCTGGAGCTATAAAATATGATTACATTTTATAAAAACTTATTTATGTGTGCAAAATATTTTTTTTTCCTTCTGAGGTGATTTCTCTGGTAGACATGAATGGATCTGAAAAATAATCAGCACTGTAGTAAGGTCCACATCAAACCTATAATGTAAGTAAAACATATCAAGCATGTTAAAAAATTAAGACAGCACGTTTTTAGCATGGGTAAATCTTCACTAGTTTGTTTAGATTGCAGCTATAACTTACCAAGCCTTGCTGCTACTCACTGCCAACGTAAACAATTCTTACGTTCTTAAGAGCAAATGCAACAAAACATTTCAAAGCATTTTAAAATATTTATTTGGACTGGATCCTTTTCTGCAGATACTTTTGGTTTGTGGTTTTTCTACTTAAAATTATTTCAGAAACACATCAGATCTGATTTTAAAAACCGCTTAGAAATAGAATATTAACACAGGACTCTTTGAGGGATACAAAGAACAGAGAGGAAAAGCAAGAAGGAATAATTCTTCTTAGGCAAGATAAAATGAAAAACATCCCCCCTCCATGATATAGGTGTGAACACAAATACATTTTAAAGGTGACTGTAATACTATCATTTCAAGTCAAAGAATAAGGTCTTTACCCAGATAAACACAGCAGGGTGACATACACAGAGAGAAACAGGCTTCTGTACAATAATCCCTGATTAGGACCCTTGTGAATGGTTGCTATACATGCAGGTTCCTCAGGGGCTGGGGTTGTGTGTCACAACAGCACCCATTAGCTATTGGAGAAGGCCTGTAGAGAGCTGGATATAAAGCAGTGGTTCCCAACCTTTTTTTGACCAGGGACCACTAGGACTTTTTTGTTCGGTGCAGGGACCCCAAGGTTCAAAATAAAAATGCCGAGAATTTGAAAATAAACTTTAATCATAACTGTTAGTTAAACATTAAACTTAGAAAAATATTTGAATATATATTTTTATAATAGAGAACTTTTAATTGAAAATATTAATTTATTATGGGTTTATAACTTTGTTTTGCGGACCTTAATTTAGTTCTCGCAGACCCCTGGGGGTCCATGGACCCCCGGTTGGGAACCAATGATATAAAGTTTCTCCCCTACTCCTTGCTCCTTACTGAACAGCCATTCAGAATGATTGACAGTTACCTGACAAAGCTGTGTTTGTACCCAGTTAGGCTGGGGGTAAAGTTCTTAATGACTACTTTCAAAAAGAATACTGCCTGTGTAAGGTCTTCAGGACTGAGCCATAAAGTAGGAAGGTAAAGGATATTTCATCCATTAACTTCTCCTAATATGATTATTTAAAATTTATACATATATATACACAACACACACATATACAAGTAGAGTAGACCCAATAAAATTAGTAAGGGACATGAATAATGAGAATTCCAGAGGAAAAGGAAGGGATCAACATCCTTTCATCTTCAATGTGACCATTGTGAGAGAAGTGATTTTGGATTAGAGGAAGCATGCTGAAGACTCTGCCATCCCTGAGCCCATTTTCTGTGCTCCTGCAATTGCTTATGGAGGAGAAGTAAGGGCTCAACCTCACTACTTTCTCAGAGCAACCATGGGGGGGGGGGGAGAAGGATTTGTAGCTTTTTGTGCTGGCCAATAAAGCAAACTGTGCTCATGTCTTTCTGCCAACATTATTAATTCGGCATCCCTGATCAAGGCTGCTATGGCATGCTATTTCTCCTACCATAGATATTCCCAGGCAGCGGTGGGAAGTGTACATATACCACTCATGTCCTGGGAGGCTCATTCTAACCCTCTATTTATTCCCCTACAGGGCAAGGGAGGCTGTACCACTGGTAGTAATTATTGTCTGCTCTTTCCCATTGTGGTTCCCCATGCAGCATCTGCATGCAAGGAACTCGTTTTTCTTAATTACATACAGCCACACCAGAGTGTTAGGGGTATCTAAAAGCACATCTTCTACCTGAGAGGGTCAGCTCTGTAAAATAATACTAATTATTCCAGATACATTTTAATGCGGCTACCTGCCCTGCAAATAGGATGATTTCTGTACATCCCAAATAGTAATACCCACTTCCAGTACGATTAGAGTATTGTTGGGAGACCCGTCTTACATATATTCTCACCAAGAAAAATTGTTTGCAACTAGATCATTCATGACCCCTAATATGGGGTCAGTGGTGGAAGAGCTCTCTCATCATGATATTTACAATGATTGTAACATTTCATTATTGTATATGTGAAAGTACATTTTTGTTGTTACATAGGGAAAGGATTTTAGGGAAGGTGAAGGCGAGGGAGGCTTTAGATTGTAGATTTTAACGTGGTATAAGGCAATTCAATCAGAGTCTTCATCATCAAGGTATTCCTCTGCATTACTTAATGTTCGCATTATGTCTGTAAAGAAGAAACAACACACAGTTATCCATTTTGGTACAGCTAAATGAAAACAGGACGGTGACAACCAATCATCATGAAAGGGATGTGATAACGCAATCTGTTGTATCTTAAAATTTAACCCACTTTTTGCTTTCTGCCAGGCTTCTCTTGCTTTAAAGTCATCAGACTGTTCCATTAAGGACTCTTCCTAATATCACCTGAAACTGAATAAACTGTAACCATCCACAGGGCTGCACAACTCATAAATTGGTGCTTGCACATCCCAATGTTGTCCCAGCTATCTGAAGAAAGGCTGAACCAAACTGTCCTCTGAGCATCATTTATTCTGTGAAAATTAGAGTATTCTGCTTTTGATGTCATGATTCTCTATGGAATTATAAATCCTAGTGGTGTACACCAATTTTTTCCTAGTACTTTCAGATTCAGGTTTAATACACCCGAAACCTTTAGGAAAATCCCAAAAAAACCGAATCCCCAAACTGATACGATTTTTTTCCAGTTTTCAAAAAATCTGAAAAATTTTGGGTCTATTAAACCCTATGGGAAATATCTGCGGGGCTCTGGGAGGGCAATTTTCAAAGGTAGAGGCACCAATTTTATGAGCCCCCCCAAAAGGGTGCCCCATCCATTCACCATTGTTTCCAGTGGAGAAAAAATGGAGGCCCATAAAATTGGACCCCTGACCCAATCTTTACCAAACTTGGGGGTTCTTGTAAGGAGAGTTACCATCAGCTATGCTGCAAATTTGGTCTCTACCTCAATAAACAGCACCCCCCCCAGATCCCCACAAAGACTCCACATATGGTATAATGGAGCTGAGCTCTTTAAAAATTAAAGAGCACAGCTCTATGTTAGTCAATAGAAAATCTTTATGGGGCTCTGAGGGGGCTTTTTTTTTTTTTTAAGGTAAAGCATCAAATTTGCAGCAGAGTTGCTGGTGACTCTCAATACACGAACCCCTGGGTTTGGTGAAGATTGGATCAGGGGATCCAATTTTATTGGCCCACAAACAAAGAAAAACGGGGGCCAATAAAATTGGACCCCAACCCAATTTCTACCAAACTTGGAGGTTCTTCTAAGGAGAGTTACCATCAGCAATGCTGCAAATTTGGTGCCTCTACCTCAAAAAAGCAGCCCACCCCAGAAAGACTCCCCAGAGAGTGCAATGTTGCTGAAAACCTTTCCTACTGTTGTGAGAATGGTGGGAAAATGTATCTCACCTCGATTCTGTGGTCTAAAATTGCTTGATTGTACTCTTTTGGGGAGTCTTTGCGGGGCTCTGGGAGGCTATTTTCTGAGGTAGAAGCACCAAATTTGCGGCATAGATGCTGGTGACTCTCCTTATGTGAACCCCTGGGTTTGGTGAAGATTGGATCAGGGTTCCAATTTTATTGGCCCCCATTTTTTCTCCATTTGAGGGCCAATAAAATTGGATCCTCTGACACAATCTTCACCAAACCTGGGGGTTTGTGTAAGGAGAGTCACAAGCAGCTATGCTGCAAATTTGGTGCCTCAAACTTAAACACTTAAAAAACAGCCCCCCGAGCCCCACAAAGATTTCTTATTGACTAATATAGAGCTGTGCTCTTTAATTTTTAAAGAGCACAGCTCCGTTATACCATATGTGGAGTCTTTGCAGGGCTTAGGGGGCTGTTAAATGAGGTGGAGGGGCCAAATTTGCAGCATAGCTGCTGGTGACTCTCCTTACAAGAACCCCCAAGTTTGGTAAAGATTGGGTCAGGGAGTCCAATTTTATGGGCTTCTATTTTTTTCTCCATTGGAAACAGTGGGGAATGATGGAAGCACCCTCTTTGGGGGCCCATAAAGTTGGACTCCCTGACCCAATCTTTACCTAACTTGGGGAGTACTTCTAAGGAGAGTCACCTGTAGTTACACTGCAAATTTGGTGCCTCTACCTTACAAAACCACCCCCAGTACCCCATAAATATTTTCCATATGGTATAATAGATCCAAAAAAGCAAATAATAATAATAAAAAAATCAGCTTTTTCAGCTTTGGCTTTTTTGGCTCCACTGAAATTGTGCCCTTTTTTTGGTTCGGCATATCCGAATGCGCACCCTTAATAAGTCCTCTGGCTTCCATTCACTATCATATATGTTTGCCTGAAGAAACCTTTACTAACCTCATCCCAGACTGCAGCTTTGCACAACAGTTTCAGAGTGTGATCTGTGGATTTCCATGCTTAATTTATTGACTTGTTTAATATACATTAAAGTGGTATTTGGAAAATTGGGGGAAATCTCTTCAAATCTTACCTTGTCCTTTTTTCTTTTTAAGCAGGGAAGCACATGCGGCATTAGTAGCCATGTCAAAGGCCAATTTTTTCTCATTGTTTTTTAAATCTGTTCTGGCTTCTTTATGGAAACAAAAGCAAAGAAGTTGTTAATTCATGGAAACACGAAAAAAGATTTCACATACTATCATAGTCCTTGATGACAATTTCTTGTTTAAAATTGAACTTTTTGCCCCTCTCCCTAACTTCTAATGTAAAACATATGGCGTTTTTACCAGAGATCACAAAGGATAGAATGCCACCATTTGTGCCCACCAAGAAGCTAAGCCAGTGACAATTTCCTTTTTTAAAAAACTCAGAAATTCACTCTAGTCTTTCTACTATTACGTAAAAATTTGCTGAGGTCTAAAAGATTACGATAGCTAGCCCAGTGAAATAGTTTGTAGTGTAACAGTTGTGGACTTTAGAACAAAAATAACATTGCCCTGTGCTTCTCTTTAAGCGAACAGAAAGAAGAAAGAGCATGTTAAAGATGAACATGCAGACAGTGTTCAGATGTAACAGGCAGAGTTATCAACTGCCTGGAAGGGGGGGGGGGGAACTGTCCTGTCCCTTTAGTAGAAGCTTAATGGGATATTATTCACCAGGAGATGTTATTTACCTCCATGCCATGAAGCAGTTGCCCATTTCCACACATTAAGCCTCTAACGACGTTTTTCTCCAGGCCTGCTGGCAACCCTAGTAACAGCAAAGGCTCACCAACACAGGTGGCATTCAGAGGGCTAGGAGCTGCTACTGCTTTTCTTACCTCATTCTGTTCTGCAACTCTGATGACATGGCACTCTGTGATGAAGAGAGCAATCCTAAGCAGGTCTATTCAGAATCCTACTCAGCTCTGTCCAGTGGAGTGTTTCTGGGATTGCACTGTAACAGTGAGCTTAGATGGGTGCAACTCTGTTTAGGATTGCACTCCGGGTAACTAAAATGCCACCTCTGGACCATGATCGTGTAAGTGATAATGGGAGATACACAGTGACTTCCATCTAAATCTCCTTAAGGACCAGTTAACTTGGACTTCAGATCTCACTAAGAAAGGCTGTCCATGGAACCTTTCATGGTTAATGATGGAAGAATCAGTGACATCTTAGGATCTGAACCCAAGATGCAAGTCAGAACAGTATTGCAGCAGACAAAATAAATGTAAGAAATCAGCCTGGGCTGCTACCAGATCAGGGAGGTTTTCTAAGTTGCTAATGTGATTTATGGAAATTGCCCTTGCAATGGAGATTCTAGATGGCAGTGAGTAATCTGTTTCCCCCCATTGTTAATTGTTTTCCCTTTCACAGCCAATGTGCACTGGAACCCCCTCCCCCCCCAGTGTTCTCATGTGATCCCCAGGATTCTCTGCTCTCCGTTTTAACGTTTTTTAAAAAAAATTGAAGAGCAATCCCCTCCCCTCTGTCCAAAAGGCAGGTTAACATGTGGGGGATACTCTTCTTTAAAAAAAAAAAAAAAAACCCTCCAGATATTTACAGAGGCACCTCTGGACATCCCAACCCTCCCTGTTTAAAAAGCAGACAATTCTCTTCTGTTGTGCTAATTCCAAAATGAAAGAGTAATTGACTAGCTCTTCATCAAAGTCCTTTAATTACACTGTTTCCCCTTCAGACACAAGAAACCCAAGCTTATAGCTTCCTGCCCAAGCTTATAGCATTCTATCCAAGAAACACAATTTTTACAGGTTTAAAATGAAATAGATTTCTTATGTGGAAAAAACATGCTGGAAATAGTCTGTGCAGAAAAAGAGAATGATGGAAACACGAAAAAAACAGCGGGATGGCTGAAATGTGGGAAATCTTTGGTGTGAAAACAGCCCTGTCTACAACAAACTGACCATGCAAATTTATGTCTATGACAGAGCATGGGTGGATCAGTACCTTTTGCCAGCAGCATTTCTACAATATCTGCATAGCCTTTCCATGCAGCAGCATGCAAAGCAGTATCTCCCAGTTTATTCTGTGGAGACAGAAGGAAAATAACCAGAGTTAAAACATATCAATGAAAAGTTATCCATGCCAATGAACCATATTTAATGTGTGATACTCACCTGCTGGTTTAGTTCTATGTTTGGCTGTGTCAGTAGCACTTCTACTATGTCTGCATAAAGTTAAAAAGGGGGGAGAACCTCTTGAGAAATTGGAAATTGTTTTCTTGTACTCAAATTACAGCATGAAAGTCAACATTCAGACCTGACCTACTAAAAAAACCCCATATTGTTAAAAGCCTGTGAAAACTGAATTAGTAAAGTATCTAGGAGAAAAAAGTATAAAAGTTGATGAAGTACACCTTTCTTATCCTCTCCTTCTCACTTCTTTGAGGATCAGCTTTCATAACTTTTATTTTCTATCTTGTTAGGATTAAGAACACTTGCTTTTAGATCAAGCTTTGTTTTATTTTATTGGTACATTAAGCTCTTAAATATAATATTTTTCCTAACTCAAATTAAATAATACAGGAATTCAAACTCTGTTACTGGTACCAAATAGTAGCTGTTCTATTAATGTAGGAAGCATTGATTGCAAGTAAATAGTTAGCCATGCTGATTAAATTCCAGAATACCTTTATGACCTCCATGGCATGCCCAATACAAGGCCGTGCTTCCAGCTTTGTCTAATCCATTGACACCAACTCTGTTATCCAAACACTCCCTCAGCCAGCTCAAGTTTCCTGAAAGAGAAAACTTGTATTTCACAAAACAATTATTTGAAGGCAGGAACTTTCCAGATCATATCATGGTTGTATGAATGGAATATCTTAAGTAAATGCTACTTTCCATTCAACATTTGTCTTGAAAGCAAAGGTTTGTTTTTGATAAAGACGACAGCCCTTAAAAGCCAAAAGAGGTTATATGCTTAAACTCCATGAATTTTGACTTGCCCACTAACACAGATATCAGGTGTTGTGTCCCGAAATGATTTATTTATTTAACGTATTTTTATTCCACTTTTCTCCTAATCAGTAGGACCTAAAGTGGCTTACATAAAATGCAGGTGTAGCCAAAGATAAAAATTCTTATTAATAAGACCTGCATATCCAAAATACTTGCTAAGCCAGTTCATAATAACAGCAATCCAGTTTCCATCCAGTAGTTCAGCTTCCCTTTCACAAAGTATGTGCAGTGCCAAGAAAAATCAGATTCCCTCTTTTCAGATGGAAAAAGAATATGTTTATTCAGACAACTAAATCTGTAGAACACAGAGACCACATCATTTATCCAAAATACTCAAATCAGCAAAAAGAAAACAAAAATATTATTTTCTTTAAAAGTGAAAAGTTTTTTCCTTGTCACAAAGAAAAAAAAAATCAAGCAAATGCTTTCTTCTCACACTTTTAGCATTTCTGGTATGTGTGTTTTTAAATTTAGCCACCTACTCTATTTTTTTCCACTAATTCAATGGGAATAGACCAGATGGATTCAAATTAATCTAATGAATTGAGCTGTAAGCTTGCTGCTGTTGCAACTACCACTGCCATATACATTTTTGGTGCTGGCCGTTTGCTACCAACTCAATACCTAAGCCTATTAAGGATCTCCATACTACAGACCCACCTCTTTTGGCAGCTTCGTGTAATGGGTTGTCAATTGATTCTGCTTGTTCAGCCACTAAAAAGCAAACAAACAAAAGCAAAATTTCAACCATAAACAATGCATTTTTCTTGCTAAAATGACCCAGAGACAGAGGTTACTATTTCTTCCTTCTATGCTCCTATGTGTTTAATATTTCTCAGCAACCCATGGGAATAAAATATAACTACAGAAACAAAATCTTAAGAAACCTGAAGTGGTAATCACCATATTACCACTGGATGTGCTCTATGGTTTCCTCACAAGTAGGTTGTTTCTCCTTTCATTCTGGCTTCAGGGAATGAAATATGAATACCGTGGAATTACACACATTGAAGAGAAGCTGGGGTATAGAACTCTGTGAAAGCAAAGGAATTTCCACAGGTACACAGAAACTCCCATCTTGGAGACAATGAGTTTCATCCAATAAATCCCTTTTTCTAAGTGATGTCTATACTTTATTGCTAGGACATATTATGCAATTCCACGGGACAGAGAGATAAAGATTGAACAGAGTGGGATGGATAGTTTAGTTACAAGATTTAAAAAAATCAACAACATACACTGTGTACAATGCTGCCTGCAACAAAAGAGAATCCTTATGTTCTATAATTTGGAACAGAAGGTAGCTTTAAAAACATGTTTTTGAATAAGGAACAACTGGGAATGGTAATCAGAGTATTAATTTCACAGTCTTAGGACAGTACTGTCCTTCCTTCAGCTTTAAATAAACGTTTTGGAGGTCATTAATATATAAGGTTGCTACAAGTCAGAAGTGACTTGACAGCACTTAACACAAAAAAATTCTAATAATATAATGGAATTAACAATGCTGTATCAGAGAACTGTTCTGCCTCCAGCAGATGGTGCACAAGAGGACACAGAAGTATTTTTCCTGTTAGAGGGCATCCTCTTGACGCAGCATGGGCTAGTGTTTCCCAACCGGGGGCCAGAGACCCCTGGGGGGCACAGAGTTACTGCAAGGGGTCCACGAAGCCATGTCTTTATGTATTTTCTCAATCAATTGATATTATCAGTACAATTACTATCATGCTGTTAGAATGGGGTCCTCAAAAAGGTTGGGAGCCACTGCCATTGACCATATCAAGCATTCCTTTACTGGTAACCAGTTCTGGACTCAATAAAAGCAGCCACAGCCTTCAATTTGCAAGATCTGAGCAAGGCTGTCAAAGATAGGACATTTTGGAGGACTTTCATTCATAGGGTCGCCATGAGTTGGAAGCGACTTGACAGCACTTAACACACACACACACACACACACACACAGTTCTGGCATAATCTAGGAGTCAAAATAGAATCAACACTTGAAGATTTGTGATTGGATTTTCTCAGGAGTTTTAAAGCCCATGTGAAGCCCAGGTCAGTCTGGGGCAGCAACAACGTGTGTGTGTGTGTATGGGGGGGGGGTCCTAACCTTTTCACTCCCAACTAGTTTCACTAATTGAAACCCACATCCCCACTGTGGTGTTCTTGGAAAAGGAAACAAGCGATAGGATACGATCTACCGCTGGCTGCTCTTGCAGATGATCCTTTTAAAAGTCTATGAAGGATCAATTCTTTTTCTTCACACCCACAATGATAAAGTTTATCTTTAATAGCAACAGGAACAAACAACTCAAGACTATACCATAGTTACTGGGGATCAGTCCAGTTCTGCCTTTACAGGTTCCTTTCCACCAATTTGTGTCACTCTGGAAGGAAAAGAAAACAATATTGAAACGGAGCTACCACTCCACTAAAGCCCCCCCTTACATGTTACAACCCAGAGGTTAATATATTGTGCTTTATAAACTCACCATATCAGAAATGTAGATTATGTCCCCTTCTTCAAAGTACAGCTCATCTGGCTGGAACGATAAACAGAATGAATTTATGTGCTGATTTAAGGATTTGCATATACAGGATGCACAGCATTTGTGTGCTGACATCCAACCTTGAGCCTCCTGTCCCAAAATCCTGACTGACAGAGGTTTAGGAAGAGACAGGTGTGGCCTATTTCTCTCTTGCACCATGGGGGGATGGGCATGCACCCTGACTTTACATCCCACAGCAGCATGAGGTTTGGTGACTGCTTTTTCCTTTTCATTCTGCTTTACTTGCAAACTCCATCTTTGCCTTCCTGCATGCAACCTATCTCCTGAGAAATTATTCACAAACAAATACACGCTCACAAAAATGCACTCACACACCATAGGCACAGCCTACCCCTGACCTGCTCTGCCTCTAGAGTCTTCATAACATATGCTGTTCTACTTCTTATGTTGGCTAGCAGAGGACTCTTGTGTCATTGCTCCCTGGCCTTCTGATGAGAGAGCAGCCATTCTGTTCTGTGTTATGGGGAATTTCAATGAGCCCAATCTTAACCCAGCCTTGCAAAAAGTCGATTGCCTGTTCACCTCAAGTGAGTAAGAAAGATCATCTCACTACCTTTCTTTGAGATAAGAAACAGAGAGAGATGACCAAGCAAGCCCAGCTGTATTCAGCTGGGTAAGAAAATACAGCAAGGCTGACTGGTGTTTTTTCTGTCCATCTCGGCAGACAGAGAGAGAGAAAAAGACATAGTCCAAGCTGTGTTCTTTCAGTCAAGCAAACATAACAAACCTTTCAGGGTGTTCTTTATTTATTTATTTTGAATCAGTATTTTAAAAAAAACAGGAAGAGAAGATAAGCCTGTGCTCAGTTTCCAAAGTGCAGCTCTGGAGGCTGAGCGAGCAATTTACCTCTCTGTTTCCCAGAGTTCTCAGTATGGGAGGGAGAGCAGGGAGGGAGGGTTAGAGTATAGTGGGGACATGTAGACGGTGGAGCACGGAGGGAGGTTCAAGGAAGTTCTCAGTTGGTAAATGACCTCACTTGTTTTTTAAAAAATTTTACATCAATGTTTTCTCCCTGAAGCAAGGAAATGAGGTGGCAGAGATCTAATGTGGTAGAATGGTACCACTAAAGTGGTATCTAAAGTGGTACCATATCAGACCATAGATTAAAACTTCCCTGAAAACAGAAAAATGGCATAAGCAAAGAGAGGAGACAGAACCTGTGCAAGTTTTCTATGAGGTGGTAATTCCATTCTACCACCTAAGGACTATGCACTTCATTCTCTTGTATGTGTGGATCAGGCCTTGCAAAAATGGTAAACTGCTTAATAAAAACACCAGAGCTAGGCTCCCGTGTTAGTTGGAGACCTTAGCACAGGGGTTAATTCAAGCTTGCAATTCACTAAAAGGACATTCTTTAGAAAAAGGATTGTTGTAATAGAAATCCTGTCCATTGTTGTAATAGAAATCCACAGCAGTTGTTTACTTTTGCAAACCTTGCTGAAAGGATGTGTAAGAGAAGTTACCTTCTCAAAGCTTTTTGCCAGGATGTAAGAATGTGCAGAAGATGTGCTAAATCAGCAAAGCATAAAAGATTCCATCATCTGAAAGATGTGTTTTGTGTTAAGTTTCATCTACTAACTGATGAATGTGTCCTCACTACATTACTGTACATTAATGCTTTCTCTTTACTGAATTCAAATGAACACATGGAGGCTAATCACAGTCTTGTATGACTCAGCTTTTTCTCCATTTGGAGCAACATAACAGAAGATGAGGCACAATAACATTTTTACAGTCTGGGGACAGCAGAGCTCAAAAGCGAGTCGCTCTATGTGGCAGACACTCAGAGCTGTCTCCGGTTGTGCCTCTTGGCTAAATGTTTGATCAAATATAGAAGGCTAATTTTTAAGTTGATAATTTTGTATGGCCCGCGAATGATGTTATAAATATCCAAATGGCCCTTAGCAGAAAAAAGGTTCCCCACCCCTGGTGTAGGCCATGAAAAAACCCAATCTTATAAATAAGATCTGAGCATGTGCAGAGCATCAGACTGAAGACATTCTTCTTCTTCTTCAAGAAAAATGGAAATTGTATGACCTATATCCCAGTTGTATGATTTGTACTTCAGACTTCCAAATCACAATTAATTTCCCAGTATTTTGAGAACAAGAAAAGAAGATATGTACTTACTGTTCTGGGCTCAAATGTATACAGGGCTCTAAAGACTTTGACTTGCCCTAATGGTGAAAAAATAAGCATTAAAGACATCATAGTACTGCTTTCGCTAAGGCTGAATTAATCAAGTATCTGTGTGCCAGTCCAAACAACTAAGGATAAAAATCATTTCCAGATAATTAAAAAAAAAAAAAAAAACACCTACTATGGTGTAATGGCTAGACTGTTTGACAGACCAAACAGGCTCACAAGCAAAGCTGATTACATGACCATTTAACCAGGATTAGAGTTATTTTCTTCCAGGTGAACAATGGTTGTGGTTGAATAATTGGAAGCATTACCAGCTGATGATTTGACCCAGACAAAATCATCACACTGAGGATGCTGTGCCAGACATGGCAAGCAGAATAGGGAAGCTGTGAAAAAAGTCATAAGGAAGAAAGTTACGGGAAAAAACAGGAAGCCATTTCAAACAGAGCTACACAGCAAACCCAAGTTTCTCCTTCCTTTATAAACTGTGTTCATTAATAGAAAATGTAAGAGGAGGGTTAAAGAACAAGATGAAAAAATGTACCAATCAGATTGAAATTCAGGTATTGATAAGAACTGGCAATGGACCTCTGGTGGGAACATTAATGTACAACCCTACATTTGAAGCAGCAAATAATTCCAGCACTTAATAAAGGTTTGTTTTAGTATTCAAGGTGTTTCACATATATCACCTACCAACCATTGCAAGGTAGATCAATATTATTATTGTTTTTTTAAAATATATATTTTTATTATTTTTCTACAATTATTAACCACATAGTTTAACAATGACATAATCAGTAAAAAGTAAAAACAAATAGGTAACATTGTTAAAAATTTATATATAATAAAAAATTGTTCACTTCCCCTACACCTCCCTTCATCTTGTAATGAATTAGTAATCTCTTTTGCACAAAATTCTAATTCTAATACTATTGTTAATATTTATTGATCTCTTTGACATTTATATTTTTCAAGAGAAGAAAAAAATTAATAGTTAATAATATCATATAAAGGAAAGAGAAAAGAAAAAAGGAAATAAGAATAAAAGAAAAAAGAAAAGAAATAGTAAATCTCACTAATAAATGGATTAGTATAATAAAGATAGGACATTTTGGAGGACTTTCATTCATAGGGTCGCCATGAGTCGGAAGCGACTTGACGGCACTTAACACACACACACATAATAAAGAGCATTTGATTATTTCCATAGCAAATTAATTATTTTGTAAGTCCTCCATTTCTCCCTAACACTCTTTTAATACATATTGTTTTTCTAGTAAATTGATATCATATATAATTCTATTTCCATTATAACCGATCCTTTTAACCAGTTCCTTTTCGATCTTAGCCAGAAGAGACACTAGACTCTTTTAAATTAGTCCCTTTATCCGGAATTTCCAGGATTTCTTTCTTTCCCACAGTAGCAGTTATCGTCGAAGGGATCCTTGGAGATTGGTGGTAAAGTCTCTTCTGCAGATAGATAATTTCCATAGTAAATCCATGTTGCAATATCTTCTATCCCAAATTCAAAGAAAAAGATCCTGACAGCCCCAGTTTTTCTGCTCATTAAGTCCTCCAAGCAGGTGCTGAAAAGTTCATCAAGCAGATTAAGGGGACAGAAGTCAAAATCACTCACACTCAAATCCATTGTTGTCAAATGAGCTGTTGCAGATTGGTTATTGTAATTCCTTCGTTTCCTTTGCAGGGTTTTTCTGTTCTTCATCTCTCTTGTCAGCTAGAGGGCCATCTAGTATCTCCTCTGATCTCATTGTGATAATTGGGGTTTTTATGTCTTTAAGTTCATCTGAGATAATGTCCAGTTTTTGATTAATAAATTGAAATGAAGTGCTCATCAAAGCAGAGAGTTGTTCCATCTTTGTAATCAGATGTTCCATGGTTACTACTTCTGAAAAATTCTACTGAAACTCAGTTAATAAGATCCAGGCAAATTCCAGTGTAGTAAAACAAGGAGGTGCTGCAGGAATCAAAGTCACAGACCTTCCGTCTTCTTTGTGGTCAGGAACTTGGGAAATATTTGCCAGTTACACACAGATACCACACTTCCGATTCCAAGTTCTCTGACTTTCTCGCGATGATAGATTGTTTCCGGGAAGGACGTGGCAGGAAGGCTTGTTTAGTTAGAAAGACTACTCTTCGGGGTGGGGGTGGGTTTCCACTCCTCCCTCTCCTTTATACATAGTAATTCCTGATTGGCAACTGAAGCGTCTTTCAAAAATCTTAGTTATGTCTTCCCACTGATCAAATTGATAAGATCCCTGCCGGGTTATCAGATCTTTTCTTGTTTTTAAAAAGTCATTTAAACATTGAGTGGGGAGATACAGATTCAACTGATGTATTTAGCAGTCTCCTGGGACTTCCAAATCCAGGTAAAACAAAGGAGTTCTTTTAAACTTACTCAGATTTTAGGAGAGTAGGTATTCTTGCTTCTGTATAGTTGCTAGATGGTAATAGATAGGGGAGAGCGAAGCTTAAATTTCAAAGAGACGTCTTCGGCGATTTATTACTCCTCAAGCTGGCGGGACTGCTACTGAATCTCCGAGGTCGTAAAACTCAGAGTGTTCAGGACTCAAACCGCTCTTCATCGGCTGCAGGAGATTTCCTGATACCCATTCCACTATTTAGGAATCGGGAGGGGGGCGGTGACACCCCTATTTAAGACGTTTCTTGGTTCCCCCTCCGGGAGCCCCTGAGGAGACGAGTGCTTCGCTCAGCTGCCCTAGCGGAAGTCCCCCAATATTATTATTATTGGAGGGGAAGTGATGAGAAAACCTAACACCACTTCATGAGTTCATGGGGACTTATTGGTTCACTATTAAAAACCAAAATACACATGACATGTAAATGTATATATTAATTTCTGTTTCCTTCTTTTTTTTAAAAAAGGGAAAGCCACCAGAAGGGAGTGATTTAGAATGTGGGGAGAGGCTGTGTGGCTCAGTGGTAGAGCACATACTTTGCAAACAAAAGGTTCCAGGTGCAGGTTGGGTGAAATAAAACTCAATTAAACAATAAACTATATTTGTTATAAAGCTTTCATGCATATATTAAAAGCCAGCCTACATGGCAACAAATACAGGGTTGATAATCTAAAAACACATGCCAAACACATTTCGGCCCCCAGGATTTCTTCGGTGGTCTAATACAACATATACAAACACATAAACTTTCATTAACAAATAGAATGATTTTGTATCAGCCCAGGTATTTACTATAAAATGTATTCCAAGTGGACTTTGTGCATATGATACCAGAGTGTTACTAAAATACATTCTGAATTGTAAAAGCACACATCCAAGGAAGCCATTTAATATTTCTTTCTGGAACAAGCTGGCATTGCATTCAAAGTGTGCATACCAGTATCAACCCCTCTGTTTTGTCCTTTCTTTTCTGTCACCACCACCACCTCAGGTAAAATGCAGCCCCCCTCTCTTGTGGGTTGCCCGAGGTTGAAGCCACAGGGGTATATTACTGTAGTATGCCAAGTAGCCAAGGATAAGTGTAGACTCTCTGTAATTAAATAACTTTATTTCTACAAGGCACAAAGGGTACTTCAAGAACAGATGTAGGTGCACTAAGCAAAATAAATAAAAGGAAAGTTACTAACTAGGTACTTACAATCTGTGCTGTATCTGGTCTCTATTAGTTGCATGATGCCCCCTCTCTAGTGCATCTGCAACTCTCTTTAGCATCATCCCCCCCATCATCCTTCATTGCAAAACACTCAGGAGGGATAGCTCCCCTAATGCACTCTAAAACCAATGAACCCAGACAAAGGAACAGCTCCAGGGCCCTTAGCAATCTGGATGTCAGATCCTGGGCTTAAGCCCCAAGGAACCTGAACCCTCCATTCAAGAGGTGGTAACACATCAAAGACTAGCATGTTTTTCTCATCTCATATATATATGAGATACATACATACTATAGAACATGTTAAAATTGCTAACTTTGACTTCTGACATCAATAACTTTGATCTGATTTATTAATGAAAATATATTGATTGAGAGATAAATAATAGACAGTGATCAGTAATACTCATAGTTGATAATCTCATACTATATACGCTATGAATTTTAATTAGTCTTATTAATGCTTACATTTATATTCAGATTAAGAAATGTTGTAGAACAGGTTAGATTTGCTAATTTCGTGGATATGTTTTGAGAGCTTTGAGCTGACTCATTAATACAAACATTGTTCAAGAAATGTCGATTAACTTAAAACGAATCTGGAAATATATAGCAGTTAGTGAACTGAAAAATTAAATATTGTTCAAGAAATGTTACTGAATAATTCAAATGAATTTAGAAATATATAATAGTCAGTGAACAGATAAAATTATCAATTTATGCATGGTGCATATCTCATAAAAACAAATAATTATAGTCACATAAAACATGAAGATTTAATTATATAATCATATTAGAAATAGTAAAGGTGAATAACTGGTTTATCTTTCTTCTCTGCTCTT
Source organism: Euleptes europaea (assembly GCF_029931775.1). Taxonomy (NCBI): domain Eukaryota; kingdom Metazoa; phylum Chordata; class Lepidosauria; order Squamata; family Sphaerodactylidae; genus Euleptes; species Euleptes europaea. Next base: position 51,549,123 of record NC_079315.1, on the reverse strand, counting down.
TAGCTCTATTTTTTATGATTAAATACTGATAAAGACTGTATGTAGGTTTGAATATAAATGTTTATACTGTTGCTCAATTAAAAAAATTATCTGTTGATAAAGACTGAAAGATTAGGTCCAGATGATATTTGATAAGGATTTTTGTTGTAGGTTCTTGTAGGTTATCCGGGCTGTGTAACCGTGGAATTTTCCAAGACCACGGTTACACAGCCCGGATAACCTACAAGAACCAATGAACTCTGACCGTGAAAGCCTTCGACAATATTTTTGTTGTAGGTTTGGAGTACTGATTATGTATGTTGTATGTGTGTTTTACGTGTTTTAAAAATAAACATTTAATTAAAAATACCTATTGAAAACTTCAGATTCCATGGTTTTTCTTATTTATCTTTTTTGACAAATAATTTTTTAACCAGTTAAATAATGGGATGTAGCCAACCACTAAGGTTGGCAGGTCCAGGTTGGGAAATGCCTGGAGATTTTGGAGGTGGAACCTGAGGAGGGTGGGATTTGGAGAGGGGAGGGACTTTAATGCCATAGAGTCCAATTGCCAAAGCGGCCATTTTCTCCAGGGGAACTGATCTCTGTCGCCTGGAGATCAGTTGTAATTGTGGGAGACCTCCAGTCACCACCTGGAGGTTGGCAACCCTACCAACCACATTGTTCCTACAATAAGAAAGGATTTTCACCTTTGTAAGAGATAAGTGGTGATTTCCCTCTCCTACTGCAGTTCCCCACTTTGCCTCCTATGTTGCTCCTGAGGGTCCACTGATCCCCAGGAACAAAATTTGGGGAGGCTTAGAGGGCTGTAGCAGACAGGGAAAATAGGAAAGTCCCACTGTGTGAAGCCTGCTAATGACTGGGTACACGCCACTGGATTTTACAGCAGTAAAAACCCTAACAAGAAATTTCAAAAACAGCAGAAAGAGAGGGGGAAATGAAAAGGAGGAGGAGCACTGACTTCACGAAGCTATCATTACTTGAAAACAAATTCTGTTACAATGCAAATAAATATGGTGATGATCAGGTGTTAATTTGAAAAATGCAGCACAATTTTCACTCCATTTATTTTCATAATAAGTTCACAAGGGAGAAAATTATGGTCTAATTACTTCAGTGTTTCCTTATGCTTACATGAAGAGAAACCAAACAAGACCAGATTGTTTCATTTTGGACCTCCATGCAATACTACTCCCTGAATTACAAATTATAGTAGGGTAAATAAGTCAGTCTTTTGCCACAGAAAACAAACATGAGTTTTTAGCACTTTAAAGAATAAGAGTTTTATTGTGGCATTCGCTTTCAGGTATCCTGTTCCATTAGAGGCATGAAGCAGGTTCTAGCCCATGGAAGTAGATGCTACAATAAATCTCTTAGTCTTTAAGGTGCTCAAAGATTCCTTTTTGCTTCCTGAAATGACAGAATAGGTAACAAACAAGAAGCTGTTCACAGCAATTTTCAAACAGTCTTTTTCCATCTCAGAAGGGGGATTGTTTAGAATTATGCCTCGTACATGAAATTCACACAAACAAAAATCAAGGGTTCTTAAAAATTAGATAAATTACAAAACAGACAGCATCTGGTATGCCATTAAAATATTATTTACCATAATTTAACATTCAACTGCCATGTCAAATAGGAGAGAAATGGTTCTTTATTATTTTTATTATTTTATTCCCCGCAGTACTGTGGGAGGCTTGCCTTCAACTAAGCACTAGTGTATTCCCCAAACAAATAAGCTACTGTCTTTGAACACTAGGGCTTTTCTTCCACAGTTGTTTCCCCTTAACCCCTCCCCTTACCTCAACCTCTTTGTACCATCCTGTAGTTCTAAATTTAAAACTATTTCCTTCTTCAAAACTTTTTATATTCAAATGAGATTGCCTTTCTTATTCTCTCCTGCACCTTCCTTCCAAACACCTGCACATAAAAAAGTAACACACAAAGTTGCTTATTTCAACATTTTTGGTTGGGCTGAACTTCTAAGGCGGAAAAGCTTTCAACACTGGAAGGGGAACTGAAATTACTTCTGCATTGCAAGTAATGTGCCTGTGGTGGAGTGCTCGTGTCCACTTAGGAAATGATGAAGGACTAATGCAATAGGAGGATATCACAGAACGTCGTTATAGGTCTGGACTGCTGAAGGGATGGTGCAATTCTGCTCATGTACAATGTTGTTGACAAGACTTTCTGAGAGAAATACAAGTCCACAGCTCTGAAATCTCCCTCTTTGCTATGGCCATATACGTATATGACACATTTATTTATTTAATTTATACCCCACCATTTCTCCCCAATGGGGACTCAAAGCAGCTTACAAATGGGCTCTTCTGTGGCTAGTGTAGTGTCATCATTAGAAGAATGAGTTCTGAAGCACGAAGTTGCCAGTTCAAGTGTCATCTGATCTATGAACTCACTGTGGGGCTTACAGGAGCCTCTTAGTTTTTGTATGTTTTCTCTAATATGAGATAACACACTGATGCAACTTACAGGTGTGTGAGAATTATTACGATCATACAGATGAACACCTGGAAAAAAATGCTATGTTCACACTAAGTATCGATAAACCTAATGGTCCTCCAGATTCACATGAAGTAACAAGACAGACTTGAGGCTAGTCTCGGAATACAAGAGCTTAAAATAATACCCCGTTGTCCCCTTTCTTTACTCTGCATTGCACATATCTAAGCTCCTGGAACCAAATATCTATGTTTGATCAGGCTGAAGAAGTCTTATTCTAATACCATAAATATTTGGGGGCTGGATTCTGCGTTTGGGGGCTTCCTTAGAGTCAGAGGTAAAAGACACAAGGTCAGATAGTCATGACCCTTACTCTTATTATTAAAATATTTGTTAGCCTCCTTTTTCACAACAAATATAAACCTATAAAAGTCACAGATTAAAAATTCCTATTAGGAATGGCCAATAATAAAAGCTAAATCAATCAAAATGCAGTCCTAAATAAAACTGTCTTCAACTGCCTCCTGAACTCTTGAGGAATTCTTCTGGAAGGGTAACATAACACAAAGATTTTTAATGAGTTCATCAGCTCCTTGTCTGAAATCTTTATCACATGACTTTGATTTTTGTATCTTTTAGCCTTGGTACCAGAATCTGAGCAGTGCTTTCAGCAGTCAATTTGGATTATGGAGACAGCTCTCAAAACAGGATCCAGAGCAATCCAGCTACAGCCAATGGAACTTGCTGCTTCAAAGATGGAGACAATGGTGCAATTTCAGTTGCCTTTTTAAAGTGCTGGGCCTGTCACACACTCTTCAGCCTAACTTACCTCATAAGAGGGTCGTTTTAATAAAATGGAGGGGAAGGAATGATATACGCCACTTTGGGTCCCCATTAGGGTTGCCACTCTAGCTTGGAGATTTGGGGATGGTGTCTGGGGAGGCAAAATTTGAGGAGGGGAAGGAGCTCAGTGGGGATGCGATGCCATAGACTACTCTAGGAAGCGGCCATTTCCTCCAGGGGAACTGATCTCAGTTGTAATTCTGGAAGAATTCCAGCCCCCATCTGGACATTGGTAACTCTAAATCAATTGAGGAGAAAAGAGGGGTATAAATATCTAAATAAAGAAATATATAATGGTTCATCCATTCAACAGTGGTGTTGAGTAGCAAGCAGCGACTCAGAATCAATTTCCACTCGAAAGGGATTCTATGAATCCAGTAGAACAGCTCCCTCTAGAAGAGTGGTATATACTCTGAGGCTCATGAAGAGCCACACTCACACTTGGCAGAAACTGCCATCAAGTCACAGCTGACCTATGGCAACTCTGTAGGGTTTCTAAGGCAAGAGACGAACACCAAAAAAGCCACATTAACTCCTGTCCTTGGTATGAGGCCTGGATGTCAGGGAGGCTCACAGCTTACTTGTTCCTCTACCAGCGGCTATTTCAAGGTGGGAATGCCTACCAACTACAGGCCCCACCAGGCAAGGCCTTGCCAACTTTCCTGAAACATGAGGAACAGTGCCAAGAAGAGCCACAAGTGCCATGTCAAAGAGTCACATGTGGCTCCTGAGCCATTGTGTATCACTGCATTAGAAGTAGAAGAATTTCAATGACAGAGCAAATCCTGATTGGTAAAGAGAAATGTTTTGTGTGTGTGTGAGAGAGAGAGAACACACTTTTCACATCCTAAAGTCTGCTAGTGCTTCTCAAGTTAGTACTATTTATTATTTGTCTTGCAAATATCCGAGAGAGGGAAGCAAGTCAAGCCTCCTTAGCACTTTTTGTTTTATTTATTTATGTTGTTTACAGTCGGTAATTTTCACTACACCTCAAAGTGGATTACACTTTTTTAAAAAAATCTGCAATACCAGAATCCTATACAATACTGGTATTTGCTACCTCAAAGGCACTCTTGCCAATATGGGCTGCTTGTAGGAGCACCTCTGTCCTCATTCTCCCCCCCCCCTTTCAGGTGCAGGCAAGCTGAGAGGCTCCAACTTTCTTCGTCTCTAACATGCCTGATGGTACCACGAGATGGGGAAAGGGGAAAGCGTGGTGCTCAGTCTTCTTAGCAAGCTGCATTAATGCACCAAACCTGCAGCCAGGGCTGGATGAACCATTAAGAAAAATAGGCATGTGCTTAGGGCATCAAGGGAAGGGGGCACCACAGAAATTACCCATTGCTGGATTTACCAGGGACCGTATGGTGCAAAACTGCAAATACTGCAGCTGAACCAGGGTCCTCAAAAAGAGGCCCCCACAATGAATGAAAAAATTAAATACGTACAATGACTAAAAAAAAACCCAACCCTGAACGTCACAATGTTTACTTAAAAAAAAAAAGATGAAGAAAAAGTGGGAACTGAGAATAATCACAGAAATATAAATGAAGTGGAAGTATACAAAAATAAACATTATTGTCCGTCTTCCTGTAAGTGTTGTTTCATTTCAAAAAATAAAATTTTATTTGATGGTTTATGATTGCTTATATGAATTACTTATACAAGGGGCCACCAAAATCTTTTACGTGCTTAGGGCCCCTACAGGGTCTTATTCCGGCCTGCCCGGAGCCACCGCAAATGTCCCACAGCAGAGCTTGCAAAAAGGTCGCACGATCGATAGCAGTTGCATTAGCTCGCGGGAAGGATGCGGCGCACTTGCTGCTCCAATTCACGCCAGTGGGGGGCAACGCCATTTTTTGGGGGGGGGGGGTGACAGCGACTGCCTTTTTTCAGAGCCACACCCCAGATAAAAGAAGCACCCTCCCCCTCTTCCAAGTGACCAGCCCCAGAGTCCAGTCCTTCCACGACTCCTGGCGCAAGGCAAAGGGACAAGGAGAAAGGAACGCATGAGACCCAAGACCGAAGAAAGTCACTTTTGGGTGCCAAACGCGTCACTATTAATTCGGATCAAGCGTGTCCCGCGCTGCTTCAGCGGCAGTGCGCGCTAAAAACCACTGCCTTTTGTACTAAGCAGGGCTACATTGTCAGTGGTTTGTTTCAGTCCTTACATCCCTCCAACACTAGATACACGCTGCTCAAGATCAATGGATCAAGGAGCTTCTAAGGGATGAAAGGAAAGGGAAGACCACGAGCCACGTGTGACGTGTCAGTAAGCACCCCCCACCTACCCACCCACCCCCACTGGCCCCTTCCCAGCCGCCCCTCTCCCTGCCGCCCTTGTCCCGTAGAGGCCGTTCACAAGAGAGCACGAGTGGTTCAAGACGACGGCGACCAGGAAGAGGAGGAGGAGGGGTTGGGACGCGGGCCACCTCCCTTTACCTGGTTTGGCCGGTTTAGGCGGCGGCTTGGACATTGCTGGGCAGACGTGGCAGGGAAGCTGTTTCCTGCTAGGCTCCGAGCTCCCCTCCTCTGGCACGCAGGCTGGGCGAGTCGGGACCCGACAGCTGCGGACCGGGTCGGGCGCGCCAGCGGCTCCTGCACCGACGAGGAAGTGGGACTCGCCGCGCGAGCCCCGGCCAACGCGGACACCGACCGACCGCCGCGCCCTCTAGAGCCTGCCCGGGGACACTGCGCCTGCCGAGAAAGAGGCGGGGAGCGGAGCGAGTGGGCGGCGGCTCGCCTTGGACAAATCGGCGAGGAAGAGGGCGGGGCGGGTGGCGGAAGCCAGCCAATCCCGGCTCGCCGCTGCTCCGGCAAGCCTGGTGGGCTGGATCTCAGTGACAAAGTTGCCGCTGTTCCGCGCCTCGGCCAATCAGAGTACAGCAAGGGGATCTCCCGGCCTGTTACATTTACATAGAAAGCAGTTAGTCTCTGCTTGTATTGCACCGCCTCCCCATAAGGGCGGAGCTATGGCCTTTTCGGATGACCTGCATGTGTGGCTTTAGCGCGGGCGATAGTTTGTTTCCCTGAGGTTGTTCATTACGCTTACCTAGTGAGACAGGTAAGAGAAGCTGGCTTCGGTAGCCAGCGACAGAGGCATTTGTTATTTTGTTGCATCCCTGTTGGTTCCTGATGTAGCTACTTCGTTGGAAATTGGAACTGAAGTCCTTTTCGTTATAAATGCATAGTAATAATATCTTTCCTGGTTTGAACCCTCTGAATGGTGTATGAGGAAGGATCGCTCTGGTAAGCCTCCAAAACTTCAGACGTGTGTGAGTGTGTAAATATATCGTTCCATTTTATCCTTTTGAAAATGTGGGTGTAAGAATGCACTTCCATCCCCCCTCCATATAAAAGTTATTGTTATGCTGTAGTCCTAAAGGCTGGCATTAAGCAGATTCCATGTAACTCAGTGGGACTTGTTTGGGGTTGGACTTCCAGCTTCCTTAAATGTCTACGGTATTGAACACTCCCAAGAGCTCTTACACGTGTAAATTGTAATTCAGTTTTTTAGTGAGGTTGCTAAACAACAAATCCTCTCTTTGTGTTGCATAACATGTTCTAGTCAGCTGTTGGGACCAATTAGTTGCAACCTGACTCTTGCAAAGGTAAATGTGAACAGTTTTAGAATACCTCTTGGGTCTCCAAAGGGCCCAAACTGCAAATCTAATAGACAGCAGTGTACACGACATACTTTCCCCCTTTGATATTTTTCAGCGGGGTGGTTGTGTTAAGTTTGTTATAGTAAAACCTAAAAGGAATGTTGAGGAACTTACTGACTACAGGCTTACTGAAGCATGTGCCATTGTCAGTTTGTTTTGGAAGTGTGCCCTTCTGATATGCAAGTTTTTACTTGTATCACAGAGGTTCAACACTGTGTCATTGGTAAATAGCTTGGCAGCAATTGGTTCCGAAGGGGTCAGGGACCAACTGTTTGTATCCTAGTCATCTTTAGCTCTACTAGTGTTTTGTAAGCATAGTGTTGTACCTAAAAGCATTGTTATCAGAATTAATCTGCTTTGACATGGAAATTTTGTGTCCAAACTAGACTGGATCTTTTTAGAGCATCCACATCATGTTTCCTAATCACCCACTTTCTGTGCCTCACCCAGTTTCTATGTACCACTCCCCCTTGCTTTGACTGATCTTTCCCAGACCTGGTTTGATCTTTGGGGAAATATCATAGTCAAAGTACACTTGCATACAGTGTGGGCAAGGTAGTGTGTATTTCTGCAGGTCCCACCCACAGCAGTGCCATCATCCTGGCTTAGTCCTGCCCCCCCCCCCCCAAGCTGCTACTTCATCAGCACCATGGAATGGCTTAAAAAAATAAGTAATTGACATATCACTGTAGTTTAATGCTGTAATGATATGGTAATGACATTTTTAAAAAGATCTGTGGGGAGGGATGGTGCCTGCAGAGGGCTGGGAAAGGGAAGGTGTAGGGAAAACTACATTGTGGTGCTCTCTTGGCACTATGAATACTTCTGCATTTGCAGTGGTAGTGGATGGAATACAAGAAGTTGTCATTGGCAGTAGACCTAGTGACTTCATTTTATTTACTTCACTTATTCCCAGCCTTTCTCCTCAGTGGGGACTCAGAAGCTTACATCATTCTTCTCACTTCCATTGTATCCTCAGCCTGTGAGTAAGGTTGCCAGCTCTAGGTTGGGAAATAACTGGAGATTTTGGGGGTGGAGCCTGAAGAGGGGGGGTTTTGGGGAGAGACTTCAGTGGCATATAATGCCATAGAGTCCACCTTCTAAAGCCACCATTCTCTCTAGGTGAACTGATCTGTCACCTGGAGATCAGTTGTTAATAGCGGGAGATCTCCAGCCATTGTGAGCTAGGTTAGACTCAGAATGTGTGACTGGCCCAGCAGACTTCCCTGGCAGAGTGGGGATTAGAACCTGGGTTCCCCAGACCTTCTGACACTCTAACCACTGCACCATGCTGGCTGTCAATAGAATGTATCAGGAAAGGTAGGTGTGTAAAATATACCACTCTTTTTCAAAGATATTTTCTTAAACATGGTACCGTCTGAGTAGTCTACAATGTTAATAAATATTGGCATTTTGAAGTTGAGTTAAATATACTCAGTTGGCTCAAAATGTGTTGTTCCGCCACTATAAGAGCACTAATGCTGGCAGAACTGCATTTCTATTGATGGAGGGGAGGGTTATCTCTTCTGGTTTCCTTCTCCTGCTGCAGGTACCAACTTTGCGCAGCATGATATTTATGTAGGACACAATTTCAAATGGCTGTAGTAGGAAAGGAGTGGCATAGTTCTGTTCTACCAGCTTCATTCCATTTGTGGTAATTTGAATGATGATGGGTTGGGTCAAATGAAAATTTCCAGTCATACTGTTTTAAGATTCAGCACAGCAGAGAGAAGTGTTTGACTCACAGATGCATGAACTGCATTGAAACTTCCTCTGTGAAGTAGGCAACTTTTTCTACCCAAGGATTGCTAAAAGTTCATTAGAAAACAGTCTTGATAGTTCATATGGAGAACAATGTATCGTTTTATATATAAAAGATTTTACATCTTTGTCTGAAATCCAGATAGTGAGAGCGGATGGTTTGACACCAGCTGTAGAGAACTTGTGGTATTGCTCCCTTTAATTGCTGATTGGGATGTGTGTCTCTACACTTCAGTACTGCTATTCCATTAACTAAAAATGTCTATTCAGCTATTTAATTTAAAAGAAAGAAAAAATTGTTCTTCTGTAAGCTACCTTGAGAACCAGCTTGGTTGAGAACAGCAGTTTAGATGTTGGAAAGCCTCTTCATAAAACTTTGACGAACATGCATTTTAAGTAAATAATATGCTACTAGGCATCAAATAAAACGCTTGCATTGAATGCTTTTTATTAAAGAACACGGGCACAATAAACTCGGCAAGGAAAGTAAGGAATTTGTCACTACAGTAAATGTTTTAAAGACCACAGTAAGTTACTCTTATACCTCTTCTAAAATTGTAGTAACTTGAACTAGTGTAAGTGCTAGTTCCTGAGTTCATTAGTACTGCACTTTATGTTGGGTTGATGCCATTTGAAACCAGCATATACTTCACAATTCCAAAACCTTTGCACTTAGAATGTTAAATTCACTTGTGTCCATTTCAAAGAGGACTTTTTAGTCATGCTCCAGAAGCAAAAGGTCACGTAATCCCTGTTATTAGGCCAAACCAAGATTCTGACCTGGCGTTTGTGTTTGGTTTTTCCTTTGACCAACACAAGAACCTGCAGCCTCTCTCTGTTAATCATGATGAACTCAGGTGCTCCATTTTAAGTCCATGAATGAGTGCAGCAAATGAAGCTGGTAACAGCTATCTTGGCTTGAATTTAGTGCTAAAGACTTCAGCTCAGTATTATGTTAGAATTATTTTAACATTCAACAGAAAATATTTATTGCAATATAATTATTTTTGTTTGGGAATTTTGGGGTGGGCATGTTGCAAAATATGCAGTTCTGGGTTCTATTCCTTTTCTACAGCATCAATTAAACTCATGTGTGAATGGAAGTATCACTGCTATTCCACAATATCAACTTAGTGAGGAGTCATCTAATGATGTACATGCATACCAGAAATGGCTCATCGACAACATGTTACCTGCTTCTGCTATATTATAGAGGCGGTTGTTGACTATATACATCTTTTTTTTTTTTAGGTTCTAAATACCATGAAGACATTGGTCATCGGAATAGGAGGGTAAATGTGAACAGATAATTTTTCTGTTTTGATTAGGCTGATGAAATTGAAATCTTTCCACAGTCGTGTTTACCGTCATTTAAATATATTATCATGTCCATTTTTCTCACTTGACTCGCCATTGGTGTTGAGAAATAAGTATTCATTGTAGTTTTAGCTTTTGTCACCAGTATTGCTGCAGTAGCTAAATGTGAATTTATTATGGTATTTGTGTAGTTGTGCTGAAATGGCACAAATGATTGGAGTAGGTATGTGTCCATGCAGAGAAATGTGCTAGTTTGCTACTGATAAAGCAAATTTTGTTCTATGGAAAGTGAGATAATCTTCTACATAAGTGCTTAAGGAAAGATGTCAAAGTTTAATGCAATAATTATCCACAGTGCAATGAATATACAAAAAATGTTGTATTGAATGAGGCCTGTAGACTCCTTTCTGTTAGAGCAGAGGTGTCAAACATGTGGCCCGCAGGCCAGATCCGGCCTCTGGAGGGCTGCTCTCCAGCCCGTGAGCTGAGGCAGCCAGCCCCCACTCCCCCTCCCTTTATGGGTTTTCTGGGGCTGGGCAGCCCCGCTCACCCAGCCATCTTTCCCATCCTTTCCAGGCACAGCAAGGCTTCTTGGGCCTCACACGCCCTCCCTTCCACACATACACCCCGTCGCTTACTGGGCACAGCCAGGCCCCCGCGGGCCTGGAGTGCCCTCCCTTCCACGCCCCCCTGTCGCTTACCAGGCCTGGAGTCCCCTCCTTTCCACCCCACCCCCCGGTCCGGAGTCCCCGTCCGAAGACCTGGTCTACCACTATGAAAGCCTATTGGTAGACCTGGCCTCTGGCCAAGTCCCCATCGGGAGGCCAGGTCTACCGCCATGCAAGCCAGTGGGTACACCTGGCCTCCAGAGGGGGACTTGGTTCTTTTACCCCACAGATACCAGGTCTACCAATAGGCTTGCATGGCGATAGACCTGGCCTCCTGATGGGGACTTCCCCACCCCCCACCCCGTGGAGGCCAGGTCTACCCATTGGTTTCTATGGGCCTCCAAAGGCCAGATCTACCCAATGGTTGGGTAGGCGGTAGACCTGGCCTCTGAAGGCCCATAGAAACCAATGGGTAGACCTGGCCTCCATGGGAAAAGGGGGGGGGGAGTCTGTAGGGAGGCCAGGTCTACCGCCATGCAAGCCAATGGATAGACCTGGCCTCTGGTTCTCTTTTGGGCCATGGGTGGAAACCCAGCCTCACTTGCCCAGCCATCTCTCCCCCCCGCCGCTGCCGCCTTTTCAGGCACAGTAAGGCCTCTTGGAGCTCGTGCGCCCTCCCTGCCATCCCCCCGTAGCTTCCAGGCGCAGCAAGGCCCCTGTGGGCCTGGTGCACCCAATCTGCCATTCCCCCATACTTTCTGGGGGAAGCAAGTCCCAAGCAGCCTTGCGTGCCCAGCCAGCAACCCACATGTCCCTTTCTGGGCACAGAGTCCAGCCACGTACCCTCCCCATCCCTCTTTGTCTTCCCCCCCCCCTCTTTCATTCCTTTTCATTCTCTTCCTGTTTCTTTCTCTCTTCCTCTTTCTCTCATCTTCTCTCTCTCTTTCTTCCTTCCTTTCTGTCTTTCTTTTTCCCTTTCTGTCTTATCGGTTTCACTCTTTCTGTCTCTAGCTCTTTCTCCCTGCCCTTCTGGACACCACCACCCCAGTCCAGATTTGGGCTGGCGAGCCCTCTGTGGGCTCACCAGCCAAGGCAGCCATCCCCACCCCACCACAGTTTTAAAATGAATGCGAGGGACTAGAGATATTAACTTTATAGAAGATACAGGCAAAGCCAATTAATGATATTATTTTTTACTTTATTTTTTACTTAAAATACAAACATACTTAAAACAATAACAATTAGACTGTTAATAAAATCTTACAGCATTTTTTTATTTGTTGTAAACTTTTGTGTTTTAAGTTAAAAAATATAATTAATTGATTTTGCCTGTGTCTTCTGTAAAGTTTGTATCTCCAATACCTGGCATTACACTTTATGGTATTTATTTATTTGTTTGTTAAGCCAAGAGACATTTATGTTATATCTGGTCCTCCTCACAAATGAGTTTGACGCCCCTGTGTTAGAGCATGCCTTTTTCTATAAAGTGTCCTTGTAAACAGTAAGTTGGGTTCTGATCCTAGACAGGATTTGAGGGAGGCATTTCGGGCTGAAAAGTCCTTGTACCTATGCAGATGCTGGTTTGGTAGGGTTGCCAGCCTCCAGTTCGGGCCTGGAGGTTTACAATGGTTCTCCAGACAACAAAGACCAGTCCCCCTGGAGAAAATGGATGCTTTGGAGGGTGGATGCTATGGCATTATACCCTGCTGAGGACCCTCCCCTCCCAAAGCCCCACCCTCTGCCCAAAATCTCTAGGAATGTCTTAATCCAGAGTTGGCACCCCTATATTTGTTGCTACTGGAGAACAAAGCTACTAGACTAGAAAAGTATGACTGCTACTGTGTAATTGTATATTCTGTCTTCAAATTCAGCATAACAAATGGAGGGAAAACAACTTTAGCAAGAAGGCTTAAGGAACAGCTTCCAAACTGCACTATAATATCTCAAGATGATTTTTTTAAGGTAAAAAATACAAGAGCCTTTAACTATAATAAAACAGAATCCTTGAGTTGCAGGCTGTGCCTGTTATCCTGGGTTAAACGGGCACTTATGCCGGTGCAGGGGCACACCGGTTCCTATGGAGCTTTGCCCCCCCCCCCCCGTTCAGGATTGCATGGTAAGTTCTTGAAATATTCAGATGAAGTCTGCAAAAAAAAACTAGGTAACTACATGCACAGTGCATGGCTTTGACTTAACAACGATAAAAAGAAGGGCTGCTAAATACAGCTATTCTGTCTGTAAATTTGCTGCTTAATTTAAAGTTTTGGCACACTTAATGATAAATAGTTCTGAGTACTACTATCTATCCCATTCTCAGCCTTCCCAGTTATCATTCATTTTTTCAGTGGCACTGTAGTATCTGTTATCTACTTCTAAAGTTGATGTATCCTATGAAAATAACACTAGGTAGGAAAAGATCTGTGTCTACTTTGAAGTTCTCTTTACAATATTAATATGTCTGTGGCTTTCCCCCATTTACAGTCACAATCTGAAGTGGCTACAGATGAACATGGATTTTTGCAGTATGATGGTTAGTAGAACATGGATTTTTGCAGTATGATGGTTAGTAGAATGAATACTTAAGTTCCTCAAACATAGAAAGTGTAACTTGCTTTTTGGCAATTTAAAATGAAATTCATTTTATATATATAGTCCCCAGTATTTCTGACCTTTGCTGGTGCTGAAATGCTAAGGTTAGGATTTGTGTGTGTGTGTGTTTTAATACATCTTTCAGAGTAATAGTGAGAGAGATCGAGACTGACCCTCACTCATTTAATTCTGAGTAATTTATTCATATGCCATAATCAACAGCTTGAATTGAGCCTGGTAACTGATGGGTAAGTAATGAAGTAGCAACAGAATAGGTATAATGTGCATGTTCCACCTAGGTCCCAATAATAACCAAGCTGCAGCATTCTGTGCCAAATGGAGTCTCAGAGTTGACTTCCATTGAAGTCTGTAGAGTGCATTATAGTAGTCTAGCCTCAATGTTACTGTGGCATGGATCTAGGTGGCCAGATTGGCTCAGTCAAGGGGGGCATCTTCTGAGTTAGACCAAGTTGGAAGGAAGTGCGGGGAGGATTTTGCAGCTGAATGTAGGTGTCAAAACTTGCCTTTAACTTCAGTGTCTCTTTCCTTTTAGTAGTTGATGCCCTGTATATGGAAGAAATGGTGGCAAGAGTACACTCTTGGATGGCAAACCCAGAAGGCTGTACATTGCCAGGCCGATCAAGTAATATGCACGATAAGCAGAAAGAAACAGAAGACTGCTGGGTCTTAATTGTTGAAGGCTTTCTTCTGTATAACTACAGGTAAGGAACTTAACTTCTTTCAGTTGAGAGTAAATAGCCCTGTGACCCACCTATCTATTTCTTTATACTTGTAGGCCTCTCAGTGATGTATGGAATAAAAAATATTTCCTCACCATTCCTTATGAAGAATGCAAGAGGAGACGAAGGTATGGTCCTCCTGAAACCATGCACAACGCACTACTTTTTGGCTCTTAGTGCGTCTTCTCCAATTTACTTAGTAGTAAATATTTTATTTTTAGATACCCAAAGGCCTTTACAAGGTAGATTAAACTATAAAACAAGATTATACAATAAAGATAAAATACAAAATGACTCAAATGACAGTTTCACTGTGCACAACAATAAAACAAAAGATGTGAGAACTTCATTAATGTTGGGTACATGTACTTTGTGCTGCTGGCTCATGTCCTAGTGTAATGCAGCAGCATGCATGCGAGGCCAGTCACCTTACTAGTGTTTGCTGAGTGTCTATGTGTGTCCAGCACACTGAAGCCTGTACCAGAATCCAAACATATGCCTACTGACCTATGCCATGGACTTTAGGTGGTTTTCAGTGCCTCTTTCCATTTCAAGCCTCAAAGGGCTCACAGTGGAACATACATTAGGAAAGCTGATTATAGGCGCCTGCATCATGGACTTGCTTACGTAGAGATGTGGCACCTGAGTGCACCCATATTCTGTTGAATAGAAATGGATCTAAAGAAGCCATTTGACAATGATTGCTCAAGAAAAGCCCTAATCTTAACTAAGCTGTCCTGTTTGCTATAAAATACTGGATCATACTGCCTGAGGAGTTGCATATGTTTGAATAGAAACTCTTGCTAAACGTGGTGTACGAGTGAAGCTCCCATATTTTTCTGTAGCACCCGAGTTTATAATCCACCAGACCCACCTGGGTACTTTGACGGACACGTGTGGCCCATGTACCTGAAACATAAGAGAGAGATGGAAGAAAATGAAACAGATATTGGTATGACATGCATGGCTCTTAATATATCTTGCTCATCTAAGCACTGAATGGTGACACATCCATCGCCTCAGGGCCAAACTACCCATTTGGGTTTTTACAGAGTTGGGTCTGTGATCCCTCCTGCCGGACAGCTGCTGTAGAGAATAGCTTTTAAAAAATAAAGGAGCACCCAAATAGGTGCAAGATGCCGCTGAGGGAGGAAGAACGTTTACCTTCTCCCCCCCCCCATTTTCCTGTGCAGAAAGATTGATGAGGATAAGTTATTTCCTTGTTTTTGCTGCTCCATATGGAGTATTTTGTGCACGTGGAACAGCAAAAATGGGGAAATAACTCCCAGTGCTGTTCTGGTGCAGGAAAATGAGAGGGGCAGGAGCCCTCCCTCCATGGTGGCATTGTGAGCTTATTTATACTCTCCTTACCTTTTTTTTTAAGAACCATTCCCTGTGGTAGTTGTACAGTTGTAAGGAACTCAGCTCTTCAAAAATATAAACATGTAGTTTGGCCCTTAGCTGTACAAGTGACCAGGAGGGACGGGGCAAAGGTCGGTCTTCCAAGAATGCTGCAGCATCCTGCCTCATTCAGCAGCACAAAGGGAAGAAAAGATGTAGCCAAGCATCAAGGGACTGGTCCTGCAACATTCTCTTGATGCACAAGACTCATCTGTGTTTAGATTGACAAAAAATAACATTGGGATCAGGAAGTGTTACGAAGGCAAAATATTACTGCATTAATTTTGAACTGCCCTGGAGATATTTTAGATGGGTAATGCTGAAAGGTGTATTTAGAGAAATCCCTGCTCTGCTTTAAGTCATACGTTGCTCCTTTTTTGCAGTTTATTTGGATGGAACAGAATTACAAGATGATCTGTGTTCAAGGATATATAGTGACCTAGTACAGGAGCTGGAAAAGACAAGTGAGTGAGTGACATGGGTTAAAATGGCATGCATTAACTTCTGTATGTTTGGCTAGTGATTTTGCAAATGTGAGCTATGAGAGAAACTGCTATATGAGATATAATTAAAGGTTTCTAGGAACCTGTTAACACTCATCCAAAGAGGGTGTCTGCTGTCTTTGTTTTTTGAGTTTGCATCTTTCCCATGAGCATCTGCTATTTGTAGGTAATTCTGCTGTGTCTCTAGATTGGCTGCGATTGGGCCAAACACTCAAGGTGAGACACAGTGGGACTCATGTAGAAGCAAGTTCATTTTTGTAAGCAAGTAAATGTTACTGTTGCACTCCAAAAATGAGGGGATGGTATGTAATCTTCCAATTTTGGGGGAAATGTCTCTCAGTAATCGGGGAAAATAACAATTTAGGCTGAGGGCATTTTTTTTGCAGAGCTTCTGGCAAATGTTACTAGTACCCCTTCATGTTGATCAAGGCCATAACAAGTTGCTTAATTAAAAGCTTGTAATTGCTAACTGAAATGTTTTTAAAACAAAAATCTATGGGGTTGGATCCTACAGAAAAGCTTGCTGAAGGTTGAGTGAACATTTCCCCATCTTTTCCTTTGTGCCCCCTAAGTCCTCCATTAAGGGCCAGGGAAGACTTATTAATAAAATGGTACAGTAGGTGTGGGATTGGATACCTGATTCTTCCTCCTTACTGCAGTCTCCTGTACTGTAATATGTTTTGCTTACAAGCATCTCCTGCCCCTCATGAAGGATTTGGGAGAACAGATGGAGTAGGAAGGTGGGGAATATCTGTCCCTCTAAATCCTTCCACAAGTATTTCTATAGAATCCAACCCTCAGTAACAACATATTGCAGGCTGACAGGGTTCTCTGGTAGCTTGTGAAAAGAACTCATCAATAAAATTAAGCCCCCCCCCCCAGTCATTTGTGTTTGTTCTGTAAAAGATGATTCTATAAGAAACTGTAGTCCAATATTTGCAGACTAATATGTATATATTTTTCTTTCAGGTTAGCTGAGTGCTGTTGCCAACCATATATAGATCTCAACTTCCCAAGTACTTCTAACATTGCTGGATGACAGCAATAACTAATCCATTAAAACCTTCAAAGGATGTTTTCAAAAGAAGCCTTTCTGAATCAATGTTGATCAGGACGGCTGGGCTAATTCTGGTAGTGAATTCATGTCTCATTGGAGCAGAGTGTCATGCTGACCATGTGAAATACTTGCAGATTATTGATCTGGAGTCCTAAACAATAGCTGAGGCCTTTGAGGCCTTTGAGGTTGTCTTACACATTATTCAGGAAAGTGCCAATTTTCTCAGTAATTTCCTCTTTTTGTTTTAAATAGTAGTAACCCCAAAAGGGTGCAGGTACCCCTCTCTTCTGCTGACCTTGAGGGAAGGACCCCTTAACCTCTTTCATTTTGATCTACCCAGCAATACTGCAAGGAGTCATAAATCAAGGGGAGGGGGAAAGCTCTATTCCCAATCCAAATCTGCTTCTTTTGCTGTAGGTAGTGTTGCTCTAGAGTTATTAACATGGCAACCAGAATGCTCATGTACAGCAAACTTCCATTAACTAGGGTGGCACCGGCGAAGGGCATAATCTACTCCCTCTCTACCATTGTGTCACTCTCCCCACACCACACATGGGCTTTTCAGCGTAGCTAGGAGCTGCTAGTGTCCTTCCTAACACAGTTGGCAACAAAGTTATGTCTGTAGTGAAGAAGCCTGCAGTCTCACATTCGTCAGAGTACAATCTCTTGTATGGAGGCTCTTGAATTTTTGTACAAATATGAGATTTCTTGTGTGTCTCGCAATGTCCAGTTAGAGCCCAATGCTGGCTAGACAACCTTTAATACTCTGTCTTGAGGTCAAATAAGATACTGGGAGATCCTTCAAGGAACATGTTGGGAGGCCCACTGTTGATCAGAGCAAATGCTTGCAACACATATTTAAAAGGTTAATTTCTTCAAGAATCAAATAAATGCAGTGCTATGAAATAATCTTCCACCAAAGCACTTTTCTGCATTTTCCTCCTAGAAGCTAGAGTATCACAGTGCCTCTATTTCATAGAGCAATTCGAATTACCCTTATTGCAGAGCGTGGATGACAAACTAATGTTAACAAAGCATAGCTTCTTGAAAATCAGGAAGGAAAGGCCAGCCTTTGTGTGTGATGGAGCAACTGTAGCTATGCGATGGGCTTGCAATGTGTGTTCATATGCATGCCACAAGGCACAGCCACAAAACCTTTGCTTGCAGTCAATAGCAGAGCTAGCCAATTCTTTCCAGCCTGTGGCACCTTTTCCCCTGATTTGAGCCTGCCATAGAAAGCTGTTGTTTGAACTACTTTATGTTAAGCTGACAGTAGTGTGCTGAGGTTGCTTGACTCTGGGATGCACATTAGAAAGTTTGCAACATGGTCCTCTGTTCCCATCATCTACCCTGTTCTGAAGCCAGAGCTGAGCCTTTGAGTTCTGCTAGATCTTTCGTTATTGGACCAACATATATAACCCCTTTTTTCCCATCTGCTGTGGCCTGAACATGCCTTCCTATGTTCTTTTAATTATAAAAATATTTATGTCCTGCGTTTCTACTTCCAAAGGAACTCCAGGCCTTTTCCAAAAAAATTAATAAATCTTGGCAGAGCCTTCCACTAATATTTGAAAGAAAGTCAATAAAGCACTATTCATAACTGCTCCATAAAGGGGAAAAACCCTCCCTCAAATGCTCTCCTGAATAATGCTGCTTTGTAGTTTATCTTACACGGCCAGGATTGATGCTGTTTGGTAGTAACGCCACCACCAGTGAGAAGGCCTGTGATCAGGCGTGAGACATACCTGATCACCCTAGTTTGAGGAAATGAAGAAAGGAACAAAGTGGTCAGATGGGTTCATACTACAACATATGTTCCTTTTCGGTTATGGATCCCATGGCATAAAGGGCTTTCAATTGGAGAATGAGCACTTTGAACTGAAACTGGAACTAACATAAACCTGGGCAAATCTGCCTGCTCCAGTAAAAAGGCTAGCAGCTTCATTCTGTGCTAATTGTCTTTGAAAGTAGTTTTTGCAAATAGGGTATGGCTGTTACCTCTGTCATCCATAAACATCAGAAATGAGATTCCATTGTTAGCTGGCTATTGGCAAGGTACTGTCCCAAAGAACTCAGGCACTGAAATGTCTAAATGAGGACGAAGTTATTAATGTTCTAGGGTTGCATGCATTCGCAGTGGCTCTTGGCATACTTTCTTGTGAGTTAAACCCTTGTCCAATTTTTTAATTGAAGCCAACCTAGTTGCAAAATTATAGCAAAGTCTATTATCAGCTTATCTGATTTCAGAGCAGAAAAAGCCCGGAATATGTTTGTCTGTAAAAACTGTAGCTCCATCTTTAATTATGTGTGGTAAGCGGCCCTGATTGAGATACACGTGCCCATCCATGCCGTCAGATGAATTTGGCTAGCCTAGGGAACCCTGACTGAGCACTGATGGGGATGCAAATGTGTGCTTCCTGCACAAACATAACCCCTTCTTTTGCATGTTCCTCTGCTTGCTTAAAAAAAACTTTCTTCCTTATCCAGCAACTTTTGCCCAACTACAGAATATTGCACAGCATATTCAGTTACTATATTTAAATAATAAAAGTGCCTCGGGAGCCACACTTGACTTTAGAATTCATGCAGCAACGAAAATATAATTTATAATTGTAATCTAATTTCAGAAGCTACTTCTCTGCCAGATAATTTTGTACCACGCAGATAATGGATGTTGTGAATGTCAGGCTGTTTTTTATAAACTCAAACCTCTGTATTTAATGAGATACATTTAATAAACCTGATTTAAAAAAAAAACTTCTAAAGGAGTTGCTGTCTATAGAACATACACTTCTGCACATTTCATAGGCCAAAATTTCAGTGGCAGTGCTAAGACAAGTCTATAAAGGAGAAAAGTCTCTAGCACCTGTGGATGATGAAGGTCTTATCTTCTGTGATGTTCTAGTGAAGACTATTGAGAAATGTCCTGTGGGTGTCCTGTTTTCTTCAGAAGCCAATGAATACCAAAAGCTACTATGCTGGAAACTTGCATATGATGATAAGGTTTCTGTTTGCAGCTATGATTTGGAGACAAGAAAAAGCAGAAGTAGCCTGTTCCTTGGGGGTATGTTTTGCATTTAGATTGATCCTGCGTATGCTCAGCATTAAGTTTCACTTTGTTAAGCGAGTCTTGCTTTCAAACAAGTGTGCACTATCGTTTTGTATGAATAGCAGTATGCTCCAGAACAAGAATAGGGCAGATACTCCCAGGTCAAGCTGAAGGCTTAGATCCTGTAAGGCTGTTCCCCTAGCACTAGCACATCTCTCCAGCTGTTACGGAGGCTTTCTGCTGCTAACATGCCTGCATGTTCAGTGTTTTTCAAGGAAGCATATGGAAGGGATAGTGTGAGGTCTCAGCAACACGTTGTGTTCCTGGTAATAAAGACTTCTCTCCAGACGGTGCAGTGAGTTAAAAGTTTTATTTCAGAAAGCGAGTTCAGCAGATCATAGAAACTTAAGTCTAGAATACAGGCATGGGGAAGCATTGGTACATATATAGGGTAAATACAATGGGGTTGACTAGGTTTTGAAGACAAAGAAACAATACAGAAGTTGTCGAAGGCTTTCACGGTCAGAGTTCATTGGTTCTTGTAGGTTATCCGGGCTGTGTGACCGTGGTCTTGGTATTTTCTTTCCTGACGTTTCGCCAGCAGCTGTGGCAGGCATCTTCAGAGGAGTAACACTGAAGGACAGTGTCTCTCAGTGTCAAGTGTGAAGGAACAGTAATATATAGTCAGAAAGGGGTGGGTTTGAGCTGAGCACTCAGTACAACAGTACTTGATAAAATAAAATTATATGGGCATATTCAAAGGTATTCTTACCACTGCCATATACAAAAGACCACAATGGGTTTCTTCCTAAAGTAACCTGTGTTTCATAAGGCAAATTGCCTCTGTGAAAATACATAAAAGGGTACTTAATATAACAAGAAAATGCCAAAGGAGCATATGAGCAAGTATATAGATGGATAACCTTACCACTATCACGAACAAGATAGACCACAATGGGTTCTTCTACCCTCCAGGGAGGTTGAGAAATTAAAATCACCCCACAGTGTTATACAGGTTAGAGCGAAACAGAAACAGCTGATTTGTTGCTGTTGAAGAACTTTCTGCTATTTTTGTGTTATGTTACTAGCTAGGTGATTTAACCTAGCTTTGAGATACAGGAATTTTCATTTTTAGGACGCTGTGCCTTCTCTTCATTTACCCTGGACTGTCACTAATCCACACAGTTGTTACTGGTGGTATTTTTGTATTTGTACAAAGTTACTACTCTTGTATCCATGTTATGTTGTATTGGGTTGAAAAATTGCAGATATCAGCACCAGTAAATTGATTTTCCATTGTAAGCCCTCGTGCTGATATTATTGTTAGAAACAGGTAGTAGCTGGAGATGTGCTATTACAACTGATCTCCAGCCGATAGAGATGAGTTCACCTGGAGAAAATGGCTGATTTGGCAATTGGACTCTGACACTGAAGTCCCTCCCCTTGGTAAACCCCGCCCTCCTCAGGTTCTGCCCCAAAAACCTCCCGCTGGTGGAGAAGAGGGACCTGGCAACCTTACCTGAGCCTGGCCTTGACTGGGGAAGGCGGGTTAGAAATTAAAAATAAATAAATAAATAAATGACTGTATGTTATTTATAGTCTGCCTTTCTCTCTGGAATTCAAGGTGGATTAAATAGAATAAATCAGTACAATCAACAGAGAGGGACATCCAAACAATTATGTGGTAGACATTTGACTTGCAGAGATCTAGAAAACCAACAATAGATGAAGCACAGCATAAGCATTACTATGACATGTTAAATGAAATTAAAAATTACATCGTAAGAGCCTACTTAACAGTACAAACTAAACACAGTCCCCAACCCTCCACCCCAGGCCTTCCTCTAAGCCACACTGTTACAGTGTAGCCCTATTATTTGTGCAAAAAGCCCTCTTGAATAATTCAGTTTTACATAGCTTGTGGAAAGCCAGGAGTGTGGGAGCCTTCTTGACTTCATCAGGCAGACCATTCCACAAGGTGGGGGCCACATCAGAGAATTCATGGGTATGGGCAGTGGTTGATTTTGCCCATTTGCAGGGTGCACCTGTAGAAGGCCCTGCTCAGATATGTGAAGCTTTTGTAGCGGAGCACAGAGGGAAAGGCCGTCTCGTATATATGAGGGACCAAGGCCATGAAGGGCTTTGTATGTGGTACAAACTGGACCTGGTAACTGATGGGCAGCTATTGGAGTGACTGCAGAATGTGAGTAATATGCATGCGCCATCTGGTTCCCTATAATAAATGAGCTGTGGCATTGTGTAATAACTGGAGATTGCAGATAGAATTTGAGGGGGGACCTATGTAGAGTGCAGTACAGTAGTCTAGTCTTGATATCACTGTGGGGTGGATTCAGGTGGCCAGATCACCCGGATTGGGGTAGGGGGGCATCTTTTGGGTTAGGCTGAGTTGGAAGGAGGCATTTTTTTGGCAACTACATTAATTTGTTTCTCTAAAATAATGTTGGAACCAGTATAACCCCAAGGCTCTCAACTGAATCAGCAGTGGTCAGCTGAACCCATTGAAAGGGGAGCATACTGTCCTTCAAGACCTCCACCTTCCCAAACCTCATTATTCTGCCTTTCCAAGGTTTAGTTTCAATTTATTCACTCTTAGCCATTTAACCACTGCAACTAGGCAGTGATTTAGAATCTCTACTGCATTACCAGGTTTGGATAAGGATATATATAGCTGTGTATTGTCTGCATATTGATGACAGCAAACTCTGACCATGCTGGCAGGGAGTCTCTTGATTTTTTCCTCGCGTGCCACAGACCAACACAGCTTTTGCCATTGATAGTACATGGGTCCACTGTTGTTGTGGCAGAAATATGGAGGATTTCAAAAGTCAAAATGAGCTGTGGGATTGGTGTGGGAGGGAGAGAGGCAGGTGGAAAAGGAGGAAAGGACAAGAAACATCTCTTCCCTATATGTGGGAATGGGATTCGCAAACAACAAGAGGAATAGAAGACAGCAGTGAACATTGTTCTCCTCACCCACACACTTTGCATTTAAATTACCGGTACATTCACTTTCTAATTATAATTTATCATCATTATTCACCGATCATTTATTTATATATTCACCATTTAACATCACTTTTTACACAAGTCAGTTCTTTGGTACATTTTATGTATTATGCTTATGTATCTAGATTATCCTACATTTCATTCATTTTATGCTATTATTCTTTATTTATTTAATAAATATTTACTGTGTGTTTAAAGTGCAATCAGGTAGCAGCTGACTGTGCTAAGCCA
The DNA here is from genome assembly GCF_029931775.1 of Euleptes europaea. Lineage (NCBI taxonomy): Eukaryota > Metazoa > Chordata > Lepidosauria > Squamata > Sphaerodactylidae > Euleptes > Euleptes europaea. The sequence goes on along the minus strand of NC_079315.1, from coordinate 51,525,872 downwards.
GGTCGTCTCAGGTTACTGCCGGCTACTGGTCTTGAGAGCAGGCTGTTATCTCAGGAATGCAGGAATCTGGGGGAGTCCCGCCAGGAGCTGGCAACCAAAATAAATTCGGCGTGCGGAGGCGAAGTAAAAAGTCCAGTCCAAGGGTCAGACGTCCGTTTATCAAAGTCTAGGAGCGTCAGCAACAAAAGTCAGAGATCCTTTTGCAACAATTGCTTTTGCAATGTTTGTCTTTTCCAAGCCTGGTTTTAAGCTGTTTCTCTTTGCCTTAGTTCTCATCCTCAGACAACTCACAGTCTTGGAGCCGTCTCCTTAGTGCCTGGAGGCGGGCACTTCTCCTTTTACTTTGCAACTCCGTTCTTCCTTTTTGCCTGTGCTGTTGAGTGGCTTCAGATGAGCTGGGTGGGTCCTGCTTCTATGGAGTTACAGTTGCATCTGGTTGTGTCGAAGGGGGTGATTCTGCGTTTACTTCCAATTCCTCAGCAGGGCTGGTGTTTACCCCTACCTGTTGTCCTTCATCCTGCCCTGCATTCTCAGCTGCCTGAGGTACAATGCCCATTATTTCTCCCTGCTCAGGCTCTTCCTCTGATGATGCTTCACCTGTTGAAGTCTGGGCCATGACACTGACTTATGGCAACCCCAGCAAAATACTTTTAAGGAAAGTGAGAAGCAGAGGTGGTTTGCCATTTCCTTTCTCTGCGGAGCCTTCCTTGGTGGTCTCCCTTCCGAGTACTGACCCTACTTAGCTTCTGAGATCTGATGAGATTGGGCTGTACCATGCTACCTTCCCTCCCCTTATATTTACAAGTGCAAACACTGCAACAAATAAATGCAAGGCCTGGTAGTGTTGACTGGTGACAGTTTCGTCCCTTGGTGTCTTTATAGCCCAATAACAGCCACCAAGGCAGGAGAACGTTTACAGATTTATTATTCAGCTGAATAACAGGCTTTAGTCCAAAGGCAGAAGCAACCACTTTTAGTCCAACGTAAGATTATACTTGCCAAGATGTCAGTCATTACAAACATCATGTTCTCCTCCTCTTTACATCATTCTTTCCCCTCCTTATACTGTAATGCCTGTAATCATCATTATTTGAATGTATGCTTTTGTGTTCAGTCTGGATAATTGCTCTTATGGAAATGCTAGGCCTAGAGTATAACAGCTGGTTTGAAACACTATGTATTCATGTGCACACACATGAAGGCTTTGGGAAGGTGGCACCCAGGAGCCATGAGTCAGTAAGTCAGGCTCTCTGTGTCTGGTACAGCCTTCCACCAATACACAGCCCAGAATTACCTACTGCTTAAGGAATGTTAAGTTTCGGTTCCCCGTCTCAGATCATGTAGCTACCTAAATCCCCGCCTCAACCCCCACTGATAGTCCTATGTTAATCCAAAGGTGTCCATCATTGGGTCTTTGTGTGTCTATGCTCTGTATTACGTATATTGTAACACCCCGGACCAGAGGTTATAAAAGTTGCTGTAATCCTTTGTTCTGGTGTGTGAATTGCCCTGCTTGCTTTGGGGCAATCACACCCGACTGCATTATTTTGGCCACAATAAACAGATCGTTAATCTTCCAACCTCCGACTGTATTATTTATCATTGGCTACTAAATAATACAGGAGCACTTCAATACATACAAAGTCATGTTAAGTCCACATCATATCTCTCCATGCAACCCATGATCAGAAAATGGAGGCAATTCTGCCTTTTGGGTGGGCAATTTGCTGCTAATGAAGTAACACCTCTTATTCTGGCCTTGGCAAAAGCAACTGCAGTGTTTAGAGCAGGGCACAGGGAGAACGGATACACTTTTATCTCGTTTCCTACAACCACATCAGAAGTCCATGAATCTACAGCTCCTTTCATCTACTTCAGAAAGCTGCTCTCATTACTTTAATTAACCCTTAGCTCAGGCCTACAGCTGCCTGAATGAAACAACACCATGAGAAGTGCTGTTTATGTAGAAATTCATGATTTAAATCTAATCTTACTGACTAGTGATTTAAATTGTGAAAATCTAGTCTTACTGACTGGTGATTTAAATTATGATTAAATCAAATCCACCGTGGTTTTGAGTATGCTAATTTTGTTTTGGGACCAGTGATTCAACAAAATATAAAATTGTTTCAAGGTCTTCTATATTGTAATACTTACATTCGGTAACGGTGATAGTGTGGACTGCTGTTGAATGGCCATAGGAAAACATTACAAGAAGGGACAATTTTAAAACTTTGTTGGTCTCTAAGGTGCTCCTGGACTCGAATCTAGCTATTCTACTGCAGACCAACATAGCTACCCTCTGAAACTATTATGAGAAGGATAATTCTTGGGAGAATGAGATTCTAAACTAATCATACCTTTTGCCTTGGTTTTGTTTGTTGTAATTTATGTCTGTGGATACCCTGGATACCCTGACCTGGATGGCCCAGGCTAGCCTGATCTCGTCAGATCTCAGAAGCTAAGCAGGGTCAGCCCTGGTTAGTATTTGGATGGGAGACCACCAAGGAAGACCAGGGTTGCTATGCAGAGGAAGGCACTGACAAAACAACCTGTTAGTCTCTTGCCTTGAAAACCCCATAAAGGGGTCGCCATAAGCCGGCTGCGACTTGAAGGCACTTTACACACACACACACACACACACACACACACACAATGCCTCTGGAATTAATGTGTTATGGGGTATTATGCCAAAGCATTATCATCTGCCATTTGTAGTCTACAAAATGTATATGGTCCCTTAAGAGCCCCTTTCCATTGATCATTTTAATACTTAATTAATTCCTGCTCATTCAAAAGGAACCCACAGATTCCAGTGGCAAAATTATATAATCTCTCGATCTGGAGTGGCCTAAGGATTGTGCAGCTCTATGGCAAAGTCTCCATTTCCGCACAAAGGGTCAGTTTTCGCCCTTCGGTTCAGGATTCAGCCAACGGAACAGCCAGTGTAGACGTTACGTCTCTATGGTTGGGGCGGGGAAAGCAGCCAAGTGGAAGTCCCCGCTGCGCCTGCGCAGCCTTCCCTTGCTCCTGGCGCTTGCGTGCTGACAACTCCGGCGGGGGCGGTGCCTTGGCGCTCGAGGAAAGGTGGTTGGTCCTCTGGCCGCGTTCGTTCCTTTGTGAGGCCGGAAGCGCCCGCGCGCGGCGATTCAACCGTCAAGCGTGGAGGGGACGGAAGCGGGATGTCGGTTGCCGCCGCGTGTGTCTTGTCTCCGCAAGAGCAGCTGCAGTTGCAGCCGCCGGTGAAGGCGATGCGCAGAGGCAGCCGGCCGAGCCCAGAAGGGGGGGAAGAGGAGGAGCCGCCGGAGCAGCCCGCGTGGGACCGGGAAATGACGTTTTGCGGCGAGCGGCGCAGGCGGGAACCGCAGCCACAGCGGCGACAACCCGCGGCGGCCGCAGGAACAGCGGGGGAAGAGGAGAGGCTGGAGAGGGAGCACTTCCGGAGAATCGTCAACGCCTTCCGTTACTATGGGTAACCGCGACCCCAAGTTACGTTATAGCCGTCGATCCCATAGCAGTGGCGATGCAGGGACTCGGCTTGGTGGCCTGGGCCATGACGTTGTCCCAGGGTTAAATAGCCATTCATCTTCCTGAGGAAATAAAGCGGGGACGCGGGGGGGGGGGTTCTGTGCTGGAAATCGTAGCAGTCCCACCCAGCCGCAATTCTCAGGACTCATTGCTGAGAAACCATGACAGCTAAGGTGGCATGGAGCTGAAAATACGTTTGTAAAGTAGGTATGGTAGGTATGGCCTGGCCTGGATAGCCCAGGTTAGCCAGATCTTGTCAGATTTCAGAAACTAGGCAGGGTTGGCCCTGATTAGAATTTGGATGGGTGACCTCCAAGGAAGTCCTGGGTCACTGTGCTGAGGGGGGCAATGGTAAACCACCTCTGTTAGTCTTTTCCCTTCGAAACCCTACAGGGTCGCCATAAGCTGGCTGTGACTTTACAGCAAAAAAAAAAAAAAAGGTACAGCTTGAATATCCTGGTACTTTTCTTGATGGTGTGAAGAGTAAGTAAGTGAGATTGTAGGCTAGTTGTAAGTGAGATTGTAGGCTAGTTGGTTCTTAAATTCTGATCAAATTCCAATTATTCAGTATGTTTCTGTCAGTCTTGTCAAGGAACTCGGGAGTTGTTGTTTTTTATTTTACAAGCTTTGTATGCTGACTCCTCCAGATGAGTTTGAGGTTGTTAAAAACCATTATCTTTCCATTTTATTACAGGCAGGTCAGGCTGGAGAGAGAGACTGGCTCAAGGTCACCCCACAAGCTTTATGACAGAGCAGGGATTTGAACTTGGGCCTCCCAGGTCCTGATCTGATAGTTTGACAACTACATCACTCTGGCTTGACATTGCCTGGTGATGCAACCATGTATTTCCCACACCATTATGGCAGCTCTTTTTCACATCAACACCAGTCCTTCAGGAACTTTAAATTTTGTCTTCTCTGACAAGGGATTAATAAAATGCTGGGTAGTAGAATTGATAGTGAAGAAAGTAGCTCTTCACTGGTCCTCAAAAGCTTGTAAAAGGCAGCAATAAGGTGCCTTTAGATGTTTGCTTTGAGCAAAAAATGAAGTTGCATATGGTAGTTTTTGTTTCTTTGCAATTTGACAAATCCTGGTTTGCTCTAAATTTTTGAAGTTGAATCAGGAGCTGGCAAGTTTGAATCTTGCATGCTAGCATCTCATGGGAAGATTGAAGGCTACTTCAAACATCAAGAAAATGGGTGCACACATGCATTTTGCATATACATGCCATTTTCTATAAGGTACAAGCCGTTCTTTTATTAGAAGAGTTGGTTTTTATACTCCACTTTTCTCTACCTTGAAGAAGTCTCAAAGCAGCTTGCAATTGCCTTTTCTTCTCCTCTACACAACAGATACCTTGTGAGGAAGGTGGTGCTGAGAGAGTTCTGAGAGAACTGTGACTAGCCCAAGGTGACCCAGCAGGCTTCATGTGTAGGAGTGGGGAAACAAACCTGGTTCTCCAGATTAGAGTCTGCCGCTTTCAACCACTACACCATGCTGGCTCTGTTTGTTGCATATGTTGTACTTGTGCACTCTGCAGGGTCATGTCTTTTCATTCAAAAGTATGTCAAAACTTTCAGCGGTAACAGTTTGTCTTGGTATGATAATGTGGTGTAGTGGTTAAGAGTGTCAGACTAGTATTTGGAAGACCCAGTTCAAATCCCCACGTGTCGTGGAAGCTTGCTGGGTGGCCATGGAAGCTCGCTGGGTCAGTTCTCTCAGCCTAACCTACCTCAAAGGGTTGTTGTGGGGATAAAATGGAGGAAAGAAGAACAATATAAGCTGTTTTGGGTTCCCATTGGGGAGAAAGATGAACAATTAAATATATTTAGTCTTGTGCGATAGCGAGCATAGCCATCACTTTTTACCAACACATGTAAAGACAACCTGTCAAAGTCAAGTAACGTTAAATATGGTCTTGTAGATTTAAATAGTGGTAGAATGGTTTGTGTCACTTGAGACTATGGGGAAGGGGTTCTAAGATATGTTGGTTGGAGGTACCAGGGATTGAACCTGGGTTGTCCTGTATGCAAAAATCTTGAGCCTCAGCCTTTCCAGAATTAGCAGTGAGTGGAGAAGGTTATAAGATTCCCTCCCTTATATTAAGTCTTATGGAGCATTCAGAAATGGGACTCACTCACCCACAGCCTAATGTGGTAGAGTGTGTCTTCAGGATTCTAAAGCCTTATTCTGCTATGTGTTTGCAGAAAGGTGTACATACATGTTGTCTCAAGGCCCATAACTATGCCTGTGATTCCTGTTGAGAGATCATATGTAAAGCTCATTGCTTAAGCCTTCTGCTGAAACAGATATGATCTACTCAAAATAAATTGTTCTTGGGGCCTGATGTTCTCCTAGAAAGAGAGTTGACTATTTTAAGCCTCACTGAGAAATCAGATGGGCTTTTTACTGGCTAATTTTGGCTAGATCTTGACCATAATTTCTTGTTCTAGGATATGTATGGTTCCACAGAGGGATGTAATGTCTCTTCTATTACTAATCTTGTAAATGTATAATTAAAAAACGACCCAAATTAGAATCCTGTATGAATATACAGGAACGATAGCGGAGAACTTCATTTCCCCCCTAGTTTATGCTAGTTTCTGATATTCATATTATCTGTTGTCTTTTTGTCCTTGTTTCCAGAACGAATATGCATGAAAGAGTGAACCGTACAGAAAAACATTTCAGATCCCTTCCAGTCAGTCAACAGAAATTGCTTCCTCAGTTCCTTGTTCACCTTGAAAAAATTCGCAAATGTATTGACCACAATCAAGAGATCTTGCAGACAATTGTGAATGATTGTACACATATGTTTGAAAACAAAGAATATGGTGATGATGTAAGAAATTTTTGTTTGAAAGTAACTATTTGTGCCTCTTTATTTACTCATGAATATTTAAAAAAGATATCCCCACTACTTCTTGATTTATATAGTAACTTATTTGAAGAGTCCACATAGTGCTCATGTCAAAGGTTAATAATTATGTTCTCACAAGTCAGTGTGTAGGCTAGACATTTGCAGACTATATTAGTGTTTTTGAGTAAGAGCGTTGGACTACATGGGCAGTTCAATCCTAATGGGAAGGGGGTTAAGAGGGGTTTAGAGCCGGCATGACCTCTGTGCTGGTATTAGTGCTACTTGCGCTATATAAAGTGGCACCATGCCGGCGCGGGGGCACTTATGCTGGCTCTAGAGAGCTGTGTGACACTGCACCTTGGGCGCCGGGACCAACCTCGCCAACACCATTTCCCAACTCGCACTGGCATCTAAGGGGGCATTCCCAGGGGCGGAGCTTACATTAGCTCCCAAAGTTCTTTCGGCCCGGGAACGCCCCTTTTTGCAGGTGCCGAGTTACTCCGTGGAGAGTAACTCTAGGGAGAGTTCCATGGGGATTTCTTGGAAGAGACATTTTCGGCTTGCTGTGCTGAACAGGAGGCAGTGTGGCTGTGCTGGGCCCGGGGTAGGTGCTCCTGCCCCTGCTAGGATTGTGCTCTAAGTATTCATTGTTTGTAGCATGTTGACATCTTGGCCTGGTTCTGCTCATCATTGGATAGTACACTGGCAGTGCACTATAGTAGTTGCTTGCAACTAGATTTTCCTGTGTGAAATAGGAAAATCCAGTTGCAAATGAAAACTGCGAAAACAGCCCTGGAAGGAGAGAAGTTATTTTCCAGTTCAGAAAAGCAACCCTGCCTGAAGGAGTTACTCATATCTGGTGAATGGCCTGAACTTTCATTTGGTGCTTTCCTATTTTGATTAATGAATGGTCTACTTCTTGTTTTGTCATGTGGAGCCTTGTGTTGAAAGTTAATCAGAGGGCATCCAGCTGATTTCAAGTAGGTTTCAATTACTGACCTGAGTTCTGATTCTAGAGGTGAGAAGCAAATTATTTATCAACTAACTCCCCAATATTATTGCTATTTCGTAGTATTGCAGTTACTTCATTTGCTTAGTTTCTACATTGATAATGTAGTTAACTTTTCTTTGTATTTTTATCAGGGAAATGAAAAAATTTCACCAGCCTCAACCTTTGACATGGATAAATTAAAGTCTACTCTGAAACAGTTTGTAAGAGACTGGAGTGAAACTGGGAAGTCTGAGAGAGATTCCTGCTATCAGCCAATCATTAATGAAATTGTAAAGAACTTCCCAAAAGACAGCTGGTAACTAATTTTCTGTTTATTTTACAGAAGATATGCTCAATAAAGTTCGTGTTTCTAACAGACTTTTAGACAAATAAAGCTTTGAAGTGCCATTAGGAATAATATGCAAAAATTCAAGTGTTAACTATATAATGACAAGGTGCCTTTGATTTTGGCATATCTTTCTAATATGATCTTGTTCAGAATTTAAATTCATTGGTCCAATAGTTCAATGCAAAATTGTGGTTGCATGGAGACCACTCTGCTTAGTTTTTACAAGATAAAACCTTGGATTAGTAGCAAGTATCAATTTCACGTATACTAATTGCTTTGTATTTTATCTTAAGAGGAGTAAGTTGAGATGTGAAACTCTGATTTGGCTATATCTTAACTGCTAGCGTTCTCATAAAATCAAAATTGGACTAAAAAGCTGTCTTGTCCAGCCCTCTGTCCTGAGGCAGAATGCCACAAGCAGAAAGCAGGTGCATCACTGGAAAATATAGAGCAAATGGTTCCCAATGAATCTTGCAAGAGAGCAAGCCACACCTTTGAGGAGAAGCCAAATGATGTCAGCTGTAATCTGAGAAGAATGCACAAGATGCTGTAATTTACAAAGTGCTCATTTTGTAATCCATTAATGTGAGGCCTGATTTCACTGATTATAAATAGCCAGTGATTTGTTTTCTGAGCTTCCTTATATAAAAGCGGTGCATGTGAGTCCTTGACTTTAGAGTGCCTCTTCTAATGTGTTACTTGACTCTCTTGACAGAATTCCAGTTGTGACCATAGTCTGAAATAACCAGATTTCTTCAGTTTTCCCACTTTAACTTAGCTTGCAGTCATTGCTACTGCATTATCTAGCCAACTGAGAGAGTTTTTCAAGAAGATAAAAGCTCAAAAACTCATACAAAATATAACACAAATACCCTTCCCTTGTTAGATTCAAGGCATTCAAGAATGTCTTCAATTATAGAAAAGCCTACGGTAAGTTTTTATGCATTTAAATAAAAAGGTTTTTTAATCATTCTCCTCTCCCCAGCTTAGTGAAAAGAAATTGCCTTATATTGGTGGCTGAAAGTTGTATAGGAATGTTTACAATTAAGAATAAGTGCTGAAAGCCTACCTTCTGAAAATAACTTTTCAAGCTAGCTATTCTCCATGTGCATCTGGAAGGTTACATTTTAGGTTTACTGAAATGCTCTCTTACCAGGTTACACTGTGTTCTTTTTAAAATAATTTGTATACAAGAGGAACTGGATTGCTAAATAAACTAGATTGAAAGTAGAAATCGGTTTGAGGCTGTTTTTAGAAAATCACAAAGAGGCCACTAAAAACCATAATACTGGAATATTACACATATTTTGACCTTTGACTGGCCAATGGATTCTGATGGTGCTAGAAACATTTTTTAATGGCAATTGAAAAGAATTTTGGGTTTCATAAGTGTTGTATATTCTCATTCTAAACCTATGGAACTCTTTGTTCTTTGATTATAATACGAGTTTAGCTTAGTGCTGCCAAAAAAAGGTTTCTAAGGCTGGGCATTTATTTAGCCTAATCAAGTACATTTTTTAAAAAAAATATTTTTGGAAAGTGTTCAAGAAATAAGTTTGTGTCCTTGAGGTTACAAAAGTCAAGCTGTCTCATCTTAGTTCTTGGGCTTTTTTAACATTTATTTTTAAGACTTTAATGTGCTTTGCACAACCCAAAATATTTTGTCAGACTTCACACTTTGCTTTTCAGTACAGTATTTGTAGTTACACCCAGAAACCTGAAGAGAAGCAACTTCTTTGTCTCTTTTTGCTTTTTGATTTCTATTACATTGATTTCTATTACATTTGATTTCTCTTACATATATACATCATGTATATATATGATTTTAGCTAAAAACACTTTCAATTAAATGTAAGTAATGAATTGTAAGGATTACTATTGCAATTTCTTCTAAATATTTTGCACAGTATGTTGAAGCATGAAAGTGTTCTCTGCTGAACTACTGAACAGCACTTTAGCATTAACTTTCAAATAGTTCTGTGAGCATTAGAAACTTACATTCATCAGATTTTCAGGTTTCCTGAAATTTCAGGTATAATAATTTGCCTGTTAGTTAAAGGAGAGGTTAATGAAAGAAATAAAGCATTATTCTAGCCTTTGCTAGTTTGATGTAGCTGGATTTTGGTAGCTTTGAGCCCAATCCTGAAGGGAGGGGCCAAAGCGCCTTAGGAGCCGGTGTGATCCCACGCCGGCGTAGGTGCCACCTTATCATGGAATAAGGTGGCCCCTATGTTGGCACAGGTGTAAACACGCTGGCTTCTGGGTGCTGCCGGCCCCTGCTGCTGGCGGGGAGGGGGCGTTCCTGTGTGAGGAGCTGCTGTTAGGCAGCTTCCTCACCCCTTTAACCCGGGAACGCCCCTTCGCGCTGCATCAGTGCTGCACCACCTTTTTTTGGTGGCGTAGCCCTGTTGGAGGCAATGGGGGATTCCCCCCTTTTTCTCTATTTTTATTTTTCCAAAAGCCTTTTTTTTTCTTCTGCGGTAGCTGGGAGCAGCACAACTGCGCCGCCTCCTTAGAGGCTTTCCGGCTTCCCAGACTTCAGGATTGGGCTGCCCACTTTGGAATAATCTTCCTTAGCCTGAGATGTATGTGTGGATGTCCTCAGAGAGCTGTTTCTTGTGTGGAATGCAAAGGAACATGTGTTTCCCTCTGTAGAAATAAAAAGGGCAATTCTTGGTGGGGGAGCTAATCAAATGCATTAGAAACTACTGCATCTGAATAAGTTTCAGAACACTGAAAAACTTATTAATAATCAGAACATCTCCATATGTCATGAAAATAACCTCGGAAGACAGTTCCTTGAACCTTGTTGGGGACCTAGGTGTAAGGCCGAATTTGATCTTGGCTCATTTTTTAGGGTGGCATAGCCGTTAGAGTGTTGAACTATGCCTGGAGAAATTCCTGTTCAAAATCCTGCTAATCAGGTAACCTTTCCTTTTACCCCTTAGAAGCTCCTTGATCAATTGATCTTGAGCAGCATATATCTAGTGTTGGAGGGATATAAGGACTGAAACAAATCTTGCCACTGACAGTGTAGCCTTGGGGTCCCTATTGCTTAGTAAAAATGGCATTATGTCAGTCACAGAGGCATTGGATTTGTATATTAAAAGGGGGGAAATATAGTGCGATCGAAGTTCCTCATAAAAGCGGCATTCCAAAAGGGCATGGGCTAATGAGTCAATAGAGCCAGAAGAGCAAGGGCAGATCCTGTCTGAGTATGGTATATTCAGAATTCTGCCCTGCATTACCATAGAAGGGTTAGTATTCAATCTAGCCAAGCAAAAAGCTCTACAGAGACGAGGAGTTGTCAGATAATATGTATAGGCAGGCAGACCACGTGGAGGGGGTATTCCGAAGAACTGGGATGAACAGACGCGACGAGCACGAGTGCTGTTATAATCGAGCTCTTTAATGCGCTTTTTAATTTTGGTAAAAGCTTCAGTTTTCCCTAGATCTAATAACATATCTTGTGTGAAGCCCAACAACGACAGTTTTTTTATCTAAGATTTTTTGCCATGAGGATTTAAAAGGCTCATGCTTCAGAGAAGCTAGGAACCCCTCAGTGCTAAAGCACAGTTCAAGGTGTAGTTTAAAGGCGGCTAATCAGGTAACATAGAATGACATTTGGCTAGTCATTCTCTCTGAGCTATCTCTTTGGGTGGTTGGGCGGTTGATAAAACCATGTACACCAATTTGTGCTCTATGGAGCAAGGGAAGAATAAAAATATAAAATAGTAAATAGTCATCTACTATTTGATAGCCATTTTGCTCTGTGTTATAGATTTTAAATATTCCCTTTGGCAGTGACTGCATCAGTTCAGTCTAGGGCTATTTGTATGACCTCCAAAAATATATTATGCATGGTATAGTTTGTTATGAGGAAAGTCCTGGGCTTCTCAGGAGCATTGCATAATCACAAGCAGAATCCCTTGAAAACGCTTTGTAATTAGCTGTACTGCTTACTGTGATAATAACATCGCCCTGCCCCCTTTCCCCCTCCCCCACAAGTGACCATTTCACAACCCATTTCTCAAAATGCAGTACTGTAGAATCACCAGCCAAAATCCATAAGTGTCTGAGTCCCCACACCTTGAAAACACAGCACTACTCAGAAAAGGAAAAGGGGGGAGGGAGGTTCTCCGCTTGTGCGTGATTCTGTGAACACAACACTGTTGAAACAGATGGGAGAAGACACAGTGGGGGGGGGGAGTTCTCCATTCGTCCCTGAGTCAATATTTCCTGAAACTGACTAGAGAAGACGCCTCCTTCTCTGGGCATCCTCCACCTTTTTTTCCTGCATATCAATATATTGATAAATCATCTAAAATATTAATCAAAATCACAGACTAGGATCGGGCGCTTGCTGCCCCCCCCCCCCCCCCCGCATTTGGGTGATAAATTACTGAGGAAGGGATGAGCGAGCAAACGATCCTAGCCTCCACTGCCTCTCTCTGCGATTTTGATTTAACACTATATCGGTATGCCATCGGACAAGCAGAAAAAAGAGACGCCTGTCTCCAGTATGGCTTCCCAGGAATGGCTGAAGGCTGGCTGGAGGAGGAGTTGGAGAACGGGCAAACCGGGGCATGGGAAAATCAACCCGCGACTTGACTATGCACCTTCCAGTAACCGAGATAAGTTCTGAAGAAAACTTAATTGTGGGATAAAACAGGGATTGATAAACCCAGGGAAGTTGCAGGACGGAAGCAAGCTGAGTCCCCAAGGAGGAGAACATCATGGAGAACTCCAGGAGAATTGTAAGACAAAGTAACCATGCAAAAATCCCATACATAACAAGTAGAAAATGATTAGCATTTGAACAACCTTTGTTGAACATGAAATCGAGTGAATTATTTGTTGCCAAACAATATGCACATTTTGTCATTTAATGCCAGTAGTTTTGAGCAGGGTGGATAAAAATTAATGATTTTTTAAAATGAGAAAATCAGTAAAATGCTTTTTGAGAAAAAATCTAAAGATAGTTTTCTATTTAAGATACATTATAATCCAAGTTATTCTTCATGAAATAAGTATTCGTTTTTAATTAAGTCACATGAGGCTGTATAATGATGCGATGTTTACATTTTTTGGGGGTAAATGTATTCTATTAATGTATTCACAATGTCATGCTCTTCTAGAGGTTTCTATAAGATTATTTTGGACAATTTATCAGTCTAGAAGATATTATCACAGATGCTTGGTTTTTTCAGTTCTCAAAACTGAGTTTCTGTCTGCAGTGATAACATGCGTCTTCATCACGGCAAAAATGTTTTAAACATAGAAAGTTGAGAAGACCTTAATCCCATTGTTTCTTTGCAAATCTGTGTATACAGAATCAACCCCTAGCCCCTTAAGTGCTAAGCTGCAAGAAGTTAAATGAAAAGATTGTTTGGATTGGAATAGATTTGCACAAGGAGCTAAGTGTGAGAAGGGAGGGACAAGCAGTAAAAATGAAACCTTTAGAGCAGAATACTCCACAAGTCTTGAGATCTTTGTGTATATAGCCTGAGGTTTATCATATTATTCTCTCCCTGGAGGAGAAAACCTATATTGGCAGCAGACTGAAAAAGAGTGTTGAAAACCATGATTTCAAGTTTTACTAACTAGTGATTGAAATCGTGATTGAAATCGATTTGATTTAAATCAAATCCACCCTGCTTAAGGACATGGCAAATATAATAGATCCAAGTGTTATTGCACTTCTTCCCCTTTATATTGGCTATTTCGTTGACACATGTTCTAACCTTTCTGTGTTCCAGTGGTAATTCTATTAGTTTATAAGCATTATAGCTTTTTTTTGTGTGTGCACAGCCTCACATATTGAAATGTTTTTTGACCATCCGTGAAATGGAACAAGGTTCCACCGTATGCAATCATATAGGAAGCACAAACTCAGTTTTAGGTATAGTTTCATAATGCAATGAACTGTTTCTACAGTATATGGGGGGGGGGGACCCTGAAGATGAGTATGTCTATGCTCCCAGTTGTTGGAATATTTGGCTGACTAAGTTTAGGAGAAAGTGCCAAGGATTCAGATAAAAGAGATTGAACACACTGAGCCGAGGCTGTTTACACACTGAACCGGGGCTATTTATTTTGTCAGGGATACATAATAAATGCTTAATAATTATTTTTGTTGTGTTTCAGGGACCTCTCCAAAGTTAATGTTCTTGTACCTGGTGCTGGGCTAGGTAGATTGGCCTGGGAGATAGCTATGCTCGGTTATACTTGCCAAGGAAATGAATGGAGCCTCTTTATGCTCTTTTCTTCTAACTTTGTTCTCAACAGGTACTTAATCTTACTTTTAGTTACTGGTGGTCGTACATATAGCTCTGTATTCATATATCTGTATGTGCATATAGATAGATCAGTAGCCTATGTTGAAAAATTAAGGTTAGCTCTAATTAATATACATAATGTTTTGATCACAATACATGTAATCAGATCATTGTTATGTAGTGGTGAGAGTGCTGGCCTAGGATCTGGGAGAGCCAGGTTCAGATCCGTGCTCTGCCATGGAAGCTCTCTGGGTGACTTTGGGCCAGTCCAACATTCTCAGCCTAGCCTGCTGTGAGAATACAATGGAGAAGGAGAGAATGTTGCAAGCCATTTATGGGTCCCTGTTAGGGGAAAAAAGTAGGTATAAATGAAGTAAATAAAAACATTTTAAAAGAGCGATTAATGTCAAATATTCCCTTCTCCCATTTTATTTACACAAAAGCAGACAGGTGAGTTGTATGTTAGAGCTCCTCGCCTGCAAGCAACCAAAATCTATGTTGTAAAACTTGAAGTTTATCAGCTGGCTGTTGCCCTATTGTCCAAAAACTACTGAAAGCTTTGCCGTTCATTTGGATGTGAATTGCCCCCTTGCAGCCAGATAGAGTGTGGCAGCAGAAATGTCCGTGGTGCCAGTATAATTTTATATCTTATAAAGCAAACCAAGAGATATCACCGTCCTGTGGACTATTTTGTTGATGCAGTAACAGTGCAGTCCTAAACAGAATTGCATACCTTTCATATCCTAAGAAGGTTGTTGTAACTGTCCTTAGGATTGCCTTGTAAGTTGTTTAAGGTTGGTGATCAAAATAAAGCAGGTGCCTACCAGCACCTTGAAGACTAGCAAAATGTATCTGACTTTAACTAAATTTTCAAGTTGGCTTGTATAAAGCCTTTAAATCCACTGGATTATGAATTAGTACCATATGCTCTTTTAACATATTTTGTTATTCAATTATTAGATAATATTTCATAGCTTATTAATGTGAAACTCCGGAAGACTCAACATTGCAGTACTATAATATGTTATGATTTGACCCTTGGGTAATATTATTCAGATTTTTTTCTAGCTGCTTCAGAAAAATATTTCAAAAGTATTTGCTATTGATCCATCAGTTTCAATGTCAAGTAAAGAACGTGTGCACATTTGTAGTAAATTTTTTGGTCCCATGATGACAATTAAGCACCTTTAATTTTACACATGGGCTTCAGTGTGCCTGGCAAGCTGATTCTCATTTGCCCCTCAAACAAGAGTTTGCTCTCCCACTATGCACTGCATCTCAAATTGATTTTGAAAGTTCCCTTGTTATATTAAAAAGAGGTTGTGTTGCTTAGAGTTTCTTTTAATAGAGGGAAAGAGTGGAAGTCCTGCTTGATGAATGGAAGTATCTGTACATATTTCCAGATTGCAATCTATGTCTTGTTATTGAAAAATGGTATGCCACTGTGACACTAACTGCATTCCTGAGAGGAATGCCTGCGCCGGCAGCCACGTTGCCTCCAAAGACCGGCGCAGGCATTCCTCTCAGGAATGTACTGTTAGTGTCACAGTGGCATACCATTTTTCAATAACAACAATTTATAGGGTTGCACAGGAGATATGCCACCTAAAAGGTGGCGTATCTCAGCAAAAATAAAAAGGGGCATTCCCAGCCCGAAAAGGCTTTGGAGTCCACCTAAAGGTTACTCCTCCCCCAGCCCGGTGCCAGAACCCCCCAGGAATGCCTCCAGGGATGCCGGCATGGCCTTTGACAGCCGGAAGGCCCCGTCGGTGTCCTGGGGTGGTGCTGCCGTGGCAGTGCCCCGCAACCAGTGTCAGGGCCTTCCCGCCGGCGTTTGGGCCACTAACGCTGGCGCCTTCCTGGCCTCCTAAGGACTTTCGCCCTTAGACCTCAGGAATGCGCTGTAGCTCTGTGTCTAGTTCCTCTTCCACCTTTGTGAAATGTGTTACATGATGTAATTGCATTGTGCATTTCCTTGCCTCTGCTGAAGGGGGAAAAGGTGGGGAAGACACAACATAACGTTGCATCACATATTTCACTACTATGTTTAATGGGAGAGGAGAGGGAACTACTCACAGGGCCAGTGTTCTTGGTGATGGCCCTGTATTTTTAGTTTCTTGCTGCATTATTGATTTTCTACATGAAGAACTTCAGAAAGCTGCACTTTTTGACTTCCATCAAGATTTGTCCCTGCGTTTTAAGTTTTTGGGAAAATGTCTCCTAAAGACTGAATTTCTTAGATGTATGTACATTTTTTGTGCATGTGAGGTGAGTATTATCAGTAATTAGCATTTCATATGTAAGTTATAATTTGATTATTGCTTTACTGTTTTCCTTCAAGTCATTAATCCTTTTTAAAATAAAGACCGAGGGAATAGAATGCTGCATAGTTATCTGTCGACTATATTTAAAATAAAAGTTAAATAATTGTTTAGTTGGGAGTTTTTCCTCTATATTTTATACTACAAAGGCCTCCTGTCTTGCTAGTATGGGAGGTCTAATTTCTTAGCCATTACCAAGCATAAACAGATATAAGAGCAAAAGAAACAAAAAATAACTTAGGACTAAGAATTAAGATCTGTTTTCCTAAAATAAGCAAATAGCTACTAGTAAATGCTATTGTTGTCACATTCTATGACACTTTTGCTTCTGTTGCAAAAGGTGCAGTAAGCTAAACGCTAAGAAGCTGAACTATGAATCAGCAGGTCACTGGTTTGAATTTTTCCTATGCCATGAACTCCTTAGATGGTGCTAGGCAAGCCATGCTGTCTCAGTCCCCATCTGTAATATGCAGTATACTTTAGTAGGGGCTACAAGAAGATAATGTTTACGGGCTTTGAATGCTTGAAAGCACTGTATGAAGTCTTATGTTGCAATATATATAAAACGATAAAAGCCAAAGCAGCCTTGTTGAATACTACAAGTATCATTTAGCCTTTTTATTAAGAATCTTTGATTTGAGTGTATTTTTAAGTTAGTTAGGGAAGGCTTTTTTCTTCCTAATTACTTCTTTATAACTGTTTGTTATATGTTCTCAAACAAGGAAACTTCAGAGGGTGCATCCAGAGTGAAATTGCTGAATTAGTATTCCTTAAAGACTATTTACTCTCAAGGTCTTAAAAGGGAGCCAGGATTCTTCATGCACAAAAGGTGCTATTATCTCGCATATCCTTCTGTAATTTCCCATTGTCTCTACTTATCTTCTGCTAGGCTTTGTTAATCTTACCTTGCCTGTCTGTCAGTAGTTGGGAATTACCCTCCTCAACTCTGAGTGACCTGTTAATATTGTAATTAGATCTTGTTTCAAACCAGCCTGTCTTTAAAACAGATTCCCCCCTTCTGTTTGTTGTAAATACAGAAGTATCAGGCCAATGGATTTATACTCCAATGCTTCTGATGAAGTGATCTCATGAAAGTTCATGCTGTAGTAAATGTTATTAGTCTTTAAGGTGACACTGGGCTCCTGTTTTATTTTGCTGCTACAGACTAACCCATCTGGAATTAATTTTGAGCTTGTTATATCTATACTGGTGAGAATCCAAGCTCAAAAATATTAAATATTCCAGTCCAGTCATTGCAATATTGTAATGTTTTCAAGATTGTCTTTGAAACAATAAGGTGAACCTGTTTTTAATCATATATTACAGATGCTGTGAAACAAATTCATATAAACTATATCCCTGGATTCATCAGTTTAGCAATAACAAGAGATCAGCTGATCAAATACAACCCATTTATTTTCCTGATGTTGATCCTCACAGTCTTCCTTCTGGAGCAAATTTTTCTATGACAG
The DNA here is from genome assembly GCF_029931775.1 of Euleptes europaea. Taxonomy (NCBI): domain Eukaryota; kingdom Metazoa; phylum Chordata; class Lepidosauria; order Squamata; family Sphaerodactylidae; genus Euleptes; species Euleptes europaea. The sequence goes on along the minus strand of NC_079315.1, from coordinate 51,508,072 downwards.
CAGGAGATTTTCAAGAAATCTACTGTGAGAGTAGTAAGTAGAAAGAAGAGAGAGAGAAACTTTAAGGATAACGTTTGTGAACCCACTTTGTACTTGCATGCCACCTGCAGTAACTAGGATGCTGTATGAAACAAATCTTCAGATTATGTGATTTTTTTAAAGAGTTTTATTTGTTTATACTATTAAACAAAACTTTTAGCCTTTGTCATGATTTTCTTCTGAAATTTCACTTGATAATTAGACTTTGATATTGTCTTTTAGTATTTTTTTAAAAATTAAACATAAGGAAATGGTCTAGAATGTTTGGTTTGTCTAATTCAAAACCAGTGCTGATTTATGCTGAACTCACACATGATTGGATATTGTGCTATCGCTATGCTAAAGCAGTCGTTCACAGGGAAATCCATTTGTGAATTACTGCTGTAGCACAATATTACTCAAGTGTGGATGCAGTATTCAGAGACGTGGAAGATATTAGCACAGATGTGTTTTAAGTATCATAGTTATTTTCTAGAATTAACTAATTAACAGTTTAGTTACTGAAGAGGGCTCTCATTGAGAGACCTTTCACTGATGCTTCTATATTAGAAATGTGAAGTTATAACTAGTTCTGATTAGTGAAATGACTGCATATATTTTGGAGAAAAAATAGTCTTTTAATGTCCATTTATCTATTTCCAAAGTACCCCTGTGGCTATCTAAATTTGGAAAAATGAAATGGTGAGATTGCGACTGAGGATTAGTTATAACATCAGCTTGACCAGTAAGGAACATGACAAATGGAATAAGCAGTGGATTATTTGCACATAATCTGTGCCTATCCATCAGTCACTCTGTCCTGCATGATCTCCATCTAGAATCAGTGTTGACGTTATGCATTCTGCACTTGTCATTGCCACTCTTTTAGACTCTTATGCAACATTTTACATGTTATCTGTGATCAAGTTTGGGCACCTTACCATATGTAGAGGCCTCTGCCTGCTTTATAGGCCAAACACATACTTGTAAGGGTTAAAGAGGTAATGTTTTAAGGTCATGTAATTTGCTTCTATTTTAGTAGCAACAATCAGAGGGTTAATCTGAGGGAGGCCAAAACCAGCAAATAACCTCTGGGGAATGATAGGAATTTACCTCTGCTTTTGTATTAATAAGCATTATTTGTATATATTTGTAGTACACTTGCAGCATAAGGGTTGACACCTAGATATCTTTCTTTTTTATCTCACTGTACAGACATATGGGACTGCATAGCAACCTGCTTCTTCATAGACACGGCACATAATGTTATAGATTACATTGATACAATATGGAAAATACTCAAGCCGGGAGGAATTTGGATCAATTTAGGTAATTTACTGTACCTTAGGGTGACCTTGTCTAGCAGAAGAGAATATGTTTTCCTCCTTCAAAGTTAAGAGTAGCGGGAGAATCTGAAGCTTGATCTGAAGACCTGCTGCATGAATACAAACTTTTACGGCATGTACAAATTGGTTTATATAGGTGACATTCGCTGTTGTCTTTTAATAATTGTAAATAAATGAATATTTTCAGGGTATTTTCTCTTGGTGAACATAGAATAACTTTGGTAAGTCTCTTTCTATTATAGAAAGCCAGTGTAGAGTAATAGTGTCAGACTAGGATCTTAGAGACCAAGGATCAAATCGATGCTATGCTGTAAAGCTTGTTGACCTTGGGCTAGTTACTCCTTCTCAGCTAACCTCCTTACAGGGTGGATGTGAAATGAGAAGGAGAATCATGTGCACTACCCTGAGATCCTTGAAGGAAGGTTGAGATAAAATATATAAGATAGATAACAGTGGGTGAGGGAGACTGAAGACCTCCTCACCAGTTCTGAATTGGCTGGAGTGCCACGTCAAGATGAAGGCTGTTATTCTTTGTTGTAGATAGGTACTTTCTTTTTTGTATTCACACAGGTACATACTGTTTCTGCCCTGCTTTCCTGTCCTTGCCATCAATATTAACTTAGCTGAGATCTGTTCAAGCCGCTTGAAAAAGAGCTCATTCTTGGTATTGGTATCAAAGGGTGCTGATCAAACAAGTCCTAGTAAGGATCTGTATAAAGCTCTCTGCAAGGAATGCATTCAAAGCTTTATTCAGCCTTAGTCTAATTGTGTAGTTTATGCTTACTATCCCTGACTGGTAAAAATGGAAGTGGCTGCAAAACACAGCCTGGTTCTAGCTGAATTATTAGAGATAATGTAACAGCCAAGGTAGAAAATGGGAGAGGGTGTAAGGTTCTTTGTTGCTGGCCTGTTCAGTGGGATGCTTTGTGAGTTGGGCTGCATGGAACATATGCTGCTAGTTTTACATTATCTTGATTAGTTTCCCATTGCAGTCTGGGCCCAGGACTAAATCTGAGTCCAGGAATAATCAAGGACACCCCACTACCATGAACCTCTCCTACTTTCTGAGATTCTGTGTATGGCTATGCTGGGCAGCACATTCCTAGCAGGGAAGTTACAGAATTCTATCCCCTGGAAACTTTGCTCTGTCTACTTAATGCTGACATTTATACCAGCCAACAGCTGCTTTTTTGTGCTAGTATTTGTTCCAGAAGTGATTTCTGATAATCTAGTAACACTTACTATTTTATTTCTTCTGTTTTTGATGTATGGCGATTCAATTTTATGTTGTGGTTTTATCAACATAATATAGACAAATTATTATAGACAAATAATGGGCAGGATCCAATGTGGTGTTTAGTATGCAAGGGGTTTGTGATACTTAGGAGAGCTGATCTCCCATGCTACATCATTACCTTTGAAACTAATTTCATTTGAAACTCAGTTTCAAAAGCAATTTGCCATTCCAAAGTGGGTATGTTTGGGTGGTGGGGAGTGAGAATAAACTGAAAAGCACCTTAAGGCTCACTGAAGTCAGGTCTTAATTTTTTGGCTTCTGGCCATGTCTCTGTGAGATGTGGCTTCCAACAAGTGAATTTTAAATAGTGATACTGTTTTTTAAATCCATTTTGTAGAAATTGACCCTAGATCTAATTTAAAAATCAAAATATCATTGAGCTGGTGGCAAAAATTTTAAAGCAACTAAAAGCTGGTTTTGCAATATAGTGTTAAGATGTGTCCTTGACCTATGGTACTTAAAAGGCATATACAATTTAGAAATGTTAGTGTCTGAGATTGGTTGAATAAAAGTTACTGACCCTCTCTTGAACTTGTGCCCTTAGGTCCTCTTCTTTACCATTTTGAAAACTTAGCAAATGAATTATCTATTGAGCTGAGTTACGAGGACATAAAAAATGTTATAATACAATATGGATTCCACATAGAGGTAAGGATTTATATACTTAGTACACTAACAGTGCAATCCTAAACCGAGTTACATCCTTCTAAACCCACTGGATTCAATGTAGAAAGGTGTAATTCTGTTTAGGTTTGCTCTTTAAAAATAGGATAAAACACTGTAAGTTTGAATTCTGTCTGTCCTATTAAGTGTTATATACTGTCAATACTGTTTATCCTTGTACTCTTGTGATGCTACCCTAATAACATTTGTTTCTGATTAGCCAAATGTTTTGGATGATATTTCTGGTCATCAAGACAAATCAGGGTGCATGCTAGCTTAAAGATAGTTTTTCTGTTATTTGTCAGAGGTGAATACAGAGTTTAAACAATGCAGGTTACTGGTGATACCAGACAAATATTGCAAGTGATGTGGTAGGACAGAAGAGACATTTTTGCTAAAATTAATAAAATGTTGCATTTTTATTTTCAGGTGGAGAATGAATCTGTTATGACAACTTATACTGTGAATGAGCTGTCCATGATGAAATATTATTATGAATGTGTGATGTTCGTTGTTAGGAAACCAGAAAGCAGTATATGAAACATGTCATCCAGGGAAATGCTGGCTTTTTTTTTTTTGTTAGCACAAGTTGCCCTCTTGGTGATGACTGTACACAACCCTATATCAGTGGTGCCTTCTCATTCCTCATGGAATGTTGCTGTTGTCTTTTTTTCTTTTCTTAATATGCCCTTTGATCTCCAGTGTACTTCTTGATAGTTGTATTCAGGTAATGAGCACAGAGTGCAGATATTCATATGCTTTTTTTGTTTTCATTCTGACGAGGATGACAATTTTAGTATGCCATAATTTACATTCAGAATTTTCTGTAATATACACACAACCATCCCCTTTCATATTTTTCTGAAAGAATATTTAATTTGATATGGGAGGTGCAACTTTTTTGTCTCACATTGGATATAAGACAAAAAAATCTAAAATTTTGGATGATATTCTGATGGCTTTTGTTTTTCTTAGGAATTTTACATATGTGGAAAGCATTGTCATGCAAACTCAGCCACCTATTTGTCAGAAACTTGTGAATATATAATTATTTTGTAACAGTGACATATGTATGACTTTACAACATTAATTCATGAAATTAATTAATTTGGGACTTTTTGGGACTGAGACTGAACAACAGTGCTTGAATATTTGGTACATAGTTTGACATGTAGCAGTAATTATTGGAACTAAAGCCTATCTAAATTACAACTATAACACTAATGCTTTTTGATCACTTCACGTTCTTGGCCATACTCCCAACAATGAAATCAGTGGGTTAAAGTACACTTAAATGTGTGTAGGAGCACTGAGCAAAACATGTCTCCATATACCAAGCATTCATCGTGTATCTCCTATATGGAGTCTCTGATGTATGACAAGGCTTGATTTGAAACCAAGACATTTCCCATAGTCCAAGCATTTATAGCATCTCTCCTGTGTGGACTCTGACTATAAAGATGCAGCTTGGAGTAAAAACTCATCCCACAATTCAAGCATTCATAGGATCTCTCACCTGTGTAGATTCTCCAATGTTTGATAAGGCCTGAGTTTGAAATAAATTTCCCTTACTCCAGATATCTGTAGGATTTCTCCCCTGTGGGCACTACAATGTTGCATAAAGTCTGAATGGCATGCAGAATATTTCTCATAGTCCAAACATCCATGCAGTTTCTCCTGTGTGAATTTTTTAGTGTTTTGCAAACTTTGAAGGGTCAGCAAACCATTTTCCACACCAAACATTTGTAGGGTTTCTCTCCTGTAAGCAAAACATGATCTACACTCCAAGCAGTTATAAGGCTTTTCTCTCCTGTGTGTTCTCTAGTGGCTGATTTGGAAGCAAAGTGTTTCCCTCACTCCAGGCATGGCTTCTCTCCTGTGTGTACATTGATGCCTCGCAAGACCTAATTTTGAAGTAAGGCATTTCCCACACTCACAGCATTCATAGGGTTTCCTCTCCTGTATGGGCTCTCAATGTTTAGAAAGCCCAGATTTATGACTAAGATGTTTCCAAACACAAATGTTTTACATACCGTCATCTGTGTGGGCTTTGCAGTTTTGCCTCATCCCGACCTTGAGAATCAGACACCCAGGGATCTTCCTCTTGCTCTAGGTGCGAGAGGAGCTGAGGCTTGGGGACCAAAAATCTCAAGGAGGTCACATTCCCAAATTCTCCATCATGACCTCCACATACAGAGCCATTTGAGCTGAGTCCAGCAGAGCACCCTGCACCTCTGTGAAATACACAGCCACATCCTCAAAGGTCACTGACCTCTGCAGAGAGGGCCAAGGGTTCAGGTCTTTTTCTCGTCTTTGTCCTGAGTTCACCATGCCCAGGTGCTGCTGACTGGTCTCCAAAGCCATCCATCCTCTTGCCCTGGAAGATGGGAGCAACATCATTCTTCACTCTACAGAGCAGCAAGGTGCAGATGTTCCTCTAGGTTGCCATTCATTCTTGCTTTTCCCACCTAAATCTGTGTAGGATTGAAATGTGTGTGATTTTGCCTTCAAGTCACAGCTGACTTATGGTGACCTCATAGGGTTTTCAAGGCAAGATATGTTCAGAGGTGATTTGCCATTGCCTGCCTCTGCTTGGGCTGAGAGTTTTGAGAGAACTGTGACTGGCCCAAGGATACCCAGCCGTCTTCATGTGGAGGAGTGGGGAATTGAACCCAGTTCTCCAGATTAGAGTCTGCCACTCTTAACCACTATTCCACTCTGGCTGTCAGGATTGAAATAGTTGTTTTTGAGCCAGCAGGTTTTGGTTTTTTTAAAAAACAATTTAACCACTCCTACGTTTATGTTAGAGTAATGTTAGCAACTCTAATGAATTCTCCTGCATTATGATGCAGATTCTAAGAAGATGGATTATACTGCTTTGGTTAAATCAGGTATTCTGTACAGTTATTGCCAATTCTGGCTACTGCCATTGTGACCTGCTTGTTGGAGACTGGTATCTAGATTTAGTATCTAGATTTTGACTTGACCTTTTTTAAAAGAAAAAAACCTGTGTAATATTAAAGGTATGAATCTTTTTGCGGTTATGCATAATGCCATTGATGTCTGACAGGGTGGGTTTTCTCAAATACATACAAGCTTCAGTGTTTTTTTCTTTTAATTAACCACAGACAATTTAACCCTTTGCTTCAGTTCTGTCAAGGCAAACAATGCTTTAGGTTTCCTCCATACTGAGTATGCTGACTAGTGTTGATAATACAATTCAGATTTCTCCTAATAGGATGAAGTTCATGACAATATGCAAAATACTTACGTAATACTAAAGTTATACTAAGGACTCACCGACATCTAAGGGATGAGTGGCATTTGCTGATGACACCAAATATATGGTTGTAGGGCATCAATGATTACGAGTGCTCCTGCATTAGCATAATAGGGTTAAGTTATACTTACAGTTTTTTGTATTTTTGGCTGCTATTCTCTTAACTTTAAATGCAGTTTGTTGTTCAGTAAGTAAAACTCTTTAATGAATTTTGTTTTGGCTCAAAACAAACAGCAGACAACAATATATGCTTTGAACTTTTTCCTATTGGCTTTTTAGTAGTGAAATTAAAAGGACTTAATGGAAATTAAATCCCAGAAGCAAGGATATTGCCATTAGAATAATGGAAACTCAGTACATATTTGGGTTACACTGGTGCAGATATGCTCCAATTCTTGTTATAAACAATGTACTCAGTAGTAATTCTTAACGTAGTGAATTATCTTAACCATGCTTAGGATAGCAGCTTTAGGCTGAGAGCACTAGGAAACATTGGGTGTGGCAGGGTCCACTGTTTTAGAATAGAACTCCTTTGTTACTTTTTTTATGTCACCTATGAGGTGGAAGCATAGTTTTGAGCTTCTTAAATGTGTTACTGTGTAGAATGACCTCAAAATGAAAGCACTGTTAGGCTGTGCTTGACAACAGATGTAGTATATTTGTTTTAAACATCAGATTTTAGTGTGAATATCAAGGTTGCTAACTTCAGAAGACAGGTTTACTTAAAAAAATTGCAAATGTTAATTTTAACCTACATGTTTGGAACTAAAATTTTAAATTAGTTTTCATGTTTGGCATTACAGGATAAAGCAAGTGAACTCTTATATTACAATCTGAATCCAACAGGAATCATTTTTCTTGGTTCCTGCTTGCCCATTCCCCATTTGAGTTTTTTTATTCAAAGTACTAGAGGGCATATTTTAGTTGGTAATTTTTTAATATATAAATATCCAGTTTTTTCCTTCTCAACCTTACAGCAATTTAACAGCAGGGTAAATATTCATGAACTAAAATGTTCTTGCCACACTTTGATTTCCAGGATTCATGTTATGTATATTATAAACAGGACAAATCATGTATTCATCTATGTCATCCTTACTTGGTGTCTAGACAAAAAGGGCAAGTTTCCAGTCTCGATCATTTGAAGCCAAGACCAATACGAACCTTTTAGAAATTGTCATGGTACTCTGTATAAAATTTAAAGCTGCATACTCAAACCATTAAATACTTTGTTTTATTTATTCAGCAATATAAAGCATCCTGAACTTTTTATTCAAAATAACATCACCTGTGTCAGATGCTGCAGTTCATTCAACAGCTATGTAGAGCTGTCATACCTCTCACTACCACTACCAACCCCAGCATCCTCTGGTAATAATGCCTCTCCCTTATTGGCAATCAGCAGTTTTATCTTTAAATTTCCCCTTGAACCACTGATCAAGACATTTCAGTTTTAAATGTGTCTCCTGTACTCCTCCTTAGGAACCGACACTGCTTCAGCCCTACTTGCTGCTGCATCTTTTCCATCTGCCCATTTGGGACAGTCAGTAGCTCAATGGCAGAGTATATGATGTTTTATAAGCAGAGGGGTCCAGGTCAACCCCTGGCATCTTCAGTTAAGGATTGGAAAGAGTTCTGCATGACTGCTGGAGAACTGTTATTCATAGTAGACAATACTGCGTTAGCTTGGCCATGTGTCCAATAATTTATGAACTTGAAAAATGCTTGGCGTGGGAAAGGAAACAGTGGGACAACAACTGTTCTGTTAGCTACTAACTTCAGCAGCCTCCCCTGTTCCCATTAGAGCTGATGAGCCCTCTCTTCAATCTGGACCTTAAAATGGTTCAGCTACTGTAGGACCACTATCAGGATATTAAATGCAAATTCATTTTTATAATTTAATAATTTTTGCTCTTAATCCCCTTTCTGCGTTATGATGATCTATGAATTAATGTTCTTCAGGAGGTTGATAATGGGATTATGTTTCTTAATCTACGGTAGCTATGAGAAAATAACATCTGAAGTAATTAAAAAAGTCACTTAAACCTGATTTACACATGTAGAATGAAGGGACAGAATGCTCTAGTTGTAGAACAGACTGCATCAATTTAGACTAGAGGTTGGAAGGTCAGGAGAAGCCCCGGCACTTCCTTGAAGCCCCAAAGCAGAAGACATTCAATGCTACAGTCTACTACCTGCAGTCTGAGGTGGTGCTGGCCATTCTGCCACTTAAGTTCTTGGAACTTTATTCCCTTGTATCTCTGATTCATGCCCTAGTTACTTTTTCTTAAACACACAAGTATTTGCACCACTATCACCAAGGATCTCCCTTCTCTATCTTTAGTTGGTCCTGAAGTCTGTAAGACTAGGGTCTGGAAGACCTGTTTGAATCCCCACTCTGCTTGCTGAGTGACCTTGTGCCAGCACAGACTCTTAGCCTAACCTACCACACAGAGTTGTTCTGAGGATAAAGCAGAGAATTATTGGTCTACTAAGACCCCAAGATCCTTTTTGCACACACTACTGCTAAGACAAGTCTCCCCCAACCTATATTTATGCATTTGATTTTTTCCTACCTATATGCAGAACTTTACATTAATCTGTTGGTATCATCTGCAAATTTAATAAGCATCCCCTCTTTTCCTTCATCCAAATCATTTATAAAGATATTGAACAACACAGCGCCCAGGACAGATCCCTGAGGCACTCCACTAGTCACTCCTTTCCAAGTGGATGAGGAACCATTAACAAGCACTCTTTGGGTGCGATCTGTCAACCAATTACAGATCCACCTAACAGTAACAGGATCTAAACCACATTTTTCCAATTTGTCAACAAGAATATTATGGGGAACCTTATCAAAAGCCTTGCTGAAATCAAGATAAACTATGTCTACAGCATTCCCCTGATCCAGCAAGATAATAACTTTCTCAGAAAAGGAGATAAGATTAGTCTGACATGACTTGTTCTTGAGAAACCCATGCTGGCTCTTGGTGATCAGATCCATCCTTTCTAAATGCTCAAGGACTGACTGTTTGATAATTTGTTCAAAAACCTTTCCCAGTAAAGAAGTCAAGCTGATGGGTCGGTAGTTACCCGGATCCTCCTTTTTCCCCTTCTTGAAGATGGGGACATCATTTCCCCACCTCCAGTCTTCTGGCACCTCACCTGTTCTCCAAAAATAATGGACAGAGGCTCAGAAATTACATCTGCAAGTTCTTTGAGTACCCTTGGATGCAATTCATTTGGCCCTGAGGACTTTGTTTCCTTTAAAGCACTGGTTCCCAACCAGGGGTCCGTGAGAACTAAATTAAGGTCCGCGAAAGAAAGTTATAAACCCATAATAAATTAATATTTTCAATTAAAAGTTCTCTATTATAAAAATATATATATTCAAATATTATTCTAAGTTTAATGTTTAACTAACAGTTATGATTAAAGTTTATTTTAAAATTCTCGGAATTTTTATTTTGAACCTTGGGGTCCCTGCACCGAACAAAAAAGTCCTAGTGGTCCCTGGTCCAAAAAAGGTTGGGAACCACTGCTTTAAAGAAACTAGCTGTTTGTGCACTACCCCAATGCCATTCCTACGCTGCAACTCCCTTCCCTCATCATGTGTTCTGTTTATGCCATGTTGAGCACAGCTTCCCTCACAAGAAAAGACTGAGGAAAAGTAGGAATTGAGGAGTTCTGCCCTCTCTTCATCTCCTGTTACAATTTCACTTTCCGGTCCCCGCAGTGAGATAAGTATGCCCAAGACTGCCGCAGTTCAGATGCGCACAGAAGCGTTTCCTGTTGTATTCAGTGGCGTTTACTTCCATGTAAGAGTGTACAGGATTGCAAAACTCTATTGCATGGGCTAAGTGGGATGGAATTTGACCGTTACGGTCATGATGTACGTACGATTGTTGGTGTAGGGGCAAACCTTTATTACCAAATCCTACGAATGCAATACATTCGGGAGTCAATACACGGAGGGTCAAGCCCTCCGGCAGAAAAATTAGAAGGGCCGCCAAACAAGGCCGGGCACGTCCAGCAGGGGTCGCCTGGAGGCGCTAGAGCCCCGCCCCCACTCAGCCCTGCCCCCGCGCCCTGAACGCGGCGCGTCCGCAGCTGCGCGAGGAGCTGCCGGGCAGCGCCAAGGCGGCCTTGATGGCTAAACGCGGCGCGGAGGCCGTGGCGTGTCGCGCGCCCTGGGAGACCTTCGCGCCTCACCCGCCCGCCAAGCGCGCGCGGGGCGAACCCGGGCCAAAGGAGCCGCCGTGCGGAAAGGCGCCCTGGGGCGGAGGCGGCTGCAAGAAACGGAAACGAGCGGGAGAGGAAGGGGAAACTCCTGCAAAGCGGCGCGGGCGTCCAGAAGGGCCGGCGCCGCCAGCATCCAGCAGCGTCTGGGAAGGGACCAGGAAGCGGCGGCAGGAGCAGCCTGGGCTGCTGCCTGGGAGCGACGAGGAGGCTGGCTCGGGAGGAGCCCCAAAGCATCCTTGGAGCCCCAAAGCATCCATGGCGGCGGAGGTATACAAAACAGCGATGGAAGGCCATTGGAGCCGCGGGGGGGCGGGAAAAAAAAGAGGGTTAGTTCTGCTCTTCCCCTTTAGGGGCGGGGTCAAAAGGACCTTTCTGCCTCCGAGGACCAGCTCATGCGTTCTATTGAAGCCCATTTGAACTGCCGCGGAATGTGGGGGTTCAGAGTAGTGATGCCAAATGTCCAGAAATAAAGTGAAATGCATGCAAGGCTAGCAAACCTTAACGAATTGTACTGCTTTAACAACAGAAAATGCATCGTTGATATCGATACAATTGCAGTATTTGAAACTATGTATGGGTTTTTAAAAGTTCTCAGTGCCTTAGCTTTCTACAAGCAACATTGAAAATATACCCAGTGCTTCAGAGAAACCCACCAGCTGATGGACTCTGTGCTACCTCAGTCCACAGACTGTAATTTTTGGTATTTAAAAAGTAGAAAAAAAATAGGAGTTAAACAGAAAACACAAGCTTTGTGTTAAACAACATGACATGTATTATTTGGTCAGAAATAAATTTAAATCCATGCAATACTAGCAAACCTTAACGAGTTGTATTGCTTTAACAACAGAAAATGCATCGTTTATATCTATGAAATTGCACCGTTTGAAAATATTTATGGATTTTAAAAGTTCTCAATGCCTTAGTTTTCTACAAGCAACATTGAAAATATACCCAGTGCTTCAGAGAAACCCACCAGCTGATGGACTCTGTGCTACCTTAGTCCATAGACTGTAATTTTTGGTATTTAAAAAGTAGAAAAAAATAGGTGTTAAACAGAAAACACAAGCTTTGTGTTAAACAACATGACATGTATTTGGTCAGGAATAAAGGCCACACAAAGGATCAGTAATGATATCTGCACAGCTAGGTGTAGTTCCAGCTAGATGCTGTCTTCCTCCTTCTGTAGCTCCTGGTTAGAGAGAGCTCAGTTCTCAATGAACCTTTGGGTTTTCCTCAAAGGCTTTGGTGCAGTTTCTGCCCCACTTCCTTCTGATCCCCCCCCCTCCAGCAAGGTAGGGCAATAAACTATTTGATACCCATGTGGGTATAAGTGTCATAGTAAAGCATTTCACTCATTCTAAAAGACAAAATATTTCTTGGAGTCTTCCCCCCCCCCAGCACTCCGCACAATATTCAACTTTTCTGTTGTTGTTTTTTCCGAACCTTCATATCTCTAGTTAGGATCTGTGTTTTCTTGCTTCCCTTTATCGGGGCAGACTGAAAGGTTATAGCCAACTATGCAGTAATCTGTTTGAAGTGTCTAGCAGCAGCAAGCCTGTTGTGGTGCTCATTATTACTTCAGGACAGCCAGTGTACAGAGTGCAACCACTGGATCTTCAGATTATGGCCTGGCAGCCATGGGAGGAGAGGGGTATTTAACTCTTCCTTTTACCCTGTTTTTCCTGCTGAAAATTTCTACCAAATACCTAACAGAGTAAATAGCAGCTTGGAGGTGGTTATCTTTAGAGGGGAAACAGGGTGAAATAAAGAATTGAATACCCTTGCTGTGTCTGGGTTTCCTTTAAAATTGTAGTCTTTACAGTTATGTAAACAAAGAAAAAAAGTTGTTATCCCAGTGGAGTATACAGCCTAAAACAGTGAATAAGGTCTCACCCAGTCTCCTGACAGCGTGCGGAGGTGTCAACTTCATGCTGTCCAGAGTCGGGAGTTGGCACCCCACCCCCAAGTCACCCCAATTGAGCCGCAGGACCTCTGTATTCGATGGATTTAGTTTCAGCTGGCTTTTCTTCAACCAACCAGTCACAGCGTCCAGTGTGTCTGGAGGAGAGTTTGGATAACCGTCAGTAGATAAAACTGGGTGCCATCTGCATACTGATGACATCCACATACTGATGACAGCCTAGCCTGAAAATCCAGACTAGCTGGGCAAGAGGACGCATGTAGATGTTGAGCAACATAGGGGAGAGAATCGCACCTTGCAGCACCCTGCACACCAGAGGATGCCGCTGTGATGTCTTCTTCCCAAGCGTCACTCTCTGTCCCCGACCATGGAGGAAGGAGCACAGCCATTGAAGGGCTGAGCCCTGAATCCCTTTGTCGGCAAGGCGGTGGCCTAAGATGTCATGGTCGGCCATGTCGAAGGCTGCTGACAAGTCTAATAATATCAGCAGCACTGACCTGCCTCGATCCATCTGTCAAAGAAGATCGTCTACAAGGGCGACCAGAGCCGTAGCTGTGCCTTGGCCTGGGCAGAAGCCTGACTGGAATTGGTCTAGAATCGAATTCTTGGCACCATCCCACCTGGGAATTGTTGAGCCCTGACTTACTAACTGTATTGATATATTAATTTTTCAACTGAAAAGTGACATATTTATTTTAAAAAGGCCAAAGTGTTCTGGAATGCAAAAATATATTTGATATTTTATGCATGATAATAGTTTAATAAAAGCATATAGGAACAAGGAGAATATTGTTAATATTGCTGTTCCTGACAGATAGAAAGGATACAAAGTATCTTATTGCTGGGAATAATTATTTCACAGGGTTTTCTATTTGTGCTATATTGAATCCACAAGAGGGAGCACAGGTTAACTCTTTCTAATATCTGTTTCTCTTTGATGTTAAGGGAAGCTATTTCTTGTGGAGTGGGGTGCATGCATGCGATGGTAAGCACGTGTTGATAAGAGTGTTTTAAACAGAGAACTATGCACATAGAAGTTGGAACTGCTTCAATGAAAATAGCAAAAAATATTTATTAGTTGCTGGTGTGATTCTCTCTCCCACATATTAGTTCCTTGTTTGGACACTGACTCTTGATTTCCATTTAGTTGCAGGACTTGTCATGAGCCTTTTTAAAACTATTATTGGGATTTAATTTGATATATGTGGGGAAAAAATTCAAGGTGTCCTATTTTACTAACCTGTTAATAACATTTTGTTTCCCTAGCATGAAGATGATGTTTGGCACTACAACTCCTTCCAGTATTGGAGGCCTCCATTACCTGCCATTGAGTTGTCTGATATTCTCAATTTAGAAAAAGAGAACATGGTAAAAACAAGACACTCTAACAGTGCTGGCCTTTCAGAAATGGAAACTTGAAAAACGACCCTTTGGCAAATGTATTTTGCAGAAGCTGGTTTCTGTTTAGGCTCTGTTATTACTTGTGAAAGTTAGCAATGTGATAATTCTGATGAAGAAAAATATGTTTTGAAGAAGAAACATCAACAGAATTCATCAGTAAGCCAAAGGCATACAGAAAGAAGAGAGAGAAGACTGCCCTTAGAGGACTGTGGGAACTTCTGAAAACAGATACATAGTGAGAAAAAGACTTTGTAGCAGAGTTGCAGAAGGGTATGTTAACATGTGGTTGAATTACATGAATGAAGTTTTGAATCTGTGTTCTTTTTGTTGCTAGGTCAGCTTAACCAAAAATACAAATCACCACTTCTATGCAAACTGAAATTTAACCAGTTTAGACTGGCAGTTATTCGCCTAAAAGAATTGCCACTGTATAACCTTTTCTGTATTATTGTTTGAGGAACCATCAGCTTCGCTTCTTTTTTTTAATGCTATTGATCAGTAGCTGCTTATGTTTGTCCCTTGGACTATGATGGATAAAGAAAGGGAATTATCCAGTGTAATGTGAAATAATGGGCACTCGTCTTAGGATCCAGTCAAGAAGCTGTTCTAGCCCTTTATAGTTTAAAGCTTTGATTGTTTCTTAGTATAATTACTCTGTAACATTTGATTTACTGTGCTAACAGTGATCGTCAGCAGGGTTGTTGTTAGCCAGTGTGGGCCTTCAGACAAAGATTACTCTCCTCCCACTGCCCAGCCCCAGCCCAGACATTAAAAAAAAGTAGTTCTCTTGGTTTCTTGGGCCCCAGGATTTTTATTAATCTAGTTCCTCCCTTCTTGGTGGCCCTGATTGTCTGAAACGTTAGCATTTATGGGTGCATGTCAACATTAGGGATTTCAAATGTCAGTCTTCATTCAAGTTGTAAACATTTCTTTGTTAATACACTTTAACTTTGTTAGTATATCTGATAAAAAAATTTAATTGAGAATTGAAATCTTTATTAGGTCTTCGTCAATCCAGCTGTGAGTTTGTACTTATTACCTTTTATTTTGATAACCTTATTTTCTGTATGTTATCTGGATAATGTGCTAGTAAACATTTTTGGAAAAAAACTTTTATAATGTTTTTGGGTTCAGTTTTAATTATGCATGAAGATACTTTCAGGTGGATATAGCCATGTTGGTCTGCAGTAGAAGAGCTAGATTCAAGACCAGTAGCACCTTAAAGACCAACAAGAGTTTTAGGGTACCAGTTTCTTTCTTAAAGACTAACGTGCTACTGGACTCTTGCCCTTTTTGACTACTGCAAACAGACTAACACGGCTACCCACTGTGGAGTTTCTTTCTTTTCAGTTTAGTACACGCTGAGGTTGGGGGACGAAATATGTCTTAGTGAGTTTTAAGAGGTTTTAATATTTTGGATGGAAGATAAAAGTTTGATAATAGTTTTTTTTCTTTCTCCCCCCCCCCCCACTCCTTTGTTAAGTTTGGATCAAGCCAGGGCCCGGACAATGAAATATGTTTTATCCCCTTTCCCCATTCTACCCTTTCTTTTTCTGTATCCCCTTATATTAAATAAATAAATAAATTTTCAAGAAGAGTTTCAGGTATAAGCTTTCTATGAGGCAGTTTTGATTCTCGAAAGCTTGTACCCTGAAAATCTTGTTGGTCTTTAAGGTGCTACTGGATTCGAATCATGCATGAGTTTATCTGCCTCATTTGAAGCTGAGGCAGATAAATGTTGAATTGCTTTCACAGAATTCAGTGAATGTCTGCACACTTTATAACTTCTTTCATGTCAGAACCCTGTGCATGCTGTAGCTGAATGGCTTGTAATAGAGAGTGAGGGTGTGTATACTAACACCCATCAGGTTGCACATTGATTTTTTTACTCTTACATATCAGCTGAGTGTACTGGGTGAATTTTGTTTCTTCCCTCTGCATGAGGGGGAAGAAAATGCCTTTCCCATTAACTTACGCCTATTTATCATCTGATTTATGAGTGAAAAATACGTGTGAGTCTCTTGTTTGTGTAAAGTGCCGTCAAGTCGCAGCCGACTTATGGCGACCCCTTTTGGGGTTTTCATGGCAAGAGACTAACAGAGGTGTTTTGCCAGTACCTTCCTCTGCACAGCAACCCTGGTATTCCTTGGGGGTCTCCCATCCAAATACTAACCAGGGCTGACCCTGCTTAACTTCTGAGATCTGACGAGATCAGGCTAGCCTGGGTCTTCCAGGTCAGGGCGTGAGTCTCTTAGATTGGTCTAAACAACAAGCCTTTTACTTGTATTTTCCTTATATGTCTATTCAGTGGAAGGTGGGAAGAGCCTTAGGAGGGAATGGTAAGGTATAGATATGACATGTGTGATAGTCAAAGTATATTTGTAAAACAAGAGATTAACTTTTCTATTGCGAACAATATTACAATCATAGTTTCTGCCCAAGTGGTCAGGAAGGTATGAGGAGTTATATTTCCAGAAGTTATAAGTCAGAAAAAATGTAGTACATGTATTATAATTTAGTTGTGAAAAGACTGGTTTGCCTGAGCTCCTTGAGTATTCATCCAAAGTGACCAGACAAGCTAGTTTTGGCCTGCCTGAGTACACAAGTTCTACATGAACAATAAAATAGTTACAAGAACATCTTTGTGTGAGTAAAGTGCCGTCAAGTCACAGCCAATTTATGGCAACTCCAGCAAGGGACTTTCAAGGCAAGTGAGAAGCAAGTGCCATTGCTTTCTTCTGCAGAGACTTCCTTAGTGGTCTTCCTTTCAAGTATTGACCCAGCTTAGCTTCTGAGATCTGATGAGATCAGGCTATAACATGCTGCCTTCCTTCCTCAAGAACGTGTTTGGAACAAGATTGATGAACATACCTTTTGCATCCTTTTGAGGCATCTGGTAACACACTTGTCATATAAAGTACTATTTATATCAGGGGTGTTAAACATGCGACCTGTGGGACAGATCCAGACCCTTTAGAGCTCTTATCTGGCCTGCGAGCCACCCTCCCCTGCTCTCAATATGAGCTTGTGAGCCACTGCGGGCTCGCCTGCTGAGGCATTCACCCACCCCACTCCCGATCTGGGCTGGCGAGGCATGGCCCAACCTGACCAAGTGACATTTATGTCACATCCAGCCCTCGTAACATGAGTTTGAAACCCTTTATATTATCTAGAAACGAATGTAGCACAAACTGCCTTGCTTGACAATTATGGAGCAACCACTAGATTCTAGGAGGCAATACAAATAAGCAATGCGTTTGAAACTTCGAAACTGTTTTCACTGGGAAGCATTTATCCTGAACTAAGCTGCTATTGAAACTTCAAGCAAGAGACATTATGAATGTTAATCATTTCCCTAATGTAGTATATAAACTTGAAATCAGATCAAGTCACATGTTCCTGATTACAAGGTTATAGTGTCTTCAGTTTAAATACAGAACAAATATTTCACTACAGTTTTCAGAGTCCATCTCTTTCCCCCTCCCTTTCAAGCTCATAAATGTAAGCGCGTGGAAATTTGAAATCACTGCTTTTCAGCATTGTTTCCATTACTTGCTAGTGCTAAGCAAACATTATCTGATTGGGAGGTAGATGGAAACTCCAGTCTGAAATCCAGTCACTGAAAGCTACAAAATGGTTATATTTTAGCCATGGGGATGAAGAAGGTAAGTGGATGAACTTTTCTACTAGTTGCAATGTTTAAATTTTTGTTACTGATATTTGGAATATCTAAAAATATACATGATTGATTAGTTGCAGTTCAGAATGTGTACTTCATGCTTCTTACAGAAATGCATTTCAGACAATCTTGTCAATATGCTATTTAGAGAGCACTGACAAAGAAGGAAAGTTTGAAAAAATATCTTTGAGTTAACAGCCCTAATTGGAATTTTATGTTCAATTTGGCAAGTCACACTACAAAATATCGCCGAAATACTTTTTTGACAAAACAGCATAATTTGAACAAATGAAGGAAATGTCTCTGGTCCTAAACATATGCTGTTAACATAAATCAATTATTGTGAGGTTTTATTATGGTTATGGATGCTCTACAGAGTATAGAATTCTCAAGAACTGGGATTATACATTTGACACATACTAAGACTTGCATTTCTAATTGTAA
Source organism: Euleptes europaea (assembly GCF_029931775.1). Lineage (NCBI taxonomy): Eukaryota > Metazoa > Chordata > Lepidosauria > Squamata > Sphaerodactylidae > Euleptes > Euleptes europaea. The sequence goes on along the minus strand of NC_079315.1, from coordinate 51,489,778 downwards.
AATTTTAGGCAAATTAATTATGAAATTACTCTTCATTCATGCCTCTGCTAGATCTATGGTGGCTGAAAAAGTAGCATATATTCCTTACTACCTTGAAGTTTGTTGAACAAAAACAAATTTAGCACAACTTATCCTTTTGACCTAGTAAGAAATAGTCCTGTATTCAAGAACTGTTGGAAAACTGCAGGTGAATTCTGTGGATTAATTGCCCTTATGTGATGGCAAAGATAAAATACCTTCTGTCAGCTATGTAGATCAACCCTGCATATATATACAGTTTACACGAACCTGTGATGCTTCATTTGCATTTGGAAATAATCACTTGCACTCCTGAAATGATGAACATACACGTGAACTATATCTGCAATTTTTATGTGGTTACAATTTCTTGCTAGGTCATTGATCTAGTCACTATTTGAGTTTAAAAAATTTAGTTACTTGCTTTGGTTGACCAAAAAAAAAATTGGCCAGTGATTGAAGGAGTGCATTTCTATGGGTTAGATCCAAAGGTGGTGTTCTGCCACAGTAACAGCACTGGTGTTTGTAAAATGGTGTCTAGAGAGGTTTTGATTTTATTTTATATTATTTTTTGCCAATTCCCAAATTCTGCTGCAGGCTCCCAGTGCCCTTATGCTGCTCCTGAAAGGGGGAATTGGGAAAGTTTGTCTCAACAAACTTTGTTCCTAAGAGACATTGCAAATAGAGATTTTCTGCTGAAATACTGCCGGCTCTATTCTCCACCAATAGGGTTGGGTTTGTTTTTATTAACCCAAAGTAGTGTTCGGAACTGTTTGAGTGGAAGGAACTTATGGTGGAAGGGGTTGTTAATTACATTTTTATTTAGAATACTTTTGCCCTTTTTGTCTTCTGCATGAAGGACTCAAAGGAGCATGTAAAAGTCCCAAAAACAGAAATAGACATACAATTAAAAAAAAAATCATTACCAAAGCCAGCTCTGTGAGCCAACCCATTTACCTCTACTATTCCTGCAGGGAGAAAAGTATGAAAACTTGTACATTTTCTCCAAAAGTGCTGAAAAAGCAGATGTGGAAGGGGGGAATCTTGGGGGGGGGTTGATGCAGACAGAAAGAAATGCTCCTATTCTTTTTATCTACAAGGATGCTGACTGGCATTTCGAGTATATATTAATGCTTTCTGTACTGGCACTATATGAGCCTTGTGCACTGCTAAGTTTTTACAGAAGGGGAAATTAGTGCTTTTCAGATGTTCTTATTTGTTGGTGCAATCAATGCACAAAGGGAGTGCCAGGACCACTCCCACTGGTCCCACATTGTTCATCATGCTGATAGTTATTTTATGAAAAGAGCTTATACACCTGTTGGATACAGTACATATGCAGATGAGGGACTTTTTGTGATAATATCTTATTTCCTCTTTTCCTGCTGTGACTGCCCACAGCTGGAGCATCTGAATAGGGCTGTTGGGTCCAGCAGTAAGAAGCCAACAACTGACACATTTTGTTGTTGTTCTAGTGTAGCTGATCACAGAATTAGCCCTTGTGGTTTTGTGTGGGGTGTCTGTTTTTTGGTAGTCATATCTACTATACTTGTGCAGGGGTATATATATAGTATAACTTCCTCATCAGTGAGGTAGATCTGCTATACTGCCATAAATCACAGTGCATGGAAATTTGGGTGGCTGCTTGTAACTGGTTTTCAGGTAAGAATTCACTAACAGCCAAGGGTGATTAATTCAGGTCAAAAGTAAGGAAACCCAGGCAACGGTATGGTTGCAGGCTTAAATAGTACTTGTGTAAACACAGTAAAACAACTGGGTTATATCTCCAGCCCATAGTAGTAATGCAAGTCTGTATGGCATTCTGTCTGAGTAAGGGTAACTTTATATGCTAAGGCAAAGGAGAACAGCATGACCTAATGACCTAGGTATGGACTGTACCACTTCTGACCAGCACATATAATGGCAAACTATAGAAAAGAATATCCAGTATATAGAAAACTATACATTGTTTTATATGACACATCATGCTGTCATGTGATATCCTCCTGTAATTTGAAGCAGTATAGTCCACACAGAGGATGCAGGTAGAAGTGTTTTGTCCAAAGCAAAATCCAAAAACAAAAGCCCTGTATTACCAACCAATGTAATATAAAACTGTATAAGCTCTTGAGTTTACCAGACTGCTTCATCGGTGTAGTTTATTTGTTTTTTGAAAGGGGATGGGGGAGAAAATAAAAGTTTCAGGTCATGATCTGAAGGCCTTTTGTGAGCACCTATTGTAAAATATCACACAGGTTTGTGCAAGTAACGTGTTGGATGGATCAGATGTCAGGTTGTACCTCATCTTCTGAGAAGCAGAAGCATCCAATTGAAAACAAAAAAGTAGGTGATCGAAAACATGGTCTTCCTCTTCAGCAGTTTTTTTTTTATAACTAGGCAGAGGCCATAAATACGTCCCAGATTTTCTCAAAGTGAAAAGAGAGAAACAGTTTTGTTTGTCTTGCCGGCTTATTATATGGCAAAGTTCAACCTGGTGCTTAGCCTCCCTTGCTACCCCAGTGAGTTTGCTAAAAGAGGAGCAATAGTTGCAAGACCACGAACTATCATGAACCCACTTAGGCTAGATGTGAAATGATTCAAGGATACTAGCTTCTATCTCTTTACAACAAGGAAATGGGTATGTAATAGTGATGAGAAATGGCAGGATGCTCTCTTGCCTGGAAACCCTTTCTTCCTAGTCCTAGAGGAGGAATGGATCATTTTAAATGGTTTCTTGGGGCTGGTTGAGAGATTGGCCATACCACCAGCTGAACCTTGAAAACAGAGGGAGTAAATAATGATAGCTTTTGAGCATGTGCAGAGTGTATTACTGTCTGCATTGAGGTCTGGTTTTTGCAAAGTAGAAGTGGTACATACCCACCACTGACTGTACAATTTAACGTCTGCATTGACTTAAAATATGTTTCCCTCTATTTCACATGTAAAGTGGGAGCAGCCTAATGACTTACATTCCAGTGTGTGTATGCTTTTGTTAGTCTGGAAACACTGAACCTTCAGTGGGAAGGGAAAGGCTATTTGCAGGTAGTTAAAGGTTCTTTCAACTGTTCCTGTGTTCCCAAATTGAGCTGCTGGAGTGGACAATACATTCTAGGGCTTAAACATTGTTAAGTAATTACACTGATAAGCCCTGTCAAATATCAAAGGCAAATAATACCAAAGAGATGTTCCCATTCCCTTTCGGTTTCCTTTTTCTCAGACTGCATCCACACGGGGATGAGAAAAGCCATCCCTGCTGTGGAAATAGTGGGATGGAGGCTTGTGGGGAGGACAGGATGGTCAATCCCCTGCTGTTTGCTGCTGGTACTGCCCCAACCCATCCTGAATGGCAACCAAGAATCCTCCCAGCAATCCCCCCCCACACACACACACACAGAGCTGAGCCATGGCTCAGTTGCTAAAGGAAAAAAGCTCTGCTTGGGGGACCAGAGAATGCCACAGGTGAGTGCTACTGTTTTGAAGGTTCTGTCCATCTCCTACCTCCTGCTCACAGACTGGTTATGGGCAGAGCTTTCACATGGCAGTTCTGCCTGCAGCCAGCATGCCATGTCCCTTTTAAGTTGCAGGTTTTTGTTGCTTTGGCTTTAAAAGGGAAAGCTCTGGGAGTCTCACAAGCTGTGCTTTGGAGGAGTGCAGTGTAGTGTGGAAACTCCCAAATAAAGCTGGGACATGTTTCATGCCACCTGGTCTAAAATCCCCACATGGAAACAGCCCATGTCCAAAGCCTCTGAGGTGCTGAGAGAGTAAGTTCTGGGACTGCACGGTCTGAATAGCACACAGTTATGGAACTTGAGTTGTTGACCAATTTACCTGTCTATGTAACTTGTCACTAAAATCAGCCTCCTCATTGCAGGCCTGGAAATTAACCAATGTTGCACCAGTTTAAGGCCATTTCTGCACCATTAACTTACCACAAATTATTGTTGTGGTCAATCTGCATCATCTGGCTGCGCAGTCAAAATTTCTGTCCGCATCTTGGCTTGTTCATTGCTGTATTTACTACTGTGCCTGTCCGCACTTTCCCCTGAGGAGTGTTGCATAATTCATGAAGTGCGTAATTCATGAGTGCTGTGTAATTCATGAATTCGGGGAAGTGCAACAAGCTCCCCCCTCCCCCATTTTTTTAAAATTTGATTTTACTTCACAGCAGCAGCCAATCATCTGGTGACTGCGCCTTTGCTCAGACCCCTGCTGTCCGTATAAAATCTTCATAAGCACATACACATTGGGACAAGTAGAATGAGAAGCCAGGTAGAACTTGTATTCAGTTGAGTGAGCAGAGCGAGACTAAGCAAGGAACTCTTTCCCCTGTTACATAACAAACCCTGCACAAAAGAAAGGGAGGGTAGGGCAAAGAGCCAGCGATCCAATGTTCCTCTGTTCCTTCAGGATTTTTTTTAATACACAGAAAATATTAGCAAGAGGAGAGGGATGAGAGGAGAAAATTGGAAAGGCAGTGGGTGTTTTTACCGATGTGGGTGGGGAACTGAATACGAAGTAAAAATGCACCCCAAGATAAATCATCCTAGAAACGGTTGGAAAGGAAACATCACCATAAAAGTGTTTGTGGATAAGATGGCGATGCAACTTTCGCAGGACGGCTTCAACCCCAAACCGGGGTGTGGGGGGGGGGCAGGGGGGAGAGGTGCAGACAAGAATAAATATAATGTTTCATTTTACGTTATAAAGAGTTGGTGTGAAAACTACCTAAGTCTAGAGGTGATCTGGGAAACTACAGGCCAGTTAGCCAAATATCTGTTTCAGGTAAATTAATAGAAACTGTTGTTAAAGATAGCATTGAATGCGACACGTGGACTCTCCCATGGAAACCGCTGCCATTGCCGCCGCAGGGTCAAGCGTGCATGTGCGCACACGCGTGCGCATGTGTGAGAAGCCGGGAAGGCTTCCCCCGATCGTGCGGGTGAGTGGGTGTGCGTGATCCCTTAGGGATCTCTCACACACAGACTCTCTCTCTTTCTCTCTCTCTCTCTCTCTCTCTCTCTCTCTCTCTTCAGTGAAGATTAACAGTAAAGTGATACACACTGGAGCAAAAAATCCTAACTTTAAATATATTCTGAGGGGGTCTAAACTCACAAAGACTGACAGGGAAAAAGTTCTTGGTATAGTAGTGGATAAGGTAAAGGTAAAGGTCCCCTGTGCAAGCACCGGGTCATTCTTGACCCATGGGGTGATGTCACATCCCGACATTTTCTAGGATAGCTTGATGCAAATGTTGACTCAGTGTGTTATAGGGTTGCCAACTCCAGGTTGGGAATTTCTGGAGATTTTGAGGTGAAGCCTGGGAGGGATGGGGTTTGGGGAAGGACCTCTGTGGGGTATAATGCCATAGAGTCCACCTGCTATGGGGAGGGGCTGGGGAAATGAGTCATCCTCAGAGGAGGAGCTCTACCTGGAGGATTCAGCCCCGCTGGACTTGCATCAGGCCCCGCAGCCTGACATGGGAGTAGACTCAGCACAGCCTTGCGAGGAGCTCGGCAGCCCTCAGGCTGCTAACTCCCCAGAGCCTGTACAAGACTCGCAGCCTGAAGTCTTGGCAGAACCACCCCTGCCCTGCAGGGAGCCTGGACCCAGTAGCTCAACTGTTAGCCCGCAAACTACTGAATTACCAAAGGCAGCATCAAGGGCTGACAGGTGGAGGCAGCGACAGAGAAAGGCTTTGGTGGCTAAAAGGCACAGTGCCTGGCTAGAAGCCTATCGGCGGCTGGAACAGGAGGACATAGAGTCATCACAGGATGAGAGTTAACGTAGCACCGACAAACCAGAAAAGGAACAGATGGACAACAGAGCAACGAGAAAGCAACGCATTGCATACCTGGACAACTCGTTGACTCCCATGCCTGAACAACTCTCCATGACTCTAGACCAGCTATTTGAAGTACGAATTTGGGACTCTGATTGGCAAGTTACTGGACTCTCCTTCCTGGCTTTGATGAATGGACTTGATCTTCTGACGCTTCTCTAAAGTCTCCCCACGCTGCCTGCGGCTTGTAGCTGTACCTCTGAGACTGTAAGCTGACAGTTGGCAGTTGGCCAGCACACCACCCTCCAAAGCAGCCATTGTCACCAGGGAACTGATCTGTGCACTCAGGAGATCAATCGTAATTCCAGGAAGTCTCCAGGTGCCACCTGGAGGTTGATTCAAAATTTCCCTATGCATTTCTCCAAGAGGCTTCTTTAGGGGAATCTGTTAGTCTTGTAGTAATCTTGTAGTAATTGCGAGGAGCTCGCAATCTTGTAGTAATTGCGAGGAGAATTACTACAAGACTACAGATTTTGGGGAATAAAATATATTTTTACTTTATTTTGGGGAATAAAATTATTGGGGAATAAAATATATTTTTACTTTATTTTGCACTGTTGGCCTTGGTCTTATTTTTCATCTCCTGTGACTGGTGCGTCCCCTTTTATTTCTCCTTGCCACCTGGAGGCTCACAACCAGGACGGTGGTAAAAAAAGAGGCAAACTTCACACTCAGGATTAGCAGCAAAGGAAGATAAAATAAAATAGTCAATATTGTAAAGCCTCTGCATAAGTCTATATTGCAGCCTCATCTGGAGTACTGTTCTGAGTGCCCTATATAAGGACATTGCAGAGGCAGAAAAGGACAGCCAAGAAGATTGAAGAGTTGGAGCACCCTGTCAATGAAGAAAGGCTGGGGCCTTTCAGTTTAGGAAAAAAAGGTGACTAAGGGGGGACATATAATATAATTTTATAAAATTATGCATGAGCTAAAGAAAGTGGATACAGAGAACATTGTCTCCCTCTCAGGTAGTACTAGAACTTGGGGGCAGCCAATGAAGTTGATAGGCAATAGATTCAGGGTGGAGAAAAGGAAATATTTATTTACTGAGAGAGTAATTAAATTGTGGAATTCACTGGCAATTGACATATTGCTAGCCATGAGCAAGGATGCCTTTAAAAGGGGGTTAGGCAGATTCAATGGCTAATAGCCATGGTGACTAAAAGGACCCTTCACATTAGGCAGTAAGCCTTTGAATACTAGCACCAGGAGGCAATGTTAGGGGAAGGTCTCTATGCCATGTTTGTTGGCCTATGTGTGAACCCAGATGCTGAATTAGGTGGGCACCTGGTCTAATCAAACAGGGCTCTTCTTACATCCCTATGTTGCAGTCACATTTTTAGGAGTGTCTGCAACTCCTCCCCCATCCCCTTCAGCCGTTTGAACTGAAAGCTGAGATTGTTTGGCTACCCTGCTTGGCAGGTTCCCAGATAAAGGATTCAAAAAGTTGGAAACTTTACCACCTTCCATTATTAGTTAACCTAAGAATAGTGAGAAATTGTAAGGCATCTTTCACGGAGTGAGAAAGCACCCACTGGGTATTGTAGTTCTTTCTCTTATGGAGAGGTGAGCTGTCTCATCTGCCCACCTGCCTATTGCTTAAGGATTGTGTAAGCTCCTTGTTATGTAACTGGCAGAACTTTCTGAGGAGGAACCTAAGCCATAAAGAAGCTGCCATTTACTGATAGGGGAAAGTGGAACATTAACCATCCGTCCTGTGTGCCTGGTCCAAGGATCAAGCAAGGTGATCCTTGAGGTTTGTTAGAATATCCTTTCTTTACTCCTTCCTATGCTGTGGTTCCTGCGAGTGTTTCAGAGACTAGAAATGAAGGAAGAGTACAAAACTGTTGACCTGCAAGCAGAGCTTCAACTGAGAAGGAAGAGAAATACACAGCAGTACAAGATGAAAGTTCAAGTGAAGGTAAAAAGATGTAGGCAGAGTTTCGTGGCACACTGAGCTGGTTCTTGAACTCCTAGTGTGTCCCTGTAACATATTCTGTCATTGATCACCCCAGAAAGAAAAATAGAACATTTTAAGAAATCTTGTAGAATCTTTCCTCCCCTTCATTGCAGCTTCTACTTTAGCTCTTTATAAGATTTATTACTTTGTACATTGGCCAAAACAGAAAGGAAGCATAGAAACTATAGTATAAGCCTGGCTGGTTGTTTGGTGAAGGTGGGGCACATGTTGGATTGTTTCTAATTTTGTGGCTTCAGTCATTTGAAAGGTGATTACTTGTAGATTGCAATTTTTGTCCATGTCTATAAAGGGAGAGGAAAGACCTATAACACCATCATGGCTTGATCTATTCAACTGAACAGTCGAAGACTGCAGTGTTCTAGAGTTGCAAAATGCAGTGGTTTATTCTTTTGTCAGTAGGTAAGGAGCAAATCTTTAAAATAGATGCTGTGGCTTCCCACACTTCTGTTGTTCTCAGGTATAAAACAGCACTGATTAGGAGAGCATTTTCATAAAGGGAACAGTATGAACGTTGTATGGTTTTTTAATTAGCTGTGTGTTTAGGCTATCATGGAAATAAGCTAGGGTTGCCAGGTCCACCTTGGCCAACAGCGGGGGATGGGAGGTAGGGTTGCCAGATCTAGGTTAGGAAACTCCTGGTGATTTGGGGACGGAGCCTGGAGAGGACAGGGAACTCAATGGTGTACATAGATTCCACCATCCAAAGCATCCATTTTTCCAGGGGAAGTGATCTCTGAAGTCTGGAGATGAGCTGTAATTCCAGGGGGGAACCCCAGGTCCCGCCTGGAGGCTTGCATCCCTAGAATGAGATATAGGTCATTTATGCATGGGTACTTTCACTCACGTTTGCCTCCAGTCTGTCCTGGTTGTTCCTTGGAGTTATGCATGAGTTTTCCATCCATTAGAGATGAGCTTGCTGCCAGACCTCACAAATCCCAGGACTTCCCGTTCTTCTGTTAACCTGTTTCTTCCCTCTCCCCTGACCTCAGCCCTGGTGAAATCCTCTTGCATAAGGCAAAGCGCGGGACACACAAGCTTGGTTTCTCTCACAGCCAATTACAAACCAGTGTGTAAAGAGGCAGGGATTCAAATACTTCCTTCTTCCTCGGAGCTCTTTCTGAGCAGAAGAAAAGCTTTTTAAAACAGAGGCTTGGATTTCTTCCCCCCCCTTCAGATTTCTCCTTTTTTGTGTTTTTGTTCTTAAAATGCTTTCTTATGCAGCAGTTGGTTTTTTTTTTGGGGGGGGGGTTCTCTCACAGTATGCTCTACAAAGTAAGCCAATTACAAAGCAGCATTCAAAGGGGAGGGGACTTGATTTGAGCTTGAAGACTGCTGGTGCGTAGATTCCCAATAGAAAAGTGTGGGTCCAGTGAGCAATGAACCTCAGGTAAAACTCCCATGCATAAACAATGATATGTCATCTCAAGTGGAGGTAAATCTGGCCATATCAGCATTTCTTCCTTATCTTAGTTCATCTACTCTTGGAAAGCTTTAAAGCCTTTCCCCCTATCTTCAGGCACAGGTCAGAGAAAGAGAATTCTAAACTCCAGAGGTCAAGTGGCCACGGACTATTCTGCATTATTCTGGACAGAAGGAACTTTTGTAGCTTGATGCAGGCAAAGAGACACAACATGAGGCCATATTCTTAACACAGGGTTTTATTCTTCCAGCCCCAGGTCTGCTTTCTTTCCCATTTTTCTTTTCTCTCACTCTGCATTTTTCTTTTCAGTCTACAGGGGTTTAGTCAGCCAGCAACATAATACAGTTTCCCTAATGGGACAAGCTTCTAAACCTCAACAATAAAATAAATTACAGCTACTACAATAGAACAGGAACAGAATGGTCTTGCTCACAATATTGTCTGTCATTTCTGCATTAAGGTATCAGCATTATAAGACAGGGTTTTTTGTGTGTGCAGATCTCACTAACAGAACCCAAAATAATTATTTATTGCTGATCACTTTTTTGAAATGTGGTATTTCTGTTCAGTCCCAGAAATCTTGGATTGAAGACAACTTCTGTAAAAGAGAGTGTGCAAAGATCATACCAAGCTCCAGAGATCAACACAGGTACTTTTTTGGATTTTGGCTGAACTACAAGGAATACATAGCGATACCATGAAGGACTTTGGATTCATACTTTAGTAATTACTTACAGTATTTATTTGATTTAAATAGCTGTGAACTCTGGTAAATACAGGAACTGTGACTACTGAAAACAAACAATTTATTTTACAAACAGTAGTCATAGTTTAATTTGGAGCACACTGTTTCAATCTCCCCCCCTTCTTTCTCTTAGATAGGTAGGTATTTACATAAGAATATGGCAAACAATATATTACGATGGTATAATAATCCAAGAATATTACATTTATGTAATGACCATCATGACCCAACTGCAGTATTTGCTTAAATATTATAGCCATTCTTGGATGAATAAAAATATTGAGAAGGAAACTTTCTTTTCCAGAAAATGGTATGGGAAGATTGCAGAATGCCCAATAGTTTTTATAGGACTAGAAAGAATGATTTACTTGCTTTGAAATAAATAAATACATATTGGATGGATCTTTGTATTGATTTGGTTGTGAAATGTCAGGTAGAAGATTGCAATTAGGGTAAGTAAAACCCTCGCTAGTCTCCAAGGACTGGCAGCCCTTCAAGTGAGTTTAAATCTTGCAGAAATCAATGAGGCTAAATTAATGCAAATGTAAGAGTGTGATTACAGTTTGACATTATGGGATATTTGGGTCATTTCATAAAATGTCATACAGGTAATGTGCACATGTAGTAGCAGTGTCCTTTATTAAGTGTAGCAAATATATTTAGGGAGTGGAATCTAGAAATTATGACTGATTTGCCTATCTTTAACACTAATGTTTTGGATTACTGGCTTTAGGGCAGATAATGTGCACCATGCTTCACGTTCACTGATTTATTTTATTTATTTACTATATTTATTGTCCATCTTTCTCACTGAGTCTCAAACCAAATTACACAGTATAGAAATAGAAATAAAAAAGCACTTCTGAACAAGGAGCCATTGAAAGAGAAGCGTGATCAAATCTGTACTACTGAATTGCTGTCCCAGGGCCAAGTGTGTGTGTGTGTGGGGGGGGGGGGGGATTTGCAGAGACTTAAGTAACAGAACAACATTTTGTTAAGAAGAACATTTTTATTATTAACAAGGAGAAAAATTATTTATTGGACAATATGGCCACAACTAATTTGGCAACAGCGATGATGCTTTCTGGCATAGCAAGAGTACTGGATCTAAGGCGAAGTCCGACCCAAATGCGGATAGTAGAGCCAACCCAGGGGATAGTAGAGCCCGCAGGGGATAACCGGGGTGGCGGTACCAGGAACTCACCTGGGCTTCTGCCACTTGGTGGCCCCCCGCCACTTGGGAGAGGCGGACCCCTTGCCCCCAGAGCTGGGCATGATTGAAACAAGCCTCTCCGCAAAATCCCTTAGTGGGATCCCCAACGGGAGGGGAAGGGGCACGCAGGCCTAATTAAATCCAGCCTCATGCGCCACCGCCATAGTTGTGACTTAAGCATAATAATCTAACCACAACCAATAACCAAGGGAGGGAAGGACGAGACAAAGATGGCGACGACTGAGCCCAGTCGAAGCCCGGGCCCCGTTTTTATGCAGGGCAGACTGACCGGAGTGAAAACTTCACTCCTTCTCCTGCCCTGCCTGCTCCTCCCGGCTATGCCCCCTTCACCCAAAAGGTTCAAATTTGAACCTTCCTCGGGAGTGGATTGGCCGGGCAGCCAGAGAACTGCGCAGCCAGGACTGGAGCCAGCTCGGCCGTCCCGACATGCCGCCTCCCCAGCCAATGGCCACCGCCTTCCCGCTTTCCCGCTCTGCCTCCCCCCACCCCCGCCCGGTGCAGCAAATCAGCCTCCCGGTAAGTCATGGAATCTTTTCTTAGTAGTGCACTAAAATACTTAAAGCTGTTCTAGTTGATTGACAGAGGTTAAGCAATATATAATTGTGCAACAGACTGCTTAATGACTTGGAGCCAGATGCTTCCGTCTAGCAAGGGCAAGCTGTACATGGAAGCAGGCTTCCTTGGCATGAGGAAGAGTGCTGCATAGAATTAAGAAAAAGAAAACCAAAACTAATTTACTAGCTGGGATGGCACATGTCCATGGATTTAGAACTACACTTGTACATGCTTGGGGCATCAGCTATTTGTATGACTACAGACGGTACCTTTCTGCTCCCTTTTCCAAACAAGTGGTGTGTACTGTCAAAGCTAACGCTGCCAACCATCTTTTCAGCGGGTATGCAACCCACAACTGTATATGAAGATCTTTGGATGCGGACCCAAATGCTCTAAATTGTGCAACAATGTATCTATGGCCACCTTTTCAGATATCATTGCTAATCTCTATATAATATATGTTATTAATGAAGTTATTGTATAAAACACTGGCATATTTAAGTGATGCTTTCCCCCCTCCCACTCAGATGTCCTGCTGGATGCCAAATCTGCCAGAACTTAATCCGGTAAGGATGCGTACAGTTTCAGGTTGTATTTTCCAATTATTATAATTATATAAAGTGCCACTTATTAGTAAATCCATTGTGTGTATTTCAGTAAGCTACTGGCAGAGTTACTATCCAGGATAACCCCAAGGGGTACTGGGAACTCCCTTAAATATTTCCTGTTATCATTTTTGCGCTTCCAGCTTTCAATAGGACTATATTAAAAGTTCGTGCTGCAGCATGAGCTTTTAAAATAGAAAACCTAAGAAAATTCATTCACTGACATTCATCCTCCATCTCAACAGCAAGCAGAAGGCACTGCTGTTCTAGCCAGTCCATGCTGACCCTCCAGTTCAAGAGTAGGCAACTGTTCATCCTGAGTGGCCCAAACCCTGCAACATCTGTCAGTTGGGGTACTGACAGCCAAAAAGAGAGTAGAGATGAAGGTTCTAGTTGGCCACACACACTGGGCGTAAGCTGAGTCCCAACAGTGCTGCCAGTGTTTTAAGGAAGCTTGTTTGGGTATCTTGGGTGGAGAACAGGACCTGGGTACCACAAAGCAAAGTGATCTGGTGAGCCATTGTTTGGAGCACATAAGGGGGGTGCTATTTCTGTTCTAGTTGCTTCAGTCTGGTCCATTGAGTTCATCCATGTGCAGCGTTTAAGGTGGTAAAGATAATTGTTTTTCAAGCAGTCTCCCCCTGCAAGTTTGCATCTTTTCTTGCAACAATATCTTAGACAGGAAAATAAAAACTAGCTCTGGAAGATAGGACTACTACAATATGCAAGAAAAGTCTGGCCCTGTCTCTGAGCATAACAGTAATATGTATTTTAAAATATCAAGCAAATGTTCAAATAGTTAATGGGCAGCCCATTCCTGAAGGGGGGGTACCTGCACTATGGTCGTGTCAGCACAGCAACAGTGCAGCGGAGCCACTTCCTCAGAAGGTACCACACAATTCATTGCCCCATGAGTCCTAATTTAATTGGGGACGAGAACACCCATCCAGAGCCACCTGGCTATTTGTTGTCACCTGCGGATCCCCTGCCCCCCATCCTTGCGAGTGGAGGGCCGCCGCCCCTGAAAGGGCTGTTGGCCCCCGAGCTCCTGTTACAAGATGATTTCAAGTGGAGGCCCAAGCACAGCTCGCAGATGTGCTCAAATTTACACTTTGGCCTGTTGCATGGATGTGCAACTGCTTCCCATCCCATGTAGTAATGGGCCACTACTGATGGTCATGGAGGGAGGTCCCTGGCTCCACCCCCTCTGCCTCAGGCGCACCCACACCGATGTCCACCTCACTATTATTTTATTTAAAATGCCGAATTTGCGGAGCTGGCTGCAGCGCGGCAAACCTTTTAGGAAGTGTACTCCCAGCAGACCCTCTACATAGTCTCTCTCCTGCTGCCCCACTTTCCAGCTCGGCCGGCCTCAGACCTCCTCTTAATCTGCGGGTTAAGGCGCAGGTTCCAGAAGTGGTTGTTAATCAAATCCCACCTAGCCCTTCTATTAGGGGAAGTGCGCTTCCTAAATTCCTCATCGTATTCAAAGGCAGCCCTTTCCCCAGCTAGCCCGGAGGCCTGGAACACATACATCATGTGGTTGAGCAGATGCCAACCACTATCTGCTTAGGCAGAAATAACCACCCCCATGTAAACACCGTAACTTCTTCATCCACCTCTTAAAAGTTCGGTCACCCATGTACACCTTATTGCTCCCCCCTGGCCTTACTGGAACTCCTGCTGTCTGCTGAGCTTGGCTTAATCAATGAGAAGATGTTTACATAATAGCCATCCAGAATTCTCTCCCTCACCTTACAAGGCAAACCAATCCCTGGTTTTTTCCCCCATCATCCTCATTTGTGGAGGAGATGCGCTTCTTGGACCCATTCTTACCCAGCTCCCAGACTGCTACTCCCCCATCCTCGCTATCCGAGTCCCCTTTTTCAGCCCTTCTGCACAGTGCCCAGGCTGGTAGACATGGCACCTTGGCTGCTGCTCACCAAAAGTGAGGCACCCTGCTGTCTGATTCCTCCCCTGAAGAGGACTCACCTGAAGCTCCACCACTGTCTGACTCCTCCTTAGGCTTCCTCCCTTTCTTCCTGGACTGGTGTCTCCTGCTCCCCTTTTGCTGGTCCCGGTGCCGCCGTGTGGACCTGGAACTGCTGGAGCTGGAGGTCTCACTGGGGCTGGAGCTTGAACTGCTAGAACTAATGGAGCTGGATGATGAGGAATCTTCCCTTTTCTGCCACTGAGATGTGGCCTGCTCGTGGCCCCTGGGTGCAGGCCCCACATCCACTGGTGCCCCCTCCTGACTCTTCTGGATCTTCTGTTCAGCCAACTCAGCACAAAGCTGCTCCCTGGAGAGAGGTCTCGCCTGCTGTCCCAGGCACCATTCCAGGCTTGGCAGAAGGCCCAGCAGCTCCAGGCCTGGACTGGCCTCTGGGTCTGGGGGCCAAGGCCTGCAAAGACTTTCTGGCCCCTCCTGCCTGGCCTCTTGTGTTTGGAGGGGATGCAGCCTCATGGTTGGCTGCCTTGGCTACCACCACCTTCTTCTTACATGGCATCTTTGCCAATCCTGCCATACAAGCAGGGCTGTGGCAGCTGGCACTTATAGCGAAGCCCTTCATGAGTAGGCTTGGGTGAGGGCTCGAGTGATTTCAGCCAAGCAGGGGCTTGGGTGGAGACTGCAGTGATTTCAGCCAAGCAGCCTTACTCCCCTTAGTGATTTCAGCCCCCCTGTGGTGGAGGGAAGGCTATCCCGCACCTCTGTGCAGCAAGAGCCGCAGAGACTGTTGTGTATGTGAATAGTTAGGTGGGTAAGCAGGGGAAGATCTAGGAGCTTGAGTCCCACACGAAGGCTCCTAAACCCTGCTCACGCTATTGGCCCAAGCCAGCGCACCCCATTGGCCCTAAGCCGGGTCGCGCCATTGGCAACCCGGGGGTTGTTACCCCCTATCACGGATCAGGGGGGGAGTGATTGCAAGCGGCCAGGGGGGAATATAAGCAGGGCCATTTTACACAGTTCTCAGTTCTGTTCTGTACTACAATAAAGCGTTGTTGTTGGAACTCCGTCTCGACCTCGTGTGTCTTCCCCACGCGGACTTAACAGAGACCACCACTAGCCTAGAGACTGCTTGCCGCAGCGGTTAAAAGGCACCCAGAAATGTCTCCAACAGCCTCTCTCAGGCCATCCCCGGCTGCCACTGCGGCCACCATGCTCTCGCCTCCACTGTTGCCTCCAGAGCCCCGGCCATCTGGCTTCACAACCAGAAGCCAAATGCAGTCAGTGCAGGCCGTCTTTAAATCCCCTGCAGCCGGACCTGAATGAAAACACACCAGGTCTGGCTTGCCGGCAGGGCCGCCCCACAGCTGACCATTGGCCTGTTTCAAATTGGGGCAGGGCCAATGGCAGCACAGGAGACAGACGCAAGAGCTGCAGAGCCCTGCTCCACACCCTGCACGTGCTCACCACCATTACGCAGCGGCCAGGGAAGGGAAAGGGGGGCACAGCAGGCTCTCCCGCTGCTCGCCAGCCCTGTAGACATTGCCGCCACCGCTTCCCGCCACCCGACCAAAGGCTCGGCCTCGCTCCCCAACCAGGACACCAAATCGGGTCCTCCAGTGAGTTAGGGGCCTGTACCTTTCTGTGATGGCCAGGAATTGATACTAAACATCAAAAAAGTTTTTTGCCTCTCCTTGTCACAGATTCTATCACACCATGTTGTTAGTAGTGGTATTGTAAATATCCAGTTTGACTAATGCTCTGGCAAATACCAGACGGATTAAAAAATTCCTTATGAAATTGATGGGTGATTTTTAAAGTATATTGAGTTTTAACACAAAATTGGTTATGATTTTAACAAGCTCTTACAGGCATCTCAAGACATTTAGGAAAACCCTCAGATTACTTGGGCTTCTAAAAACGTTGAGGCAACTATAATAGCATTATAATTCAGTATATCAGTGTGACCTATTCAGTATTCCCACATTAAGGTTGCCAACCTCCAAGTACTAGCTAGAGATCTCATGCTATTACAACTGATCTCCAGCCGATAGAGATCAGTTCACCTGGATAAAATGGCCACTTTGGCAATTGGACTCTATGGCATTGAAGTCCCTCCCCTATCCCAGATGTATAGCATTTATTAGATAGATGTAGATTATTATTGAGTATTCATCTGTTTTATTTGAGATGTTGCTGTGGACGGCTGATTGGAGACCATCCTGGGATAGATTATAGTTGGCTTGCCTGTCAGTCTGTGAAGGAGAAAGAGGAATGGTCTGTCCAAAAACACACAAAAGCAAGTCCAACTGATACCTTTGGTACTATCAGTTTCCAAGATGGTGATCATACCTACCATGCCAAGGTTTGTATACATTTTAAAAGAGGTTTTAACAATTATTGCATAACATGCCCAATTCAGTGACTGTGACATCAGGAAAAGGCATGCATATGTGAGACTAATCAAGGACTACAGATGGAGTATTCCTTAAAATTCATATTGTTTCACTTTGCCATTGATGGGTTTACCTTTGTCATGTGTAGTTATTGTAACAATGGACTTTGAAAACTGGTAATTTTATGAAAATGTTAAAAGCTATAATGTTATGGAAACTGACTTTATGATACATATTTCTGTGTAGATATGAAGGAATTTGCTACAAGAATTATTAGAATTAGTGGCAAACAGAAGAGATTAGAACTAAGATACTATGCTATTTATCTGAGAAAGTACTAATATACTATCCATGTATGTTCTAAAAAATGCAGCTGTATTTTTTTTTCCAGTATATCAGAACATCTTATGATACCAAGATGGATCAGTTGCTGCAACTGATGGTGAAAGAATGGCAGATGGAACTGCCAAAACTGGTAATTTCTGTTCACGGTGGTAACCAAAACTTCAAGCTTCCATCTAAGCTTAAGCAGCTTTTCAGCAAAGGCCTGGTCAAAGCTGCTGAGACTACAGGAGCATGGATACTAACAGAAGGCATCAATACTGGTATAGTATTTTTAATGTACTATCTTTTCATCCTCTGCTGTGAGCAGCATGTTACATATACCTTCTAGATGTGCATATACCAAAATATGCTGACCAGGAGATATTGCAATCACACTGCCTCCTGTAATGAATCCCTGGACCCCTTTGTATAAGTAGAGGTAATTCCACAGAACCAGTGGAAGATTTCTCTGTTGAAACCTGGGTTTGCTCTAATCATGTATATGCAGGGGGAGAATCCAGATTTGATATCAAAACAGGTATGTGGAGAGACTTGAACAGTGTCAATACTGCTGCTTCCATGTTCTCCATCCAAGTGATTTTATCTCAGCTAAGCTGACTTCCAGTATTGAATAGCACTTGACAGAAGAAAAGTTCACCAATGAGTAGGGAGTGGCTTTAGAACTCCCATTATACGTAATTTCCCCAGTGGGGCAAGTAGCAACTATCGAGAGCCATTTCAGGTTGAAAAAATGGTGCAGAGGAAACCTTAAGCCCCTTCTCTCCATGTGCCATGGTCCTAATACAAACTGGACACACAGATGCCTGGGCATGTTCTGAGCATGGATTTTCCAGGCTATGTCTATTGACTTGAGATATGGCAAACATGAGGACTTTGTAATGTGCATTTTCCCTTATGGAATAAGATGCCATGGCAAAATGACAATTGTGTAACAATAACAACAACAACGATTTGTTTAGGGGTGTCCAAGCATGTGGGTGATGCATTGAAGGTTCACGCTTCTCAGCATTTAAGAAAGATCTGGGCTGTTGGACTCCCTCCCTGGGGTATCATTGAGAACCAAAAGGACCTCGTTGGGAAAAATGTGAGTTGATGCTCTTGGTTTTGTTTTTATTTTGAAAAGACCTTCACCCCAATCCAGCATTCAGTCTGCTTAGGACAAGTTTTCATGGAGGCAACAAGTTCTCTGCTAGAGCATGAAAATGTGTACTATGAAAACAGAACTGGAAGGTCCCCCCCCCCAGTCAATAAAATCTCCATTTCAGTAACGTTTCTCATTATATACAAGTTCTACTGAGTGCAAAAGTACTACTATAAGACAGAGAACTTTATGACCATATGTTTCAAAGTGAGTGGATGTGGTATACTATGTATGGCAGGGGTTCCTATTTCTCTTACTCTGAACATATAAACCCATCCTGATAAATGTACCAGAATGGTGTTTTGGGTTGTTGTTTTTAAGGACCACTTTTGATTTTGATTATTTTTAGGTAGTCTGCCTGTATCACACTTTGAGCAACCCTCTTAGTAAGCTGAGCACCCTCAACAGTATGCATTCGCATTTCATCATGGCTGATGATGGGACAGTGGGCAAGTATGGTAATGAGATGAAACTCAGGAGGAATCTGGAGAAATACCTTTCACTTCAGAAAATCCATACTAGTAAGTAATCCTCATTTTTCATTCATCCTGTAAGAAACCTCAGAGATACTTCTCTGAGAAATAATGGTTGTTGTTTCTAAACATTAATATTAACAAGAAATTAGAGGGAACATGGTCTCTGGATCCTCAGCATGACAGATATTTTTCATATAGCAGATCTGTGAAAGGGGCATACCTTAAGTCTGCAGTGCAAAACTCTCCATCTTTTCAGTCACATTCTCACCAAGTAATCCCTGTCCTGTTTCCTGTGTATGGAACTAATCCACCATGAAATTTTCACTAATGGTTTCTGTGTTTTTCAGAGGGAGCTGATCCAATTTTAGTTTGGTAAACTCGAAGGCTCCACGAATAGTGCAGGGGAAGAACGTGGTTGCTTTGGGATCTCGACCCTTTCATGTTGCTTCTTTCTTATCTGCATAACTAGTAATTAAACATTAATTGCCACAAAGTCTGGCTATGATTTTCTCTGGCTGAAAGAGATGAAAACTTTAGGTTAAATATGTGTGTTTATTTTTTGTTTTGCATTACAATAGAGAGCCAGGAGCCTACAAAATGTATTTAGTTCTATGCAAACAGTATTGTTCTTGATGTTTTTGTTGTTTAATTCTTTTTTTAAAAAAAACATTAGACTAGATTTGTTATAAAACTCTGTTTGCTTACTTCTGTTAATAACAAGCCTTATTGAAGGATCTTAATGGCACACATCTTTAGGTCTTGTAGTATCCCTATCAGAAAACATACCTTATCCAGAATCACTGTGTGATGGGAAAATCAGAATTGCATGTAACTTCTGAACAGAGCCTACAGATGTAGAACCCTTGCTAGTGACTGTCTCATGCTTCTTTTGAAATAGGAATGGGACAAGGAGTGCCCTTAGTTGGGCTACTGGTGGAAGGTGGTCCAAATGAGATCTTGACAGTATGGGAATATCTGAGGGAAAAACCTGCTGTCCCTGTAGTAGTGTGCGAGGGAACTGGTAGAGCTGCTGACCTACTTGCTTTCATTCATAAGCACACTGCCGATACGATGTGAGTACTTTCAAGTTCCAACATTTACAACAGATGTCTTCAGGTATTTAAAAAAATAACACAGAGTATTGGTGCTGTAGCCAAATCATTCATTCCAATTGTTTTTCTTTAAATAGTGTGATAAGCTTTCAGCTCAGAAAAGAGATATCAACTTTCACGCTTTCATTTCTCCATTGTTTTCTTTATAGGCCCTCTTATGCTATATTGCTATACCTATTTATGTTACTTTTCCAATATGCCTTGCAAAATGGGTTTGCATTCCATGTATTATCTGCACGCTGTGAACATGTGCATGGGAAACCTGAGAGACTGATAACTGCCATTCTCTTTCCTACATGAAGCAACTGAAGTGGTGAAACTAGGCCTGTGTTCAGAACTATATTATATAGTATTAAGGTTTTGTAGGATGCTTATTCTCAGGAATCCCATGCTATCTTCCACTGCCACCTTCCACTCCATAAGGACATAAGAAGAGCCCTGCTGGATCTAGTCCAGTCTTACACAGTGGTCACCCAGTGCCTCTGAAGGGCCAACAGCAAGGCATAGAAGCCAAGGCCTTTTCCTGATATTGCCTCCTGGCACTGGTATTCAGAGGTTTACTGCCTCTGAATGGGAAGATTTCCGTTAGTCACCATTGCCATAGCTACTGATAGACCTATCCTCCATGAATCTATCCAATCCCCTTTGAAAGCTGTCTATACCTGTGGCCATCACCATACCCTCTGGTAGCAAATTGTACATTTCAATCATTCGCTGTGTAAAGAATATATTTTTTGTCCATCTGCCTATGGATACACCATGTTATTGTTATCATCTCTAGAAATCTTTCCTGAATTACTGATTATTTAGAATTGTTAACTTAGTGAAGTCCATTATAATTCCTTGTGTAGTAGGGCTACCCTGGTACACCCAGCAAGGTGTTCAGGACTGGAGCTAGTGTGCAAGGATGGAACATTACTGAATAGCCAGAGACAAACAGGGGTCTCCTGGCATCCATCTTGTTTGTGCCATGCTGCAGAAGCTGACTGGGCAATGTCATACTATTTACCACATTTTCCCCTTGGGAGGACACCTGGTGTTCCTTGGAATATCAAGAGGCAAAGAGACAAGGACAGACTCTTTAGGCATTCCTTTAGCTCTCCTGCAGTAGACCAGACACACCTTACTAAATCTCATCAACTCCATTCAGATGGAGGCAGTAATCTCATCAAAGTTACTAGCCAAGCCTTCTGACTCACCCTGCTAGGACCTTTTCAGACCTCCCTTCATTTCCAGTTCTATAACCCAATACTCCAGTAGTTAGCCACAATAACCTAGATATTGTTTCTGATCTGCCTCACCTTGGTTCTATTCTCCTTCCACTTTACACACACACATTCCTAATCCAATCTAGAGCAATCAGGCCTTTGTCACTGGCAATGACAAGCCATTCCTGCCAGGCACAGTGAGAGCTAGCCTCCAACTCCTTCCCTGGGTATAAATATATCACCATTTGCCATATGAAATAGCTAGCACTTTTCCTGGATCCAAAGCATGTGCTATGGTACTTGTGTGTATCATTTCCTTTCCTTGCAAGTAGCACAGGTCATTACTTGTTCCATGCAGCTGCCTCTAACTGGAACCTTCCCTGGAAGGTAAATATAATTTCCCCTGGGTACCTTCAATCCTTGTGACTACCCGCTCATACCTTTACTTTCTGAGTTCTGTGTGTACTGAGAATTTTGTGTCTATGTGCAAACAAATTAGTCGGTTTTAATAAACCCTTAAAATTCACAGAACATTTCTTTATTGGGAACCTTTTCCACTGGTGCGCTCATCCACATAAAAATTGGTTTTAAAGATCCCCATACCAACCTCTTGCAAAGCTCTACCAGTCTCTAGCTAATTTCTCCCAATAAAAGGAGACCCCTCTGCTTGGCATAACAAGTGAGTTAGGGAAAGGAGGAATATTTTTGGTCTTGTTCCTCTGGGCTATGCCTTATATTAGTCTGGTAGCCAATGTATTGTTGAGTGTCAATCAAATACTCCTACAACCTGTATGTGTAGACTCTTCAATTTAAACAATATCTAAGTATGTTTAATAATCAAGAAAGTGTGCTTCATCCTTTTGTGGTCAAGCTTTGACTTTGCTTATTTAAGTGGGACAGGGTGGGAGAAACACAGTGCATTATTTGCTGTTCATTTGTGTGTGTTTTAAATTAGGTTATTAGAGCAAAGCACAAGGCGGGTCCAGTGTTGACCTTTGTATATATGTTTTTCTCTCAGGGATACGACCTCTCAATTTAAGGAAAAAATATCATCAATGATTCAGAACACCTTCAGTTTGGGGAAAAAGCAGTCCTGTCACCTATTTAAAATTTTAATGGAATGTATGGAATATAGGGATTCTGTAAGTATCATGAACTCATAGGCTTCTTTTAATTAAACCCGTTCCTATTATGCCACTAAATTTTTCTGTTGATTACATTTACATAGGCACTGATGTTGTTTTATTGCAATTGTCTTTGGTATAATGATTATCCAGCAAAGTATCAGTAATTACCTTTGCTCAGCCCTTTGGATAGCAGTGTGATGGCTGCATGTTTGAAGATCACTTGAGGACATTTTATATGGAAATGGATAGCAGAAAGTGAGAGTGCAAGTGCACCCATGTATCTACTGTCTCCCTCACAACTTAATGTGCAAAGACACTTGGGAGTACAACGGGCTTTCATTTTGGTTTCCCTTTTCTGGAAAGGGATGGTAAAACTGTCTAGATACATGAAGTGTAAACAGGTTGCTCATAGAATATTGGAAAAAAATGTTGATGCAGTCTACAGAAAGGGTTTAAAAGGCAGAGGAGAGGACCTTTAGCTAGGATGGGGATGGTTCTGGATCTTGCTACTAACTCCCCCAGCATACATACCACTCTTTAGTTTCATTGCTGTAGCAGGCAAATAATTTTTCTCTCGCTTTGCTCAAGTTAGGCTTCTTACCTCTGGCACACATTTCAGCCTGCTTCTGGAGCTGTGCTGGGAACATTATCTGAGGACTTATTTTGAGCACATTTCATCCTCAGCATAGAAGTCGAAAGCCCTTTTCAAGTATAGCAGCTCCTTTGAACTTCTCCAGCCCCTCTCTCTTCAATTTTAGGATGATCAGATTTATTTCAGGACTGGTTAAGAATATGGTTACTCTAAGATGCTGCAGTCACTCAGAAATATGCTGAAGGTGGTCTTAACCAAACTTAATATAACTTTATTCACAATAAATAATAAACAATAATAAACACAAGGCGTAATAAAGCCTACATAGCAGTTTCCCTGACAGTAATTAAAATCTGGTCTGGAGCTCCTCCAAATTCTGCATCATGAAACTATAATAAAACATGAAATTGCTTTGACTGTAGTTGCTGTAGAAGACACTTTTCCTGTGTACAGAGAAAAGTCTGAGCTTTATTCCCCAGTGTACCTGTGGCACAAAGTGGTAAGATGCAGTAGTGCAGTCAAAGCTTTGCTCATGACCTGAGTTTGATCCCAATGGAAGTAGATTTCAGATAGCTGACTCAAGTTTGACTCAGCGTTCCATCCTTCTGAGGTCAGTAAAATGAGTACCCGGCTTGCAGGGGGTAAAATGTAGATGACTGGGGAAGGCAGTGGCAAACCACCCCAAGTCTGCCTAGTAAACGTCGTGATGTGACATCACCCCATGGGTCAGTAATGACCCAGTTCTTACACAGTGGACTACCTTTACCTTGCAATTCTAATGGCACACAGTGTTGGGACAGCAGATGCGCCCAAGGATATACAATGCTGGTGTGCTGATTAGGATTGTGCAAAAAAACTTTTTTTCTAGTAAATTTCACGTTTGGATTTATTGAGGTCAGGTTTTTTTTTTTTGGTAAACCTGGAATAAGCTGAATACCCATATCAGTAAATATCGGCATTTGGCTTATTACCAGGTTTACCAAAAAATTTGGGCCCATTATAGTCTATGGGGATTTTTTTCCGAAGCTCCTGTGGGGGCATTTTTGGAGGTAGAGTCCCCACATTTGCAGTGTGGCTGCAAGGGACTCTCCTTAGACAGTCATCAAAGTTTGGTGAACTTTGGGACAGGGGTCCAATTTTATGGGTCCGCAAAGGGGTCGCCCCCATCCTCCAGGCATTTGCAAGCCAAGCTGTTCATCGGTTTTCAGGTTCAGAAGTTCAGCGTTGCTGAGGACTGGTGGAAAGAGCCAATTGCCAGGCTGGCACCTCAAAGTCTGGGGGCTGCCTTCGTATCTGGGGCGCATAGCATGATGTCCATGCAAATTAGCTTCCAAACTGAGGAAAAAGGCTTAAATGCAAGAGAAATAAGGCACGGAAAACATTTCTTTTGGTGGCAAATGACATCCTGTGAACAGTCCTTTATTATAGTCATAAAAAATCTGATTTCAAGAGATGGTCACGGTGCGGGGAAACGAAGCCTCTACTCAGGGCAACCTTCAGTTTGAGAGCAGGTTTTCGGGGGGAGGGGGTGAGATCGGAGCCAGCCGAAGTCTCGACCATGGGGGCTGTCCGAAGGAGATTGCTCATCCACATGGGTGAATAAATCTCCTTCGGAAGCCTGGTGGTCAGCAGCTGTTGAAGCTGGCTCTTTTTAGTAGGAGGATATATCCCTCCGGACAGCACTTGGTGAGCCCTGTCATTTAAAAAACCCTTATGCTTGATCCAGATCAACCCACTGAAAGATTGGTCAGAGCAAGTTGGCTCCAATTACATGATCCTCATCTCAAAAGGGCCCAAACTATGGGGCCATAACAAAACAAGTAAAAAAAAAGAGAAAAATGGGAGAAAGCACGGAGCCATGCCGCTAAGCAAAGGTGAATAGCCAAACCCTAAAAAGCCAAATATTTATTCAGCTTTTTCGGGAATTGCGTATTTGGCTTTTGGGGAGACCCCCAGGTTTTGGTGTTCAGTAAACCCAAAGCCCAAAAATTACCGAAACGGTTAATTTCGGGTTTATTTTCAGTTCGGGTTTATTGATATGCACATCCCCAGTGCTGATGCTGCATGTGGTTGGAATGGTGCATATGGGAAAGAAATTCAAACATTATGGATCACCATAATGAGTAAGAAGTATTTGCCACTTCAGACATCTTTTTATTGAGAATGCAGGATATAAATATTTTAAATTAATAAGGGGGAAACCATGGGGGAATTGATGTTTAAACTGGCCTTTAAAGGATTAAACCAAACCTTCTATTACTTATGCTAAAAACTGTCAGAAGGAAGTGAGAAATGTAGAAGAGCTTTCATTTCCCTGGGTGTATCATCCGTTTAACCTCTACAGTAATCTTGGCCAGACTTTTTTCAGAGAGTCCTGAATGGCCCAGGGCATTCTTGAAAAAGGGTTTCCTCTTTTCCTTCAGTAACTAGATTTACTGTTCTGACAGATAGCTGTATTTGATGCAGAATCAGAAGAGCATCAGGACATTGATTTGGCAATCCTAACAGCACTCTTAAAAGGTACTTGCATATCATTCCTTCTGCATTTTCTCCAAAGGAATATTGTGTTTCTTATGAAGCAGATGTGAAAAGAATGTGCATAAAAATCTGACAGAAAATGTTCTTGTTTGAAGGGACAAAAATGCCTGCTCCAGATCAACTTAATCTGGCACTGGCCTGGAACAGACTGGACATTGCAAAGAAGCATATATTGGTTTATGGTCAGCACTGGAAGGTAACTGTAATATTTATTTGCCATTCTTTGTACATCAGTGTTTACAGTTCTGCTTTCTGTGTTTCTTTACTTGTTGTAAAAGGAGCATCCTGGTGGATAGCTGTCAGCATTGAGATGAAAATATCAATAAATACAAAAATAGTAAGTAATTTTTTCTTTTCTTTTATTTTGATCCCAACACCATCATTTGAAGGTTGGATCCCTCGAGCAGGCAATGCTGGATGCTTTAGTAATGGACCGTGTGGAATTTGTGAAGTTGCTAATAGAACATGGAGTGAACCTACACCATTTTCTTACAATATCCCGATTGGAAGAACTGTACAATACTGTGAGTGCTTAAAATTTCCAGCACTTTTGACTTAATCTACATTTACTTTGTGCAAGTTCAGTGATTGTTCCAGTGTAGAAGTAGAATTGTACCCATGTTTTTGTATTTTCATATCGAAGTTTGAATGTATATGCTTAACCAGGGATATCCCGAGAGCTTTAATATGCATTTTTTTAAAGGATTTGGACATGCACAGTATACTTTTGGCACTTTTTCTTTCAGCAACATGCCCAACCAGTGTATCATATCACAGATCTTTTTTTACAACTCCCTACAATTTCAGAAGTCTTGTCACTCAAGAATATGTTGTTCAAAAACTTAAGTTACAAGACTAGATCACGTTTCAGAACCGTATATAAAATCCTTGTAGTTAAGTAAAACAGTAGCAGTGCAGTCCTAAGAATACTTTCATGGGAATAAGCTCATTCAGTAGACTTCTGTAGACCTATTTCAGGATTGCACAGATTGTGCTTCAGACAAAACAAGTTAGGGAGGAGTGCTTGTAGGCCCTCTGCACAATTAGAAACAAATCTTAATATACATGCATATTTTACCATTAACATTTATTGCAAGACATTTTATTCTCAGTTACTGTGCAACTTGGGCAAAAGATTACATCCTTGAATGTAACATATTCCTCTGGGTTTGAAAGAAAATTACTTTAGCTTTTATTAGAATTGACCAGACCAACTAACAATGACTGCTGATTCCACTAGATCAATGGCTTTGCATTTGTAGTGTTCAGATGATTGAGAACATCAGTCAACATTTGCTTGGGAAAAATTGATTGAACCTGAGCATAGAACAGTAGTTGTTCTTGGTTACTTGATCTGTACAAATGCAATGCCTTGTCTAAAGGGATCTTCTGATATCAAAGTCTTTTTTCTATATAACTGTGTGTTTGGGTGGCTGTGCACGATACACAATGCTAGAGCCTTCTTGAGCACACAAAACTAGTTGGGTTCTGAACATACATCTTGGTCAATGCCTGTTATGAAGCTGCATCCCTAGATTATGCACGGATACTCCTGCATTCCTGCATATCATGGATGGTTTACCTACAGTGGATTAATAGGAAGATAATTTCTTCTTTCTTTCACTTATCCACTTTTTGATTTAATTCTGTCTTCTGTTAACATTTTAGAAACAAGGGCCAACAAATCAACTTCTTCCTCATCTTGTCTGTGAAGTGAAACAGGTAACTTGAATCTCAAAGAATGAAGAGCAAGGAATGTACATTAAGGGTTCTTTTAGACCATGTCACTATTTATAGCTGTACAGTCCACATCAGGGATGTGTCAGTCGTGGTACCTCAAACAAACTAACAGGATTAACATAGAGGGCACAGCAGCTGCAATACCAAACAAGAACACCAGGTATTATCTCTTCTGAGAGGTACCAGGCTGATAAAGGTTGAGTATCTTTTTACCGGACATCCAAAAATCAGAATGACCTGAAAACCGGAAGTTTTGAGCCGTCATGCGGACATTACTCACAGGCCCTCAGCAGCACACCAAGCCTCTCTAACCTTTGCTTTCTGATGGTTCAGTGTATACAAAATTATTTAAAATGTTGTTTAAAATTATGTTCAGGCTATGTGTATAAAGTGTATATAAAACATATAAAACATAAATGAATTTCATGTTTAGACTTTGGACCCATGCCCAAGATATGTCATTACATATATGCAAATATTGCAAAATACAGAAAGATCCAAAATATAGAACACATCTGGTCCCAAGCATTCTCGATAAGGGATACTCAACCTGTACTACTATAATTGAGGAATTGCATTTGAAGCACAAGGGTAATAGTGATGTATGACAAAGAATGCCTTGTAACAATTTTGGGAAGATGTTTTTCCCAGTAGTATTGGCTAGTCAGCAACTCCAGCTGTTTCATTATGCCACTATCCATTTATGTAATAGCTGATTTCATACCTGCATAGTAATCTACTGTCACTATAATTCTACTTATTTCATGTATGAGAAGTCATTTTATTCTGGTTTTGCAATTAATTTTCCAAAGTGGTTCATAACACAACAAAACAAAGCTAAAATTACCCTGAAAACATATAAAATAAAACATAACAGGCAGTATATTGTCAAAGGCTTTCACGGTCAGAGTTCATTGGTTCTTGTAGGTTATCCAGGCTGTGAGACCGTGGTCTTGGTATTTACTTTCCTGACGTTTCGCCAGCAGCTGTGGCAGGCATCTTCAGAGGAGTAACACTGAAGGACAGTGTCTCTCAGTGTCAAGTGTGTAGGAAGAGTAATATATAGTCAGAAAGGGGTTGGGTTTGAGCTGAATCATTGTCCTGCAAAAAGTATCAAAGGTAATGTGCTAATCATTGTCCTGTAAGTATCAAGATAATGTGCTAATGATGGTATGGTATGTTACTATGGAACCATTGTATCCTGAAGTGATCTGTTAATGTGTGAAATCCAAAGCTAATCCGCATGGCTATTGTGGACTGTAGTCTTTGTTTGTCTGGAGGTTTTCAGGACAGGAAGCCAAGCCTTATTCATTCTTAAACTCTCTTCTTTTCTGTTAAAGTTGTACTGATGTTTATGTTTAAACACAACACAGATCACTTCAGGATGGTTCCATATTAACATACCACAACCTCATTAGCACATTATCTTGATACTTACAGGACAATGATTAGTACATTACCTTTGATACTGTAATCTATGAAACACAAGCAATAATAGCAGAATTTGTTTAAAATTATATTTTCTCTACTATCTGTAAGGTGGCTAATTGTTAAAGACGTACAATAGATTCTTAAATTTTGCAATGCAAACTAAGGCTCCAGCTATACACTGCAAAGTCCTTGTGTTTGCTGGGGAATAACACAAAGGCTTTGCATCACACATGCAGTGGGATCTTCGGTGCCTCCCAAATGTTCACCAGCTGTTTTTGGTTTTCAGTCACAGCAGGCTTTAGCCTTCCCAGTGAGCCACTGTTGTCTCCATTGTAAACATCACATTATTTACATGGCTGTATAGATAACAGTGGCTCAAAGTGGTTTCCCAACCAGTATCAGTTTGGATTCAGTTTCATCTTGTTCTTTTTCATCCACTTAAGATGAAGACAGCAGCATTTGGAAATGTAAGCAATGTATATGCAGGGTTCTTCAGGATTAGTCTCATGGCTACTTCTTTCAGGGAAGCTGAGCAGCATTCCTTTCCACAAGGATACAGTTGCCGCCACCCAGTTTTTAGTCTTGGTAAGGAAGAAAATGGCAGGTCAGATCCTGAGTAAATTTTCTGCTAAGGGGGAGTGGTGATTGTTGCTAATTTCCCACCTTCTGCAGACTTCTGATTTATCTCTTATGCTGTTCCTTGGGGTCTCCTACCAGGATTAGCATTTTAGGGAGAGATCTTTAGGCTGCAGTTGGAGGGGAAAGACAAAGGCAATCCATTCTGATAATATTATTATTCTAATAATATTTTAATTAGTCCAGTATGGTATCTGTCTTTATCACTACTGATGTAAAAGTCATGTGGGCTGAAAAGTACGATGGAAGCTAGGTTGAAAATATAAAATGCTAATTAGGGTAACTGGAGTAATGTTGGGTTGGAAAGTCACTGCTCCTCACCTCAAATCCCCATCTGCAAGACGGATCATAAATAATATTAAGGATGATAAATAATATTATTATAGGGTTACTTTAAGGATTACTGAAATAATGAACATGAAATGTTTACTATAAACATGCTATGTAACATTTGAAATATTTTTTTTTAATTACAGAGTACTCTTCCTGCAAACTATAGAATATCACTGATAGATATTGGGCTGGTAATAGAATATTTGATTGCGGGAGCTTATCAAAGCAGCTACACAAAAAAGCATTTCAGAGTTCTGTACAATAGCCTTTACCGGAAACATAAGGTAAACTCTGTCATTTCTGCCAATGAGATCCCACAGAAAGTTGTTTAAATACCATGTCTCAGCATTAATACACTGTTGCTATTTGTAGTCTGTTGTTCTGTTATACCAAAACCGAAAAAAGAGTTGCATTGTACCTTAAAGACTAACAGGAATATTAAAGAAAGCTTTTGTGAGCTAGAGGCCATTTTATTTAATCTAATGAGGGCTACATCTGAGGAAATAGGATCTAGTCCACAACTAAGAGCCCATTCCTGAGTGGGTGCTGGTGGTTCTGTGGCAGTTGAAAATGGCTCAGGTGTGCCGCATCCAGATTTTATTTTTAAAACCCCGTGGAATTCCCCATGCAGCTCTGCAGGGCTGCACCATGATTAAAATGGTGCTTTTTGAGCCCAAAGGGG
This sequence comes from Euleptes europaea, assembly GCF_029931775.1. Classification (NCBI taxonomy): domain Eukaryota; kingdom Metazoa; phylum Chordata; class Lepidosauria; order Squamata; family Sphaerodactylidae; genus Euleptes; species Euleptes europaea. The sequence goes on along the minus strand of NC_079315.1, from coordinate 51,459,679 downwards.
GAATGCCCCCTGGATGCGCTGGGAGATATGCCAGGAAAATACCAGCAGGAGGCAGCGCTAGCGCCCGAGCACCACACTGCCACCAGAGTCCACGGGAACTGGCGTAAGTTGCTTGACACCGACAGCCATGCCAGATTGCACGGTGCAAGTGGCAAGGATGCCGGCATGGGGGTTACGCCGGCTTCTGTGAGGATCTGCCCCCCCTTCAGAAATGGGTTACCCATCTACTAATATTTTAATATCACAAGGCTCTTTCCAGCAATTCCACATTTAACAATATATGATAGCAGTAGATTAAAATATTCTTTCAACAAAGACCATTACCATATGTGGAATGAGAAATACCTGATTTTCAAGCTGGATTCAGAAAAGGAAGAGGCACTAGAGATCATATTGCAAATCTACGTTGGTTACTGGAGCATATAAGAGAATTTTATGAGAAAATCAGCTTGTGTTTCATAGATTACAGCAAAGCTTTTGATTGTGTAGATCACGAAAAGGAAATGGGTGTGCCATAACATCTGATCATTTTATGCGCAACCTGTACTGTTTCCTACTGAAACCAATGGAAATAAAGACATGTGGAATTGGTTCATTACTTTTTATTCCTATTTGTTGTTGTTTTTCAAAATGAATTAAAACAAACTGGACATTTTCAGTTTAGTTTTTCATTCATTTTGAAATGAATGCACAGTTCTACCGGAAGATCCTTATGAGTAATGATAAATAATGTTGGTGGTTCTGAAGTCCCAAACAAATAACTTTGTCTTGGAAAAAATGAGTTGGGCAAAATGACCCTTTCAGAACCAGTATACTCCATACTCTATTACTAAAAAAGCAAACAAATTCAGAATCAGCACTACTTTTTTCTACAGTGTGGGAGAAAGCAAAGAGAAGCTGTGAAAACAAGAACGGAGCTAATGTACTTGGTTACTGAACTTAATACTGGAGTAGACTGTAGCTGTTAAAAATACCATCTAAGTAGGTGTGAATGTTCTGTAGCTTAAAGAATAACAAACAGTAAAATGAAGATGAATAGTATGTTAGGGAAAAGTTATTTCTTTTCGTGTAACAATGACAAATGATTCTCAGAATATGATCTTTTTTTTGGTGAGTATTGTCATAAAAAGTATATAATAAAGGTGTAATCCAGCTCTCTGATTTTTCTTTTTCTCTTTGTTTCATGGTGGATCTTTGGAACCAGAGAGTTGTCTCAAGTTTGGCACCAAACCTCTCTCTTCACCATATGGGAAACAGAAGTGGATCTGCTGAAAATACCTTGCATTCCCAATTTATCAGAACAGCACAGCCTTACAAATACAAAGTATTGTGATTCTTTGCTTAGGAAAGCAGTATACTAATACATCCCCTTTGCTCACTCAGAGAGTTTATGCATGTGTTAGAGGAAGACCTGATGACTCCTTCAGGCTTGAGTTGAGCTTCAGTTGTAGAAAGCCTGAGAAGTATAGTTGGCTCTTTGTACTTCACTGGCAGGCAGTGATCCAGTATCTTTTTGGACAATGTGCTTTCCTAGTAGACAGTCTTTCTGATTGTAAGTTCCAGAGAATGAGACCATCCCTCTTCCCTTACACTTGTCACAGCTTCTGAAGAAGAAACAGGCTCTTGAGGATTCTCTGAAATCCACCAGCTTAAAAAGCATCTTTCAAAGTAATGGCAAAAAAAACCCTGAGGAAAAGCAGAGTAAAAGCAAAATAAAGAAAACAAATAGGAAAGAAGAGGAAATCCCTTTGAAGACCAAAGCGGACAGACCATTGAATTCATTTAGTCTTTCATGATCTGGTTGTAAGTAGGCAGGAAAGGGAAAGGTCTTCCCTGGAATTGTTGCTTAGGCCAGACACTTGGGCACACTTCTGGACCCAGCTACTCTTCCTCTGGGCTAGTTCGCTAAGGTATTACTGTCTTAGGGAGTTAAGTGGCTCATTAACTTGCCCCCACTATGGTAAGTGATGTGGTTCCTGACCTTGTTGAAGGTGGTTCAGAGGATGCTTTTGGCTACTATTTTGACTGACCCATTTATATGTGTAAACAATGAGTACAGGCCAAGCCATTCTCAGCTGCACTGAATAGTATGAGGCCATTACTCTCTCCTTTGACAATATAAGGACAACACTTCTATTCCATCTTTGTCCAATGCCTTAAAATGTTGGTTGATGACAGATTAGCTAAGGCTCAACACCTCTGCTGAAGATCTTCAGCCTGCCATGCTCCAGAAAGGCCATGCCTGGTTCAGTGCCAACCTGTTCTCAGGTGCTGTCTTATTTCTTTTCCCTGTAAACTACAGTTTTAGCAGCTTCAACTGGGTGTGCAATTATAGACTCCAGTCATACAATACTGCCATCATAGAAGCAGCTGCAGATTATTTCACTGTCTTCCCGTATGGGATAGTGTCTGGTTCTGATACCACAGGAAATATTCTAGTAGCCTTATTGCCCACCCCACATGTTCACACCCAGATCTATACAGTGAGACATCAACACCTCCTGCTTCCCAGATCAAATCAATAAGAACACCCCACTCAGGCTTTCAGCCACCTGTGGGACCCAGCAATTCTGCAGCCCCAATATTGGCAGGCCATGGCAGACAGGGGCTACCTGTTTCCTACTTCCCTCCCTTTGGGAGAGAGGGAAGTCACACATTCATGCCTGTTTGTAGGTGCTCTAAGTTCGGTTCCAAAGATGAAAGACAATATGAGCTATCAGATATTTCACCCCAGGGTAAACTGGACATTGATAGACTTTTAACTCCTCCAATGGCTTTTGGTCAAAGTGGGAGAGACCTTCAAACTTCTCCAATTTTAGGACATAGAGGATTGGAGCCAAGAGGTTTTCTCAGTATCCCTCAATATCCTCAAGAACAGTTTTTTTAAAAAAATTGGTCTTATTCTGGACCTGAAGATTATAAGCAGATTTCTGAAGAAGAAATTCAAAATAGTGGTCTTTTGTTCTTCATTGGACGTTTGTATAGGATTTTTGTTGTTCTAAAATAGACTGAACTGGGAATAATGGGAAATGCTGTGCTTTACTTGTGGATTTCTCTTCTTCTTGAAGGCCATGGTTCAGTATTTTACCCTTGGTAGGTACAGTTCTTTGCCTAGAAATCTCCTTTGAGAGATTTGGGGTCTTTGCATCTTCCTTCCATTGGGCCACACTTGCTTAACTTTGTATTCTCTGTCTGTCATTTGTAGAGGAAAATCTGTGTTCTGATTAATGCAGCCAAGCTATTGATGTGTTGCATGTTTATTGTGGTTCATCTAGATGGCTCCCCATTCTCCAGAAATTTCAGTGGTAAACTGCCTTCTCAGAAGTGACCCTCTGCAGCGGACTGAACCACTGTCTCTGAGAAGTTCTAATTTATTATGTCTCTGGTTCAGGCATTTATATATCCTGTGAACATTTAATTGGTAGTAGGTTGCATTAAACTCAGAGAAGGGTTCTTACAAAACTCAGATTTCAGTTAATGCCACTGAAAGTTGTTTTCTGGAAACAAAAAGGTAGAAAATCTTGCTTTGGCAGCTATTAAATTTCACTATAAGACTGAAATTTGATATCTGAGGCCAATAGCTATGTTGTATTATGAAATTTTGTGTAAATTGTTTCATTGATTTTACTTTCTTATGTGACTGTGTAATTCAGTGTACATTATAGCTAGTTAATGTACACTATTATAACTTAGGGCCAGACTTTAACTAAACTTTAATTGAACTGAGTTAGGATTTAGACTGCTTTTAATAGCTTATCTAGATGTTTGTTAACTTGCAGGAAAAATCAGCTGCTCTTCATAAATCTAGGAAGAAGCTGAAAGATGAATTTACTTTCTCAGATGATCAGGAATCAGCTGGCTTTATTTATCCATATAACGATCTCTTGGTATGGGCAGTATTGATGAAAAGGCAGAAGATGGCCATGTTCTTTTGGCAGCATGGAAAAGAAGCAATGGTCAAGGCAGTGGTGGCTTGCAAACTCTACAGGGCAATGGCCCATGAAGCCAAACAAAGTAACATGGAGGATGATACATCGGAAGAGCTGAAGAAATATTCAAAGTAGGAGTTCTCCCTTTACTTGTTTTAATAAAGATCTACAGTGTTTAGAATGGTTAGACATTTTCCTCTCCATCTCAGATTGTGTAAATGTATGTGCTGTGAGAACTGAAGAAAGCCCTTTGGTTCAACAAGCAAATAAATGGCTGGTCTGGTCTGAAATGGAAACTTGATGGTGGAGAGTGCTGTCAAGTTGCAGCCGACTTATGATGACCCTATAGGGTTTTCAAGGCAAGAGGTATTCATAGGTAGTTTGCCATTGCTTGCCTCTGCATTGCAACCCTGGACTTCCTTGGCGGTCTCCCATCCGATTACTAACCAGGGCCGACCCTGTTTTAGCTATTGAGCTCTAATGAGATCGAGGTATCCTGGGCCATCCAGGTCAGGCCAAAATAGAAACTTAAACGGTGGCTTTTCATGGCTCCAGCTTAATGAGAAGAAAACTATTCAAAACTGAAACCCCCCCAAAAATTATTTTATTTATATATGTTGTTTCTTACAATCAAGGTGCTTTACATATATTATTAGAAGGAATTAAAACAGTAATCAGTAAAACAATAATCAATAAAATCCTAGAAATAAAATCTTGACACAATTCAAAATATTATCAATTTCAGCCTAAATGAGACACTTCTCTGTGTGATCATAATTCAATCAAAAACAATGAATTCAATAAAAGGTAAATCATTGTACATCCTATAAAAATATACATGGCTTTCTCGATAAAGGTGCTCTAGAGAGCTGTGGCTGTTATAAGGAAAGCCACAGCCACTTTAATAATAAATTAAATGTCCTTCCAATTTTTTAAAGTATTCTTTGAAAAAGTTTAAATAAGTAAATAACCAGGTGCATGATGGGTAGTCATATTAATTTGTCTGTAGCAGTAGAAAAGAGCAAGAGTCCAGTAGCACCTTAAAGACTAATAAAATTTCTGGCAGGGTATGAGCTTTCATGAGTCATGGCTCACTTCTTCTGAAACCTTGTTCGGGTGCATTACTTCTACATTTTTATATAGATAGCTGACAAAAGTTTTTTTTCCATTGCCAGGATTTTCTCAGCTATTTTCTTAACTTCTGTGCTTCACCTTCATCTAAATCTAAATCAGCTTTCCTAATTATATGTTCTGCCTATAGACTGAAGAGATAGGGAGATAAAATGCATCCTTGTTTAACACCTTTGCCTATTGGAAACCATACTGTTTCTCCATAATCTGTCCTAACCATGGCCTCTTGTCCAGAGTACAGGTTGGGCAGTTTTGGCATTGGGCTGGATCCATTTATGAGGAAGATGTGCCTGCATGCCTGCCTTCCCCTGTTTGGGGACCTCCATAAGGGGTCTTGGGGTCGAGTCCTAAAATTGATGCTCAGCTCAGGGGCATCCTTTGGCTACAGTCCCAGGTGGTGAAGGTACCACTTAGAGATCTGTGTCCTGTGGAACCACTAATTTGCTACTCCATGGCTGCTCCCCAACACTCAGGTTGGGGATCATTTCATCAGCTGACAGGATGGTCCCCTGATGCTGGATCTGTGCCCTATGCTTTGCCAATGCTCCATCTGCTGTAATCAATAAAGCTGTGGCCATTGTTTACCCACTTCTTAGTGTTATATGTTTATTTCTTCATTTCTACATGGTGCTGCTCATCCCCTTGGGACCACAATAAGATTTCCAGGTTATAAGCTTTTGAGAGAGCACCCTTCATCAGAACTTTGACTCTTGAAGGTTTATACCCTGGAAAACTTGTTGGTCTTTAAGGTGCTCCTGGACCCAAATCTTGCACTTCTACTGCAGACCAATATGGCTACCCACCTGAAACTATCTTCATAGAGTTGTAAAAGTATGCTGTTTTTAGTGGCCAACACAAAACATTTCCAAAAAGGATGTTGTACTCTCTCCAGTGTGCACCAAACACTCCAGGCAACTCTATCAATGATCTATCCACATGAAAAAAGTAACCTGCCTGTATTCTTTTTTTCCTTTTACTTACTATAGTTGGTTACAACTTCTTCTTCTCAGTGCTTTTTAAGAACGTGGGTGGGTAGAAGGTAGGTCTCAGGAGGTATTATTTTTCTTGTTGTCCTAATTTTTTGAAGTACCACAGCTGAAGTTTTGTGACTGTAGTTGTGGATGTCAGTGACCAGAACAGTTGCATCTTGTAGGTCTACCATCAATGGAAGACATTCTCAAGCATTATATTTTGGTAGATCAGTCATTCTCATTATTTATGCCACTGTATCAACCTACGTTGGCATGAGCTACAAGCAGCTCCATTGAAAATGGCATAGTTCTGGTATGAACTGCTCAAATGGTCAGATAGAGACAGAAGCTGAGTGCTTGAAGTGTAGAGAAAGAGGCCAAGATGGAATGACTCTTGGTTTTTATGTGTGTATGTGTGTAAAGTGCCGTCAAATCGCAGCCGACTCATGGCGACCTCTTTTTGTGGTTTTCATGGCAAGAGACTAACAGAGGTGGTTTGCCAGTGCCTTCCTCTGCACAGCAACCCTGGACTTCCTTGGTGGTCTCCCATCCAAATACTAACCAGGGCCGACCCTGCTTAGCTTCTGAGATCTGACGAGATCAGGCTAGCCTGGGCCATCCAGGTCAGGGCCTTGGTTTTTATAGTCCCTGAAAATTCTCACACCCCCGCCCCCCATGAAAACCTGCTTTCCAAAAGAAGGTCACCTCGAGTAGAGGCTTTGTTTCCCCACATCATGGTCATCTCTTGAAATCAGATTTTTTATGACTATAATAAAGGACTGTTCACAGGATATCATTTTCCACCAAAAGAAATGTTTTCCGTGCCTTCTCTTGCATTTAAGCCTTTTTCTTCAGTTTGGAAGCTAATTTGCAAGGACATCATGCAAATTGACCCAGAAATGAAGGCAGCCCCCAGACTTTGAGGTGCCAGACTGACAGTTGGCTCTTTCCATCGAGTCCTCAGCAATGCTGAACCTTTGAACCTGAAAACCGATGGACAGCTCGGCTCACAAATACCTGGAGGATGGGGGTGACCCCTTTGCGGGCCCATAAAATTGGACCCCCTGTCCCAAAGTTCACCAAACTTTGGTGACCCTCTAAGGAGAGTCCCTTGCTGCAAATTTGGGGACTCTACCTCCAAAAATGTCCCCGCAGGAGGAATCCCCATAGTCTATAATAGACCTGAATTTTTCAGGAAACTCAAAAATAAGCCAAATACTGAAATTTACCAGTATGATATTTGACTTATTTCTGGTTTACCCAAAAAAAAATCAGGCCCAATAAACCCGAACCCAAAATTTACCGAATATTTTTTTTGCACAACCCTAATCCAAACCCAAGGTCAAGATTAAAGCTGTTTTGCTTTCTAGCTGGCAATATCTCCCTCAATAATCCATCTTTGTCTTTTTTTTTTTTAGCTCTTTACTCCTCCCATGAATTCTAGCAAGTCCAGTTCTGCTATCAGCATATTTCTTTTTAAATGCTGAACTTGGTAAATTAATTGGTTTCAATGTAGCAGTACCTGAAGAAGCTTATGTGTGGTTTATGATGCTCCATATGAGGGTACCTATGCTACCAAAATCAATGTGAATTCTGCTATCAACATTGTAAACAATCATACATAAGCCTTACAAAAGGAGGGTAGCAAAAAAAAAGGATAGAATTGTTTTAAAATAATTTGCCCTTTTCAGTAACAGCGGGGGAATAATAATATAATGAATTACATTTGTTTAGTATTGGACCAGGGCCATGGTTATTTTTGCTCTGTCAGCACTCTAAAATTTGCAGGGTCTTCTTTCTGCTTGCTTTTTGTTTGCATAGTGAGTTTGGGCAGCTTGCTCTAGATGTGTTGGATAATGCATTCAAACAGAATGAGCAGATGGCCATGAAGCTGCTGACATATCAACTGAAGAACTGGAGTAACTCAACATGCCTGAAGCTGGCTGTGTCAGCAGGTTTACTGCCTTTTGTATCCCACACATGCACGCAGATGCTCTTGACTGATATGTGGATGGGGCGCCTGAAGATGAGGAAGAACTCCTGGTTTAAGGTAACTTACCTCTCAGCAGTGCCATAGGCAGACATTTAGAAAGCAGGTGTATCAAGGTTTCTGCCAATAAAGAGCTGGTTTGTAAGATTACCTCAAAGTGGCACTGCACATCAAGGGTCTCTCTTACTTCCATTTGATAATATAATTTTTGAAGTAAAAGTTCATCATGGAAGGAGAATTATTGCATGGGAAAACCCTCCACTGGAATCAGAAATTAGATTTTACAGTTGAGTATCATGTACTAGATTTGCTATGATGTTAGGTCTAGTTTCGTCCCACCTGCTGGGTATATTATTCATCACTGGGCATAGTCTTGCATGGACAAATTGGGTGAACCTGGTGGACAAAGATATAACCAGCAGCAACAATTCAGTTCCTGTAAACATTGCATCATTTATCACGATCACTATACTGGCAAGGCTTACTACCAGCACTACCAGTGATTGGCCAGTTGCTACTGTGGGTTGTAAGTGTAAACACATGGCAAAGGTCAGCTGAGAATGCTCATTATGAAGAAAACAGGTTGTTGACCAACACCTGATCTATTAAGCCAGTGGGTGGAAATCAGGGGTGATGCCAAGGACTGGGTTCACTGGACGAGGAGGGTGCCAGTTAGCTACCCTCTATATGCAGGCATGCTTTTTCAGATTCTTGCATTAAAATGTGAGTATTGGCATTTCTTTGTTGCTATTTGGCCATATCCAAAGTTATAAGAGAAAAAAGGACAGAAAATTGATGTAGATTTTTCATCACAATAAGCAAATGAACAAAGGTTATATAGGGAGCAATGAAGTCATTAAAAACAAATTGTACCTTGTGAAGATTTCTTAGAATAGATTTCATCTCTTGGAAAGCATTGCCTTCTAAGAATATTGTGGGGAAGGTAAAGTACCTTGCACTTCTCTAAACCATAAAAAATGCTGCACAGCAGCATCCTCATTCTCTTTGTGCCAAAACAAACACAGATTAAAACATTAATACTTTCTTATGTGCAACTACATCATTATAACTTTCAAATCAACAGTGGCTATTGCTTTTTGCTGTCTTGTTCTCACATTGTAATAATGAGTTTTCAATCATTGCCCACCCAGGAGCTGCTGCAAATTTAGGTGTTGTTTCCTGGATGTTTTCTTGCTTATGCTGGTTCTTTCCCCCCACTCCCACAATCTTTCCTCAGAGCTAAGGCAGAAAACGGTTGTAGTAGCATTAAATGCTCCTTGAATCTTTCTGTCTATCCAAAATTGTAAAATGAATGCAAGGCAAACCAGTTCTAAATGTGGTCTCTACATCAGAAAAGTACATGGTGGGGGGGAAGGGATGAGGGGATAATACAGATACAATGGGATGGTTCCTTCCAGTTTTTCTGTTGATAAAAATGAAAGCAGCAGTCTCCCCTTACCACCCAAAAAGGCTATGCTGGGAATAGGGTTGTGAATTACAGCATGGAAAATTCCTGGAGATTTGGGGGTGGTGTCTGGAAAGGATGGAGTATGGGGAGGGGAAGAAACTCAGCAGGGATGTGATGCTATAGAGTGTGCTCTCCAGTGCTGCCACTTTCTCTACAGGAACTGATTTCTGTAGTCTGAAGATCATCTGAAATTCCAGGAGAACTCCAGGCCCCACTTGTAGGGTTGCCAACCTCCAGGTAGAGCCTGGAGATCTCCTGGAATTACAACTGATATCCACAATAGAGATCAGTTCACCTGGAGAAAATGGCAGTCTGGGAGAATGGACTCTATGGCATTATACCCTGATGAGTTCTCTCTTTCCCCATGCCCCACCCTCCCCAGCTCCACTCCCAAATCTGCAGGCATTTGCCAACCTGGAGCTGGCAACCTTGCTGGGAATCATGGGACCTGTATGTACAAAAGTGATGGGGGTTGAAGCCTACAGTAAGGAGAATTGGGTAAGATTTGGTGGGAAAGCTAGCTGGTTCAAATCCAGTGTGTGTAATTTCATTAGTAGTTGAATGGTTATACATTATCTAGCAGTGTTTCACTGTGGTTGAGTTAGGCTCAGAGCTAAAAGATTTAAGAATTACTTGTCCTTGCCAGTAGTAGTGTCTTTGCCCAAATTTTGTGGTGGCTAAATTGAGTGGCAAGTTAATTTTCCACTTAAGGTTAGGGATGAGCCTAAAACTTTAAAAAAATGAAAGCTGGGAATGTGGGTGAACTACTGGGCCAATCAAACACTGGCTGACATGCTCAGATTCTGGGTAAACCAAGCCTGCCAGGCAATATAGCCAACATAGTTTCAAATTAAGAGATTTGGGTGGGTGGGACAGAGGAAAAATCTAATCCAAGGGTGACAAAAATAAGGCCCACAAGCTGGATCTGGCCCTATGAGTGCTGTTATCTGGCCCATGAGCTGAGCCAAGGCAGCCACCCCCAGTTCCTCATGCTCTTGATTCTGGGCTGTAGAGGCCTTACGATCCATCCTACTTGCTGGCTGGGACCTCCACATGGTGGTCTGAGCCCACAGGCAGCAGGGATCGGAAGTCGGGGGCTGCTGGGGAGGGTGATGTACACATTGGGCTCGCCAGCCATGGCAGCCACCCCCCACTTCCGATCTGGGTTGGTGAGCCCACTACGGATTTGCCAGCTGAGGCAGCCACCCCACCCCCAAGTCCCAGTCTGGGCTGGCGAGCCCACTGTGGGCTGGTACACATGGCCAATCTGGGCTGGTACACATGGCCCGGCCCGACCAAATGACATTTGTATCATATCTGGCCCTGGTAACAAATGAGTTTGACACTCTGGTTTAGTCAGTGTGTTTGTTTGCTGTGACAATTTGTCGTTATTAGTACTAGGTGAAGGATAAGTAGGGATGCTGAATGAATCAGTATACATATTTTCTTTCTTAAAGGTGATTCTGAGTATTCTTTTACCTCCCACTATTTTGATGCTGGAATTTAAAAGCAAGGCTGAAATGTCTCATGTGCCTCAGTCACATGATTTCCATCAGTTCACATGGTACCATGGTGATCCTAGCATCTCCAGTGGAAAAGAAGACCTCTCATTGGTTAGTAAGGTGGTAGACTTGGATTTCATTTTACTAAATGTGTTTGGGTCCGAGGAGTCAATTACTAAATAGTTTGTTTTAAAATGTTGTAGATACTAAGACCAGATACTGCATCCGTTATATGGTGTTAGAGATCTGTCAACCTTCAATGCCCTTTATGATTGAAGGAGGCAGGGGCAGAGTGAGATTTTGAAACAGCCCTGGAGTGAGCTGAGCCAAATTGCCATGGGGCTGGCAGCCCTGTGGGTTAACTCAACTCAAACCCAGGCTGTTGCATTGTTGACAACAGGTGTTGGGTTGCCCAATGAGCAAACGCCTGTTATCCACATTGTTACAGCAGGGTCCAAGACAAGCCCAGCTTGTTCATCATGGGTGCCAGTGGCCCTCCAGGGCAGCAGGCCACCGTATACTTTCCCTGTAAGCTCTAAGGGGCAATCTGTCCCAGAAGGAAGAACTAAAGGGGCTGGGGTTAATGAGTTTGTGGCAGCCGTTTTTAGGACTATAAAGGGAAAATGTGTCTTGCTTAATTTCCTGTATTACAAAAGGGGGGCTTCATCTAGACTTTGTGGGTCACTTTGAGAAAATTTTACTTCCCACTCCTTCATACAACCACATGCACTCAAAGGCCTTGCTGAGATTCTTGTGTATCCTGTTATATTTTATTGCATACATTACAATGGAATAATTTGTTACCCCCTCTGACATTTGGGCGAATTAGTTTAATCTCATGAGGTGGTGTTCCTGCTTGTTAAATTCTGTTAGTTAGAATTTTAGACTGCATGATCTCCTTTGTCCTGAAACTAGTTACTCTTATCCCTGTATCTTCTTGCTAATAAATGGATGTCGTTTTGTGTACCAACCTCTGCTGAGTGAACCTAAAAGCAGGGTCCTGAGAGAGTACTCTACTCCTGATTTGCAATCCTTTACTCCTTGAGTAAGTTTGCTGCTGGTTGTTACTGGTTTTGGTTTTATTAGTTTGTTGTTTTCAGTTTTAAGTTGTTACTCATCTTAATAATAAATAAAATATATCATTATAACATTTGGCAACGGTGTAACCATGAGAACCCCTTTTCCATAATGGAAATTGGGAGACTTTTCATTCTGAGGACTTTGCATTCTGAGGAAGTTTATTTTAATGTGTAAAGTGAATCTTTTTGGGAATTCCCCTTCCTCTTTTCGTTTTTCAAGGATGGTGTGCATAGAATAACTATTAAAATTGACCAATAGAACACTTTTACAGAATATGTGAGAATTTAAATCATGTGCAGTAGAGCCATGTTTTAACCTCTCATCCAGCTATCTAATTCTGTAAACAAAGAACCAAAAAATGGGGTTGAAATGATGCGACAAAATCTTCACTCCATAGCAACAAGCAACTATGGCTGGAGCAGGAACCATGGATTATTACCAAACCAGCCACGGTGGTCTGTATTGCAACACTTTAGCACACATTTAAGATGTGAACAATAACCTCAGAATGACCCTTTATGTTTACAGTTTAAATCTGAATGCTAAACCCTCTATAGAAATCTTGTTTTGTGGATTAAAATAATATTTATTACTTTTTTGTATTACAACACAGTGGGGGTCTAGATATCTTCCTTTTTGCTTATAAATGTAAATAGGATGACAAAACGTTGCTTGTATAGCTGGATGATATTTGTTAACACTTAATCTGTCTTTCTTTATAAAGAATTATTATGATTTAGAGAGAGGAAAGGAGAAGCCAGATGAAAAGCAGTCTTTTCCCATCAATAGCGAAGAGGGAAGCCTTCCTGGAACTAGGAAAGTCTATGAGTTCTACAATGCCCCAATCGTCAAGTTCTGGTTTCACACGGTCAGTTATATATTTATATTGTTTATATTGTGGACGTATTTATTCAAATTGCAATACAGAGGCCAAACCACTTCACTTAGCACTAAAATGAACATACTCTGGGCAGAGAATGACATACCAACAAAACAAAAAAAATCAATTCTGGCGTTTTAAACAATTACTTTAAAAATCTGCCTTCATTTAACAAAAATAAGCCAGTTGTATTTATGATTGGGAAAAAAATGGGATGGATCCAAACCTGCATTGTGTGAGTGGAAGAAGGGGGCAATTTTAATCAATTCCCCTTTCTGTGTAAATTTTAATCAGTTCCCCTTTCTGTGCAATTTTAATCAATTCCCCTTTCTGCTGCCTTTGCCACATCCCACACTGTTCCCAAAGGCTGATTCTCAGGAGCAACTTTTGGGAAGGAGCTTCAGTTCGAAGGGAGTATCAACATGGATCTGTTCAGTTCATTAGCTCCAACTCCATCTTACTTGAGCATTACTTGAGTTATGTTCTTGGTTTTGAGAGATTCTCTTATGTTTGACTTGAGATACTTGAAAGTGTTGCACTAATAAGACCAGGAAACTATTCAAAGTTCATTTATACTGGATTTGTTCTATTTGTTCCAGTGATTGGCAACATAAGTATATCTGGAACTGCTGAAATGTCCTCAAAATATATTGAATAAATTATCTCTTTTTTCTGTTTGTCTTTGTAGGGCTGATTCACATAATAACTTTTCACCTCTTCTGCCATATGTGTGCTTATTTGAACAGCTATAATGTGTGAAGCTGAAACTTATGGATCTTGCCTATGTCAGCTTCTATAATCGCAGAACCGGGGTAGTCTTAGCCAATGGGTAAAATAGCAGGTGCCCTGGGGCCCACCCTGTGAGAGGCTCTGATCACCCATAGCCCTGCCTCCCTGAGGAAGGGAAAGAAGAAGAGCAGGCTTCTATGACCACTGATGCCTGTCCCATCTGGGGCTCAGGCAGCTGGTTTCCAGCACCAGCAGCTTCCACTTACCTCACACAGGGTGAGGGCCACCCCTTACTTGGCCCTGGTTGGGGGGGCAGCAGTGGTGTGGCAGTGATTCTGTGGCCCCATCCTGGACTTTTGCCCGAACCTTGGAATCACTACGACTGCCCCTGTAGCAGAAACATATTTTCCTGTTCCTGATGATCATGACACTTGCCATAGGAGCTCCTTTGCCTTTTACCCATTCCCCAAGTGTGGTTTTTTTTGAAAGGAGGGTGTCACAGCTGCCTGTTTACACAGTATGTGCATTGTGTATTCTGTAGATGGCCTATTTAGCATTCCTCATGCTGTTCACTTATACTGTCTTGGTGAAGATGGACACGACACCCAGCGTACAGGAATGGCTTGTCATCATCTACATTTTCACCACCTCCATTGAGAAAGTCAGAGAGGTAAGCTCTTTATTTCGTTCGGATTTTGCTGTTGTCTGTGTCTGTTGCAGGAATTATGAATGTCTGTTGCAGGTATTACGAATATTGTTATATATTCATGGGGAGAAAGAAAATTACACTGAATCAAATTATGCCTGAATTCATAAAGAAGGATTATTAGGAGTGCAAATTTTAGAAGGTGGCTGAAATTAGGCTTTCATCTTGATTATACTGAAAGGCAGTGTCAGTTTGTTTATTTTTTGGGAGAGCTTCAAAGCTTATTTATCTTTTAGGTGCCGTTTGAACTTACACATAAACAGTGGCATAACATTCGAACTTCAGCATTTTTGTTTGCATTCTAGTGGAAGTAACCATTGCTTTGACTGCTGATTCATCAGACTTTTATTTATCATTTCAGGAAGAGAGTTTAGCAAGTCCTTCACAGGATAGCCACCATGCTATTCTGCTCTTTTAAATTCAGATGAGCAACTTCTGGCATCTGTATTCGACTTTGTTTTTAAGGATACACTTGAGCCTAGACCTAGTTCTGCACCAGTAATTCAACTTTCTTTCTCCATGGGATAGGAATAGGAGAGATGATCAAGCTGTAACCTGGCTTTTCTGTTGGCTCATCAAATTTAACATTATACTTTTATGAAGATACTGCTTAACTTAGGTACTGGTTTTGGTTTACCAAATAAAGTTTTGTAGGATATTGTGTCTTATGCCTGCTCAATGAACTTCTCAGAGGTTATGTACCACTCTGGAGGCACTTTTTCTTTTAGATTTTATCAGTTAATTGGTATGCCCTTAGGACCTCATTCCTCTAAATATTGTTGCACATGAGAGTAGCTCTTCAGATCTCATCTCTCCCTTTAAGTGGGTTCAGCACTTCGAATCCTTATTTGCTGACCCTCTAACTGATGAGTACTTCATCAATAATTTATCTCCTCGGTATGAGCATTGGCCTCCGGTAACTCTAGAGAAGGTGACTTTTCTAAAAAAACAACTTAAACCTGGTAAAGCTCCTGGCCCAGTTATGATCCCCCTAGAACTTTTACTAGTAGATCCAGCCTGGTGGGACAAACTGCTTGCTCCCATCTTTACAAAAATAAATTCCTCGGGGATTATCCCCAAGGATTGGAAGCAGGCAATTATAGTACCAGTGTACAAGAAGGGAGCTAAAGACAACCCTATAAACTATAGCCCAGTTAGCCTTCTATCTGTTCCAGGGTAAAGTCTACGCAGCCTACCTTTTAAAAAGGCTGGAGGAATGGGTAGACTCAGAAGCAATCCTTCATCCCAAACAGACAGGTTTTAAAAAAGGGGTCTCTGTACTTGATCACTGTTTTATTTTGTATGACCTGCCAAGAAATATTCTGCCTTCTCAGGAGGCAGATTTTATGTTGTGTTTATGGATCTTCATGCTGCCTTTGATTCCATCCCGAGATCCCACATATGGGCTAAATTGGTGAAGACCCACATTGATAGTAAACTCCTGTGGCTAATCTCAAAATTATATGAAAACCAAATTGCGCAAGTGCGCTTTGGAACTGAGAGTCAACTGATGGATCACTTTATACTTATTAGCCCCCCTTTTGTTCAACTTATACGTGAACGATATGATCCCTAATATCAGAGAAGTAGGAAAACATGCTCCAATTTTAGCAGGCTGTGAAATTCTGGTCTTGCTATATGCCGACGATACTCTGTTGTTATCAAGATCTGAATCTGGACTCCACATAGGAATAAATGCTTTTGTTAAATACTGTAATAGAGATGTCCTTTCAATGAACTATCAGAAATAAAACTAATAATGAGATTTTCTAAAAACCCTACTCGTGGTTCTAAATCATTGCAGGTTTCAGGTGGGAGAATTGATCAGGTTCCATACTTCATATACCTAGGTATTGTGTTTAGCCATGATCTTTCCATATATGTTTAGCGTCTCAAGCAGCCAATGTTTCTGCAAGGGCTTTACTGAGATTCTATTATACTAAAGGTGCTAGGTATGTCCCTGCTGCTATTAAAGTATTTAATGCCAAAATAGTTCCGCAATTACTGTTTGGAGCTAGTATTTGGATTAGCAGGGTGACGGAGAAACTTGAGAGTATGCTCCTAAACTTTTTAACAGAACATCTCGGGGGCCCAAGGCTGCGTTGCTGGCACTGCACTCAGGATTGAGTTTGCACAACACTCTGGAATCCAAAGCCTGGTTAGCGGCCCTAAATTTGAAGCTCAAAATTACGTTTATTGATCCTAATTTGCAGAGTGTTTTTTTGCACCTTGTTGACAAAGACAACTTTGGCAGCTCTCAGGAACACCTAATAAATAGCAAGCAAAATTTTCTAGGCCTCTCCTCCCAATCTTTGAACCAATTTAAAAAAGCATTTGTTGCCTATCAGTTTGATCTTCGTAGGGTGTAGTTAAACTCTGCTGTGTGGTTTGTTAAGAATCTTATG
Source organism: Euleptes europaea (assembly GCF_029931775.1). Taxonomy (NCBI): domain Eukaryota; kingdom Metazoa; phylum Chordata; class Lepidosauria; order Squamata; family Sphaerodactylidae; genus Euleptes; species Euleptes europaea. The sequence continues at coordinate 51,442,888 of NC_079315.1, read as the reverse complement.
ACTTTCCAAAGATTGCACTTCACACATTTGTTTTAACAAAGCTGAAAAAACCCTTTAGGGCACCTTCTTGTTGAAGAAATAATCTGTCATTTTCCACTTCTCAACTTCCAAAACTTCCTTTTCAGGATTGGCATGCCCTTGGCAAAAGAGAAGGACTTGTTCTCTTCTTTTTGTACCTAAACAAAACTAATTTATTACTTCATTTATAAGGGCTGGTTTGTTTTTTTCCATGCCTCCTGGGGCTTATGCAAGGTTTATCAAAGGTTACAAGTCAACCTTTTCTTTCCATTTGACCAAAACGCTAGTTTATATTTTCAAACACACATGCCTACCAATTGTACCCTATACTTTCTTTATAGGAATAATCTAAACCAAAAGCATAAATACATTTTGGTAGTATTTGCTCAGCAATTTGCTGAGTAGAGTCTTTGAGAAATGAGTGAATAATGCAATTAAAACCTCTACAGAGGCTGAAACCTTGATATTGTTTTGCTCTATTGTTTGCAAGTTATGGAAAAGTGAGTGAAATAAATATTTTCCTGATTTTATGCCCCAAAATTCACTTATTTCCCTGTTCTCCCGATGGGGAATCTCCTGAAAACCCCAGTTGTCTTGGCACCACTTGCTTCTTGGCAGGCTGTTAGGGATGTCCTACAGCGCAACCCTAAGAACATTTTCCTGAGAGTAAGTCCTATTGAATAGACATGAGTAGGTTTCTGAGCAGACTTTCTTAGGTTTGTGCTCTGAAATTTCTTTTCAAAATAATGTAGGACTAGTATTCGTTAAAAAGGCAGAGAGAGGATTTAATTTGCTGGGAGATTTGAGTCACACCTTCTTACAGTGAAATTGTGTTTATGGACAAAGGATATACACTGTGGGTTAGGGGGGAATGAACAGTTGACAAGTCTGCTAACAAACTGAGGTGTTTAAAAAAGGGCTTGTAAAAAGTTACGAATGAAAGGGTAAAACATTAATAAATTATGTCTATAGTAAGATTACTCAGGAGTCCAGTAGCATCTTACAGACTAGCAAATTTATTTTAGCATGAACTTTCATGACTCAGAGTTTACTTCCTCAGATGCATAGAAGAATGCATCCACTAGGTCTGGTTAAATACCCAGCAGAAAGCTGGGGTGTGTTAAAAACAGAGACCCATGCAAAACAAGACCCAATCAAAAGAAAAATCTATTCACCCATAAGACACTTGCAACCAACAACAGCAAAGTAGAATCATAATATTTAATTCTCTACCTAGCCCTAGATGTGGATTGTTAAATCCTCAGAGTAGGGCCATGTATGTGGAAAAGATATTATTCTACACATTTTGGAGAATCTCCAGGCTTGCAGAAAAATCTACAAGTGAAGAAAAGTGCCCAAACCTCAAATTATATGGGGTAAAGCCGAGATCGTGCAACACTACAAAACAAGGTCTCAGCAAATGTTTTGACAAAGGAGGAGCTCCTGGGAAAACTGAGAGAGGTTTAGCTTTGGCCAGAGAAGGCAGTGGTTGGGTTAGTGAGTGACAGTGGGGAGAGTGGGCAGGCAAGCAGAGCAATGGGCAGGCAGAACAAGGACAGGCAGGCAGGTAGAGTGGGAGGAGGAGGCAGGTGAGTGCATGAGCAAGTAGGGCAGTGGTGGGGAAGCCAAGAAAGGCACTGCTACCATCAGTGAGGTGAGCTAGTGCGGTGCACAGGCAGCATCACGAGCAGGATGGCAGCAGGAAAGCTGACAGAGCCCTCCACCACAAGGATTCTCCCTCCCCTACAAGTTTCTCATGGGTACTTGCTAGTAAACATCTAATCCAATACAGGATGAAATGAGATTCTGGAACAAATTAACATCGGTTGGGGGTGGGATATGCAAGATATTAGTACCCATACTAAGTTAAGAATCCAAAGTCACTATAAAGCCCTGAGGGTACATTGTCTTGAATTTGAGGGGAAATGCTGTATATAGTCCTCTGCATTAAATATGTTTGTTAACACAGGATAATTCTACAAAAGTACATAATGTTATTCACATTACTCAAATGCAAGTGATTTCCTCCCCTGCCCTTAGGTATTCATTTCCGAACCAGGAAAGTTCAGCCAAAAGGTGAAAGTCTGGATTTATGAGTACTGGAACTTTACAGATTCTGTTGCTATAATCTTGTTTATGACTGGTTTTGGCTTGCGCTGGGCTGATCCTCCATTTCAAACAGCCGGAAGGCTGATCTACTGCTTGGACATAATATTCTGGTTTGTCCGACTACTCGATTTCTTTGCTGTGAACCAGCATGCAGGACCATATCTAACAATGATTGGAAAAATGGTAAGTATTTGGCTAGAAGGGACCATTTCCTTAATGATGTCGTTCTCCCCCACACACACACACAATGGTGTGTGTGTGTGTTAAGTGCCGTCAGGCCGCTTCCGACTCATGGTGACCCTATGAATCAAAGTCCTCCAAAATGTCCTATCTTTGACAGCCTTGCTCAGATCTTGCAAATTGAAGGCTGTGGTAAATTGAGCCCTACTGGTAGGGCTCCTTTACTACACAAAAATGAGAGAAATTCAACAGGTCGCATTTGGCTACTGAATTTTCATATGCAGAATTTGTCTGGACATGATCAAGGAGCTATGCCATTTTAAAAGGTGGCAATTCTACTGCTATTTGTTGCCAGTAAAGAACCAGTCAATTTCTTCTGGAAGCTTAAATTCCCTGTGCTTTGTCCCCAACATCTGGCAGTTAGAGGACTCTAAATCAGAATGTTGATGTTCCATTGGTTATTGTCCATTGATAGAATTATCATTCATGAATTTGTCTTCATATTTGGGAAGTAACGATGGCCTTTACCACGAGGGAAATGGAGAAAGTAGTCCTCCTGTGTCTGGAGTATTGCAAATTCTGGAATGAAATTTTCACACTGACCTGCAAGATTGATACTGCTTTAAAAACTGCTTTGCATAGAGAAACAGCACGAATGTTGTACTACTCCTTTTATATTTGTTTGTTTGCACTGCACCAAAGGTAGGCTTGCCAGGCCCTGTAGTGATCTCACCCGAAACGCTTAGCCGAAGTTGCCAGAGTGTCCGCGTCGCTTCTGGGTAAACCCGAAAGTGACGGGCGCGCTGTGTGCACGTGCGTGTGCATGCAGAGCCCGCCGAGATTTTACCCGCCATCACCAGGCACTTGGCAACACTAACCAAAGGTCCATCATGGATGCTTTGGGTTCTAGTCCTAGTCACACTGACTTGACTGGGGACATGTGACTAAATTCCCTTATATCACTTTCACTTGCTTCTCTTTGAGTTGTCCAGTCAGGTTTATTAAATTCCGAACAACTAGTACTTCCCATGGTACAGGAAATTACACCATTCTGATGACTGTGCTTAATTTTCTTTTTCCTCAGACAGCAAATATGTTTTATATTGTAATTATGATGGCCATAGTATTGTTGAGTTTTGGGGTGTCTCGAAAAGCAATACTTTCACCGCATGAACAGCCATCGTGGACTTTGGCACGAGATATTGTATTTCAACCTTATTGGATGATGTTTGGTGAAGTATATGCAGGAGAAATTGATGGTAGGTCTGCTTTTATTGAAGTTTCACAGTTTGAAACTTTCATTAGGGTTAATGAAAAGTTTATAAGAATTGTAAAAGATGTAGAAAATGTGGTGCAGATTTCAAACTGATTAATCAGAACATTTGAGGACAGGTATTTTATGATGCTATATTATGTTGGTCCATCCAGATTATATTGTTAGTGTTTAAGAGCAGTTTGCTGGGGTCTTAGGCAGAGAAACATATTTCCCAGCACCTGTTTATGAGGCCCTTGAATTGGATATGCCAGGAACCAGAGCTTGGATGGTTTGCATTGAAAGTGTGTGCGCTGCCATTTTGTTGTTGGACTTTCATATGCTATAGAAAGTTTTGTGTGATAGAATGTAGGGTTCCCTAATCACATCATAGTCTTCCAAAAGTTTTTAAAAACTATATTAACATATTTAGTATATATTTGAATAGACTTCAATAGTTGGGGTTTGATCCAGCCAGCTTTTTCACTTGGTCTTAGCAAATTCCTGCCCATACTACAGCCCCTGTCTGACATGTCTTTTGTATTTGCATGTCCCATGATCCCAGCACAGAACTTTTGGTGGTGAAAGGAGGATCCCCCTTCCTTTTCAATCAGCAAAAAAGATGATTGAATCCAACCCCTTATGTACTTTAAAAAAACCTATTTTCTCAGGTGACTTTTAAATCTACATCTGTACATGACCTTGCCTTCACTATGGAGAGTAGTTCAGAAAAGAAGATGGGCATTCATGAAGGGAAGGTAGTTAGTCAATGGCTGGGAGTGACACAGCTGCACTGCCTCCTCAGAGGCTTCCTGGCCAGAAAACACACAAAATAGTGTATTAAAAAATAGAAACCCATGAAACTCTTCCATGCAGTTATACGGGGCTACGCCAGCTGTTTTGCTGGCATAGCAATGTTGCAGCTTAGAGGGGCTTTCCCAGGTTGAAGGGGTTTGGGAGCTGACATCAGCTCCACCCCAGGGAATGCCTCAGGAACACCCCCACACACACACACACCGCTGGTGTAGGCACTTGCTTTTGAGACTTTGCTGCCTGTGCAGCAGCGCTGCTGGCCAAGGCCCAAGCTACTGCATTGCTCTCTGGCTGGCATCCATGCCTCTTATCGTGGCGCAAAGTGGCACAGACACTGGTGTGGTTACACTGGCTCCCATGGCACTTTGTCCTCCATCCTTCAGGATTGCATGGATAATGTTAAAGTGTTAGGAATGCTTCATTTACTTCTGCTAATGTTTCATTAGCATTAGAGTCAGTGAAGCTTTATGCTTTTTTTAAATATGCAGACCGAAGTTACCCTACAAAAGAGGAGTGTATTATTCATTAGCTTATTATCATATGCCAGTTTTACACACACTTTTCTTTTTTCTTTTAATTTATAGCTTGTGAATTGAGTCAAGACTGCCCTCCAGGTTCCTTCCTTACACCATTCCTTCAAGCTGTCTATCTCTTTGTACAATACATCATCATGGTCAATCTTCTTATTGCTTTCTTTAAGTAAGTACCAAGAATATTTCATGGCTAGTACAAATGTATTTAAATGGGGTTTGTTGCTAGTTATTCAACAAGATGACTTGTATTATGAAGGTCCAGGCCAGAAAGAAGAATGAGATAGAAAGCCAACTTTCTCACAAAGAGCTAAAAACTGAGCAGATTCATCCCAGGCCATGTATACATGGTACCTATTTAAAACAATTGCAGTTGGCAATTTAAAACAATTTACAGTGTGAATAGTACACAGCAATTTCTTTGCACTGTGCAGCAAGCAACCAGTTCAGGCTGAGGTCAATAGATTTCACAAATAGGGTTGCCAGGTCTCTCTTCACTGCTGGCAGGAGGTTTTTTGGGTGGAGCCTGAAAAGGGCGGGGTTTGGGGAGGGAAAGGACTTCAATGCTATAGAATTCAATTGCCAAAGTGGCCATTTTCACCAGGTGAACTGATCTCTGTCAGCTGGAGATCAGTTGTGATAGCAGGAGATCTCCAGCTACTACCTGGAGGTTGGCAACCCTATTCACAAAGCAAACTGGAATTCAAAGGTGCTCTAGTGCAGTGTTTTCCAATTTGTGGGTTGGCACCCAAAAGCCTCTGAAAATTGACCTCAGGCCAGCCTTCCTGAGCTGTGCATTATCTTTTCTCTCCTCATCCTCCTTGTCAGCATCTCACATTCTCACCTCCTACCTCCCTTTGCAACAATTAAGGGGGAAAATCAGTCCAGCAAATAGTAACTTTATGGTAGTAGCTGGAAGGAGGGGAAAATGGAATGCCACTTGCTTGGGGGCAGCTGCACCTTTTGTGTGATGCTGAATGTTCATGTGTTTCTCAACAACATCTAGTTGGCCACTTTAGAAAATGCCATGCTGGACTAGATGGGTGACAAGGTCATAGTTTGCCTCAGGTGCTGGCCCTGGATGCCTCATAGTTTGCCTCAGGTGTTGGCCCTGGATGGGTCACCATACCAAGTAAATTTTGACTTATGGGTTACCATACCAAAAAGTTTGGGATTGGGAACCATTTGTCTAGTGTTTCTGTCTTTCTGTGGTTTCTCACACCGTCTTTGTACTCTGCCCTGAACCTCAAAGTCATCTCTGGTTGGTAGAAAGCAAATCAATAGATGTGAACTCTGGCAGTTCCGCTTAAAGAATTTTTGAGCCACATTGAAACAAAAAGCTTTGTTGTGCATCACCATTTTGAGCAGCTGATGGTCATGTGCTGCTCAGATGGCCATGGGCTGCTCAATAGGGTAGTGCACAACAAAGCTTTTTGCAGTATTGTAGCTCAAACATTCTTTAAGAGGAAATGTCAGGGTTCCCATTCCCTAAAACTCAGCAAGCATCTACTGAGAATAATCAGCAGCCTGACTTCCAGGGAATTGCTTTTGGATGGTAATTTATCCTTTGTTTTTAGCTATTTAGAGACAATGGGGAAGCATTAAACTACTGCACAACAAAGCACATATATATATATATATATATATATATATATATATATTTCTTTTTAAAAGCCTTTTATTTAATATCTATGGAAAGGTTAGAATGTGTAAGAAATAAATATTTGTCTAGTTGTAGGTTGGTTGGGGCCTAGCTTGATACTGAGACTTCAGAAGTGTAGTAGAGTGGCTGAAATTGAAAGTAGTTTGTCATTCTGACTTGGAACGGTGCAAAGCTGTTATAAGGCAGAACAAGTGCGAAATATCCCCAAAGCTAGCTAGGTTTTGAAAGAGTTGTGGCCTAGGAAGGAGAAGAAAATACTAAATATTGGTATGTTGGCATTTATCCATACTCTTAGCCTAGGGTTTTTATGTTCTATGTTTTATGTGCTACTGTTGCACATGAATGATTCATTAGGCTATAAGAGATTGGTCATATAAGGGCTGGCAATTCCCAGGTTGGGCCTAGAGATCCCCTGGAATTACAACTGATCTCCAGGCTATGGAGATCAGTTCCCCTGGGGAAAATGGCTGCTTTGGGATCTGTGCTGGGACCATTGCTTTTCAACCTGTTACATCAATTACCTGGAGTTGGGGGTGAACAGTGAGGTAGCCAAGTTTGCAGATGACACCAAATTATTTAGGGTGGTTAAAACAAAATTGGACTGTGAAGAGCTCCAAGAGGATCTCTACAAACTGGAAGAATGGGCATTAAAATGGCAACTGAGATTCAGTGTGAGCAAGTGTAAAGTGATGCATATTGGGGCAAAAAATCCCAGCTTTACATATACACTGATGGGATCTGTGCTGGAAGCGACAGACCAAGAAAGGGATCTTGGGGTGGTAGTGGATCACCCGACGAAGATGTCAACCCAGTGTGCGGTTGCTGTAAGAAAGGCAAATTCCATGCTGGCCATAATTAGACGAGGAATAGAGAATAAAACTGCTGATATCATACTGCCCTTGTACAAATCTATGGTGAGACCACACTTGGAATACTGTGTACAGTTCTGGTCACCACACCTAAGAAAGGATATTGCAAAGCTTGAGCAGGTGCAGAAAAGAGCAACCAAAATGATCAGGGGATTAGAGCAACTGCCCTATGAAGAGAGGTTAAAAGGCTTAGAGCTGTTTAGCTTAGAAAGAAGGTGGTTAAGGGGAGAGATTATAGAGATTTATAAAATTATGCATGGTTTGGAGAGAGTGGACAGGGAGAAGCTTTTCTCCCTCTCTGATAATACCAGAACACAGGGTCATCTGCTGAAGCTGGAGGGTGAGAGATTCAAAACTGATAAAAGGAAGTATTTCTTCACACAACACATAGTTAAGTTGTGGAACTCCCTACCCCGGGATGTGGTGATGGCTGCCAACTTGGAAGGCTTTAAGAGGGGAGTGGACATGTTCATGGAGGAGAGGGGTATTCATGGCTACTAGTTAAAATGGCTGCTAGTCATGATGCATGCCTATTCTCTCCAGGATCAGAGGAGCATGCCGTACATATTAGGTGCTGTGGAACACAGGCAGGATGGTGCTGCTTCAGTTGTCTTGTTTGTGGGCTTCCTAGAAGCACCTGGTTAGCCACTGTGTGAAGAGACTGCTGGACTTGATGGGCCTTGGTCTGATCCAGCATGGCTTTTCTTATGTTCTTATTATACCCTGCTGAGGTACCCCCCTTGCCCAAACCCCAGCCTCTCCAGGTTCCATCCCCAAATCTCCAGGAATTTCCCAACCCAGAATTTGCAGCCTGATATAATTTGCAGTATTTAGCATTTATTTTGAATATGTTTTATTGAATCCATTTGTAAAATCTTTATGAACACAATTACTGATATTTCATGAGAATTGTTGCCTAAATCCTATAGGAAGATTTGTAAAACTTTGGAAACTAAGCACTATGCATTTAAGTTTTGGTAAATGAAAAGAACCATGTATATTTACTTGATAGTCGTCTCTCTCCCCCCACTTCCCCATTCATCTTATCCATTTTAACCCACAGTAATGTTTATTTTGATATGAAATCCATATCAAACAAGCTCTGGAAATACAACCGTTACCGCTACATAATGACGTACCATGAAAAGCCATGGCTGCCTCCACCTTTCATCATTCTGAGCTATATTGGCCTTTTCCTGAAATGCCTCTGCCATCGTCAACCACCAAATGAATTTGATCGAGAAGAGGGAGGTGTTGAACTGAGTAAGGAGAATGTGACTTTCATGTATTTCTTACACAAAAAGAGAGCTGAGTTTCCACGCTAGGGATTATTAGGAAAAGGTCTGAAAATAAAACTGCTAGTATTATACATTGTGCTGCTGCCCCATTTCGAATTCTAGTCACCCATTGCAAAAGAGGATATAATGGAGCTGGATATGGTATATAAAAGAACAACAAAAAGGGTCAGTCATTTCAGAGGTTAGCCATGTTGGTCTACAGTAGAACAGTAAGATTTGAGTCCAGTAACGCCTTAGAGACTCCAGCAGGAGTTTTAGGGTATAAGCTTTCAAGAGTCAAAGCTCCCTTCATCACACACACACACACACACACACAAACACACACCAGACTGTGTCTGATGTCACACTGTTACACTGTGTCTGATGTCACACAGTCACACAGATGACTGACTGATGAAGGGAGCTTTGATTCTTGAAGCTTATATCCTAAAACTCTTGTTGGTCTCCAAGGTGCTATTGGACTCACATCTAAAAATGATCAAGAGACAGGAGTATCTTCTATTTGAGAGAAAGCTAGAGTTTGGAGCTTTTCAGTGTAGAAAAATAACTAAAGGGAGACAGGATAGAGGTTTATAAAAATGCATGGTGTGAAGAATCAACAAAACATTGTATCCCTGTTTTGTAATCCTAAAATTTAGGGCAGCATACTGAAGCTCATGGCCGGTAGGTTCAGTACACACACAATACACCAGGGGGTGTCAAACATGCAGCCCGCAGGCCGGATGGAGCCCCCTGAGGGCTTCCTTCCTGCCTGCGAGCCCAGCCAGCCGCCTTCCACCGTCCCTTTCTGGGCTTCCCAGAAACTGAAGATTGTGTTGTCTCCCCGCCTGGAGGCAGCACGATCGTCAGTCCCTCCCCACCCCAGCCAAGCCCGACTTGGAGCTTGCCTGGGGTGGGGTGGTAAGAACTGAAGATTGTGGTGTCTCCTGGCCGGGAGGCAGTGCGATCTTCAATCCCTCCCCGCCCAAGCCAAGCCCGACATGGAGCTTGCCTAGGGTGGGGACTGAACATCATGCTGTCTGCTGGCCAGCAGGCAGCGCAATCTTCAGTCCCTCCCACATGGAGCTTGACTTGGGGGAACTGAAGTTGTTCACTCCTTCCCCTCTCCAGCCCAGAGGTTCCTGTGTGTGTGTGTGTGTGTGTGTGTGTGTGTGTGTGTGTGCGCGCGGAGTGTGTGAGTGTGTGAAGTGCAGTCAAGTCACTTCCAACTCATGGCAACCCTATAAATCAATGTCCCCCAAAACGTCCTATCCTTAACAGCCTTGCTTAGGTCTTGCAAACTGAGGGCCATGGCTTGCTTTGTAGAATCAATTCATCTCTTGTGGGGTCTTCCTCTTTTCCTGCTGCCTTCAACTTTTCCTAGCATGATTGTCTTTTCCAGTAACTCTTGTCTTCTCATAATGTGTCCAAAGTAGGACAGCCTCAGATTAGTAATTTTAGCTTATAGGGTCAGTTCTGGCTTGATTTGATCTATAACCCACTGATCTGTTTTTTTGACAGTCCACTGTATCCTTAACACTCTCCTCCAACATCCTAAATATATATTCCCCTCCCTACATTGCACTGCTCAAATTATACAAGTTGAGCAGCTTCCTGTTCACCAAGTGTAAACCTCAGCAGCTGGAGCTCTAGGGCAACTTCTGAGGGTCAGGACTAAGTGAGCAAGATGCTGATCTATCCTCAAGCCTCAGCAATCTTGCACTGCTGCTCTATAGGCAGGAAGAACTTCCCAAATTTTAATTCTCCATGCAATTCCTAAAACAAACAAGGGGATGTACTTAAAGGAATGACAGGAGTGCCCACAATGGGAGAGTCTTGCAGTCCCACTGGAGATAATGGGATCTAGGAATGCCAGTTGACTTGAATGGGCTCCATTGAAATACATTACAGCACAAAAAAATTGCAAAGAAAATGAGGAATGGATTTTCCATAAAAGTCTCTGGGCCAAAATAGACTACTCTGGGACTGGAATGACAGGTCACAGAGAGTGGAATGACAACCTCTGGGTAGCAGAAGCATTGGCAGCCCCCAAGTGGAATGATAGCACCTAGGAGTAGCAGAAGTGATCTGTGACTAGAATGACAGGTCAGGAGTGGAATGACAGCCACTGGGAGTAGCCCAAGGTTTTTGGGAATGGAATAACAGGTTGCAGAGTGGAATGACAGCCCATCAGAGTAGAAGAAGTGTTCAGGAATGAAATGACAGCCCCTAATTGGAATGACAGCCCCTCGGAGTAGCAGAAGTGTTCTGGGACTGGAATGACAGTCCCAGAATGCCTCTGCTACTCCCAGGGGCTGTCATTCCACTCTGCGACATGTCATTCCAGTCCCAGAGCACAAATTCTGTTCCCAGGCAGCCACCCCCCTCCCCCCAGTCCAGATCAAATTTAATGCCAGGGACCAGAGATATAAACTGTACAGAAGACACAGGCAAAGCCAATAAATGATACTATTTTTTTTTACTTAAAATGCAAACATACTTAAAATAATAAAAATAATATCATTAATTGACTTTAGCTGTGTCTTGTATGAAGTTTGTATCTCTGGTACCTGGCACTACATTTTATGGTATTTATTTATTTGGTACACATGGCCCGGGCCAACCTATTGACATTTATGTCATATCCGCCCCTCATAACAAATGAGTTCCATACCCCTGCAATACACAATTAACTTTTTGAAATCATTGCAAAAAGATTTTGTGGTGACCACTACCTTAGACATATTTAAAAGGGAAGTAGATGATTTCATGTATATTCAGGCAGTGCATGTCTGAATACCAATTGTTGGTATGGAGGGGGAAGTGATGGGGAAGGCTGTAGTCTTTATTCCTTGATTGGGGGCTTCACAGAGGTATCTTGTGGTCCATGGTGGGAAACAGGATATTGAACTAGAGCTGGACCTTTGGTCTAATTCAGCAGGGCTTTCATTCTAATGTTCTTACTTTTAGAGTCACTAAACCAAAATACTAGTTCTCGTGGCACTTTAACTGTATGTCCATACTAATCATAAGAACAAGATTCCACCTGTTTAAAGCAGTGGCACAGCCTTGAATTCTTAAGGGGGGAGTTGTGAGAAATAATCTGGAACTTTCATAGTTCCATAGCTGTTCCTATTTGAGCAACAAATATCACCAGCAACAAATATATATTTTAATTGAAACATCTTGGACATAAGAAGGCAGCATCACCCTGTGGAAACTGACTGCAAATGCACCATTGCAGGTAGCTGAATAATTCCTCAAGCTATTACCTATGGTTTGGAAATAGATGATCGGTTGGATAACTGAATCATTGTCCCCCTCTCCAACTATAACCCCCCTAGCAAAACAACAACAACACAAAAAACTTGAAATAATATTTTAAATATTCAGTAATATTTTAAAACAAATGGCAAAGCAGTCCTGGCACAGGACATGAGGGTCTTCCCATGCAGGCAGCAGAATAAATCCAAGGCAGGTAGACTAGAGCAACAGCAGTACCCTGCTCCAAAAACATCTTGTCCTGAAAGTGAGTCAAGCTGGAGTGAGGGCAGCTTTTTATCCTCTTTGCCAGTGCTCAAAGACCTGGAGGGCTCTGAGATAATCATTGTGACAGGGCAGAGAGTTCCAGTGTTCCCCCTTACATATGATCCCATTGCCTCCCTCCCCACTCCCTCCTGTCGCCCTAGAAACCTGTTATAGGGAAGAAAAACAGGTCTGGGAGACTTAAAATGTCAGCCCTGGTTTCCCCCCAGTTTTCCCAGATATATTCGGGAGCCAGTTACAGGTATTCCAAGAATCTCGAATATTACTCAAGATAACTGAATATAACAAAAAATGCTGTTAAGGTATTTTTTGGATATATATTTGGACTGGAAATACTCAAATGCACACCCTTAGATGGAAATATGTGAATTAGCCTTGTATAAATGCTTTTTATTGTCGAAGGCTTTCACGGTCAGAGTTCATTGGTTCTTGTAGGTTATCCGGGCTGTGTAACCGTGGTCTTGGAATTTTCTTTCCTGACGTTTCGCCAGCAACTGTGGCAGGCATCTCCAGAGTAGTAACACTGAAGGACAGTGTCTCTCAGTGTCAAGGGTGTAGGAAGAGTAATATATAGTCAGAAAGGGGTTGGGTTTGAGCTGAGTATTGTCCTGCAAAAGTAATGTGCTAATCATTGTCCTGTAAGTATCAAGATAATGTGCTAATGAGGGTATGGTATGTTAATATGGAACCATTGTATCCTGAAGTGATCTGCAGGAGTATATCGTATACCTTGCAGCTGTGGAGAAGTTTACATCTGGACCACAAAACGCAGCATACAAACAAGGATAAAAGAACATGAAAGATACTGCAGACTTGGCCAACCTGAGAAATCAGCAGTGGCTGAACATGGACTGACACAAACAGGACACAGGGTCTTATTCCAAGAGACTGAAAGACTGGACAATTCTACCAACTATTTTGTCAGATTGCACAGAGAAGCCATTGAAATTCATAAATATCAGCACAACTTTAACAGAAAAGAGGAGAGTTTAAGAATGAATAAGGCTTGGCTTCCTGTTCTAAAAAACCTCCAGACTAACAAAGACAACATTCAACAATAGCCATGCAGATTAGTTTTGGATTACACACATTAACAGATCACTTCAGGATACAATGGTTCCATATTAACATACCATACCCTCATTAGCACATTATCTTGATACTTACAGGACAATGATTAGCACATTACTTTTGCAGGACAATACTCAGCTCAAACCCAACCCCTTTCTGACTATATATTACTCTTCCTACACCCTTGACACTGAGAGACACTGTCCTTCAGTGTTACTACTCTGAAGATGCCTGCCACAGTTGCTGGCGAAACGTCAGGAAAGAAAATTCCAAGACCACAGTTACACAGCCCGGATAACCTACAAGAACAAATGCTTTTTAGTTTGTGAGGCTGATCTCTTCAGTCTTTATACATGTGAAAAATTATAGTTTAAGTTCAAATTCACTAAAGCCCAGAAAGCAGATCCCTCCGATGTCTTTGTTTAAGAAATAATTTGATACATTGTGGTTAATAAACACTCAGTGGCGGATCTACTATGAAACTAATGAAGCTTAAGCTTCATGGCTCCTAATCCTGGAGTATTTTTTTAATGAGTGAATTTTTCAGCCAAATCAATGGAGTTTATTTTAAGTGTTTGTTATTAAAATAAGGCTATTTTAGTGATAGACTCATAAGCCAATGGGTTGAAGTACTTGACCTTAGAATATGCCCTAATACTCATTTCATATGGCCTCAAAATGTCCCTGTAAACGGTCAAATTTCAAAATTTTCTTGGGGGATTGCAGCACCCGAACCCCCAGCTGTATGGGCTCACTGAGCTCGCCAGAATCTATTCATAGCCTACATTTTGGAAGCTGGATCCTCAAATCCTTCGTTGGTGCACGGCTTAATAGTTCCATAGCTCAGCCCTTAGGCTAGAGCCAATCAGAATCATAAAAAGGCATCTGAATTCTCAATTCAGGCTGCACTTGTCTCGCTTTTTAACACAAAAAATCAGATTTTTACCTCTTTATCCTAATGAGCCCCCTCTGATGACCTTGAACCGATACATCTGCCATAGAACAACCCCACTGAAGAAAACAGCAGTTACCCAGACCTCATTGCTGGTGGGAAGGGGCTCATTGTATGGCCCATTTTCAAGGACTCCACCCCACCACCCTGTTCTCTGCCATCTGGGCCTCGAGGTCCTTGCAAGGGCAGCAAGACCCTTTGGATCTTGTTGGATGTTGCCCTATTGTTGCTGGTTGCGAAGGGCCCCCCATAACAGTTCAAGCTTCAGGGCCCCAAACATGTAGGTCTACCACTGTAAACACTTATTATTTAATTATCTAGAGCTCTATCTGAGTGATGAGGAATTAAAAAGACTTCATGATTTTGAAGAGCAGTGTGTGGAAAAATACTTCCATGAGAAGAACGAAAGTCTGCACTCTAGTGACTGTGAAAGAATCCGTGTAACAACTGAAAGGTAGGAAGTCCCTTCCTGGACTAGTATCCATTTTACTGCAATTCATAGATCTAGAAGTGCAAAAATAAGTTGGAGACAAATGTCAAATTATAGTCAGGTAACAAAAATTAAAGGGAGAAAGGGGGAAAAGGTCTTTTACCCAGGCTTTTGATTAATGGTTTAGTCTTCTAAACAACATTTTTATAGTCCACTGCTGGCCTGAGCACAGTTTGAGACACATTTTTAAACCACTTATTTTTTATGCTTTTATTCTGAGTAGGTTTTTAGTGGCTTTCTTAAATTTAATGTTTTTTCTAAAGATGTACATGCATTTCCCCCCCCATTTACTTTTGTAACCTACACTGTTATCATTGTATATATACCGTATATGCAAACTATGATTGATAATTATTTGTTACATTAGTATATTCTTTCCCTTCCTCTAAGAAACTCATATATGGGATTTCTAGAATTCCAGGCCAGTGCTATCCCTGTTTATATTTAGAGATGGATTTATATCAGTCTGCTTTCTGAGCAATAAACATGAAAGTCACTATAGTGTCAGCCATTTGGGCTAATAGTTCAGTCGTTCTGAAAATCTGTTGAAAGGGTATAGGCTAAATAACTACTATAAGTTCTCCAAGTAGATGGAAATTTATCCAGCTTTGGTATATTTAAACATATTTTTTGGGTTGGAGCCTATGAGCATAAGGAACTCACAGTAATAGATCTTCTTCAATACTCTGTGATCCCTGAAAAGCTAATGCTATGTGTGGTGGGACTTTTGTAGACAAAGTGTAGCATAGTACAGGAGATAAAGTTGTAGAATTGGATAAAATCAGCCCTCTCACTTCTCCACTAGCTGAGAGTAGGGGGAAGTATAGAAGATCTATCTTCATGAGTTCCTTACATTAGCAGTTCAAGGGACCTAATCCTATATCTCTCTGTCCAATTATTGTACTGGCTAGCTCAGGGGTGTCTAACTTACAGTCTGTGGGCTGGATCTGTCCCCTTAAGAGCTCCTATCTGGCCGGCGAGCCAGCTGAGGCAGCAACACACACCCCACTCCCAATCTAGGTTGGTGAGCCTGCTGTGGGCTCACCAGCCAAGGCAGCTACTCCCCACCCCCACCCCGTACTGAGATGTCAATTATCAAAGACTGTTAAGTAAAAGAAAATACTGTAAGAGTGTTATTGTTTTAAGCATGTTTGTATTTTAAATAAACAAAGTAATAAAATAATATCTTTAATTGGCTTTGCCTGTATCTTCTATAAGATTTGTATCTCCAGTACCTGGCATTAAATTTAATGGTACACATGGCCCAGCCTGACCAAGTGACATTTATGTCATGTCTGACCCTCGTAACAAATGAGTTCGACACCCCTTGGCTAGCTCCACCAGTGGGAGAGTGAAATAAACTAGTTCTATTGATATGTATATAAATACTATTTTAATATATGTACGTATGGGTCTTTTCTCCTAGAGTTGATGAGATGTTTTCACAGCTGAAGGAGGTGCACGAGAAAGTATGTTACATCAAAGACGCATTGCTTGCACTGGACAGCCAGCTGGGACATTTACAAGACCTCTCTGCTTTAACTGTTGATACTCTGAAAGTAATTTCAGCTGTGGACACTCTGCAAGTAGAAGAAGCTTTTCTTGCTGATACAAAGCATCAAGATTATAGAAAGCTTTCCCATAGCTGGAGCAATGCCCCATACTCAGAGGCTTTCAGCAGTCTGGAATGTATTAAAGATAAAAAGTACAATTACTTCAGCATGCCACCTTCCCTTCTGAGAAGCTTAGCAAGGAACCAGTGGCCATCAGAAAGTCATCATCACATTCTTGATGCAATAGACTACAGTGAGATAAAATCAGTAGATAAACACCAGGAACAGGAGACAGAAAATGACACTCTAACCTCTGGGGTATCTTCAAAGACTAAATCAGCTCTTAGATGTGGACAGTTCCTTTCGGTTCCTTCTGATCAGCAAGGAGGAATTTGTTTCTCTGAAGATGTGGGCTTGAGTTTGTCATTTTCAAGTACTCTGGATGAGCTCAGAGAAGACGAACTGAAAACCAAGCCCCACACCAAGCACTGTAGCACTTCTGCTCACCTGAATGTACACAATGCTGATGTTGTAGAAAGAGAGCCCATTATCCATCAAAGACAGGAACTTGACTCTGTTATTTTTTTGCCAGCCAAGGAAGGTGGTGAAATCATAGCTGAACATGATTCCACTACCAAAATTCCTAGCACTGCCAGCAACATGTCTTTACCATCTCACTTCCAAAGTGGGGAACCAGGAGGAGGTTATGTGAACTGGGGGTTCACAGAAGAGGATGAAAATAATGCCTTTGGCAGGCAGTCAGGACAGCCATCCTGCATGCAGTGTGCCCTCAACAATAACTGCAACTGTAGTTTGCACCATGTGAAGTTAAAGGAATCCAAATCATTCTCCTACAATTCTGACAGATCAGGATATGGTAGTGATTGCTCACAGTCCTATCTCCAATTCCAGCGCAGCACCTCATTTTGGATCAATCCACGGAGGAAAAATTGGACTTTTTTCAAGGGAAGTAGCTTTCAATCTCACAAGGCTGAGAAAGTGGAGAAGACCAGCAAATTAAAAGGCAATAACACCTCTTAAAAATCACTTTTCACAAAGACTCTCCAAGCCAGCATGGTATGGTATTTAAGAGTGGTGGACTCTAATCTGTAGAACCGGATTTGATTCCCCACTCCTCCACATGCATTCTTCTGAGTAACTTTAGGCTAGTCACAGTTCTCTCAGAACTCTTCTGCAGCATACAGGTTTTGTCATGCTCAGTAATTGCTTGGTATTCGTTGAGGGTTCCAATTTTGCAGTACTGTAGATAATTTATTCTTCTCCCCACAAAGTTACACAATTTCTTTAACAATGTAGAATTTACTTCCTGAATAGGACCTAGAGTTTCAGTGGGAAAGAATTTGGGATCGTTTAGTGGCTAAGAAATTTAAACCGGTCGACTGATTAATAGGTTTATATGCAGATATCAATATATCAATGTAGGTACTTTATTTTTATTCATTTAAAGAAAGGAAACATAAAATAACTCCTATTTTTAAATTATTATTTAATTTTATCACTTTCTATTAGACTGGAAAGTCATCTAATTTTTCTCTTTTATTTTCTCTTTTCCACATTCTCTTTTTTCATCATCTCCAAGTTCCTGTTTCTTTGGGGAGTTTTAAAGTTCCACACGTGTTTTACTTCCTCTAGAGTTCAATATGATATAGCAGAAGATTAAATCTAGTTTATTTTCCTGCTGATTTAAGTAGCAGCTTTTTACTCTTATAAAATCGGATGTGATATCAAATCAGCCACTAGAGGGGGCAAAACATGCACAGAACTTTAAAACACACACCAAAGAAACAGGAACCTAGAGACCATGAAAAAGAGAATGCATAAAAGCCCACAGTGAGACATTAGGATCAAAATAACTTCACAAACTTTTTATTTATTTATTGGAGTATTTTTATGGCAATTTTCTCCTTGAGGCGACCCAAAGGGAAATTCCAAATTATCAAAACCATTTAAACAAATAAGAAAGACAAAGAAAACACAAACATGAATACTTGTCAAGGTCTTTGTCCACCATCCAGTCTTTCTGAAAGGCAGAGTACGGCAGTGAGGGGGGACCCAAAGAAGTGTCTTACAGTATTGTTTTCCCTCCTCCTCTTTATGCTTACAACAACAATCATCTTGTGAGGTAGGTTAGGCTGAGTGACTGGCCCAAGGTTACCCTGTAACTTTCCAGGGCAGACTGTGGATTCAAACCCAGGTCACCCAGATCTTATTTCAACAGTCAAATCACTATGCCACAGACTATGCAAACTCTTCCACAGTCACTTGAAAAAATTCTTGCAGAATAATGCTAGTGGCTATTTTTCCTTCTGTTTGTGTTTGCGCAGTTTTGCAAAAGTCTGATGCAAACCTGTTCAGCAGCCATTTTTGGCTGTTCAGAGTGAACTTAACAGGCTGACCTTACATCTGGTCAGCACCTTTGACCATAATACTTTGGACCCCAAATTCTCTTCCTGCAATAAAAAAGGAAAGCGTCCTGAACGATTTCAGCTGGTTGTTTATCTTCTCATCAAATGAAATATTAATTTGATAACATGTGGAATGTGATGATATACAAATGTTTTTTTACAAAACAAATTTTATAATAATTTCCTGATTGCATGTGCCAAGGGTGAAGTTACAGTGGTTCAAAGGCTTAATGTAAAAACTATTAATACTATAAGCAATAGAAACTGGTTGGAAGTTTGTTTGAGATGTGAATTTGTTTCTTGCTTTTATTCCCAGAACTATCAAAATCTACTGAGCTTTGTAAATCAGTTTGGGCAAAAGCAAAACTTGGAAACAAAGACAGGAAATCTTGGAAAAAGAAACAGAAAGCTCTTCAGGTGCCAGTAGGTTCAGATACAATTAGATTTTCATATATATATATATTTTAAAAAACTTAATAATTAGAGAATTCTAGAGGTTAATGTGACAGATCACCTTAAATTATTTTTTCAGTGTTGCTGCCATTGTCAATTAAACTTAAATTGGAAATCTTAGAACCAAATTCTTCTTTTGTTTTAAATTTCATTGTCTTTGATGCTTATGCTAAGAATTGAGTACAACTGTAATCAGTGAAGTGGTAGGAATTCAGTATCTGGAAATAATCTGAGAAAATACTCAAACAATTATTGAGATTAAAGTGCAAAATTGAAGAACTGTATATTTACTGATTTACAAATTGGGGGGGGGGGCAAATTCAGCACAGAGAGGATAGAATCCGTTGTATCTGTTTGTCCTGGATGGTGAGGGGCTTTTCATGAATCCCAGGTCTGGGAATTTTGGTGCAGCATCAGCTCTCTTATGGAGCTGGGGGCCAAATTTGTATTCGCAATTAAACGTAAGTGAATTAGCCATATTGCTTGATCTATTAAAGGCTGCAGCCCTAACAAAGACTTTGTTGGACCTTTTCCATAGACACCTTTGAGAAAAATCTGTACCATCCCATTAAAACATAATGATTCAGGGCAATATTATGGGTATAATTTTCAGCCCACTGATTTTATAGTATTCTTTGGACTGTGAACCAAATGAGTAATCTGACATTTTTGAGTCAAAAAACATAATTCTGGGAAATGTAGGCACACTTCTGAATGAAATTTGTGACACGTAGGCACAAACTATGCATTTAGCACCCTCTGGTTTTCACCCAGTACAGACAGAATGTGTTTTCTATGGGTTGGATCCAGACTAAATTGGCAATTTAGTTCCCTGTCCACCAGGAACAGCATTTTGTGAAGATCAGTGAGCTGTAGGGGGAGGGGCAGGAAAGTTCCATTCTGCCATGGGAAAATTTAGTCTGGATCCATTCCTGTAAGTGCAATTACTTATTCTAATGTATGCTCAGACTTCTGACTTTTAAGCAGAAGTAAGACTTGTATAAATCCTGAAGGTTCTTTTTCAGTTGCACAACTCCAGCTGTTCCTGTAGTCTTATATTGTATACTGGACCCATGAAGCATACAAACCATTCCTGCGGAGGTGTAACCCTCCCTTTCCTTTTGTAATCCCTTTGCTGTTGCTTTTTAATGCTTCAATTTGTTGCTTCAGTGCTGGTTAGTGAACTAACTAGTCAGCAAACTACTTACATTATTCAGATCTCACCCTTATTCTCGGCCTTGACTTCCACTAAAAGCTAGCATTATGTTTTGTTCTCCTTGTTACTGCTAAGGCTTAACTCATGATTTGCAAACAATTATATGACCTTCTCACCATAATATATATTAGACAGTGATAATTAATTCTTTTTCAAGTTGCTGAAAGGAATACATCACCATTTCTGCTGACAGACTCAGCTTGCCTGTCTCATTTTGCTGATCACTGTTTTTCTCCTATCTCATGTCAGGTAATAACAGTAGATGGTTGTCCCCAGGGCACCCAAGCTAGTTCCAAACCATTTGACAATAAGTTCTTGAGAGAAGAACAAGAAAAGAGGACAAACAAGCTAACCATGCCCAGCTTCGATCAGCTACGTACGTAAATATAAGCAAGCAATGAAGTGCCAAATGGAGTAATGGGAAACAGTGATTGTAAACACAGACTCCCTTTAACAGAAGAAAGCACAGAAAGAGGTTGTTCAAGTTCTTGTGGTGAATTGTAATTGCTCAGGAACAAGCAGATACAGCACTGGCATACTGCAGTGACAGCAAAAGATAGGCCAGTGAGAGGGAAGAAACTTGGGTCTATCTTTGCTAATGGAGGAGTCATACTTGTAAATTCAGGTTATAGGTGAGTTTCCAAATGTAAAGGAGCCAAAGGAAGGACTACTCTCTGCAGAGCGAACAGTGCCTATTAATCTAATGAAATCTTATGGTGCATATTGGTAGAACATTTTGATTAGGTGGATATTCCATTTTAAATGTAGTAATTAGCTTCATGTATAGGAAATTACAATACATTTGTTCCTGCTGTTCTGAGGGATGCTTGATTTTGATTTTATTATAGTATTTAGGGTGATTGGTGCTGAAGATTTTTTTACAGCACAGGATAGGAACAACCCTGCTTAGAATGGATTTCAAATTTTATTTTTGTCCAAAACATTTTCCTTACTTCTGTCCAAAACATTTTCCTGTCATTTCATATGTGCTCTTGCTGTGTTTGTTTACTTGGCTAGATTCAGATCCTATCCATTGCATGCATCCGAAAATGAAAAATCAAGGAGCTGCTAAACACACAGTGCAAATTTGTGACTACTTGAGGCAATCACAAGAGGTAATGCTTGAGGACATCTTGCAAGTCAGATCTGTACTTTCTGTAAATCTATACCAGTCAATTGACTGTTTTGAATTTAACACTAATTTAACACAGCGGAACACTGCTGTGAAGAGACTTTTTCTTGAGAAGTGAGAAATTTCATTTTATTCAGGCACAGAAGATGCTGAGAAAGAAATAAGTAATTAACCACTTAACCCTCAGAGAAGATTAATAAAAAGGCATTAAACTATTGAATCATGAAATGGGAGTGTATATGAAGAAGATGGGTTAAGAAACTGAGCTTTTATATGGTAATTCTCTAGGCCTTTAAGAAAATAAAGTGATTGACTTACACTGAAAACTGTATGATTCAGGAAAATTCTAACTTCTTAGCTGCTCAGTGATTACTTATTCTTGGGAATATGAGATTAAACAGTTATAGAGATGAGAGGAAATTTCCTACATTTTGTGTTTTTGCATTAATTTTATTCCCCCCCACCCGCTCATTTGTACCGATCTATCCAAACTGGGATTGAAATCAGTAAAGTTGGCTTCTAAACCAACATTGGATCCAGATTTAGAATATCGGTTTGGTGGTGGTAGTGGTGAACTAAACCTGGTTAACCCATGCACCTGTATTTGTGGACCACAGGTAACTGGACTGGTTTCTAACTGGGATTATTCACATATAATGGGAATTTGTGCAAGTATGTCAGTAAGCTGTGTTCACACACAACCTGGTTTAACAGTGGCAGGTTAAACTGTCTTCTGAATGCAGAATAACAGAATTTCATGGAACCTTAAAGACTAACAAGTTTACAGTGCCATACTCTTTTGTGAGCTAAGGATGAAACTAGATGGGTACCCTGGCTACTTACCATGAGGGTCCTTTCTCTTCTGAGGTATATGGGCATCTTGATTGGGTGATTCTCGCTGCTTGCCCGGGGAGGCAGGAACCAATTTCCATTTCCTGTCCCTCTAGCGGGAATCTCCCATTCTTCCTCATTTTTCAAACTTGCCGAGCTACTAGGAACAGGAAACTCACAACCTGCTAACAACTATAACTGATAACGAAATTAGCTCTAGCCAACGTGGCTTCAACTTAAAGGAGAGGAATAAAAAATAGTGTTAAGAGTGACTGAGAATTAGCTTAAGGGGAAAAGACCCCAGGTTCCTCCCCAATCTATGGACCTTCTTTTTTCTCTCTCTCTCTCTCTCTCTCTCTCTCTCTCTCTCTCTCTCTCTCTCTCTCTCTCTCTCTCTCTCTCTCTCTCTCTCTCTCTCTCTCTCTCTCTCTCTCTCTCTCTCTGTCTCTCTGTCTCTGTCTCTGTGTCTGTCTGTCTGTCTCTGTAAATTGGTGTGTAGAAGATCGAAATGCTGAGATACTCCAGGTGGGCAAGATGCCCTTATACCTCAGAGGAGAAAGGACCCTCATGGTAAGTAGCTAGGGTACCCTTCTCCCTCTGAGGAATGGGCATCTTGATTGGGACCTCCAAGAGCGGTCTGTACATTCGGGTGGGAGTTATGAGTCTTCTACCACCTATTGTAGCACTCTCCTTCCGAAGGCTGCATCGGCTGAAGAGAAGGTATTAATTCTGTAGTGCCAGACAAACTTGGAGGCCGATGACCATATGGCCGCCCTGCAAATCTCATCCACTGCAGCCTGTCTTTCAAAGGCTGCTGACGTAGCTGCACTTCTCATGGAATGGGCTGTTACACCTGCAGGAACTGGAATGTCACTGATCCGATAAGCCTCTAAAATGCATTGTCTGATAACGGAGCTAATGGCCTGTCTGGAAAACGTCTCTCCCTTCCTGGCCCCAGAAAGGGAAATAAACATGGACTCAGTTTTTCTTACAGGGGCTGTGCGCCTAATGTATATGTGCAATGCTCTCCTTAGGTCTAGTCCAGGGGTGGGGAACCTCAGGCCCGGGGGCCGTATGTGGCCCCCGAGGACATTTTTTGTGGCCCTCGGGAGCTCCGGGGCCCTGCTGCAGAGGCGGGGCGCAGGGCGGCCCTCCCAGAGGGTGTTCCTGGTGCCACAGCTTACAGCGGCGCCCTTTGGACCTCCTCTCACTGACTGTCGGCTGTTGAGCAGCAAGAGGGAGCGGGAAAGAGGCTGGTGGCTCCTGGCGGCAGAGCATGCAGGCAGGAGCCGATCGGGCTTCAGGGGGGCCCTTTTGTGGACTCTGGGGAGGAGAGGGCATGGAGACTGGGGCCCGGTCGCGCTGGGCTCTGTGCGCCACCGTGTGTGTGGGGGGGCAGGGGAGGCTGGGGCCCAGTCGGGTATGTGTGTGTGTGGGGTAAGGCTTCTCTCTTTTCCTCCTCTTTTTCTGTCACTCTCCTTTCTCTCCCTCTCTTTCTCCCTCTTTTTCTGTCTCTTTGTCTCCCTCAGTCCTTTTCTTTCTTTCTCCCTCGCTCTCCATTTCTTTCTCCCTTTCTCCCTCCCTTTTCCTCTTTCTCTGTTTTCCTTCCTCCCTTGCCGATCGACTGTGGGATGCTCCCCCCTGGCACCTCGTTTGCTCGGGCCCACTGCTGGCTGCCCTTCCTCCTGGGAGGGGGGAGGGGGGCACCCTGCAGGCCTTCTATGTGTGGCCTCCCCTGGGGTTGCCAACCTCCAGGTGGTGTCTGGAGACCTGGCAAACCTAGCCTCTCCCCCCCCCGACTGGGAGCTCTACACTTGGTATGGCCCCTGAATGATGTCATAAATGTGAAAATGGCCCTTGGCAGGAAAAAGGTTCCCCACCCCTGGTCTAGTCTATGCCATTCCTTTTCCTTGTCACACTGAGGATGCGCACAAAAGGAACGGAGATAGATCTCTTGTTGTCGATGAAAGACTGAGTTCACTTTAGGTATGAAGGTTGGGTCAATCCGAAGCATCACCTTATCTCTGTGGAATACACATAAGCCTTCATTAACGGAGAGGGACCCTAGTTTGGACATCCTCCGTTCTGACATGACTGCAACTAAATAAGGTCTTCATCCTCATGAACTTGAGCACCACCTCCCTCATAGGCTCAAATGGAGGCCTAGTTAGAGCAGATAGTAGTATGTGAATGCGCCAGGTAGGGAACCGATGTACTGGAGGAGGTTTGGATTGCATTACCCCTCAAAGGAAGGATTTGATGTGTGGGTGCTTGGAAAGCTCAGCACCATCCAGCTGAGGGATCACCATGGCAATGGCTGAGAGTAGCCACCTTGAAATCTTGTGACACTCCATCCTGAAGGAAGGCAAGGATGTCCCCGGTAGAAGGGTGAAGAGGGTTGATCTTCTTCTTCCTACTCCGCCGAACAAAGGCCTTCCAAGTGGCATTGTAGATTCTATGTGTTGCTGGCCTGCAGGACTCGATCATGGTGCTAACCACCTCTGGAGAATATCCCAGCTCTAAGAGCCTGCTCCTCTCAATAGCCACGTGGTCAGTTGGAACCAGGCTGGGTCCGGGTGCCAAATGGGACCCTGTTGAAGGAGGTCCAGTTGTAGGGGCAGCTGCCAAGGTTTGCAGACGGATAGTTCTATGAGCGTCGGATACCATGGCCTCCATGGCCAATCTGGAGCCACCAGGATGACTGTGGCACATTCCTGTCAGACCTTCCAAAGCACCCTTGGCAACAGGGGAAGTGGAAGAAAAGCATATAGGAGACTCTTCGGCTAGGGGCTCAGCAGGGCATCTGTCTGCTCCGCATCCGGGTGTCAAAATCTGGAGTAGAAGCGATCCAGTTGTCGGTTCGTCGAGGAGGCAAAGAGGTCCACCAGGGAGAGACCAAACCTGTTGGATATCTGCTAGAAGACGCTCCTGGGAAGAGACCATTCCCCCACATCCTCCCATTGCCGGCTCAGCCAATCTACATGGACATTCTGGATACCCTGGATATGTTCGGCCCTCAGGGAGCAAAGGTGTCTCTCCACCCACTGCAGGATGGGTTGGAATTCTTGGTGTCGGTTCGAGGATGTAGGCCTTTGCCGTGATGTTGTCGGTTCTGATCAACGTGCTTTCTCTGGATGGATGGATGGATGGATGGACTGAAGGAGGTAAGGGCTCTCCAGATAGCTCTGATCTCTAGCCGGTTGATGTGTAGAGATTTTTTCTCTCGGTTCCACTGACCTTGGGCTAACTGACCCTGCAGGGTAGCTCCCCATCCCTCCAAGCTCGCATCCATGTATATTTGTATTGGATCTTCGTGGAGGTAAATCTGACCTTGTCCAGGTTGGATGGGACCATCCACCAGCGAAGGCTCCTGTACACGTGCATAGGCAGCTGTATAACAGGGTCCTCCTTTAATAATATCTGCTGTTGGAAGGGACCGAGTAACCACTGCAGCAGGTGGGAATGAAATCTGGCCCACTGCACACAGCCTTGGCAAGAAATCATTAGGCCTTGAAGGCTGGCAAAGGTAATCAATCTGGCTGACCTGGATCTTGCCACCTCGCCTGCCAATCTGACCAATTTTATTACCTTTTCTAGGGGTAGAGACACAGAATTATTGGCCATGTCCAGGATGACACCTAAGTGATCTCTGCTGTGGCGTGATAATGCTTTTCTGCCAATTTATGAGGTACCCATGCTTTTGTAGAAACTGGGTGACCCTCTGGGTGTGGACCTGGGCCAGTTCCCTGGACGGGGCACAGATTAAGATGTCGTCCAGGTAAGAATGCAGTTGCAGTCCCTCCTGGCTCTGCGCCACTATCAGGGTGACCAGGACCTTGGTAAAGACCCTGGGGGCTGAGGCCAACCCAAAGGGAAGGGCTCAGAATTGAAAGTGATCTCCCATGTAAGCAAACCTGAGGAATTTCCTGTGGCCAATGTGAATAGGCACATGTAAATACGCCTCGGTGAGGTCTATTGATGAGAGGAACGCTCCTGAGCGGAGTGCTTCTATGATGGAACGAAGCATCTCCATCCGGAACTTCTTGTACTGGACAAAAAGGTTCATGAATTTTAGGTCTAAGATAGCTCCAAGGGCACCTGTTCTATTGCTCCAATCATCTTTAAATGTTTTATGGCCTCTAGTGTCCAGAGGTGTTTTTCCGACCTGCGAGCGGTCGGAGACTGAAGGAAACGATCTGGTGGGAGGCGCTTGAACTCTATGCAATAATCTTCATGGATCACCTGTCGAACCCAGGCAGCCGGCTCCAGTGAGTCCCACTGAAACCTGAATGCCTGAAGGCAACCTTCCACCTGCAGGGGCCTGGCATCACTGCTTGCCCTGCTTCTGACTCTTGTCCGCCTTGTCATTTCTGTAGTTAAAGGAGGAGGGTCTTTTAAATCTACCCTCCAGTCTGAAGGAACCCCGATTTGACCAGCCACCCCTGCAGTGGTCCTGACCTTGCCTGTGAAAGGTACGAAAGGAAGGTACGAAATCTTGTGACACTTGTGGTAGGTACGAAAGGAAGGAAAGGACGATAGTTCACTCTACTTCCTGACTTGTCTGGGCATGGTCTTTTTCTTGTCTCTAGTCTCGAGTAGAATCTTTTCTAAACACCCCCCCCCCGGCGATCACTATGAAAGGGATAGGAAATGACCATCGACTTGGAGCTATGACCTGCTGGCCAGGCCCTTAACCAGAGAGCCCATCTAGTGGCTACCGAAGTGGCCATGGCACACACTGAGAATGTCATCGCATCTAGGGAGGCATCAGCCAAGAAGCTGGATGCCTTCATGATTCTACTTAGTCCTTCGGTCACGCTTCTGTTCTTATCTAAAATAAACCGCATTATTTTACGCATCTATACTATAGAGGCTCTAGCAAAGATGGATGCTGAGGCTGAGGCCTGTATGGCTAAGGCGTGTCTTTTTACAAGTAAAGTCCTCCTTCCTATCTAAGGCATCCTTTATGGTACCCATACCATCTTCAGAAACTAACTCTGAAGATTGCAGAGCAGCTACGGGAGCATCTACATGGGGAACATTTAGCATTTCCATGGCTGATGGGGCTAGGTTATAGTTTCTTAATGTGAGGAGGAAACTGCTTGTTAGATGCTGGCTTATCCCACTCAGCCCTAATCAGGCACTCAAAGGGAACTGCTTTATTTTTGTCCTGGTGGAAGGGGAAAAACTCTTTATCCCCAGTGGTCTTGGATTTTACTTTAGGATCCTCCATGGGGACAGGTTCCTCATTTAGGTCCAGAGCCACCATAGCCTTTGCTAGTAAGCCCTGGAAATCATTGCTGCAAAACAGGCGTGGCTGATGGTCTGCAGACTCAGGCCTCTCTTCATTGGAAGAGAATTCTCTCTCTTCCCTTTCATCAATCTCAGAGTCTAGATCAATGGATTGGGCATCAGGGGGAGATCTTGTGCCACCGGCTTTCTTGCTGCCTTGGTGGGCCAAGGGGTATGGCTTTCTCTTGGGCCAACGAGTGAGGCTTGAGGGCACATGACTGGGAACTGGTATCTAGAGTCCCTGGTTGCTCAAAGCCCTCCTCAGAGAGGAGCTCGTCGGCCCGGCTGATAGTTCTATCGGCCATTTTGCCTCCCAATTGCCCTGTTAAGAATAGAACTCGGGTGGGGGAGAGAGGTGGGAGAAACAGACGAAAATTGGAAAAAATGAGAGGGTTTGAGAGAAGAATTGAGTAAGACAGGCAGGGTTGTGAGTGAAAATGTAGAAGAGAAGAAAGGGGTAAGAAGAACAGATGTTTCTAGCCTAAGATCTAAGGAGCCTTGGAGAGAACTCTCCAAGCAGCCTTCCCCAGTTAAGGCAGGAACAGAAACTGAGGAAGAGTGGGAGATTCCCACCAGAGGGACAGGAAGCGGAAATTGGTTCTTGCCTCTCCGGGCAAGCAGTGAGAATCACTTAATCAAGATGCCCATTCCTCAGAGGGAGAAGTTATGTTTTTTGGGGAGGCACACAGAAGCTGTAGGGAATGTCATTTTAAAGATCAGATGGAGCCCTTTTTGACTAGGAACTTCTGTGTGGAAGAGGAGAAACTATATACTGCTCCAATGATATATAAATAATTCCCTGCTGGGGGCCATTTCAGCTTTTCAAAATGGAGTGGGGAAAGGCAGGAGCCCCTCATCCCACAGTTCCAAGTAGAAAAGGGCTCCCTCCGGTCTATAAAATGACATTCTCTGCAGCTTTGGTATGACTGCAGGGCACATGAGTTGGAAGAATCCAAATATACACAACTCACCAAACAATGTAATGTTTAGTTTGGTCCTAAGGTCCACTTTGGAGGGAAGGCAGCATGGTATAGCCTGATCTTGTCAGATCTCAAAAACTAAGCATGGTCAGCTCTGGTTAGTATTTGGATGAGAGACCACCAAGGAATACCAGGGTTACTATATAGAGGAAGACACTGGCAAACAACCTATTGCTTTGACAACCCCATAATGGGTCACCATAAGTTGGCTGCGACTTGACAGCACTTTATACACACACAAAGTCCACTATGACAGGCGCATGAAATGTTACATTCAGGAGGCAAAGAGATACAGAAAGCTATGAACTGCAGATAGGATGGGGGATGGGGGAGGAAGAGTTGTTAGAAAGATAGGCCAGAAGATTCAGTTTCCCAAGGCAAGGTTATTACATTATATTGCAGAGCACAGATGGAAAAGGATCCAATTAAAAAGAATAAACAATCTTCTCACAGTGTGGATCACTCCCAAATGTTGATAAATTATCATTGTTGGACGGACTTGCATAATGTACATAAACCTGTAACAAGGTACAACTATTTGTCATAGTGAGCTAGCCACGCCTAGGCCCTATTGAGTTCAAGAGAGACTGTATCAAGTCAGCATATGAATTCCAGTGGAGCAGGTTTTCATTGAAGTCTCCTTTTGAAACTCTTCTGGAGATATTCTGCTGTTGAAATCAGGATTAGGGGTGTGCACTTGGCTAAAGCTAAACAGGGGTAAAACCCCCTGAAATATACCTTTTTGGTATTTTGGGTGTTTTTTTTACTGGAGCCAAAAATGCAGATCCTGAATGCTGATTTTTTGGCATTATTGAGAACTGCTTTGGCCCAGCCACCATTTCCCCTCTCCCTCCTCTTCCCTCCTTCTTATTTACCTGAGTAAGATCCACGCTGCCTGCTAGCTCTGACTACCACTTGGAGGTTGGAGCCGACAAGCAGCATTCATCTGAACACCCAAGGTCAGAGCTGGCAAGCAGCGTGGATCTGAACTGCCCAGAGGTGCAGTACTGAACATGAGCTGCATGGAGACCAGCCTTCAGCTCTGTGCTGCATATTTTTCAGGTTCAGGTTTAATAAACTTAATTAAAAAAAAAAATTCAAAAAAGCCGTATCCATTATATTTGGCTCTTCAGATTTTTCGATAATTTCTGAGTTTATGAAACCCAAACTCAAAAAATACTGGGGGGGAAAGGTGCACAGCCCTAATCAGGATATGCGTTGGTTAATAAGGTATACATTATAACAGCACTAGTATTTGCATTTTAGACCTGTGGGATTTGGCCCAGTTCTGCAGGGCCTGCCAGACAGAGATGTTCCGCCAGGCACATGGTTGAGGGCTTTCAGGTGCTTCATTACATCCACCGGTCACCAGGCACCACCGGTCTTCTATATGCTCCCCTTGGCCCCCCTCCCCAATTACTTTGTGGGGGGTCTGTTAGTCTCGGGAGTCAGCTCTGCTGAAAGCTTAGGGCACCACCTTTATTATTTGCATTGTTTTATGGAGTTGGATCTAATTTAATTGTTCCAACCAATGAGAACTTAGTCTGAAGAAGGACCATAACATCTAGGAATGAACTATACATAAATTTTATTTTAAATCTTATCCTTCTACATTTTATAAATTGTATTATGCCAATAAAGGTATTTTAATTTTAATTGTTTCTGTTTTTAAACTTATACTAGAAATGTTGTTACTCACCCCTAGTTCCACTGTAGTGTGGGAGGGGGGTGGGATATAAATCTAAAATATAAATACATTTTACTTCTTTTCAGGATTTAAATAACAGTACGGTTTGGACATGCAGAAGGACTAACTTGTGCAGGAATCCCTCGTAAGTACTCCTGTTTACATTAAGTGCTAACCAACTCTGCTTTATATGAAACAAGTGAGGGACCAACGAGTTCTTGCAGGGAGGAGAATCTCACTCCCCCCTACTTGTCCCATGCCCCTCACTTCCCCATGCCATCTCTGCTTGTCCTCTTTCTCTCTCTCCTGCAGTTCCCACAGCTTCTCCTCTCTCCCTGCTTCCCTCCACCTCTCCCACTACCATTCTGATTTTCCTCATCTGTCACTTTCCTTCCAGTTGTTCCTTCGCTCTGCCTTTCAGCTTCTTCCCTCTCCCTGTTTCCTTCTCTCCCTTCACTCCCCATTTATGTCAATTTTTCTTTCCTCGCTCCCTCCACTCCAGCTTTGCTGCTTCTGCCTCTGCAGCAGTAGCAGCTTTGCAGCACTAGCAGGTGACTAATAATAATAACAATAATAATATATAAATTTTATAATTAGATAATATATACTTTGTATAATTTATTTTTTAAATAAATAAATTTTAATTTTTTTTTAATATTTCACAATTTTTTACTGGTGGGTAACTTTTCAGCAACACATTCATTTCAAATATAAAATAAAAAAATTTAACAGCATAGTTGAAAAGCATTTCATCCATTAATAAAATGATATTAAAATAAAAGACTTCCCCCTCAACTTCCTCCACCTTGCTATAAATTTATGTACTCTTTTGTATTGAAATTCTAATCCAAAAATATACATCAAACTTAATAACTAAATTGTATAAGGACTTCCAGTAGGGTTGCTGACCGAAGCGCTGTGTCTTCCCGGGAGCTCCCGGCGGAGAACCAAGAAACGTCTAAAATCGGGGCGCCCCTGCCCCCCCGATTCCTAAATAGTGGAACGGGTGACAGGAATGCTCATGCTGCCGAACAAGAGCAGTTTGACTCCTGAATTCTTCGAGAGTGCTTTTTTAAGACTCCCGGAGATTCAGATGCTGTCCTGCCGGCTTGAGGGGATTTACATCACCGCAGATGTCTCTTCCCCTATCCAATACCATCTGCGCAACTACATTTAAGGAATGAAAGCCTCACCCTCCGTAATCTGAGTGTGTGTCAAGAACCCCTTTGCTTTTCTTTGAAAATAAATAAACGAAACTTAAGTTATGGAATCCTAGCCTCCCACCCTAAAATATAATTGTATTGGACTTTGTCAAAACAACAGAATAAAATGGCAGGAAGCTTATCAACGCCATCTGGAGATAGACTAAACAAATGAGACTTTGAAATGACATACTAACCTCCAATAAAATGCTGGGATATCTGGGAGAGAAGGAGGAAGTTTAAGAAGTCCCTCCTCCAGTTAATGGCCTCCACGGTAAAGATCTTCGACCACGTTGCAAGATAGAGGCACCTTGTATTTGGTGTGGTCAGAGAAAACTGGCTGCGAAGCGACATCGTAGGACCAGAAGTGCGTTTCCCTGTGCAACAGGTAAACTCATCCTACCTCTCTGATCATAGAAAGGAAATGACAGAAGGTCCGTGGTACTTCCTATTTCCTGTCCAAGAAGCCGACCTAGAGCGTCCTTACTCTCAATGGTGCCTTGATATCTTAAATCTGATTTTTACTTTAATTTGGAGGCCAAATCACAAGAAAATATGGCGAATTAGCTGGGAGGCTATACTAGAATCAATATACTTAAGGACTAAAAGATTGGAGACCTGCCTTTATATTGAGATTACTGCTAGATTATATGTCTGCTCCACGGCAAAGTTCTGGATCACTGCATAGCCCTGCAATACCTAAACCCTCTACAGATATAACAATGGAGAAACAAGACAAAAAGATACAAGACCTTTCAGCCAAACAAACTGATATTTTTACTAAACAAATGGAACAAATGTCTAAACATCAAGAAAAACAAATGAGCCAGCTAACTGAGATGTTAGCTGAAAAACTGGACACTGTAACAAAAGAAGTGATGGAGGTGTAGACTCAGGTTACTTCACTGCAATCTGATAAGAAGACAATGGATGCCTCTGTCAAGAAAATGACTGAAGAACATAAGTGAGGAAGAAAGTGGAAGGCCATGAAAAACAACTGGAAAAATTGCAAACACAGGAGGAAACCACAAAAGATCAACTTGCTATGATGGACCTGAAAGTCAGAGAATCTAATCTACGCCTGAGAAATTTACCTGAAGATTGTGGTGCTACAAGAGAATCACTGGTGAAAACATTGGCTACCTTATTCCACATAGAAGAACAAGAATTAGACCATGCAATTAATAAAATTTACAGGATGCCTTTGCCCCCTAAACTGGAGAGCAAAGGCAAGAGATGTTATGATATCCTTCTATGATGGTAGGATGAAAGATATAATAATGCAACAGCACTACAAAGATCCAATAGTCCTGAAAGGAAATGCATTAATACTCCTTAAGGATATACCAAGACATCTGATGAAAAAAGGAACATTTTTAAAAACTTCACAGCATCTCTGAGGAAAAGTGGAATAAGATACAGATGGTTGTTACCACAAGGATTAACATTCACCTACAAAGAAGTGAAATACACTATCACCATGATGGAAGATGTTGGGAAATTTCTGAGAAAATACAGAAGGGAACTTACAGGCCTTACACCAGACCAGAAACAAGACTCAAGTGAAGAAGAAGATGATGACTCAGCAAAAGGAGCAGTGGGTAGACTATAAAATCTATATATTAACACTCTGACAATATGGCTAAAGTTATTTCATGGAATATAATTGGTTTAAATGAAAAGGTGAAAAGAGGATGTATTTTTAAATTTTTTACAAAAACAAAAATACTTTTTAATATGTTTGCAAGAAACTCATATTTCTAGGAAAGACAAAAAGTACCTAGAAAGAAACTCTTTGGGGCAAATCTTCATCTCTTCATCAAATACAAAAACTAAAGGAGTAATCATCTATGCACATGCCTCATTTGCTCCAGAACTTGTATATAAAGATGAAGAGGGCAGAATACTTATAATCAGAGCCAAAATATTAGGCCAAAAAACATTGGTGGTAGGGATCTACGCACCTAATGAGGGCAAAGCACAATTCTATAAGCAGCTTCATGACATTCTATTGCAACATGCTGAAGAACAAATATTGTTAATGGGTGACTTTAATGG
Source organism: Euleptes europaea (assembly GCF_029931775.1). Classification (NCBI taxonomy): domain Eukaryota; kingdom Metazoa; phylum Chordata; class Lepidosauria; order Squamata; family Sphaerodactylidae; genus Euleptes; species Euleptes europaea. Next base: position 51,409,288 of record NC_079315.1, on the reverse strand, counting down.
AGTTATAGATTGTGCGATTGATAAAAAATCAAAGGCCAAGGATGATAAGGAAGGCTGCCTTCCTAAGACTTTTTTACAACTTATTGAGGAATTTAAAATACAAGACATTTGGAGAACAATGAATATGTCATCGAAAGAATATACCTTCTATTCCGCAAGACATGACTCACACTCCCGTATTGACATGATATGGGCAAGTAAATCTATATTTATGCAATTACGTAAGGTACAAGTAATACCTAGAACTTTTTCAGACCATAATCCGGTTTCTTTTGAATAGAACAATCGACAAGCATTCAGATGGAGGTTAAATGATAGACTTTTACGAGAGGACAAAACAAGAAAAGAAATACATACTCTTATTAAGGACTTTTTTGAGATCAATATGAATGGAGAAACCAGTTTAAATATAATCTGGGATGCTTTTAAGGCTGTGTTGAGAGGATTTATGATTCAGAAGAACACTGCATGGAGGAAAAAACAATTACAACAAACAAATGATATACTCTGGGAATTACAATATTTAGAACAACCACATACCTTGGAATCTAAAAAAGACCAGAGGAAAAATATTCTGTTAAAGATTAAGGTTGTTAAACATCAACTCAACCTGGTGGTTATGGAAGAAATGAATAAAAATATGAAATATGCGAAGCAGAGATATTTTGAACATGCAAATCGTCCAGGCAAACATTTGGCCAGTCAATTGAGAGACTCTATGCAGAAGATAATCAGTAAAATACAGACTGAAAAAGGACCGGTTTATACTACAACAGATGTACAGAAAGAATTTGTATCATTTTATACCAGATTATACCAAAAAGACCTTCTCTGAAAAAAATGGATAAATATTTGAGAACAGTAAATATCAACAAGTTATCCTCCGAACAACATAAAGCTATGGATGCTCCAATCACAACAGCAGAAATAGAAGAAGCAATATCTAAACAGAAGATAGATAAAATACCTGGCCCAGATGGAATTACAGCTTTGTTTTTTAAGTTGTTTAAAGATGATTTAAAGAATCCATTTTTGAAGGTATGTAATACGATATTAGATACGGGACTTTCTCCTCAGACGTGGTTCCATGCTTTTATATCGTTAATCCATAAAGCTGGAAAAGACCCAGAAAGAGTAACTAATTATAGACCAATCTCTCTATTAAACGTGGATTACAAAATATATGCTTCTATATTATCGAATCGTCTAAAGCAATTTATCACAACCTTGATTCATGAAGACCAAGCGGGCTTTGTCCCTGGAAGACAGATAAAAGACAACTTGAGGATTTTATTAGATGCAATGGAATATTATGAACAAAATAATCAACATAAATTTGCTTTTATTTTTTTGGATGCTGAGAAGGCTTTTGACATGGTTTCATGGGAATATATGAAAAAAGTTTTGGAAAAAATGAATTTTGGTGTAAGATTTCAGACGGGGATTGATGCTATTTACAATATGCAGAAAGCTAAAACATTAGTGAATGAATCCATATCAGATAATTGTGAAATACAAAAAGGAACTAGACAAGGATGTCCGCTTTCTCCTTTGCTTTTTATTTTGACTTTGGAAACTTTATGTTGTAAGATACGTGATACAGACGTAATCCACAGTCTTAAAGTAAACAAACAAGAATTTAAAATGAGAGCTTTTGCAGATGACTGACTACTCATTCTGAATGACCCGAATCAATCTATAAATAATTTGTTGGATGTACTGAAGCAATATGGTGAAGTCTCGGGATTTAGGATTAACCAAGATAAGACTCAGATATTGTTTAAGAATCTCTCAAAAGAAGAACAAAAAGACTTCATAAATATTTCAAGATGGGAGAAAACAAACAAAGTAAATTATTTAGGTATTTGGATTACAAACAAAAGTAAAGACTTAATAGTTAACAACTATGTTAAACTATGGGAATTAGTTAAAAAAGACATGATATCGTGGTCCAATAAAAATATTCCCTTTTTGGGTCGTATTTCAGTAATACAAATGAATATTTTACCAAGACTGTTTTACCAATTGTTTCAGAATTTACCAATAGTTATACAAACAAAATATTTTGATGTGTGGAGGAAGGACCTGTTGAACTTTGTTTGGCAAGGGAAAAAATCTAGAATTGCCTACAAATATTTGGTCGACTCTAAAGAAAGGAAGGATTTGCTCTTCCAAATTTTAAATTATATGCAGAAGCATTGGCTTTGGTATGGCTAAAGGATTGGATACAATTAAAGAATACACGTTTATTGGATTTAGAAGATTTTGACAATAGATTTGGGTGGCATGGTTACTTATGGTATGATAAACTTAAAAATCACACGGCTTTTCAACATCATATTGTAAAATCTCCTTTAATAAAAACTTGGTTAAGATATAAACATCTTTTAGAAACCAGAACACCTCTATGGATCTCTACACAAGAAATGCTAACATTACGACCACTGACACCATCTCAATTTGTAACATACCAGGACCTTTTGTTATGGGAAGACAATAAATGGGCCCTAAAAGATCATGAAGACCGGAAAAAAAAAACCTGACTTGGTTTCAATATCATCAGATAAAATCTGTATATATACAGGATATGAAAATAGGTTTTATTAAAGATAAATCAACTTTACAACAAATGTTATTGGAGAATAATGATCATCTAATTTCAAAGATGTACAAGATGTTGTTGATAATATATACAGAACAAGATCAAATCAAACCTACGATGATAACTTGGGCACAGACAGTGGGTTATAATATTCCTTTGAATAGATGGGAAAGACTTTGGTCAAGAAACATGAAATATATACTTTCACAATCGTTAAGACAGAATATTTACAAGATGATCTACAGATGGTATTTGACACCAAAAAAGTTAGCTAAAATGTATAGAACAATGTCACCAAACTGTTGGAAATGTCAAGATGAGGTTGGTTCCTTTCATCATGTTTGGTGGCTTTGTGAAAAAGCTAAGAACTCTTGGGATATGATTTATAATGAATTAAGACTGATATTACAACAAAATATCCCTAAAACACCGGACATGATGTTGTTAAATATTATACCGGAATCTATATTGACTCAGAGATCTTTTTTGATATATGCCACTACTGCCGCAAGATTGGTTTATGCAGCAAAATGGAAATTGTCTGAGACACCGGATAAGATTGACTGGATAAATAAAATGTTGGAACTAGCAGAAATGGCCAAACTCACTGCATTAGTAAATCAAAAGGAGAATACGGAATTTGTGGGAGAATGGGAGGCATGGACATCATACTGTGTAAATGAATTTAATCTGGGAAATATTAAAGGTTATGTTTTGATCTAATTCAACTGATTAAAGTAGAAATAATGTTAAAATTCAGGTTTTAAGCCGATGGGATATGTAATTAAATTTATAAATGAAATATTATAATGAATTAGAACTTAAATATAAAGGAGAGAACAGAGATATCAAATAGAGGAGGGGAGAGGGGAAGTCAATAAGTTAGAATTATTTATATTGATTAGATATTGTTTATGTTGTACAATTATGTTAATTGAATGATGGAACTGAATGTGATTTAATTAGAAAACAATAAAAAATTATTTTTAAAAAAAGAGTTCCCCCCTGCCCGGCTTCTTCAAGTGGCTTTGGGCGGCGCTTCTGCCAGCTCCTTTGCTGCCTGTTCCCCAGGAGCAGGGGTGAGGGCCGGGATTGTGCCACCTGCTGATGCCGCGGAGGGGCTTCCGCTGCTGTGTCCAGGGACAGCCCCAGAAAAGAGAGAACAACAAGGATGGCACAGATGAAAAGTCATGGGAAATGCATCTTTTTCCCTGTGAATATTAAGACATGCTTAGCTCAGTGTCACTGCTACTCATACCTTTTAATTATCTGTACATTTGTGAAACAAAGATGAACTCCTTTGTGTGCCCTTGAAATCCCTTGCTTTCAAACTATTGTATACTTTTATAGTTAATTATTTGATTTTTTTATTGCCACAGGTTGACTACAAATGGGGTGGACAGTAAGTTTTTGTTTTTTTATTATTTGTAAAGTTAGTTTGCATAATTACAAAATATGAGGGCAGAGCTTGGCCTCTAACAGACTGTTAAAGTTAGCTGGCAATTTTTCATGCATTCTCATGCGGCACCTCACTGACATAATCCTTAATACATATCTAAAAGGATCTATTATGACCCTTAGGCTGACATGCTAGAATCCTCTTGAATAAACATATAATTCCAAGGCTGGCTTTATCTTTTTTAAAAAAATAAATAAATATGTGTTTCTTGACATACTATCTTCAGAGGAGTCTCGAGGAGAAAATATGGCAATGTTTTACTAGGTATCTGACAGTGAATGTTTGCAACTTATTAATACCAGCTGCTCTTATCTTGTTATAAATCTGTTTATGAAGTGCCACTATACCAAGCAAATTTTGAAACGTAAATCAGTTTTTATTTTAAATGTCTTAAAAAAGGATAATACATTCTTTTGCCTTAAAAAACAAGTAAGAAAACATGATCACGTTTATTCTTAATTTCTGCCTCCTCTTTATCTACTTTCCTTGAAGTCATCCATGGAAGATTACCTCATCTACACATCCATCATGTCCGCTTCGCTGGTTTCCTTCCTTCTACCACTCCCCTTGTACATTTCAGAAGATTCAGATGCTGAGATTACTCTCTACTCTCTATGGTCACACCTCTCCATATGTCCCTCAGCATACACTCTGTGTCACCAGCCTCCTCATTTATCAAGCTTTCTGCCCTAACAATATCTCCTCCCTCATGTACACCACTTCTTGCTCCTTCTATTCTCCCCCCTCAATTTATTTCAGCTTGATTTCTTTGCTTCTTGACTCTGCATCTCCTGCTACTTCATGCATCTGGATGGAGTAGCATCTTCCTCTGTAGTCATGAAGTCTTCAACGTTTGAGTTCTTTTTTGACACTAAAAAAAAGCTGTTACGGCTCAACTGGCCTCAGACCAGGGGTAGCCCTAAGGGTTAGCCAGCAGGGTTTCCCTCCCAGGTTCCTCATGGGCCAGAGCCCCCTTTTACTTTGCTTCATTATAGTCAAACCCCTAGTGCCCTCTATACAGCCTCAAGAACTCTGTGTCCAGTTCCCTTCCTTTACTGTAGTCCTCCCTTGTGTATAAGTCCCTCTGAGAGTTGGCCTGGCTCTTCCTTGCTGCTGTAGCTGTTTGTTCTCCTCAGCATTTCGGTCAGAGCTCTCTTTTCGTCCTCTCTCCGGCCTCCCAGCCTCATCTGTTGCTCTCCACAGCAGGGCATGGCCTTTTCCCTTGGGGCTGACCTCAGCCCTCCTGTGTGGACGTCTTTTCCTGCTGTAGCTGCCGCTTGCCTCTCTGCCCCGTCATTTCCCTGCCTGTTATCTTTTCTCTGCTTCGCCAGCTGCCCTTCCTCCACGCTCCTTTTAAACTTTTTTGCTTGGCTCCCTCTTCCAGTCCCGACTTGCTTACATCCCCCAGCACTGCTGGAGCCTGCCAGATGCCGGACAGAGCTTGTCTGAGTGAGCTGTCTGCTACAAAAGCCTTTGCTGATCTAGCCAAACCTAACTTTCTTTGTAGAGTTGCTGTCACACTTCCCTAAGAGACTCCTCTATGGTAAACATCCATAGCTATTGATAGGAAGTAAAACTAATTTTCTAAAGTTAAGCAAATGTTGTTTGGGGAGTTTTGCATGTCCCTACATTTCCTGCTTTTTTATCACTATCTCATACTTCCCAACCTGTATCCACTTCTAAAGTCATGTTGGTCCTTTATACATGAGTACTTTGGCCCACGTTCGCCCCCAGACTGACTCGTTGTTCCTTGGAATTATGCATGAGTTTCCCCTCAGAACTGACCTTGTGCCCACCCTGTGCTTTTCTTGGGTTTTCCCAGTGCTGTTTTATCATGGATTTAAATAGGGCTGTTGAAATAAAAAAAATTCGGTATAGTTCAGATTTGGCCAGATTCGGCCCGTCTGGATTCGGGATATGCTGAAGTCCGAACTCCCCTGCTTCGGGTCCGTGCAATTCGGCGCAAATTCAAAGTTCGGGAAAAAAATTCGGCCAAATAAAGCCATTAAAAACACAACCGCTCCTTTCTGCGGCTCTGGGGGGGCATTTATGGGGGTAGAGGTCCCAAACTTTTAGCAGAGCTTCAAAGGACCCTTTTTGCAAGACCCCCCAAGTTTTGTAAAGATTGGGTCAGGGGGGGCTGAGATATGGGCCCTGAAAGGGGTCCCCCCTTAATGTGCATCTCTGTGCAGAGCTTGCCACCCACGCACAAAGCTCCCAGCCCAGACAAACAGCTGAGCTGCAGGGAGCAAGGGCGGGGTGGGTGCGAAGAAGTTTGCAAAGCAACACAATTGCAAAGCAACACAACTGCAAAGCAACACGTTTGCAACCATGCAAAGCAACACCTGACACCTGGGAGTTTGCAAACCATGGAAAGGGGCAGAGGCAGCTAGCTATGCATAATGAGCAGGAGGGGGTGGAATTTCCCCTTTTGCATCGGACTCGAGTCGGGACCAGGCAAATGCATTCTTTAAGTCACCATTTGAAAACCCGTTTTGAGTAAGCATCAAAATAGACCTAACCGATCTTATGAATGAGGGAAAACCTGAGGACACACAACTGAAGCCCCCCCCTCAAACCAGGGAGAGAGAGACTCGAGGGGGCACACACACCCCAGGCAGAAGGGGCAAAAGCCCCCTTTGGCTTCCCCCCCACCCACAGCAACTGCTCTCTCCCCACACACACAGAGACTCTGCTTCCCCCCCCACACACACACACACAGGAGAAAAATTATAGATTAAAGCCCCCAAAGGGGTCTTACTGTGGCTGTCTTCTGTTCCATCAGGAGGGGCTGGGAGGACTGGGTAATCCAATACAATACTATTTAAGCACCGGAGGTTTTGCCTTGGATTTGCCGCTCTGGAGATGCATACAGGATCGAGTGATCCATTCATCCCAATAGGGAAAAGGGGAAAGCCCATATCTCGGGACCCCCTGACCCAATGTTTACAAAACTTGGGGGGTCTCTTAAAAAGGCTTGTCTGAAGCTATGCTGAATGTTTGGGGGCTGCACCCCCAAAAATATGCCCCCTGCAGCCACGGAAAGAGAAAAGGGAGCCCATATTTCTGCCCCCACTGAACCCATTTTTACAAAACTTGGGGGGTCTCTTAAGAAGGCTCGTCTGAAGCTATGCTGAAAGTTTGGGGGCTGCACCCCCAAAAAAGCATCCCCAGCAGCCACGGAAATGGAAAAGGGGGGAGGGAAAAGGGGTGGAGCCAATATCTCGGGACCCCCTGACCCAATGTTTACAAAACTTGGGGGGTCTCTTAAGAAGGCTTGTCTGAAGCTATGCTGAATGTTTGGGGGCTGCACCCCCAAAAAAGCGCCCCCTGCAGCCACAGAAATGGAAAAGGGGGGAGGGAAAAGGGGTGGAGCCCATATTTCGGGACCTCCTGACCCAATGTTTACAAAACTTGGGGGCCTCTTAAGAAGGCTCGTCTGAAGCTATGCTGAAAGTTTGGGGGCTGCACCCCCAAAAAAGCACCCCCTGCAGCCACGGAAAGAGAAAAGGGGGAGCCCATATTTTTGCCCCCACTGAACCCATCTTTACAAAACTTGGGGGGTCTCTTAGGAAGGCTTGTCTGAAGCTATGCTGAAAGTTTGGGGTCTCTACCCCAAAAAATGCGCCCCTTGCAGCCACGGAAAGGAGCAAATGTGCACACACACACCCTCATGAGGATTTCTCTCTCTTTCTCTCCCCGGCCGGGCTGCGCAGCAGCTGATTCCTCCAGTACTCAATCCTGACTGATTGGCCAGAAGAAGACCCAGCTTGGCCACTGATTGGCTGGGGGAGAATGCTGCTTACTGACAGTTATGCTGCTGCGCCCCGAATTGGCCGGATTTATTCGTGAACTCCCGAACTCGCTGAATTCGGCTCCCCTGTTTTCCTGCCATTTTTGAGTTCGGTTCGTCCCGAACTAAAAACCGCCAAATCAACCCTAGATTTAAAGTCTGCTTTTAGATCAACTTGGTTCAAGCTGTTGCCATTTGTGTGCATAAGGCATTCTGGGTTTCCCCCTCCTCCAGCCAATGCAGTGGGCAGGAGCTGCTGGGCGAGAAGGAAAGGGGTGGGGAGGAAACGAGTGCTTGCATACTCAGGAGCAAATATAGCTGCCTGATTTCCGTAGCAAGTGTTTGCTGGCTCAGCTTCCAGCATTTGCAGGCTCAGGAGGAATGTAGTTGTTGTGAGGGTCTGTACGCCTTTGCCTTGGGTAAGGCCTTTGCCTTGTATGTTTCCCCCCCCCCTGGACTCGTAAAAGCAGTCCAGGCCTCTTGCCTTTCCTTGGTTCAGGCGCAGCGTCTGACAGGCCACAGGTTGGAATGTCTCTTCCCTCTTCCCACGTCCCTCCCTTGCTCTCACTGACTCCCTTCCACCAGCTATGGCCTTGGTGGGTAGATAGTACTAACAAGCTCCCTGAGTTCTTTGATGTTTTGTACCATGCACAATTATCTCGTAGATTCCCATAACATACGTTTGACATCTGCTTCCCTGTAGGGGTTATAATTCTGTCCTTGTGAAACTGTAAGCACTTGCAACTTTACCAGTGTAAGGCCTATACTTCTCTGAAGCTTCCAATAAAGTTCCTTGGTTCTGCATGACCGTCTGAGCAAGTGATTTTATGGAGTTTGCACAGGGAGGTTGGGAACCCTCACAGTTGTCTGATTCCCCCTCCCCCGCTCTTCCTCACAGTGTCTTCTCTAGTCATTTTCAGTAATGAGTGTTTGCTGGAGATTCCCTCCTCAACATAGCTGCCAGCGTTTGCAGATGGGATGTACTAAAAGGAATGACAGGATTGCCTATTGGAACAATGGGAGAGGCTGGAAGGCCCATTGAAGATCATGGGATCCAGGAATGCCAATTGACTTGCACGGGCTCCATTGAAATACATTACAGCACAAAAACAGTTGTAAAGAAAATTCAGAATGGATTTTCCATTAAGGTCACTTGGCCCAGTTAGACTACTCTGGCACTGGATTGACAGCCCCCAGAGTGGAATGACTCTGCACTCTCAATGGCACCCATGCAAGTCAATTGGCAATCCTGCCTCCCATTATCTTCAATGGGCCGTCCAGCCTCTACCATTGTTTCTAATGGACAATCCTGTCATTCCTTTTAGTACATCCCTTTGCAGACGACAGCCAGTTACAAAGCAGCATTTTCAAGAGGCAGGGACTCCAACGCTGTGGATTTTTGCTAGTGATTCTGCAGTGCAAAAACTTACTCCTGATACTCCAGGACTTTCTTCGGGGCAAAACACGACCATGCATTGGATTTTGAGAATTCATATCAGAAAAGTGTGGGTCAAGGGAGAGTTGAACCCAAGGTAAAATTTCCATGCATAAAAGACCATTCTTTATACTTTTACTCAACCCTGTTCCTTTGCCAGGGTTTGTCAGTTCTCACCCAGCACACCTTTTGGTGTGGAATATATGATAAGTAGTAATAACAGCAGTAATTCCAGTTTCTACATAGTTGCTGCTGTCATCACTGTGTGAAAGATATGTGTCTCAAACACATATGAAAAGGAGTGTCAGGTTTATGAAATGATATAAATAAGGGATCAAAGAAAGGAAGTAATATCTCTCTTTCTGTAGTGTCACTTTAGTTGTAATAGTCTCATTTGGAAAAAACCTAGGTTTTAATGTGTGGACTAAAATGTTGCTAATAACTTTTCCATATAAGAAAGATAATACTTTTATTTATTTAAAATATTTATGTCCCGCTTTTTTCCCAATCAGACTTCTTTTACACTCTGGTCAGACTATGGCTTCTGATTCTGGTTATGGTTTGTCAGTTGAGACATCATGCCAAGCTGTAGTTAAGCTTCCTCCAACAAGATCATAACTTATTTTTTTATACAATGTAGAATTTGGTCCACAAAGTAAATGTCTGTTGAATTTAGTTTGCCTACCAGTTATTTGTCTGTTCAGTTTTTACAACATTTTAGATGTCACAGGTTAATGAACCAGTATGACTGTAACGTTAGTGTAATGTAGTTAATGGGATGCATAATGACTGGGGACAGAGTTGAGAAAATCGTGCCTTTGAGATCTCTCATGAAGCATAGTGGGCAGTAATAAGTGTGTTGTTGTTGTTGTTGCTATCATCCCTGAAGTGCAGTTTTGCAGCTGTTGGGGATACTGAGTGTCCTTGAGTTTAATATTGTCTGTCATTTTCTGGTCCCCAATATAATTATGTGTTGTTTTATTGATAATTTATACAGGCTACATTTGTACTTCACAACACAGTAAAAATAATTCCTCTCCATAGAATACTAAGCCAGTCACTTTATTTTATGACAGTCTTAAATGCACATTGCTCGTAACAGTCCATTTATCTTTGCTTCTCCTATTTGAAATAATAATCCTTTAAAAATAAATTTCAGAAATCTCATCCACCTTAAACCCCCCTCAAGATCTGCACCATCATTACTCAGGTAAGCAGAGAATATCTGAATGGTAGCTGCATTGCATTAGTTGATAAGCGCATTAATTCTGTTCTTCTGTCATTTCTGATACTCTTTGAAGTAGCTCACTATCAAGACCAGCACATTAAGATGATTCCTAACACAGGAGCCAAGCTAGATTTAGCATACTTATTATTTTAGCACTTGCTTCTCCATATCAAATAATTGTTAAAAAAATGTAAGGGGAAAAAATAAATATTGGGAGGGAACAAATGAGAGCTACAGCCAAAGACATCACTGGGAATTGAGAATTTGTTCCTGAAAACACAGACACAACCGCACCTCCTGCTTGTGATGAAAATACAATCTTTATTGCATACTCGTGCAGTTCCCATCATGTGCCAGAGTTACAGTTAATAAGGATGAACAAGGTGTTCTGTGCCATGTGTGCCTAGGGATGTTTCCAAAATTTTCTTTATTCCAAATTTCACCTTGGACTTTGAAGTTCTGAATGTACCCAGTCATGTCCCCAGTGTGGAACCAATGCATTAGGAATATCCCTTATATCTATTTTTGATTTCCCAACTCCTACACAGTTTGCCACAGCATCAGCTTTCTGTTGTTACATATTTCCCCCTCTAAGTTACCAATGTTTATGTGTATATATTGTTACAGATTGTTTTCTTGCAATATTTTGAGTCATTGTGCACATGGTTGTATCAAGTTGATTTTCCACAGTGTTTTACAAATACACAGTAGCACAACTGTGCAATTGTAGAACACTACACAAAAAGAATCTTAATGAAATTGTATTATGATCCTATTAAGACTGTTTTGCCAATGTACACAGGCATGTTGTTAACACAGAGGAGAAAAAAGATGCAAAGGAACAGAAGTAATGGAAAGTTACAGCAATCTATTCATGTTTCAATTTGGGAATTAATTTTAGAAATGCTCCTAGGTAAGACAGAGTCAAAGACAAATAACGAAGTGTAGAGTGAAATACAATGACAATAAAGAAACAGAATGAGGAAAGTGCCCTTATCCCTGCATGGGTTCATGAACAAGGGTGTTTTATGCATGGTCGCTTTAACCTCCTTTATTCCCTGTTTCAGCCAGGATCAAATTTTTCAGCATGCATGCTATCTCATTCCTTGGAAGTTAAACGCTGTTTCGACGCAAAATGAACCCGGCTTTTCCCATTCCTCTTCTGGCCCAAATTAAACCGTTCATCCTGGCTCATTCCGGAGTCACAGAGCATGCACACTGCATTAGGGGGAAACACAGAAGATTGGCTTCTCTCACAGCCAATCACGAAGCAGTGTGTAAAGAGGTGGGGATTTTAGTGTTTCCTGCTTCCTGCTACCTCGGAGCTCTTTCTGAGCAAAATAAAGGCCTTTTAAAAACGAGGCTTGGATCCCCCCCCCTTCTTTCAGATTGCTCCATTTTTTTTGTTTTGTTTTTTTCTTAAAATGCTTTTTTATGCAGCTGTTGGGTTTGGGGGGAAGGAAATCTTCTCTCACGGTAAGCCAATTACAGAGTAGCGTTTAAAGGGGTTGGACTTGATTTGAGCTTGGGAGACTGCTTTTCTGTACTCATGGCTCGATTAGCACACAGTTTTGTCCCTGATCATTCAAGCCAATGCATACAGTTTTCCCCAACCTGGGTTACTTTAATGTGCAATGAACCCAGGCCCAAGCAGGGAGATCCAACCCATGCATAAAAGACCAAGGAGTACTTTAGTATAAGTTGCAACAGTAAACAAGCCGAGTGACCTGCATCAGTTTTAATTATGGCAGGATGTGCTCAAGCACTGTTAGTTTGTCTCACATCATGAATGCATGTTGCAGTCATGAAGCTTTCCATTTGATGAGCAGCTTGTGAACAGTTGTAACACAGCCTGTTAGCTGTGTTGTTTTCTGTATCTGCACATGCGCAGAAAAGCATAACCCTCCCCTGCTGTGCACTGCACACTCCTTCAATTACTTAAAGGATAAATTATGTGAAAATACATATTGTCATGAAGAAAAAATTGTGTCTTGCCATTTTAGTTTTTGTATGTGTCTGACAGAACTGTTAATGGCAGCTGATCTGTCTAGATGTAAAACTGTTTGCATATACATTTTCTTGTACAACAGGGGTGGTGAACCTTTTTTCCGCCAAGGGCCATTTGGATATTTATAAGATCATTCGTGGGCCATACAAAATTATCAACTTAAAAATTAGCCGACCAAGCCCCAAGCAGGCAACTGCCCCAGATGACCCCCCCGGTGCAGGCAAGCAGGCAAGCGTCCAACTGGTGGCGCACTTGCCCACCTGGTGGCACAATATGGTCTGTTGCACCAGCCAGGCGTAGCCGTCCAGCTGCACACAGGAGTTGCTCCTGCTTCCCATGGTCGGGGCTAGATTTTACAGCCGGCTCCTGCCACCTCTGCCTTCAGGGATGAAATGAGGACACACTGGCTAAGAACTCCCCCCCCCCCCGTGCATTCTGGCCCTGCCCCCTTTAACCCCTTCATTGTTGCCACTTCTGTCCCCAGCCTTCTTGTAGTACAGAGGGAATACATTTCACCATGGCCTGGGTGGGAAAGGGTTAACCCAGTTTCTTGGGTGGTCCTAGCAGCTCCATAGCTAACGACTCTTCTGCAAGGGGGAAAAAGGTTCCTTTTCTCAGCAAAACAAACTCACATCTGCCTTGAATAGAGGCCATTCCTGTCTGTGGGAGGGGGCGGATCACCAGTCTTAGATCCTTCTGAGGTAGAGATCTACCAGGACCCACGAAGGGCCAGACCAAATGATTTCACAGGCCTTAAATGGCCCCTGGGTTTGATGTTCCCCACCCCTGTTGTACAGCTTCAAAAAAGTCATAGTTCCCCCCTTTCCTGTGTTACTGGGGGGGGGGAGTCAGTGAATTGACCCAAGTCTGACCCTTGGGGAATGATTTTCCTTGTTGGGCTGATACAAAAGCAGCTGAATGCATAAAGGAATAAAACCTATCTACCATAGTTTCTACACAATCACAAAGCTGTCCAGTTCAGTGCTCAAGTGGGGCAGCAAACATTGGGAATGAGATGAAACAATCCCAGGTTTAACTCATGGGTAAGGTCAGGGCAGACTAGCTATTAAGGACATTGGGAACAGCCTTGGTGGGCTGATGACCTGGGGGGGAGGACATAGTGGGGGACATGCCCTGGCCTACCCTCACCCATGTTAGAAATAAATTCTAAGGGTTCTGGAGATCCAAAGTGAAGTTGATCAGGCTTTCCGCTTGAACCCCCATCAATTTATTTTATGTTATTTTATTAAGCTTATATCCAGCCCTCCCCAGCAAAGCTGGGCTCAGAGCAGCTCACACAATCTTATAATTTCTACAATAAAACACAGTAAAATCTTGCTAAAATCATGATTAAAACCTGGCCTATTAAATCAATAAATAAAGATCAACGTATATCAGATGGCGAGCTTAATTGTAACATATAGGCCATAGTAGGGCCTGTGGGCAGTCAGAACCCTCCCACACATAATAGTAATAAATTTAGCACTGTTATGCTAAGCACAGGGCTTTCCTTTTATTGGGGGAAATTAGCTGGAGAGAGAGCTTTGCAAGAGGCTGGTGTGGGGATCTTTGAACCAATTTGACATGCCAGATGAGCAAAGCAATGGAAAGCCCCAATAACGAAACACTTTATGAATTTTAAAGATTGTATTAAAAGTAATCAAATTCGTGGCACACACACACACAATTCCCAATTTATACAAAGCTAAGAAAGCAAAGGTTTGAGGGGGTGGTCATAAGGATAAAAGAATTCCAGGGGGGTTATAGTTACCTTCCTGAAGAGCGAGATCCAGAATATAGGCAGCTGCAAGAAAGCAAGTTGCGACCACTAGCAAGGAAAATGATACATGCAAGTATCGTGACTCACAGTTTGGATCCAGGAAAGTGGTAGAAATTTTACTGTGGCCAATGGGGCTATACTTATACCTCTAAATGTAGCTGGAGGGTATGCTTGGCAATGTCTGGGAATGGCTGGTCATTGCAAGTGACAAAGGATTGATTACTCGAGATTGGATTAAGAGGGTGCCGTAAATAAGGTCATCAGAAATGATGTTTAGGAACTTGGGATTTAAGTATCCAAGCATTGAGATATAGAATTGGAAATTAAAATGGGGTTCGGAAGAAGTAAGTCAGAGGGCTAGGCTGACTACAGGACAGGATTAGGGGTACATCTGAATAGGGGTGATGAGATCTGGGATGCTTGTGATCTACTGCAGGAAAAACTATAGAAATGCCAAAAGCTGGTCTTGGTCTTCTTTTGTCTTCAGGGAAAAGCAGCAACATTCCTTTCAAGGGAAAGTATGGTACAACAATTCTGAATTCAGCCAAGTCAGCTTGCTACAGCATTGTCACAAACAAGATGCAGGAGACCCCTTTAGTCTCTGGCTACACAGCACTGTTACATCCTTTGCACACTAGCTCCAGTCCTGAACACCTTGTGGGGTGTCCCAGGGTAGCTTAGGGCCTATTAGGATACCATAACAGCACAGGGTTCTTCTTATCAAGCTTCAGATTAACAAAGAAAGAAATAAGGCAGAGACTCAGTGTTCAAGAGAGCAAAACTGCAGGTTTATTAAATACAATGCACTATAAATCAATTCCTCAAAATATACTCATATGCCCCAGGGTTTGCCACACTTTGGAATAAAACTGACCAGTCAGGAGATATATTTTGCTCCCATGATTGTCTATACAGACTATTCCAAAGTTTTTATACCACTGATAGTTTTGGGCTGTTACCACACTAGGTATTCCCAGCGATGTATTAAGAGTTTGAAAATGTTATAAAAAATACTGTTCGCACTTTCTGTGTATTCCCACCGATGTATTAAGAGTTTGAAACTGTTATAAAAAATACTGTTCGCACTTTGTTTGGCCCCTTTAGTTGTGAAGACGCCTTCCAACCATTTTTTAGCCGTGGCATCCCAAAAACCCTTTAAAGCGATGTTTTTTTATAACATTTTCAAACTCTTAATACATCGCTGGGAATACCTAGTGCGGTAACAGCCATAGTTATTTTTCTGATCTCCAGCCTAAATCCCATCATTTGGCCTTTGATCAATCACACTACCCTTTTAACAAAAAGAAGCATCTTAAAAGCTAGTAGATTTATTGCAGAAAAAGCTACTTCATCAGATGTGTGAACCCAATCTTCAGTTAGCAGATATATACAGTCTGTCAACTGAGAATACACCATGCATCTGGTGAAATGGGCTCTAGTCCACAGAAGCTTATGCCATAAAACAACGGTTAGGTTTTAAAGTTCCACAAGATCTCTTTCTGTTTTTGTTGTAGCAACAGGGTTATCCCTCTAGAATCTGTCAGTTATATTTTAAACTCTTCAGTGGAATATGTACCAGTAGAGGGACTGCTGTTTCTCAGTGGGGAAGATGAAATTTTCAAAAACTACCAGCAGATGTCCTTATAGTCCATCGTCATTTTAGATTTTACACAGGAATCTTTTGCAAGTTATTACAGAATCAGCACAGTTAAAATGAAATCCCCCCGTTCTGTTTCTTTACTGTTGTGGAATTTCACTATATACCATTTTATTCCTTCTTGTTCTGGCTTAAATAGGAGAATTTCTAAAATTAATTCTCAAATTGGAGTATGCATTGTTTCCTGAAGCTTTCAGTTCCTTATGTTCATTTGTATCTCCCCCACCAATGTGTTAACAATATAAACATATACAAAAGCATTAATGGTTAATATTTTCCCACATTTAGCAAGTATCTGTTAGCTATATAGATAGAAAGGCAGGCTCTTATTGAGAGTTGTGAAGTCCTGGCAAAAAACCCCAAGAAATATGGGGGGGGACGACATTTTTTTTGTCCCAAAGACATTTTTTAAAATTTCCCAATTGAAAAATTGGGAAATTTTGGAGAGTGCTGAAACATATTCCTATGAAATATTTTTCTTTGAACTTATTGAAATGTTTGTTAAGACAAAATTTTATTCATTGAGAGTGTATAACATGAAGTTGTATATGCTAACTAAGCTCTAAATGACACATATATAGTTAAAGCAAAGAAATAGATTTCATTGTAATGGGAAAGTAACACCGAATTGAAAGTTAGTCTCTGATTAAGGATATGGTGGCGTAAGCAAGTTTACTTTCAATATATTTGCTAAAATTAATAGTAATTCTTTTTAATTTTTTTATATTTTCCATAAAATAATATATAAGCTTTTCAACAGATGTTCAAAAATAACTCCATAGACATTCTTAACAAAGTATAGTGTTGAAAATATATCATTATTAAGTAATTAAATAAATGAAAACTTCCCCTTCATCCTCCTCCCTTTCTATTTACTTGTTTAGTCCTTTGCATTTAGAATTCTAATCTTAATGTTATTTTATATTATATCTAGTAATAATCTACTTGTTGCATACTAATTCCTTCATTACAATCAAGGAAAAATATTATATATCATTTACAACTAAAATTAATAGTTATAAATGCTTATTTACATCCCCAGCCCTCTAATTTAGAAACAGCTGCCCAATAGAAGAAATTGACCGAGTTGTGTCTATGAACACAGTCGATTTGCCCAGATCATCCTTGGATTGTCTGTGGAGATATGAATAACTGTATAGGCAACTCCACTGGATGTTAAACAAACAGCCCATTCCTGAAGAGGGTGCGTGGATGCACAGCAGCTGGGAGCAGCACAGCTGTGGCATCTCCACAGAGGCTTCTTGGCCGCTGTGGAGAAAATAAAACTATTTAAAATGTACAATGGGGAAAATTCCCCCATAGAAAGCACCCAAAAAATGTGGTGTAGCAATGCTGCAACTCGAGGGGGTGTTCCCGGGGCAAAAGGGGTTAGGATGGTGCCTAAAGGCACCTCTGCCTCCTGGAATCCCCCCCCACATGCTGGCATGGGCTCCCACTTCCGAGATCTCACTCCTGGCTTGGCTGCACTGCTGGCGGAGCCACACACAGCGGTATGGCTTACCAGTGCCGACACGAATGCCGGCCCGTACCAGTGTAAGTGCCCCTTATCCCGAGATAAATTTGCACTTATGTCAGCATGGGGTCACGCCAGCTCCTATGCCGATTCAGGCCCCCCCTTCAGGATTGTGCTGAAAATCTCCTTTTTGGTGATGGTATCCCTCAATTACTAAAGTAATACTTGGCCAGCGGAAAGCTAAAGATTAACAAGTTAATTTTGGTGGCCAATGTTTGATAAATTTTGTTGTTCAGTTTGGTCTTACGATTATTAACGGGAATCAAAATTTTGATAGCAAAGGAGATTTCACTTATATCTCAGACAGATGATGCAGTATTGTTTATTATATTTGAGTATCCCGTAATATTACAGAGCTGATTTCTACATTTTCTCATGGTTACCTTTATGACAGTGATCATGCTCCCTTGCTTTTAGAATTAAGGCTAGGGAATATCAATTCAACCTCTGTAGATAACTATGAAAAAAGTAATCTGAGTTCTAGCAACATCTGCCAGAGCCAGGAAATGGTCCTTAGTTATGGCCCAGAAGACTGACCCCTTTGAAGTCCCCAATTCTTGGAGACTTAAGAGAAACTATTATTAAGGGTTCTCCTGAAAAGGTGATTCAGTTCTATGAACAGCTCACATCTCTTTTGGTTCTTTTTTGCACAATCATGAAATCAAAGAAAAAATCTGAACATGGCCCTCCTTTGTTTAATGCTGTTTGCCACAACTTAAAGCATGCTATAGTATTGTATTTATCTAAGTTCTGAAGATCAGATGCTCAAGATTTTCTACTGCAATATCTAACCTATAAAAAACAATGCTGTCAATATGTCCATAAAAGGAATTTTTTTATTACATTCTACACTGGCAAAAACTGCTGCATGCTTCACGATATTGTGATAGTAAAACCTTTGGGTGAGTGATAAACACAAGTAACAAACCTTTTACTAACGAAAAATCTCCACACATTTCAATGGAATTCTGACGAAACTATTTCACTACACTTTTAAACGAAAAAGAACCCATTACACTTCCATTTTTTACTTTACCTCTGGATAATCTTTCCAACTGGTCTTCGGTTGAAGTAGAGGAAATATTTTCCTTAATTGAAGGATTAAAGTCTGGTAAGACTCCTGGCCCAGATTGGATTCCTCCAGAACTTTTTAAAAACATACTGTGAGTGGTGGGCTCTAATTTTACAACGTTTATTTGCTCTGGTAGACTCAACTGGTAAAATTCCTGAAAAATGATGAGATGTATTTGTTATTCTGATATAGACCAGTTGTTCTGTTATCAGGAAAACTGTATACAGCTATCTACAACTAAAACTTCATAGCTGGAGTTGCAACTTGTCAATACCAGGTCCAGAACAAATTGTCTTTCTTGCTACTATTATTTATCATATCCTAAGGGGAAATGGTTTACTGCTTTTATGGGTCTCAAAGCGGCCTTTGATAATATCTCCCTCTTTGGAACAAATTAAATCAGCTGGGAATTCCTAAACAAGTATTACATCTGATTGTTTCTTTACACACTTCAACTTCCATGAAAATAAGATGTCCCATAACTGGTTATTTCTCAAACCTGTTCCTGGATGCAAAAGGAGTTAAACAGGGATTTATTTTGGCCCCAGATCAATTTAACCTCTACTTATATGATTTACCAAATACATTGCAAGCCAACCATTCTCATTTTCCTAGTTTGGCTGCTCACCCAATACCAATTCTACTTAATGCAGATAATGCAGCCCTTCTTTCTTGCTCGAGGGTAGGATTAAGACATCTTCTCCAAGCTTTTGTTTTGACTGTCATGATAATATGCTTACTATTAATTATGCGAAATCCAAAATAATGTGTTTTCAGAAATATCCATCATGAAGAAAAGTAAACCATTGGATTCTGGATGGGCATAGGATTGAGCAAGTGTCGAATTTGATCTACTTAGGCATTTATTTTGCCTCTTCCAATAAATGGAAATTTGCATTATTTTCCATCTTCTTAAGTCTACTAAAGTACATTTAGGGGCAATTATGAGATTCTTTTATCATTCTAGAGGGCAATTTATTATTCTGGAGAGCAATTATTCCTTTTGCTCCAGAAATCTATAAGGCAAAAAAAAAAAAAAAAAAAAATCAGATCCTTTCTGTTTTGTGGCGCTCCAATTTGGTTTTCTGCTCTTTCCTCTAAAATTGAATCTCTACAATCAAAATTTCTATGTGCTATTTTTCAAGTGCCTAATTGTATTTCAAATTCCAACTTCTATTTAGAGGCTGGTCTTGGTTTCATCTCCTTGTTAACATGGAAAGCTGTGGTGAAATTCAGATTTTTTCTACTAGACCAGGATTTTCTTCCTGATCTTTTTAAAATGGACTGAGCTTGACCCTTTTGTGTCTTCTTGGACAAAGACAGTAGATGAAAGACTTCCAAGCTTACAGATTCCTTATCCAAGTTTTCCCGCAGATCTCTCTTTAGATATGAGTAAGATACTTAACAGATTTAGAATGAAGGGACCATCTTGAATTATATAGTGATGCCAAAAGGAGCTGTGCACCCTCTTTCTGGGGAATGAGCTTCTTTTCCAGTGCTTCCGGATTATTTAAAATTCTTAACTATTCCAACCTTTTGAAGGCTCTTCTTCTTGGCCAGATACAATGCCTTACTCTTCAATGAATTATTTGGCAGATTCTTAGATAGTCCAATTGAACAGGAAGTCTGTCTATTTGGAAAAGCAAAGACAGAAGCACTTACCTATTTTGTATTCAGCTGTTGTTTATATTCTCCTATAAGATCTTTTATTACTCCATTGATCTCACACTTTCCAGTATGTTCACACAATTATCATTTAATATATATGCTGTCTGGTAAAAATAAGGCTGTTACTTTATCCATAGCTCATTATTTAATGGCTGCCTTGAAGATGCGTCCCAAGCTATAATCAACTTATACCTAAATGCTTATTTGCATACAGGAGCTCTTTTTCCACTGGAATTGGAACTGGATATTTTATTTCCCCCTGGAATTTCCTTTATTTCCTGGAGGAAAAATCCCCCCACATACATCTCTATTCCTGTGTTGATTTAAATAAACCCTGTTTGTTTACTCCTTTGTGATGATTACTTAAATAGAGTATTGGTTATGCATATTCTGTGCATAGCATTTGAATGCCCCTTGCCCAGCTTCTTCGTGGACTAGGGCAGGCAACTTGCAGCTAGTTAATATGGATACATTGGGAAGCTGATATTTGGAAAGCTTGCAAGTATTACTGTAACATACTCTATCAGGCACACCAATTAAGCACGTTAGAAGCACAGTTTTATAATATTATATTTAAGCATCATCAAATATTTCTTGGGGAAAATATGAGTAAATATGCTAAGAAGTATGGATGATCCTCCCCTCTCTCTCACTCTGCAGCTGTCGAAAGGAACAATTTAATGAGATTAGCTCAAACAATACCTTTTACACCTGTGCAGCTCTTTGGTGAGTATCAGCTTTTGTGTTAATTAATGAGGACTAAGGATGCTTGAAAACATGCTGTTTCAGCTCTGTATGAGAGCCAAAGTAGATATTATGGCAGCCACTAGTCTGACCCAGGGCCACTGACACCATTGTAGAAAAGAATTTGGCCATTTTAAAATGCTGCAAGGGTCTGATCAGTGGGCACAGCTGGAGCTGGCAATCTTGTTTCTTTTCCATGTGCTTTTTGAAGTGCTGACTGTTTCAGCACTTGAAAAGGTGATGCTGGGCGGGGGCGGGGGAGATCATGCACCATGGGCCAGATCATGATCTGACCCTCTTGGCATTTTTAAATTGCCAAATTCTTCTCTAAAATGGCATTGGCAGTCATGGGTAGGATGTGTGACCATTATAATTTCTAGTCAGGCCCTGAGTGCTAGTCACAGTAAGAGAGCCAATTATTTGACAGCTTCTTTCTGCCTATTCAGGATGAACAGGAAACTTCTTATCACACCCCAGTATTACAGGCACAACAAGAAATTTTGAGGGGAGAAGAGAATAGAAGTCAACTTTCAAATGATCAGTAGTATTAGCAGTGAATCCGTTTCTGTTTACCCCCCCCCCCCAACTTCAGTGCAAGACTGGGAGTGTGAAGCTTGGCAGAGTATGAGAAGCAGCCTCTCAGTTGATCTCTGAGATCTCAGGCTGGATATCAGAAACCAACTCCCAATTTATCCACAGGTCATCTGTGTGTCTGCTTCTGAACCACCAGAGCAGCTCCTGGTCTAATTGTGTCAAACATACGATATTTGACTGCTGAACACCTTTACAGTGAGATTTGCAGCATCCCTAATGAGGACTCTTTACTCTTTTTAAGAGGTTTAATAGTTGCTTGGTTATCTCCAGGAAACCCTAGAGCTTGTCCAGATTACATTTTTACCTCTTCAATTGAGAGGTATCTGCCTTGTGATAAATTGCTTTAAGAATACAGAATGTAAATCGCTTGATGTATGTCTAGTTCAACAGAGTTTTCTAAAATCTATCCAATTTCCTTTGGCTTTAGCTGGTGAAGAAGTGACAGTCTATAGATTAGAAGAGAGTTCACCTTTGAACCTTGATAAAAGTATGTCATCCTGGTCACAGCGTGGCATAGCTGCTATGATTCAAGTTTTGTCGCGGGAGAAAATGGATGGAGGCCTGAGGAGGGCTATGAAGGTTGTCTGCACCTGGTCTGAGAATGATGCACTAAAGTTAGGCCAAGTCTTCATTGTGAAGTCTTTCCTTCCTGTAGTAGTCCAGAATTGGCAAAAGATCTTCCAGGAGGACACAGTACTCCACCTTTGCCTCAGAGTGAGTATGAATTATTATGTGTAAAAGTGTGGGTTCTGGGTGCTTGCCCGGAGCCCAGTTGGCCGCTCCGGATGGGAGGAGGAGGGTGGGGGAAGCCGTGGAGCTGACTGGCTCCCATGTGGTGGCAGGGGGAAGAGCAGTGGCTCACTGCTCAGCCCCCCTGGGTCTTCGGGCTCGGCCTGGCTGGCACAGCCAGCCAATCAGCCCTCCCCCAAAGGCTCAAATTAAGTCTATCTGGAGGAGGCAGGGGTGAGGCTGGGCTGATCGGTTGGATGACAGAGGGAGTGTTTTCCCTCTCGTCTGCCCAGGAATGTTATAAGGAGGCATGCTGCTACCTCCTCAGTTTGCCTCTGTTTTTGCCCATCCCTATGTTTAAGGTTTTAACAGTATTGTTAATTGTCACAACTTGGGTGATGTTTAGCATGGGGCTAGAATCAGTTTTTGGGGAAAGCGGCCTGCGCACCCCTTTCCCCCTGTTTCAGGATCCCATTAAGGGATTTTGGGAAAGGCTTAGGGTAGGACATGCCCAGCTCGGGGGCTGTCCAAACAGCCTCCTCCCACGTGACGGGGGAATCATCAAATTGCTCACGCCCAGGTGAAACCCTTGTTTCATCATCTGTATACTACTACAGAAGGCTTGCTGGTAGTAGGATGACAACAGGAGCATTGGAGTCAAATGATGTCACTGATACAGCCCACATGCTGCGCCAATGCATTTCAGCTGTTGCCAATTAAGTTGTGGCCAATTTTCTCCAAATAAAATTGTTCTGATTAATGTTGTGTTGTTCAGGTTGCTTATTTAACAATGGTTACACTAATGGGTTGTTGGCCCCTGCCCTCCTCTCCACACTTGGCCCTGGAATGGCAGTTGGGTTTCTAAAATTATCTAGGGATACATAAGCTGGAAAAGGGAGATATCTGTAAGAAATTATCTTGCCTTGCCATTCTACTATACCACAAGAATATATGAAAATATGTGGTGAAACAAATTAAACTGGGATGGGACCAAAAGTGCAACCATAAATATGTAAGGTGAGGAAACTAAGTCCAGGCTTAGTACATGGGACATTCCTGGGAAGTTATATAAAGGATAGCAGACACCTCTAAGATGTGTAAAGCTGAAGTCCTATGCATGCTTAATTGGAAATAAGCTTCAGTAGGGCTACTTTTTATTTTATTTTTTTTGGCCATCAAGTCACATCTGACTTGGTGACCTCTGATGGAGTTTTCAAAGCAAGAGACGTTCATAGGTGATTTGCCATTGCCTGCCTCTGAGTGCTGACCCTGGTATTCCTTGGAGTATTATCCAAATATTATCCAAATAATTGCCATGGTTGACCCTGCTTAGCTTCTGAGATCTGACAAGATCAGGTGAGCCAGTGCTAACCAGGTTAGTGGGGCTTACTTCAAAGTAAATCTGCATCAAGTTAGGCTGTCTGTACTTATAATAAAGGTAACGTCTAATTTAGAATATTGTCTTTGATATTAGAGATGAAAAGCCATGAGAATCGCCTCCCTCCATCTCTCTTTGTGTAGGCATTTCTCATGTCATACAAATGAATGTTTATAAATAACCTTTGATTTCCTCCTTACCAATCCATAGCATCATAGTCAGGAAGCGGGAATATCCAATGCATGTTGTATCTCAGCTATGAACTCACCAGGTGGCTTTAAGCAAGCCACAATTTTTCATCTGCAACTCTCTATTGTATAATTCAAGGATAATAATAGTGTAGGAACCACTAGTATAATGTAGAATAATATGAATACTAGCTTTAGGAAATGTGAATACTAGCTTTAGGAAAAGCACAGTATACATTAATAACAATTCTTACTATTATTAGGAAATACAACAGCAAAGAGCAGCTCAGAAGTTGATACATACCTTCAACCAAGTAAAGCCTCATACCATTCCATATACTCCAAGGTAAGGCAGATGCTTGTAATGAATTATGTGAGAAAGAGTAAAGCCATCATTATTCATTACTTCTATGAGAGATCCCCAGTTATGTGTCCATGATGAACTATAGTACTGTGCATATATAATCCTAGTACAGAACTGTGCATATATAATCCTAGTACAGAACACTTGACAAATAGTTATCTATTTATTGTAGTCATCTATAAGGGCCTTTGTCAAAAGATTTTCTAAATATATCATCAGAACATTAAATATTTGGTATGATGTTTAGACATTTCTGTAGATTTGCTTAATTAATAATAGATATCAACAATTGGGGACCCATAAGGAATTTGCAGGGAGGGGACATCCCTTTCCCTTCCTTTACTTCCTCTTCTCTTCTTCTTTGTGACTGATCCTCCCTTCTTTTCCCCCCACGCCTTCTCTGATACTCATTCCTCCTTTCTCCCACCACCTATTCTCTGAAACTCATTCCTCCCTCTTTCTTTCTTCCCCACCCCTTTTGACACTCTTCCTCGCTCTTTCTTCCCTTCCTTCTCTGACACTCATCTCCCCCTTTTTCTTTCTCCCCCATTCCTTCTGTCACTCATTTCCTTCTTTCTCACCCCAGCTTGTCACTCCCACCTGTTGCTAGCTGGGGGAAGCAACTCCCTGCCCCCCAACCTCCAGCACTGACAGCTTAGTAGTGTGGAGGCAACTATGACTCCAGCACTAGCCACCACCTGTAGCTTTGCCAACTCAGTGGGAGGGTGGGGGGCAGAAATGATTCCCGCATTTCCGTCCACCTCCAGCACTGGCAGCTCAGCAGTGGAGATGCAGCAATTACTTCCTTAGCACCACTAATGAACTTTAATAATGATAATGGCAAACATGCTGCTGTCGTATGTAGTTTGACCCTAAATTTCATAGAATTAGAGAGCTGGAAGGGACTACTAGGATTATTTAGACCAACCTCCTGCACAATGCAGGAAATTCACAACTACCTCCCCCCCACACACACCCAGTGACCCCTACTCCATGCATTATGCCAGTGTTTTTCATGTATATATATTTCAAAGAGTACACAAAGGCTGCAATCCTAAATGTTGTTTCATAGAAGTAAATGAAATCAGAGGCACTTTCTTCTAAGTAAACGTACTGAAGATTTGTGTATGTGCCATCAAGTTGCTTCCAACGTATGGAGACCCTATGAATTAATGACTTCCAAAATATCCTATCATTAACACTTTTGCTCAGGTCTTGCAAACTGAAGTCCGTGGCTTTCTTTATTGAGTCAATCCATCTCATGTTATGTTGGGTCTTCCTCTTTTCCTCCTGCCTTCCACTTTTCCTAGCATTGTTCTCTTTTCCAGTGACTCTTGTCTTCTCATGGTGTGACCAAAGTACGATAACCTCAGTTTGGTCATTTTATCTTCTATGGAGAGGTCAGGCTTCATTTGATCTAGAACCTACTTATTTGATCTAGAACCTATTTATTTAAGGTTTAAAAGAACCTTTTATAATGGGTCTCGAAACTTTAATGTCATAAAAAAAGAATTCTGACCTATGTTTGTGTAATATTAACACTGTTGTCATTAGAGTATTAAAACCATACCAGGGAGACAGTAAATTATTCAAATAGGGCCTTGTGTATGCTTGGTAGTGTTGCTACTCATTATCATTCAGGCTGACAACTCTACATACATGGAATTTTCTTAGGTGTACAGTAGCTGCTTTCCAAAAGAAGTTTGGTAGGGGAAATTTCCTCCTCCCTATGGCAGCCTCTTGACCCATATATGCAGGTCCTGTAATCCCTTGGGGGGATTTTCCTGGGGTTGGAAATGGCTGCTGTGGATGGGAAGGAAAAGTGGGGAAGATCAGCACCTGTCAGGGCTTTCCAATGGAATGCTGGATCCAATCCCCTGTAAGTACTCCATTTCTTGTATGGGCTGTTGCAGGTGACAGATGCCGCCACCTCTACATTCTGGCTAAGGCCAGACTTGCAGAGTTCTACGTTCAGTTCAAAGCTAAAACTGATTGCTGTATTACTGCAGCAAGACAAAATCTGGTCAGGTTTATGAATTAATTATCCAGGCCGTGTAGAGAGTATATATTTTAAAAAACTGCTTATGTGACTCTCTATGTTAAGTTTCTACATCCATCTGTATTTATTTGACTAGGCAGATCACAAATTGGCACTGAGTACTTAAGATAAAATTTTATGATTTGTTTTACAAGCAATTTTATAGAGTATGATCAGTAACACTGGCCTTTCTCTCATAAAAAAAAGATCTAAATGGTTTATCAAAGTGAAAATCAGTCTTCTATTTTAAAAGCATTTTAACCTGATTTTTTTTATTAAAAGGGATGTTCTTGTCTGATTTGAAATAGCTTGTCCCCACTCATTTGGAGGCCTTACATTTATAAATCATGTCTTCTGATGGCTGCAGACATGGTTCTAGAATACTTACCCTGAATATGCCATCCTTAAAAATCTGCTGCTTTGATACAATGAAAATCTAAGAGTAATGGTCCACAGTCTTATAGAGAGCTTGATATAAAGCACATTTCAATACATTTATAGTGGCTTTATTAATTTCAGAACATTTCTGAGAGTGTAGGTGAAAAGTGTAGAAAGCCCTCTGTCCAAAAAAGTGACTCTTTTACCACAAAATAAAATATTATTATATATTAATTTGCCCATATAAATATTATTCAATGTCATGGGGCAAAAATGCATGGTCGCTTTAGTCTCCTTTATTCCTTGTTTCAGCCAGGATTTAGCCAGGATTGAACACACGTTCAGCAAAACGCATGCATTCAATCCTGGCTGAATCCTGGCTGAAACGGAATAAAGGAGGCTAAAGTGACCATGCGTTTTCGCCCATGGTCAGTTTATATACATATGCAGTATAATATACATACATATATTTCTCTCTCTCTCTCTCTGTATGTATGTATGTATGTATGTATGTGTATATACACACACATCACTGGGTGCTATTAATTCTTATGAGCAGTAGTTTAGATTATGACAATTGAAGAATTTTGCAGCAAACCTGTTCAGCAGCTGAACATATCATATTTGATATTCATGAACAACTTATGAGCTGAACACATATTTTTTCAGCTCATGCTGAACAGTGCCAATGGCTGCCAAACAGGATTCTTCAGAAGCCAACTCTCAATTTACCAGGAGATCAGCTGGGTATGGGCTTCTGATATACCCCCCCCCCCCACATATTGCTTTGTCTGACAAGGCTTAGATACAAGAAAGACAGAGATCAGAGACTACTGAACTCAATCTTTGCAGTGTCTAAGCCTTGACCAGCCTTGTTGTGGGTGGGGGGTAGCGAAATCAGAAGTGGACTCCTAGTTGATCAGCTGATCAGCTGGGAGTTAGCTTCTGCCTCCCTTCCTCAATAATTTGCTATCTATAAGCAGTGGGCTGGTAAGCAGGAAACATTCCAGGAGTGGCAGATTAGAAACCAACTCTCAGCTGACTGGTGCTTTTAGCTTTACTAGAGCCTCACTCTAGTAAAGTGGAAAAGACCGTCATGCTTGGAAAAGTTGAGTGCAGCAGGAAAAGAGGAAGACCCAACAAGAGATGGATTGATTCAATAAAGGAAGCGACAGCCTTCAGTTTGCAAGATCTGAGCAAGGCTGTCAAAGATAGGACATTTTGGAGGACTTTCATTCATAAGGTCGCCATGAGTCGGAAGTGACTTGACGGCACTTAACACACACAGAGCCTCACTAGCTTATGGTTTTACTTATACCATAGTCATTTCCTTGTGAATCTGGAATCAGCATATA
Organism: Euleptes europaea; assembly: GCF_029931775.1. Lineage (NCBI taxonomy): Eukaryota > Metazoa > Chordata > Lepidosauria > Squamata > Sphaerodactylidae > Euleptes > Euleptes europaea. Next base: position 51,381,284 of record NC_079315.1, on the reverse strand, counting down.
GTTCCAAGTATTTTCTACAATGACAAGAGATTAAACTTGATTTTGAACTTTGGCTACGGTCATAGGTGGTGACTATACTTTTGCATTTTGATAGATATACTTTTGGGCAAATGCTGTAGAAACATTAATAGAAATCTAATATAAAAATCTCATACTATGAAGTTAGATTCTTCAACTTTCCACTGCCTAAGTTGTAGCAGGGTAACAAATATGATGAGTCTTGAGTTTATCGGTGGTTGTAGGCTATCCGGGCTGTGTGACCGTGGTCTTGGTATTTTCTTTCCTGACATTTCGCCAGCAGCTGTGGCAGGCATCTTCAGAGGAGTAACACTCAAGGACAGTGTCTCTGTCCTTCAGTGTTACTCCTCTGAAGATGCCTGCCACAGCTGCTGGCGAAACATCAGGAAAGAAAATACCAAGACCACGGTCACACAGCCCGGATAGCCTACAAGAACCAATGAACTCTGACCGTGAAAGCCTTCGACAAAGTCTTGAGTTTGTTTAGTTAATTTCTATTATCACACTTCTAGTCTAATAGGACACCCATGATGGTTTCTAGAGGAAAAATAACAAATGGTGTGTGAATACAAAATTTATACCAGCACCTTTCCCCCAATGAGGACCCAAAATGGCTTATATCATTCTTTCTCTCCATTTTCTCTTGACATCACCCCTGCGAGGTGGGTTAGACTCAGAAAATGTGACTGTCCCAAAGCCTGCAAGCTTCCATGGCAGCACGGGGATGCAGATCTGGAGCTCCTAGATTCTATTCTGACACTTTATCCACTACACCACACTAATATATTGGACATTTTAAATACATTTGAATATATCTCAACCAAATCAACTTCTATAGCAGTAGCAACAAATGAAAGGCAGAGAGGAAAGAACAATGTACACTAAAATGTAGTAAAATCAACCAGTTCAATAAAACCAAAATTACAGAAACTAAGGTAAACCCTAGTTAGTAGAAACCAGTAGGAAGTACAGAATAGGGTTGTTAAATGTACTACACTACTACAGTACTACACTAAAATGTAGTAAAATCAACCAGTTCAATAAAACCAAAATTACAGAAACTAAGGTAAACCCTAGTTAGTAGAAACCAGTAGGAAGTACAGAATAGGGTTGTTAAGAAAAATTCTGTTAATTCCTCTTCACCCAATTTCTCCCTGAAATCCAACAATCCATTTCTTTAAAAAAAGGAAAAGTCAATTTCTAATTGATTCTGTTCTGATCAAAGAAAAATTCAGTAAGAGAGGGGCAGGAGGGAAGTTCTGCAGATTTTTAGAATTTCACTCTATAGATGCTCAGAGGCAGGTCATGTCTTCTCAAACCTTCTTATCCTCCTATTACAGCACTGCCCTGTGGTATATAACATAAAACTACAAGGACTAGTTTCTCTTCAAAGAGGAATCAATAGCTATAACTAAAAAAGCAAATTTTGGAAAAACAAATTCCACTCCTCATAACAGTACTAGTACATGCTCATCTATCACTATCAATTATAAAATATCCTTAAAAATTAATGTTTAAGGTGTGGGCATGCCCTTTAGAAAGACTCTCAATTGGCCCTGTCCAGAAGGGTGGGTGGGCCTTAATTTCCTGGAAAGGATCTTTTACTGGTGATGCTTCTTCTGCCATATTATTTTTAAACCAAAGAGCTGAGTACAAATTTTAAGTGGGAATAGTGCTGTAGTACTGATGTGGACCATAAATAGACCTGCAGTGTTCTGATAACCTTTAAATGACACAATTGTTTTGGCAGGTTTCTGGATGTCTTTTTAATATATTGTCATTCAGCAAATCAGTGGCTAACAATAGAAAAGTTCATGACAGGAGAGTTCTGCAAGTATAACAATAACAATGGGGATGAAATCACACCTAGTAATTTGCTGGAAGAAGTCATGCTGGCTTTTTCTCACTGGACATATGAATATACCCGAGGAGAACTCCTTGTACTGGATTTGCAAGGTAAGTGATAACTTATAATGTTGTACTATGGACTCCAGGAATTTCAAAGTCACTAATGTGCTGTGTGCTGTTACACACAGCCAGCTATGTCTTCTTACTTCAGTGATAACAGTCTCTTTCGAAGGGCATTGATTTAGAAAAAAATTATGCCATCCTTCCAGTGAATCTGCATGAGGCATCTTAAAAAAATAAAACATTAAAAGTTGTTAATTAAAACCCAGCATTAAAAACCTGGCCAGAGGCATAAACCCTAAGCAGTTTAAAATGAAGGTAACATTTTCAAAGCTGAGAGCACCCTATTAAAATGGTATTAAAAGAACAACCCCTTAATTAAAAGCCTGGGTATGGACATAAAAAGTGATGGCAGACATTGCAGAGCCCAGTCCACACTTCTTCCAAACCTCCATTTCCTTATGTAAAGTTGCCACCCACAGCTTTTACAAGAGACCAGGCTCCCGGGAAGGCCTATCAGTAAATTATGATAAATCTAAAGTGATGGTTTTTTCTAGATCCCGAACTGAACAGAAAGTTTGGAATCTTAAGGGAGGGAAAATTGGGCAGATGCAAAGTTTTAAATATCTGGGGCTTATGTTCAGCTATAATCTTAATTGGAAACCTCATGCCCATTCAGTAACTGAAGTGGCCAAGATAAACATAAATGCACTTCTAAGGGTTTTCCACTGAAAATGTGGTCAATACATACCTGCAGCCTTGGAGGCGTTCAATGCTAAAATAATCCCCCAGGTATTGTTTGGGGCAGGTATGTGGATAAGCGGAGTCTCTGAGAACTTGGATAACATACCTCTTCAGTTCTTACGGAAGCTGGCTCAGGTGCCCAATTGTGTGGCAAGAACTGCTCTCAGGGTGGAGCTCACACAGCGCTCATTTGAGTCCAGGGCTTGGGCTGCCACTTTTAAACTGAGAATGAAGGCTTTTTTTGCAGCACCAAATACCCAGAGTGGGTTTCTACATCCTCTAAAATAAGACAACTTTAGAAGTGAATGGATGATATATGTGTATAGTAGGATTGAAACTCTAGGTCTCTCCCTCACAAACCTTAGTAACGTGGGTATTCAGGAAGCGATGAAGTTACTTAGCACAAGGGTGGCAGGCCTTGACCGAGTGAATACATTGAGTAGGGCAAGGCGAGTGTGCTCCACTGCTGCTCTAGGAATTTCTCCACCTACCACCTTCCCTTCATATTTAAAATTCCTCACAACTCCCAGCCATAGGCGAGTTTTTATGCTTGTCAGACTAAATGTCCTTCCAACAGCTGAAATGAGCAGTTGGTTTGATAAAATCCCATTTTCAGATAGGGTCTGTGTCTGTGCATCAGGAGCAATTGAGACAATATATCACCTTATGTTATTTTGTGATCTATGGGCTACACCCAGGGCCACCTGGATTGCTCCCATTTTATCAAGGTATCATCTTCCTGTTGTCTCTTGGGCGGTCCCATTTCTGTTGGGTGATGCTGACCCAGAAATAACCAAATGTGTCACAAAATATCTGGTAATAATAGTTTCCTTAAAGTCACGACAAGGTTAAACTATTGTTAACTAGTGATATAATTATTATTGTAATTACTGTTGTGCGTATAAAGTAACTCAATTTTTGGTTATTGTGATTTTAATTTTAAAGCGTTTCAAGTATTTTAAGAATTTAAAGTCACTTCTGTTGTACAAGAGATCAGATCTACCTGATCAGCAGTTGTACCTCCCAGCCTGTTCCTCCTTTACCCATCCTCGTTTTCCTGTGGCACGACAAAGCAATAGGAGGGGAAAGTGGGCAAAGGGATCGGTGAAGCAGAGCAGCAGGATGGGAAGTACAACATCTGTATCATCTTCCACTGTCTTAGATCTTTTAATGAAACATGCACCACCTGGATGATGACTTGGCAATGACAATCTTTCTTATCCATTATTCTGCCATCTTGAGCTTTCATCCTTGTCTTGAATCATGGCTATTGTCTTCTGCCATAGCAAACTTGAGCTAAAACAGCTCAACATAGGAATGGGCAAAAGAAATAAAGACAACAAAATGCCCTTCAAGAATATTGAAGATGGTGCCACACACTTGCTGTAGATTCCAGATACAGAAGAAAATGTGGAATTCAATAGAGAAGGTTCAATAGAGCATACACTCATACAGCGGCTGGATTGGAGCCAACATATTTTAAGGCAGTAATAGAAAAACAAATGAACAACCAGCCATCATGTGAAGAAAATATAATTGCTTGCTATTTGTTTCAAGGGAAATGTGTACTGTAAGATAGAGGCTTAATTTATTTACAGAATTCAAAGAGCGTGAATTACACTGAGATGCATTTGTCAAGCAAAATGAACCTTCCAGCCCCTTAACCTCATTTATTGTTATCTTCACATTCAAAACTTAAGAAGCATGCATTCATCATAAAGTGCCACAGTGTTCTGTTTAAACAAACATCTGAAATTGCAGTGTGGGTAGCTAGCTTTTTTTGAAAGCTTAAATGGATGTGAAAGGTCTCTGCACAAAATCTGAAAGCATTGTGAGAAGGTGGAAGAACTATTTGAAAATAAAAGAAAATCTCTAAAATATTTGGTTCAGTTTCAAAAACAGTTTGGGATTTAAATCATAGTATTTGTAGGACACATTGAGATAATCACTGTATGCCTGACTATATTTTTTCCATTTTACCATACATGTGCCAGATTGCTAACAATGCAATAAATAATTCATGCATTATCATGATAGATAGATAACAATGCCGTAGAGACAGGGGCTTTGTCCACTGGATTAGGACAGCTGGGAAAACAATCTTGGGGAAAGTTATGGAAGACTGCAGCAGTAGCCACATGGAAGAACTGGGCAGCTTTTTTTCTTTTGGACTCTGTTGTTAAATTGCTAGTTCCAGACTGGTGGCTCTAGGACTAGAAAGTGGGGCAATGGCATCTAGCAAAGAAGTAAAAACATGTATGTGTATTTGTTAAGTGCTGTCAAATCACTTTTGAGTTATGGTGACCCTATGAATAAATGACTTCCAAAACATCCTATCATTAACAGCCTTGCAAACTGAGGGCAATGGCTTCCTTGATTGAGTCAATTCATCTCATGTTGGGTCTTCATCTTTTTGCTGCCTTCAACTTTTCCTAGCATTATTGTCTTTCCCAGTGAGTCTTGCCTCCTTATAACCAAAGTATGATAACCTCAGTTTGGTCATTTTAGCTTCTATGGAGAGTTCAGGCTTGAACCCACTTCTTTGTCTTTTTGGCAGTCCAAGGTACCTGTAAAACTCTCTTCCAACACCATATTTCAAAGGAATCTACTTTCTTCCTATCAGCTTTCTTCATTGTTCAATTTTCACACCCATACATAGTAATGGGGAATACTATAGTATGAATTATCTTGACATCGGTTGCTAGCTACACATCCTTACTTTTAAGGATCTTTTCTAGCTCCTTCATGGCTGCCCTTCTGAGGCTCAATCTCCATCTGCTTTCTTGGTTGCAGTCTCTCTTTTGGTTGATAATGGAGCCAAGAAATAGAAAATCTTGAACAATTCAATTTCTTCATCAAACTGAAAGTTTTAAAATTCATCCATGGTTATTACTTTTGTCTTCTTGATGTTCAACTGTAATCCTTCTTTGGCACTTTCTGCTTTAGCCTTCAACAGTAGTTGTTTCAAGTCTTCACTATTTTCTGCCAGCAATGTGGTGTCATCTGCATATCTCAAATTGTTAATGTTCCTTCCACCAGTTTTCACTCCACCTTCATCTACATCAAATCCAGCTTTCTTTATGATAGGTTCTGCATATAGCTTGAAGAGATAGTGGGAGAAAATTGTCTGACACCTTTGCTGATTGGAAACCATTGTTTCTCCATATTTTGTCCTAACAGTAGCCTCTTGTCCAGAATATAGGTTGCACATCAAAACAATCAGATGTTGTAGCACACCCATTTCTTTTAAAACCAACCATAGCTTTTCATGATCCACAGAGTCAAAAGCTTTGCTGTAATCTATGAAACACAAGCTGATTTTCTTCTTTTGTATGCTCCAGTAACTGACATAAATTTGCAAAATGATCTCTAGTGCCTCTTCTTTTTCTGCATCCAGTTTGAACATCTGGTATTTCTCATTCCATATATGGTATCAGTCTTTGTTTTAAGATTTTGAGCATCAATTTAAGATTTTGAGCATCACTTTACTCTCATGAGAAATTAATGCAATGGTCCAATAATTGCTTTGACATTTCCTGTTTTGGGAAGTGGAATGCAGTTTGAGCGTTTTAAGTCCGTGGGCCATCATTTTGATTTCCATATTTGTTGGCATATTCTTGTTAAGATTTTGATGGACTCCATTTCTATAGCTTGAAATAACTATATTGATATCCCATCTACTCCTGGTGATGTGTTTCTCCCAATTGCTTTGAGTGCAACTTTCACTTTACTTTCTAAAATTGCAAGTTTGGAAGGGAATTGTGTCATCACATGTAGCATCTACATGTGTGTCATCCTGTTGGGTTAGCAAATTAAGGTTACTAATGCAAGATGGAAACATTGCATTTGTGAGAAGCCTACCTGTGAGGATACACATACTGCTTGATTCAGTGATGGTAGTATACACTCAAAGGCTCCAGTGTACATACGAAGCCCAATGTCTGTTAGTCCCAATCTAGTCTTTACAGTATCAGGGATACGTCCATAAATTCCACAGAAATGTGGTTTGGTTTTAGATTTCCCTGGCACATAAATTCCACAGAAATGTGCAGTTTGGTTTTAGATTTCCCTGGCACTGAGATGAATGGGCCAGTTCCTGTAAGTTGAGGAAATCTTTGGATTGATGCATGTAGGTTGGTTTGGCATCACATTAAACAGTAACAATAATAATCTGCAGAAATGCGACAAGCATGCAACGCTGACTTGCCAGTTGCTAATGCATTTTATACTTGTAATCTTGTCTTTTCAGTTTATACTCTATAAAGCTAAATATTAGATAACCATATAAATAATTGCATTGGTTATTTCATAAATACATTTTTAAAAATTGCAATTACCTTCTAACACACTTTGTAAATTTGACTGCTGCAGGTGTTGGAGAGAGCCTTACTGATCCATCTGTTATTAAACCTGAAGACACACAGTGAGTATCTAATGTTACTTTGTCATATAGAAATGTTTAAAATGATTCAATTAATGTACAATATTAGCTGTGATGCATGTATGTATATTTTTACACACTGCTGGCAGTAGCACTCTTTGTGTTTTTGTTAGTGTTACAGTGACCTATTTGTAATCTTTTTAATTGACTAAGAAGAATACCATAACACACTCTTTTTGCAGCTAGGCTTAAAAGTCACTAACAAACTTCAGAGTAGTGCTGAATGCAAATGTTGGCTACAAGTAGGGAGAATGTTTTTTCTTTGCTAAATATTTAGAATTGTTTTTTTGTCTGATTTTAAAAACAATTGAAGATGCTGAGTTTAGTATATTGATTTTACACTCAGAATAAGGCTGAGGGGGGAGGGTGTACATGAATTTACCCTTGAACCAAGAGCACCTTCAATTTTTGAAATTCATGACTAATAACCTGGCCTCAAATTTGAATGCATTCTGAAATAGATCCCAAAATTCTATTGTTTGAAGAAAAGCAAAAAATGGTACAAAGACTAACCACAAAATCCAAAGGGTGGGGGAAGTGTCATAGGAGCTGGCATGACCCCTATACCAGCGTCTGTGCCACATGTGCCATGCAAAGTGGTGCAGGGCAAGTAACACCAGCCCTGGGGAGGTGTGCAGCAGCACGGGGCTTGGGCACTGGCACTGCCTCCTGGTGGCATTTTCCTGCCGTTATCTCCCTGCACCAGTGTCCTGGGGGCATTTCTAGAGAGTTCCTGGGGCCAGAGCTGCCTTTAGGCAACTTCCTAACCCCTTTTGGGCTGAAAATATGCAATTTTGAAGGTGTCCAGTTGTAACTGCAAAATCGTGGCCCCGTGGAACTCTATGAGGAGTTCCACGGGGTTTTCCCCATAAAAATCTGTAACATTTTTTCCCCAACTTGCTGCATTGGCAGCAAGCCATTCTAGAGGCAGCACAGCTGCACTGCCTCTGGATGCCACCTAACCCCCCCCCCCTTAGGAATGGGCTGTGAAGCTGAATCTAAGTTTTGCTTCTAATGAAGCATTGCTTATCACATGTCTCTTTTTCAAGTGAGTGAGTTTCAGTTGGCCAGGTTTGTTGCTGGAACAATAATTAGATGTCACATAAAAGCTCAGAGGTCACACAAACAGCATTTTTGCTTCAGGCTGACCATGAAATAACCAAGATCATTTACTTGAATTGGGTAAACTACCAGACAGTGCCACACTTGTATATATTTTTCATGTGAACACACATGAAGTTGCCTTATACTGAATCAGGGCCATTGGTCCATCAAGGACAGTATTCTTTACTCAGACTGGCAGTGGCTCTCCAGGGACTCAGGCAGAGGTCTTTCACATAACCTACTACCTGAACCTGCAGTAAGGAATGGATAGATCTGGATGTATGAAGTGCATGAAGGCTCAATCGATAGCTACTTTCTTCTGTTTAAAATGTTTTTATTCTCAAATTTGTAATCAAACATATACAAACAATAAAAAACTACAATACATAAATACTACAGACTTGAAATCTACAATATTTAATAACATACTTTTTCTGGGTGGGCATAACCAATTTTGATCCCGTCTTATAATCTTCCCTATACTGACTATAGTATCTCAGTTACATTGTTACTCAGTTACACAGGCAGGATGGTGCTGCTGCAATCGTCTTGTTTGTGGCTTCCTAGAGGCACCTGGTTGTGTGAACAGACTGCTGGACTTGATGGGGCTTGGTCTGATCCAGCAGGGCCTTTCTTATGTTCTTATGTTCTTATTGACTATATACCACTTGATATAATATCCTTCCCTCACATGATTATATACCTTATTCTAGCACAATGATTAACATTTAATTTACTGTCTCATTTATAATCACTTATTTGTAAATTATTAATAATAACTGAATTCCACTATACACAAGCTCTCCTATGCTTATTTAATTCTAGTGTAAATAAATACATAGCAGGGACCAGATGGTAGCGTATACTGGAAGGAGCTAGATAAGCCGGGGAGCTCCTAAGATCTGTTTGTCTCTCAATGTCATCTATCCTTTGCTTCACTAAGGCCTTTGCTTGCTCTTGCCTGAGCTCTAAAAGGGATTGTGGAGAGAAGCCTAGTCTTTCTATTTTTTCAATGGAGTGCTTCCACCATTTAGATTTGAACTGATCCCGCCCAAGCAAGGGTGAAAATCCTTCTGAGGTCTCATGTGCCCTCAAACATAGTAAAACAGAGGCTAAGGTAATTCTTGCCTTGATTTTCAGCATGCCTGTTTCCAGGCGAACCCAGGAATTTGAGACTAGGTGAGGAACCTGTAACACCGCCCTAAGGAACTTTGATTGGACCTTCTCCAGTGAGCTATGACTTGATTTTGAGGAGCCTGGTATTGTACCATAGGCCATTTGGCTGGCTGATTTTGCCTGGAATAATTTGAGGGCCGCTGGAATATAAAAAGCTCCTTTTGCCCTAAAGAACTTTAGAATATTAAATGAGGATCTCTCTGCAGCCGTGCCACTTGTCTATGGTGTTCATTGCGCAGGCCATTCATCTGGAAGGTCACTGCGAGGTATTTGATAGATCTAACTTGTTCAATACTATTCCCATCAATCAGGCATTTGCTCCTTTTCCGATGGTTTCCAAATGCGAACACTTTGGTTTTATTATAATTTATAGAGAGTGCTTCAGCTTTACAAAAATTACCCAGTCTTCCCAGTGCTCTTTTTATGTTGACCTGGGATCTGGATAAGATCACCACATCATCTGCATAAAGAAATAGCGGGATATTGTGCTGTGTTATTTTTTTGGGGTGCAAATCCTCTGAACTTAAATGCGCCATAATATTATTGACATAAAAAGAAAACAAAGCAGGAACGAGAAGGCATCCCTGTCTAACACCTTTACTTGAAGGAACTAATGGCTCAGTAAGGCTTCTGTTTCTGTTACATCTTACTCTAATGGATGTATGCCTATGCAGCGCCTGAATAAGGTATAGAAGCCTCCTATCTATGAAGGATTTTTCTAGTTTACTCCACAATCGGGTCCTGGAGACTCAGGCCATTAACGCACAGTTCAATCTGACTTACCTTGTTCCTTTGTTGTCACATGTTTTGTGGAACGGAATTAAAAAAATTAAATGCATGGCCACCTCCACTCTGTGCTCCTCCACCATGCCGTCCCTCAGGTGGAGGTGAGGGGAAGCCGGCGGTTAGATGCAGCTGCAACTGGCGTCACTCTGCCATTGTCCCGGCGAGGTGAAGCTGGGAGGAGGAGGCGGTGACTGGCATTGCTCTGCCTTCATCGCAGCGAGGCGAGGGGAAGCCGGGAGGAGGAGATGGCGACTGGCGTCGCTCTGCCTTTGTCCCAGCGAGGCGAAGGGAAGCCAGGAGGAGGAGGCAGTGACTGGTGTCACTCTGCCTTTGCCCCAGTGAGGGAAGGGGAAGCCGGCGGCGGGTGGAGGCATCAGTTGGGAGAGGGGGAGAGTGAGGGCATGGGGTCTGGGGGGACGGAAGGGTGCTGCTGTTGCTGCTGCTGGGGGGGGGGGGAAATCAACCTGGAAGCTTAAATGCTCCAGCAAACTCTCACTTTTGTGGCGTGTTTAAATGTTAAGTCACGATAAAATGAGAACAGCAAAACACGAGGAAGTACTGGAAGTAGGTGGGTGGAATGTGCAGGCTGGAGATGGCCATGCATGTGGACTAAGGAGAATCGCTACATGCCCGGGAGATTCGTAGGACAAGACGGCCATGCGTTAATGGCCTGAGTCAAAGGACGCTTTGAAGTTGACAGAAGGATCTCCCTGGACCTCCTCTCTCTTCAGAAGATTCCACGCTGGCCATAATTAGACAAGGAATAGAGAATAAATCTGCTGCTACCATTCTGCCCTTGTAGAAATGTATAATAAGACTATACCTACAATACAGTTCTGGTCACCACACCTCAAAAACGCTTGCTGGGAATGAGGGCAGGATATAAATGTAAATTAATAAATAATAAATCAGTAAAAAAGATATTGCAGAGCTTGAGAAGGTCCAGAAAAGAGCAACCAAAATGACCAGGGGGCTAGTGCAACTGTCCTATGGTAAAGGTAAAGGTCCCCTGTGCAAGCACCGGGTCATTCCTGACCCATGGGGTGATGTCACATCCCTACGTTTACTAGGTAGACTTTGTTTTATGGGGTGGTTTGCCAGTGCCTTCCCCAGTCATCTTCCCTTTACCCCCAGCAAGCTGGGTACTCATTTGACCGACCTCGGAAGGATGGAAGGCTGAGTCAACCTTGAACCGGCTACCTGAAACCGACTTCCGTCGGGATCGAACTCAGGTCGTGAGCAGAGCTTTTGACTGCAGTACTGCAGCTTAGCACTCTGCACCATGGGGCTCTTAGTTTGTATATATCCCTAATTCAAACACGGGGGAACTTTCTCTGCTCTAGAAGAATTTGTTTACATGTAGTTCATTTAATCCTTCCTCCAGTCTATAAGTATAGAGGAAATGTGATGCCTGCTGATTTTCTTGGAATAAAGAGCAAGAAGAATGTAGGCAGCGGCCAGTGTCATCCTGGTCAATCAAACCCTAGATTGTTAGTTTTCATGGAGTCTCACAGGATTAAGATTGGTTGTAATCACAATGAGTGACTGGCTCACCAGTTAGAACTGTGGAAGATTTAACGATCTGGAGGACTGACATTAATGTAGGCACTGTATTTTCATGTAATGCACATAATTTACATCTTTCACACAGATTATAGTCTCCAGTTGTTAAAACACTTTTGTCATAAGATGTTTCTCAGTGAAGTAGAGAAGATGCACAATATAGACAAACCAACTAAGCACCACGGTTTTCACTTTTTAAAAATAAATGGCTCAAATCACAGACTTACAGGTTTATAAGTTCTTTGTGATTTCTTTCAGTGCCAAAGGGGTGGCATTTGGACCAGCAAACCTTGGGGAGGAAGCAATACAAAATTTCATATCAAAACACCACTGCAATGCCTGTTGCAGGAAACTCAGACTTCCAGGTATGCGCAAAAAAATCTTTGCATATTTCTGAGCAAACCAGTCTTAAGGCCGGTTTATTTCCAGATCTAAGATGGACAGCAATTCTGCTCACAGTCTGGTCCGTATTCTATTTTCTACCTAGCTCCCAAGCTTTCAGATAACAGCTAAAAATCTTCTAGCAACAAAAATCATAGGAAGCTTCACATATGCCTTTTAAAACTACAGAATGTCACCAAGTTTGGTATGCTATAAATTCCATTCCTTGATTTGTTATTTCTTTAAAATACATAATAACATTGATCACATATTTATTTCCATTTCCCATCATTGACCTGGCCCTTAATTGGGAGGAGTATGGCAGCCGGCCTCAAAACAGGCAACAAACCCAACAACCTGGCATGCCCTCCCCATGCCCAAAGACAGAGACGTAGTGCATTGTCAATTGAATCACACAGCGTCTGTGCTGGAATGGAAAACAGCCACAACTTGATTGGTTACAGCACTAGGCATTGGCATAGCATGGTGGTGGGAACCAAGCAATCAGCTGACTCATCTGCCAACTGATGTACCTCCTGCTACCTGGCGCACCTGCTGGGTGTAGCCTGGGATGGCAGAATGCTGGACTCACATGGACAGAAGCCTGCTGTGTGGTCCCCTGCCATTTGGTGGGAGGCCACCCGACAGCCCTCGAGCTGGGCATGTTGCAATCTAGGCTTCCCCCAAACCCCTTACTGGGGTCCCCAGAGTGGGGGAAAGGGTGTATGCAGAGACTGGCTACCCCCCAAACTGGATCCGGCCCCATGCCAAAACTGCCAACCTATAAGTTATGACAACAATAACAAACATGAGTACAACAATCAAAGGGAGTGTGGGTGGGACAAACTAGAGTGAACTGAACCGGGAGCTGAGAGGGGCCTTCTTAAATACCCAGCCTGTGAACCTGAGTGAAAAACTCAGGTGAAAAACCTGAGTAGGGCTGTGCAAAAAAACTTCACAATGCTTTTCTATGGAAAAGGGGGTGACCGCTTAGGGGGCCCATAAAATCGGACCCCCAATCCAAATTTTACAAAACTTTGGAATTTATGCAAGGAGAGTCCCTTGCAGCTACCCTGAAAAATTGGTAACTCTACCTCTAAAAATGCCCCCACATGAGCTCCTAAAATAATTCCCATAGAGAAAAGCCTTGGGAAAGCTGAAGGCCGAATCAGCTGAATACCTATTCAGCTGATTCGGTGATCAGCTATCCAGTTTAGGCTTTATTTTCAATTTCAATTTTCTGCCCCAAATACTGTATTTTTCGCTCCATAGGACGCACCGCTTCATAAGACACACCTAGTTTTTAGAGGAGGAAAACAAGAAAAAATCTTGTTTTCCTCCTCTAAAAACTTGTCTTATGGAGCGAATGCCGGCTGGACAGCGTCGGGACGGCGCGAGCCGGTGTTCCCCGCCCCGATGGCTAGCTGGGAGGCGGGCGGGGCCACACAGAGCTGGCTGGGCGCGTGCGCGTCATGCTGGAATGACGCGAGCTGGCTCTGTGCGCCCCGCCTGCCTGCCAGCTGGCCGTCGGGGCGGGGAAAGCCGGCTCGCGCTGGAACGACGCGAACCGGCTCTGTGCGCCCCGCCCGCCTCCCAGCTGGGAGGCGGGCGGGGTGCACTGAGCTGGCTGGGCGCTCTGGAACGACGCAAGCTGGCTTTCCCCGCCCGCCAGCTGGGAGGCGGGTGGGGCACACAGAGCCGGCTGGGCACGCTGGAACGGGACGCACAGAGCCGGCTTGCGTCATTCCAGCGTGCCCAGCTGGCTCTGTGCGCACATTCGCTCCATAAGACGCACAGACTTTTCCCCTCACTTTTGAGGAGGAAAAAAGTGCGTCTTATGGAGTGAAAAATACGGTAAACCTGGGAAAAGCTGAAATGCCTTTTTTCAGGTTTATTTTTGGGTCAGTAAACCTGATACGCACAGCCCTAAACCTGAGTGAAAAACTTTGGTCCAAGCCTTGCTGACCAGGACGCCCCTAGCTGTAGACAGGCCCTGATTGGACTATTTGAATTTGGGGGCATTTCTGGCGGCGCACAGCCAGGTGGGGAGCGTCTCCAGCCTTCCACCGACACTGCTGCCCCCGATCAGGTGTCTCCGCTGGCCGCCATTACACGAGGCATGCAGCTGGCGCCTCAGGGATGCCCACTGCCCCAGCCTGGCTCCTGGCAACCCAAGAGGACCCCAGAGATCCCCAGTGCCGGCACCAGCCTCCTCCCAGTGCATTTCAAGGGGAGTGACCAAAGCAACAATAGCTGGTGCTTAATCAAGGATCCAAAGATCCCATTAACATTACTAGATCATTAATATCAGCACAATTTTATTTTCTGTCATAGCCCACCATTTTTGCATCTAACTACTCTTCTTTTCTCAAAAGTGATAATTTTATTTTTTAGGAGTAGAAATTATTTTACAGTACTCCATTGTGGCTGAATACTACGGTCTTACAATTTTGCCAAAACCACTAGGTGAGGCATAAATGGGCTTGGTATTAAGATACAGCAAGGAAGAGAAATTAATTGTCCACATATTTTCCCACTGAAATTCCACCCTGCGAAGGATTGCATGTAAAGATGTTAAATAACTGTATCTTGTGAATTTACTTAGTTTTATATGCTCGGATTGTGGGATTTCTTCTCTCTCGACTTCAGGCAGGGCTGTGAGTTTTTCATCAGATACTTGGATCAGTTCTTTGCTGGTACAGAATGTCTGAATCATAGAATAGAATCATAGAAGTTGGAAGGGACCACCAGGTACATCTAGTTCAACCCCCTGCACAATGCAGGAAATTTACAACTATCTCCCCCACACCCCTAGTGACCCCTACTCCATGCCAAGATGGCATGGCCCTCCCTCTCATGATCTTCCTATGGTCATAAAATCAGCATACTACTCAATGGTACTGAGTATTTATAATCAACAAATCTCCTCAGTGGTTTTTGTAAACTAGTTTTCCTAACTTAGCTCATTAACTGTCACCCTAATCATCCATCATCCCATTACTTTGCCACACTCACTATATTCCAAACCCACCATACTACAAATCCATAAGATCCACTGAATACTCTCCCCCTATATACATAGTTCCTTAGGTGTAGTGCACAGGATAATTCCTGATGAGTTGCCAATCTGAGCAGTTAAAAAAGCAAAAAATGTGTGTATTATGGTGTCTCTCTTCTGCTCTTCTTTGGAATGGGAGAAACAATTACAAAAACATTCTTCCATTCTATTCTTCTCTATTGTGTAGTAGATTTGACTTAACATACCTTTCTATTGTCAAGCTCTGGCCCTTTGCATTTGATAAGCAATTGCTATCTGAATTTCACCTGTTTTCTTCATAGATTTGAAAAGGAATGACTATACACCTGGAAGATTCAATCCAGGTTTTGAAGCTGAAACAGAAGCAATAGCAGCAGCAGGAGATGACGCTGTTAAGAATGGCAATGATGAACCTTTGGAATATAATACGCGATTGTGATGCAATGGATTTTCAGGCAGGCAGGATCTGTCTTTTCTTGAATATCTGAATCATTCCATAATTGTCTACAGGGTCAACTATAGGTGCCCAAACACCTCAGTTACAGCCATAGGCTAAGGAAATGAAAGCTATCTACATGGAAAGCAGTATGTGAATAAACATCCTGCTGTAAAAGGAATGTTCTTAGTTACTGGCCTCAGTAAGCTTTAAAAATATGCATTTATTCTGAGAGTATTCATTAAAGTCTCTGGAATTAAAGTCTCTTGACATTTGTCCTCCCGGTATCACCTCTTTATGACTGGACTGATCTAGATTTCAAAGACAGGATCTGTCATTTCTACTATCAGGTTTTTCTTTGATATTAACATATCAACATTTGCTTGTTTCATTGACTTCAATACTAGATAGTGCTACTGTGCCTTCAGCAACTGACATTTCTCTTGGTCATAGTAATGATAAAGAAGCTGCTTCTGCTGAAATGATAGAGGATGGTATCTTTTATCCTTGTTGTTAATAGCTGTTTTAATTATTTTTTGGTCTATTTTTATTGTATTTTATTTCTGTCAGCTATCCTGGAAGTCAAGGAGAGGTGAAAAAAGAAGACAGTTAGCAAACAAAATCAACTGTTTGCTTCTGGATCCCTATAATACCTGATCAACCGATATATTTGTAATAACATATTTATTTAAAAATATATCACAAGACTTTTTTTCTCCTCCAAAGGAAACATCTTCTATAAAGGTTGTTCTTAACTTCTCATCATGTGGGAAACAGGAGTGCAAAACATAATTGTAAAAAATATTGTCGAAGGCTTTCACAGTCAGAGTTCATTGGTTCTTGTAGGTTATCCGGGCTGTCTTGGAATTTTCTTGGAATTTTCTTTCCTGACGTTTCGCCAGCAACTGTGGCAGGCATCTTCAGAAGATTAACACTGAAGGACAGTGTCTCTCAGTGTCAAGTGTGTATATTACTCTTCCTACACACTTGACACTGAGAGACACTGTCCTTCAGTGTTAATCCTCTGAAGATGCCTGCCACAGTTGCTGGCGAAACGTCAGGAAAGAAAATTCCAAGAAAATTCCAAGACAGCCCGGATAACCTACAAGAACCAATAATTGTAAAAATTATAAGAGCCCTGTTCCAAATTTAGTTTAGCAAATGTAGTAATCCTACAGTGTTTACATAATCTCTACATGGATTCGCAAGAGTGCCATTTAACTGAGATCAACATGCTTTCTACAGTAATGAAATCCAGACATGTTAGAGGCCCAAACATTTAATAATCTTATAAAGGTCACTACAACAACAAGAACAACAAAAATTTGGACCCTTAAAGTGGCAGCACACTTCATGTTTGAGAAATCAGTCTTCTAAAATTTCAGCACTTTCCCCCTTTCAGACGTTTTCTTTACTTTCTCATTTCCTGCTAAGGTTGCCACCTGATGATCACCAAAATAAGTAACGTATCATGAGAGCAGAAGAAAATAGATTTATATTAATGTGGTATTCTTGCATGTGTCAGGACATATACTGTACAGTAGGGTATGCTGTCTTGCAATGTATTAAAGTTGCTTTTTGCAGTCATGGTGCCTGTCTTCTTTCCCGTGACTATTTCTGAAATGAATAAGGAACTGTACCTTAAAATAAAGAACAGGTGGCAAGCCTACTCCCTGTCATTTATGACATCTCAAAGGCTAACATGTTTGACAACTGAAATTACTATACATAGGAGACTGCACATTTCATGCAAATATATTTAAGAAAATTACAGTACTATCTTTTAGCATGAGAAACATGCTTTGGGAGCCAGGCATAGGCATAAACTATGGGGGGGGGATGAAGGGCTTCAGCCCCCCCGAACTTGGCCGGGGGGGGGGCTGAGCCCTCCTGGGTAACCAGTGCCTACATGAGGGTTCAGTCACAATGGCAGCTGAACCACAGTCCTGTTCTACCTTCCTGTTGCATCATATTACAATTTCCATGATTCTTTGGGACTTTGTTCCTGTTTGCTAGTATGTATTTGTGTTGTGTGTTTATTAAGAATTTATACACTTCCTTAAGAGACCTGTTCCCATGGCCCAAACAAAGGATCTTGCCACTGAACTCTGCAGGTTCATTCTCACTCACAACTACCTTAGGTTTGGTGAGGCACAGCCGTGGGCACCTACATGGCTCTACAGTTTGCCAACATTTTCATGGCGGATCTAGAACCACGTTTTCTGAACTCCCATTCATTGGCACCTCTCCTTTACTTGAGATTCATTGATGACATTACCTTTGTCTTGACTCATGGCAAAGAAGCCCTCAAAAGATTTCACCGGACTTTCAACAACTTCCACCCCATCATCAATCTAACTATGAATTTCTCTGAACAATAATAAACTTCCTGGACAACACAGTACGGATACCACAGATCAGCAAACATAATTACATGCCTCCAGGTACTACTCCAACTGTATCGAACAGTCCATAGTCTATGGCCAAGCCCAATGCTATAGTTGCATCTCCTCCAACCCCTCAGACAGAGGTACTCACTTGAAGGAGCTACAGTGAGCATATTTGCAACTACAATATCCTGCTGATATGGTAAAAAAGATAATTGGAAAGGCCAGGATGATACCCAGGCACAGCTTGCTACAAGACAAACCCAAAGAAAATGACAATAGAACACCTCTAGTGGTCACATATGGCTCACAACTCAAACCAGTCCAACATATTATTAACAATCTACAACCAATGTTGGATTGTGACACTTCCGTCTACAGAGAAGAGAGCTTTTAATGTAAAGCAAAAGCCAGGCCAACAATACCAAGATACTTGGAAAAGAACCTATGAATGGCTTTCTTTGATGTGGCAATGGAAAAAGCATATTGTGACATCTGTCTGTTAGTAGCAAATGAAATGAATGTTCCTCTTCCAATCACATGAAGAGACAAGGATGCACATGAAACTTTTGTTCAAAATTGCTTCTCAAACTGGAAGAAGTCACTGTTTAGATTTCAGAACCATCAGAATTCTAACTTGCACCATGCAGCTGTCCAAGCTATAGCCTCTGTTAAAGCAGGAGTAAATGTACATTGCAAGTTTTGAGAAGGCTAGCAGAAGCAAATGTGAGATGCTAGAAAGGCACTACTGACAATTTTAGCATCAGTAAGGTACCTTGTCTGTCTGGGCATTGCAATATGCAGCCATGACGAGGAAGAGTCAAACCTAAAACAACTCTTGCTGCTACATGCTGCAGATGTTCCACAGCTGAAATCATGGTTGACTCATACAAACGAATTTCACCTACCATTGTGAATGAAATGCTTAAATGCTTGAGATCATGGCCCACAATGTTCGATATACACTAGCAACACAGATTAAAGCAGCTGTTTATTACAATGTAACTGTTGATGAGACCACAGATATCACCATACAAGTGCAGGTTTCATTTTGCTTCTGCATTACTACAGAGGATACGTTTGTGGAAGAATTCTTTTTTTGATATTATGAAACTGAATCCACCACTGCTAAAACTCTCTTTTTTGTTTTGAAAGATGTACTCTGTTGCTTTGATCTTTCTCTTGACAGATGTCGTAGCCAGTGCTACGATGGAGCATCAAATGTTGCTGGACATCTTAGTGGTGTACAGGCTCTTTCAAAGGCTGAGGAGCCAAGAGCACTATATGTTCATTGTTTTGCACATGTTGCGAACTTAGTGGTACATGATGTATCAGAAAATGTTACTGTGTGTAGAAATTTCCTGAGTGAGTTATTTGACATCATCTTTGTGAAAAATTCACCAAATCATCTTCCTTTGTTTAAACACTTTCAGCAGGCCGAGAACGTAAATCTGAGACACAGAGTCAGTGGCTTCAAATTATAGGGAGTTGATTCAGTTCTTTGAGAGTGTATCATAACAAAAGAACAAAAGAAAAGCCATGCTGGATCAGACCAAGGCCCATCAAGTTCAGCAGTCTGTTCACACAGTGGCCAACCTGGTGCCTCTAGAAAGCCCACAAACAAGACGACTGCAGTAACATCCTGCCTGTGTTCCACAGCACCTAATATAATAGGCATGCTCCTCTGGTACTGAAGAAAATAAGTATGCATCATGACTAGAAATTGATCTCAATGTTATAGCTAATGGGTTCATTCAAAGGACATCAATTAGAACAAACACATTCAGTGTCATAGAACCATAGATGCATAACATCATAGAATTGGAAGGGACCACCAAAGTCATCTAGTCCAACTCCCTGCACAATGCAGGAAATTCACAAATACCCCCCAAACCCCTAGTGAACCCTACTCCACGCCCTGAAGATGGCAACAACAAACAAACAAAGAAACAAAAAGTAAAACAACCCAATCCTCCAATATCTGTGGCCAATCTGGCCTGGAGAAACTTGCTTCCTGACCCCAAAGTGGCAATCAGCACTAGCTAGGGCATGCAAGAAAGGGCCATGAGAGCCAAACATTGATGCAAACCTTCCTGCCCTCCCCTAAGGTCATAGAATCAGCATTGCTGACAGATGGCCATCTAGCCTCTGCTTAAAAACCTCCAAAGAAGGAGGTTTAAGTACAGGTTATTTTGAATTGTTATATCTTAAATAAAGGAAGCCACAGCCTTCAATTTGCAAGATCTGAGCAAGGCTGTCAAAGATAGGACATTTTGGAGGACTTTCATTCATAGGGTCGCCATGAGTCGGAAGCGACTTGACGGCACTTAACACACACATATCTTAACAAGTGGGTTGTAACTAGATGAAGCAATCTGTTTAGGTTTACCACTAATTATACCAACACATGCCAACTATTGTGTGGGAAGGTGAAGGGAAATTGGGAAGGATAGGTTGAATATGGCAGGAGAGGATGCTTCTGGGAGCAGGAGGAGGAGGTAATACAGGATTAGGATGATATTTGATTTTACAGTAATATTAAAAATGTAAATAAACAGTTTGCATTGTTAATTAAAAGTTAAAGTTGTATTTCAGCTCTCTGAAGATCATTTGTTGAACCTCCTCTAAATTTCTGGGGAGCCCCTCCCTAAATCCCCCATGGCCCTGCCTCCATAGATAGTGGCAATGGAGGCCCCTCCCTGTGAGTTCATAATAATGCCTCTGGTCCAGCCCCAGCACCACCCCCCCCCCCACAAACTGGAAAGTCCATTACAGGAATACAGAGTGCAGATTGGACAAAAGGGAGCAGGTACTTAAAGTCTTACTGGTCTGTTACTTATTTGCTCCAAATAGTCTCCCCAATGTCTTCTGTTCCCCTTATCTCCCATCCAGAGTATAGGGGGGCAAATCAGGACGGCTCTGTTTGATCCCTGTGTGCTGAAACCAACAGCAACACTTGTGTGAGAATCACCAAATAAGCAGTCTCGGTTATTCCAGCTTCACAGAGAGGGGTTGGATGAGAGCTTGGAAGAAGGAAGTAGTGGGAGGGGAAGCAAGAATGGGGATGTTGGGAGACAATCCCAAAGTTAAACCTATGCACAGAAGTAGCATCGATTTACATCGAGTTGGGCTCAGGGCAGACATAAAGCTCATGCCAAAACACATCCTGAAAACCCGGGGGAAGTGCGAGACAGGAGTGAAGTGATTTCTGAAGTTTGGAAAAATCACACATAATCCCAGTAAAACCCCGAAGCAATCTGGTGGCAATTGCGATGCTAACTACCCATGCAAAAAAGGCCAAATTAACAGTACTTATTTTTGTAATAGAACCATACAGATAAGCTTTTCATCATGTTTGATAAACTGAACTGAACACTCAGTCAGTGCAATTCCTGTCCCACTTTATTCTGCTTCCACTTGCTAGATGTACCATTTTAAAAAGGAATATAGCCATAAATTCCTATATAGGTGTTACAAGTAATTTTTACCCCTCGGGGGAGGGGGGTAAATTACATAAAAATATGTACATGTGTATGTCCTATTTAGAATTCTCACTTATTCACCAGACAGAGCAGACAGGTAACTAGTTCATAGGAGTCAAACTACACTGGGTGGTTTCACATAGGGACAGGCTTGTGTTGCTGCTGTGGCTGCCAATGCAGTGCTGCAGCAACAGAGCTTCCACCCAGCAGGTTTCCCTGGTAGTGTTTTTGAAATTGGTAATTGGCAATTGATTAGCTTTGTATATATCACCAAACGTGGGTACTGAGTGAGAGAGAGACTGTATTCCAAAATGTTTGATTGGAGTTTTAATTTTTCTCAGTCCCTTTACTAATTTTACCTCAGTAGAAATGCAACACCAGAGGCTTTTTCAAGTTAACAACCAAGTAAGAGAGATTTATTAAACACTGTACAAGGGATGGACTTGGAAGGAAAACAGTATGTAGGGAAGGCACAGAACCAGAGCTAGTTTATAAGTTTTTCTACAAAGAAGGCATCGATGTTAGATGGCTTAGTTAGTACAGAATTACAATTCTTAAATTACGTTCCCAAATTCAGTTCACAGAACTTCCTATAGATGTTCCCATTCAGACTCTGCTGCCTAGCTATCAGGGAAGTATGGAGATTATACAATCACTCTCCCCCAGAGAACAAATGAGTATGGAGATCATTCCTCAAATCTCTCTTCCAGTTCTCTTTATAGATTTACCCCACTTTTGTGGTAGTAATCCCTTAACAAAACCCCGTATCTGAAATATCTCCTTCCCAGAGCCTATTCATTTTCAGTGACCCAAGAAAGGGTCCCTTTTCTCCCAACCTCTGCCTGTCACTCAACAGGAGTTGTTTCACAACCGTTTAGTCAAATCTGAACCCTCAGGTTCTCAGAGTCAAAAACAGCTACTGAACATGTAGGTTACCAAAAACAGACTCCCTCCCTTTTTTCAGAAAAGAGAGAGTGAGCTCCTTAGCTCCACTCACTCCCTATTGGTCTTTTTCTGAGTTTCTCTCAAAGATTAACTCTTTGTCACAGTATCAGTATACTAGTATGCCAGTGTATGTATCAGTTTCTCTGAAATATCAGCTTTTGATTTTAAAAAGTCTCTATCCCCTTCTCTTGTGGATATATGCCTTTCCCCTTATATCTCTGCAATGAAAGGGGCTAGAGATGTACTTTTATAAAAAAAATGTAACCTGCACATTCATGGAACACGATGCATATAGAGGCATATTGCTATAACACTATTCAATTATCAACTGAAGAAAAAAGCCCTGGGTACAAGGAGAGGAATCAAATCTTATGGGTAAAATGGCTGCTGTGTAGATGGGACCAGGAACACCCAGATTTTCCCACTGACTGTCGTGAGCAGCAGGGATCTAGATACTGAACAGACACAGATCCCAACTGAGTTGGTAACAGTGGCAGAGGCGGGGCCCTCTGTCTCCTCTGAAGTTGGCAGTTTGCCTCCGTCGGAGTCAGAAGTTCCTGCTCCTCTCGTGATTAATGATGAGGAGAGTCAGCCAGCAAGGACAGAAGATTCACCCCCACAGATAGGGAAAGATTACGCAAAGACTTAGCTACCCATCGCAAGCAGGCACGGGAGTATAGACGGACACAAAGCCCTGAATACTGAGAGGAGCCAGGCTAGGTAATTGATGAAGCTAATGAGCACACTACCGGAGGGTCATATAATCCCAGGCTGTTGAAAGGTTTCTCCGTGGAAGCAACGATTCAGTTTCTGGACTGCTTCGCATCCACTTCGGCTCCTGACCCTTTCTCTGACCGGCTTGTATTCCTGGCACTCTGACCCTCGGCTTGATTGACGACTCTTCCTCTGGACGCGTTTGGACTCCTGTTTTGATCTCCACTAACTTGACCTTGTACCGCACGACTACCCAGCCTCCTAGCCCCTCCAGGGACCTGACACTGACATGGCAGTCAACTTTGGAGCAAAGCAGGTTTGGAAAAGATCAGAGAAGAGCCAGGGAAACCCTGGGACTTGTCCAAATGCACCATAATGCTGGGGGAAACAGGAAACCCCACTTGCTTCCCAACCACATTGAACCTGGGGCAAATAACCTACATTATGTAATAATACCCTGAAAGGTAGAAAGTTGAGTTTTGCAAGGTAGAAAGGCGGCTACATACATACATACATACATACATACATAAGTGGTTTATTGACTTGATGCATCATATTTTTGGTTCAGTAACTAAAATCAAGATTAAAATCAGTCCCTCTGCTTTTGCTATTTTTCCGTTTAAAAAAAAGAAAATATAGAGAGGTTTCTTGTTAAATGTTAACTTGGCCATCAGTTTGTATTTTTAAAACTATCTTACAGAAACAGTAACCTTGTCATTGGTAACTGTCAGCATTTTTTCTTCCTCTTCAGACTCTTTTCAAACATTCCTTATTGCCTTAAGGTCTTTTTATCTTTTCTATGCTGTACGGGTTCTGTCTTGAATCCTCCAAGATGACGCTTCAATCCCTTAATTTATAGGAGCCCTCACAAGGAAGATAAGCCTCAAAGAATAAAAATGTTTTCCTATTCAGTATTTTCAACAGTGTATAAAAGCTGTGGTAACAAAATAAAAACAGAGGGAGAAAGCTGCCTTCCTTTTTTAACATTAACTGTTAGAATGAACTGTTTTTTTCTCCCTGTGAGCATATGACAATGCATTTTCCCACATAATAGGTTGTGTCAAAATGTGTTTTTTCTTACAATTTTTTTTAAAAAATATGTAAACTGCATATAGAACCCTCTCCTCCAGATCAGTAATTCAGCTGGGAGAAAACGAGAAAGGGAACATTCTACTGCCTATTAATGTGAACAAAAATATAGCAATGTACTGCTGGAGCGACAAAATCAGAGACCATCGGGCACAACACCTTGCTCTATCTTTGTTTCTCCCAGACAAGCTTTGCTTTTGTCTCAGAGGGATGCTTGAACAAATCCTGGTATGAACAATGGGTCAGGTGAAAATGTGTTCTTCCCCTGGTTTCAATGGTAGTTACCAGGAAAAGATGCAAAGCAACTGATAGATAACAATCTACATGCATCATTTTCGTAAGTAGGGAAAAAAATGCAAAATATGCAAATTAGGTGACCCATATCTGGGAACTTGAATTTGGCAGCCAGACTCATTTGGGCCCCTGACCACAGGCAGGCTTCCCTTTTTGAAGTAACTAAAATCAACAGGAGTTTCCTTCATTTAAACCAGTTAGAAGTCAGTGCATGTTCTTAAGGAATAGTAAAATGTTACTTTTTATATTGGCCTGTTTATATATTTGGCATGAAGGAAAAAAATAAACAGGAAGGGGCCACTGTACGTGTGCATTAAATTACTCCAGGTAATACCTCTCAATGGAGCCACTGGATAAGCCGCTTCATGTGAAATTACACATTTTGTGGCCACTTTGTTAAATTGGATACAACTCAGCTAGCGGGCAAATAAGTAGTGATGTAAGAGTAACTATTTACATAAGTAGCCTTTTAGTCTTAATATATACTGCACAAATGAGGACCCTGTGGAGAATCTTAATTCATTTCCTACACTGAGTGACCATAATCACTGGTAACTGTAGCCACGTCAACAGCTACCTTTGGGGAGCGTTATGGTTTATGGGCTGTAGGGAATTATGCATGGCAGCTAATTGCCACATGCCCTTTTGAGCATGCTTTCAGTCTGAAAAAGTTAACCCTTTGAATTTTAAGGCTTTAATTTTAACCACCATTCAGGGGGCAATACTCATTTTTATTTTTCATGCTCCCAGGATAACTGAATCCACTGAGTGTATTGCATACAATAACAGTGACTACAATGACCGCTATTACTAATATCACTTTTTAATAGGCTATTCTAGAAACTGTTATTAGTACTGTTTATATGGCACCCTCAATCTGTTACAGAGTGCAACAGACAAAAAGAGGTTCCTGCATTGCAAAGCTTTCATAGGGGCAGATAGTTGCTGTTATCAGTGGATAGGGCTCTCCTTGCCTGGACAGGGAAGCCTATCCACTGAAAACATCTATCTGCTGCTTGTCCAGGCAGGGACCTGTTTTTGTCTATGCTGTTTTTGTTTGTGGTAACCGGGTGGGATCTATGATGGATCCTGTTACCAAAAGACAGAGGAGGATACATGTGCATGGCTTTCACATGTGCATCTCTTGATCCCAAAGGCAATGGTCTCAGATTCAGCTGAGACTGCATTTGGGGGCCCAGGGCCAAGAGCGGTCAGAGAAAGGCTGATCCTGCTGGCTATGCACCAGTAGTGTGTGCCCTGGAAGAGGTGGAGGCCCCGCAGCCCAGCAAACAGCAGGTGGCCTGGGAGGGGCAGGGAGCCCAGGTGAGCCAGCACACACTCTTCCCGCATAGGCTGCCCTGCCCCTCCTTTACTTAGCTGGGCTCACTCATTCAGCTCCAGCTCTCTCCTCATGAATACAAAGGTGCAATCTTGAGGGGGGGGGAGTGTTTCAGGTGAAACAGTGAAGGGGACAGAGGGAGACATCAACTTAGAACTAATTTGCCTTTAATGAACATACATAAGCTGAAAAAGCCGAGCAAGAAAAGGAAGGCACGAAAAATGCAATGGCCAGAACCAAGATTTGGGGAATATGCTAAGAGGCTTGGATGTGAGGGCTATCTGGCTGCGACAACTCACACCCCATTGATTGCCAGGGTTGATTCGGCTGGTTCGCTAGGTGGGTGTCCCCTACCTCCCTCACCGCTCCATGTGCATCCCTCCCGAAGCTGTGTGCTCAGTGGAAGGGGACGACCATCCCAGACAGAAGGAGTGTACCGTTCTTCGGTCAAGGGTATACAATAGCTGCCTAAGAGGCTAATCACCATGGATGTGCACCTTTCCCCCCATTATTTTTTGGATTTGGGTTTAATAAACCTGGAATTTTTTGAAAAAGCTGAAAATAAGGCATTTGGGTTTATTGAACAATTGAAATTTTTTGGGTTTAGTAAACCTGAACCAAAAAAATACACAGCGCAGAGCTGAACACTGAGCTCTGTGGAGCTTATCATTCAGTTCTCCACTGCCTGCCCCCTCCGAAGTCCATGTGGACTTTGGAGGTAACCCAGCATTCAGATCACTGCTGCTGTTGCCTCCAAAGTCCATGTGGACTTTGGAGGTGGTAGGCGGCGGTGAACTGAACACGGCGACAAGGACTCAGCCAGCAGGTAAGTAAGGGAGGAGGGGAGGGAAGGGGAAAATGGTGGTGGGGCCACATTGGCCCCGAATAATGCCAAATAACTCAACATTATTTGGGATCTGCTTTTTTCAGCTCCCTTTTATTGCCGCAATTTTTATCAGTTAAAAACCCCCTGAAAAATACTGAAAGGGTACTTTTCGGATTTATGGTTCAACTTTAGCTGAATGCACATCCCTACTAATCACCCCATGTTGAAAGATCTGCACTGGTTACTCATCTGTTTCTGGGCACAATTCAAAGCGCTGGTTCTTACTTTTTAAGGTCCTAAACAGCTTGGGCCAGGGTACCCACCAGTTAAGACCTACCTCTCTGGACCTGCTCCTGTGCCCCTGCCTTCAGAGGTGAGGCAGGTATTGACTAGAGACAGAACATTTTCTGTGGTGGCACCTCACCTTTGGAATGCCCTCCCTCTTGAGGCTTGAATGGCACCTACCTTGTCTTCTTTTATGCACCAGGCTAGAACACATCTTTTTATCCAGGCTTTTAATTAAGGCTTTTATTTCAACAGCTTTTTAATCGTTTGCTTCTGCTTTATGGATAATTTTTGTGTGGCTTATTTATAATGTCTTGTGTTTTAATGTGGTTTTTAATTGTAAGCTGCCTGAAGCAGGACTCTGAAGAGGTGGCATAGAAATATTCTAAATAAATATATATATTCTACACTTCTGCACCATTAAACATTGGAGAATAGGCAATTAAGAGGCAATGCAAATGATGCATAGTGAGAAATCTCCCACTTTAGGTGCATTCTCTCACAGCTAGTCCAGAAATGGAAGCCACACATTAGGGGCTGTGTTTGGTAGTGTCCTCAAGAGGACGAGGCAGGTAGGTTGCTGGTATGGAGGAGGAAAGCAGGATATGGGATGGGGTTTCCTCCAGGTGGGGCTTGAAGGGAAGAAAGATAGCTGGAACAGAGAGCATGAGAAGTAAGGTTAGAGCTGTAGAGGGGAGGAAGAAGGTGGCATGGATATGTGGGGAAGGGTTAAGAAAAAAAGAGGGAGAGATTCATGTGTTGCCTTGTACTGCAGCTTGAATGTAGTCTCAGAATTCCAGAGTTGTGAGGGCAAAAGACCTTGAGTCTTAGTGGCACAGGAGCACTTTAATTGTGCATGGACCTGATCATAATTTTCTGAATTGACACCTCCATACCTCTGGCTCCAGAGCTTCTTTCCATCTTGGAGAGTTCCAGGGTGATCACGGCTCATCAAGGAGAAGATCAGCAGGTAACAGTCCCCATACAAAGATGCAGACCATCATATGAAAACATCACATGACCTGCACAGCTCTGTAGGCCCCCAGGGTGACCAGGGCACCCAGAAATCCCCCCCCCCGGTTTCCCCTTCCCTGGCAGCTCTGCAAGCCAGAAGGAAGGTCATATTAAGAATGCCCCACGTGGTTAATGTTTTTGTCTCCTGCACATTATTGGATGCCAGGGCTATGTTAATCCTGTGCTTTGCCCGATTTCCTCATGTCTAGAGATGGAACAAGGTGTACTTTTAAAGATGTATTAATCTACTTTCAAAAACATATTAACTGGATAGTCATCTTTTATGTTATGACATGAATTTTGACATTCTAGCAGATTAATACTATGCAAAGGATGATTAAATAAACCCTCGAACGTCAGAATCTTCTTTATACTGAGACTGAGATAATTTAACCTGAATGTCATGAACACATTGGGGATATGATGTCTAATGAAAGGGATGCGGCAAGATTTTGCCTTCCCCTTTAGATTTTGGGGGCTAGCCATTGTATTCTTGTCAACTTGCCAAACCCCAAAGAGTCCTGGAGTGACCTAACCTAGGTTTGGTCATGAGGGACATAATGCATTGTTTGTAATGGAAGAAGACTGATTCTGTGTAACTTTTCAAAAATATCATGAAAACAGCTGAGAACTATGCATCTCAGAACCTGGCTAATAACACAGATGATTGTAGTACTTCTGTGGACTAACTATAACATGTGACATGGTCTTATGCAGATGGTACTTGTTTATCAGAAGTGGAAGATATTAAGAGAACACTGGTCATAATGACCCCTAGAAAAAGTGAGAGGTTAAATTGGTATGTGAAAGTTTGGAAATGTCTCCATACCATTTTCCCCAATCTCTGGGGATAGGGGTATCTCCTCTTATCACAAGGGGAAACTATATAAAGGGTATTGCATAGGCCATTTTTTGGCCTTTCCCTTTCCTTCTCCATGACCTTTTTCTTCCATTTTTCCTAATTCTAATAGACTGGATTTTTAGACCAATATTTGGAGGTGTAGGTAACTATGAACTTGCTTTCCAATGCAGAAGTCTTAAATTTTAGCTCAAGCACCTGCTAGTTTGGCTCACATACTATTTGCAGTGGCCAAGTAGGGAGTCGATCATTTATTTAGGTATTTGGATGTGTCTGATTAAAGTAAAAAAAATTCAGGCTCCCCCCCTTCATGCCATTCATCTGCTGCAACCTTAAATTTAAAACAGCATATAGTTCAAAAGGGGAAAAAAACTATTTGCGCTGAAATTTGCTGTTTGAGTATCACTGCATGTCTTCAGTGTATGCTCATTATTATCATGAATCAGCTTTTCTCTCTGTTTACTGCCATTGGTGATGTATGCCTCTATTTT
This sequence comes from Euleptes europaea, assembly GCF_029931775.1. Taxonomy (NCBI): domain Eukaryota; kingdom Metazoa; phylum Chordata; class Lepidosauria; order Squamata; family Sphaerodactylidae; genus Euleptes; species Euleptes europaea. Next base: position 51,351,965 of record NC_079315.1, on the reverse strand, counting down.
TTTGTACTTTGAGCTGAGTAGCACTATTATCCTATAACCAGAAATACTGCCTAATGGTAGAAACATAGCCCTTTTTTTCAAACATTCACTGCCTATACCTGTACACTTCCTACATGTGAGGAAAGTGCTCATAGGGGGAGGTGGGGACACTCCCCCTCCGTGTCTGCTGATTTCAGCTCATGTATAGCCATGAGTAGAGGTCTAGTGTAATGGTGTAATAGTACCAATTTCAATTTTTAAATGGCAATTATGGCAGGCAGTTAAGAGCTTTACAAATAGAACAGCAGGAACTGAACTGCAACAACCTGGCCCAGTATAGTAAGTGGGTACTGAGTAAATTTAAAGCTGCTAGATGCAGAGCTTGACAATGACCATGAAGGAAATCCATTGAGAAGCTCACCTTTCATGTGCTCAAGGGGACTGAAGAAGGTAAGTTAGCCTGATGATCACCTTCCTGTCAAAGTTTGCACCGTCCCTTTTAACTAGATGTTCTGGATGTGATTAGGTGAGCAGAATGCTGTAGTCATTGCTATGTAAAATCTGCTATTTGTCTTTAAAATTTCTCCACTGGCCATGTCTCATATCATGTGTTACTTTATGGATTGCTTTGTTTATTGACCCGAATCATTTATTCCTCTATTGGTATTATGCCTGACCTGGATAGCCCAGGCTAGCCTGATCTCGTCAGATCTCAGACACTAAGCAAGGCTGGCCCTAGTTAGTATTTGGATGGGAGACCACCAAGGAATAGCAAGGTTGCTACGCAGAGGCAGGCAATGGCAAACCACCTTTCAATGGTCGATAACGCATGGCTAGAATGTCCTTGGATTGTTCCTCTCTCGTCTCACTCTTTTTAATCCTGAGTTTAGAAAAAGAAAGCATGGCGACCTCCATCCCACAGCATAACCTGCAATTTATCAGGGTGGGAAACCCTGGTGTGTTTTCCCCAGCCTAGAACGTGGGATGCTTGGGGAGTGGTCGGGGCTTTCCCTGTCATTTTTGTCACTGCTTTTAAATTTGGCTGAGGCTGGTCATCTGAAGGGGCGCTGGCGCTGCCTTTACATGCCCCTTGCTGTTGCCAAGGTGTCATGGGTCAGCCTGCTGAAGCATCTGCCAGAGATCAGTCTGCTGAGGCTTCCTCAGGAGTGAGAAGATCTGGAAACTGCTGCCAGTGATGGGGAGGAACCACAGCAGGCAGAGCAGGCGCAGGCAGTTGAGGGTGCTTCATGCCTACAACCACCCAGGGCAGAAGACTCACCTGGCCCCAGCAGTAGTCCCCCACCACCGCTGCAGCAGTGACTCCAAAGGGGCAGAACTCTCCTCCTCCAGCATAGGAGAAGTGCTAGATTGCAAATACTTCGGAGAGCCCTGCCAGCTGATGACAGTGAAGATGTTGGGAGAGCTTTGATTGTGGGATCCTGCATGGCAGGGGGTTGGACTGGATGGCCCTTGTGGTCTCTTCCAACCTTGTGTGATTTTGTAATTTTGTGATTTTTTTTATGATGAGCACCCTCCAGCAAGGGCTGCTGAGTCAGAGGAATCAGTGACAGCTGGGTCCTCTTAGCCTTATTTAAGCAAGCATTAGCAGCAAGGCTGATGTGGGAACAACTTGTATTTTCACTCTGTATTACCTGTGAGTTACCTGCTAGGACCCCTGTGTGTATCTTGGACTTTGGACTGGACTTTGACTATTCTTTGGCGCTCTGTTTACCTGCTTCTGACCCTTGGCTTATTTAGGAACTTGGACTGGACTGGGACCCTGCTCTTGGATTACGTTTTGGCTATTTGTACCTGGACTCTCTTGATACCTCGGTTGTGAACTCTGACTGCTATTGACTACGCTCCTCTGCCTCTGGCCCTGGGACCTGGCACAAGGTTAATGCCACCCCAGTCATAACTGCATGCCTCACACTGCACAACATTTGCGAGCAGAAGGGGCATGAGTGGAGAACGGGATCCCCAGGGACCTGACCTAGCGGAGTGCCAAGATGCACCACGTTATAGTGCATAGGCGGCTGGATGAAAATTACAGCCCCCATGAAGATCGCCAGTTAACAGAGGGCAAGGCTTTTATGGAGGTGTTCACCAACTACATCTTCGAGAAAGATGGCGCTGAAATGCATATTGTCATTTAACAAAAACTTATTGAAAATGTCATAATACTCAATAATACGATTAAAATAAAATTCTACCCCCTACCCCCAAATAGCATGTTTGGCCTTTCCTGGACAAAAAATATTGCCACTGTGGTACATACCCTGGTGACATCTAGATTAGTTTATTGCAACTAGGGTTGTGCATATTGATATACCAGAACCAAAAATAAACCTGAAATTAGCTGTTTCAGTAATTTTTGGGTTTACCAAACGCCAAAACCTGGGGATCTGGCCGAAGCCAAATAGGCAATTTCCAAAAAAGCCGAATAATTATTTTTTGGGTTCAGCTATTTTCCTTTGCTCAGAGGCATGGCTCTGTGCTTTCTCCCATTTTTTAATCTTTTTTGAAAACTTTTTTTTGTTAGGGCCCCATAGTTGAGGCCCTTTTGAGATGGGGATTGTGTAATCAGAGCCAGCTTGGTCTGACCAACCTTCCAACCACACAGCCACCTGTCCATCATCATTCAGTGGGTTAATTTGGATAAAGCATAAGGGTTATTTAAAAGATGGGGCTCACTAGTCTCATCCAGAGGGATATATCCTCCAACTTAAAAGAGCCGCCTTCAACAGCTGTTCAAACCACCAGGCTTCCAAAGGAGACTTCCTCACCTGCGCGGATGAGCAATCTCCTTCAGACAGCACCCATGGTCGAGACTTCGGCTGGCTACGATATCACCCCCCCCCCCCGAAAACCTGCTGTCAAACTGAAGGTCGCCCCAAGTAGAGGCTTTGTTTCCCCGCACTGTGACCATCTCTTGAAATCAAATTTTTGATGACCATAAGAAAGGACTGTTCACAGGATGTAATTTGCCACCAAAAAAAATGTTTCCCATGCCTTATTTTTCTTGCATTTAAGCCATTTTTCTCAGTTTGGAAGCTAATTTGCACGGACATCATGCTGTGCACCCCAGATACAAAGACAGCCCCCAGACTTTGAGGCACCAGCCTGCCAATCAGCTCTTTCTGCCAGTCCTTGGCAATGCTGAACATCTGAACCTGAAAACCGATGGACAGCTCAGCTTGCAAATGACTGGAGAATGGGGCGACCCTTTTGCAGGCCCATAAAATTGGACCCCCGTCCCAAAGTTTACCAAACTTTGGTGACCATCTAACGAGAGTCCCTTGCAGCCATGCCATAATTTGGGAACTCTACCCCCAAAAATGCACCCACAGGAGCTTCAAAAATAATCCCCATAGGCTATAATGGACCCCAATTTTTCAATAAACCCGGAAATAAGCTGAATACCGATATTTACCAGTATGGTATTCAGCTGTAATCCTGTTTTGGATTTAGTTGAATAAGTAGTTCTACGTTAATGCAAAGAATTCAAGAGAAGTTTAGATCCAGAATCTAATCCAAAAATTCCAGATGGGCTGGCTTGTTAGCAGGTTTCTTGATTTTGCTAGCACTATTGTGCTACTTTGACTATTGTGCTACTTTGTGTTACTACTTAAGATGCAGTTTTGGCTGAGATTCTAATTCTCACCTCTCCTGCATTTAAATAGAAGTATTTGAGGCAAGTTTTGCCATATTGACAGCCCTATTAACCTTCAACAGCATATAAACACATTCCCCATGCATGACGCGATATAAAACAAATATTTTAATGAGAACTGACAGAATCGTAAATGTTGCTTTCTTAAAGATTCTAGTTTTTAACAGGAGGTTCCAAATGACTTCACTTTCCTCCCTCCATCTGTGGCCATATACTGACCAAAGAAATGGGCAAAGGCATTTTATGGCATGATAAAAAGAGCTTTATTGGATGATAAAAGAACATTCATACAACACCATCTTTAGGGATAACTAAAACATACCTGACTGCAATCATCCAGAGGTATTTTCTAGGAACTAGCATCCCATCTTCATTGATATTGGCTGGTATTGCATTCATTGACCTTGCCTCAAGCAACACTGGATTTCTCATGTAGGTATATATTTACTGGTCTATTTACTGATATTTACTGTATCAAGAGAACTCATTAACCAAGAGGAATTGTGGGGTGATCATGTGCCTGAGTAAACTGAAATCCGTGGAATTCAGAAAAGCACTTCTACCCAATAAACACTGATCTTCACATTATTTGTACATTGCCTAAACATTTTCATTGAACTCCAACTGTGCTTTGGACAAACTGCTGAAAATCTTGTTTCTTGAAACCATTGTTTCCATGGATCCATGGTTTGTGGTAACATTCCACCCTATATATCTAATCAAAGTACTAGATAGAAGACCATAGCTATTACTTGAAAGCGCCAGTGGAGTTCATGCAGGATAAGCAATATATAAGGCATCTTATCATCTCTGTCCTGAGTGCCAAATGTCCATGCTGTTCCAGCAGTAACCAAGCAGCCTGACCCACATCTCAGGCTTGAACTTTAATGCCCGGAGTTTGAAACCCATGGTTCCTAAGAGAAGGCTGGATTGATATGCTGTGATCCCATGCTGACTCCATCAATGCCTCCCTATGATCATCCTCCATTATCTGAAGAGCTCTGTTAACTAAACCTATTATCTTTCCCCCCTTGGTTTTTCAAGTTGAGAGAGGGAAAGTAACTTCTTTAATGGCCCACAAATTGATGATTAACATTTTACATGTCCCTGCTGGTAAGTAAAAGAACTGTTTTGTGGACAGTGAAAATGCCTTTGAGAAGGAAGCGGGAGTCAACTTGCTTTATTAAGTTGTGCTGCTTCATTAATCACCATCTTTTTTATTGCAGCGCTTCAAGCCAAATCCACTGTGCTTCCCTGGAATGGGTTAGATCAAAGCCAAGTGCTCTTAATGCACCTTTGACATCTGGCCTAGCAGCTGGCTATCTGCTACATAGCTCTCAAGAACCATTGAGAGCCACGTTCACTGTGACCATTCTAGCCCTTCTGATTTAAAGCTACTGCAGAGGGCAATGAATTACCTTAAAGGAGCTTCTCTATAAAACCCCTAAGTTTTATGCTGGACCCCTGCCGGCCTCACTACTTTGTGAGCATGAACAATCAGACAATTGAACTGATTTGACTTTGCCGCTCCTGGAGTTTCATTGCCTTTAACCTGGGGATGTAATGATGGTAATGCTATGCTAAGTGCCTTTCTTACAAGGGCTGTCGGATCAAGTAGAGCAACCATTCTTGTTAGTTGAAAACTGCAATGATTTGCAGTGATAGGGAAAATAGATTGAGCCTGATTAATTTAGATTGGAATGTAGCTTATTTTCATTCAAGGCTTTTGGAGGTTGGAAATGTCCTGATTATTTTCCTTAATTGTCTGCTCATTACAAGGCAAGATTATTGTGAAATTTTTAAACTTTTGGGTCAGCTATCCTGTTTCTTTCCTTAATGAGGGCCCCCACGTAGCATAAGGAATCCACTTATAGAGAATAGGCTCATTGATCCCGGGTGTTGGGAACAGCAGAAGGAAATCCATCAATCCTGTCTCAAGTCTCTGATGAAACTGCTCCTGTAATTATATATCTATCACTTTAAGCTAAGATTATGAATACCAAACTATAGGGTATTTTTTGTGAAAGGCAGCTAAAAGTGAAAGAACTACAGTTTAAGAGACAGGAGTTTTACCCACAGGGACATGCTTGTGTAGTTTCCCCTTTCCTGCTAATACAGGGCAGTTGCAACAGGGCTTCCACATGGCAGGTTTTCTTGTAGTTTCCTTGCTCCAATTCCCTGGCATCAGCTATCCCCCAATCGCCCTGTACCACCAGAGCTTTTAAAGTTTTTTTTAATCAGCAATGGAATATCATTATAATGTTATGACAATCTGTGTATCAGGTTCTCCAAATTCCCAGCTTTCATTTTTTTGAAAGTACGTTTCTAGCCACTTTCGTTATGAAGAGATATCTTCCTTATATCTCTGCAATGAAACAGTCTACAGACTTACTTTAAAACAAATAAAATCTGGGAATTCAGAGAACCTGACAAATAGATTGTTGTAATGATATAATAATATTCATTTGTTGCTTAAAAACAACAACACCACAAAAGCCCCCTGATGGCAGGGTGAGGAAATGGCTGCCATGGGGACAGGGTCAGAGAAAATAGCAGCCATGTGAGTGGGCCTGGGAAAATCCAAACTTTCCCACCCACAAAGCATGCCTTGTTATGACTAGGTTGCCAGCCCCGGGTTGGGAAATACCTGAAGATTTTTGGGGTGGAGCCTGAGGAAGACGTGGTTTGGGAGTGGAGGGACTTCAATGCCATAGAGCCCAATTGCCAAAGCAGCCATTTTCTCCAGGTGAACTGATCTCTGTTGGCTGGAGATCAGTTGTAATAGCAAGAGATCTCCAGCTACCTGGAGGTTATCAACCCTAGTTGTGACCTTTCCCAAACCTTACAACAAAGTAGGTTTTGTAAAGCTCAGGGAAAAGCTGGTGAATCCCTGGCACAAATCCACCACAATGCTGGAAGCAGAAAAAAACCTTCTTCCTAACAGCAATAATCCCAGGGGAAAGAGTCCATGTGGAAGTGGCCTCTGTGAAGAATATGGAGATCAGTCACAACAACCAATGCTATCATGAAACGGTGGGGAAATGTGCAAACACTGCAAGGATGTACACACATACAAAAATCAGTTTGTTTTCGTTTTAAATGTTTAAATTATTTTTCTTTTAAAATCACTATACAATGTGTTCATTTTCTTTATTGTGTTTATTATTTCAAATGACGTTAATGGGAAGCATATTTCCATTGGTCACTTTGTGTTGTGATTGAAATAAAACTTCCAAAGATTTCAGGCAGCTAGGGAAAAAAAACATTCTTGCATGAAAAAGCAATTAAAATTTGTTTTTGCCAAGCAGGGACAGGGAAGTTTTAGCAACCCACAACAGCAGATATTGGACACGTATTATAAGATAGGGGTATCCTTATTTATGAGCTAAAATCTAGAGTGGTGGGGGCAAGTGTGGTGTTTGCATTACACCACAGCACTACATTTCTATATACCCGTTTTTTCAAGCAAAATGTTCATTCTTGTGACTATCAGAGAACAGGATAGCAATCAAAGAAAATCTCCATATCTTGCATATAATCAAATCAAATCCTTCCCCTTCCTTCAAGCAAGTGATTTGGGTCAATATAGCCTAGCGGTTCCTTCGCATTTGCAGCTGCTGTTCTGAACAATCATTCCATGGATCGAGTCCTGCAGGTGCTGTCTGGCCTTTTAATTGGGGAGGGGCTGTGACTCAGTGGTAGAGCCTCTGCTTGGCACGTAGAAGGTCCCAGGTTCAATCTCTGGCATCTCCAGTTAAAGGGACTAGACAAGTAAATGATGTGGAAGACCTCAGCCTGAGACCCTAGAGAGCCACTGCGGGTCTGAGTAGACAATACTGACTTTGATGGACCTTGATGGTCTGAATCAGTATAAGGCCGCCTCATGTGTAAACAAATACCTTGGAAAAATAGACTTACCACTACAATTAAGCCTGCCCACTACATGCACTTAGTTCATTTCACAGGGTGCCAGACTACCACAAATATGGAAGGGTGGCAAGCTAGCCCTTCTGGCAAGCAGCAGCCCTGTGTACCACTGTGTTGATGGCAGATGGACAACTGGAGGCCAGGACCTTCCCTCCGACTCTGTGTGCTGCAGCAAATAGCAGCCCAGGCTAGGGCTGTCGATTCGGTTCAACCTGAACCGAAAAACAGCCGAATTTCCCCCAATTCGGTGGTTTTTAGTTTAGATGGAACCGAACTCCAAAAAGGCGGGAAAACGGAAAGCCGAATTTGGCGAGTTCGGGGTGTTCAGTGAATAAATTCATCAAATTCGGGGTTCGGCGCAGCAGCATAACTGTCAGTTAGTAAGCAGCATTCTCCCGCGGCCAATCGGTGGCCAAGCAGGGTTTTCTTCTGGCCAATCAGTTGGGATTGAGCACGTGAGCCCAGCTGCTGCGCGGCCCAGGGAGAGAAAGCGAGAGTATCTGTGTGTGAGAGAAATCCCTATGGGAGGGATGCGTGTGCACACTTGCTCCTTTCCTTGGCTGCAGGGGGCGGATTTTTGGGGGTAGAGCCCCCAAACTTCCAGCGCAGCTTCAGAGGAGCCTTCTTGCAAGAATCCCCAAGTTTTGTAAAGATGGGATCAGGGCCCCCTGAAATATGGGCCCCGAAAGGGGTCCCCCCCTTAATGTGCATTTTTATTCCATTTACAGCACACATTCGAGCCATTCCGTGGCTGCAGGGGGCGCATTTTTGGGGGTACAGCCCCCAAACTTTCAGCGTAGCTTCAGAGGAGCCTTCTTGCAAGAACCCCCAAGTTTTGTAAAGATGGGATCAGGGCCCCTGAAATATGGAAAAACACCAAGGAGGAGGAGCGGCCTGGGTGCCGAGTGGAGAGAGACTCGCTAGCCGCCGCACAGATTCAACTTTAAACTTTAAAACTTTAAAAGCAGTACACACACTCCCACAGAGGTGAGCAGTCACACACCCCTCGGCAGAACGGGTGAAAGCCTCCTTTGGCTTCCACCCCCCCACAGAAACTGCCCCCCCCACAGACTCTGCTGCCCCCCCCCACATACACACGGGGAAAAAATTATAGATTAAAGCCCCAAAAGGGGTCTTACTGGGGATGTCTTCTGTTCCATCAGGAGGGACTGGGAGGACTGGGTAATACAATACGATTCCATTTAAGCACGGGAGGTTTTGCCTTGGATTTGCTGCTCTCGAGATGCACACAGGATAGGCTGATCCCATTCATCCCAATAGGGAAAAGGGGGGAACCCATATTTTGGGGGGCCCTGATCCCATCTTTACAAAACTTGGGGGTTCTTGCAAGAAGGCTCCTCTGAAGCTACGCTGAAAGTTTGGGGGCTGTACCCCCAAAAATGTGCCCCCTGCAGCCACAAAATGGCTCGAATGTGTGCTGCAAATGGAATAAAAATGCACATTAAGGGGGGGATCCCTTTCGAGGCCCATATTTCGGGGGGGCTGATCCCATATTTACGAAACTTAGGGGTTCTTGCAAGAAGGGTCCTTTGAAGCTACACTGAAAGTTTGGGGGCTCTATCCCCAAAATGCCCCCCCTGCAGCCACGGAAAGGAGCGAATGTGCACACGCACCCCCCACGGGGAATTCTCTCTCACACAAACAGATACTCTCTCTTTCTCTCACCGGGCCGTGCAGCAGCTGGGCTCCCATGCTCAATCGTGGCTGATTGGCCAGAAGAAGACCCTGCTTGGCCACCGATTGGCCGCAGGAGAATGCTGCTTACTAACTGACAGTTATGTTGCTGCGCCGAACACCGAATTTGCCAAATTTATTCACCGAACACCCCGACTCACCGAATTCGGCTCCCCGTTTTCCCGCCTTTTTTGAGTTTGGTTCCATCCGAACTAAAAACCACCGAATCGGGAGAAATTCAGCTGTTTTTCAGTTCGGGACAAATCGAATCGACAGCCCTAGTGAGATCCCCTGCGTCTTGGATTTTCTCCCTGTTTGGGGAGTGCACCGTGGCGCCGTATTGGTTAGAGAGATGGGGGGGTGCTGGTGAGACTTGCTTGAGTTTGGTGGGGTCGTTTGCATAAGGGGGGAGCGTCCCTCCACCATGAGAAGAAGGAGCAGGGCAGAAAATACAAACTCTGGGGTTTTTTTTTTTGCACGGTCTGTTTTGCTGCTTGCTCAAAAATGTTTTCGCAAAATCTGACTTTCACAATACATTTGCACCGTCCAAGTCACCTGCTCCTTTTTTTTCTTTTTGCTAAGTTAATTAATAGCATGCAATGCACAGCTCGCGTGTTGCTGTTGCTTTGCATTGCAATGGTTAGCACGGGAGGTTTTGCCTTGGATTTGCTGCTCTCTAGATGCATAGGATTGGCTGATCCCATTCATCCCAATAGGGAAAAGGGATATTTTGGGGGGCCCTGATCCCATCTTTACAAAACTTGGGGGTTCTTGCAAGAAGGCTCCTCTGAAGCTACGCTGAAAGTTTGGGGGCTGTACCCCCAAAAATGCACCCCCTGCAGCCACGGAATGGCTCGAATGTGTGCTGTAAATGGAATAAAAATGCACATTAAGGGGGGGACCCCTTTCGGGGCCCATATTTCGGGGGGCCCTGATCCCATCTTTACAAAACTTGGGGGTTCTTGCAAGAAGGGTCCTTTGAAGCTACGCTGAAAGTTTGGGGGCTCTACCCCCAGAAATGCGCCCCCTGCAGCCACGGAATGGCTGGAATTTAGTTTTTATGGCTTTATTCGGCCGAATTTTTCCCCAAACTCAAATCTCGCGCTGAATTCCATGGATCCCAAGCAGGGGAGTTTGGACTTCGGCATTTCCTGAATTAAAACAGGCTGAATTTTGCCGAATCTGAATTTTACCGAATTTTTTTTTCAACAGCCCTAGCCCAGGCCCAGATTAACAACAAGCAAAACAATGGGGAGGGGGTTGTAATGAATAGTTGTAGAGATTCCCAGAGGAGAATAACTTTACCCCTGAGGAATCTTGCACTGCTTCGTGATAATTACTGTCCTTGCCTCCCTTGCAGCCACAAAAAACAAACATAAGACAAACAAACCAAACAAAAAACATTTTTTCAAAGATTTAGACTAATTAAAAATGTGTGTTGGGCTGCAGCATTGTAATATACAACATTTTCACTGAAAACTAAAAGAAAAAGCAGGCAAACACAGACAAGTTTTTGTATCCTACGAAATGAACATTGACTCATGAAACCAAGAAGAAAAAAATGTAGGGCTGTCAAAAAAAAAAATTCGGTACAGTTCGGATTCGGCCGAATTAGGCCCTTGTGGGTTCGGTACGTGCCGAAGTCCGAACTCCCCCACTTCGGATCCGTTCAATTCGGCGGGAATTCAAAGTTCGGAAAAGAAATTCGGCCGAATAAAGCCATTAAAAACACAATCGCGCCTTTCCGCGGCTCTGGGGGGGGGGCATTTTTGGGCTTAGAGGTCCCAAACTTTCAGCAGAGCTTCAAAGGACGTATATTGAAAGACTCCCCAAGTTTTGTAAAGATTGGGTCAGGGGGGGCTGAGATATGGGCCCTGAAAGGGGTCCCCCCACCCTTAATGTGTATCTCTCAGCAGAGCTTGCCGCCCATGCACAAAGCTCCCAGCCCCAACAAACAGCTGATGAGAGCAAGGGCGGGGCAGGTGCTAAGAACTTTGCAAAGCAACACAACTGAAAAGCAACACCTTTGCAAACATGCAAAGGGCGGGGCAGGTGTGAAGAATTTTGCAAAACAATACAACTGCAAAGCAACACAAGCACGCAATGCAACACCTTTGCAACAGTGCAAAGCAACACCTGACACCTGGGAGTCTGCATACCATGGAAAGGGACAGAGGCAGCTAGCTATGCATAATGAGCAGGAGGGGGTGGAATTTCTCCTTTTGCATTGGACTTGGGACCAGGCAGATGCATTCTTTAAGTCACCATTTGAAAACCAGTTTTGAGCAAGCATCAAAATAACCTAACTGATCTTATGAATGAGGAAAAACCTGAAGATTAAAAATGAAGCCCCCCCTCAAACCAGGGAGAGAGAGACTGGAGGGGGAACACACACCCCAGGCAGAACTGGCAAAAGCCCCCTTTGGCTTCCCCCCCCCCACCCACAGAAACTGCTCCCTCCCCACACACACACACAGACTCTGCTTCCCCCCACACACACACACAGAAAAGAAAAATTATAGATTAAAGCCCCCAAAGAGGTCTTACTGTGGCTGTCTTCTGTTCCAGCAGGAGGGGCTGGGAGGCTGGGTAATCCAATATGATTCCATTTGTATCCAATATAAGATCCATATGTATGCATCTCTCGAGGGTGATCCATTCATCCCAATAGGGAAAAGGGGAAAGCCCATATCTCGGGGGGCCCTGACCCAATGTTTACAAAACTTGGGTGGTCTCTTAAAAAGCCTTGACTGAAGCTCCGCTGAAAGTTTGGGGTCGGCACACCCAAAAATGCGCCCCCTGCAGCCACGGAAAGAGAAAAGGGGGGAGCCGATATTTCAGCCCCCACTGAACCCATCTTTACAAAACTTGGGTGGTCTCTTAAGAGGGATTCTCTGAAGCTATGATAAAAGTTTGGGGGCTGCACCCCCAAAAAAGCGCCCCCTGCAGCCACGAAAATGGAAAAGGGGGGAGAGGAAAAAGGGGTGGAGCCCATATCTCGGGACCCCCTGACCCAATGTTTACAAAACTTGGGGGGTATCTTAAGAAGCCTTGTCTGATGCTCCGCTGAAAGTTTGGGGTCAGCACACCCAAAAATGCGCCCTCTGCAGCCATGGAAAGAAAAAGGGGGGGAGCCCATATCTCGGGACCCCCTGACCCAATGTTTACAAAACTTGGGTGGTCTCTTAAGAAAACTTGTCTGAATATCCCCTGAAAGTTTGGGGTCTGTACCCCAAAAAATGTGCCCCCTGCAGCCACGGAAAGGAGTGAATGTACACAAGCACCCCCTCACACACACATGAGGATTTCCCTCTCTCTCTCTCTTTCCCCGGCCGGCCGCACATCAGCTGATTCCTCCAGTACTCAATCCTGACTGATTGGCCAGAAGAAGACCCAGCTTGGCCACCGATTGGCCGGGGGAGGAGAATGCTGCTTACTGAAGGTTATGCTGCTTACTGACGGCCCCGAATTGGCCGAATTTATTCGCGAACTCCCAAACTCGCTGAATTCGGCCCCCCCGGTTGCCCGCCAGTTTTGAGTTCGGTTCCTCCCGAACTAAAAACCGCCGAATCAAGGGAAATTCGGCTGATTTTCAGTTCGGGCCGAACCGAATTGACAGCCCTAAAAAAATGTTCTTTAATATGCTACTGGTCTCACATTTTGTTCCCACAGGCAATGTAACCACAATAGGTTATTTAAATGATTAGGGTTGCCAGCCTCTAGGTGGCGGCTGGAGATCTCCCACTATTATAACTGATCTCCAAGTGACAGAGATCAGTTCACCTGGTGAAAATGGCTGCTTTGGAAGATGGACTGTATGATATTCTACCCCACTGGAGTCCCTCTCCTGCCCAAACCCCACAATCTTCAGGCTCCACCCCCTCAAATTTCCAGGTATTTCTCAACCTGGAGCTGGCAACCCTATATATGATATATTTGACTGCATGGGAAAAATGGGGAGAACTGCAAGTGATTCTGTACTTAACAACTTCCTCACTTTAATGGCCGGCCCATGACCCTGGGGGATATTTGCCTTCTTTTCTGATGATCAGGATTATTTTGCCAAATCCGCAGGCAGAGGAGCAGCCACAAACAGTTATACATAAGCAACAAATGTAGCTTATTTACTAAGGTACAACCGGGCCTTGACTTCTAAGTTCAAGTGGCTATGCATGACCCCAAACAGGGATATGATGCTATAGCTTCCCCAGAATGTGTGCCCCCTTGCACAAATTCAAACCCGAGCCCCAGCAACGGCCCCAAATGTGGCCTGGGCCTGAGATAGCTCGCATTCTGCGCTGCGAGCTGCCAGAGTGGCTGCGCCAGGCCCATGCTCCCCACCAGCCTGGCCAAGCCCCCTGAGCTGCTGCCTCCACCTGACTCCAGCTCTCCCACACCCCCAACCAGCCCTGGCCAGCAAACTGGGCTCTGTGGTGAATCAGAGCCGTGCTTTCCTCTCCTACTTTGCTTATTTTCATTGCCACTAGCACTTTTGTTTGCATAAAGGTTCCTTGAAAAACATATTTGGAAACAATGTCATAGCATCCAAGCCAATGACTAGAGACCCTTGCTTAGTTGGCAATACTCTTGAACTCAAGAACTCACTCCTGTAAATATGCTTTGGATAGGGTTGCCAACCTCCAGGTGGGCCCTGGAGATATCCCACAATAACAACTGATCTCTAGACTATAGAGATAAGTTCCTCAGGAGAAAGTGGCTGTTTGAAATGTTAGCAAAGAATCACAAGTATTTCACAGCAGGAGTGAGCCTCTACATCTGCCCTATCCCACCCACTGCTGATCCTAGCAATGGAGGACTGCAACTTATTTTCTTTCAGTCTGCTTTATTACAAAATGGAGGCTTTCCCTGCAATTACTCTCTCTCCCTCTGAAAAGGGACATTTAGTCTTCATGGAGTGTCTAATCCGCTTTTTCCTGATTAGAGAAGGCAAGACTCAATATGACAAAGTATAAGGGTTTTGTGGATGGTGCTATTGTACAATGGAAAGTGTTACATATGGTTCCTTGGATATAGCTGTTCTGAATGCTACTAAATATGAGATCTGTTTTGGTATTGCTGGGAGCAAAATTATACCTTTAAAAAATGAAACCTTATATTTTCAGAATGTCTCTAAAGAGACAAAGCATTAGCTGGAATTTCCATGCAATGTGACCATGGTAAGAATTTATTTAGCTGTTGCTGGTTCCCAACTGCCACTTTCCTCTGCTGATCAGATAGGTTGCTCATCACATCAGTTACTGCCCCAAACTGCTTTTCTCTCCATTAGTGTATGTTTGTTTTGGGAGGACATTAACAGAAAGTGGCCACCAAAGGGTAATGTCACATCTAAAACGCATCTTACATTAACCTCAGAGGAGATGCTTTGGTGGTGATCAAGACATTATGTGACAGAATATTTATAGCCCATCCCAAGTGACCATATGGTCAAAGGGTTCCATGTCTATTTTTAAATTAAAATATCCAGTATGTTTATAGAGCTACCCTAAGCTTTCCGGCATAGTGCCAAATTGGGGAGTGTCTTGGAGCCTGCTACTTACTGCAGCCCCCCAACCCTGGCCATTCTTGGCATGCAATAGCCACCCCATGATCCTTATACTATGATGACCTTAGCATACAATTAAACATGCTGAGACAGTAGCTGGAATGGAAATGGCCACACCTTTATTGGTTACAGCATCAGGCATTGGCATTGGCATTGCATAGGGGCTGGATCCAAGGCATCGGTCCGACCCGCCTGCCGACTGATGCATCTTACTCCCAGCCCACCTGCTGGGAGTAGCCTGAGATGGCAATATGTGGGACCCACTTGGACAGAGGCCTGCTGTGTGGATCCTTGGCAGGAGGCCACCACCTGGACAGCTCCCGACTGGGCATGTCCTATCCTGACAGCCCCCAACTGGGCATGTCCCATCCTGACAGCCCCTGACAGGCATGTCCCATCCTGACAGCCCCCGACTGGGCATGTCCCTGCTCCAGGCCTCCCCCAAAACCCCTTATTGGGGTCCACAGAATGGGGAAAAGGGGGCACGCAGGCCGCCTTTCCCCCCAAAATGGATCCGCCCCAATGGCAAAATCTCCAAAAGTTGTGACAAATTAACACGAAGTTGGGGAGGGGGAGGTACTTCAATGGGGTATAATGCCATAGAGTCCACTTTCCAAAGTGGCCATTTTCTCCAGGTGAACTGATCTCTGTCACCTGGAGATCCGTTAAAATAGCAGGAAATCTCCAACCACCACCTAGAGGTTAGAAACCATATTGTGAGGCCCCCAGTTCCATGCCCCTGTTGGGGGTTCCACATTGCCTCTACCCTGAGAGGTGTCAGCTTGCTCGGCCTCAGATAGACCAGTGACACTTCTGGTGACAGCTGGTCTCAACCTGTGTATGTTCTGCACAGGAGAGAGCAAGAGCTCTGCAGGTCTGCTCCTCTCTGGCTTCAGCTTCCATTCCCTCCTTTATAGGGGAGGTTCCAGACCTTTCTCCTCCCCACCCCCTCCAAGGGAATATAGAGCCCATAATCCCCGAGCCTGCCATCTTTATGTTGTGGCTCACCCTGCCCCTTCCCTCGGCATCCTCTGATGCGTCTTTGAGGTGCCCAAGGGCATCAGCACCTTGGTGGGTCAGAAGGCTTCTCTTGCCCCTTTGCATCCCACCCTCTACATAAGTGTCCTCTGACCAGCTCAGAGGAGCCAGAGGGCTTCAGCTGCTTGGCGGGCTATTGCTGCTCAGCAGGCTGAATGGTTCTGCCCGCTCCTTTTTCCATGGCTCCAACCTGGCCTTCCTGACTCAGCTGCGCATTCCTCAGGTCACTTGGGCTTGGCTCCTTGGATCTTCTCCCAGCTCCTCTCTCTATAGTTGTCACTGCCTGCCACTGGAAGCCTGGTGATGGCATGTTAGGGCCACACCCATGCCCCATGGCAAGAGGTGGGTGCTGGCTTGGAGGCCCCATCAGGTGGTTTCTCTTGTTCCTGGGGGAGATGCTGCCAGGTTGTTACAGAGGTAATATCAAACAGCACCCACTGTCCACTTGACAGCCAGAGCCTCTCTCTCCATGGTAGCATATTTCTTCTTGGGGGGTTGGAGCTTTTGGCTGAGGAAGAGGACTGGTGGTTCTTGTTTCCCCAGTCATTGGGTCAATACTGCTCCCAAGTCGATACTGGAGGCATTGATCTACACGGTAAAGGGGTAACTGAAGCCCGAATTGCGTAAAACTGGAGCTTGTGTGAGTGCCATCCTCAGGTCCTCAAAGCCTTGTTACTGGACTCTGTCCAGTGGATACAGTTGGAATTCATCAGGCAATCAGTCAGTGGGCTTGCCTGGGTGGCAAAATAGGGTATGAATTAGCTATAGTAGCCAATCAATCCCAGGAAATGCCTTAGTTGTTTCTTAGTCTGCAGTCGTGAGCTGTGCTCTAGTGTGGTCACCTTTTCTGGAATGGTCCGGAGCTGCCCCTTCCTACTATGAAACCCAGATACTTAAGCTCCCTGAAGCCTAGCCAACTCTTCCCGGGGTTCACCTTCAATCCAGCTGCCTGAAGGGCTTTTAACACCTGCTCCACGTGCCACTGGTGCACTTCCTCCTGGGGCCCCAGTCTAAAGATGATAATATCATCAGTATAGGCCAACACAAAATCTTGACATTGGGCCAGAACCCTGCCCACTAAGTGCTGGAAGGTTGCAGCCACCCCATTTAATCCAATGAGCATGATGGTCAATAGGATTTCTAGATATTCTTTCTAGGATTAATATGTTTTTATGGCTTGCATTTAATGGTTCTTTTTAAAAAAATGGCTTGAATTTTATAACTGTGGTTTTTAATTGTAAGCTGGTTTAAGTAGGACTCTGAAGAGTCAGCATAAAAATACTGTAAATTAACAAAGATGAATGGGCACAGTTCATTTGAATCTTACATTTTTTCAATTCTTTGTCTTATTATTACACACCCTTGTTTTCTTTATTATGTCTACTATTTCAATAGGACACATATTTCCAGCCATACCTTTTCATTTTCTATCCATTTCAGATGACATTCTCAGGGATTCTAGTCCTCCCCCTAAGAAGAAATCCCACCCAGTGTTGTGCGTTGATGATTAAAGTTTTTTAAAAATCCCAGCCAGCCTCTGATACTGAAAGTGAGATGTGCTGAATTTTCATTCATTCATTCATTCATTCATTCATTCATTCATTCATTCATTCATTCATTCATTCATTCAAACTCTGCCTTTCTCCCCAATGGGGTCCCAAAGCAACTCACACCACCTTTTCCCACTCTTCCATTTTCCCCCTCACAACAAAAACACTGTGCAGTAGTCTCTAGGCTAACAGAGTAACTGGCACAGGGTCGCCCAGTGACCTTCCTTGGCAGTGTGGTGATTTGAACCTAAGGGGCTCCCAGATCCTAGTCTGGTACTCTAATCACTAGATTATGTGAAATGAAGCATAGTGAATTATGGAGCTGTATGGTATAGATGCATACACAAGAGCCTGCTCATATTTCTAACTTCATTGACTTGAAGCTTAGGTTGGGGTAGGGGAAAACGTTTGAAAAACCATTTAAAATTTTTCTTTTCTGTGAGTGGAAATGTTCAAATGCTTACCTCTAACAGGACACCAATAAAATTCTGTTAATTGCTTAAAATGCTTGGGGGGAATGGCAATCTTCAAAACATTTTCACATTTAATAATATTATTAATAATCTAGATTTTATTAGAATGAAGGCAAGTTCTAGTCGCTATACCTAACATTATTTTAATTCTGTCTCACACACATACTGCTTATTATTATTATTTTTAAAACACTTTCAATCAAAATAGTGCTTAAAATTCTTGTGGGTAATAGTTAAATTGACAATATTCCTGCCCAGCTTTCCTAAAGTGAACCCAACCCCTGTGGAATCAATGTACTTCAAGAGCTTTGCCTTAATTGTGTTCCTTGTATTCCTCTATAAATGCATCAGAAATGTAATGTATATTTATAAGCTGAATGTGTGAGTTGCCCTTTCAATTTAAGAACAAACAAAATTGAATTTGCCTCATGTAAAAGTCTGAGGTGAATTCAATGGTTCTTGCTTGAGTGAAAAATCATACAAATTTAGAGGTAAGCAGAAAGTGTTTATTATGAAAAGCTCAGAGGGGTTCTACATACGCTTTCCAAGCATATTTAGGCAACCAAGTAGGCAATTAAAGTTTCCATTGTGTAAAATTTTTCAGAATGTAGTTCTGGCTCCTCACTATCCAAAAGATAGCCCTGATTTAAAAGTCTTCAAGAAACTTCAGTGCAGGGGAGGGGCCGTGGCTTGGTGGTAGAGCATCTGCTTGGCATGCAGAAGGTCCCAGGTTCAATCCCCGGCATCTCCAGTTAAAGGGACCAGGCAAGTAGGTGATGTGAAAAACCTCAGCCTGAGACCCTGGAGAGCCGCTGCCGGTCTGAGTAGACAATACTGACTTTGATGGACCAAGGGTCTGATACAGTATAAGGCAGCTTCGTGTGTTTCGTGTGGGTGTGTCACACAGGGAACTCCCCATCTGCAACGTTTATGTGCAGAGCATTTTCTGACAATGAAAATGCCTGTGTCAGGGATGCCCTAATTGCAGTCAGCTCAATGTACACACCCCCATGCATAAATGGCCATCAATGACCTGGAGTTGGGGGTGAACAATAAGGTGGCCAAGTTTGCAGATGACACCAAATTATTTAGGGTGGTTAAAACAAAAACAGATTGTGAAGAGTTCCAAAAGTATCTCCCCAAAATGGAGGAATGGGCTTTAAAATGGCAAATGAGACTTAATGTGAGCAAGTGTAAAGGGATGCATACTGGAGAAAAAAATCCCAACTTCACATATACAGTGATGGGATCTGTGCTGGCAACGACAGACCAAGAAAGGGATCCTGGGATGGTAGTGGATAGCTTGATGAAAATGTCAACTCAGGGTGCAGCTGCTGTGAAAAAGGCAAATTCCATGATGGCCATAATTAGACAAGGAATAGAGAATAAAACTACTGCTATCATACTGCCCTTATACAAATCTATGGTGAGACCACACTTGGAATACTGTGTACAGTTCTGGTTACCACACCAAATAAAGGATATGATCAGGGGGCTAGAGCAACTGCCCTATGAGAAGCGGTTAAAACGTTTAGGGCTGTTTAGCTTAGAAAAAGCGCGGGTAAGGGGAGACATGATAGAGGTCTATAAAATTATGCATGGTGTGGAGAGAGTGGACAGGGAGAAGCTTTTCTCTCTCTCTCATAATACGAGAACGTGGGTCGTCTGCTGAAGCTGAAGGGTGAGAGACTCAACAGACAAAAGGTTTTAAGAGGGGAGTGGACATGTTCATGGAGGATAGGGTACTAGTCAAAATGGATACTGGTCATGATTCATACCTATTCTCTCCAGTAACAGAGGAGCATGCCTATATTAGGTGCTGTGGAACACATGCAAGATAATTAGGGTTGCCAGGTTCCTCTTTACCCCCAGTGGGAGTTTTTTGGGGCGGAGCCTGAGGAGGTCAGTGTTTGGGGAGGAGAGGGAGATCAATGCCATAGACTCTAATTGCCAAAGAGATCAGTTGTAATAGCAGGAGAACTGTTGTAATAGCAGCAGATCTCCAGTTAGTACCTGGAGGTTGTCAACCCTAAAGATAATGCTGCTGCAGTTGTCTTGTTTGTGGGCTTCCTAGAGACACCTGGTTGGCCACTGTGTGAACAGACTGCTGGACTTAATGGGCCTTAATCTGATCCAGCATGACTTTTCTTATGTTCTTATGGACAGAGGAGCTGCATATTCCAGGGACATCTAAGAATGTGCAAAAGCTTTGTGCAGGATCCCTGTCATGAGGAGTGGGATATGTCGATATGGAATGCAGGTTTTGGTTTCTCATTTTGCTGGGCATAAGAGCCCTGTTTGTCCCCTTCTTAAGTGTCCTAGATCACAGTCCTTTTATTTATGCCTAAGAATTTAATGGGACGGAAGACTCAAGCATGCTTCTATCTGCATAACCACTCTCACATTTTATTTCTTGGTCATGTGCAAATGTGAAGTGTCTTGCAAACTTCCTTTTAATTACACAGATAACCAGTGACTGAATGTATTTCTGCATGATTTAAATAATATTACACTCCTTTCACCCTTCTTGACAAAAGAAGCTACAATCAGACTATTTTCTTATAGATTTTTTTTAATTTTGTTCAGCATCAAAGAAAGGAATTTCATCAACATTGATTGTCATTTACAGAAAACATTCAAAATCATGTGTGCATTATTATGGAATGCTAACAGTATCAAACTAATAACTTACAGGACATAAAATAAGACAAAAGGCTATTACATTCTAAAGGAATATAAAACCTTTTAAAAACTTTGACAGGGGGGAAGCTGGCCCTAAAACATTTATAAGAAAAAATTTTAATGGTCACTTTCTAAATGAATCAGGCTGTAGTTTTTTAAACTCACGTTCACATAAATATCAAACAAGGGAGAAAGAGCAGAAAGAGAGGGAGATCAAAAGGGAACTGCAGATGTCAAACAAATGTTATATCATCTGTTTGTGTGTTTGCTACAGGCCAATAACATATCTGTTGTTGATATTTTCATACAATTAAGTTTCATGGGGATAAAAATGATATTGAGACTATCTGGTGTTTTGTTCTAATAAATACTTACTGTAGATTTAAAGTTATACATTTTGAAAGGATGTTTCCCCTATATGCTTGTTTTCAGGCAACACAACCCAAAAGTAGTTTCCAACAGTGGTGAGCATGCTTGACAAAAAATAGCAACTACCCCTAAAAGGAAAATTAAAATAAACTTACAATAGTGACTAAAGCTACTGCCAAGCACCAAATAACTTGTGGCTTCAAAGTTACAGAGATGGACCGGCTCACTTCACATCAACAAAAATTACTGGAAATAGGATAAAAATATTAAACCTTTGAAACTTGGAAGTATATGAAAACTGGTTTCTTTCAGAATTCTAAAAGTGAGGAAGCATTTCCAGGGATTTTAAAAAATCACAAAGTTTTTAAAATCTAAATATCTTTTTTTCTTAAATAAATTAGTCATCATAAAATACTCCCCATGAAAACCAAACCTTGGGTATCTAGAAAAGCACTCCAAAACCTTTGCACTTGGAGTTTTGCTCCCGCCTGCTCCCCCCCTCCCATAGTTTTTAATATGCTAGATATAATTTTTCTTCCTATGGTGATCCTTAAAACATTTATTTGGTGAAGGTTAGTTATGGCTTCATATTGTAGAGATTGAGTTACTGGAGCTCAGATTTAAATAGGACATGAAGTGTACAAAATATTTATTGGGGGAAAAAGATTCGTTTTCTGAGAATTCATGCTTGGAAAAGGTCTGTCAAAAAGCATCATGCTAAAGATTGCCTGGAAGTTTTCCTGTGCCAGCCACATTGAAAGAAATGGGAGATTCCCAGGAGCATACCGGGCCCCTACCAGGACTGTGCAGTGCTGTGGCCTGGCACAGCTCTCATTCATTTCAAAGCAGGGCCATCTGAGTGGCTTGTGTTCTAATGCTGTAAGGAAATCTTATTTGCTTGAGCAATTGCTTTGCAAGTCGAATTTTCCTTATGCAGTCCAGACCATTTTCCAGTTTACAGTCTCATTCATCACTGACAGCTCTTCCCCTCTCCCTGTTATAAAACAGGAGTGTGACACTAAACAACAAGGCTGTTCAAAAGGCGTTATCTATTACAATCAGTTTTCATTAAAAAAAACTGAAGAGTATGTTACACTCATAAGAAGCAAGTACATAATTTGCTCTTTGGGGTTTCCCCCCCTCTTTAAAAAAGCATTACAAAGTGTTATGCTTAAACAGAGACATAGAAAAAAACCAGTGTTTTCACTGTCCCCACGTTATTTACAGGAAAAAATTACAGAGACAGCATACATAGTATTAGACCTTCTGCGAGTATATATTAAAAGTAACTCCATTTGAAAAAATATTGTATTTGTCTTCTACATTTCTACAATACATACTCAGGTTTTGTTTGTTTCCATGACTTCCATCAGTGTTGATCAAATGAGGCAGACAGCAGAGCTAAGTGGTAAGCAAAAGGGCTTTGTAGGTATTCTGATTCCTATTAATGCCAGTTGCCTCTCAGTTACAGCCAGAACAAGAGACTTTGACATGCAAATTATCTGAGGACTGCTTTCTGCATTGCTTGTTACAGGCACAGGCTCACCTTTGCTATCTGTGTCCAGGTTTTGAAAATATAAGCACACAATGGTAGCAAACAGCTGAGCTGGTATAGCCATCATGGAATGATTTTCTTTTTCCCAAAGGGGTGGTGTGATAGTTTATTTGAATCCTCTGAAATATCACAGGCAAGAAGGGAGGGCATAACATCTCTTCGCCTCCTTGTTTATTCCTCATTCAACAAATTCTATAATTTATATAAATAAAATAATAAAAAGTTAAAAAAACAAAAACAAATTCTAGGACATCGAAACATTCTAGGACATTTATGTATAGTTTGCCCTGTTCTGAAGATGCAGGGTTAAAAAAAAGGGGGGGGGACAGTATGAGAACAACCAAAATTTCTCATATTTTCCTCATTTAATCTTGAACCAGCCCAAGGCCAGCTCAGACAGGTAGGACTGACAATGCTTCTGATAGGTGTTGTGGCTTTTGGGTTTTGGTGAACTGAGGTGAGAGGGAATTCTCTAAGTGACAGTAGTCACTATAAATTATTCTCTTTGTTTCCTTGCTTGGCTGAATCTTACATGAAGAAGATGTTCATGGTGACTTTCAAAAGAGAAGTGGCAGTCTGTTGCAACAAATCCCAAATGGATTCTTCTGACACTTTAATTATGGCATAAATGCTTTTGTAGACTAGACTCCATTTTATCAGTTACAGGTTCAGAGGGCAAATAGATTCGACCCCATAAAACCTTATGCAACAATGTATCTGTGTTTGCTGGATCTCAAAGAACATGGTAGAGTACAATTAATTGGGGGGGGGGTGTCTCTAAGTTCTCTTGACCATGATCTTTTTATTTACACAAATAATAAATAGCAGGGGTGGAATCTGGGGGAACTTCTTGTTAGCAACATCTGAATAAGATCTGGGCTGAGTATGTATCTCTCCTGCCTGTTAGATATTCCGCCTGGGCCAGGGTCATGAATCTTTGCCAAGAGCTGAAGGGGTCTTGGTCTTTGGCTTTTCCTTTCCTTTTCCTTTTATCCCTTAGAAGCTCCTTGATCAATTGATCTTGAGCAGCATATATCTAGTGTTGGAGGGATATAAGGACTGAAACAAATCTTGCCACTGACAATGTAGCCTTGGGGTCCCTATCGCTTAGTTAAAAAGGCATTATGTCAGTCACAGAGGCATTGGATTTGTATATTAAAAGGGGGGAAATATAGTGCAATTGAAGTTCCTCGTAAAAGTGGCATTCCAAAAGGGCATGGGCTAATGAGTCAATAGAGCCAGAAGAGCAAGAAGATCCTGTCTGAGTATGGTATATTCAGAATTCTGTCCTGCATTACCATAGAAGGGTTAGCATTCAATCTAGCCAAGCAAAAAGCTCTATCTTTGCCTTTTCATGATATAAGCCACTGAGACCCTACCATCGGCTGTTTTAGAAGGGAAATATAAGATCATCCCTAGATCAGAGAAGTTATGTCCGTGTGGAACAGGGGACACTGAAACCATCGAACATGCACTGATATGTTGCCCATTCTACCACGAAGTTAGATCAAAGCTTATTTCCCCCCTACTTGGTAAATTCCCTGAAGAGTCAGTTGAGCTTTTGGCAAAGAAGCTCTTATTAGGAGAAGACCCTCAGCTTACGCTCCAAACTGCCAAGTTCTGCGCTGTTGCTATTAAAATACACAGAACTTTATTAGAGAATGATTGTTAGAATATTTTACCATTTTATCAATTTTAAGATGATAATTTAAACCAGGGGTTGTTTTTATTGACCTTACACCTTTATATGTGTAAAACTATTGTGTCTGGATATTTTGATGTTTTGGCACGTGATTGGTCAGTCGACTGTATTAATAAATTTGATTTGATATAAGCCACTGAATGAAAACCATCCCAGGATGTGGTTTAATGCTTTATTTTTGTTTATTTAAACTGTATTTTGGTATAGTGATATGGGTCCCTCCTAGGGAGAAAAGTGGTATAAAAAACCCCTAAATAAATAAATTGTTACCACAGCAGAAAAACAAAAATTAGCTCATAATGGCTTCACTTCATCCATCCTTTGAGCTATTGAATGAGAGCAGAATTCATGGGTCTTCTATGACAGACTAATGTGTTTATTTACCTATACCCTAAGGGTATTTGGAGAAGTTCCTTGCGCAGGGCTTTTGGGGTATTCTGAGTAAGCCCTTTGCAGCTTTGTGTTCCCTCTCCTCTCCTGTGCACTGTGGTGTCTCTCCCCAGTGCTGCCACCTTGTTCTTTCCTTTTATTTCTTGATGTGTCCCATGGCACAGCAGAAGGAATCCCACCACAATAGCAGTATTTGGCTACTTAGTGTTTCTCTTCAGCACCGGCATGCGGAAACATTGTTCCTCCTGTGCAGTGGACGTGCTGGCCACGGACTAAGGTGAGTGCACAAGACAACTAATGCAAGAAGCAGCCCTGGGGTAAAAAGTACCAAAGCATCCCTTCCTACCATGTTTCAAGTGGGATTTGGAAAGCTCGGTATGTTTTGTTTGTGCTTTAATTATGGCCACAAGTACAATCACTGTGCCTCTGTGTTTGCATGCTGTAGACCATGCTACAAGATCTGGAGAGGCAAAGAGAACCACATTTGTTAATGCCATTCTATGGCTTTCCAAAATAAGTGCATGAGCGAATTCCCATCATCCAGACAGGAATTCATGGGTCACAGGACAGAACTTCAAAAGGTCACGTTATTGTAGAACATCATATTAAATAACATACTTTTTTTTGCCTGATTCAGACATTGAAGTGACACATTGAAAATAACACAATCATAGTGCATTTGATCCATAGAAGAAGCTGGCAGACTAATCTATTTTGCTTCAGTCCATTAAGCTGGGAATCTAATCAAAGACAAATATAAGTGCTTTTTAATAAGCAGTTTTAAGTAGAACACTTTGCAAGGTAGAGTCTGTTCTCTGCAGCTGCCCATCATCATATGATTCTTCAATACATTTTGGGCTTTTGCTGCTCGAACAACAAAGGACCAATGTGGCAATGCAATAAAAAAGGTAATATCTTTTCTAATCTTGTCTGAATTCCATTTGCTTTAATATACTAGACTGTTTCCAGTGCTAAAGAATCTCTGCCCTCCTGAAAATAAGCATACATTCTCCCTCTCCCAACAGCAGTATCTTCAGTCACAAATTAGCAGCTCCCCCCAACCCAAAATAAGGAGAAAAAAACCCTGGTATATCTACAGTAGATGAAGCTATTTTTCTTTATGTTAGTTTACAGAAGACAGCGTGCAAAGCAAACATTTTCTGCAAATGTTCTTACAAAAAAGAAAACACTCAGATTTTATTGCTGCTATATCCAATGCTGCTGTCTTTCACTCATCCTGTGTTCTGTAGCTGAACAACTGGGATGAGAAAAATAGGCAAGTATTATACATCAAGTTACTAAACTCACTGTACGCAGTTTAATCCTCCTTCTCTGCAGAAATGCCAAGGACTGTTTGAACCCTGCACCGCAGTCACCTCTTTTCACAAATGTTTGTGCGTTTATTTTTTTATGTAAACTGAGTAAATGGAGTTTTTAAAAATATATATAAAACATTAGTAGATGAGCACAATCAATCCATGTCACTATACATTCAGATTGCTGTTTTAGGAAGTACTGATATACTCATTACCACTGGAGAAATATGAAGTACTTCCTTAGTAAGGAAGAACAACTATTTTCTAACAGCCCATTCCTGAGTTTTTAAAGGCTTTTTTCTTTTAAAATAGGGCTTTTCACCCCATTGAGAATAGCAAGACTCCTCCTGCTAAAAAGCAGGTGCAGCCTCGCTCTTCTCCCCACCGGCGTACCCGGGCGAAAGGGGACAGGAGGCTGCCTACAGGCAGCCCTGCCCCACAGAATGCCCTGAGAATGCCCCTGGGACACCAGAACACACCCCGGAATGCCGGTGCAGGCCTTTATGCCAGTGGGATGCTGGCAGAAGGCCCCGTCGGCGTTCTGGGGTGGCGCTGCCATGGCAGAGCCTGGACACAGGCATTCGGGCCTCCCCGCTGGTGTTGGAGCCATTTAACAGCGGCGTAAGTAGCCTGGACGTCGGCATGGAGGACCCCAACGCTGGAGCAGCCCCCTCCTGGCCTCCTAAGGATTTTCATCCTCAGAAGTCAGGAATGTGCTGTAAGTGTCACCGAGAGAAAGCATAGATTTGGACTGTGTTTCAGAAAGATTTCCCTAGCTATAAATGTGCTTGGGAATTAATTTAAATGATTTTAACCAACTTCCCCAAGTGAGCATGGGATCTCAGTCTAAAGTTGCAATAATAAGCTTTTTGTAATATAACAAATTGATAGAATTAAATGTATGTAAAATACAGAAGCCATATTGTAGAATGTACACTAAAATTTATACAAAGTGTGCAAAGTAGATCCTGTGATCCAGGCAACATATATCATTCTCTCTAATGCCTTGGTCCAAAGGGCCAGGATGTAAAAATAATTGGAGCTTTTTTTTGTCACAAGAGTTTACCTTATAGACATTTGTGTAACAAAAGATACTATAAAATATGCTAGATTTGATTCCATGAGCACCAAGAAATGGGAGCACAAGGATACGTTTTTCAGCAGATCATTGCAAAGATTTCTTCTGGACATCCTGAACACATGCTACCCAAGGATGAGTATGTGAAGAATATTTGAGAGTAGGAATGACTGGGTGAACTGGCTCTATTACACTGTTAAAATTGGGATTCTCCATGAAAAGCCTGAGATTGCTAACAGCTGGAAGGTTCTTTAACCATTGCTCATATATTTCTCCATGTGGTAAATCAGCAAAACTGTAGAAATTGCTGCCAATATGTCAGGATTTTCTGTTTCCAAGATTTTGATTCCTACACATTTACCTGACTTAAGTTCCAAGTCATGTAGCAAACTTGCTTCCCAGTAAATGTGTTTATAAGTGGAGTGTAATTAATGTGTCCTTCTTTGATCACAACAAAATATCTTTGAAACCAAGCATTAATTTTGCCAGTACTTCGAAATTCCATTCCTCTGTGCAGAGTCTGATGCTGAAGGAAGAAAGTTCACAATATGGATCTTGTGCTCACAATCAAAAGTGAAATATGTGAAAAGGGTGACGTGTGTGTAGAGGAGTGGAGAAAATACTGACAGTGAATTCAGTTTCTAACCACATCTTGTCTAATAGCTGGCTTGAAAGCCTTGTCTGGGTCTTCCTCATTTTGGCATCAAAATTCATGCCTTTCAACACATTTATAATAATTGTTTCCTTATTATTACTGTCATTTTATATATCTTATTTTCAAAGAAGGTAATAATATCCCTGAGTGGCATACAGTGCAACATCTGCATCAAGCAGTGATTGTCATTTACAAGTGTGAAAATTTAAAAGGAAAGAATAAGAATGGTGTTAATTTCAACCATATGGTTCTTACAGCATTTCAGAGATACTAGTTAGATTTTAGAGAGGAGGCAGAATGGGTCATTCACTCTCTTTCTCTCTTACAAAACATGTCCATACACACAACTTTCTCGTGCCCGGAGAAAATGAGCTGTTTGTCTTAGGTTTCAAAGTTCAACTCCACGAGGATTTAAGTCTTGTTCCCACATTACCATATTGGAGACTATATTTACATCCTATTTTGAAGCTTCACATTTGTTCAAACGGGCATATGAGGCTCTTGGATGTGCAATTAACCCCATTAATTTTAATGGAGAGACCTGAACTGCTCATACAAAAGGATCAATGCAATTCTGCCTCTGTATCACAGGCCCCATTGCCCAAAAGAATGGTTGGAGTGAAAAAAAAAAGTTTTCATGACTATTTGGGACTGTGGACAGGACTACTTGCATTCTCCATACTTAGTGATGCGAGCTTCATTGTACATGCTCAATCAAAAATTAAAAAGAAATGTGAATACTGACATGGTCTTGTTCAGCCTCTATTTTGACCACATATACAGTGTGAATGGAATTAAAGTTAAAAAGAGTTAGTCTTTTGCCCATGGAGAAGTTATTTATATAACGGAGGAAGAAAAAGATTCTACCCAAATGCGGCTACTAAGAAGTCTCCAACTTCCCCACAATGTTGAACTGGGATGGGGGTGGGGGGGGGGAAAGAGAGGGAAATGAAGATTATATTAGAAGAGTTGAAAGAGCTCAAGACCTCCTAGCTTCAAATCCTGCAAAGTTCCTAACAGAAACCGATCATCAAATATATATTGCATTTGGAAACAGCTTGGTTTAATTGAGTGTCTTCTATTACCCTGTTTTCCTAGCAATCAGTAAAGTAATCTTTCCATTAGAAGGAAATATGACTCTTGGAATTAATTCTTTATACAGAGAGCCAGCAGGAGTGACATTTATACAAAATTAAGTCCCTGTAGAAGTGTAACAAGCAGTCTACATCTGTCTGCTCAGACACTGAGAATAAAGTGGCTCAGTGCTCTTACATTATCACAATACAATATAAAGTGTTATTGCTGTGTTGGTTCCAGAGGAAGAGAAACAAATCAAGTAAAGGAAGAAGGGATATCATTTACAGCAACTGCCTCTGTTGATTTGTCTCTCTGTATACTGCTGTCTGAAGAGAAAAAGCCGGCGGAAAAAGAAGCAGGAGCCCATCCAAGACTATTCAATGGACGGTTTTCTATTGATTTCAATGGGCCTATGGCCCATCTTCTAAACAGAGCTTTAAACTGGGGGGGAAAACCAGTGGCTTTTATAGCAAAATCCCTCCCTGTCTCTAAATGTGTATCCTGTGTCTAACAATATCATCCTAAACAGAGTTACGCTCCTCTAAGCCCAATGGAGTATGTGACATTATTCCCCTTCACTTGCAGCCAGTTCACTGGATTGCGAAGGGTGTAACTTTGTTTAGGATTGCACTGTAAGGGTCAGGAGGCCTGCAAAGAAAACATAAGAGGATAGTTGCATACAGAAACTGAATAGAGGAAAGTAGCCTGCAGTGGGCAGGAGAAGAGGAACAGACCTGATCATAATTTTATCACAGATCCTGCATATCACTGGTATAAATCCTAAAATGTATACTTCAAAATAATTCCCCTGAACTCTTAAAACTGCAGCTTCAGAGATTATTAGATAAGTCTAAATTAAATGCAAGTCCATTGGTCCCAGCGAAGGTTGGACCCTGAACAGTTCTCCTTTTCTATTATCTAATTTGCAAGATAAATTTATCAATTATGTTAGAATCCCTAGGTAGCACTCTCAGTAGTGCAGCAAATTAATTTAATACTGAAGAATATTTCAAGATAATTTGTAAGTGTCAAGTAATGTGTCCCTGTTTTGAAAAAATGGGGCAATTGTGGTTTCAAAGATTGTCAGCTTGATTTGTGAACTCTGCCCTACAAGAGTGCTGCAGCTGCATATTTTCCAAACTCAAAACTGGAATGCAGAGAACTGACTACAGTATATAGAAGAACTGCCTTAACTGGTGTGATTGCTGAAGAAAATAACATTAGAGTTAAGATGCTACAAAGATGCTCCTTGTGTCACACAAAAGGAGCAGTAGATGTTGTAATGGGAATGGAAGGAAGGCAAAAGCAAAGGAAAGAAGAGAAGGAGAGCTGGAGACTTTCCATAGATCACATTTAAAAATTTACTGGAACCCTTCCACAAGGAATGGAAGGTGGAGCAGGGAACTTTGGAGGTCAGAAGATCCTCTACTTAGGCATGGAAAAACTATATATGGAATACTCATGGCTTCACAAGCATCTTGTATAGCTACTGGACAGCTGTTGAACAGCTGCACACAAAGAATTACTCTGATAACAAAGCCTTGGCGGGGGGAACCCAACATTGACAAAGATACACACTTTGCTGGATTGGACCCAGTATAAAATCTGAAAAGATTTCCACTGTCTCTGCTTTCAGAATTCTTTTCACATTCCCAATCACAGGGGTGCAATACTTTTAATATAAAACTCTCCCAGCAGCTAGTGGAGAAAATGCTATGTGGAACTATTAACTTCCCTTTTGTGGATTGAGGATCAATTGTGTACTGGTCTCATCTGTTAATGATAAATGCTTTTGTGGACCAAGCAACTATCTCAGTTTAGTTAAGAGATTGCTAAACTGCTATCAGAGCCCTGGATATGAAATGAACCGGTGAAAACAGCTGTCTGTCTTGACAGTGGAATATTACAACTGCATCAGATAATTGTATGCTTACGGAAAGCCTTCACTCTCATCTCATCACTCACAGTGATGCTTAGCTGTTGAATGATGGTTTGTTTGTTTTTTGTAACTTTTTAAAAAGTCTTCAAAGGTAAATTTGTGGGCTCACTCCTATACTCCCCTGGAGATAATCAGAGCAATATTGAACTTTTGTTCCAGGAAGTGTTACTAAAATAAAATAAACTCTCTTTCTGATTCACAAAAAAAATGTACTATTTGGGATGGTGTACATTTTACTCTGTGTTTTAAATACTCTATTGGCATCGAGTTTTATAATATTAATATATCCTTAATTCCTATCACTGAGAAAAAAAATCTCCCAATAAGGTTCTCTCTTTTCATTTGAATTATCCAGACAAGGCTTTGGCACCAATAATACTAACCTGACTTTTTATTCACTGACTGCGTACTGCATACACATTATATACAAATTGATCAGAAAGGGTACCATCTTGTCATTATATATGGATGGATGGCAGAGCAAATCGTAATTGCTCAACATAAGTTTAATACATTACACTGATAAAAAATACAGGAGAGAATCTCCAGAAAATAGGTATTATTTTAAGCTACAGCAAGTGTGTGCATGTATATATATATATATATATACATATATATACTGTATTGGTATATAGCAGGCATGGCTAACTGGTGACCCATAAAGCAATTTCATTCAGACTCTGGTGTTGCTATCAAATTTGAATCAAAGTGTGTTAAAACATTGCCTACCCATAAGAACATTGTTTTCAAAATAGTGTGTGTGTGTGTGTGTGTGTGTAGGGGAGATTCCACATTTCAATACTGTATCTTTGGGTTTTGTATAGAATGTCCTACCTGACAGACTTTATTAGGTTTAACATCTAGTGTAGGGGGTTGAGTTGTGTTGCAAAATACAATTCCTGTTCCTAATCACTGTCTGAAATATAAAGCAGCCCCTGAGAATACAGAAGTTGGCCATCCCTGGTATATATTATCCATTCCATATACACATAGGGCATGAACTTTGCCTGTGCATGCAAGGATTCCCATATGGCTCAAATGAGGCCTGATTTTCCTTTATCCCCACGGTGCAAATACCAGCAGCTCAACAAATAGTTACAAGGAATGGGCATTCTCCAAAGTTCAGAAGGTGACCAAGCAGAAGAGGGGCAGGGTGTATGGGGACAGGACAGGCACACAGACCTTCCGTTCTGCATGCCCTAGCATCTCTATGCAAACACTTATGAGAAGATAGAAAACAGGATTCTTTTAAATCTCCTGGAGAAACCTCCATGCACAGGCAGTGTACCCAGGCAGGGAATGACCATGCCCATATATATATATTACACACACACACACACACACACACACACATTTCCATGACAACTACAACTTGCCACATGCATTTATCTAGCTAAAAACATAGAAATAGGTAAACCTAGTGTAATGGAATTTTCTTAAATTATATTTGAACAATAAACAGCAAGAGTAATTCTGCAAAGTTCTCCTCTGTTTTCATTTATATCTACAATAAAGTTCTATAAACAGTTGTCTCCCAAAACATACCCCCAATAAAATAAAATCAAAAATAAAGGTAACACCCAGTGTTCTATATTTGCAAATTTATGGTCAGTTAAAAATTAAAAAAGGGGGGAAATAACAAAAAAGAGAAACAAAAACAGGCCCCACTCAGAGGTGCATATTTACATTCTTCAAACTGTAGCGGTGAAAAATAATTCTATTAAGTGCAGGACATTCCTAGTGTTGCAGTAGTGACATGTTTAGTAAGTCTTCATGAAAACAATTCTTTTGTCTTAACAGTGATGCATTTCAGGACTATGTGACATTTTTCCCCTTCACTTGCAGCCAGTGGTAGAATCTGGATTGAAAAGTTCCTTGTATAACGGAGGAAATAGTGTGTTCACTATGTCAGGATGAGATTGTTTAAATACCTGCAGTTTTTCTCCGTGCAAGTTGCAAAGTGCTGTAATGGTTGGTATCTTGGCTACTAACTGTAAAACAAATGAATAGAGAGAAAATTCATACCAAAGAATTGTTTTCACAAAAATGTACCTTCTAATGTATAAAACAGATTCAAGGTTTATTTGATGTCTCTTTGTAACCCCCTTTTTCATTATGGTATGAAATGCCTTCAATAGATTTGTTGCCTTAGGTAGTTTTTTGCTTGCATCGTTTTCCAATTTTGCCATCCTATCACCATGAGTCAGACATGAATTGATGGCACTAAACCCACTGCATTGTTTACTGGAGGCCCTTGCTGTCTGATTTGTTTTTCATATGTTGCATTGTTTCTTGAGTCTCAATGAAAAAGACATATTATAAATGAAGGTAGTAGTTGTAGTAGTAGATGATTATTCAGATTAATGCAGTTTTAAAATGCTTTGATGTAAGATCTCACGGCATGGGAATGGAAGAATTTAACTGAAGTACTGTGGTGGAATACAGTTTTAATCATGTATGCTGTGCAGTTCATATATGGAATGCACAGATACATTTGATATGCAAGGCTTAACTGCATCTTACTTATAGAATTTTTCAGGTTTTCTGAAAAAATTACTCTGCCTTTCTTCAGCCTTGTATAGACAGCCAAAATGAAAAGTTGCATTGTTTATTGTTAGAATGAGCTATGAAAAATTGATCTGCTGCCAAATTAGCTGTCAGCCCAAAGAACAACACCAAACAGTTGATTCAGCACTCACAAAACCCCCCATTGTAAAAATAGTATCTATCAGAGCAGCATCATGTCACACCATTGGAGAGTATGAAAGAGACAATACATTAAAGTCATGTGTCGGCTTATGTAAGAGCATCTATCTATCTGTATCTGTCTATATCTGTAATAGCATCTGTATAAGCTATATATCTATAATCTTTGAAATTTAACCTTTGATCTCACAATCAGTTTAGGCAGAACAGGAATTACATGTATACTTATAATAGGACTGATTTCTATGGGGTATGCCAATATTCTATGTATCTATTTAATAATGCTTTGTTTAATCAGATCTAGAGTTATAACATTATTTTAAAATAAAAATTAAATTAATACATGGACTGTTTATTGCCTTCAATTTGAACATGGAACTAATAAATAAACCTCAACATCTCCCTTAGAGATTGAGGGCTATGTTCTGCAAAAATTGAATATTTTAATGGAGAATTTAATTACCAAGCAGCACTATGCATTGCTTTAATTCAGTGACTGTTTAAAATAATGCCCCCTCACAGGTGGGCCCAAATGACTGCCATAGTCCTTTTCAATTTGTCTTTCCATGCTTTGAGAACTATTATTTCAAACATTATTTGACCAATCTGTATGTTAGGAAGTTGCATCAGGAAGCATGATTCAAAATTGAGAAACACATTGGTTCACAATCAATCAATCAACCTGAGGGGAAGGATGCTTGGACTGCATTTGTTCTCAAGGAGAGAGTGGAGTTCTATGAACTCAGCAACACATGCATTGCCTATTCTCCTCCTTGGAAATCCCTGAATTCCTTCACACACTGGATGCTGCAGATTCCAATTCGCCTGTTGCATATATGAAGGAAGGATTCAAGTAGAGAAACCTATTGTCCAAATGTAGTTCATTCCTCTCAGAATCAGGGCAATTGCCACTCTTCTAGATCCTTGTATATGATCTGATGAATACCCAAAACTCTTGTGCAAGCAGTTTTTCCCATTTGCATGCAGGCAGAGCTATCTTAGCCAGTGACACATACTACACAGTAGGGAGAAAGATGATGACTACATGTACCTGCATGGAATCTCTGGGTCTGAGCAATTCTTTCTAATATTGTGACATACTAGAAATCTGCCTGCTAATCAGAAATAACAGAAATTAAATACAAGAATTATGAGTTATACACTTGCACTGTTTGCACATTGAGCAGCCTAATCAACATTGAGTGATTTATCTATCAGAAGTGAGGATCTACCTTTGCCAAAGTCTCATCATCAAGATGATTCTTCTGGATCACATGTTGAAGTGCAAAATAAATTTTTTCCTGAAGCTTCTGGACCTTTCTTGGTTCTAACAACCAAGCCCGATCTGGTTAAAAACAAACAAACAAACAAACAAACAAACAAAAAACCCATTATATTACATGGCTCATCCATGATCACAACAAATAAAGATATAGGCATCTGTGACAGGCAAAGGGTTAAGCTCAGAGAAGAAGGAGTGGGCGGAGTCAAGGAGCTTACTCTCTCAGCTCTGAGGGAAAGAAAGGGATTCTGGGATTGGTAACTTGTGAGAGAAGAAGTGTGTTTGACTCTGAGAACCTAAGGCAGTGATGGCGAACCTTTTAGAGACCGAGTGCCCAAACTGCAACCCAAAACCCACTTATTTATCACAAAGTGCCAACACAGCAATTTAACCTGAATACTGGGGTTTTGGTTTAGAAAAAACAACTCATATATTAACATCTTTTGCCTCATTTTCAGAACTAACTGTGCAATCCTTTGTCATCCATAAAATTAAATCATGACAATGACTGACAAACACCATACATTTTCCCAATCTGCATTCTCAAAACTCTGCAGGGGGGCTTATTGTTTTGTGCATCTGAGTGGCAAATCCAAGGCAAAACCTCAATGCCAATAACCGCCATGCAGAGTTTTGAGAATCTGGATGGGGAAAATGTGCATCTGACAAATCCAAGGCAGAACCTCCCATTCATAAATGGCCAATAACCCTCAAAAACCCGGCAGCACAGTGAGGGGAGGGAAAGGGGGGAGTAGGAGGGCGCTTTACCTCACACACTGTCCTGCGACCAGCCCTTCCTGGGTGCAGGCTTTCCCCCGGTCCCACCTCTCACCTAGAAACCGGGAGAACCAGGAGGCGGCTGCAACGACCTGCAAGGAGGGAACGGGGGTGGGGTCCGGCCGGGAAACCGGCCAGACGATCCAGATGGCGGGGCAGCCAGGAGGGCAGTGGTGAAAGAAAAGGGCGCCGCCGTAATCCCACGGGAGCCGGGTCGGGGCACCTCCTCCTCAGGGGACCCTCCTCTTCCCTCTGCAGGCTGGCGACCAGACCTGGGATCGGGCGGAGGTCCCGGGGAGATGCACCGAGCAGGGCCCAACAGCCCCCAAGAACACAGCGGACCGCTGCAGGGGCGGGCGCCAGGAACCATGTGCCGAGGGGGACGAGTGAGGGGGAGGCGAGGGGAGGTGGAGACACACGTCGCCAGCTTCTGAGCGGCCAGCTGGGCATCGGATGAGCGCGGGTGGGGTAGAGCAGAAGGGTCAGACTTCTGCCTTCCGCCCCGCCCACGCTCGTCCGATGCCCAGCTGGCCGCTCAGAAGCTGGCGGCACGTGTCTCCGCCTCCCCTCGCCTCCCCCTCACTCATCCTCCTGTCTCCCGGCCGTTTGTGGGGAGG
The DNA here is from genome assembly GCF_029931775.1 of Euleptes europaea. Classification (NCBI taxonomy): domain Eukaryota; kingdom Metazoa; phylum Chordata; class Lepidosauria; order Squamata; family Sphaerodactylidae; genus Euleptes; species Euleptes europaea. Next base: position 51,315,922 of record NC_079315.1, on the reverse strand, counting down.
TCCCTCGCTGTGCTCCTCTCTCGTGCCAGCCGCAGTTCAGCTGAGAGAGAGGGAGAGAGCTGCGTGCTGGCAGAGAGGGCTACGCGTGCCGGAGTCGGCACGCATGCCATAGGTTCGCCAACACGTACCTAAGGGTTCTGTATAGCCAAGCTGGTGGAGAACAAATCCTGTGGAGTGACAGGAGGAGTTAGGGAGAAAAAGGGCCCTTTCTCAAGTCACTAAAGGGGCTTGGAAGGAGCTATTCCAATCACAGGGTGTTGTTTTAGATAAAACTGCCACAGAGGTGGGATTTATCTTAGTGAGAAAAAGAAGAGAGATTTAGGTAAATCTCCATTATTCTGTGTTTCTCTGGGGAATAGAGATTGAATGGTTTCTCCCTCCCATGATAACTAGGCGGCAGAGTCTGTGTAATAACATCTATAGGCGTTCTGGGGAACAGAACTAAGTTTGTGAACAAAAAACTTAAGGAATGTAATGTGAGTAACATCTAAGCCAAATACAAACTAAGCTTTCTCTGAAGTGACTCTTGTAAATATATATATCTGGTTTTATGCTTTCCCTTCAAAACAGTTTTCCTTCAAAATCCATCTTTTGAATACTGGTTAATAAATTTCTCTGTTTTCTTTGTTAACTTTAAGAAGCCTCTGGTGTCATATTTTATTCTGAGGTAAAAGACAAAAAAAGGACTAAGGAAGAAAAATAAAACTTCCAACAAACATTGGAATCAGACAATCTCTCTCCTTCAGCATGCAACCGAGGGGTCGTGATAGCATCAATTAAAGCCAGTGAGAAGATGAAAATAATAGTTAAGTTAACTAGTAAAATGCCAATAAAGGTTCTGTTTTCTGTTAAGTTAACTAGTAATAAACATATGAAGCAGCCTTATACTGAATCAGAACATTGGTCTACCTAACTCAGGACTGTCTATTCTGACTTGCAATGGCTCTACAGGATCATAGAAAGAGATTTTTTTCCTAGCTCTTACATCCAAATTTTTTAACTAGAGATGCCAGGGACTGAATCTACATCTTTCTGTAGACAAAAACAATGTTGTCTGCCATTAAGCCACAGTTAATAATCACTGCTAACTACTAAAAGCAGTCCTGCTGTTTGTAGCAAGGGCAATATTTTGTCTCTCAGTCATCTCAGTCCTTGGAGAGCTAAATTGTAGAACTTGGCTTGACACTTTTGGGAATCCTAAACCTAGCTTTCACATTCACTACAGTGATGTAATCCTCCTTATTCTTGCTCTATTGCCTTTCTTTCATGCATCACAACTATGCCATGCAGGTTGTAGAGCTTTGGCATCTGAGCCCTCAGTGAGTCATGGCTTTAATCTATAATTGTGCTATTACTTTAAGTCCACAAATTTCCATTGAAATCAAAGAGATTTATTTTCAAGTCAAATGTGTTTAAGACTCATTCGGCCACACTATCCTGATGACTGTTGGATATTTTCACAGTTGGCATCCCTGCTACCAAAATTGTTTTGCTTATGGTTGTGTTGTCCAAGAGAGCTCTTTCATGGCCAATGTGAGCAGCTGCTCGACTGATATGCAGGACAGCTGCTGAATGTCTTCATTCCCTCCTCCTCTCCCATGTCCTGAAGATGGGAGCTTTCTGAATAGGAACATCTCCTTCTATCACACGATATTTATCCCTTTTCCATTTGTTAAGTTTCTTATGGAAACTGGTGGTGATCACATGTATAAGCTACTAAGAGCCATGTAGTTTGGGCTGTTTTTCTGCCACAATTCCTCTTTATTGGATTCATGATAAATATAATCGAGATAAGACATAACACAAACATAGCTCGTTGTTTTCCTGTAATATTAGGTCCATGTATTGTTGCTAATAATGGTTGGTATTGAAAAACACTATAAGTTCTACTAATTTGAGAGAAAACAATTTGAATTTAGGGAATATTTAACTATTGCCTGCAAAACATATTGAACAGAGCTGAATTAAAGCACAGCAGGGCCATATTTTGAACAATATTCTGAGCTGCATGGTTACATGAGCTCTTTGCCAGCTTCTGCCTCCTGGCTTCCTTTCCTTTTATTAATAAGTCTCCTGACTTCATTCACACAAGCACATAATCAGTCAGACAATCTTTATTATGGCCCACAAACCACACAGAAGCAGAAAAAACACTATTATTAAATTAATTATCTCCATAATTATGTTCTTATGATCTTATAAATCTCTACGTACTTCATTCAGCCTAATATATATAACAGTTTAAGGGGTAGAATCAGAGTAAATAATACACAAGATGTTCTTGGTCCATATTTCCATTGCAGATAACAGAAACTTAGGTACAGATATAGTAGTTCTTTGGTCAACATAGAAGAAGCAGTGGTAAATAGACATTTCTTCCTGCTCAGCTAATCCAACACAGTCTGCCATGTAGGATCTTTCCATCCTTCACACTCAACAGTATTTTTACATTTATCTACTACCAGCAATACAATCACTGCTCTTGATCATTTGATGAGGGAAGCACCCCTAAACTCTGTACTATAAGGAACTTTAAAGAGCCTGCCACAAGAAGCAGTCCTTACAAACACTCTGATGTAATGCTTACTTAAGACTTTAATCCTGAAGTAACATGAAGCTGCCTTATACTGTCAGGACTCTTGTCCTTCTATGCATTGTCTCCTCTCTCTGTGGCAACAGCTCTTCAAAGTCTCAGGCACTGCAAAATATTTCCCAACACTTGCTTTCAAAGATCCTTTTACCAGGAGGTGAACCTGGGACCTTCTGGATGCAAAGCATTCCCTCCTCTGATCTAATCTTTTCAGACTTCAGTTACTTAATGCACATCTTTAGGTGGGGACAACAGTTACTATTAACTTTAAAAATGACTGTAAATGGTGGAATTTGTATGTGATGGAGTAGTGCAAAAAAACAATTTCAGTAAATTTTGGGTTTGGGTTTTTTTTGGTGCATTTTTTTTTGGTAAACCCAAAATAAGCCCAATACCCATACTGGTAAATATGGATATTTGGCTGATTTTCAGGTTTCCCAAAAAATTCGGGCCCATTATACTCAATTGAGATTTTTTCCAAAGCTTCTGGGGGGCATTTTTGGAGGTAGAGTCCCCAAATTTGCTGCTTGGCTGCAAGGGACTCTCCTTAGACAGTCACCAAAGTTTGGTGAAATTTGGGACAGGGGGTCCAATTTTATGGGCCTGCGAAGGGGTCACCCCCATCCTCCAGGCATTTGTGAGCCGAGCTGTCCATCGGTTTTCAGGTTCGAAAAATCAGCATTGCCAAAGACTGGCAGAAAATGCAAATTCCAGGCTGACACCTCAAAGTCTGGGGGCTGCCTTCATTTCTGGGTCGCTTTCCATGATGTCCATGCAAATTAGCTTCCAAACAGAGGGAAAAGGCTTAAATGCAAGAGAAATAAAACACAGAAAACATTTCTTTTGGTGGCAAATGACATCCTGTGAGCAGTCTTTATTGTGGTCATGGAAAATCTGATTCCAAGAGAATGTCATGGTGCAGGGAAACAAAGCCTCTACTCAGGGCAGCCTTCTTTTGGAAAGCAGGTTTTCATGGGTGTGTGTGGTGATATTAGAGCTGACTGAAGTCATGACCATGGGGGCTGTCTGAAGGAGATTGCTCATCCACATGAATGAAGAAATCTCCTTCGGAAGCCTGGTGGGTGGCTGTTGAAGCCAGCTCTTTTAGTTTGAGGGTATATCCCTCCAGACGGGACTAGGTAAGCCCCATCTTTTAAATAACTTTATTTGCTCCCTAACAAAACCAGGAAAGAAAGAAAGAAAGAAAGAAAGAAAGAAAGAAAGAAAGAAAGAAAGAAAGAAAGAAAGAAAGAAAGAAAGAAAGAAAGAAAGAAAGAAAGAAAGAAAGAAAGAAAGAAAGAGGAGAATGCACAGAGCAAAGGCGAATAGCTGAACCTGAAAAGCCAAATATCTATTCGGCTTTTTCAGGAATCACCTATTTGGCTTCGGCTTTATCCCCAGGTTTTGGCGTTTGGTAACCTGAAACCCAAAATTTACTGAAATGGCTAATTTCAGGTTTATTTTCAGTTTGGGTTTATCGATATGCACAACCCTAGTATAGGAGCTGGGTGGGAAAGAATATTAATAAAGAGACTATAATTACCAGGTGATATTAGGACAGCAGATGAAAACAAGGCAATTTCCTCCTCAGTCAGCTGCAAAGAACATAAATTCTTTGCAAAATCAAATGCTTCATTCACCAGGTCATCAGAACCTTTAAATAACACAGAAGACAATTAATTTAAAATCTATCACCTACAAAAAGATGCATCTAGTATAACATTTTCCTGAAGAAGAAGAGTTGTTTTTTATATGCTGACTTTCTCTAGCACTTAAGGGAGACTCAACTGGCTTACAATCACCTTCCCTCCCCCTCCCCACAACAGACACCCTGTGAGGTAGATGAAGCTGAGAGAGTGTGATTTGCCCAAGGTCACCCAGCTGGCTTTGTGTGTATAAGTGGGGAAACAAATCCACTTTACCAGATTAGTGTCTGCTGCTCATGTGGAGGAGTGGGGAATCAAACCTGCTTCTCCAGATCAGACTCCACCACTCCAAACCACCGCTCTTAACCCCTACACCATGCTTTATTTGTGAGCAAATGAATGTATACTTTAATACTGGGCAAGCATTGGCTCTCCTCCAGGTCACATTTGGATCTGGGTCCCTACCCATTGTCAGACATAATCACACATGAGTAGTGGTTCCTCCTCAATTTCTCTGTATGTGGGGCCCGATTAGCATCAGGACTGTGGTGCACATGGAGAAGAGCCTTCCCCACTATCCCATTTTCTCAACCTAAAATTGACCCAGGGAGGTGTTTTTGCATTTTTCAGGGAAACCCAAGGGAATATGTGGGTCTTCCCAAACAGCACAGCCTTGGACTATTTCATGCTGGGTAAATGGGGTAAGGAGGCAGGCTGTATGTGTACTATACAGGGTTGCCAGGCCATAGCTGAGAACCCCTGGCAGCATTTTGATGGTGGGTCCTGCCATGCTGGCACCACACATACTCTCTGTCATCACTTCCGGAGAAAACTGGAAATGATGTCATTGGATGCTCTAGAATTTGCAAAAACTCTGTGAGAAAACAATAGAGTTTTTTCAAATGCTAGATGTCCCATGACTTCATGACCTTTTTTTTTTTTGCAGTAAGTGACTCCAAGTACCAATATGCCCTCTCCCCAATTTGCTGTTATTTTTCCTGCTGACCTTTTAGGTGCCAACTGGCAATGCTGAGGCTTGCGAGAGGGTGTCTTGCTATAACAAGCCTAGTACTGCCTGCAGTACTAATCCTAATCAGGCACCACATGCATAGGACTGTGACATGGCTGGCACAGGACTGTGACATGGCCCAGACCCATGCCCTCCATGATGTGTGTAAATAGTATATGACATGTAGGAGGCCCAGTAGCTTCCCCACAATGTTTTCCACTACTTTCACTTTTGAGAAAATGCTTCAATAAACTGAGAATTAATAAGTCACTTTCACTATGGTTGCCACATCCCGATCTAAAGGGAAAGTAGGTATATCTAAGAGCTGATTCAGAAAGCATAGCTTTTTCTGTCAATGTATTGTTGTAATGGGTACATCACTTTTATTCTGGTCACTAAAGGCAGAAAAGCCACAATTAATCAATGCATCACTCCTTGAAAAAAAATAAAAATAACATTCTATTGTACTGACATCTGCAAAGAAAGATGGGGAGAAATATAATTTTAACTTTTAAACTTTTATTTTTTAAAGTTAATTTTAACTTTAAATTTTGAAAAAATCTTCTCTATAGTGAATTGTGGTTATCTATCAGTTTTCAACAACAACAAAAAATACCAGAATTGTTTTTTAATTGACAGATTTGGAATGAACGCTTTAAAAATGAATGGCTAATTGTAGAATGTAAGGTCACAATCAAATATACTGTTAGTTACATGTGCTTAATTATTCTAATCTCATTCAGAGTTTAGCCTGCAGATCTGTGTACTGGATTCTTACCCACATTTACAGAGACTTTTTATAAAGGGATACATTTAAGTGATGAAATGTATATGGTTGATCTGTATATCTCCCAGTTTGAATAATGCTGTCATTTTAATAAGTCTGTATAACATAGCAGCCCAAATAGCCCAGACTAGCCTGATCTCATCAGAGCTCAGAAGCTAAGCAAGGTTGACATTTGAATGAGACATCACCAAGGAAGACTGGGGCTGCTATGAAGAGGAAGGCAATGGCAAACCACATCTGCTCATCTCTTGCTTTGAAAACCCATGAGATGGAACTTCATGGAGTTGCCATGAGTTGGTTGTGATTGCATGGCACACTTTACATTTACACAACATAGGCAGTTAGGAGGTATCTTTCCATGGCCATTTGCTTTACTGAAATTACCATCTTTAAAGCTGACAATGCTGAATATGGCATATTGATATCTCTGACTATAGCATTATTCCTATGGAAGTGTCTCACAAAATCTCCCTATCCTTTTTTTTTTTTTAAAAGAAATTTATCCTAAGTCTTTATTAATAGTTCTTTTCGATCTAGATGTGACACAGTGGTTCATCACAGTGGTTCATCAGAAGAAGAAATATGTATATGAATAGAATTGGATTCCAGGTCTATTTACCCAAGTAAGTGACAGAAGCCTCAAAAAGAGTGATAAGATAGAGGTTCAGATAAATGGCCATGTTATTTACAGATGGCCTTACATATATGGGAACAGACAGATCTGGAGAAACTCAACATTTGAAGAACAAAGAATTAGCTAAAGTGGGTTATACCATATTCCATTTATCTCAAATGTTGCATGTGGTAATGTTAAGGTATGTTAAATTTGAAACTTAGCTAAAAGAGTATGAAAGCAAATGTATATCCAAATTATTCAGTAATTCTAAACAACAAAAAGCAAGCCTACCCAAAGCCTTGAACATTTGCATTCCTCCATATTTTCCTTCAAACAGAACAGTGTTGTTGAGTGGATTGAAGGCACGGCACATTCTCACTAAAACCACTTCCAGACAGCCTGGAAAGACAGAAAAGATCCTTAGTGATCAAACATAAATATCCAGATGGGATACTTTCAAGCACTGTGATAGACAGGTTAGGTTCTGCCTCTGCCTCTCCCTAAGAATGATCATTGAGAGCTGACGGAATGTTAGCGTGAGTGAGAGTTGAAAAAGAGAGCAATTGGGGAGTTGAGAGTGTATCTGGCTTAGAGAAACTGTGGCAAAGAGCAGCTGAAAGATGACTGAAAACAGTTAATTTGTAACAAAAGAATCCCAAATGCTGGAATAGGGAAACAGTTCAAAAGTTAAGTTGAAAAGAAAACTTCATTTTTTCTGTTTTTTTTTTAATGTTACATTCAAAGCACAAATAAAAGTTAACTCCTTGTTTGTTTAACCCTGAGGACTGGTTGTCTCAGGGAAAGAAACACACACAAACACAAGCTAAGATCTCAGTCTATATATATTTTAGGATATGAAAAAGGGGTGGCAGCATGTGAATGGAACAGTGTTTGAGTTCCCAACCCCAATAATTCTGTGCAGTGTCTAAGTGAGGGGTAATTATTAAAGGGGGTTGGGCTACCCTATGTGGGTAGATTTTAACTTGGCATGAGCGGAGCCATCTTTATTGTCTGCTAGGTTTCTCTGGATGAAAATGGGCCTTTGTACCCTGACAAGTTTTTATGCTGGCTGGCTTTGCTATTCTAAAAGAACTATTGTCAAAGAAAACAAGGCCTCCGTCCTTGGGCGCTGATAAGATGGTACAGATAGGATTTTGAGTTACCTTCCCTGAAGCTACAAGAAGCTAGATACAATTTCTAAGATGCATGAATGCATCAGTATTTGCTTATGTCTAATTGGATGGGATAATTCTTTTACAGTGCTTCCTTAGCAACGCTGTGATGTCATTAAAATTATAAAAGTTACATGCATAATGAGCTCATTAGAACTTCCTTGTCTTTAAGTGACTAGGTTAACTTCTCAGCTCGAGCTTTTAATAAAGGATTACTTTAACGGCTCTGTTTTGTTTGGAGTGCATCATTGGGCTACCCTCCTTGGAACCTTCAATAAATTCCCTGTCACCTATCTGATGATGTCTCTGTGAGTGACAGAGATGTCAAATAAATGGTCATGGCTCTCGATAGATTTTAAAAGAGGCAAGAAGGGTAGCAATGTATGATGGCCTGACCTGCCTATAAGCCTGAACCTGTGGGACAGAGGTTGAGGACGGTGGCTGTCACTCTATGTGAGTGAGAAAGGTGCATCACAAACACTTTTGGAAGCATAAAGTATTAAAAAAAAACACAATTTCATAACCAGAACTCCCTAGAAACATTTGCACTGAAATAATATTGGACTCCTGTCAGAACAGATTCTGGGTTATCAACTCTTGTTCAAACTTACTTTTGGGTTGTATGTTTTGGCCCCTAAAGAGAAAAATATATTACTCTGAGCGTGACTTGAGAGGACAGCAGGTCACTGTTCAACACCACTATATGTCCTATACTCTAGGACAGTTAAAATATGCATGTTTTCCTTTAATCCTGAGGTTAGTAAAGCGAAGAGCAATAACCATCAGGAACCTCATACAATTTTTACTCATCCAAGCAACATGATTCCAAACACAGTTACTGTGTTTTGATTTATCAGCCAAGGGAAGACAGCATCTTAATATTAACAGGTGCATGCATAGGCTGGAGTATTCATACTGAACACTGCTTTACTAAAAGTGTAACCCTAAGCAGAGTGTTTTTGCCTGTCTGCATTGATGTCAATCAACAGCATAGAACCCTTCCTATCCCTGTGCCCTGTGTGAGGATTTTCTCCCAGGCAAACTGACCTTACTTTTACCCCACAACAGCTACATTGCTCATCAATAGGGGTGTGCAAAAAAAATTATCAGAAAATTTCAGGTTTGGGTTTATTGGGCGCGAATTTTTTTGGTAAACCCGAAATAAGCCGAATACAAGTAAATGGGTATTTCAGCTTTATTTCTGGGTTTACCAAAACAAACTGGGTCCATTATAGTCTATAGGGATTTTTTTCAAAGCTTCTGCAGGGGCATTTTTGCAGTGTAGCTGCAAGGGACTCTCCTTAGACATCAAAGTTTGGGACAGGGATCCAATTTTATAGGCCTGCAAAGGGATCGCCCCCATCCTCCAGGCATGTGCAAGCTGACTTGTCAATTGGTTTTCAGGTTCAGAAGGTCAGCATTGCCAAGGATTGGGGGAAAGAGCCAATTGGCAGGCTGGCACCTAAGAGTCTGGGGGCTCCATTCGAATCTGGGTCGCTTTGCATGATGTCCATGCAAATTAGCTTCCAAACTGAGGAAAACGGCTTAAATGCAAGAAAAATAAAGGCACAGGAAACATTTCTTTGGGTGGCAAATTACTTCCTGTGAACTGTCCTTTAATATAGTAATCAAAAATCTGATTTCAAGAGAGGGTCACAGTTTGGGGAAATGAAGCCACTATTCAGGGTGACCTTCAGTTTGAGAGCAGGTTTTCATGGGTGGTGGAAGTGATATCAGAGCATGGCTAAGTCATAACCAAGGTGGCTCTTCTGAAGGAGATTGCTGAACTGCGTGGGTGAGGAGTCTTCTTCAGAAGCCAGATCAGCAGCTGTTGAAACAGTTGCTTTTTAATTGGAGGGTATATCCCTCTGGACGGGACTGGGTGATGGATAGTTTGGTCTGACCAAGTTGGCTCCAATTATACGACCCTATCTCAAAAGGGCCTCAACTATGGGGCCCTAACAAAACCAGTGAAAGATAGAAAAATGGGAGAAAGCACAGAGCCGTGCATCTGAGCCAAGGCAAATAGCAGAAAGCTGAAAAAGCCCAATATCTATTCGGATTTTTGGGAATCGCCTATTCAGCATTGGGTAGATTCCCAGGTTTTGGTATTCGGCTGAAACAAAACACAAATATTGCCGAAATGGCTAATTTCGGGTTTATTTTTGATTCAGGTTTATTGATATGCACAGCTGTACTCATCAATGTTTCTAAACAATCCTTCCCTCTCAGCAGTTTGTTGCTTCCCAGTCGTACAGGTGATCATCTAAACATTAGCACCATTTCACTCTTCTCTACTAACCTGATTTGAGAAGTAGAATTTGATCATTTTGACAGAGCTCCATAAAGCCTGTTATCCGCTTTGCAAATTCCACCACATACTGAATAGCATGAGTGATCTGGATTGCACACTGCTGCCACAATGCTTCTCTTGACTTCCAGAAGAAATGAGCATAAAGTAGGAAAGTAGATAGTGAGTGCATTATTTAAATAATAAACAAAGTTGATCCTATGTTGTTAAATGGCCACTTCACTAAGTGTAATTAAAGTGTGTTATTTAGATTCAATACTGATGATAATTGCATATGCCAAAGATGCTGACGCCACACTAACAGAAGTAATATGCAACTGTTCTGAGCTATCAGGATCACCAAGTTAGCAAATAAAAATAGCTAGATGAATTTTGTCTGATAGCATATATGCTGCATTTAAATGTATTGCTTCTAGTAGCCCACAGAGATAGCAATAAAAATCTGTACCATTTTCTCATGAAAATCATCAGAGTGAAAATGGTATTAAGGTAACTATTATTTAACATTTATTCAGAGCAACACTATGCTAGGTGATGAACACAACCAAAGACATAATGTGGAAGAAAATAATCACTACAGATTCAGTTGCAGTGTGAACAGCAGAATCATTTCTACTGAAAAATGTCTTCAAAGTTTAAAAGAAGGAACACGTTACTAGTCCTTATGACTAAGGATTTGTATGAGCCTCCCTTCTTAATACTCTTAGTTATCATTCACCGACCCCAGCAACATACTACTTTTCCAGTCCAAATACAGATTTTTTTTTTTGTTATTCAGAAAAAATAATCTAGGCTGATAATTAGATATCAAAGACTTGGCTTCAGCCACTCTAACCTATGCACTGTTGCTAACTTGGTGATTTAGTGGGGTTTAAGTGCATTTGGGGGGAAGAAATCCTATCTAGAGATCAGTTGGAAATATGAGGGGAGTTTTAATGGGTAACTGGGTTGTTTCAGTTTCAGTGGGATTTTTGAACTTCACTAGTTTGGAATCTGGGAAAAAATATGATTATTCAGAGCCTAAACCCACAAGCCATTGTCCAATAACATCCAAGAAAAATATGAGCCAGTCAGAAGCAACTGATGCCAGAGTTGACTGCAGAATGATTTTTCTTCGTCTCAGAACTGTCACAATGGCCTGTTGCCTCCCCTCAGCAAAGACAGAGAGGAGAGGGCTATATACTATTTTTATTGCAACCCTGTGGGTAAAAAAGGTAAAGGTCCCCTGAGCAAGCACCGATTATTCCTGACCCATGGGGTGACGTCACATCCCGACATTTACTAGGCAGACTTTGTTTACAGGGTGGTTTGCTAGTGCCTTCCTCAGAACCCTGTGGGTAGCAATTCCAAAACATGAATTCTAAATGTTGAGGCACAAGTCACCAACTACAACCTCTGTTATATTTAAATTAGGATTCTGAGGGGTGGGGAGGTGACAACACTGCCTAACAGGAACTTTAGAACAAGGGTAATAGCCCTGTGGCCTATCAGCCAACCTTTTGATTTGCTTGGATGTGTGGAAGAGAGGAAGATAAAAGGCATTAATCAACCATATGTTGATTACGGGCGAAAACGCATGGTCGCTTTATCCTCCTTTAATCCATGTTTTAGCCAGGATCTAATGCACATTAGGCGAAACACATGTGTTTAATCCAGGCTGAATCCTGGCTGAAACAGGGATTAAAGGAGGATAAAACGACCATGCGTTTTTGCCCCTTATTTGCCAGTAACATAACAGCAGATTCCTCCACTGAAGTAAGTGGTGCAGTAAATGGAGTGTGAGGCAAACCCCAAGTATTATATTTACTGCTGATCCTGGGGTTACACTGGGGTCACTGACCATTGTTACTACCTTGGAATAAAAAGGATCTAATCATTTCCCAGTGTCACCTGGCCACTGCTATGCATATTTTAGTAACATCCAGATAAGACTACTGCAGTGTAGTCTGTTCTGGTGCTCTTTTTGTGTGTGTAAAGTGCTGACAAGTTGCAGCCGACTTATGGAGACCCCTTTTGGGGTTTTCATGGCAAGAGACTAACAGAGGTGGTTTGCCAGTGCCTTCCTCTGCACAGCAACCCTGGTATTCCTTGGTGGTCTCCCATCCAAATACTAACCAGGGCTGACCCTGCTTAGCTTCTGAGATCTGATGAGATCAGGCTAGCCTGGGCCATCCAGGTCAGGGCGGTGCTCTTTATAACAGTATATAATTCTGTAATGGTTCCATCTTTATAGTCTGTTTTTTGGTCTAGTGCAAGGTATTGTTTTTGACACTTGAAACCCTAAAAAAGATCACTGTTGAAGGCTAGCCCCTATATAAGTCTTCCCAAATGCTTAGAGCATGATCTGAGGCCATCTTTCATGATCAACCACCCTTTGAGATATGGTGGGCCAATTAGGAGATTGCTTTTCTGATACAGAGCCTAGAATATGGAATGCCCTCTCAAGCGAGGTCTATATAGTTATTCTTGCTTTTTAGGCACAATATACAATTTTTGATTGTTCTGGAATAGGGTTATTTGGTGTAGATTTATTTTTGCCAGCTGAGTTCTCTTGACTGGTTGCTCCTTGCTGAGTTCCTCCTTTGCACTGTTTGACTGTACATTATTTTTGTGGAATCATGTCTAGATGATTCTGTTCTTAGCCTATTCCTCAAGGTCCAGCATTTCATGTAGATCAGTTGGCTACAAGGAAGAGGCAGAAAATTTCCAGACTGCTGGTGGAAAACCCATAATATTTAGCACTCTGCCCATTTTTAAAATTAGTTTTGGCATACCTGCATCTGCAGTAATTACAAACCAGGTTTTACTTAATGGTTCACACTCTTTCTGATTCCACATATTGCACTTTGTGAGATAGCCATGCAAGATTCAGGCAGGCCTGACCTTGGTGCTTAGGTTGTTCTTACCTAACCAGAATTTGCCTGAATTTGCAAGTAAGATTGCCAGCCAGTGGGGGGGTGGGGGTGACAAGGGGGATGCTATAGCGTCAACAGCATGATATCACCTCCAGTTTAACCTGGAAATGACATAATATGATTGACACAATGGCATTTCCCCCTTTGTTTCTCCCCCTGTCAGCCTACTGCTATAGCAGGAGACTTCACAACTTTATTTGCCAGAGTACATGAAATGTTATGTTCAAACTAGTAAATAAGTAATATAGACTATACTAATGCTATGATAACACTGTCCCTATTTTATAATGTCATTATCAAATCTTCATGCACCATGGGAGTTGCTAAATGAATAACTAGCATAGAGAAAATACACGGAATGGCTGCTATTATGAAGAAACAAGAGAAGCAAAAGACATTTGTTTGCAGATTGGTACCTTGCTCTGGTATACTTTGATTTCTTCATATGTGTGGGTTTGCCAGGCTAGCTGATGTAGTTCCTCTATTGTATATTGACATGTCTCCAGATGGGACTTGATGATATTCTGTGCAATTCGATCTAATAAAGAGAGGCAAAAGGGTAAAAAATCCTTAACGTTTGCTATAGGAGTAATCTATAACATCAATCAGTTCTTTGCAGTAGCTACCTTATGACTCAGACTGATGAATAATGATACTAGGAATGAGTTTGATGATATTGTATTATTGTAGAGTGTTTAGATATTCTTATTAAATGGTATCCACTACCACAATTATATCTAATGGAATATTGAATTAATAATTGAGTGCAACTCCAGCAGTTTATTAATGGAGTTAGTCAATAGTTTATTACTGAACATAAGAACATAAGAAAGGCCCTGCTGGATCAGACCAAGACCCATCAAGTCCAGCAGTCTGTTCACACAGTGGCCAACCAGGTGCCTCTAGGAAGCCACTGACAAGACGACTGCAGCAGCACCATCCTGCCTGTGTTCCACTGCACCCAAAATAATAGGCATGCTATTCTGATACTAGAGAGAATAGGTATGCAGCATGACTAGTATCCATTCTAACTAATAGCCATGAATACCCCTCTCCTCCATGAATATGTCCACTCCTTTTTTAAAGCCCTCCAAGCTGGCAGCCATCACCACATCCTGGGGCAGGGAATTCCACAATTTAACTATGAGTTGTGTGAAAAAATACTTCCTTTTATCTGTTTTGAATCTCTCGCCCTCCAGCTTTAGCAGATGACCCCGTGTTCTAGTATTATGGAAGAGAGAGAAAAACTTCTCCCTGTCCACTCTCTCCAAACCATGCATAATTTTATAGACCTCTATCATGTCTCTCCTTAGCCGCCTTCTTTCCAAGCTAAAAAGCCCTAAGCGTCCTAATCGCTCCCCATAGGACAGTTGCTCTAGTCCCCTAATCATTTTGGTTGCTCTTTTCTGCACCTTCTCAAGCTCTGTAATATCCTTTTTTAGGTGTGGTGACCAGAACTGTACACAGTATTCCAAGTGTGGTCTCACCATAGATTAGTACAAGGGCAGTATGATATCAGCAGTTTTATTTTCTATTCCTCATCTAATTATGGCCAGCATAGAATTTGCCTTTTTTACAGCAGCCGCACACTGGGTTGTCATCTATAGAAGTCTCTAGGATAACTATATGGTGCAATCAACATGTATCTTTCATTATACATCTGGTTGCAAATTTGTCCAGCGTGGTGTAGTGGTTAAGAGCGGTGGTTTGGAGCGGTGGACTCTTATGTGGAGAACCAGGTTTGATTCCCTGCTCCTCCACATGAGTGGTGGAAGCTAATCTGGTGAACTGGGTTGGTTTCCCCACTCCTGCACATGAAGCCAGCTGGGTGACCTTGGGCTAGTCACACCTCTCTTAGAGCTCTCTCAGCTCCACCTACCTCACAAAATGTCTGTTGTGTGGAGGGGAAGGGAAGGTGCTTGTGAGCTGGTTTGATTCTTCCTTAAGTGGTAGAGAAAGTCAGCATATAAAAACAAACTACTACTACTCCTTCTTCCATGAGCCTAGATCATCACTCCTGTGTTCATGAGATGATGATGCAGCAACTAACTTTTGCCTCAAAGCAGTGAACATGTATAGAATGTCAGTTCTGCAAAACTGAAATAAACCTGCAGTAACTTAGCAGCGATGGACATGGAAATTCTGTTGTGCAACAAAAGCACTAACAAATAAGTGACCCACAGAATACCATACAGTGAGCTATTTGTGATGAACAATGTCTCAAAATATGAATTACACAGTGTTCATTGTTCTACCACAAACATTACAAAAGTAAAGGTTCCTGGTAGTGTGTCCAAAATTGCTCAATGTGCATGGTGAGCTGATAAAATTGCCACCTTCTGTTTGATGAGGTACTGGCAAAGTGCTTTTCATCTGGATTTAATTTTTAAAAATCGCACAATCCATGCAAATTATGAGACATATGAAAAACACCCAGTAAGTGTTAATATTTCCATCTAAGCCCAAGTATGATTCCTTCTGAGTAAGTATGATAGTTGTTGCTGATTATTTAAATTGCTCATTTGTAACCTGATTTAGACTGAACAACTATGGGAGGGGGACAGAAGAAGTGTGATTGTGTTAGTAGGTCAAAGCTATGCTTTGTCATGCATAGACCCTATGTGCATTCAAATGATGGACATGTACATTCTATAAACATAAATATAAAGACAACAATAGTTAGAATTTGATGCCATCTTTCCATCCCCCACCCTATTATGCTGCCATTTGAACCCCAGACGGGTGTAAAGGCAGACTTGAGATTCTTGTGCCACAGGCCAGTGGAGCTAGAGTGTACAATAGAAAGGCTGTGCTTGGACTCAGGGGACTGGAGTCTGACAGCTCATTCTGTTGGTTGATTACCACTGAAGAAACATTGGGGGTGGCTTTCTTTCTGTTGGAGTTGGCAGTGATGAAAGGGAGAGAGGAAGACAGTGGGCTGAAAGGTTTCTAAAAAGCCTTTTGATAAAAGCTGCAGATGAACAGTAGAGTTGATGTGGGCTTCTTCAAAGCCGACAACAGAGCACAAGCCATTTGAAGGGGTGGGTGAGTAAAAGGGGTACAGAATTGCTTTTTTCCCAGGGCACACAAGGACCACTGCAGCTTACACAGCCTTTTCCTCATCCAGTAAAATTGCCATTATCTCAATGGCCTGATAATTATGATTCACTGTACGTCCTCCCACCACTCACACACATATTGCTCCATTGGCCTTGGACCATACCGGTCATGAAGCAGCTTGTTAACAACTTGTTAGAAGTCCTGTCTATGAGACTACAGCAAGGAGGCTCCAATTCTGTTGTCCACATTGGTTGGATAGATCTTCACTATCAAATTATTCCCTTCCCTTCTATCTTTCTGAGGTATTCAAAACTCTTTCCTCCCAACCAGTTATTTGGTTTCACCTGCTCTTCTTCAATGAGAACATAAAGTCTGTCCAGTACAGTCCATATCAGTGTCATAATTAAACTCTGTTCTCATTTCCCACCTTTGATCTTCCCAATTTTCATCCGCCTCAGCTCCTTCATTTTGGCTCTTTCATTTTGCCTTTTATCACCAGTTGCCTGCCATGGATCACTGTTAATATCAAGCATGACCTATGTGGCTTCTTGAGGCAGAAAAATGGGATGCATGTTTTCAAAAGAGGAGGCTATTCATTGTTGAGGCATTTGACAGTTTGTTCCTTATTCACTTTTTTAGAACTCAGCCCTGCGTGAATTCTTGTGTTAACAGTTTTCGTCCCCCAAGCATTAGGTGTCATGCTGCAGTTATTAATTTTTACCCTGTCATTCCCCCAAGAAGCATAGGGCATTACGCATCATTTTCCCTCCTCCATTTTATCTTCATAACAATCGTGTGAGGTGGGTTAGAGAGTGACTGGCCCAACGTCACCTAGCAATCTTCATGGCTAGAGGTGTGAAGGCCTAAGGGCCAACCCAGAAAAATTAAATGGAAATCCCCCACCAGTTTTCCCCCTTTTTTCTGGAGTCCTTAAAAAAAATTGACAGTAAAAAATTAGAAATGTTGGGGATTCCTAAAAATAAAATAAAAAGCTCTTGTGAACTGTTTTCCTTTTGGATTGAGTGGAAAGCGTCTCAAAGCAAGGTTGCTTTGCATTCAGAATGTATATTATAAAAACACCGGAGAACTTTCCCCATCGTTCCAGTAGGAAAAAAAACATGTAAAATTTTGGGAAGCACTAAAAAACAACTCATTTTTTATTTTCTTTTGGAATGAGTGAACTATTTTTAAGGCAATATTTTACTCAGAATTTGAAGTATGTAAATTTAGAGCATTAGATAATAATTCCTAGGTATAATGTGTATATATGGTTTCAAATAACATGTTTGTTTTTTTAAATGTGACTCATTTTGGAAACTTATGTGCCACCAAGTCATTTCCAACTTATGGTGACCCTATAAACTGTGTGTGTGAAGTGCCATCAAGTCGCAGCCAACTTATGGCCACCCCGTAGGGTTTTCAAGGCAAGAGACTAACACAGGTGGTTTGCCATTGCCTTCTACTGCAGACCCTATGAACTAATGATCTCTAAAACGTCCTATCACTGACAGCTGTGCTCAGAGCTTGCAAACTGAAGACCATGGCTCCCTTTATTGAGTCAATATATCTCAAGTTAGGTCTTCCTCTTTTCCTACTGCCTTCACCTTTTCTTAGCAATGAGTCTTGTCTTTTGCAATGAGTCTTGTCTTCTCATGATGTTACCATCGTACAATAGCCTCAGTTTATAGCTTCTAGGGAGAATTCAGGCTTGATTTGATTTAGAACTCTGATTTGATCTAGATCTATTTGTTTAATGTGTTTAATGATGAGTCATTGTTAAATAATTCAGTGTTTTCAATATTATAAAGTTTAACTTGATATCTAATTATGCTGGTAGGTAAAAAGTTAAAGGTAGTCCCCTGTGCAAGCACTGGGTCATTATTGATCCATGGGGTGAAGTCACATTCTGATGTTTACTAGGCAGACTAGGTATACCGTGTGGTTTGCCATTGCCTTCCCCAGTCATCTACACTTTACTCCCAGCAAGCTGGGTGCTCATTTTACCAACCTCAGAAGGATGGAAGGCTGAGTCAGACTTGAGCCGGCTACCTGAAACCAACTTCCATCGGGATCAAACTTAGGTTGTGAGCAGAGCTTTTGCTTGCAGTACTGCAGCTTACCACTCTGTGCCACAGGGCTCTTGATTATGCTGGTAAACCCATATATTGTGACTGTATGAGTATTTCTGTCAAAATAATACAGTTTCTTTAGTTTACTATAAAATAGTTTTCTGACCTTTGTTTTTATTTTTTCCTATCTCTCAGATGGCAAAATGAGTATACATGGGCTAAGGTAACATAGAGTTCAACAGTTTGCAAATCTGTCTCCCTCGCTTTCAATTATTTGAGATATTTGCAGTTTTTCTTAAATAAAACTAAGACATTTATACTTTTAAATTCCATAAATATGCCAAATAGTATAATTTTATACGCTAAATAGTATAATTTTATATGCTAAATTATAAATGGATTATACGTTGTTAAATCAATAAAACATGCTTAGGTTAACTAGGAAAGTATTACATATATTTCAATCTTTACCTGAATTTCCTTTTTTGGGGGGAGGGGAGGAAATGAAACAGGTTGTTTCTGGGGCTCAATCTAATGGACTCTAATGGAAAATCTCATCCAACATTTGCATTATTAGCCTCAGCTACTGCACAAATGTGTACAGTGGCTACCATGTGTTTCTGAATATTAGTGCCAGCTGCCACTTAGAGTGTGTGGCTTTGCAATGGGAATATCTACACAATATAATGAACACATGCACATGTTATGACAGCAGTGAGAATAAGCCATATAGAAAGTATTTCAGTAGTTCTACACATAACATCAGCAACATATAGAGCAGCCCCCAAACTAACTAGAGATGTTGCTGGAACTGCAGGTTGATATGGGTATAACTCCTTTGTTATAATTAGTGTCATGGGAAAGATTTGTAGATGACTGAAAAGTTGTCCCCATTTCCACAGGGATCCCATAATATAACAAATGTAGCCAAAGCCATCAGGAAAAGGTTGTGTGTTTCAAACTACACTGTGATTTATTAAATTTCAAAAAAGGGATCCATGATATATTTTTGTAAGGCTGGCCTAATTTATGATGAAAAATGAACTGCTGTGGAAAGTGACAATGTGTGGTTTACAGCTCTGATGTTGAAGAACCAGAGTTCTATAGCGCTGAGTTTCAAAATAGTAACTGACCTTTTCTATTTCTGATTTCAGTAGCTTTTCTTCCTAACACCATGGTTCCTTATTTTTAGACTACAGCAGACTTTTCAGGATGTGTGTGTCTTCAAAGGTTATTTACAACTAAGATGTGATTTTTGCTGGAGATTTAAACACAATACCTGGGGCACCTTGGACATTTATGGAAATTGAAGATCACAGTTAGAGACCCTAAGCTCTTATAAAAAAATTGATTGCAGTAGAGAAGCATAAAGAGTATACAGTCTACATCCTGTGTTTTATTTGCAGTTCTCAAAGCTCTCTGCTGTCCCTTATTGACTTAGTAAAGGGCCATACTTTACTTTACTCATACTTTTCACCTCTTTCAAGATCTATAATTCATGGAAAGTGTGAAGGATTTTGCCAAAGATAGGCTGCCTCTTAAGTGCCTCAGAATTAACTGACTTACTTTTCTACATTAGTGTAAAACACTCCCAAGCTGCAGTTCCCTAAAACCTTGAAGTTGGAGCATAATTCAGAACTGAGCAGAAGCACAAGTGTGCACAGATTTGTACTCCAACTATTAGTTGTGTGGAATTTCCATTTCGCCCCCCCCTCTGCCCATGTGTGTGTTTTAAAGTTAAAATCAACCAAGGATTGTGAAAGGAAATGGAGGGAGGCTGTTTTTCCCTCTGCTCATTTTTGAGGTCAAAAAACCACTTTTCCCAAGTGGCATTTTCACTTTTGGGAAAGACATGGAGACTCCTTATCCTTCCCACCATAATATGTTGGGAAGGTTGATTTGAGTTTGCAAACAACCAGAGGGCAAAGGGTTAAATTTACTCTTTTCAGCTGCCCTTTCTAGGCTGCTTGGACTATTTATGGTACAGTAACGGGTAATGTACAGTTTGAACTTAGACTGACTATACTGTACAAGCAGTACATTTGACCCATGGTTGCTTCGACCATTGTCTCATGAGTAGTATCTAGTTCCCTAGTCTAGGGTAATTATTTGAGGGTGCCTCTGTCTCATTCCCTGTCCTGGTTCCTTTAACATTTGCTGCAACAAAGAATAGAAAAGCTGCACATAAGGGGTTCACTGTTTGACAGATAACATCTTCAAAGCAGCCCTGATTTTTCCAAACTATTTCTCTCTTTTCTGTTTTTTCAAACCATGTGGCCAATTTTCAGCATCAACATTTCTGTTTTAAAATTGGAAGTCTTGAAATATGGCAAATTACACTGCTCAAGATCAATGGATCAAGGAGCTTCTAAGGGATATAGGAAAGGAAATATGGCAATTAAATGGCAGAATGTGGAAACGAACTACAGTTTTTGTGGGGAGTAGTATCAAAACCGACAAAACATGAAATCTATTGAGAAAAGGTAGAGGAGGATAGGATTGGTAGATTGAAGGTGAGTACTCAACAGAAAGCAGCCTTTAGTTCTCTTGGTAAAATTAAGAAAAAAAGCAGGACAAAGGATATTGGGAACTGTAGTTTGGTATTTTAATGCATAAATGTGAGGAAACTGAGCACTAATCTATTTTCATTAGATCTTCAGTATTTCATAAAGCTAAACGTACAATCAAATTCCAATTAACATAATTCAATAGCAAATCTGAACCTGACAAACAATCTTGTTTGCTGATCAACTAATCTGGGGGCCATGAAACCAAGTGGGGCATAGAAGGCAGAGAAGAACTGGCCCTAGCATATGCTTCACCATAGAGCCTTCATATCTTTTGATCCAGGGCTATTATCCCAACCAAATTTAAACTGTTCATTGTGTGTTCAGAACATCTCTTAAGCACCTTTCTTCTTTCGTTTGTTCCTTTTTTCCCTTGAGAGAGCCTCGCCTTCTAAGCATCCACTTCTTATGCACAGAGAACCACAGAACTTTGAAGTGTGTCTCCTAAAATACTGATAATCATCCTCAATTAAAATGAATAATGAATTTTAATTTACCACTTACCCTTAGGATATAGATGAGTAGCTAAAAGCTCATTTCAGCTTATACCCTAACTTGAGCTCTCTTAGGGATCCAGTTTGAATTAATGTAGTGACTCCAACACTTTGCTCAGTGGTGTTTGGAAGTTTTTGTATAATTTCTTTAAAGAAACTCACTTCCCTCATTTCTAATGCAAGCACCATTTCAACAATACTGCTTGTCTATAGGTGACGAAGGCAAGTTTCTGAATGCTCATCTAAAAACTGGTAAACATTTTTGGAGAAGCTATACAAGCAAACATATCTGTGAAAATGGCTGTGAACTAAAAGAAACAATTTATATACAAATAACAGGTTTTTAATAAATAAAAATGATTGCAGTAAAAAAATAATACTTGTAAATTATGATAAGTAACATGTAGCCCAGGTAGCATATGCCTCTTCCTTGAGAGAAACAAAATGCAGTACACTCATTTTATCAAAAGAGCACAAAATAAAATATACAGTGAAGTCACCTCTTGTTATGTAACAGAAAGAGGAAGCCACACAAAGAGTATAGAACCTACTATTATAACTACAAAAGGAACATCAGCAGGAAACCTTGCACTGGCTGCTAGCAAGAGCCAAAATGAACTGCTCTTGTAAAGAAGCTGAAATCCAATAGTATGGCAAGCAAAGTGGGCCAATATTCTGCTCTGCATTTACAGTTGTCCATTTACATCGGGCGACTTCTGAATAAGAGCCACTTTATGTCATGTTTTTCTCCTTGCTTTTTGAACGCATATATGGAAAGCTATGGGAAAATGTTCCTATACTGTATGTTGCCAACTCTGGGTTAGGAAATTCCTGGAGATTTGTAAGTAGAACCTGGGGAAAGCAGAGTAGGGTTGCCAGCTGCA
The DNA here is from genome assembly GCF_029931775.1 of Euleptes europaea. Taxonomy (NCBI): domain Eukaryota; kingdom Metazoa; phylum Chordata; class Lepidosauria; order Squamata; family Sphaerodactylidae; genus Euleptes; species Euleptes europaea. The sequence goes on along the minus strand of NC_079315.1, from coordinate 51,293,802 downwards.
GGTTGGGAAATACTGGAGATTTTTTGGGTGGAGCCTAAAGAGGATGGGGTTTGGGGAGGGGGAGGGGCTTCAATGGGGTATAATGTCATACAGTCCATCTTCCAAAGCAACCATTTTTTCCAGGTGAACTGGTTTCTGGTGCCTGGAGATCAGTTGCAATAGCGGGTGATCTCCAGCCACCACCTGGAAGTTTTCAACCCTAGGCAGGAGAGAGAAACCTCAGCAGGCTATAATGCCATAGAATCATAGAATTATAAAGTTGGAAGGGATACCGGGGTCATCTACTCCAACCCCCTGCACAATGCAGGAAATTCACAACTACCTCCCCCACACACCCCCAGTGACCAGAAGATGCCCAAGATGCCCTCCCTTTCATCATCTGCCTAAGGTCATAATCAGCATTGCTGACAGATGGCCATCTAACCTCTTCTTAAAAACCTCCATGGAAGGAGAGCTTACCACCTCCCGAGGAGCCTGTTCCACTGAGGAACTGCTCTGACTGTTAGAAAATTCTTCCTAATGTCTAGTCGGAAACTGTTTTGATTTAATTTCAACCCGTTGGTCCATCCACCACAGAGTCCATAGATCCCATCCACCACAGCATCCATTTTCTCCAGGGGTAGTGATCTCTGTAATCTGGAGACTAATTGTAATTCCAGAAGATCTTCAGACCCCCCTGGAGAATGGCAACTCTAATCTTTGTAAAATATTATTCATGTAAAATATAGATAAGGTCTAAGACATTTGCAAGACATGTTGTTTGCTACTTGCATTTGACTCTTGCATTAATGCTGGGACATACATTTTCTGGCCATTTCCTTACATGCTTAAAAAAACATAAGTAAGAAATATAATAGTGGGGTTAGCACGTAATATGAGCTAGCTTCAAGCTTCATTAAATGCATGTGTTACCAAACATAGAATTAGGAACAGAAGGCCATCCTTTAGGGACATAACGAGTTGGTTACCCATCATGTTGTCATGATTTCCTCCGATGTTTCTGGGTTTTGGCATCCTATTTCAGCTTGGGAAGATTTGATAGTGACTGAGAAACAAATGTGACGATTCTGAATTTAATTTTCCATTCTGCTAAGGGAATTAGCAACAAAACTTGAATTTTTTTAAGTCTGCCTGAGTTTCCCTTGTCACTTAGATAAACTAGATGGGAAGACCTCTTGTTGGTGTCAGGAGATCTCCTGGAATTACAACTGATCGCCAGACCACAGAGATCAGTTTCCCTGGAGGAAATGGCTACTTTGCAGGGTGGACTGTATGACATTATACCCCCTGAGGATTCTCCCCTGCCCAAACCCTACTCTCCCCAGGCTCCCCCCCCCAAAAAAAAAAATCTCAAGGAATTTTCCAACCCAGAATTGACAATCTTTTAAACAAATGTTTGAAATGAAATTGCAAGGGAAGAAACTCAAACAATATCAACACAATTTTACATCACTTTGCTACATCACATGACTGTATGGACGAAGGGCCCATTCCCCATTCTTACTGTGGTTCACCAATATCCATCATATAATTATAGCCAACAACATGATTCCCATTTGGCTTTTTAACCACTCATCTCTGTCTAATCTAACTTTGAACAACTTTCTTTTTGTCATTCAGAGAACTCATTGTGCAAAATGTTGGTAGAGTTCCAGCTTTCGTGCTTTCATTTCCTTGATACTTGTAATATTAGCATTTATCAGATTTAATGATTTATTTGCTTGCCAGTTGAGTTCTGTGTCCAGAGATTTTGTTCAGCTTCTATTGCTTCTTTTGACCTTTAATGAACATACTGGATATTTTATCTGATAGCTCACTGAGAAAAGAACTTTTTTATTATTACGTTCTTAAACATGCAAGCCACAAAATCACAGCAAGAAGGAATCTACTATACTTAATAGTGTAGTATTTTCTGCCTTTAGGTAGGAACATTTCTGACCCATGCAGGTCTTTTTCTTTGGTTTTCACATCTACTGGGTTTTTAAAAATCTGTAATATTCAATTGTTGCCTTTGGTATTTTACTTTCAGATCTGATTTGTTCAAATTTGTTTGGTAGTCTTTTGTGACAGTCAGTGTTGTAGGATATTTTAGTTATTGGGTAACACAGGATGAGACTGCAATCATCCCTTTTTTGCCTGTCTAAAATGGAGGGCATGCTATCTAGGCAGGGAGCTGTTTATCACTATTAGATCTTATCTGATGGCAAGCATCATATAGAACCTGCGTATAGTGTCTATTTATTTAGTTGCATTATACCCTGCCTTTCTCACCAATAGGAACCCAAAGTGGCTTACATCTATCTCCTCCTCTCCATGTTATCCTCACAATAACCCTGTGGGGTAAGTTAGGCTGAGAGTGTGTGATTGGCCCAAGGTCAACCAGCAAGTTTCTGTGTCGTAGTGTGACACAGTGGGGATTTGAACAAAAGGTATTCTAAATCCTAGTCTGACACTCTGAACTGCTATACTATGTAGGTTCTCCAAATGTTGTGAAAGGTAGTTGCCAAGACTGTGAGTTATGACATCGGAAGTCCTCAGTTCTAATCACACACTCATCAGGTGACCAGACAAGGCACTATCTCAGCCTTAGACCCGTGCAATGTGGGGGTGATAATTGACTTTTCCTACAGAGTCCATGTGATTGTAATGATAATGTATATGAAACACTTTAAATGTTCTGGACTGCAAGAGAAATGCTAAATTGTACTGTTATTGTTATAATTTTCTTATCACACATGAAAACTAGAGCATTTATTACGTTTTTCTATGTTTGGTTATATTAATTAAAAACCATTATTGGAAGGTTTTGTTTTCTGAAGCTATTAATAATTTCCTGATTCCCTCTTATGGTCAGGTCTTTGTTATGCATTGGTGGTCCAATCTTTAACCCAAACTTTCTTTTTTAAGGCTGCCTCTTGGTTCTTCCTGTCTGTTGGCCCACAGGCTGTTAGACTATTATTAAACAGAGCACTGGGGGCACTAGACTGTCAGTTGGCTCTTGGTAGGGCTCGTAAACTATGCTATATACTGTTTTTTGGTATTGTGCCCCTCTTACCATTTCATCTTATCTTTATCAATGGGTTGTCTCAAAATATCAGAGCTCTTTACTTTTGGCAAGGCTGAATGCTTTCTCCTCTGCTGTTTTGGTGGGTAGATTCTGGGGAGTACCCTAGTCAGATAGATTAGGTGGATCTTGGGCAGCTGAAACTTTATCCCGTATCTTCTTTGATTGTGTGTTGACTTCCCCTTTGAGAGATCTGTGGATACAGCTGGTGATAGTCTCCAAGGTTTCCCTTGTTTCTATGCCTTTCCTGCTCATTGATTCTAATCCTGGTATTACTTTGGCTGTGGGTAAAATTTTGGCAGCAGTGGCTTCTATGAAGGAAATGAAATACAGAGTGGTATTTGTAAGAATGGTTCTGTCCAAGACCACTGGTTCACTGGATTGTTAAATAAAGTATTATGCTATTTGCATTTCAAAATATCTCTGGATTCCTGAAAGAAGGTAGTCTCTCTACTCTTATACTGCTTAAAATTGTCTTTTTAAGGTTTCCATATTTAGAATTATTTTTGAATCTGGCTTTGCATCTTGAATTGTCTAGGTTTCCCCACCTCTGTTCTGTACCTTTTGGTAAATTAATAAATATAGCTTTGGTTGTTATATTAAACCTAAGCTGGGTCTTTGTGTACACAGACTAAAAGACCCCTGGACTCAAGAGTCTGCTCATATGAGCAGAGACTTGCTCATATGGGGAACGTTATGTAGGTATACCATTCCAAGGATCTTCTTTCTGGTTATGAAGGCAATGTGACTGTATCTCAATAAACTATCTAGTCAAGCCCTGATAAAAGAAAACTTTTTCTAGATATAGCCAAGAATTAACTGGAATATTTAAAACCAAAGATGGGTCTAAATAACATCAAATATATGCTGCTGCTATTGATATTGAACAAAAGCCATCAAATAAAGATATATTAGATAGAAAATACAAGTAATAATATATAAATTAACCTGTTTAAAACTATTCATAAAACACTATTTATTTTTCTGTCCTGAGAAGTATATGTGTGATATATAATGGGAGAGACTATCCAAGCCAAATCTATTACCATCTGCTCTGCCCCTACTCCACCCTGTGGATTAGTCTCTTGATCAAAGATAGATTTGCTAGTAGGATTGTGCATATCGATAAACCTTAACTGAAAATAAACCTGAAATTAGCCGTTTTGGTAATATTCAAGATTCAGGTTTACCAGATACCAAAACTTGGGGATAAAGCTGAAGCCAAATAGACGATTTCCGAAAAAACCGAATAGGGTTAAGCTATTTGCCTTTGCTCAGAGGCACAGCTCTGTGCTTTCTCCCCTTTTTCTTTCTTTTTTTTATTTGTTTTGTTAGGGCCCCATAGTTGGGGCCCCTTTGAGGTAGGGGTCATGTAATTGGAGCCAACTTGGTTTGACCAACTGACAGCAGTGAGATGACCTGATCTGCACGTTAAAAGATGGGGCTCACCTGGTCTGGAGAATGTTAGTTTCCGTGAGCTGCTCATGGCCCTTCTGAAGAAGACTCCCTCATGGTTGGCTCCAACATCGTTTCCCTGCACCGTGGCCATCTCTTGGAATCAGATTTTTCATGACCACAATAAAAGACTGCTCACAGGATGTCATTTGCAACCAAAAGAAATTTTTTTTTGTGCCTTATTTCTCTTGCATTTAAGCCTTTTCCCTCTGTTTGGAAGCTCATTTGCATGGACATCATGCAAAGCAACCCAGAAATGAAGGCAGGTCCCAGACTTCGAGGTGCCAGCCTGGAATTGGCTCTTTCTGCCAGTCCTTGGCAATGCTGAACTTTTGAACCTAAAAACCGATGGACAGCTCAGCTTGCAAATGCCTGCAGGATGGGGGCGACCCCCTTTGGCACCCATAAAATTGGACCCCCTGTCCCAAAGTTCACCAAACTTTGGTTACTGTCTAAGAAGAGTCCCTTGCAGCCACACTGCAGATTTGGGGGCTCTAACTCCAAAAATGCCTTACAGGAGCTTCAAAAAAATCCCCATAGACTATAATGGACCCAAATTTTCCAGTAAACCTGGAAATAAAGCTGACTATTGGAATTTACTGGTATGGGTATTTGGCTTATTTTGGATTTACCAAAATATTCAGGCCCAATAAACCCAAACCTGAAATTTACTGGATTTTTTTTTTTGCCCAACCTTTTTTGTTTGGTAACTAGCGGAATTTGATCTTTTTTTTTTTTTACATTGTAACCCCTTTGAGCCTGCATTGTGCTGAGAAAGGCAGGTTAAAAACACCCAAATAAAGCATTTATGCTTGCCAGGTTTAATATTCTTCCATCAGCCATTTTACATGGTAGATATAAGAGAATTCCTCTCAGTGACAGGTGTTGTCCATGCATGGTTGGGATACCTGGACACTTAATTCATATGTTACGACATTATAAGTTTTACTTGAGGCCAAGGAACATTTATATCAGACCTTTGTTGTTGAGTGCTCAGAGTTTCTCAGACCAGCAGTTGGTGGTGTATCTGTTATCAGACAGAAATTCTTTTGACACTCAACAAATAGCCAGACACCTGCTAACTGTATCAAGGATACTTGAACTGCTTGTACACGCCCCTAGATAAAGTTATTAACAATGTTATTTTAATGCTTTTAAAGACTATTTGGTTTTTGTAATCTTGTTTTATAACTATGGTGTGGTAAATGCCTAATAAAGGTGATGATGATGACGAATAAAATATAAATAATGCTGCAGACCCATATATTCCTCCCATGAAAGCCTAAGCTGATGGAGGCTGGTTCCCCTGGATTTGCTTTACACTTTTTGCATATATGTTCTTATTACAGTAGTGGCTAGGGTTGCCAGGTTCCCCCTGGCCACCAGTGTGTATGTGTGGGGGCAAAGTTGCCAGATCCAGGTTGGGAAACCTCCGGAGATTTGGGGATGGAGCCTGGGAAGGACAGGAACCTCAGTGGGGTACAATGCCACAAAGCCCACCCTCCAAAGCATCCATTTTCTTCAGGGAATTGATCTCTGTGGTCTGGAGAGGAGCTGTAATTCTGGGGGATTCCCACCTGGAGGTTGGCATCCCTAATGTGCCATACTGGAGCATGGCTAATTATCCTGGCTGCTTTCTAGAAATATTTTTCCATCAGCCATTTTACATGGTAGATATAAGAGAATTCCTCTCAGTGACAGGTGTTGTCCATGCATGGTTGGGATACCTGGACAGGAACCTCAGTGGGGTACAATGCCACAGAGCCCACCCTCCAAAGCATCCATTTTCTTCAGGGAATTGATCTCTGTGGTCTGGAGAGGAGCTGTAATTCTGGGGGATTCCCACCTGGAGGCTGGCATCCCTAATGTGCCATACTGGAGCATGGCTGCTTCCTAGAAATATTTTCAAATGAAAATAAACCTCCTCCCCAAATTATTTTGCACTCAAAATAAAGCACTGTAAAACAGGAAAAAGAAAAACAACAACCCTTTAGCTTCACATAGGTAGATGACCTCCCCCATGAACATTCAACCACTGCTTTAAACAGAAAGGATGATATTTGAAAGGCTTCGGCACTTGTGTAAATTGATCAAGCCTCCATTAGGAACAGTGCCAAGGGCCATAATGTGTCAACTTGGTAGTGACTTTATTAGATGGCCCATGTTTTGACATATGAACTGGATCCATTTATAACAGGGAAGCCCAAGTCAAGTCACTTTGACGGCTAGTTTGATATTTTCACTAATTCATGAGGGCTATGATGACAGAGAAAAATAATCTGTTACAATTTTAGCTCAGTGTGTTCTTTTTAACTCATTCTTTCTGATGTCTCTTTTCCTCTCAGTCCCAAACCACAAAGTCTGTGCATCATAGTAACTCCAGAACTCTTTTCACCTGGTTTGTCCTGTCTCTCTCTCTCTCTCCCCCCCCCCCGTTCACCACACTCCCTACCACCAAGAGATGTAAAATATCTGGAAATATTAATGCCATGGAGGGGTGGGGGAAACAGAGGATGGGAGGAATTAGAATTTTGGAAAAAAGTGAAATATATGCAATAATTACTTTCTTATCAAACCTAAACTGCTTTAACAGTTCAACAGTAAAATACTTTAACAACATTAAATGAATCATTTATAACATAGCACATAAAACTGTACTACTTGGCTTATTTATTAAGTGTACAATTACAAATACAAATTTTCTACTGATATGAGGGGGGGGGGAGAGAGAGAGAGAGAGAGAGAGAGAGAGAGAGAGAGAGAGAGAAATCTTGTAGTAAGGAGGGAAACTGTGTTATTTGAACAGAAATATTGTATTATTCACAAATGGTACAGGTAGAAAAACTTCATACTACATTTTGAGGGAGACTGAAGAGGGTGAGGTTTGGGGAGGGGAGGGTCTTCAATGGGGTATAATGCCATCGAGTCCACCTTCCAAAGCACGATTGGCCCAGAATCTCAATATCTGATTCAAACTCATGGATATATCCTAGGGTTGCCAACTTCGGGTTGGGAAATACCTAGAGATTTGTGGGGTGGAGCCTGAGGAGGGTGGGGTTTGGGGAGGCGAGGAGCTTTAATGGGGTATAATGCCATAGAGTCCACCTTCCAAAGCAACCATTTTCTCCAGGTCAACTGGTCTCTGTTGCCTGGAGATCAGTGGTAATAGCAGGAGATCTCCAGCCACCACCTGGAGGTAGGCAACCCTATACAGGAGCCTTTTTTCCTCCATTGGTCTCCTCAGCCATCCTCCCCGCAATTTCTTTCTGTTCTTAACCTGGGTTTTCCCGTCTCTAACATCAACACAGGTTTTGCACCCTCTGTACAGAAACTAGCTTTGCTTGAACAAAATCTGTATAAAGTTGTGTCTGCTTGGTAGGCCTTAACAAAGAATTGTGGGAAGTTAGGTCTCATAAGAAAGACAGAGACTTGCTGGTACAAAGATGCAGGTGTAACGGATTATGCTTGCACCAAGGCCATGTCGTGGAGGGAGAATATTCCCATTGATCTGATGTTCTGATGACCTGATTGAGAATGTTCTCAATCACCTCATCAGAACTAACCCTGATGAGCACTTGCTAATGAGGTGAATTGGTTCAGCTACAGAGAATCAAACCAGCTATGTGGCAGTGTCTTGACTGACTCCTGAAATCTGCCTTGTTGCTGAACAATGGAAATAAAAACATGCAGTCTTCAATATGATTTAGGAAGGAGAGAGTTGGTCTTGAGCTTAGAGTTCAGCTTGGAGGTAACTAATGGCTCTTTGTTCTTGAGACCTGACAATATGGAATACTAAGGTAATATCTGGCCTGGAGGCATCAAAGTCTGCCAAGCTTATTTAGGAACTCTGGCTAGCTAAGCTTTCTTGTTTTTGTATTCTTTCTTGCACACCTTTTAAAATTGTATTTTAGAGTACTAGTTTAATAAATCTTATAATCTTTATTTGTGTGGTGGGCATTGATCTGAATCAGTACCGTAGCCAAATCTGGCATAGCTATTGTATAACTATTTTGGCTGAAGCTTGGCAGGCAAATGGTAAACCTTGCAGGGCTAGCTTTCAGGGTTAAGACCTAGATAAGGCTGGAGACAATTCTTCAGTCTCTGAGCTTAGAGTGAGAAGCCTGACCCCCGAAAGTGTGCTTTGGTTACTATCTCATGGGGCCTCTGGACTGGGAGCCCTTGACACCCTCTGTTTCTTTACCAATAGGCAAGAAAAGTGGAGTCTAGCTCTATTTTTCAATTAATCTCTCTTTTTCAGTGTTCTGTCCTTATAACCCCACCACCATCTTTGTCCCTTCATTTCTGTTATCTCATTTTCCACTGTTGGTCCATCCCACAGGTCTCTGCACCATGATCTCTTCTTCCTTCAATTTTTTTTTGCTGTCTTTCGTTTCCCCTCTAACTTATCTCTATTCCTCTTTGTGAATTCAGTGGCAGCAGCTGACAAGCCTTTCATTCTTTCAGTAGTTTGTACAAGTGAAAGTAATCTTGAATATAGCCAGGCTGTGCACCAATGTACTAGAAACTCCTCTAGGCATCTCTCAGTTGTACAGTTCAGATGCACTGAAGTAGACATTCTCCTGTATTCCACTTTTGATAGGCTTGGATAGATGTTTTCACACAGATGGGGGAAAGGCTGTAAATGACAGATATTTGGAATTTAAAGGGACCGACAAAGGGAGAAACCACTGCAATTGGTTCACATGAGTTGTGAGCTTTAGGCCTGAACTTTATGTGTTTTTATCCCACTCTTCCGCCAAGACTTTTCCCCTCTTTCACCTGAACCTCACAACATATGGCCAAAGTAATAATGAATAATGATTGGAACTTTTAGATGCCCATTAAATAAATAATATCTAAGTAGCTTCTGCCCTGACCTGGATAGACCAGGCTAGCTCGCTCTTGAAAGATCTCAGAAGCTATGCAGGGTTGGCCCTGATTAGAATTTGGATGGGAGACCACCAAGGAATTCCAGGGTCACTACACAGAGGCAGGCAATGGCAAACCACCTCTGAACGTCTCTTGCATTGAAACCTGTGACTTAATGGCAAAAAAAAAAAAAAAAAAAAAAAAGAGAAGAGGAGGAAGAAGAAGCTTCTATATAGGATTCTGATTATGGTAATAGTTAAATTACTCACTAGATGGCAACATTGATCCATATAACTATAGTTGAGAGGCATACAAAGCATCTTAGAGGTTACTTGTAGGTAAAGAGAAAAGGACATTGGCACAAGGTGTATGCAGAATAGAGATCTATTCAAAAGAGTATTTAAGCAAGACATTTAGAAATAAATCCAAAACATTTTGACCTTAATGTTTGTGGAGTTTCCTACTTTCATCCAAAGTGGTTAAAATTTTACAAGTGTGCATTTTAAAAGTTTACAGAGTAAATATTAAGTTTGCACTCTTGGGCAGATAGAAAAAAAGGGTTTTTTTTAGGTAACTGTGCAATACATAGTAAATCGAGTCAACCCAATTTTTAGGACTGCTCTTTTATTGGGTAGGTCAGGTAGGGGAATGGACCCTGTGTGAATGGCTGATGTTTAAATAGAATGCCAATATAGAAAGAAGAAGAAGAGTTGGTTTTTATATGCTGACTTTCCCTACCACTTAAGGGAGAATCAAACAGGCTTACAATTGCTTTCCCTTCCCCTCCCCACAACAGATACCCTGTGAGGTAGGTGGGGCTGAGAGAATGTGACTAGCCCAAGGTCACCCAGCTGGCTTCATGTGTAGGAGTAGGGAAACAAATCCAGTTCACCAGATTAGCTTCCACCGCTCATGTGGAGTAGCAGGGAATCAAACCTGGTTCTCTAGATCAGAGTCTACCACACCACTCCAAATGACTGTTCTTAACCACTACACCACGCTGGCTCATGGTTCTCCCAAGGAAATTCTGGGAAGAAGAGCTTTGAGACCAGACAATTATGTATTTCACAATGTTCCCGCAACAATTCTTATATTACACTGTAGGCAGGCATACCAATTTAATTCCACTTGAAATTGACATATAAGTGTGTATACATTGTAAAGGTACAGCAATCCTAAATCATACTGAATATAACACAGATACTTTCCCCCCATTTAATTTTGGGAGAATTTCTGGTTCCTTCAGTTCACAAAAAAGTTCTCCATAATAAACAGGAAGTTTAAAAAAAATAAAAAAGGTAAAGTTTCCCTGTGCAAGCACGGGGTCATTCCTGACCCATGGGGTGACGTCACATCCTGACGTTTTCTAGGCAGACTTTGTTTACGGAGTGGTTTGCCAGTGCCTTCCCAAGCCATTTAAAAAAATAGCACCTGCTAAACTTTCCTTTGCTCTACAGTTATTCAAGGCACAGGATGCCTGTTTACTTCAGAACTAGACGTCATATACATATTAAAACAAACGTCTATTTCTTAGCATGCAGTAAGATTCTCTTGGCGATTCTCCAGTCTGACATAGGTTCATTATAGCCTATGGGCAAACTTTCTGGGGGGCTGCATAGCTGCTGGTGACTCTCCTTAGAAGAACCCCCAAGTTTGGTAAAGATTGGTTCAGGGCCCCCAATTTTATTGCCCCCCATTTTTTCTCCATTTGGGGGCCAATGAAAATCTTTACTAAACTTGGGGGTTATTCTAAAGAGTCACCAGCAGCTATGCTGCAAATTTGGTGCCTCTACCTTAAAAAACAGCTCCTTCCAGAACCCCGCAACAGTGGAGCAGAAACATGTCCTATATCCGAAAAAAGCAAAAAAAAAACAAAAACCCATACCAGTATGGGGATTTGGCTTTTTTTAGAAATGCTGAAAATTTTCGAGTCCACTATACCCGAATTTGAAAAATGTCGAATTTTTTGTGAGCACACCCCTAGTTCTCACTGAGACGGTAAAACTATATGTGGGTTCTACCATGACTTTTATTTCCTCATAGAGAACTAGGTGTCAGGGAGAAAATTACTGTATAGGAACTTCTCTGACAACTACTTTTCTATGAGTAATGTTTTTTTTCTAACATATATTCAGTCAGACTTTTTATCTTCTATGCACAATGGTCCACTTATGAGGTGCTGGAGAGATGGCAGTGTTTGAGTTTACTAGCTCTCTCTTTACAGTTTCTGAATGTGAAGTATTTCTTGCATTCATGGAGCAATTGCTTCATGTTCTGACCACAGGCACAGCAGAACAAAACAATCAGAAGATTTCAGCCCTGTTCTGTGCAAAGTAGCCTTGTTTGCACAAAAATATAGCTTTATAAACATATCCAAAGATATACATTATGCATTGTTCAGTGCTTACTGTTGCCCATAAAGAAGTGGCTATGTGGTGACTTCTGGGCATTGTTTCGTGCAGCGAACATCTGCACACATTGGCTTACCACATTAGTTCATCTATTTTCTCTATGCTTTTAGTATTGCTGTTTATTTGATGTTGGGGCATTCCCAGATATTATTCTTTAATAACGTTCTTTGTCAATGTCCAGTATTTTGATAAGTTTGGTGGGTTAGAGAGATATACTTTCTGAGGATCCTATGGAAGGAAAGGCCATCTTCCATGCAGCAGCCCAGAATCATGTGGATTTAAGGACCCAGGCAAAGGAGCCTCTTGATGAACAGTCCATGTAAGGATGGCCGTACCATCACTCCCCATCACCATGATCTAGGAAGGCAGCCTGAGATTTTGCTTTGTTCCAAATGATGTTTCTGTATGCATGGTTTTTCAAGAGGGCTGGCAGTATCTTGTAATATTCCCATGTCTTAGGATCTTCAAACACTGAAGGCCAAACTAGACATGCCATGGAAAATATGTGATAGAGATCTCACTTTTTCTTTAAAGGTCAAGAAAATAGTATAGGGGAAGGATTAGTTAACACTCCCCTCTGTACTACCTTTTCAAGGTAAAAAATTCCCTCCCCAAATCTACAGTTAGCTTTGCAGGGAGATACTAATGTTCTAGCTGTTTTCCCTATCTCTGCTAGAAATGGTTGCAGCCAGAGCATATATTTACACCATGTAAGGTTGCCAGGTCCCTCTTCACCACTGGCAGGAGGTTTTTGGGGCAGAGCCTGAGAAGAGCAGGGTTTGGGGAGGGGAGGGACTTCAGTGTCATACAGCCCATTCCTGAGAATCAGGCCGAAAGTTGATAGGAGGTGGCGATTACACACATTCACGCTAGCGGTGAGGCCAGTCCCACCGGCGGCCATGGGACTGCACCTTCCCCCTCCGCCGGCATGGCCTCTCCATGGTGCCGGCAATGGCGTGGAGAGGCCGCGACAGCGCAGGGGGGGTGTTCCAGGGGCGGGCCAGGGGAGGAGCCGCCTCTTAGTTGGCTTCCTACCCCTTTCATCCACTTGTGCCGTCGGCCAGAACAGCATTGCTGCACCTGCTATTTAGCAGGCGCAGCCTCGCTGTTTTCAATGGGGCGAGAAACCCCAGTTAAACAAAAAAAAGCCATTTCGTGGCTTTTTTTGTTTAACAGCGTCAGGGAAACAGCTTAGGAAGAGGAGCCACTGCGCCATCCCCAAATACCTCCGCTCAGGAATGGGCTGAGTCCAATTGCCAAAGTGGCCATTTTCTCCAGGTGAACTGATCTCTATCGGCTGGAGATCAGTTGTAATAGGAGATTACCAACTATTGCCAACCCTAACACCAGGGAAATGACAGAAGAAGAACTGGTTAACCACCACCACTCTGGTGCTGCTTCCTTAATCTTCAAAACAGTCTCATAGGATTCTTAAGTAGTAAAAAGAAAACATGGTGATCCTAATATTGCCTGATCTCCCATACTGCATCTGGTTGAGTCCTCACTTGAAAAACAGATGGTATTGCTGGATTTGGAAAGCCAGAGGATAAAGTAAGTCTGTTAAGCAAAAAGATAAACTTTGTCATAGAGTGTCAACACATAGGCTGAAAGAAAAAGCCATTGATGACTGACTGCTTGTTGTAGTTAGAACCTTCATCTTAGTAAAAACACAATGGGACATTACTTACTATACGGGGCAACTGAAAATCAAGTCATGTTGTCTACTATCTGAATCACAGCTGAAAAAGTGCACTGTAACGTATGTATCCATATCCTCCAAAGAATTTACATAGACAGCACGAGCCCCATCTATTCCAGATTGAGAGCAATTTTGTTCATATAAAGCCAGAGTGATCAATTCAAGATCACACAGTGCAGTTGTGCACTGTAATTACATTCAGTTAGTTCTCTTAATGATCCACCTTCAGATCTCTATGTTGACAAGCATGTGTATAGTTGTCAAAAAGATCATTAAACCCTTCTGTTAATGAGCTCGTTTTATACAAGCTCCCTATTTAGTAATTATGACTTGATTGATTCATCAGTAGCTTTAGCATTCCAGATTTATACTCAGATCATGAATTGTTCTATTCAAGAAATGTAAACATTTTGGAATGCCGTTAACAGAACCCACAACAAACTCAGCCAGGGCCAGTAATTTCCCAGTGGAATTTAGCAGCTCCACATACGCTGAAACAGAAATAAAATTATATATACATGCCATTATTGCAAAAGGTAAACTGAATGTCAAACATAGGCTTTTTCTTACCTATTTCTGCCATGGTTATCCCTGGAGCTAATTGCCCATTGTTGCAAGAGCTATAGGTAAACAAGTTTGGTACAGAAGTGAGGTCATAGATAGGTTCCTGTTTGATCTGCTTGATTCCAGTCATGTCTAATCCAGACTGATCTGGAGAGGGTTGAGCAGAATCCACATTGTAATAACCCTCGGACTTGGGCAGATCAATGACATGCCCATTGGAATAAGTGCCACCAGTTTCATTGTTCAGGTTGTTCAGGCCATTGCTGATGCTGTTACTGTAGACGCGGGCCAGGGCTTCAGCTTCTCCACTCTGCTGCTGCCGTTGCTCCTGCAGTCGCTGTTGATGCTTCTGTACCTCGGCGTACAGACTGTCCCTCTGCTTTTTAGACATTCTTCCAAATTTTACAGCTGAAACAAGTCAAAGAAGAAAGCCAGAACTAATTGTTGTCTTTTATTATCAATCAGCTCTATAAGCAACATTTTACATGCAGAGTACGTCAGAGTAATTAGCTCATTCATCCTTTCAACAATTCCATGAGAAGGCTAGTTGATTTTCTTATTGTAGGGGAAAGAAACTGGGGCTCAGAAAAAATGACCTGCCCAAGACTGACAGAGAATACATGGCTGAGCAAACCTAACACTCAACTGAAATGTATTGATGGTCCTTCCATATATATTCCCTGCAGTTTCCATCACTATTTCCATACTGGAAAAATACTTCTACCTAGGATTGCCAACCTCCAGGTGGGGCCTGGAGATCTCCTGGAATTACATCTGTTTTCGAGGAACTTCGATCGCACTATATTTCCCCCCTTTTAATATACAAATCCAATGCCTCTGTGACTGACATAATGTCTTTTTTACTAAGCGACAGGGACCCCAAGGCTACATTGTCAGTGGCAAGATTTGTTTCAGTCCTTATATCCCTCCAACACTAGATATATGCTGCTCAAGATCAATTGATCAAGGAGCTTCTAAGGGATAAAAGGAAGGAATTACATCTGATCTTCAGACTACAGCCATCAGCTCTTCTGGAAACAGTGACAGCTTTGGAGGGTAAACCCAAAGGTATCACACTCCTGCTGGGTTCCCTCTCATCTCCAAACTCCACCCTCACCAGGCTCCACTCCCAAATCTTCAGGAATTTCCCAACCCAGAGTTGGTAACTCTGCTTGGATTGTGTGGGATGATTTATTACTGACTATATGGTAGATTCCTTTTTAATTCTTATCAATTTCATTGTATAGATTGTCTGTATTGTTTTTAATGTAAGCCGTTGAGACAAATATTTTGGATTTTGTTACATTTTAGAAATAAGCTGGTGGTGGACCCACAAGGTTTTGCAGGGGAGAAGAATTACCTTCCCCCACTCTGATCTCCATCTCCCTCCTTTTGCTCTATTACCCCTCCCATGTACTTTTAATATCTTGGTTTTATTTTATATCCAGCAACCTCTAAAACTTATGTTTTTCTGTAAACACTTAACTGGACCATGTGGCCTCATTGTGCAGATTTTTTGATCCACATTGTGAGGATGAGTTGGGAATTAGATAAATATATGCAGGAGATCCACAAGCACTTGCAAGGGGCATCTCATTTTTTTTCTTCTCCCCTCCCTACTGTTTCCTCTCTCTTTTCCCTAGGAGACCTCATAACATCTCCCCCTTAGGGCTGTTGAATTTAAAAAAATTCGGTATAGTTCAGATTCGGCTGAATTCGGCCCGTTTAGATTCGGGATATGCCGAAGTCTTAACTCCCCCGCTTTGGGTCCGTGCAATTCAGCGGGAATTCAAAGTTCAGGAAAAAAAATTCGGCCGAATAAAGCCATTAAAAATACAACTGCGCCTTTCCGCGGCTCTGGGGGGGCATTTTTGGGGGTAGAGGTCCCAAACTTTCAGCGGAGCTTCAAAGGACGTTTCTTGAAAGACCCCCCCAAGTTTTGTAAAGATTGGGTCAGGGGGGGCTGAGATATGGGCCCCGAAAGGGGTCCCCCCACCCTTAATGTGCATCTCTGAGCAGAGCTTGCGGTCCACGCACAAAGCTCCCAGCCCCGACAAACAGCTGAGAAGTTTGCAAAGCAACACAACTGCAAAGCAACACGACTGCAAAGCAACACAACCTTGTAAAGCAACACCTTTGCAACTGTGCAAAGCAACACCTGACACCTGGGAGTTTGCAAACCATGGAAAGGGACAGAGGCAGCTAGCTTGCATAATGAGCAGGAGGGGTGGAATTTCCCCTTTTGCATGGGGACCAGGCAAATGCATTCTTTAAGTCACCATTTGAAAACCAGTTTTGAGCAAGCATCCAAATAGACCTAACCGATCTTAAGACACACAACTGAAACCCCCCCTCAAACCAGGGAGAGAGAGACTCGAGGGGGAACACACACCCCAGGCAGAACCGGCAAAAGCCCCCTTTGGCTTCCCCCCCACCCACAGAAACTGCTCCCTCCCCCCACACACACAGACTCTGCTTCCCCCCCCACACACACACAGGAGAAAAAGTATAGATTAAAGCCCCCAAAGGGGTCTTACTGTGGCTGTCTTCTGTTCCAGCAGGAGGGGCTGGGGAGGACTGGGTAATCCAAGACGATTCCATTTAGGCACGGGACGTTTTGCTCTGGAGATGCATACAGGATCGGCTGATCCATTCATCCCAATAGGGAAAAGGGGAAAGGGGAAAGCCCATATCTCAGGACCCCCTGACCCATTGTTTACAAAACTTGGGTGGTCTCTTAAGAAGGCTTGTCTGAAGCTCCGCTCAAAGTTTGGGATCTGCACCCCCAAAAATGCGCCCCCTGCAGCCACGGAAAGAGAAAAGGGGGGAGCCGATATTTCTGCCCCCACTGAAACCATCTTTACAAAACTTGGGTGGTATCTTAAGAAGGATCGTCTGAAGCTATGTTGAAAGTTTGGGGGCTGTATCCCCCGAAAAGTGCCCCCTGCAGCCACGGAAATGGAAAAGGGGGGAGGGAAAAGGGGTGGAGCCCATATCTCGAGACCCCCTGACCCAATGTTTACAAAACTTGGGGGGTATCTTAAGAAGGCTCATCTGAAGCTCCACTCAAAGTTTGGGGTCTGTACCCCAAAAAATGCGCCCCCTGCAGCCATGGAAAGAAAAAAGGGGGAAGCCCATATCTTGGGACCCCCTGACCCAATGTTTACAAAACTTGGGTGGTCTCTTAAGAAGGCTTGTCTGAATCTCTGCTGAAAGTTTGGGGTCTGTACCCCAAAAAATACACCCCCTGCAGCCACAGAAAGGAGCGAATGTGCACAAGCACCCCCACACACACACAAGGATTTCCCTCTCTCTCTCCCCAGCCGGGATGCACATCAGCTGATTCCTCCAGTACTCAATCCTGACTGATTGACCAGAAGAAGACCCAGCTTGGCTACCGATTGGCCGGGGGAGGAGAATGCTGCTTACTGACGGTTATGCTGCTTACTGACAGCCCCGAATTGGCCGGATTTATTCGTGAACTCCCGAACTCGCTGAATCGGCTCCCCGGTTGCCCGCCATTTTTGAGTTCGGTTCGTCCTGAACTAAAAACCACCGAATCAGGAGAAATTCGGCTGTTTTTCAGTTCGGGCCGAACCGAATCGACAGCCCTACTCCCCCTTTCCCGTTTCCTTCTCTTCTTCCCACTCACTAGCCAACCTACCTTTATCTGCTCCTCTTTCTTCAGCTTTCCATGTTTCCCTCCCCCTAAGAACCTCTTCCTGGGAAAGTCTGACTGAGTTGTGCATTGGCTTCCACTGACAGACTGGGCCTAGTTGTGTGGTGACTGGCAGTGGCATCAGGCTAGGCCTAGTTGTGTGGTGGCTGGTGGCAGCACTGGACTGAGCTAAGTGTCACAGTTGCCACCACCAGGCGATATCTAGTTGCATGGGGACTACCGCCAATTTGAGCCCAGTTGCATGGTAGCTGCTGGATTTGGCCAGGTCGTGTGAGTATTAAGTCTCTGGTCACTGCTGCTTGGTCTGTCTCTGGTGAGTCCTCCTCCATCAGGGAACATGACAGGAGGGAGACAGAACTCTTTCCATGGCTTTTTTGGCATTCAAGTCTACCTCAGCTCTCTCCCACGGCTTTGCTTTACAGAAACTAAGGCTCGGAAGGCTCAGCTATATTGTTATGGCTGGCTAGCAACCTCCAAAATGGTGACTGAGAGCTCAGTGGGCATTCTTTTCTTAAAGCTACAGGCATTGTTTCTATAATTTGGGAAGGTTTTTTTTAAAAAAAGATTTAAGATTTGTCTGCAAATTTAGGCCTTTCTGCATGTTTGTAGAGAAATCCACCCTATCTGTCCCTACCTCCATTTAGTAGATCTATTAAAGCATACTCTTTTAACTGTTCAGAATTAGATATAAATTAAATATGTGATATTCATCTGAAGGGGCTTAAGGGTGTTTGGCCTGTTCCTTGCACTCTTTGTCACTCCATAACAAATGTCCAAGATATTACTTAATAGAATCTCTATGATACTTGCACTTATTAAATATTTGTTTCTAGAGACAAAACCCATCTATTCCCCCACTGAGAGATTTAAATTTTAGAATCATTTGGGAAAAAGTTAAATCCTAAAGAAATGAAAATTCTGGCATGCCACACTAACAAAATTTTAACAAGGCAGCCCAGAACTCAAAAATAGGGACAAACAAATCAGTCATTGATTTACAGGTTTCAGAAAATAAGGATAGTCTCTGGTAAATCGGGACAGTCAGAACTTGTTATGTTGTCATCGTAAAAGGATAACATGCTGTTGTCTTACATTTGCAGTGAGCAAGCTGCTGTATTTTTGACAGACAAAGCCTTAGGGTCTAGTTGTGATCCTAACTACAATCCCTTGCACAAAAGTAAGTTCAACTGAAATCAATAGATATCCTTCCAAGAAAATGTGTTAGGCAGACAGAACCCTGCTGTGAATAATGAGCAGGCCTGCCATTTCTTTTTCTTTTTTTTTTCATCTCTACATGTTGACCAAACAGCAAACCAGAGCTCTATAAAAATGTACAGCCTTCAGATTTATATCCTGTGTGATTTATCAATTTTCCAAACCTTTAATCTGTGCACTAACAGGATTAGTACCTTCTGAAGATAACAAGCCCTAAAGCCCTATTATCACAACCTGTCAACAGGGCTGTTATCTTCACATACTTATTTTTTAAAAAAAATAATGTTACAGGTTAGAGTTAAGGCCTAGAGGAAAATAACAGTCTTGAAGGTAAATGCTCTATAGGAATGCCATTTCCTCCAAAAAAGCAACATTCATGGATTACTTTCCAGTCATACATTTTCAACATATAATCTTAAAGTGCCAAATGTGTTCATCCCTCCTAAAAAGGGAGAAAATTGTGACTCTGTTGGAATAAGCTGATGTGATAATGCAAAGCCACATCCCTGTCATTTGCAAGAGGTAAAGCAAGAGTAATGGTTTCACAGTGATATTGCTGTATTTGATGTGTGCTAGCATTCTGTGGTGTTTGAAAGAGAAGAGGCCAGATTGACCAGCAGCTCTTTCTAGTTTCAGGTAATACCAGCTTCACTCTTCTTGTTAATAAAGCATCATGCCATTTTGGCAACACTAAAAGGACATTAAGATTGCATCCACATGAGGATATCCCCCCTATAAAGGCAGCAGGAGGCCCCTGCAATAAACAGGAGTAGCTATAAGATACTGTGCCCAATCACAGTGTGATTTATCTTGTTCCTATGTTTTTCTCCTTCGAACCACAGAAAATTTAAAAACCATATTAATACTAGGTTTTATCCCAGGGATGGGGAACCCTTTTTCTGCCAAGGGCCATTTGGATATTTATAACATCATTCGTGGGCCATACAAAATTATCAACTTAAAAATTAGCCGGCCAAGCCCCAAGCGCCACACGCCGGAGTTGCTCCTGCTCCACATGGTCAGGGTCAGATTCTACAGACGGCTCCTGCTACCTCCGCCTGTAGGGATGAACTGAGGACACACTGGCTAAGAACTCCCCCCCCCCCAATACATTCTGGCCCTGTCCCCTTTGTCCATTGTCACCACTTCCATCCCCAGCCCTCTTGTAGTGAGGGAATACGTTTCTCCACAGCCCAGGTGGGAAAGGGTTAATACAGTTTCTTGGGCAGTCCTAGTAGCTCCATATTTAATGACTCTTCTGAAAGGGGGAACAAGATTCCTTTTCTCAGTAAAACAAACTCACATCCGCCTTGAATAGAGACTATTCCTGTCCGCGGGAGGGGGGCGGATCACCAGTCTTAGATCCTTCTGAGCTAGGGATCTGCCAGGACCCACGAAGGGCCAGACATTCCCCACCCCTGTTTTAGCCCCTTTAACATGTTTTAACATGCATACGGAAAATACATGTTACATAATCCTCATGATACCCATGATTATAATTTTGTCTGAAAGGGGCAGCATGCATAGAATAACACTTGTGCAAGGCTCAAAATACACATATTGCCACTTTCAGATAAAATGGCAATTGTGCATATTGCAAGGACTGGATATAACACCTTCTGCCCATACATGTGTGAGACAAACAGAGCCCATCTGCCCCCATTTTTATGTCTGCCCCATCCCCTTTGTGCCCTGATGGTCTGGAGAAAAAGCCAGCAGCAGCTGATCAGGGCCCTTGGAACGTTCGGTGGCAGAGTTGCAAACCTCCAGATGGTGGCTGGAGCTTTCCCACTATCACAACTGATCTTCAGCTAATAGAGATCAGTTCCCCTGGAGAAAATGGCCACTTTGGCAATTGGACTCTATAGCATTGAAGTCTCTTCCCTCTCCAAACCCTGCCCTCCTCAGGCTCCACCCCAAAATCTCCCGGTATTTCCCAACCTGGAGCTGGCAACCCTATTCGGAGGGAGAAGGGAGAGAGAGGGTACCTTGGGAGCACCATCATGATTTAACTCAGGGGTGGCTAACTTTAGTGGTATCAGGCTCTGGCCAATCAGTAACGAAAAAATTCTTTGGCTTCTTTCACAGATGTGCTTGGTCATATGATAGGGAAGTGTGGTGTGGGTAGTAGTCTTCAGTTAATACCAAAATCAGTAAACAGTACCATTGTGAGGACAATGATGCTGGACTTAGTGGAGGTTTTCTTGCCAATTTTTTTAATGCCTTCTCCTGCCAGCCCAACTTGTCACAGTGTGGTGAAATGTAACAACCAAAAAGGCTCCTTTAAATGTCTAGGATAATGAAAAACAAGCTTAACAAAAGTTGTAGTCAGGCTCATATTGTACATGATATGATAATGTTAGGTAAATTTTATGGGGATAACATGCTGAGTTATTTCTCATCTTTAGGATTGCCTTAGACATTGAACATTTCCCCACCATCCTCAGACAGGGAGAACAAGGCTTGGGAGAAAACAGATAGCAGAGCAATGGGGCAGGAACAGCCTCGGCTGCCTTGTCTCCTGCCATACAAAGGAGTCAGGTCTGGTTCACATGTATTCCTATTTTTTAAAACTTGGATTGAAATAAAACAAGGGCCATTCACCTGACTTGTTGTGGACAATGAATACAAGTTGGGATGGTATGGCATCATGGTGACAAGCTCCACCCTGATGTACATAGATGTATTGATAGGTGTGGATAATTCTTGCATGCTAGGGCTCTCATCCTGTGTCATGTATATGTTCACAGGACCTTGCAGGAAGGTTTGAAAGTCTGGGGTAGAGGTGGTGGAGATTTCTGCAACACGGCTGCTTTCCCACTCTCTGTAAATTGATTTTTCCTGGAATGTCATTTGAAAAGGGTTTGATTGGAATGCAGGGCCAGAGCAGAAACTGAAATTCAGTGCAATGCCAAAACAGCCATTTAACTCCTACACTAACTGCCATATTAGACAAAGATTTGCTGGATAGAAATGTTGTTATTATTTCTTCTAAAAGTTTTTAGGAGTACCACAGCAGAAGACAATCTTGGACATTGCTCATGACATACTTAGTCAACTTCTTGGCTTGATAGAACATGAGACAGTTCAATATTCATGGTGTTTCACACTAGAGAAGGTATTCCATACAGTATGCTAGGTCAAGGCAATGTAGAACTTTCCAGCTAAATAATGTAATATTGTTTTCGTATATAGGCAACGATATATACATGTAATAGGTATATATAAATAACGGGGTAATAAACAGAAGTGCTTAAGGAAATTGTAGCAAGATTAATATTTATGATTTGGTAGCTATAATCCTGTTGCCATATAAATAGAACCTGGTTAGACTCTCTTTGTTCCAAGGGGCAGGAAGACTGATAGAACAGGAAAGGGAGTTTGCATCTTACACCACCATTTATGTGATGTCTAAAAAAAAACAAACATCAAATTTGTCTACATTACTGTAGAGTTAAGGACCATCTATAAGATGGACCTTTTTTAACGTAAATTTATTTGTGTGGTAAAATATTGTACTCTTTTTGTTCAAGAGTACTCAAGGCATCTAATAATAACAAACCTGAACAATACAATTCCCAGTAAAAACTTACATATCATAAAATGAATAGGTTGGAGCCTACAGAGTATTTCCACAGACAGAATAATTTGCATCTATGAAGTACACCCTTTTTCACCTCTTGTCTGTTGCTGCAATGGGAGGAGAGAGGTAATAAAGTTGTGCTCTGTGGACAGAAATCCTTCTGTCTGAAGAAACACTCTGTTGAATCCAAGCCAGTGGGTTTTATAAGATAGAAGATTGTTTTTAAAATCAGAGCTTCAGAGAAGGGGAAACCACTTGCTTCTTGTCTTTAGATATTCATTAATTGGCCTCTCCTGTTGCTGTCCATTAGCAGTTTGCATCTCTGTGAGAGAAACAGGTCTGATAAACAACTGAGGTAGGAGTGTTACACAATCCCTTTGGGCTAAAAAGAATTCCAACATAGACTGTTCCAAACTCCCTCTGAATTTTTCATTTCATTGTCTCTATTTGAATGGCTAAACTATAAAGGACTGACACCATCATGGAGAGTTGCTGCCTTCATGGAGAGTTGCTGCCAAATATGAGAAATCTATGATAAAGGGTTTCAAACTTTTTGAGAACTTTTGGACAGGTCAAGGACACAGCACTGACACCATATCCAAACACCTTTGTGGTGCTGCTTCAAAACCTTCCAGGGCAGTTGGGAGATCCTCCTTTAATGGCAGTACTTTCAAGACTATTTCAGTACCTTTTGGGGGGTGGGGTGGGAAGGACTTGAAAGGGAGGACTACTGAATGTTAATTTCCATTTATTTTTTTAAAGACAAACCTTATTCTCGTTCCTTAGACTAACTAGCATCTTGTGTCAGTGAATTACCATACCAAAACTATTTGTGTGGTAAAATATTGCATACAAACACTTAAAATTCTAACCTAAACTTAAATATAAACCTTCTTATATTATTTTGACCTCCATATAAAATCATGTCATTTTACAATGAAGTTTCTAAGAGGGTCTTGTAGTTAGAGCTATAGTAACATTCAGAACACATGAAATGGGGCAATAGTGAATCCACTCTATTTCTGCCTGACCTTGTCAGATCTCAGAAGCTAAGCAGGGTCAGTCCTGGCTAGAACTTGGATGGGAGACCACAAGGAACACCGGGGTCATGGCATGGAGCCAGGCAATGGCAAACCACCTCTGTTAGTCTCTAATGCTGAAAGCCCTACTGGGTTGCCAAAAGTCAGCTGAAACTGGACAGCACTTTACACACACACACTGACAAAGAAATGAATAACATGACAGCTTGGGCACAATCCATGAAACCTTGGTATTTTAAAAGGGAAGTTAAGCTTATTAAAGAGGAAGAAATGCTCTTTTTTATTATATTTCTATTTGCAGCATCCTATGCATTCCCTACTGTCTTTCTTGAAAAATGAGATGCCTGAATTAGGCTTCTTTATAATTTAACTACAAACATGGTCTTTGTTTAAATAGTAGCCCTTATTCTGTGTGAGATTGGTTTTCATTTTTTTTTGAAAAGCTATACTTGAAGAAGATTTATCATTCAAAAATGTACATATGATACTTTTAATCCCCAATTGGACCGGTCAGAGATGTTGTGTCTCAGTTATGACTTATTCTTTGGAACAAGTGTAATTACAACAGATACAGTCCTACGCACAGAGCATATTTTTTAAAAAGTTTTTTTATGGTAGCTGATCAGCCCACTGAACAAGCATGCTTTAAATGGATTTTAAATTTGAAAGCGGTTTCCCTTCCCACTGGGTGACCGGCAGCAGTCGATTTTTAAATTGCCTCAAGTTGTACACATGCTGCTCCCATCTCATGTTATGGTTGTATAGGATAGAGGCCTACTACTCTTTTTATCTCTTCTCTCCCCAATCCAGATCAGTAACAAGTTACCATGCTTAGAACCGATTTATCATTCTCATGCTGCCTCCTCATTCATTATTATTTTCCTCTCCGCTTGCACACCATACACCCTATTAAAATACCTCAGGTTTTGGAAACAGCAACAATCTATGTTACAGAGCAGCAAACTGCCTTTCTTCCTCTCCGGAAATCTGTTGGGGGTAAAAGCAGAGAGCAGAGGAGAACAGTTTCAAAGGATTGATCTGTGAAGCAGGAAGAAGGCTCTTTACCATCTCTAGACATTCCTAGGGCAAGACACTTCTGCAGTCGGCAGTGTTGGCAACGATTTCTGTTGGTTCTGTCAATTAAACAGTTTCTCTGCCTTGGGCAGGAATATGAGGCATTGTTCTGTTGACTCCTCCTAAAGAATCCCTAGTGAGAGAAAGAAAGAGAGAGAGACAGAGAAACAACGCTAGATCACTGCATACAGTGGGGAACCGTAACACCATAAACATATGAAAATGGCTTGCAGTGAAATGCAGTTTGTTTTTGCCATGAACAAATAAAGCCACAAAAATAATGAACATCTTCATACAGTGTTGTGTATTGAAATAAGGATCTTTCCATATGCTAGGTTGTTCAGATTGGAGAGCTATTGTGGTTAAAGTGAGACTTGGGTCCAAATCCCCATTCATATGATGGTCATTAGCTGACCCTGACCCATTCATGCATTTTCTGCCCAACCTACATCACAGGGTCATGGTTAGGAAAAATCTGGTATGTATGTCACCAAAAATACTTGGAGAGGGCAGAGTATAAATTTAGTTTGTCAGGGTTGAGCCCCAGAATCTGTTACATGCCAGTATTCATCACTGCAACTCTTACAGTGCAATTCTAAAGGGAGTTACTCCAATCTGAACCTATTCATTTCAATGATAATAAGGATTAGAATACCACTCTGCAAGTATAGAAGTGACTTGAACTAATCACTGAGGAACCACAGTGAGCCTCCATATAGCCTACGTTTCAGGACAAAAGTATGGCTTGTAGACAGACTTGGCAAGGTTTTTTTTAGGGATTAGCCACAATAGGCATAGAACATTCCAGCACTGAAACAGTTTAGACATCATTAATTTTTCCCATGTTAGCAAATATCTGTACCTTAGTTATCTGTGTATACGTTGCTTTTAAACCATAAGAGGACAGAAAACACCCCCCTCCCTTAGAATCCTCTCCTCAGGCATCATTTTTATTGAATGTTAATTGTAATTTATATTTTATATTTTTGTGAGGCAATATGTGGTTATTAAGCAGGTTAAAATAACAAATATATGGGAAGTGTTGTCAGAGGAAAGGATTTAGAAAGAAAAAAGTATGGTGGTTCATTTACCACTGGGGAAGTTTTCAAATCCTAATTCCAAATAGTAAATGTTGAGTGGTATGAAATTTAAAGAGATATTTAGATGATGTAATACATTTTTGGATTGAACAGATTTATATTACTCTTGGATTTACGTTTTTTTTTTTTTTTACCTTAGATGGATTGTGAATTCCTGCCAGTGATGGTAGGCATCTGCAGGACTTTGTAAACATTGGGAAATCAAGGCTTTCCCTGTGAGATTTTATCATACCTCTTACCTTGGGAACTAAAGAGATTCATTTGAATCAAGGATGTAAAAAAAAACATTATAATATTGTCGAAGGCTTTCACGGTCAGAGTTCATTGGTTCTTGTAGGTTATCCGGGCTGTGTAACCGTGGTCTTGGAATTTTCTTTCCTGACGTGTCTCACTGTCCTTCAGTGTTACTCCTCTGAAGATGCCTGCCACAGTGGCTGGCGAAACGTCAGGAAAGAAAATTCCAAGACCACGGTTACACAGCCTGAATAACCTACAAGAACCAATAACATTATATTTGAGGACAATGTATGTTTGTGTAAGAGAGTAAAGTAATCATTTTCTAGTTGTGCAGATCAAATAATACTAGCAATTATCGTGGCGTGCACCCTAAGGTATACAGTAAAAACTATATATGTCTGAGATTGCTGAAGGAGACCTTCAAATATTTCCTGCTATGATGCTGCAATGGAAGATGGCAACTCTCCCCTCACATACACTACAGAGCGGTTACAGCAAAAGGGATTAGGCTAATTGATTTGATACTTTAAAAGTGGCTCAGAAACAATAGGGATAAACCTGCTTGAAGTGGAAGCACTTCTCCTTATCTCCATGAGCTGTCTACATGCAGCAGAGCTGAAGGGGGATCATCTGCTCACAGGCACACACAAGGGTGACCATTAATGTTAATCACATCTAATCAGGACTCAGCCTCAGAGCAGTGCTGGATAGACTGGATGCACAGAGACAAGGAAGAATTCCGTTTCTGCTGAAAGCAACACTTGTTCTGATTGTTCTTACCAGGTTTTAAATGATCAGATCAATCAGACTAATCCATTGCTGTGACCATCATAAAGAGATGTGGATTTTTCCAGCTCAAGTACAGTAGGTCTTCTTTGGATTTCAATAATGAAACTATCCCCAAACTGAAAACAGGAAAAACATAAATTTCATAATGCTGCTTCAGAAATCCGTGTGTATATGCATTTTGAGAGTGTCCCCTCAAACAATCACAAATGCCCATCAAGCATTTTCAAGTGTTCAGCTGTGATGTTTACAAAAATTATGAGTGGTTTCTTGTTGAGTATGAAATGGTTGCCCATCACTGGAAATCATCCTAAGGCACCAACAGTGCCATCCTAAGCAGAGTTCCACCCTCCATTAAGTCCATTGACTTCAATGGACTTAACTCTGCTCAAGATGCCACTGTACAGTATCAAGAAAATTCAAAACAACATCTCCTTGTATACAAGCCAAAGATTTGGGTGGTAGATTCCCTTGATTCCCTAGAGGCACGGCAGCCTCACTAACTTGTGAGCTTGGTACTAATACTGAGGTGAAGGCTTTGTGACAAGAAGCAGCCACCTGAAGAAGAGAGGCAACAGAAAACAGTAATTTCCCAAAGCTTCCCCTAAGTAGCAGAAGTGCCACAGAATAATGAGGAGCAGTTAGGGCTTGTCCAACTAATTCTGTGAAGGTTGTTCGGTTTATTAAAATTAATTTAATTTTGACCAACATTTAAAACTTGGGGATTTACCTGGTAGTAGTATGACATGTAAGCATCACATCTCACGGTCCTCTACTTAAACAAACAAACAAATAAATAAGCAAGCACAAGTTAATATGGCCTGGAGTTTGGGAAGCAGATGGATAAATAGGATTTTTGGCTCAGATCACTTAATTTAAAAAAATGTCTTTCCTTTTTGCTAGTTTAGGGTCTTAAGGCTCGCACTGAAATCAATTTGATACCATAAACTATATGATCATTCCCCGTATCATCACAAATATAATCTTAACCACAATAATTTTTACACATGGGGAGCATTTCTGGTGAAAGAATTAATTTTTAGATAATCCTGGCTATTAGAAAATGTCCAAAGAATAGAATGCATAAGGATAAAATAGAGGAGAGGAGAATAATATAAGCTACTTTGGGTTACCTTTGGAGAGAAAGACAGAATATAAATGAAGTAAATCGTTTTAAAAAATACGTTTTGAAATTATTTTCTTCGTTAAATGTGCCCTGGGTTAATTTGCCTTTTATAAAATAATTTGATTGTGGAGTCAGGAATACACCTTGTATACCTTGTACAATTTGCCAAGCCTGGAAAGCCACACTATTCAACTGACACTAAATTTGCCAACTATAATTTGTTCTACTCTCTCTGTTTGCAATGATAGAAAAACACATACACAGAAGTGCTGGAAGCTGGCATAGAAAACAAGGATAATACACACAAATCTCATACCTTGCAGCCTTCACATGTGATGACTCCATAGTGTATTCCAGAGGACTTGTCACCACAAATTTTGCACGGTATCACTTCAATTTGTGCTGAAAAAGAAACAAAGAGTTAGTGCACGCTTGACAATGCAATTTTCTCTTTCAATTTTGCATCATGGAAGGAGCTGATGGACAAGAAGGTTTCCTACCAGACACCACAAGCAACTGTGAAATTGCCCTCTGCTTTGCTGTATATCCTCAAACACTTTATGCAGTTTGTTTGCACTATGCTACTCTTATTTGCTGGTGATGCTGCTGCACATAGTTTGCCCTAAAATTACTTACTCTGCCATTAAATATGACTTCTTGTTTTTGTTAATTATGACCTACAGCCATCTATTCTCTTTCTCTGCTAATTAGTCTCACCACCCCTCCAATAATCTTACAAACAGTGATTATGATTCTTCCACACCCTTGAATATTGTATTGTATAATAACATGTCCTATCATTTGCACTTGATGTGATGCAATTTTTATCAAAAGATCAACAATTCAAATATTCATTTTCTACAGTTTCCACAAAGCATCATATAACCAGCTTATAATAAAGCATAAACTGTTTATGAGCTTGTGCAGATTTTCTGTATTCAGTAGCAAGACTGTTTGCACTTAGGAAACTAGGGAGATTCCATTAGTTTCCTCTCCCACCCTACCCCAAGCGGTTTACCATGTTGTTGCATGGCAAGGTGTTTGTGTGAAATTATTCTCTGATAGAAAAAATCAAAAACAACCAGGTCAGAGCAAACTGCCTGAAAACCAGCATTTTCTTCAGACTTTTGATTTTTCCAAGCACACAAACTAAGATGGTAAACTTTGTAAACAAGGACTTTAATAACATTTTAAAGTGGGATGAACGAATAACATCAGCCCAACATATTATTCATCAAAGATGCTGAAGAAGCTTATAGATCAGGAACCATTGTGTACACAGGAAGGGAATTTTAAATTCCATAATTTTACAGTCAAGATAATAAGCCATCCTAGGAAAAGAACACAAGACATAGGGCATTTCTGCACGCCATTATTGCATCACTTTTCGCCAAAACTACTATGCTTTATCCCCTGGCTCCCACTTGTTCTTTTTAGCTATTAGTTTTTACCTTGCATATTCCCTGGATT
This sequence comes from Euleptes europaea, assembly GCF_029931775.1. Classification (NCBI taxonomy): domain Eukaryota; kingdom Metazoa; phylum Chordata; class Lepidosauria; order Squamata; family Sphaerodactylidae; genus Euleptes; species Euleptes europaea. Next base: position 51,264,430 of record NC_079315.1, on the reverse strand, counting down.
TTCCCTGCATTTTTTTTTTTGGGGGGGGGGGGCTCTTTTGTGATCATTTTTACCTCTATCATTTTCTAACAACCAATGTTGAGTTGCATTTGTTCCCATGTGTAATGTTTCCTGCGGTTTTGTTCGTTCATCCCACTTCCTGCCCACTTTCTGCTGTATGAACTGTGACTGGGGGACATCTCTGACCTGTGCTATCTTTTTCCTCAACTTGGTAATAAGGAATTTTCATCCTCTACATCGACACATTGTGAAATATCAATTAGCAACAACAACACTTGCCTGGTAGCAATATATTGCTTTAAGAAGGCACAGATATGATCACTGCTCTTCCCACATTCTTGTAGCAACTGGTATCTTTTTCTTTCTTCCCCCCCCTCCGCCATTTATTTTTTTGCCATGGCCATTTGCCTCTGCTCTTTGCTTTTGTGTCTGGCTCTCTTGATATGCAGTGCCCCCTTCCCCCCCACACATGGAAAGCAGTATTCCACCCTTGTACACTCAAGCCTTTTATTTATTTTCTTTTTAATACTACCTAATAGTAATATATCTTTGTAAGATGTGCCTGCACATTGGTCTCCATTTCCTTATGTTTCTTTTAATGGGAATTTTATGTTCTATGGGTTTTAGATACCTTTTATTAGGGCCAACTATCTACTGATCCTCAGCATTTGCCTCATTCCCTTTGCCTGCCACTGCTAGCATCAAGTCAAGCCACTGGGAAGGGGAGATTTATGGGAAACTAATGTGGACTCTTTCCATCAAACTGAGCTAGAGTCAGGTAGCTTGCCATCACAAGAGAATCTTCATTTATGGATTTTTCTCAGTACTGGGAGAGACAGTCTCTAGCCTGCCTTGTGTGTGTGTGTGTGAGAGAGAGAGATCATCAGGTTCACCCTTCCTGATGATCTCGCTCCCTCTCCCTTTCTTTTGTGATTCCCTCCCAGATTCCCAAACAACCAATGTTTCCAGGTACTGAAATCACTCATGGAATCCTTAGGTTGTAAAGGTTATCAGGATGGGCATCTGTGAAATTTAAATCTTTCTGGCGAGGCAATAAAGGGGGGAGGGCTATGGAAGAATTTCTCTCAAGTAGTTGGCTCTGCAAGAGCTCTAAGGACAGATCTTTTTGAGCCTGCACAGTGTGCTGCTTGAGGCAGCAAAATGATGGATAACATAATATAGTTTTAGAAAAGAGCAAGAGTCCAGTAGCACCTTAAAGACTAACAACAATATTTTCTGGCAGGGTATGAGCTTTCGTGAGCCACAGCTCACTTCTTCAGTGATCTGAAGGTGCTACTGGACTCTTGCTCTTTTCTACTACTGCAGACAGACTAACACGGCTACCCACTGTGAATAATATAGTTTGAGGGCCTCTTACCTTGACTGCTAAATTTACCCAGACATTTTTGGTGAGGGACCACGTCAAAAGCTTTTAAAAGTATATGATGTTTACCAGATCACCCTTATCCAAGTGCTTGTTAACTTTCTCAAAATAATTCAAAAAGGCTGGTGAGGCAGATGCCATGATAATTTTCTGTCGGCAGTCATTGTTCTTCTACATGTTTTGTTATTTTATCTTTAATAGCACTTTCTGCTAATTTATGCAGAGAACACATTAGGCTACCTAGTCTGTAGTTTCTCAGATTTCCTCAGGACCCCTTTAAAAAATTGATGTAGCATTTGCTATTTCCAGTCCTCCAGTATGGAGGTCAGTTTTAGCAAGAAGATATACATATTGGTTAGAATATCAACAATTTCACATTTGACTTTTTTGCAAACCCTTGGGTAAATGCCCTCTGGAATCAAATATATTAGTTTTTAATTTGCCTATTAATACTAGAATTTTATCTTTTATTACAGTTGTTTGACACCCTTCCTGAAAACAGCAGCTCCAACACAGGTATCCACCACACATTTTATGATAAAACAGATACAAATAATTCAGTCCATTTATCTGCCACTTCCCTGTCTTCTGAAGCAATCCTTTCACTCTTTTGTCATCCAGTTGTCCAACTCCTTGTATTTGCAGAAATGTATATTGTTTGTTTTAATGTATTTAACAATTTTCTGATCAAATTATTTTTGTTCACCTTGTTTCTGTTCACCACATCCAGGTAAACCTCCCACTTTTTGAAGGAAGTCTTCTTGCCTGTTATGGCTTTCTTAACTTTGGGTTGTTAACTATGCCAACATCATTGGTGCTACCTTTTGTTGATGGTCTATGACTGCAAACAAAGTATGTATGGTTGTCTGGTGCTACCTTTCTAACCTGATGTATGTATAATATCTGGGCTTCAATTTACATGGTTTAAAATAGCTTCCTGAAGGGATCTGACTCTCTTAATTCTCCTGTTCAGCTTCTGTGATGGATATAAGTCCATCATTTCCCTAAAAGGCGTAACAGTCAATCAACTGTTAGTGTCTGAGCCTATCTGAATGCTTCTCTAACATCCAGTTACCTTGGATGATTGAATGCACTGGACAGTACAACCACTGAGATTCTCAGGTCTGCCTCATGTATAAAGCAGAAAATATTGAACATAGCTGTGCCTGGAAAAGAATGCAAAGGGGTATTAGCCCTGTCTCTGGGAGAGGACAGAGTACCTGGTTTTAGGCCGGTCTCTGTTGATGAACAGACCTGTAATAGTTTAGTCTGACTCTTGAGGAAAGGGCCAGACTGGCATGGTTAGAATCCTGCTTGAGAGGATCTAACCTGTGTCCCAGCTGCAAAAGCTTGTCAGAAATGCAATATAGTATCCATCCTGAAGCTGTACCTAGTAAATAATTCTAAGTGCCACCACCAGGTTTTCCTAGACTGTATTAGGAAACATGGGTCTGCTGAAGTGTTCTTTTTTCATACCTAAATAAGGCATCTTTGTTGTCCTTTTTGAACTCTTTCTTCAGTGTTCTTAGTGACCTACTCACATTCTGTAACAAAAACTTACTTCACAGTAATGAACCCTAAAGCCTTTACATTACCATATATTCTACCTAAGGGGAAGAACTGTGGGGAAGGTTTTATTTAAAAAAGCCTCCCCCCCCCCAACTTAAGAGACTGTGTGTGTGTGTTTAGAGGCTCATCACACCTTTCTTCTCACTAGTCTCCTCAGTATAGTAAAGTTCTCTCTTTGAAATCAAATGTGATAATTTTGGATTTAGGGGGCAACTTTCTATTAACATTAATGCTGAAATTAATAGCATTATGTTCACTGTTCCCAAGTAGTTTAAAACATCTGTAGGTCACACCAGGTCTTGATCTCCACTCAGAATCAAGTTCTGTGCCCTCTAGTTGGTTATTCACTCATTCATGCCCCCCCATACAGTACTGTTGTTGTGTAGGAAGCCCCACACCCCAAGGAAACTGGGTAGACTGAAATACCAAACCCATCTGGATTGCAGAGAATGGAAGAACTGGAACACCTGTATTTCCCATCTGTATAGGTGGCCACTTGGAAGCAGACACTGTTGTACAGGATAAATGTATCCATGGACCAATTAAGTTCCACATTTGTAATTACAGAGAGGATTGCTGCAGCAGTGCCTGTGACAGCATGTGGACAGGCATCACCACTGAGCAAGAGAAAATGAGGTTTAACAAAGTCAGCAAATGCAGACTTGATGGCGTTCTCCTAGGCACTCCTTTTTTGTTTGAAAGATAGCAGGACAGTTTAAGCACTTGTAACAGAAAACTCCAGTCAATTAATTGTACAGGAGAGAAGAAAAAGAAGCCAGTGTATTCTCAGAAACATCTTGAATTACTGTAATTAACACCCAGTGTACCAGGTTTCCTTTGCAGATTTAATGATTGCCAGCAGCTCCTACACCTTGTTCGCATTGCAGCTTTGTTCAACAGTCTAGAACTAGGTTTCATTCTCTTTTTTCATCCCACCCTTCCCCATCAGACAGTCAAATAACTGACAAAATACTACATCCGGTAACATGTTCCATTCAACTGATGTAAAAGAAGAAGAACACCATATCAAGTGTATCTAAGGAAGTAAATTTCAAGTTTGGAAAACTGTTTTGCAGAACTGTGAAACTTTTATGTCTCCTTGAACATAAGAAATACAAATGTTAAACAATGTACTGATGTGGATAATGTTCATTCCTGCTACCTGTTTGCACTATGATGTCATCTTGATGATATAGTCTTGTCAAAATGGAATACTCTCCCCACCCCCAGCTCTATATTAATCAATGATGGTCACTTTTTATCTATGCAATAGAATGCCTTACATCTAACTAATAACTAAAGGTGTAGTGTACTCTGCCGCTTTCTGAAGATCATGTAATATGGAAACACCATCTCTTCACATTTTGAATTCCTCCATTTTCTAACATTTGAGGTGGCTGAAGAATGACAAAAGACTTTTCTTCTTCATGCACATGTTCGTAAGCCTACTCTTTCAAAACCCTGTTTATATGTTAAAGGAAGACCCAGAAAAAGAACATGATCAACATCCCCAAGAACAGGAGGTTGTCATCTCATTGCAGACACCCCCAAGCAACTAGATACCTGACTTCACACCATCTTTTTAATCTTTACATAACAACCTGGCCTATATGACAAAAAATTGCATACAGAAATATTGTGGTAAGGCCATTCAAATTTCCATTCTGATTCTATATCAGGTGCAAACAGTTCTTCCTATTTCCAGGATTAGTTGGATTTGAGGAGTTGTGATCAGCAACTTTTCTCTCTTTGTGTAGATCTTTTTTTTTAAAAAGTGTTTAATTATCAGAACACGTCTACCATGTCTATATAATTAACTGTTTATTTAGCTTTTTGGAATTTGGCTGTTTGAAATGAATGTTTTTTAAAAGTAAAAAGCCTGCCTGAAGTATTGGGACAATTCACTCTGAAGTTGGTGCTAGATACCTGTGATGGTGGCAGAGCAAGTATAGGGGAAAACAAAGTTCATGCTGCAGCAGGAAAACATGCTCCAGTTCCCAGAAGTGGGTACATTTGTTCACAGTCTACACTGCTTCTCTCTTTTTAAAAAAAAGTCAATGCTGTTGATCTTGATGCTAATTAGTCAACTATTCAAGCCTTGAGCAGGCAATATGTTCAGGAAGAATGGGGAGGGGTTGAGATGAGATTGGGATATACTCAGTAGAGAAAGTCCAATGAACGTGAGAAGTACTAGAGCGAACAGACACAATCCTAATTCCCCTTCCATGTGTCTACCTTCCCTAGATGTGGTCTCTGTACAGGGCTTCACAACTTGCCTTTACTGTCATTTCATAAATTGTATTGTTCGTGTTCAGATTCATTTGTAACTGCTCACTCCATGTGCTGTGATATCCGCAATTTTATGGGGTGACCTGGGCTGGTAAGAACAGGTTGCAGCCTAGCTTTGTTGACATGGGTTGTGTCAGTGTCAGGGGTACACTGGTTCACTACTCCATCATTCCCTCATGTTTTTTTTTGTCTGCATTGTCACAAACTGCAACTGGAATGTTTTGTGATGGAATGGAGAAAATCATGTCAAAGCAGCCAATCTGTGAATTGAGCATGCTGCACACAAATGGTTTGCTAGTTCTGTTGCCCTCTATGCCTCTTGTTATTCATGTGGAGAGCATCTGATTCTTTTTCTCTACAGTTACAATAGTCAGGATCCACAAACTGTAGTTGCTGCCTCTGAGCACCCAAGGGGACTGTGGATTTGTATTCGTCAAACAGCAGCAGCTGTACTGCCTGGCAAATTGAGGAGTGTTTCAAAGCAGTATGCAAAAAGTGTTCACCAAAGAAAGAATGTTAAAAAATCTCACTGGATATGTTCAGGCCAGCTGAATCCTAGCCAATATCTGTTAGCATTCCATGATATCATAAAGCTGAACCCAAAGTGTGTGACTGTATTTTTGGGGGGATGTAAGAAGGGAGATGAGAATCATTGTTAAATACACTATATTGGCTGGTATCCAGCAAAATGTTCATGCAGGAGACTTCTGCAAGCCTCATGGAAAGGTTTGCCTTTTTTTCTTTAAGCAGATGACACCCCCCCCCCCCTCTTATATGGAACTCTTTTTAGTTTCAGAAGCAGTGTACTATGTGGATTTTGTTGGCGGGAGGAAGAAACAAGTTTGAAAGTCTCTTAGGCTTTACATAGGGAAGCATAGTACAAATATTTGCTGTCTTACACCTTTCTAGATATATTAGGGTTGCCAACTTCCAGGTGGCTGGAGAGCTCCCTCTATTACAACTGATCTCCAGGCGACAGAGATCAGTTCCCCTGGAGAAAATGGTAGCTTTTAAGTCTCTCCCCTCTCCAAACCCTGCCCTCCTCGGGCCCCACCTCTAAAATCTCTAGGTATTTTCCATCTCTCTCTCTCTCTCTCTCTCTCTCTCTCTCTCTCTCTCTCTCTCTCTCTCTCTCTCTCTCTCTCTCTCTCTCTCTCTCTCTCAACACTTGCACTGATCTGCAAAAAATGGGTTTTTAGTATGGCTGCCAAGAGAAGATACAACTGTGAAATAAATGAGGAATTATTGGTTCTTCAACTTGGCCTCAAAGATTCAAGACACTGTTTTCCTGATACAGCACACTTTCCCTAAAGAGATTACTACTGTAATCCCAAATATTATGCTATGCAGGCCATCTAATATTAGAGCTCATCAGATCCAATGTTCTGCACATAATCTCCAGCAGCTTTAGCCTGTGTTCATATAAACTGGTCAGGTTGTGACTGTCTCTAAGTAGCAATGACCACAGGGCAAAGTAGTAACGACTACTCTTTTCATCACACAAAGGGGTTGGGCAGACATTGCATTTTCCCTCTTGGTTGCTTTACAAGAAGAAAAGCACTGCAATTGTTAAAATCTGCATGCTAAATTAAAAAGTCTTTGCTAAATACACAATGCTCTGTTCTTGTCAAAAAAGGTAAATTATTTGCTGGATTCTGTAGTGTATTTAGTACAACATCTCTTGATTTATTAACAACATGTTTAAATTTCCACTTTAACATTTCAGCCTGAAATTTTAGAGACTGGTAAACTAGCATCTCAAGCAAGACCATTTTAAAATTGCTGCAAATAACTTCTTTCATATCCCCCAACTATTCACAGATGAAGACACAGGACAGCCATCCTGGTGTGGTATTAGACACTGATATTCTGCATGGTGTATGTTGTATTGATTTTTTCTTGCTAGTTCTCTACTGATGTCCTCAGTTGAGAACAAGGGGAACTCAGGAAATATGCAAGGGGAACTCAGGAAAAAATGTGGTGGGGGCTCTGGACAGTTTAGGGCACGTGTCATATGGTGTTTAGGTAGGATCTGACTGGTGTGAAGGGGCCACAGAGAGAATCTTTGCCTACGGGCTTTTGAGCCCTGCCTCAAAGAAGTGTTTTGCTGATTAAAGAAATAAAAATATAATGAAAGAAAGATTAAAGAAATGATTAAAGAAATGAAAAATATAAATGTCTGATAACAGCCTACATGACTACCACCAGGAGTTCTGAGAGCTGGGAACCATCTGTGTACAGCAGCAGCAGCTGTGGTGGCAGGGACAACTGGAGAGTAGACTCCAAACAACATCTGTCTATTTGTGCCTAACAGAGGGTAGCAGAGCCAGGAGCTGCAGCAATTGGACATCAGCCTGCATTCATCTGAAACTATCAACAACAAAGACAAATCACTTAAAGAAGGGTCTTTTGTCTCTTTACCTCAATTTTTTTTTTAAATCCAGTGGTACCTTAAAGACTAACAACATTTGTGAGTCACAGCTCACTTCCTCTCTTTGCCTTGAAAATTCTCATAGACCAACAAAGTAACAGTGGTTGGGAATTATCTTCTCCAGTGCTCATATATACTTCAAATGATTCAATTATCAGAACACTATTATCTACCTGATTTTATTATTATGAACTGCTTTAAAAAGTTACTATCAAATATATACATAGATAAATTGGATGTTCAACATATACTTAAACTACAGAAATGTGTGAAGTGGTACCTTGCACCTTGCACATTGTGCTTTAATGGTAATGTACATACATCTATACACATGTGCAGTAGAGACAAGAGGCACCCACCCAATCACTAAGAGGATTAACTTCTGATGACTCTGAGAAGGAGAAATGATTCTTGAAAATGAAGTCAAATAATCTATACTGGGACATTTTATAATGCCATCACTAAAAGGGAAAAAAATAGGGACAAAATAAGAACAGTGATTTTTCCCAAGAAACATAAAAAAGAAAGAAAGGATTATTCTGATTACTTAGAATGCTTGATGTCTGTGTTACTTCTCTTAACCCTGAGTGCCCCATGGTGCTTTCACTTATGACTTAGATGCCCACATAAATAGAGTGACAATTAAAGAAACAAGCAAAAGTAAGAAATTGTAAACTCCAGTAACAAAAAGAGGGCAAAATGAAATAGCTCACAACAAGAACTTATGAAAACAAAAATAAATTAAAAGGGCATACTGTATGCAGATGACACCGTTATATTATCGAGAACCCCTATAGGACTTAAAAGAGCTCTTGCCAGATTCGCCTTATATTGCGACAATGAAAAACTAACCATCAATTTTTTTAAAAAACAAAGATAATGGCTTTTGGAAAATGCCCAAAACTTAGAGTCTGGAACCCTAAAAGGGCATAGGCTGGAGCAGGTGAACACCTTTAAGTATTTGGGAGTAGTCCTGCAGGCTTCAGGCTCCAAGCAGGCCCACAGTAATTATGTGGCCAGCCTGGGGGATAGATCAGTCTACAGTATAAGCAAATTCCTCCACACAAAGGGGCACACTTCATCCCAACAGCTCTCAAACCCAGCAGGCCAAACACTGGCACAACTGCTCTATGGAACACATCTCGGACCCCCCTCTTCTTGTTTCGCACCACTGGAACTAGTCCAGTCTAAGTTTCTTAGACTGGTTCTCCAGGTCCCTAGATGTGTATCAAACCCCTTGGCATGCCTAGAAACAGGGATGATAAGAGTAGAAGCAAGAGTGTGCATATCATCCTTCCTCCTATAGTTAAAAATAAAACTCAATCCCCATGGTCTTCTTCCCCTGATTCTAATTGACAACTTTGAATCCAAATGGCAAAAGGCCGTGAAAAGCAAGCTGGAGAGTCTGGGTCTCTCCCCCCAGGCTATGCTGAAGATGGGTAGAGACCAAGCAAAGAAAATTATAACCCAGAGAATTAATGATATTGAAAGGCAGACTGACTTGCTGAGGGCACCCGGATTTATGTCCGCCCCTATGACCAGATACATTCCGGCCCCAGCTGCCTACCTTTCCATTTTGGAAATCCACACCCATAGAAGGGCATTCACTCTAGCCAGGTGTTCAGCCCTACCTGCTGCGGTCTTACAGGGAAGGTATAATAAGATCCCAAGCTCAGAGAGATTTTGTCCATGCAATTCTAGGGAAGTTGAAACACTGGATCACATGTTTCTTAGATGCCCATTCTACAAGGTTGCCCGTTCTAAGCTGACTCGATCCATGTCTGAGAAAATTTCAGGATATTCTGATAAATTTCATGTTAGGAAGCTCCTCTCGGGGACTTCCGGTAACTGAGCTGGTCCCAGCACACGTCCCTTGGGAGAGCTCCCAAGAGAATCCAAGAAATGCTTTGATTTGGAGTGCTTTTAGCATACCAACCCGGTTCTAAATAGTGGACCTTTCATTTCAATCCTGGGAGTAAGTGAACTAAAGTGGACTGGATTAGGACATTTTCAGTCAGAGAATTACAAAGTGTTTTACTCAGGGAATGACAAAAACAGAAGAAATGGATTTGATTTAATAGTGAGGCGAGATGTAGCACAGGCAGTTAGGAGCTATAATGCAAAATCTGACCAAATAATATCAATCAGACTTCAGGGAAAGCCTATCAACATAACCATCATTCAGGTTTATGCCCCATCTACAGATGTCAATGAGGAAGAAATTGGAAGCTTTTATGCAAGTGTTCAGGAAGAAATTGATCACACACCTAAACAAGATGTGCTGATGTTTATAGGCGACTGGAACGCAAAAGTAGGAAACAAAGCAGGATCAAATATTGTTGGCAGATTTGGGCTAGAAGCATGAAATGAAGCAGGAGAGCAACTCATAGAGCTCTGTGAAGACAACAATTTGTTCATTGCAAACACGTTTCAGGCAACCAAATAGATGACTGTATACATGGACATCACTGGATGGCCAGTATAGAAATTTAACAGATAACATAACTGAAAGCAGAAGATGGAAAAGCACTATTCTCTCTGCTAAAACAAGACCAGGAGCTGACTGTGGTACAGAACATGAATTGTTAATATAAAAAATTAGAATAAAACTGAAGGAAAACACTAGAACATTCATAGTGCCAAAACACAATCTAAGCAACATTCCTGAAGAGTTTAAAGTCCATGTAAAGAACATATTTGCAGTACTAAGTAGGGCTGTTGGTTCAGTAAAAACCAAACCAAAAAAAAATACCGCATAAATGCCAATTCGGTAAGTTTCTGGTTCGGGTATACAGAATCAGCAAATTCAGGGAGGTTGGCAAAGCTGAATTCGCCATTTCCGAATATCCGGCTTTCTGTGGCTGCTGTGGGGGCAATTTTGCAGGTAGAGGTCCCATATTTTTAGGGTAGCTAGAAGGGATTCTCCTTGCAAGAACCCCCATTGAGATACATTAGATCAGATTAAAGAGTTGCACAGCCACTTTTCCAATGCATTGCAATGGAGGAGGATGGGGGTGACTCCTTCCAGACCCCATAACTTTGGACCCCCTGACCCAATCCTAACCAAACTTGGGGGTTCTTGCAAGGAGAGTCCCTTCAAGCTACCCTGAAAATGTGGGACCTCTACTTGCAAAAATGCCCCCCAGAGCCGCGAAAAGCCACAAATGTGTTTAAATGGCTTTAAATGGCCGAATTATTCAGGAATCTTGAATTTAAACCCGAATTCCTACCTATACCAGTATAGGGGAATTCAGGATTCGGGATTGCCCAGAAAAAAAGGCCATTTAAATCCAAATCCGAATTATACCGAATTTTTAAAAATTCAACAGCCCTAGTACTAAGTTCAAGTGAAAGTAAACCAGAAGAATGATGGGTTGAAACTAAAGATATTATCAATGAAGAATGAGCAAAGACTAGTAGCCAAAAGAAATGAAAAGCCTTGATGGATGACTGAGGAAACTCTTAAAATTGCTAAAAATAGATGAGAAGCAAAAGTAAAAGGTGAAACAGAATCAAAAGTCAAAGTACAGTGTTCCAGTGACTTGCACATAGAGACAAAGATAATTATTATAATAACCAGTGTAAAGAAATAGAAGAGAACAAAAAAAAGGAAGAACAAGAGGTATGTTCCACAAGATCCAAGAAATCAAAGGGAAATTTAAAGTATGGTTAGGCATGGTGAAAGATCAACATGGAAATACATTAACTGAACAGGACAAAATAAAGGAAAGGTGGGAACAATACACTGAAGAACTATACAGAAGAGATGAAAGGATGACAGATTCCTTCCAAGAAGAATCTTTTGAAGAAGAATGTACAGTTTTAGAAAGTGAAGTGAAAGCTGCACTGAGAGCAATTGAAATAAACAAATCACCAGGAGCAGATGGGATATCAAAAGAGGTATTCCAAGCCACAGAAATGGAGTCCATCAAAATCTTGACAAGAATATGCCAACCAATATAGAAAACAAAACAATGGCCCACAGACTGGAAACGCTCAATTTACATCCCAATTACCCAAAAAAGGAGATGTCAAAGATTGCAGCAACTATTGGACCATCACATTATTTTCTCACTCTAGAAATGCAATGCTCAAAATCTTACAACAAAGATTGTTACCATATGTGGAATGAGAAAGGCCTGATGTTCAAGCTGGATTCCGAAAAGAGGCACTAGAGATCATATTGAAAATTAGCATTGGTTAGTGGAGCATACAAGAGAATTTCAGAAGAAAATCTACTGGAGAATTACTCAACTTTAAGGTGGATAATGAAGAAATTGAATTCGTTCAAGACTTTTTATGCCTGGGCTCTATCATCAACCAAAAGGAAGACTGCAACCAAGAAATTAGAAAGAGATTGAGACTGGGAAGGGCAGACATGAAGGAGCTAGAGAAGAATCTTAAGTGTAAGGATGTGCTGCTGATAATCAAGATCAAGATACTTTATACCATAGTATTCCCTATTACTATGTATGGGTGTGAAAGCTGAACAATGAAGAAAGCTGGCAGAAAGAAAGTAAATTCCTTTGCCATGTGGTGTTGGAAGAGATACCGTGGACAGCCAGAAAAACAAATAAGTGGGTTCTAGATCAAGCCTGAACTGTCGCTAGAAGCTAAAATGACTAAACTGAAGCTATCATACTTTGGTCACATTATGAGAAGTAATATAGAGTAAAACAAGTACAAAATACAATTAAAATTTAAATGCTTAAAAATGGGAAGTATGCAGAGGTACATAGCTATTTAATATGAAATAGAACGAAAGCTGTATATTATTAAAATTGGAATGCTTAATAATAGCAAAAGCTTGGTAGAATAAGTCTATCAGAAAAAAAACATACATTAAGTAAATAGATATATACAGTATGCACAATACACATTCTCTATTTCCTCGGCTATTGTATAGACTTAAGCGATCTTTGCCTTATTTTCATTGCTGACCAAGCAAATGTGGCCATGCCAGCAGATAAGTTAACTATTGTGTCGGATAGGAGGAGAGCTAGATGCTTTTTTTCTCAGAGATCTGAGCAGTCCATTAATAATGGAATCAGCGAACCTGTGTGGATATGATCATATAATTTACACTCAAATAGCACATGTTTGGTCGTTTCAAGAGCATCCTGTTGGCATATGCATCTGCATGCTTCTAATGGTCATTTATTATATATTCCTTCTATGAACGTAGAAGGAAGGCCTTATACCGAAGAAGCATAAAGGCACTGCGATATTCAGGATTTGTAATATTGGACAGATATTACATGGTCCTGATGAGCAGATCCTTTCTAAAGAGAGGATTCAAAATCTTATTTAGTTGATGTTGTCTCTCTACCTCACATTATGAGAAGACAAGAGTCACTGGAAAAGACAGTAATGCTAGGAAAAGTTGAAGGCAGCAGGAGAAGAGGAAGACCAAACATGAGATGGATTTACTCTATAAAGGAAGCCATAGCCCTCAGTTTGCAAGACCTGAGCAAGGCTGTAAACGATAGGACATTTTGGAGGACACTGATTCATAGGGTCACCATGAGTCGGAAGCATCTAGACGGCACTTAACACACACACACGGAGGTAGGACTGCCAACAAATGTAGCTGTTTATTATCTCTCTGTTGCTGATTGATGTCAGTTACTAAACAGCTTACTTCTCCATTCCAACTACCTGCTGCTTGTGATGGACAGCCAAGCTCCACTCTCCAGGAGCTCTCCAGTAACTTTGTTACTGTAATACTGAGAGGGCTGCAGAAAAGGGGGAAAAAACAACAACAACAACCAAGCCACACATACCACTGAAATAAACCTGTTTCTTAATTGTTTTCATCAAGCACATAATCCCCTTGTAATAGAACAAATGAATACTAGGTGGCACGCTGTGTCCGAACATTACCCTCATTGAGAACCGTTAGACTAAGTGCTCAGTCTATAGGAGGGGACTTGGGGACAGCATAAAAGAGAACCCTTCCCGTCTGAGTCGACAATACTAACCTTGATGGACCAATAATCCGATTCAGAATAAGGCAGCTTCATGTGCATGTGCATCTCAGTTTAGAGTCCTCATGTACATGGGATAAAGCTGGACACCTCTCAGCACAGTTAATATGCATGATAAGGATCAACAAAGCCAGAAGTAAATTGCTGACTGCGTTTGAAACCAGGGTAGTACAAAAGTAGCCGTGAGAGGTTTCCAAGCACAGCTTACCCTTAAAACTGAATAATAATGATGTTGACCTCCCATTTAATAAGTCAATTCAACCCAACTTGGTTATCTTGTGTCTTATTTGGGAGAGGTGTTGGTGACAAAATGTTACTGATTAGGGCTGCAATTCAAAACACACTTTTTAGATAGAGCATGGAACTGTGGGATTTATGTGTAAATTAAAAGGTTTGATCTTTAAAATACACTTTGCAAGGTTCAGTTCAGGAATATACCATACATTCCACAGTACAACTCATAACATATGAAGTGGATTGATACTCCCCCCCCGCCCGCCCCCGTGCATGGATTCAGATAGTTGATGTGAAATCAGTGATTGTCCTCACTTCGGCCACATGCCCATTTACATATGGTAAAAATGACCAGGATATCTGACATGTTACAGGGTATACAGAGGTACATTCCGAGTACACCAAAGACTAGTTCATAGTTCCCTCTGATAGGCTTCACATGGAAGAGAAATATTTCTATTGCTCATATTTGCCATACAGATACTGTCACATAAACCAGAAGCTTTACATGAATGCTCCATTATCTAGAGCAAGGGAGAAAAATTGATTGGCCCTCTACATGAAAAAGTATTTGTGTGGAGTCCCTGACTCATAAATGTCATAAATGTTCTTTCACGTTTTTATATTTCTAAGTTCCTTGTCCTTGACTAATTTAAGCGATACAGTACAGCCTCTTCTTTTACTGTACTCTTGTACAAATTAAAAAAAAACAGGGGCTCTAGCAAAAGCAAAACTTTAAAACAGCTTGAAGAATTACAATACACTTCCAAATTCAGGTGAGGTAGCTATGTTTGTGTGTTGTAGCAAGTTTTTTTTTATAAAGTCTCGAGGCACCTAAAGACCAACCGATATACTGAAGCTGAAGCTTTTGAGTGTGCAAAAGCTTATTTGATCAACTGGTTAGTATGTAAGGTGTCACAGGACACTTTTAAAGATTTTAATAAACCCACACCACTTTATAATTCAATTTGACTCTTCAAAATTTCTGTACCTTCTGTTCAAATTGACTATCATCTATCACTGAATTTGATTGGAATTCCTTGTACTATCTTTATAGAGACTGACAAATGTACAATAACAACTATCCTTGATTTGCATATTCCTAGACATTCCTCAAGATTGGCTTCTCATTAGCTTGGTAAGGCATTTTTTATGAGTAATATTTAGCTTTGGTAAAATCTCAATATATTTGGCATGCATTTATTTATTTAAACTTTAAAATAATAAAACATACAAAAATCAAAGCACTAAAATGAACATTATTTTAAAAAATCTATTCAACATAATGAAAAATTAAGAATGAACCACATCTATTTTCTCTACAGTCAGTAGTTGTGATGATGTCACATTTCCCCCAGGATGATAACCCCATATAAAAGAAGGGTGGGGGATTATTCACTGGATGCATCATTTATTATGCTGGGTAGATTTTCTCTCATTTTGATGAAGGGAAAAACAGATATAAATGAATGCTGGCTTTAGAGCTCTGTTTTTTTGGCTGCTCTGTTCTCTAGCCACTGCACCTGTGCTGAACCAAACCTGAAGTCTTATTGGATTACATTAATAAGATTAAATATGCAGTGTATTAGTAGCACAGATCAATCAATCCCATCAAACAAGAGTGAGAAACTGTTTGAGGAAATAATGGGCTCTAAGATTTCTGGTTGTGCAAAAAAAAAAAAAAAACAGTAAATTTTGGGCTCATGTTTATTTGGCCCAATTTGTTTCAGTAAACCTGGAATAAACTGAATACCCATACTGGTAAATATTGGTATTTGGTTTATTTCCGGATTTACCAAAAAATGTGGGTCCATTATACTCCATGGGAATTTTTTTCGAAGCTCTTGTGGGGGCATTTTTGAAGGTAGAGTCCCCAAATTTGCAGTGTGTCTGCAAGGGCCTCTCCTTAGATGGTCACCAAAGTTTGGTGAACTTTGGGACAGAGGGTTCAATTTTATGGGCTCACAAATGAGTCGCCCCATCCTCCAGGCATTTGCGAGCTGAGCTATCCATCAGTTTTCAGGTTCAGAAGTTCAGTGTTGCTGAGGACTGGCGGAAAAGCCAATTGACGGGTTGGTGCCTCAAAGTCTGGGGGCTCCCTTCATATCTGGTGCACACAGCATGATGTCCATTCAAATTAACTGAGGAAACAGCTTGAATGCAAGAAAAATAAGGCACAAAACACATTTCTTTTGTGGCAAATGACATCCTTCGAACAGTTCTTTATTGTGGTCATCAAAAATCTGATTTCAAGAGATGGTCATGGTGCGGGGAAATGAAGCCTCTACTCAGGGCGACCTTCAGTTTGAGAGCAGGTTTTCAGGGGTGGTGATGATACCAGAGCCAGCCAAAGTCTCAACCACGGGGCTGTCTGAAGGAGATAGCTCATCCACACGGGTGAGGGAGTCTCCTTCGGAAGCCTGGTGGTGTGAGCATCTGTGGAAGCCAGTTACTTTTATTTGGAGGATATATCCCTCCAGATGGGACTTGGTGAGCCCCGTTTTTTTAAAAAAAACCTTATTCTTGATCCATATCAACCCACTGAATGGTTGGTCAGACCAAGTTGTCTCTGATTACATGATCCTGACCTCAAAGGGGATCTAACAAAACTAGTCAAAAAAAGATAGAAAAATGGGAGAAAGCACAGAGTCGTGCAAAGGCAAATAGCCGAGCCCGAAAAAGCCAAATATTTATTCGGCTTTTTCAGGAATCACCTATTTGACTTCGGGGAGATCCCCAGGTTTTGGCGTTCAGTAAACCCAAAACCCTAATATTGCTGAAATGGCTAATTTCGGGTTTATTTTCGTATTGCATTTATCAATATGCAGAACCCTATATGTACTGAATAACTGTGGGAATAATTCAGTGAAATTATTATTGAAGAGATAACATGTGGGCAGTAGCAGTGTAAGGTAACATCAATTGGAATGATTGGGTGGATGACTTTTGTTTATCTTCACAATCTAATTGACAGCCATATTTGAAATGTTGCCCATCCTATATAAAATGCCAAAATGACCCTGGAATCATTCATTTTACCTCTAGCTTGAATAAATCAAACATGGATGTTTATTTTGACCCTGTTTTTCTTCCTTCTGGGGATTTAAAAGCAGCTTTCAATATTGCACTGCCCCTGCTCTATTTTATCCTCATAACAACAACTCTGTGAGTGAGTGGTCCACAGTCACCCAGCAAATTTCATGGCAGAGTGCGGATCTGAACCTGCTTCTCCCAGAACCTAGCCTGATAGTATCTACATGGCTAGAGTAAAATTCCAGCAATTGAGTTTAGTGGATAGAGTGAATATCAAAGTAAAATCATTCATCTCCCAGTAAAAATAAAAGTGGAAATCCATTTGATACAATTGAGAACCATACTGAGATTCTCCGTTATAGGTAAAAAGAATGTTACATTAAAAATTGCAATGAAAAAACAAGTTAGAAGGTAAGTCATATGAAGAATTTTTAAAATAAATGCTGTGGCAAAAAGGGCTACTGATGACTTCTGTTGAGCATATGCTAGAATTTGACTCTGAAGATGACAGCATGGGTTGCTGATTTAGCAGCTTGAATGTTGTTGACACATATCATAATTTTTAAAAATATTTTGTAATTCCTTGGAAAAAGCCAGACTAAAATATTTGTAAACAAGCAGATGTTAACTCCTTGGTATTAAAATATGTTTTTGCTTTTTATTTCTTCAGCCCTGCACATTCTAATCTCTACATATACTGTTTTTGAAATTGTGATTTGAACAAATATTACAAAAGAAACTGCCTTAAAAGTGGGACTAACTGTTTAAAAAAGGAGGCCCAATACAAGCCAACTTAAGCGTGTTTAATTCTCACTACTGTCTGTTGAACAGGTTAACCTATCTTTCACTAGCTTTTATTGAAATTAGATTTTAATGCGATTAACTTTGGCTAGATTGGGCCACAGAGCAAATGTACATTACATATAGCATGCCAGCTCTCTTATCTAGACTAGTTCCACAAAAGGATGGATTTCCAAAGAAAATTCATATAGCATTATTATGTAGTATAGTCATAACACAAAGTATTTCCTGGTCTTTGATGGTGATCACTTGTCCATCTACAACTATCAAGAAATAAAAGAAGTTACAGTTAGGCTCATGTGAAAGCTGCTATCCTTATCTGAAGAAAGTATGGATACAGAAATTTCTTACAGTTCAGCTACCTTTATTGGCATAACAACATTTGGCAATACAGAAATTTCCAGTGAGGTCAGTACGAATATTTCAGTGCTACTTCATTTGATGATTTAACCACTTAGGCATTTATGACATTTATCCCTAGAACAGCTAATAAAGTATGGCTTTTTACTATAACGGTAAATATTTTTAACAACAAAACCAGAACTATGTACATTAGTAATCAAATAAGATGGATTTAAACATTCTTGAAAAGCTCAATTATTTTTCCCTTGTCTAAATTTTCAGTCTGTTTTTAACCAGAGAATTTTTAATCCTAAAGATGAAACCAGTCATCATCTGGGGCATCCTGAGTTTCTGATAAACAACAAACCTTCCAGTTGAAGGACTCAGAAGCTCTGTGATTCACTGGGGATGCCTAATTACTCACAAGGTACTCCTGGAATTGGGGGGGCGGGTCAGGCATATGATGTTTGAGAATTTGGAGTAGAAAACTATGCAGCAAACCAAACACAAATTTCCCCTGCATAAATGACTATAGAGTCAACCCTTTGAAGCTGCTATTTCTTCCAGGGGATCTGATCTTTGTAGTTTGGAGATCAGTTGTAATTCCAGGAGAATACCAGGTCCCACCTGGAGATTGGTGACCCTACTTTTTGTTTATAATCTGATATTGTTGCTTTTTCTGCATTTTTTACATAGATGTAAAATTTGAGGGGTTTTGTTTGTTTTAGATCCATTCCTCTACTATCCAGAAGTAGGCAGAAAATGCTTCAACATACCCACTTCTGCATTCCATTACTCATCAGTAATATCTACAAGGACTATTTCTGTGCTGGAATGGCAGTCATGAAATAGCACTCTTAGGGGCAATTTATTTCCAGAGAAGTAAAAAGGCGGGGGGGGGGGGACAGTCACAAAGTTGTATCCATGAGTTTAAGCTAAAATATAGACCTACATATGCCCATCATATGTACATATGTATCTATCATAAATAAATCACTAACTCTGGGCACCTTCCCTTCACCATTCAAAGAGGTGGATAGCCATTCACTACTTAAAAACCATCCCTAGAGAAAAATTAGAGACCATCCAGTCTCTAATCTGCCCTAGTTTTTAGTAGTTTCCCATGGAATGTTGAAAGATAAACAGACGGACTCATGATGTACATATGGGATACATGCAGTTTTCTATGGCTATTATATCCATGAGAAATCCCTACATAATCTGGGTTTTCTCAAACACTGTGTAAGGCATCAAACAACATTGAAGGCAATAGGAAAAGAGGATGACCTCACATGAGATGGATTACTCAACAAAGGAAGCCACAGACTTCAGTTTGCAAGACCTAAGCAAAGGTGTTAATGGTAGGACATTTTGGAGGTTATTAACTCTTGATGGCACATAACACACACACATCAAACAAATAGTAAAGTCCATCCCATCATAACTCAAAAAGAAAATAAAAGAGGGGGGAAATAACAACTTGTATATTACAGTCAAGAGGCAATGGACATTTTTATCCTTACAGAAATGATTAATTTTAGGTACAATTTATGAGTCCCAAGATAAATGTGTAACCTGTCAAATGAA
Organism: Euleptes europaea; assembly: GCF_029931775.1. Classification (NCBI taxonomy): domain Eukaryota; kingdom Metazoa; phylum Chordata; class Lepidosauria; order Squamata; family Sphaerodactylidae; genus Euleptes; species Euleptes europaea. Next base: position 51,244,773 of record NC_079315.1, on the reverse strand, counting down.
AGGGTAACCTGTAGTCATTCCCACCTACACAATCCTGTTAGTTCAACCTGTTTCCAGACAACCAATCAGCTCTCCATTTTTCCAGCTGTTATTTTTATGGAAACACATCCACCTCTGTTACAAAAAATGTTTCAAGAAGAACAGCATAGACTAGAATTAATTCTATAGGGGCAAGAACTCCGTAGGTATGACTGGAGGTTGCTCTTCTTAAACCAAAAGAATGATCTAACTTACAGCAGAAAGAGGCCTTTTCTTCTCAGTCATTCCTTGATCAGATGGTACAACATACTTTTAAAACGTCACAAAAGGTACTATATTTGAGTGGAGAACCTGCATTGAAGGTTGCATATCCTGTGACTGACTAGAGTGTGCCAAAAAAACAGCAATGCAGCAGCGGTGTGCTGAGCCCTTGTGCAATTTTAAAAGTGTGTGCTTTCATTGTGGGAAGCAGCTATTATCCTTAGGGAACATCATCAGATGAACCTGTGGGCTTGCTCTTTTCGCTGTACTTCAGCCATGCAAACTCTCATGCACCTTCAAAGTGTCCTTTGACTAGTTGCCTTTGTTGTAAGTGTAAATTAAAGGATTAGCCACCCCTCTGTTGAGTCTTGTAATTGTGAAATATCGAAGTTGCTATAGCTCTTGGGACATTTACGCAAACTGAGTCATGTTCAGGCTTTCTAAAGGGGTTAAGTTACAGAAACTGAAATACTGTCTCTCGGATTAAATGAAAATCAACACAAACATGTTTCTAGATAGAAACCTTGGCCCACACAATTTGAGACTACCATGTCTGAGAAGACAGCAACCCAATGATCAAGCCGAATAAGCATAACTTTCCTAAGTATGAAGCCAAGAAATATATAAGCCAAAAGGAAAATCTAGTACTTATCTAGCTTTAGATAATATAAAATGGAAATGCTGCCTTTATGTGGAATAACAAACATTCTCCAGTGAAGTTCATACTATCAGGATGACAAAGGTACTAATCAGCAAAAATGTACTTGGTGTATACTTGGTGCCCTGACCTGGATAGCCACAGACTAGCCTGATCTCATCAGATCTCATAAACTAAGCAGGGTTGGCCCTGGTTAGTTAGTATTTGGATGGGAGACCACCGAGGAAGCCCAGGGTCGCTCCTTCCTAGGGCTACCCTGAAATTTTGGGACCTCTACCCCCCAAAATGCCCCCCTGGAGCAGTGGAATGCCGCCAAACAGACGCTCTCTCTTTCTCTCCCCAGGCCTCGCAGCAGCTGGGCTCATACACTCAACCGCGACTGATTGGCCAGAAGAAGACCCAGCTTGGCCACCAATTGGCCGCAAGAGAATGCTGCTAGTTGCTTACTAACTGATGGTTATGCTGCTGATTCGGAGACCCCAAATTTGCTGAATTTATTCGGCGATCGCCCGGAACTCACCGAATTCGGCGCATCATTTTCCCACCTTTTTGAATTCGGCACCATCCGAACTGAAAACCGCCGAATCGGGGGAAATTTGGCTGTTTATTCGGTTTGGACAAACCGAATTGACAGCCCTACTCCTTCCCTCTGCAGCTGTTGCCCATTTAAAGAGGGAGGAGGAAGGTGGGAAAGGCCATCCAGAAATCACCTGCAATGGTTGAAGGGAGTGAATGCCATGTTGGAAGAAGCATACTCATGAGGTGACAGCAGCAGCACTTCCTCACCTTCCTTCTCTCTCTCCTCTTCAACAGCTATTGCCCGTTTAAGGCCAGGGGAGAGGGGGTGAGTGCACCGGAACGCACGCATGACACTGGGCCCAGTGGGAAACGACTGCCTGTCATGTGCATGAGAAGCACCACTTGCTGTGAGATGGGGTGGTGGTGGTGACGTTTTCTAACAATAAAACCACAGTTACAAAGCCTGACACCCAAAGCATCTAGGGGCAGGGATTAAGACACTCCGGATTTTTGCTGTTGACTCTGCAGTACAAAAATTTCTCCAGGACTTTCTTTGGGGCAAACAAACACCATGAAAATTTGGATCACAACAATGTGGGTCAAGAGAGTGTCAAGCCCATGGTAAAAACCCCATGCATAAAACACCCAAGACAAAAAGAGTGCACACTTTTAAAGTCATTCTTCTAAAACACCAAAGGCTTCTGTTTTGAAGTGCAGCCTGTTTCGAAGTGCCACCAGGGAGTAATACATGCAAGGGCTGACTTTTGTTAATGTATGGAGGGAAGGAAGAGATTTTAGAAGACTGAAAGGTCACTGCTGTGGACTGGGAAATAAACTTAATTGGAGAGATTTAACCAACATCATATTGATATTATACAGCTTTCACAATCTTTGAGCTCTCAGAGAGTGCATGCACCTACTCTGGTTTCACTGGCCAGTTTTTTTTAAGTATGTATTGTGACTAGTCTAGCTTGCTGGCCTAGTGCCAAATTGGGGAGTGTCTTGGAGCTGCCTACTTACTGCAGCCCCCGACCCTGGCCACCCTTGACATGCAATTACCACCCCTGGAACCTTTTATGATGATGACCTTAGCATACAATTAAACACATGGAGACAGTAGCTGGAATGGAAATGGCCACAACTGTTATTGATTACAGCATCAGGCATCAGCGTTGCTTAAGGACTGGATCCAAGGCATCGGCCCAACCTGCCTGCCACCCAAAGCATCTTACTCCCAGCCTGCCTGCTGGGAGGAGCATGAGATGGCAGTATGTGGGACCCACTTGGGCGGAAGCCTGCTGTGTGGTCCCCTGCCATTTGGTGGGAGGCCACCACTCTGACAGTCCCCAACTGGGCATGTCCCATCCTGACACCCCCCTGACTGGGCATATCCCATCCTGACAGCCCCTGACTGGGCATGTCTCTATTCCAAGCCTCCCCCCCAAACCCCTTATTGGGGTCCCCAGAATAGGGAAAAGGAGGCGCACAGGCCTGCTTTCCCCCAAACTGGATCCAGCCCCATGCCAAAACCACCAAAGGTTGTGACAAATTAACACAAAATTGGCATAACAACTAAACAGCCTAAGTATAGGCAGGGAGGGCAGGACAAACCTTTACTAAAGACTAATGAGTCATGTACATATCTACCAACTTAAACCAGTCATTTCGGCACCTAAGAATTCTAATTCTATAGAGATTTTCTGCAGCCATACTCAACAACAGCTCCCAGGATTCTTGGGAAGCCATAATAATTAAATTGGTAGACAGCAATGCAAGTTTGTGACATAATTTGCCTCAGAGTTATTCATGGATCACAGCATAGCATGGGGTTCTCAAGTCTACCAGTGATTAAAGGCAAGCACAAGTTAAAGTTTATAAAAGCAGTCTGATAACTGTCTACACCTGCCAAATTGTGTTTAAACCGTGGTATTCTTAAATCTCAAACTATTGCATTATAGGGATATTTCAGTTATCATAGATTGGACTTGGAAGAAGTTTAATGGGCATTGTTTTAACTATCTGTTCAGATTACAAAGTTCTCAAAGAAATGGGCCATGGTGGTCATGGGTGATTTAATTACCCGGATATCTGTTGGAAGTCCAACTCGGCTAAAAATACAAGGTCCAATAAATTCCTAACTTGTCTTGCTGACAACTTCATATTCCAGAAAGTTGACAGGGAAACAAGGGGATCTGCTATCTTAGACTTGATTCTCACCAACAGTGAATAACTGGATGTTGAGGTTAAAGTAGTAGGCACCCTGGGTAATAGTAACCATGTAATCTTGGAATTTACAATCTTGGGGAAAGGAAAAACTGTACGTAGTCAGACATATAGGTGGGACTTTAGGAAAGCAAATTTTAAGAAGCGTAAACTTATGCTGGGTACAATCCCATGGTCAGAAATACTTAAGGAGAAGGGAGTTCAAGAGGGGTGGGAGTTTCTTAAAAATGAAATAATGAAGGCGCAATCACAAACCATTCCTATAAGAAGGAAAAATGGGAGGAGCCTATAAGAGGCTAGGGTGACTCCATAAACAGCTTTTTAAAAACCTGAGCGATAAAAAAGACTCATTTAGGAAGTGGAAGGAGGGCCTTATAACCAAAGAGGAATATAAACAAATAGCTTGTAGGGAGAGTGTTAGGAAAGCTAAAGCTCAATATGAGCTTAGGCTAGCGAGAGATGCTAAACACAACAAAAAAGGGTTCTTTTCCTATGTGCAGAGTAAGAATAAGAATATGATAAGCCCACTGCAGGGACTGGAAAGTGAAATGGTAACAGGAGATGAAGAGAGGGCAGAACTGCTCAATTCCTACATTTCCTCAGTCTTTTCTTGTGGGGGAAATGGTGCTCAACATAGCATAAACAGAACACATGATGAGGGAAGGGAGTTGCAGCCCAGTATTGGCATTGGGGTAATGCACAAACACCTAGTTTCTTTAAAAGAAACAAAATCCTCAGGGCCAGATGAATTGCATCCAAGGGTACTTAAAGAACTTGCAGATGTAATTTCTGAGCCTCTGTCCATTATTTTTGAGAATTCATGGAGAACGGGTGTGGTGCCAGAAGACTGGAGGCGGGCAAATGTTGTCCCCATCTTCAAGAAGGGGGAAAAGGAGGATCCGGGTAACTACTAACCCATCAGCTTGACTTCTATACCGGGAAAGGTTTTTGAACAAATCACCAAACAGTCAGTCCTTGATGATTAGTCATGTCAGACTAATCTTATCTCCTTTTTTGAGAAAGTTACTACCTTGCTGGATCAGGGGAATGCTGTAGACATAGTTTATCTTGATTTCAGTAAGGCATTTGATAAGGTTCCCCATAATATTCTTGTTGACAAATTGGGAAAATGTGATTTAGATCCTGTTACTGTTAGGTGGATCTGTAACTGGTTGACAGATCGCACCCAAAGAGTGCTTGTTAATGGTTCCTCATCCACTTCGAGAGGAGTGACTAGTGGAGTGCCTCAGGGATCTGTCCTGGGCCCTGTGTTGTTCAATATCTTTCTAAATGATTTGGATGAAGGAATAGAGGGGATGCTTATTAAATGTGCAGATGATACTAAATTGTTCCTCATCAACTTGGAAAGGAGTGACTAGTGGAGTGCCTCAGGGATCTGTCCTGGAACCTGTGTTGTTCAATATCTTTATATGATGAAGGAATAGAGGGGATGCTTATTAAATCTGCAGATGATACTAAATTGGGAGGGGTTGCAGATATGGTAGAAGATACAGGATCATCTTGACAGGCTGGAGAATTGGGCTAAAACCAATAAAATGCATTTCAACAGAGATAAATGTAAAGTTCTGCATTTAGGTAGGAAAAATCAAATGCATAATTATAGGATGGGGGAGACTTGTCTTAGCAGTAGTATGTGCGAAATGGATCTTGGGGTCTTAGTAGACCAAACATTAACATGAGTCAGCAGTGTGATGTGATAGCTAAAAAGGCAAATGCGATCTTGGGCTGCATCCACAGGAGTATAGTGTCCATATCACACAATGTGATGGTATCGCTTTACTCTGCTCTGGCTAGATACCTAGTGTATTGTGTTCAGTTTTGGGCACCGCAATTTAAGAAAGATGAAGACAAGCTGGAACGTGCCCAGAAGAGGGCAACAAAGATGGTGAGGGGTCTGAAGAACAAGTCCTATGAGGAAAGGTTGAAGGAGCTGGGTATGTTTAGCCTGAAGAGAAGACTGAGAGGTGATATGATAACCATCTTTAAGTACTTGAAGGGCTGTCATATAGAGGATGGTGCCGAGTTGTTTTCTGTTGCCCCAGAAGGTCGGACCAGAACCAATGGGTTGAAATTAAATCAAAAGAGTTTCCGTCTAGACATTAGGAAGAATTTTCTAACAGTTAGAGCAGTTCCTCAGTGGAATAGACTTCCTCGAGAGGTGGTAAGTGCTCCTTCCCTGGTGGTTTTTAAGCAGAGGCTAGATGTCCATCTGTCAGCAATGCTGATTCTATGACCTTAGGCAGTTCATGGGAGGGCATGGAGTAGGGGTCACTGGGTGTGTGTGGTGGAGGTAGTTGTGAGTTTCCTGCATTGTGCAGGGGGTTGGACTAGATGGCCCTGGTGGTCCCTTCCAACTCTATGATTCTACAATTCCTAGGAGATGGCTGATCCACCGTCCCCCACCGAAACCCACTCCAACTTTCTACCTGTACAATCAAACTCCACCAGAACTCATTGCTAAAATGACTACAATTTTGGGATTGAATGTGGCCCCATGTTTAAATTTACAATGAGATAAAAAGCTTTCTTGGTGACAGGAAATTTAACATTTTAACTACTTCTGGTTTTCCAGGCAGTCAAGGCTCAGTGATGGAACGGTATTATCTGGGCTATGATAGTACTTTAGAGATTTTCCTATATCTGACAGTCGACACACAGATTGCATCAGAGAATCCTGGTGTACCCTTACTTCCCCATGACGACTCCACTGCCCACAGAGGAAAATAAGTGTTAATTTGCATGGCAGAAAAAAACATTGTAACCAGCTGTACTGGCCCATGCAAAATCAAAAACAATCCAGTTCAAAATAAAAGCTAAAATCCTAGTAATACTTTTTAAATTAATAACCCAAATGACACAAAACATTGGACAAGCTTTTGAGCTCACCAAGAACTCTTCATCAGGCTAGATGTTATAAAATAAAAATATTTTTTGAGCAGAGGATGAAAGCAGAATTTTCAGATCATATTCTTAAGACCTCCATGCCAGCACTTGATGTAGATCCTCTCTTGGCTTGTTGGTTTGAACTGCTATTGGAAAGATAAAGTCTAGTGGGCTAGAGTTATCAGAATAGTCAAACTAAGAGAGCAACCTGCACTTCCATTTTTGATGTTGTCATGTATTCTACCATCGTGCGCAGTCCAGTGGCAAAGTAGAAGTAATAGGGTGATTTGTATAATTCATGAGCAGTTTTGCTACCTACAAGGAAATTAGGTTAAGAATGTTATAGGAAGTATATGGGAAGAGAATGGAACCAGCCTCTCATTAGTAGCTGTAAAAACTGAGAAACAGGGCCAATTAAATAGGACTTGGATTCTTCTTTAGTCACCCTATCAGCAATAGGTAGAGTTGCTATGTTTAAAAAAATTCTCAGTAGAGGTTTTGAACATGGAATGTCAGGATGCCTCTCCATTTATGCCAGACTGTTCATTTTATTTATTTGCCTAGCAGGATTCTTTTCTTTCAGTTTATGTCACTCTGTTGTCACTGTGGGAGTTTGGTTTCCCCTGTGAAGTCTTTCTTTGTGCATGACTCCATTGTACTCTCAATATGATGGATCAGAGGAGCATCATGAAATAAGAGGAGGAGGCTGCTGTGTCTCTTCGACAACATGGATAGAACTGGTTTCATCTAGTGTGATAGGTACTGGCATTGTAGAAATTTATTGTTAGTGGAGACCAACCTAAGGCAAACATGCAGTCTGAACGACAATCAATCTGAAACAACCAGGAGCTTTCCAGGAATCCAGCAGACAATGGTTTATCTTTTCTAGCAACATCTCAAGGAACTAATCAGTATCCAGGAGTGATTTATAGCACTGTGAAAAAATTTGCAGCCCCAAAATTTACAAAGAGCATTACATGTTTCTGTAGATGAGAATGGGAGTCAAACCTCCAAGCACCACTAAAATGCAATTATGTTATGAGAGAAGTAATTTGTACTGTAATACACAAATGTTGAACAGCATTTAAAATCACCACAGGTGATCATTTACTGATAGTTTAGATGGGTGGAATAAAACTTCCTGAAGTGAAATATGGAAGAATTATTACTTATCCAATCATAAAGCAAGCAGGCACAACTTACCGGGGCTGCCCCATTGCAGCCGGCTGGGCAGCATCTCCGCTCGAAAAAGGAGCTCCCAGGGGCAAGTGTTGTCACTGTTGCCCCTGCCACGTGATTAGACATACCTGCCTGCCCCCTGGTGCCTTGCAGCCTATTGCTGCTTTCGGGATGGGAAGATATGCAGGCAGGCATCGGGGGTTGATGACGCAGGCACTCCCTGCATCACTCCACCTCGGTCGCCTATTTAAGGACATATTGCCCAGCCTCCTGCCCTGTTCTTTTCCTGGTGGCAGTTATGGAAAATGCTTCTGTTTGAATAATAGAATAAGCTGTCAATGTGAGTTGATTTTGTCACACATGATTAAAATTCACACACCTAAGTCACACACTTCTATATAAGAATTAACGTTAAACTATCATGCAGAGTATAATATGTAACGATCATGTAGGCCTGATGTACATATGCTAGAATGCTACACATGTATTACAAGTGACACTATGAAGAAAAATGGGCTTTATGGGTTGGATCCAGTGATGCACAAACAGAAAAAAGGAATCTACTTAGTGTAGCTCTGCTTGCAGAAGAGATTGCACAAGGTCTTGTGCAACATCTCACACTCCTGTCCTATTTTGCTCATATACACAATGACACACACCCAAGATCTTTTGAAACAATCTGCTTTTTCTCCCATATTGTACATTGGGGAGCATTTCTGAGAATGAAGAAGCTGCTAGGTTCACTTCCTGAAACCACAACTGGTTGTGTAATAGCTTGTGCAAGTGGAAACACAAGCGGAGATACAGTAAATACAACATAGCATGAGAAATTACCATTGTTCTTTCTTGCATTTTTGCTTGTGCAAGAGATTAATCTGAATGTTCAACTCAGAGATTAATCTGAATGTTGTAAAAACTAACACAGGATTATAGCATGAAGTTTTCAAATGCAAAGATGGTATCTTTTTATAAGATATGATAGAGGACCAAATGCAAGAATCTAGTCTGGAAAGCAATAAGAATAATTCTTCAGGTATCTGTCACTGAAACGATGATGTTTCCTAACTGAAATTGTAAGTCCTGCATTCTAGTCAGGGAAACATTAATTTCCTAATAAAATGTTAAATAAAAGATACACCAGTTCAATAACTTTGCCCATGTGAAAAACTAAATTACTTTCCATTAATTGTTTTTAATCCTTTCATCACAGTTGTCAAAATAAGCACCTCTGTTGGTATTTAGCGTATTTATAGCAACCTTTCTCACTGAGACTCAAGGCATATTGTGTGTGTAAAGTGTCATCAAGTCGCAGCCGATTTATGGCGACCCCTTTTTGGGGCTTTCATGGTAAGAGAGTAACAGAGGTGGTTTGCCAGTGCCTTCCCCAAAAGGGGAAAATGTGATCATATAACATGAAACATCCACTCAACAGTGCAATAGGACTTGGAATACAAAATTCAAAGGCAATATGAGCATTAGTGAGAATAGCAAACTGCCTAAGGCAAAGGTCTGAATTGTCTTTTTATAATGACAAGTATAATGTAATATTTTGATGTTAATTTGTGTGTATGTATGTGTGTGTGTGTGCATGCCATCAAGTCATAGTTGACTTATGGAGACTCAGTAGGGTTTTCAAGTGAAGAGACGCTAAGAGGTAGTTTGTCATTGCCTGCCTCTACATGGGTTGAGAGAGCTCTGAGAGAACTGTGACTGGCCCAGGGTCACCTAGCAGGCTTCATGTGGAGGAGTGGGGAATTGAAACCGGTTCTCCAGACTAGAGTCCACCGCTCTTAACCACTACACCATGCTGGCTCTCAATGTTTATTTAGGAAGGGGAAATTAGCCTCTATACTAGACTTTCCTTTTGCATTTGCAATTATTTCTCAGAAGAGCAGTGGCTCAGTGCCAAACCACATACTCAACGTAAGAAGGTCCCATGTTCAATCCTATCAATTTCCAGTTAAATGACTGAAAGTATTGGAAAAATACTTATCTGTGCCTGAGATTCTGGAGAGTGGCTGCCAGTCAGAAAAGACAACCTTGCACTAGCTAGACCAGTGCTCTAATATAAGATAGTTTGGTATAAGTGTAAGGCTGCTTCATATGTATGACTTTCTGCACATCCTAAGTGCTAACATTTTCCATAACCACACAGAGGGGGGGAAACCCATCCTAAATCCAAAGTACTATACATAATAGACAGACTTTAGTGCTCTTATTACTCAAAATGGTAGTGAATAAGGGAACAGCACTTGCATTTTCATTTTGGGTGGTTATACTTCCCTTATTATCCATCTCTATGCTCATGTTTCCTTGGACACTAATGATTTCTGATCATGCTATTGAAAAGGCCGAGGTGGAGCTGTAATGGTAAGCCTAGTGAGAGAATCAGCCAACTAGCCGGTGAGAAGCGTAACATTACTATAAGCCAGGTATCAAGCTAGAGCACTTTTGCAGCCTCTAATAACGCTTCCTTAATTGGATACAGAATTACTTGGTACTCCCTCAAGTGCAACGAGAACATTAAAAATATCTGCAGCAGCTTGATTCAGCTCCGATTACTTTTCTATTAACGCCTTTGGTCAACAAAGAATGCCATCCTTCCCAGACCCAAAATGTGATGTAAAAAAAAATTAAAAATGCCAGGCATTTCATTGAATAATGTGGAATAATGTTTAAAACAGAACAGAACAGCGCAAAGCTGCCTTTCTCCCCACTCTGCTAGTATATCTACCTGGAAACCTTTATAACAAATGGTCTTGGAATTTTCTTTCCTGACGTTTCGCCAGCAGCTGTGGCAGGCATCTTCAGAGTAGTAACACCGAAGGACAGTGTCTCTCAGTGTCAAGTATGTAGGAAGAGTCAGAGAGGGGTTGGGTTTGAGCTGAGTACTGTCCTGCAGACGTAATGTGCTTATTCCAAGACACTGAAAGACTGGACAATTCTACCAACTATTTTGTCAGATTGCACAGAGAAGCCATTGAAATTCATAAACATCAGCACAACTTGAACAGAAAAGAAGAGAGTTTAAGAATGAATAAGGCTTGGCTTCCTGCCCTGAAAAACCTCCAGACTAACAAAGGCTACAGTCAACAATAGCCATGCAGATTAGCTTTGGATTTCACACATTACCAGATCATTTCAGGATACAATGGTTCCATATTAACATACCACACTCTCATTAGTACATTATCTTGATACTTACAGGACAATGATTAGCACATTACGTCTGCAGGACAGTACTCAGCTCAAACCCAACCCCTCTCTGACTCTTCCTACACACTTGACACTGAGAGACACTGTCCTTCAGTGTTACTACTCTGAAGATGCCTGCCACAGCTGCTGGCGAAACGTCAGGAAAGAAAATTCCAAGACCACGGTTACACAGCCCGGATAACCTACAAGAACCAATGAACTCTGACCGTGAAAGCCTTCGACAATACTTTATAACAAAGTTCTCTCTTTCTCTCTCTCAAATTCATCGATCTAATGCCTTAATTGGCAGACAGTAATGTCTGATGCGAAAATAATGGTCTCTTAAATACCTGGGAATGAAAAGCAAATTAAGTTAGCACGGTGTAAGAGGCAAGTAATTACATCATGTCAATTCTGTTTTATACGGTTTAGCCTTTAAACAGCATGCAGAAAAAAGACATGTCTGGAAAAAATATGAATCCTATTTCTTCAGGTGACTCAGACATTTTCCTCCTTCAGTAAGGAAAGGGGATTATTACATATAACAGGAGGCTTTTAGCTGAAATGTGTCTCTCATGCAGCTGTTAACACCATTAGTTTGTGTATATTTAAAGATTTCCCTTCCTCCCTTCAATTCAAAGTGTCAACAACTAGTGGTGCTAAGACAGTCTTCACTGATTGGCTTGGGAATTGTTCTGTTTGAAAGAACTTCAGCTCTTCCCATTTTTATGAGAAAACAGAAATGGAAACAACAGAATTAAAGTAAATAACAAGAACATGAGAATAGACAAATTGCTGCACTAACACAGGAGTTCTTGGGAGACCATTCGGAAGCTTGTTCTGAAGTCATTGAAGGCAAAGATGAATGGGGTTTTCAGGTGCTCATGATAGGGATTCTGAAGTAATCTGCCAGAGTCAGTTTATAACATGGTCATTATAGTTCTGCTGGCACAGACAAGAACCCAGGATTTTCCTTATATCTTATTCCATCAGATGAAATTTCCATCTGAAAAAAATACTGGTGGCTAAATGAGCAAACTTTTGTGTACATTGCTCAGAGGGAAAAAATACAGATGCATCTAGATACACAACAGCCTGCACATGCCTAGAGGTTTGTCTACAACCACCACAAAAACCAGTGGTGGAACTAACACTCACACCTCACTGCCCCCATGCTAGCCTAGAGAAGCTCCTTCACTATAGAGATGAAGCAAACTAGAATCTTTATAAACTTCTTGTCTAGTTAAGGGGCATCTCTAGTTAAGGGACACCTCCCAGGTTGAGCAGTAATGGGGGGAAAGCCTGTAACTTTCGACACTGCCTTGAAGCCTTGGCACACCCTTTTTGAAGTTTAAGCAAGTTGTCCACACTGAAAAGCAAACTTGATTTGAAAGTTGCTTTTCTTGGGTAGATATGAAACCTTTCACAGCTCGTGTCAATTTTACTTCTACCTCTTCGGGCCCATTCCTCACCTGGGAGGGCGAAAGGGCTTATGAAGCGTGGAAGGACCTGTGCCATCGTCTGCGCCACTTGCACCGGCACCTGGGCCACTTGTGCTGCCCAGGGTGGCACTAATGCCAGTGGGGGTTGCGCATGGCATCCTCCCGGCACTGCTGTGGCAGCGCCACCCAGGAACACTGGCACAGCCTTGTGCCAGCATTCAGATGGTACACCTCTGTGCGCCGTCCTCTTGGAGGCGTTTCGGGAGCATTCCTGGTCCGGTCCAGGGGAGGAGCCATGTTTAGGTGGCCTCCTAAGCCCTTTCAGCCCAGGAACACCCCCTTTGCCCTTACTTGTACTTATGCCACCTTTTGAGGTTGTGTAGCCCTGTAGAACCCTATGAAGCGGTTCCACAGGGCTTGCAAGTAAGGGCAAGGTTTCAGCTTCAGGGTTTCAGCCCTCCCCCTCAGGAATGGGCTGCCAGAGACTTGATTATTGCACAGGCAGTAGGAAAGCTTGCCGGTTTAATGTTTTCTCTTGGCTCTACGGCTGATGTGAATCAATGGTGAAATTTCCAGCACCAACAGCTGGATGTGCAAACCATTGTACAGGAAACTGGAAAGGTAAGTTTTTTTCAGTTCAAAGGGACATTCTGAAATGGCCAGAAACTCTGCAGATGTATAAGATGTTCCAGGAGGTCTCTGTGGATACCCAGCATTAGGGATATCAAATACCCAGCTGCCCATGAAAAAAATTATTCACCACAAAAAAAGTGTTTTCCCCATCCCAATTGCTTGTGCAATGGTTTGCACACCTGGCAACTAATCCTCTAAAATTTTGCACCAATTGTACTTTACCACGTTTCAGTGCAATGTCTGCACACAGTAGTGTGCAGTTTGAGACGCCTTAAGTTTGAGACGCCTTAAGGTAGAGAAAATGTGGGTATAAAAGCCAGTTCCTCCTCCTCCTCCTTCTCACTAAAATTTGTAATTTTCCCATCAATTCCTATCGAGGTCTGTCCTTGAAGGGTGATTTCTTTGGCCTCCCCTTTGTCCTTTGCACCCTCTTGACCAGCAAGTGAAAGATTCAGATACAAGGGTGGGGGGAGACATTCTCTTTTACTTGGATCTCTCTATATAATGATGAAAGGGTAGCTATTGGGAACGAACAGTTTCTCCCAGCTCCATCTCACTTGAATTCATTGTAGTTGTCTTTTTATCCCCATAGGATATAGCTCAAATGAACTTCTATCAGATTTTGTGGAACTTCAAGGTGCTGTCATCCCGAGTAGCCACTGAACCTTATTAGCACTGCTCAACAGTCTGCATGCAAATTGGAGCTGACCTTTTTCAAGCCATCTGGAGCTCTTTCGTTAGTGATGCAACAAGATGGGTTCAAATATAATTTCATGAACTCAACACATACTCTAGTTAGGTTGTACAGAAGAAAGTTCCATTTGTGAATATGTGAGAGATAAAAGAACAGGGTCTCTTTTAGATAAAGGAGATGTGCTTCTCTTTAGAACAAGGAAGTCTCCAGTTCATTTCCCCCCACAACACTAGGTTAGGCATAGAGGAAAAATAAATAACCTACTTAACTAAAACACTGCTTCAGAAAAGCAACTGGTTTTTCCATTTTAAATTTTGTATGTAGATTAAGAAGCTGAACTATATATTAAGCTGCATCATGCTGTTGGAGCCTTCAAAACTAGACCTGATATGAATCCTTTAGAATCCTTAATCTGGCCATGCTCATTTTAATATAGTTCATTAATTCTTCTAGAATATATTTTGACCAATACATTTGAATGCTGAATGCATACAAGAGAGTCCTCTGCCAAATTACCATAATTTAAAATGTACCACATTGTGGGTCCAGATACCCACTGTTAGCAAATATCAATTTACTCAACTTTAATAGCTGAGTGATTTAAGGTTTGTCCCTGTACAATTTTTAGAAAACTTGATACTTCAACTAAACATTTCATTTTGACATTTTACAAGAGACAAGGCCATAGGAATTCATGGAAAATGCAAGAAAAGAATACTTTAGAAGGTTAGGCATGCAAGGCCGTAGCACTGTGCGAGCTATATACTGAAAATGTCTCATCTTTCTCATTAAGAGAATCATGATATAAATGATGTGAACTGAATGTATTTAGCTCTGTGCTCCCATTAGCTTTTTTGTTAATGTACACACACACATAGAAATATTATCGGGCAACCATGTTTTATCTTTCAAAAGCTTTTTCTTCAGCTAGTAGATCAATTAAGTTACAAGACACCAATAGAATCTCCAGTATATTGTTAAATTTTTTGATTTATGGGTATCAATTTTTTTGTAAACATTTGCATTCATTTTTATGAAAGTATTACCTATGCGTCAATAAATCTCAGTACAGATTACCATTAACAGATTGAATAGTAGCACATTGTATAATCACTGTGTAGCGGAAATAATTCACAGGTACCTTCACACATGATGTGGCAGAAGCTATTGAAGGTGGAGAAGAAGAGGTGCAAAGATGAGCAAGGTCCTCATTGGGTGCATATATTTATCTCACCACAGAGATACCTGATTTTTTCCATTGTACGAGATATGCAAATCATTTGCACATTCCCTAAATATACCATGTGTTAAGTGACTTTCAGTGGTCAACTTCTTAGAGACTGGCAGGTCCAAGTAGGGCCTAGTTTAAAAAGTGGTCATAAAAATAAGACATGTGGTAGGAAATGTCCTAGAAGCTGGAAGCAGGGTTGCCAACTGTATGGAGAAAAATGTCCTGTCCTTTTAATAAAGGCTTACCTACATGCTATGAAAATCTGCCACAAGTGAGGCCCAATGCTCGGTGGTGCTCTGATGAAGTAGAGGTGGGGGCAGGCTCAGGACAGAGCCCTGCACTCCCTGACCACATGGGCCTCTGCCCACCCAAGGAAAGCACTGGCCAGTCCCTTGCCTGCTGAGGCCCCCCTCCTCCCCTCCATCCAGATCACGCTGCCAGTGCCCTCCATCCAGGATGGCTTCCTTCTGCTCGACACCTGACCCCGTGTCACAAACGCAGCCTCAGGTGAGCCGGGGGGCGGCGGCCTTATTTACCTCTATGGTATGAAAAAACCCATTTACACATATTAAGCCTATATTAAAGGAACAGGACATTTTTCTCCAAGCCTGTTAGCAACCCTATCTGGAAGGGCACCTCTGGCAGTGTGCCTCTGATCGCTCTTTGTGTTTTTTGCAGATGCTGAGGTCTGGCTGCCAAGGAGAGGGGATTGCCGCTGGACCACAGACTCTTGGGCCAACTGCCCCTCCAGCCACCCTTGGGAGATTCCACCCTGCTCAACCCCTGGTGCCTCGGATTGCACTGCAGCCACTCACTCAGTTGCCACAGTGGCCGCTGTCAGGCCTCCACAGCCTCCATGGCCAGCCTGACGTTGAACCTGTCACGGTCAGACACAAGGCAGGGGCTGGGTCCATCACCATAGTGCAGCTGTAAGCCCTGGCTGGCCTGGATGCTGATCAGGTGTCTGGTGCCCCCCACAGCCTATTCTGTAATTTCAGTGACCACCTATTGGTAGGCTGGGCCCTCCCTTGGCACCTTCCACACTGCCCACTCGCCTGGTATCTTGGGGAGGAAGCCACAGAGCCGCTGCCACTGGCTGGCACTTCCAACGGAAAGCTAGCTGACAGTGGCAACTAGTCCCACATTCCTGAATGCACTTTCCCTGCCTGACAGTGGTGGCCCCAACCAAGAGAGGGTCAACTCACGAAGGGGCCAACTCCCAATCTGGAGGTGAACCTACACTCTGCAGGTGAGGAGGCATGAGGTGGCACTCGGCAATGGATGGCCCTGATGGCTGCCAATCTCCATGCCCAGGTCACAGTGGAGGGTCCACCATCAGCAGGGGGGCTGCACACCACAGCCATACTCTCCCCCACAGCCAAACATCAGCCAGACTGGCATCCCCCTGTACTTCCATCCCACTCAATCCAGAAAACCACCCCTTGAGACCGCCAGATTCTAATAAATGTGTCATGCACACTGTTCGCTTGTTAGTTCTTCCAGGAAGGGGGTGGTGGGGCTGTGTGGAGCACCTGCACCCGGGTTCTGCAAGGGAGGGGTCACCGGGAACCCCCTCAGAGGGTGACCTTGTGCCTCCTGTGGGCCCAGGATCCATCTCCGCAACCTGGCCCCCATGGAGCAGCAAGCCATGGCCAATCGAGCAGTGCTGGAGTTGCTGGCCATCCCAGGGTCTCGTGGCCTAGCAGGCAGCAGCGAACACCTGTGACCTCAGGGAGCTCATCGGGGGAGGAAGGCAACTGGTGGCAGGGCCTCCCGCCCTGTCATGAGCCGTTTCATGAGCCCCCAAGGGCAGGGCCAGACCCTCTGGCAATAAGGGAGAGGCAGGCCTCCCCTGGGTCTTGTGCTCGCAGCCCCTGGTCTTCTCAACCCATCCCCCCAATGTTCTCCTCCATGTGGGCTGCGATTGAGAGGGAGCACCTGGAGGCCAGGCGTGAGTGGTGGGAGATGAGCGACTGAGCTGATCGGTGGATGTAGACATTGGCCACCTAGGTCACCACCTCTGGGGGCCATGTGTCAATGATGGTGGAGCAACAGCTCACAGGAGCAGCCCCAGGCCACCAAGCATGACAACAGCCTACCCCTTCAGGCGCCCTCAGCGCTGGTGCCAACACCCCCAGAGGCAACATGGCAGTTGTGACAAGGGATGATTTGGTGCTTGGTTGCTCCTGGGGGGCGGGGACCAGTAGAGGTGGGGCTGCCTGGATAGTGATCCATTTCTCTTTCAGAGCTGCCTGTCTGGCCAGGCACACTCCCGGTCACCACTGGCGATCTGGCCATCCTCTCCTGCCCTGGGTCTGCCTCTTTCCTCGCAGTCCCCACCCCAACCTTCTTACAGCATTCTCCACTGAGGGGCCAATCCCGCCACTCGGCCTGTCCCTCCCACTTCTAGTCCATGCTCTGCCCCGCTGCAACGATGCCCCTCCCTCGGATATGGGTCTCGAGTATCTGATGGCTCTGCCTGGGCCCAGCCTGCATGGCAATATGGCACCACACCACCATCAGCCACCACCCCATTCCTTGTGCTCTTCCTCCTATTCTCCTTGGCTGCACACTCTGCCACAACCCCCTTAGGAGCCCTCCCAGCTGTGCCATTGTTGCATCTCTCCCTGCCCCGGTGCAGTGCCTGGAACCTCAGGAATGGGCTGTCAATGTTGTATTGGGAGGCATGTGAATGACTCTCCCAAGTTTTTTCCCCTTGAAGAATAAATAATAGCCATGGGAGGCTTGCAATTGAGATTAGGGCCCCCATGAGGTAAAAAGCAGCCCTGAGTAGGCTGGTTGAGGTCAAGAAAATGGTACAAAGGAAGATTATAGATTTTATTTATCCTATAGCACTTTCTTGACTTCAGCCATCCCACTTACAGCTGCTATTTGGCCCATGAGGCAAACATACAGACAGCACACAGGCAACTCTACAGCGGTGGTGGTAGTGATAGAAATAACTGAGGTCATAAAAATGGTGCAGGAGAAAAGAGTTGAACAGCTAACTCCCTAATCCTTGGTCCCCTCACTCCAGAACTAAAAATATTAAGAAAAAAAGGGAGATGTGTTCATGGATCTTCTACCTAGTTTGAACCTTACAGCGCAATCCTATGACAGTTACTCCAGTCTAAATGAATCTGGATAAATATATTCCTTGCCTTATATTTCATTTGTTACACAAAATTAAGGTTCAGGGCATGCACATTTTGATATACACTTTTACTGCAAAAACCAGATATGCACATGCAAAATAAATGTTGTTTCCTTCTATTCCAAACAGTATGGTGTTGGTCAGAGTGGTCCAGGTTCAGATTCCCACTCTGTCATGGAAGTTTACTGGGTGACCTTGGGCTAATCATACACTGTCAGCCTAACCTACCTCACAGGGTTGTTTTGAGGAGATCGTGGAAGAGTGATATATATAGCTGAAATGGAACAGCAGGACAATAACCATTTTTAGATACATGCTGTCTGCCATAGTTTCATTATGATTCACTGGTTTTAGGACTGTACATCCAGTATCACTAGACACATATCTAATATCATCTGTTGCTATAATTTCTTATGCCAATTCATATCATAGCCCTGACTTGGATGGCCCAGGCTAGCCTGATCTCGTCAGATCTCAGAAGCTAAGCAGGGTTGGCCCTGGTTAGTATTTGGATGGGAGACCACCAAGGAATACCAGGGTTGCTGTGCAGAGGAAGGCACTGGCAAACCACCTCTGTTAGTCTCTTGCCATGAAAACCCCCAAAAGGGGTCCCCATAAGTCGGCTGCGGCTTGACGGCACTTTACACACACACACACACACACACACACACACACACACATTCATATCATGTGCTAACTGCAATAGATGTTAGGTACCTATATGGAATTCAAATTAACTATAGCCATACTGACTTGATTAATTAGTGTGTCAGGAGCAGTCTATGTACTTCTTCCTCCAAAATGCATTCCTCCAAAATGCATTCTTAATAGTCTCCAAATATAAAAATCCATTGCTGTGAAATGTCATGTAGATTCCTGACACTCTCGAGGCAACTTAGGCTCCATAAACAAATGAATGGCTTACACTCATCCATATGTAGCTTATCATCACTGACAGATGTAACATGGATAATAGTCTTTACATGATAACTAATGCAAATATAATTCCAGATAAACTGGAGAAAATGAATTTTTTAGACTAGTCTTTCTTGAAACTTGT
The DNA here is from genome assembly GCF_029931775.1 of Euleptes europaea. NCBI lineage: Eukaryota > Metazoa > Chordata > Lepidosauria > Squamata > Sphaerodactylidae > Euleptes > Euleptes europaea. The sequence goes on along the minus strand of NC_079315.1, from coordinate 51,225,641 downwards.
GTAAGGGGGACAAACTGAATGAGAACTGCATATATAAAATATGAGTGAGGTGAATGGCAGCCTTTTTGAATCTCCTGGAAGTCTCGAAGCAAGATTTGCAAAGCTCAGGTTTCATGGTATTTTGAGAAAGTCATGTTCTCACTGCATTAAAGAGGCCTCTTAACATGCTGTAGGTGGTGTTTAAGGCTTATTGTACTGTTGGAGGCATGAGGTATGTGAATGATAGAGGAATGCAGGACACTTCATAAAGACCATAAATGTTTCTAACAGGAACTGCCTGCACTAGTATAAAAGGAACATCTATAACCTTCTCTTGGAGAACTGCTCCAAAATTTACAGTAATGGGAGAGCTACAGAGGAATAAACTGTTACTTAGATAGTTTCTCTTAAGCATAATAGCTGCTTACTTTTGCTGACACCAAGCCACCCAGCACCAGTCGAAGAGGTCATATGAAGAGTGATAGAGCTTAGCATGCCTCTGAGTGGAACTGGGCATGTGCAAAGGTGAGCTCAAACTCCATGTAAGCAGATTCCCATACATGTACTCACCCCTTATACAGTGGTTGTTGTTAGCAGTGGCTTACTCATATCACAACAAAATGTCTACCAAGGCCACAAAATGCAGCCCTGAGGTTACTGCATACACCATTCATTATTTTATATCAGACATAATGAAATTAGTATTGATGTGTGCAGAATAAGGCATATCTCATACAAGAACTTTGTAAATGTGAATTGAACTGGACTTATAACATACAAATGTTAGCCAAATAATAGTTTATGCCTTATTCATTTTTGGTAAATTCTTTTGATAGCTTATGTCCTTCTACAGAACAAAAAAGCTGTATAGTTTGAGCTTGTTTAGAATCCTATGTTGCAATATTTGGAATTGGTTACCATGTTACTATGACCTATAGTTACCTATGGTTAGGGAGGGAATAAAACACAAATGCAAGTCCATTGGTCAGTCCATATTAAATCTTCCAAATGCAGGATAACCATCAGCCTATACTATGTTGAACTATTCCAGGAGAAGGATCTGCCCCACAACAAGTGTAAAAAATTCACTTGGAAAAGAACAAACACCTGATTTGGTTGATTAATCTGCCCTGAAGTAGAGGTTTGATTATGCTCCCCCCCCCCAGTCTACTCTTGCTAGGAATGAATTACAAGGATAAAATGAAAGAAGGGGAAATGATGTTGTGAGCTACTCTGGTCCCCAGTGGCGATAAAAGCAGGGTAGTAATATCTCAATAAGTAATAATAAATGAATACAAATGGATTTAGGAAAAGATAAAAATCTCAGGTGATTTGAAAGACTTCTACTTGTGACCTAGGAAAGCAGCTGCCAATCAGAGTAGAAATAGTGACCTTAACAGATGAACAGTCTGACATGGTAAACTGTATGCATGTTCATGAGAATGTATAAAATAGGATGGTTTTCTACAAGGATGGAAATTAGGACACAAAGGAGGAGGAGAAGGACAGGGCATCAATTTGAGTATCCACTAAAAAGACAGAAGCTGTGCTATACCAAAACGTAGGATGACACTGGCAAGTGGTAGGGAACCTATTTAAGATGACAATTTATGGATGCTAACTTGGGAGAAAGCCTCACTTAACTCAGTGGGGCTTATTTCCTAATAAATGTATAAGTTATTCAGTAGCATGCTTGCTGGGCTGTATGGAGTGGACTTATTACAAATGAACACTAATATCTCATCCATTAAATTACATATACAACCAGGATGCTGCCCTGGCAAGCCATATCTGCACTGAGAAACAGACCTACCAAAGACCTGGAAAATCAACTACGATGCCCTCTCTGTTTGTTGTCTGAATTATTTCTCTTTGCACATTTTCGCTCCACAGAAGCAACTATTCCTTTTGCAGAAGATGGAATATTGCACTTTTACTTGAAGTGTGAATGTAAAGGAAATAACACAGGGACTATTCTGCAATAGTTTCTGTGAAATGTTGCTCAATAATAGAAGTCTTTGCTGCTCAAGAGAAAGGATCAGAAAAAAAAAGAATATGTGAGAGATGTCAAAGCTCAAATTGCCTCTTAGTGCAGCAAAAATCACTTTCTTCTGGAGTCTCTTCTGGGCATTTAACTCCTGAATTTCCCCTTAATATGTATATATTTTAATGTAGTTCCAGGTCATTTCCTTTCTTATAACTGCAGCCCACCACACAGAGCTCAGAAAAGAGGGAAAGATAAAGACAATACAGTGGGGGGAGGGGTTATGAAGAAAGTTCAATTCTAAAGCACTCTCATTGAAAAAAATCAGTTAAAGGAAGCTGTAACTCAAGGATCATGACCAATCCATAGATTACCTCTTTTATAAATTTTATATGCTGTTGTAAAATAAAGAAATACATATATACATAAATACATACATAAATAGGAAATCAGTGTTCACATGGGAATAAGCATTAGATTTTTTTTTCACATAATGCAACCACAACTGGCCAGAATGATAACCATAGATAACCTCAAATGCATAATGTGACAGATGAAACATTGAACTCCAGCAGACAATTCTCCCTGGGGGGAGAAACATATCCAGGTAACTAAAGCTTGTACTTCAAGGGGAACAAATAATTATTGTCCAACAAGAACAGAAATAAAAGAGGTAAATAACAGTATTGTATTCTGTCTTCTGGGATGTGGAATGGTACAGTATAGCCTGATCTCATAAGATCTTGGAAGCTAAGCTGGGTTGGTACATGGAAGGGAGACTTCCAATGAAGACTGCAGAAGAGGGCAATGGTAAACCACCTCTGCTTAATCACTTGCCTTGAAAACCCCATCGGGGTCACTATACTTTGGCTGTGACTTGATGGCATTTCACACTCACATACATTCTGTCTTCTATATGTCTTAATACCCAGTTAAGATTCTAGGGAAGTAGATCAGCCCTACCCCTTTAAAACCCAGCGGCTGTTCTGCTTTTTGTACAAAAAAGACTCACACCGACACAGATAATTAGGTCTATTCTCTAGACTACAAATGAAAGCTCAGGCATCCCTTTTCTTTAATAGAAATGTGCAGGGACAATTCAGGTAACCTAGCAAGTTAAACTAAGAAAGATAAAGTGATCATTTCCTACACTTGCTACTCTAGGAAAAATAGAACAGAGCTTTGAAAATTAAAACGAATGTTTTTCAAAAAGTAAACTTGAACTACTTAAAAATGATGCACAAGCATTTTATGCATTTAGGTTTTTTTTAAAGATAGTGCTATCCTCTGCCTTGGCAGATTAGTAGAATGCAGAATCCTTTTCAAAAGCCATGTTATCCATATCCCCTGACTCAAGGCAAGAGAATATTGATAGGCACAATGTTTCTTAACAGCACCAATTCAATGAGGAACAACTATACTGAAATGCCAATGGAACTACATAGAAACGGGATACTTTATTGCTGCAGTTAATGTGGGAGTCAGCTATTGTTTGAAAGTAGGCACAAATGTGTCGAGAATTATTTTGTATGTTACTTCAATGAACAGCAAATCTCCCTATCTACTTCTCTCGTGATAACTCTGGTTGGACTAGGTATGTAGGATTGCTGAAAGAGAGACAACAAAAGCACTCAGTGGTCACAAACCACTCCACATCAAGCTTATTTATGTTTCTGGCTACAATGCTGAAATTGAGGGATTATTAGGTGCAGCCAAATCTTTACTCAAGGTCAAAAACCAGTACAATGGATTCTATAGTATTCTACAAAGGAACACTATCTTGTCTATCAAAACAGAAGCAACTGGAGAACTACTCCTGCCTGTACCTTCACTTGGTTTTTTGTCTAATGTTTTCTAAATTTTGGAGTGTGCAGTTAATGTACTGAAAAATATAGTAAATAATCATTTTGCATTCAAACAACAGACCCTAGACTTGTGGCTAATTGAATGATCTGAATTTTCCTGCTGCTGTGAACAGACAGGGAACAAAATCAAAAGAAAATGGAAGTGTCTCTAGTGAAAGCAAGTTTAAACATTGTTGAAATAACTCTGGTGACAATACTGGCTCTTCTGACCATCAGTTTTGGTGGAGATAACATTTGTTCACTTGAGGTCTGTATTCTGAACATACAAATAAAATAACCTATAGGTGTTTCCATATCTTGGATCTATCTCTCCAAAATAGAAGCAGAGTGATATTTACCACTTCATAGGATTTATAAGACTACTATAGACACTAAAATAACAAGGACAGTTACAACCTATTACTAAAACATGATACTACAGGGTTAGCTCCAGCCAGTCATTTCTCTTTGCGTGTGTGTGTGTGGTGGGATTGTCACCTATTTCCCTCTTGTGCAGCAGACCCCCATGCTGTCCCCTGGGTGCCCCCTGTCTGCCTAAGAACAGCATTTTGTGCTGCAACTGGAGGGGGAAGCAGAAACCTCATGCACGGCTGGTTGAATCTTTCTATCAGTGGTAGGGTTGCCAGCTGAAGGTTGAGAAATACTTGGGAAATTTTGGTGGTAGAGCCAAGGAGGGCAGGGTTTGTGGAGGGGAGGGATCTGAATGGGGTATAATGTCATAGTCCACCTTCCAAAGCGGCCATTTTCTCCAAGTGATTTTCACCTGGGGATCAGTTGTAATAGTGGGAGATCTCCAGCCACCACCTGGAAGTTGGCAACCATAATCAGTGGATATTTACAGCAGGAGCCAAGCCACAGAGAGGAGGTTTAAGAGGAAATAGGAAGCTCTTGGCAGGTTAACTATGTAGAGACCTCGTTATATAATTTTATCAATAGGCCAGTGTGCTAGATAAAGACTAAAGGCATGAAAGTGTTGCCCGCTACTCAGCACATTGCATCTCCTACCACAGACCTTTTTCTCTGTCGGCAGCCTTGGCATATACTTAATGAGACATGTAAGGGAATGACTTGATACTCCCTTCAATATTCTTCTCTACCTTATTCTATTACATATAAGGAGAAAAATAAAAATAAAATAAAAAGGAAAAGCACCAGCTAGTATCTCTTTTAAGTGGACAATATTGATCTTATGAAGAGAAACCAAGCTCTGCATTAATATATGAGTTTTTTCAGTAGAAAACTAAACAAGAAAAAATCATTAATAGTACATTTACATGTTGGTTCCTGGAGGGCGGGAATCCCCAACAATCTTACTGCCTGCTAAATTTTAATGCTACATTTCTGAGTTCACAGTATTATTAAAAGTGTTATTGATCTCAACCAAAATAGAGTTTGAAATGCAGCATTTCCTCCATTGAAAGAGAGCTCACAGAGGTAAAATGAATAGCTTAAGAATGTGAAAAATTTAGGAGCCTACTTAGCAACTTAAAATTTCATTCCTGAGGACAGGTTGAAGCTGTGATTAAGAAGCTTTTAGACAGAATATTTCCCTGGATTTCTACAAGTGTCTTGCTCTTTCTTTACCATTTCAATAATTGTATTCACTCCTCTGTCGCTCACTAATTATTTACACCACAAGTACAAGTTGTTGCTTGAATTCAAAGCTCATGTACAGCCATTCTACTTCAGAATAAAGCATTTAAGCATATGACTGTTTAAAAAACATTATTAGACTGAAATAGATTGAACATTTCCCTAATCAAAATCAATTGATTTACAGTCCTACACATACTACATCTAGTAAATCCTGTTGTTTTCGGAAGGACCCTTTCTTATGCAATATTTTTAGGTTTAGCAGGGAGGACATATTTTCAAAACGTTTTAAGCACAGCAGAGCAAAAATATATGACATTTGTGATGAGACCGTACTGATAAAGACAAATACTTTGGAAACAATCTGGAAAGCCATAGGCTCGATAACAAGTTCTTTATTTTACATTGCTTTTGCACGTAGTGGTGTTATATTATTTTTCATTATTGGAATTTTTTTTCCGCATCCTAATTATAATTATGGAAGTTATTTTGCTTTCAGCTTGATCTTTTTTCTTCCTTCCTTTCATTTTGAAATCGCTTTTGTTGTACCATTTTCTTAAGGCTTGTCCTCTGATCTTTTAGCCCTGGAGGTCTGCTGTCTTAGAGCCTGCAGAGCACTAACATTGTGTTTAACAAAGAATATCATGCAGTACTTTCAGTACACATGAGTGTCATTGTAAAGTCTAGCACACTGGTTCAAAAATTACTAAAACCAAAATCAAACTCTGGGGACTACCCAAAGCCATTAACTGTTATAGAGCCAGTCTTTCATCTAATTCTGAGAGTGGGAAAATTAGAGTCAAGATATAAGTTCTATTTTTGGCAATGCTGCTTCAGTGTTTTGGAGCCATGGAGGATTCTGTAGAACTATTCCTCTTTTAATGGGCTATTATTGCTTATGACGGTAATTGCAATATCTTGGGAAGCTGAAAGGATATGTTTGGCTTGCACATTCAGAATCTGAGTGCTGTATTTAGAATTGGAAACATACTGTTGGCTTGGGTCTTAGGGACTCCATATTTGCTTACTTGAGGGGTTTGTCAGCAGCAGAAGCAGAAAGTGAGTAGCTTTCTATACAGTTTGTGCTATATTATCTGCTCCATTCATCTGAAATCATTGTCTTTTCCCATGACCTGGTGTGGGCTAGATATAGAAATAGAAATAAATATCTCTATATATGTTACAGCACATGTCCAAAAGGCAAAGACTGTTGCCATTCACAAGGTAATGGTGGCAATCATTCACTCATTTGATGCATGACCCAAAGCAATGGGGCATACCAGTAAATGAACCTAGACATTCTTGTATTTTTAAAGTCTAAAAAAAGCAGTCATCTCAGAAATTCCATAATTTCATTTAGATGCATGCAGAAATATATATATTTACAGTCAAATAAGTATTTTTTTCTTGTCACATGAATTCCTTTGGTACTGTCATATCTATTCAATTCAGTCACCCTGGTCCAGATTCTATATCTACACGATCTTAACCAAAAGGCCAAGAATCTTATATCACTATCTGCCTTTTTGTGATACAGCACCTATGCAATTTATGTTTTATTTATATCCCACTTTTCTCCCCAGTTGGGGACCTAACATGACATTTCACATTGTTCTTCCCTCCTCCACTTAATTTTTCCTCACAACAACCTTGTGAGGATAGGTTAGGGGGAGAGATTGTGACGGGCCCAAAGATACCCAGAGGACTTCCATGGCAGAGCAGCAATTTGAACCTGGTTGTCCCAGATCCTAGCGTGACAATCTAACCAATTACACCAAGCCAGCCAGCAGTTCTATAGATCTTTAGTTAAAAAAGGTGGGTCCCACGTCACCTCCCGACTGAGGCTCATGGAACTCCTCAAAGTTACTGTGACCCGGGGAGGGCAAGCGATGACGCCCTCCCCAGAAGAACAAAGAGCCACAGGCAGGATGCCACCAGGAAGAAGCCCGTTTGGTGTCTGCACCTGGAGCCAGCCACAGCAATGCTGGCCCCGCCTAACAGCTAACAGGTGGGAGCACACGGTAGGACTCCACCAGCTGGCCTGGGAGTACAAGCTGGCCCGGGGATGCATGCTCGGTGGCTGAACAGGGCAGGTGCAGCAGCATCGATGCCCCCACCCAACAGCTGATGGGCAGGGAAGCATGGGCTGGCCTCCCAAGATGGCAGGGAAAGACGTACCAAGCCTCCAGGTCTAGCGGTGGTGGCAACAACTCTGGCCTGCAGCAGACAGGAGGGAGGGCATGGCCGGGCCAGCAGTGAGCTGCGCAGCCCTTGCTCGGCTCTCTGACGCAAGAGAGCCTAGGATCAGGAAAGGCCTTTTATGGCCTCAGGGCAGGAGGAAGAGGGGAAAAGCCAGGGTGGGTCCAGCCCAAGCTAGGGGCTATAAAGCCAGGGGGTTGAAGCCTGTGAGAAGGCTGGAAGTTTGCTCGGCTGACCAAAGGTGGGGGCAACCTGGAAATATCAGGAGGGGAGAGCTCGGACTCCCCTTCTGAGTGGTCTGAGGCCAAGGAGACCCCTCAGCTTGGTCCCTTGTGACCATGGTAGTTTTCCCTTCAGTGGGGGTTCTGGAGGGAAAGGTCCCTGGTGTACCAAGCACCTGGCAAGGTGGGAGAGTCGACTTTTGGGAGAAGATGGCAGATCGTCAGGTGTGATTGATTTTGAACCTGCCTTTGCCTTCCCTTCTTTGGGGCTCTGATCTACAAGATTGGAGCTGGGGAGAAAGAAAATGGCATATCGTTGCCCCCCCCCCCCCAAATGAGTGCCAGGTCTGCCGGCAGGATCCCAATGGGGCTCCACTGTGTCCTGGCAAGATCAAAGGGGAAAGCCGTGGGTTTATCCCAGTCAGATCCTGCCTTTCTCCACTTTATTTTTTGTTCTATGTTTTTCTGTTTCTTTTTCTTACATTTTTTTCTTCTTTTGAACCTTGCTGCATTATTATTTTTCAAGATAAAATTAAGGCTCAGACGTTTGAACACACATGAAATTGGGTGAATAATTCAAGTGGGTTAAGGGGGATGAAACTGCCATGCTGGGAAAAGTAGCTTACCTGCAGTGTCAAGCAGGAACAAGCAGAGGAGCTTCTATTGCCATTTTCAGAGCTGTTCTCAAAGCAAAGCTACGCCATGGTTCCCAACATGGGGGGAGAGATTTAGATCGAACAACTATGATTGAATACCCTCCTACCCCTTTAAGTGTGATGTCTGTTTGCTATCAAGCCTGGCTCTTTGAAAGAAAAGGATTGGTCTAATAAGGGTCAACAAGCCACCCTTCAAAGAAAACAACACTATGGTGACCTTTTTCTCTTTTGAAACTGACATTTGGTAGTCTTCCTGGTATTACACTGCTGGGTCAGGCATTTATTGTGGCTGTTTTTTTTATATTGGTGATTCTCTGCAAGGTACAGAGAGCATCTTCAATGAGCAGAAGCAAGATATCAATTGAAGGATTAAAGCTGAAAAAGACATTTATTTTAACAAGATTTTAACTTTGGTCCTTTTGACTTGGATTTTAGGCTTCATGTTTTTTCTTTAATTGATTGCCTACAATATTTTAACAACTTTTTTCTTTTTCTTTTTTGCTGTGGCATTTGTAAATTTTGAATTTTTGAATTTTGGTCTTTAAACAGAATTTTGAATTTAAGCAATTCCTTTAGTAGACTAACCAATTAAATAATTAATAAAACATTAATAAAATACCAAATAAAAATTAGAATTAACTTAGTAAAATAGCATCTTCTAAAATATTAAGTACCAAATAACTGACTAAAGAAATAAATTTTAATAATACTTTCTGCTAACAATGATTCTTTCACTATCTCTCTGCTAAAAACAATCATTGTTTTGATCTGATGCATCTGAACTATACAAATATATGAGTATTCAAGTTCCGTCAAATTGCATGGTATTTTGCTTTTAAGTACAAACTACTATATACAAGGGAAAAACTACTATATACAAAGGCAAAAGAGTTTCCTATTTTCCCTGATTAAAAATTTGTATTTGTTGGAAAGTGTGCACTTGGTGAATTTCAGAGTTGTAAAATGTTTTTCACATCCTCTAAAAGTACTTGTTGATTTATGTGATATAGCTGAGAAGGAAAAAGAACAGAGATATACTAATATTTACTAATGAGATGAAGAAGGGGCAAACACACTAGATTTACTAGACAATCTGAAACTGAAGAAATTGAAGAGGAGGAGGAAGAAGTGGAAATTATAGCAAAATGTTCTAAGGCACTTTCAGCACAACTGCAGACGTTGGCAAATCAAATGTCAGGGCTAGAGGCAAAACTACAATCTTCTGCAGAAAAAGCAGAGGCTCGTATGCAAGCATCCGCACAACAAGCAGAGGCCCATATGCAAGCATCCTTTAAAGCAGAGATTCAGTCAGTCAAACAAGACCTGCAAGAGATTATATCAGATATAAAGCAGCAAGTATAAGAAAATATGTAGGAAATAAAAAAATACAAAACTAAAGCGTCAAATAGCAGAAATAGAGCTACATAAACAAGATATCTGGAAAGACTGAGCAGAACAAAGATTTGAGATTCTGGAAATACAAAACAGAGAATCTAATCTAAGATTTCGTGGCCTGGAGGAAAGCTTTGGCAAAGATAACCTGGAAAGAAGCTTCAGAAAATTAATTCAAGATTTTATGAAAGCACAAGGTGACTTTCCTGATTTAAATAACATACACAGAATTAACTCAGCATTTGCAAAGAGGAACAACTCCTCAAGGGACATTCATGTCAAGTTTTCACAGAAAAAAATGAGGGACATGATCTTGAAACATCAAAGGCAAATCCAAATCTTTCAAGACATACCAGCAAGTGTTCTCAAGAAAAGAAAGAATTTAATTTTTTGAAACAGATACTTCAAAAGAACGAGATAAGATACTGCTGGTTAGTGCCTTGTGTTTTGGAAGTTTTTCTCCCATCAGGGAAGATAATTATATCAAACAAAGAACAAGACCTGTTAGCAAGGGAACTAACATCATAAGAAAGTGCTTAAAGGAAGAGAAGGAACAACAAAGAACATCTACTCAAGCAAAGGGGAATGTTGGCAAAGGAAAAGCAAAAGGATCCAATGTTACCTGGAGAAATAGAGGAAGACAATAAATCTCTAGAACAAGAAGAAGATGAAGATTCGACTCTGGAATCTGCCCTGTATCGGCTCATTCATAGTCTTTAGAAGATTAACACCAATTTCCTCCTTAAAACATTTGCAATACTTTGCAGGTAATCCATCTGGTCCTGGTGCCTTGTCCAATTTCAATCTTGCAATAGCCCAGGTGATTTCCTGCATCGTAATATTTTGATTCCAGAATTTTTTATCCTGTTCCTCAAAAGGTTTCAGTTTTGCCTCCTCGATGTATGATTCCATTTCTGCAGCCAATATCTTCGAAGTCTGATAAAGATTTTTGAAATAATTAAAAAAATTATTATGTATGTCTTCTAAAAAACTTACATTGCCTTTCACTTTTACACCTGCTATCATTTTTTTGCAGCTTATTTCCTGAGTATATATGTTAAGTGTCTGCCGGGTTTGTTCACATGCTCAAAATATTTTTGTTTAGTAAACATTATTTTCTTTTGCATCTCTTCTGTATCTATCATCTCTATTTCCAATCTTTTCTTCTTAATTTCTTTTAAAGTACTCTTTGTCTTTTTAATGTGTTGTTCTTCCAACTTCTTAAATTCATCCATCAATTTTTCTCTATGTTCCAATTTTTGTTTTTTGAGTTTTGCGTTAATTGCTCTGAATCTTCCCCTCATGAAAGTGTTAATGGAGTCCCATATTATCGCTTGTGACACATCTGGTGTGCTATTGATTTGAAAAAAGTCTTTCAGGTCTTTCTTACATCGATTCATTACTTCTTTTTTTAATAGAATATTATCGTTCAACCTCCATCTTCTCCATCCCCTTGGTGAAAACATCTGTGTAGGTTCCAGTGGGTTATGGTCTGACATTACCTTTGGTAATATTTCCACATTTTCAATATTATTTTGTAGTGATTTTGATATCCATCCCATGTTGATTCTTGAATACGTATCGTGTCAGTCCGAATAATAAGTATAGCTCTTTTTCTGGGGATTTTTGATTCTCCATGCATCGTGCAATTGTAACATGTTCATTTACTTAGAAACATTCTGTCTGATCTTGGTTCTTTCCATTTTTCCTTTATGGGCTTCCTTCTGGGCCTCTCGGTTCTCTGTCATGTTGCTTTTGGTTTTTCTTTGTTTTCTGTTGCTGATAATTCTTTTACAAATGAGTCAGCCTGGTCTTGATCTCTAACTATTTTCCTTCTGGTTGGTATCCAACAATATTTAATTTCTCTTCTGAGTAAGATTTGCCTTGAAACTCTTTCCTCCTTCTTACTACCAAGGCAGGAAGATCTTGAAAAATTTGAATCGTTTTATTTTTATAGGTGAGAGGTTCTTCTCTCTGTCGCTGTAACATAGCATCTCTGGTTGTCTTCTGGGTAAATTTTACCAAGATATCTCTAGGTACTTTACTTCTTCTAGCAAAGTTCGAGTTGATTCTATATATATTGTAGATTAGTCGGGATTCTTCTTGAGTTTGAATCTATTCCGTAAAGCTTTCTGATAAATTGTCTCTTACAAAATCTCCTTCCAGCCCATGAAATCTCAGGTTGGCTTCTCTATTTTGGATCTCTAAAATCTCGATTCTTGATTCAGCGTTTTCCTTCCAAGTCTCTTACTTTTGCACTTTAGAAGTCACCTGTTAATGTGCTTCTTTCAGTTCTTTGATATCTTTGGTGTTTTTAGCTATCTGAACCTTGATATCCAAAAAGGAGGCTTTTGACCGAAGCTTAAATGACTGTAAATCAGCTCTGACCCTGTCCTCTAAGCCTGTCATTTGAGCACTCAAAGCTTGCATCTGTTCTGTTAAAGCTTTAATGGTGGCGTTTGACATTGCTTCAACTTCCTGGAGTTCTTCTTCAAATTCTTCTTCACTGGACAGGTTAGCAGCTTTGGGGGCTTTGCCCCTTTTCTTTGTTACTTGCCGCAACCTGTTCTTTTTTCTTCTTAATTGCATATGTTGATAAAGTTTTTTCCCTACAATATAATACATGAATATATAACTGTCTATTCCACACCACTTAGCTCTAGCTTAACCACTTAAACCATATAACCAATTTGTTATATATCAATTGATGGAGAGATTATTGACTTTTTATATCTTTAATTGATTTATTAAACGCGCCCTTTGTCCCCTTAAAATTCCAAAGTATAGTTTATTGCTAATAAGTAGATTAGTTAGGTTAAAAAATTAATTCAGTTAGTCATATTAGTATTTCTCATCTATATTAATTCATTATCTGAGTAAGTTTAGAAATTATATGCATATACTGTCACGGTCTCTGACATAATTATGGTATCCCTATAGAGCTTGAACACATCATGCAAACTGAGCCACAAGCTGCAGAGGTTTGTGTAATAAAAAGCCTGTGTAATACAAATGTCCTTAGAACAGGCTGACAGAATTCTCTCAAGGTTAGCTCTTTCAAGAGCTAACTAACTAACTTACTCTGGTCTTGTCCTTGAAGGGAGAAGAGCAGAGCACCTTTCATTATCTGTCAGAAAGATGTAACTAAAATCACCTTTTCTGACTCAGCTGTCAGCTGAATCTCAAAGGCAGAACAGTTTTGCCCTCCTCAAGGTCTACTGAAGATATCTTAATGTACTGAGAGTGCATTAATAGTTTAAACTTTGCTTTTTATAACTTAAAGGCATTAAAGATTCCTGCAGTCCTATCAAGGATATGAGTAATATGCTTCCTTGCTTTCTGTAACCTTGTCAAGGCTATGTGGTACGGACCTGATGATCACAAAGTGACAATGTAAGTAATAATTGTGTTTTATGATTTATATAGTTAAATATTGTGCTACAGATTTCTAAGTAGTCTCATTTAATGCGTATTGTTCTAATGAAGAGAATGGTATAAAAATTAAGTATATAATGTGATCATGAAACTCAGAAATGAGTGTTTATACTTTAACCAAAATAGATTGAAAGGAAAGGAAGCCCATATATGGTCATGGGGAGATGAGCAGCTGTAACTATGGCATTACTGCACTGCTCATGATATCTGATAGAGGGAATAAAGGTAATCCTCTTGATGGATGAAAATGTTGTTTGAAAGTGGGGATAAAAGATTTCTCTTCACTCTTAATGAGTTTGAAACAGTATAAATACAGCCACAGTACAGCCAGAGAATCAGAATCTTCCAAAAGGCTCTCACAAAAGGCTGAATGGTATGTATGGCTTAAATACTTTACTCTAGACTTTGTGAATTAGATTCTTTGAACTGAATCAGAATAATTTGACTGTTATATTTTAGAAGTTGGATTTTGAAACTGAATAGTATGTAAGACTTGCTTGCTTTTACTGCATACATTGTAATACATACATTGTATTTTGACAAGAGTTTTTATAGAAGTGTTAAAGACTTGATAATCTGCATTTACACATATTTACTAGAAGTATATCAATAAAAAGACTTGCTTTTTAAAAGTAAGTAAAGTTGTTGAGTCCTGCTTAATCAATGACTGGCTGAATAAGATACCTTCACTTCTCAGTAAGTGAAACATTCTAAGAGCCTGTCATCTGAACAGCACGACCCGCTTCAATACTAAATTAATTGGATGGGGTAAATAGGAATAGAATAGTGTGTTGGGAGGAGGCATTAACCATAATAGATTTATTAGCCACTCGAATAGGGAATTATTAATCAAGAAGATACCATTAAGCAGTAGGGTAGAGTCTTGTGTTTATTCTGTAGGGTGCAGTTTTTATTTTCTGCCAGCAGATGTCAGTCTGTTCTTATTTATTCTTCTCCCAGCTGGCTTGTTGTTGCTGATCTGTTAGAATCTTCTGGAGTGGAGGAGAACTTACACATCCAAAACACTGGGTATCTCAGTTCAATTTCAGCTTGGGGGGATTTTCAACTATTTAATAAAAGTGCATATAGCATTCGCTCTTCATGGGTCAATAAGTTCTTCAGTGATCTTCCAAGGAGCAGCACCACCCCCTCTCTCAGAGCAATGGCGCCAGCCCTTACAGACCAGCTTTTAGTTTCACTTTCCCGTCAGTGGTAGAGGGAGAGATTTACAGCTCATTTAATGCTTCTAACTCAGTTCCTTTTAAAAAACAACCACCTCACCAGTCTCTTGATTCCTCCAAGATCCACCTGGGCTTTCCAATCCCCCATCAAGAAAATCAGTGCCATGCAACTTGCCTTCTCCCCCCCCCCAAACATCTTTTTTCCATTGCTAACTTTCCATCCCGTTTAAAGTTTCAGCCGTCACAAAGATCAGCACAGGTAACTTTCTGGTTTTCTTTGGTTCTCCCCCCCCCCCTTGACTGTCCGTTCCCCTTTGGAATCCATATTTTAATAAGTCACTCACCCATACATGCACTTACTCCTAGATGGCAGGGGCAAGTCTGCCCAGTGTGATCCGCAATCCCTCGCACTGAAAAAGCCGTGCTGGGGCCAAAAATCGCCCCGGCAGCTGGCACTCCTGGCTCTCCAATGGAGAGGGTGTAGCCCCCACCAACAGGGAGAGGCACTCCTGGCCCTGATCAATGACCTGATGCAGGGGGCGAAAGTAGGGACTACAAAAAACCACATCCCTCTGGTTTGCCATTCTGCGCGTGCTCTGCCATTACACCTTATTCTGTCCTCTTTACACAGAGCCCAGATCTAAATTTCTCGGAGCATTCATAAAGGGCCTAAATAATTTTCCAGATCTAGAGAAGCTGCTCTTTCTCCTATTAGACGCCAATCCTAATGTTTCCTACAAAGTTTCATTCTTTGCTTTAGCAGCCAAGAAAATCTGAGCTAAAGCTGTTTTTAATCAGGGAAATTAATATATTTAATTACTAGCTTCTTGGGGGTCAGACTGTTTTAAAGTTATTTCAATGTTATTTTATGTTATTTTAATAATTTGTATGATAGATTGTGATGTCTTTCGGCCACAAACAATAAACTTTATCACTGGAAAAGTTTATAATGAAACATAGTGAATATAAATTAGTTTATAGTATGATTCAATTTTGGTTAGTTTTATTATGCAAATGCAAAGTACATATATTATAAGAGTGAATAATTGAACAAAAAAATAACATATATAATGTTATAAAGTTAGAATAGCATGGTTTAAGGAAAGATTACAAGTGGGAAATAGAGTTGTGCAAAAAAATCAGTAAATTTTAGGCATGGGTTTATTGGGCCTGGTTTTTTTTTGTAAACCTGAAATAAGCCAAATACCCATACTGGTAAATATGGTTATTCGGCTTAATTTCTGGGTTTCCCCCAAAACATTTGGGTACATTGTAGTCCATGGGGGGAAATTTCAAAGCTCCTATGGAGGCATTTTTGGAGGTAGAGTTCCCAAATTTTCAGGGAAGCTTCAAGGGACTCTCCTTGCATGAACCCCACTGTTTGGTGAAGATTAGGTCAGGGGATCCAATTTTATGGGGTCCCAAAGGGGTCGCCCCCCACTCCATAGAGAAGCATTGTAAATTTTAAAATGCTTCCCTATGGAATGTGGCAACTCCTTCTGGACCCCATAAAATCAGATCCCCTGACCCAATCTTCACCAAACATTGGAGCTCATGCAAGGAGAGTCCCTTGATGCTTTCCTGAAACTTTGGGAACTCTACTTCCAAAAATGCCTCCCCCAGAGCTCATTAAAAAATCCCCATAGGGAAAAGCCAAAGCTGAAAAAAGCCAAATACCTATTTGGCAATCGGCTATTCAGCTTCAGCTTTATTCCTAGTTTTAATATTCAGCTTTAATTAAACCTGAAAGAAGCCAAAAAGGCTTGGGTTTATCAACATGCACAACCCTAGTGGGAAACAAAATTATATATGCTCACCCAGTTAAAGTTTGTTTTGGTTTTCCTTAGATTTTTTTTGTAAAGTGTTGTTTTTGTTTGTATTTTTATAGATATGAAATTTAATTTTTTTTAAAAAAGTGGGTGTCTATAGAAGCAAATTAACTCCGACATCACAAACTGCTGCAATAACTCTTTTATAGAACAATGCTGTAAGTCAAAGGGGAAAATTTTCCAACATAAATATAAAATGTCAACTTCATTATCAACTCTAGAAACAATATGATAAAAACAGAACACTATGATTAAAGATCAAACTGCTCCCATTACAAGGCTGCCATTTAGCCACCTAGAAGAATATTCTTAACAGTAGAGAGTCTATTTAACGTAACATTATATCCTTGAAATCCTCTCTTGGTGGAAAAAACACACTTTTGTACTTCAAGGTGCAGAGGATTGGAAAGTTCCTGTATAAATAAAAGCTCAAGTTCACAAGGATTACAAAAGCTTTATATAACAATGGACAGTGGAAACATCAGTGTCAATACTGTCATTAGTTCTTCTATGGCATTTAAATGGACATTGCTTAACTGGTCACTGTGTTGAAGTTATAAATATTGGAATATATTGAAACAATTGAACATGTTTTAAAACCTCTGCACTACTTTTCTATTAGGATAAGGCTGAAGGCTGATTTTAATTTATCTGGATCAAGTAGTGTTTATCCAGATTGAGAAAGGTAATTGAGATCAAAGCCTGGCATTTATACATGTATTTGTTTAGGTTCTTTGGGTGGAATTATGTATTACATTTCATTCTACAAACATTTTAAAAGAACTTTCCCCTTTCCAAATACCTCCACCCACCTCCCTTTTTAGAGGGGGAGAACAGCATGGCTGAAAAAAGCTACTACTGAGCCGTTTTACCACCACTGTAAAAAAAAAAAAAGTTACCTGTATTTTCTTCAGCAGAGGTAAAATAAACTCAGAAATGGCTTTTTTTCGCCCAGTGGAAAAATAGCAAGGGGAGAAACAGTTAAAAGTCCCCCCTCTCTACATCTTTGTCCCCCATGAAAAAGCACTCCTGATGGCTGCATTTGGAAAATAAAAAGGTCTTTTAAAACGATTACAGAAATAAATATAATGCATAGTTTCACGCTCCATATCTGGTGAGCACTGTCACTTACATGCTCATCTTGTTCTCCAGGAAATTTTCTAGTGTCCTACTTGAATCTTCCAACCATCTGATGATCTGCTTCACAACACCTGATGACTTATTCCACCAGTGGCATAAGGGACATACAGGCATGATAGCAGTTGGAATTGGGAGTGGGCAGTGGGGTTTTCTATACCATATTTACTCAAAAGGAAGATAACCCTGACTGTAAGACAACCCCCTTAAAATATTATACATAATTTTATCAATGGATATAACTGTAACTTGTTTGCAAATGTAAGATGACCCCCTCTTTTTTTATGGCATACCCGTAAAAAACAACAACACACATCCTGCATTTCAGTAAATACTGTGCCATCTTCCTGCTCCTTGTACTGAGTTTCCCTGTCCCTTCCCTTACATGCAGTTTTTACATTAGCTATTATAGTGATTGTTACCTGACTGAAAACGAAACTTCTACGATTCTACATTCGCTTAACCAAATTTCATTCAGGGTTCCATAGTAAATTTTTAAAAATTAAGTTATGTATTCTCCTTATCTGAGTTGGGGATGGTCACAAATTATTCCAAAACAGTACACAGATAGGTCAGGGAATGTTTGCATCAAAAGGGAAAACATGATGTCACAGTCCAACTCCATTTCCTAAATCAGAGTTCAGCGGCTAAATCTGGACCAAAGATGCTCCAGGGAAACCAGGCATGGAATGTGCTGGCCCATGTTACATTTTTCTTACTCATGAACCCAGAGCTGTTTTGTGGCCTTGCCATTTCAGAATCATTCCAAACAAACTTTATGATGACACACCATCTTCTTGCTCTTATCCATTGTCACATTCTCCAATAGCATAGAAAATAGCATTAATTTAAAAAGCATTTCCCCTCACATTCTTCTCAAGATAAAATCTTGCAACATCTTTGTGCAATTGCTCCATTTGCCCCAATTCAGTTGTTGGGATCTATCCTGGTGATAGCAAAATGCTTTTGTCCTGTCTCTTTCCCAAAGTGGTATAACTCATTAGCAAGCCTTTGCTAATTGAATTTGATTTAGTGTCAACACTGACACAGTCACACCAAAAAGCACCAATGAAATTTCGGCCTTCCTTACTGTGATAATTATGCCTGCTTGACTGACAACAGGAGCTCTGTGTTTGTGCTGAAGGCTGTCAGATCAAGCTCACAGGAGCTCTGCCTTACAATACCCTTGAAATTCTTAAACAAGTGGGAAAATACACCTGTTCAAATAATACAAGTAAATGCTACTCATGATTTTATTGGCTATCTGATCTTTTGAAAAGGAAGTACTGGCAAGGATGCATGTGAATGTGTACATGAACCAAACTATTTAAAGCTGTATGAAAATAGCTTTTCAGCCTATAGCTTTCTAGTCATGGCTCAAGAGAGAGCAACAGATCAAGAGCAGGCTGGCATTCACACTGGAACTTCACCAAAATATCAGCATTCTGTATTATATAGCTGCTGTTGAAACTTCCCATGATTTTAAAGGCAGTCTTGGGGTGGGAGGACCAGCTCTTTGGAAATGATTTTCAAAACCCTACAATCTTATTCACAATGTAAAATAAGGAACACATATTTCCAACAACTATACAATAGCCATTGATCCTAATCTAATGATAACCCATTGCACAGTTGCAGAATACCATAAACCAGTGCCAAAGTTTCATATATACTTTAGTTTCCTCTCCTTTGTAGAATATTAGTGCTTTTCACTAAAAACCATGCATTCCCAACAGTGCAATCCTAAACAGAGATACACCCTTCTAAGTCCACTGTAAACTTCTTATAGAAATCATCTCTGAAAATGGGAAGGGTGAATTCCACCCAACCTTACTAGAGGTGTGCCTTCTGAATTCCTGAGCTGCAAATATACGCCAAAACCACTGTTTAGGGTTGTTCCAAAATGGTAACACAAATCCAGGATTCTTAGTCAGTATAAAAAACATACACCCCTGGGAAAAAAATCTGTGCTATTTATCATATTTGGGTGTTTATCAGCAGCAGCAGGCTTTTTCTTTGATTTTCCTGATTAGCAGGCAATGGCATTTCTCATTTTCAATTGGATTCTTGCAAGGGATCAGGAGGTGAGTGCTCCCAGCCAATCACCCTTGGAGACAGCCAACCACCTTTGGAGACAGGCCCCAGAGAAGGTATTTTGGTGGAGGAGTTTGTGTCGAGCTGTGAGTGCTCAGACTACTCCACATGCAAGTTTATGGGGGTTCCTTAGGATCAGGAAAAAAAGTAGGTGGGGAGCAACAGTATCCTGCTCCACTTGTGCTGCCTCCATCAACAAAAACAGCCTCTATGGCAGGGGTGTCGAACTCATTTGTTAGGAGGGTCGGATATGACATAAATGTCAGTCAGTTGGGCTGGGACATGTGTAATAAACAAACAAGCAAACATAAAATGTATTGCCAGATACTGGAGATACGAACTTTATAGAAGACACAAAGACAATTAAAGTTATTATTTATTTTCCACTTTTTGACCCACACAGATCCACAAAGCGGGTCACAAAAAAATTAAAATTGTTCCAGTTAAAATTGTATAACTACCATTAATATCATACAGGAAAACTCAACTTCCTTTAAGACCCAATCCAAAATCTAATGAATTGCAGCCAAAGAAAGAAAAGGGAACATATCAACTCTCAAAGTTCAGCCATAAGAAACAGTTGACTAAAAAAGGCCTCTGAAACAGAATGTTAAAACAGCCAACTAACAATTAAATTTGTTGTTTCCCCACTTTGAAAATCAAGAGCAGCTGGACTTTTTGAATTAAAAGTATAACAAGGAAATAATGTGTTTGTTGAGTGTCAGTGGCACCTACTACTGCTCCTTTATATTTTATTGTCTTTAACTATATGAAAAGCAGAATCTACCAGGCAAAAACCGCAAATGAAAATCTTGGGCGGGGGCAGAGGCTATGCAGAGAAGAGTCAGCGTCAAGGCTGTCTCTTTTCCCCTGCACACGCTGCTCATGTCAGCCTACCTTTCGTGCCAAGTGGGTCATGTGGTTCCAATTGTGGGGCGCCCTCCTTCCCTGGCTGGCCCTCCAATGTGCGTGTGCTTGCACCTAGCTTGGTCTGCACCAAGCGCTGTGTGCACTCAGGGCTGGTGCAGAGACGGCAGCTTGGCTGGGTTGAAGGAACCCACACTGAGGCTTACACACACCCGCTCAGAGTGCGGGGGGGGGGGGAGCGGGGGTGGCTGCCTTAGCTCCATGGGCCGGATAAAAGCCCTTAATGTTTTTTTTTAATGTGAACTATTTTCAAAGAGGGAGGGAGGTTTTTCTTCAAAGGAAGCCTTCCCTACTTTGTGAATAGAAACAATGGACCACAAGGAAGAGTAGCAATTGAAGAATTTTCTGCAGCAAGATTTTTTTAAAAATTTTCAGTCAGTGATTCTAAGATTATATTTTAAAGGACGTAGAATTTTTTTAAAAAATGTGGGTGCCTAGTGATCTTTTGCTGGGTTGCTACCATTTTTCTCCTCCAAGAAGCACCTACTTTGGGAGTCTGTAAAATCAAACCCTATTGTCCATTCTGCTTGCAACTTAGGGTGTATCTAGAGTAAATTAGATCTTGCAAATCTGACACCATTATTTTTATTTTTTTTAAAAAAACAGGTGTCCAAAACTTTTGAATTGGTTCCCTTTTGAAAATAATGGCCCTGAGATTCTGGAATCACCCTTCAGCACTTCCTACCAATTTCTTACTTCATAGCAAACTTTCCTTGAGAAGGGAAGGAAAACAATCTTCCTTAACAGATTTGGAAGCACATCAGAATACTTAGTAATGGGATGCACTTTTCTGTGCTACAAGTTCAGTCAATTGGTCCATGAAGGACAGAAAACTACAAGTGTCATATACTCAGCAGAAATGATGCTACAAAGCACTTTTCTTGTAAGTCTGCTGGCCAATGCCTCCTCAGATGAAGAGATGGAGGAAGCCAGCCCCAACCCTTGGAAGCCGCAGGAAGACCCACCAAACAAAGTAGAGACTCCATCTGGTGCAGAAGGGTAGTCTCAGGCTAAAGTCATGCTCTCAGTCTCACAGCCCCCGTTCTGAGGTGGAAACAAAAGCACTGCAGCCACCAGCCTCACCTTCGGGGCTGCCAGAGCCTTTGGAACGCCGGAGAAGGCGAACTTGGAGGTAAGAGCAGGAGCGGCACCGTAGCACACGGTTGGCAGCCCAGCACTGGTCAACTTCTGTCAGTGAGCTTGAGTCACCCCAGGATCAGGGCTGACAGCCACAGAGACTCCTCAGCCAGTGATGAGTGGCACCTGTCCATGATTGACTCAGCAGGTTGAGAAGTTGCACCCGCTCCTGATCAAAGCAGCCAGAGGAGAGTTAAGCAGCGTGGAAGGAACTTGTTCACAACCCTTGTGTACCTGCTGGTGTGATGGCATTAGACGGCTGTGTGTTTGACCTTGGACTTTAGATTTACCCCTGACCTTGGATTGTGATCTGGCTTGTGCTTTCTGGATTTGCCCTTCTGTTTTGGTGCTTGAACTTCTAACTACTTGTGATTTGACCCTGGACTGTGCCTTGGACTACACAGTTGCCCCAGGTGCCTGGCTGAACCCAGACAACTTTCAAGAGCAATGGGGACATTTGAGGAGAAGCCTGAAAATCTTTTCTATCTCCAATAAATCCTCCTTGGTACCAGTTTTCTCCCTTCCTTTCCAAATGTTTCATATTCATAACTTCCAGTTCTGAAATTTGCTCTGATTTGTAGTTTCAGATTCAGAATCATTCTCCTTTAGATACTACATCTTGAAAAATTGAGCATAGATTAGTAAAGTTTTTTGATCTAGAGAAAAAGCTAAATCAATACTGTAAAAGCTTTGTTATCCACCACTCATGGGGAATTGATATTGCTGGTTAATCAAATGTGCCAGATATTCAACCTTCTCCTCCCCCCCCCCCACCAAGGAACCTGCAGCAGCCAAACCATACCCCACATGGTGACTGCCCTGACATCTGGTGGGATATTTCTCCCCTGAGACATAGAACCATCCTATTCAGCAGGCAGACAAGTGAGCCAGCTGCCCAGAAGCCCTTTGGCAGAGCTCACCCAAAAACTCAAGACAGGCTGGAAAGGGTAGGGGACACCTCCTAATGAGCAGTCTATGCAATATACTCCATAAACAGCAGGTATGGATAAATTTAGAGTGCAGAGTACCCTTACTAGTGAAGAAACACATCTCCAAACAAACCATTGGTATATTTTTAAAGCTCCTGCTTTGTCTCAAAAGCATTTATTTTTGACCTACAATAACACATCAGAACAGCTTATATAAAATCTATATATGATATTGGTGCTATAATTAGGACTTCAAGTGTTAAACCAAAAGGAATAATTTATACTTGTATTCCATTTGACCTCTTGTTAGAAGGGATTCAGAGACTACTCCTTGATCCTGTGAGGACTCAGCACTAGCGAGCAATGGCACCTCTCCAGCCTTGAGGACTCAGCACTAGCGAGCAATGGCACCACTCCAGCCTGACCCTGGCTGTTACCACACTAGGTATTCCCAGCGATGTATTAAGAGTTTGAAAATGTTATAAAAAATACTGTTCGCACTTTGTTTGGCCCCTTTAGCTGTGAAGACATCTTCCAACCATTTTTTAGCCGTGGCATCCAAAAACCCTTTTAAAGCGATGTTTTTTATAACATTTCAAACTCTTGATACATCGCTGGGAATACCTAGTGCGGTAACAACCCCTTTTTCCTTAGGTGTGTTGCGAATTTGGAGACAAGCCCAGTTGTGTCCAGCTATTGGAATTAATAATACACCAGAGTTACTTCAGAAATGCCCATCCTCTTTTTTCAGGCACATTATGTTTGCAGCCACTCAATACAAAAGAAGTGTACACTATTTCCACAAATGGAAATTAATTCACATGCTTCAGGAAGAAATACCTTTTTGGGGGCTAAAATTGTCATTTAAAAAATAACCCATGTGCCATCATCAGTAGTTTGGACTGAAACACATACATATCTAAAAACTGAGGTCTGCCTTAAACTCGATGATATTCCAATAGAGACTACTCTTCTTTACCATTTGCATGCACAGAGGGATCCCTATAGTATATCACATGGCTTCCTCATTTCCCTTTTTAAAAATGTAGATACATTTTGATTATATCAGGCTTGGAGTTATACATATTGACAAGTACATGACCAATTCATGCACATTCATTGGTTTGGGTAATTGTTCTTGCTATATATTTGGTTGCAAATCCCATAGCACTTGTGACTGCAGTTAGAGCTGGGGCTAAGTAGGGCTCTTATCAATCACATGGACAAAAGGAAAGACTTTCCAAGGCATACAAAGCAAGTCTGCTTCAGCTTCAACTCAACTAGTTCAGGACATTTCCCAGAGCTTGGTCAGGCAGACACAGCTCCCAACACAGCTCCCAAAACTCATCCCTGAGCGGTACCCTGAGGTTCAGCACCTCAACAACTACACATTTCCCTCAAGCTGAAGAACCGTCCTTTGAGGAATTTTGCCCAGCAGTCTGCATTGTGGTTGGTTTCCTGAACTGGTAAAAAAAAAAATTGTATTGAAGTAAAAGAGAAGCACTGTGCCTCATAGCTGGAATACTGCCTACATTTGTGCACAATCCTGTTTTACATCATGAGCTAGAAAAATGTTTTTCATGGAAATGATGCTTAATGCATACTACATCCAAACATTGTTACAAATCATAACTATTTGCTACTTAACTTGGACAACATTTATCATGCTACTCTGGACAGCCTGTTTGGGAGGGGCTTCCTGTGGTATGTGTGGGGTTGCTGGTGAAAGGAAGCTTAAAGAACATGATGCAGTAGGGCCTAGAGTGAAATATTCATATATGAGAAATATTTACATTGGTGTGGAATTAAAAGTGAAAACACGTATGCAAATAGCAGGCATCCAGGGCCTTGTATAAAAGCAAGCAATTGTCAATATACATAGACTAGATGCACAAACGGAGCCAGAAGGAACTGGAATAGGCAGATGAATTTTCCACTAAAACTGGGTGTTTAAGGCTTAAAAAGCAGAACAGAAAATGGAATTCCTCCTGTCGATTTTGCAGTTGCAACCTCCTGAATAGGAATGACCTGGGAGAGTGTCCTTCCACTTGCTCATCATGTCCACACAATGCTGGGTATAGAATTATATCTTACTAAGATGTGGGCCAGCAAAATTTGGCAGAGTATGACTGATGATTCCCTAAATTGCTTTGAGACTAAGCTGCTGACAGCAGGAAGAGAAGGGAGAAGGGAGGAGATTTATACTGCCCAGAAATCCAGATAGTTGTATATCAAAACAGCTGCTTAGCAGGAGAGAAGGAAGGGGTGCAAGATGTGTAAAAAAAAGGTAGCCTTGATTCTTGAGGCAGTGGATTCAGACTAATTCAATGAATATGTGTTTATGACATTTTCTACCCTCCATCATTTTCAGTAAATAATATAAGTAGGCAGAAGTTAAATGCACATGGTTTACTTACTCCGCTTGCTTCCACATTGCCACAATAGTTTAATGATGTACCACTTGTCTAATCCCATTGTGTTTTTGTACATCCAATATGCACAGTCTATCAGGTATACTGGGATGATTCTCTAACAGGGTTTGACTGCTATGTAATAACCTAGCCATTTGCACATTGCTTAGAATACGCCTTTGCAAAGTGCTGTAGATTACTGTGACATATCAGAAAGAGCTAATCCTGTAATGCAAGGCATTTTAGTGAACACTTCAGCCCCCAAATGTGCAAAGTTGTTAGTAGCTACTTTCATGGTTGTAGATGTACAGCATGCACTGCAAATATCTGAATCTCTTAACATACAAAGTTGGATAGATTTATTCTGATCAGTGGGCAACAGCAGTTCTTAACTTCTTACATTCCTGCTACTTTAAGCATAGTTTTCATTCAACTCAGCATTGTGGATTTCCTGAAATTCTGTAGAATATTTACTGGGGAGGGGAAGTTGCATGATATTTTAATTCACTGTATGTGTATAGAGGGTGAGAATAACAGTACCATTCTCAATCCTGAATATTTCTGTCATTTTCTTGTTTCATTAGGCATAACAGGAGCTAGAATAATAATAATTACACTGACTTCTGTTTCTGTAAAATTAATGTAAATGCATGTAGCAGGCAAATGCAGAAATGAATTACTCTAACCTTACCTAGTGCTGTCCAGTTCTGAATTTTGTTTTGATTGTTAAAGCTGAAAATTTAATTAACACTACAGTGTATTTTGAACAACACTGGGTGCTCTGGGAAGCCTTTATAGGGCAGAAGCATGACATCTACATTTAAAAACCAAGACATAAAATTAAAAGTGTGTCTTTCTCACCTAAGCTTCAGGGGCTAACAAATGATTTAAGTGATTATCCTATATAATAAAGAGCCATTATGTTTTATAAGTAAACTATTTGAATTCTATAGTGCAGAGTTTCTAGTATGCCAGCAATTGATCAATGCATACATTCATACATTTTAAATATATTTCACCAAATCCAAATGCACAAGCACTGGCAGAGTAAAACGAAACATGCGTTCAATTTTGTTTGCTGCCACAATTCCCACTGCCCAAGAGACATGCAGATATTTTATTTATTTATTTTTCAAATTTATAATCCACCCTCCCCAGCCTATCAAAAGAGGAGTGATATCAGATCCAGCCGAAGTCATGACCAAGGCAGCTCTTGTGATGGAGATTGTTCATCCACGCACATGAGGAGTCTTCTTCAGAAGCCTCATAAGCAGCTGTAGAACTGCCATTTTAGATGGAGGGTATATCCCTCTGGATGGGACTGGGTGAGCCCCGTTTTTTAAAATGACCCTTCCAGACTATTTGGGTCTGACCAAGTTGGCTCCGATTACAGGACCCCTACATCAAAAGGGCCCCAGCTATGGGATCCTAACAAAACCAGTCAAAGATAGAAAAATGGGAGAAAGCACAGAGCTGTGTATCTGAGCAAAGGTAAATACCCGAATCACCTATTCGGCTTCGGGCAAATTCCCAGGTTTTGGTATTCGGTCTACCCGAAATGGCTAATTTCAGGTTTATTTTTGGTCCAGGTATATTGATATGCACAACCCTACTTACAACTTTTTGCAGACACCTTTTTTCCCTTTAATAGCTTTTCAATTAACTGAAATTGATTTTTTGAAAGAACCCCCCCCCCCCCATAAATATACTGTTCTTGCCTTTGGCCTGCTTTTAATATATTTCTTTTTTTTTTTTAACTAACTTAATTAAATCCTTAGTATTGTACCCTTCCTTAAACATTCTGGGATTAAGCAGTTAGGTCCCAATTTTGTGATGAATACTTGATTATAATTTCAATCATCACATAATTAGGAATGGCAATTATAAATTTCAAAAAGTTTAATTGAGTAGTTCAAAATTACCAAAGGCTTCATTAAATGTAATGTAGGCTAAAAAAACAGGTAGTAGTCAAGAAGCGAACTCAAAGATATATAATAAACTGTTGCTTAATCCTTATAAGATAGAAGTGCTGCTGGTGGGCAGAAGGCATGACCTGGGATTTAAGTTGTCACCTGTCCTGAATGGGGTTGCACTCCTCTTAAAGGAACAGGTCCATAGTCTGGGGATGCTCCTGGACACAGGCCTACTGCTGAATAAGCAGGTGGCAGCTGTGGCCAGGAGTGCCTTTTAACAGCTTAGACTGGTTACCCACCTGTGGCCTTTCTTGGGCAGAAAAGATCTGGCCACTGTGGTGCATGCCCTGGTTACATCTAGATGAGATTACTGCAACATGCTCTGTGTGAGACTGCCCTTGAGAAGTGCTTGGAAACTTCAGTTGGTACAGAATTCTACAGCCAGGATGATGACTGGAGTGGGCCAAAGGGAGCATATCACTCCAGTCTTGGCCTATTTACACTGGCTCCCAATTTGTTTCTGGTCACAATTCAAGGTGCTCATCTTGACCTTCAAAGCCCTATACAGTTTGGTACCAACATACCTGAAGGACTGCTTACTCTTTATGAACCTGCCTGGCCTCTACAGTCATCTTAGTGGCATACTAGTATCTGGGAGGCCTGGATTCAAATCTCCACTCGTGCCAAGGAAGCTCGCTGGGTGCCCTTGGGACAGTTACACTCTGTCAACCTAATCCACCTTACAGGGTTGTTGTGAGGATAAAACAGAGGAGAGAAGAACAATGTAAGCTGCTTTAGGTTCCCACTGGGGAGAAAGGCAGGGAACAAACAAAGAAGCAAATTTTCAGAGGCTTTGGGTGGCCCTGCTTTGTGAGATTAGGTGGGTGGCAACCCGCAAGAGGGCATTTTCAGTCATGCCATCAAAGCTCTTAAACTCTCTTCCCAGGGATGTTTGTCTGTCCCTTTCTGTTACCATCTTCCAAAAGCAAGTAAATACTTTTTTGTTTTTATTTGACATTCCCTCAGTGATCCCTTCTTCCTAACCAATGTTTTAATTGCTGCTTCTGTGTTTTGTATGAATTTTAACTCAATTTTTCAATTGTTTGTGTTGAGAGTTGATTTTAAAATGTGATTTTATATAGTTAGCTGCCTTGGTGGCCCTTGTAAGGCAGAAAGGTGGCATACAAATTTTGTGAAGGAAGGAAGGAAGGAAGGAAGGAAGGAAGGAAGGAAGGAAGGAAGGAAGGAAGGAAGGAAGGAAGGAAGGAAGGAAGGAAGGAAGGAAAGAAAGAAAGAAAGAAAGAAAGAAAGAAAGAAAGAAAGAAAGAAAGAAAGAAAGAAAGAAAGAAAGAAAGAAAGAAAGAAAGAAAGAAAGAAAGAAGTCTTCATACAGAGTAACTGGGACTGAACATGTCAAAAATAGACCTGTAACATTCTGCTTAAAATTCTGATCACTGAGTCCACTGTGACTGAAAATGAAATTTGCAGACAGTGGCACAAATGCACTGTACTTAGTGTATAGTTGTTAAAAATCATTTAAATAAATACTCTTATGGTAGAATTAGCAACACTGTAGCAACTATTCCTCAAGGATCAATGTAGTTGTGTGCTGAACAAAGATAATTCAGAGGTCTGTCTCTAAAGTTCAGCAGGTTTGGGTCACTTCAGTACTCAGAGAGCAAATTGTCTAGGGAGCCCACGAGGAAAAGCAAACATATGTAATTTTTAAAGGCAATGATCCCTGATATTTCATTTGTTTCAAAGCTCCCTGGGGGATATGATAGGACCAGAGAGGCCAGAAACAAAGCTGGAGTCAGCTGTTCATTAGATCTTTATGCTGGGGGTAGAGTAGACTTTGTTTAGTGTAGGGCAAGACTTCACTGGCCAAGATTATCCCAATTTGGGCTGACAGTGGTATGCTATGAAGAAGAAGAGTCGGTTTTTATATGTCGACTTTCTCTACCACTTAAGAGAGAATCAAACCAGCTTACAATCACCTTCCCCTCCCCTCCCCATAACAGACACCCTGTGAGGTATGTGGGGCTGAGAGAGTGTGACTAGCCTAACGTCACCCAGCTGGCTTCGTGTGTAGGAGTGGGGAAACAAATCTAGTTCACCAGATTAGCCTCCGCCGCTCATGTGGAGGAGTGGGGAATCAAATCCGGTTCTCCAGATCAAACTCCACTGCTCCAAACCACTACTGTTAACCACTACACCATTCTGGCTCTCTGCTGCTTAGATTTCTAGAGAATATTTTAGTGAGAAAACTGAATTGAAACAGGTGATCCTTTGGAGCATACTTCAGGTGTGCTGTAGCTGAATGCCGATCATAGAGGAGCCACAAAGCATTTGATTTGCATGATTGTGAAGGGTGATCCATCAGCAGTCAAGCAGGAAACAAAGTAAAATGGCCATTAAATATTGTAAAACGAACAGCCCATTTCTGAAGGGTGTGTGTGCTAAGCTCCTTAGGAGCTGGTGTGACAACATGCCAGCATAGGTGCTAGCTTATCACGGAATAAATTGGCACCGATGCTGGCGCGGGGGGAAACATGCCAGAGTCTGTGAGCCGGTGGCCCCTGCCACCAGTGCAGTCACACCGGCAAGGATTTCCTAGAAGGGAAAGCCCACGCTGGCAAGGGGGGGGCATTCCCAGGGTGTTCTTGGAGGCGGAACTGCCTTTGGGCAGCTTCGTAACCCTACATGCCCCATGGCAGCCTAGAAACCTCTCAGGAGGTGGTATGGCTGCACCACTCCTGGCTGCCACAGATCTGCCCCCCCTTCAGAAATGGGCTCAAAGGCTTAGATTTAGAGAGATGAATCTCTGGCTCCCAAATAATTTGGTGAACACTGTAGGATGAACTAATGGTTTAGCAGATAAATAAATGTTAATGTCAACTCTCCTTTTAATGATTTGTTTGGTTCACCATTTTCTACTTCATCTCATGCTGCATTATGAAGAAGACCAGATTGCACTATAGATGTGGGCACTGGGAATATATTCCTGCTTGGGTCCATCAGTTCTTTTTAAAATAGCCAAATAGAATCTTGCTACTAAAAAAAAAAAGTTTTCAAAAGTTTATTCTTGCCATTATAGAATATAATTAAATATGTGAACGAAGCTGGGTCTGATGTGGGATTTTCCAAAAGTTTTTTGTAAGTTCCTGCTTTTTACAGGATTAGTAAATTCCCTTATTTCTTTCATACCAGCCTCGTCATGGTCTAATAAAAGAAACTAAATCACAGTTGAGACAAAAGTCTCCATGGTAGCATACAGCAAAAGATAATTTAAGGCAGAGGTGGGGAACCTTTTTTCTGCCAAGGGCCATTTGGATATTGATAACGTCAAACTCGGGTCATACAAAATTATTAACTTAAAAATTAGCCTGCTATATTTGGTTAAACATTTAGCCAAGTGGCACGACCAGAGACGGCTCCGAGTGTCGGCCACGTAGAGTGACTTGCTTTTGAGCTCTGCCATCCCCAGCTGGGCCCAAGAGATTCAGGCAGGGCAGCAAACACAACATGGAGTGAGTGACAAGCCACTCGGGGCTTGTAGGTGAAGGAACCCAGTACAGTAATGTCCCGATCCGGCACTTTCCCGCCCTACCCATCTTTTGCAGGACTTAGAGGGGAAAGAACCAGAAGGGAGAGGGGGTACCAACCAAGCCCCAAGCAGGCAGCTGCCCAGATGACCCCCCTGCAAGCAGGCAGGCATCCAGCCGGTGGCGCACTCGCCCACCTTGGTGGCACAGGATGGTCTGTTGCACCAGCCGGGCATAGCCATCCAGCCACAGACCAGAGTTGCTCCTGCTCCGCATGGTCGGGGCCGGATTCTACAGCCAGATTCTACAGCCGGCTCCTGCTACCTCCGCCTGCAGGGATGAAATGAGGACCACTGGCTAAGAATTCGCCCCTGCGCATTCTGGCCCTGCCCCCTTTAACCCCTCCATGGTCGCCACTTCCACCCCCAGCCCTCTTGTAGTACAGAGGGAATACATTTCTCCACAGCCCAGGTGGGAAAGGGTTAACACAGTTTCTTGGGTGGTCCTAGCAGCTCCATAGCTAATGACTCTTCTGCAAGGGGGCAAAAAGGTTCCTTTTCTCGGCAAAACAAACTCACATCCACCTTGAATAGAGGCTATTCCTGTCCGTGGGAGAGGGTGGATCACCTGTCTTAGATCCTTCTGAGCTAGAGATCTGCCAGGACCCATGAAGGGCCAGACCAAATGATTTTGCAGGTCTTATACGGCCCCCGGGCCTGATGTTCCCCACCCCTGATTTAAGGTAATATGCTGTGCAAAATACTGAATAGCCTTTATGATTGGAATAAGGGGCACAACATCTGTGTTGCTTTGATCTGGATGGCCCAGGCTAGCCTGATCTGGTCAGATCTCAGAAGCTAAGCAGGGTTGGCCCTGGTTAGTACTTGAATGGGAGACCTCCAAGGAAGTCCAGGGTTGCTATACAGAGGCAGGCAATGGCAAACCACTTCTGAACATCTCTTGCCTTGAAAGCCCCATAAGGGTTTACCAGGAATTGTCTGTGACTTGATGGCACTACACACACACACACACACATCTCTGATAGTTTGAATAATGCTATGTGCCATATCTGAACTCAGACCTACAGATTGTGACTTAGCTGATGAGAAAGTGGAGAAAGCTGGAAAGGAGAAAAGTGTGGCAAGGAGAGAACCACTTCCTTTATTTACTGTTTGACAATGAGTGCTTTGTGATATGCAATATTCCCAAGTTCATTTGGCTTGTGCCTCTCTGCATTGTCTTTCTCCATCTCAGAAATGAGATGACAATCCTAGAATGACAACCTGAGATAATTTCCATTTTAGCCATCCTGTTCCTGTCCCGCTGTTTTGACAGGAAAGAAAGATAGGGAGTGAGTGGAGAAGAAGAGAGTCAGTGAAAGTGGAAGGTGCTACCAAATATGCCTTTGGGTCATCAGAATTTTCAGGTTTCTATTTCAAGTCCCTTTCCCCTTTTTTCTCCTTTGTATTAACTCATTCTTCAACAAAAAGGGGCTTGTCTTAAAGCCACAATCAGATAAGCAACTGAGGAAAAAAGACACCAGCCTTTCACTCTTAAAAAAATTATTCAAACTGGATTTCGGCTGAAACTTAAACCCCCTGACTGTCTTCTCAAGTTTACCTCATGATACACTGGGGATTTGCCGCTTTTTAATTATTCAGCCAAAACAAAGCACCAGCATTAATAACATGCCAGAAGAGAAAACAGTTAGTAAATGACTTAAACATTAGAAAAGTCTGACAGAAGCACCCAGCTAATTCCAACAGATGCTCAAGCAAGACTTGTGTGACAAGTAACTCAGGCCAGGACAATTAACGGGCGATGAGATCATCCCCAATTTGCCTGAACTTGCATTTCCCTGTATGGACTGGATTTACTAAAGTGCCCTCAAATTATGAATACTGCAGATGGCAGGTACCATCTTCAAATAGACATTTCACCTTCTCTGTCACACAGAACAAAACATCTCTGTTAAACAAGTCCTTTTGCAATAAGCATCATCTGTGCATTCATCTATTTCCTTCAGAAGTATTGTTTTATTGTGTTGTTTTATTCATATCCAGCTGAACAGACTTCATTTGATTGACTCTCGGTTTTTTAATGGGTGCTCTTACATGCCATAACATCCATCAATATTTCTACCCATACTAGACATCAGATATGCTAGTGGACAAGGTGTTAGACATCCATACCCCTGAGCAAAAAATGCATTAAATCCCAGCTTGCTTAAAGACTTACTGAATGGAAATGAATACAAGCCTCCACTTCATGGGATGGTCCAAATTCTATAGGAAAACCTCACCCCAAATATGTGAATAGGAAGATGATTCCATAGAGTACCTGTGAGCAAGTTACCCATCTCTATAAAATTATTTTGTTTCTTATCTGACAAATTTGTTTCTTACCTGTCAAGTTCAATGAATGACACTACCTATAAAACAGATATATTAAGAATCTATAGTGGGATGTTTTTCAATGTATCACAAGATTTTATTTTATTAAAAAATCAGAGGGCCTCTGCTGTAGGGGGAAAACCCTTGCTTAACGTGCCTTAAAGTCATACTGAATGATTTTGAAATTCCTTTCAGATTAGAATGAAGTAGTCCCGAGTTTGAAACCAGCGTTGTCCTTGCATATCTTTCTATGTGTAAAAAGAATCTGTTATCTTTAAAGGACTGTCTAATGGAATTTATCCATATTATGGGATGGGAGGTTTTTTAGAGTTTTAATGCATTGTAAGTCGATAATAAAACCTCAGGGGGTTCTGTGTAATCTAAGAGTAACTGTTCCCTTCTGTGCCTCAAAGACGCCTTTCCCCCCTTTTTGCCTCTCAAAATGACAACTGGATATGAAAATGGATAAAACGTATAAAAAGGTAAGGCTGTTCAAGGGCTTTTATCCTAAAAAGGGAAGCTAATAGGCACCAACTTGCTGTCAAAGAGGCCTGATATTGTACCTGGTTTTAGATGAAGCAGGTAACGATAGCCTTGACCCCGTGATTTATACAAAACCACAGGACAGGTTTATACATAGATACATGTATATATTATCAGTGATTTTTTCCTGCCATTGTTTTCAAATTGAAAAATAGAGACAGAAAAAAGAAGAAAGTCAGAGCACTGACAGACATTTTAAAAACCATTCGAAGCTTCCCAATTTAATTTAGAATTTAGTCATAACTATGGCTAACTAATGGACTCTAAGAAAGACAGTTTACACAGCCTTACATTTTGTACTGTCTCTTCTTTATACATTTCCATATGTGTTTTCAATTAGAGAGGGGAACACCATGTCCCCTTTTGCAACAAAATGCACAGAAAACCAACAATTGTTATGGAAAAGGCTGCTGTTTCATGTAAAATAAAATACATGTTTCACCTTGTTCTCCAGGGCTCCAAATTGGTAAGCATGTGATGTGCTGTCACAACTTATGCCCAGCTGACTGGTTACAATGCCTGCTGATCTATATGAAGATGTGAGAATTTGTCACTGTGCATAAGCAGAAAGATCACTCAGATATAAGTGATAGATCTGTTCCTTGCCTGGATTTGTCTGCTGCTATATTAAGGAGGCTCAGCAGCTGCCAAATCAAATTCTAAGCCTAGTTTTGTGGTTAACAAAACAGCAAAAGAAGTAGTGATGTCCTGATGTAACTTCTTTGGGACACAATAACTGTAGAAGCAATATATTTATTAGTCTTATTAGTATGTCAAAATACTCTCAGCAGCCCACGCCTTCCAGCTCAGCTGTAGGGAGCCCAGGGTCATTCCATCATCTTCCCCAATTCACTGTAGTGCCTGCATAAAAGAGTCCTTAGCATTTCATAGCAAGGCACCAGGACACAAATAAACATTCACTCTTCTTTTGATCTATTCAGTGTGAAAGAGGCTTCTTCAGGCTGAAATAACCATAGACTTCAATGGCTCTGTGGTGTTCTAGGGGATCCATTGAATCTAGGCTCCCATCTTAAAGAAGCACAAGATGCTGCATTATCTGAAGGACCCTCTATTTTGCAAAATATTCTTGCTGCAAGGCCTCATTCTGTGTGTGTTGTTTTGTATTCTTTAAGTGCTGTGTATAGTTGACAATACAATCCTATGTAGAGACACATACAAGAAAGGGAAGGAGAGGCACAAGGCAAGGAACAGGCTGCAACCCACTGCAAATTCTTGTCAAAAGCCAACTTTTGCTGTGACTGTTGATCAAGCTAATATCATCAAGACAC
Source organism: Euleptes europaea (assembly GCF_029931775.1). Classification (NCBI taxonomy): domain Eukaryota; kingdom Metazoa; phylum Chordata; class Lepidosauria; order Squamata; family Sphaerodactylidae; genus Euleptes; species Euleptes europaea. Next base: position 51,190,989 of record NC_079315.1, on the reverse strand, counting down.
CACCAATTTGTGCAGTTGACAAGGGAGGGAGATGTCCAGTGCTATGGCTAATTACTTTTGACTATCCCAGCCAGATAGCCCAGACACTGCTATTTACTGCTGAATAAAATGACATCCAGTGTTTTAACAATCTTTGTATTCTGTTATAAGTAGCAATTGGAACTGTAAGGTTCTAGCTTATCCCTCATGCTTTTTCAACATCTATGTAAAGCTGCTGGGGAAGGTCATCTGGAGATTTGGGCTGAATTGCCACCAATATGTGGATAACATTTAGCTCTATATTGCACTTCCAGAAGATCCTAGGGAGGCTGTGGAAACTGTGAAAAAGTATCTGGAGGCAGTTTTGGGATGGATGGGGGCTAACAAGCTGAAACTTATTCCTGATAAGTGGTACTGGTGGGAAGAAGGTTTGACCGAGGAACTGGGATATCTTCTGGATGGGATTGCACTCCTCCTTAAAGCAGCAGGTTCATAGCTAGGGAGTGCTGGACCCAAGCCTCTTAATGGATAAATAGATGGAAGTAGTGGCCAGGGGTGTCTTTCACCTACTTACGCTGGTGAGCCACTTTTCTGGGAAGGAAAGATCTTGCCACTATGATCCATGCCCTGTTAATGTCTAGATTGGATTACTGCATTGAACTCTACATGGGGCTGCTCTTGAAATCTGCCTAGAAGCTATAGTTGGTTCAGAATACTGCAGCCAGAGTGTTGACTGGAGTGGATTGTAGGGCAATATCATTCCAGCTTTGTTCTATATACACAGGCTCCCAATTTGCTTCCAGGCCCAATTCAAGGTGCTGGTATTGGATTTTAAAACCCTATATGGCTTGGGACCTACATATTTGAAGGACCACCTTCTCCCATATGAACCTACCCATCCACTGTGGTCATCTTTGGAGGCCCTGCATTGGGTGACCCCTCCATCTGATGCTAGATGGGTGGCAACCCAAGAAAGGGCCTTCTTGGTCATCGTGCTAAAACATTACAACTCCCTCCCTAGAGAGATTCATCTGTCTCCATCTATTGTTGTGTTTTGACAGTGGGTGAAAACTTCTTTGTTTTGTTGGGCATACTTCAAATATTTTAATCTTGAAAGGTTTTAATGTTTGCTTCCTTGTGGGCCCTATTTGAATGGGAAGGTGGCACAGAAATGTTTTAAAGAAATAAAGAAATAAATGGCATGTACGGCCCTGATAGTTCTTTATAGGAAGTCACAATCATTCTGTCTGAGAAAATGTATCTGCAACTTCCTGTTCTTGTGGTCTATCTTCCAATTCTGGCCAGCGCTACCTTCTTTCAGCTTTATAACAATGACCAATATCCAACTCTATATTATGCACTAGAAGATAATGAAGAAGGCCCACAGAACACTGAGTGCAAGCCCTTCAAACATCATTTTAATTATTTTTTAAATTTCTAGCCCACCCTCCCCAGTCAAGGTTGACACAGATGACTGAAGAGAGCATTCTCATTTATCCTGGGTTAGTTTTGATAATCTGAATTATCATATGAAGTGGTACAGATATGCAATAAATTGTGTGATAGTGAATGAAGTCTCTGGATGAAGTCTTTGGATATAGAATAAGAATACTGGGACAGGAACTGATAACCTTCCTATAGTTTTCAGACAAGTCACAATAGCCATTTCCTGCTCTTATTAGAGTATGTTTAATAAGGGTTTGAAACCATACAGATGACCTGCCAATTGCACAGAACAGGGCCAACTCAATTATTGCCCATTATCCCACTACACACTCAGTGTAGTGCACAGAGGGATTATGCATAGAGAGTGGGCTTATGTCAGGTACCTATCCAGTAAGTCATTCCCTGTTTTGCTGCCTTCTGCAGTTAGGGAAAACAAAAACCACAAAGTAATATAAAAATTGAATGCTTTTGACCACTTCCAGATATTGAAAGTAATTCTGTTCAATGTGTTTTCAATAACTCCATATGACCGCTGTTCTTCTCAGATCTTAATTAGTACATTTCCAGCCACACATCTTCAGTTCCCACTTGCTTCTGGTTCAGTCAGAAGGCAATTTTGCTTGGATCATGTTCACTTCTGGTTGACTCAGAGCAAAACAGATCAACCTACAGCATGCAAGGCCAGACATATGGAGCTAGGGAAGCATTATGCAAAAAATCACACACACCCCGATCAGAGCATCAGGCAACAAACCTCATTTACTTCTGGAAGTGAGTACCCTTCTGATAACAGGACAACAAAATCAGACCCAATCATATGAATGAGTAAAGCATCATCTAGCAACATAATAAAAAAATCTAGTTAAAAAAATTGGATTTAAGATAATTCACTATGCTCATTGGGACTGAGTTGCTTCTAAACTGGTGACTGAGTAAATCACTATCAGTGCAATCCTAAGAAGAGTTACACTCAATGGCCTTAGAAAGATGTCATTCTGTTTATGATCACATTGTAAAGCTCCCAGATGGAAGCCACTGGACAAAATTTCTGTGGTGGTGCTTAGGGTCATGCACACACACACACAAAAATTGGTAAATTTCAGGTCTGGGTTTATTGGGCCTGTTTCTCCCCCAGTAAACCCGGAATAAGCCGAATACCCATACCGGTAAATATGGATATTCGGTTTATTTCTAGGTTTACTGAAAAAATTCAGGCCCGTTATAGTCTATGGGGATTTCTTTCAAAGTTCCTATGGGGGCGTTTATGAAGGTAGAGTAACCAAATTTGCAGCATAGCTGCAAGGAACTCTCCTTGGACAGTCACCAAAATTTGGTGAACTTTGGGACATGGGATCCAATGTTTCTTATGGTGGCAAATGACATCCTGTGAACTGTGATTCCAATAGATGGTCACTGTGCGGGGAAATGAAGCCTCTATTCAGGACCACCTTCAGTTTGAAAGCAGGTTTTCGGGAGGGGGGTGATATCAGAGCCAGCCGAAGTTATGACCAAGACAGCTCTTGTGAAGAAGATTGCTCATCTGCACGAGTGAGAAGTCTTCTCCGGAAGCCTGGTGGTCAGCAGCCAAATAAGCTAGTGTTTTTTAGGTGGAGGGTATATCCCTCTTGACGGGACTGGGTGAGCCCCGTCTTTTAAATAACCCGTATGCTTGATGCAGAATTGCAAATCAGCCTACCGAATAGTTGTCAGAACAAGTTGGCTCCAATTACATGAGCCCTTCCTCAAATGGGCCCCAACTATAAGGCCCAAACAAAACCAGTCAAAAATAGAAAAATGAGAAAGCACGGAGCTGTGTATTTGAGCAAAGGCAAACACCGGAAATCCGAAAAAGCCAAATAATTATTCGGCTGTTTCAGAAATCACCTATTGATTTTCAGGCAATATTGCCAAAACAGCTAATTTCAGGTTTATTTTCGATTCAGATATATCAATATGTACCACCCTATGGTGATACAAGAACCATGAAATATATTGCTGAGGACATGGATGGGTATGATAAGAGGCAGAGTTTCCAAGTCACTTTGGTTGATAGTAAGGTCACATGTTATGATCACCTCATGAACCTAAATGGCTTTTATCAGACTCTTGATGTGGGCACAAATGTTGCTTTAGTTAGTTTACAGATCACAGTGAGGGCAGAGATGTGAAATATTCACCTATCTTTTTCAGAAGAGTTGTAATTTTTCCCCATACAATTCTGATCAAATCTGGATGAATTAAACATCCTGGTGTTGTTCTGTCTGGTCAAACAGAAACTGTTTCCTTCGCAGCATAAACCATTCATTCATATATACTGCTAAAAATGATTTACTTCATTCATCTGGAACAAACACGTCTGAGTTGGAAGGCTCTTGTTAAGGAGGATCAAAAGCTGAGTAACTGAAGATTCTATTAGTTCTTTGCAATTCTAGTATTTTTAAATATTTTGGAAATATTCTTTTAAATAATCTACTAATCTACTGTTGTTAAATAAGGGCAGTTGATGGTGCTGATGCAAAAGGCATAACTGGCATTTTTAATTTCACCATAATTACTTAGAAGCTATTTTTATTCTTTATTTTCTAGTAAGTGCATTATGGACTATGATTGCAAAAAATGATTGCAACAAAACTATCTTTAAAAAACCTTGAATCCTGCTTCACTGAAATTTCAAGTTATTTACATTATATAAGAGACCACCTACAAAACTAAAAATTAAAAAATTGCTCTAATCTGCAACAAGAAGCTATATCCTTAATACATAGCTAATGGAGACAGAAGTGTACATGGTTGGATATCCCCTGCCACTTCCTCATGATGCTCATATAATTTCCATAGAATTGGCTGACATATCTTTTGATGCAGATGCACTGTTCAACTTAGAGCCACTAGTTCTTGTGTGTGACTCTTTGCCCAGGGATCAAGGTCACTTACTTAAAAATGCAGGGCACAGTTCAGTCAGTTTCTTTTGCATGCCTTTAATTTTAATGGGAGTTAAGCACATGCTTAATTCTCCTGATCATGCCTAGTACTAAGCAAATCAACAACACAAAATCTCTAACTTATGTTGAGGGAAAATATATGTGGAAAACTAAACCTGAAGTTAAATTTGTAAGTATTAGTTCAATCCTGAGAACACTTTCCCTGTAGTAAGACCGATCGATAGACTTCTGTATGATTCTGAGTAGATCTTTTTAGGATGGCAGCACTGTAAATCTCATCAATTATAAATCCTGGAGGAGATGATTCAAGGTAATCCCCATTATCTTGCATCAAGAGTCCAGATCTTCTGCTCACTTTGACATCAAACCCGTGTGTGTTTGAACCAGACATCTGTGAAATTTCCTGCTACTTGCAAACAGTGTAAGTATGGGTGCTCTACAATAATTAGTTTTAACATCCTTGGAATCTGTAACTATCATTATGGACCCCACATTTTGTGAGATTTTATTATTTAAGCAAGGAATTAGTATAATTAATAGGATGTGCGTGTGTAAAGTGCCGTCAAGTCGCAGCCGACTTATGGCGACCCCTGTTGGGGTTTTCATGGCAAGAGACTAACAGAGGTGGTTTGCCAGTGCCTTCCTCTGCACAGCAACCCTGGTATTCCTTGGTGGTCTCCCATCCAAATACTAACCAGGGCTGACCCTGCTTAGCTTCTGAGATCTGACGAGATCAGGTTAGCCTGGGCCATCCAGGTCAGGGCAATTAATAGGACACACACACACATAAATATGTTTCTCAATGACTGGGTTATGTTATCATTAATAGTAGATAGCATAAATAAGCAATCATAAATAACAATACATTGTGCCATGACTGAAATGGGATATTTCACTCAAGTATTTTAGTTATCGTCTGTTATTAGACACTCTATTATGGCCTCATATGCACGCATGGAAGATCAGAAGACAGCTGTGGATTGAATTCTGTTTTCCTCGTTTCCCTACTGAGTTTGCTGTTGTCCATGTGTTGATGGGCATGAGCACATTACAACAATCTCACCATTACTCTGAATTGGGAACCCATGTGAATTTATAGACCCATCCTGCTGCCTAGCCCCCTTGTAGAGTCCTGGATGAAAGTTAATTGTTCCCAATGGTGAGGCAAGGAAAGAGAGGTAGGATGGAGGGCTTCATTGAGATGTATGCCAATCCCTTCTTGCTCATCTACAGGGGATGGATCAGGCCCCCTTTTTTCTCCTTCAGGAACAAAGGCAACATAGCAAATTTGGTTGAAGCACCACTGTCACTAAATAAAAAGAATAAAAGTAAAAAACCACAACCTCCTATATCTTAAAAAAAAAAATCAAACCACAACAGACTTAACTAAAGCAAAGTGCTCTTTGGTCTCCTGCTGTATTCTACAAAGAATCTCAAAAACATTGCTGCTTGCTGTCATGATGTTTGAATAGGGTTTGTCCTGCTTGCACACCTTTAGCTAATAATGAAAAAATCAATATACTCTCCAACTTGTTATAATGTCTGCATTTTACATTGCTAAAGGTTTAATAATGCACAGCAGGTATTAAAGACCAGGCGGAACACATTTTTTTATTCTTCTCAGGCTTTTGCTTCTTATTTTTAACTAATGTTACATTATGTGTTTTCTTCCAGTTCTAGTATATTAAATTTTTTAAAGGGCAAATTGTTCATCTAGTTATTTTCTTATCTGAAGATTACACATAAAATTTCCATTTAATACAATTTTATGTTCCCCCATTAACAAAGTGATGGGACTTCTACATATAAATCAATTCACTTAGGAATAATAAGTAAGATCAGTGCTGGCCTCCCTACCTCCCACCCCCCAGCTTATGATCTATTTGAGGGTGGATACAGTAAGCACTTATATACTGCAACCATCTTTTATATTAATTGGGGTTGCTTTATGGTTTTATATATTTTATTGTTATATTGTAAAATTTTAATGTTGTAACCTGCCCTGAGCCCGACCTGGCAGGGGGGAGGGCGGGCTAGAAGTATGAAAAATAAATAAACAAACAAACATGGAAACCAAATTCTAGTTCTAATATAGAATCTCACGGACTAACTAGACATTACATTTTTTCATGCATATAACTAAAAGACATGCAAGTGTCATGCCCATCTGATTAGATCGATTGCCATAGTGGAAGTTGAACACCTAAGTTAGCAGCTGAGATGGTGAACTCCACTGCCAAAGCAGCATGAGTAGAATGTAGATTGTGCAGTGGGACATTCCCACCTCTTTTTTTGCTGCTGCAACCTCTCATGATACCCCACCACCACACTCATGGGAGCTGCACCTAGAAAGGAAAAATGTTAAGAAAGAAGAACCTCGAATCCAAAATATTATAGCATTCATTTAGGTTTTATGTTCATATTTCATTGTGAGAATATTGGAACACCTGTTTTAAGGAGAAGCTGAATGAGCTTGTGGAAGTACTCAAAAGATAATGGACTGTGGGAGAAGGTGATTTTTTAAAATTGAAGGTTAACTTTGTTTTAGTACAAAATTTATTTTGTTTAGTCCGTTTGTTTATTTTTCTTAGTGCACCTAGATCTGTTCTTTCAGTTCCCGGAGTTTGTGCCTTGTAGAAATAAAGTTGTTTAATTAGAAAGAGACTACATAAGTTCTTTCTCACCTGCCTTGGCTACTTGGCATGCTATAATGACACACCTCTGAGGTTTCAGCCTCAGGGCAACCCATGAGAAAGAGAAGGGCTGGATTTTACTTGAGGTTGTTGCAGCAACAGTCAAAGAGAGGTCAAGACAGTGGCTAGTCTTGCTCCAGAAAGTGACTGAGATCACAACAGGGCCCCAGGGACCAGCAGGGCAGGGGGAAATGGGATGTCCCTCTCCGGTGAGTCCTCACAGAACCCCCACTTGTTATGCTCTTATTCAAAATGGTATAATGGTTACCATTCTAAGCAAAATGGTTGAAGGAAGACTTACTCAAACCACCCTTGTAGGGATGACAATCTTGACAGGTAGAAGATTCTTTTGTGGTCTGGTTTCTTCAGTGAACTGACAGGGGTGGAAAGAGTTGTTTCTTGGTCCTTCTTGAAACTTCCTTAGGTATACAGGCAATGAAAAGCTATGCTGAGACTGGAACCATGGATGGGTTGCAGAAATCTGTTAAATTCCAAATGCTCTCTGAAGCATAAGATAATCCTTGTTCAATTTATGAAGGAAACCTCTCAGCACTGCAGCTCCTTCTCATGCAAGTGTTGCCCCAGTTTTCAGGACAGCAGACACTGAAAGGGGAAGGATCCAAACTTTAGTCTCCTACAATATGGACTGGGGTTTCTAGTAATGCCCAAACTCACCTCATAGTTGACTTAGCTTTTCTTACTCAGAGTTTCTCTCTCTCTTTCCGAGTATTCCTGAACAGGTTCAAAAAGACCAAGCCTGGGACACCTCCCAGTCAGCTTTCTAGGCCATTTCATCCCTTTCCCAGCAAACTTACTTAGCAAATGGGAGAGGACCAGCAATGGGAAGGCTGGGAGGTGAAAAATGCCTTGTGGTCCTCATTGCTATGGCTTTGATAATCAGTTCATTGACCCAGCTGGCACTGTAAACTACATTTCCCATGCATCCCAGTATCTCCCCGTGGATATTTAAGGAGGAAGCACATCAGGCTTCTGCCATCACCATTTAGCTCTCCTCAATGCAATGCCTGCATCCTTTGAAAAGTAGGTTTGTTTGAAACATGGAGTTAATGGCAAAGTGGCTGACAGGTGGCAAGAGCATTACAAGCAAGGTCCAAGATTCACTAGAATTGTGGGATGGGCTTGTAATGGGCTTGAGGGAAATCTGCTTTCTAAACACACCCATTTCAATGGCTTTTTCAGTGTAGCATGCTGTAAAGGTGAAAGGGGGTCTAAATTAATATTTTCCATAATATTTTAGTTTGGGAGGAAATGACCTTGAGAATTTTAGGACTGGTTGCTTAAAATTAGAAACTGTTTAAAAATCTTTTCCCATATATATTCTTATTGCGCTCTCAACAGCAAAGCAAATGGGAGCAAACTAAGTTCTGATGGGTTTAGCTGTAAAGAGAACTAAAGGCGTGCAGTTCGGTTGCATAACCATGTTGTGATATACTTGTACTAGCTGTATCATGAAAAGCGATATTATTTATGAAGATGGCTTGTGTGTTTTGCTTTGTTTCACTCTACTCCTGGATTGATGTACATGGCTGACCTCTTATTTGAACTCAGCTGGATAAGTTGCATAATTCTATCAGTGACTATAAATCTAGCTGCTTAGCAACCAGTTTCAGCTGAGCAATATGATACAAACCATGATACAACCTGGTACTCTTGGGCATGGGTTTCTGGAAGAAGTCTATTTGCTAATCAGATACTTTGTAGTACTGAGCAGAGGAAAATGGGAAAGTGCTTCAGCTAGAATTAGCTGACAAAACAAAGGCAACTATTGATATTATTGGGAACCTTTTGGTCTCATTTAATTTTCAATATCATGGCAGAAAATCCAAGTCTCTTGAAGCTCCTTATAAAGGACACGTTGAAAAGGAAAGGAAAGAGAGAGGGAGAGGGAGGGAGAGAGAGAGAGAGAGAGAGAAAGAGAAAGAGAGAGAGAGAGAGAGAGAGAGAGAGAGAGAGAGAAGCCTGGTGTAAGGGAATTAAAAGAAAGCGTGCAAAACACAAGCCATAATATTGCTTCCAGGGTCAGAACTGGATCCTCTGAGGAAAAGTGAGGCCCATGATTCTTGTGAAATGTGGATTTCACATTTGCATTGGACCTTTGCACTAGTAAAGACCGGCCTCTCTGCTTTCTTAAGTGTATGTAAAATATACAGATAAAGAAATTGAATGACAAAAGTAATTATAACATGGCCTTAATGTATGGAACAATGTACAAAATAGCCAAAAAAAAAAAAAAAAAAAAAAAAAAAACCCATGCACATGAATAAAATGGCCCAAGGACAATTCACCTGGTTTCTAACTAATGAAAAGTATATTTCATAACAGTGGCCACAGCACATTAAAGAATCACTCATGTGCTTTGACTGAGATCAGAATGACACAGTGCACCACAGCTACTTCCTTTCACAGCAATTTAATTGACTGATTCCCACTAAAAATTCTCCAAATGCACACAATAGCTTCACGTTGTGTTTTTAGAGTAGCGCTACTCAGGATCCAAGGGGAGCTTATGTAATGGGTACAACAGGGGATGGGTAATCAGGACAAAAACTGAACAAACTCTGCTGGATATGATTAATGTAGGTTACACATAAAAAAGGGCCTGTGGGGATCCATTTGTTGAGACTGGAAGTGGGAGAAATGCAGGCTTGTTCACTTGAAAGTTTTAGTTCTTCATAATGTTTGATGCTCATCTACTTTGAAGGCATTATTTCTTTAAACAGGGCATGCAGAAATTGGGACATTGCAGTTTTATTTACACAAACGTTCCAGTGTGGTGCAATTTTTTAAAAAAATTACCTTTAATGTTATTTGTCAATTTCTTTTCAGGATATATTTAAATAATGTGTTAATACATTTTTTAGAACCAAGGCGGTAGGACTTTAGAAGTTTGCCCTGTTCTTGACTACAGAACATGAATAAGTGAAGCTTAACATGCAGCACTTACTTCTGGCTATCCACTTGCCAAAAAGTGGAAGTCAGCATTTTCCACTAGAATCTCTTCTAAGGATTAAGAGAGGCAAACGGCAAGTATCAATATTCCCTGTGCAAACTTGTATCTTTGTTCTGCTCTGTCTTGCTCACTCTGTCTCTTTGAATTTCCTATAAAAGCTAAATTAGGTCTCAGGGGCACTGCCACACTAAACAAGGATCTCTTCTAGTCCATTGTGATGGAAGTAAATGTACTCTGGAGGGAGATGTACTTGAAGGAAAGGCTAAAGTGTCTCCCCTAGTTTTCTAATCTTTATACTAGATTGCTTTATCCTCTCTGCAAAAACAAAAACAAACAAAAAAACCCCTCTCTTATCCACTAAGATACACAACACTAAATTGCAAGGATTTACTGAACTTGACTATAACCTTTCCTAGGAAGAAAAAATATTTTTTAATAAATCCAGCATTCACATGATGGTTTTATTTTGTGTTTATATATTTACAGTGCATATACAAATCAAAATTAGATTAAAAACTAAAATGTCCAGCACAAGATAAGCGCTTGTAGCACAGTAGGTAATGTAGAGGATACCACGTAACTATTTAGTGTTCTTATATGATCCAGATAGTGCATCATATAATCAAAAGGCATTCCTAACTGCAAGTGAAAACAATGTAGCACAAGTAGTTATTTAAAAAATTGAGCCCAAACCCTTAAGCTAGCACAACAAATTGAGCTTTTCTGCTATAGGAGGCCAATATGGCACAGTAACAGATGTACAATGCACTCCATTTAAATTTCCACAAAGGGCAGAGCAAACCTATGCATTCAGTGTCTCTCCAGAGTTCTGCAGATAATAGACAGATGAGGTTCCACCATATAATGCCATTTTGGGCAGAATTCAGCAACTATCCTATAGCACTTTAGTTTTGAAAATCACTTACACTCAAGCTTTTTGCTATAACTTGGGTTCCTAACGTCAGCACTTTTCCCTCTGAGTTTCCTCATGGCATCATTGTTGTCTTTCTATGGTTTCTTTGAGATATCTCCATGCTTTCTCAAAACACCTTTCATCTCATTTTTCCTGCAGGTAAACAGCCAAAATGCCTCTGCCTTCTATGAGGAAAGTTTTCAGTGCTTTGAAAGGTGCTGCCCACTTTGGCACCATTTTCCCTCTGTGGGCACCATTTCCTCAGATACAAGGAAATGGCAGAGAAACATCACTGTATAGAAGTTCCAGTTGCAACAGGGAAACCATAGGAAATAATGAGGGTTCAAGGTCTAAATTACAGGGATGGATGAATATGCTCTTTTTGTTTTCATATGTTTTTGCTGTGAGTCTTTCTATTTTCATTACTGGCGTTCCCGATTCATTTGTTTCATTTATGGCAGCCTCACACCATTTATACAGCATATGCCATTGATGCAAAAATACCATTAAAATGGTGTAAATTGAATAAGGAAAATCCTGCATGAAGAAAACAGACAATTAAACGAATAAAGCCCTCAAGTTTCATATCGGAAAGAGAGAAAGGAAATCAAAACAGCGATTTTTGAGTCAAAATGGTGGGGCTGAAAATTTAGTAGCCCTTTCCTAATTTAAAGTTGAAATAAGCTTGGCTCCCTAATTTTTCTTTAAAATCATCATTTAGAAATTAAGATAGTTTCAAAGTGAACAATTCACCATATAGTCTTTATATATTTGATGGCATTTTGATATTTAGTATGAGTAGAGCTGCTCAGTTTGTAACTGTCTCAGTCTTAATGAGCTTCCTTGGGAAACTGTCAGAGAAAGATGGGGAGGGGGGCTGTATAAGAGGGCTTAGAAGGGGCTAGGAGAAAGGCTTAGAAAGACTAGGGTCAGGGGTGCTTCCTGCCAGCCCTCTGTGTTGTCACTGTTTTTGTCTCCCTTCTCAAACTTACACTATGAGACAAAAGAAAACCAGTGGCAAGGAGAGCTGGCAATAGCAGAGGTATCATACTATATTCCTGGCTTCCCAGCAGCAGTGAACTCTTTTGAGTAAGTCTGGAAACCAGGAAGAATCAGGAACCATAATTCCCTCCAGACTGAGCCCTCCACTGCCAAGAGACCTCACCCCCCAATCTCATTTATGCAGATGTAGTATGCCAGTATTTAAATGTTTTGAATGTTGAAGAAGATATTGCCATGTGCAATGCTCCATTTACATGAATTGGGAATGAGCTTGGGCAATTCTTGGTGGATAAGCATAAACACATCTAAATTTGGCTTGTTCGTGGTAAATGTTGCAAGGTGAAAATATAAAACCAAATGGGACTATGTGGCTTTCCAAGATGGGAAAGTAATACTGTTATTAAAAATAACACTTTGGTTCCTAAAGAAAAAATATAACTGTATAAGAAATGAATCACTGCCTGTGTATCTGATTATGCTACTAATTTTGTTGCTGAATATTTTCCTTTGAAAGGAGCAATGAGATAAATGGAAAATAGATAATCAAGCACTGTTATCAACTTCTATCCTTCTATGTGCCAAGATTTTCTTAATCTATCAAACATATCTGCCTTTACTGTTTTCTCTGCTTTAAAATACTGTTCTTTCAAAAAGCTATTTGCTATTGAAGTCCTTTTAATGAAATCAATTTATGCCATCATCATTAGATACAATATTCATGTGGGCTTTATCTTTTATGATTAGCATTCATAACATTCTGACAACTTCAAAATTCAAAGGGCAAAATAATTGCTGAAAATATACTTCGAAGGATAAACATACCATCCCCATTCTGCCACGTGAAACTGGTTATACAAGACAATTCTAAATTCTAAATTTTGAATTCAGCTTAAGCTTAGTAAATGTCTGTTTGTGTGCAGTCTCAGATATATAAAGAAGCCATTCCTATAAACATGTTTAAATAGGGATTTTTCAATTGCAAGTTGCAACTGAAAGTAAGTTATTTTTAAGTCAATGGGCTTTACTTCCAGGTAAATTTATTTAGAATTAGTTATGGCTCAGCTAATGAATAGTGAACATCCCCCCCCCATCTAATTAATATGTGAACAAAGAGGAGCTAAAGGCTTATGAAAGACATGTCATGAGAAGCGAAAATGAACATACCGGTTGCATGTTCACATTACGTATGTGCTTCTAACTCACTGAAATGCAGGATTGCAGCCACTCTGGCTGCCTTTGTAGGTAACACTTTGCACTACACCTTAGCAGGTTTGCCTTTTCCTGAAGATTTACTCTGGTAGCAGAAATTCTGATAGCTTGTTAAATTAATATAATGAAAACAGAAAGAGTGTTGAAGGAACTCTTGAAGGAGCAGCAGCACAAACGTCTCTCATACTGTTCCTTTATTGTGTCAGCCTGGAACCAGAAAGAAATCTTCTTCCAGGACCAGCCAAGCCCTGGCCTTAACTGCTGAGACTGCTACCAGGAATTTCAATTAGTGCTAACCACAGTGCAAGATTCCCCCCCCCCCCACACACACACACACTTTGCTTTTGTGTTTTGTGAAGAAAGTTCATTAAGAACTGGATGGAGACCACCAACTTCTTTAACAAAGCCTAGCAAATACGCATCATGTTACTGCAGTGGCCAGTCCCTACCAAAGAGCAGGACGAATCTTCAGCTGAAGTAGAAGAGTGTTAATTAAATAACACTGAAGGAACCATGAATCTGAATGGATGTGGGGTATCCACATTTGTGTGCCAGTTGTCTATTGTCTCTCTTAGAATGCCATACCTCACAGGATTGTGTTATGTTCCTGAAAACAGCCGGTACAAAACATTTTGTCTACTGAGCTGCTATAATAAATATTTTGTTTGTTTTGTCAGCTGGTCATTAAATTAATGCAATTGTTCTGCACAAAATATCTTTTCTTGAAATTGTATACCTTAAAAATGTGACACGATTCTATAATCTAAATTATGCAGAAAGATGTCTTTTCCTTCCTCTGTCTCCAGGTTTTTTCTAGCTATATTAAACATGATCTGTCTGCTCTGAATTTCAACAGTACTGCCAACTGTAACTGTGAGGCCAGACAATGTAATTGTTCCATTGAAAGAACAAGGCCTTTTATTCCTAGCCTCTTAACAGAGGTGAGATGTACAAATGCTCAAATTGTCTCACCTCACTCTTGGCTGGTTTTCAGCAGCAACTGAACTTTTTAAGATACCAAACAAAAATCCCATTTTTTGGTCCCTGCACTTGCATTGTCTCATGGTTCCAACTCCACTATATGATGGTGTTGCAGCGCCATCATTCTAGCGCCAGACAAAGCGACGTGGGCTCAAATGTTGGAGATGTGAATGCAAAAGTAAGCATGTTGCGTATTGACTGCCAGAGCACCTTCAAGTGCAATTTACTCTTTATATAACAAATATTTAAACACACAGGACATACAAACTGAACTGAAATAATAATCACATGCAAAACAGAAATGTATCGACATGCTCAAAACTGGATGTATAATTCACAGTGACCAGTTAAATGAACATGAACTGAGTTTACCTTCCAAAGAAAAGCTCTGGCCTTCCTTTATGATAAAAGAATTGTAGAAACTCTTTGCAATGTATAAAAATAATCAGTCTTGTGATCCTCATGGGTGCAGAGGGTATCAATGGAGCTCCCTGCCCACAAAAAATTCCCCATTCTCCTTTGAAATAATTGGGAAACCAACAAGCACATGCATTCCCTTGGCCCACTATTAAGGTTGCCAACCCTGGGTTGGTAAATTTCTGGACATTTGAAAGTAGAGCCCAGGAAGGGCAGGCTTGAGGGTGGGGGCTCACCAGGGATTTGGTGTCATATGGTCTGCCCTCCAAAGCTGCCATTTTCTCTGAGGGAACTGATCTCTTGGGATCACAACTGATCTCTAGACTACAGAGAACTCCAGGCCCCACCTGGAGGTTGGCAACTATATTCAATACAGCAGCCTCAAGCTTGCAATTGGTGCACATCTGTGACTTTGTACACACACTTGGGACAGGCTGAATGATCTCCTGTTTCAGTTTTTGAATCCAGAGTAGTGCTTTTTGCAGGATGTGAGAAGAAACATTCCTTGAACTTGGTTCATCTTCATTCCCTCCCACTTGCGGTTGCTGATTTGACACCATTGTTTTTGTCTCTACTTCTTTTTGGAATGGTGAAATGGGTGGTCCCAACCAGCAATCATGAAGTGACTAGAATAATGTAACACTGATATGCAGTCAGACAGATTTGGCTACATCACATCATTTTGGACAAGCTAAGCAAACAGTGTAAAGACGTTGTTTTCTGGATCAGTCACCTGGGTAGCTCCAGCCATTCACATGTAGTGAACTGCATGATGTCATGATGCTCCATAGCTTGTAAGATTAGACTATACATCAATTTATCTGAGGGCAAATGAAGCCAGTTCTGGGTGAGGTCAATGTTTCTTGAACCAAAATTGCCTCAAGTTACAGTGATTTTTTAAAATGATGCTGATATAATCCATGCAAAAGTGAGACCTTTCAGATCAATCCAAATGAAAAAAGTTACTAATTTTTAAAAGGAGGTGTTTTTTTTTAATTTAGCATATCCATACATTTAGTTAAAAATTGGTGCTTGAGAATGGCAATCAGTGTCCTCATCCAGGCACTTCTGCTTTGTGAATTCCAAATGTCAGGAACAGACCAAGCCCTATGATGAAAGACTGAGAGATTTGGGAATGTTCAGTCTGGAAAAGAGGAGTTTTAAGTATTTGAAGGGCTATCAGAGGAGGGCAGGGAGCTGTTCCAGTTGGCAGCAGAGGATAGGACTTGCATTAATGGGTATAAATTACAGGCGGAAAGGTACCAACTGGACATTAGGAAAAAAAGTTTTTTTACAGTGAGAGTAGTTCAGCAGTGGAATCAGCTACCTAGGGAAGTGGTGAGGGAGTTGGGAATGTTTAGTCTGGATAAGAGGAGGTTGAGGGGGGACATGATTGCTCTCTTTAAATATTTGAAGGGCTGTCACTTAGAGGAGGGCAGGGAGCTGTTCCTGTTGACAGCAGAGTATAGGACTTGCAATAATGGGCTTAAATTGCAGGCTGGATATTAGGAACAAATGTTTTTACAGTAAGGGTTGTTCAGCAGTGGAATCAGCTACCTAGGGAAGTGGTAAGCTCCCCCTCATTGGCAGTCTTTAAGCAGAGGCTGGACAAGCACTTATCAG
Source organism: Euleptes europaea (assembly GCF_029931775.1). Lineage (NCBI taxonomy): Eukaryota > Metazoa > Chordata > Lepidosauria > Squamata > Sphaerodactylidae > Euleptes > Euleptes europaea. The sequence continues at coordinate 51,174,813 of NC_079315.1, read as the reverse complement.
GGATACTCTAGGCTGATCTTGCATTAAGCAGGGGGTTGGACTAGGTGGCCTGTACGGCCCCTTCCAACTCTGTGATTCTATGATTCTAAATGAGCAAATTTTTCTTCTGTTTGTAAAATTATTAAAGCCATTTGCATACTTGTCATCCTTGGAGTTTGCAACAATGCTGTGCTGACAGGTTAGCCAGGGGTTACAGCCTGACATGTTGAAGCGAATAGCCTAGCTCACCATCTGCCCTCTAAAATGAGGTTCAGAAAATGGGCAAAATAAACAGAAAAGGGGGGAGAGAATAGAAGGCAAGGTGATAAAGCTGCTTTCTCTCTACTCAATGCATGGGTCTCCAAAGCTACGCGTAGAAACCAGGTCAGCTGTCTGCAAATCCCTTTGCTTTGCCTATAGAGATTACTGCAGCAATTGAGGAAAATATATACAGATATAGATATGCCACTGAGAAGCAACAGAATCGAAACAGTGCATCAGAGTCTATAGGAATTACTTTCATGCTACGATCTGGCTCCATCCCTGTTGTTCTGCAGAGATTATCAGAATAGTGTATACTCTGCACACAAGGCAATAGCTGATCAGTCATAACACAGCATGACTTTAAAGCAAAAATTCCCCATCAATGTCAATAAGGCTTTAACCCCATGCATGCTTACTTGGGAGTATGTTCAACTGAACTCAATGGATGATCTTTACTTCCAAGTGAGAATACAAATATTTGGGCATGCTTACTCACTAAGAAAAAAACAGCTAAAGATCTAGCTGAGTTATCCGTATATAGAAAGAGGTTTCCGCTGACATGTCAGCTGCAGCATGCACACAAAAGGCTGCTGAAGTGGAGCAAGTCAGCAGTCTCTTGCAATTGCAATCATGTAGGTAGACTGGAATCATATAAACCGTACCTCATTCAGATTCCTACATGACAGACTCCATGAGTGCAGCAGCAATCGTACACTGGTTTCTACTTCACACAGGATTCCTCAACAGGGGTAAATGAGCATCTATTTAAAATCAGGAATGGTTCTGCGCACTCAGTCAGTTTAATGTACTAATATACAATGTATTCATCTAGAATGTTTATTAAGAATTATTCATGAGACCATGAGAGCTTGCTTAAAACGTTTGCTATCCAGAAATACAATTTGATTTATCTCTCAAAAATAAGAAGCTTTATAATGGGATTTATACACATACTCCGTTCCTAATGAAGTTAAAGGTAAAACTTGTAGTAGATTTTGACAGTACTAATTGATGGCTTTAAGAAGAGGGAGAAAATTAAAAAAAAACCACTGTCATTCTATTGTTTGTTTATCCCATTGAATTATCCCATTGAATTGTCTGAAATTAAAATGTTTGTCAGTAAAGAAATAATTTAGAAAAGAAAGCTAGGATGGTCAAGATAAAAAAAATATTACCCAAACACTTAATTATTTAGGACATGCTTATAAAATTATTTAACCAGTTTGATGGTGATATCAAGAACCAGTGTACAGAAAAAAAACCAAATTAGACTCCTCGACTTTATAAAGCTTCCTTATATTATTGGTTGTTCTAGCTCACTGTCACCCACTCTGACTGGCAGCGGCTCTCCAGAGCTCCAGGCAGTGAAGGATCTTTCACACTAACATCTTTTACCTGGAGATATCAGGGACTGAACCTGGGACCTTATGTATGCAAAACATATATTTTATCATGATAGCAAGTAATATGGCAACCACAGCTCCTGCCTTAATAATATTCTGTTTTTGTTCCTGGTAGAGAGATTAATTCAGCCATCATTTAGCCAGATTTCATGAATTACAGAGCTTTCTTCATATAGCATATTTGTTTACTTTTAGCATATTGCAGCTTTATGAAAAGGGCACTGCTAGTTTCAGGTTCTTTATATCAAATTTGTAAAGAGAGATAGTTTTACAAGACTGTGAGTCTGATCTTCAGTATCTGATTCGCAGTCCAGCCAATTCTAGGTCCATTGAAGTCTCCTGTGACTAATTTTGATTGAAGTTATTTGCATTTCAACTCAGCTCCGTTGAGAATCAAACTGTCTAGATGCAGACTCTTTAATAAAATTATTCTGTATTTGTTGTGTTCTGCAATCTGGAGCTTGTTGCTTGTAAGCAGGATTCTCACTTTATTTTTGAATAATAGTTTACGTAAAATTCAAACACAGAATCCTTTTTTTGTAGCCACCTCAAATTTGAAGTTTACTTTTTAGAAGGTTACCAAGACATTTACCAGCGTACATAACATACTTAGGACCAAAATTAACTGTTGCACGTATGTTCTTGCAGTTAACAATGACATTTAACTTTTTATAACCCAGAATAATAAAGATTTATCAGTCAACATTCCTCACAAGCCACCCAATCCTGCTGGACTAGCCATGTGTATTTTTCTCAAGTGTCTTTCAGTTATGCTGTTACCTTCCCCCTCCCAGGGCTAGCTAAATGACACCTGATGACAAGCATGGATCCATGCAAGGATAACTGTGCATCAGAACTGAGCAAAGTGGGGCCATTTCAGATATATTTCACAACCACAAATCCAGATTCGCCACCAAGGAAACACACAGCAAAAGACCTTAACCAGATGTTGTTTTTTCTGTGACTTATTGTTGCGCACATTTATAAACATCTTTATAACATTTTTAGGTGAAAAGTTTAACTGTACACCTTTAATATGTAATGTGTGAAGAAGAATCAAGTCAGAGTGCTCTTTAGAATTGTGAAATTAGAGAACAGCTGGAAATGTCATGCCAAAAGAAATGAAAATCCATGACTTATGTTGCTTCCTACATGCCATGTCCATTGACTTTAGCCATTCAAAGCAGCTGCCCAGTTTAACTATGTGGTCAAGCAAGCGTTGATTCCTCATTACTTTTACAAAGCTTTACTTTTACAGACCAAACCAGATATGATGCACAAGATGTGACCAGATAGTTTAAAAAAATCTAAAACAGGCACACAAGACTAAAAACAGCTCGGAAGGGGTTAGATTAAGAGGATCATTTTGGGGAAGGTGTGTGGTATAAGAAAGGAATGGTATAACTCCTCTTTCTCCAGGAATGTTGTTCTGATCAAATTGAGAATCTACCGATCCAGTTTTAAAGCTTAAAAAAAAATCTGATCATGAATTTTGTGCAAAACATCTTGTTTGGCTCTGATTCTTTAGTATGTATTCTTGGGAAAACAGATTTGCCTGAAATCGTAATACCGGTAATTGCTGAAGAAAAATGGAAAGCTTTCAGACTAAAGCAATTCAGTTCTCCCCAAGACTGCTTGCTACCATCTTGCATGAATGCCTACAGATCTCCATGAATTATCTCTTATAAATTATATATAAACAAAGTCATTCTACAATATAGTGCTGCATCCCCAATCATATGGCCACAGAATCTTGTAGCAGTATAACATAAACCCATCAATTAATTACAAATTATAATACTCTTGCTTGCCAGTGAAATCAACATATATTTCTGTTTTACTTTTTGCCTAACAAAAGCAATGCAATAGAAAGACTTTGGGGATTAGGTGACAAGATAAAATATTGGACAGCTACATAGCTGTGTTCTTTTGGTGCTATGCTTAATATTATCTGTCTGCATTCCTGTCTGTTCTGCCCCATTCATCTGTTTAGCACATAATTGAAGATACACCATAAAATCTCCAGAAGTCTCCAAGATTTCCCCCTCACAACAAAGCTGTCTATTACAAGGTTGTCCTGAAACTCATTTCAGCAACTGGAGATCATAAAACTGTTATAGATTCCCCCCCTCTCCAAAAAATAATGGAGGGAAAAAGTTATCACCTTTGCTGTTAATGGGAGAAATAGTAATTCTTGGAGAAAACGGTAAGGGAAAGATTTAAACTGCAATGGCAGCAATGCAAAAGTTTGCAAAACACTGTTGTACATCTCTAACAGGGAGGGGAGTGACAGGTATGCTGCTTAAAGGTTGTGATAGACAGATACCTTTAAAATAACAAGTCTAGCCAACTAGGGATAAACTGGATGTTGGACTAAGACCAGGAACACCTGGTTTAAAACTCCCACTCAACCATGAAGATCACTTGGTGACCTTGGACAATCATCAGCCTTACCTGCTTTCACAGTGATTATGTGGGGATAAAATGGGGTGAATATGTCCTACCCTAAAAGAAGGGTAGGATAAAAAGGCATAACTCATCATCTGTTAGTCTTTTGCCTTGCAAATCTAGTTATCCAAACACAGTCCCTCTCCCATTTGTAACTAATAGAAAGAATTTTCAAAAATCTTTTCTTCTCATTGCAAGCCAAATCCCAATCTCTAATTTCCGATTCAGTTTAATCATGCCTACTTCATCTTCTATTATGTTATGAATCCTTGTGGTACTTTAGAGTTACTTGTCTGTAAACAGACTTGTTTCCATTTTTACTGAAATTAATTTTGTTTTTGAGACCAAGATCAACCTTCTCCAACTTATATTATGCAACTTCTCTTGGCAGTTCATTATTTTGATGGTAAAAGAAACAGCAACTGAGAATCTGCTTTTCAGGGTTTTCTTTTGATCAAGTTTGCTAGTTACCCATAAACACCTTTGCAAAACAACATCCAAAAATATTGATGAGGAACCATGGGAATTTTAGTTTAGTAACTCTCACAAGATGGCTTGAGAAATAGCTGTGAAGTGGTGGGGACAGAGGCTGCTGGTCTCAGCCTGCAGTTTGGTCAATGGTGCAGTACAGATAGTGATAGTTTCTGGCATTAGGCTGAACATATTAGTAATGATGACAGTAATATTGATACATGCTCCATAGTGCTGCACATGTGTTCATATTCAAAGTCCAAGAAACCCTAATCTCTAGAATTTCATTCTGTAGCTGCAAACAAACTATGAGAGCAATCCTAAACAGATCTGCTCAAAATCTATTGGGTCTATTCAATGGGGCTTACTCGCATGAAAATGTTCTTAGGACTGCATTTTATGTTGCCTGTTTTTGCTATTACCCAACATATCTTTTTCGTTTTCAAGAACTGGCAGGAAAAAAGGCTATTGGAAATGGGCATACAGTTAAAATGAATGTCCCAAAGGCAAAACACCAAAAAAAAAAAAAAAGGATAACCTTTTGAGATACTGTGGTAGACTTAGATTGGGAGACCTAGTTTCAAACTAGGGTCAGCACAGTGTTTCCTTGCAGCCTTCCTCAAAGGGCTGTTGTGTGGATACAGTGTATGAAATAGTATTGTAATCCCTTGAAAGATGTTTTAGAACAAAAATCTAGTTAATAAATAAATGTCAGTAGCTCTGCATCCATGAGCATTTAATCTGTACCTTTAATCCTTCAATAGCCCTTATACTACATTCCTAAACCACTATTCTCCTTTCTGAATTTTCAAAGCAGTTTGTGGAATGAAAACATTACTTAATGAAGCCTGATACTACTGTGAAGATCAAAGGACCGAGATCATTGGTCTAGAAGGTCAACATTGTCTACTCTGACTGGCTCGGTCTCCCCAGGGGCTCAGGTAAAGGTAATAAAAACAAATAGTTAAGACAGGGGTCTCACAGGAGAAAAAGATGGAATAAAAAATTGAATGTATTTTATATGCTCTTCCAAAGAACATCTATGAGTTTAGATTCCTAAGACATGGTAGATATTACGGGCTTGATCCCACCAGTCAAATGAAGCTGTTTTATAGTGGCCTGTATCCAACCATTCAGTTCTTCTGATGGGATGGCATTTCTGTTTGCAGAAGAGGGGTGACAATTTCCATCAAGCCCCCACTCCCTCTTCAGATATATTCCCTGTGCTGTTACTGAGGATCCAACTGACCCAGAAGAATAAAATTTTGCAGGGGGCCAATCGGCTGAAGCAGGAAGGAGAAGTACACAGATGGTTGGTCCATTGGTCTATCAAGGTCAGTACTGTTTTCTCTGACTGGCACCATCTATACAGGATGTTATGTAGCAGCCTTTCATATAATGCACTCTCATCTTTTTTAACTGGAGATGCCAGGGTTTGCACTTAGGACCTTCTGCATGTAAAGCAGATTCCCTATCACTGAACCATGCCTCCTCTCATGGTTAGCTGAATGTAGATACTTTCATATGCAGAAGATGTTCTTTCTCTGGAAGAAAACCGCTTGTGCTGGAAGAAGGAAGCCTTCTTCCTCTGAAAGAACATACTTAGATGAGCAGAATAATAGGATCACAAATTACATGGCACATCCCAAGATTCAATAGGACTTGTAACACAAGTTCCATTGATTTTAATAGGGCTTATTTTGTTGCACCCTGACTTGGATGTCCCAGGATAGCCCGATCCCATCAGATCTTGGCAGCTAAACAAGGTCAGCCCTAGTTAGTACTTGGATGGGAAACCTTTAAGGAAGTCCAGGGTTGCTACACAGAAGCAGGCAATGGCAAAACCATCTCTGTTCATCTTTTGCCTTGAAAACCCTATAGGGTCACCATAAGTCATCTGCGACTTGATGGCACTTTCTACCACCACCATATTGTTGCAGTTCCCTTTGGATTCCATTATCCACATGTGTAAAGGAGAATGCAGTTGGGCAAACCAGCTTTCCATTAAAATGAGGAAGACCATTTAAACAGGAGCCTGATGTGCACATCAAAGTACACATCGTGTTCTGGACTAGGAACATGATGTCTAAAGGATTGTTATCCATACAAGATAGCCCATATGCTAAGATAGAGAACAAAGAGAACAGCTAATGTTTGGAGCAACGTTTTTAAAGCTTTTTAGAGGATATCACTAAAAGAATTATGAATAATTACAAACATATTCTGGGCATGGAGTAGGGGTCACTGGGGGTGTGAGGGGAGGTAGTTGTGAATTTTCAGCATTGTACAAGGGGTTGGACTAGATGACCCTGGTGGTCACTTTCAACTCTATGATTCTATGAGTCTATATTATGTTAAATGTTAGCCAGAACATCATACACAGTTTAAACAGTACTCCAAATATCTGATATTAAAATAATTTGATCTTGCCAACCTGAAATCGATACAATGGGATGTAGCACACAAGCATTAAATACAGCAACTTACTGTTAAGAGTGAAAAGATCAGAAACACCATACTTTGAAACTTAAAATGCTTTCTTCCCTTTCTTATTGTGTTTCTGATGCTGTCCTCTGAACTGGTAAAGTTTTGAACACTATATTGTCGAAGGCTTTCACAGTCAGAGTTCAGTGGTTCTTGTAGGTTATCTGGGCTGTGTGACCGTGGTCTTGGTATTTTTCCTTGGTATAGGAAAGAAAATACCAAGACCACGGTCACACAGCCCGGATAACCTACAAGAACTTTTGAACACTATCTTTTTTCAAAAGGGGATTTCAGAAGGCGGGTGGAGTAAACATAGTTCTGTGGTTAATATCAGTGAAATAACTTTCATCAGCAATTCTGCTCCATTAGGAATTTTGCTACAGACATCAGAAGGAGCCGACTCACACCTTTTCATACTGTTAAATATGCATTATGACTTTAGATTCTCTAGGAGTGCGTAAAATATTTTTTATTTCACACAAAAGCCAACCTCTGAGTTGTGCATGAGCAAAGTACACAGCCTCATGATAGCAGAATTTCCTTGCAGAATATGAAATAATTCCTCAAATAATGTGTTCATTTGACAAATAACCACCGTTACTTGACCTTCACTTTTGAATGGATACTTCCTTTTCAGTGCTTTTAACCCAGACATACCATAGATTCTTTTTAAAGTAAATTTTGGGCCATACATCTCATGTTATATTCTAAACATTACAGAGAACTACTTTAATGGACTGGTTTATTGAAATAAATTACAAGTATTTAGCATAATAAATTTCCAGCACTAAGAACTTGCAAAGGACATGATTCAAGGACTATATTCCATTGATCTCAATGGAAGAAATGTAAGCATTGGCTTAACTTTCCCACTGAAATCAATAAGACTTTAAAGTAGTTATCTTTGGCTAGATCAAATGAGATATGTTATAGTATACAGTTTTGAAATGTTCTTCAAAACACATTTAAAGAAGCACAAGTGCATACTGACAATAAATAATCAAGTATCCAGGAACCTTTTAAATCACAGAATATTTTCAGACATCAGTTTTAATTTTTAGTGTGCTGCTTATGCACACATGTGAATGTTGTAATGCAGGTTAGAACATTAGAAAATATAGTTGATTTGATATTAAATGGTCATTTCTATTAATGTATCTTTTCCATTTAAATTACAGACGTGGGAACACCAAAAAGTAGATTCCCCCCCCTTTGGTAAGCCATGAAAATTACCTTCCAACCTTTGAGAAAAATTCAGATTCATCATATACCTCATGTAATATAGCTTTCAATGAAATGTGAGATTCAGAACACAGAAGAAGTCAAAATTCCAACTTTGTTTAAACCATGCAAAATTGATTAAATGGGATTCTTGCGCTACACGATTAATGTCCCAACAGTACAAAAACTGTGGACAACTGCCTAAGTCATTGCTATCTCTTTAGTCTTTCTGATGCTCTTATTTAGCATCTATTTCCTTCTGTTTTCAGCTTTCTGTAACTCATTATGAGTCCTATGTAATTGCAGTTATTTATACCTCCAATACAATTAGCACGATTTGCCACAAATGCCGTTATAACACCTGTGGGCTTCCTAATTAACAAGTGAATTGGGGAGGGATGTCATAGATTCAAAGGACAACATATGGACTATGAAAGGGCTACTTAATATAACCTATTATATTGGTGCAGTGGTAAAACTAATTTCTATTCATTCAATGATTAGTTCAATCAGTATATATTCCTCTGTGTTTCCTTTGACTTTAGGTACAAAAGCAGACATCCTTCAGTTTCACAAAAGACAAGAGTTGTTTTCTGTTAGTCCATTGCATCAATTAAAAGAGATAAATGATTGATTTGGCATTGTAGAATTTCTACTTTAATATGGCTTTATAATGGCAGGCTGCTGTCACAAAAATAAGGCAAACAGTTGTTAGTGGTCCTGTTTATGAACGGAGTTTATTGTATACTTATTCTCTCTAACAGATATAATTCAGTATCTTATAAGAATACTACTGTTTACTTTTTGTTTCAACATTCATATACATGTTTCTCAACTGACACAAGGACATACTATAGAATGAGACATCACCCATCTATACTGTAAACTAATAATGTATTCTCTGTAATTTTGTAACAATAGGAACATCCTTTAATATCTAATTTTATACATTAACAGTGCAATACTAAGAACACTTTGCTGGAAATAAGCCCAGTGAATAGAACTGAGCAGGATTCTGGGTATACCTGCTTAGATAACACTTCTACAATACTATTTACATGAACAAAAGCAAGGGGTGAATTCAGAAACTTTATGGGGGGAAAAACAAATTTTGTGAAACTAATATTACAATGGCAGATTTTCCACTTTCCCTGTCATTATGTATCAATATACTTATTTGTTATAATATCTTTACAAAAGGTTGTTCCTTATTCCAAAATAACACAGTGCTTAAAAAGTGAACATGGTATTCATGTTCCACTGGAAAAATACATTGGTAAGGGTATACACATAACCAAAGTAAAATCTGACATGAATAAATGCATAAAAAATGATTAAAAGTAAAACTCTCTCCACTCTCATTTCAAATCGTGTTTCTTTCAATATAATGTGCAGACTTCTCATGTGATACTTAAATAAAGGATAATGAGTCAGAACAACATTATCAGGAACAATGCTAATCTACAAAAAGATCTGCAAAAAGATGATGGGGACTTCATTTTCAGGCTTGATTTATAATGTGACTGGGAAGGTATCAGTTGGTGCTACATGAAATTGCTTTTCCCCAAAATGTTAACAGCCATATAATACAATGTTGTGTGACCTGTAGATTTTTTAAGCACAGTGGCAAAAGTGGCTTATATTTTACTTTCACTTAAGGCCTTAGAATTTTTAAAAAGTAAATATGAAAACATCTACTGATGCAAAACAAACATTTCCATACATTATAAAGATCTATTTTAGAAGCCACGATCCTGTCATCTTATTCTTACTAAAAATGCTTATATCAATAAAAACAGACCAATGATGAACAACTTGAAGTATCCATTCTGTTGCATTCTGACTGTCCTTCTAATGAAAATACTAACAACTTGATGATGTATGCACTGACCATTTTGAAGATATCGAAAAAAATCAATTATGAGTATAAAGATTATCCCTTAGGATGGCATTCAAACATTAATCTCTGTCATGTTTCAGTTATAGATGATCAGTGATCATTAAATAAGAGTATTAATTATACTAATATTAAAAATTGCCTTTATTATTTTCAGATTGAAGAGAAATTGTATATTGGTATGTATTTGAGTTATGCAGTTGAGTATATTGCATGCTCTGTCATAAAGTCTTCAACACCATTCCTTGAGCCAGTGCAATTTACCGTTTCCTAAAATGCTAATACCATTTTATATATATTATATATCTATATAGTTCAGTTTTGTACACACACATTTTATATATATATATAGAGAGAGAGAGAGAGAGAGGGAGAGAGAAAACAATTGGACTTTATAGGTTGAATCTGATACGCACAGAGAATTTATTGGATGCCACCATACTAGAGATTGAACAGAAGCTAACATGTGTCTGTCACGCTTAGAATACACAGTTTAACAAATTGTTTAAAACGTATTGTTTTAGTACATCTCCCTCATAGACTAATTATGGGCACTGATAAGGCTACTTGGTGATGCATCTTAAATATAAGTTCTCCAGAATGTTGCTTACAGAATCAGCAACACAGCACTGAGGGAAGTGAAAAAAATGTTTGGCATTTTAAATGTTCCGAAAGTAACAAAAATCAAATTAAAATCTGTACAAGTGACACTACAGGCTTGGTGTGTTCCCCCCTCCTGATCTAAATTATACACTGTTTTATGAAGGCATGCAGGGTGAATTTTTTTATTTTATCCATGATGAGACAATCAGCTACTTCCTTCTGATTTTTCAGTTCCAATGTGGATTTCCACTTCTATGTAGGAATTCCTGGCAGAAGCAACATCGGTTATTTGCTTTTCCAGGCAGCCCTACTCCACCCCAAGTCTCAATAATTTTGTGTCCAGGGACGTTTTTAAAACCCAAACTACATATATGGACAGAAGAGTACACTGCCACAAAGCAGCTTAAATCTAGGCAGGGTGCAATGTACTCTTATACGGTGTTCAGCTCTAAGCTGAAACGCGCTCGATGCTGCCTGTAAAACCGGCCGCAGAAGACTTGAAACCAAACTGCCACCCAAGAAAGAATCAACTTGCTACAAATTTAGGGCAAGGAAGACCCTAAAGATCCCGAGGTTAGAGTTCAGAGGCTCTCTCCCCCCACCTGCCCTTATAGCTCTTCAAACCACAACGTCGGACTTGCATTTAAAGAGACAGGTGTGATGCTCCGGCCTCAACTTTGGGGTCAAATTATTAAACTGACCTGGTTTAAAACGGACCAATTCAGGAGTGAGGAAGTGAATGGAATACTCCACCTCCCCCACCCCGGTCTCCTTTTAAGAAATAGTGTGGAGTCATGGGAGGTTTGCCTTGGATTTGCCGCTCTCTAGATGCACATTTCCCCCATCCAAATTCTCAGAACTCTGGATGGGGGCTTATTTTTGAGTTTTGAGAATTCGGATGGGGAAAATGGGCATCCAGAGAGCGGCAAACCCAAGGCAAAACCTCCCATGCATAAATGGCTAGTACTCTTGATTTGTTTTAAAGCAAGCCAAACTAGACAGAGGGACCTTTACAGCCTGCTCTATTATAACCGCGTGTTCAGCCTCGCAACGTTAACGTGGTTTGATTTTGCTGAAAGCCAATAATCTATTGATCAGCCGGGCCTCTCCTCTCCTCTTTCCGTTGGGGACAAAATGGAAAAGGCAGCGCGGTTAATATTCCATTAACAAACAACTCCGGTCCCAAATCGAACCGATCACTACTGCTGGAGTCTAGTCTATTAGAGGTAGACGCCGCTTTCTCCAGTTGAACCCGGCGGCGTTGCAGAGAATCATTTTAAAAATAGATCGGGGCGGTTGATTTTTCATCACTGATGGAGCAGGACAGGTCACAAGGAAGGAGAGCCCAACCGCAGCCTGGAAAACATTCAGTTCAGCTCCAGGCGGAGCATGTTTTCTCTCAAGTAAATCTCATCATTCAGTGGCGCTTCAAAAGTAACTGTGTTTAATTTGCAGATGTACAACACAATCCTGAGTAGAGTTACATCCTTCCAACTCCATTGATGCCAATGGGTTTAGAATGGTACAATTCTACTTAGGATGGCACTGTTAAACCATTAAGGGAGAGGAGGTCATGAGATGTGTCGTGCTTACCTACTTATTGTATTTATTCTCTCTTGCCAGCTTTTGTGGTTTCCTTTCACTGTTGTCCTGTGGTAACTAAAAGCTCAACCACGTTAAAATAGGCTACTTACAAAAGCAACTGCCCAGGCAAACCTTAATGTTATTTTGGTTGGTAGATTAGGGGTGGCTGATTGCTAGATCCAGCCAATTTATCTGTTACCATGCCAGTGGGAATCTAGACGTATTCAGATAGTACAGACCAATGGCTAACCAAAGTGGGGTACATTCAGAGTCTAATCCAGGCTATGAACTACTTAGACTGGCTGTTGTTGCCAAAATACACGCAGAGAAATCGAAAGAACACAGTGGGCCACAGTGGACTTTCACTTAGTGGCTTTCTAGGCTACCACTCTTGTGAAGGAACAGGAGTGGACGCAAATATTTGGCAACTGACAGATTCTGCAAGGAGGGAGTAATTGTGATAGGACCCATCCTTCTGCAAGGCTATCCTGTCTTATAGTGCAATCCTAAAAACACTTTCCTGGGAACAAGCCCCATTGAAGCGACCAGAGTAGGATTCGGAGCGGACCTGTTTAAGATTGCTCTCTTTAACGGGCCGTTGAAACTCTCGGGAGTGAATATGGTGGAGACCGAAAACGCATGGGAGGATTTGCCTTGGATTTGCCGCGCTCTAGATGCACATTTTCCCCAGCCAAATTCTCAAAACTCAAAAATAAGCCCCCTTGCAGAGTTCTGAGAATTCAGATGGGGGGAAACGTGCATCTAGAGAGCGGCAGATCCAAGGCCTCCGGGTCTCTGGCGCTGGTGGCCTTCCTCCCACTGCCTCTTTCCCTTTCCGTTCTCAAGTAGAGGAGAAGGGTGGAGAAAAGGTAGGAGAGTGTTCCCAGCCTGTTTACTGAGGTAGAGACTCCTTCAAGACTTCACCCCTTTTTCTCCTGGCCTGATTTCATCCTTAATCAAAAACAAGACACTTACAATCCCAAGCAAGGAAAAGTCCTGACTGCCCATTCTCTGACCGGCTGTCCCACTCCCCGACCCCGCCGAACTTCAGGCTTCTGTTTGCTGGGAAACTGGCCCGGCCAGGAGAAAACAGAGGAGAGCCGTCATCCCGAGTTCGCTTCACGAGGCTTCTGCTGAGGATACCTGAGATAAGGAGGTGTTGTGGTGATACAGTACAATTCATCAAACAACCCTAAACTCCCCCTGGGTGCCTGTCTCTTTCCTTGATCCTAGAGATGTTCTCTTGGAGGTCCCGCTGAATTGAGGGCTTGTTTCCGAGGCATTATTCATACCACTAAATGCACTCGATTTAGAAGGAGGTTCAGTCTAAATCTATTAACGCTCATGAGAGTTTTATCACTAATTTTTTTTTAAGATGTGGATTGCATCTTTTGAGGGGAGGGGGACAAAAGGCACCCGGAGGGGCGTACTCGCGTGGTAAAGGCGCGCCCACAACTTTTTTCCCCGTTTCCACGACCCAAGGAACTGGATTAGAATAAATCACCGAGGGACTATGGGGAAATTATCTGTATTCGAAAGAGCACCCGTTCTCCTTTCCCCACACGCGTGGACGCAATTTAACGTGTGTGTGTTAAGTGCCGTCAAGTCGCTTCCGACTCATGGCGACCCTATGGATGAAAGTCCTCCAAAATGTCCTGTCTTTGACAGCCCTGCTCAGATCCTGCAAATTGAAGGCCGTGGCTTCCTTTATTGAATCAATCCATCTCTTGTTGGGTCTTCCTCTTTTCCTGCTGCCCTCAACTAATTTAACATTAGGTTCTTGCATTTCCTTTCCTCGACGCGACTTTGAAGTCCCAGCTCACGTCGACTATTGGTAAGCAGCTCTTTTTTTTTTCTCCAGGTGATCCTACGGACAAGACGCGCCCTACATTTCACTCCCTGCGTTTCGAGGTGCTGGGGGGGGGGTTCCGCTGGAACAAGGGGGGGCAGGGGACAGAGGCTGGGGGAAGAGCAGCAGGCTTCCGCGGCCAGGCGCCGGAGGCTGGGGGGGGGGGGGGGTCCTGCCTCGGTCCCTGGACTGGTTTCCGCAGCCGAAAGAAGTGGGTCAGTGGAACACCGGACAAGTCCCGACTCCGACGTAGGAACACAGACGAGAGGGGGGAGCGAGAGCCGGAGCTCGCGTCGATCATTCGGTTTAAAGCGGAGTTCTTCCAGCGGGACGGTTCGTCGAATTGCCCCTGCCCTTCTTCGCAACTGTCCGAGCCCTGGCACCACCAGGACGGGACAGGCAGCCTAATCCCGTTTCCTTCTATCTAAGTTTCTATCTAAGCATGTTTAGAGGGCAGGGTTGATTATATCCAGCCCATTTCCCTTTTACTTACAAGGGCACTAACGTCCGATAAGCCATCCTCTGCCAGCAAGGCCCTTCACGGGTTTGCCCTAGGAAATCCAGATGCCTTACCCACGTGGAAGAAAGATCACGCACCAACGCCAGGGTGAAACAACCTTGTGGCACTTTCCAGACTAACACAATTTTATTCCAGCAGAAGCTTTCTGTGGACTGGAGCCCACTTCTTCAGATGCAATGGAGGAGGAGGTTTGAAACACAAAGAGCAAGGTCAAGCAGCCAGGAATTGTAGAAGTACAGGGTGAAACGTAACTACCTACAGTTCAGCCGTAAACAAGAATAACACAGGGACCTGTCACTGGTTATGCTGAGCCAGTTAACACCCGTAGTGGATGGGGAATCCCAGGCTCTGCTAAGGCTTACAGGTGGCAGTTGCCCTCGATCCGCGGCTGTGCCTTACAGTTAACGCATGCACACTTAGGCTGCTCACTTGTCTTGTGGAACAGCAACCTCTTCAAGCCCCCTTCGGACATCTGATTAAACAGGGGCTTCCCTCCCCACCAAGCACGCTCAGATGCTGCGATCTTATCCATGTTTACTCAGCAGCAACAGCCACTGACGTCACTGGGACTCACTCTGCAGTACATATGCTTCCTGCAACTCAAGCCTAAAACAGGTTTACTCAGAAGTTAAGATCAAGAAGTACATTTTATTTTGAACAAGCCCCACTGAACACAGTGGGGCTTTCCTTCGAGTAAACAAGTGTTAATGATAGAGCTGCGGGGGGGGGGGTTCGGTCTGATGGCCCAGTGATGGCCCAGTGACCCCTTCCGGTCAGTGTCACTGAATTTCCCTCTACCCTGATCCGGCAAAACTCAGAAGTCCATGGACTATTGCATTTAAGTCTCTTTTTAACTGACAAAACAAGGGAGATGCGCAGAGTACTTTTTCCTGGCTGCTAATGAATGACTACTACCAATCTCTATACATCTGACTCATGTGGCTTCCAGCTCAGAAGGCATAATCTGCAGCCAGGTACTATCCCTTCATTTAGATCTTAAAAAAAAAAAATACTGCAACGGGGGTGTAGTCCCTTGATGTGGGTTGGATTGGACTGAATCTCCCTTACCCAAGCCAGACTCTCCACGGCACCACAGCTACCTCCGACCTGCCCACAGGATCACCCTTCCTTAGTCCACGCACCGGCTCGCGAGCAGCCCGGCCCTCCGGTTGCCCCCAAATCGCTGCATCTCTCCGCCCCTAGATAGAAAGCCCCCTCTTGCACTCATCCACCCCGAGTTTCAAGCACCCCACCAGAAATCCCGCAAGCACGCGGGATACAGCCCTCCCCCCATCCAACGCACGCTGTTCCTTTGGTCCTGCCTCTCAACACCCCCTCACACCTTCTTCCCTACAGGACGCCAACTCAAACGTGCCCCACCCGTCTCGTCAGAGATCAACAAGTTGGACCAGGTCTGGCAACCCCCTCCCCACCACCACGCAGCCTGGGAACGCGAAACTGGGGCGCCCCACTGAAGTCCACCTTCTCGCGTGCTCTGCTACTACTACCGGGCGCAGCGCAGTACCTGCCCCCTCCCTTCCGAGGATCTTGTCAGCAAAGACTCCTTTGCCTTCCCCGCCCCTTACTCAACTGAGAACAGAGCTGGCAGAGAAGTTTCTTGAGCTTAGTTACCACCTCACCAATAACTTGCGCGCGTTGGGGGTTTTAAACGGAGTTTAATCTATGAACTCACTTAAGCGGGTTTGCAGAACCCGAGCCGCAGTTTTGGGGTTCGCGGGTAGAGTCTGGAAACCAGTGCCCTCCAGGTGGGACTGGAGAATCATTCAGAGTATCAAGTTTAGTTGCTTACGCGGGTAAGACACTTTCGAATACCCCATCAAAGTAAGGATGAGCCACTTTCGTTGGGGGACTGCCGGTGTATAAAAGTGAGCTCAGCTCAGCGTCTGCTAAATACTGGGCCGAATATAGGAGTGAGGGATGACCATCGAGAAAGCTTGTGCACTGGCGTTTAGCCAACGGGATCAGCAGTCAATGATGAAGTCGTGGGGGAGGAGGGCGTAGCTTCTACGGAAGGAGAACTTTTCAGGCAGGAAATGCTCCAGGCATGGTTATTCCCGTGCAAATAAGAATAAAACCTCTTTGCACTTGGTTCCAGGCGCTGCTGCCCTTAGGATCAGGCCTCCCTGGGTGTAAATGGTCAAGTACAGCAAAGTACTCGGGTCTAACTGCCTGCGGAATCATCCTACTGGCAGCTGAAAAGTTGCATGTTTGGGAGATGGAGGTGGGGAAGAGAGAAGTGATTGGCACAGGTCTCCGTTTAAGGGACGGGAGAAAGAACGGAGAAGTTTATTAAAACTGGCCAAGGGTTCTATGAGAACATGCACAGAGTTTTCCATGAATAAAAGAATAAGAGAGCTCAAAGGTTAGGGAAAGGTTGCTTGCCTTCTCCTAGGACAGACCTTCTGAGACCTTGACAGACCAGAGGGGGCGGGATCCTCGGCTGTAGGCAGCTGTCCAGCAACCGCTTCAAGCATCTCCTTCAGCCCACTTTCCCCCACTTTTTGCCCCCCCCCCGGAATAAAATCATAGTGCTTGTGGTAAGTGGTACAGGGTAGGGCCGACGGTGTATGGAGTCATACGATTAAACTCATGTATAAGTGTAGCTGTCCAAACTTCGAATTCGAGCTCAAGATGGGAAAGGAGAGTTACCTGTCAGTGGGGGGACCACCTGCGTACAAGGGCTAAGATAACACATTGTCCAACTAAGGAGAACTCTCCATCAAACCCAACGTCGCCCACACAAAGGAATCTCCGGCACTATTTGGAATCTCGGGCTGCAGTTGATGTTAATGGGATCTGGACCCTTATTCAGGTTATGGTTAAGGCCTCATTGCGTAAAACTGGGTGCTTGGAAGCCGGCTGAAGTTTCTGGTGCTTCCCTTCTCCGGCTGGCCAGCATCCCTTTAAGCAGCACGCCAGCAGAAATCCTAACCCTAGCCCTGCCCTCCCCCGGAAAGTTCCCTGCCCTGAGCCATAGGCCACCTGCTTAGGACTACCGGCTACGGGCGCCCACCCCGGCGAAGACTTTGAGCGCAGTCGCCGGCCTTTCCAACACACGGCCCCTCTCCCTCGTTTTCCCTTGGACGCCGTCCTTGGCGCCTAGCATGGGCTGTCGGGCTCAAGTTTCTCACTGCACTTCTATAGAGTGCGAATGCCTGCTCGGAAGGAAAGACTGCCCAGCTCTTGAGTTGTATGACTCAAAGAATGTCTGAACACTCTTCAGCTTCCGTGTTTTCCGACAGCACATCTTATTTATTTATTCATTTTCTATACCTTTCTTCCTCAAAGGTCTTAAGAACAGTTTAACACATTGTTGCCTAGTCAGGGGCCAGCATTATTTCTGTGTCATTCTTCGGGGGCCCAGTTTTGGATGTGGGCTGTAATGTAACTGATAGCGGGTGCTAGCATTGATATATGACTATTGCGGCTTTCCAAAGTCACAACAGTCTCAAAGTCACAATAGTCTCAAAGCAAAAAAAAAAAAAAAAAAAAAAAAGGGAAAAAAAATCCCAAAGGGAGTGGGGGAGCGGGAGGAAGGATGCCCCGATCGAGGTATCGTCGATTCGCCAAAACCATTGGGGGGGGGAGGGGGAGGGGGGAGGGAGACAGCAACAGTCCAAACAAAAAGTGGGAAACTTTGGAACCAGCGTGGCCAAGTATTCGCTTCTTGTTCGTCCCGGCTACCCTCCGGTTCCTTCCCCCAAACGCGTGGCGCGCCATTATCCGCGACCTCGGGCCGCCCCTTGGGGGTCCCCTTAAAATCCCCTCCTCGACCCCCATCCCCCCCCCTTACCTCGCATGATGTCGGCGGTTCCCTGCTCGGCGCAGTCATGTAGCTACCAGCTTAAAATCCCCTTCTCAGCAAGAGCGAAGGCTGCGGCTGGAACACGTCTGCCCTGCTGGGGAAATCATCCCTCCCCGGTTGTCCGTCCGTTCTTTTTGTGTCTTTTTTTCCTTTTTCTTCTCGTCTCTTTTGCTCTCTCGCCCGCAAATTCTTATCTATGAAAGAAAAGGCTGGGTGGGGGGGGATGTCTTCGGGGGTTGTTTGAATGGGGCGTCCTTGCCCGCCCGCCTCCTTTCCTCGGCGCGTCTCTCTCCCGGCTTTAAAGTAGCCCCAACCGACTCCGAAGATCTCTTTTGTGATCACTTGGATAGAGAAGCCGCCGGGGTGGCCGCAGCAGCAGCAGGAGATGGGGGCCGGGGGAGGGACTGTTGTCGGCTTGTGAGTGGCACAGAAACACAACTAAGAGGGGAGGGGGGCGAGTGGCTTCTTTTTTTCCTGCGTTAAAAAAAGCCAGCCGGCAGCAAAGGCGGGCTGCGGAGCTGGCCGGGCATGGCCGTGTTCACATGACATCTGTGCCCGCTTGAGCAGACCCCCCCGAGGCGAAGGCTCGCCGGTCTTCAAGCGCCGCGCACAAAACGCGAGAGGTTGGAGAGGGGAAGCGGCAAAGAGGCTTATAGCCGAGGGCGGGCTGCGCCGGAGACTTCAAGCTCCGCCCGCTGTCAGCGGCGCAGCCAATCGGAAGCCGCTCGCGGTGGGAGGGGGGAGGAGGACTTCGCGGACACGGTCAGGGGGCGGAGCCAAGGCGGAGAAGGGGAGACGCGCCCGAGGCCCCCCCGCCCAGCCGGCATCCAGTTGCCTCGTGGCGTGGCTGACCCCTCCTCTCTGTTGGGCTGCTCCTCAGTTCTCTCCGACGCTCTCTTTAAAACGGGAAGAACTGGCCTAGGCACAACTCAAGTCTTCCTTCCCAGTTTTCCCAACAGCGCAACCAAGAGAAAGGACGCGCCTATCAATGACTGGGCGCAAGTGGGTCTAAATGATCACCGCAGACTGCCATTCCCCTCCCCTCGCACGCACTTAATGTCAACTGCTTGGGTGAGCTCCTTTCCCCCTTTTGGTACGCTGGTTTATAGAGAAATGAAGAACCTGCAGAATGGATCCTTACTGCCCCACGGAGTTGTAGGGAATAAATTAGCAGATTCTTTCCAAAAGATACAGAATGTAGAAAAAAAAATGATGGCAGTGGGAGATTTTAACAAGGGGGAGGGATGGACTGGAATCCAACGAGTGGCCAGAGAGTGTTGTTTGAAAGTTGCAGATCAATGAACACTCTTCCAACAAACATTTTATTTGCGAAAGATACATCACTCTTAAAATACCTTTCACATTCTAGCTGTATCTGAAGAAGTGAGCTGTGGCTCACGAAAGCTCATACCCAACCAGAAAAACGTTTTTGTTAGTCTTTAAGGTGCTACTGGACTCTGGCCCTTTTCTACTACTGCAGAAAGACTAACACGGCTGCCCACTGTGAATTATCTTAAAATATCTGTTCTACACTCTAAAGAGGATTTGGTGTTCAAGCTTTTTTTTTTTTTTTTTTTGGAGGACAGGCAGTGGTGGCAGTACAGAGATTATGCAGAGCTAATATGCAAATAGCTGTACTAGTAGAGGGAAGGGGATTGGTTGGTGAAGGTTGCTGACCTCACAAAGGTGCAGGAACCAGTATAAGCAAGCAGCCCTGTGGCTGAATTCCTCTGTAGTTCTTATGGGGAAGAGCAATTGGAAAGTGTTCCTCACAGGTGAAAGGATACAGGTGGGTCCGATCAAGGTTGTTTTACCTCCTCTTCCTTTGAGCTTCTAGATGGCACCTTTCCAGCCCAGAAAGCCAGTTAGAAAGGTGGCCAGATAGAACTTTATCAAATTAATCATTATATAGACACTTATCAACAGTATGGCTTGAGTTTATAATATCTTGTCACTTGGTCCACATCTTCAAGATGGGCCAGGCTAAACAAACGCATACATAAAGAAATAATCTGATATTATTTACTATATGAAGGTTGCAAGACACATTTTAAAAACAATTCAGAGAGGTATTGGCAGATCTCTCTCTGTCCTTGGGTGGGCACCTGGATGCTTTGTGGTCACTTTGGCCAGGGATAAGGTACTGCAGACTCATAGGCCTGACGGAAGGAGTATGGCTCAGGGAAAGGATTAAGAGACATCACAGCTAGATAGCCCCATTTCCCTTTTTTTTTTTTTTTTTTTTTTTTTTAAGGAAAGTGTTTTCTGGAAGCTGTACCCTTGAATATGGCATTTCCAGACTGTGAGGATTATTTGTGATTACTTCAGTGGTGCACCATTTTTGGGCTAAGAGCAATGGCACTGAAAACATTTGCTTGTAGTTCTTCCTTTCTATCTTGCCCCCTGACACTACGATGCAATTTGCTGCTGTCTGTTCGTTGGCATTGTCAGTCACTACCCATCTTTGAAATTGCCTCCTGGATAAGGTGGGGGTGTTTTTTCTACCTAACGCGGTCAGGTCCCCATTTTTGGGGGCAAAAGCAGGTTTGAAAATTTTTGAATAAATTTATTGGGTTGAATCTAGAATTCCTGGTCCAGTGTTATTCATTTTTGTACTCCTTGTTATATAACCAGCCTTGTATTTCCAAGTTCTCAGCCTATCCTCTTCCCTGTTGCATGCTAACATTTTGCCCCCACTCCACACCGATCTTTGGAGAACTTTTTAAAAATGAAGCAAAGAGACAGAAATTGGCAGCAGGAAAATAGAACCCACCTGGGAACCTGCAACCTGAAGCAATCTGTTTCCCATCCATCGCATCTGGGGCCTTGTCTGATCCCTCAGGACAATGGCTGTCCAATGTTTGCTTCCAGTCCTTCCCCAAAGCCTGAACAAGATAATTAAATGCATTTTAAGTCTGCTACTGCATAAAGATTGTGTATTAAGAAAATGTGTCCAAACTTGTCCATTTTGCATAATGAGATCCAAATCCAGAAACACTTACCCCTGTTGCTCTTGAGAGTCATACTGAAGGGGCTATGGTGATTGAATAAGGCAAGCAAGAGCTCAGCACACAAATGTGATGCACTATACCTAATAGCTATGCATGGGAAGCTATGCACTTTTTAGAGCATTAGCCTAATTACTAACTAGCATTTGGAATCACTAAACTGCATGCTGAAAAAATATAAAGGCTATCGTAACAAAGTTCTGTCTGCTTTGATGCTAGTTTTATATGGCTTCATTCCCAATATAGCTCTGCAATGTACATATAATGTTATAGGAATATTTATGTACTGTCAACTTTTTGGAATAAAGGTCCCAATGTGCAACTTGCTTTAAGTAAACTGCAAACTTCAGTCTTTTTAAAGGAAATATCAAGTCTATGTACTATTTTTTATCAGAAGTTAATTGTACTACTACAATTTGATTTTAGGGATAGACAGTTAAACTTTGGTGGAAGATACTCTGATGATTTCGCTGACCTGGACTAGCCTGATCTTGTCAGATTCTCCAAAGCTAAGCAGAGTCAGGCCTGGTAGGTACTTGAATAGGAGACCACATGGAAGATTAGGGCTGCTACACAGAAGCAGGCAATGGCAAACCACTTGTTTTCATCTCTTGCTTTGAAAACCCTATGGGGTGCCATAAGTTGGCCATGACTTGATGGCACTAAAAAAAAGTCCACCTCATGATATACTATGGATGTTAACCGTAAATGAAGTGAGACATGAGCACAGTTACTTTCTGAAGCCATTGGCATCCATAGGACAAGATATGCAGGGCAAAGACTTACTAGGGCATGACTTTGTGCACGCAACCCTTCCATCTCTACCATATGTTTCAGTTCATGCCATGCATCCAATGAAGTAAGCTACTGCCTATGTAATTCTGTGTGTGCTGATTGAATGAGTTTCTTGATGAAGGACATTTTGGGGATGTCAGACTCACTCATTCAGTGCACCTGTGACCAGGGACGGACTGACAATTCAATTTACTAGGAAAGCTCCTGATGGGCTGCTGCCTTAGAGTGCTGCTGGTAGCCTTGAGCCAGCAAAGCTGAGGTCAACGCTTCAGGGGCCACTTGGTTCAGACCAGGCCTACACTGCCAATGATGGGTGTCAAGTCACCCTTTGCCTCTTTCTACACCATGGTTGGTGATGCAGGAGGCAGCAATGGGCAGGTTTTGGATACCCCTATGCCTGTCTCTCCCAAACAACAATCGACCCACTATTAAACCTCCCAGCCTTTGTATACTGCCCTAACACCTGTTGTTCCTTAAGGGATCAGTGGCCATACATAGATGCCCATTCTTAGCATGTCTAACTAATTATACCTCTCTCTTAAAATCACCAAAGCCCCTTTCCATAGTCCCACCTACCACCAAACTTGGTGCCAAAGTCTTTTGTTTCTTGCAGTTCCTGATCAGTGCTAATCTGTGCAAACAACATCCTTGCAGGCTGCAATTTCAGAAGACTCTGGCAAGGCTGCTGTTACAGAATTGAATGCTAAAGGTGGCATGCTTGATTCTCTCATTCAGAGTGGCTTGAGTGCATATGAAAAGCATGTATTTCCAAAGTGCATTGAGAAATCTGCACTTGCAGTGCTAATTTCATTGATTGGATGGTGCACATCTTCATGCAGGTATATAATTTTTCTCTTTGGGTCTGCACCCACATCAGCATGTGTAAAAAGCTTAGCTGTGTTCAGCAGCATCCACAGTTCACATACATATCCAGAAGGTGGATTTCTGAATTCAGCCTTCTTCTCACCATGGAGCAGCATTCTCAGTAGGCCTATCCTGTGCACTTAGAACATTTTCCATGAACCAAAGTCCTACTGCACAATTAGGGAATGGCAAGATTGGGGTACAGATTTTTATTTGAATGTAATTGAATTAAAAGAGAAGCAGAAACTAAAATATTAAACAAAAATAAATAATTATCAAAAGGCATTAGTACATTAACCATATACATGGGTTTCAGCTGAAACAAAAAGTAGTTGCTTGAGAACAGTAAACCACAGAAAAGAAGACATTTCCCCCAATCTCTTAGAACCCTTACATCTTTAGGATAGAAAGACTTAAGGGAGAAAGCACCACTGCATTATGCTTAAACAATAGGTAAAAGTACAACAGTCAGACTGGTAACATTATACCATGCTATGCCTAATTTAGTTGCACCATTAAGAACAGAAAACATTGTAATGAAACATTTTACATCTCCTAGATGGTTCCTGCACCTGTTGAAATAAAATTGCTGCCTACTTTAAAGAGAGAATTATGTGACCCAGAATTACTATTTCTTTCTGTGCTTCATTAAAAAGCAGGCTTGGGTGCAGTGAAATATTTGAATTACATCTGCCTCAAGCAAATATAACTTAAATGCCAGGTATTCCTAACCTTTCAAAAGTCATTGACTAGCACTGGAAACTTTCCTTTAAACATTTGCATCACACAAAACTGCAATATAGGTAGGGGAGTGCCAAACATAAAAGTCATATTCAGACTGGGGGGGGGGGGCATTTTCCTTTTAAGATCTTGAACCAGATTCTTTAATACTAGAATTAAATCTTTCCATATTAGGCAGTCAATCCAATAATCTACATGGGCTTCAATGGAAAATATGTTTCTTGATGCAACTCTCCCCCACCCAATCGTAATGAAATTCTCAGACTATTTTCACTGCCCACGGTTCTAATGTCTTGATCAGGCCAAGGCTGCTTCCCACAACACCCCAATCCTGTTTCTCTTTTATCGTATTTGGAAATTCTAAGAACCCTGATCCACTCCCTCCTCCACTGCATCCCGTCAGGATGTGAATCTGATTTCCCCACCTTGCCCCTGCATTTCTGTGTCTGAAAACAAAAGAATCTTTTGTTGTGGGCTGTTGTTGCATGTCTTCTTTCCACACGCAGCTAAGAGGAAACTGGGGGGGAAAGTATGGGTGCTCAGCACTTTTACATGTCTTCATCATAGAATCATAGAGTTGGAAGGGTCCATAAAGGCCATCTAGTCCAACCTCCTGCTTAATGCAGGATCAGCCTAGAGCATCCCTGACAGGTACTTGTCTAGCTTCTGTTTAAAGGCTGCCAGTGAGGGTGAGCTCACCACCTCCCTAGGTAGCTGATTCCACTGTCGAACAACTTTTACTGTAAAAAAATTCCCCCTGATATCCAGCCGGTACCTTTCTGCCTTCAATTTAAATATATTATTGTGAGTCCTAACCTCTGCTGCCAACAGGAAAAGCTCCCTGCCCTCCTCTAAGTGTCAGCCCTTCAAATACTTAAAGAAGCAATCATGTCCCCCCTCAACCTCCTCTTCTCCAGACTAACATTCCCAACTCCCTCAGCCTTTCCTCATAGGGTTTGGTCTCCAGACGCATGATCATCCTCGTTGTTCTCCTTTGCACCCTCTCAATTCTGTTCACATCCTTTTTGAAGTGAGGCTTTCAGAACTGCACACAATACTCCAGGTGTGGCCTGACCAATGCAGTGTACAGCAAAACTATGACATCTTGCGATTTGGATGTTATGCCTCTTTTGATGCCCCCGAAGACTGCATTAGCTTTTTTAGTCGCTGGGTCACACTGGTTGCTCGTATTTAACTTACGGTCCACTCATACCCCAAGATCTTGTTTACACACACTGTTGCCCAGACATGTATCCCCCATCCAGTATTCATGTTCCTCATTCTTGTTACCCAGATGTATAACTTGGCACTTATCCTTGTTGAATTGCATCCACCCACTTTTCCAGTATGTTCAAATCTTGTTGAATTCTATCTCTATCTTCTGATCTGTTCATTGCTCCTCTCAATTTGGTGTCATCTGGAAATTTAATGAGTAGTCCCTCCACCCGCTCATTCCGAACATTTATAATAATATTGAAAAGTACCAGGACCAGAACTGAACCCTGTGGCACCCCAATGGACATCTCTCCATTCAGATGAAATGCCACTGACAACTACTCTTTGAGTATGGTTCTGCAACCAGTTCTCTATTCACCTAACTATCCTAGGGTCCAGTCCACAGTCCTCTCGTTTACCCATCAGAAAATCATGAGAAACCTTGTCAAAAGCTTTACTGAAATCCAGGTAAACATCAACCGTATTCCCTCGATCCAGTAAGCTCATCACTTGATCAAAGAAGGAAATTAAGTTAGTCTGGCACGACCTGTTGGGGACAAATTCATGCTGACTTCCCCGGATCACCAAGTTGTCTTTCAGATGCCCGCAGATTGATCTGTTTAATATCTGCTCCAGTATCTTCCCTGGGATAGAGGTCAAACTGACTGGCCTGTTGTTTCTTGGGTCATCCTTTCTCCATTTTTTGAAAACGGAGATAACGTTCGCCCTCCTTCAATCTTGTGGCATATCTCCCATCCTCCAAGACATCTGGAAGATGATGGACAAAGGCTCTGCAAGCTCTCCACAAAGTTCTTTGAGTACTCTTGGGCACATACAGTCTGGCCATGGGGATTTGTACTCACCCAATGTAGCCAGGTGCACCTCTACTACCTCCCTGTTCATGTCAACCAGCAGCCCAGATGCTGTGGCTTGCCTGCTATCATCTCTAGATGAGCCGTTCTCTTGTTCAGGGAGAAAACTGAGGCAAAATAGGCATTGAGCCTTTTTGCTTTCTCTCTGTCTTCTGTCAGAGTTTCTCCATTTTCATCCAAAAGTGGGTCTATGGCCTCTTTTCCCTTGTGTTTGCTCTTCACATATCTGAAGAAACTTTTCTTGTTGTAGTGAGACTCCCTGGCCAGTATCAACTCACTGTGAGCTTTGGCCTCTTTTATGGCTGACCTACAGAGCCTAGCAAGCTGCAGATACTCTTCTTTAGAGGTATATCCTTGCCTCCATTTCTTAAACATTTCCTTTTTCTCCCTTATCTCATCATAGAGTTCTTTGTTCATCCACATTGGCTTCTTGGATCCTCTACCATGTTTCCTTTTTGTTGGAATAGTTAGGGCTTCAGCTTGCAAGAGCTTTTGTTTTAGGAAAGACCACCCTTCACTTGCTTTTCCCCCTTCCAGCAATCTTGCCCATGGAATGATTCTCATCATGCCTCTGAGTTTGCTAAAATCTGCCCTACCAAAATCTAACAGACAAGTGTGGCTAGAAACTTCCTTGCTCCTCCACAGCAAAAGGAATTCTAGGAGGACATGGTCACTTCCCCCTAAGGTCCCCACCATTTTCACCTCATCGACCATCTCTTTCCTGTTGGTCAATATTAAGTCAAGTATGGCTGAACCCCTCATAGCTACCTCCACCATTTGATGAAGGAAGTTGTCTGCCAGGCAGGTGAGGAACTTGTGTGACTGGGGTCACTTTACAGAGTTTGTCTCCCAGCACACATCAGGGAAGTTGAAATCACCCATAACTACCAGGTCTTGTTGTTTGGATACTCTATCAATCTGCTCAAGGAGGGCAGCATCCACCTCCTCACACTGGTCAGGAGGTCTGTAGCAGACTCCAACCACAATACTCTTTGTCCTTCCTTCCCTTACCCTCACCCAGATACTTTCCACTGGGTTGTCACCTGTGTCCTCCAGTATTTCTTGACAAGTAAACCCTCTCCTCACATGCAGCAGCACTCCACTACCTTTTCGATTTGTTCGTTTTTTCTTGAACAACTCGTATCCATCCACTACTACATTCCATTCATGGGAATCATCTCACCAAGTCTCTGTAATGCCTACTAAATCATATTCCTCTGAGTGCATTAAAAGCTCAAGCTCTTCCTTCTTATTGCCCAAGCTTTGGGCATTGGTACATAGACACTTGAAGCCCTGCACCTTTAGACCTGGCCCTCCCAGGTGAGCCTCTACTGTTTGCTCTCCTTCATTTAAATCCCTACGTTGGTTGTCTCCTTCCCCTTGTGCTATTAGTTTAAAGCCCTCCTGATGAATCTCTGCAGGGTTTTTTTTTGGAAAAAAAATTCTTCCCTGACCTTGAAAGGTGAATTCCATTGTGTGCTAGTAGGTCATCATCCAGAAAACATAGCTTGATACAAGAATCCAAATCGCTCCTGCTGGCACCACCATCGCCGCCAGTGGTTCACCTCCATTATCTTTTATTCCTGTTGCATTCCCCATTGTCTGACAGGAAGGATTGGAGAAAACACCACCTGTACCCCCATTCCCTTCAGCTTCCTCCTGAGAGCTTCGTTGTCAGCTTTAACGTTTTCAAAGGTGTTAATGGCTGTATCATTGGTTCTCACAAGGACCATCACAAATCTTTAGGGTTGACCAGTTTTGATATCTGGTCTACAATATCTTTAATTTTCACCCCTGGCAAGCAACACACCTCTCAGGTCATGGGGTCGGGCCTGGACACATGATGTTCCATATCCCTCAGCAGGGAGTCACCTACAACCAACACTTTCCTTTTCCTTCCATAGCCATCTCTTTGTGTCTCCCTGTCCTCCTCCCTCTGTCCTCCTTATGTTAGTGTTTCTTTTGCTGGCAGTGTTTCTGGCTCTTCCGCCACCGTAAGGGCCTGGAATCCGTTCCTGAGCTCTAATGTCACTGAGTGCTGTCTCGCACGATGCCTATGGGGATGTGCTTTGGTGCTCTGAGGAGTCTCGTTAGGGCAGGCAACCACACTTTTGTCCCTTTGAATGATCTCCCCTTCGCTATACAGGGCCTCAAGGCTTCTGTTAATAAAATCCTCCCCTTCCTTGATGTCATGGAGAGTAGCAAACCTTTCCTCCAGGCTCCGAACCTTGTCCTCTAAGAGCCCTATTAACTTATACTTCTGTCAGGTGAAGTCCATCTTGTCCCCAGGGAGAAGACAAACATGGCACACTCCCTGCAAGTGACTGGGAATGGTCCAGGAGCATCCGTCATCACCCTCATAAATTCTTCATTCTAGAAAGACCTTGGTGTATTGTTCTAACCTAAAACTAATAGACCTAAACACTATCTACTGAAGGCAAAAGGTGTAACAAACACACCAATGTAAAGGCCTCTTAACTACTTGTATGGTCTCCAGGCTCGATCCCCAGGCCAAGAGCCCTTCAGCTTGCACCAAAGGCTAATGCCTCTGGTGAGAGCAGCCTTGTTAATTAAAGGCTCTCAGCCCCACCCCTCAACAGCCAACAGCAAAGGGTGGGGCCAGCAATAAACCTTAGTCACACAAGTCCTCTTCACTCAGCAACAACTGGAGAAAAGAACAAAGGGAACCACTCAGAATACCCTCACCAGCAGGCTCCAAGCACCCACTCACTCTTACACACTATCCTCTCACACAGCCTCCTCAGCTACTGCACCCCAGCAGCTTAGGAAAAACAAAAACTAGGACTCACCTCTCTAGTAGCTTTGCCTCATACCACAGTTGCCTCAGCTCTCACCCAGCTCTGCCTCTGGCATGAGCCACCTTATTAATTAAAGGCTCTTATCTGATTTGGCTTGTGTCTGTTCGCACTGTTGTGGGGGAATGTTTGTCATTGCTTCTATTCATACAATGTATACATTCATTAAATAAATCAATTAATAAAATAAATATTACAGGCAAAGCCTGGGTGCCTGCCTGTATTTTCCCACCATCTATAAAGTCTTGTTTGCTGCTACTACAAGTAAGTTGAGTGGGGTGGTGTTGCCCATATATCATAGGAGAGGGCAAGTTGTAGTCTTTGTGCTCTGTTCACTTCCTATTTACCCTACCTGTCTCTCAGAAGATGCTGTCATCAGCCGGATATGGAAGTGGTTTAAAAGTGTTGTCAATGCTAGCTTATTACAAGGGAACCTAGGTCAATGCACATTTATTTATTTTATTTATTTACAAAATTTATGTCCTGTCTTTCTGCCCTTACAAAGGCTGCCAAGGCAACTAAAAATTAAAGCATAACTATAAAATTACATTATAAAACCATTAAAAATAACTCCCCTCCCAAATATAAATCATTAAAACAATTTTTAAAATTAAGAAACAGTTAAAATACATACAAAACAGTTAAAGTACATACAAAATTTAAAAAATAGTTAGGAAGGAGAGATCATTGAGGGAACGCCAAATGAAATAAAAGAGTCTTCACTCATTGGCAGAAAATGGAAACAGAAGAAGACAGATGAATCTGCCAAGGGAGAGATTTCCAGAACTTTGATGCCATGACCAAGAAGGCCCTTTCCTGGGTTGCCACCTGCCTGATCTCAGAATTCTGGGGCACCCAAAGCAGGGCCTCTAAAGATGACTATAATGGTCAGGCAGGTTCATAAGGGACTAAGTGGTCCTCTGGAGACATAATGTCTCCATCCTCCATACAACTTGCCCTACTTGTCTGCTAGTGTTGTTACGCCAAGCATAGGGGGTCTCCGTTTATTGAGGGAAATTATCTGGACAGAGCTATTGACAGAGCTATGCAAGAGGCTGGCATGGGGGTCTTTTAACCAATTCTGCTCCAGGGGAGCAAACCAATAGAAAGCAACCCAATAATGAACAGGCTTTTATTAAAAGCAATCAAATTCATTGCATGCGCGCACACACACACACACACAAAATTCCCAACACATACAGAGCTCAGAAAATAAAGGTTTAAGAGTCCCAAGAGGGTTTATAGTTACCTTCCTGAAGACCAAGGTCCAGAATGGCAGCAGCAAAGAAAGCAAGTACTGGCCAGCAATACTTAGCAAGGGAAACGACACATGCAAGTATCGTGGCTCACACTTTGGATCCAGGAAGTGGTTGCAATTTGACTATGGCCTCTTTGAGCTATACTTATACCCATAAATGAGGTTCATAGGCTCAGGACATTTCCCATACTTCCAAATGTTAGAAATAATTTGAGTCAGAATATGTTTCTGAATGGGACAAGATTCAAGTCGGAACGTCATTAGTAAATGTTCAGTTGTACATCTCTAGTCATAGCTCAGAGTATGCCTCCTGAATCAAGAGTTTATTGTTTATTTTACGCCACTGTATTAACAACACACTACTTTATTTTCAAAGTGAAAATCATTTCCTTCCTATAGTAAGGTAGGATTTAAAAAAAACACACTCAAAGCAGCTCATTCAATTAGCTGTAATTTAGAGTAATTAAAATATTTCATTGTACTACCTTGCTCTGGACATTATTAGCTGTAATAGTTCTCAGTATAATAGCATATTTTTTTAAAGAACAAAACCTGATAATTTCTTTTCTCTCCTTCTTGATACCACATAAACGGTACTAAGTATTCTTAAGACTACAATGTACATCTGGAATGTTCCCAGTATTTTACAATATTGAGAAACAGGTGCTTCCCTTAATTTTCCTTTCTCAGTGCCAAGACAACAGTGAGAAATATGCTTTACAATATGTTTCCCCATAAATAAACACTATTATGTATTTGTTTTAATTTATGGATGATGATTAGTCATGAGTAATTATGAATTGTGAATTCATGAATTAGGATCTACATGTTATGGTTTTTGTTAAACATTCTTGGATTTTTTTAGCAGAGCAAGTTTATAAATCTATAAAGTAAAATGGACAAGAAAACATTAAGATAATTCGCAGTGGGTAGCTGTATCTGAAGAAGTGAGCTGTGGCTCACGAAAGTTCATACCCTGCCAGAAAATATTTTTGTTACCCTAAGGTGCTACTGGACTCTTGCTCTAAGATAACATTAAGTTTCTATTGACTTTTTTTAAAGGTGATAATGATTGGACTGAGAGCCAGCATGGTATAGTGGTTAAGTGTGTCAGACTCTGAACCCAGTTCCCCACTCCTCCATGTGAAGTCTGCTGGGTGACCTTGGGACTGTCACAGTTCTCTCAGAACTCTCTCAGCAGGTGGCAGGCAATGGCAAACCCCCTCCAAACTTCTCTTGCCTTGAAAACCCTACGAGGTTGCCATGTCAGCTGTGACTTGACAGCACACACACACACACACACACAAAATGATTGGACTTAAGTTATTACATAGCTCCAAATTATGACAGTGGTGTATATCCTTATACTGCAGTCCTCTTTTTCTAGTGTAAAAACTAATACAGCAGCAGAGATTTTTTAAAAAGTTGCAGTACACTGTTGTGTAAAGAAAACCCCATTAAATTCGAACAACTATTTTCAATTACTTACACACGACACTAGAAATGTTTGTACACCAACACATTTGGAGTCTGTAACTAAAGAGTGAATCAATTTCAATAACATTTTTTTCTTTTATAAAAAATATTTGCGTGCACACATATTGAAACCCACAACCAATCAACTATACTCTAACTGATTCTTTAACAAAGGCTCAATAATGAAATCATTTCCTTGCTATGTTTGAGACTTCATTCTTGATGTCCTTCCATTTTCATCCCAGTTGAGTGAGGAACAGTTGAACCCCATATGGTGGAATTGAAGGTGGTAACGGTAAAAGTCAGATGGGGTGTTTTGTATTTTGGGGTGCTTTTCTTTGCAATTTGCATTACCTTTACTTGTAGCACTGTGACACACTCCCTTTTCTGCATGAAGTCATTGTACATTTCTGACAAATCCCTTCATAGACACACACACGGATTTGGAAGCTGTCCAAGATTTAGATGGAATGCTTGAATCAGTATCCCAAATTTCACACCTGCCATTTCCCTCTTGCAAGTGATCTTGGTTTTCTTCTTGGTTGTTTCTATCTCCACTTTCCCCATGCTCCCTCTCATTATTGATATCATGCTCAGCTAGTCTCTTGATCTGCCTGCAACATGTCATATACAAGACCACAGTGAAATAATGGGAAAATATTTGGTTATTGATACGATAAAATGCTAAGCTATGTCACAATATTAAAATTTGGATATACATTATCTTTAGCCCTATGTACAAGTTAGAGTGAACAGGTGTACCAACTGTGTACAGTGTACACTTTATTTTTCTTTATGTGTATTGAGTAATTATCATGTTAAGTTCAACGCATGTGATTCAAACCCCATATTTATCCAGGTATTAGTCCTCAGTTTCATTTTTAAAGTGAACATGCATTGTCTCTTTCTTACAAACAGATGTACACACATTCACACAGGAGGCAAATGCATTCATTGTAATGTATTAGCAGGGCTACTAACACATGCATGTGCAAACGTACTCCTTGAGCAAAGCCAAGTTTTCTTTGTTGGGCTTTTTACAGGTATTTCAAACTCATTCTTAAAAAAAAATCCTAGACTTTTTTCTTCCACATGCAATTTACAATATTATACTGTAGTATTACACCTCAAAATGAGGGATGCTCGAACATCTGCCAGTTTGGCTTACTTCCTGTTCACCGGTAGTGTTCAGAAAACAAGTGATTGATGGACTGTTTGGCTGTTCACAACCAGTTTAAGAGGAACAGGCTACTTGCAGCCATCAGAAGCCAAACCCCAGTTTATGAGGGATCAGCTGGGAGTTGGCTTCTGAACAATTGCTGGGGAAATTTTGCTCTGTACCCAGAAAAGTTTGTTTTGGGGGTGGGGGTGGAACTGGGACTCCCAGCTGACTCCCAGATGGAAGTCAAGTTCTTCTGATCGCACATCTTGGAAACTTTGCTGCTGCCCAGACTTACTGAAATTAACCAAATGGTGTGTTTGTGTGTGTGTTACTTATCAGAAGCCCAGCTGATTTCTTTTGTCTTCTTCCTATCCAAAGTTATTGGCTTCAACTACAGAGAAAAGGAGAGGTTGTGTTCCTCTTTCTTTTGCAAGGTAAAGCTCAAAAGCATTGCTTCTGTTTCTGCCCAGCTTGGAGGAGAGGAAAGAGAAAGGTCATTTATGCATGGGAGTTTCACCTGAAATTTGTTGCCTGCTGGACCCACACTTTCCAGTTGGGAATCTCTGCACCAGCAGTCTCCAAACTCAAATTAAGTCCTGCTCCTTTAAATGCTGCTTTGTAATTGGCTTACTTCGCAGTGCTCACCATGAGAGAAGATCCCCCCCAAGCCCAACTGCTGCATAAAAAAGCATTTTAAGAACAAAGAACAAAAAATGGAGCAATCTGAAAGAAAGGGGGGGGGGAGAGAAATACAAGCCTTGGTTTAAAAAAAGCCTTTCTTTTGCTCAAAAAGAGCTCTCAGGAAGCAGGAAGTATTTGAATCCCCACCTCTTTGCATGCTGCTTTGTGATTGGCTGTGAGAGAAAGCAATCTTCTGTGTCCAGTGCTTTGCCTTCTGCATGGAGATTTCAGCCGGGGAGAGGGAAGAGTCAGGTTAACAGAGGAATGGGAAGACCTGGACATTGTGAGGGCTGGCAGTGAGGTACTTTCTAATGGACGGAAAACTATCTAACCAGAGCAGAGTAAAGCAATACCATCACATTGTGTGATATGGACACTTTACTTCTGTTGATACAGCCCAAGATTGCATTTGCCTTTTTAGCTACTGCATCATACTGCTGACTCATGTTCAGTGTTTGGTCTACTAAGACCCCAAGATCCTTTTTGCACACACTACTGATAAGACAAGTCTCTCTCATCCTATAATTATGCACTTGATTTTTCCTACCTAAATGCAGAACTTTACATTTATCTCTGTTGAAATGCATTTTATTGGTTTTAGTCCAATGCTCCAGCCTGTCAAGATCATACTGTATCCTGGCTCTGTCTTCTACCGTATTTGGTATCCCTCCCAATTTAGTATCATCTGCAGATTTAATAAGCATCCCCTCTATTCCTTCATCCAAATCGTTTATAAATATATTGAACAACACAGGGTCCAGGACAGATCCCTGAGGCACTCCACTAGTCACTCCTCTCCAAGTGGATGAAGAACCATTAACAACCACTCTTTGAGTGCGATTTGCCAACCAATTACAGTTCCTCCTAACAGTAACAGGATCTAAACCACATTTTCCCAATTTGTCAACAAGAATATTATGGGGAACCTTATCAAAAGCCTTACTGAAATCAAGATAAACTATGTCTACAGCATTCCCCTGATCCAGCAAGGTAGTAACTTTCTCAAAAAAGGAGATAAGATTAGTCTGACATTACTTGTTCTTGAGAAACCCATGCTGGCTCTTAGTGAGCAGATCCATCCATTCTTCTTCTTTTCCCGGTATAGACGTCAAGCTGATGGGTCGGTAATTACCAGCGTACCCCCTTTCCCCCTTTTTTAAGATGGGGACAACATTTGCCTGCCTGCAGTCTTCTGGCACCTCACCTGTTCTCCAAGAATTCTCAAAATTAATCAACAGAGGCTCAGAAATTACATCTGCAAGTTTTTTAAGTACCCTTTGATGCAATTCATCTGACCCTGGGGACTGTGTATCATTTAAAGCAACAATGTTTTTGTGCACTACCCCAATGCCAATCCTAGGCTGCAACTACCTTCTTTCATCATGTGTTCTTTTTATGGCATGTTGAGCACCATTTCTCTCTCAAGAGAAGACCAAGGAAAAGTAGGAATTGAGGAGTTCTGCCCTCTCTTCACCTCCTGTTACAATTACACTTTCCGGTCCCCATATCTTTGTTCTTTTTCTTACTCTGTATGTATGAAAATAACCCTTTTTTGTTGTGTTTAGCATCTCTCGCTAGCCTAAGCTCATACTGAACTTTAGCTTTTCTAGCACTCTCCCTACAACACTAGTTATTTGTTTATATACTAGTGCTTTGCTTATAAGGCCCTCCTTTCACTTCCTAAATGAGTCCTTTTTATTTCTCTAATCTTTAAAAAGCTGTTTATGGAGCCACCCTGGACTCTTATAGGCGCCTCCCATTTTTCCTTCTCTTAGGAATGGTTTGTGATTGCACCTTCAGTATTTCATTTTTAAGAAACTCCCACCCTCCTTGAACTCCCTTCTCCTTAAGTATTTCTGACCATGGGATTCTACCCAGCATAAGTTTAAGTTTGTTAAAATTTGCTTTCCTAAAGCTTAACCTATATGTTTGACTACGTACAGTTTTTCCTTTCCCCAAGATTGTAAATTCCAAATTTCCAATATTACATGGTCACTACTACCCAGGGTGTCTACTACTTTAACCTTATCAACCAGTTCTTCCCTGTTGGTGAGAATCAAGTCTAAGATAGCAGACCACCTTGTTTCCCTGTCCACTTTCTGGAATATGAAGTTGTCATCAAGACAAGTCAGGAATTTATTGGATCTGGAGTTGGAATTGCAATAGATATCCAGGTAATTACAATCTCCCATGACCACCATATCCCATCTCTTTGAGAACTTTGTAATCTGGTCTAGGAGTGTCTCATCCATGTCCTCTGCTTGGTTTGGTGGTTGATAGCAGACGCCCACCATAATATCACCTTTTATTTTTACCCATAGACTCTCGACTGGACTTCCATGGTCAGATTCATGTATTTCTTCATAAGTATACACATCTTTGACATATAATGCTACTCCCCCCTCCTTCCTTATCTGTCTATCCCTTTTAAACAAGTTGTACCCCTCAATTTTAATATTCCAATCATGAGTGACATCCCACCAAGTTTCAGTAATGTGTATTAGGTCAAAATCCACTTCCCGTATTAGGGCTTTGAGTTCTTCCTGCTTGTTTCCCATGTCATCCTGTATAAGCAAGTGCTGTTCAGCCTATACTCTATGACACATTCCTTATCATATATCATTAAGGATCTTATCCAGTAATTAAATATCCTCCATTGTTTGCAAAGTAGATGTCTAAGACTAAAAAACAGTGCAGCTAAGAAAAAGAGAAGAGGCATCTTGTTATGGGATGAACCTAAAAAGACAGTGACTGGGACTAAACCAAGAGGTTGTTTTGATCTTCTGTTTTATACCGAGGCTTTCACGTCAAACAGCACTCAGGTAGTGATTGCACAAGGTACACACATCAAAGTCAAGTAACGTAATATAATGGATCTGTCCAGCAGTGATGATGAGGACTGGAATCCAAGGACTGAGTTATGTGAAAGAAAAGTATTTCTGAGTCACAAAATGACAATGTTGGCTACATATCAGAGGAGGAATACTGGGCCCCACAAAGAAGAAAATGCACTGAAAGGGGGTACTTAGATGCCACAAAGGCAAGCAAACCAGAGTATAGAAGGAACAGCAGTTCTTATAGATATGGGTCTGAAGTGCCAGGATTCCCTAGAATAGGACACATAACTTGGTGACTCTGAAATTGTTTTCATAGAGAAGCCTCTCAGTCATCAAGTTATGCTCTCTATCCCAGAGGGTCCTGACATCCTCTGTGGGACATACAAGTACAAATAATGAAGATAGTGATGGTAATGTTTATTTGAGTACAGGCAGTATTGTTTTTCCCCATTGTCATTTTGATATTTATACCATATTTTATGATTTGTTGCCTTTTCCACACTTTGACTGATGACTCATCTCAGGCAATAAAGCTAATGGCACATCAACAAGCAAGAGAAAGATGAGTCTGAGACTGTCTTTAAATTAAGCTTGTGAAAAGGTATATGATGGAGCATTTGTTTCACTATAGGTTGAGGCTGGGTTTCAAAGAACCAGGGCTCCAGTTCCATGCTCCTAGAGAAAGTTCCTAAAGAATTTCTTCTGTACTGCACAGCAAGCTGTCTGAGGGAAATTTCAAAAGTAGTTTATAACTGGGCATGGTGGCCTTCTATTCAAAAGGAAATAAGGGAAAAAAACAGTGGATATGCCAAATTCCCTTGGTGCATCTAAAGCAGCTCTGTCAGTATAACACTGCTGGTAAATATATTTACTTGAAAGGAAGATGATGTTTCTTACTCTCTTGGCTTTGCAAAAAAAAGGGGGGTCATCTTCCATTCAGGTATATACTTATGGGGCATTCTTGTCTGTCACCTCAGAGTCTTTTGCAGAAGCCACAGAGGCAGAGAGGAGCACCCCCCCCACACACACACACACATACACTCTGGGCTGCTTGAAGTCCGGTAATCCAGTTGCTAAGTGCTTCTCTCCATCTCTGTAGTAGCTGTGGAGGCAGAGAGAAAAGCACATCACTCCCACAGCTGGTTGGCTTGTTGAGTGACTTGCAGTTTGGCAAGTCAGCTGGTGTGCCCCTCTATCTCCATGGTTGCCACAGAAGCAAAGAGAGGAGGATGCTACCCCTCACCAGGCTTTCTGGGCTGTTGGAGGGGCAATCTTTTCCTGCAGTGTTTGGCTCATGCCAGAAAGTATGGAGTTGGAGAGTGCAGCATCTTAAATTGAAGAATATTCTCCCCCCTTTTTCTTCTCTTTTTTTGGGGGAGGGGGGTCACCCTCCTTTATGTTAAATATGGTAGTTGGTCAGATAGCACTGTTACATTTTAAGAACCATACAACAATCTTCATAGTTTAAAATACTATATACACACACACACACACACACACACACACACACACACACACACACTTAAAAATTTAACGGATAAAACTTATTCCAATATCCTCATTCATACTATTACACCAAAAACACAGTTTAGTCCTCTGTAAAATAGCTAGACTATCATCGCAGCACATTGTCCTTTCTCACCCTTGATTATCAGATTTTCCATTTTATTTACAGCTCGTAACCATAGCTCATCTAGGCTCATTGTATCACCATTTTTCTGATGTGTTGTTAACTTTATTAATACATATATGTCTTTAGCTTTAACCAATAATTCCTCTAACTTTGGAGTCGTTTTTTGTTTCCAGTGTCTGGCAAAGGTCATTCTAGCAGCTGTTATCATGTGAAACCCTATACATCGTTTATCTTTAGTTAGGTTAGGGACTAAAATTAACAAGAGTATCTCAGGTTTACACGAAATGTCAATCTCCATTCCAACAGATAGGTAATTCACTATTTCAGTCCAGAACGTTATAACTCTCTCACACTTCCACCACATATGTATGAAGTCTGCTTGTTTTTTATCGCAGTACCAACAACTATAATTCACTGATTTATAGATTTTACTTATTCTAATTGGAGCTAAATACCACATATATACCATCTTAATTAGAATTTCTCATTTGCAAACTAATGGAGAAATCTGATCCCTTTGAAAAATATATTCCAATTCTTGATCATTCAGTGGTTTATCTAAATAAATGTTCCATTTGTCCCTATAACCCAATGTTGAATTTAAATTATCTTTTAATAAAATTGCATATATTTTTGAAGTTGAAACTTTTTTTTGGAGCATTAATTTCTCAAACTCTGATTTTTAATTTCAGTTAATTCTTTTTCTTTTAAATTATTCCAATTCTTTTTCATTTGTAAATATTCTATAAATGTAATATTAACTTCTTTTTTGTCCAAAATTTTTTCTAGAGGTTCTGATTTGGTATTTTTAATCCAGTAATGATAATCAATCTGTTTATCTGTCTTTATTCTATGAGGAAGTTGGAATTCTGGGTTCTCGGCTAAGATGTTCCAAAGGAAGGAAGACAGTGGGAAAATATCTGGGGCTAGTTTCTCTCTTAATACATCCCATTGTTTTAAGATGGTATTAATACAGTTATCTTGATTATAAAAAAATTTCCTATCTTTTTTTTTTTTAACCCATGGCCATTTATTTAGCGGAAATTTAACAAAGTCTTGTTCAATTTTAATATAAGATTCCTTTTCATCATTTACTACCCATGATTTTAACCATTTTACCCTGGCTACCTGATAGTATACTAGTAAATTTGACATTCCTGTTCCTCCTTTGCCTTTACATTCATATAGATTGATATTTCTGAATCCAATATTTTTATTCTGCCAAATAAATCTATTACAGATCTTTTGCCATTCTTCAATCATTTTCTTTGGTATATCTACAAATAGGTTATTGAAAATAAAATTTATTTTTGGTAGGATTATCATTTTGATTAAGTTGACTTGACCTAGAAATGTGACATTCAGTTGTAACTGCTTGTTCTTGCTTCATTTCGGTCTGCATTATTTTAACCCTGGAACAACAGCGGGATGGAAGGAGAAAGTGATACAACACACCATTTTCAAGGATTTTAATGACTGGGTATGCCACTTACTGGCACATTATGCTGAAATGGACCTGATTGTAGTTCTTCAGTCTCATTGCCTCTCAAAGGATTATTTAATAAATATTTGTTTACATGTTTATTCACACATTTCTGTACATATCTCTCAGCTGTAGGTTCTCCAGCCGCAGGGGCAACAGCTGATCTGAGTGGTCGGAGTGTTGTTGTGCCTCCCTTGCCCCCTCCCCCAGTACACACACAAATGTAATCTCAGGGAACAGACTACATTATTCATTAAAATACACATGAGATGTTATATTGACAAGCTAAGTAAAATGCATAGTTAAATGCACATATTTGGGAGAATTGCCCCAAACAGTTTTAATGAGAAGGCCAGAGGTATGGACCACCTATATGCGGAAGAAGGACAATGGAATGGAGCCAGGTGGCTTTTCTCATCTCTAACTGCTTTACAGTATCTGCTGACTCTCTCCCTACCATGCATTTCAAGAAATTAAATGGAATATCAGTGGGGTATTTTAAAGACACAGGATGGCTCCTCTGAACAAGTTCATTGTCCACAGAAAACAACCAGCCCATGACAACTCTCTAGAATCCTTCCTGCCATTCCTTGGTTTTGTTGAATGCCAAACTTTTTTCTGAATGGGGTGAGGACAACATATATCTTTGCAGATATCTTGGGGGAGGGGGTTGCCATGCTCTGTTACAATACAGTGGTGAGATAGCATCATCACACAAAGATAGTTGTTCAAAATATTAATATGGCATTGTGTTGTAAAACAAATTCTACATCTGCAGTTTTAAGTAGTGAGTTTGGAAGAGTCATACATTCAGAATAATTTCACTGAATTACAGTTTCAGCTGCACAGGGCTTGCTTAGTTTGACAGAATACCATAAGGCTCTGGAATGGCTACATTTCCTTTTGTATGAGCTATCATTTGTGTTGGATCCAATTGAATGTAATAAGAGATGGAGTTTTAGCAGAAAATTTGGATGGCATTGGGAACTGCAAACATGGACATATGAAGCTGCCTTATACTGATTCAGACCATTGGTCTATTAATGTCACTACTGTCTGCTCTGACTGGCAGCAACTCTTCAAGGTCCCAGGCAGAGCTCTTTCACGACACCTACTACTGATCCTTCTGGCTGAAGATGCTAGGGATTGAACCTGGGATCTTCTACATGCCAAGCAGATGTTCTATCACTGAGCTAAGATCCCTCATCTAGGAGGCACAAAGCCACTCTGTTTAACTCAATAGATCATATAAAACAGATGAAAGA
The DNA here is from genome assembly GCF_029931775.1 of Euleptes europaea. NCBI lineage: Eukaryota > Metazoa > Chordata > Lepidosauria > Squamata > Sphaerodactylidae > Euleptes > Euleptes europaea. The sequence goes on along the minus strand of NC_079315.1, from coordinate 51,134,158 downwards.
GTAGAATACATGCCAGTTCATTAAGTCCTACATTCATTTTTATAGGCAAGATAAAGTTCTAACAAGCTTTAATAAGATTCCTGTGCTGATAAAAGGGGAAATTTCATCTTAAATGTGTTTCTCAGCTTATCTAAATGCATATCAAGTGCCAATTTAGCATTTAAGCATTTTTTTTTAAAAAACCAGTCGTTATTAACAAGTGATAGTTTTTGACTTAATGACCTGGGGTGATACCAATGGCAACTTACACTCCAAAAAACTGGTTGTTAACTTCATTAATGACCAATTTTTTCTGGATTATTGCTGTTATAAATGAAATTAAATGGCTTAGAAGAAGATTTATGTTTTCTAAAGGAAGCATGATATGCTTAGAGGTTTCTCTGTGGGGTGCTTCCACATAAACAATTTTTGTTGTTGTTTCAGTATGAGTGCATTGAATCAGTGTGCTTTACAACAAGAAGACACATGGGGATAATGCCAAGGGGGCACAAGGGGATCTTGTAGAATTGGCACAGTTGAAAACACTAACCATTGTAGATAGGACTCCCAACTTGTGATTTTAAAAATACCAGGGCTGAGGATAAAGTTAGGGACAAGCCAAGAGGAGCATTTTTCAGGTTAGGGAGGATAGAATTTAGTGGATGAAGTTGTGCAGTCAATAGAAAAAAACACTCAGTGGCTCCCCTGAATATCTGATTTATTAATCAAAATACCTAACATAAAACCTAGTTGCTAACATCTAATTGCTACACACCCTACTTAGTATAACTTTTTCCATAAAAAGACTGTCTCCCCCCATCTTCAGTTTAGCATCAGAGTACTGGGTGTCGCTGACACAAAGTAAATTTTTGTTCTTAAGTGATTGACAACTGAGCTTCCCTCTTTGCCCTGTCTTTTTTTAAAGTAGACCTTGAATTAACAGGTTAGCAGTGTGTTTCAGCTCAAACCCTGACCCTTCTGTTTAAAGATGACTAAGGGAATAGTGATATGCATGCTTCTGCTTAATACATGGGATATACAGACCACCACTGCCATCTGAAATCCATCACAATCCACTCCAGCAATTGCTGCCCACATCTGAAAGGGTCCTTTTTATTCTTGTAATGTTTTTCTCAGCGTTCTTTCAGAAGGGAATGCAATTGAATGGGAACTCTTGCAGATCCTCATGCAAATTATTTCTACTTACTTCCCCCACAAATTAGTCTTATGTGCTGCACAATTTTGTCAGCTAGACTTAAATAATGCAAAAGTGTTTGATGCCAGTCAAATGCTACCACAGTGTAGAATCAAAATCAAGTTGGGGTTTCTGGCTTACATGAAAAGGATTTTGCATTCTTCTAGAGGTTAAGTGCAAAGCAAAATGCACGCCAGCAATGAAGAGCATTGCATTACTTCCCCCCTACTCCTTTCTCCCCCGCCTCCCACTGCATAACTACACTTCATAATATGCCATAACATTCACAAGCACAGCTCAGGGCTCTTTAAGAATAAGGCAAAGTTCATGAATAATGGTTGAATGAGGAAACTGATAATTAAAGGAGACAACTGAATGCCAGTGGAGTCCCCAGTGGAAACTACTCTTCATTGGAGATCATTTCCACCTTTCATTCCGCCGCCCCCCCCCCCAGTTTTAGTACAATCAAGTAGTTCATTACTGCAGACGGATGCATTTGAAAGCCATATGATTACAGAAACATTTATAATTCTTTCCCTTTCACTATCTTTTTTCACTCCATTTTGTATTCTACATTTTATATGTTGGTATACAATTTGTTAAATATTTAATACTATGGCAGCAAGATGTGCATATTTCTTTGGTCCATCTCTAATTGATATACACACCCTGAGGTTAATTGAAATTAACTTTACAACTTGTAATATTATAGACAACAAACTTCCATGCATATCCAATTCTACTCCATTAGACACATATCTTGAAAAATACCAGAATAAATGCTTAGCTTATACAATTTAGATAAATCAAACTGCCATTAATTGCATCTTTCCCCTTAGCATTCCAGAATCCTGTGAATGATTGCCAATACTGTCGAAGGCTTTCATGGTCAGAGTTCATTGATTCTTGTTGGTTATCCGGGCTGTGTGACCATGGTCTTGGTATTTTCTTTCACATCAGGAAAGAAAATACCAAGACCACGGTCACACAGCCCGGATAACCTACAATTGCCAATACTTTTCAAAAGTAATATTTCAGAATATTACCTCTAAAAATGTTTGTTTCATCCTTGCTTTGACCTTCAATTTTTTTTAAAAAAAATCTGCACTTGTGAGAATTTATTAATTATATATTTAAGATATTTATCACCTGCACTCTCAGTTTAAAACAGTCACAAGGTGGCTTACAACAGTAAAAGAATAAAACAACATACTGTTACAATCTAATGAGGAAACAGAAGCAGTATACAGCTGTTGCTCTGGCAGCTGCTCAATGAAAAGGGCCTTTGGAAGGATGACCCTGACAGAGTCTGAGAAGGGACGGGCTAGGAGACAGTTGGACAGGCATCTTTTGGAAGGAGCCTTGGTTTCTCCCCTGTCTCCTCCTGCACCAATTTTATATTTTCCTGCAACAGCAATCAGAATTGGGGCTGCAACCACTATGTCCATTGCCAATCACCTTGTGCCTGTCTGCAGTATTCAGTGGTCTTTTAGCTCCCATTTAAAAAATAACAGTTAAGCGAAAGGAAATACCTACTGCAAATATACAGCACACTTCTCAAAGCATTCCTGCTCTGTTTCATTATTGGCTGGGCTTTTTAAAAAGGAATTTGGTTGTGTAGTAGTTCTTTCTAAGAGAACCTGTGAAACCAGAAGCAAAGAATAGAGTTTATGTGATTTCCTTTGCTCCACTCCCAGCATCTTCCACTCTAATGTCAGCATTTTGCTGAGACATTGCTTTTCTGTCGAGATGGACAAAAGCATGTATTTCCAACTCTGAAAAGTGTTAGCAAACCCAGCTTTTTTCACAGAAATGTCAGACAAATCTTTGTATTTTTCCTTCTTGTTTGGTATTCTAAATGTGGAAGTTTTCCCTTTGGGTTGACCAAGATGTTCCCAAACCCAAGTCTGCTTCAAATCTACCCAAGCCTCCTAATGCAATATTTTGTTGTGTTTTGTCCTCTGGGATCCAACTCATAGAGTTAAATAAAAAAAAATTAATAAATGAACCCGTAACATGGAAAGCCGGAGTATGAGCATTTCCCTGTGACAAAGCTATTTCTTCTTCAAATACTTAGGGATGGGATACTGCACCTGGCATGGATCTGTCTTAGTGTTAACAGAGCTCTAATATCAAATTAGTGAGCTTTTCCTCATTTGGAAAGACCCCAAGTCTATCATTTTTCTTTTATAAAAAGGCACATGACACAGTTCTGTTTTTCAAGCACATTGATTCACTATTCCAAGTATTCAGTTCAGATCTGAATGCAAATCTAGATAAACAAAATGATATAAGTAAGCCATTGGTAGCTCATTAATCAAAAGCAAAATATTCAATGCAGTTTTTAAACATTTCATTTATTATTGCTGCCTGTTTTGCTTGCTAGTGTTTTCAGTGAAGTTGTATTCTCTTCTGTCATGGTTAGTCACTACACTTTGCAAATCCACATGAGACTAATGTCATAATAAAGGTGGTTTCCTTCCAAAACAATCTGTTTAAATAACATTTTATAGGCATAATGTGATATGTAATGGAGAGTGCATAGCATTTATAGCCTCACTATAGCTTTAAAGGTTCATCATGCTTTGTGGAGTGTGTCATTAAAAATACATAGTTGTAGCAATTGATTTTTCTTCATATAGTTCAAATGGAAATCTTGGAAATATATGGGACTGGGAAGAAAAGGTAGCTAGAGAATGAAGATACTGTAGAGGCAGCAGAGGACACAGAAATGTGCAAGGAAGGAAGGCAGGAAGGCTGAAACTCTACAGAGACACAAATGTGCCTCCCTCTGTTTCTTTAGGCTGAATTACGTTCTACCTTTAGAGACTCTGTCAAGAAATTCACCACCCAGACCCACTGAACACCTTCCAAAAAGCCCCTAGCGGTGTTTCAACCAACTGAGTCATGTGAATTTTTTTTGTAACCTTAAGCAAACCACACTCCTAGGGTTGTTAGGTCCCCCTTGGCTATTGGCTGGGGATAGGGGGTAGGGTGGCCAGATCCAGTTTGGGAAACTCCTGGAGATTTTCAGATGGAGGCTGGGGAGGGCAGAGACCTCAGTGGGGTACAATGCCATGGAGTCCAACCTCCAAAGCATCCATTTTCTCCAGGGGAACTGATCTCTGTGGTCTGGAGGTAAGCTGTAATTCCAGGGGATCTCCAGGTCCCACCTGGAGGCTGGCATCCCTACCCACTCCAGGCCTTATACAACAGCAAGCCACTGATTTAGTAGTCAAATGACTCAGGTTTCACCAGTACAATCTTCATAAATTCCAATATTATCTAGTGCCTGTGGTACCTAACCTCATACCCATGCTTTCAAGCTGAGAAGTTGAAGACACCATAGTAGATTTTTAAAAATATACTGGATAAAATATTCCCCATACTTACCACCACCAGCAATTGTATGTCCTAATGGTTCAGAACACCTTGTTTATTTCATTTTCTTGACAAGAAGCTGTTAGGTATACTTTTGGTTCTCAGCACTCCTTGGAGCTGTCCTACCTTGCAGGGATGATCTGCAGTGGATAGACCAACCAGCTAACACATTTCCCAAGGAGAATTCACTTGAGAGGTCAAGTTACACAACTGCCTCTTGGAGAGCAGCATGACTGTGCACTGTTAGGAAATTCCCACTATTCCCTTTTACCCAATGAACACAGAAGCAAGATCACAGTTAAGCACAGTTTATTAAAAGACTGTTAGCAAGTCCTCTGCCACCTCCCGCAAGGCGAGGAGACCAACGGCTCCCAAAGGCTGGCTCCCTTCCACCTCCCAAGGTAGGAAAGCATCCACTATAGACTCCCACTTTCACAGAGATAAGGTATACCTGTCTTGTCGCTCCTCTCACTATCAGGAGCTGTGATGCTTTCCTGCTCTAAAGGTCTCCCTTTTATAGGATGTTCAAACTAACGGTTCTTCACATCTGCATTACCCTGGTCATATGTAACCATGTGTGTGACTACATGCACTGCATGTCCTGTACGTGTTACAGGGGTTCTTGGTGGATAGAACAAGTCAGATGCTTCTAGGGTCTTATCTGGATTTGGTAACTGTATGTGCTCATAGGGCAAGCCTTTGGTGGCCTATTCTTTTGTAACAAAAAACTGACCTTCAGAGGCAATAAGCCAGACCTCTGGTTATCTCTAGCTGACACAATGAGACACACATACTTCTGAGAGAGACAGCCAGCCTCTTGTATCTCAGAAACACAGAGAGGCCTGGATGTTTCTTAAGATGACTGTGCTCTGGACAATAGAGAGGCCTAGCCAAAGCCAAAGTGACTGAGAAACTGCAGGATAATGGCTCAGAAATTAAGTGTCGGTTATCATATCTGTCAAAGCCAAATTGAGGCAAGCCACACAGTTTCCTGCTGTCTTTTGGATGTAGCTTCGTGGTCATACCATTGAGTCTATGAGATTTGGCTGCATCATGACTTCTGAAGCCACATCCAAGAACTATAAGTAAAAACAAAACAATGGAGCATTGCTGTGGAGAGCAAGATTGCCATCACTGTTGGGACAACACAGGAAGTGTCAGCAACACTGAATAAAATGAATTGGGGAAGTCACTGGTGACAGTTTTTATGGTAGAACCATATAATTATAGAATCATAGAGTTGGAAAAGGACATATAGCTATCTACTCCAACCCCCTACTCAATGCAGGATCAGCCTAAAGCATTGGTCCTTGTATTCTTTCCCTTTTTGAGCTGGGAACTTTCAGCACTAGCTTTGAGAGCTTGGGATAATGGCTTAAGTCTTGACTGGATAGTAGGCATGTACAGTGTACATATAGATTGTTGCATTATCACAACCCACTCTGATACCCCTTTTCCTTTGCAGAATTTCAAGACTTCTGTCCCTTGCTTATGCTTATAATAGGAGGGATAATTTGTAATGGCTGGATTATTGGAATTTCTCCTGTCAGATTGCTATGACATAATAAAGATCTATTGCATGGTCTACTAGTTCCTCTGAATTCCCAGCTTTCATTTGTTAAACGTTTGTAGCCCCTTTTCTTGCAGAAATACACCTTTCCTCTTATATCTTCACAATGAAAAGTAAGCAGGATCAGCCTAAAGCATCCCTGACAAGTTATCGCACAACTGCTGCTTGAAGGCTGCTAGTGAGGGGAAGCTCACCACCCTCCTAGGCAGCCAATTCCACTGTTGAACTACTCTTACTGTAAAAAAAATTTCTAATATCCAGCTGTCACCTTTCTGTCTGTAATTTAAAACCATTATTGCAAATCCTATCTTCTGCTGCCAACAGAAACAGCTCCCTACCCTCCTCTAAGTGACAGCCTTTCAAATACTTAAAGAGAGCAATCATGTTCCCCCTCAACCTCCTCTTCTCTATACTGAACATTCCCAAGTTCCCCAGCCTTTCCTCATAGGGCTTGATCTACAGGGCCCTGATCATCCTCATTGCTTTCCTCTGCACCCTCTCCATTTTACCCACATACTTTTTGAAGTGAGGCCTCCAGAACTTGACACAGTACTCCAGGTGCGGCCTCACCAGTGTGACATACAGCGAGACTATGACATCTTGCAATTTTGATGTTACGCCTCTGTTGATACACCCCAAGACATGCAAAGCAAATGGCAAGTAACACAATAATTAATGTGCTTGGTATGCATAATTGGTAAGCAATCTGCATAATAATCAAAGTAGGTTATCTAGATTTGTGGAACTTCAACATGGCAAGTCAAGGAAGGTAAAGGAACACTAGTTTACAAAGATTCCATCAGACTGTAGAACTGGCTTGAGCAAGTTGTCGGAGATGGGACTATTTGTAGCCCCTGTCCAGTTAATCTGGCTACTCTTTGCCTGACTAGCTGCTCATTTGGCTGCCTGACTAACCACTGTCATCCTGCTCCCATACAACTGGGTCTGGCCCATGAGAATGTGGTCTTGTCTGCAGGTCCTTTCCCATGGCCAGGACTGAACACCAATACTGTGTTCTCCAGCAGGGATAGGAACTGGGAAGTGGACGTGGTGATTCCTCCAAGCCTTGTCATATTGCCAAAGACATCCACAGGGTGTGACAAACTCTGGCACACAAAGTAGGCTAGGCCTAATAAGATCAAATTTGGGCATGATCCAAATTTCTCAAATTAAGTTGTTTTAGGCAAACCAATTCAAGACTGAACCTGGGGAAGCATGCCATCACTAATGCCATATAAGAACATAAGAAAAGCCCTGCTGGGTCAGACCAAGGCCCATCAAGTCCAGCAGACTGCTCACATAGTGGCCAACCAGGTGCCTCTAGGAAGCACCCAAACAAGACGACTGCAGCAGCCCCATCCTGCCTATGTTCCACAGCACCTAATATAATAGGCATTCTCCTCTGATCCTGGAGAGAATAGGTATGCATCATGACCAGTATTCATATAGAAAGGCAATCATCTGGTAGAATGTTTGTAAGGGAAGTCTCTTCCTTAAACTTCTTTTCATAGGAATTAATGAAGCTATATACAAATAATAATAAATTAAACAATAACGTATTTTTCTAAAGCTACATTTCTATTAAAAAAGAACAATGTATTCCAGTGGCACATGTGCATCTTGGATTGCCAATTCCTTAATAAAGTAACCATTCCTGTTTTGATTTTTTTTATATTTCTCACCAAATGGGAACTACTGATTACTGAAGATGAGTGTAATTATTGAATTTATTGGTCTCCAATTTTCTGTGTAATTTGGCCTGCAACTGTTATAATCATTTTAACAAAAATAAAAGGAATTGCAAGGTCTTAGAATGAGAATCGTTGGATTCTCATAATAGTCTTCAGGACTCCAGGGAATGTTTCTAACAAGCCTGTACCTCTACAGGATTAATTAAGAATTGTTCTGCTTTTAACTAGAGTCTATTTACTGATCAGAAATGAACTAGTGAAGAGGAGTGGAAAGATATAATAAATCTTCACAAAATCTGGCATTTTAGCCATATGCAGATGTGGAGAATAATCGTAAAACAGACTTGTTACTCAATAGTTCTTCGAAAACTATAGGTTGATTTAAATGTCAGAGTGATCATGAGAGACTGTCAGAAAGTACTTAGATCTAATTCTTTTCTAAGCAGTGGATGTAATGTTTAAAAGCCTCTTGCCTAAGGTACCAATGTAGTTACTAACACCTACCTTTGTAAATTTTATACACAGGTAGGATTTTGCTGGCCCAGGGCTAATTTGGGTGGAGGCATTGGGCCATCCATAATAAAATCCCCTTAATAGAATTAACTAATAACATGAACACAACTCAATAATAACAATAACACATATTTGGAAAGGAATGGCCACAACTTATTTATTGGCAAACAGCTAAACATGCCTTGGCGCAACATGGAGGCTGGGTTGGAGACATTGGCCAACCCCATGCGGCCGGATGTGCACATCCTACACCCAGTGAGCCCGCTGGGAGTAGCAAGGAATGGTGGTGCTGGGAAATCACCTGGGCATGGGCCACTTGGTGGTTCCCGCACCACTTGGGAAGAGGCAAACCAGACAGCCCCCCTAACTGGGCATGCCTCAACCCAAAGCCTCTCCCAAAATCCCTTATTGAGATCCCCCAAAGCAGAGGAAAGGGGCATGCAGGCTGCTTTCCTCCCACAAAACAAATCCAGCCCCATGCTTACACCGCCAAAGAACTGGACAGGGCCCATGGACATGTCCTGCTCCCACCAAAGCGCTCACAGCTGAAGCCAATACCTCAGGCCATAACGTATGCTGTGCAACCAGGTGTCCATCCCTCATTCTGATAAATGGACACCAACTGGCCGAAACATGGCCTCTTGCTGAAAAGAAAATATCCCAGTGATGAATAACCATGCCCCTGAGGGCCACCACCATCTTATCAATGGCATTGGTGGCTTTTCTTCGTGCCACATCTAGTTTCTTTGAGCAAGCAAATCATCGCCAACAGCGTGGTTCCAGCATATCAGACCAAGCAATCACAGTGCCAGGCCACCAGGCTGCCATAGCCTGCAAGTCATTGCAGGCTGTTTCTGTAGAATCTTTGCCTTTCTGAATGCCCTGGTCATTTTCTCCAAGCTGGACAACCAAGACAACCAGTGCCCCATGCCTCTGTGTTCACTGTGTCAAGGTAGGCAATAAAACAGGTCAATGCATGCCTCGCAGGCCCATCCAGGAAATCCGTAACAAACCTTCAAGGCCAAGGTGACTGCCCCAACTGGATGATAAAGTGTACATGCCTGCCCTGGAGAGATGGAATCATGGATCCCCAGAGTCATATGTCATTTGTCCCAAAACCTCTCAACCTAATATATCTTACAGGGTTATAAAAGTACAATAGAATAAAACTGACAGTCACCACCCTCAGTTTCATGAAGAATGTGCAGATTACAAATGTGATAAATCAATTCTTAGTGAGTGTGCTGTTATTCTGTGCCAGATACATAGGCCATGATGGTAGAGCATTCATTGAGTTGCAGCTAATGTTTCCATTATAAATGTTCATTTTCAGAGGATAACAAGGAAGAGGAGATTTGGGGGGTTGGGGGTTAAACATGCTAGAAAGCCATCAATTTGGTTTTGACAAATGAAAGGAAATGCCCCCAGGACATCTAGGGTTGTTTTGTTAGCTGTTTACAATTACCAAAAAAGAAAAACAACAAAAACCATTCATATTCATAGCTCAGTATTTAGTAGGTACAAAGCTATATTTACTTCCCTCTGGATACACAAGAACTTCTTAATTTTATATTATCCACATGGTGAATACATATCTCATTTCCTTAATACTTTAACCATTAAATACTACAATAGCAGTGTTCCTATAACAGAATCTATTTATTAGATTGCTACCTATAGTAGCATTTGATGTTACCATAAGGATATTGGTGTTAGGGATTCATTGAGCATAAGCCTTCAAAATTCTGTGGAGATTATGTGGACTAAGTTGCATGGCAACTGCATTTCTGGCCACTGGTTTGCCTTTAAGGATTTGTTGGAACAGACCATGAAGCATGTTTAGGTTAGTCTATTCACTGACATCCTAGAAGCAAGTTGATGCAGCCATAATTAAGTGCTGCACACAGGAAAACAAAAGCCAGGGGCAAATCTCTATCAGGAAAGTCCTTAAGCAAGGTTAATTTGTGTTTGCAAAATGTAATTTCTTTTATAAAATGGGTTTCCCCCCACAGCTTGAAGACAGCAAAACAGATTAAAAATATAAATGCAGCCTGCAGATTGTAAACATCCCAACTACTCATACTGTTGTATCGGCCAAATAATTTTCCTGTGACTGCATTGTACCATCATACTACGTGCATGTGTGTGGGTGGGACACTCACCATTTTTGATTTAGCATCCTCAAACCACCAAATCTGGAGCAAGAGAAGGACCTATGAATAAATGTTTATATCTATAATGCAGCGATTCCAGACCATGTAAACTGAAGTTCTCCCTTGCAGTTATAGCTGTGTCTCAGTTTCTTCATGGAGTTATGGTGTGGTTTTCAAATGTGCCAGCAATGGAGAAGACAATAGAAATTTAGATCGGTGTGCACACACATACACAAAATGTCCTTAGATAAGGAGCTAAGGCTGAAATCCAAAACACACTTACTAAGAAGTATCACCAATTGAACTCAGAGGAACTTACTTGTGAGTAAATATAATTGTTCTTGCAACATTTCCAAAAGAATATATAGGTATATATATTATACAATATAATATATATAATATATTAGAAAAGGTTTGGATAAAAATGACAGTATTAGTAAAATGTAATTAAAAAAAATCTTTAGTAGTAGCCCTATAAACGCTTAGGGTATATTTAATTATTTCAGTTTGCCATTTCTGCTTGGTTTGTACTATTCTTGTTTCTGCTCACCTTTCAAATCTGCCTTTATGTATCTTGTCAAGCACGACCAATGCATTTTAAAATAATCATGTTCATTTTAAATGGAACTTCCCCAGTGGCTCACTTTCTCCCCATCCCTAAACCCTGTTATTTATTTCCCGTTCTGACCATCCCCCCCTATATTAAAAGGTTCTCTGCTGGAATTTAATTTTGAGTTAAATCTTCACCCCACCCTTAGGGCTCTGAGATAGAATGAAATAAATCCCACTGAAAAGTAATATACCACTCCTAGCTAGGGTCTTGTAATATCAGTTGTCAGGCTGTCAATGTAAATGCAAAAGCCAAAATCATTGGTTTGGCTACTGAACGAAGTACATGTGTATATACATTATCATCGGGGTCATGGAAAAGGAAAAGCACAATTCACCTCATCAGGAACACTCCATTTTATATTAGTAGTTACATATGCTAGAATATGCAGTAAATGTGTTGAAAACGTTATATTCTTTTATATGAGCATAATCTATTATCTTCATGACAAAAAAACTGGTGGATGCGGGAAGGGAGAATGCAAACACCAAATCTAATATCAACTGATGCAACCGCTTTTACATTTCTATAAAAATACACAATAATTTTATTGCCTTGTCATTTCAATTATGAAATGTAAGATAATGAAATATATTGTGAATGATCTGGAACTTGCTCTGCCTCTTGTACGTTTGGACAAGAAAGCTAATAGCAAAACAGTGTAAACTTTGTTTTTGAGACTCTCTGTTCAATTACATATTTAAACATTTCTGTTCCAATGATTACGGTTAAATCATAGCGTACGTGTGTTGGAGAACCTTTGTAACATGCACACACACACACACAAACTATTAGTTTCAACATAAATAATTGCACCAAAAGAAAAGAAAAAATCTCTTTACAGGGTTCTCAGGCTCTGGGATTCTGGGACCAGGGCACAGTTACATGGCAGGGTTTATGGGTGTAACTAATATAAGGTGACAGCACAGTTCGGATCTGCTTGCCTGTCCTTAGCTAGACCATTTTAATGAAGTGTTTGTTTATCCATGAAAAGCTGAACTTGGCTTATAAGAAGGGATGACTAGTTCTCATCTGTGTGTCCAACCTGGGTGAGTAAAATTTTATAAACATCCAGCAAGTCATGCTGTTGGTGATTCGGTCTTTTTGTGGGAATAACAGCTCAGCAAATTAACATCCAGCTTTTCACTAAAGAAGGCATATTCTTTCTTTCAGGAGAACCATCTCTGTGGGAATTCTCAGGGGGCCAACTGCAGTGGGGGGAAGACTAGAATATATTCTAACTGACAGCACCGGAGTGCATCAGCAAATGAGAGGTTTTCAACAACTACTGCTCCCTTTCTGTTATTTGGAAATATGTATTTCTTGTTTGCCCAAGAAAACTGTTCTAGGCGATAATTGCAAGGGGAAAATTAAGGCATTTTGTAGGTGAGAAAAGTAAACATATATGGAAAATCAAGGGTTTTTTTTCATATATGCCATGTTGCACTTGGGAAATTATTTCAAACCATAACACACATGCTCTCAATTTATGGATGGCACCTATGTATCTAAATTAGGGATTTTTGCCAGTTAAATACATTTAAACTAATGCTGTATCTTTCATTCTTGCTACTTGCATGTATTTTGCATGCAAAAGCTATAATTTGCACATGTGCACCCATTCATGAATTGTGCTAAGCACACATATTTTGCAATCAAAACCTGGTTCCCAAGAACACTATCACATGCATGAAATATACTGTGTATGCCATTGATTGCTTTTAAACAAACAACAACAAAAAAGAAATCATGTATTTTGGTAAATATAGGTATGTTTACCACTATCATATAGACTCAGCTCAAATACAATTTAAAGTGTTATTTCTATACTGTATTAATCTTCAGATGGTGGGTCTAGACTCATAAGTGAATCATGATCTGACTTTAATGTAGGTCACATTTAGTGGTGCTTCCCCATTTTAAAAAAATTGTTACACCTGATAGTTAGGAAAGCAGCAAGTATACGAAGGGGGGGGGGGGAAACACCAGTCCCAGCATCATGGGGAGGGTTCAGAAAAAGGCTGAGAACTTGTATAGTCAATGCAAACACCATCTCAGCTATATTGTATGAAAAGAGGAGCAGCAGAAAATAGGAAAGTGGTGAAATTGAGAGTAAAGGAGATGCTTTAAAAATCCTTAAAAACTGGTTCCAGGCTAAAGTTAGAAGGTGTTCTCCAAAGCTGGAACAATTTAAAACCACTCTATATCCTGTAAAGGAAAAGTTATGATATGCTGCAATGTATGACCACCAATTCCAAAGACTGTAATGAGATTATTCTGGAGTAAATAGGCCATGGATTGAAGCCTAAATCATGAGTCGCCATCATTTGGGTTTTAATAGCGTTCAAAAGCACATTTTTTCACCACATTTGAAGGACTGGGCGGGGGGGGGGGGAAAGTAATTCAGTAGCACTGACTACATATCTATAAGAAGATTTGTTATTTTCAGAAACTTTAAAGGGTCATTCCAAAAGGGGGGGGGGAATTCACCAACATGATGCTTTTAAAAAATATGCATGTAAAAGAAGTATAAATGACAACCTTTTGAACTTTATGGACTTAAAGATGGCCCTAGGCCATCATTTGAACTGATGGGAAAGGTAAGCCACACTGGATACCAGAACAATATTTAAAACCACTAGGGTTGACAATCTCCAGGTGGTGACTGGAGATCTCCTGCTATTACAACTTATCTCCAGACAACAGAGATCACTTCACCTGGAGAAAATGATCACTTTGGAAGGTGGACTCTGTGGTATTATACCTCATTGAAGTCCCTCCCCAAACCCCATCATCCTTAGGCTCCACCTTCAAAATCTCCAGGTATTTCCCAACTCGGAGTTGGCAACCCTAAAAATCATTATCTTCTAATTTTGGTTTCTAGGCATAGCCTGGCAACCAGCAGGAGGCCGGGGAGGAGGGATATGGGGGGCAGCTGTTGGCAATAGAGAGCTGTCACTCTTGGAAAAACCCGATGGTGACATCACACTGTCAGCTCAACAGCCATTTTTTTTATTTTTCTCCTGCTGCTTCTTGGAGTGGTGGCAGGAAATGGCAGCTGGGGGCAGGGAATTCCTTGCCCTTGCTGGGGTGCTGGCAACCCTGCTTCCAATACAGAGATATTGAGATAGCATGGTTTTCTGCTGAATGGAGTATGTATTGCATTTCCTTACGGTCACTGCTTTATAATATTTATAACGTTTATCTTGTTAAATTTACTCTTTGTTATTTTACTTTTACTTATTTTACAAAATAAGGAGCCGGTCATTGAGAGATGGTGCCATCTCTATTAATGAGGGCTAGTTTTTAATACTGTTTAATGTTTAAATACTAGTTATTTATGTTTTGGTGTTATTGTATTGTGTTTGTTGTTAGAAGCCACCCTGATCCCGGTGGTGCTGGGGTATAAACTGAATAATAAATAAATAAATAAAATTTAAATCCCACCTTTCTGCCATCATAAGGGACTCCAAAGCAGCTAAGAAACTAAACCCTGCATAATAAAATCACACCTTAAAGTTATTAAAACCAGACCTAAAATACACATACAAAACACAAAAATTACTAAGGGAATGCCAAATGAAACAAAAAAGTCTTCACCCAGTGGTGCAATATGGCAACAGAAAGGGACAGATGAGTCTCCCTAGAAAGAGAGATCCAGAGTTTTGGTCTCATGCCTGAGAAGGCTCCCTCCCTGATTGCCAACAGCCTAATTACAGAAGCTGGGGGCACTCACAGCCTTGGAAGATGACAACAGTTGTTGGGTACGTTTATAAGGGAGTAGGTGGTCCTTCAGGTATGTTTTTTTAAAAAAATTATTGATTTTTTTTTAGGGTACAGAAAGGATATCAGGGGGAAAGGGTAATGGGAAAAAATACATCTATCATTTTTATGTCCCATGCAACCCACCTCCTACATCTACTAGTCTATACTCAATACCATATTATATATTCTAAATACTCACACAAAAGCACATTAGCAAACTTATTTTCCCCTATCTGTATATTCTTCTAAGATGCTGTCTAACCTTGAGTAATCCAAAATAGCCTTTTACTCTGTTTGAACATTTAACACAGTTATAGCTCTCTAACTCCCCCCCCCCCTGGCAGGCTTACCTTACCGGCTCCTGGCGGCGAAAAGTGGCACGGGCCCGGTGGGGGCGGCTTTCCTGCAGCCGCAGGAGGCCGCCCCAGGCCGCTCTGGGCGGCGGAAAGCGGCACGGGCCCGGCAGCCTCCCAGGCAGGCCCCGCTGGCCGCTCCCAGACCGTGGGAAGGTGAGCGGGCCGGCGGCGGTGGCGGTGGCGAGGCCTGCCTGCTCCCAGGCAGGCCCCGCTGGCCGCTCCCAGGCCGCGAAAAGGTGAGCGGGGCAGGGGCGGCGGCGGGGGGGGCAGCGAGGCCTGCCTGCTCCCAGGCAGGCCCCGCTGGCCACTCCCAGGCTGCGGGAAGGCGAGCGGGGCGGGGGCGGCGGGCGGGTGGCTGCGGGGGGGGGGGCCGCGAGGCCTGCCTGCTCCCAGGCAGGCCCCGCTGGCCGCTCCCAGGCCACGGGAAGGTGAGCAGGGCGGGAGCGGGGGCGGGGGCGGCGGGGGGGGGGGGCGGTGAGGCCTGCCTGCTCCCAGGCAGGCCCCGCTGGCCGCTCCCACGCCGCGGGAAGGCGAGCGGGGTGGGGCGGCGGCGAGGCCTGCCTGCTCCCAGGCAGGCCCCGCTGGCTGCTCCCAGGCCGCGGGAAGGCGAGCGGGGCGGCGGCGGCGGCGGGGGGGGGCGGCGGGGGGGCGGCGGCGAGGCCTGCCTGCTCCCAGGCAGGCCCCGCTGGCCGCTCCCAGGCCGCGGGAAGGCGAGCAGGCCGGCGGCGACGGCACTGGTAAGTTTTCCCTCCTCCCTCCTCCCCCCTCCCCTCCCCTACCGTATTGACCCGCGTATAAGCCGAGTTGGCTTTTTTCAGCCCTTTTTTTGGGCTGAAAAACTCAGCTTATACGCGAGTATATACGGTATATACGCATCCAGTATTTCTGGCTTTTCCACATGCCCACCATTGATGAAAATAAGTTCCTTCTACTTCTGAACACTTCCAACAATTAGCTTGATTGGATTTGTAACATCTTTTGTAAATCTTTTGGAGCGAGATGCCAATGATAAAATGTTTTATGCCAATTTTTTCGTACATCTTGTGACCTTGAAAATTTAATTTCTGACTTCCACATCCTCTCGCAAACTTGCACTGGAATAATTTCTCCAATATTCTGCATCCATTTTATCATGCAAGTTTTAACTTGTTCATCGGCTGTTTCCAAAAATAGCAACATCTTATAAATTTTGAAAAGCAAATGGTCCTGTGTTTTAGTGATCAATTGTTCAAAATCTGTTGGTTTGACTTGATGTTGATAATCTGTTTTTAACCCATTAATTACTTGATGGTAGGCATACCACAATATTTTAATATTTTCTTCTTTTAGCTCATTTAAGGTTTTGATTTGACCATTCTTTTTGATTAGGTCGCCGTATGTCAGAAAGTCATTACTTGTTCTACTTCCAAAATTCATGTATGCTTCCATTGGTGACATTAGACCAGGTGTATGAGGGCTAAGAACCATTTTTAAAGAATTCCATATTTTAAACAGATGAACAGTTATGCTTTCTTGATATTGGACTCTAGGCATTGTCTTTGAAGCTTTGGACCAAAGCCAATAATGAAATCCTTTTCCCAGTATGGCCTTTTCCAACCTGATTTTCCTGTCCTCTGGATATAAAATCCAATCCGTTATTGCCACCAACGCAGCTGCTTGATAATATAATAATAAATTCGGTAACGACCGTCCACCTCTCTCTTTTTCATCTTGTAATACCACAAAACTGATTCTTGGTTTCTTCCCTCTACAGACAAATTTATTAATTATTCTTTGCCATTTGTTTATAGTAGCTTTGCCAGTACTAATTGGAAGTGTCTGAAACAAAAAATTCATTCTCGGCAACACATTCATCTTAATGGTAGAAACTCTACCTAGCCATGAAATCTAGAGTCTATTCCATCTTTCCAGATCATTCTCAATTTTTGACCATGTCGCTTTATAATTTAAATCAAGGCGTGAGTCATTGCCCGTTGGAATTTTTATTCCCAAGTATTTTACACGTTTTTGGGGGGTTGAACATTGTAGAACATCTTGGATCTCCAGTTTTTCATTGCTTGTCATATTATATAAGATCATGTTGGTATTTTGTTTGTTTAATTTATATCCAGAAAGATAACTAAATTGGTCAATCTGTCGTTTGATTTCTTCCAAGAGGTCTTTGGATCTTGGCAAATCAGCACTACATCATCTGCATAATTTCTTATTTTATATTCCTGATCTTCAAATTTCAGTCCTTTAATCATTTCACTAGATCTTATTTTGTTAGCCAGTACTTCCATAGCTAAGTTAAATAACAAAGGTGACAGTGGGCATCCTTGTCTTATGCTTTTCCTTATTTTTAAACTATCAGTTAACATTCTGTTAATCAGCAATCTTGCACTCTGTGTATTATATATAGCCTTTATCACTGTAAGAAATTTATTTCCACAGTCTATTTGTGGCAAAATCATAGATAGAAAGTTCTATGACATATTGTCAAATGCTTTTTCCTCATCTAAGAATAACATGGCCACCTTTTTCTTATTTGTCTTAATGTAGTTTATCGTGGCAAGAACAACTCTTACATTATCTTTTAGTCGTCTTCTGGGAATAAATCCCGTCTGATCTGGATGAATTATTTTGGAAATGCATTTTTTAAGTCTCTCTGTTAAAATTGTTGTTAAAATTTTGTAATCCACATTTAATAATGATATTGGTCTATAAGCCTTTGGTAAATGGTTTTCTTGATCATCTTTTGGAATAAGGGAAATGTGGGCCTCTTCCCATGATGTTGGTATTTCCCCTCTGAGAGTATATCATTATAAACTCTCCTAAATTGTGGGATTAGAACGAGTTCAAATGCTCTGTAATAACTTGCCTTTAAGCCATCGTCCTGGTGCCTTGTCTAGCTTTAATTTTTTAAAAGCCTCCATCACTTCCTGTGTCAAAATCTTTTGATTAAGTATTTGCCGGTCTTCATTTGTAAATCCCTTTAAGTTAGCAGATTTGATGTAAGATTCTAATCCTAATTGATCTGTGTCACTATTTTGATATAGATCTGTGTAGAAAGTCCAGAAGGTCTCTCGGATGTCTTCTTCCTTGTTTGAAAGACAGCCATCTTTTAGGACCACCAAAATCCTTCTCTTCTCTGATTCTCTTTTCAATGTGTTCACTAATACTTTGCTGGGATGATTAGCTTGTTCGAAGTATCTTTGTTTTACAAATCTGAGTTTTTTTCTGCATTTCTTCTGTCTCTTCTTGCGCAATCCAGTATTTTAGGCTAGAGATTTTTTGATAGATTTGTTGGTCCCTTGGTTTGTGATGTTCTTCTTCCAGTTGCCGAAGTTGTTGATCAAGGTAACTCAATGCTTGATCTTTTTCTTTCCTCACCTTAGATGCCAGCGCTATTAGTCTTCCTCTCATATATGCTTTGCTGGTATCATATATGCTTTGCTGTTATTTCCATAGTAGTGTTAGTCTCAACAAAAAAATTATTTCTTTTTGACATTGTTCCAGAATATCTTTTCGAAGAAGCAAGTTGTCATTCATTAGCCACCTTCTTAGACCTTTCCTTGGACCTACCAAATTTAATTCAATTGGATTATGGTCCGCAAATGTTGCAGATAAAATATTAACATCTCCCAAATTAGTAAGTAAGGTGTAAGTCCAAATCATGTCAATCCTTGAATTGGAATTGTGTCGGTTGGAGAAAAAAGTGCAGTCCCTTTCTTTTGGATGTTTATATCACCATGCATCTGTGAGACTACAGACCTTCAAAAACTGAAAAACAATTTTCGGCAGTTTACTCCCTTTATATTTAGCTGATTTATCTAATTTAATATGTATCACACTGTTCATGTCTCCCAATATCAATATCTCAGCCAATTTGAAATCCTTTAATTCTTCCAAAGGAAGAATCGCCAATATCTCAGCTTGACTTCTTTCCATTTGGTCAATTAATTGACGTGTTTCAGGAGAAACCACCGCTTTAACTACACCCACCACTTTTTTTTACTTGAATTCTTTCTCGAATGGCTGTATTTGGTTCAACTCGCACCAATCCAATAACCGACTCTGTGATTTCTTTTCTCTTCTGATTTTTTCCCGCTCTTAAATCTTGATTTCTTATATCTCCCTCCAGTGTATTAGGATCTTCACCTGATCTTCCTGGATACAATGAATGGTCAAAGCAAAGTTCCTCTATGAGTTGATCTGCTTCTTCTCCTTCTCCCACTTGGTAATGAAATGTTTAGTGCGTAGGGTGCAATCCAGTGAAATGTGATATTTTTCTTATGCAGTACATTTCTCAGTTCATCAAATTTTCCTCTTTTGTATGACAGCAGGTGGTAAGTCTGAAAAAAAATAAGATTTCCTTTTCGTTGTGAGCCAGGCATTTATCCCTTTGTGCACAGAGTATTTCGTTTCTAGCTCTTTGGTGTGACAATCTGACCAAGACATCTCTAGGTGTCTGATGCTTCCTTGAGTATGCTGAGTTAATTCTAAAAATCTTGTCAATCTGAAGAAATTCTTGTCGTAAGCTGTATGTGTCCTGTAACAGTTGTTGTAATTCTTCTTCCATGTCCGTTAGTCCAAATTTTTCAGAAAGTCCTCTAAATTTAAGATTATTTTCATGATTAATAATCTCTTGAAGATCAAATCTCTCATCTGTTTCCTGATGTTTCTTTTCATGAAACCGTAATGTTCATGAAACCGTTTGCTGCTCTAATTTTTCTTCTAGTTTCTGTTGTTTTTGTTGTAGTATTTTTATTTCTTTGGAATTATCATCAATCTTTTTTAAAGTTTCTTGTAAAGTTTTTTAAAGTTTCTTTGTAAAGTTTGTTGTAAGCTTTGTTTAGTTCCTTCTTGTCTTTTTTTTGTTCTCTTCTCTGAGTTGTATCATCAAATTCTTAAGGTCTTCCATTTGCAACTCCTCTTCATCTGAATTTTTAGGGTTTTTTTTAGACTTGGGCATAACTGTGTGTAGCTATATGCAAGGTCTCAAAGGATGCTGCTGTATTCTTTAAAAAAGTTATGTGTTTCTTTGATTGTTGGAAATACTTTCTCATAATATTTAAAAATCAATTTTAATTCATTGTTATCACATTAATTATCAAAATTACACTATCAACACAATTTTTTAAAAAAAATAATTTTCAGTTCATTACTAATAATTGTCAGAATTGCACTGTCAACACAATTTTTTCTTTAAAAAATCAGTTTTCAATTCATTACTATCACATAATTATCAGAATTGCACTATCAACACAATTTTGAGTTCAGTTTAACTCCAATCTTTGTACACCTGGTATTAGTCTTATTAGAAATTAATGAATTAGTATATTTTCTAAGCTTGACAACTCTGTTAGTACCAATAAAGATTAGCTGGGTTATTATTAAGCCTTATAATTAATTTGGGGGAAAAGAAAATAATAAAATTTATCTAATAAGCCAAATTGGGGGGGATGTATTAGTGCTACTATAGGGAAATAAAAGCTCTAGTGCAGTCTTTGATGTTTAGTCCACCACTGGGTGGCAGTGCAGTTTATAAAGTTCAGCTCAAACCAATACTCTCCCAAGCTCACCAATGCCCGATCTCTGTGCCTAAGCCTTGCACTCCCGGCTGGCTAAGAAATCCAGTTGGCCCAAATTCACTCCCCATGCACCATACTCAACTCTTCTGATGATCGTGCACCGATAACGCTCCCTCACAGCCCTCAACAGAGACACAGCCAATAAATCCTTCACCAGCGTTTGATTCGTGCACCCGCCTCAACCGCCCTGGAGCTCGATCTAAGGTGTCTGATTTAATCTGCCAAAACACCGGCCGCACTTATTGCTCATGCCCCAACAACTCTCCGTCACAGCTCCCAGCAGAAAGCACAGCCTATGAGTCAATCACCGGTGCTTAATTTGCGCGCCTGCCTCTCTTCAGTTGGTTGTCCCAACGCTCGATCTGGGGCACCTAATTGAGTCCGGCAAGACTCCGACAAAATCAGAGCGCTCCACCAAATGCCTCTCCTTGGCCCCTCTAGCAATCCATGTCTGGTCAGCCGCCCGAAACTTCCAAGCAATCCAGCACATTCCGTTCAAGAAGGAGCTCTTTCAGGGGCCCTTCTACTCACCAGTACCAACTTCTCTCTCACCCCTTTGCTCTCGGGTCTCCTCTCTGTTTTGAAACACGGGCGTCTGAGATCTCTGAGCCCTCTTGCCAGTAAGCCTCCTCTTCATTTTCTTAATTTCACCAGGGTATGTTTAATTAGCCTTTCCCCCTCTTTACCAAAATGACGCCAAAGTTAGTTTCGGTTTTGCACATCCTCCATTTTGGACGGAATTCTTCTCCCTCTTTTATTTTATTTTTAAAAGCCTTTCTTATAAGAGTTCCCCTGATTTTGTAGGTTTTATATAAGTTTCCTCTCAACTCACCAATTCTGAATTCATTTTGGATGTGGGTTGCATAGGCATGGTTCCTTGCATTTTTGAAGGAGGGAAAGGGGGATGGGAAAAGAAGGAAGGGGGGCAGAGGATAATGGTGAAGAGCAACCGGCTCGGGAGTTCTGGGTGAAGATGACCATCGAGTAGTTTAGCATCAGCTAGCTGCTCGCAACCACGCCAGCAAGGAGGGATTCCTACAATTCTAGAAGTCCTGGTGGGTCCAAGCAACTGTTTTGATGCCCCCCCCCATTAGATTGGGGTCTGTTGAAACCGGGCTTTTGCCGCCTGAGCAGGTCCGATAGAAGTCCTTTAGGTATGTTGGTCCCAAACCATATAAGGCTTTAAAGGTCAATACCAGCACCTTGAATTGTGTCCAGAAACAGGTGGAAGCCAGTGTAGATGGTCCGACTGGAGTGATATGGCCCTAAAGCCCACTTCAGTCAATATCGTGGCTGCAGCGCTCTGTTTCTGAACACTTTTCAAGGGCAGCCCTTTGTAAATAGTATTGCAGAAATCTAAGATAGACCGACAGATAGAGGCCGTGACCTGGATAGCACAGACTAGCCTGATCTCGTCAGATCTCAGAAACTAAGCAAGGTCACCCCTGGCACGTTTCTGCATGGGAGACCTCCAAGGAATACCAGGATCATGACGTGGAGCCAGGCAATGACAAACCACCTCTGAATGTCTCTTGCTTTGAAAACTCCACCAGGGGTTGCCATAAGTCAAATGTGACTTGACAGGGGAAAAAAATCTAGATAGAACCAGGGCATGCACCACAATAAACAGATCTTTTCTGCCCTGAACAGTCTGCAGCTGGCTAACTAGTCAAAGCTGGTAACAGGCATTGTTAGCAATAGATGACTGTACAATGAAAACATCTGTTCTAAACCCAGGCCTTTCTAGGAGTCAGTGAACTGAATCCTGTGGGTCCATTCTGATAATAGTACCAAGCTTTCTCTGGTCCAATAAGCCCTTCGATTATGCTGAAAGATGTTCTGCTAGTGGCAGCTGTGCCAGTAAACTCTGTTTCTCCTTGGGCTTTCTTGGTGCCTACTCCTGTTCTATGGTATGGAATTCCAAAGATTGTGAGGAAGAAAACTCCAACCTTACAAGATTCCAGAGGCTTTGTAAAGTTGAGATTTCCAACAGTTTTGATGGCTCGTGATTGGAGATTAGTTAATGTGACGGGTAATGACTGACTCTCTGTGAAATGAACTGCTTGCTGGTTTTAATTATTTAAGTTGCTTGATCAGAGAAAAACAGGATATACATATTTTAAACAAACAAATAAACCACCATAGTATTTTTGTATCTGTAAATTCAATTGTTTTTAGTGAGTTTCCTGTACAACAATAGCATGATGATTATCAATTTAAAACAGTTACATCTCTCAAAATTCTGATTGTGAGATTGTAGGTTGGTTCATGCTTGCGTAGTAGACTTTGGAGGACTGCAGCATGATGTGATCTGTATGTGTGAAACAAATAAAAAATCCCAACATGAATTTTCATTGCAGCTCTTATCGCCTCAGACACAATGGTCCCAACTCAGCTAGTGTTAACGATGATGAATTCCTATTAAAAGCATTCAATACTTTATATGTTGTAACAAATTTATTCCACTTATTTCAAAGGAACAGTCACAATGAACTTTAGCTGGATCTGGCCTAAGGTTTTCAGTTTAGTCAGTCCACATATTCAGCTAGAAGTAAGCATATGGAATATGGGATGTCTATGTACCAACCTCCTTTGTCCAAACATGTGTTTAAAAATCTTGACACTCTCTATTGTATGCATTCCACTTTTGTCCAATGTATCTGCATCTGTGGCTCACTAAATATCTTTTTTGCTTTTCTAAAAAAGGTGGTGCAAAATCAACAGCTTATTATGGTTCTTCTTGTGAAGACTGGAAGCAGCTGCCAAATTCACTTTCAATTGTGAAAGAACCAAGCCAGATCTGCAATAGCAAATAGCTAAGCATGAAAGATATAATTGTGATGCACTGCAAATGATCTCCTTGATTTAACATGATAGAATAAATTAATGGAAGGGTTCCAGGAATTTACTGGCACTTCTCCTGCAGGTTGGTAGGTGAACTTCATCTTCATATGTATATGATGATTATGATGGAGACCCTTTAGACTCTGATCCGCCTTAATTGAAAGTCTACACATACAGGACTTTTGGTATATTACAGCTCAAACTACAGAGCCTATAAATAAACATCCTTAGACTAGCAGTGCCATTCTTAGCTGAGCTACACCCTTCTATTGACCTCAATGGAGTTAGAAAGGTCTAAGTCTGTTTAGAATGACGACATGAGTTCTCTAATGCCCCCTGATGAGTGATTTCCTTTGGATTGAGAAAAACATGAGAAGACACCTATAAACTATATTACCTGTAAAAAAAAAAATAGGCAGGGTGAAGATATTAATTATGACATTTCTTCTTCTACTACTGATGAATTTGTCCATAAAAGTTTGAGATTTTTTAGATAGGCTTGTTATTACTGTTTCAGCACAAATGTCTTTTATAAAGTTGCAGATAACTTATAATAACTGTAGTCCTTTGGCTACCGGAAGGCAGCCTTCTCTTATCCAACTTGCTCTTTTTCAACTCTTCTTTCTCCACTTTAAATTTGAAGCGTTTGGTTATTACTTTATTTCTCCCAGGGTATTATATGCAGAAATTTGGTTTAGTCAGACTCCTCCTTTCTTTCTTTAAAGAACCGAGTCCTTTTAAAAAAAATCTGTTCTTTTGTTATGCTTGTATGCCAGTTGATTTTTGGTGTGAAAATATATCAACCATGGAAAGTAGGAGGGTATTGATTATGCAAAGAAATAGTTGTCAGGGTTTGAAGTAGATTGGTGTATACTTTGGGGCATGAAAACCATGCAAGCATATGGCCACCTATTTGCATTTTTAAAACTTCATAATGTAGGAGATGAAAAGACTTTTTTTGTCTAAGGCTCTGGGTATATAAAAAGAGGTGAGAATGGAAACATTTCAGAAGAGATTGACAAACTAATTTTGCCCCTTTTGCTGAACAGCACATATGCACTCTGAAGACATAGTTTAGCATCTGTAGCAGCTACTGAAAAAAAAAATTAACTTGTACTCGTTGAGGGATTCATCTTTGTCTGAGGGGCATATTGACATTATGGATTAAACGGATATAACAGTCATGCCATCTTTCATTTCTGTGAGGGGACATAAGGATCCCTGTCAGAGAACTTATCGTCAACACTCTCACTAAACTACAATTCTCAGGACTCATTGAGGGCCAATCTGGTATAGCATCAAAATATATTTATAATGTAGGTATACCCTAAAGCTACAAATCATTCACTTTCATGGGCTACCTCTTCTCCTTTGCCTTGATGCTGTTAGAACTCATAGCAAGCAAAGGCCTCACTGGAGGCTTTGAACTCTCAGCAAGTCTTTCTGTTTTACATTTAATATTTTACATTTCTATGAAGAATAGGGCTGCCAACCTCCAGGTACTAGCTGGAGATCTCCTATTATTACAACTGATCTCCAGCCGATAGAAATCAGTTCAACTGGAGAAAATGGCTGCTTTGGCAATTGGACTCTATGACATTGAAGTCCCTCCCCAAACCCCTCCCTCCTCAGGCTCTGCCCCCAAACCTCCCAATGGTTGCAAAGAGGGACTTGACAGCCCTAATGAAAAAATATATACTGTTATGGGAAATGTGAACCTCTTATTTCAATTCATCACCAGTTAAATAGAGGAAGTTAAATAAAAAAGAGCAAGAACTTCAGAATGTGAGAAGGTTTCAACATTCATGGTAATATTTGCATTTCACAGATAGGAGACTTCATACTCATTTTCATATCTATAGTTGGGGTAGGAGGTAGGTCAGTGCAGGTTTTAGTGCTAATTCACCATTTGGAAATTTGAGGACTTGTACCCTTAATTGGGTTTCATGGTAGGAGAATTGGCGGGGGGGGGGAAGCGATTTGGTTTCTCGGTGACAAGTGATGTTACTTCCATCATGAAGCTGGAAGTGAAATCATTACATTGACATCATTTCTTTGGGGTGACACTATAAGATTCACCCAAACTCTATGGTCAAACCACTATATTGAGAGACATGGCCTCCCTAATCCTTAACTTCTACATAGCCATTGATTAATAAACTGAAAGTTACAGGTGCATTCACTATTTACTGTTGCTTAAGTAATATAGACATAAATAGTAAAACAAAATTACATTAAAACTACCATGTTCATAATCACAGGCACATTCCTCAAAAGGGCAGGATAAAATAGCAATTTTTGTTCTATAGCAATTTTGAAAGCAAAAACATTTCATGACTTCAAAATCTGAGATGAGAAAATATTTTAACCATTCCTGTTTTCTCCACTAAAGGCATTCAAGATGGATTGCAGAAATTCAAAACAATATAAATTATTTTAAAATATCAGCATGAAATAGTCACATATTAAAATAGCAACAATAGGAGAGATGTACATAGTGAGTAGCCCAGGATGAATTCATGTAAATTCTGTAATGACTTATTTAGATAACAATTGTATGATGTATGTGTATTCCCTTTTCCTCTGAACCATCTTTGATGGGCACAGCTCAGAACAGGACATCAGGTAAAGGAGACATTCTCTAGAGAATGTCATTTTCCTTTGAGAGAATTTATTTTCCCCATGTGCTTCATTGTATGTTTTCCCTTGGGAAAGATTTGCAGATGGGTCTTGCCTTCATTCTGATTCTAACTATATTTTGTGCTAGAAGAATATTTTGCATAACAGCTGCAGTACTCAAGGATTTTTTAAACCTTTCTTATAGACAGTCTTGGCTAAATTTCTAAGGACAAACTTTGGAAGTAGACATTGGCAAAACATGTTCTCTAGCTGAGATATTTAGATAATTATTTAAACTATTCATACCCTGGTTCTCCATATAAATATCTGCAAGTTAGCTTACAACAATACACATTCTAAAAATAATGAAAATACACAAAATTAGATCAAAAAGATAAATAACGCAGCAAAAGCAGAGACAGAAAATACAATAACACAATTGAAAATATTGTCAGATAAAACCAAGGTAATGCTTAATAAAAGAACAATGGCATACAAGCTGGACATTCTAATAAATCAACTAATAAAACTTAGCAGGTGATGAGGATCTAAAGGGTCTGGCAGTAAAAAAAAAAAAGATTGTTACCTGTAGAGCTGCCAGCTTTTGGCTGGCAACCAGTGGGGGAGGGAGGAGGCTGGGGGAGCAGAGAGTGGACAGTAGGTGAGTGCATATCGATAAACCCAAACCGAAAATAAACCCAAAATTAGCCATTTCAGTAAATTTCCAGTTCAGATTTACCAAATGCACAAAAACGGGGAGAAAGCTGAGGCCGAACGGGCAATTCCGGAAAAAACTGAATAATTATTTGGCTTTTTTCAGGTCCTGGAGGGTCAATTTTGGAGGTAGAGCTCCCAAATTCACAGCATAGCTTGAAGGGACTGTCCTTGCACAAACCCCAAAGTTTTGTTAAGATTGGGTCAGGGGTCCCATTTTATGGGGTTTGGAAGGGGTCGCCCCCTCCTCCATAGGCAAGCATTGAGAAGTTTGCAATGGTTGTCTATGGAGGAGAGGGGGCAAGCCCTTCTGGACCCCATAAAATTGGACCCCCTGACTCAATTTTCACCAAACTTTGGGGGTCATGCAAGGAGAGTCCCTTCAAGCTACGCTGTGAATTTGGGGGCTCTACTTCCTCCTCATGTGTGTTATGCCTGGGAGGTTTTGCCTTGGATTGGCCATGGCCACTCTCTAGATGCAAACTTTCCCCATCCAAATTCTCAAAACTCAACAATAACCCCCCCCATGGGGGGGCTGATTAATTAGCAGTGCCATTCTAAATAATTCTATTTAGGGTGGCATTATAAATCCCCTCTTCCCTCCCCATGCAGCCCAGATCCAAATCACACTGCCCAGGCATGCAATTTACTGTTTATAGGCTGATAGAATTCCATGATATCTGTCACATCTGTTTTAGCACATCTGACTGGCAGCATCTCTTCAGGATCTTAGGCAGGAATCATTCCCCGATGTTTGGATTCACCCCAGGGACTTCTGTTTTGACTATAGGCGCTCCCTGAAGTTGTATGTGAGAAATATTTTAAAATGGCAGCAACTTAATAGCAGCATAGATTTTAGGATAGCTACAAAAAAGCCAACAAAATATCGACTTCTGATATCTAAGCAAAATACAAGCTTTGGGTTCATGGCAAGAAACTGCATCATGAATAACTCATCAATGTTGGTGATATTTTATTCATTATTTTCTAGTCCTTAGGGTCCAACCAGCCTTGAACCTAGCACAAATGTAAATTATGCCCATGTTATCTTCTATATCAGTTTTTAGGCAGGAACTTCACTTGACCATTTCTCTCCATCTTTACATAAATGGGCTACAGTATGGCGCTCTGTTTCATGATCATTTTGTGTTTAGTTGCGGCTTGCATAATTCCTGCAAACAGTCATGCTGGCATTTATAGGCCATTTTATTTTCAAAAACACTTCATCCATAATAGCTATGCATATATACATAAACAGATCATACATAAAATTATCATGTATGCAAAGTAAGGAAAGGGAAGGTTTCTCAGATCAACAAAGAACTGTGGTGGGGGAAGATTTGGGCTTGCTGGAAACATAATTTGAAAAACAAAATGAGCTTTTATTGAGCTCTGTGGCTAAAGGCAGCAAAAATTAGGTAGAACAATGGAGAAGTTAAAAAACACTTTTGGAATCATTTAAGCCTGGTGTTTTATAAGTTGATAGGGAAGTATTCCTTCTGATTTAGCAAATACTTTTCTGTGGTAGGAATACTGTAATTACACAAGAATCTCTAACTAGTTTATAGCACTAGTGGGTGGTTTGGACATTATTTAGACCATTTATTTTATAATATAATATTGATGATTCCAGCATTGTTAAATGACATGTAAGAAAACTGAATTCAATATTATTATTCATAATAATAAATATTTCTATTTTATTATTCATTTATACCCCACCTTTCTCCCCAATGGGGACCCCAAAGTGGCTTACATTGTTCTCCATTTTTTCATCACAGCAACCCTGTGAGATTAGTTAAGCTTAACGTGTGTGACTGGCACAAAGTCACCCAGAAGGTTTCATAGCAGAGTGGAGAATCAAAACTGGGTTCCCCAGATCCTAGTCCAACACTCTAACTACTACATCACAAATCCTACTTTTCTTTCTCAAAGTGGAACCCAATATGGGTGATAACATAAGCCAAAACAAGACAACAATAGACCCCTTCTAGAAAACACAGTACAGAGGGAGTTTAAGGTGACAATTGACCCTGGTGGTCCCTTCCAACTCTATAATTGTATGATTCTATGACAATACCACCCTTTCTCATTGGGGCTCAGAGCTTAGCTTACTGGTAGTGAGCAATGATGGTTTTATCCTGATGCACATAGCTACAGTTCACCCTTCTTCCTCACTGATGGTTTGGCAGAAAGGGCAGCCAAAGGTCTCAACAATACAGCCCTGGTAAAAAGGAAGCCTTGGTTCCTTCTGGCTTAATAACCTGGTACCTTGGGGATCCTATTTGGGGGGAAAGTTGGCATAGAAATGTTATAAATTCATACATGCATACATGCATGCATGCATGTATACATACAGCTTAAACAGGGCCACTGGCAATGAACCACCAACCCTTCTTTTGGCTCTTGTTCTTTGGTTTGCTCCAAAGGTGTGTGTCTTTGGCAAGCTCTGTAGTTTTCAAAGTATCTGCAAAAGAGGAAGGTTGAACACTCAGCAGATCTGACCCAGGATCCCAATTTCCTTCCAAATTCAAGAAATATCAACATTTCATGTGAAAGTCTTTGGAAAGGCATTCTCTGGGGGCTGAATGTGATGTTTCCACAATCTATTTCACAATTGTTACAGTTGAGTAGGCATCCTTTCATTCCTCGGTGATTTCCTGGATAAGAATTTGATGAACAGAGGCCTAGGCATGTGGCAAAATTTTAGTGTGGTGTTTATGGTGGCCTCAGACCAGGGCAACCCTTGCCAGATTAGAAGAGTGCCCTACCCAGCTGCCATCTGCCAACATTGAAAGTCTGGATCTTCTGACCACCTCCTCCACGTCTCCTCAGCCTCATCCCCTTTCGTGTTCTTAGTCCCTTGGGCTCCAGCCCTAAGCCTCCCTCATCGTCTTCCTGTGAGGCTGCCATCACCTCTTCCACTCCTCTTAAGGACACGGCTCCGATTACCTCAGCTCGCC
The DNA here is from genome assembly GCF_029931775.1 of Euleptes europaea. NCBI lineage: Eukaryota > Metazoa > Chordata > Lepidosauria > Squamata > Sphaerodactylidae > Euleptes > Euleptes europaea. Next base: position 51,104,232 of record NC_079315.1, on the reverse strand, counting down.
AGCTGTGGTAATTGGGTAATAATTGGGTAGTCTCGTCCAATGAGAGCCGGAGCCGGCACTTCTTTCAGAACGGCGAACAAAACAGTATCCCCGTAATGGCCCACCTGCAGCTTTCTACTACTGGGAAAGTCCATTCACACTCCATGTAGGGGTAATCATGTTGAAAATGCCTGGGTTGCCCATAAGTAAAACATAGGCCTTTAGTTGGGCTGCTACCTGGTACTCTTTTGTCATTCCATGTCCTTTGTTTCTTTCTCTCTTCCGCTTTGGGGATTTTCTGTTGGGTTTGCTCCTTCTCCACCAACCCTGTATTTAAACCACGGCAGTTAGTTGGATGTTTAGGCCAACCTCTGCCCCAGGGAGAGTGTTTGATAGCTCTAGCCTGACCCTCTTGATGCCATGGGCGACTTCTTCCTTGTGGTTCCCTCAGCATTCCTTTTTGTGCCTTAGGTTCTACTGCCTTGGTATATGTTTTGACCTCTCCTGCAGGATAGACAGTCTCGGCTGCACAATAATCATCCAGTAGCTGGGCAGTGTCTTCCAGCATCTCTGAATTCTGTCCGATCACTCAAATGCGGCAAGTATTGGGAATCACCTGCAGGAGTTGGTCTGCTGTCACTTGATCCACGACCCTCTCTGCTTGTTTCCCTTCTGGTTGAAGCTATTTTTTTTTGCCAACTCTTTGTCTCAAATGGACTCTCCCCTTTAGCCCTCTTGTAATTGCAGAACCACTGGCAGTATGTCTCTGTTGTTATGTGGAGCTTCTGGAAAAAGCCCTTTTCACCTTTTCATAATTGGCAGTATTGGCTGCATTTAAGAACTGATAAGTAGTAAGGGCTCCCCTGTCAGGAAGGGACCAACATAGCTGCCCACTGTGCTTTGTGCCAGGCAGCCACTGTGGCTATCCATTCAAAAGCCCCCATTTAGGACTCCACGTCATCAGAGGGAGCCATTTTAGGGATACGAAAGGGGCCTTCCCTAACAGCTCCCTCAGGGATGGATGTCCCGGGCCTGGAGGCCAACACAGTCCTCATCCATTCCTGCATCCAGTGTTCTTGGGTCACCTGCTGATGCTCTAATACCCATTGAATCAATTCTCCTTGGGCATTTGCTAGCCACTCCCTAAACTGGGTTAGGTCCAATGCAGACACTGAAGGGCCAGAGGGGCCCTGAGTCCCTGGAGTGGTCATCTTGTATTTCACCCCGGGTGACTAGCCAGTCACACAGATCCCAGATGAACCCCCACTTGTGGTGTTTATGGTGATCACAGACCAGGGCAACCTTTGCCAGATTAGTTGAGTGCCCTACCCAGCTCCTCATAGGCCACCCAGATTCTTACAAGTCTCTTATTTAAAGTCCATGCCCTGTGCTGTCCCTCTAGCCTGTGCCCTCAAGTCTTTCACAAGTCAATTTGTTCCCCCTGTCACCAAAGCCTCCAGGGGCTCTCTGTGCTTCTTCTAATGCGAGGTCAGAGACACCTTTTTCTGCTTTCTGGCTCTGCTGCCGCCTGGCTGCTTTGCATCTCTCCTCTGCCGTTCTCTTCAGGAAAAGGAGGCAGTCCTCCTGAGTCCAGGTCCAACAGCTTCTCTGGGGTCTCCCCCCTTGGAAGGACCTCAAAGTCCACTCCCTGGCAGCCCTCTTTCCTTTGTCCTCTGTTACCTTCCCTGGCTCTTTCCTTTTGGGCACCGCCTGGGGCTTGTCTCCCTCCAGCAGCATCAGCTCCCTTCCTCTTTTCCTGCTGACCTGCAACTTTCTTCTCTCTGACAGCTTCTCCATCCCCAGATAGCCCCCAGCTGCTCCCTAGGTCCACTTTAAAAGCTCTCCCCAGATTGTCTCTTCCCCACCCCTTCATCAGCACTGGGGAATTAGTTTCAGCCTGGTTGTTCTCCCCTCCAGTCTGGCTGATTATCATCTTCTTACAGCTGTTCAGCCAACCCAGTCGAGCCTGTCGGCCACAGTTAGCATAAGGAGACAACACATCTGGGCCGTAGCTGCTGCTGTTTTTACAAGATTGGTGGTGAAATGTGTGGCACACAACTTATATGACAATCTTTGTTCTAATAGTCAAAATGAAATTAGACTAGAATATTTTTTGAATGCATAGAGTAATAAGAGCTGCACTTGAAAATGTTGATTTTAAACTGTGACTTTACATTTTTGTCTAATCATGTTAACAGAATGCCAAGTTTTTTAAACAACTTTTAAAACAAAATCTGTATCAACAACTTCAGAATATATAATCATTCCAAGGCTTGGGAGTATTAGCTATAACATGGCTGTTATAGTTGTAACATTGCCCTTCACATATATGAGAAAATGTACAGCGTGGTTTTGTGGTTAAGAGCAGTGGTTTGGAATGATGGACTGTAATCTGGAGAACTGGGTTTGATTCCCCACTCCTCCACATAAGTGGTGGACTCTAATATGGTGAAGTGGATTTGTTTCCCCAGTCCTACACATGAAACCAGCTGGGTGACCTAGTCACAGTTCTCTTAGAGCTCTCTCAGCCCCACCTACCTCACAGGGTGTCTGTTGTGGGGAGGGGAAGGGAAGGTGATTGTAAACCAGTTTGATTCTTCCTTAAGTGGTAGAGAAAGTCGGCATATAAAAACCAACTCTCCATCACCACCACCATCATCATCATTAGGGCTGTTGATTCGGTTCGGCCCGAACTGAAAATCAGCCGAATTTCCCCTGATTCGGTGGTTTTCAGTTCGGGAGGAACCGAACTCAAAACTGGCGGGCAACCGGGGGGGGGGCGAATTCAGCGATTTCGCGAATAAATTCAGCAAATTCGGCCGTCAGTAAGCAGCATAACCGTCAGTAAGCAGCATTCTCCTCCCCCGGCCAATCGGTGGGCAAGCTGGGTCTTCTTCTGGCCAATCAGTCAGGATTGAGTACTGGAGGAATCAGCTGATGTGCGGCCCGGCCAGGGAGAGAGAGAGAGAGAGAGAGAGAGAGAAATCCTCGTGTGTGTGTGGGGAGTGCTTGTGCACATTTGCTCCTTTCTGTGGCTGCAGGGGGCGTATTTTTTGGGGTACAGACACAAAACTTTCAGTGGAGCTTCTAAATGAAGCTTCTTAAGATACCCCCCAAGTTTTGTAAACATTGGGTCAGGGGGTCCCGAGATATGGGTTCCCCCCTTTTTCTTTCCATGGCTGCAGGGGGCGCATTTTTGGGGGTACAGACCCCAAACTTTCAGTGGAGCTTCAGATGAAGCTTCTTAAGATACCCCCCAAGTTTTGTAAACATTGGGTCAGGGGGTCACAAGATATGGGCTCTCCCCCTTTTCCCTCCCCTCCTTTTTCCATTTATGTGGCTGCAGGGGGCGCTTTTTTGGGGATATAGCCCCCAAACTTTCAGCATAGCTTTAGACAATTATTCTTAAGATACCACCCAAGTTTTGTAAAGATGGGTTCAGTGGGGGCAGAAATATCGCCTCCCCCTTTTCTCTTTCCGTGGCTGCAGGGGGCGCATTTTTGAGGGTGCAGATCCCAAACTTTGAGCGGAGTTTCAGACCAGTGTTCTTAAGAGACCACCCAAGTTTTGTGAACATTGGGTCAGGGGGTCCCGAGATATGGGCTTTCCCCTTTTCCCTATTGGGATGAATGGATCAGCCGATCCTGTGTGCATCTTCTCCAGAGCAAAACGTCCCGTGCCTAATTGGAATCATCTTGGATTACAAGTCCTCCCCAGCCCCTCCTGATGGAACAGAAGACAGCCACAGTAAGACCCCTTTGGGGGCTTTAATCTATAATTTTTCTCCTGTGTATGTGTGTGTGTGTGGGGGAAAGCAGAGTCTGTGTGTGTGTGGGGAGGGAGCAGTTTCTGTGGGTGGGGGGGGGAAGCCAAAGGGGGCTTTCGTCGGTTCTGCCTGAGGTGTGTGTTCCCCCTTGAGTCTCTCGCTCCCTGGTTTGAGGGGGGGAGGTTTCAGTTGTGTGTCTTCTGGTTTTCCCTGTTGCAAAGGTGTTGTTTTACAAGGTTGTGCTGCTTTGCAGTTGTTTTGCAAACTGTTGTCGGGGCTGGGAGCTTTGTGCGTGGGTGGCAAGCTCTGCTGAGAGATGCATATTAAGGGTGGGGGGACCCCTTTCAGGGCCCATATCTCAGCCCCCCCTGACCCAATCTTTACAAAACTTGGGGAGTCTTTCAATAAACGTCCTTTGAAGCTCTGCTGAAAGTTTGGGACCTCTAACCCCAAAAATGCCCCCCCAGAGCCGCGGAAAGGCACGATTGTGTTTTTAATGGCTTTATTCGGCCGGATTTTTTTTTCGAACTTTGAATTCCTGCCGAATTGAACGGATCCGAAGTGGGGGAGTTCGGACTTCGGCATATCCTGAATCTAAACGGGCCGAATTCGGCCGAATCCGAACTATACCGAATTTTTTTAAATTCAACAGCCCTAATCATCATCATATGGAAAATCTCCTTGCCATTTTCTAACTAAAAATATAGTTGATGGTGTCACTGCAGTTTGGGACTTCCAACTTGCTGTTCAAGTTTCTTTTCCTGTGTCTCTTCATGTTCATATGTTGGCAGAAGCTAATTAGAGTATTCAATTTATTTTAACTTGTTATTAGGTCCTTGAGGAGAATTTAAATGCAATAAATATTGCTGCCTGCCATAGACTGGGACTTCCAAGAATCCTGAAAGGTCAGTTTTAGCCCCCAAATTCTTTTATATCTTTTTACTACAGATTTGGCATCACTCCCTACTTACTGCATACTGTGAAACTCTGCTGTTAATCATGACTTGGAATTATCTTAGGCTGTAAAACAATGTGTTTCTGTTAAGTATGGCTTCTTGTAATTAAAGGATATATTTCTTATTCCAGAACAATTGTTAGAGAATGCTACACTTTGGAAAGTGAGACAAGGATTAATGCGTTTGGAGGATTCTAAACAAAGAGATAGCCAATTATATGCAGGCAGTATTTTACTCCTAGTCAATGTATGTTTTAGAACTTTAAAAAACCACAATGGTTTTTACCTGTCTAGAGTATGCAACAAACCACCTGAGCAAACAATAGTATATTCATTTGTTTTTGGAGAAGATTATTCTTGGGAATTATGTGGGCAATAGGGTTGCCAATCTCCAGGTGGTGGCTGGATATCTTCTGGGATTAAAACTGATCTCCAGGTGACAGATATCTGTTTGCCTGGAGAAAATGACCACTTTGGACAGTGGACTCTATGGGGTATAACACATGGCTTTTCTGTCTTGTGATTCTCCTGCAATTGTAGTGAATCTCATTTGGACGTCTCCCTCCTGCAGGACCAACCCACTTCTGTCACAAAACTTTACTTGGTTTTCCCATCCCAGTTTTTCCCCAAATTAAAAGAAAGGCCATTAATGCATGGCTGATTTGTCCTGCAATTCTCCCTGTCATGTCTCACACTTTTTTATCCCAGCAACCAAAAATTTAACGCATGGTAAACTCCATCCTGCATCAATCCCACAAAAGTTCAGGGAGGGATATTCCCAAGTGAAACACCGCAGGATAGTAGGGGAGTGATCATTATTTTGTCAGTTCTCTGTGATTGGCTGATGTCAGTTAAGGGCTGACCTAACAACGATATATATAATTTTTTTGCTGGTATGCCAGTATATCAGTATACCATCGTATCAACATTAAACCTTCTTATTGTATAGCAAGCATGGTTGTAGACTCCTCCCACTTCTGCAAAATAAAAACAGCCTGGTGCCATGACTTTTAGGGCGCTGTAAGGCGGGCAAGCGGGTGTGTGCTGATGACCCTGGCCAGTGAGGGGGAGGTTTGAGGAATGGCTACCTCTTTGTTCTTGGCAAGGGGGGGGGAAGCCTTCTCTCATTTCCTCAGTGTGCACTCCTTCTCTATGCCCCAGCCTCTGCTGCAGCAGAGGGTTATGTGTGTGTGTGTATAGGGGAGCAATGGCACAGCTCCCAGCTGCAAGTGATTCTTGTAACTGCTGCTTCTTTCTCCCTCTCCTCTCCCTCTGGGAGCCAAACACCAGTGGCTGCTGGCAAAGAGCAAGAAAGAACAAAAGTGAAAAAAGACCCCCCCCCAAAAAAAGTTTCCAATCGTCTGCGAGAACAGCTGCCTGAGAAAGGACAGAGTTGAAACCAAAGACTTTTCTCGCATGACAGTTGGGAAAAGGGGGGAAACATGAAGGACCCCTGTCCCTGTTTTACCAATACGTTGGTATACTGGTATAATGACCACTCCAGAGATGTACAGCCATTACAGGTGATGGTGGACATTTTCTGGAGTTCTACCAATAGGGAGGTGGGAGGAGAAGGGGAAAGTGGAATGGGGGAGTTTCAGAAGAAAGGGCACTGAAACGTAGCAGCAGACACTCGCAATTGCTGCGCTTCTTTGTTTTTAATTGGGATAAAGCTGGGATTGGAAAACCAGGGAAAGTTTCACAATGGCAGTGGGTTGGTGCCTCAGAGGCAGGGGGAGGATCATGCATTTAGACAACGGAAACTCACTACATGATTAAATGATTTGGATGAAGGAATAGAGGGGACGCTTATTACATTTGCAAACGATACTAAATTGGGAGGGGTAGCAAATACGGTAGAAGACAGAGCCAAGATGCAGGATGAACTTGACAGGCTGGAGCATTGGGCTAAAACTAATAAAATGAACTTCAACAAAGATAAATGTAAAGTTCTGCATTTAGGTAGGAAAAATCAAATGCATAATTATAGGATGGGGGAGACTTGTCTGAGCAGTAGTGTGTGCAAAAAGGATCTTGGGGTCTTAGTAGACCAAATACTAAACATGAGTCAGCAGTGTGATGCAGTAGCTAAAAAGGCAAATGCTATCTTGGGCTGTATCAACCGAAGTATAGTGTCCAGATCACGTGAAGTGCTGGTATCGCTTTACTCTGCTGTGGTTAGACCTCACCTGGAGTACTGTGTTCAGTTTTGGGCACCGCAATTTAAGAAAGATATAGACAAATTGGAACGTGTCCAGAGGAGGGCAAGAAAGATGGTGAGGGATCTGGAGACCAAGTCCTATGAGGAAAGGTTGAAGGAGCTGGTTATGTTTAGCCTAAAGAGGAGAAGACTGAGAGGGGATATGATAGCCATCTTCAAGTACTTGAGGGGCTGTCATATAGAGGATGGTGCCGAGTTGTTTTCTGTTGCCCCAGAAGGTCATACCAGAACCAACGGGTTGAAATTAAATCAAAAGAGTTTCCATCTAGACATTAGGAAGAATTTTCTAACAGAGCAGTTCCTCAGTGGAACAGGCTTTTTTGGGAGGTTGTAAGCTCTCCTTCCCTGGAGGTTTTTAGAAGAGGTTAGATGGCCATCTGTCAGCAATGCTGATTCTATAATCTTAGGCAGATGATGAGAGGGAAGGCATCTTGGCCATCTTCTGGGCATGTAGTAGGGGTCACTGAGGGTTTGTGGGGGAGGTAGTTGTGAGTTTCCTGGATTCCTGGATTCCTAGATGACCCTGGTGGTCCCTTCCAACTCTATGATTCTATGGGCGAAAACGCATGGTCGCTTTAGCCTCCTTAATTCCCTGTTTCAGCCAGGATTTAGCCAGGATCGAACGCAGTTCGGCAAAAATGCATGTGTTTGATCCTGGCTGAATCCTGTCTGAAGCAGGGAATAAAGGAGGCTAAAGCGACCATGCATTTTTGCCCTATGATTCTACATTCATGGGAGAATTGCAAGACAAAACAGCCATTCGTTAATGGCCAAAGGCATTATACCCTGTTGAAAGCCCTCCCCTCCCACAAACCCCACCCTCCTCAAGCTCCACCCACAAAATCTCTAGGTATTTTCCAACCTAGAACTGGCAACCTTAGTGGCAATGGTGCCAAGCCCTAATATTTATGAGTCACCCCCTTTAGATAATGAAGTGACATATTAAAAAAGCTGATCATATCAGCCTGCATGTTTTTATCAAAGCTGTTGCAAAATTTGAGACCTTTTTAGATGAATATTCCTTTTTTAGATCTGCATTTGCAAGTCTGCATGTAAAGGTTATTCCTCCCATACAGATTTTTTTAAAGAAGTTCTACATATCGTACAGTAATTTAAAGTACAGAAGATTACTACTTTGAGTAATACTTTGAGCTAAACAGAGGAGAATAGAGAAAAATCTACACCGTTCAATTTAAAAAACACTTCCCAATTGTTTTCCAGAGGGGATTTATAAGGTAAAGAAACAAACCCTTCCCTGTGGAAACCAGATATTCAACATTTTTGTCACACTTGAAAGCTATCCTTTTGTACTGATTGATACATAACCTTTAAAATTCTAAACAGAGGGACTGACCAGTCATTGTATTGGGGGAGGAGAGAAATGAATGGTCTGTAAATAGCCTTTCCATTTAAATCAGTTTATTTGAGGGGGGCTGACTGGCTTAAACTTTAAGTACTACCTTCTCCCAAATGAGCCTGATTGTGTTAAGATCTATCTCAAAGGCCTTGCTGTGCATGTCCCCACTCACTGAGGTGATGCAGGGGGCCATAAGGGACAGAGTCTTTTTTTGTAGGGGCACCTAGTTTTTAACCCCCACCCCACTCCTGTCAGACACCCTTTCCATCAAAGTTTAGATACCAGGGTTATAACCTTTTTATCTACTCAGGAACTCAGTTATTAACTTAGTTATTATTTACTTATTTCGAAAATTTATATACCGCCTCTCCAGAGAACCTGCTTAAGGCAGTGTTTAAATTGGCATTAAATTGGAGCTTGAATGGACTGGCCTTTGTTTATTATTACACGTAGATTTGATCAAATTTGCTGCAAACTATATTTTGCTAAAGTTATAAAGGTTTTATATTTTAACTCCTGCTAATATTATTTTTATCTAGAACAATAATTTTGTATTTTTCTTGTTTCTCAAGGTTTATCTGCTGCTAAAGTTATTGCACTGCGATCTAGAATTTTATTGCTGTGCTTTTATTGCTTGACTTTTTGTTAGTTGTACCTTTTCTTGATAGATTTTTATGGCTATTGTGTATTTTAATATGGATTTTATCCATGCACTGCCTGGTATTGTGCAACATCTAAATAATTAAAACCAAACACTTTTCCTGGGTACAACATTGCAGGAATAAAAGCCTCCCCATTTAAAATATTTTTTTAAAAAACAAAAAATGAAATGACCACCATATGCAACCCAAAGAATCTTCTCCTCTCTCCCACAAATTCATAGTTGTTCATACTGATCTGAAGTGCCTGCTGGTTCTTCATTCCATGCATTATGCATCCAAGTTATACAACATACGTCTGGAAGGATAACAGTGCAAATTATATAATCATCTGTTAATGGCATATATACTCTCCTTCTGCCTCAGATACCAGACCAGATCCATGATTTCACCACAGAAGATGAAGGTTTTAACCATATGACTTATGAATATTCTGTCACAGTAATAAAGTCATGCCATGCTGACTGTTCATAGCACTGATCCAAGACCCACACAAAGTATCTGAACTCCACCTATCCAAATCTCTTTGATTCAGTTAGATAAAATCATACAGATAGATTCTGATAGAAACCTCATGAGCAGTACTTTTCCTAGTTCACATTTTCCAGTAAGATCAGAACTTAAATTTTGGAATGTAGAATTTGCTTCAATAAAGTGGTTGGCAATGAGGAAGAAGCACCACACAGCTGGAGTAACATCCTCCCGATATCATTCCTGTTTCTTGTCTAGCCTCCAGCCTGACATGAATGCAAAAGTCACTGTTTTCAGGCCAGACCCTTCCACTTCCATGCAATGCACTTGAGAGCTACTGTCAAAATGCCAGCAAGACCATTTATTTGCCAGATGTTAACAGGCTAAATAAAAGTGCCAAGCAGGTTTCATCGTACCATTGGAATTGCTTCTCTGCTCTTCAGATAATCAAGCCCTTCATTGTGATTTGACTGAAATCTGCTGCGTTTAACTGACTTGTCAATTAGGAATCTCTTTTGGCACTTGAAGCCAAGCATCAAGGAGAGCGCAGAGGGTTATGCAACTGCTGTGTTGAACCTGAATCAACAAAACCCCTGACATTTGTTTTCTGTAACAACACTCCATTGATCTGGAGCTTTCAGTATGGATGAAGCACAAGCGTAGCTGATGTTGAATGCTAAAGAGATACTTGCTGTTTTTCTGCGTTTCACATTTTGGACAGCCTTGGGAATGTTACAATAACTCTGCCGCTTTTTTAACAACATGTGAGATGTTCTCAGATAGTCATTCAGAATGATTTGGTACAATACTAGATACCTGCACCAACATCTTTGTCTAGGGTGTTGTTGTATTGGGGACTATGAATAACTCTGAAAAGAAAGAATGAATCTGAAATCTCCCATGAGCTCAAAGTCTCTTTATAAAAGAGCAGTCTGCTGTCTCTCTATATGGTTTACTGTTTGCCACTTTCCAAGTAGATTTTGCCTTTTATTACCTGCAAGAAGTTTACTTTTAGGGATCTAATTAAGTGGAACATAGAGAGATCCATGTCTGGGATCCTCTGAACATTTTAAAAATGCAAATGTCAGCTGTGAAAGGCCCCGGTTTGGACCAGGATCATGCAGGGAGGGGAAGTGGGGATTTGATTGTTTCTCTGTGTGGTTTTAATGATCAAAACTGCCTGCTCCATATCTCATCAACTGATCTTTTGGCTTCATTGTTTGGGGGAGGGCTCATTACAACACTGGTTTGTGTGTGGATTCAGGCAGTGAGACCACATTGGGGGAAGGGGAAATTACAATGCCCTCACTGCCCCAATTAGAATTGGGTCCCTGCATAGTTGATATTCCACTTTGTAAAAAATGTTGGCAGGGTCCCAGTCATGGATTTCCCAACACATTGTCTAGTTATGACTGCTTTCAGGTGATGATTTAAATCAGGAAAATGGCATGAGGAGCAAGGATCCATCTCCCTACCCTAGCGAGGCAGCCATCATTCAACTCACCATCCCTGACTTGACTTTATAAAATCCTGTGGAGGACCATAATCAAGAATTTCCTTTACTACTTGTATACTAAGTTCATTTATTAAAAAAAAACATAAGGCTTCACTGCCCATGGATCGCTGTTGTCTGGGTGGATCTGCTTTAATACCATAGTGATCTTTGTCAAGCTGAGCTTCATAGGCTGCTATTGGCCTAGCTATTCTAATGTCACAGAACAAAGGCCTTGAACTAGGCAGCAACTAACCAGAATGTGGGGAAACCCACAAGGCAGACAAACAACTTTTGTATAGAAAATCATACTTTTGTAACTAATGACATGTATTAAACCTCATTTGGAACCATCCAGTAGAAAAAATTGGACCCCTGTCCCAAAGTTCACCAACCTTCAGTGTCTGTCTAAGGAGAGTCCCTTGCAGCCATGCTGCAAATTTGGTGACCCTACCTCTGAAAATGCCCCCACAGGAGCTTCAAAAAAAATCCCCATAGACTACAATGGACCCAATTTTTTCAGTAAACCTGGAAATGAAGCTGAAATACCCCTTTACCAGTATGGGTATTCAGCTTATTCCGGGTTTACCGGGGGAGAACGGACCCAAAATTTACCGATTTTTTTTTTGCACAACCCTACTTTTAGTCCCTGCAAGGAGGAGCTCTTTGGTCCGGGACACAGCAACATGCATTGGGTGGGGATCTATGCAGCTCAATTACACCTCTGGCTGGAGGTGTAATTTAGGTCTTGAGAAGTGGTTCACAATTTCCTGGGTTGGGTGCAGAGACATGCTCTGGGAGTATTTTGCATCAACAGTTACTTGTCACGTTGTCGGTCATAGCCCTTCTGACACTTTGATCATCCAACTGGGGGAGAATAACCTCACCGACAGGGCCAGGGTGGACCTGATGTAGGCCATGAACTTGGATTTGCAGTTCAAAATGTCCTGCCTTCCAGACACATGGCTCTTCTGATCTGAGCTGCTGGAACAGTATACATGGTGAGGGCCATATTTCCTAGCAAAGTGGACATGTCATGGTGGAAAGTGAGCAGGGCTGCTGGTAGAGGTGCTTGGCAGCTCCATCATTCGGCACCCAGACATTTCATTCAGGCAGTCAGCCCTCTTTCCAGTGGACAGTGGACACCTCTCCGAGTGAGGACAGAACATTTGGCTGCACAGCATCCATAATGGCCTGCTTTCTTGGGTTCAGTTATAGGAGCTTTAGTGGGAGATAGGTGGTGGCCTATTCTCTTGTGGGAATTTGGGCATCAGACTGTATTCAGTCTTGGGTCTGGGACCCTGTAAGGGGTCTTGGGGGTTAGGCCATCCAGCATCATGTCCAGCTCGGGGGCTGTCACCCAGATGTAGCCCTCAGGCAGCAAGGGAACCACACAGTGGCTCAACACATGAGTGGAACCCAAGGATTTGCCATAATGTGTGGTTTTCCTCCAGTAGGAGGACTGGGGTGAGAGTTGGTGTCATCATCTGGCAGGCTGGTTGCCTGATGTTGGACCTGGGCTTGATGCTGTGCCAAATGCTCCTGTGATACTCAATAAAAAGCCATGGCCTATTTTCCTCCAGGAAGGTGTCTGTGGTCTATCCTCCATGCACCCTCCCTCCCTCCCTTGCCCCTGGGACCACAGTGGCCTCTTATGATTATAACTCAATTGCCCTGAAAACTGATTTTAGATTTAGCACGATAGGAATAGTTTCCGGTTGTTTTAGTAAAAGAGCTTTTCACCATCTCAAGAAAATATAGCCATAGAAAATTTCAATTTGGGACTGAATCTGTTACATGATGTTCTTTTAATGTTGACATAATAAGTGCATTTAAAGCCTTGCCAAAAACATGGCCATCTTAATGAGCCTATCCCATTTCCTTTCACGTCATATAAATTGGTTATAATTTATATGGATCCCTTGGCATCATCAGGTGGCATGAGAAGAGTGAACAGAAACACTTGGCCATAAGGGGAGGAGAACAGGCATCATAAGGAGAACAGAATGGTCTTCCCCAAGACTAAATAAAATCAGTCAGACTGTTCCACTTGGTGAGCCTCAGATCAAGAGGAACAACTTTGTACCGGGACTCACAGCAAATATGAGTTCAGCATGGGAAGACAGGAAAGGGATTTCGCTACAGGAAGATTCAGAGCAAGGGTCAAAGACCTACTCTAATATGTAGGTGCAAAATGAAATGGCAACAAAAAAATCATGATTATCTGTAGAAATATTCATTGTGGTTACCTTTGTATGCCTCACAATAGACAGAAAAATAATGTCCCTGTGAAATAATCATGTCCTCTGAAATTCACACGGAAGGGTGACTGTTTTCCAGGCCCTGCCAAATGATGCATATTTTACAGAGTCTTTTAAAAAGAGTATTTCCACCAAAAATGTTTTGCACCAATTAAAAAAGAAAAAGAAACACAGAGAGAATTAATTCCTCACACACTTGAACACAGATGAATAAGTGCATATTTAAACGCTCTCCCGTTGATCCATGCACACAGCACATATTTATACACATAAATCTCTTCCCTGTTGTCATCTCAGCAGAATGGAACTTTGAAAAGAGCATTCTTCTACCATTTGGTCCATATATTTGAAGCAATCAGGAAGGCAGCACTGAAAAAAGAATGTGGACAGAATGGAGTGGGTGCAGAGGAGAGTGATGAGGATGATCAGGGGCCTGGAGACTAAGCCCTATGAGGAAAAGCTGAGGGACTTGGGAATGTTCAGTCTGGGAAAGATGAGGTTGAGGGGGGATATTATTGCTCTCTTTAAGTATTTGAAGGGCTGTCACGGTTAGAGGAGGGCAGGGAGCTGTTCTTGTTGGCAGCAGAGGGTAGGACTCACAATAAGGGGTTTAAATTACAGGTGGGAAGTAGAAGATTTTTTTTTTACAGTAAGAGTTGTTCAACAGTGGAATTGGCTACCTAGGGAGGTGGTGAGCTCCCCCTGTCCAGTAGTCTTCAAATAGCAGCTGAACAAACACTGGTCAGGGATGCTCTAAGCTGATCCTGCATTTAGCTGGGAGTTGGACTAGATGGCCTGTATGGCCCCTTCCAACTCTATGATTCTATTATTCTATTCTATGATTCTAAACAAAGCTGAATGGAAAGCCTGAATGGGTAACGTGAGAATGGTTTGGTGTGGTAGGGGTACATTTGAATTTCATAGCACAGCTATTTCACATTAAATATCCCTCTATGGAATTAGTTTCGTCTCTGTGCATATTAATGAGTCTTAATTTTCATGATATTCTCATGGCAATTTCCTCAAGTCATATTGTCCCCATTGAAATGAACCATTTTCAGCATGTGCACTATTTTGATATATAAATGTTGTAAAACAGTGTCAAAATAAAAGAAACTAATTGGGAATTTGAGCAGCAAAAACAAACAAGATGAAAAAGCTCATAATGACAACGAGAGTTGTACATATCAATATACCCAAACTGAAAATAAACCTGAAATTAGATGTTTCAGCATTATTCGGGTTTCGGGTCAACCGAATACCAAAACCTGGGAATCTGCCCAAAGCCAAATACACGATTCCCAAAAAGGCCAAATAGATATTCGGCTTTTTAGGTTTTGGCTATTCTCCATTTTGTGGCCCTTGTTGCCTTTAAAGGAGAGTTATCTCCTTTCTTCATAATCCTGCCCCCTGGCTGGTTTCCAAGTCAGAAGGAGGGAGGGATAAGGCACCTTGGAGTGGCGAATAGGAAGGCTCATTCACCGATATTGGTATTTGGATTAGTTCAGGTTTACTGGGAACAAATGGGCCCAATAAACCCGAACATGAAATTTACTTTTTCTTGTTTTCTTTTTGCACGACCCTAATGACAACATTCAAAAACAAACAGGAAAGAATAAAGGGCATATTCATACATCCATACAGTGTGGACATTTGGAAAACTCAGGAATAGAGAGCCAGTCAAGACTAGCTGAAGTCTTTCATGTGGGGAAGACTCCAGGATTAATCGTACTTTAATAACAGGGCATGTGTTTAAGGTACTGCTCCCTGTACATAGAAGAGCAACTGCTTATCTTTCTGCCTTTGTACTATTTCACTTTTGGAGTTACAGATTGTTGCAAATACATTTGGACACTACATCGGATCTGCCATAGTTGATACTGCTGAATTAACTCATAGCAACTCTATATCCGCTGTCGCGCCTCCCCTGGTCAGCCGCCGCCCCTGAAGTCTCTGTCCTGGAGGAGATGGGGCCTGGAGAAAGCTCCTCGGCCTCAGACCAGTCCGAGGGAGAATCAGAACCACTTTCCCCCTCGGACGCAGCCAGGGTGTCCAGAGTCAGCTCACCTCTACCACCTCTGGCTGCTAATCCTCCCCGGCCAAGGTGCCTCTCTGGCCTTATATCCCCTCCAGGCCAGAGAGGCCCCTCCCCCTGCCCGCCCCTTGTCCTGCCCCCGGAAGCTCCAAATAGGGCAGGCGAGCCCCGCCCGCGGGAGAATGTTGAGCCCGCCGCCCGCGCGCTCTCCCTGACCCCGCCCGCGCCCTGCCGAAGCCCAGCTGATGTGCGGGTCGGGGCGTGGTGGCGCGCGTCAGGCCGGCTGCGACAGCCACCGGGAGTGGGCGGCCGTCCCCGCTGCTCCTGGGCGGTCCCGCCTCCTTGCTGCTCCGTCGGGGCCCTAAGGGGGAAGACTGGGGTGAGTCCTTGTGCGTGGGGGGTCTTCCTACAGGGGAGCTGGCATCCCTGTCCCTGCTTTCCCCCGCCCCCCCCGGGGTGGGGAACCCCCGCGGGTGGACTCGGGGGGGTCAGTGTTCATCCTGGATGGGCCTGGGAGTGGCCCGTCGCGGGACACGCTACAAGGTCTGAGAAAGTGGACCAGGTGCATCACATAGGAGGTAATAGAAAAGGACAACAGTCCTGTAGCACCTTAAATTGTAGGGTTGCCAGGTCCCTCTTTGCCACCGGTGGGAGGTTTTTGAGGCAGAGCCTGAGGAGGGGGGGTTGGGGAGGGGAGGGACTTTAATGCCATAGAGTCCAGTTACCAAAGTGGCCATTTTCTCCAGGTGAACTGATTGGCTGGAGATCAGTTGTAATAGGAGGAGATCTCCTGCTATTACCTAGAGGTTGGCAACCCTATTAAATAGTAACAAAATATCTGGCAGGGTATGAGCTTTCGTGAGTCACAGCTCCCTTTTTCAGATACATAGGAGGTTTCTGTGGCATAAGGGACCAACAAGGATTCTTTGAAAACTCAAAGACTTTAGCTGAGACACGTACTGCATAGAAAAATGGCCAGCCTTGAACACAGAATCAAACACTGTCCCTTCAGTGTTCTAAAAGCATGGGCTCCGACTTACCTTCGGGCCCCTGTTTGCAGGCCTGCGCTGGGGAGTGGACAGAGCCGGTGATGGGGCTTGAGGGGGTCGTTGGGGCCAGGCAGAGGCCATTTCAAACCATTTAGGGGCTGCAGAGTTCTTTGGGGCCAGGCAGCATGCCATGCCAAAATGGTGGCCTGCAGGGAGTTAGGGGAAAAAACTGCAGCATCTCTAGCCTGGTAGGAGCTTTCCTGACCTGCTGCTCACTGCCCTGCCTCCTGGGTTGAATGGGTAAATCAGGCCCCAGGACCTCAGGGGCAGGCCCACCGGTGGACTACAGAGCTGGATGTTTTCACTCAGGGCCATCTGCTGGATATTTAAATGGCCCTCGCTCAGCTCCAACAGCATTCAGCTTCATGTTGTCCCGCCTACCCTCCCAAGAATTGGTGTCATTGTTTAAGTTTATTTTAACTTGTCACAACTTGGGCAGTTTGGCATGGGGCCAGATCCAGTTTGGGGGGAAAGTCAGCCTGTGTGTCCCCTTTTCCCCACTCTGAGGATCCCAATAAGGGATTTTGGGGGAGGCCTGGAATGAGACATGCCGAGTTTGGGGGCTGTCAGTGACATACCCAGCTCAGGGGCTGTCAGGATAGCCTCCCGCCAAGTGGCTGGAGATCACACAGCTGGCTTCCATCCAAGTGGGTTCCGCATACTGCCATCTCATGCTACTCCCAGCAGGTGGTCTGGGGTAGAAATGCAGGCAGGTTGGCTGATGCCTGGGATCATGTGACCCTGTATGCCATGCCAATGCCTGTTGCTGTAACCAATAAAGTTGTGGCCATTTCCATTCAGCTATTTCTTCTCTGTGTTTAATTGTATGCAAAGGACAGTGGTATTAAGGGGGTCAGGGGTTGGTGTTGCATGCCATGGGAGCTAGGTGGTCAGGGTCAGGTAGCGGGCTCCAGACACTTTCCAGTTAAGCACTAGGTCAGCAAAATACATTTCATGCATCTGATTAAATGGGTTCTTCCTAGGAGTGCTTATGTTACAATAACCTAGCTGGTATCTAAGGGGCCACACTTCCTTAAAAGATGCAATCATTTTAGAGAAAATCTAAATTGATCCAGTCTGATATTCCAATGCATACCATGATCAAACTTTTCCAGATTCCTATTTGGATGGGCATTTTTACAATACTATGTATATTAAACAAAAACAGAACCTCAGGCATGGGTACAAAAATTGGCATAGCCTGAAGCACCCAATGGAATTCAGTGTTGAAAGCTTTGCAAGAGTTCTGTTTGCATCCACACCGAGAATTATTTTTCTCAAATTCAAACATTTCCCATAGCACAGTCTTGCAGCAGTCCAGGGTATGATGGCAATAAGCCAGGATAAAAATTAAATGGTGGTCTAATCCACTGGGGAAGATAGACTTAGATTTTTCCTTTAATAGAGACTTTGTTTTGCAGACAGTATGTACTTTAGCTGGACAAATAGCAACAACATCTGCTGATGTTTGTAACGCTGACCTCTTAATCATGAGCTACTCATTTCAGAATGACTGCAGGCTGTTACAACACAGGCCTTCTCAAGGAGTCCCTCTGCAACAATCTTGAATCCTAATTAATCATCATTTACCTTTTATTTTCACAAGATATAAAGGAGGCCTGGAATGTGAAAATAGAGCTCTATCACCAAGCCCTATAACTAATAATCCATCAAAATCAACTGGCAACAGTGGCTTTATTATTGTGAGATAATTTAATGATTTTTTTTTGGGGGGGGTTGCATTTAGGTCTAAGTAGAGATGCTAGGATGAGATACTAGGAGATCTATGATTAGATGCTAGTCAAAATTGACCCAGTTTTCATGGGAAACAAGATGGACACCATTTTTCTGTTTTTATGCATGCTATAAAGATGTGATCCCAGATCTTCCAGCAGTTTATGCCCTTTGGCTTGTTTGTGTCACGTAATTAATACTACATACTACATAAGACTATATAAGTAGTCTTTTTCACCCCTGGATTTCATTCAGGGTTGCCTTACATTTGAAGAAGCTCCTTTTTGCCTCTCATTAAGACCCCCTCCCCCCAGATTTTATGCAAGGTTTTAAAAATGAGGAGAAAATTCCCCCAGTTCTGCTGTGTTGTTATTCCAAGGCTCCATTATGATTTGCACTCTGATATATTCCATCAAAAAATAAGAAGATCAAGTGCTGGCTGGGATACATGCCACATGCTTTGATAATACATTGCTGAATGGCATGGTCGATATATTGACCCTAATCAAAGTACCCCCCCCCCAAAAAAAAAACAGGTACGGACAAATGAGGGGGGTTACCAGTGTGGCGCCCTACCTCACAAAATGTGTCCCAACAAGGAAAGGATGAGCAGGGAAGGAGAGGGAAGAGAGGAGGGGGGAACAGCCCTGGGCGGGGAGAGGAAGCAAGAGTGGGAGGAATCGGCAAAAGCCATGTTTGTGATTTTGCACTATTTACAGTCTGGCTACTTTGCGGCATAGCCGAGGCAAAGAGAAAAAATCGCATTTACAGAAATCCACTGCAAAAACACTCCTCTTCGAATTGAGTGCGGAGTTGCAAGGTTTCCGTGGAAAATGCCAAAAAGGGGAGGGCAACTCAGAAGGGAAGACGAGGCTAATCACCATGCAAAAATACCCATAGTGTCTTCACAACCTTTTCTTCCACAAAAAGAAAATTTTGAATCATTGATACTTTGTTTCTTTATGAGTCCATCCACCTCCAAAAATGCCCCCCCCCGGAGCCGCGGAAAGGTGCGAATGTGTTTTTAATGCCTTTATTCCTGTGGGCAATTTTGGGGGGGACCCCTTCCGGGCCCCATATCGCGGGACCCCCTGACCCAATCTTTATAAAACTTGGGGGTTCTTGCAAGAAGGGCCCCTCAAGCTACGCTGAAATTGTGGGACCTCTACCTCCAAAAATGCCCCCTCCGGAGCCACGGAAAGGCGCAAATGTGTTTTTAATGGCTTTATTCGGCCAGTTTTTTTCCCGAAATCGGAACTTGGCGCCGAATTCCACAGATCCGAATCGGGGAGTTTGGACTTCGGCATTTCCCGAATCAAAACAGGCCAAATTTTGCCAAATCCGAATTTTACCGAATTTTTTTCAACAGCTCTAGTTCACAGTGCAACATGGAGAATCATGGTCATCTGAGCCCAAGTTATACTCTCTATACCCATAATGATAGGTGGCAAAGTGCCATTCATTATTGGTGCAATACTTTGAAGAGCTGGCATTAACATTAAATTCTTTGGTGTCATGGTCAAATTGGCCTCCATGGAATTGGAAGGATTTCCCTCTTAACACTTTTTATAACCTTGCTGAAATCCTCTGTTCCTTATGGGGAAAGCAGGTGAAGGTCTGAAGTTTAAAATTTGACAAAACAAAGGACATTCTTGAAAGTTAATCTGATCTACAATGTATTCCTGCATAAAAAGGTCTATTCAAATCAAGGCACCTTAGCCAGCTAGTTAGTGACTCAAGTTCAAGTGAGGTGAGTCTGCCCTCTTTTACCCTGTAGTATTTCATATTTTAATTGACAATATTCACATCTTTGAGCTTTTTTCATTTAGACTTTGATAAAATCTGCTCACAAAGGCAGATGGCAGGCTGTTATTTTTAATTCACAAGCCATGTTAAATATATGGCATATGTTAGAGAACTTCTCAGGCGCAGTCTTTGAATGCTACCACAATAAACTTACAAACTTACATCAAAAGACAATCTGACAGAGGGAATTATGCATTTACGCATACTTTTTCTGGGGAATGAAGCAAATGGAATGACTCTTTGCTTGATAAAATATTATAAAAACCATAAAACAACCATTGAAATGCTAACTCTGCCATAAAGGTAAAAAGTAGGCTGGGGATCTTGCTAATTAAAGAAACATCATGGGCATTAAAATAAGAGTTGGGTTTTTCAGAGGGAAGAGGTTATAGGCTTTAAATCTTGTCTTTGTTTTCCTGTGCAAATTCCAAATCAGGCTCTATTGTGCAACCTGATTTTGGGAATGTCACATCTTGGTTAAACAAAACTAGTAAAAGTAAATGGTATAGGCTAGAAGAGTGCCTCTCTTACGAGTACTGTTTCAGATGAAGTCCAGATAAGCATTCAGGATGGCTACTACCCCCAACCCTTTTTCAAAATCACAAAGGGCTGGTGGTTGTCACAGCACCATTTTCTTTAGAACATCTTTGAGTCCTCATTGTATAAATGTTGAAATGTTATCATTCATACTGCAGTGTGAATTACAGAGGGACCCTGCCATTGCTCTAGTCAATGATGATTGTGGGGCTCCTCCCACCCCTGGCCCACCACTTGCCCCTCTGTTGTGACCGCTTCTATCACTAGAGGGCCCACTAGATCTCAGTGAGAAGAGGGGAAAAGCCTGCAATACTGGGATCCTCCCCACCCCCCTTGATGTCTGGTCCCCAGTCCTCTGAGCAGGATCAGCTACAACATCCCTGGTCTACTTTTGGGCATTCTTTAAATAACTAGTTATTTAAGGAATGCCCAGAAGTAGACTAGGGATGTTGTAGCTAAACCTGCTCAGAGGACTACAGACAGGTGGTGGGGAAAGGCATCTGGCATACCTCCAGATGGATGGGGCAGAAGGACCCTGCCCAGACCAATGAGAGCTTATTGTAAGCCACCTTGAACCAAGAGGAAATGTGGAATATATTTTCAAATAAATAAATTATCTAAGATGGATGCATGATGGTAAATCTAAGAACCAATAATGACAGCCCTTCAGAGGACTAGGGTGTAATTAATGATGTAATTAAAACATCCCCAGCTAAAACCAAAGGTAAAATAGCAAGCCCTAAATCCTTCCCCCCTTAAAAGATGCTTGCCATTTAGATCTCCCTCCAAGCAGGTAGGCCTTGCAGTGCTTCTTGAAGATCTCCAAGGAGATCTCCAAGGATCACCTCTTCAGGGAGCCCCATAACACAGAGCCAGAGGCACAATAGAAAAGGCCCAGTCTCTGGCTGACTCCAGACTAGCCACACTAAGTGGTGGGAAAGCAAATAGACAGCTGCCTGACAACCATAGTTGGCACACAGGGACATATGGAAGGAGATGGTCCTTCAAATATGTGGTCCCTGATTATGAAGAACCTTAAAGGTCATAACCAGCACCTTCAATTGAACTTGGAAACAGACTGGCAGCCAATGTAGCTGCTTCAAAATGGGCAACATATGTTCCCTGTGTAGGGTTGCCAGGTCCCTCTTTGCCACCAGTGGAAGGTTTTTGGGGTGGAGCCTGAAAAGGGTGGGGTTTGGGGGAGGGGAGGGACTTCAGCGCCATAGAGTCCAAATGCCAAAGTGGTCATTTTCTCCAGGAGAACTGATCTCTATCAGCTGGAGATCCGTTGTAATAGCAGGAGATCTCCAGCTAGTACCCGGAGGTTACAATAAAGAACAAAACCTGTGCCAGAGTTAAGAAACCTAAGAGAATGGCAGCACGGAGGCTCACAAATAATAAGGCAAAACTTGAAAATTGGATTTGTTAGACATTCATTTCATGCTAACACACCAAAACAAAAACAAAAACAGTGCATATATACAATAAACAACAAACAACAATGTGCAATGCAATATACAGTGAAGCACAACAACATCTATGAACAACACAACGGAGGCAAGAAGCCTCCGAATACAGAAAATCACCCCACAATGGTGGCAATGGCAAAAATACTAAATTTGAAAAACCTCAATGAGGAGTGGGGGATAAGTCCAAGCACGCCTGAAGGCAAAGTCCAATTAATAACAGCTGGAGTACGTGTGGCTAGTCATGGGTCCATGTTTCGAGTGAGTAACTTCTTCAGCTCAATGTAATATCCAGACGTCCCGGTACACTTAAAAATAGATTGTAAACAGTGTTGCTGGTAAGGACTGTCGCGCTGTAACAAGTATACATAATAAGCAAAACATGCAAAAAGATACAATGTAAATGTTCCATCATTCCCTATCCTAAACCAGAATAGGCATAGCTTACCAAGAAAATGCGTCAAAAGGGCGGATTGCAGGTGGCACATGAATTCCTTCAAGGTGGTACAGTCCGCCATTCTCTAAATGCTAAGTAGTAGATTCAACCAATGAGCTGCTAAGGCATGGAGATTGCTCCGCAAAAGCTGTAGCTGGCTGTTAAAGGGACAGAAGCGAAAACTTAGCCGGACAGGCAGCAGAAGGAACAGAGAGCTGCCAGACTGAAGGAAAATTAAACAAAGCAGGAAAGATCAAGTTAATTGTTTAAACATTTGGGCGTAAGTATTTGGAAGGCAAAGATTAAGCGCATTTATTGTTGTAATAAAATTTTCTTGCTGTCTTGAAGTTGGAAAGATTTTGGTTTATAATGCCAAAGGACAAAAAAGAGTAAATCCGTGTCGGAGTGTCTGTTGGCAAGATAATGTTGAACGAGGGGAGCCTTGAGTGTTTTTGCCCTGATGCGCGCCCTATGTTCACCAATCCTAAGGTGGTCCGGACGGGATGTGCAACCAATGTACATCAAATGGCATGGGCAAAGTACTGCGTAAATCGCCATAGAAGTGCCACAATTGCTAAATTGTCGCAAAGTGTATGTGAACATAGATGAATCAGAGCTGACAGTTTTGATTGGAAGGCTGAAACGACACATGGAACAGTGTCCACATTGATGATGTCCACTGATACTAATCGATTCGTTACTTTTGTATATGCCCGTTCTAATTAAGTGGTCCCTAATGGACCGAGTTTTCCTCCTTTGATCCTCGCGCCCCGATCAAAGCGGCAAAGGGGGGAGGGAAATCCCCCCTCTCCGAACGATCGCCGCGGCTCCCCTTGAAGTAGAGGGGAAGCCGAGTAAGCGGCCGGCTCGCGGCTTGCCCTTGATGCGCTCCCTGCCTTGGAAGCGGCGGGGGGCGTTCGGGCGAGCCAGCGGAGAAGCCGGCGCCATTGTTCTCAGGCTGATCGGGACGGCGGTTTAAAGGCACGGAAGAAATAAACAGGTTTTTTTTTTCTCTTTTTGATGTATAACTAGAGAGTCACGGGGGTGTCTGGTAGTACAACGGTTAAAGGGAAGCAAGCTGGTTTCTCTTTCTATACTCTCTAACAAATACAAAAAGAAACTTGGCTTTTTGCCAGACTGTGGCGCAGTTGAATTTTTGCTTTGCTGACTCTGACAGCTTCAAGAGACACCCAGCAGACTTGTGAACACTGAGCTGGCAATGAAACACTGATGGGTAACATCTTATAGGAGCCAACTGCTCTTCAGGATTGATTTTATCAGTGATATGCTCCATTACTGAGATTCTTTGAACTGATGTTGTGAGACTGTTATTTCTCCCCCCCCCTCTCTTTTGGATTACAAATGTTGCTTTTTTGAGCATTTCAATGGGAGATAAAGAAGAAAAAAATAAAAAGGACTCAGAAAAGCATCCTAAAGTACTTTTTAAAGACCCCAAGACCCTTCAGACTCAACTATCTATACAACCAAAAAGAAGGCCATCTGTTACTAGTCCAGCTATCTCTCCAGACTCTTCTCCAATTACTGGATCAACCTCCTTGGCAAAAATGACTAAGAAAGCTGATGCCACGCTGAATTCCTTGCAAGAGCTGTTAACAAAAACACTTCAGGAAGTGACATCAGTAAAAACAGAATTAGTTGAAGTTAAAAAAGAAGTGACAGAAGTAAAATCTGAAGTTGTGTCAATGAAGCAGGATATGGATTATGTGAAGCAAGGCCTTAATCAGAACACTGCAGCTATTTCAACATTGCAGGACTCTATTTCAGCTTTAACTGTGAAGCAAGATAAGCTGGAGGCAAAACAACAGAAGCAATCAAAAGAAAATAAAGAAACCAGAAAAAAGGTTGACACCATGGAACTAACAATGGAGACTCGCCAGGAACGTGAAGAACGGCAAGAAGATAATGTGGCGATGTTAGAAATGAGGATAAAGGAGAGCTGGATTCGTATACGCGGTTTTAAAGAACGGACTGAAGGCTCTGATCTGAAAGAATATCTGAAAGTGCTCTTGACTGACTTTTTGCAAGAAGAAGAAGCAATAGTGGAAGGGATGATAATTACAGCTTATAGAGTCAATTCTGCTTATGCAGCCAGAAACAAAGTCCCAAGGGATTGTTTGGTACAGCTTTTTTCTAGATCTCACCGGACCTGATACTAAACAAACACTACAATAATCCTCTAACAATAGATGGTCAACCAGTGAGACTAATGAAGGAGATCCCAGGGAGACTACTGAGAAAAAGAAAGGATTTTGCAGAGTTGGTGGCAAGGCTGAGATACAACGGAATACAACATAGATGGGAATACCCTCAAGGTGTCTCATTTATATTCAAATCAAAGAGGTTCAAACTTACAGACATGGCTAAAGTTGATCAGTTCTTTCGGAGATATGAAGGAGAATTAAGTAAACCACCACAACAACCAATTAAAGAACTGGTTGAAAAGAATCTTACAGAGAATGAGAAGGCTGCAGAAGCATCAGGAGGAAAATCATTGACGGAAGAAGAGGATACAGACTGAATTGGGTCGGAGGATTTATGAGAAGGAGATGGGGTCATCATTGGGGGAGGAGAGGAGGAGGGGTATTATATTTGGGGGAAACTGAGTTACTAATTAAAAAATGAAAATATTATCATGGAATGTTAACGGTTTAAATTCTCCAAATAAGAGGAGAAAAATATTTTATCATCTACAGAAATCAAAAGCTAACATTTTTTGTCTACAGGAGACACATATTTTAACAAAGGAGGTTTTAAGGTTAGAACAAAACAAATTAGGTAAACTGTTTACCTCATGTAATGATAAGAAAAAGGTCAATGGAATAGCTATGTATATTCCTTCAATATTTGAACCAAGGATGTTGTATAAAGACAGGGAAGGAAGGATCTTGATGGTAGAGGTTCTATGTGGTTACCAAAAAATAGTATTAGTTGGTATATATGCACCTAATGACAACCAAAAATTATTTTATATGGATTTAATACTAATATTGGCTGAATATGCCACGGAAAATATGGTATGGATGGGTGATTTTAATGGAGTAACAGATCCTCGTTTAGATAGATCAGCAAAAAAAAACGGGGGAAATCTGAAGGTAAAATACCTGGTATCTTTGATCATCTAACAGAACAATGGGAAATGTTTGATGCGTGGAGAATGAAAAAAGGTAACAAAAAGGGATATACCTTTTACTCTTCAAGACATAATTCTCACTCTAGAATAGATATGATATGGCTATCTAAAGATATTATATGTAAATTAGATGATCTTGAAATTTTACCGAAGGTTCTTTCAGATCATAACGCAGTGTTGTTCCAAATGAATGTGGGAATTAAGAAAAATAAATCTTGGCATATTAATGAATATTTATTAAAAAATAAGAAAATTACAGATAAAATAAAATCAGAAATACAACATTATTTTCAAGATAATATAAATAAAGGCACATCTGAAGATGTTGTTTGGGATGCGGGAAAAGCAGTGATAAGAGGTTTTTTTATACAACAAAACTCGAGGTGGTATAGAGAAAGAGAGTCAAAAAAGAAAAAAATATTGGAGGAAATTAAACAGGCAGAAATACAATTAAGAAAAGCACAAACTAAATTATTAAAACAAGAACAGGTTGATAAAATAAAAACTTTGCAACAACAATATGAGATTTTATTAACTACTGATATAGAAAGAAAAATACTATATAATAGGCAAAGATTTTTTGAACATTCAAATAAACCAGGCCAAATGTTAGCATGGCAACTTAAATATAAAGAGAGGAGAAAGCCAATATTGAAAATAAGGAAGGATGGAAAAATTTTATTAGATAAACAAAAAATTACAGAAACTTTTATAGATTATTATTCCAATCTTTACACACAGGGAATAGTTTCAGAAAAAGAGATAGAAAAATACCTAACACAATTTGTATGGGATAAAATTTCACAGGAACATAAAGAATTGTTAGATGCTGAAATAACATTAGAGGAGTTAAATTCAGTAATAAAGAAAAGTAAATTAAATAAAGCACCAGGAGAAGATGGTTTTACAAATCTTTATTACAAAACTTTTATGGATCAACTTTCACCAAATTTATTGAGAGTGATGAATAACTGTATACAGGGAGGACCCATTCCAAATACCTGGAAGAAAGCAAATATAGTTTTAATACCTAAACCAAATGCTGATTTACTAGAAGTTAAAAATTACAGGCCAATATCATTATTAAATAATGATTATAAAATGTTTGTAATGATCTTAGCGACCAGACTGAAGAAAATTCTTAATGCTATTATACATGAAGACCAAGCAGGATTCCTTCCGGGGAGGTTAATTAACCAAAATGTAAGAGTTGTGTTAGATTTATTAGAATATGCAGAATTTGATAATACACCTTTTGCAATGATATTCTTAGATGCAGAAAAAGCGTTTGACAATGTAAATTGGAATTTTATGAGGAAAGTGTTAGAATATATGGGTTTTGGTGATAATTTTCAAAAGGTTATTAGAAATATTTATACTTGTCAAACTGCTAAGCTAGTAATTAATGGAGAATTATCATCACAATTCGAAATACAAAAGGGCACCAGACAAGGGTGCCCTCTTTCACCATTGTTGTTTATTATAATATTAGAGGTATTGATGAGAAAAATTAGAATGAATGTAGAGATTGTAGGTTATAAAATAGGGAGAAATCATTATAAAGTTAAGGCATATGCAGATGATTTAGTGTGTTTTTTAACTGATCCTATTACTCAGATAGTCGAATGGAGCAAAATGATTGAGGTTTACGGAAAACTTGCAGGCTTTAAAATAAATAAAAATAAAACTAAAATATTGGTTAAAAATCTCACACCCTTGCAGCAGCAAGAACTAGTGAGAGCAACAGGGTTTGGTATAGAACATAAAATAAAATATTTGGGAATATGGTTAACTTCTAATAATTTTAACCTATTTAAAAATAATTACGAAAAAACATGGCAACAAATAAATATCGATCTGACAAATTGGGAAAAAATACCTTTATCATTGTGGGGTAGAATATCGGTAATTAAAATGATGATATTACCCAGGATGCTTTTCTTATTTCAAAATTTACCGATTATTAAGGGGTTCAAAGTTTTTAAAATTTGGAAGAAGGATATCCAAAAATTTCTGTGGGGAAAAGGAAAACATAGAATAGCATATAAAAATTTGATTCAATTAAGAGAAACAGGAGGACTAGGTTTGCCTGATTTGCAACAATATTATGAGGCTTCTTGTTTTCTCTGGTTAAGAACTTGGATTAAATTAGAAAATTATCGATTATTAGAGTTAGAAGGGTATAACCTTCGATATGGTTGGCATGCATATTTGTGGTATGAAAAGGAAAAAATAAATAGGGATTTTAAAATCCATATTATTAGAGCTGGGTTATTCCAAATATGGATAAAATATAAGAAGATTTTAGAAAAAACAACTCCGGGGTGGATTAACCCAATAGAAGCTTATATGAAGAGGGGAACACAGTTAAATTTAGATATAGAGATGTATAGGGGTATTATTGAATGGAAGGAGAGTAAATGGGTCTTAAAAAGTAGGGAAGAATTAAATATAAAAGACTGGTTTTTATATTATAAATTACAAGATATTTTCAATAAAGATAGTCAACTTGGATTTAGTAAAAATAAATCCGAGTTAGAAAAAATATTAGATAAAGGAAATAAAGGATTGATTGGTAGGATGTATAAATTATTGATGACAATTAATTTAGAACAAGAAAGAATTAAACCAGTCATGATTAAATGGATGCAGGATTTAGGATTCAATATAGATTTGGATAAATGGGAAAATTTATGGAAAAGAGAGTTTAAATTCACAATAACTAATGAAATTAGAGAAAATCTCTATAAAATGTTCTATAGATGGCATATAACGCCAATTATGATATCTAAAATGAATAATCAAGATAAAGGTATTTGTTGGAAATGTGGAAAAGAAAGAGGATCTTATATGCATGTCTGGTGGACTTGTAAAAAAATTAAAAAATTTTGGAAAAAAATAGTGAAAGAAACAAATAATTTGATTAATAGTAAAGTGAAAAGAAAACCACTATTTTGTCTATTGGGAATACCCACAAATGATATTCATAATCGGGATAGGATTATTTGTCAATATAGTTTTGCTGCTGCAAGGATTGTGATAGCTAGAGTTTGGAAACAAACAAGTAAACCCTCAATTATAGAATGGAGAGAGAAATTGTGGTTATATATGAGGATGGCCAGATTAACGGAAATTTTGCACGGAAATGATTTGAAAGAATTTAAGTTAACATGGTCTAAGGCCACCTCATATTGGGATAAGTTGGCAAAAATGGATTTTACTCTGTTATTTAGTGAGTTATAGAAAATTATTTTTTAAGCAATATTAGAATTTAGATAATTAATAAACAAAGCTACCGGATACTTCTACGGAAGTCATGGTGATGGGTCACTTTTGGTGGGTGGGGGGAATAGGGTATTTCTTTGATGAGTGTATTAAAAAATGAAATGTATTTAATATGTTATGTGAATACCCATTTAGATTTATATATATGTATTTTGTTTGATTGTATGTTTGTTTCTTTTTTTTTCTCTCTTTTCTTTTTTTTTTCTTTTTTCTTTTTTTTTTGTATTGAAAAAATCAATAAAAAATTTAAAAAAAAAAAAAAAAACCTCCAACCTGGAGGTTGGCAACCCTATCCCCGTGGCTAAACCTTGAAAATAGTCGCGCTGCCATATTCTGGACCATCTGTAGTTTCTGGGTTCTCTTCAAGGGCATCACCACGTAGAGCATGTTGCAGTAATCCAACTATGAGGTTATAGAAGCATGGATCAGTTTTGCCAAATCAGCTAAGTCTAGGTAATGATAAAGATGGTGAATCAGATGCACCTGATAGAAGTTGCTCCTGGCCACCATGCCAACCTGCTTTTTAAACAGCAAGACAGAGTCCATGAGCAAACAAATTATTGGATGACCCTTTCCCTAAGTGAGGAGTCTTCCTCAAATGGAAAGAGACTCTACACTTATTGGAAGTTTGTCATCAGATTTCAAGCTTGTGATTCCATAATTACAATGGGCTGACACAGGAGTAATTCTGTATAGGGTTGCACTGTTAGGTTACTATGAAAACAATGTTTAGCTGGTCTACTCAGAATCCTACTCAGGTCCCTACTATGGGGCTTACTCCCAGGAAAATATTTTTAGGAGTTAATTCTATAGTTGGCCTGATATTCTGGACAGACTGGTGGACAGTTATGTCATTCTGGCCCTAAATGAAGGAGAATAATTACATGGCTTCTGAGCCTTGACTATTTTGTTCAGCAATCATACATCCTCTAAAGAAAAGGTAAAGATACAGTATATTCTAGAGGTGTTAATAGCCCCTAGCACAACTTCTCAGGCTTGTGCATTTATTCAAAGCAGTTACTGCATTTGGCAGAAAGCAGCGGGTTGGATCCAACCATCTTTTTCAATTGTAAAAAAGGGAGGAGGGGTGCTCGTTGACCACCAAAAAGGCTATGCTGCAGATCACAAGACCTGGATGAACAAAAGCCATGTGAGACAGGGGCTGTAATAAGGATAATTGGGTGACTCTGAGCTAAAATTTATAGCTTTCCTTCTCACTTCACCTTGGACCACCTTCTTCTTGTCTTCACAGAATCAGGAGTCTACTGGCCCTGTCTAGGAGGACAGTTGTAGGGGTCATACAGCAGTCATCATGTGTATGCCTTTTCAGTGCACTAATGCAGCCCCTTGTGGAGAATGGGATTGACAATTAGTCTAAGTCATTTTGAGTGGGAAGTTCATTGCAATTGCAGATTTTATTCCAGATTCCAGTATACTTGAACTGCTGAAAACTGCCTGAAGCCACTGGGATGGAAGTTTTAAAGAAATATTATAAATGAGTGCCAAATAGCAAGTGCATTTTCTGTACAGAGTTAGGAAGGCTGGGCTGTTCATTATGAATAATTTATCCTTTCAGCGTTGGCCTTTTTAATGAATAAATTATTTGAGATTTTTATTTACTAATAAATTAGATAGCTGAATATTTGGCATATAGAATTTATTATCCATCATGGACTAAAATGTTGAGATTTTCTTTTACCTTTTCTGAAGTTAACATTTTAAAAACTCCATTTAAATGGTGGTAACATTTGGAAGAAGTGAATTTCTGACTGCAAATTAAACAATAGACTAATGAGATACTAGCATGCATGAGAAAGCAGTGGGGAGGGGGGCTGGGATCACATTTTTAAAGTTCTAATATCCGGTAAAATGTTCATTACTATACAGAGCTAGTTATATCCTGTGTGCTTAATATTAGCACTACAGATGTCTTCTGAGGCTTTTGGTCCTTGCTTCTTTGTTGGCTTCTGCAGAAACAATGAAATGGCTCCAATCTTTCTTTAAACTTGGTACATCTAAAAATTCACTAGGCTTGAAAATAAAGATTGTTTGTTTCTCAAAATAGTTCTACAGTCCAATCTTAATTAGTTCTACTCAGAATATTCAAGTCTATTCAATGGGGATTACTCCCAAGCAAATGTTGATAGGGTGGCACTGCCAACATCTCTCCTGATTCTCTCTGTGATCTTCCTTCATTAGTTCCTAGAACCCCATATTCCCTCATATTATGTTCAGCCATTTGCTTCCTGAGCTAACCAGTTAAATAGAAAGGACTGGTATAAGAAACTATGCTGCCCCATACAGTCACCTTTTGGATGTTCTAAAGAACTGTGGGACCAGAAGTACAAATGAGTTGTGCTTCTCTTCCTATATTTCTGATGTATTGTACAAAAAATACACAGTAGTAAAGGCAGAAGCTTTGGGTGCAGAACAGCTTATACGTTTAAATTCTACTTTCTTATACTATGCTACAAGCAAGGGAAGAAAATGCAGATGTCTCTAGCATTTTCATTTCACACAGTCCCTTAGAATATACAAAGATTTTCTAGGTCTGAAGATAGATCACGATGGGTAGATCTGAAGAGTTTACCTGTTACTTTTGAAA
Source organism: Euleptes europaea (assembly GCF_029931775.1). Classification (NCBI taxonomy): domain Eukaryota; kingdom Metazoa; phylum Chordata; class Lepidosauria; order Squamata; family Sphaerodactylidae; genus Euleptes; species Euleptes europaea. The sequence continues at coordinate 51,072,967 of NC_079315.1, read as the reverse complement.
TATAGCTGTTAATACAAGTAGTTAAACTGAATTTATTATAAATTTCCACCCATTGTGTAAATCAAGGACATTTGCTTGTATTTAGCAGATTTTTCATAGTCCTGTGAGAATCAAGCACTGTCTGTCTGCCTAGCTTTCTGTAACTTTCATAAAACTAAGAAGAAAATACCTGGTACAGACACTGGGAAATCCTTGAAGGCAGGGAGCATTTCACTCTCACAGAAGAATGTTGGGATGCACCAAATATTCCCCTGCTTCACTTTTTTGAAGTCCCAGACTGTGTTTGGTATTGTTAACCCTTTCTATTTCTGTTTAAAAACAACTCCCCCCTCCTGTTAATTATTTCTCTGTTCTTCATAGAAAATGGTCGATCCCAAACCAGTTAGTGATGATTTCACAACATTACAGAATCTGACAAACCAATAGTATTAATTCCCTCTAGAATAAGGCTTTACTCTTGGTAGATAATTATTGTAATTACAATGAGTACCCTTTAGTTTGTGGAATAATCCTGATGGAATTATGGGTTTTCTAGAAGGATCACTTTTCTGAAGGCAAATCGCTTTTTTTTTTTACATTTGCTTAGAAACCCAGTTTTTACATAAGCTTTATGAAAAAGCTGATGTAAGGTAGAACAGTGTTAGCAAGTAGTTGATACCAAGGTCAGGAATGTAAATGAAGTAGGTGCTATTGATGTAGTTTTGACAAAATATAGAGTGGATTCCATTATTTATGTGTATATGTGCGTATGCACACTCAAGGGAGACTCCTGTTTTACAATGTGAACATTAATTATATAATGGATACAAAGCATCTGTGCTTCATTATCCTTTATAAAATGACTGGTATTGTTCAATGAAGTGTTGTGGGCTGTAATTGAAGAAATCTACAGCTTGGATCCTAAGTGATGCAAGCAGAGTTGCTCTAGAGGAAGGCAACTTCCCTGCCTTCCCTTCTCACCGACTGCATTATGATCCCTCCTCAGTTATGCTTCTGTGGGTCAGAGGAGCTGAAGGATCAGTGTGGGGAGCAAAGTAGATGTCTGCAGCAGGAGAGGACGAATAAAAAAGAAACCTCCTTCAACTCTTCCACAGTCAGAGACATGGATCCAGTGATGTGCAAATGCAAACATAAATGGACTTAGCAAAACAGTTATGCTTGCACACGATCTTGTGCAACACCTAGTGCTTTCCTCCCTCTATATTATGGTGCCCAGAAATTCATTGGGCAACATCTTGTGCTAGTTGAAATGCAAGTGGGGATACAATAAGTTGGACTTAGCACATGTGGCTACCATGCTCTTTTTCTTGTTCTAGTACTTGCTCTAGCACAGGAGAACATTTTGTGTGAGATCCAACTCAGAAGAGCCTTATGTTGGAGGAATTGCTACTGCATGGACAGAATGGCACCTCAGGGTTCAAGTCTATATTAACTAGTTGCAGTATTAACATAGTTATGATTTTCAAACAAATAAGAAAATGTATTGTAAGTAGACATCATTCGACTAGCTGCTTATAGTTTATTTTATAGGAGGCAAGATAGTGATGGATAAACAGTTTAATCTAGCTGCTCCACTGTTTTAGTTTTTTAATTGCATTTTAATGTGCCAGGATATCTTCTGCAGTGGACTATTTGGACAAATTGGACTATTCTTATCTATATATATCAAACTGCTTTTTTTTTTAACTGCTTAGCTATTTTGACAACACATTTCAACAGTTGATACAAAAGACTAGGGACCTTCTTCTCCCAAAGAAATAAATTACAGAGTCCCAGCATGGGGAAGGGAAAGCAGCTGAGAAGAAGCCCAGATCTGTACTCTCCATGAAAATTGGCCAAGCAGTTACAAATTGATGATCTACTAATGAAAGGACTGCCAGGCCAGTATCAAGTGCCAAGTGTGTGGCAGTGATAAACATCCCCACGCCTCACACCCAGACTCCAATCCACCACAGCCATCCAGATCAGGTCGCCCTGCAGCAAAGGCCCAGGTGGAAAAGACGGACCAGGAGGACCTAGGCAAGACTGTTAGAGCACAGTGCACCCAGGTCTGTGGCACAGAGAACAGCCAAAGAACCTGCCACCAAGCGTGCCTGGCCAGGGTTTTCCCAGCAGGCCATCCAGAAAAGGCCATAAAGATGTATGTTGTACTAGATGGACAGAGCAAACAGTCCTTTGCCTGTCAAGCATTCTTTAAGCTCTTTGGCCTAACGGGTAACCAGATATGGTACACCCTGAACACATGTGCCAGAGCCCAACGAACGGTGGGGAGGAAAGCCTCCAGATTCCAGATACAGTCACTTGGAGGTGGAACCCAGTTCGCTTTGCCACCACTGTTAAGAGTGCCATGCCCTCCCAAACAGACATGACCAGATCCTTATACTAGATATCGCTTACCGCTACCCTAACTTGAGGCTGATCACTACTCAGATTCCTGACTTGTACCCTGATGCACAGATCCTGGTCATGTTAGGAATGGATTGTTCCAATATGCTCCTGTGCTATGAGCACCTCAGTGGGCCTCCTGGCACCCTGCATGCCAAGAGGCTCGAACTGGGATGGGTCATAATGGGTAACCTGTCTGGAGATCATTCCCAGACGCCAAGCCATGTAACTTCTTTCTCTACAAGTGTAACGGTCGATGGAGATAGTTTGTGCCTGAAACCATGCCCAGTGTCCCACATTCTCAGAAAGAAAAAAAACCACATGAGTTTGGAGGCCACAGAGTTGCTGATGACCCGAGATGATGATGAATAGCCCTGACGATGAGTTCAGTCTATGGGTCTGAAGAACCTGGATGTGGGCGCTGACAGCCCATCCAACCTGTGAAGTTTTCACACCCCTGCTGGCATCTTCTCTTCTAACCCAGTGACAAAGACAGCAGTAGAGCACCCTGGAGAACCAACAACGGGGAGAATTGCCTCAACACAGACCTCATCCTCAGAAAGGTCAAGCTACCATTGGTGTGGTCAAACATCGAGGACACAGCCTTCTTCTGTGGATTCCTAACTACAACCCCATTCGATGTACCAATCATTCTCAACACTAGCTCAGTGATCCCAGTGTCCTCGGCTTCCAAGAACTCAGCCATCCGAAGACCTCCAGCCTCACCGACACAGAAAGGAGAATGACTGGCCAATGCTGCAGCTGAACCAACCTACAAGATGGACATTCATGTCAGAAGACACGGTGATGCATAGAGACTCTCGGCAAGCCTGCCACCAAAGTGGCATTTCTTGCCATCAAAGAATGAACACAAGTTCGAAGATTGTAGCATTACATAGATATATTAAGTAGTGTAGCATGATATGTGTGCTTAGTTATAATGTTTTTCACCAACAAAGCATGTAGATGGTGGATCTCATAGAATTCCAGGCATGGAGTGTGCTGCCCCTAGGCAGAGTTAGCATAATCTCTAGTATTTGTAGGTATCAATTTATATAGTATTAGCTCAAAGTGTAAGGTTTTACATTGTATTAGTGCTAGAGTGAGAAAAGAAGAACGATCCCTTTAAAATACTTCATGCTGGGTATTGTACCTCCCCCCTCTGCTGGTGCGGCCTCTCCGTGTCACCGGCAATGGCGTGAAGAGGTCACGCCGGCGCAAGGGGGCAGGGGGAGGAGCCACCGGTTAAGTGGCTCCCTATCCCCTTTTGGCCACTTCCACCGGCGCCGGGAATGGCGGTGCTATTCCTTATGGAGGGAAAGGCCCCGGTTAAACAAAAAAAAGCCACAAAACGGCTTTTTTTTTGTTTAACAGCATACGGGGAGCGGCTTAGGAAGAGGCGCCGCTGCGCCTCTTCCCTGCCGTCCCTGTACGCCTCAGCTCAGGAATGGGCTGTTAGTCTCAAATCCAATTTGTTAACTTTACATCCATTCAGAATAGATCTGTGAATTGCAACCTAGTTGGGGATGATTAATATAGTCAGACTTCTACCCAGGGACTCTCATCACAAAGTCTGACTCTATTAATCATCCCCAACTAGATTGTAAGTACGCAGATCTATTCTGGATGGATGTAGAGTTAATAAACTTGATTTGAGACTGAGTAGTGTTTGTTGATCACTTACCTGCAAAGAGGTGGCCTCACAGCCTTGGGCCCAAAAATAGTGATAAAGCCCAATTTTATGTTAAATTGTCCTTAATTCAGTGGTGCTTTCCCCCATGATTAGGATTCCACCCTTGGTAACTTTAGAACTAGAAATATGGACCTTTAATTGTCTCAACTTACAGGCACTTAAAAATAACACTTCTAGAAGTCAAAGGATGCCTCCTCACAGCAAGGATTCCCGGTGTTGCTTTCATTTTTGCTGTGAATGCACATATTGATGACTGAGCTTTCACACATGGAAGTTTTCTATGCACTTTTCCCATCTCCTTTTCTGACTTTCCTTTTTTCACACATACCCAGCAAGTAACTCTGCTTTGGCTCTTGGGGCTATGATTGACATGGCTGTTGTGGTGATCTGTTGCCCTCTTTCATTATTCTTTCCTTCAAGTGTGCTCTATAATACTATAAAGTCCCTGCTAAAATGTGAAATGGGAAAGTGGCAATAGATTGTTAGAACACTAGAGCAATTACCAATTTTAAAAGCTCTTTGGTGGTGTGACAGTAAACTGATTTTTTTAAAACCTTCAAAGGGTTCTCTGAAGGCACTGCAGAAAAAAATGCTGGCAAAATGGCATCTTCAAGGGGTTAATTGTGGGGAAATGGCATTGATGTGGGTGGGACATTTGCAGAGCAGGAAAATGCATACTATTCCTTCCAGATGGAATGCACTAACACGCTTGATCTGTGTTCTTTCCAAGAAGATCTGAGTAAAATAAGTTTGGGGAAGACAGTACTGAGGATGGGGAGAACCTAGAAACAGGACATTCCAGTTTGGAAGCCAAAGTGGAGAAAAAGCTGTGTAAGTAAGCAGCCAAGGTGACCAAGGAAACATCCTAGCAGAAAACAAAACCATATCACCAGCAACTCTAAGAAAATATTGGAGTATTATTTCAAGATCTAAAAGCAAGACTGAACATTACAGAAAATAAGTTTTGAAAAGAACCTACTATATTTTCAAGGGGTATTCATGCCCTGCACTTCCAATCACATCCATTGTGGTAGTTTCAGGTGCATACTTATGTTGATCTGCACTAGAAGAACAAGACTGGAGTCCAGGAGCACCTTAGAGACCAACAAGATTTCAAGGGTATAAGCTTTTGAGATTTAAAGCTCTGATGAAAGGAACTTCAGCTCTCAAAAGCTTATACCCTGAAAATCTTGTTGGTCCTTAAGGTGCTACTGGACTTGAATCTTGATCATCCATTGTGGTAGGTGCCCTGCTACAGTGTAAATCTTTTTTTTTTAATATATATAACACACTCAAGCTGGAAATCTGTACATTCTCATTATGTTTCAGTGTGCACCAATCACTATATTTACTCCAGTGTGCATTTCGATAGCCAAATTGCTGTGCTTAGCAAAGATACATAATGGTGTAATGAGGAGAAGGTGTTTCTCCTAAGATTACAGTCTTGACAAGAGATAAGCATTTTTATGGAACACAGTAATTATTATAGTAATGTATAATTTTCCCCTGGATTGGCTGCCTCCTACTACACTAATCTAGAAAGCACTAACTCATTCGTAAATAGCATCATTAGGCACTGTGGTAAATAAGCAGCTGATCTGCCTCATACTATGCACTAAGGCCTTGAGACTCCTTTTCTTTCCTTCTCTCTCTCTCTTTTTTTGTTTGCACTCATTAATTCAGTTTTCATGGCTGCTGCAGCAGGTGGAGTATTTTATCTTCTCATCTCATTAATCACTAGTGGGTTGCTGAGGAGAACTCTATTAATACCTGGTCAGGAGACAGCGGCAGTATAATCCATAACAACCTTTGCAATAGCACAGCCAGCTGTGGAGCCAATGTGCAATAATATAACCAAGGCTTAACTAATGTATGCAGACTAAATGGGAGACATCTGTAGGGTAAGCCCGCGCTGCTTAAATAAGGAGCTGGCTTACTGCTTAAAACCATGCAGACGCTTGCAGTGAACATAAGACAGAGTTGTAATTAGGAAACTGTGTTTTTTTAAGGCTTTCCAAATTGACTGGCTGATGAGTTGGATTGGGGATTTTGCCTCTGCTAATTTCTAACTGCACGCTCTCCCATTTGGGCTGAAAAACTATTCCATCTCCAAGCAGCTGTAGGATTTACACATTTAAAGCTGAATTGCAGAACAGAGATTGATACAGTGTCTATATGAGCCATCATTTTTCATCCCTCAGCCTTAAGTAGAAAAGCTCCATGTTACCTATAAACTTATGGGTTTCATAAATGTACTAGTAAACTCTTTCACCCCTTAATGCTTCCTTATTGATTCATGTTTGGATGAGTGTGTAGAGATGCCTTGACCGGCGGGGGGGGGGGGGGCTGAGCCCCCCAAGGCAACCAGTGCCTACATGAGGGGCTCAGTTACAGTGTCAGCTGAAGCACAGTCCTGTCTTACCTTCCTGTTGTATCATATTACAATTTCCATGATTCTTTGGGCATTGTTCCTGTTTGCTAGTATGTATTTCTGTGTTTATTAAGAATTATTAAGATCAAAAAACATATCTACGTGGCTCCAGGAACCACCCCAACTATATCAAACAGTCCATTGTCTATAGCCAAGCCCTATGCTATAGTCGCATCTGCTCCAACCCCTCAGACAGAGATACCCACTTGAAGGAGCTACAGCGAGCATTTTTGCAACTATAATATCCTGCTGATATGGTAAAAAAAGATGACTGAAAAGGCCAGAATGATATCCAGGCACAGCTTGCTACAAGACAAACCCAAAGAAAATGACAATAGAACATCTTTTCAACCTGTTCATCAATGACCTGGAGTTGGGGGTGAACAGTGAGGTGGCCAAGTTTGCAGATGACACCAAATTATTTAAAAAGGTAAAGGTAAAGGTCCCCTGTGCAAGCACCGGGTCATTCCTGACCCATGGGGAGACGTCACATCCCGACGTTTTCTAGGCAGACTTTGTTTGCGGGGTGGTTTGCCAGTGCCTTCCCCAGTCATCTTCCCTTTACCCCCAGCAAGCTGGGTACTCATTTTACCGACCTCGGAAGGATGGAAGGCTGAGTCAACCTTGAGCCGGCTACCTGAAACCAACTTCCGTCGGGATCGAACTCAGGTCGTGAGCAGAGCTTTTGACTGCAGTACTGCAGCTTAACACTCTGCGCCACGGGGCTCCTTATTTAGGGTGGTTAAAACAAAACCAGACTCTGAAGAGCTTCAAAAGAATCTCTTCAGACTGGAGGAATGGGCATTAAAATGACAAATGAGATTCAATGTGATCAAGTGTAAAGTGATGCATATTGGGGCAAAAAATCCCAACTTCACATATACATGGATGGGATCTGTACTGGCAGCGACTGACCAAGAAAGGGATCTTGGGGAGGTAGTGGATCGTTCAAAGAAGATATCAACCCAGTGTGTGGCTGCTGTAAACAGGGCAAATTTCATGCAAGAAATAGAGAATAAAGCTGCTGCTATCATACTGCCCTTGTACAAATCTATGGTGAGACCCACACATGGAATACTGTGTAAAGTTCTGGTCAGTCACCAAACCTAAAAAAGGATATTGCAGAGCTTGAGAAGGTGCAGAAAAGAGCAACCAAAATGATCAGGGGACTAGAGCAACTGCCCTATGAGGAGCAGGGTTGTTTAGGGTTGTTTAGCTTGGAAAGAAGGTGGTTAAGGGGAGACATGATAGAGGTCTAGAAAATTATGCATGGTTTGGAGAGTGGACATAGAGAAGCTTTTCTCCCTCTCTCATAATACCAGAACACAGGGTTATTTGCTGAAGCTGGAGGGTGAGAGATTCAAAACAGATAAAAGGAAGTCTTTCTTCACATAACACATAGTTAATTTGTGGAACTTCCTGCCCCAGGATCTGGTGATGACTGCCAACTTGGAAGGCTTTAAGAGGGGAGTGGACATGGCCATGGAGGAGAGGGCTATCCATGGCTACTAGTCAAAATGGATAATAGTCATGATGCATACCTCTTCTCTCCAGGATCAGAGGAACATGCCTATTATATTAGGTACTTTCAAACACAGGCAAGATAATGCTGCTGCAGTTGTCTTGTTTGTAGGCTTCCTAGAAATGCCTGGTTGGCTACTGTGTGAACAGACTGCTAGACTAGATGGACCTTGGACTGATCCATCATGGCCTTTCTTATGTTCTTACCTCTGGTGGTCACATACAGCTCACAACTCAAACCAGTCAAATGTATTATTAACAACCTACAAGCAAAACTGGATTGTGACACTTCCCTCTTCAGTGAAGAGAGCTTCTAATGTGAAGCAAAAGCAGATTGATATGCAAAAAGCTTGTTGAGATTTGCTACATACTTCATGCTACCATTACTGCTGCTTTTGTTTGGTCATTTGGACACATTAAACACAGCTCTTCAAAAATGTAATCTACAGTTCCATCAAGCAGAGCTTCTTCTTGCTTCTACATTAATCATATCAACGCATGCCAACTATTGGGGTGGGGAGGTCAAGGGAAATTGGGAAGGATAGGTAAGATATGGCAGGAGAGGGTGCTTGTGCGAGCTGCAGAAGGGGTAATACGGGATTAGGAGAATATTTGATTTTACTGTAATTTTAAAAAATGTAAATAAACAGTTTGCATTGTTACTTAAACGTTAAAGTTGTATTTCAGCTGTCTGAAGATCATTTGTTGAAGCCCTCCTACATTTCTGGGGAGCCCCTCCCTAAATCCCCCATAGCCCTGACTCCATAGATAGTGGCAACGGAGGCCCCTCCCTGTGATGTCACTGGCTCCTCCCTATGATGTCATAGCAATGCCTCTGGACCAGCCCCAGCCCCCTCCCAGGAAATTGGAAAGTCTACGCCCCTGCTTATCTGTGCTGTTAACTGCTCTTCCTGGAGGAGGAGGAGGAAGAGGAGAAAGATGACTACCACCATGACCATGATGATGGACAGGGCCAGCTGCAGCTGCATGGTGAGGAGGACAAGCACAGCAGCAAGCAGTGAGCCATGGGGTGGTGGGAGGGCCTTCCTAACTGCCATACTGCTGATTGCTGCCTGCTGCCTGAGACTCAGGTGGTGGCTAGAAGATTCAATCAGCTGTAAGGTAGTTGACTGCCATATATTTGCTTGCTGGCAGATACCCGTGCCTTCACTGATTACGGTGGCAAAGAATCTGGCAATGCACCTGGCAACAAGGGCAGCTAAGTGTTTGGGGGCCCCCAGAGCCCATTCCCAGCTTGAGACCTGAGGCAGCTGCCCCATTGTGCCGTGGTTAAGACTGCATCTGGCAAGCTGCAATTACTAAGAGGCTACAGTGCAAGCATAAAGCTAATCACCATGGTACTGTGATCATAGTGAATTCTGTCAGGGAACACTGAGGCAATCCAATCAGGAATTTGCCTCACTGTAACTGAGGGAGGTCAAGCAAGGTATGTTTGCTCGGTAATCATTTCTGCTGTAAAGTATGAGCAAGTCTAGAAATAAATATTATCCCTGAATATCAGGGTGCCCTTAAAGGCTCAACTTATCAACAGAAGCTATTTGAAACACTGGCAACTTTAATAGTGCGTCGTCACATCAGTATTACAATATTTAATTCTCTTCTCTGGGATTTCAACCCCAAACTTCTCTCCTCCTTTCTGTCAATCAAACTGTGATTTTTTTTTTTTACTTTTGCACCATTTTCTGTTTATGTGCTCTATTTTTTCCCTATAAAATGTACAATTTTTTTCCAGCATTTGTACATGATTCGTATTATGTGTCTGTATGTGTGCTATATATCTGAATAATACGTCGTACACAGAAATCTTATATAAAATGTTACAACATGCATATAGGACATAAATGAATTTACAAAACAGAGAACCAATATAACTGAAAAATATAAATGAATATAAAAAATGCATTCAAAATTATATGGATTGTGTGTTCATAAGCTTTTATGTTTTTATTGAGCACAGCTGTCTAAAACAAGCATATAAGAACACATTTTTTTAAAAAAAATGCTGTAAACCTTTGGTGTCCAGGAATGCTGAAGGAAGAGATTCTCTGTTCTCAAGCACTAGAAGGTAACCTTAAAGCATTTTTCTAATGTTTTGTCCACATTTGGGGGGGGGGATAGGTGAAGTGACATCCCTCTTCTCTAAGGCTTCTGAATTTCAAGATATTATTAAAGGATTTTCAGAGTGTGCCTTTGGACGTCCAGCTTTGAGATAAAATGATAAGTAAGGTCCACCACTGACTTCTACGTTTCCAAGAATTCTTTTTTGTTACAAGTTGTCAGAAATGTTTTAGTCCCATTTTAAATCAGAAGAGCATGCTACATTCAATAGCTCTGTCATCTAATCCTGCCCTTGTTGAAGGGAAGCTCATTCAATTTTATTAAATAAGGGACCATTTCTAAGACAGATTCATCCTAGTGATAAATGTCTAGTAGATACTTTCCTGTCAAAGTACATACTCATAGACATCCTTTCTCAAAATCAGTCCTTGCTATAAAGTGTCCCATTACCAACTTATTTAGACATTGAGAGCTGGAGATGCAGAGAGAGAACTTAAACATCTACTTGAAGAACAGACTGCTCTTCCCAAGGAAATGTAGAACTTTCTCAAGTCATTAGCATACAGCTGCTAAGTGGCACAAAATACAGACAGTCTTTGGACTCCCCCCCCTTTCCCCAAAACTTTTTACTACAATGTCTGTCAATCATTTTATCTGAGAAATGAAAATACGGTAAGCTCAAAGGCTAACTTGAATAAGTGGTAGATGATACTATGAAATTAAAACAACAACAAGAATTGACCATTTGGGATTCCAAAGACTATTCTGTGACATACTGTATGTGTAAGGCCACTAATCACTCTTGATTTGATGATAAATTTGAATACTAATCCCCTTTGAATAGGGATTAAGCTCCAGTGAATTGGAGAGGGAATCATTAGAATTCTTCTAATCAAGATGCAGCTTGAATGAAGTTCTGTAGATCCTGTGTACAACTATCTTTTCAGAGCTGGCAACGTATTGCCAAAACTCGTGGAATTAGGCATGTGGGGGGTAAATGCAACAAGTAAGCAGTCTATATTCTTATTTCCTCCAATCATGAGGCTTTGTTGCTTTTGTACCCAGAGGACTGTTATTGGAACCCAGAACAATCATAGTGACAATTAATAAACCATCTTTCATTAGTAAATAGAGGTCCCCTCTCCAAGTCCTGGAAAAGTAATGATCGTAAAAAGGATAGGAAAAGGAATGCATTTTTATTTTGACTCGTCTATCTTACTTTCTGCATTTGTGTGAGCAAGGTGTATATAAGAAAACTCACACAGTCACATACAGTCCATATGGTTTTTCTACCAACAAGCATTTCAATCTCTACAAAGCAGAAGCAGAAGAATTAGGTTTTTATTGCAGCAGCAATGTCTATTATCTCTCAGAAATGGTTAAGATCCCTGAGATGGTTACAAGTATGCCAGCATGTGACAAAACTTCAATTTAGGTCAAGATGTGACCTAATGAGTCTCAGTCACATGTTGCTAAAATTGATCATGCACAGTCGAAAGAACACACAATCAAGGTAGTAAAGCTATTTTGCCTTGATAAGTGGACAAGCAAGAAGGGTACCCAATAGACACAACATTTTTGCTCAGATGTGCACTGTGGTGGAAAAAGATGTACATGCAGACTTTCTCCTCCTTAATTTTTAAAGACATGGAAACCTGTTCTTGATCCAGATATTCTACACATTATTTCTAAAGTATGCGGTCTAAGATAATAGGTGATATAAATAAGCACTGGGGGCTGAAAGATGCTGGGTTAAATGAGCATGACTTTTGATGGTTGGTGACTACTAGCTATTGGATATACCCAATTCTTTTTCATTTCATTTCATTAACCTTTATTGGCATACCAAAAGCAGAGATAGAAAAAAAAAACCAATATACCTCCAAAGGGCAATACATATAAGTTACAGTCGGGTTAATAAAACTTTTCTTGTTCTTTAAGAACTCCTGTAAGAAATTCAGCCACTGTAGCCGTAATTTTAGGATCATGGTCACTCAAAAGAAATTTGCATTTCACTTCATTACTCCTGTATGTCTTGTACTGGAGCAAAGTAGATAGCAGTTTATCCCGCAGAGTCACATAGAAGGGACAATCTAAAAGGATGTGGTCAATTGTATCTAACAAGTTTAAACCGCATGTGCATAGGCGTTCGTGTCTAAGGATCTGGAGGTATCGGCCTAAGAGCATCCTAGATGGGAATGCATTAACCCTAGCTAATAGAAAAGTGCGGAGTTGAGAAGGTATCTCTAGGTTATCTAGATACCTAGCCATTTTACCCGATCCATTATTAAGGCCTAGGGCCGCCGGAGAGCAGATGGGGGGAAGAGCTGGGTTAAAATTCTGCAATTCTACATCAAGGAGACGTTGCTTGATTCTTTTAAAGATGTAAGATTCATTGGCCAGAGCAAGATTATCTAAATCAATTCCAATTTGACAGAGTCTAGATCTAATCAATATATCCCATGAGAAATAATGAAGTTCACTTTTCAAGAAATATAAAAGGGAACCTGGCTCAGTTTGAAAATATAATTTGAGCCAATATCTTATTGTTTGAATCCAGGCTTTGGTGCCAACCAAGTTTTGCCCAGTTTCATGACAAATTGTGAAATATGAGACACATTTAGGTATCCCCAATATTTGTCTAAGAAATATGGCTTGGATGTTCTCCACTTCTTGATTAAGAGTTCCAAGCCATAAGGGAACTCCAAACAGAAGTTGGGGGAATATTTTCAAATTCAGGATTTTGATCACTGCAGGAACACACTGATTCCCCTTCGCGTAGAAAAACTGCTTGAGGATATACCCAATTCTTAGGTGAAGCTGAAGAGGAACACCAGAATGAAGTCTCCATTGATTGGCAAGAAACATCCTTTGGGAAGTAGGGATCTATTTAAGGCATGCAATTTGCTTTTGAGGACACAGATGCCACCTTATAGGTGCCCAGTGTTCAAATTGTAAATAAAGATGGCTTGACTAGGACCCCACACTGCTGTGGAAGTGTACTGGGTATCTTTGGGTCAGTTACACATCCTCATCCTAACTTACCTCACAGGGTTGTTTTGAGGATAAAATAGAGGCCAGGGGAATAATGGAAGTTGCTTTGGGCCCCCATTGTGAAGAAAGGCAGAATATAAACAAAATAAACAAATAATAAATATAGTTGAAGATGGGGGCAGATAAAATGTAGGCTGGTTGGTGGGTGAGAAAGAAGCAAGGAAAGGTGATGATTTGGGGATTGCCAGGAGGAGGGACAGAGGAACTAGTGTAGAGAGGGAATAAAGGAGAAAGTGAACTCCTCAAGTCCTTGCAGGTTTTCCACCATGTAACAGGGCCCAGTGGCCAGCAATGTGCAACAATGTGCAACTTGACCATAGTTTCCCCAGGTAGAGACTGCCAGGGGGAAGGAAGTAGGAAAAGCTGAAGATGGGGAGTAGATAAAGTTTGGTTGGCTGGTGGATGGGAACAGGAAAAGGGGAGAAATGATAAAATACTTTCAGTAGGATTGCCTACCTCCAGGTAGCACCTGGAGATCTCTCACTATTACAACTGATCTCCAGATGACCAAGATCAATTTTCCTGGAGGAAATGGCTGCAATGGAGAGTAAACTCTATGACATTACACCCTGCTGAGGTCCTTCCCCTCCCCATACCCCATCTCCCAAAATCTCCAGGTATTTCCCAACCCAAAGCTGGCAACCCTAACTTTCAGGGAAAAGAAACCGGAACTAGTAGGGGAAGGGAAATGAGATGCACCTTGTGAGTCTTTGAGGTCCCCTGCTTGTGTGATCCTATTGATATTCCTAGATTTCATTGAAACTTTCAGTATTGTCACCCTCAGTATATTTCTAGATTATAGACAACTGGCCTAGGGTGGAAATCAGAGGTGTTATGCTCAAGTTATTTTGTTTCTAACTTTGTACTTGGTTAAAGTGCAGAACATTGTGGTAGCATTTAGACTATGAAATATTTTAGGATTCTATTCACACACACACAACCTACTAGATGTAGTTGTTTGGGATTTTGAAATTATGCCCCACTGGTTCGTTGATGTTACGCAGCTCTGTTTCTGTGTTCCATCCAGTCCAGGTGTGCCTGCAGAGGTCCTGGACCAGTGCCTGGAATTGGTCATAGGCTAGATAAAGAGTAGGAAATAGACACTCAGTCCAGAGAAGATGGAAGTGCTATGATTTCACTGACCAGGGAGGTGGTGCTTGGTCAGTTCTTAATTAGGCTGCACCACCCTTTAAGGATTAGGTTCACTGCTTGGAGGGTAATGCTAAATCTAACTCTGTCCAGCTTTCATAGATAGGAAAACTTTTTAACAACATCAGTTAGCACATGAGTTTCACCTCGTCTCTCAAAGCAGATGACTTGGCTGTACTCATTGATGCCTTCATAATCTCTGGTTGGTCTACTGCACTGGTTCCCAACCAGGGGTCCATGGACCCCCAGGGGTCCGTGAGAACTAAATTAAGGTCCACGAAACAAAGTTATAAACCCATAATAAATTAATATTTTCAATTAAAAGTTCTCTATTATAAAATATATATATTCAAATATAATTCTAAGTTTAATGTTTAACTAACAGTTATGATTAAAGTTTATTTTCAAATTCCCAGAATTTTTATTTTGAACCTTGGGGTCCCTGCACCGAACAAAAAAGTCCTAGTGGTCCCTGGTCAAAAAAAGGTTGGGAACCACTGGTCTACTGCAACGTGAAAAGTATTTTCAAGCTGCAAGTGGTTCAGGATACAGGCACAATTCACAGTGCTAGTGTTGATTTAGTACCTGAATTACCTGTTTCTCCTGTATAATTTGACTATTGGGATTTCATGTATGTATTTAAAATATTTGTATGCTCACCTTTCCCCTAAGGAACTTAGGACCAGAACATTTTTAAAGTAATATAGACCTCCAACATTTTCCTTACAACAAAGGAGACCCCATAATAGTCCTTTTCCCTAGATGTTCCCACCATTTATGGAAGTGGCTGAATGCTTTTGAGATATTTGAGTTTCTTTATTTAGGCACTCCTACCTGCTTTGCTCTACTCACTGTTGACAGACAATGGCAACCACCACACACAATAGAAAACAATCTGACAAATATTTAAAAGCAAGATTACTACCAACAACTCTACCTGATGTCAACAGACTAATGTACAGGATGACGTGGGAGCAGAGTAGGTGGTAAAAGCTCTGCCCTTGATGGAAATAATGTCTCCTCAGGCAATTCCTGCCTTCCGGGAGGCAGCTTCCTTTTATGCTTCCAGGGGCTGGAGGAAAGGGGTAAAGCAGACAGTAGCAGCTCTGCCCTTGATGGAAAGTTGGGAACAATTTTACCCCAATCCTATCCCCTAGCCAGTGTTGTGTAGTGGTTAAGAGCAGTGGTTTGGAGCGGTGGACTCTGATCTGGAGAACCGAGTTTGATTCCCCATTCCTCCACATGAACGGTGGACTCTAATCTGATGAACCGGGTTGGTTTCCCCCACTCCTACACATGAAGGCAGCTGGGTAATCTTGGGCTAGCCGCAGCTCTCTTACAGCTCTCTCAGCCTCACCTACCTCACAGGGTGTCTGTTGTGGGGAGGGGAAGGGAAGGTGATTGTAAGCCGGTTTGATTCTTCCTTAAGTGGTAGAGAAAGTCGGCATATAAAAACCCATTCTTCTTCTCCCTGAGATGTTATGAAGAGGTAAAAGTTTATTGTCAAGGGGAAAATATGCATTGTAGGTCATTTGTTTATTTCTAAAGTTAAACAGTAATCCATTACAATTAGGCTAATCCTATTTCCCATGAAGACTATATAGAAAAATGTTACACCTAAATGCTCATTTGCAAACAGGTGCTCTTTTTGCACTGGAAAACCATGTAGAAAATGTGTAAGTAAAATGAGCTATCAGTTAGCCAGGACTTAGTGTTTCAGGCTAGCACTGTTTATTGACCACACCATTTTAATTACTGTTACTATGCTGGTTTCATATTGATTGTAGCAATTAAGTGGCTGGCTAGCACATCCTGCATTTGTCAGATGGAAAGAGGCAATTGAAATGGCAGATACAAAAAATGAAACTTATATGTGGGCACAAGTAGGGAATCAATGCAGATCTGGAAATTATTGCTGATACACCTGTGTTTTTCTCATAAACCAATAATTTATTTTAACAATTTGTTTAACTTTTTACAAGTGTAGCAGTCATATTTTATATGTAAACATAATTATTACAATTTGTAACTAACCAGAAAACCAAAGATTGGTGGTGGTGGTGGTGGGGGGGTCCTAGGATAAAATGAGCTCTGTTGCCTATAATCAGTTCTTTTTTAAAAATAGTTTTAGTGAAGTATACAAAATATTATAGAATAGATCAAGATATACAAAAGAACATAGTGTACAAAAAAGAGAAAATGTGAAGAAAAAGTGAAATATGAAACAATACAGAAACCAACTTCCAACTCTCCTCATACAGAACAGAATATTATATATATTATTTCTTTTGTGAATAACTTTGATTTTGTCTGTTTTTACTTTAATTATTATTTGGTTATTTTCATCTTAGTCTACATTTTAATAGGTTTGGGTTCTAAAACCTAAGGTCATTTTTTCTATCCCTAAAATACTGATAACAGCCTATCGAGTAGGTTAGGCTAGTATCTATCCCAAAGTCACCAACAATAACCTTAATGGCTGAATTTGGATTTGAATTCTGGGCCTCCCCAATCATAGTTCAGCACTCAGACCACTGCATTGCACTCACAGTCTCTCATATTGCTTTATTTCCTGTGACAGGAAACCTATCATCTCTAAATAGCTAGGAAAATCAGGGCACTTGTGCCTGACCTGCAGGACTAAAAGTTGGAGCGTCAGAAATGGGTAAAGGAAACCATATTGTCTTGATGGAAAGTAGGAGACGTGTATTTAATTCTGCTGTGGAACTAGGATCAGGCTACAGTAGTGGCAGGAAGTAACCCTTCCAGTCCAGCAAGATGTAGTGGTTAGGGTATTGGACTGAGAATCTGGGAAGCCTAGGTTCAAATCCCCAGTCTGCCATGGAAGCTTGCTGGGTGACCTTGGGCCAATCACACACTCTCAGCCTAACCTACCTCATAGGGTTGTTATGAGGATAAAACGGAGGGGAGGAGAATGAAGTAAGCTAATTTGATTCCCCATTGGGGAGAAAGGTGGAGTATAAATTAAATTAAATTAATAAATAAATAAAAAGATTTAGATTCATCCAGTTCATAGGATTGGGCTGACAATATCATCTATGAATGTAACACATACTGTTGATCTCTCTTCTTCCAGATCATTAATACATGTGATAAATAAAACAAGAATGAATTAGAGCATTTCCTTCACAGTTGATAGGACACCTCCATCCTGATTCAGCAAGTTGCCATCTGTCCTAATCCTTTGAACCATATAGTATTTGTAGTTAAACAGACTTTCTCTAGTTGTAAAATCTGACTCCAGGGCTGTGGCAGTGGATATGTTTCATTTACCATAAATAGAGAAGTACAAAATGTATGAGAACTATTTCTGTCCCAGCTAAAATGAGTATTTTCAAAATTACCTTTATGCATACCATATAGGAATTTGATCCTTGCTCATATGAACAGCCTCATCAGGTCAGAAGAAATGTGCTGCTGAGTATCCTTTCTTAACAGCAGACAAGTCTAGTGCTTTTGGATAGAATGCATAACAGGACAGGGAACTATTAATGTCAGCTCACATTAATCAGAAATGGGTTTCTCCCCCCTCAAATATATTTGTTGAGCCATGGAGTCAAGTGGTTTACTGAAATTTGAGCATAGTGCATTTACATTCTGCTACATGATCCAAAACACTGATTCACACTCAGAGGCTCTTCTACTGATCCACAGCCCCTTCCACTCTTCCAGTGAAGAGTGGATTAGGCAGGGCAGAACACTGAGTACTTAAATCATAAAACAGTACTAGTGAGTTTGAAAGCTCCACCTCCTAGCTGCAAGTTTGGCAAGAATGAAAATATTTATTTTATTTGTTTATTTTGCAAAATTTCTATCCCACCTTTCTGCCCTCACAAGGGGTAACAAATTAAAACATGCATAATAAAATCACATTTTTAAACCATTAAATAGGTAGCGTTGGCTTGAAGCCTGGAACTTCATATCACTGGCCGACTTCCAGCTGCAACCTATGTTTTCTCTACTAGGAGTGAAAGATAAGGGTGTGGATTACAGTTTCATAAATCTGAACTTCAGTGCTCAGTAGGATTGCCTGTGCTGCTGCTCTGTAGCTAGCAGGGGAAAATAATGCAAAAATCACCAGTAATGCAAAAATCACAGAGTGGCGTCATTTCCTGGGTGAACCCAGAAGAGATGTGATGATGCTCTAGGATTCCCATAGAGTTTTCACTGAAATCTAGAGCTGTGTGGTGTCTAGCCTTGGAAATAACATCACTCCATTGACATGACAGCATCCCCATGTCCCAGCCCTCCAGTTTTCTGCCGGATGCCAGTCTCTGGTTTTCAACACTAGCGCTCAGAAAAGCAATCAGATGTAAAATCCTTGTCTTCTGAGAGGCCAACAGAATATTGTCCCTCAGGCTGGATGTTCAGCTGTCCTGAAGCAAAGTCCTGCTGCTTTAGCTCCATAGAGGTTTGTCTGCATCTGAGCCATTGTGTGAGGTGTTTGGATTCTGCGATATGACACCAGCCAGGCTTTTTTTGGTAAGGTGCTGTCATGGCCTTTACTCTGGAAACCACCCATCTCAATTCAGGTAGGGAGACCACTAACAACAGTTCTCCAAGCATGTGAGTAAGTGTCATGAGGGGAAGCATTGGATCTTTATTTAAACAAAAACTTCTGTTCTGCTTTTCTCACCCTGAGAAATTCCTAGTGACTTACAAAGAAACATGGAAATATCAATACAATGTAAACAAACTCGCAATAACAAAATATACGTAGCACAACTCCAGTTCCTGGATTGATCTTGGATCTGCCAGGCTGGTCCACTCAGGGCCACAGCTCACAAGCTGTTGTCTAAAAGCCAAGGGCCAAACCACTTTTGGCTCTTGTCCTACAGCTGGCACCAAAGGCTCAGCTGCTAACCATTCCCATCTTTAAATACATGTAATAGGGAGGGAAACAGAAGCTTAACACAGATATTATTCAGCTGGCAGACATATTCCCAAGATTCCCCTCCTTTTCTGTCTGGAACCCATGCGGTTTATTGGACTAAAAGGGTAAAAAACAGCACTATGTGTTCTCTCTGTCTCACTGCTAAGGATGCTGGCTCTGCATTGGGAAATTTATGGAAATTTGAGGGTGGATCCTGGGGAAGGTGGGGTTTGGGGAGGGGAGGGACCTTGGCACAGTCTAACACCATAGTCCACCCTTCAACGCGACCGTTTTCTTCAAGGGAACTGATCTCTGTAGTCTGGAGATCATCTGTAATTCTGGGACATCTCCATGTCCTACCTTGAGATTGGCAACCCTACTCACTGAAGAACTGCAGTTCTCCAATGCAGATATATCATTCTTTCATTGAGGCCTGTATAGTCTGAGCCCAACATACCTGAAGGGGTATTATCCCCTAGTACTTATTGGCTTAATACTGGAGGCTGCAACAGTTCCTTCCTTTTGGCAGCACCAACCCTATGGAACACATTGCTAAAGGAGAGTCACCTAATCCAACCCCATTTAGGAAAAAAAATGCCAGGTCTTTTCTGCACACATGGTCTTTTTAATAATCTTCTAAGGCCTTGATGATATTTATTTCCAGAATTTATGAAGAAGTGAAGAAGGGGGAGGAAGAAAGAGATAGGGGAAAAGGAAAAAAAAGAACAGTATCGTCAGAAAGAAGATAAGGTTAAACAGGTCAGAACTGGTGATGGGCCCAGAGTTTATTTTAAGCCAGGTGCATTACATGTTTGCAACAGATGTGTTTTCCAGATAGCATTCTCTTCTGAACCTGAGAAATATATTTTTTTTAAAAAAAATGCCTCATAAATATGTGCAAAGTGCCTTGCAACTTATCATCATGAGTCAGCCTGCAGAGACCTCCTCTGACGAAGGGGAAATAGAAGTCAGAACAGAGGGACATCCTCAGGCAGAAGTCCCACAGGAACAACCACAGGGCCTACAGCCTGCCAGAATAGAGGATCAGCCAAAGTCAGGAGATTACTCACCATGCCTGCAGCCTGCCAGTAGGGCTGTCGATTCGGTTCATCCGAACCAAATAAACAGCCGAATTTCCCCCGATTCGGCGGTTTTCAGTTCGGATGGTACCAAACTCAAAAAAGGCGGGAAAACGATGTGCCGAATTTGGCGAGTTTGGGGCGATCGCCGAATAAATTCAGCAAATTCGGGGTCTCCGAATCAGCAGCATAACCATCAGTTAGTAAGCAACTAGCAGCATTCTCCCATGGCCAATCGGTGGCCAAGCTGGGTCTTCTTCTGGCCAATCAGTCGCTGTTGAGTATATGAGCCCAGCTGCTGCATGGCCTAGGGAGAGAAAGAGAGAACGTCTGTGTGTGAGAGAGATCCCCGTGGGGTGTGTGTGTGTGTGCACATTGGCAGCATTCCACGGCTCCGGGGGGCATTTTTGGGGGTAGAGGTCCCAAAATTTCAGGGTAGCTTGAGGGGACCCTTCTCTCAAGAACCCCCAAGTTTTGTAAAGATTGGGTGAGGGGTCCCGAGATATGGTGCCGCTTCTGTTGTTTCTAATGGGCTAGCCTGGCATTTGTTTTAGAGCATCCACTGTAATGTATTTTCAGTGGAGTCAATGCAAGTCAACCAACATTCCCCTCTCCCATTATCTTCAATGGGCTGGGCAGCCTCTCCCATTGTTTCCAATGCAGCCGCTTCTGTTGTTTCTAATGGGCTAGCCTGGCATTCGTTTTAGTGCATCCCCTGTAATGTATTTTCAATGGAGTCAATGCAAGTCAATCGACATTCCCCTCTCCCATTATCTTCAATGGGCTGGGCAGCCTCTCCCATTGTTTCCAATGGGCTGACTTGTCATTCCTTTTAGTACATCCCTTTTAATGGCTTTATTCCCCCAAGCCGGGGTAATGGTACGGCCCAACTGCCGAGGCAGCCAGACCCCCGGCCAAGCAGATGGGTTGGGTGACCCCTTCCGGGCCCCATATCTTGGGACCCTCAGATCCAATCTTCACAAAACTTGAGGTTTCTTGCAAGAAGGGTCCCCTCAAGCTACCCTGAAAGTTTGGGACCTCTACCCCAAAAAATGCCCCCCGGAGCCATGGAAAGCCGTCAATGTGCTTTAAATGGCTTTATTCCTGTGGGCGAATTCTTTTGGGGGGCGACCCCTTCCAGGCCCCATATCTTGGGACCCCCTGACCCAATCTTTACAAAACCTGGGGGTTCTTGAGAGAAGGGTCCCCTCAAGCTATCCTGAAGGTTTTGGACCTCTACCCCCAAAAATGCCCCCCGGAGCAGCGGAAAGGCGTGAATGTGTTTTTAATGGCTTTATATGGCCAATTTTTCCCCCGAACTCAGAACTTGGTGCTGAATTCCACAGATCTGAATCGGGGGAGTTCGAACTTCGGCATTTCCTGAATTAAAAGGGGCTGAATTTTGCTGAATCCAAATTTTACCGAATTTTTTTTTCAACAGCCCTACCTGCCAGCTCAAGGACTCCAGTTGGACCTGACCCCTTGCAACATGCAGTGTCTCCAGAGGCCTCACCAAGGCCACTGGAGCAGAGAAGAAAACAGGTCCATCTGGCAATGCAGCAGAGATGGCAGAGTGCTAGACTGATGGCTTTACAGAGGAACCTCCTCAGTAGCAATGATGAGGAAGAGCAGGGCTGAAGCACCACCTGTGAACTCAGCCTAATCAGCATCAGCTGGCTCTGCTACAGCAGCAGGAGAAGGGATTTAAGCCATCAGTTAGGCTTGGCTATTGTGTAAGCAATGGTAAAGCCTTGTTTCCCTGCTATACTTTGGATTCCTGGAATCCTGACTCCTTGGACTGACTTTGACTAACACCTCGGACTTCCCTTGCCCATATTGAGATCTTGGACTTTGCCTGAACTGTGAATGACCTTGGACTGTTCCCCGGACTATGCTTCCAGCTTCCAGCCCTTGCTCCTTGCCTGCACCACAACACTTATTAAGCAAATATGTCGCCTTCCCTCAGACAACTGTATACCAGAGAAGACTTTGATGCAGGATTGAACTCCTGAGCTATGAACGGTAAAGCACTGACAACTAAAAACTACTCCAGAATGGGCTATTTGAATCATGCTGTTGGACACTCCCATATGCTGCTGGTTGCTCAGATAAGAGTATTCTGGTTTGATTACAGTGACCCTGCTGAGGAATTGGGAGGCAAGGACTGCAGGTTGCTGTCCAATCAGGAAGGGTCAGCCAGAGTCATGTTTCCTAGCCCCTTATCATCCATTGGCAGGATGAAAATGAACTGTTAGCTGTACTGGCAGAGATCAGTCCTATCCTCAGCCAAGCAATGTGATCAGGCCCTTATAAAGAATTGGGGGGGTGGGCAGGCAAGGTTTGTTGCAGACTGCTTTCTTGAGAGCCCCCAACTTCACAAACAGCACATCGGAAAGCATTCTCAGTAGCAATCCCATAGTCACAAAAGATTGCATTGTAAAATGATGGTGCCTTGCTACTTGTCTGGCATTACATTAAAGGCTGCTTATATTATTACTCTAGAACTATAATCAGGGCCATTGTACTTTCATGATATTTAAAGACATCCCATAAATCTGTGTGATGGAGACATATGTCTTACAGTAGCAGAAGCACTCTGCAGACGTTAAAGATTCAGTCATCCATACAAATATTTATCAGTTGCCAATTTATCTTTTACATAGCAAGACATGTCTGGTCATTTGTCCCCTAAAGATTCTGACTGATTAACTTCCTCATATATGAAAATCTTGGTTATAATTGTCCTGCAAACATGGAACCACAAATGTCATTTAATATATGAAGTAAAATGATTGAAGAGGAATTTGGAATCACATTTATTAGTTGGTTCAAAAAAGTGCTCCTAAATTACTTTAAGAAGATTAATACTGTGCTCATTAACTTTCTGGTCTTGATTCCAAAGTGCAGAAACCTTTCCTTATTCAGAATACCAAAAGTCAATTTTTTAGATAAAGACATTTAGAAGCACTCCATATATTTCCTGGGAGATACAAAGGTTCTTCAGGACACACCAGATACATATTTTTTTGCAGTTTAACGTTTTACGGTACCCTCTGATTTTGCCATAGAAATTTTCCCTCTGCACCCCAGCCTCATGCATAGCAAAGACTGGGTTAATCAAATCCATCATAACAATGTGGGGAAGTGGGGAAAGGGATATGCAATTCATAATGGATTAATTTGCTAACACAGATAACCACTACCCAATTTAACATCTCAATTAAGCAGCTCTGTATGTGGCTGGAGCTTTTGGAGTTTTGGAATAAAGATGATGAGATCTGATTAACTTTAGCTTAACTGCAATGCAAAGTTTTTATTAGATATCAGATTCAGAAGAGAAAATATCCTCAGTGGTAGCCATTTTATTAACAGGCAAATGATCAGTCTTCAACTCTAGCTTTGATTCCTGTTGCTACTCCCATTTTAGAAACTGTCAGTGGAAAAGTTTGGTATCTCAGAGGCAAGTTAATAGGAAGGCCTTGCATTAAAACACCGTTATAAAATGGGAAGCAAATGTATATTTCTATAAAGCACATATAGTTAAGGTCCTTTGTTTTGATAGAAATGTCAGTAAATGGTCAAACTTCAATTACTGTGTGTGTTTCTGTTGCCCCACGGGCTTAGATGCATGATTTACCAGTAATTTTATTGACAACTGTCTACTGAACAATGGCAGTTGAAAGACAAGCCCATTAGAGTAATCCAGGTAAAACGTTCTTTTGCTTCCTTTGTATGCATATTTGTTAACAGCTGAATGCTGATTCAGTGGTGGGGTGGAAGGATGGTCTATTTTAATCTTTATGCAAAGCTCTAATACAAATTTATGTTTGGGATATTTCAGTTTGAATAACAGCCAAGCATGATGACAGAAACACAAAAATTCAGCTACAGAAAAGATCACATGAGATTGGAAGAGGAATTGAGAAGAACAGAAGTGATCTACAACTCTGCTAAAAACAGCTTCCAAAAATTTGACATTTTCTATAGTACAGCATGACAAAAAAAAAAAAAAAAAAGTTCATCATGCAGCCCAATCTGAAAGCTATCTGATCTGATGTACTTAGATTTCATCAAATGTGCAGCCTGGGTTGAGGCTACAAACAGAAATAGTAGTAGTCATCATCATAGTAGTAGTAGTAGCAGTTGTTTTTAAGAGAAGAGTTTTCTCCCATGGTACTGATGTTCCTTTTTTCAATCTATTATGGTCTGTGGACAAATTGATTTTGCAGTTTCTGTAGCACTTCCACCAGTACCTGGGAAAAACTAAAATTAGTTCCCAGAAGTACAATCAGCCCTTTTGCAATACACAAGTATATATTTGGGAGGGGGTATCTGTTGTTGGCTCCTGTATGATATTATCTCTGTAGATTAGGGAAATGGGTATTGCCTCCCACAGAGCAGAATTAGGAGTGTTTTATTTTCTTTGAAGTATCTGAAAGGATGCCGATATTTAGACCTTTTTTAAAAAAGGCAAGTTGAGCCAGTGTGGAACTTTAGAAAAGTAACAGCTCCTTACATGATCTTTTGCCTGTCCATAGGTTTTGTGAATGCATGAGGGGCTTGAAGGTGGTAAGGGAAGGTATTTTTATTACATACCATACTTCCACGCCCACTCTCTCTTTTCTGTGTATTTGTACTAGGGATGTGCATTCAGATATATTCTTTCTGAATATATATCCAAAAAATACCTTAATGGTATTTTCCAGATATATGCAGGTGCTCAGAGAGTATCCAGGATTTTCCAGAATACTGGGAAATGTGTCCCGAAAAATCCCAGAAATATTCAGGAGTAACTGGGGAATATTGGGAGCCAGAATTTTAAGGCTCCTTGGACTGTTTTTTCTTTAATTTTAAGGTGTGTCTGTGTCTTCCCAGGGCTTGGTTTTGGCTTGCCACATTGGATTGGCTTTTATTCTGTCCTTTGAAATTGGTTTTGTTGGTCTTGCAACCTGGGGTCCTACGCTCAAGTTGGTTAGAGTCAGGTTTGCAGTGGATTCTTGGGTTCAACATTGCATTGGATTCTCATGTTGTACATTGGGTTAGCTTTTCTGAGTCTATATTTGTTGGTTTGCAACAGCATTCCTTATTTGGGTTGGCTTGGAGGATTCTCTAGTTTGTATATTTGCTGTGTTAAGCTTGCCACATTGTCCAGCGCTTCTGTTGGGATTCTTCATCCGTTCTTTGGGCTTGTTGGTTCTATTTGCTTTGACAGGCTTTTGGCCAGTGGTTACTTTGCTTTTTCTTGTGTCTTTGGCTATTCTTTGCCCTGAAGAAAGCATGGAATCCCTCCCCCAATAGGAAACAATGTAGGATGGCTGGGATACCCTGTTCAAGGACACATAAAATTGGACCTCTTCATCCAATTCACTTGAAACTTGAGGGTTATTTAATAGACAGTACCAGTAGTTCCACTGCAATTTTACATTTGCTCAAAAAACAGCCCCCCAGCTATCCAGAAATATTCCCCATAGGGAATAATGGAGCCAAATAATATCAGAATCCCAAAAGAAAACCCAGATCCGAATAGCAAACTACAATTTGGAGCCTGAAAAATGGGAATACTGGTATTTTTTTGCTCCCTGATATACCATCTCCCCCAGGTGTACATCTCTAATTTGTACAAAGCTTCTACCTGTTAGAAGTTCACTACTCCCTGTTAACTCACTGCTCTATTTTCGTGATAAGCACCCTCCCATACACACACTGGTCACTAGTGTGTTGATGTAAGGAATCCCTGGTGTACAAAGGAGGACAACAATCACCTTTATAAATCACCTTTAGGAAGAAGAAAATTTGAGGCTGCATCTCAACCAAGGATCAGAACTCAGAGATGATTACTCCACAATTGGGAACCTCCAGGAATGTCATCAGTGGCCTTTTCACCATAAAAGACCCTCTTTGCTGTTATCCACATATCCACTTATCTATCATTATTAACATTCCCATCATCTCATGCCCATATCTGGGCTAGACACTTCCAAACCTTGTTTCCTGACCCATTTTGAATTTGCCCCTGGCTCCTTCCCTTCTAGGATGAACCCAATTATATCCTATTTACATAGATCAGATCTACCTCTAGTCACCACTTTTGTTCCCCTTGTTTACAAGTAGAGAATGGTCTTTCCTTTATGTGCTATGCTTAGTTACCCTATTACTGCAGACAGAATCTCTCCTCAAAGTGTCAGAATAATACCTTTGTTCTGTAAGCTGTTTGGACCATCATTATGCACAAAACATGGCTCATCTTTTTCCCTTTTGGATTTGATTACTGCATAGCCATGTGGACCTTGCATCACAGTTGGATCCTCCATTGGATGAACCAAAGTTCATAGATAGAGATCTCTCTGCCATCCACTTCTTTCCTGGCACTCCTACCTGGTTCCACCACATCAAATGGCTAACTGACAAACTCTTGGTTCTTAGAATTGCACTTATATCAATATTTGCCAAATCCCCTGCCGTAATGCTTGTGTTCCCTTTTAATCAATGTTAATTTTCATTTTATTCTGTTTGGGCTCTCTCTCTCTATTCTTTTGCACCTCCCAAATGTTCAGTCAAGGAGCATTATGTCTGGCTTGTGGAAAATAGCTCTGATTAGTGTTTTAAGTGTATGGATGCATGTAAAAGTATTGTTCCCCAAGTTATTTTGTTTCCACTAAGGTTGCAGGGTGAGAGGCTGTCTGGAAAGACAGTTTCTCAACAGAGGATGTAGTAGGATTACCTTCTCAAAGACCTAGAGCACTCATTTGCTGATCACATAAAGTAACATACCAACTGTGAAATAGTCATGTATACCAACATTTTATGGTAGCTTGTGGTGAAAAACCCCCGTGTAAATAACATGAAAAATTATATTTTTGGAAGATAAATATTTAATTAACTCTTAGATGTTAACTGCCTTCACAGGTATGCAAATGGTTGCAGATCTAGATTTTCTAGATATCCCTCAGTCAACTGGGTGTGAAGGACAGGAGGGATTATTAAAAAAAGGAACACTGTTGACAGACTGGAGGAAGGTTGCTTTGGGAATGGTGAGCTTTACAGAGAACAGAAGAGTCTGGGGATGTGCACCTGAAATTTTTAAAGTATTTTTCAGATTCAGATTTTGAGAAGGGCATAAATGCCAGCATTCTGAATTATTTGAGTCCCCCAATATCATTTTGGTATTCAGATTTGGGTCTTTTTTCAAAATTCTTAAAATTTTAGGGACTATAATTCTCTATGGCAGATTCTTTCCAGTCATCTTACTTGTCTTCATTGTTTTCTGTGGGAGACAAAAATTCCACACTTTCTCCAGGACAAAGTAGCCAACAGCTAAACACACAAGGGTAAACACTGGCCAAAAGCCTCGCAATGCAAAGAAAACCAACAGGCCCAACACAAGCAATGTAAACCCAGAGAATCCAATCCAAACCAACTTAAGCAAGGGACACTGTTGCAACACCAACACCATTTATGCAGGGTTGATTCTGCTCCACGCTCAATGCTGATTTTTTAAATCTGACCTTTAAAATGACTATTAATGGTCCCAATGCAAGAGGAGAAAGTCAAACAAATTCCATCCCCCACTCGCTAGCTCCTTCGTTCTTTCGTTTGCATAGCCATTAGCAATAGTTGTTTGCATAGCTAATCTGCGACTGGGATTCTGCATGCTTCCTTCAGTGAATGCTTCAATGTGGGGGCAGAGCAAATACAAAAAATCACGTTAAAGGGACTCTTAAGAAATGCGAAGCAGGTATGTGCTGGCTTTGCAGTGACATCTGGAATGACGGTTCAGTGTGAAGAAATGTTTAAAAAATTCAATGCACTTCAGCCTGGAACACGCTGCTAATTACCAAGCATACACGGCGCAAGAGAACCAGTGTCAAACCAAAGCCCAGTTGTGCTAGGAAAGCGTGGGATAGAAGTAAAAAAAAAAAAAAAAAAAAACCAAGCCAAACCAGCATGCCAGTGCCAAGATATGGCAAGAAAACTCTGACGTGAAGACACCACTCCAAACCACCACTCTTAACCACTATACCATGCTGGCTCTCTGCTTACCTTTTAATAAGGAAGATGTAACTTGCCTTCCAGTAAGTAAACAGTATAAAATAGCAGATTATTTTGTACAAAGTATCTCATATATTTACGATGTGCTTGTTACAAACTATTTCACACCTATGGAAGCATTGACAATACTCAGGAGGAGGAAGGGGTTAATGAAGCCAACAACAATGATAAAAGACATGAAGAGAAACTTAATTTAAAAGAGCTAATTCAAGATATGGAGTGCAAAGAAATTGATAACAACATGAGTAAAAATACAGAACTGCTTGTTTTAATAGCTAAAAGAGTTAGCTCTATCTTTGACTCTCTAAAAGATGTAAAAGCTTATTTTGAGAGGCTATCCTGAGTGGTAATGAATCTAGTTAATGAGAGGCAGGTGGGACCAACTGCCTGTAAATCTCCTTCTCATCCTCAGGTACCCACTAATGAAGTAGCCCCTACTCCTCGCAAGAGGCGAATGAGCATTTAGAAAAGAGTACTGTATATACCCATGTATAAGCCGACCCGCGTATAAGCTGAGGTGCCTAATTTCTCCCCCAAAATGGGGGAAAATTAGGTACCCGTGTATAAGCCAAGGGTCGGCTTATAACCCCTCCCCCCCCCCCGCAGGCTTACCTGACAGGGCTCCCGGCGAAGGCGGTGGTGGTGGCGGCGGGCCCCCCGCAGGAGGCTTCCAGGGCGGGGGGAGCTGAAAAACCCGGCTTATACGCGAGTATATACGGTAACCTTTCTCAAAATTTGGTATTGCAATGTAGTAGAGTGTGCCTGACAGTTTGCCCCTATAAAGGCCAAATACCAG
The DNA here is from genome assembly GCF_029931775.1 of Euleptes europaea. Classification (NCBI taxonomy): domain Eukaryota; kingdom Metazoa; phylum Chordata; class Lepidosauria; order Squamata; family Sphaerodactylidae; genus Euleptes; species Euleptes europaea. The sequence continues at coordinate 51,043,837 of NC_079315.1, read as the reverse complement.
CATGGAACACAAAATGAGAGGTTATTAAGTATCTGAGTCGTCTACTCAAGTGGAGAACCACATTATGTGGATCTAATGGCAACTGATGCTCTCAAAAGCCCAAAACAGATACAGAGGCCATTTATGCATGGTCAATTTTGATGCTCACGCAAAACTCTTTTTTAAAATGCGACTTTAAAAATGCCTATTCACAGCCCCGACACTAAAGGAGAAATTCCACCCCCACTCGCCTGCTCCTTTGTTCCTGTTTGCATAGCCATTAGCATGTGCATAGCTAACCCACCGCTTTTATTTTTCATGGTTCCTTCAGGGGGATTCTTCTTGGCAAACACCAAAGGTCACTTTAAATGGGCTCTTTAGTAATGCAAAGCAGGTATGCACTGGCTTTGCAGTCACTTCCAGAATTACGGTTCACTGAGAAAAATTCAAAAAAATATGCAGGGAAATTCACAACTGAATGACTACTGAAGCTAGCCCTAAAAAAAAAAATCAACCCAATATCCAAGTATTATTGTTGTTATCATGGAATGTTATGGGATGGGTAAATAGAGAAAAGGATGCAGATACTTGTAAATTTATATTTAGATTTGATCTAATTATGATACAAGAAACCTTGATGTTAGATTTGCCTGAATATGATGGATATAAGTCTTTTGTTTTGGCTGCAGAACCATCATTACATGGGATGGGTAAGGGGGGATTAGGCATCTTAATATCTACAGCTTTAAAGGTTAAAGTAGTAACAATTCCACCCTACTCTTATTTGGGGGAGCAGTTCACAAGATTTGAACTAGGAACTAACAAGTCTCAGAACCATCGACTATACAGAATTTCGAGAAACAATGCAGCTCATAAAAATAACTACAAAGTGTTTTGAGAATAACAGCATGGCCTTGTGGACATCAATATGTCATACACTGTGACAATGGCCATCTTCTTGTCTGGGTTCATTTATCTGTCTGTGAAAGTCCAATACTCTGTCATAAGCAATATAGGATTTTCCTAGCACTGATCTCTTCAAAACACCATCTGTTTCTACTTTCCCCCCTTATTTTTTGTCTAGCGCTTGGTTTTTTAAATGTAATTCCTTAATACATTCCAATCACAGTCCTTTTTATGCAATTGAATGCATTTGATCTTCAACAATTTCCTCAGTCTACCTTTGATAAAGAAAAAAAACCCTAGATATCTTTGAAGACATTGTTATGCTCTGGAGTGGAGTTAATGGGTTTATTAAAAGTTAGAGTCTCATCACCTAATGTTATATATCTGTGTAGTGTGTGTATTATGCCAAGAGAAACACATCATAATCATTGCCTTAAAATGAAACGTTCATGGTTGCAGTTGTTTGTACGTCATAAAGTGGATAGGACGAGACTGAAGGAGAAATTTATTCTGTTTCCATGTTAGTGAGAAGAATATTAGCTACTGATATCTCTGATCAATAACAATACATATAATTCTTCCTCTTATTGTATTTTAATAAAATACAAGATAGTGTGTAACCATATACTTTGCTTAAATTACGGATGCTGTGAACTTTTGGGTTTTTCCCATATCCTCTCCCCACACTATTTTCTCTTTTCCTCCTCATGGTGGTGGTCCCCATATCCTCCACTTCCCCTGCTCTCATCTTTTGTTCCCCAATATTAACAAACCTACCTTTTATCTGCCCCCCCAACTTGAGTTAAATTATTATTTATTTACTTCATATACACCCTGTCACACCCCACACTGGGAACCCAAAGCAGCTTTCATTATTCTCCTATCCTCCATTTGATCCTCACAACAGTGTGTGAAGTAGGTTAGCCTGACAGTGCATGACTGGCCCAAGGTCACACTGGGGGCTTCCATGGAACAGTAGAGATTCAAACCTGGGTGTCTTGAATCCCAATCAGAAATGCCAAACACTAAACCATGTTGGCTTTTGTGGACTCATCACTGTTTAACACTAGCAAGCAGGCAGGCCTGAACGAGTCATTGACGTTAGGTGGTATCAAGGAGCTGGTGATTGCTAGTGGGCCTGGCCCCCAAACAGGTCTCCCTCAAAGACCAAAACAACCATGAAAAGGGGCCCTCCCCTGCCTTTTACTGACAGAAACCAAAACATGAAAGCTGGCAATACTGTTGTGATTGCCTAGCAGCCCCTCCAGTGGTCATTGCAGAAGGCATTTGTTTCTTAAAGGTACAGACACTACTTCTATTATTGGGGGGGGGGGTAATTACCCCATGTTATCTTTTTTGTTTGTTTTAGATGTCAGATTTGTCTGCAAATCTGGGTTGTTTTTTTTAGATTTGCATAAAGATCTGTCTTGCCTGTTCATAGTGCCAGTCTCTGGATCCAAGTATCCATAGATTTTGTCATGCCAAGTGTTAGATGTATTGGTGACAAGTGGGAAACCCAATTGTGGGGTCTTGCGGGGTGTATCTCATTTAAGCCTAGCCTCCTATTTCTTCTTTCCCTTTTCCTGCTTCCTTTTCTCCATCCCACCCACCCCCGAGCTAATCTGCCTTTATCTGCCCTTGACTCCAGCAGTATTTATTTACACCCCACCTTTCTCCACAATACTGACCCAAAGCAGCTTATGCCATTTGCCTCTCCTCCATTAACAACCCTGCAAGGTTTGTGAGGCTGAGTGTGCTTATTTCTCTCCTTCCTACACACCTGTCAACCCTCTTTTATTTCACCCCGTCTTCAGCTTTCCCTCCTCTACCTAAGAATACTATGGCACAATTATGAAGTTACAAACCCACAAGGACTTATAGGGGCACTTCATTTTCCCCTGTCTCCCCTTCCCCACATTGTTTCTTCTTTTCTTCCTGCTCGCAGCCCCCCATATCTTTAACTTTCCTTGCTTCCTTCTCTCCTTTCCTTCTACAGGCCAATCTACTTTAAATCTATTTCTATTTCTTCAACTTTCCTTCCTGCACCCCCCCCCACAGCCTCTACCCAGGAAAAAAATTGGCCCAGTTATGCTGTGCCAGCCCAGCTGCTGGGCTGCGCCCAGTTGTGTGGTGCCAACTGGGCTGGGCCATTGTACAATGGGGAACCTGCAAGGGCTTATGGAGAGCATTTTACTTTCCCCTGTACCCCCTTCCCCACAACATTTCTCTCCCTCTGGCAGCCCCCATATCCTCAAATTTCCCTGTTTCCTTCTCTCCTTCCCACTCACCAACAAACCTTCCTTTTAACTGCCCCATATTCAGATGACTTTATTATTTATTTACTTTATTAGACTTCACCTTTCTCCCCAATAGGGGCCCAAAGCAGTTTACATAATTCACATCTCCTTTTTATCCTCACAACAACTCTGTCATCAGTTAGACTAAGAGTGTGTGACTGGCTCAGTGTCATCCAGTGAGCCATGGCAGAGTGAGAATTCAGACTTGGGTCTCCAAGATCATAATCTGAAATTCAAACATGGACTTTGGTGAGGTGGCTGCTGCTGTTGAACAGTAACAAGCAGCAGTGCCTGGGTGAGTCACACATGTCAGATGGCAGTGAATTGCCTGGTGGTTGCTGCTATGCCTGACCCCATTGTGTACAGCCTCAAAGACCAAAACAAGTTGGTTAAGGGCCCTGCCTTTTACTGAAAGAAACCAAGGTTGGAAGGCTGGCAATACTGCCTAACAACAGCCACTGAGAGCATTTGTTTCTTAAAGCTACAGGTGCTGTTTCTATTATTTGGGGTTTTAAACCCCCTTGATGTATTTTTTTTATTTTAGATATCAGGTTTTTTCCTGTAAATCTGGGGTATTTTTCAGATTTGTAGAAAGGTCTGTGTTCTCTGTCCATGACTCCAGTCTCTGGATTTAAGTATCCACATATTTGGCCATGTTGTAAATTAGATATCTTGGTGGTGAATTAGATATCTTGGTGATAGATGAACACCAAATGCTAATATTTTTTTTAAAAAAAACCCATGAAGTGTTTTTTTATGACTGGTTTATGATTGCTTTGCTCTCTCTTCCTTTAAACTTGCTGGGGTAGAGCGGGTTATAAGTTTGATAAAATAAATAAATACATAAACAATTGCCAAGCAGATTTGAATTTCCTAACTTTCCATGCCAAACAACATAGGCTAGATAGGGGCATGAACACAAGCACTTGAGTGATAGCTTGGGCTCTTGCATTAACAATCCAGTAGGATTAAGTTGAAGGTAGGGTCAATTGCACTTGTCCAGACTCCAGTAGTACTTGAATAGGGGTGTGCTCTATTTTTTATTTTCAAAACCAAGTTTTTTTTTCATTATATTCATTATAATATTTTTATTAATGTAATTATTTTCCTTCCAGTTTAAAAGATGAGAGCAGGATCCTCCTTCTGCCTTCCTACTCCTCTTCTTCCTGAACCAGTACTTATCTGGTGACTATTGTTGCAGAGGCTGCAAGCTGTTGGCAATATTGGTGGCGGCAGCCAATCAGCCAACAGGAGAAAGAGTATCTCTCCTCACTGCTTCATCTGGAGCTCTGGACACTGTTTCCACACCTTCAGGCTCTATAAGGATTATAGCCTCCATGATGCCTGATACTAAAATGTCAGTCTAAGAATAAATTCCCCCATGGTGCACTGAGATGAGACTCCCTAGACATATTAGTGTGTATCCAATGAAATGTCAGTGCAACAATAGTTTTGTTAATACAAGTATCATTGCAGAAGCAGTAGTGCTGGATTTGGCACAATCCTTGTGCAATCGTGAGCAATTCTCACTTTGAAATACCATTCTTTAATGAATTATTAAATTACAACTTCATTTAAAAAAAAGAATTAGTCTAACATTCTAGTTCTAGGAAACTGGTGTTGGCAACTAGGATTGCCAACAGGCCACACCAAAAAACACAAACAAACAAAACCCAGTCCCTTTAATATGTGAAAATGGGCAGCTAGAGCTTTTCAAGATATGCAAGTAAATATCCTCATCAGGTAAATAACATCCCATTAAGCCTCTATTAAAAGGGAAGGACATTTTTTTCTCTAGGTATTTGGCAACCCTGGCTAGCACTATTCTTGTGCAGGAAGAACTAGCTCTTTAGCTCCCATGAGCATTTCATTTTGCAAGCGCATTTTTATTTTATTTATTTCACTTATAACCTGCCTTTCTTCTCAGTAGGGACCCAAAGTGGCGTACATCATTCTCATTTCTTCCATTTAATCTCCACAACAACCCTTTGAGGTAGCTTAAGTTGTGTGTGTGTGACTGGCCCAAGGTCACCTACACTCAGAGTGGGCATTTGAACCTGGGTGTCTGAGGTCTTAGTGCAGCACTCTGACCACCACACTACACTGGCACACTGCAATGTTAAACAAAATCCTTTTGCTCATATATGGCTTTTACACGACTTGAAGGGGATGGCAGAATAAACACCATTGGAAACAGCATCTATGATATTGGGAGACTATAGGAAAGTGATTGACTTCCACCAGTGTGCCTGCTGGTCAGTCTTCTCTGGCTTCCTGCTAACGCCAGCAACTTGGAGCTGGTTCTGCAACACATGAACATACATGAAACTGCCTTATAATGAATCAGACCATCGGTCCATCATGGTCAGTATTGTCTACTCAGACAGACAACAGCTCTTCAGGTTCTCGGTTTCCCATCACCTACTGTCTGGTCTTTTTAACTGGTTCTTTTAACTGGATGCCAGGGATTGAACCTGGAACCTTCCGCATGCAAATCAGAGGCTCATCCACTGAGCACACACCCAAAGAAGCTACCAGCCAATAAGCTATGGGGAAAGGGGAGAGAAGGAAGTGACTGTTGAAGAAGAGGTGAAGAATAAAATGATATTTAAATATTTTATCAGATTTATATCCTGCCCTTTTCAGGCTCAGGGTGGCTACCAACAGAGATAAACAATCATTTAAAAATATATCCCATAAAAGTTAATACCTTAAATATTCTAAAAATCAATAGGCACTCTAACAATAAATACACCATAATGGGATAACCAACCAGAAAGGGGTGGAGAGAAAAGAGAAAGAACCCGGAACTAAAAATCAATATGGAAAAATAAAAAAAATGTACAAGTAGGAATAGGTAGGCCAGTTATGATGTAACCTTTGCTGTCTCAACCATAGGCCTAGTGGAACATAGTCTAGCAGGCTCTGTGGAATTGAACCAGGTTCTGAAGGACCCAGGTCTCACTTGATAGAGAGTTCCACCAGACTGGGGCCAGAGCCGAAAAAGCCCTGGCCTTGGCTGAGGACAGCCGGATGTTCCTTGGGCCAGGGACGACCAGTAAGTTAGCTGAGCATAACACTCTTTGGGGATTGTATCAGGAGAGGCTGTCCTGCAGGTACGATGGTCCCAACCTGTTTAGGGCTTTAAAGGTTAATATCTGCTATGACCCCAAGATCTATTTCCCTCTCAGTCTCAGCATGTTCAGACTGCATTAATTAGCCTATACTTGAAGCAGAGATTTTTTTGTTCCAATATGCATCACCTTACACTTACCAACATTGAACACTGAAGTTGAGGACTGCAGTGGTCTATATGGCTAACATCATATGCTGGCCTGAATTGTGGGATCCTCCTCTGCCATTTGCCTCCCAGTCTCTCCACCTTACCAGCCCTCCCAACTGTCATCTGGGTTTCTGTTAGCTGCTGCACCCCCATCCCCGGTCCTCTGTAGGCTCACCATCTGATATTTTAACCTGCAGTCTGTTGATTTTTATAAAGAGCCATCTGTATATGGTATTAGATGCAATGAATTTGTTTTGCTTTTATTAGTTTTAAATTCTATTGTTATTATGTTTGTGATTGTTGTTAGCCATGCTGAGCCCTGCTAGACAGGGGGAGGATGGGATACAAGTATAAACAATAAATAAATAAAACTTCATTTGCCACATTGTTGCCCACTCACTCAATATGTGGAGATCCTCCTGGAAGCCTGAAGTCCAAAGCCCTCCCCCTCCAAAGGACTGTCCTCTGAAAAGAGGAGATCTAGCTACCCTAACTACATGTAATATTTAAAAGTCTACTCCATATTTTATTATAGTTTCAGGGTTGCAGAATCTGGAGTAATTCCAGTAATTTGTGTACATTGTATGCAGGGAAGCTGAAGCCAATCCTTGCTGCCTTGTCGGATGTCGCGCCACCACGGGTGCATACCCCACTCTGAGATGTGAATCCCATGTGGCCAACAAGGCAGCCAGCAGGAAAGGAATGTCCCAATGCCACCAAGGATCACCATGCCACCAAGGGCAACTGTAGACCTTCTAATGATATTAGTGGCTTTTAGTGGCCCCAGCCAGAAATAGCTTTTTAGCATGAATGGCCCCACACCGTGCATGCCGTTCCAGCATGTCAGACAATAACAATACCATGCAAGGGAACTTGGCCACAATAGCCAGTAAGTCAGTGCGGGCTGCCTCTATTAATTCCTCCCCTTGCTTGTGCCAAGGTCATTCTTTCCAAATTGGATCAGCAGAGCATAAGGAGTGCCGTGCAGCTGAGGCGTCCAACACATCCAACGCATGCCCCTTACTCCTAACCAGGAGATGCATTGCCATCCATCCAGGCCCAGGTGTCTGCCCCAACCTGATGATACTGCATACACTCTTGCCCACTGCACGATCCTGTGCCTGCATATCCAAACCCGCTTTAAGTGCCCACTAAAACGCAAACAGAAAATTAAACACTGTTAAGATGAGGCCTAATGTAACTCTTGTAAGCTGCTGACCTCCACCTCCCAATAGCCTGAATCAATTTCCAGGCATGCCAAACCCAGCAGCCGCCATGGCTGCCCCCAGTCTAAATGAATGGACAATTCTTTCCAACCCCATCTTAAAACATGGATGAATGGGACCTGGTCAAGTAGCAACTGTTTTGTGGGCAATAAAAGGACCAGGAAGGCCGGGCCAAATTGCCAAAGTGCCTTGAATGCCCTTAATGGGCAAGGCCCAGGTCCACTGGCAGAATGGAGACACAGCCGTGCCTCTTATCCTTTCTGATCTGCTTTAGAACGCCTTATGACTAGCTGTAGCTTCTCTGAATAAAGCTACATAACCACACCCTCCAGCCCTGCCTGAGTTGTCACCTGCCGAGCTAGGGACCAGTTCGCCCACCTTACGTGTCCCAAAAGGCTGAAGTGTAGGCCTCTTTGAACCATGGGGGCCTAAAGAGGTGACCAATACAGCCTGCCGAGGCAGTGTATCAATTGGACCAACATGCCTGAAGTAACTGGCCTGTGGGCATCAGGACAGGTGATGTGGCCCGCTGCCAACCTTCTATGGCTTATTGGGCCACAAAAGAAGCACATGGGTCAAGGCAACTGTGGGCTTTGCTGAAGAATAAGGCCACCATGTGCACCCCAGTGGTCCTTGCTGCCAAATCTTGCTGTCCAAGTTGTGCCCGATATTGCCGTACCGTACACTCATGGGCTGGCCAATCTCCCAGTCACCCTGCCCTTGCTTTATGGTGCATCTCCACTGGACCACAGCCCTTCTGGGAATGATTCTGGAGGTAAAGGTGATATTCTCCTCTTTGCCCCCAAACCTGGAGGCAACCTAAACAGGAGGCAGAAGCATGCCTCCTTAAATCTGGTCCAGATGGACCAGAGGGAAAGCCTTCCCTCCGACGTCCGGCCAGGCCACCTCACCCAACCTCAGCCTCTTCTGTATAGGTTTGTTGACCCTCCGACAGAGGGCTGATTGGCCCCTGTGCCCAGGAAGGCTGGGCCTGCTGAAACCTGGAGGCTGAGCTGTGAAGATGCTGCTTGCCTCCCCGCCACTGTGGAAAGCTTGCTGGTTCCGTGGCTTTTGAAGTTTCCCCCATCCTCCTCCCCCCAACCAGGAGAGGCAAATCTGGACTCTGGGTGAGGACCCAGAACCATGCTTCTTTGTTTTATACTGATTCTTCTGAATAAATGTATACCTCATTTACCTACAAAGATCCTCGGCATACTGTTAAGCAGCAGCGACTTATATTACACTTTCCTCAGTCACTAGACTTTCTCTTATCAGCATGGAATGGAATGGACATCTCCATGTAGGCCAGAACTGGTTCTTATTACTTCACACATTCTAGAGTTGAATTTCTGGAGCTGAACTCTGCCTCAGATTAAGTCCCATACTTCCTGATAAAAACTCCGCTCTAGCTGAACAACCCCACCCCCCACTTACGATTTCCACTACAAGGGATCATTACAAGTTATGTTCCATGATAAAAATCCACAGGACAAAGATTTGACCAAAGTAAATAAGAAATGAAACAAAAGAGTGGGAAAGTGGGGTGGGTGGGAAAGGCCATCTGCTGAAGTATTTCTATATATATTGCTGGTACTATATTCTGCCACTCCTGCAGAGCTGGCATCCATTTCAAAGCATTGACCAAGCTGTTCTTCTTCTCCCTTGCAAGAGAAAAAGAACTAAGGGTTTGTTTCTGCCAGCATCTGAGGAAATTTTATAAACTTTGTTTCTGCCCTTAGCAGAAATAATTTGCACTCTTAAAATTTTTTAAACTTCTCCAAGTTGTTGTCATCTTTAAAAAAGAAAAGAAAAAGAATTCATGTAAAGTAGTTGCTGACTCTGCCTCCTTTTCAGCTGTACACCCTTGAGGTGCGTTATTGAGGCTGTGAAGTTGGCTATGTTAGGTGTAGGGTTTATGAATATGAAAAGCAGAGAATTTGCATGCTTGTGGTGTATCAGTCACTGAAATTCTCCCATTAGAAAACATAAAGAGGGTATCCATGCATGGAACATTCAATTAATGAATACAAAATATTTAAAACAAAAAGGAAAAAAACTTCTTTTAAAATAGGAGAAAAAAAGGAAAAAGGAGGAGAATTAAACTTATAAATGCATTTCATTTGCCAGAATCTTTAAAGATAGAATCTAAAGATCCAGTGTCAACACCATTGTGCCTTCAAAACTCAGCTCTGCTGCAGATTGCGGTATTTCACATTTTTCTTCTAAAATCAAAACAAGGGAATGTAACCTCCTGATTGAAGTTTCTCTTTTATAAAATGAAAGGCTTCAAATGGCACAAGGACAGCAATTATGCCATCTGAAACCACCAAGACAAGTGTGGAGGAGATTATGGCGAAGCTGCTTAAAGGGAAAGGCAAAAAATAGAGACAGCCTGATTTCATTTACAGCAGCACTTTACATTGTCTTTCTTGTGCAGCTAATTTCTATAATTTGTAGCATTAAAAATATAAACCAATCTCAACTCTTCTGGTTCTCAGAGAGAAAAACGAAGACCCACAAAAGCCAATAAACATATCCTTGGGGGATTAGGGTGACAAAGCTGTTAACCTTCAGTCTGCCACACTTTGTATTCATGCTAGATGGTACATATGAGTAATTTTCAATATGTAACTTTTGACTCAGGGCTTAATGGACTGGCTATTTAAGGAACTGTAAAATGTCTATGCTTTTATGGATTAGAGCTGGAATATTTATGGATTAAACCACACTTTAAGAAGCAACAAGAAGAAATGCAGGTGTCAATGCTTCCTACAACTTTGATTCCAAGTATTTAGAAAGGACTTCAATGCTTCCTGCTCAATTTCTAATAATTACTTCACTGCGCATGATTTTTTTCTTTCATGGCTCTTCTTCCTTAATGAATCTAGCCTGTTTGAAGTTTAATTCAGCTTTTGGCCCTACCCTCAGTTTCTCTCACATTCCTCTGCCTGGGCAATATCATACTCTGTTCCTTTGGCTTAGGGTTGCTTATCTGTGATTTTTTTCCCATTGGTATAACTGTTATCAGATGGTTACAAGGGGGCTGTATTATGTTTAATCACTTGGTGGTTTATCATTTCATTCTTTTTAGTTGTAAAAACATATCCACATAAAAATGCTAAGACGGGGTGTCAAACATATAGCCCGTGGGCCAGATTCGGCCCCTTGAGAGCTCTTATCCGACCTGTCACCCAGTCAAGGCAGCCCCCCCCCTGCTCCCTTTAACTGAGGCTTAATATGTGGGAATGTGCAGCTGGAGCTTTTCATAACCTGTAGGAAAATATCACCATCTGGTACACAACATCCCATTAAGCCTCTTAAAGTCACAGTAAATTTTTTCCCTCCAGGCTGTTGGCAACCCTATGTTGAAGCTGCTTTGCTGTAACTCCGTCTCATGCCAAACTCTACATAGGTGAGTCCTTCCCATTTTTGTGTTGGCTGGGTGATGGTTGACTTGGAAAGGCCCACATGTTTGGTCCTACTTAAGCAATGCAAGACACCTGACAGCTTGCTTCCGATGATACTGTAGCAGGATAGTTGTTGATGGCAGGACAAGCCATGTGGTACCTCTAGAGAGCCAACACAGAGTAAAACGTAAAGAGACTAATGCCATAATGACAGAAATGTAATTGCTGACAGCCACAAAGGAATGCCAAGAGTGCCTAGAGCATTTTGTTATATAATTCCCCACTTGCCAAACACACTTGGAATCACATTCCTCCTCAGCCATGAGGCCCACTGAGTCAGTCACCATTTCTTAATGAAAGCTACTTTACAAGGTTGTTGTGAGGATAAAACGAAGGAGGTCACTTGTATAGTGCCCAAAGAAGAGCAGAACACAAGTGTGTTAACAATTAGCAAGAAAACAGCCAGTTGTATGAAGAGAAAGCTCAGTGCATGGGAAAATCCTTATCTGAAGGTCGTTTTCAATTACCTGCTATAGAGCTGCTCCTATGGTTCTTCCCATAGAGGACATAGCAGTTATATAAATCCTCTAGTACAATGGTTTTTCAGCTTTAGCCTGATAGTAGCTATACCACCAAGATGTAACTGTAGTTTATATAAACAGTGCCACAGCCTGGGATAACACTGTGATCTCATTCCATAAGAAAATTTGTGATATGGAGGGTATGGTTTAATTCAGGGGGAAAAAATGATGGAAGCAGAATTTATATGGGGTCACATTGCATGGTATGATGTGATAGGCTGCCCTGCCACCAAAAGCTAATAATAAAGTATCATCAGAACAAGATAGTGAGGTATGGTTTGAAAATCCTTAATGTAGTCAGATTATACATGTGTGTGTAAAATCACTGCATACTGAAAAATCACTATGAAATCATCCAATCAAACTTCAGTTGTGAACTTCAACTTTCCCTTTTTAATTTCACTCTTGTTTTTGTCCTTATCAGCAGCTGCTTTTAGAGTTGCCAACTGCTTGGAGAGAAAAGATGTCATTCCCTTTTAATAAAGGCTTAATGGGATGTTGTCTATCAGGTGAGATTTACCTCTATACTATGAAAAGTTTCAACTACCCATTTTCACGATTAAATTCCCATTATAGGATCAAGGCATTTTCCCCCAGGCATCTTCGCAACCCAAGCTGCTTTGATAACTTTAAAAAAATGGTTCTTCTTCTTGCTGCCTACTTTATCCAGTCAGTCAGGGATAATGTAGCCAGCTTGGTGTAGTGGTTGGAGTATTGGACTAGGATCTGGGAGAATCCCCACTGTGCAACAGAAGCTTGCTGGGTGACCTTGGACAGTCATATACTCCTAACCCAGTCTCCTTCACAGGTTGTCATAGAATGACATAGGAGAATGACATAGACTGCTTTGGGTCCCATTGAGGAAAGAGTTAGAGAAGAAATGAAGTAAATAAATGTAGCAATTATAGTTAGTTATGGTTTTATGCAGATAGACAACTCGTTTTATACAGCTAGTGTGGTGTGGTGGTTAAGAGCGGTGGACTCTAATATGAGAACAGGGTTTGATTCCCCACTCTTCCACATGAATCCTGCTGAGTGACCTTGGGCTAGTCACAGTTCTTTCAGAACTCTCTCAGCCTCACCTACTTCACAAGGTGTCTGTTGTGGAAAAGGGAAGGTGATTATAAGCTGCTTTGAGACTCCTTACAGTAGAGGGATATAAAAAGCAACTCTTCTACAAAAAGCAACTCTTCAAATGCTACTAGAGAGTGTCTCAAAGCCAAATCAGGGTAACAGTTACACAGGCTTCCTGCCCTCACTCTTAAGGGAAGAGCATTTTTATGCCAATGAAACAGGAGGCGACATTTCTCAGGAAGCAAAACTGTTCATGCAACTCCACCTGCTTTTCACCTCAGCCATGCTTTTGAGTCCAACCCTTTCCCTCAAGAAGAGTCATCCAGCTAGTAGCCCTAGGCAGACTGAGCAGTCTATGCTATGCAGCTCTGAGCATGCAGAAGCATAGGCCACATGTTCCAAAGAAAGGCAAAGTAAGTAGCTCTAGAAGACTCAAGCAGGTGAAGCAAACTACATTGAGCAAAGAAAGACAACCGACTCACCCCCTGATGATCAATAGTCAACATTATTTTAAAATGATAAATATGGCAGTTGAGACTGCCAATCTATGGTTTTCTGAGAAAGTATGAAACATTATTTCACAATTACAACTTTGGAGACCATTTGTATGAGTTCAATTCTGTTTGTAGCGGAACCCAGGAAAAATCTGTTGGTTAAAACATCAAAATCAGTTTTTAAAAACTCTACAAAAGCAAACACTTATGACTTATAGGCACAAAATGATAGCAAAGAAAACGTTTGACACATTCCTTAAATATGAAGTGAGTATTTCAAGTCAGACTTTGACAGAGAATACAACATCCTTAAGTAAAATGGTGGCTATTCTTTTTAGACTCATACAGCTTCTCTAACTACTACCGTACACTGGAACTCTCTAGTTTTTAAAAAAGCACAGGTAGCAAAACTTCATCTCCCCGAAATGCACTTCAATACATTTTAAGTCTAAAAACCTAATTTAAAATAATGTCAGCATCTTTCTGCTGCAGAATATGAGGCTCAGCATCTTTAAATTATTTAAGAGGTCCTCAGAGAGTCAGTTATGCTTATAGCATCAGATTTACTCAAAGCAATGGAAAGAGCCAAAGCAAAATGTCGAATAAGGGCTTCCTGTGCTATTTCACAGAGGATTTTTTTTTTTTTTTTGCTAGCTGTAATTGAAACAATGTTCGATTCTCACCGAAACTGTGGAAAAGAGTATATGCTCTGAATGGTGGGCTTAGTTATATGTTGTGTTCTCCATTTTTTAATTTAGAAAGAATAAACCTTTGATGGTAGTCTTGTGACCTTCGCCAGCTTGACACACCCATACATGAACGTGCCTCATACTGAGTCCATTGGTCTATTCAGGTCAGTCTTGTTTACTCTGGTGGTGGTTCTCCATGGTCTCAGCTGGGGTCTTTCACATCTTTTAACAGGTGCTGGAGCTTGAACTTGGAAACCTTTGCAAGACAAACAACAGCCTCTCCCCTAAGACATCTCATTTGAATATGAAACACAAGTCCTAATGACAAAATGGGATTCCTGGTTATTTCATCACTGTGAAGGCTAGAGGTCTAGTCTAGAACAATGGACAGAATGTTGTGTTTGGGCATGGTAGACCAAGATTCAATTCTCCTATCATAGCTAAAGCCAAACAGTAATATATGCTGAAGGGCTTGTGGCTTTTTGAGCTTCTAGTCTTTTGTGGCTCTCTGACCTTATCAGAAAAAGGAAATGAAGCTAGCATGCCCATTGTAAACACAGCTGCTTACTAATGGGAGGTGTCCACTTCCAGGCAAAACAGGAAGCATTCTTACCAGGATTAGATTCCCTGGATGCTGGAGGCTCTACCTGGAATGAAAGCCTTGTTTCATCAAGGTCCCTTTCCAGACCACCAGTTGTGGGGGGGGGGCATCAATTGTGGACTGAGCATCAATAGAGGGGGGAAGCTGGAGGACAAATTGGAAAAAGAAGGTTATAACAAGCACAATCATCACAATAATAACAGAGGGCAGCCCTGAGAGCAATGCAAGGAATCCCCTCAAAAGGTCACTCATTTGAGTCCACCACAGAATATCCATGAATGTCCAACAATGGAATGCCCTTGCTGGCACCCATACAAGGAAGTAAAAGGTAACTCACCTGAACACACTGGGGAGGTGGGTTTGCAAGTGGGCACATTTGCCCAGTTGATTTCCCCAGCAGGCTAACATGCAGAGAAAAACCCAAACTTATTGCAGCGGGGGCGGGGGACCTTTCACCAGTGGCATGCCCCTGCTGGTACCCACACAAAGAAGCCCCAACATGATCTGGGGGGAGGGTAAGTTAAAGAGCACTCACCTGAGCATACCGGGAGGGGGAAGTGCGAGTGTCCAGAGGAAGCCCTAACATTGTCCAGAGGAGGTGGTTTTGTACGAGGGCACATTTTCCCAGTTGATTGCCCCAGCAGGCTAACATGCAGTGAAAAACCTAAAAGTATGGCAGCAGGTGGGGGAGGGACTTTCACCAGTGGGATGCCCCTGCCAGCATCCACACAAAGTATCCCCAAACGTAATCCAGGGGAGGGGAAGTTAAAGGGTACTCAGCTGAGCACACTGTGGTGGAAGCATGAAGGTCCAGAGGGTTGATGGTTGCAAGATCATGAGAAAACATTTTCTTGGATCCCTCGGCAACCTCTGTACTAGTTCTTGGGTAATTGGTGACCACCATGAGGTTCATGCTGCTTGCCAGGCAGTAACCTTATGCTTGGCCTTATGCTTGCATCTCTCTGGAAAATCCGGTGCAGCTCGTGTAGTAAGGGCAGGTGGCTGAGGAATTTCCTGATATATCATGAGACGCTACCCTTTTGTACTCCTTGCGAAACTCCTTGGATTTTGTGGCACTCCACCACTGACCTTTTGTAGCCCCTTTGTGCCATTTGTGCAGCTATTCATTCAAATACATCCATATTTCTGTGGCATGATGAACCCAAAGCCCGCTGCACTGTCTCCTCCCCCCAGAAGGAGAGGAGATCAAGTGTCTCCTGAAGGGGTGTGCAAAAATTTTAAAATAAAATCAGTAAATTTCGGGTTTGGGTTTATTGGGCCTGAATTTTTCCAGCAAACCCAAAATAAACCAAATACCCATGCTGGTAAATGGGTATTCAGCTTTATTTCTGTTTTTTTTTTGGGGGGGGGAGTCAATTTTAGCTTATGGAATCCCCCCCCCCCGCAAAGCTCCTGTGGGGGCATTTTTCAAGGTAAAGTTCCCATATTTTCAGAGTAGCTGCAAAGGGACTCTCCTTGCATTAACCCCAATATTTGGTGAAGATTGGGTGAGGGGATCTAGTTTTATGGGCTCCCAAAGGAGTCGCTGAATTCCCCGATAGGAACCTTGTAAACTTCACAATGGTCATTTATGCATGGGAGTTTTACCTGAGGTTCGTTGCTCGTGGGACCCACACTTTCCTGTTGGAAGTCTATACACCAGCAGTCTCCAAGCTCATATCATGTCTCTGCCCCCATTAAATGCTGCTTTGTAATTGGCTTACTTTGTAGTGCTTACTGTGAGAGAAAAGCCCCCCCCCCCAACTCAATGGCAGCATAAAAAATCATTTAAAGAACAAAAAACAGAGCAATCTGAAAGGGAAATCCAAGCTTCATTTTTAAAAAGCCTTTCTTCTGCTCAGAAAGAGCTCCCAGGAAACAGAAAACATTTGAATCCCCACCTCTTTACACCCTGCTTTGTAATTGGCTGTCAGAGAAAGCAAGCTTCCTTGTCCCGCACTTTGCCTTATGCATGGGGATTTCACCTGGGCTGAGTTCAGGAGAGATTGAAGAATCTGGTTAACAGAGGAACAGGAAGTCCTGCGATTTGTGTGGGCTGGCAGCAAGGTCATCTCTAACGGACAGAGAACTCATGCATAACTCCAAGGAACAACTGAGACAGGCGGGAGGAGGGGGGGGCAAACATGAGTGAAAGTACCCATGCATAAACAACCAATGTTTTCCTATGGAAATTGGGGGTGACCCCTTTGGGAGATCATAAAATTAGTTAATGCAAGAAGAGTCCCTCGCAACTACCCTGAAAACTGGTAACTGTACCTCAAAAAATGTCCCGCCCCAGAGCTCCTAGGGGAAAAAAACCCATAGATTTGAGTGGCCTTATTAACATAAGAAAAAGCCAAATTCTCTGTGGTGTGTTGGGTTACTTGCATTCAGTGAAAGGCCTTTTCTGGGCACTTTGAGAGGGGATACCTTTTCAGATGGAGGGACCAAATTTGTAGTGTGGCTGCTGGTGGCTCTTCTCAGGGTAAACCCTCAATTTTGGTTAAGTTTGGGGCAGGGCCTAGGGGAACAATTCTATGGGAACCCACATTTCCTACATTAGGGTGCCCATAGAATTGTTCCCTAACTTTCCCTAATTGTTCCCTGACCCTAACTTTACCAAAATTGGGGGTTACCTCTAAGAGTCAGCAGCAGCCATGCAGAAAAAATGGTTCCTCCACCGGAAAAAGTGCCCCCTCAAGAGCCCAGAAAAGACCTTTCACTGAATGCACTTTCAGCACCACCACTTTCCACTGGGGGAAAAACTTTTGTCCTCCAGTGGAAAAGCAGAGAGGCATGTGAGTGAGCACAGGCCAGTGCCTCCCTCCCCAAGAACTCACACAAGCCCTAAACAACCAGACATCAACCCAATCCAACAGCACAACAAACCACATAGAGAAGTCTAATGGAGCCAACTCTTTACAAAAACTCTGAAACACAGCACAACACAACAAATTCAAAGGTGGGGGCACTTTTGCCATCCCATATAAAACCACAATCCTACACTATGCACAGGATGGAGGCCAAACACCAGCACCCAGGCATGCTATGGCGGCACACACCCAACAAAACCCATGTCCAGTCACACAATGTCAGGTAGCTAGAGGTCTGGGGGCACTGCTGCCAGCTTAGATGTAGTGCCAAGCCAATCAGATGCACAGGGCAAAACCCAACAACAACTAGGCATGCAACAAAGATACATATAGGGCTGTCGTTTCAGTTTGGCCTGAACCGAAAAACAGCCGAATTTCCCCTTATTCGGCGGCTTTTAGTTCGGGACGAACCGAACCCAAAAATGGCGGGAAAACAGGGGAGCCGAATTCAGCGAGTTCGGGAGTTCACGAATAAATTCATCAATGCATCAATAAATCAAAATTATACATAGATATATAGATGATGCACACAGTATCAAAGAACTGTGTAAAAACTGTAGCCCAAGCATATGCAACAGAAATGGCTGTACAAACCCAACATAACTGTATGGAAAACCAAACACTTTCCCAAAAATTAACTAGTATAATAAGAAATGAAAAGGAACAGTCACCTGTTGCTAGGAAGGACAGCTTTGGCTTCTGTCAAGGTTTGCTCTTTTCTATTGATAATAATACAACTGGTTCAGCTTGGCCACAAAAATATTTAGAGCTACTCTGCACTAGAGAAAGTACTTGCAGTTTCTAAATCAGCTTTGCATTCCTTTTGTTTGAATAAGATGATACTCCAAGCACAAAGGCTTTAATTAACAAGGTGATGCCTGTCTTAGAAAGCTTGTATGAAGCATCTGCCTTGAGTTATTGATTACAAAGTCAAATTGGTTTTTTGAAATCAAAATGAGAGAAGTCAAATGTAGTGCTTTCTCGTTGTCATTCAATACCACTCTGTAGCTGAGTTAGGTAAGCATATTTAGCTTATTTATATATGCTCCAAATTCATTTTTACCATATCCTTCAGCTATCACCTTTACATTTTCTTGTTGACTTAAAATACTCTTCTTAGGGGGGGGGGGAGAAAATCTTCACTTCATGCCTGTTCACTTACTTTGTTTAAACCAACAATTTCTGCATAGAGTTTAACAAATATATGCACCTATGGAAAGTAATAATTGATAGGTTAAAAGAGGAACAGCAAACAGTCCCTACAGTGAAGAACTATTTGAATATTCATGGGGCCAATATCCAGAAAACAATCCAGCCATCAAAACAGCCTTCTTTAAAACTGCCTATCATTGTTCCCTTGGAGAATAAAAGTGAGCATTTAATGTTTCAGATATTAATTTTAAAAATGAATTGAAAGTGGCACATTTGCTAATATAGTTGTTATAACTAATTTAAAGAATGTGTGTGTAAAGTACAGTCAAGTCATCACAGACTTATGGCGACCCCCACAAGGGGCTTTCAAGGCAAGTGACAAGCAGAGGTGCTTTGCCATTGACTTGCTCTGCAAAGCCTTACTTGGTGGACTCCCTTTCAACTACTGTGATGGACTCTGATCTGGGAACCGGGTTTGATTCCCCACTCCTCCCTGTGAGCGGCGGAGTCTAATCTGGTGAACTGTATTTGTTTCCCCACTCCTACACACGAAGCCAGCTGGGTGACCTTGGGCTAGTCACACTCTCTCAGCTCCGCCTACCTCACAAGGTGTCTGTCGTGGTGAGGGGAAGGGAAGGTGATTGTAAGCTGGTTTGAGTCTCCCATAAGTGGTAGAGAAAGTCGGCATATAAAAACCAACTCTTCTTCTTCTACTGACCTTGCTTAGCTTCCAAGATCTGACAAGATGTAGTTATACCATGCCACCTTCCCTCCCAATTCAAAGAATAAATAACTACAATTCATAAAATTTAGCCAGATTCAAATATGTTTGCTATTCTGGCTTAGAATTCACTATCATCAGAATGGCTCAGCAAATGTATAATTGATAGGGACTTTTTCCATCAACAGAATTACACAGATCTTGTCACCAAAGTGAAATTTCTTGATAGTGTTTGTTTCATGATACAGCTAAATTTGAGTCTAGTAGCACCTTCAAGACCAATACGATTTTCTGGGTATTGTCATGACCTTCACTGAGCTGGCTCTATATTCTGACTGGAAGCCTCCAAGGAGGAGCCCGAGGAGCCACAAATATGGCCTAGGGGAGACTCCGACAGGGTAGATGCTCCTGGCCTGTATGGTCCAGAACTTGTCCCCAAGGAACCTGCAGTGAAAGCTCCTCCAGAACTTGACCCAAAGGAATTTGTAGTGAGATCTCCTCCACCAGAGCTTCCTCTTGTCCCCCAGGTCCATGGACAATGAATGAAGCACCAGTTCAGGATCTGGTCCACAAGCCCATCAGAATCTGTCTCCACCTAGCAGGAGTGGCGATGATAGTGGGTTTTTGCTGAGATAGCCCAGCAAAGTTGCACTGTCAGGCTTGCAGCCCATGCTTCACCACCTAGGCCAGACGATGGTGGCTGTAATCCTTTTCAGGGTTCTGTCCCCAGTTAAGCCTGGATGAGTCCCAGGTGCTGTATCCAGAGCAGGTGGAGTGGCTGGTCTCTCAGCCTATTTCGGTTTTGGATAGGCTAGGAGGGGAAGCTTGCTGGATCACCTGGTCTGCTAGAAAGAAGCCTGTATTCCTGGTCCAGCTCCTTGCCTCCAGTTCCCATCTTTGCCCCAAGCTTTGCTATCCAGCCTAAAGGCACTGTTCCAGAGAAGACCTGACTGTGCCTGCCTGCAGAATGCAGTACAGGTATAAGCTTTTGAGAGTCAAAGCTCCTTTCCTCAGATGTGTGAAGTATTCCTAATTACACTGATCATTTAGTGAGCTAGGGAAAGGGTTTGCTTCTATATAAGCAGTAGTTATTGCTTCCTTGAGGTATTATGATCTCAGATGCTCTACCTGCTAAGCACACACTGCTTGCATATCCTGGCATTCAGGTGGAGAAGGGATGTAAGCTAATATTATGCCCCTATTGATAGTCAGCACTACCACTGGAACAGCTAAATAGAAGCTTGTGTCGCATACAACAACATGTGTTGTTTTATTTATATTGTAAGTCACCTTGCGTTCCACAATGGAGAAAGGTGGGTAATAAATGTTTTAAATAAAAAAAAAAATACAAAGGGAGAAGTAAATATTATCCTTGCTACCCTTTGGTAAAAGGCAGTGCACCTGCATCATGGGATGGAAAATAAGGCAAGCGTCTTGCTTGTACATATGTTCCAGGAGGTTATGCCAAGCAGGCAATATCATCTCAATAATATATGCAGTTGTACTGAAATTAGTATTGAACATTGAGAAAGAAAGGAGCAAATAGGATAAGCAGGAAGTTCCATGTGTGGGAGAACGAGTATGCAGCAAACAAAAATTGTATTTTTTGGGATCCAGATATGTTGGAGCTGAAAAATACTGTTATTCCCTGGTTCCAAATACTGATACAGAATATGGATCTGGGTGGGGTTTTTTTGCGGGGGGCGTTCCGATATTTTTTGCTCCATTATTCCCTGTGGGAAATCTTTCCAGAGGACTGGGGGTTGTTTTAAAAGTACTGGCACCAACATTGCAGGGGAGCTTTTGGTGCCTGCCATTTAAACAGCTCCCAAATCTCAAGTCAATTGGACCAAGAGGTCCAATTCTATGGGCTCGTGAACAAGGTGCCCCTAGCCATTCTGCATTGTTTCCTGTGGAGGGAACCCCACCCCAACCTGCAAAAAATTTAAAACCTGATAATCTCCTCCATAGGAAGGCTATTGCTAAGTCTAGGCACCATAAAATCCAAGAATCACAATGTAAAACATGAGAATCCACAAAAACAACAAACCTGACCCAAATCAACTCCAGCAAAGAATAAACTTTTAAAAAACAACAACAAAAATACTTGAAACTGACAGAATCTTCTAAAGCAGCCTGGCAAGCTAATACCAAGACCTGAGAGACATAGAAACATGGAGGGGGGCAGTCCTGGGAACTGGCTCCCAATATTCTTGGTTAATCCCAATTTCTGAGATCTTTCAAGACCCATTTTTTGTATCTCAAAAAATTGGGGAGACCCAGTTCAGCTTGGTTATCCAAGTGAACATCTCTATTTGTCAGGTCTTTAATTTTCCTTAAAAGCAGTAAGTGGGGGGCAATTTGGATTGGGGTTGTGGTGGGTAGCTTAAACATTTCTCCTATGATATTTCCTATATTGAAATTGTTCCTCCCCTAAAGCTGCTATTAGCCTGGGGGGTGGCATTTTATTTTATATGTATATTCATATAGAAGTCTTCTAGCCCTAATACCTCAGCTTCTCTGAGCCACACTTGTGAAAGTAACATGGATTCTGTTCTAGAGACATATTTCCATATGGATAAGTTCATGGGGTCACTTCAAAAAGTTATCATTTCAGTGCAAAATGTTACATCAGGGAAAGGGATTCAATGTCTTTCAACACTGGATTCTAAAGGTCCCATAGACTACACTGATGAAAAAACTATATACATTAAAAAATATATAATAGCAACACTATAGTACACATGTGAACAGAAAATATATTTGGGTTTAATATTCTTTGGTAGTTTTTTTGTTTGGATTGTTAAATATCACTATGTCATATGCGTATTGCAGTTAATTTAAAAGTCACTTGTATTAGTTTCCATGGAATATTACACACACTCCCATTATAACTTTTCTTACTCTAATTGAAAAGTGCCAGGAAGCAAAAGTGTCCCCATGTCCATTTGTAACCTTTTTCAGGTACCCATTGGAAAAGAAATTTTCAGAACTTGTATCTCTCGTTCAAGGGAACTTCCCAACCACATTGCAGACAGAGAGGAGAAAGAATCACCAGATTACAAGCCATTAAAATTCCCCCTTGCAGAGCTTGCATGCAGAGGCATGAGGATAAATCTTTTTTTTCTCCATCCTTTCCTGCTTCTTGGATCCTTGCTTGGATCCAAGTGTCTGCACAAATCCTGCACACATACACACACATGATCTTTGTATTAAGGCCATTCATTGTAGCATCTTTCTTCCACTCACTGCCTAAGTTATCTCACTTCCCAACATCCATCAAAGAATTTTCAGTTTTTCTTGGAAAAATT
This sequence comes from Euleptes europaea, assembly GCF_029931775.1. NCBI lineage: Eukaryota > Metazoa > Chordata > Lepidosauria > Squamata > Sphaerodactylidae > Euleptes > Euleptes europaea. Next base: position 51,021,243 of record NC_079315.1, on the reverse strand, counting down.
AAATGTTTCCCACGGCGAGATAAGCACTGGAGAGTGTGGACTTCGTATCATTTGATCTACATGCTTGATTTTTGTAAAAACAAAATTTATGTGTGAATAGGTGGAATGAATAGGTTTATGTGTGAATAGGTGGAATCGTGGTTAATTGGACTCCATTTTGAAGGGGAGAGAGGTTTGATTATTCTGTTGCTTTCCACTGTGTGTGTGTGTTTCTTTTTTTTTTTCCTGTGACAGGTAAGAATTACAACAGCCTCTGCTGTACAAATTGGCCAGGAAACCTATAGCTAGAATGTAAAATAGAGCTATTCCGTCAGGCCTATAACTGAGGGCAGCCACAAGTTGTCCATAATTGCTGGCCTCCCCATCTCCCCCCACTACTGTCATTTTATTTTATAGTTGTTATAATTGTTGGATTTTAATTGATGTTTTATGATTTTATATGATTTTAAAGGTTGTTGCCCACCCTGAGCTTGATCGGATTGGGAATGAGGGCTGGGTATAAATATGAAAAATAAATAAATAAATATAATGTCATGAGACCACCCTATAGATCTTTGGTCACTCTGTAGCACAGCAGCCTTATTCACCTGACGTAGAATACAACTAACTTCTGCCTTAACTACCTTCTGCCATACTGCTATTGGCTGCAAGCAAGACATTTGCCCAGTCCTACCATCAGGCTCACATCTGATAGTTGAAATGGCTCTGATGAATTCTTGGCTCAGGCAAATAGTTATTGTGAGAGCCCTCCCCAGCCTATTGAAATAGCAATCTGTTTGAGAGAAAATCTGCGTACAAAAACACAAAACATGTAACTGCTAAGTCATGTGGGAAAACAGAACCTTAAAAATAGTGTGGAGTAGAGATTTACAGCTCAGAAAAATTGCTGTTTTTCAGATCCAGATATTAGGGAGCTGAAAAATATCAATATTCCTGGTTTCCCAGGTTCCAAATAATGGTTTGGTATTTGGATCTGGGTTTTTTTTTCTGGGGGGGGGGGATCCTGATATTTTTGGCTCCATTATTCCCTATGGGTAATATTTCTGGGAGCCGGAGGGGCTGTTTTTAAAAATACTGGCACTAAAATTGCAGGAAAGCTACTGGTACTTGTTCTTTAAAAAGCTCTCAGATTTCAAGTCAATTGGACCTGATTCAAATTTATTAATACGGCAAAGCCATTAAAAAAGTCAACTGGACCAATGGGTCCAATTCTATGGGCCCCTGAACAAGGTGCCCTCAGCCATCCTCCATTGATTCCTTTCGGGGAGAGAATGTAAAACCCGAGAATTGCCCAAGCCAAACAGAATAGGAATGCTGTTGCAGGCCTAGAAAATGTAAAATCAGATAATCAAGCCAATGTACAACTCAAGAATCTAAAGCAATGTCAAACCTGAGAATCCACTGCAAAAGAAACCTAACCTGACATGAAGAAACCCATGCAAAGAACACAGCTTTGCAACGTCAATAAAAACAATTAAAAAGGACATAATCTAAGACAAATAAACCTGCCATTCTGATGCCAATCCCAGGAAGATACAGACACTGAATAAGAAAGGGGGAAAAAACAGTCCTGGGAGACTTCGAATGATAGCTCCCAATGTGTGTGTGTAAAGTGCCGACAAGTCGCAGCCGACTTATGGTGACCCCTTATGGGGTTTTTAAGGCAAGAGACTAACAGAGGTGGTTTACCAGTGCCTTCCTCTGTATAGCAACCCTGGACTTCCTTGGTGGTCTCCCATCCAAATACTAACCAGGGATGACCTTGCTTAGCTTCTGAGATCTGATGAGATCAGGCTAGCCTGGGCCAGTTAATCTCAAATATTTCCAGAATTTTTGGGATCCATTTACCGGTGTACTGGAAAATCTCACATACCATCTGGGGACCCAAACATATCCAAAAAGTACTGATATGGTATTTTTTGGATATATATTCAGCTCATATATATCTGAATGCACATCCCAAGCATAGAGAAACAGAAAGCACAGCACAGTCTCCATCATTGTGACACCATCAAAAGATATTCAAAACTGGTCTGATCCATTCATATCTAAAAACCGAAAGATTCATTCCCTTTAAGAAACAAGGCCAGATTAAATCAGATGGTTGTTGGGTATTACCTGTAAGTACATCCAGCAATATAATTAACTTTTATTTTCAAAGGAGAAAAAAAATTCAACCTATAGTTCTTTTGTCATAATTTCTCCTACTCATCTTTTGTATTTTTCTTTAACAGATGAAATCCTCATCAACACATCCATACAGCTACACTATTAAATTTGATTAAATGAAATGTCACTTCTAATAAAGACATAATAGGCCAAGTAGGGGCTATATGATATTAAAGTAGAGGGGAGTCTTATCTTTTTATTTCAGAATAAAAGTTCCTGATAGAAATAATTTGATCACTGAAATATCTGGATTCATTAACAACTCTTTTTGCAACAAGAGAGCAAAATTAATTCTGACAAAGAGGCTAAGAGCCCATTCCTGAGGGAGAGGCAAAGCTCCTTAGGAGCCGGCGTGACCCTGTGCCAGCATAGGTATCATGCTATCATGAAATAAGGTGGCACCTAAACTGGTGTGGGGGCAAACATGCTGGTGTCTGGGCGCCACCAACCCCTACCACTAGTGCAGCCACCCTGGCAGGGCTTTCCCAGAAGGGAAAGACTGTGCTGGCATGGGGGGGGGGTGGCATTTCTGGGGATGGAGCTGCCTTTAGACAGCTTCTACAGCCTATTTGCCCCAAGTACACCCCTTTGAGTTGTGGCAGGCCCATGCCACCTTTTTTGGTGGCACAGCCCCTTTGGAGGCAATGGGGGATTTCCATCATTTCCTCTATTTTTTAAAGGCTTTTTCTGCCACAGATCCACACACCCCTTCAAGAATGGGCTGCCATCTAGTATGAAAGATTTTTTGCACACAGCTTGTGATACTTGCATTGCTGAAATTTTAAATATAAGCAAATTTCTAAGTCTGCTGCCATTTTAAATCCTTTAGTGATAATTGAGACCATTTGAAGTCAAGACTGTTATACTTCTGGGATGGAAACAATAAATCTCTTAGTCCAGTAATTTCTGCAATTGTTTGAGGATGTTCAAAAACAGGGAAGGGAGTTATTTCTGCCTCCATTCCCTCCCCAGTCTGTCCTCCATGTCTGCTCATGGGAACAAGCAAAATCTTTCTCTTACCCGCCTAACATGCGTACAGCCCCACGTAACAGAATATTTCAAGCAATGAGGAACTGTTGTTACTTCGAGTCAGAAATATCTCTCCAGTACAGTGAAATGGCAAAGCAATTGGTGGAAAGTGAAAGATATGAACACACATACACCAGTGAGCACAACCCAACTACTAATGATGCATGTATCACTGATCCTGTCACCCTTTCCACTTGTTGCCCCAGCCCTCTCACCTCTTCCTTCTCAGGAAATGTAAATTAGACAGAGGTGTTCCAGAATAATTTTTAGTCCAGGAGGGTGCTGCCCACTCCTGAATATTGGAAAAACCAAGGTGTTGGATACTTTCTGGAGGAATTCTACACAATTCTATTTTTCTGACACAAGCAATGGTTTTCCCAGCAAACCCTCCATTGCCCAAATCTGAATGCATGCAGTTCCTTATAGACTTCCATCCTCTGTTTTTTTTTTTAAATAGTTCATTGTAATTAGAGAATCCTGATGGATGTTCCATCCCATTTACTTTGCCTTGCTTCTTCCTTACTCTCAGAATTCCAGTCAGAAAGGCATAAGTACCTTACGTCATGATTGCCACTTTCATCATGGCTTCCTTCCACCAGCTGGGCAATTGCTTGAAGAGCTAGGAGAGTTAGGATTGCTATGCTGAAGTAAGACCACAACTCTCCCCCCAAATCTCCAGATTTCATTACTCGCTCAGGGACAGGTGACTCAGAGATTTAGGCTGAAGGCTCAACAAGATGTGATGGCTTTCCTGAGTCCACCACAGTGATGCCTCCACCATTTCAGTGATGAAATTTCCTCTATTTACAAAAGCTGCAGCCTGCAGGGGCTCAGTCCTGATCAGGACCACAGCATGGAAGGGAGGAGGAGGGGCAGTTTTCAAGAGTCCTAACACCAGTGGTTGCCCTGACCTGGATGGCCCAGGCTAGCCTGATCTCACCAGATCTCAGAAGCTAAGCAGGGTCAGCCCTGGTTAGTATTTGGATGGGAGACCACCAAGGAATACCCGGGTTGCTGTGCAAAGGAAGGCACTGGCAAACCACCTCTGTTAGTCTCTTGCCATGAAAACCCCAAAAACGGGTTGCCATAAGTCGGCTGCAACTTGACGGCACTTTACACACACAGTGGTTAGGGCTTTTGAAAATGGTATGGGCAGGGGGAACAGGCACCTCTCCCTTCATACCACTATCCTGCTCAGATTTGGGTCTCCATGGCATTTGTAAAAAGAGGGAATTTCATCCCTAAAATGGCAGAAGCATTCTTGTGATGGACTCAGGGATGCCGTCATGCCTAGTTGAGCCCTCAGCCCAAATTGTTGAATAACCTCTCTCATGGCTTCATGTAGATGTTAAAAAGCAGGAGGGACAAGGTGGAACCCCATGGGAACCCTGTAGTCCAGAAGCTAAAGGGCTGAGCAGCAGTCCCCCAGCAGCACAGTCTGAATTCTCCCTTCGAGGTAGTGATGTATCACTGATACAAATTGATACAATGATTCAAATCTTATTTGGCATATAGTTATTCAATTAATTTGTTTCCTATTCATTTCTGACTATTTTGAGGGTCATTCTTTAGAGCAGCAAGGATGTCGACTTTACAGAGTTAGACCAACTGAAAATCAGTGAGGAATGACTGGGAATAGGATAAAGAATGTGACATACTAGTTTGTAAACACATGGTTCCTGAATATTTCATATACAGCAACAGTTATGATTATGAAGTATTGAGGGATGAAAACTGGCAAAACTACTTTGTGACCTTTTTATGTAACTAGAAAAAAAGCAAACATCAACTTATGCAAAGTTGCAATCCTTCAAAAGGCAGGTGGTTTTTCCTTGGCTGGTTAATATGCCCCAAGTTGAAAAGTGTTGTTTCAAATATTTTCAGTTATTAATTATGTTTCTAACAATATTCTGGATCAAACACTCCACAATGAATTTGTGATTTGATTTCTTTTTTAGTATCATAATTACACATTGTAAACAACGTTCCCTTTTCCCCAAAGGTTGTGCAACTTTATAAAAGCAGAGGGGAGAGGAGGAGGGTAGGGAACAAGAACAAAAATTCCATTGAAGTAGAAATTAAAAAGGGATGTTTGATATGATAAATAATGACTAGATAATAGGTTTCAATGGGATATGGAAATAAATTCCACAATGTGAAGACCTGTGTAAAGGGGTTTGTGGGGTGTGGAGGATAGTGCCAAGTTTTACTTAAGTTGTTGAGTTATCTTTTTGCTTGTGCAAACAATGCTTGTACATTTGATTTATAGGAAACTGCCATCAGTTGAAATCAAGATCAGATATTCATAACATGAGTTAAATCATTCCTATGCAGAAAGCATAGGGATATATAAAAAGACATTTGAATTTTAGGGATTAGGAACAGCCCCCCCCCCCCAATGAGCAGACAGTAACAGAAGATTTAAATTGTCTATATGTGCTGCTTTGTTCAAGAACTTTTGTAAGGCTGGGGGATGTCTAAAATTAGGATCTTTTGCAGAGACTTTTCTCTAAACAGATACCTTTTCCTCTGCACCATTGAGACTGCTTGGAAACACAAGGAACTGCTCCTTTGACCTGTGATGTGCTGTAGTACAACCACTGTAGATGGCCAGAAGATGCTGGTGCTACCAGCATGAGTCAGGTGATACACAAAACCCATAAGGGCTCATATAGCCATAGCCTCACTGACTTTGACCTCTCTTTAGTTTGAAGAGCTCAGCACTCACAATCAGATTGCCTGCTGAAACACGTGTGTTAAATGTCCTCTTACATGGAGTCAATCAGACCCAACACTGGTGTACACAGTATGACTAGCCATTTTTCCCATCATGTTTGACTGTTATCTGTACATGCTGAGCTGTTCATTCAACTGGGAGAGTGTGCATCACAGTCATCTCCCTCTCCAAATTATTAACAGCCTAATGAAGTTATCCAGTTCATGTTGTGATACTGCACGTGAATGCTTCATTAGAGAATAATTTAAAGAAGACTTTATCTCTTTCCCTAACCCAGATGAATGAGCTCGAAGCAAAACTATAGAGATAGAACAAACTGGACAATGACTGTACCTGGATTTAAAGTGTTGAAAAACTACATAGAATACACATGTATTTCAAACTAGGGGGTGGGGGAAGAGAATATAAGGGTTTCTCAAAAAAGACAGCAAAATGTTCATATCTTGTAACAGCAAAGTTCCATACTCTCAGATTTTGAAGAAGGGCTGGACAACACTGACCTAAGCTGCAATTCCAGTGGCAGTTAACAGAAATCCAGGGAACTAAGGCTCGGTGTCCCTGACCTGGATGGCCCTGGCTAGCCTAATGTCATCAGATCTCATAAACTAAGCAGAGTTGGCCTTGGTTAGTACTTGGATGGGAGACCACTGAGTAAGTCCAGGGTTGCTATGCAGAGGCAGGCAATGCCAAACCACCTATGTTCCTCTCTTGCCTGGAAAACCCTATGGGGGCACCATAAATTGGCTATGACTTGACAGCAGTTTCCACCAACAACACTGGGTCAGGGAGGAAAGGACCTAACTTATCCAAGTTCTCCTCCCCTTCCCTGGTTAACTCTCTCCCAGGCTTCACCTTCATTTCAGGCATTGCTGAGCCAGGAGCCGGTCACCAACACCAGCAGCTTTGGGTCTGAACTCCTGGAGAGGCAGTCGTGGCAGGGCAACCACTTGGAAAAGGTGGACAGGGCCAGACAAAAAGCCATGGTGGCCCTTGGCAAGATGGCAGTGACCATTAGTGGCTTGGTGATTCATCACACTGACATTTACTGCTGCTGGGAGGCATTGTCCACCCAGGCACAGTCCTCCCTTCCTCCTGGGGATGGATGTTCACTTACATGACATCCAGCATGGCTGAAAAGATTGGTTGTAGCTGTCGACATTGGCAGGAGTCAGCTGGGTCCCATCTGGGCCCCAGCTGTCTCTTGTGGCAGTTGCGGCATGGGGCCATATCCATTTTTGGGGAAAAGGCGGCCTGTGTGCCTCCTTTTCCCCATTCTGGGGACCTCAATGAGGGGGTTTAGAGGAGGCCTGGAATAGGGACATGCACAGTTGGGGCTGTCAGGATGGGACATACCCAGTCCGGGGCTGTCTGAGTGGTGGCCTTCCACCAAGTGGCAAGGGACCACACAGCAGACTTCCGCCCAAGTGGGCCCCACATACTGTCATCTCAGGCTACTCCCAGCAGGCGGGCTGGGAGTACGATGCATCGGTCGGCAGGCATGTCGAGCCGATGCCTTGGATCCATCCCGTATGCAATGCCAATGCCTAGTGCTGAAATCGATAAAGTTGTGGCCATTTCTATTCCAGCTACTGTCTCCACATGTTTAATTGTATGCTAAGGTCACCATAGTAAAATAATCATGGGGTGGTTATTCAATGCCAAGGGTGGCCAGGGTTGGAGGGCTTCAGTAAGTAGCCGGCTCCAAGACACTCCCCAATTCAGCACTATGACACAAAAGGACCTTGGACAGTTCCCACTGCAAAATCCAGGAGCAAAATAATTAACTTTGGAAAGCTTAACTGGATGTCTAACCACTCATTCCTGAGAATCTGTGTACGGGAACGGCGGGGAGAAGGAGCAGGTGAGCCGTCTCCCAAGGCGGTTCCCCATACACCCCATACACACACACAAAAAAAACAGTTTAGTGGCTTTTGTTTTGTTTTGTTTAATGGGGCCTTTCAGGAGCCCCATGGCACAGAGTGTTAAGCTGCAGTACTGCAGTCAAAAGCTCTGCTCACGACCTGAGTTCGATCCCAACGGAAGTTGGTTTCAGGTAGCCGGCTCAAGGTTGACTCAGCCTTCCATCCTTCCGAGGTCAGTGAAATGAGTACCCAGCTTGCTGGGGGTAAAGGGAAGACTGGGGAAGGCACTGTCAAACCACCCCGCAAAACGAAGTTTGCCTTGGAAACGTCAGGATGTGACGTCACCCCATGGGTCAGGAATGACCCGGTGCTTGCACAGGGGGCCTTTACCTTTAATGGGGCCTTTCACCCCATTGAAAAAAGCGAGGCTGAGCCTGCTAAAAAGCAGGTGCAGCAACATCATCCTGGCCGCCGGTGTTCGGGGCCGAAAGGGCATAGGGAGCTGCCTAACAGCAGCTCCACCCCCGGCCTGCCCTGGGAATGCCCCGGGAACACCCCCAACGCCGGCACAGCAATTCTCTGCCATTGCTTGTGCCATGGAGAGACCGCACTTGGGCACCGGCGGAACTGCCCTCGCTGTCAACTTAAGTGAGTCTTGTTGCGTGATTAGATGCACTTATGTTGGCAGCAAGGTCATGCCGCCTCCTAAGAAGACTCGACTCCCCCTCAGGAATGCACGGTAAATAGCAAAGTGTATCTACTGAAGATCCAACCCTGCTAGTTGTGAGTTAGCAAGAATGTAAAGGGTCAGCTTGCAGCCTGTCTTCCCTGGATGGCCCTCAGCTGTGTCTTCTCTACTAGGAGCCCTAGCAGATTGAATACATGATGGAACTGTGAATACCGAAGTGAAGACTTTATCTTGGCATCAGAGAAACAATGAGTCATCAAATGCTGTTCGTTTAGTTTGCTTGTGGTGTGTTCTTCTTTAGACTGAACTGCAGTCTAGCTTGGGGCTTGTAGTATCTTGAAGGCAAAGTGTCAGTAACTCACTTCTATAGAGGTCTCTTCTGCATCAGTATCACTGTATGAGTCACATATACTCAGATTACATATATCATTGACTTGCAACAAGATGAAGACTTATTCAGGTGACATCATCTAGAAAAAGTTATTGATTCCTAAGACAGTATCAAAATGAATGACCATTTCCTTGGTTTTCTGAGCAGCAATTATCAAATTAAAGTTAGTAATGTGACAATTGGGAGGGAAGGCTGCTCGGTATAGCTTGATTTCATCAGATCTTGGAAGCTAAGAACGGTCTATAGTTGGGAGACAATCAAGGAAGGCTCTGCAGAGGAAGGCAATGGCAAACCACCTCTGCTTGTCACTTGTCTTGAAAGCCCCTTGCTGGGGTTGCCATAAGTTGGCTTACGACTTCATGGTAATTTACATACACATAATGTGACAATCTAGAACAAGCAATACATATGCTTCACTAGAATACTCTGAAAAAAATTCTTGGATAGAAGGATAAAAACTAATATCACACCAATAATGCTCCTGCATTTGGAATTCTGTATGCAGTTCTGTTCAGTGTATTTCAAAAAGGATATTGCAGAGCGGAAAAAGTAAAGAGGGCAACCAAGATGATTAAGGGTTGAAGAACTTTTCCTACAGTTTCAAAAAAAAATGAGTAAGGGGGCTCAGGGGGAAAATGATAGAAGTTTATAAAGTTATGAATGGGGTGAAGAAAGTGGATAGAGGTAGCTTTTTCTTCCTTTCCCATAATACTAAAACTCAGGGGACACCCAATGGAATTTATAGGCAAAGGTACAGAGCAGACAAAAGGAAATATTTCTTTACTCACCAGTTAATTAAATTGTGGAATTCATTCATCCACAACTGAATACTTAAGAAGCTGTACTTTATTTAAAATAATACGTGATTGTTTCACCCCAAATCTGGTTAAAATAAGAAAATCAAACTTTAATAATGATCACTTATAATCACATCCAACAACATCCTGGCATTGCAATAGTGCCTGGTCTGCAAACAATTAAAACGTACTTTATATTTCAATACAGGGATTCTCAAGACCAACTGGTCTTCAGATTCAGATTTATTATTATGGCATATGCCACTAAAACAACAATACATAGATTTAAGTTAAAAGCAATAAACACTTAACTGTATCAAAAATAGAACAGTTCCTATCTTAAAATAAAACATTAATTGTACCACTTTAATGTTCAGAACTATTAACTATACTCAGCCTTGCAAGGTGGACTTTGATCGCTATTGAACAAAATTTAGCTACCTGCTTTAACCTCTGAGAGTTCCCTTCCCATAAAAGGTTCTTAATTCTTTCTTCTTCGGATCTGTTTGCAGTTTTACTAAGGAGGGGATAAATCAGTTTATGGCAGTCATCCTCATAGAAAGTACACCTGAACAAGACATGTCCTACAGTCTCAATTTCTCCTGATTTGCATCGACACCCCCATTCGGTTCTTGATAGCTTCTTATATCTTCCTTCCAGAGCTGATGGTAAGGTGGAACATCTCGCAAGTGTTAAAGTTTTCCTTTGCTTATTTAACTCTACATAGGACAGGTATTCCACTGGTGCTAGAATATTTCTATTTCTGACTGGGGCCAAATAAACTGGGGAACTCATAAGTTCTTGTTGTTCCATATCGTAGATGCTTTGCCTAATTATCTGCCTTGCCTGCTCTCTATTTAACTCCAGTAAGGATTGAGGGGGGAAACTGAGACTCCCCATTCTTTTTTCGGGCTCCATCCACCATCTAGATTTAGATGGCTCTCTTGGTCTGCTGTTCGTGGCATTGACACCAGTGTGCCTTTCTTCTAATCATGTGATTCTGATGTCACAAGACTTCCTGTCAAGTGATTGCAGCTGAATAGGTCTTATGCTACCACCCGAGGATAAAAGGTGGATCCAAGGTCTTAAAAGACTGAAGACCACTGATCTAGACCTTCCGAAACTAACTTTGCTAATCTTAGTACAGTATGTTCCACCTCCATTTGTAGCCCAGAGTTCCCATCAATACTTCCACAGGCTGAAATTAAATCAGTTCATACAACATTGGTTATCACCCTGTAAATCTAGCTAGAAACTATCCCCTCCAATTCTCTCCTCCAGAAATCTGTCAGAATAATTCACACTTGCGTCTATCACTGCCTTTGACAATTTGTTCCATTATTCAACAACCCCTTGCATGAAGAAATTCCATCTGAACAAGATATACACTAATCCCATTATTTTCATAAATCCATTATCTTTTCTGTCTCTCTCCCTCTCTTTGAGTAAATTATTATCTCAAACACTTTCTTGGTGACAATCCATTACTTTGCCTTCAGAATCTTAAAGACCTTAATTAGTCCCGTGCTCTGCCAAATTATGAATGCGATACAAATTTCATTTTAAAATACTTTAAAATATGTGTGATACACACATATCAAAATATTTACAAAATCATCACATTACTGGTTTTGACTACTTCAGAAGGCATCCAAAGGCATAGAAAAAGAAAAATGAGCTTTAGTTAATTCTTAGCAAATCACAAAGTAATTGCTGTAAACAAAGAATGCTGTACAGCTATTAACACAAAGATGAGGGTTTCCTACAAGTGTAAACTCTAGTTCCAAATGGCCCAGTGTTTACATAGGAAAGCATCTAGTCAAAACAAACACTTTCAAATCACATTGGCGGATTAAATTTGAGACATTTACAGTACAATTCTAAGGCCAGCCTGTACACTGCTGGTATTCAAGCCCCAGACCAATGTAATATGGAGATAAACTAACATTTCGAGAGAAACACTGGTATAACGCCCCGCTGATACAATAGTTGTGTATATCCAGTGCTGTCATTAAACAAGCAGGGACAGGGGTATGACAGGGAAGATCAGGGTTTAGTTGGTATGCCTCTGAGTCCATGTTCTGCCCCCAGTGCTAGCATTATATTATGGTGGAGAAAATGTTGGTGTAAATGTTGGTTTAAAATGGAATGCCAGGAGCAGAGGGGGCACAGGAAGAAGAAGCCCCTGTGGGGCCAGACCCAAACCTGCAGCCAGGGACCAGCACAGCAACTCTTCAGCCCTCCAGCTCTGAGCTGGCTACAGAAAGCCAGCTGCTGTCTGCTTACCCCCCTCATCACCAGAGCCTCAGGAACGGTGCAGGAGGTGAACATGTAAGACTTTACAAGATCGGACTGGCAGCTAGTGCTCGACTGGCAGCTAGGAACTGTGACCCTAGCCCCCCATACCTAGCTTCGTGGATATACACGGGCTAGTGTGCAGGACTGCCCCGTGCCATAGTGCGCTCTCCTTATCGCAAAGTGCTGGCCACTGAGCAATACTATTTTGCTGCAGCCTCTCTTCTTGACCTCCTCAGAAGACCTTGGAAGGTAGCTGATTCATATTCAGACACCTTTATTGGCATAGTACAATAGCAAGTGGAAGATACCTATAGAATCCAATTACCCTATCCCTCTTAAGACTCTGTGTGTGCTTGATTTGTTTTATTGCTTTCTGCTTGGTTGTACCTCCACTTTAAATCAAGCCACCTGTGATGGATAAGGGGTTAATCTGCAGCAGGAGCTGACAGACCAAGAGTGGGCGGAGCCAGACTTGTAGCCATTGATGAATGGGAGGTTTTGCCTTAGATTTGCCACTCTCCAGATGCACATTTTCCCTATCCGAATTCTCAGAACTCAAAAGTAAGCTCCCCCCACCCCCGGCAGAGTTTGGAGAATTCGGATGGGGAAAATGTACATCTGGAGAGCAAATCCAAGGCAAAACCTCCCGTGCATAAATGGCCTTGGTTTTTACATGCCGACTTTCTCTACCACTAAAGGGAGACTCAAATTGCCTTACAATCCCCTTCCCATATCCTCCCACAACAGACGCCCTGTGAGGCAGCTGGGGCTGAGAGAGCTCTAACAGAGCTGTAACTTGCCCAAGGTCAGCCAGCTGGCTTCGTGTGTAGGGGTGGGGAAACCAACCTCCGCTTCTCACGTGGAGGAGTGGGGAATCAAACCCGGTTCTCTAGATCAGAGTCCCTGCTCCAAACCGCCACTCTTAACCACTACATTTGTAAGGCACAGGCACTTGCCGCAGACTCCAGCCTCTTTATTCCCCATTAACTCGCCTCTGTGCGTGCGTGTGGAGAGGGCAAGGGAGGCTGGGGCAGGGGCGAGGCTGCGTCTGCCGCAGAGTGAAGGGGGAAGGTCCGGGCTCGAGAGGAGGATGCTTTTCAGGAGAGCCCCCTCGCGCCGCTTCCTCCTCCTCCTCTCCCGCACACGCGGGGAATTTGTTCATATTTTTTTCAAACTATAGTCCGGCCCCCAACAGTGTTTGAGGGACAGTGAACTGGCCCCCTGTTAACAAAGTTTGAGGACCCCTGTTCTGGAGCCTTCAGGAGAAGCGCTTCGTGGCTTAATGGCCCCTCCCCACCCCGCTCTTGGGATCTTGCACGTGGCAAATGGAGGAGAGGGAGAGAAAGCAGAATGCCCCTCTTCGCCATTCAAAGAGGCTTAGTGGCGGGGACGGTCTGCTGATCGCCAGGCTGGAGCATGGCGCGGCTGCAGTTGCGAAGCCGGAGCGGGTGGGAAGGAGCCAGGAGGTGGAGAAGGACGCGGGGAGAGCGGCCGCCCCAGCCCCAGCCAGCCAGCCGCCTGCCTTGCGCTGCCGCCGGAGCGCTGCCGAGTGCTTCCCTCCGTGCGCCCCAGCGCGCCTGGCTCCGACTCCCAGCTGGGCAGCGAGTGCCCTCGCTGTGCTCGCCTCCCCTCCCTCCTCCAGCGGACATGGACATTCTCCAGTCCGGCTCGGAATTCAGCACCCGTCCTTATATACCCGGCGTATAAGACGACCCCCGACTTTTGAGGAGATTTTCCTGAGTTAAAAAGTCATCTTATACGCCAGAAAATACGGTATATGCAGGACATATCATAAGGAAAGCTGGATTAGATTTAGATGAAGGTGGAGTGAAAATTGGTGGCAGGAACATTAACAACTTGAGATGTGCAGATGACACCACATTACTGGCAAAAAATTGTGAAGACTTGAAACGACTCTTGATGAACATTAAAGCAGAAAGCACTATAGCAGGATTACAACTGAACATCAAGAAGACCTGGATGTGGCTAGGGGGCACAAACCCTTAGGCAAGAGTATAAAGTCTCTTGGCCTTCTGCGCTTAGCCTGAACGTCGTAGTCTACACTGGTGAAAAGTTCTCCTAGCACATAAAGGGAGATATCAGTTCTGCATTTAGAAGCTTTTTAACCTCCCTTATTCTGTTTGGTTCTTTTTGTATTGTTGTATTTTATGTTTTTGTTGGAAGCCACTATGGATCACCATTTGGGGAGAAAGGTATGATATAAATGAATAATGGAAATCCCCACTGCAATTCTTCAAAGACGTTCAAGATGGCATACTCCCTGTGTTCAGTTGTGGTGATCCCATTAATTTCTTAACAACAATTATGTGATGTAAATTAGACTGAGAGACAGTGATCATCTCAACGTCTCCTAGAGAGCTTCATAACTGAGTGGAGACTTGAACACAGGTCTCCCCAGTTCAAATCCTGTTCTCTAATCACTTCACACTGGTTCTCTTACAATTACCACTTGTGCGTGATTGACCTTCCACTGGATATAAAACTGTTGATGGCCCCTAATGTTCTCACAGGTTAATACTTGAGGACTACCAAGGGTTTGAAGAAGGCCTTTGATTTGGTTACATTATACATAATATAGAATAATGTTTAAATCAGAAATTGCTTAAATAACACCTGTTCGTATAGAGAAAACATTGGATGTGCCACAGTTATGACAACCTACTGCTATTGTACACAAGAAAACTGAGCTAAATAGATGCAATAGTCCCTTTCCTCAGCCTTGGAGTCAGAGTGAGGGTGTAAAGCCTTCAGTAGCACCTCTGATCCCTTTTCACTCTTTGACTTCTTGTTCTATGAGACAAATGCCCCTGGATTCAGCCTTTTCACCTTCCATCTACTGCAACCACTAGAGACTGGCAGCTCTGAAACGGTAGTCTCTCACATCACAAGCATGAGAAGGGTCCAACTGAACTGGTTATTTGCCTGAAGGAGTTGACAAGATGTTATTTTTCATCCTAGGCCACTTATTCCTTGCTTACAATGGCTACAATGGCTTACAATGCTTACAATCACAAAACAAATCTTAATTAAAGGAGAAGAAATGAAAAGCAGGAGCCTACATGCATTTACCAAACCACAAGTCATTCTATATATGATCTTTGGTAACCATGCTTCTACTCAAGCAGAAATATTAGCATTAGTATTCAGATCTGTGGAAGAGAATGCTATTATTAAAGTAACTGAAGAGGTTTGTTATAAATATGTATGACTTTGTGGACCAGTAAAGAAATCTATTCTGCCCAAAGTTCTTTTTATGCTGAATATTTTAATGAAACTTGTGGCAGCTTTGTACAAGTACTATAAATTACCCACTTTAAAATTAGATAGAAACTATTTGAGAAATAATTATGAGTATATGTTCATTAGAGTGGAGTTGGAAGGCTGAGAGATAAGGGCATTAGGTCAAGTCCCTCAATCTGCCTCCAGACACTCATTTCTGCTATAATGCCCATAAGCACATTATAGCAACTGAATCTCAATATTTAGAAAATTCTAATTCGTTTCCCCTCTTTCTCCCATACACTAAGCCATTCATAGAAAGGACATGTGGAAAAAGAAACCCCAGATTCTAGCACACTAACAGCAATGCAGTTTCATCTTCATTTCTCAGCCAGACAAAGCCAATCATCATTCAGGACATAACCAAGCTGCTAGTAAATGTTACTATAGACTGTAGTATTTACTTAATAATGGCATTGCTTTATCCTTGCTTTTAAGTTAATCACAAACAATCCTCCTCCCAAGCCTTGCCAGGAAGCCTCCCAAGCCTTGCCAGGAAGTCCACTGCAAATTGTCAACATAATCTGTGTAAATAATTAATCTGCTTGAATCTTATTCCAGCAACACCTGCACAAACACTGATTACCAGATGTGTAATTGCATCTCTCCTTGTTTTCAAACAGATTTGCTCTCACATTCTACTCTGCTGACCCTCTCTGAAAATGAAGGACAGGATTTCTTGACCCCTCATGGATTTTTCTGATAATTCAGATCTGAGCTAAACCAACATCATGTAGTACCATGAGGATACACGGGGACCAGTTTATCCAAAGACCAACATCAATGCAAGTAATTGAAGCAACCAATGGGAGCACATCTCCAAGTACATTTTGTCAAACAATTGAATTGCTTACCAATTCAGCAATGGAACTTTCTCCATTGATACAACAAATTGGAAAGGTAAGGAGCGAGTTTGGGAAATTATGTATGGTGAACTAGATGTCTTCATCAATTGGGGTAATATATGCTGGTCGTTTAAAGGGCAGGAGGAAGCGCATACATGCCATAGTTCTCAGATTGTCAGGGCTGTCTAAGATACCTCTCACAGTGCCACAGTAGCCCAAGCACAAACCTGTGCTTCAGAAATAGAGCAGAATCAAGTCGTGTCCATCTTACTGAAAAACCCATTCATCTCCTACTATCACCTACATATGTCATGATTTTAACTGGGGGGGGGGGAACCAGAAGTCTAGTGGCACCTTAAAGACTAACAAAATGTATTCCAGCATAAATTTTCATGAGCCTGAGCTCACTTCATCAGATGTATTGAGTATCTATCAAAAACAAATTTTAAAGTTACAAGTGATAGAAAGGTGGGAGCAGAGGATGTTACAAAGCCTGGTTCCCAAAATTTGGGAGGATTACAAAAACTGTTAAGATGTTGTACAACTGAAAGGAGGTTCTGCATCCTTTCTATTCCTGAACCATCCTTGTCAAAATAGTTCAAGAGCCTATTCCAGTATGACTATGCTGCTCAAGGTATGCGGAAAACACTGATGTGGCTGTGCCAAATTGCTATCCTACCACTAGTGGAAATGATAGTGATTTGTTTGTACAAATGAGCAGTAACAACAGTAATTGTAAAGCACATGGGAGAAAACTTTTTTTTTAAAGACCTCGCTGCAGGTTCATAGTTATAAAGATTTCAGTAATTGGACTTAAAGGGAAGGGAAATACCTGTCTCTTTGCCTTGGTGATAAAAATCCTTGCTCCACATCCTAAATGAGTGCAACAATGCTGAATAATGGGCTTGCCCATGTAAAATACTTGTAACACAGTATTCTCAGTACTAAATACATCTAGGACACAAAACATTGATACAGGAACTAACACACAGCTAACTTCCCTGCATACAGAAGAAACAGTTGTGGCAAGATGTGACATTAGCTCATTGTATTTAAAAGTGGGCTAGGAGCACAGAATGAAGCAGGAGAATGACTCATAGAATTCTTTGAAGACAACAATTTGCTCATTGCAAGCACATGTTTTAGGCAACCAAATAGATGATTGTATATATGGATGTCACCAGATGGTCAGTATAGAAATCAAACAGATTACATAATTGGAAGCAGAAGATGGAGAAGCTCTATTCTCTTGGCAAAAACGAGACCAGGAGCTGACTGTGGTACAGATCATGAATTGTTAATATCGAAAATCAAGATAAAGCTTAAGAAAAATACCAAAACATTCTTAGCACCAAAATACAATTTAAGCAATATTCCTGAAGAGTTAAACGACAATGTAAAGAACAGATTTGCATTACTGAGTTCAAGTGAATGTAAACCAGAAGAACTATGGGTGGAAACTAGAGATATTATCAAGGAAGAATGTGCAAAGACTATTCCTGTAGCCAAAAGAAATGAAAAGCCTCAATGGATGTCTGAGGAAACTCTTAAAATTGCCAAAGATAGACTAGAAGCAAAAGTAAAAGGTGACAGAAATGGAATCAAAAGTCTAAGTGCAATGTTCCAGTGATTTGCACGTAGAAACAAAGAGAACTATTATAATAACCAGTGTAAAGAAATAGAAGAGAACAACAAAAAAGGAAGGGCAAGAGATCCAAGAAATCAAAGGGAAATTTGATTTCCCACAAGATCCAAGAAATCAAAGGGAAATTTTAAGCACGGTTAGGCATGCTGAATGATCAGCATGGAAATATATTAACTGAACAGAAAAAAATAACTATACAGAAGAGATGAAAGGATGACAGATTCCCTCCAAGAAGAATTTTTTGAAGGAGAACCTACAGTTTTAGAAAGTGAAGTGAAAGCTGCACTGAGAGCAATTGGGAAAAACAAATCACCAGGAGCAGATGGGATATCAGTAGAGCTATTCCAAGCCACAGAAATGGAGTCCGTCAAAATTTTGACAAGAATATGCCAACAGATATGGAAAACAAAACAGTAGTCCACAGACTGGAAATGATCCATTTACATTCCAATTCCCAAGAAAGGAGACGTCAAAGATTGCAGCAATTATCAGACCATTGCATTAATTTCTCGCTCATGTAAAGTGATGCTCAAAATCTTACAGCAAAGACTGTTACCATATATGGAATGAGAAATGCCAGATGTTCAAACTGGATTCAGAAAAGGAAGAGGCACTAGAGATCATATTGCAAATATACGTTGGTTACTGGAGCATACAAGAGAATTTCAGAAGAAAATCAGCTTGTGTTTCATAGATTGCAGTGAAGCATTTGACTGTGTGGATCATGAAAAGCTATACCTGGTTTTAAAGGAAATGGGTGTGCCACTACATCTGATCGTTTTGATGTGAAACTGTACTCTGGACAGGAGAACACAGAACAGAATATGGAGAAACGGAATGGTTTCCAGTTGGTAAAGGTGTTAGACAAAGATGTATTTTATCTCCCTATCTCTTCCATTTATATGCAGAACATATAATTAGGAAAGCTGGATTAGATTTAGATGAAGGTGGAGTGAAAATTAGAGGGAGAAACATTAACAATTTGAGATATGCCGATGATACTACATTACTGGCAGAAAATAGTGAAGACTTGAAACGACTACTGCTGAAAGTTAAAAAAGAAAGTGCCAAAACAGGACTACAGCTGAACACCAAGAAGACAAAAGTAATGACTACATGAGAATTACACAACTTTAAGGCTGACAATGAGGAAATGGAAATTGTTGAAGACTTTCTATTCCTTGGCTCCATCATCAACCAAAAAGGAGACTGCAGCCAAGAAATATGAAGGAGATTGAGACTGGGAAGGGCAGCCATGAAGGAACTAGAAAATATTCTGAAGTGTAAGAATGTGTCACTGGCCACCAAGATTAAATTAATTCATGCCATCGTATTCCCTATTACTATGTATGGGTGTGAAAGCTGGACTTTGAAGAAAGCTGATAGGAAGAAAGTAGATTCCTTTGAAATGTGGTATTGGAGGAGAGTGTTATGGATACTATGGACTGCCAAAAAAACAAATCAGTGGGTTATAGATTAAATCAAGCCTGAGCTGACCCTAGGAGCTAAAATGACTAAACTGAGGCTATCGTATTTTGGTCACATTATGAGAAGAGTCACTGGAGAAGAAAGTCATGCTAGGAAAAGTTGAGGGCAGCAGGAAAAGAGGAAGACCCAACAAGAGATGGATTGACTCTACAAAGGAAGCCATGACCCTCAATTTGCAAGATCTGAGCAAGGCTGTCAAAGATAGGACATTTTGGAGGACTTTGATTCATAGGGTCGCCATGAGCCGAAAGTGACTTGACGGCACTTAACACACACACACATTTAAAAGTGCGCCAAAGGGAAGAAAAGTGTTTTGTACTATATCCAAGAAAAAGTGGTACATCTAAATGTGATATAATTTGATGCTTGCAAAAAAAAGAGAGAGAAAGATCTCATTAACCTTTTCCTTCTGTATTTTTCTAGCCTTTAATAAGGAGGCCAGATGTTGCCATCCTACAGTACATTGCTGAATTAAATTTTTTTGCTTCTCTGGGGCTTTTTGTTCTTTTCCTTCCCCAAGGCATTTATGGTAGAATCTGTGGAGTGAGAGACAGTGGTTTGGAGTTAGAGGCTCTACAAACATTAATTTCATTTAGCATTTTCTAGGCTAGCTTTTGCTTTCCTGATGCCATCTCAAATCCTTTGGGATATTTGTGGATAAAGAGCATTAAATAAATGTTGTACGAATTGTATTGGAAAAGACTCGGTGCTTATTAACTCCTGCCTTGGCTTTGCACCCATGCTGAGAAGCACAATGCAATGAGAGAGAGAGAGAGAATGAGAGAGAGAGAGAGAGAGAGAGAGAGAGAGAGAGAGAGAGAGAGAGAGAGAGAGAGAGAGAGAGAGAGAGAGAGAGAGAGAGAGAGAGATGGTCAGTTGGATGGTCAGACCATCAGACAGACATGTTGAAAGCTTCTTATGCTTACCTATACAATGGACAGTAATTCTAGTGGGAAATAGTTGCCACTTTTAAAATCCCCATTATTTTCTGTGAAGTCTTTCTGACGTTTATATGAGAATTCCATCAAAATTAAAACACAGTCTCTTTGCCAGTCTATCAAATGAAGAAACCCATATGTGAATTCAGACCCAGCTACACATACTGAATAGATATTCCATTGCATTCCTGGGGTGCTTTCATTTCCCTTCATTCATTGCAAATGTCTGGCCCCCTGTCTTTTCATACGTATCGTATCAATACAACACCCATTCACAAAGATCTTGGGACTGCTGCTACAATATCATGTTAGATTGGGCATCTGGACATACAATCTTGGAATTATCTTTTTTCCAGAATTTTTTTTAAAAAACTTGGGCTTCAGTTTACAGAAATGGCATGGCTAGCAGTTCTTCTTAAAGCTCAAGATGTAGAGTTGTGATTTGAGACCCCAGTTCAGTTCTTTTTCATTTGGAGGAAATGCCAGGCATTAAACCTTAGTGATGTTACTTCTTTATAAAAAGGTTACATGAAAAAGGAAATTGTGCAATTGAAGGATTTACTTCCTGCTTCTGTTCCTGATTTCCAGCCAACTTTTGCTCCTGTTTTGTCGCTGTGATAAGGGGGGGGAATGCAGCCTTTTTGTTCATTCCCTGCCACCAAAAATGCAGCTTCCGAATGGAACAGCAAGCAAAGACCCCACTGCTTATTTATTTACTTAATTTATAGCCTATCTTTCTCACTGAGAGTCAAAGCAGATTACAAATAATGTAGGAAACACAAGCCGTGGAGACAGTGAATGGCTGGTAGACAGTGGAAATGTGGTGCACAGAAATATATGTGAACACAATCTATCTCTTCTAGTTGGAAAATACGAAGTTTATTTAAAAAGTTCCACACAGGCTACTCTCTTTAAACCAGCCAATGCTCTTCTAGCATTAGCTACCATAATGTAGCTATTCATAATGTACTGAATCTCATTTGTTTTAGATAATAACGAACAGTTGATTTGCTTCAGATTGTTTTCTCTGCAGATTTTTTAAAAAAATGTATATTTTAAAAATGTGTATTTACCAAAACAAAAATAAATGAAAATTTTAAAAAAACCACCCAAAAAACCCCTCCTTTGTTTCATTTTTAAATGAGCACACTAAACTCTTCCTAAACTTGTGGTATTTTCTCCCAAAGGAACCAATATGAATCAATGCTAGAAATATATACAAATCAGTCTAAAAATTATTAGGTCTTGAAATCTACTATAGCTGCAGCTCTAGTATACACATAGTAACTTGGGTGCATTATTTGTTTGGATAGGAGCCATGGCTCAGCAGTAGAGCATCTGCTTGGCATTCAGAAGGTGCAGAACTGCAACTCTAGTTAAAAGTATTGGGTAGTTTATAATGTGAAAAACCTCTACCTGGTGCACTGCTGCCACCTGTTAGAGTAGACCATACAAATCCTGATGGACCAATGGTCTGACAAAGTATAAGGCAGTTTCATATGATTTATTATACTGCTGGATAGTTGCAACTAATAAGCCTTGAACTATCTGGGAAGTTTACCATTGGCTCCATTCTTCCTCTATCTACTGGCAAAAGAAAAAAGTCAACTAGCCAATATGGTCAGTTTCATCTAGGATGCTAATCACTTTCATATTTTTAACTGGCAGTGGTGCAATTGACAAGGGTCCTTCTCTCCCTCTCTGCACACCATATCACTTTAATTTGAGAGGCAGCAATCTCCCAAGCCAGCCAGCCAGGCAGCAGCTGATTGCCTCACTTCTCCAGCCATCCAGACAAAGCAAAAGAACATTTTTTTTGTTCACAAGGGCATGCATGGACACTAATGTTGGTGCACAAAGTAATACTTTACTTTTTTTTTTAAAGAATCCATACAGTGAGATTCTTTATAAAGCTGATGGGCAGTAGATTCTGAATGGACAAAAGGAAATATTTTTTTACACAGCAAGTGGTTAAAATGTGGAATTCACTGCCAGAGAATGTAGTGGTGCCTATAGGCATAGACAGCTTTAAAAGGGGATTAAACAGATTCATGGAGGATAGGCCTATCAGTTGCTACTACCCGTGGTGACTAAAGGGAACCTCCATGTTCAGAGACAGCAAACTTCTGAATCCCAGTGCCAAGAGACAACATCAGGGGAAGGCCTTGGCCTCTACACTTTGTTGTTGGACCTCCAGAGGAACTGGTTGGCCGCTGTGTGAGACGGGATGCTGGACTAGATGAACCAGTGGTTTGATCCAGCAGGGCTCTTGTGTTCTTAAAAGATCTTCTTGCATGCAGGTTTTTGTGAGATTTCATGCAAGGAAGGTAAAGGACTTTAACTGATCAAACTGCATGTGTTCCATAATTTCAGGAACTGCAAATCACAGAGAGTTAGCCTAAAGAATAGCAAAAAACAAATTCGTTGGTGCCACTCCACAGCTTGATGGTAGGGCACCTGCTTTGTCTGCAGAAAGTCCCATGCTCAGTCCCTGGAATCTTCGATTAAAAAAGGGTTAAGTAGCAGGACTAGGTGAGGGTCCAGCCAAAGCAGACATTATGCTGGGGATTCTACAAATGGAGCTTCCAACATTTCTTTCTTTAAATAACAGGCACCTAGGAGCCCAGTTCAGCTCAGGATTCTGGAACAAGGGCAGGGGAGGAGGGTTAAAGCTTCTTGCCCATGCAGTTTCTTGGACTGAAACTAGGGATGTTCAAATGCCTGCTGGTTCAGCTCACAGGGATCTGTTTGACCATCGATCAGTTTGATGTTTGTGAACAGTTTGATCATGTTAATTAGATTACTTTCCAAGTATTCAAAAAGCACAGTACAGAGAAATTGGCAGTGTTTCATGCATGTTCATGATCACAGATCCCAATGGCAGCTGTACTTTCTCCTTCCTTTCCCCATAGATCTGTTGCCACTATACATTGCTCATATAGTACACAAAAATTAGCGTGCTGTGCAGTTATTTGAGCAAACCAAAAACAGCAACAATCCAAACAATTTAAGTGAAAGAACAATATTATTTTGCATAAGCAATAAGAACTTGATTACAAGGATGAAACAACTGTCATCACATATGAGAAGGAACACAACGAGAACCAAAAATATTGTTCTTCATTCGTGATAACAGACAAAATAAAGTCCTGATCCAACTCAGTAGAATAATACGTGGTTCATGAGGTTAGACAAATCCAATGTCCATGGAACAGAAGCCCGGTTGTCTTTCTGTTTCGGCTAATATGTAGCCTTCCTCAGCGGCCACTGTATCAAAATACACAATCACATATATACAAGGATGCGGCATACAACATGGAATCAACAGAAATAGTAACAGTGTTTTATACAATATTATACAATAAAGTAACAATTCATACTTACACGCGAGCTGATAGTACAGGCTTTCGCGTTGGCGAATTGCACTCTGACTCAGCGGCTTATTTCAAGCCCGCTGTCACGTGATGCGGAGCAAACTCCAAGCATCAACTTTTAAAGAGACAGGTACAAGCATGTATATATCAATTAATTATTACAAAAAGCATGCCAAATCTAAAGATGTATTTAGCCCATGTGGATGTAACGAATTAAACAAGTGGATATATTTAGTCTCTTGGCGCCTGAGTATTAATTCTATATCAGGCTTCTCGTGTCTGTGTGTGTGGGTAAACCGCCACAACACAAAGAACGATAGTTCCTCATCTGTGTGATTTTTTTCAATAAAGTGGGAAGTCAGGGGAGCTTCCAGAGTCCGATTCCTCAATCTCGATCGATGCTCACTAATCCTATATTTAATGGGTCTCTGTGTTTGTCCGATATACCAAAGCGGGCATGCGCACCGGATCACGTAAATCAAATTCCGTGAGTCACAATTATTAAAGCTGTCTATACTGAACGTTCGGCCCGTGACGGGATTAGTAATTTCACGAACGGTCAGCATGAATTTGCAACTGAGACAAGAGCCGCATTTAAAATTTCCTTTAGGTAAATTAGATGTAATAATAGGGCGTGATACATTGTGTATTAGAATGTCTCTAAACGTTCTAGTGCGTTTGTATGCAATTCTAGGTGATTGCTGACACCCGGGCAGGTGTTGCACCAGGTGCCAGTGTTTGCAAATGATCTTACTGATTAAAGAGGACATAGATGTATATTGTAACACAAAGGTTATCTGTGTAGATTTTTGAGTTGTAGATTCAGTAAGTATGGCGTCCCTGGGTTTCATTTCAGTTTTTTCCATTGCTTTTTGAATGATATATTTCGGGTAGCCACGTTGCTGAAGGTCAGAATTCAGTTTGCATGCAGCTGAAACAAAATCAGTATGCATGGTAGAATTTCTTTTTAGGCGAAGCAACTGGCCATATGGAAGATTATTTTTTAAATGGGATGGATGGAAGGATTGATAATGCAGTAAAGCATTCCTCGCCATCGGTTTTCTGTATGGGCGAACGCCTAGTTTGCTATCGGGCTTCTTATAGACAGTTACATCTAGAAAAGGGATCTCTTTTAAATCACACTTCCCATGCAGTTGGATGTTTGAATCCTGTTCATTAATCCATTGATTGAACCTATTGAAACTGTGACCATCTTTCATAGCCATACAAACATCATCTATATATCTAATAAAGAAAAATATATCGTCCTGAAAAGGGTTGTTATGTAGGATATAGGATGACTCAAATGCAACCATGAATATGTTTGCTATTGAGGGCGCGCATGCGCTTCCCATTGCTACTCCATGTGTCTGAAGATAAAAATTACCTTCATACATAAAATAGTTCTTCTCCATGACAATGTCAAGGAGATTCAACAGGAAGTGGGTGGGAGGTTGTACATTATCTCTAGAATCAAGAAGGTCGGCAATTATAGTCCGTACAGCATCTGTAGGGATGTTAGTGTACAGAGCTTCTACATCTAGGGTGCAAAGTACCGCGGTTGAGGGTACGGAGAATTGTTCAATCCGTTCTATGAAGTGTCTAGTGTCCTTGACAGCAACCAAAAGTGAGCACATCAACCAGTCTGCCAGCAATTAGAGGTAAACACTGTTGTAGTATTTGATTGTTCTAGTCTATATTATTGATATTGTTTGCCACAGGTGCATTTTTGCACAGCCTTATGAAAAGTGCTGTTCCTTCCTCTTATCATTTAATGACCTGGCCCACCCATCCATGACCTGGGTAGAATCAATCTCGCCTACCATGCAGATGCAAAATCCCCCCACAAAGCAAGGAATCAAACTTCACCACTGCAAGGAAATGGAGCTTCACCACCATGGGCACTGCAACACCATTCAACAGTTGCTGAAGGTGGTCAGTGCATAGGTAAACAGATTGGGCATTTGGTTCACTGATGATCATGATGTTGAACATGGTAAGTTTTACACTGAATGTGTTCACCATAAGTTCACAGCATCTCTATCTGAAACAGCCCTATGGAGCTGACGTTAGCCCTGTTAAGACAAACATACAAACACCCATACCATACCTTTATGTTTGCCCCAATGGGCCAAACAGTAGCCCCACAAATCAGTTGTTTGGAAAAATGGTGCAGGGGAGGGAAGGTTCAACCCCCCCCCTTTCCACTCCAAATTTGGGTGATGCACACTTGGTATTCTGAGAAAAATTGCGGGGAACTCCATGCACAGAACTCCCAGCATCACATCTGGTTTGGCCTGAAGAGTCTCTGATTGAAACTTTGGAGAGTACTTGCTAAGAATGGCCTATATGGACCAAAGGTCTGCCTTTCTAGAAGGCAACTTCTTAGGTTCACATGACCAGGACAAAATAAATTGGAACCACTACATCTGGAGATAAATTTCAAGGAAAATTTGGATGCATCAAACTAGAATAAAATGTCTCAGTGCAGAAAAATGCAACAGCACCATAATAGAGCAGAAGAGAAGAGAAGTGGACTATTCACTACAAATGAAAAACAGCCACACACTTAATGCCTCTGGAGGAAAAGAAGTGCCAAAGTTTACCAAACTATCAGGCACTGGGAATGTGTCTACCTTGTTCCTTTCTCCTTTGGAAAGATTTAGAAATGCACAGCCAGACATGGCTAGAAAATAAACTCTTCCTTTTGTGGCAGGAAGCTCCAAATGACCTCCAGGTAGGATAGACTCCTCAAGGCAGCTCATAATTTTTCAGTACACAAGGAAAAATGTTCACTCTTATCTTATCTTCCTCTGTCCCATTTTGAATAGCTGTCTGAATGGGCATAAACTATAATGGACTACGCTTTGACCCGGGGACTCCATCTTGTCCATGTGCCTAGCAACAATGGAGAGAAGACCCAACCGTGAGAACTAGGGTAATGATGAACTCCAGACTAGTGCAACTTCAACTAAAGCTGTTCTAAATTAAACACCATACAGGAATTGCCTAGTAGAGAGAAAGAGGACAGTGTTTTTTCACCTTTTCTTTGTTCCCTTGCCCTCAGCCCGAAATCATTAACAGAACATGTGTATTCTTTTATTCATTATTAAACTTTCTTATATTTTAGAATGATTTAAGCATCATCTTTGGGAACATACCACACTTATTCATTCTTGTGGAATTGGGGGTGACAGGGAAGGGTAATGTTCCCAAACATATTTCTATTAATTGTCTGAATTGTAATATTTATTATCAGAGGTCAGAAAAAACAATTATTTTGACAGAATTAAATATAATAATTTTCTAGTGCTGCAAACCAGATTACCAGAGAAGCTGTGAGGGAGGAGGGAGCAACCTTAATTTATGCAAAATGTACCACAGTTGTTCACTATTTTACCTGATCAAGGAGCCTCTTATGTGAAAGATACAGGGAATATTCTTCTTTGTTCTTTGGAGTGTCTCACAGCCATTCTGTGTGAATGGACTACTCCTTCCACTGGATCTTATTTTATACTGGCCTCTCTTTGTGACAAGCTGCATATGAAATAAGGCCCAATGGTTGTACAATTTGCAGCTGATGAAGTGAGCTATCTGGTTCATAGAAGTGTACACTGAAATGACTTTTATTAGTCTTTAAGGTGCTATGAGACTCCTTTGTAACTTTTTCACAAGAGACTAAAATGACTACCCTTTTAGAAATACAAGGAATAGGAAAAACATTTTCAAAAAGTAAGGGTACTCACTTAAGTAAGTCCACTTTCTTATAGATGCAGGGATACCAAAGCACTCATGGAATGGAACTGCCTCCACAGTCAGCAGATTCATGCATGTAGCAAACCTGCTTTTTCAACAACATTAATATGACAGCCAGTCCTCCAAGTGTGCATTTGGGTTAAGAGCAACTGAGTGATGATTTTAGGCAAGCTAATATAATATGGTATAATATTAGGTGGGTTGGGGGTGCCAGCTGTGGTTTGCCCCTCTTCAGGTGCATCTAAGAACCTAGTTTGGTCAACGTGACCACGTTCTCCTATTCCTTACCTTTAAGTCGTTTAGAGAAAACTCAAGCCTATGAGGATGCTACAAGCCTGCTGGATCTTTCATTTTGGAATTTTTTCAAAAACAACTGAAAACCTTATGTGACAATAGAAGAATTTTCCTGAAAAGTTTAAAAGAATCAAAGAGTTTTAGTCAAACTTGCTTGAGAATTTATTTCTGAAGCACAGTGTGTGTGTGTAAAGTGCCTTCAAGTCGCAGCCGACTTATGGCGACCCCTTTTTGGGGTTTTCACAGTATAGCCACTTAAAACTTTGTGAATTTTATGTGTCAGAATTTATTCTTTAGTGTGTATTAATAATTCATGCACTTATTGCTTAATTATAGCGAGAGATGCGACTTCCTATGTACTCTATGCCACCACATAGAGCCTCTGTTCCCTTTGTGTATTCTTTACGACACATGCTTATTTTGATTGCATACAAATAAATAAATTTAATTTCTTATTCAACTTGCAGCTGATAAATAGGTCCAAGCCAGAGAGCTGAATTCTCTTTAGGTTTGTGTTTAGGTATCAAAGCTGTAAACTAAATCAAAACATGGCTCTGACTCACCCGACCAGCCCTGTTTGCCAGAGTGGGGGCACAGGTGAGTTGGGCATAGGCATGCTGAAGTGGGCGGCATGAGGAGGAACCAAGGCCACTGCCCACAGCAATCAAGCCCTATTCTGCAGTCAGGGGGCAGGCCTGCATAAAAGGACGGCCTGCCTGGGAGCAGTTTGCAGTCAGCTTCAGGTTGTGAAACTGGCTTGAGTTGAAATCACTGGCTCCCTGGGGCGGCGGCCGCAGAGGCAGAGGAGGAGGAGGTAGTTGTGAATTTCCTGCATTGTGCAGGGGGCTGGACTAGACGCCCCTGGTGGTCCCTTCCAACTATATGATTATATTATTCGAAGAAGAAGAGTCGGTTTTTATATGCCGACTTTCTCTACTACTTAAGGGAGAATCAAACTGGCTTAGAATCACCTTACCGTCCCCTCCCCACAACAGACACCTTGTGAAGTAGATGGGGCTGAGAGAGCTGTGACTAGTCCAAGGTTACATAGCTGGCTTTATGTGTAGGAGTGGGGAAACCAACCCAGTTCACCAGATTAGCTTCCACTGCTCATGTGGAGGAGTGGGGAATCAAACCTGGTTCTCCACTGCTCAAAACCACCGCTATTAACCACTACACCACGCTGGCTCTTGGTAGTTCAGCAACTGGTGAGTGAAGTGGGCAAGTAAAGGACAGTATGTCTGTGGCTGCGGCAACAGGTCTACCAGGGGTGGGAGGCTCCAGTACACAGGGGCAACGGTCCAGGGGCATTTCATCACAGAAAAAGGAAGGTCTCTTCACCCAGTTATAGTAGCTCCAGCAGTACCAGCTCCAGTGAATTCCGGTCTAGGGAGAGACACAGCAAGGGACGCAAGAAGGACAACAAAAAGAGGCGCCAGTACAAGAAGAAAGGAAGGAAGCCTGATGGGAAGTCAGACAGTGGGGGATCATAAGGTGAGTCCTCGTCTGCGAGTGAGTCTGATAGTACGCCTGCAGGCTATTGGCGGGCTGCGGCTGATGTGCCCAGCCTACCAGCTTAGGCTTGGCATAGGAGGGCTGAGGAGGAGTTAGATGAGGAGGGAGGTGCCAAAGCAGTTTGGGAACCATCCAGTAAGGCAAAGAAAAGCAGGGGGGTCTCCACATATGGGGAGAAAGAGAACCCTCCTGGGTTGCATCTCTTGTATAAGATAAGGGAAAAGATATTGAAAGGTTGTTATATTGATGTGTTCACTCTCATTAAGCCATCTAAGTCAATAGGAGGGGCTACAGCTGTTCCAGTAAGGAGTAGAAGGGGGCCAAGGCTGAACCAGGGCAAAAGACACTTAAAAGATGGCGCAATGGCTTCGGGTATATGCAGGGGTGGTGGCCATGGCATATAAAAAGCTATGCCTCGTATGTTGAGAGGGCCACAGAGTTAGCTGGTGAGGTGGTGGCTCAGTAATACAATGAGGAATTCAGGGGAGGGAGGGAGGGAGGGAGAGAGAGAGAGAAATGGGGCTCAAAAAGGAACACATTCAAGAGGGTCTGTTCAGAGTATAGCAAGGGTTGCTACAGCAGGCCTTGGAGCAAGTTTGAGCACATATGTGAACTTTGTTCAGGCCAGCACCCCAGGTCATCCTGCTCTAGGTCTCAGGGTGGCCAGCAGCCCTTTTGGGGAGGCCAGCCTTCATCTCGGAAGGGAGGGAGGGCGGTGGGACCTCAGGTGACAGCAAATGATCCGTCTTCATTAAGAAGTTTGGCAAAGACCCCCATCAATAGGGAGGCTCTAAGGGTATGAGTTGAGGGGAACCCATTCAAGACTCAAGAGCAGTTTATTTGGGTGGGGTTCACTAAGGTGTTTAGAATCCTATTTACAGGCCCCAGGGTTGCCATGGATTCTGGGAATTGAAAGTCAGCTAGGAAAATGCCGGAGGTAGTGGCCATGAATGTTAAGAAAGAGTGCATGGCTGGGCGGGTGGTGGGCCCCTTTTAGGAACCCCCATTGCCCAACCTCAGGGTATCTCCTCTGGGGTGGTTCCCAAGAGGACCCTTGGGGAATTCTGCTTTATCCACCACCTATCATACCCAAAGGGGGAGTCTGTGAATGAGGCTATACCTCCCGAGTACTGTTCAGTGAGGTACGCCTCTTTTGATCAGGCCATTTACCTCGCAGCAGCTTGTGGCCATGGTGCCCTAATGGCGAAATGTGATATTCAGTCTGCATTTTGCCTCCTGACTGTGCATCCTGATGATTTCTGCCTGCTGGGTTCCAGGTACAGGTAGAGTAATATGTGGACAAGGCTATGCCTATGGGGTGTTCAGTCGCATGCACTGTTTTTGAAAGGTTCAGCACCTTTTTGGAGTGGGTGGTGAAGGATGTAATAGGTTCCCCTTATGTCACACACTACCTCAATGACTTTATTTTCTTCGGGGAGGCTGGGACTGATACTTGAGCTAGATTATTGAAAGCATTTCAGGAGCTAGCAGCGGGAATGGAGGTCCCTTTAGCACATGAAAAAACATAGGGCCCTACGTCACGGCTAGTCTGAGTATTGAGACTGACTCTGCGGTGGGGACATCATGCCTCCTGGAAGAAAAATTATTGGCATTACAGGCTCTTGTTTCTCTTTTCATGGTAAAGAACAAATGCACATTGAGGGAATTGCAGTCTTTGGTGAGGCACCTGAATTTCACCTGCTGAGTAGTGGCACCAGGTCGTCCTTTCTGTGCAAGACTGGCCAGGGCTACCGCCCAGGCATCCAGACTTCACCACAAGAAACAGGTCACTAGGGTCACTAGGGGGATGAGGGATGACCTGGGAGTGTGGCAATCCTTCCCTCAGGAATTCAACAGGGTGTCCATTTGGCAGTCACCCCTAGAGCTAGACAGGGTGTTGCAGGTACAATCAGATGCTAAGGGATCCCTCAGGTCTTAGCCTGGGAAAGGATGGAGTTGATAGCTAGCAGCCCAGTCCTCCTCTTCCCAATGGGTTGCTCTCCTCTCTCTGAGCACCAGCAGAGTTGACTGGGGAATCCTCCTCAGACCTGCTCTCTGGAGATTTATATAGCCAGCTGCAGCTCCCTAAAGCCACAGTCCTCATGCTAATGCTTTGAAAAGCCTGCTTGGCTTGTTTGGCCCATGCCTCCAGTGACCATCTTTATGCTCCTCTTGTAGAGGAAACCATTAGTGTCACCAAACAACCAACAGGTGATGGTTTCTCAGCTCACTGCTTCCCTGTCTGTGTCTAGGGAGATGCCCAGTCCCATGACTTTTGTTTTGTTTTGCATATTTGCTAAACCCTGGTGGTTGTTGTGCTGTCAAGTCACAGCTGACTCATGGCAACCCCATAGGGTTTTCAATGAAAGAGACGTTTGGAGGTGGTTTGCCACTGCCTGCCTCCATGTCACACCCCTGGTATTCCTTGGAGGGCTCCCATCCAAATACTTGCCAGGGTCGAGGCTGAAAGTTTTTTACTGGCCCAAGGTCCCCCAGCTAGTTTTGATGGCACAGTGGGGACTCAAACCTGAATTTCCCGAATCCTAATCTGGCACCTTAACCACTATACTATGTTGGCTTTCACAATTTTTTTGTTCCATCAAGTCACAGCAGACTTATGGTGACCCTGTAGGGTTTCCAAGCCAAGAGACATTTGGAGGTGGTTTGCCATTGCCTGCCTCCACATCACAACCCCGGTGTTCCATGGAGGTTGCCCATCTAAATACTAACCAGGGTTTACCCTGCTTAGCTTCTGAGATCTGACAATATCAGTCTAGCCTGGGGCTATCTAGGTACACACACATAAATCATGCAGTGGCTTCACTGATTTCAACATTTTTCTTCTAGCCCATGCTTAACATCTTTCCAACCTATGCCTATTCTAACTTACTTTCCAATATCTGTTGAGAAGCCAGTATGCTTGCTTGGAGTAAATTAAAAACTTCACATAACAAGGCAGTGCCAGCATCAGCAGGGGGTGGTGTTGGGCACATGCTGAAGCCCACCCCTGCTGTGAAATAATACCCTGTTAACTTCACACCACAGTAAAGTGGAGAATGGCAACTTTATTACTTTATGGTGATGGATCCTAAGCTCTCATCAACGAGCCAAGGGGACAATCTGCCCATTTTAAAGACACACATTCCTCCTTTCTTTGTTAAGGGCAAATCAGTGGACATCAAGGAGAATTTTTTTTTTGAACTCCTGCATATCACAGACACAACAGAAAATGGTCTTGCAAGCATTGTATTAGATAGTAGGGCTGTTGGGAAAAAAGTTCAATTCGGATTCGGCTGAATTCGGCCTGTTTTTATTCGGGAAATGCCAAAGTCCGAACTCCCTTTATTCGGATTCAGGCTATTCGGCTTGAAATTCGGCATTCCAGAATAAATTCGGCCATTTAAAGCAATTAAAAACACATTCACGGCTTTCCGCAGCTCTGGGGAGGCATTTTTGGAGGTAGAGGTCCCAAACTTTCAGGGTAGCTTGGAGGGACCCTACTTGCAAGAACCCATATGTTTGGTGCCGATTGGGTCAGGGGGTCACAAGTTATGGGGTCTGGAAAGGGTCCCCCCATCCGCCCATTGAAATGAATAGGAGCAGGCAATTCTTAATGTGCATCTAGAGAGTGGCAAATCCAAGGCAAAACCTCCCAGTGTTTCTCGTTGGCATGGGAGGTTTTGCCTTGGATTTGCCACTCTCTAGATGCACATTTTCCCCATCTGAATTCTCAAAACTCTGCATGGTTTTTTTTTTTTGCTGATTTTCGAGAATTTGGCTGGGAGAAATGTGCATCTAGAGAGTGGCAAATCTAAGGCAAAACCTCCCATGCATAAATAGCCAATGAGAAACAATGGGAGGTTTTGCCTTGGCTCTGCCACTCTCTAGATGCACATTTCCCCCATCTGAATTCTCAAAACTCTGCAGGGGGGCTTATTGTTGAGTTTTGAGAATTTGGCTGGGGAAAATGTGCATCTAGAGAGTGGCAAATCCAAGGCAAAACAACCCCCCCCCGAGCCGCCCATGACCATGGGACTCCTGGGGAGGCGGGGGGGCTTAGTTTAGATCCACGCTGCCAGGCTTGGCAGCATGGATCTCTTTAAAGCCCCCACCACCCGCGTCCCTGGGACTTCCGGGGAGGCGGGCGGGGGGGCTTAGTTTAGATCTTTGCAGGAAGGCGGGAAAAAGGCGATTCGGGGATGCCAAATTTGTCCAAATTAATTTGGCGTCCCCCCAAATTCACTGAATTCGGCTCCGCATTTTCCTGCCTTTTTTCAGTTTGGTTCTATCCGAACTGGAAACAGCCGAATCAGAGGAAATTCGGCTGATTTCCAGTTCGGATGCAACTGAATTGACAGCCCTATTAGATAGGGTGACAGACGTTGTTGGTATCTAATATTTGTGGCCAATGCTAAGATAACAGTGCCAAATTAGTGCAAGCCATCATTCTGGTGTGTGTGGGGGAATCCTCAGGCTTTCTTGTTCTCCCCACAACTGGAATCTTGTGTTGGTACATGCTGCAGACATTTATAGTGAGGCAAAGACATTTTGTGTAATATTCTATTGCATTTATTCATTGCTTTTTTCTGGAGCAACAACATGATGGGAAGTGGCCTCACAGTATTTGCCAAAACTCTCTTTCAGACATCTTGGAATGCTACGTGGTGGAGTAGATGCTGTCAAATTGATTGTGTTGTCATTAACACAGCTAGTTGATGTATTAGAGGGGCTTTCTCATGGTATACATCCTGATTGTTATAGGTGCACACAAGGAAAAAAAATACTTAGCCATCCTTGTACCCAGTTAGGGCCCTCAAGGCATGAACTGTTTAAAAAATGTAAAACAATTTTAAAAACAATAAATATGTGTAAAACCAACAGTTGAAGAATTGGATTGTTATATTTGTTGGAGGATTAAATTAGCAGCAGCAAAGATGTTACTCTTGGTTTGAAATTTGAGTGATGCATTTCTAAATATTAAAAATAAGTATTTTTCTTTGATTAGCTATGGCTCCTTTGATCCTGTTTTAAGTGATAAAATTAAGTTTCTTTCTCTCTACTGGATGTTTCCAGAGGAAAAATTTTTATACAGGGGGATTGCTCAGCTACTTAAGCATTTTGGAGGGATATGGATTGGCCTCCTCACTTTCAGTGATGAGAGCGGAGAAACACTGGACTTAAATCAGTACAGAGTCACTGTAGATCTGCAGCTGTAATAGTTAGAACAGAACTAGCCTGAAATCAGATTGACACCACTTATTGCCTTCACATTGAGACCAGGCTCTGCTGCACTTTCAACTTGGACGCTAATTATAACTTGGTCCTAACAAAAGCTGTGTAAAGGCTTTCATACTCTATAGCTCCTGTAAATTACAACCACCATATTGAACATGGAGCAGCTATTGTTTTCCTTCAAAGGCAGGGGGTTAAAGAAATAAGGTACCGTTCCTACGGTGTTAGATCAAACTTACATTTCTTTAAATTTCCCTTGTGCACTTACTTTCAGCTACTTGGAGAGGTCTGCTGGAGTACTGTCCCGGAGATGTTAAATAACAAGACAAATTAAGGTAGGATATACACCATACTGCAGGTGAAAGGCTATGGTTTAATTTGGCAAAACGGCTTTAAATTAGGTCCAGGAATGGGCTGGTTCCCCATTATTTTGTGCCATTAGCTTGGGCATTGAGAACACTTTCAAACGCCTCCACTTGTCAAATCTTCTCCAGCCACCTGATTCTCTCCTTTCCAGGGAAACAAGAAACACAAAATGTCAAGAAGAGCAAGGATTATCTTAACCTTGTACTGCTCTGAACAGAATTTAGGGCTAAGTCAACGATTGCAAACCTTGTTCAGAATAACCTGATGAGTCATTCTCCCCAAATGTTAATCTTTCAGTGAATCAGTGCAGTAAGAAGCCACATATAATAAAACCCATCGTTAAAGAATGACCACAAATCCATTTACATGACCATCACAGAACAGATAATTACTATGCTTTAGAAGTCACTTCAGTGCCTCTAGTTTTTTGCTCTTTTGTTGTTGTTGTTAAAGATTATGTTTTGTTGTAGTTACCTATAATGTACTTCCACTCTAACTAAGACATAGTAGTAAAACATACACATCCTTTTGCTCACATGGTATGACACAGATGCCAACACACAGGAAGTTAAATTCCAGTTTAGTTCTACCCTGTGCACTATTTCCAGTTCCTTGGGATTGGGCAAGTTTCACAGAAGAGGTCAAAGATCTGCTCTGGCATATGCTCAGGTTTACATTTTTAAAATAGCACGTATACTTTAAAAGTGCTTATGGTAATATCTTTTTTGACCTCACAATATTCAGTATTGTGAATGCTTGTAAGAAATAATTCGGTGCCCTCTAAAAGATGGAGGGGGGGAGATGAGGAGGGGTCCAGCTCTCTTCTTGCTGAATACCAGTCTTCATTCTGCTTTAGGAAGAGCTTTTCCCATGCCTTTTTAAAAATAAAGTTTATGAGGTTACACAACTAGAAAAAATACAGTTGAATGTACAGATAGCAAGTCTGAAAAGCATTTGTCCACGTGTTTACATGGCTGCTTGAATATTCCTAGCATTGATGGTGTCCTATGTGAAGAATACAAGCAGATGCCCTCAGAATTTTTTTCCGGTTCTTCCCAGGATCAGAGAGATAGCTGATCATTATCTGGCTTCCAACAACATGAAGCGGGTACACAGAGTCCAGGTGCCCTCGCACTCACTCAGTTGCGGGGAAGAAGAATGCAATTGTGTGGTTACTGCTGCATGGTGAGGAGCAGCCAATGGGAAGGAGGCTTGACTTAGAGATTCAAGCCAGCTGGCTGATCTTTCTGAAAGATCAGATGGATGATGAAGGATCAGATTACCTCTATAAGTGAGAGAAAAGTCACGATTACAACAGAAAACTCTAAATGAGAGAAAACTTCTTAAATAACAGTTACAACAATCATAGAATCATAGCGTTGGAAGGGACCACCAGGATCATCTAGTCCAATCAGATGTAGTAGAACTCAGTTTGTATGAATCAATCTGTTCACATTGAAAATGGGGGTCTATTTTTTTTATAGAAGCTGAGTATGCAGGTGAGGGCAGGTAAACCCTGCTCCCC
The DNA here is from genome assembly GCF_029931775.1 of Euleptes europaea. Classification (NCBI taxonomy): domain Eukaryota; kingdom Metazoa; phylum Chordata; class Lepidosauria; order Squamata; family Sphaerodactylidae; genus Euleptes; species Euleptes europaea. The sequence continues at coordinate 50,984,994 of NC_079315.1, read as the reverse complement.
TGCCTGACATCATTGTGCTGAGTGCTAGATAATGAAAGCATTTTTCCTTCCAGAATTACCCGCAGAGGAGAATGTTAATTGCCTCTTTCTCTAAAATAGGAAGGCTTTCTCCTACCTGCCTGAAAGTGGGAAGGGACAGCGCAGAGGGGTTTAAAGACCCCCCGCCCGCCTTCCCGGGACATCCGGCAAGGCTGGCAGGGGGGTTGTCAAGCCCCTCTGCGCTCTCTGCGCAGGCAGTGCAGAGTGGTCTAAAGACCCCCCCAGCCTTGCCAGGACTCCCAGGAAGGCTGGCGGGGGGCTGTCAAGCCCCTCTGCGCCCTCTGCGCAGAGAGCGCAGAGGGATTTAAAGACCCCCCCAGCCATGCCGGGACTCCCGGGAAGGCTGGCGGGGGGCTGTCAAGCCCCTCTGCGCCCTCTGCGCAGAGAGCGCAGAGGGGTTTAAAGACCCCCCAGCCTTGCCGGGACTCCCGGGAAGGCTGGCGGGGGGCTGTCAAGCCCCTCTGTGCCCTCTGCGCAGAGAGCACAGAGGGGTCTAGACCCCCCCAGCCTTTCCGGGACTCCTGGGAAGGCTGGAGGGGGGCTGTCAAGCGCCTCTGCATTCTCTGCACAGAGAGCGCAGAGGGGTCTAAAGACCCCCCCAGCCTTGCCAGGACTCCCGGGAAGGCTTGCGGGGGGCTGTCAAGCGCCTCAGCGTTCTCTGCGCAGAGAGCGCAGAGGGGTCTAAAGACCCCCCCCCCAGCCTTGCTGGGACTCCCGGGAAGGCTGGCAGGGGGCTATCAAGCCCCTCTGCGCTCTCTACGCTAGGGGCCCTTTAAACAGATCTGCGCCTCCCAGCTGGGAGGCGCAGACCTGTTTAAAGGGCCCCCTCCCCGCGCTTTCATGGAAGCCCTGTGAAGGCACAGGGCCCCCCCCAATCTGCCGAATATATTCACCGAACCCCCGAAGTCACAAATTCGGCTCCGTTTCCCACCTTTTTTGAGTTTGGTTCGTCCAAACCGAAAAACAGCCGAATCAGGGGAAATTCAGCTGTTTTTCGGTTCAGCCTGAACCGAATCACCAGCCCTAGTCACTTCATTCCTTATCTATGTGCAATCTCTTCAAAATTGTCATTTAAATGTAATTCTGTACATTTCATTTGTATTCAGTATGTTACTATCAAATAAAAGATACAAGGCAAAGGGGACTGACATGACAAATTTACCAACCAGAGGCATGCCCAAACATTTCAGTACACAATGAAACCTTCTTGGAGCATTTGCACAATAATAAGATGAAAACACACAAATGCAGACTTTAAAAATAGCCCTGTGCCATCTGCTACTCATTTCTCTACAAAAGACAGAAGGTAAAGGTTGCGACAAAATTGGATTTTCCTTGGTGGAGGAATGTGACTGAATAACTATTGTTAGTAAAAGCCATTGTCTGTTAAAATTATTGCCCTGATATATACTGTGATATATTATAGCTGTAATTGATATATAACTGAAACTAGCTCAAACTTTTATATACAAATTAATGGTAGAGCACCGTTACTTAAATATCTGTTTCTAAACAGTGAAAGATTGCTTATCAAACCAGCACGTCTGCTTTTAGCTATGAGCTCTTTAGTTTCCCTGTATATTTGCAGTGTTGAGTTCTTTTTCATGGGAAGATTTTTATTTCGGGGCTTTACTACATATAATTTTAATTCCTTTGGTAGTCTTATATTATACCATGCTTGTGGTATTGAAGCTTCATCATGAAATGTGGTGAGGGTGAAGTCAGATATTGAGAGAGAGAGAGAGTGAGAGAGAGAGAGAGAGAGAGGGTTACCAACTGCCAGGTAGTAGCTGGAGATCTCCTGCTAATACAACTAATCTCCAGCCGATAGAAATCAGTTCACCTGGAGAAAAATGGCCACTTTGGCAATTGAACTCCATGGCATTGAAGCCTCTCCCCGAACCCCTCCCTCCTCAGGCTCCGCCCCCAAAATATCCCACCGGTTGTGAAGAGGGACCTGTCAACCCTAGAGAGACAGAGATTTACAGTTGGAGTCTGTGCAAGATTACTTGGAAATACCAATTGTTTGTTTGATTGCTTGATATCCCGCCCTTTCCCAGCAATAGGGCTCAGAGAGGCTCACAACAAGAATTTGTATAAGCAATCATCATGCCATTAAGCACTACCCACTTTTCTCAGGAACAGCATGGGGGCAAAGTGGGGGTCTTGAGCAGGAGGGGGAAATCAGAAAAAGAAACTGCTGCTCCATCTTATGCAGTGGGAAAGTCATGCCACTGCAGGAGCTGTGTTCGTGGAAACATGCCACAGTGACCACATCATTGTGGCTTTTATCCACCCTGTGCTTCTTTCTGTGCCCCCCCACCAAAAAGAAAAGACACAATCCCTTTGGTGTTCAAATTGCTCAGTTGCTTGATACTAAGTGCCATTCAATTCAGTGTGATTAGATGCATGAGACTGTCAGGAACAGGTGGGAGGGTAAAAAAAAACTGGCTGCAGGCCTTTAGTGTGCAAATATGACATGTGCCCTATTTGAGGAAATGCATTTTCTATAAGGAATTTGATCATGTCAATCAACTTTTTTCAGTATTACCAACTTAAGAGATACTATCAAATCAAAGAGATATTATCAAAGAGATACTATCAACATGATGAAAACGGAACCTTGGGTACTTACAGTGAGGGTTCCTTATGCTCTGAGGTAAGGAGGGCATCTTGAATCTTGGGTATTTCCCACTAGCTGTTCTGGGAGGCAGGACTAAACTTATCACTTCCTGTCTCCCAGGTGGGAAAGTCCTGAGCTCAGTTGAAGTACTTTCCAAGCTAATAAAAGGAAGGACAAGAAGGAAAACAATGAACATAGAAACATTAACAAGAACAGGTGAAAACAACACTCTCATAGTAAAAAGGTGTTAGAACAATAGGAGAAGAAGGAAATTGCTTGAGGAAGGAGACAGAGTGAGTCTTGTTTCCTTTGGGTTCGTAGGTATGTAACATTTACAGTCGAGGTTGTACTCTGGCACTGTTTCTTGCCTCTGCGGATTGTCAGAGTCCTATTCCTTCCTCCTCTTTTTCTTTCACTCTTTTTTGGGTGGGCAAGATGCCCTCCTTATCTCGGAGCACCCTTATGGTAAGTATCCAAGGTTACATTCTCTCTCTGAAAAGGAGGGAATCTTGAATCTTAGGACTTCCAAGAGCAGTGTCCCTCTCTATCTGGGTGGGAATTAGGCATCGTCCACCACATGTTGCAATACTCTGCGCTCAAAGGCCACATCAGTTGAAAATAATGCATTGAGCTTGTAGTGTCTGATGAATGTCAAGATGGAGGACCACATGGCTGCCTTCATATCTCTTCTACCGATGCTTGATGGTCAGAAGCAGTGTTGGTGGCTGCACTTTGTACTGAATTAGCTGTGATACCTGGAGGTATAGAAATGTTACTGGCCTTATAGGTCTGGGAAATGCATTTCCTGATGTTGTAGCTTTTGACTGATCTAGACATCTTCTTTCCTTTGTTTGGTGCTGTCAGGGAAATGAATAAGGAGTCTGATTTTCTGATATCCTCCGTATGCTGGATATATAACCTGAGTGCCCTTCACAGGTGTGAGACATGCCAGCTCCCCCTTTCCACTATTAGTACCCACTCTCAACCTGACTGTGTATGCTGAGGGAAAGCGTTAGCCTGAGTGTATTTGTAAGGAGATTCTTTTTTATCCTTCTCCAGTCCCACACCATGTTTTACCTCTGAGAGAAATTTGACACAAGACTTCTTAACATTAACAATCAAAACGGAAATTTATTGAACAGTATTCACACAATGGATTTTTGAGGAAAAGGCAGAATTGGAGGGAGAACATGTAGGAAATCTATGAATGACTGGTGGGCTGGTCTGCATCACCCCTTTGAGAAATGGGATGATGTGAAGATATTTAGTCAGAGGAGCACCTGCTGTCTGAGGTAAATTGTTGCTATGGCCACTACCTGGCGATGCAGTGTAGATGCCTTGAATTGCTGATAGACCCCATCCTGAAGGAAGGCAAACAGTTGAATCAGACTCAGGTTTAACTGCTTGCATTGGCACCACCTTGCAAAGGCTTTCCATGAGGAGTTGTAGATGCATCAGTTGGATATCTTGCTGGAAGCCATGATGGTTTCGGCCACTTCTGGAGCATAAACTACTTCCAGCAACCCTTCCCTTTCAAGAGCCTGATGAAACCACTCTGGGTCCAGATGCCAGACTGGACCTTGTTGTAGCATGTCCTGCCTCACAGGAAAATGCCAAGGTTCTTGTACTGATAATTCCACTAGAGTCTGTGAGGCCACTCCGGAACCAGGGTCTGTGAGGCCACTCCGGAGCTACAAAGATGACCAAGGCCTGTTCCTCACATACCTTCCTCAGTGCCTTTGGGATTACTGGTAGTGGTGGAAATGCATACAGTAGTCCTTGGGGCCATGGATAGGTTAGTGCATTGATTTACTCTGCCCTTGGATGATGGCATCTGGAAAAGAATCATGGTACTAGATGATTGGAGGCCAAGGCAAAAAGATCCACCCTTGGTACATTGAATCTGTCCGTGATTTGTTGGAAAGTCTCTCTCTTGGGGGACCACTCATTCTTGTCCATGGTTTGTCTGCTCAGCCAGTAAGCTTGCGTGTTGAGGGATCCCTGAATGTGTTCTGAAGATATCAATTGTAGGTAGATTTCTTCTCATGAGAGAATGCTCTTCACTTCCCGGTGTGGAGCAGATGATTTGGACACCCTTTGTTTGTTAATATGAGCCTTGACAGAGATATTGTCAGTCCTGATGAGGACGTGCTGACTGATTATTGTTGACTGAATGCTAGAAGTGTCATCTTGATGTCCCTGAGCTCTAAGATGTTGATGTTCAGCCTCTTCTTCACCCATGTCCAGAAGCCTTGGGTTGGCTGTTCTTGTTGGGAGGCTCTCCAACTCACTAGGCTGCATCCATGAAGGTCTGCACTGAATTCATCTGGATGTACAATTGTCCTCACCTCAGTCGGTTGAGCTTGGTCCACCAAGTCGTGTTTTGTTTGACTGAGGGAGATATCACTTTCTTGTCCCTTCATTGTAAAATTGCCCACTGGTGGGGGCAAAGGAACCATTGTAGTGGTTTGGAATGCAGACAAGCCCATGGAACTGACCCTATGCATGATATCATAAGTACCTGTAGGTGGGTCAGAGACTTTAATTGTGTGGACTTTGCCTTGGCAGTGGTGTTGGCCAAGTTTGAAATCTTGTTGACCTTTTCCTCTGGAAGAAATAATGTGTTCTCTTATGTGTCAATTATGATACCTAGATATTGTAATCTCTGGGTAGGGAAGAGATTGCCTTTGTCTTTATTCAAAAGATAGCCATGAGTTTCCGAGATCTGTATGGTTTGGCTTGTATCCTTGATGGCCTCTTCCCTGATAGGGGAACAAATCAAGATGTCATCCAGGTATGGATGGATCTGAATTCTTTGTCTCAGGGCAATAGCCAATAGTGTCACCAACACCTCGGAGAACACTGAAGGAGCTGAAACCAAACTGAAGGGTAGTGCTCTGAATTGGTAATGTTGATCTTGGTGGTAAAATCTGAGGATCCTGTGCTGGCCCTCATAAATAGGGAGGTGTAGATATGCTTCTGTGAGATTGATGGAAGTCATGAAGGCTCCTGGAATGAAAGCTTCAGTGATTGAGCGTAGGGTCGCCATGCAGAAGTGTTTTTGTGTTACAAACATATTGATGTATTTGAGATTGAGAATGGCCTGACAGTTCCCCATTTTTCTTGGGAACCATGAAGAATATGGCGTAGACTCTGGAGCAACAGTCGTAAGGAGGAGAAGGAGGAGGAGAAGGAGAAGAGTTGGTTTTTATATGCCGAATTTCTCGGCAACTTAAGGGAGAATCAAACCAGCTTAAAATCACCTTCCCTTCCCCTACCCACAACAGACACCCTGTGAGGTAGGTAGGGCTGAGAGAGTGTGACTGGCCCAAGGTCACCCAGCCGGCTTCATGTATTGAAGTGGAGAAACAAGTCCAGTTCACCAGATTAGCCTCCACCGCTCATGTGGAGTGGGGAATCAAACATGGTTCTCCAGATCGGACTCTACCGCTCCAAACCACTGCTCTTAACCACTACACCATGCTGGCTCTCTAACGCTCTTATCTTCAGGAGATGTTCCATGGTGGATAAGATCCTGGTGTGTTTTTCCTTCTTGAGAGATCTGGTAGAAGGAAGAATACGGTCTGAGGGAAGACAGGTGAACTCTATTGAATGATTTGTTACACCCAGTGGTCTGGTTGTGACTGTAACCACTGAGCTTGGATTTTTTGTAGTCTTCCTCCCATTGGCAAGGGCCTGGCATCACGGTTTGCCTTGTTTGATGGATCTATTGTTATTGTCCAATCGATAGAACTGGGAAGATCTGTTGAGCCTCTATGAAAGGGCCCTCTCCTAGTTGACCGCTGGGTTCTCCTGGGGTCGGGTCTAGACCAAGGAAGAGTGTGGTAAAAACTAAAGGAGGTTTGCGAGAAAGGTATCCTGTCATCCTTCTGTAAATTTCTAGACATGGCCTTTTTTTGCTCTTTGGTTTCTTCCAGGATTCTATCTAGCTTGTCTCTGAACAATCTGCCACCTTGGAAGTGATAGGCCATCACTATCAACTTGGAGTGAAGGTCAGCTTGCCGTGCTTTCAGCCACAGGGCATGCCTTGTGGCAGCTGCTGCAGCCATGGAATGAGCTGCAAAGGTCATAGTGTCTAGGGATGCATCTTCTATTGTTGCTGGAGATTAACTGACTCAATTTACCTGCCCAGACTGTATAGGCCCTCAAGATTAGGGCTGCTGTGGCTGCTGCTCTTATTGCTAGTGCTAAAGCCTCATGGGATTTCCTGGAGGCAAAATCTGCTTTTCTATCTAAGGAATCTTTTATAGATCCCATAACATCTTCTGATAGTAGATCTGTGGATTGCAAGGCTGCAATGGGGGCATCCACTAATGGAATCTGCAGCAATTCTATAGCATGTGGGGTTAAGGAGTAGAGCTTTTTGGTAGCACTTGGGAACTGTCTGTTAGCCAGGGGTTTGGCCCATTCTGCTTTCATTAGCCTTTCAAAGTACTTAGGAAAAGGGACTGATCTGTCTACAGATGGCAACTCTGGAAAAAACTCTTTGATCTCCTTAGGTCTGGATCTACTCCCATTAGGTTCCTCTCCAGAATCAGGAGAGATCCAATTCCAAGATGGTCTTTGCCAGCAGATACTCATAGTCTTCCCCATTAAATAGTCTAGTTGGTTGCTCTTCAATTGCTGACTCATCCTCAGAGGAAAATTCCCTTTCCTCCTTCACTGTCTGATAGGGAAGAGAGGGTAACATTTATTGGGGAATGGCTGGGGCAGATACCTGAGAATGAGACTTTCTTAGCCATCCTGGGGGCGGGGGGAGCAATGGGAACCCCTAGATGAAGAAGGAGGGGAAGGCATCTGAATATGCTGCAGCTCTTCCCATAGGGTCTTCCTGACAATTTCCATTGCTACCTTCCCACAACCTCAGAAGAGGGGGGTAGTAGTACATTACCACATTGTGAGTGCTCCATTTCCTTCATCTGGATTGGGGAAATATCATCTGAAGAAGAAGAAAAGTTAGTTTTTATATGCCAACATTCTCTACCACTTAAGGGAGAATCAAACCAGCTTACAATCACCTTCCCTTCCCCTCCCCACAACAGACACCCTCTGAGGTAGGTGGGGCTGAGAGAGCCCTAAGAGAACTGTGACTACCCAAGGTCACCCAACTAGCTTCATGTGTAGGAGTGGGGAAACCAACCTGGTTCACCGGATTAGCATCTACCACTCAAGTGGAGGCGTGGGGTATCAAACCTGGTTCACCAGATTATAGTCCACCTCTCCAAACCACAGCTCTTAACCACTACAGCATGCTGGCTGAGGGGATAGACCTGCCATTGTTGCCACTCAGGGCCCAACTGGCAGCCATTGGGGGCATTTTATCCATCAAGGCCCTTTTCGTGCCTTTTTTTCCTGCAGCACAGTTTGTCTCTTTCATTTTGGTGCCAAGAGCTATTTTGCCCATTCTTTCTCTCCTTTGTCTCTTCTGAGGCTTTTGGAGAATGTGCTGCCTGCCGGCAGCAAAGAGGAGAGCAGCCCTGGATCTGCATCCTCATCAGAAAGAAAGCCGTATGCCCTGAACTCCTCCCGAGCCTCAGTATTCTCCATGAGAGGGAGGGAGGAGGGAGAAGTAACAAGCAGGAGTAAGAAAAAAGGAGCATGAGAGATATTAAGTCTGAGGATTAAGATTACTCTGACAACACAAGAATAGACCATGGAAGAAGAAAAAATGGGTAGAAAGAATAGCTGCTGTGGAGGAACTAAACTGAGCTCAGGAGTTTCCCGCCTGAGAGACAGGAAGTGATAATCTTAATCTTGCCCCCCTGAATGACTGGTGAGAAACACCCAATATTCAAGATGTCTCCTTCTCAGAGTGAGAATGGACCTTTCAAGGATCTTATCGTTTATGCCATTACAGCAGACTATTCAAATTCCACTGACCAAAGCATGTTTTCCTGTAATATTTGACTGGACTATACTCTTATTGTACAGTTCACAAGATTTGCTGTTGATTTCCAGCACACCAAGAAATAACATTTAGAGGCAATACAACCAAAAGTTAAGAAAGGGGGTCAAAATAAGAATTTCAAATTCAATAACAAATCATACAAGTGTTTGACAACATATCTCAACTTCATAAAAGTCTATCCAGCTATTAAATGAAAACAGCTTTAAATGAATTTGAGTTGTGTGGGGTTTAAAAAGAGGGGGGCACTTCCTTTTGCAGGATGTTAATTTGTTTTTGACTGATAAACACAACTCTGGGCTGCAAGCAGAACATTTGCTTCCCAAAAGGATTGCCTACTTTTTTACCCCGTTCCTTCTTTCCTTTTCCCCCCTTTATTATTTCTATCCCAATTGTGAAGAGTTTGAAGACAGTCTAAGATTAATGAATCTCTCTTGGGCTTTATTTGACAGAAAATCTTTGGAATCTAATTTGTCAGCCATACTAGCAACATCCATCTAATATTTAACATGAAATATCATATTATTTTCATTTTACATCTTATCTCTGGGTCATAAACAATCCTTCAGCATAAAATAGATGTTCTTTGAAATGCAAAAAGTATATTTGACAGCATGTTTCTAGTGAGAATAATCTAGGCACAGTAAATGATAGAGTGCGTATGGGCTATTATTATTAAGCCCTCACAACTTGAAGTTCACTGCTTAGTAGAGATGGTGGATTCTTCCCTCTGATCCCATTCCTTTGTTATTTTCTTCTGCCCTGCAGTTTCCTAAATTTTGATTTAAATTGGAGAATTCTAAAATTAATTCTGGAATTAGTGCATGTGTAGGTTGCCACAGGTTTGAGTTATGTCACTTTATTTGAATATTTTTCTTCTCCACATTCATGATTCACAATCACACAGTGATAAAACACTGCACCAAAGTAATCTTGAGCAATACATATAACTTTGCTGAGATTCTTTCTCCTCCATGTTTTACTGATATGTCCATGAGTTCATGCATGTTAGTAAAGCATCAAGTAAAAAAGAATCATGATGCAGTTCTATTTACCACAGCATAAATCTTTTTTGGGGTGGTATTTCTCAGTGCACACAAGTGCACCTGCAAATTGGTAATATATTGCACAAACAGAATCCTCATTCAATCACACGCACAGTCAAGATCAGGGTTGCTTTTTGCAATTTGTTTTATCAGGGCACACATGCACACTATAAAGACAAGGAAAAGTTGTCACAGAGTTATAGAAAATGAACACTGCAGCACATTGTGCATGCCCAGTACAAAATTTGAAAATGCAAAACTAGCAATGAAGAATTCATAATGTGCTGGTTCTGCTGTAGAAAGAAGACCAGGTTTATCCAGAACATTCAAAGCTGGAGAGAGACTCTAATAAAGGCAATTTCAGGAGCATCTCCATTGCTCAGGCAAAACCTTTAGCTGCATCCAGATGTCATGACACAAATGGGCACAAACAGTCTGTTGCTATGCTTGCATACTCCTCCTGTTCCTTTCCTTTACACACAAAGCTTGATTCAAAACTTCCTGGTCTGATCAGCCCCAATTCATCATAAAGTCTGTATGCAGTCACCTTGGCAAACTGGAGTTTATTCACTGCTCCCCAAGTCAGTATTCTAAATCTTTGTTTAATCCTAGTTTAGAATCTGTCTGCCCACTCCCTGAAGCTGCTATATACTACAGCCCAGAGCTGCAACTGTAGGAGCTGTATCCATTCAGAATAAATGGGTGTCAAATTCTTGGGGTGCTAACCCCATCCTTGCTAAGGATAGCTGCCCATGTTAGTGATGTTGGGAAAATGATCAGAAGTCCCTCAAGGGCTGCAACAGGATATAAAACCCTGTCCCTTATGTAATATACTTGTCTTATCTTTTCTTCTGTGCATACAAATGTTCCAGAAGGATGTTGTGTTGATGGTGCAGAAAACTGCTGACAGATCTAGAACTTCCTCTGTCATTGTCCTGGTATAGATTATCCAGCAGAGTGACCAAAGCCATCTCAATACCAAAATCAGGCCAGATTGAAGTGGGTCCAGAAAATCAGCACTATCTAATGAAACTTGAGTTACACCCACTCACTTGAGCACCTTGCCTGGAAAAGGAAGATTAAGAACCAGATTTAGTTGGAGAGACAATTAAGTTCCTGTGAAGCTTTCTTCAAAATAAGACTTGCAACCACTTCTTAGTTATTGTAATTATGATTATGTGTGTGTGTCATAACTAAATTAGCATATTTTGTGATTGCTTTATTCTCACAGCAGCCCTGTCAGGTAGGCCACTCATTTCTATTTTACAGATGGGGAAGAGATGCTTAGTCAGTTTCTTAAAATAGACCCCTGAGTTCAACATGTACTTGAATACAATCCTTACCATTCAGGACACTGGACTGTGCTGACTGTTGAACAGCTAAGCAAGTTTCAATGCTTAAAGATTTCCTTCCTTCATTTGGAAATATTTGAGAGTTTACAGAGATAAGAAGGGGCATTAATGTAACTGAAAGAAGAGGACAGAATGGGAGAAAGGGATAATTAAATCTATATTTTTATCAATATCCATTATGTGGATATTATATTCTTTAAAATACTACATCATTTTGTAGCATTTTAAATGTAGCTTTTATGGTAAAAAAGTAAAAACCAACCATTTTGGGGTAAAAAAATGACAAAGGCAGTACACCTCTGTGATTGCATCTTTTCACAAGAGCAAAAAAACTGTGTTCAAATTAAAGAGCCATATAACTAAGGGTGATGGTTCAGATTTTTTTTTTAAAAAACTGCTTACCATGTTACATGCAACAGGAACCCTAACTTCAAGCTAAGCCAAAAACAGATATAAATGGCAGAATTATATTCTCGGAGTCACTTGTGAAGACATCCCAATTGTGTAAAGGTCCAGAAATAAGGGTTGCAAGGATGTTAAAATCTTTTTAAAATAAATGTTATTGTAACAACCATAAAGGGAAACTATTTCTTTGTAGAAGGAGTAAACATAACATTTCCATCAACGAGTTCTTTAAACCAGGAGCCAAAAAGCAAAATACTGCAATGCACCATGATGCCATGGTATTCCTGTTGCCATTCTTGGATGTGTCTTTAGGCAGACAGCTAGGCAAGTCCTCCTTTTGTTATCATTCATCATATTCAAGATGGCCTGGGTGTCATGCAAAACAAAGAGAAGCACCTAGTCAGCTATTTGACTGCAAATAAATGACTGTTATTCTGATATTTATGAAGGCTCGATGACATAACGGCAAGGAGCTTATTAAAACAACAGCTGAAGAGAGATAAAGTACCTGGCAGTGCAGAAAGGAAATGATTCTTCCCTTCCATTGTCTCCCTCTTCTCTGCCAAAAGGGACTAGCCTGAAGAAGAGCAGAGAAGCTTCCTAAGTGAAGGCTGAGAGATCAGTAGAAATCCAAGGACAGGGATTTTAATGCAAGGCGACTTTTGCTGATAACGGCTTGCTGCACTATTTAAGAATGTTGCCTACTTTACATCTGTCATCAGCCTATTAACAAGATTGCAGAGCTTTAGGTGTAGGCAGATATCAAGTTTTAACAACCTCACAGGGTACAAACTAAAAAAAGAAATCCAGATACCTTTATTATTATAATGGAAGAGATGCCTGACTTCTTTACCTGCCTGCTTGAAAGCATACGGTTCTCCATTCATTTAACAGACACACAAAAGGGTTTGTTGTTTCTGTTGGTTCTTTTTTCTTTTCTTCTGTCTGAGATTCAAGGAAGGTCAATCTCCTCTTTAACTGTCTGAGTGGAATCACATGTTGTTTATAAGCTTCCTTAAAGTCATCTTTCTTACCCAAAATTACCAACCACACCACCTTTGTCTGTTGGTTTAAAAATAATGTTCTTGTGTTCACAAAGTTGTCTTACAATAAGGCTCTCTTCTTGATTAAATTATACCACACAGAAATTTCCTGCCTTTCTAATGCAGATATCTCACTCATAGCTAAATCTTCAAAGTCATGTATTCCAGGATTATTAGAGGATGGACTGAAAGTGGATTGAGCCTTGAACCCAGTCAAAATCCACCCTTCTCCTTGGATTTGGATTTGAACCCAGATCCCAAAATCCTCCATCCTCTTAAAAATCTTTCTAACAGGTTGAGTGAATCATATCTAGGGAGGAGACAAAAAGGTCTGAATTTTGTACAGAGCAATGTGCATTTGTAGGTTGCTACAGCTGCAATTCATATGCATCTTATAGTGACGTAGAACCCCCATGGCATCACATATGTATATAAGAACATAAGTAAGGCCAAGCGTATCAGACCAAGATCCATCAAGTCCAGCAGTCTGTTCACACAGTGGCCAACCAGGTGCATCTAGGAAGCCCACAAACAAGACGACTGCGGCAGCATTATCTTGCCTTTGTTCCAAAACACCTAATATAATGGGCATGCTCCTCTGATCCTGGAGAGAATAGGTTTGCATCATGACTAGTATCCATTTTTACTAGTAGCCATGGATATCCCTATTCTCCATGAACATGTCCACTCCCCTCTTAAAGCCTTCCAAGTTGGCATCCATCACCACATCCTGGGGCAGGGAGTTCCACAATTTAACTATGTGTTGTCTGAAGAAATACTTCCTTTTATCTGTTTTGAATCTCTCACCCTCCAGCTTCAGCAAATGACCCCGCAAATGACTATATGTATAGCAGTTGTAAACTTTTACACAGATAGTTGGGGCAAAGAGTCATTTCACCACACCATATCTGTATAATAGTGTCAGGGTTGGGGAGAGGGGTTGCAGTGTTTCAACTATGTGCATTTCTCTATCAGAAAGTAACACAGTGAGGTAAAATCAGATAAAGAAAGGAACAGAATTGAAAAGTGTGGCACATGCTCTAGACATTAACGTTAGAAATGTTCTGAGCTGAACTGGAATGAAGAAGGAATGGAAGGCAACACAAAAGAAATTTCACAACAATAACGGAATGGAACAGGGGAAATCTGCTCATCTGGTGTTGACTGTCAGTTTTCTCTCTCCCCTTGCAACAGAAGCCCCATAGAATTAGGCTGTCAGAAATGTGTGATGGACTCCATGATATTTTATTATTTTTTGGAAAGGGCGAAAAATAATACTAACATTAAATGTGTGCACCTGGAAAAAGCAAAAAACAAACAAGACCAAAATGGTTTTTATAGTTGTGTTGCAGGCCATTTATTTACTTTATTTATAGTCCACAGTTTTTGCAGCGACTCAAACTGGAAAGGACATCACAGGTTCAATGTGTCATCTTAACAACCACTACATACTTACACACAAAATGAATTACATTTGAGATATGAAGATGGAGCTGTAATACTGTGTTCATTGAGAACTTCCACTGAACATAATGAGATTATTTCAGGGTAAATACCGTTGCATTGGACTATATGAGCTAGTGTATATGTTACCTTTTTCATGCCCCGACTGCTTTGTAAAGATATGTTACCACTTCCTACCATAATTTATACAAACACTTTGTGAAGCAATATGGAAAGAATCAAATGCACATCTATTGTTCGAGCATCAAGGACAGAAAATATTTCAAATATGGAGATGATAATGACATTCAAATTGGGAGCAACCCTGGCTTGCACAGAGCTCCATTTTCACGGCAAACTCCAACTTATTTATAGGTGTGTTTGCTGGGAAATTTACTGTGTGGTGATGTCCCCCAATATGAGGGAGTGGATGTAAAAGGTGATAATGCTACATCACACAATTGTTTGCAGACATTCACCATGAGGAAGCGACTGGGATATCAGAAATCCAACACATAAACCTTCCACGTTTCTAAGCTATGAGTGAAACATACAATGGAGGACATAGTCAGATCACAAATAGCTTCTACAGATGATGTTTACTAAGAAGCTATATTTAATATCAGAGTGTAAATGCCTGTTAGCTATGTGGCCCATAGAGTACCACTAGGAGGGAAGATGTTCCACAAAGTTACACAAATCCAAATTGAAACTAAAATTAGTTTTCAGCACAGGTTTTTTAAAAGGCTGTTATTTGTCCTCCATTCTGTTGTTGTTGTTGCTGCTGCTGCTGTTTTGTAATGAAGAAATTAAAAGTTTGCTCCTCGTTAGGACAGCTTGAATTCTCTTTGGAAGTCCTGGTAACCTTTAATTGTTCCAGATAACAAGTAATGGCTAATTTAGCAGGAGACAAGGCAGCTATTGTGGGATTTCCCCTGAATTACTTTGGGACATTAAGGTTATCAAGGTGTTGTGAGAAGTGAGTGAAATCTGTGTAGTACTTTGATTCCCAGGTGAGTGGGAGGTCCTGTGTAAGCCCATAAGCAGCACTATGAAAGCAAGCAGAACTCATGGCAGACTAGGGGGTTGAAGAGGAGGAACCCTTGCGGTGAAAGGAATCAAGGACTTTCTTCTGAAGAACCCATGCTACCTCAACAATCAGGTCAAAGCCGCTTCCTGTAATGAAGATCCATCCATTACAATGGTATGCAGGGTAGAGATGTAGATCACTTTCATGGTCTCTGAAGAAGCTGAGCAGTTATCAGTAACATTCAAAAATCCACTGGAAAGTCATTCATTTCACTTTATGGTCCTAATTAGCCATTTGTATAGTTCTATAATTAAATATGTTCCTTTCTCATCAAGTTTTTCACTTTAGTAATGATACGACTGTGCCACAAACAGGCCTCATGCTGTTTGGTTTGGGACTTATTCATAGCATTTAATTGGTCACCCAGTGGTTAGCCAATAACCCTTTCAATGGGAAGCAACACTCTGAATGTTGTTAATGGGCTAGAGGCACAGTGTTTGCCTCCTGGTACCCAGCAGTACTGGGAATAAAGCAATTTCCTCCACTGTGTTGTGTGCCCAATAGCTAATCCTCTCCACTCCTGAAATGCGCACTATTTGGTTATAAGTATTTGTGCTGGCTTACTTACCGCTGGGTTGTTAATAGGCAGTGATTCTTCAATGCTCCTTCTGTGGAGTTACAGTCTGCTTGCTGACTGCTAATTAAAACAAGTTTGCACTCTAAGACTACCATTAGAAGGTAGCAAGGTCACATTATTTAATGCAGCAGCCCGGTATTTAAGAGTGTTTGTGAAACCCCAAACATGGACATATTTTGCAAGCTTGATGGCTATTATTGATCGTGTCAAAATGAACCTGGCTAATTCACTGTTCTTTAAAGTGAAATGGTCAGAACTCCCCTCCCCGTTCCATGGAATCTGATAGTTAAAATGAAAGCCCCCCCCCCCAGCTGCCCTCTTCCTTGCCAGCAGATACTTTTGTTGGTGTTTCTGCCTCAGAAAATATTTCCACAGACACAGACTTATTGCTTTTGACTCTTTATTAGAAGGGAGATACTGTGGTATGCCCGGCTGGACACTTGCAGAGACATTGTCACTTCTATAATTAACTTAGATATATATTTATTACACCCATCCTCCCAAAAAATTCCAGGAAGATTGGAGGAATGGTATACCTCCTTTCTTCTTGCAAACTTTGAAGCTGAAACCTTGGATAGAGTTGCCAGTTTTTTGTAGCTGGCAGAGTCTATCAAGGTACAGCATTGATTTAGGACACAGTTGCTTTTTTATCTCTCTTAATGAAAGATTGTATATATATTCTTATTTTATTTTATTTATTTATTTTTCAAATTTATAACCCACCCTTCCTGGCCAAGGCTATAGTGAACCTGTGTTGCGAATCAGAGAGTTAGGGTCAATTATCCTATTCGCATGTACCCGGCCCTGACTTGTTCGGGACCACTGGGAATTCTATCTACTACATTGGCTAAGGTTGGTGGCGGGCGAGGAACTGAGGAGGGAGGGGATGCCCCGCCCAGGAGCACATGGTGGTTTCGGCGCCAAGCTAGCCCGCGGCTCAAGGGGAGGGGCATCCCCCTTTAGAGGTCTAAGGCTAATAAAAGTTTCCGGTGGCAGGCCTGCATGCAGGCGCAGTCCCTGCATACTGTATGCATCAGCATAATGATGACAGCCCAGCCCAAAACTCTGGACAATCTGGGCAAGGGGGTGCATATAGATGTTAAATAACATAGGGGAGAGGATCGTATCCTGAGGCACCCCACACACCAGAGGGTGCCACTGCAAATCCTCCTCTCCGAGCACCACCCTTTATCCCCAAACCTGTTACTTGGGGGGTAACTAGTAATGTGGACTCTAGTAACTTGGGGGTTACTCAAGTCCACATTACTAGAGGCTCAGCTAGATTGTATACCGCAGGTCAGGAAAGGGGGCAATAAGTCAAAGAGGTCACCTCCATGGCTAATAGGTAAGGTGGACACATGAACAAATGAACACATGAAGCTGCCTTCTACTGAATCAAACCCTTGGTCCATTAAGTCAGTATTGTCTAATCAGACTGGCAGCACCTCTCCAGGGTCTCAGGCTGAGGTCTTTCACATCACCTACTTGCCTAGTCCCTTTAACTGGAGATGCCGGGGATTGAACCTGGGACCTTTTGCATGCCAAGCAGATGCTCTACCACTGAGCCACAGCCGCTCCCCTAAGCTATTAGAAGGAAGCTATTAGAGAGAGAAAAAAGGCTTTCTTCAGAAACTGGAAGGATTGCCCAAACGAGGCAAACAAAAGCAAACACAAACTTGCATGAAGGAAATGCAAGCAAACAATTAGAGAGGCAAAAAAAGATTTTGAGGGGCGTATCAATAAACACATCAAGACCAACAATAAGAAATTCTTTAAGTACATTAGGAGTAGGAAACCAGCTAGGGAAACGGTTGGACCATTGGATGACAATGGGAGTAAATGAACATTAAGGGAGAATAAAGTGATTGCTGAGAAACTAAATGAATTCTTCGCATCTCTCGTCACTGTTGAAGATATAGGGCAGATTCCTTCTCGTGAACAGAGGTTTTGGGGTGGGGAGAATGAGGAACTGGGGCAAATAGTGATAACAAGGCAGGAAGTCCTTGACAAACTACAAATGAACAAGTCACAGGGACCAGTCAGTGTTTATCCTAGCGTTCTTGAAGAACTCAAATGGGAAATTGCTGAACTCCTAACAATGATATGTAACATGTCCCTTAGATCAGCCTCTGAGGAATAGAGAATGACCAATGTAACACCCATTTATAAAAAAAGTTTTTTTGGGGACCCAGGAAATTACAAGCCAGTTAGCTTAACGTCTGTTCCAGGTAAATTAATGGACAGCATTATTAAAGACAGAATTGTCTAGCACATAGAAGTTATGTTATTTGCCCTGCTGAGCAAAACCCAACATGGCTTCTGTAAAGATAGGTCCTGTCTCACTAACCTCACAGGAATGATCCTGTGGACATTGTGTATTTGGATTTCCAAAAGGCTTTTGACAAAGTCTCCCACCAAAGGCTGCTAAGCAAACTTCCTAGTCATGGAATAAGAGGGCAAGTCCTTTTATGGATTGAGAGCTGGCTGAAAAATAGGAAGCAGAGAGTAGGAATCAATGGTCAGTTCTCACAATGGCGGGATGTAAGCAGTGGGGTGCCTCAGGGATCTGTGTTGGGACCGCTGCTTTTCAACTTGTTCATCAATGACCTGGAGTTGGGGTTAAACAGTGAAGTAGCCAAGTTTGCAGATGACACCAAATTATTTAGGGTGGTTAAAACAAAATCAGACTGTGAAGAGCTCCAAAAGGATCTCTACAAACTGGAAGAATGGGCATTAAAATGGCAAATGAGATTCAATGTGACCAAGTGTAAAGTGATGCATATTGGGGCAAAGAATCCCAACTTCACATATACATGGATGGGATCTGTACTGGCAGTGACAGACCAAGAAAGGGATCTTGGGGTGGTAATGGATCACTCATTGATGTCAACCCAGTGTGCAGCTGCTGTGAAAAAGGCAAATTCCATGCTGGCTATAATTAGACAAGGAATAGAGAATAAAACTGCTGCTATCATACTGCTGTTGTACAAATCTATGGTGAGGCCACATTTGGAATACTGTGTACAGTTTCGGTCACCACACCTAAAAAAGGATATTGCAGGGCTTGAGAAGGTGCAGAAAAGAGCAACCAAAATGATCAGGGGACTAGAGCAACAGCCCTATGAGGAGTGGTTAAAATGCTTAGGGCTGTTTAGCCTGGAAAGAAGGTGGTTAAGGAGAGACATTATAGAGGTCTATAAAATGATTCATGTTATGGAGAGAGTGGACAGGGAGAAGCTTTTCTCCTTCTCTCATAATACTAGAATATAGGGTCATCTGCTGAAGCTGGAGGGTGAGAGATTCAAAACAGATAAAAGGAAGTATTTCTTTACACAACACATAGTTAAATTGTGGAACTCCCTGCCCCAAAATGTGTTGATGGATGCCAACTTGGAAGGCTTTAAAAAGGGAGTGGACATGTTTATGGAGGAGAGGGCTATTCATGGCTACTAGTAAAAATGGATACTAGTCTTGATGTATACCTATTCTCTCCAAGATCAGAGGAGCATGCCTGTTATATTAGGTGCTTTAGAACACAGACAGGATGCTGCTGCTGCAGTTGTCTTCTTTGTGTGCTTCCTAGAGGCACCTTGTTGGCTACTGTGTGAACAGACTGCTGGACTTGATGGACCTTGGTCTGATCCAGCATGGCCTTTCTTATGATCTTTTGACTCATATCTAGCAGTACCCTGTCATTACTGTTATTGATGACCGTGAATGTAACAGGAATCCTACAATTCTGCCATACTACTTCTATGCCAGAGGTGAGAGGGGGTGTCGAGTCCTCTTCCAACAAAGGGATTTTGTTCTTTCACTGTAGAATATCATTTGCATTTTAAATATAACAAAATGCATTTATAAAACTACTGCTGCCCTTTGGCTGAGCAGAGGAATTTGCTGATTTTAGATTTTTACAGAAGGTTACTTTTCATATTTAAATGGTGGATTCGGAAAAGTTGCTGAATACACTTTTTCATGCTGCGTACTTGTGTCTAATCTGTGTTGGATACAATAATATACCTTCCATTGTCAACAATGAGTTAGAAATGGAATATTAGTACTTTGATCTTAATAGAATGAGCATGGAGCATCTACTACTAGCCTGCAAGGTGTGAAGCAAAAGGGATGACACTGATCTCTCATTTCCATACCGTGTGAATAAAAATCATTGGCTTTTTTTCCATTCTGAGCATCTCCAAGTATGTCAGGCTTTAGCGCAGGGCATGCTCTAGCATCCTGATTGGGGAACAAGGATAGAGAAGGTGAGAATGGACAGGGCTGAGTCCACATAACAAGCAGGGCTGAGGAATGCAGAGGCAAAGTCGTAATCAAACAAACAAGGGCCTCTTATGCATGGCTGTTTCCCTCGTGGTCACCCCTCTGATTACTTCGCATCTTTGTTTTGATTATGCATCCTGTTTTTGACTGTCAGAGGTCACCTCATTCTCCTTCTGTATTTCCCTGCGTTTTGCCCGCATTTTCAATTTCGAGATAAAACTGGTCCCTGAAAACATGGGCAAAACACCAGGAAATGTAGGGGGAGAGCGAGGTGACCTCTGATGGTCGAGAATGGCATGCATAATCAAAACAAAGACCTGAAATCATTGGAGGGGTGACGGCAAAGGAAACAGCCATGCATAAATGGCCAAGGATTAAACCCAAGATAATAAGCGTGGCATAAAAGAGAGCAGGAGCTGGGCTAGGCAGTAGACCCACACAAAGACAACTGGTTGAACTGATGAACAAGCTCTGTTTCTTGTTTCTTAGGACCTGATGGAGACAGCTGAACAAGGAGAGCTGATGCTACAGCATAAATGGCACTCGTAGGTGTGCTGACTGCCATGAAGCAAGAATTGGCACTAGAACTTAGATGGTATCCTTTCAGGGTACAACTAGATGTGATGCTATTCCTGAGTTCACTCTGGGGACACACCTCTGTTTTGTAGTGTCAGAGAAAGCCATTTAACAATCCTGTGGGGATCCAATTCTAGTTGGCACCACCACAGCAGGGGGAGGGGAGCTCCTGCCTCCCTTCCACACCATTTTTTTCTGAACTGAAATGGCACCAGAGTGTGTGCGTCAGACATGATCTCTGTTCACACAGCCAGTGGTACAAGTGGCATCTAGAATCCGCAGCTTCAGACCATTTATTGGCACCTTTCAAGGAACTGATGTCACCCACCACTTCCCTTAGGTCGTCTTGAGGACTGGACAGACTTTTCGTGAGATTTGTTTTTATGCTAAATGAGTCATTTTGACAACTTCATTATCTCTTCAAAACAGAATGTTTATGGGGAAATGGTTGTCTTCTATTTTACATATTGGGGCTCTAAGATTCAGAATTACATTTGCTTTACATATCTGGGATGTTTTTGTCTTTCTTGGCACCAAAGTATTAGTTAGATTTCCTGTATAAAATTTTGCCTTAACTTGCTTCAAGATTCAGTTTTGTGAGGGATGTCTAGTGTGATAATTTTAAATGTAATTTTATTTCTACAAATATGATAATATTTTGTCAATAAAATAATCTCTCCAATGTAACTCTTTAAATGTAAATTTATTAGTGTTCCTGAAGTTCTTTATATTTTAATTTGTTAATGTAATGTCTTGCATTTTTCTCATACCTAGGCATCATGCATCTTTACTTCAAAGTGCCATCCTAAACTGAGTTACACTCTTCTAAATCCAATGAAGCCGATGGGTTTAGAAGGGTATAACTCTCCTTAGGGTGGCACTGTCAGCACATTACTATCTCACTTCAGTGTGATAAGCAAGAAAACATCTGCAGCTTCATGCAGAACTACTTGTTACAATGTCTTCTTGAAAGCCAGCATGGTGTAGTGGTTAAGAGCAGTGGTTTGGAGCACTGGACTCTGATCTGAAGAACCGGGTTTGGTTCCCCACTCCTCCACGTGAGCGGTGGATGCTAATCTGGTTAACTGGAATTGTTTCCCCACTCCTACACATGAAGCCAGCTCGGTGACATTGGGCTAGTCACACACTCTCAACCCCACCTAACTCACACGGTGTCTGTTGTGGGGAGGGGAAGGGAAGGTGATTGTAAGCCGGTTTGCTTATTTCTTAAGTGGTAGAGAAAGTCAGCATACAAAAACCAACTTTTCTTCTTCATCATCTTCAATCTAGAGAGGAGAACTGAGATGTTTGATAGCCTGTCTTCTCAGGAATTGCCTGCATCACAGGAGGAGTCATCAAACTGATGTGTTTTGCCAGAGGAACCGCTCCTGGACCCAAATCTTCAGTCTCAGCTGTTGTGATGGTACCTTACACCAGACTTCCACCATCACAGTCATCTGCTGTAACATCAGTAGGATAGCTGTGATCTCCTCTGCCACATCCCAGATCCACTAAGTCAAGACGAAAAGCACTACCTCTTTCTTGCCTCTGGCATAATAGTTTAAGAATGCTTTAGGGTAATGAATCCAAGTCCTCTTCCTGTGTCATGCACATGTC
This sequence comes from Euleptes europaea, assembly GCF_029931775.1. Classification (NCBI taxonomy): domain Eukaryota; kingdom Metazoa; phylum Chordata; class Lepidosauria; order Squamata; family Sphaerodactylidae; genus Euleptes; species Euleptes europaea. Next base: position 50,962,979 of record NC_079315.1, on the reverse strand, counting down.
ATGTGGAAGTCATAGGGACTCTCATTCTGGATTGAAGACACATGCAAAGAAAACAAGAACCACCTCATATGCCCAGAATTACTTTATACCCAAACCAAAGCATTTAGGGTTTTGTGCAATTGCTATGAAACCATAAATGAGATATCAAGTGGGGGTCAACAGTAGGCATCACCACCGTGCATAAATACTGGCATTCTAACTGAGACTGTGGTCCAAATTAGAACACTGATGGGAGTCAACACACCTCTTTTTTTACCACTTTTGCTTTTTAAATCTTGACTGCTCCTTCATTAGTGAGGACATCAATTTAGCAGCAAACCAGCCAAAAAGCACCAGAAAAGAAGCAATCACATTCCTATGAGAAGGGAAAATGGGAGGAGACTAAAGAGGCCAGGGTGGCTCCATAAACAGCTTTTTTTAGAGTTGAGAAATAAAAAAGACTCCTTTAGGAAGTGGAAGGAGGGCCTTATAACCAAAGAGGAATATAAACAAATAACTAGTGCTTGTAGGGAGAGTGTTAGGAAAGCTAAAGTAATTTCTGAGCCTCTTACTATTATTTTTGAGAATTCTTGGTGAACAGGTGAGGTGCCAGAAGACTGGAGGTGGGCAAATGTTGTCCCCATCTTCAAAAAGGGGAAAAAAGAGGATCCGGGTAACTACCGACCCATCAGCTTGACTTCTATATCGGGAACAAATCATCCAACTGTCAGTCCTTGAGCATTTAGAAAGGATGGATCTGATTACTAAGAGTCAGCATGGGTTTCTCAAGAACAAGTCATGTCAGACTAATCTTATCTCCTTTTTTGAGAAAGTCACTACCTTGCTGGATCAGGGGAATCTGTAGACATAGTTTATCTTGATTTCAGTAAGGCTTTTGATAAGGTTCCCCATAATATTCTTGTTGACAAATTGGGAAAATGTGATTTAGATCCTATTACTGTTAGGTGGATCTGTAATTGGCTGACAGATTGCACCCAAAGAGTGCTTGTTAATGGTTCCTCATCCACTTGGAGAGGAGTGACTAGTGGAGTGCTTCAGGGATCTGTCCTGGGTGCTGTGTTGTTCAATATCTTTATAAATGATTTGGATGAAGGAATAGAGGGGATATTGTCGAAGGCTTTCACGGTCAGAGTTCATTGGTTCTTGTAGGTTATCCAGGCTGTGTAACCGTGGTCTTGGTATTTACTTTCCTGACGTTTCACCAGCAGCTGTGGCAGGCATCTTCAGAGGAGTAACACTGAAGGACAGTGTCTCTCAGTGTCAAGTGTGTAGGAAGAGTAATATATAGTCAGAAAGGGGTTGGGTTTGAGCTGAATCATTGTCCTGCAAAAAGTAACAAAGGTAATGTGCTAACCATTGTCCTGTAAGTATCCAGATAATGTGCTAATGAGGTGTGGTATGTTAATATGGAACCATTGTATCCTGAAGTGATCTGTTAATGTGTGAAATCCAAAGCTAATCTGCATGGCTATTGTTGACTGTAGTCTTTGTTAGTCTGGTGGTTTTCAAGACAGGAAGCCAAGCCTTATTCATTCTTAAACTCTCTTCTTGAGAGTTTAATACCAATAAAATGCATTTCAACAGAAATACATGTAAAGTTCTGCATTTAGATAGGAAAAATCAAATGCATAATTATAGGATTGGGGAGACTTGTCTTAGCAGTAGTGTGTGTGAAAAGGATCTTGGGGTCTTAGTAGACTAAACACTGAACATGAGTCAGCAGTGTGATGTGGTAGCTTAAAAGGCAAATGCTATCTTGGGCTGTATCAACAGAAGTATAGTGTCCAGATCACATAAAGTGATGGTATCGCTCTACTCTGCTCTGGTTAGACCTCACCTAGAGTATTGTGTTCAGTTTTGGGCACCACAATTTAAGAAAGACATAGATAAGCTGGAACATGTCCAGAGGAGGGCAACAAAGATGGGAGACATCTGTTAGAATTTTCTAACAAAGCAGTTCCTCAGTGGAACGGGCTTCCTTGAGAGGTGGTAAGTTCTCCTTCCCTGGAGATTTTTAAGCAGAGGCTAGATGGCCATCTGTCAGCAATGCTGATTCTATGAAGTTAGGCAGTTCAGGGGAGGGAGGGCATCTTGGCCATCTTCTGGGCACTGGGTGTGTGTAGGGGAGGTAGTTGTAAATTTCCTGCATTGTTCAGGGGTTGGACTAGATGACCCTGGTGATCCCTTCCAACTCTATGATTCTATGGCTGTCACCAACAGATAGGCACATATTCACAGTGCAAGACCCGCATAGATCAGTGACAAAAATATGGCAGATTTTTCATATTTCCTTATGATGAGCAGGATGGTAGAGTAGTTTCCATAGAAAGACCAAATCTTGTACAAGTTTGCTGATCTCACTAGGGCTATTGGAAAAAAAAAAACCAATTCAGTAAAATTCAGATTCGGCAAAATTTGGCCCATTTTTATTCGGGAAACGCTGAAGTCTGAACTCCCCCCAATTCAGATCCGTGCAATTTGGCACCAAGGTCGGAGTTCGCGAATAAATTCGGCCGTTTAAAGCCATTAAAAACACATTTGGGCCTTTCTGCGGCTCCGGGGGGGGGCATTTTTGGAGGTAGAGGCCACAAACTTTCAGCGTAGCTTGAGGGGTCCTTTCTTGCAATAACCCCCAAGTTTGGTGACAATTGGGGCAGGGGGTCCCAATGTATTGGGCCCGGAAGGGGTCCCCCCATGATCAGCCCATTGGAATGAATAGAAATAAATAGACCATTTGGACTCGGAGTTTGCAAAACCATGCAAAGCAACACGTGACGCGTGACCTTGGGAGTTTGCAAACCATGGAAAGGGACAGAGTCATGCTAGCTATGCATAAGGAGCAGGTGGGGGTGGAATTTCCCCCTTTGCATTGGACTCGGAACTGGAAGAGTCCCGGGACCGGGCAAATGCATTGTTTAAGTCACAATTCGAAAACCAGTTTTGAGCGAGCATCAAAATAGACCATGCAAAAATGGCCCCAGAGTATTTTCTGCCCTGCTCCTTTTGTCATGGTGGAGGGAAGCCCCCCCTTACGCAAACAACCCCTCCAAATGTGAAAGAAGTTGTGCACCCCTCCTCTCTTTCTCTTTTGTGTGTTTCTATTCTTTGACTTTCCAAGTTGGGGTTACCTATTTGAAATTCCCCGGGGGAAAAATTGGGAAGCGGGATGTAGAAACGTTCGCGGCTGGCGATGCTGTACAGCCACTGAGAAGGCGAAACCAGAAGAAGTGCCACCTGGAAGGGTTGATGAAAACCACCACACCGCACTCTCCCTGCCTGGTTTTGGGCTTAACATCTCGCCAGAGTGGGTCCCTGCCTGAAGAACAGGGTCCCGAGATAGCGAGGCTGTTGGAAAAACAGCAAGGAGCCCCCAAGCAGCCTCCTTCCAAGATCAGGGTGGCCCCCTCCTGGCCTCCTCCCCTCAAAATGACATGCCCTTGGAAAGTCAATCTCCGGTCTGTTCCTTTAAAACCTTTGCGACCTCTTTAAATGGAAACACCGCGATCTGACACCTCTCGGGATGCTGCAAGCATTAAGGTACCCAGCATGCCCCTGGTGTCGAAAGATTTGCATATGTCCAACCCTCTAGGGCAGACTGGGCCAAATTTGCATTTTTGACCATCTTAGCTCCAGCATACCCTTGAAGGCATGCCTGTGTGTATCTAGTTGTGAATATATGTGTGTGTGTCTGATTATTTCCTATGTTTCTCTTTATATGCATTTATCATTTTCATGGTTCTATTCTTCAGCCTTCATAGGAGGGGTTGTTATTGACCAAACCCCTTGGAAAAATTAGGGTGGGAGATTTCAGCAGGCTTTTGTTATGCCTGAGAGAACATGGGCCATCAGGAGTCCTTGAAGCTCTTCTGCAAAGGTGAGACTCGACTGCCCTTGGATAGCCAAGGTTTCAGATGGTCGTCCCGCTCTCTTGGACCCATGCCAGTTGGGTGGGTCAGAATGTAGCCGTGGAGCTTGCAGACACAGGAGCCTTCGGCAAGGCCACTTTGTATAATATGGCTGTCCCATCATTCCCCCCAAAGATCCCGCTCCACAACTGGTTAAAAAAAATCTCTCTCTTATCTCTCCTACCTGTCAAGTCGCAAAGCCGCGCTCTGAGCACCGCCCAGAATGCTTAAAGGTACAATAATCCCAGCATGCTTAGGAACTGGCTATTTGCATACACCAGCCCCTCTGTGGCTGAACCGGGAGACTTAGAAATCAGCCCTGTCTCTTTGAAAACGAGACCCTCCATGCAAACATGTCCGAGTATTTATTTTCTGATGTTGAAGGGTGTTTTATCTTTGTACAAATAAGGGAGAGGTCCCCCCATTGGCAGGGAGACCTCAGGTTCAAAGGAAGGGGACCTTGAGCTTGATCCCCCTCTGGAGCACAGGGCTCCTCCCCATATTTTATCCCTAATGGGATGGTTATGATTATGAACCATGTGCCTCTGTATTATAACCGTCATGCTTTGCCAGCCCATGCAACTCGCTCCCATGCCCCCTCGGACTGACTTTCCCGTGTCAGCTCCAATGGAAGCAACGAGTAAGAATGCTGATTAGGAAAACCCCGGGCCCGCCCCCAAGCTCCCCCAATCTCCCATCGCGGGTCCGTCCTCCTGCTACCCAGAGGTGGGCATTTTTGGAAGAATTGCTTCAGGGGACTCTTCTTGTAAGAACCCCCATGTTTGGTGCAGATTGGGGCAGGGGGTCCAAAGTTGTGGGGCCCGGAAGGGGTCAAAGATAGAAACACACAAACAAGAACAGAAAAGGGGAGGGGGTGATCAGCCCCTCCTGCAGCTGCTTGTAGGAGAGCTGTGTAGTTCGGTGGGTAACTTCCAGTTTGCTGATCTGCTTTCGCACCCAGCCCTGAAAACCACATTTGCGGCTTCCAAGGCTCCGGGGGGGGGGGCTTTGTGGAGGTAGTTTGCTAACCATTGCAATGCAAAGCAACATGCGAGTGACCATGGAAAGGGATAGAGAGGCGCGCTAGCTATGCATATGCTATAAAAACTCCAGTACAGCTCGGTTCAAAGCAGAAAGCAGCTACACAAGTCACGATGACCCAAGGAGGAGGCCGGGCGGTTGGTGAGCGGAGGGAGAGACTCACACGCACGCACCACCACACGGGCCAGCTCAACTCTAGGCGAGGACTGGTGTGGCCACTGGCCACGGGCAGAAAAAAAGCACAACGCTAACTCCCACAGAGGTGAGCGGGCACAAACACAAGCCCCGCCTGCACAACTGGCAACCCCCCTTTGGCTTCCCCCCACCCACAGAAACTACCCCCACACACCCACAGAGAGAATCTGCTTCTCCCCCACCCACAGAGAGAATCTGCTTCCCCCCCCCACACACACACACATATAGGAGAAAAGGTATAGAGGAAAAACCCCAAAATCAAACTGTGTGGATATCTTCCAGCAGGAGCAGGGACGAGAAGTAAATCCAATCCAGTCCTATTCCAGTAAGCAGGAATCGGGATTAATCGGGATCTCTCAGAGTCAGGATGGAGCAGGCTGGCAGCCCCACCAAAATGGAAGGGATTCCAGACTCGAGTGGGGGCAGGAGGATGGTTTTTTTTTTACTCTTGTCCTGGCAAATTCAAAAAAGGGAGAATCCCTGTTCTGATTGGCCAGAAGAAGACCCGGCTTGGCCACCATTGGCCGCGGGAGAATGCTGCTTGTTGCTTACCAAGTGACAGTTATGCTGCTGCTTCGGAGCCCCTGAATTTGCTGAATTTATTCAGCTATCGCCCGAACTCTCCGAATTTGGCTCGTTGCTTTCCCGCCTTTTTTTGAATTCGGTTCCATCTGAACTGGAAATTGCCGAATCGGGGGAAATTCAGCTGTTTTTCAGTTTGGGATGAACCGAATCGACAGCCCTAGATCTCACATCACAGTGCTCAGGTGAGTTAACCACTCATCTCAGGATTTTTTCCCCCTTGTCGTTGGCCTGTAATGTATCAACAGAACTGCTTCAAAGACTGGCATTCTAGTACTTGATAACCAAACTTTTAATTTTCTAGAAGTAATATATAAGTAAGAGGTAGGTGATACAGAAATAAAAAATCTTACTGCTTCATTCTTCTGAAGCATATTCTTTTAAAAAGAAGAAGCTAAAACTATTGAGTACCAAAGTGATTGCACCTCAACTCTTCCAGGGCACAGCAGTTTCCACAAAGAGGATTTCAGTTTTGCACACCATTGATTTGTGATTACCAGTTTGATCTACTTGTGGAAAAGCAACAAAATGAATTAGCCATGGATGCTCAAATATTTCTGTTTCTACCCCAAATCTTAAGATGAGCTAGAACTACAGTTTCATTAACTATACCTACTAATTTCTGAGACTTTTCTTGTAGCTTTGTATACTTCCAGCAGCCACAAAACAGGAGAACACCCAAGAAGAACGTTACAACAAAAATGGACTGTGGTTATGTTCCATGGACTCACAATACTAGTTAGTCATATTGGTGCATGCTACACCTTTTCTTCAACTAGAGTGTAAAAGATCAACAGAAATAAGCCAACAATGTTATTTTGCTTGGGTTTACAATGCAGTCATTATCAGGCACTGACAAGAGCATGGAGCTGAAGATATAGGTGAGCAGATTTCCTATTACATTCCTTTGTTCAGCAGTTTCTGTTTGCGCTGCGTTCTTCTTTAACTCTAATTTAACTAAGTAAATGTCTAAAATGTATCTCTAAATCACATCATATGCATTTTTCTGCTTTTTAAAATGTTACATCCATCCATTCATTCGGATATGCCATTTGCACATTGGTAAAACACTGTGCTATTTTCCCAATGCATGTATTTCTATATTTGTTTGAGTAAATTAGTTTAAACACTTCATTGGGATCGGGTTTTTTTTTTTTTTTTTGGTAATATTTTGTCTATTCATACCTGTACATTGATAACACAATTTTTTTCGGAGTATTGCTGTTACCCAAATGAGGCAGTCTCCACTTTTATTTGGGAAATTTGCTGAGGAGACAGAGCTAGAGGTTGCTTTCTGAAATCTGTAACCTGTGTATACCAGGATTGATCCTGGGGAAAACTCTTAAATAGTCTGTTGTTCAAACCAAATGGATTTTTATTGAAAAATAACAAAATAAAGAATTAACTTCCTAGCAATAAGCAAACACACGCAATCATTCAAGAACTAAGAAGGTAAGGGTGGAAAATTGGATGGATAGCATTAGGGATGGGCGATATTTATCTTTCTAGAAGAAAAGATGTCCAGGAAAGCAGCGCTGAAGAGTGAAATGACCAGCGTTTCTGGGAGCGAAATGGAGACCCACAAGCAAGTGGAGGTTTATGCTCGGATCAAGACACACACACACTATTAATGCCAAAGGGCCCAAATTTATACCCTAAAATGGGTCCCAAGGTGATATGGGTAACTGGCAGAGGAAATCTACCAAGAACAAGTATTTTTCTTGCTCCTCTGGGGTACCAACAAAGAGAAGGGAGATGCCTGATGTGCTTGTCAGAATGCAGATGAATGTTTGTGTGATCCTTTGATTGATGCCTTGATTGCCCAGGATAGATGTCAGAAAATGCAGGAGGATGTTTGTGTGATCTGCCTGAATAGTTCCAGTTGCCCAGAATGGGGCAATCAAGATGGATGACCAGGAGTGTGAATTTATTCACCTTTTGGTGAGGGGGCTGAAAACTAACCATCCAGTCATGGCCATTCACACCTTGGGTCATGGGAAATGCAAAACTGTCTGCCTTCTTCCCACTCTGGTCAAACACGCAAGATGGATCCCAGACTCCTCTGGAAGGCTTTGCATCTTCTGTGGAGCAGTATGCTGCTCTTTGCCAGTTTTCATTCCCGTGCCCTTATGACACCCATTAACGGAAGAGGTGAGGATGCCTACATCACTGTCAAAGCTCATACCCAAAAATTCTTGTTGGCCTCTAAGGTGCTACTGGGCTAGAATCTAGCTGTTCTACTGCAGACCAACACAGCCACCTTTTGAAAGTACTGATAACACAGAAGAGTGGGAAGATGCATATACTGAAGAAACCGAAAGCTGAGTAAATGATACATGCACATCATTCTGTTCAAATAAATTAAAATAAACAAAAATGAAATCCAGAATTAAAAACTGGAATAATGGAGAATCCCAAATCCACTGGCTTCACTTCAGAAACAAGGCCAGGTAACACAGAACTCCATAATCCAGGAAGAAATTCAGATGAAGAGAGTTTCAGAAGAATCCCTGTGCAAGAGTAAGCTTTTACTCTGGGCTGCTGCTCCATGGCCCAACAGAATATAACGTTGCTGGGAACCTCCTTCTGCCTACATAATGATTTGTGCAAACAGAATCAAAAACAGTGAAACCCACACTTGTTTTTTATTATTCTATATTCCATTTTTAAAAAACCTACAGTACACCATATTCTTGTTTTTAAATGTAGCTAAAACTAACCCTCCAAATGTATATTTACTTATTTGGTTGGTGAGAGTAAAGCCATCTTGACAGACAGAACCTTGTTAATTACACATACATGCCCAGTGGTACCTTGTTATTCAGAATCTCTGCCAAGCAGTACACAGTCAGGCCAGACTAATGATGCATCTAATCCAGTATCCTCCTCCTGTCTGTGACAATGGCTAATGCTGGCTATTTCAGACAAATCCTACAACCCCCACAATTCATCTAATTATGTAGTACTATACAATGGGGAATTTTTTTTCATTGCCTCAGCTGGCAATCAGCTTATGCCCCGAAGCATCAGGATTGAAAGAAGAAAGATAAAATAAGTTACACTCCCCACCCCCACTCTGCTTTTAAGTATTGCTTTTGGATTGGCTTTTGTTATTACTAATGGATCTCTCTGCAAGCTAATTCTTTTTCTTAGTGAAAAGCGGCCTGTGATAGTGTGGTATATTCTAGATGGCTTGTAGTAGTGTGCTCCTATGCTTCTATTACAATTGTGGTATCAAAACTTATTTTTGCATTGGCTACGCTGCAGTTCATGAACTAGAAACTCCCATTAATTTCAGATGTTTCCATGGGAGCAGAGCTCAGTGGCTTATGCCCCAAGAGGGTATATAAACAGAGGAGGAAATTAGGGTCAGCAAAATGTATAGTACAGGTAGTTTTTTTTCCTTGTTTTTTGTTTTTAAATCCTCTTTAGAGGAATTTAAATTGCTGTATAAGATGTCATACTATATTACAATTTTTCATTTATTAAATACTAATAGTGTTATATTGAATGTAATATTGTTGTGTAATATTGTTCTACACTTAGAACATTTACAATGTAATATTGTAATATTGTTCTACACTTAGAACATTTACAAATGTATGGGAGATGTAAGAGAATCCCAGATGACAATAAAGGAGAAAGTGAAGTGGGATTAAGATTAATGTGTAACATATGAAGATTCCCTACACAGAGGAAGACCATTGGTCCATCTAATTCAGTATTGTCTGCTATGACTGGCAGCAGCTCTCCAGGTCTTTCTTAGCACTTTATACTGGTCATTTGTTAACTGGACATACCAGGGATCAAACCTGGGACTTCCTGTATGTAAAATATATGCTCCACTAATGAGCCATGGCCTTTCCCTATTACTTTGGAACTCTAGTCGTTCTTGTAACACCAGGGCAGATTCAGAAAACCTATAATTAACCCATGTGAAAGTGCTGTGGCCCAGTTGTACAACATCTTTTTTATGTGGAAGACCCCAGGTTCAAACCTTAGCATCCCCAGGCAAAAAGGTCACATATTAGATAATGTGAAGCCCCTATGGAAAAATGCTGCCTGTCACAATGGAGAAGATTGACCTTGAAAAACCAATGGTCTGACTCCATGTAAGGCATCTTCATTCCATTAGGTTCATCATGGGCAAGCATCCATCTCCCTGAAGACTACCTGTCATGGGGGTATCATGAGGAGAAGCCATCATGTAAGAAATCTTTCCAAAGGCCTTGCTGTCACATGATGCTTGTGTGAATTTGTGTGAGAGCTGAGACTGTTATACCTATTTAGTCTTCATTGTTCACATTTGGTAGTCTAAATGCTCATTTTTCCCCTTCTAGGGCCCATTTATTGAATCTGGAGCAGAATAAAGATTGAGTGAGAATTTGTTTAGTTTGTACCATCATTGGCATTATGGGATTTGTGGATAACCAAAAATGATTATTAGTCGTCATTGCAGGCAAGCATTTCGATGGAGAGTTCAGTGGTTGGAGTAAGCACAGAAGCTATCCAAGTACCAGCCACTGTATGCCCATCTTCTTTAGATTGTTTTATTATGATTTTATAAAGCCAGCCTTCCCTTTTGCATGGTTGTCTGACAGAGTCTTGGCCATTAGCCATCTCTTTTGTGATGGTACTCTCAATTTATTACGTTTCAGAGGGTTTTTTGTTTTCTAAGCTGCAGCTGACAGCCTATAGCAGTGGCCTGGAAGGAGACTTCACAGATATATGGGTACCAAAAATGAATGACAAATTGCAATAACAAGCCTGCATTGACAGGGGCCTTTGAATGATGTTGGAGGTGGTGGTGAAGATAATCGTTGCCTCCTTTGCTCAGTACAGAGAGTGCCTCAGTGTTGCAGGCTGATCTCCTTTTCAGGCAGATAAAGGCAAGGTGAGGGACACAGGAGCTGGAAAACCTGCCCACACTGACTGCATCCTATTACATTCCAAGCTAACAACCCTTTTTATTAGAAGCTACTCTGTGAAAAAACACAAAGGCACTGTACTAAAAAGAACAGTTATATGAGAACAAGGTGGAGGACATTATACATGATGATTCAGGCAGGAAAATGATACATACCTTTTGTGGAAAAAAATATTACAAATTTGTATGTTTCTATATAAAGGAGCTTTCACTGAACTGCTGGCAGGCTGCAGGAAAGTCATTTTTATGTAGGCTCTTCCACCAATGGTCTGTTTTTCTAAAGGAATATCATATATTATGTTTATTACATAATGCTGCAGTCTGGAGTGTATGGAAGACAGCAGCAGCAGGCAATATTATCATCTGGGACCAGGCTAATCCCATCACCCAAATCCTCCTCTCTCACCTCCTCCAATTCCTGATAGCTTGTCAATACCACAATCACCCAAATATTGACAGGTATCAATAATCCCATCAACTCACCACCCAGCCTTTCTCCTTGGAACTCCCCTCCACTTGAGGAGCAATTTTACCTTTGTGCCCCAAGACCACCTGCCTGGTGAGTCAGCCTGCCCCAGAGCAGATTTTTTACTATAAATATGGGCACCCATGCAGCAGCCATTTGCTTCTTGTTTTGGATCCATATGACCGCCCCGTGTCTCTGCATGGCTCCCTGATCGCAACGCGCTGGTTCGCTGAGAGGTCTCCTCCTTTGCTGCAGCCCCCTCGCTGAAACCCTGCTCGCCAGAAGGTAGCTATAGCTTCTATTCCGCCATCCCTCTTAGGACTCTCTCTGCATTTTTGATTGGTTTTATTGCATTTGTGTGTGTGCTTGTACCCCCTTGATTTCCCCCTAATAAATCCAACTTGTTTTTACTTTAATTGGCTTCCTGATTAGTTTATTCCTTTGGCTCGCTCACCCTTGGTATACATTGGTGAAAGAACCTGCTCCCGCAGCCTCTCGTTAGTGCTCAAATTGATCTCCAATTGCTGATGTGATGCCTCCTGCCATAGCAGGAGACCAGGCAACTTATTCTGTTCCACCAGCTGAATTGCTGAAGGCATTATCTTCCATAACTGTTGTGTTTCTACTTCAACTTCTCAAAGCTAGGAAAAAAACGAAAGGACAATATCCCCCGCCCCCCTGCAAGAAGGTTTTTCCATTCAGCTGCTTCATTGTCACGTACCTTGTCCCAGATTTTCCCTCTTTTTAACAGAAAATGGCTGGATTCATTCTAAATTTCAAATTTCAATTGGCGTACCATCAAGCAGTCGATAGCAGGATTCATCCTATTGTATAGGCCTGATTCTGAACAAGGAGGAAAATGGAAGATTTAAAGAGACAGTACACAACTGGTTCATTGGTGCTTTGTCAGCTAGGAGAGTAATCCATCTGAAAGAGTCCCTGATTAGTCAATTTTTTATTTCCTCTTCCCTGTGAAAGAAGAAAGATTGACGGGCAAGGTCAATGGCTTCTTATGGATCCCTTATCACATCCCTTGACCAATCAGAGGCTGACCCCTTTGGGACCCCATAAAATTGGACCCCCTGACCCAAACTTTAAGGTTCGTGCATGGACAGTCCCTTCAAGCTATGATGAAAATTTGGGGGCTCTACCTCCAAAAACACCCCCACAGGAGCTTTGGGGGGGGGGAAAAGACTATAAGGGCCCCAGGTTTTTGGTAAACCTGAAAATAACCTAACCTTGAGTTAATAATTGTTTGTTTGTTTGTTTTTTAAACAACTACCTGGTGATGGGTTCCTCCTGGTCTAGACCTGTCCAAGTTTAACCTCTCACACTGTCCTGGAGATGGAATTAAGAAACTTTTTAAAAATGGGAAGTGCCTGCACTGAGGATATTAAACCCTAACTAATTCTGCTCTCCACCAATGAATTCCCAAGGAAACAGGAGGAGTTTTTCCTACAAGGAACTGCTTCCCTAACTGTGGAACTGTAACTCAATCCTCAGTTGGCCTCAATAGAGCCCAGGACAGAGGCCACAAATAAATTAAGCTATTTATTTAATTATTTGGAAATCAATATCCTTCTCTCTTTTTAAGGCCTAACAGAAGCCTAATTGGTAAGAAACTACAGCCCTTCAGCTATGGTTTAAATTTGAGGGAAATGTAACCCAACAAGTACCTCACAGGTCCTTATTAAAACTAGTAGTGTCCCTATGGCTGAACAACAAACCTTCCAAGAGAGTGTGCTAGACTCAAAAATCCACCAGAACCTTATGCAGACCAGAGAACTCAGGCACCAAATTGCCACAAAAAACCTCTCTTAAGGCAACAATGAGAACGAAGACAACAACAGCAAAGCAGCCCCCCCCCCCAAACAGTGAATCAAATCACCCACTCCTTTCAGGTGAAAGCCAGCAAGATCTGAAGCAGAGAATACCCCAAAATCCAAACAGTGCAACTTTGTAACTGTAGTGGAGAAATGGAAGCAGGGCCTCCTCCCAAAAAATAATCAAATCACCCCCTCAAACTAGCAACACCCCCCCCCCCCAATCAACAGGCCAAGGCCTGTTGGCTTCTAGCAAAATTTCAAAATAAGCCCCAAATACAACAACGGGTTTAAAAGGAAAACGATGATATCTCAAACCCTTTGATGTCTTCTCCTCCAGGCAGCAGGCAGGAAGGAATCCAATCCAAGCAGCAGGTTGTAATCCAGCAGGTCAGGATGAGGCACCAAGATCCAGGAACGCAGAGGGAGAATTGGGCAGCAGGAGCTAAAGCCAAGCTTTGCCACCAAACTCTCTTCTTTAAGTGATCACTGTCCATTGAGATTAACGCTCAATGCCAATGTTGATATCCTGCTGAAAACAACCCAAGATTTTGCAGAAGATACAATCCCTGGCTTTAGGAGACTCAAATGGTCGGAACAATTATTTAATAACTAGCTCCATACCTTTTTGAATTCAGACTTGGGGTCTCACAGTTTAGCTCTCCTTCAGCCTGACAGCGATGCCATAAATTTTTTTGAAGCAATAATCAGATATCTAAAACCTATGTTTATTAATAACAGACCCATAAAAACCTTACTCCATGTATTTAATGGTTAATATGACCCTGAAAGTAAAGTGCTTAAGAAAGAAATAACCACAACTATCAGACAAGTGAGATGAAGTAATGATGAGGCATCAATGCCTCACCTTTTAAAACTCAGATCTCAATATAAAGTTGTAATAAAAAAAAACCCTGAACATGCAAAATCCTTATGGAAAGATCTTGAGTTAGCAGTCCTTGAAAAAAAAATGAAATACACTTCTGGGAATTAGTCTCATGTGACTTAAGCCGCTTGACTCGGCAGCTCGAAGCACAAATTCCAGATAAAGCATGGTTTACGTACTTTAGCAAGGTCTTTGGATCTTGTGGAACCTCTCCTTTACTGGAAATTTCACAGTGTTCTCACCCAGATCTTCCAGTTTAGATGCCCATTTCAGAGTCTGAAATTAGAGGCTTTGTTACAGAGAATGCTGGGGTCTCCAATATTATATGGGGAAATTAGTTTATTTGGAGACAAATTTAGAGCACTAACAAGAGGCTTTAGCAGAGTTTTTTTCCTGTGTATATACAAGGATGAGCAAACCAACAAGGAACAAACGCTATGAGAAGCCAATAAAGTAAAATAGAACAGAATTTATTTGGGGGAAATTAAGGGGGTACAAAACACACACAAAATGCCTTAAAACACACACATACACACAAGAATCCTATAGGGATAGCACAAAGAACTCCAGCGAGAGAGGCTGGCGGTGAGGGAAGGGGAAGACCACACAGCGACCAGCGCTTAGTAGTCTGAGGAACCATGAAGAGCCTTGGGGTGTTCAGTGGATCCAGAAGAAGCACCTGGGTTGTGCCAGGGTGCTATGTTTTATAGCTAAATTCTGACCTGGGGCAGGCTGACTCACTGAGCATGTACGCAGTGGGGCACAAAGGTAAGACTGCTTCATAAGTGGGGGGAAATTGCGGGGTAAAAGGATGGGAGCTAGGGTGATCGGAATGAGAAGGGATTATTGATGGCTGTCAATCACCGATTGATTGTGGTATTGACAGCTGGCAGGAACTGGGAGGAGAGAGGGGAAGGAGAATCAATGGGAAGATGGGACTAGCCTGCGCTCAGACTATCCCAGAGAAGGAATGCAAAGTGTGGAAGTGGCAACGCCATAGTTCTGAGGCTGAAGTTGTTAGGCAGATCTTGATATGCTGGCCACCTTCTTGGTTATGCTAAATGGCCCAGGAAGGCAGCTGTTCCATAGGCAAGTCCCATGCAGGAGGATGCAGGAGGAGAGTCCAAAGATCATTGTTCTGCTGTACAACCATATCCAAGATGGAGTTCAGGCTTCTTCCTTTTCTGGGTTCAAGGTGCTACTTGCCATCTGCAGGGTCCTGGTGGCTCCATACAGCAAACTCCAGTGGGGTGTCTGAGGTGCTCCTATGTTATGGAGTTTGGTGCGATGTGTCTCTATGGATCTCATTAGGTCAGATAGCTTGGCCAGGTGTGCCAATAGTCCATATATGAAAGGGTACCATCACAGCTTGATTGCTTCACTGGCATCTGGCAAAATCACCTGGGGAAAATATGATCCTCCCTGAATTATATAAAGTGTGGTGTAGTGGTTAAGAGCGGTGGTCTGGAGGGGTGGACTCTGATCTGGAGAAACAGGTTTGATTCCCCACTCCTCCACATGAGCTGCGGAGGCTAATGTGGTGAGCTGGATTTATTTCCCCACTCCTACACATGAAGCCAGCTGGGTGACCTTGAGCTAGTTACACTCTCTCAGCCACAACTACCTCACAGGGTGTCTGTTGTGGGGAGGGGAAGGGAAAGTGATTGTAAGCTGGTTTGATTCTCCCTTAAGTGGTAGAGAAAGTCCGCATATAAAAACAAACTCTTCTTCTAGCTAGAGTTTTTACACAAATCAATGACACAGGTGTAATCCACTCAGGTTGGAAGTTAAGCATTGTTGTCCCATTCATAAGAAAGGGGACAAAACACAGCCACAGAATTACAGACCAATAAGCCGGTTGGACATTGCAACAAAGTTATACAGAAACTTTTTGCTGCATAAACTGGAAGACTGGGTGACTGAGAATCACATCCTGCACCCACACCAAGCAGAATTTAGAAAGGGATTTTGCACAGCCGATCACTGCCAAATGCTCCATCAACTTGCATTTCCAGGCATTAATGGTCCAACTAAAGTGTTATTCATAGCGTTTGTAGACTTGGCTGTTGCATTTGACTTTATAGACAGGGAGTATTTTTGGTGAAAGCTATCAAGGAAAAACATTGACAAGCGGCTACTTTTCCTACCGCTTGAGTTACATATGGACATCTATGCTCAAATTAGTGTAGGAATATCTGGCTCCCTAACCAACAACATTCCAATCATGTAAGGGAGTGAAGCACGGGTGTATATTGCCCCCCCCTTGCTATTCAATCTGTTCATAAATGATATTGTTGAGAGGCTTTCAGGCCCGCATTTTGTTCCACCATCACCTGGACACCAAAAAATTTCGGTCCTATTATACGCGGATGACATGGCTATAATCTCCCTTACCAAAGTTGGTTGGAGAAGATTGCTGCAACAACTGGGATTATATTGCCTGGAAGAGGCTTTAAACATTAACTATGAAAAGACAAAAATAATGGTCTTTGGGAAAAGGCCTAAAATATCTCCCTGGAGTATCTCCAGTAATCCTATTAAGCAGTGCAGCTATTTTAAGTACCTTGGAGTTATATTCAAGGAGACCCTAAACTGGAATGCGCATATCGTTACAGTTACGTCCTCAGCGCTAAGGATAATGGGGTCTATTTTGTGTTTTTTCTATACAAAGGGAGGCTTCCTTATAGACCCTATCTTGAAATTATACAAAAGTAAGATCGTTCTACACCACTTTTATGTGGTGGAAGTGTGGGGATGGAAAGAGGACAATTTATTTAGTTTAGAAACTATTCAAGGCATATTCTATTTAACTATTTAAGGCATATTCTAGTTTTCCCTAAGGGTACCCCAGCTGCCCTGCTGAGAGCAGAAACTGGCCTTCCCTCGGTCAGGGTGTGTGTACATCTAGCTGTATTTAAATTATGGGAGGGGGACAGAACAGCTCGAACAAATTCATTTAGCAGTCAATCATTTAATTTTATGCTAATGAAAGATCAATCATGCCTTGCTTTCCTCAATAAGATACTATCCCAATACTCAATCCCATATGATCTCTTAGGGTCATCAGCAGACATTTCCAAACTCAAAGACTGGGTCTATAAATCAGTTGCCATGATGGATAGATCACTAATATTGAAATCAGTGACTGCCCCCTGGTTTAATTTTTTTAAAAAACTGACCACCTTAGAGCTCCCTACTTAGTAAATATTTCAAATCCAAAACTTAGAGCAGCTTTTACGCCCCTGTGTTTTCAATCAATGCCAACAGCTGTATTGACTGGGGGCTATTGTCAGATACCTAAAGATCAACACTTTTGTATTTGTGGATCACCTGCTCTGGAGGGTTTACATCATTATATACTTGACTGCCCTCTGTATGTGGAACCTAGGGCTTAATTTCTTGCTGGGTTGATTTCTGGTCTAAATATTTGCTCTAGTGTTGAGAAACTAATATTTTTGTTAACAGACTCTGATGGGTTTGTTTCCTATAAGACCTCCCTGTTTGCCTTGGGAGCAAAAAAAAAAAAAAAAAAAGAGATCCAACATAGCTGCTAAGAGAGTCGATTCGGTGAGCTTATTTTAAATGAGTGATAGGTCTTACTGGTTTGCTGGGATTTCATTGTAATTTTTATCTAACATTGTTTTGCACTTTATTAATTTAGCTAATATAGTTTTGCATTTTACTAATTTTGAATATTTTTGTTTTTATTATGTATATTTATAACTATTAGAGGTAATTGATGGCATGTTTGTAATGGCCTATGGCTGCATGCAAATAAAACTTATTCATTCACCAAACTCTCTCAAACCTCTGTGAGGAATGGCCTGGTCTGGGAACCAGACCTGCTTTTATAGTCTTTGGCCAAGCACAGAAAAGTCTGAAAATAATTCCAGCCAAAAAACACCTTCTGTGATTGGCCAAAGAACACTGTTCTTCCTTACCTGGGTACCTATTGGCCACTGAGAATTCCTGGACCTCCTCCCTCCCCCTCTCTAGGTTGTCCTCTGTTGCAAAAATCAAGGTAGACTGCATCAGCTGGCTTTGCAGCCATGCAAAATGCATGGCTGCCATTGGCCACATGGGAAGCTCCAGTGAGCCTTCCTATTGACCACTCCAAGATGTCTGATCCCTCCCTCTTGCTGCCCTGGAAACCAGCCAGGGGGCAGGAATATGAAGAAAGGAGATAGCTCTCCTTTAAACATAACAAGGGCCACAAAAGACTGCAGAAGGCGGCTAGCTGAAACCTGAAAAGCTGAATATCTATGTGGCTTTTTTTCGGGAGGCGCATATTCGGCTTCGGGCTACTTCCCAGGTTTTGGTGTTCAGTAAACCCAAAACCCGAACAAAGCCAAAATGGCTATTTTCAGGCTTATTTTCGGTTCAGGTTTATCAATATGCTCAACCATAGCCATCAATGGCTACTAGCTATTATGACGTAAAGGAGCCTCCATCTACAGAGGAAGCAACCTTCTGAATAATAGTGCTGGGAGGCAGCAGAAAGGAAGGATCTAAGCCTCGGTGCCCTGTTTATTTGGCCCTCCAGGGCAACTGGTTGGCTGCTATATGAAATTCTACGCTGGACTAGATAGAGCACTGGTCTGATCTAGCAGGCTCTTCTTACGTTCTTATGTTTTCTTCAACATATGCCTTAAAAAAATGGAGATGTCTAGAATTTCCAGGCAATTTACATTTATATACAGTATTTTTTAAATTTTTTTAATGTATAACCCTATTTTAAGGGTGTTATCTTGCATTCAGGGTTGTCTTCCTTTTGGGTAAATACGGTAATACACTAAAAAAAAGAGTCATGCAGTTGGACCAGCCAGACTATTCCATGCCCAATGTTGCATACCTGATCTCAAATAAAATTTACCTATTTGTCAAAACAGATATTGGAAACCTATCTGTTGCTACAAATATGTGTTTTAAGCAGTAACAACTGTGATGCATGCATATAATCATAGCTTCTAAAAGTACTTCCATTACAGGTCATAATAAAACTAAGGGATGCCCTTGTGAAAAATCTAAAACAGCGTTTAGAACTGTGTTGTTGAATTAGTCCAGCTCAAAGGCTATAAATGTTTTCCACTTTAAGTTCTATATGGAAGGTGTGGTATGATTTAGTTTTCAGGACTTTTAAAACAGAAAAAAATTATTGTTTCTCATAGCTAATCCAAAAATTCAGGACCCCTACAACATTTCTATATTTAGTCATGTGCACAACCAAAAAAGAAAATATTGTGTTGTGGGAACAGGAGAAAAATTGACAGTTCTGAACATACCCATAAAATATTTATTATATCCCATGGAACTGCCTCATTTTAGCAGAGGTGAGTCTCACAGAAAACTGCCCCCTCCAAGATTCCAGATTTCAAAGCTCTGCATGTTTTAACTTCTCCTTTGCACTAAATATGTCCACAACAGCTAAAGCCCAAAATAGGCATCACATGAAACTAGCTTCCAAAATAGTACAGATTCCAGTGTTCTGAAGCCACATAGGTTATGGTGGTCCACCCCCTCCAGTATCTGTACAACACATCACTATATAAGTTACTGAGGCATGCAAAGAAACTGACGTAAAATGTAATCATTTAGGAATTTGCTGATCTTTTCTCTCTGAACGCTCTTCCCAGAAGTTTCAATGTTAAATGCAAATTAGATACTTTTACTCTTTGCTACCAGGTTGAGGAGGCCTGGCAGAACCACAATACTTTCCCCTGGCCCTCAGAGACTGTTGTTGCTGCATGCCATTCGGTAACCAATCATGTAAGTAAAAAGTGAGAAAATCAACCAGTCAGCCAACAATTATAAATAGACACTTTAAAAAAATGGAACCATTTAGTGTTCACTTAACCCTGCATTATCAAGATTATTTTACACACGCACATTTTTGCCTAGCCCTTTTGGAGTTATAGTTACTCCTTCCTGCATAATTTAATTACCTGAACTGATCATTCATGACTCTGGTGGGGAATCGATTTCACCTACCAAACAAATCTAAAAGTACCCACTTGGCAGAAGGAAATGAAATTCCGCCATCACAAAGAAACAAACTCTGTTTGACTAAGCTGTTCAATACAGATAATGGTGAGGCAAGGCCATTCAAATCCTGGATCACAAGAGACTGGCTCTGAAGCATGGTCTGTTTGCCTGCTGAATATGTTCACCATGATGTTTTTGGCATCCCTACAGGAAAGCCATATTCTGTGGGTAGAATTCTGCTCATAGTTTGCTGAATCACATGCAGGAACCCCCCCACCCCCAATGAGTCAGGTTTACAGTGCATCTAGTATAGTACACTAACAGCACATTCCTGAGACCGCAGGCAGGCTGCGGCGGTGGGGTGAGGCGCAGCAATGGCACAGCCAAGAGGCGTCCTAAGGGGTTTTGCGGCAGTGAGCACCACCAAGAAAAAGGGGAAAGTTAGAAAAGAAGGGAGAAGCCGAGGAGTGGGGCAGTGGCGTAGAAATGTTGTGGTGCAGCCAGGGCCAGCAGAGTCAGCAGGGCAACTTCTGAGGGAGGGATTGCGGTGGGGGAGGCGGGCCATGGAATGGGGATGGCAGGCCATGAGATGGGAGGGTCCCCTCAGGGAGAGGGGTGCAGGGGGAAGGGCGGAGGTGGCAAGGGGGGCAGGGAGAGTAGGGTGGGAGAAGAAGGGCAGGAGATCTCCTAGAGGGGCTGGGAGAATGGCAAAAGGATGGCTTTGAGGGCTCGAAGACAGGATGCCTTGTTTCAGAAGTGCCACCTTCGTGGGTCCCCACAACCCTCCAAGTTACACCCAAGCATCACTCTTTCCCTTGACAAAAGCTCCAGGTTGGGGCAGGGGCTGGCAGCAACACCCCCCGACCAAAAGAAGGTCTGGGAAGGCAACTATCGGCTACGACATCTGGGGGATCAGCCGGCAGGAATGGACCGACCCTTTCCCGATGGGCGGCCATGTGCTCTGTCTTTACACCATGTAAAATGTTGTCCCCCTGAAGAGGGGGGGAGGGGAAATGGTCATGGGAGGGGGGAACACAGCTATCATCCGCAAGACTCTTCTAGACTAACTGAATCCTTCCAGCCACCGAGGCGAGACACAGGAATGGCACATCTTCACAGATGGCCGCTCCTGTGCCCGTGTAGGCCCCGGGGATCCCAGCAGTGAGTGTGTGGGGCTACCTGGCTCGGAAGGCAGCCAGATCACATGAGGCTGGGATGAGCGGCAGTGGTACTACCTGTGTGGTAACACCACACCAACATGTCATGGTGGACCGAGTCCTGGGGCACTTTGGGGTCCTCAGCACAGGAGGGCAGCAAGGGGCCATCTCAGTGCTGGCGTCAGAAGCACCGGGAGGGCACGGCTGGGAGGGAGGGAGCAGCAAAGCCTGGCGGAGGCAACGTGCAAATTAACACGAGGATCTATGGGATATGCCAGTGCAGCAAAGCCGACCCATGCCCTCTCAACCTCCCTGCTAACACAGTGGCCACCATGGGAGCTGGCCAGCTGCTGAATCTCAGCAGCACAAAAGGACAGCCACAAAGCTTTGCCGGGTGTAGATACAGCAGCAGCAGGGCCCCTTACACGGCTGGCCACATCCCTCCCTGGGGTCTGGGAGTCCCGTGTGTGCTGTGGCAGCCCCTACACACCCACCACTTCTCCACTCCTTGACTACCAAGCCATTAGTTGGGAGGCATGCCATCAGTGAGATAATGCTTACTGAGAGGCACAGGGGCTTGGTGAATTTGAGGACACATCAGATGGGGATCAAGACAAGTGGGGAGAGCCGAGGGAAGACGCCCATGGTGCTGGGTGTGGTGTCAGTGCAGATGGCCACATCCCCTCCATACTGTCCTCTCAACCGATGCCAGGAAGGGCCAGCAGAGGCCTGGCCAGGGGGATGCCAGGGGGTGGCCGGGCCCTGTGAGCTGTGGGATGGAGAGGTGGGAAGTGTGTGCATATGGGGAGAGGTCTCCTGAAAGCTCTGTCTTTGAACCAAGGGAAAGCTGGACCCCCTGAAGGGGTGGGTGGGTCTGCTTAGAGGTGCCACGTAGGAGCGAGCGCACCTCTGCTGGGTGGGGCAGGGACTGATGGACAGTTCTGTCGTCCCCATTTTTCACATGAGTCAGCATGTAAATGTCTCCCGCCAACGGGGAGAGACACAGGGATGACACATCTGTACAGATGGCTGTTCCTGTGGCCGTACAAGGCCCTGCGCAACCCAAGCTGCTTTGGCATGGGATGTCCAAGCTTGGAAGACAGCCAGACCCTGGGAGGCTGATTGGTCATTGAGGCAGCCGCCCATGTGGACACGGCAGCCCGACATGTCATGATGGCCCCACTGCTGGGGAATGTGGGAGTGCGGGGTGAGGGGGGCGGCGCAGGCCCCCCAGCCATTGATGATGCTTGCACTGGGAGGAAGTGCCTGGCAGCCACCACCCCCCCAAAGGATGGCAGTGGCTCCATGCATATTGCCACAGGGATGACCCGGAGCTGGCAGTACCGCAACGCTAGGCCATGCCCTCTCCACCTTTCCTCATGCAATGCGGCCACCGTTGGAGCTGGCCAGCCTCTGAAGCACACTCTCCCAGGAGAAGCATTCCCAGGCACTGTCCAGCATCATCACGGCGGCAAAATAGGGCATTGTGCTGCCAGGGCCAGTATGAGGGCCCGGTAGCGAGTGAACAGAGTGGCAGGGCAGCCCCAACCCTGTGGCAGTTCCGCTGCCACAAAAGCACGACTCAGGACATGCTGTCTGTCAGGTCAGCCCCTGTATGGGGAGGGAGTAGCCCCTTGGGGGACCGGAGCCCATACAGAGAGGGGATGAGGAAGGCGGGGGAGCATCCAAAGGCCTGACAAGCATCTGTCCACAGCTGCCGGCCTCCATGTCCTCAGGGGCAGCAGGCTGCTCTGGACGCCGATGGCTGACACCCAGCCAGAGAGCCACTGGCAGTCCGTATCTCATTGGGAGGCTGTCAGTCAAACATCTCGTCACCAGTTGCTTGGCCTGGGTTGCACATGGGGGAAATAGGGGCCAGTGCTTGTCAGTGGAAGGATGGGGAAGGCTGCGGACGGAGCACATGGTGAAAGATAGATGTTGATCGTGGCCTCCCATCTCGGCTCCTAGGCAGCCGGATGCCTGTGCAGGGGGTGACCACCCTGCCATTAGTGATGGCTCAGCCCCCCCTTGCGCTGCCTCTCCCTCCATCCCCCGCCATGCAGCTGGCCCCATGACACTCAGCGCTCTCAGTCTCCAAAGGCCAGGTGTGGAGCATGAGGAAGGGTGCATGAATGACAGGTCACCCACACACCGGAAGACAGTAATGCATTGGGCCGAGAGAGCCTTCCCTGAGCATGCACAGGTGAGTGTACACAGGGCGCGGGTGGAGACCCTCAGTGGAAGCGGCCCTGATGGAGACAGGAAAAAGGCTGTGGAGGATGTGGGCGCGTGGCCCCACCCCCCTTGACAGAGGACAGCTGTTCCTCTGTTAATCATGCAGAGGACACCCTCCCCATTAGGAGGGATGACTGAAGCATTGGTGGGGGGGTGGGGGTTCGAGTGGTGGTGGAATGCAAAGTCCCGACCCCCTGGCACAGACCGGAAGCATGCCGGCCCATGCGAGGCTTACCTATCAAGTGAGTGCCGGCTTCGAAGTGCTGCTTATGAGGGAGATTTCTCCCTCTGAGGCCTCTCCTCCGGGAGTGGGTGCTGCCACTTCCTGGCCTGGCCCCATTGACCGGCCTCCTAGCCAGGTTCCAGAGGTGCCAGGCTGAGATGGATTGTGCTTGGGCATGGCGGTCCAGAGTGTTTGCATGGTGGTCAATGGGCTGTGCCAGGTCAATACCTGGCATAACTTTTTGATGGCAAAAGTGGGCGTTCCTGGCCTGAAAGGGCCTTAGAAGACCTCCTAGCTGGTGGAACACCCCCGGGAATGCCCCCGCAGCCACCAGCAGCAGCTTCTGCGCCACTCGGGCGCTGGCGCGGCCCTTGCACTGGCATAGCTGTGCCGTCCCCCTCCTCCGCCTACCGCCGCCGGAGTAACTTTCCTTATGCCAGTGCCCAGGCCGTTTGCGCCAGGGTAAGTGTCTTTTACACCGGCGTGAGGGCCCACGGGCCTCCTAAGCACTTTTGCCATCCAAACTCAGGAATGCGCTGTAACAGTGCATTCCTATGGAGAATTTCTCCAGTCTAAGCCCATTCATTTCAATGGGCTTAGACTGGAATAACTCTCCTTAGGAATGCACTGTAAATGCACAAAGAATTGCCAAAGGAGGCTAGAGGAGAAGGCATTCTAAAAATATTACGGATTTCATTTATATTAAAGAGAAATGCCTAAATTTTACATAGTAATCAAATTACCGACATTAGGGCAGCTGATCAAGAACTCCTTTTGAAGGTGAACAAGACAGAGAGGGATCATTCAGTGCTGCCCTTATTTCAATGGCTTCAGCCTGGGTAACATCAAGCAATCATTCCTGCTTATATAACTTCTGATTAAAGAGTCTCCTTGAAAGAGGTGTGAGGCCTTGCTCTAAATGCATAAATGAAGGTAAGCTTTTATATTAAATAGAACATACAGTAGAATACACATAAAATAATGACTAGAAAACTGGCGGATCCCTTTTAGCTGAAAACTGACAAATAAAAAAGAGCCTTATTAATTAAGATCAATGGTTCACTTTGCTGAGAATCCTGTCTTTCACTTTGCCTGTTAATCAGTGAGGATGCAAATTCAGAAAGTAACTAATCAAAATCCAAGCCGAACAGACGCTATTTGTTGACCTTGGAATGGTAACTAATTTGACTGAAATTACCTCTGTTTCTTAGTAAGGAAGGGGATAAGCTACACTGGGGTATTATTTTTGATAACAGCTCGGTGACTGAGGCTGCACCCCCCCCCCTTTACTTTCCATTTCCCTTGGGGCAGTAAGGTGAAAGAAGGACTCAGCACTTACGTGTCTGACAGGGACCACCTCTAGAGATGTGCAACCACTCCTCTTCTCACATGACAGCACAAACTGTGAGCAGGAACCTTGAACAATCGGGGGAACACAAATGCTCTGTTTTTATCAAACAAACATTTAAAATTGTTCAAATTTGTATTTATCCATGTATTTATTTATGTTATTTATAGCCTCCTTTCTCACTGGGATTCAAGACAGGTTACACAGAAAGAGTCAATACAATCAACAAGATGGGACTTTCCAAAAACAATGAAATAGGATTTGGGTTGTAGGTCCAACCAAAAGTCTAAAAAACAGAGCTAAAGCACAGCATACATTCATACATTCAGCTCAGAGTCAGAGCCAGGAGTCAGATAGTGATAAAATGTATATAAATCAGCCCTCATTCTGTTTATAAGAGAATATATACATTTATGAGGGAAGCCATTGCCATCCTGCATATTTTTTGCAGGTGATTTTGATTTTGATCTCTGACCTCAATTAAAGCTGTTTGTAATTTTTCCCCTTGTACTGTTTTATTGCTTAGCATATAAGTGCAATTTGATGTTTGTTTATCTGCCATTTTGTCATTCTCAGCATTTATCACATTGCATTGCAAAGGTATTTCATTCAGGACCTGGAGTAACAACCTGCTTAATGGGATCAGGGGACATTTTAAGTTTCTTTGTTCATATAGGCCAAAGTCTCCTATGAGCAGAACAATCAAAAGTCATTGCCTGAAGGAGTTTCTATTTGTTGGACACTGAGGCTCATTTGTAGTCATGGCTGGCTTGGGCCAGGCTTAAGTACAAAAGTATTCTATGCTAAAGTTGACTGCAGTCTGTTAAACACTTTTCCCTTGTCCTTTTGAAGCTAGATCATTAAAGGACAAAACCCCACTGCTGAGAGCTACAGTTGCACAAAGTATCATTTTGCTGATCCGAAATGAGACTCTAACTGCAACATACTCTCAGTTTAATAACTGCTGTTACACAAAACACTATTTCATTTTCCCCAATTAACCCTCCAAGAAAATGGTGAATATTCAGCATAATTATTTCCAAGCCAGCAAAACACTCCCTCCATAGCCACAGCTAATGGAATTGAGTGGCTAACTATTTAGGATAATAAGTCATGAAGCTTATTCCCAGGGAGATATAGAACACCTTGAAACTCTAACTAACAGATGAATCACATATAGAATACAGTGAGCTTGGACATTTTAAATCCTCAAGACTAGAAAGTGAGTTGAAAAAAACCTATTCCTGTTATTTCTAACTCTCCTAACTACATATTTAAAGAATCCTAATAGATATACATGGATAGAGTCAGATAAACTAATCAGGGCATTCATTACATACATATTTTGGAAGCTAATCACTATGAGATTGGATTTAAGGAAGAGAAACATGGGATGACTGGTAGGAGAATATGTATTGTGAGACAGAGTTGGTTTTAAGGAGTAATCACACAACTAGTAGTGTAATCCTAAACTGAGTTACACCACTCAAAGTAAATTGAAGTCTATGGGCTTAGTAGAGAGGGGAGGTGACTCTGATTAGGACTGCACTGTAGGTATGGAAGGGAAGTGCATTGTGAGTGCAGGAGGTGTGGATGCTTGACCATTCTGTTAGCTTATCACTTTGCATCTCCACTTGGTAGTACTTACCATTTCAATGTGTTAAGGCCCTTTTGCCCAGAAGGAGCAAGTATCAATATTGAGCGCTGGTAGTGGGTGATGAAATCAGAATGAAGGGGCTTGCTTGCTAGCTAGCTGCAATTAGGATTGGGGGAGATAATCTCTTGAAGATACATGTGATTCCTATTCTGGGAACTATTAACAAAACTGATCCTGGCAGAGAAAATGTAATCTCAGAATGGTTTCTAAACAATGTATTATAGACATTAATTATAGAATGGAAGAACCTACAACCTTTCAAATCATGATTTATTGCTTACATGACAGTGCTGTTTACACAGACAGAGGGTTATTTTTGCAAATTAGAGTGGAGTAAAATAATTTTAAATCTGCAAGCCAGGAACCATGAATAGTATGCAGTTTGCTTGGACAGACAACACTACAAGGCTAGGGACAGGAAGGTTAGCAAATAGTCAAGAAGTGGGTGAGGCACATGTGTCTCTAGTTGCTAGAGAAATTGGGCTCCTCCCAATGCACACAATACAAGTGGGATCTCTACTGCTGGAAGTTCTTTGCAATGGGTGGTGGTGTGATTCAGTGCAAAGCAGCTGGCTCAATGAGTGGATTATTTCACTCTTGTTTATCCAGCTACCTTGATGTAAAGGGCTCCATGCAGGTCACCTGCCTCCGCCCTGGGGGGTTGGAGCTCATTCTCCTAGTCCAACCAGGTGGAGTGGGCCTCATCATTGGTCAAGGCATTGAACTCTGGATGGTCAGGGGACAGAAGGAGTCAGCCCAGCAGAAAAATCTCCTGCGGCTCCAGTGGGTGTGGCCCAGAGTGACTTTCGGGGGACCCATAGACAGGAGCCTCCTGACCCTGCAAGGAAAGGAACAGAGCGATAACCCCCCTCGTTGGGCTCTCTGCCCATGGAACCCCTTCACCAGGGCGAGCTGTCTGGTCACCCAGCCGCCTTGTGGCATTGGAGCAGCTGTCCGAAGGACTCACCCTGGCAGCCTCCCCCTCAGCAAGCACTAGGGAGCCAGTGGTGGTTGCCAAGAGCAACTGTCCCAGATTCCTCTCTGGGCAGCAGTGGGGGCACAGGTCCCTCAGTCATCACAGGACAGGGCATCTGCCCCTCCAGTCACTTGGTCCTCCTCCTCCCGACCTCCTGGCTGTTGGCTCATCCTTGCCACCCTTGACATCTGAAGCCCAGGTGTCAACCCTGAGGGGATGCTTAAGAGGGGTGGCATGCCCAAAATGTGGCAAACACTTTGGGGGCGGGGCAGGCTCCTAGAGAGCTCTATTGGCCTACCTCCTCTGCGAGCTGCCCAGCCCCTCCTAAGTATCCACATGTGAGGGTGGCTTGCTCTCTTGGTGAGAGGTGCTGGAGAGCAGGCCACCATGGTGAGGGGCAACACCTGCGGGGTCCCAGCCTCCAAGGGCATGCCTTGCATGTAGTGAGGGCAGGTGATTCTCTATTCTTGACAACACATTGGGAGTCCTCCCTGGGGGGAGAGGTTGTGGTGGTGATGGTGGGAGGTAGTTCATGTCCTTGGAACTTGGCCAAAGCATGCAAGTTGACAGCAGATATTTGGGTTCCATTGCCCCACATGCAGTGAACACTCTGCATAATGGATGGATTGGTGGCTCTATGCCATCACTTGGAAATTAGCAGCCCAAGGCCCACAACCCCATGCCAGAGGCATAGCCCAGCTGATCTGATGACTCTTCCGGCACCTGAGCAATGCCCAAACAGGACATCTTACAGATGTAGCTACACAGACTCTGCCACCTAACTATCAGGGAAGGGAGAGACCATTCAATCTCTATTCCCCAGAGAAATGCAGAAATATGGAGATTTACCCAAATCTCTCTTCCCGTTCTCACTACTGAACTACCCCACACCAGTGGCAATAATCCCTTCACACTACTCTGTATCTAGAATAGCTCCTTCCCAGTGACTAATCCCTCTTTGTGACCTGAGAAAGGGCCCCTTTCCTTCCAATCTCAATCCTGACCCTCCACAGGTTGTGTATTTCACTGGCTTAGGCCAAACTGAATCCTTATGTTCACAGAGTCATTCACAGCTTCTTCACACACAGGTTACCAATCTTTGAATTCTTTTTCTCTCACAGAACTCAGAGAGTGAGCCTTTTGGTTCCACCCACTCCTTGTCTCTCAGCTTCTACTGAAGATTAACCCCTTGTCTGTCACAACTGGCTTTTCTGGTTGTCTTTAGTTATTGGGTTACCTATTTTCCAACTTTTTGCAAATTAATTAGTGATGTTGGGTAATGATGCATTTTTCATTGCTTAGGTTTGGATAGGTAGGCTCCCTTTCCTCCGCAGCATGATTAGGAGGGCAGGTGGGTGTCTCATGAGACATGCTCTGGAAGAACTACTTTTACTTGCAGTAACTATGTTTAGTTAAAAAAAAATTCAGAAAATTGGTGGCCTTTTCCCACTATGCAGAGAGGATGGCTGTAAAATTTTGTCCCATTCCCTTGAAACTTAGAAGAGAGGGTGGCTCAGGTTCCCTGATATTTTGATACCATTTGGTGACAAACAGTCTGCTTAAGAAAATCTGCCATTTTCCATGCATGGGTAACAATGGGCAGACATCTGATCCAATCTTAATGAAAATGGAAATGGAACCTGGTGAATCTTCATGATACAACAACAACATTTCCAAGAATTCTTAAAACAATTACACTTTCCCTTTCTTAAATTATGATACACAATTAAAATAATTTTTACAGTGCACACCCTTAGTGTGGAACATGAACAAAAATATAGTTACATTTTCTCAGATGCTGACAGTATTTTAGGGGGCATATGCACTAAAAGCCAGACGAAGTGAGTGGCAGCTGGAGCATCATGGATTTCACTAAGCATGTGGAATAACTAGCCTAGAAGGCAAGGAAAACTACGTGAATTCACTGTTTTCTTTATGTTCTTGTCTAATTCCTTCACACTTTCTCTGTGTAGACTTTTAAAAGGCAGCTTTGAGTATTATTGTATTAATATTTATGCAGTTCTTTCCCATTTTACTTAGTGTCAATATGCTCAAATCTTCTGTTTGAATTGAATATCGGTTTAGTATGACAGTGAAAGAATGAACTCCAAGAATTTCTTTCAGAATGAGCATAGGATACACAGGAGACTCACAATGAAGAGGTGAAACAATATGTTTTCATTCATACAGACATACATATCAGCAGAGAAAATCTCAGTACCAAACACTTGTGAATCTATAAAGTAACATAAACATTAATGTGCACTGAATATATCTGTTTAGAAACACAGAACCAGCAAAGGGCATTTTAGTAAGGCTACATGGGTTGGGACACTCAGGTGGGTCACAGAGTAGCTGATAGGCCAAGAGTGCCTATACAGCTTTTTATGGCCCTTTAAAAAGATTTGTTGCTAGTATACATAATTGAGAAGCAAAGGCACCACACCTCCTGTCAGAGGCTAGGTATGCCAGCCTCCAGGTGGGACCTGGGGATCCCCTGAAAATTACAGGACATCTCCAGTGTCCGGGTTCGGGTGCAGCCTCGGCAGAGGTGCCCGTGTCAGGCACGGTCTCTCCGGACTTCGCTGCCAGGGGAGACATCACAGAGGCAGTGTACAAGACTGCTGCAGACGGCTGACCCCATGGGTCAACACCGAGCAGCCCTGAGCTGGCACGGACACAGCACACGACGTGGGGGAGATGCCATTGGGGAGGATCACGGTGAGTTCAGTCATGGTGGGAGAAGGGGCCCGTGCCAGGATTGGCATGGAGGCAGCCAAGCAGGGGGAAGGGACAGAGTCCCGCCCAACACTGGCTTGCCAAAGGGGAGCGTCCTTCAGCCCTGGGAAAGGGAAGGACAAGACCAAGGAAGGCGAGAAAGACCCCCAGGATCTCACTTACCTGCAAACCGGGAGGGAAATGGAGACAGCACAAGTTCCTCCACCTCCTCTGCTCCCAGCCCTGCTGCTGAGGGCAGGTGCTGACCCCACCCCCTCTCAGCAGACAGCCCAGCAGGAACATGAGCTGCCTGCCTGGGGAGGGGACCAACAAGACAACATTCCCCAGAGGAGTCTGATGACAAGGAGGGAAGGGGGGAGAGAAGCCCTCCTTGAGAGTAACGTCAGTGGCAGAGCCAGGCCCCACCTGAGGGAAGCCTGGCTGACAAGGGATAATGGGGACAGGGGAGCACCCTCCTGGGGAGGAGGGTGGTGACTGGAAAGGAACAGGTGTAGGAAACTCAGGGGGAAAGGGATAAATAGGAAGGAAGGGCCAGCCGATGGGGAGGACAGACGGATCTAAAAGCACAAGGAGGGAGAAGGCTAGAGAGAAGGAGTGCAGAGTGCTAAAGCAGAAGTCTAGGGCAGAGGAAGTGCTTGGAGGCATTATCCAGCATCTCTGCCCGGTCTGAGGCTGGCCCAGCAGGGTCTGGGGAGCAAGGGCAATATGGAGGGGGCTGGGAAGAGCACAGAAGAGGGAGCCCTGGCTCACATCCAGAATACAGAGATCCGTTCCCCTGGAGAAAAGGGATGCTTTGGAGGTGGACTCTACAGCATTGTACCCCACTGATTTCTCTGTCCTCCCAGGGCTCCACCCCCAAATCTCCAGGAATTTCCAAGCCTGGATCTGGTAACCCTACCCTCCATCCCCCGCCGGTGGCCAGGAGGGACCTGGCAACCCTATCAGAGACTGGGATGTCAGGTTGGACTCCTGGACCCAGCCACCCTCCAGTGTCCTTTGTAGGCAGTCTGTGTGGCCTCAGTACTGGGAGGGGAGGGGGTTAACCGTGTGACTTCTCTCTCCGATGGTGGCCCTCTCCACAGCCTAACAGCGGGCCCAGGCAAGTCCTGCTTGGCCTTGTGCTGACTCTTCTTCACAAGGAATCACTGGAGTTTCCCCTTCTAGGAAGTGCCAGAGAACTCCCACAAGAGTGTATATTTCCACAAGAGTTCAGATTTGGATGTAGGTTTATCCCTGGCCAGGCAATTCCCCAAGCCGTATTCTGGACCTGCTGGCCAGCTGGCAACCGGCCCAGCTATTAGGTGTGGCTTCATCCAGCTTTGCTGTCACTTCTGGCTCTAATGGCATTTTTATCCTTGGTGCTGCCCCAGGGTCAGCCAACCTCTCCCTGAGGTGCAGCAGGGGTGGAATCATGCCACCAGACCCACTGGGGGTCAGGCACATGCCCTCCCATCTGCTTGGCAAGTACAGAGATGAAGAAGTACTTGATAAGAGCTTAGTAGGTACAAAGGTAAGCTCCCCAACCCTGGACACCATGCACACTGAGCAGGGCAGCAAGATGACAGGTCACTCAGTGATGAAGAAGATTTCTTTTTAGCAGAGACTGGGCTCCTCCTCTTCCAATAACATGACCCTTGCATCACTGTACCCCAACTAGTATAACTACCTAGGATATAAGGTTGGTCCCAGACATCTCTTTCTCATCTGCATGCCCTTCTATTCACAAAAATTATTGGAATACAAACAAAAGTATTCTGCCTCATTCCAGATTTTAATTTTGGTTTTCCTCCTCCACCCACTCTCACTTTGTGTGCAAATTATCATCTCATTTTGATGGCAATTTAACAAAACACATGTGTAATATATGCTCACAGAAGACCCAACTCTTTCTTTATTCTTAAATCATCATTTAGGTAGATTATGGGAGCTTGTATAAGATCCATATTTTATTAACATTTACCATCTCATACTGAGGTTATCGAGTCTATTAAACACTATATTCTGCTTTCCACCCATTTCTTCTATATCCAGATTTTTTTATTGAGAGTTTGGCTCTCAGTCTTCAGGATTTTTTAAATAAAAATAAGGATTAGGGAAGTTTGGTATGTAATTTTGTGTGTGTATATGTGTGTATGCATGTGTGTGTATGTGTGTGTGTGTGTAATGAAACGTCTTTCAATATTTGAACATGAAAGAGAGCAAATGCAGACTAAGCCAGCTCATTGTTTTTCTTGAACAAATATTTGAGAAAGTTTGAGAGACAATCAGGTGGTTTAAATTTTTTTAAAGTCCTTTATCATTACTTTTTAAAAACCCTAAAATATGCATATCAAGAGCTCTCATGACAAATATAAAAGGATAAACAGACCAAGTTGCTTTCCAAACTCTAGTAGTGGCTCAGGTGAGGTGAAGGAGTACAGAAAACTAATAGCAGGTGTGAGAAACAAATTCAAGTTATTGCCAAGACTACATTAAAGGACCCTTGTTTAGTGCTTCAAAGGAGAATTTCTTTCATATCTACAGTCAGCACAATAAACAATTGGCACTGCTATTGTAAAGACTGCTTATCTCTTGCACCAGCTACTTAATTCCTTTAAACACTGAAAATAGGCTCCCTCTTCTCAGCCTGGGAAGAAGCGAAATCTGACTATGAACCTATTGTCTTCACTGAGGGATCAAAAGAGGTAGCAGAGTTTTCTGAATGATGGCAGCAGCTTTGTCTTAATTTAGCAGCTGCAGAGTGTATGAAGGCACTGCCTGACGCTAGCAAACTAATCTCTTACATAATGTCATGGGTGTGTGCGTGGGGGGGGGGGGTAAATCCTTTTGCAAAGAAAATAAGTGGTTTGCTTACATTATTGTGTGTAAATACAAATCAGCAAATGTACATCTAAATCTCTGCCCAGAACTGTCCCTTTCTTTTCTATTTGGAGAGAGAGGGAGTTAAGCAATCAACTATGCATAATAAAACCATTTTCTTTTACTATTTTCCTGTCAGATGGGATCATTTCCTTTCCAGTATTAGTTCATTAAAAACACAGACACAGCAAGGAGATTTTTTTAGTAAGGCCACAACTTTCTAGAAAGAACTGTGGTATCAGTTCAACAGCCTGACACAACTAGAGGGCAGGGCCCTGATTCAAAAGGCAGGGGCCACTGAAAGCCAGACACTTCTCTGCAGCTCCCAGGCTAGCAGTAATCCTCATGGACACCCTTGTAAATACACGTTCTGTTATCAAATTATCTCCTTAGGAAACCAAGGGGGCTTTGCCACATGTTCCTGTAGGTCTGCTTTGGTGAATAACCAGGACTTGAGCTGAAGGAGAGCCATTATTCAGCTTACCTCAAGCTGCTCAAGAACTCTGAAGCTATCCTGAAGACTACAGTCAACAATAGCCATGCAGATTAGCTTTGGATTTCACACATTAACAGATCACTTCAGAATACAATGGTTCCATATTAACATACCACACCCTCATTAGCACATTATCTTGATACTTACAGGACAATGGTTAGCACATTACCTTTGATACTTTCTGCAGGACAATGATTCAGCTCAACTCAACCCCGTTCTGACTATATATTACTCTTCCTACACACTTGACACTGAGAGACACTGTCCTTCAGTGTTACTCCTCTGAAGATGCCTGCCACAGCTGCTGGCGAAACGTCAGGAAAGAAAATACCAAGACCA
The DNA here is from genome assembly GCF_029931775.1 of Euleptes europaea. Taxonomy (NCBI): domain Eukaryota; kingdom Metazoa; phylum Chordata; class Lepidosauria; order Squamata; family Sphaerodactylidae; genus Euleptes; species Euleptes europaea. The sequence continues at coordinate 50,929,143 of NC_079315.1, read as the reverse complement.
CGGTTACACAGCCCGGATAACCCACAAGAACCAATATCCTGAAGTGATCGGCTCATTTCATTCATTGTCATACCAACCCACTTATCCTTCAGCATCTCCCATAGTTTTGCTAAGATTTGGCAGTACAGCCCCAGAATGAACAAAAACAATTCTCCTGCCAACACCTTACCTCCTTAAATTATCAAGGAGTCGAGGGACACATTTTCTGATTCGCCTGAGCAAATATTATTAATTAAATTGCATTTTGAAATGTGACACCAAACAAATCCTGTTTATCCATCCATCCATCCATCCACCCATCTATCTGTAATGTTTCTGGGTCCAATTCACATGCAGTGTCAAAACCCAGTCCTTATCGCTACTCCTTCTTGCATCTACTGTGTCAACACAAAATTCATGCTCCAGAGTGTCATCAGCTTTGCACACTTCATTTGTCCAGGCTCTGGCATGGCAGCATCATGCACAATAATTATGCTTCACACACTGAAAACATCATTTTCCAAATGCATTCGACTGTGTAGGACCATGGGGAAACCATGTCTTTTTCGCATTTGTCTCTTAGAAATCACTTGTGAGGAAGGAATCACTGTTTTTGAAATTGAGTTGCCTACACCCTTCTTCTGCAAGTGCACTGCATGGACAATATCACTCCTTGAATTTAGATCTTTGCCTGTGTTTCCTAGTTTCTGAAGCTCTGCAAATCTGAAGAGCTTTATCAAAGGACAGGTCCTTCTCATGCAGGAGCTTCTCTCCAACTGCATTATCCCCGATACCACAAATTATCCTGTCTCGTATCAAAGACTCTCACCAAAGCCACAGTTCTGATTGAGCCTCCTTAACTGTAGAAGAAGAGTTGGGTTTTATACCCTGCTTTTCTCTACCATAAGGAGTCTCAAAGTGTCTTCCCCCCACAACAGGCACCTTGTGAAGTAGATGGAGCTGAGAGAGTTCTGAGAGAACTGTGACTTGTCCAAAGTCACCCAGCAGGCTTTAATGTGGAGGAGTGGGGAATCAAACCAGGTTGTCCAGATTAGAGTCCACCACTCTTAACCACTACACCACACTGTAATTGTGTTACTATGGACATACTGGTCCATAGTTTGCTGTGCTTATTGAATGCATGTAAAAAAACTTGTTCTGTTCAAAAGATTCATTCTTGTTCACCATGCAATATTCATCATACTTATCTATTATCACCTAAAGTTTCATATGTTCACCTTCTGCAAAGCTAAATGTATAAATGTTCAAAGCCTCCTCTCCTATAACATACAGAAAAATAGACGACTGGAACTTAACAGGTTTCTCATCAGCTCTTATAGTTGCCAGATAAAGTTCAAACCACTGTCTAAATTTTTGCAGTTGTCTGCAATGTCCCCAGAGAGCTGCAGGCCTTCTGGTAGTTGCAACATATCCATGCTGAACAAGGGCTACCTACAGAGGCTGTCTCACTTGCTGCAGGTGGGGCTTGCTCAGCTCCTAATTCACCAAATAAATTGCAGTGGAATCCAGCACAATCCTCATTCCCTACTTTGGACACCATGCAATGTTTCTGGGCTCCTAAGTAAGAGACCAAAAGAAGGAGTAGTAGTTCAAACGGCTTTATTCTAAAGAGCAACTCCAGTAGGTTCATGGTGCAAGCACTCTCATCTAACGGAACTGTCTATGTGAACTTGTGACCTTAGGAAAGGTCTTCAAATTAACACAGTAGTCTAACATAAGGGAACATCTTGAAATTATAAGTTCTGTCACAACACTATCTATCCCTCTAAACATAACATTTTGTGCATTGAAATCAAATGCTCAGAAGTGGATGGTGTCAGCATGCTGGCCTTGCCTTCCACCTATGCATGGTCAACCTCTCCTGAGCACAGAGCCTACTCATGTAGGAATTTTATATTAAAAGGCTCCCTGCCAATGATTGAGAATGTTTAATTTCTCAATCATGGCAAACCTACAGGCAAACACCTCCTACATAGATAGACACTGGTCATGAACTGACAATTGCACGTAAGTGGTAAGTGGGGCCACTGCACTAGTGTCTACTACTCCTCTATTCCTGTTGATTTGAGCCCATGCAATGTCAAGTCTCTCTCTCTCTCTCCCCCCCCCCCCATTTTTATCTTGTCCTTCCCTCTAGGAACACAGAGCAGCATATATTGTTCTACCCTCCTCCATTTTATATGTACAATAGAATGGGCAATTATTGATGTGCAGAGATATTTTATTCGGGAACAGGTTTAGTTCATTTCATTTTGTTCAGGTTCTTCAGCATCAATGTTTCATGTGTTCAGTGACATCAGTGTATTTAGATGATGAGGGAGCACAGCTCTACCTGTAACTTTTTAAAATATGTACTAAATTAGATCACATTCTCAGGAATCACATCCATCATCCAAGGGAACTTTCCTGCTGAACTGTATGGGAAAGAAAGGATATTTTGTTTTATAAAGCTATTAAAATTATTCCTTGCAGAGCAAACATAGTGGCATGATAATGTTTCTTTCCACTGTTGGGGTCCTAATGTGGGTGACAGGGATCCTACACTTGCCTAGAAAAATGCTTCACACAGCAAGATAAGTTGCAGGAAGGCCTATGTCAATTTACCTGAAAATTCTTATTTTCAAGTATGTGGTATGATACATATTATTACCCCTGTTTTACATGTGAATGGACAAATGAGTGATCATTTCATGTAAAAAGATCTGCAAGATCTGCAAAGCATGTGACCTGCTCATTATGAGTGAAGGAAAATGGAGTGCAGGAAAATTGGCCACTGGCTCCTTGACTGCACCCCCATTGGCAAAGCAGCACTTCTGCCTTACAAAGGATACAGGCCAAACCTTTCTCTCTTACCCTGAAAAAAATGAGCCAAAAAGATCATGTGAAATAATTACCAAATTGTTGAGATGGATTCCTGCAGTGGCAAGTTACCAATCCAACATGCCAATGCAAGCGGTAACAAATATGTGTGTGAAAACTACAGAAATAGTCCCATGATGGCTGTAGTGTCTAGACTAAACCTAAATCTCATGAAAACAGAGAACTCCCTGTTACACCAAAAAGAGGGGTCTCCTTTTATTGGGGGAAATTATCTGCAGATTGGTAGAGCTTTGCAAGAGGTTGGTATGGGGAATCTTTGAACCACATTTTACGGAGATTAGGGCACAAGTGGAAAAGGTTCCCAATAAAGAAGTGGTTTATGACTTTTAAAGGTTTTATTAAAAATAGTCAAATTTGTGTACACATCCATAGAAACCACACAAATCTCAAATCACACAGAACTAAGAAAGCAAAGGTTGGAGTGGGTGGACACAATGATTAGAGGTTCCCAGGGGGAAAGTATATTTACTGTTCCAGAGAGCAAGGTCCAGAGAGGCAGCTGCATGGAAACAAGTAACGAAAAGCACTACTTGCAAGGAAAGGAAGACTGTATATGCAAGTACAGTGAATCACGTTTTGGATCCAGGAAAACGCTAGCAATTTGCTATGGCAAATGGGGATATATTTATACCCAAGAGAGGATTTGGGGGTTTGGTCTCACTGCACCTGACAATGTCTGAACATGGCTTGTCACTGCCAGTGATAGGATTGCGCATATTGATAAACCTGAACCAAAAATAAACCCAAAACTAGCCGTTTCAGCAATATTCAGGTTTTGGGTTTACCGACTGCCAAAACCTGGGAATCTCACCAAAGCCAAATAGGCGATTCCCGAAAAAGCTGAATAAATACTTGGCTTTTTTTTTGTTTTGGCTATTCACCTTTGCTCAGAGGCATGGCTCTGTGCTTTCTCCCAATTTTTTATCTTTTTTTTTTGCACTGGTTTTGTTAGGGCCCCATAGTTGGGGCCCTTTTGTGGTAGGGGTCATGTAAGTGGAACCAACTTGGTTCAACCAACCATCCAACCACACATCCATCCATCCATCACCATTCAGTGGGTTAATTTAGATAAAGCATAAGGGTTATTTAAATAGACAGGGCTCACCAAGTCCTGTCCGAAGGGATATACCCTCTAACTAAAAAGAACTGGCTTCAGCAGCTGCTCACACCACCAGGCTTCTGAAGGAGACTTCCTCACCCATGAGGATGAGCAATTTCCTTCAGTCAGCCCCCGTGGTCAAGACATCAGCTGGCTCCTATATCACCCCCCCCCCAAATACCTGCTCTGAAATTGAAGTAGTGGCTTCGTTTCCCCGCACCATGACCATCTCTTGAAATCAGCTTTTTGATTACTATAATAAAAGACTGTTTACATGATGTCAGTTGCAACCAAAAGAAATGTTTTCTGTGCGTTATTTTTCTTCCATTTAAGCCTTTCCCCTCAGTTTGGAAGCTAATTTGTATGGACATCATGCAATGTGCCCCAGATATGAAGGGAGCCCCCAGACGTTGAGTTGCCAGCCTGCCAATTGGCTCTTTCCTCCAGTCCTTTGAAACGCTGAACTTCTTTTTTTTTTATAATTTTTTTTTATTATTTTCATAATAAACACACAAAAATAAAAAAATAAAAAATAAAAAATAAAATAAAAACGCTGAACTTCTGAACCTGAAAACTGATGGACAGCTTGGCTTGCAAATGCTGGGCCGTAAAATTGGACCCCCTGTCTCAAAGTTCACCAAACTTTGGTGACAGTCTAAGGAGAGTCCCTTGCAGCCACACTGCAAATTTGAGGACACTACATGCAAAAATGCCCCCAGAGGAGCTTATTTTTTCAGTAAACCCGGAACTAAGCCAAATATCAATATTTACCTGTATAAGTATTCGGCTTATTCTGGGTTTACCAAAAAAAAGAAGAAAATCAGGCCCAATTGATCCAAACCTGAAATTTAGGGCTGTTGAAAAAAAAAATTCAGTATAGTTCGGCTTCGGCAAAATTCGGCCCGTTTTTATTCGGGCTGAGCCGAAGTCTGAACTACCCCGCTTCGGATCCCCAGAAATTCGGGGGGATCCGGAGTTCGGGGAAAAATTCGGCCCCCCGCGTGCCTTCAGGGGGATTCCCTGAAGGCGCACGGGGGCCCTTTAAACAGATTTGGTACTCCCGGCCGGGAGGCACAGATCTGTTTAAAGGGCACCCCGCCCCCCTTCAGGAAATCCCTGGAGAGGTGCGGGGTGCCCTTTAAACAGATTTGGTGCTCCCGGCCGGGAGGCGCAGATCTGTTTAAAGGGCACCCCGCGCCTCTCCAGGGAAGCTCCCTGAAGGCGCGTGGGGTGGGGGAAAGGGCCCGAATCGGCTGAATTTATTCGGGAACACCCTGAATTCGGCCAATTGGCTCCCCGGTTCCCCCCCCCCTTTTTGAGTTCGGTTCATCCGAACTGAAAAACAGCTGAATTGAGAGAAATTCGGCTGTTTTTTGGTTCAGGCCGAACCGAATCAACAGCCCTACTGAAATTTACCTTCTTCTTCTTTCTTTTTTTTGCACTACCCTAGCCAGTAGACATAAGGTTTGATTGCCCTTGATGAGATTAGGAGTAGGAAGGAGAATAGAACAGGAGATGAGGTAGATCAGAAACAATTTTCTTGGCTAAGTGCCCCTGAGCATTGACTATAGAGTTGGAAATGAAGGCGAGGTCTGGGAAATTATCTGTCAGGGTGAGTCAGTGGGTTTGGCTAGTGACTTGATGAGTTTATTTGTGTCCTTTCTGATTCTCTGAATGGAGTTCCATTGTTGATAAGATTTAGTGAAGTGTATCTTATCTGCTGCAGGAGGGAGTTGAAGAATTTCTGAAGAAGTCTGTCTTTTGTCCTTTGGTTTTCCAAGTTATGCCAGATGTCCTCCCAGAGGAAACATGATAAACAAGCCTGAACTTGCCCAGTCGACTTCGGTAGCATGGAATACAAGATGGAAGTCAGGAGACCCCATTTGTCTCTGGCTCTACAGCAGTGTTCCATCTCTGGACACTTGCTCTAGTCCTGAACACCTTGCCTGGTGTATTAGGGTAGCCTAGGGCTGCTAGGATGCCACAGCATCCCCACGATGAATGTATCATTTAGAGCAGGCCAAACACCCAATAGCTGGAATGGCTTGGGCAAGCAGCATCCCTGCTTATATAGAGCAAGAGGATTGTGATGTCAGTGAGCCAGCAATGGAAGACTCTATCCCTGTAAACTCATAACGTCTGAAACTTCAGTATGATCTTACCAAAATCACAATAAACTGTGTGTGCAAACATACACACAAATGGAGAGTGAGAAAGCTTTTATATTTAATGTTTCTTTTGGATTTGAAAGACTTTTTTCCAGTGCTGACTGGGTACTTGGTAAAGTGTCTGCTTTCTGTGCTACAAGTAATCCAAGTTATTGTATTTCAAAAATAATGTATAAGCAGCCATGTCAAAGAGTGACCGTGGGAGTTTCAAGAGTCTATCCAAGGTTTTGAATTAAATATAGGAAAGTATTTGAATGTTGGAGGCATGGGTGGAAAATGTTTTAAAAAAACAAATTCTTCACAGACATGAAGACTTTATAGAGAAGATGGCTTAAAGGGCCCTTTGATGGCTGCCTTACTGTGTACAAAGTATGGTAGCTATTTCAGAAATAACATTGCAGGGTTGAGCACTCAGAAACAATCTAAACAGAAATGTAAAAGATGTATTTGGATTTCTGATCAATGAATCCTATTAAGTTAATTGAATTGCTCGACACTTAATGGATGGTGCCTTTGGCTAAGTCTGTAGCAGTGGATTGTACACACAATTTACACACACTATGCTTTGTCAATTGCATGTCTGATGTAAAAGCAGCATACATGATCTTCAGATCAAGGCAATCACAGATATGATCATGTCATGGGGTGGTTTTATCATATAAGGAGCAGTGTTGGTGCTGACTTGGATCATATCATATTATTATTATTTAAATTACCTCATTCTTTTTTAGGCTAATCTCAGGGTAGCATTGACCAGGCCATAGGAGCACAAAAAGAGGCAAGTCTGCTTTATTATTAATTCACATATCTGCACAGGGAACAGATACCAGATCTGAGTCAAGGCTCAAATGCAGTTATGCTTGCATGAAATCATCACGACATCTTTGCTTCATTTTGTCCAATAGAGTGTAGAAATTTTCATTCAGATATAAACTAATTAAAACCTGACCCAAGCAGGGTTAATTTATATAGTTGTTGTACATATTTGAAACAGGAAAATTAGATACATTTGAAATTATTGGGTAAAAAGTAATTAATCCTCTGTATATTGGCTGGCTGATGCTCTTACTGTTATAGTTCTCCAAGGCATTATGCAGTGAGTGATAGAAACTAAAGGAGTGTCCCTGACATATGTTCCTGATAGGTTATCCAACCAGAAGAGCTTATTCATGTTCCCACAGAACAGAATAATCTGTAGTGACAATTCTTGCACAGTATTTTCACTTTCTGCCTCTGATTGCTCAGTCTCAGAGGATATGGACTGTTTCTTTTTTTTTTTAAATCCCATACATGTTTGGGTCAGTGTTCTTTTAGTTAATTCATTTATACTCCAGCTTTCTATCCAGTTGGGACTCAAAGTGGTTTACATCATTCTCATCTCCATTTTATCCTCACAACAACCCTGTGAGGTAGATTGGGCTGAGAGAATGTGACTGGCCCAAGGTCATCCAGCAAGATTCCATGGCATGAATAGGGATTTGAACCTGGGTCTCCCAGATCCTAGTCCAACCATTATACCATGCTGGCTCTCAGCTATAGGTAGTTTTAATAACACATAAAGAAAGTGTGTGTGTGTGTGTGTGTGTGCGCTGTCAAGTTACAGCTGACTTATGGTGACCTCATAGAATTTTCAAGACAAGAGATGTTCAGAGGTGGTTTGCCATTGCCTGCCTTTGTGTAGCTGAGAGAGTTCCGAGAGAACTGTGACTGGCCCAAGGTCACCCAGCAAGCTTTATGTGGAGGAGTGAGGAATAAAACTTGGTTCTCCAGATTAGAGCCCACCGCTTTTAACCACTACACCACACTGGCTATCAGTTTGCTGATCAATTACCTGGGACTGTGCCTGGCAGTCAGGGGCAATGCTTTGCTTGCACTTACTGGAAGGCAGGAGGGAGTAGAGGCAGATATTCCACCTCTTTCTGCAATATACAGCTTGGCTGCTTTGCAGACTGGAGATGGGTAAAGTAGGGTAAACGTCTCCCCTCCCCCAGCAAAATGCACACATATGTACACCTCACAAGAGAAGATATCAGTGATGAGGAAGGACCAGATTAATCTCCCTGTGTGATAAAGCAGTACTGATCCGTGATCTGTGATCTTTCAGCATTGTAAAATTCATGTTAGAGCACTAAGCAGCTGTGCCTTTTCTTTGACATATATCACAAGCACCCACACCATTTACTTATTTTTATTCAGACATTTATACCCTGCTTTTCACCTCAGTGGGGACCCAAAGCAGCTTACATTATTCTCTCCTCCTCCATTTTATCCTTAAAACAACCACCCTGTGAGGTATGGAAGGTTAGTCTGAGAGTGCGTGACTGGCTCAAGGTAACTCGGCAAGCTTCCATGGCCAAGTGCAGATTTGAACCTGGGTCTTCCAGATCCTAGTCCAACCACTCTACTATGCTGCTGTAAACTATAGGTAGGTTTGATAACATGTAAAGAAAGGAGGTGTGCATGTGCTGTCAAGTCACAGCTGACTTATGACAACCTCATAAAGTTTTCAAGGCAAGAGATGTTCAGAGGTGCCATTGCCTGCCTCTGCCTGGGCTAAGGGAGTTCTGAAAAAAACTATGACTGGCCCAAGGTCACCCAGCAGGCTTCATGTGGAGGAGTGGGGAACTGAACCCGGTTCTCCAGATTAGAACTCTCTGCTCTTAATCACTACATCATGCTGGCCCAAAAAGAAAATAGGTAGGATACAATTTTTAAACAAAATCAATGTGTGCTTATATGTGTGTGTGGGGGGGGGGGGGTAGGTGGGAAGGTAAATTCTGTCCCTACCTGTACCTTCCTCTGTAGCTTGAAGAACTCATGTTGTCCCAGCCATTTTCTGACCCATGGCCACTAGAAAGTCAGACATGTCTGTGATGGGTCCTCACTTATGAAACTACACTTCTAGTATAGTTTTAGGTGCCAGGTTAAAATTTGCCTTTTCACCCTTTTAATTTTTAACATATATTTTATGTGCATTATTTTTCTGTTCTTTTTTAAAAGAAAACTTTTTCCATGATTGTGCGTCCAGAATGGTTGAGGAGGTATTTGTAAAACGAACAAACATTTTCCCATTGAAAACAATGGAAACAAATACAAAGTGGAATGAAGATCCAAAGAAAAGGAAAGAAATTAAAAATACAGAACAAATACAGCCAAAATAGAACCTCCCAAAAATTTCTGTGTACATTGGACGTTGAGCTACTCCAAACCTATTCTGAAAATAGAGATTAAAATGCACATGTGGAAAGATATCTGGGCCTTGCACAAACATAAGAACATAAGAAAAGCCATGCTGGATCAGACCAAGGCCCATCAAGTCCAGCAGTCATTTCACACAGTGGCCAACCAGTTTCCTCTATGAAGCCCAGAAACAAGACAACTGCAGCAGCAGCATCCTGCCTGTGTTCCAAAGCACCTAATATAATAGGCATGTTCATCTAATCCTGGACAGAATAGGTATGCATCATGACTATTATTCATTTTGTCTAGTAGCCATAGATAGCCCTATCCTCCATGAACATGTCCATTCCCCTCTTAAAGCCTGCCAGGTTGGCAGCCATCACCATATCCTGGGGCAGGGAGTTACACAATTTAACTGTATTGTTACGATATGAACTTATTGCCAATCTCCCGGACTGGTCATGGCAACCCAAACAGATCAGTGCAACCACTGTTCCAAAGCGCGCACCTAGCCCCAAAGCTACGGGGAAGGCTCCCGCGCCAGTGAAACTGACATGCATCCGCGAGACAGGCAGACGAGGACCGAGGCCAGGTCAACCTCTCTCCAGCGAGCCAAAGAGACCCCATTTCCTGAGCACATCGTTCCTGCAGACGCCATCTCGTAGCAAGCGACAGCACAAGTAGCAGTCATCAGCATTCCCCCCCACCCCTCGCTTCATCAGCATGAATGATAGGATCAGGAGGAGTTCGAGATAGCACCAGAGAACTGCTCCCTCCAGCTATGCAGAGTGAGGCGCTCCGGACGCAGCAATTAGCGCCTTTACACAAGATCATTAATCCAATCTTCCAGAGATTCTGGGCCATCCAAAGTTGCACAATTCCATGGAAATAGTATAGTTTTACTAAATTGGTCATTGCCCAACCCCGGTAGCCAGACATTAATCCTTTTGTCACCTTTGTCTTAGCTTGGGAACCACCAGGGGTAACCCAATCACCCCGCCCCCAGAAAACAGTATATCTGGGGTCCCCACAGCTCATAATGGTACCTTAGGTCTTTCCCTGGCACATTTGCCGTCACTCTGTTGGTTTAGGTTTGCGCAGCCTGGCCACGATCCCTCCCGCCTCACTGGTCGAGTCTACGGGAACCCCTATTCCTTGCCACTCTCTATTTCTCTGTATTTTAGTCTACTGGAACTCGGGACAACTCCTCCACAGGAAAGGTATTGTATAGCCCATCAACAAAGTCCTGCCAAATTGGCTAACGTCTCTGTTCTCCTCTCTTTGAATTCTTAGGTTCTTTGTGTATGTTTGTGTTGCATCATTGAATGCTTGAAAACATAAACTCTTTAATTTGGAATCCTTTGCCTCTGTCATTATTCTAAGGTCACTGAAATGGGCTGTGGTATATATAGTGTGCATCTCACTATATAAATAAATATTGTAATTTGCCACTTGCTCAGCTAATTTCCCCTTTTAAAGAGCATTTCAGCTAACAATATGTTGTGTGAATAAATACTTTCTTTTATCAGTTTTGAATCTCTCACCCTCCAGTTTCAGCAGATGACCCCGCATTCTGGTATTATGAGACAGGGAGAAAAGCTTCTCCCTGTCCACTCTCTCTATACCATGCATAATTTTATAGACCTCTATCATATCTCCCCTTAATCGCCTTCTTTCTAAGCTATATGTAGCAAATATAACCAGTAGTAAAAGGAGTATCACTACTGACGTTCAGTTTTACTTGAAACCTTCGTGGATTTTTTTATCATATCAAAAGAACCCAGTGCCTTGTGGGTATTATTTGGCATAGAATCCTGTAAGATTAATATCTTTAAGTCCCTTTGCAGCTGTTAGCAGTGGCTATAATCAGTATTAAATGAAGGTTATAGGCACTGCTTTTGAGCTTTTATTTTCTAAACTCCTCAAAAGTTAAACAAAGATCTGGGGGTGGGGCTTAGGGAATGCATCATTGAAATTGAAATCTGTCATTTTGTACAGATAGAGAAGGGACCTGTGACAACTGCTTTTTTTTTACATGTTGCACACGAGCAGTTGCACAGCATTGATTTGATTATTTCTTCCACATGTTGAAACAGTGCTCAGAGCATTCATCCCATTCTCCAGTGATTGGGACAAAAGTAGGTTAGTAGAGTGGGTTGCTAGGAGACCAGTGTCAGCATCATCTATGACCTTGCAGGGTATAAAGAAAGGAAGTGTATAGATTTATCGAGCTCAGTGGCACATTGTCTAAGTCCTCTGCTCTGGCTGTTGTTTTGTTTCTGTCTGCAACCGCTGGCATACACACATGCAAAGAGATGTACACATGCAGGAAGTTACACATGTGTAGACACTTGGGTGCTGTACAAAATGACTTGCCAAGACACTGACTGGTGCCTCTGCCTTCTGACTTGGATTGCCTTGAACTATGCTGTATTCTCTTTGCTATCAGAAGATCCATTAAGGTAGCATCAGCAATATCTCACCCCTTAGAAGTGACTTCTTCAGACTATCACTGTAATGAATGCAGGAATTGCTGCTACCAGGAAGACAATGAAAGGTATATCAAAATAACACAATCATTTTGTTGTCACCTTCAAAATTATTTCTCAGTGTTACATGCACAAATTTCATACCCGAGGTGGCTTTAAAGTTAAACAATCAGATTTCAGAAAGCACTCTGGCATTCTTGTCATCTCACTGCTTTTAGTTTTCAGACACTGGAAACTACCAAATCTCACAGATATGCTTACACTTAAAGACAAGTATTAAAATGTAAATATGGTTTAAAAAATCCTCAGATTCGAAAATTCCTTTTTTGCCAAGCAGATACAGATGTGAACTATAGTTAATATAAACAATGTGTTGGTGTGGATTTTGTCTTGACTTATATTTAAGGGTGCATAATCAAAATGCAGGATATTTTGTGATTTGCATATAGGAGATGATCTTGAATAAAAACTGAAATGTATTAGTTTGTGTGTTTATATTAAGCAAGTTCTGTATATAATAAGCTGCATTTTTGTAAAGTATGCATTTTCCATAGCAAAACAACAACAAACCTTAAGTCACAATACCACAACCCTAGGAAACCAGCCTGTAACCAATGCACCTCAGAATTAAGCCACAAGACACATATGAATAAAGTAAAAATGTCTGCAGAAAATTATTGACATGATGGGCAACCTCACCATGGCTGAAAGCTCAGCTCAGCTAATGCCTCCATGCCTGACCACAGCAATGAACTGCACAACTCCTGTGACAGTGGGTACTGAGCCCCCCCCCCCCCACTTTCCCCCATGCTATATAGCTGCTAGAGTTCAGCTGATGCTGCCTGACAGCAAGGGAGCCCCTGCCCAAACCTCTCTGGCCAACAGATAGGGATGTGCGCTTGGGGGAAAAATGGTAATATTTGGATTTCTGAAATGGGTTCCAGATCAGTATTCCAAAATACTTGGATTCCCCCATACCTGTGAGGAATTGCTCTGTTCTGTGTCTGGTCTGTCCGTACAAGCGACAGGCCAGGTCTCTATTAGTAGAAGGGTTCAGGCCTTGGCTGGACTGTTTCCCATTTAGGCCCTTGCTGGAATGTCCCTTGCGCTTTCCTTTCCTCCTTCCCACCTCCCTCTTCCGACCTTGGCTTTCTCAGGCTTGAGTTAACGAGCTCCTCTGATACCTTTGATGGGTATTCAGTAGCTTAGCTCAGCGCTGTTATCACTTGGTTCTCAAAACATGCAACCGGCGTCTGCAAAATAGAACTGTTTATATTCTAGCCCTTTTGACTATGTGAGCACTTGTAGCTTTGTACCATGTAGGCCCTGACCATACCTGATGCTTTCCAATAAACTTACCTGCTTCTGAATGGTCGTCTGAGCGAGTGATTTTATGGAAATAGCCCAGGGAGGTTGGAGACCCTCACAATACCATTCCAAAATTCTGATTCAGGCTTTTTTTTTGAGGGGGGGGGGGCGTTCCAGACAGTTTTCAAGTCCATAATTCCTTATGCAGGGTGTGTGTGGCTGGGGTGGCTGTTTTTCAACCATGTGATACCTAAATTGCAGGTAATCGAGATCTACTTGTTCACTAAAGCTCCCAAGATTCAAGTGCATTGGATCAATGGGACCAATTTTATGCCCCCCAAACAAGGTGCCTCCAGCCACCCTACATCTCTCCATTGTTTGTTATGGGGGTGGGGAATCCATGTTTTCTCCAGGACAAAGAAGCCAATAGCCAAATACACAAGATCAAACATCCACTGACCAAAAGCCTCTCAATGCAAACAGAACCAACAAGCTTATCAGAACCAGTGTCAAACCAGATAATCTAAGCCAGCTCAACTGAGGTCAGGTACACTGTTGCAAGCCCAACAAAGCCAGTGTCAAACCACAGAAGCTAACCAAAACCTAGGTCCAATGCAGCAAGCTCCAAGAGAGCAATTGACAAACCAGAGAATCCAAGCCAAAGCAACCTGGCAAACCAGTACCAAGGCTGTGCCTGGTAAGACATTGAAACAAACACAGTAATGTCACTTCCCCTTTGAAGGCCTCAGAAAGTGAAAAGGAGGGATTCAGGGGTACACAAGTTCTCCTCTCTCTGCTTTCTGTGGCCTACACGTCACTGGATCACAGGAGAAGCAGTCACCCTTTATTACTGATGCTCTTGTTCCCTCCCACCCCTGTAAAGAACTACAACACCAATACAGCACGCATAAGCTTTATTGTAGGTGCTTCTGTGGGTTCTGCTTGTTTTAATTGACATACTCATCTACTTTCCTAATGTCTCTTGTTCCAATGATATTGGGGGGGGTTCTTTATGAGAGTGGCAAAAACAAAATTTTTGGTGCTGTATTTATTAATTTTCAGCACAGAATGGGAGTGAGACATGTGGAACCCCACCAACATCCCTCCATGCTGCACAGCAACTAGGGTTCAGTTGAAGGTTTTATTTTTAAAAATTAGAACACAATTTGGTATGTAGATTATATGTAGTGCCAATCAATTTTAATAAATTCCCTGCTGTTTGTTTCTAGTCTTGAATTTTACATTTTGGGAGCAGCCTTTTCCCCCTACTCTCCAACACAGACTGAGAGGATGAAAACACAAATATGTGCTCACTTCACTCATTCTCAAAGTCCAGGACTGGGTAGTTGAAGAGCTGCAAGCTGACCTTTAGGAAGAACCTCCAGGGAAGCAGATGTGAGTGATGCAAGCTGACCATGTCATCCATCTAGGAAAAAGCACACTAACTATGCACACTCAGCACAGAGCATGAGAGGAACCTCTGACCCACAAGACAAAAGTCCAGCCAGACACTCTCTTTCCTGGCCCAGTACCTCAATGGATTGGTGGCGCACAACTCATACAGCTCACATAGGTCACCCTTCACCATTGTGAAGTGGGTCGTGCTGTTCAGATGACAGGCTCTTAGAATGTATCACTTACTGAGAAGTGAAGTTATCTTATCCAGCCAGTCATCGAGTAAGCTGGACTCAACAACTTTACCTATTTTTAAAAAGCAAGTCTTTTTATTGATATACTTCTAGTAAAATATGTGTAAATGCAGATTATCAAGTCTTTAACACTTCTATAAAAACTCTTGTCAAAGTATAATGTATGTATTTACAATGTATGAAGTAAAAGCAAGCAAGTCTTACATACTATTCAGTTTCAAAATCCAACTTCTAAAATATAACAGTGAAATTATTCTGATTCAGTTCAAAGTATCTAATTCATAAAGTCTAGAGTAATGTATTTAAGCCATACATACCAGTCAGCCTTTTCTTGAGAGCCTTTGGAAGGTCCTCATTCTTTGGGCTTACTGTGGCTGTATTTATACTGTTTCAGACTCATTAAGAGTGTTGATTTTACCATCAGGAGGGATATCTTCCTCCCCACTTTCAGATAACATGAGCAGTGCAATAATGTACAGTTGCAGCGGTTCAGGTTATTAGCCTCTCCCCATGACCAAATATGGGCTTCCTTTCCTTTGTCTATTTTGCTTAAAGTATAAACAGTCATTTCTGAGCTCCATGATCACTCCATATACTCAATTTCCATACCATTCTCATCTTCAATACAATACACATACAATATATAACTATATGAATCATAAAACACAATTATTGCTCACATTGTAACATGTAACCATCAGGTCAGTAGGAAACATAGCCTTCAGCAAGGTTATAGAAAGCAAGAAGCTTACTGCACTTATAGCCTTGAGGTCTTTGAGTAGACCTTCTCAAGGTTTGAGGATAGCAGGACTTTTCTGCTCTTGAGATATGAGCAGCTGGCAGCTGAATCAGGAAGGGTAACTTCAGATACACCTTTCTGGCAGATAGTGAAGAATGACTCCATTCTTCTCCCTTCAAGGACAAGACCAGGGTAAGTTAGTTAGCTCTTGAAAGAATTCAGACCTTGAGAGAATTCAGTCATCCTGTTCTAAGGACATTTGCATTTTGCAAGCTGTTGCCAGGCTTTTCATTACACAAACCTCTGCAGTTTGTGGTTCAGTTTGTATGTTGTATTCAAGCTCTACATGGAATTAATTCTGCACATGTACACAAAATACCATAATTATGTCAGAGACAGTCATGCTAGGAAAAGTTGAGGGCAGCAGGAAAAGAGGAAGACCCAACAAGAGATGGATTGACTCAATAAAGGAAGCCACAGCCTTCAATTTGCAAGATCTGAACAAGGCTGTCAAAGATTTTGGAGGACTTTCATTCATAGGGTCGCCATGAGTCAGAAGCGACTTGATGGCACTTAACACACGTCAGAGACCATGACAATTGGTCTGCCAAATCTTGGCTCATGTGCCTCACATTTCTACTGGTGCTGACTACCTCCCTGATAGCCTTCATAACCATGGGCATCTCAAGAGCAGCTGTGGGGGAACCTTGTTCAGGTGGGGAGGCTGCTTTCCCCCTCTCCTGGAGGCAGTGTGCATCTCTTGACTTGAAAATGCCACATTCACCAAAAGAGCTCATCTCTTCAATGAATGAGCTGGCCTCCCTCCTGTAGCTCAGGAAACCTGTTCAATTGTTTGTTTGTTTTTAAAGTGGGACTGGGATCCTGACAATGCTGGCCCTGGGTATTCCAGAATATTCCTGGAAATATTTTTGGACCAAGATACCAGTATTTCCAAGATTCCCAAATACTGCTCCCGATACCAGAATATATCCTCAAAATACCAATAAGATATATTTCGGTATATATTCAGACTGGAAACATCCGAACACACATCCCTAGTAACAGCCAATAAATCTGTGGTATGGGTGAATGCCCTTCATAATTAACTGCCTCAGTGTGCTTGCCAAATCTTCCTTCACATACTATTACCTGCACCATTCCTACCAACCTAGTTAGGGCTTCAGAAGTCAGATATGTTTATTTAAGTACTAAAATTTTCCCCATGCATAGCAAAAAAGGATGAGAAAAGAGTTTCAACACAGCCAATCAAATGGACCCCTCAAATTCCCACCCCCCACCCCAACAGGGACAAGCTAATCCCTACTACCTATTCCAAGAGCAGAATGACGGTGAAACACCAAGCAAAATCCTGGGCAATACAGGGGAAGATTTGTTTAACAGAGCTCCAATGCTCCTTCTCCATTGGCCAGAGCATACAAGGTGGTTAATAGCAAACTATATACATCTCCCTTCCTTCCTTTCAAGGAGGGCATCCCTTTGTTGGACAGGGAGCATATTTAGTTCGATGCCATCAGAGACTAATAGAGTTTATTCCTTTAAAATGTTTAGAATGAGATATATCACCCAATGTGCCAGTGACAAGCTCTCCTGTTATGCCAGCATAGCTGGCCTCCTCAGACAGATTTGCAGGATGTGTACCAAATGTATGAAATATGTTGAAAAAACAATCAGGTTTTCCATTTGACGTAATGGCTAAAGGCATGTTTCAATAGACCCAGATGTTTGTGCATCTCATTAAGGACTGCCTGTAAACAAAAACAAAAAATCACTCTATGTTAGGAAAAGAGTTAATCTTGGCAATACATTTCAAATTTATCAACTGAAAAGGCTTAAATGATCAGGCGAAAGACCGATTAATGTACCTGTGACACAATACTGAAAGCCATTATTTGTGGATAGTCTCAACCAAATTAACAGGACTAAGCTAGAATAAATGTTTTGGGACTGAAATATTAACCAGAATATGTTGTTTTTATAAAAGCAAACTATAAGCCTAGGACATTTAAAAAATCCAGGAAGATCCCAACCCTACGTTTCATACTGATAATGTCCAGAAACAGGAAAAGCAATAGGTAGCCACCGTGTCGTGATAATGGCTAGAGTAGCACTGGACACACCTGGGTTGAAAGCTCTGTTCAGCTGTGGTGACCTTGGACAAGATTCAGCCTAGCATAACTCATACAATCATTGTGAGAACAAAATGGGATAACCCCATGTACTCTCTTCTTCATGGAGTCCTTCATGGAAAAAGGATAAATACCAAAGGGGCTACTAATAATAAGGATCATGATTCCAGGGGGGGGGGGACCAAATTGTGATAGCAGTGGCAAAAGTCCTGTCCAGTAACCAATTTTCAAACTGAGAAACCACTTTAACGTCAAGGCAGCTATTATAAACAATAAATCTCCCCTGAGTCATCAACTAGACCAGCTGGATAAGTAAAAAGAAGTCAAACTTGCAGAGCAGAGAAACCAAAGCTCCTTTCCAGTCGCCATCTCTGTTTAAGGCTGACTATGAAGTTTGTTTAGCAGTCTTTGGAGGGAGACTTTGTGAAAAGCCTTTTGGAAATCCAAATACACAATGTCCACAGGCTCATTCCTGTTCACATGCTGCCTGACAATTTCAAAAAACTCTGAAAGGTTAGTGAGACAGGACCTACCTTTACCGAAGCCATGTTGGGTTTTGCTCAGCAGGCCTTGCCCTTCTATATGCTTGATGATTCTATCTTTAATAATGTTTTCCATTAATTTACCTGGCACAGACGTTAAGCTAATTGGCCTGTAATATCCTGGGTCCCCCCTGGAACCTTTTTTTTTTATAAATGAGTGTTACATTGGCCATTCTCCAGTTCTCTGGTACAAAGGCTGAAATTATTGAATGCTTACTGAACCGTGATCTGTTTTATTTTTTAATTAAGAATAGGGAAAAGAGACAAGTATATCAAAATGATCAGTGCCATCTACCTATTATAATATGCACACAGGCAGCGCTGAGAAATAGAATCACTAGTACAGCCCCCCTCATGGCCTCCCACAGTGTTCCCATGAGTTTGTGATTCTCCGGCACAGTTGGAGGGATGCAGGGTAAGCAGAAAGGAGAACTAATAAAAGTTCCTTCATGTGAGTTCCATGAGTTCTTCTCACAGTTCTTTGGAGTCAAGCCATTGACTTCATCAGGCAGTTATAGTCCATGATATATATGTGCAGGTAGTTATTCTAGCGCACTGCCTGAATGCCATGAGTACAGCATTTTCCATTCTAGTTGAGCTTTCATTTGTGATCTGTCAGGTTCATATATAACCTAGAAGAAGCACCAGTGCAATAGTTTATGTTAGATTTATGGCAATAACATTGTCCTACATCAGTATCGGGGCCATATGCTCATAGTGATTTCTAGACTTGTGTGTTTCTTTCATTATTAATTGCAATATTTATGAAAAATCGATGTTTTATAATTAATATGAAAAAGAAAGAAATTCACCATCTAAACAGCACACAGCAGCAAACAAAACAAAACACCATCAATTTGTTTTGTTTTGTTCAGTAGTTTTGTTATTGCAGTCTCTCCCTCTCCCTCCTGTTTTAGAATAAGCACGTTCCTACTAAAGGCATAGAAAGCTGTGCTCCTTAGAGGAGGCAAAGAGAGTCCATAGGCTTTCTTGAGTGATTGCAAGCTGTAGCCAGTATACATAGGTGAGGTGTTTCAATCTTTGCATCAGGTATAAACTGATGTCACATGCTGGATGGGGTTAGTTTTCTTCTAAAACATATTTTCTGTTCTCTCTGTGTGCTGTCTTCTTTATCTTACTGAAACAAACTACTGTTTTTATTTGGGGCTTGCTCCCCCCAAAAAAATTTTTTCAGTGTTTTGAATAATACCTGATTTGTAGCTTGCTTCTTTCTATTTCTTGCTTCCTTCTGCTACTTGTAGTTCTTTGATGCCTAACTTTTATTGAAACTCTCCCCCCAGTCATATTTTTTTTTATTGGTTAGTCTCCTTTTGAAAAATGTTTCAGTGTATGACTGTCACTGGAAGAGACAGTCATGCTAGGAAAAGTTGAGGGCAGCAGGAAAAGAGGAAGACCCAACAAGAGATGGATTGACTCAATAAAGGAAGCCACAGCCTTCAATTAGCAAGATCTGAGCAAGGCTGTCGAAGATAGGACATTTTGGAGGACTTTCATTCATAGAGTCGCCATGAGTCGGAAGTGACTTGACGGCACTTAACACACACACATGACTTGCTGTGGCGTGTGTTGCCTCAGTGTGTTTTTGTAAACCCCTTTGTTTTTTAACTTCTCCCCCATAGCTGGTGCGTCTCTTTGGGAATTACAATTAATTTGGAATCAATTTGAATTCTTATTACTTGATAAAATTTGTTTGTTTTCTGTTTTGTTTAATTCAGTGTGTCCTGTATGAATGTTTTAAGTGTGACCCAAGCTTAGCAGTTAAAATATATTTTTAAAAGCATACAACATTCGGCAATAAAAATTATGCACATTCCTCCTCCTGCTGCTGCCTGCCTTGCCCTCCTTGTGCCAGCAAATGCTCTTACCTTCAAAGTCTCCCTCTTGCTCGTCCTACCGTTCTTCAAGCTAAGTGATGGCAGTGCTGTTTGTGCCACTTTTTGGAATCGTTCCTGTCAGTTCTCCCATAGACTTAGGTGAATTTCATTGCTTCAAAAAGGTGGACTCCCTTTGTTCTATCTGTCTTACATTTGGCAGTGTGAATGTTACTGCAATACCCCTGAGTGTTGTCCAATTTAGATGGAAAACCATGATGGTACAGACCAAGGGGAAATCATAATAAAACAGAATTATGAAAACAAAACAATAACGAAAGAAAAAATAATGAAAAAACATATTAATCACCCCCAATAACAAAGCAGTTCCTTTTGCAAATAATAATGAACATGAAAAAAAATGTAAAAAAAACCCCTCTCTCTTGCACAAGTCTAGGGATTTCTACAGATGTTGCATAAACAGAGGATACCTTCTCTGCAAATAAGTCAGTACTTGTGTATACCTGAGATATTGATCCACACACAATTGCAGGGAATCACAATTCTGTATAGGATCATACTGTCCAGAAATGAGAAGACATGTTTCTGGTTCAACATTGTATGGAATTAGCAACAGGCCAAAGGCTAAGCACAGGATCCTCAGGATCAGTCCTCCTCAAGACCTATTAAAATAGCTCAGGTGGCTATATTGGAAATATTACCTGATACTTCAGAGAACTTGTGCTGGCCAGAATAGGCAGAGAGCTCCTGGTCAAACCACAGCAGTTCCATCAAGTATTTCAAGTATTTCTTGAATAGACATGATCCAATGGGCAAGAATAAGAAGTAGAAGCAGCGTTGAATGCCAAGGGGTTAAATTCTTGTCTCCAAAGCATCCCTTTTGTATCTCAAAATGCATCTTCAGCCCTCTGCCTTTCCATTCTGGGCAGGAATCAAATTGAATCCCCCCCCAATAGTTTAAGCTTAAGAGAGTTCAAGTTGAAGTGAAGCACCATTCCTTCAGCTGTGCTGGTTGTAGAATTTTCTCTTGGATATGTTCTCCCTTTCATGAAAATCAAAGTCACAACAAGATTGCTCCAATGGAACCTGATGTGCATGATTCCATGCTGGAAACTGGGACACCATGTTTAATGAGAATACATTTAAATTTCTTTGATATTTCTTTGCAACACAGTATTAAAGC
The DNA here is from genome assembly GCF_029931775.1 of Euleptes europaea. NCBI lineage: Eukaryota > Metazoa > Chordata > Lepidosauria > Squamata > Sphaerodactylidae > Euleptes > Euleptes europaea. The sequence goes on along the minus strand of NC_079315.1, from coordinate 50,907,906 downwards.
CCCCTGGGAGCAAGCTATTCCATCTTAGTTACACTAGCTTTGTTAGATAAGCAAATAATAAGCTACCTGGATTGTGCTTGTACCATGCATTAGCACTTTTTCTTTAAAAGAAGAAACAGTGCCTTGTGCCAAGGATTGTTTTATATTAGACAAGCAACTATACTGGAACAAATGTTTAAAAGGTCTTATGGAAATAATTGTGACTGCTAGAATAAATAATTTTGGCTTTGTTTTGAATTGGTGCCTTGTTTGCAGGAGAATGAAGGTGGGGAGAGGGTGCCAAACTTCCTGTATCTGAAACTCAGAGCTATAACTATGTATTTAGGATCCATGCCACTTTAACCTCAGGGCTTGATTATTGTAATGTGTTATTTGTGGGGCTGCCCTTGAAAACTCTTTGGAAACTGCATCTGGTACAGAATGCTGTTGCTAGATGGCTGACCTGTTAACACTGGTATAATCATATAACACCTATGCTTTGGTAGGTTCATTAGTTACCCATTTGTTTCAAGGTGCTGGTTGTTACCTTTAAAACCCTTCATGGCCTGGGTCCTTCATATCTAATGTACTGCCTTTCTTCATACAATCCCAGGGGGTCAGGACAGAGCAGGGGAGACTCTGGAGATGCAGGAGGTGGACACTGTGTATGCCCATTGCCTAGTGATACTGCCAACACTTGGAAGACGTGTCATCTAGTTTGGACCTCAGGCCTGCCTTTCCCTTGAGCAGCTAAGTCGGATTGTCAACATCCAGGTGGGGTGGGGAGATCTCCCACAATTACAATTGATCTCCAGACTACAGAGAAGAAGTAGAAGAAGAGTTGGTTTTTATATGCCGACTTTCTCTACCTTTTTAAAGGAGAATCAAATCAGCTTACAACTGCCTTCCCCTTTTCTTCCCACAACAGACACCTTGTGAGGTAGATGGGGCTGAGAGAGTTCAGAGAGAACTGTGACTAGCCCAAGGTCCCCTGCTGGCTTCTTGTGTAGGAGTGGGGAAACCAACCTGGATCACCAGATTAGAGTCCACCACTCATTAGGACGAGTAGGGAATCAAACCCATTCTCCAGAGTAGAGCCCACTGCTCCTAACCACTACACCACAATGGCTCTGTTCCCTTGGAGAAAATGGCTGACTTGGAGGATGAAGTTAATGGCATTATACCCTGTTGAGATTACTCCCCTCCCCAAACCCTGCCTTCTTCAGGCTCAACACCTCAATCTCCAGGAATTTCCCAACCCAGAGTTGGCAACCCTACTGCTATGGCAATGTTTCAGGATGGAAGAGCCTCAGGAAATATAGGCCATTAATGCATGGTGTCAATCGAATTTGTTTGTCCCTGTCTTATCTCACGTTTTATGTCCCTGCATTCAAAAAATTGAACTCACGGGGACATTATAAGGGACAAACAAATTTGGCTCCTTTCCCTACCGGGTAGAAGGCACTGCCCAACCCCCTGCGGGGAGAGCAGCAATGGCGGAGGCGGCACCTTTTCTTCCCCCACCCCACCCCACCCACTCCTCTCTCTCCCCCTGTCCTCTGCGGCCCCCCCCACTGAAGAGAGGGGAACTGGTAGTGGAGAATGTGTGCTACAGTGTCTTCTGTGTCAAGTTCCTTCTTCAAAGGCTTTTTTTGGCAGCAAGGAAGACTGTGCTCGATCATTGAAAGGATAGGTGAACCTGCCTCTGTGAACATTTTTTATAGCAAAAATACAACTTGTTAACTATGACATGTATTCAGAGCATAATTTCCCTAGCAAGAGAAGTTTAATCTTAAAATGATACTACGGTATATTTTCTGAGTACTCATTTTGTACAAAGTGTAAAGTGATTGTATTTATTTTTTCATAGCTATGGATCACCAGTTATGACTATTCTCCCAGTGCTTACACAGAGGGAATGGAGAAACCCACATACAGGTGGAGGAAATTAAATGTTGGTGTGCAATTCACCATCATCTTAGTACCCACATTAGTCATTCTGATGCATGCAGAGATTCAAGAAATGGCAGCATGTTTCAACAGTTGCAGTGTGTTTACTTGGCATTGTAACATACTATCTCACCAACTTTGCTTTAACGGCACATGTTTCCATTCAACTTTAGCCCCTTTATCACTTTCAGCTGAGGAACTATGCTAGATGAGTCCAGGAGTAAGCATGAAAGCTGAAGGACCAAGGTGTACTTGAGTCCACAGGCCGTCTGCAGACACCTGTGTCTTTCCATTGTCATGCTTTCTGTCGCATCCTCTGGGAGTGACCACAGAACAGGCTTGGCAACTACAAGACCCTTGTGCTTTTGTATTTCATTCTGTGGCAGTAGAGACATCTGCATCCCAAATTGATCTTTCAGAACCATGACCTTGCTGTAGGCTGCTAAATACAAAACATTGCTGTAAAGCAACACTATATAAAATGCAATACAAACTAAAGGATAAAAACCCTTCCAGCCATAGAATCATACAGTTGGAAAGGCCCTTATAGGCAATCCAGTATTCTAGTCCAATCTCCTCTTCAAAGCTTCACGAACAGATGGCTGTCCAGCCTCTCCTTGAAGATCTTCAGTGAGGGAGAGCTCACCACTTTGACCAGGTAATTGGTTTCATTGTTCAGCTGCTCTTACCATTATGATGTTTCAACTAATGTTCAAGTGAAATCTACCCTCCTGTAACTTAAATCCACTAGCTGTAGTCTTGCCCTTTGGAACAACAGAGAATAATCTCATTTTGCTTTCATTCCTAATGGAAAAGGTTGTCTCAGAACTACATGGACTCTCAGACGTTTTCTTCAGACATGGATTGCCCTCTTTCTGTTGCTTTCTTATTTTGGTATTCCTGACTGTGTTGTGCCCTACTCAGCAATTTAACCAGGAACATGCTTAACAATATGTTGGGTAATAAGATTCCTTCTGTTAGTGCTACTGGCACTTTCACTTGTGCTAGATTTCCACCCATTATCCCTCTTCCTTAAAACCCTCTGCAGAATCTCCTGCTGTATCCAAGGGTCCACCCCCTCTAACAGGATTTTGAGGAACATACCGTAGCAACCTGCAGGGAGTGGCAGGAAAGCTGCGTGCAGGCCTTAGCACACTCCTGTATGCTGTGACTTGTAACCTATTTATTACTGCTTATTAATGATATATTTTGGGTGTTTTTTTTTGTAAGCCTGAAATTATTCTTGGCCTTATTAGTTGTGCACCTGCTTGTTAATTGGTTCATGGATGTTTAGAATGTCAAAAGTGGGTGAACCAATATCATCCCTTTACTTTATATTTGTTTTGAACACATGAAGCTGCCTTATACTGAATCAGAGCCTTAGTCCATCAGCCGCTCTTAAGCTTTACAAAGTGAAAACACTGGCACAACTGACATATGGGACTTTACTTGGGCCACCTTCATCTACTTTTGTCCCACTGGAGTGGGTTGAATCTAAATAATTGAAAGCAGCCCTCCATTTACCTCATTGCATATCAAATGCTACTGCTAGACTGGAGGCAGGACTGGTGAGGGTGGAGGCAAGGGTCTGTACTGCTTCCATTATCCTTTGGCTCAAATTAAATCTTATCCCTCAAGGACTGCTACCCCTGCTTCTACAGGATAAGTTCTTGTCAACATGGCTAAAGATGGTCCTTAATAAAATGGCCTGCCTGGGCCTTTCTCCACTTACCCTGTTGGTCATGGGCGTAGATCAAGCATCAAGTTTCTTGAAGCAAAGGGTGGAAGACATTGAACGCCAGATAGACCTTAGAAAATCACCATTTTTCCTAGGACCTGATAAATCTAGATACTTGGTCTCACCTGCAGCTTATTTTTATCATTTTGATTGGTGATTGGTCAGTCAACCGTATTAATAAACTTGACTTGGCCTTAGTCCATCAAAGTCAGTATTGTGTACTCAGATGGGCAGCAGGTCTCCAGGGTCTGAGGTCTTTCACATCATCTACTTGCCTAGTCCCTTTAACTGGAGATGCTGGGGATTGAACCTGGGACCTTCTGCATGCCAAGCAGATGCTCCAGTACTGAGTCACAGCCCCCCCTTTATCGGGATGTCTTTAATTTCCCCACCGCAAATGTGGTGTCTTGAGGTTTGCTCTGTTGCGTGATGGAATAGCACAAATTGAAAATTTCCATTTTGTAAGAATGTGGGAGCTTCCCATCTCCTCCCTCCCCAGATAATCAAGCTAAGACCTAATCATTCTGGCAGATAAATTAGGCAAAACTCCCCTGGAACCATGTGTATATATTTGCAGATTGCTAATAGATAAATGGAATGCTATTTTCCCCTCCCTGAAAGAAGTACTGCAGGCTGGGAAACAAAAGCTGTCCTTAAATGGCATCCAGTAGCTTTGCCTCATAGGCTAAATAAGTAAATAAAGACCATTCCCATTTCTAGCAATGTTCAGGTATGAGCTGGGTGCTATCATTGTACTCAGAAGTGTATCCTGCGGTGAGGATTAAGATTCCCCCCTCCCCAATGTGTGTTCCTCAAGTGTCAGCACATATCACAATGCAAAGAAAATTCCCAGGCTTCCTCAATGACACCAATGCCTAGTGAGAGCTAAAGCTGCACACACTGGCAATGCTAATTATACTAATAATCCTGCTAAGTAAGATGATATATATTCACAGTAATGAAGCTATAGCATGCCTGAAAATTCAGACAGAAGATGTATAGTATGACATATTAGAAAGAACTGCTGATAGGCGTGAATGAAATTCCTAATCTCTCTCCTGAAAGACTTGGGAAGTATCAACAAAATGGGAGTGAGATTAGAAATTGTTGCAGTATTTAGTCTTTCTGGAGCTGGGGGATGATCTTTTCCTTTCTTCCAGGTGGTCTAGGGACATGAAATTGGCAACTAGATTTGGGGGACAAAAGTAAAAATCGTCTTGAGTATTGCCACACTGAGATAAGTCTTCACGGCAGTTTTCCTGCTGCTAAAGAGTAGCAAGTTCAGAAAGAGTCCTTGGTGACGTGGAACTCCCATCAACACAGGAATTGCCATTTAGAGGTGATAATGAAGCCTCTGTTTTCACACAATATGAGCTATTTTAGTATCCTGTTCTCAGCTACTAGCATTTCTGAATGTTCATATTGTTTGATAAGGTAGTGCTAGATGTGTAACATCATCCTCTTTTTTTAAAGTCTCTTTTTAAAAACATTCCTAGTATAGCGAGTAAGAAGTCTAGATTTGCTGTTGCTGAAAAGGTTTCAAAACTTAGCTTCCTTCCAAAGGGGCTGGAGTCCAACATCCATTGTTTCTGTGTTTACCCAAGCCTGTCCTTGTTTCACAAAAGTCTTTCTGATTGCTGACACAGAAAGATTTTCGGGCACTGCTTGGCATTTAGCTGACTTCTACCATTCTGAAGCAGTCGTCAGTTGCAAAGCAGTTTTGTGCACTATCTGAATAGCTGGTTCCATCCAGTAAAACAAATCATTGTCCACATATAGGGTTGCTTTTAACCAGCTCTTGCTACTGCGCAGACTTGACCTGCAGATGTTAGCAGGTGGGTAACATTTACTGCTATGTTAAACATCTGCTGATTTCTGCTGATCAAACTGCTATAAATGGTAGAAGAGCATAACTGGTTGCTTTTTTCTGTTCAGCTGGCAACTCCACCTACATGAAGAATATACTTGTTGATGGGGTGAATATGCAAAGGAAAAATTCTTTGAAATTCTATTCAAACAAGTAATTGCACAATGCCAAGGAGAATTTGTTCTCCTGGGAGACTTTAATGCAGTAACCAACCCTGTTATTGATAAATCACACAATAGTTCATGGGGAAAGCTACCTAGAAATTTTTTCAATATTTAAAAGAACTCAACTTGATTGATGTTTGGAGAACAAAAAGCCCCAAAGGAAGGGATTATACTTTTTACTCAGACCGGCATGGCTCATATTCCAAAATTGACATGTGTTGGATTTCCAAATCAATGTTGACAAAAATAAAATCAGTGAATATCGCCTCAAGAACACTATCTGACCACAATCCACTAGAACTGGTTTGGACCAATGAAAGGTCAGGACTCAGAAGATGGAAACTAAACAATCAAATCTTGTGTAAGAAACAAGTGTTCGAGCAATGTAAAATGGATGTTATAGAATTTTTCGTGTACAACAATGTATCAGGTTTTACCATCTGGGACACCAGCAAGGCCATTATTTGAGGTGGAACGATAGCCTTCAACGCTAACATTAGAAAAGATAAGGAAAGGACCCACAAGGATCTCTTGAGGCAACTAAGGGAACTTGGAAAAAATCATCAGAACGTACCAAAGAAATCAATATTGCAGAAAATTAAATTGATTAAGCACAAGATAGATGCCCTAGAAATGGAAAAAAATTCATCAGAAAACCAAGTATGCAAAGCAAAGATTTTTTGAGAAAGCCAACAAACCCGGTAGATATTTAGCTAACCAACTCCGACAACAGGAGATGAAGAGGAGAATTCTTGGAGCCAAAAGAAATGAAACAACTTACAATAAGCAAAAAATAGAATAAATTTTTTTGACTATTTTACATGACTCTATGCCAAAGATGATCTACAGGGACAAGGACTGCAAATGTATATATCTCAGGCTAAACTCCCAAAGTTGTCAAATGATGAACAAGAAAGTCTCAATCAGAAGATAACTAAGCAAGAAATTGTAGATGCAATAAACAACTTGAAATGTGATAAAGCACCAGGCCCCAACGGGATTACACCGAAATTTTATAAACTTTTTGAGCAGCAATTCACACCCATTTTGTTATCACTATTTAATGATGTAATTGAAAACAGAAAGATTCCTTCTTCATGGCAAGATGAGCATATATCTTTATTACTGAAAGAAGGCATAGACCAATATCTTCCACAGAGTTATAGACCGATTTCTCTTCTTAATGTGGATTACAAACTTTTTGTTTCTATTTTGACCAAAAGACTCCAGCGATGCATCACCAAATTAGTGCATCCAGATCAAACAGGATTTACATCTAAAAGACTTATGAGAGACAATGTAAGATTAGTCCTCAGTGCAATTAAACATATTAAATTGAAATCACTGAAGATGGCCATGATTTTTCTTGATGCCAAGAAAGCATTTGATAACATCTCCTGGGGGTTCATTTCAGAGATGTTAAAACAAATGGGCTGCGGTGAGACTTTTTAAAAAATCTACAACACAATTTATTCAGCCCAAAAGGCAAGACTCTTAGTTAATGGATGTTTAGTAGCTTTTGTTATATTGAATTCAGATTACAGACAAGGCTGTCCACTTTCACCTCTACTATTTGACCTTTCAATAGAGGTTTTGGCGAACCACATCAGAGCTGACCCAAATGTCAGAGGACTCAATCTTGGAGTAGAAGAATACAAAATTAAAAGCTACGCGGATGATGTTGTTTTAATCTGTCAAAATCCCAAGGAATCACTTCAGTATGTACAACACAATATTAACAAATTTGCAAGTTATTTAAGGTACAAATTAAACAAAGCCAAAACCAAGACAATGACATTTAACATCTCGGAAAAGGAAGAAACATTGATTAGAGAAAGTACTGGATGTCAGATAACAAGGGATCCGTTAAAATATCTTGGTATTTATATATCCCTGCAAAATAAAGCACTCTTCGAAATGAATTACGCTAGAGTCTGGGGAGAAATAGAAAAAGACTTGAATAAATGGACCAAGATGAACATTTCCTGGATGGGAAGGATATCTACAATAAAAATGAATGTATTACCAAGGTTAAATTTTTTATTTCAATTTTTACCAATTAGCATAACCGATAAAACAATAGACGGATGCAGAGACAGATAAATCGCTTTGTTTAAAATGGGAAGAAGCCAAGAGTCCGATTTAAAGCACTACAAGATGATAGGAAAAGAGGTGGATTAGCATTACCAAATCTCAAACTATACTATCATGCCGCCTGCTTGACTTGGATTGTAGACTGGATCAAGCAACCAAAAAATAGAAATATCACATCGGAAAGAGCTGACCTATCACAGGGTTTCCACAAGGCTTTATGGAACCCCAAACTTTCTCTCCAACAAGGAAGAAATCCTGAAGATTGTGATATCAAACCAGTGTTTTTGAAAGTATGGAATAGGTACAAAAAGAGAATGAGCCCCTCTCTATCACCTATGATGTCACCGATTGAAGCATACTATGAGGATACAATAAGACATGTAACACATTTTACATATCTGGATATGTTTGACACAATGGGAACAATTAAAAGTTTTCAAGTGCTTCAAGATGAATTAAAAAACCTGAATTGGTTAATGTATCTCCAGTTGACATCCAGCCTCAAGCAAGACTGTCTAAAATCAGGGACAATGAGAGAACTAATAGAATTTGAAACAATCATAACTAAAAGCAATGATCATCTCCTAGGAAAAATCTACAAATTGTTACTGAAATACGACTCAGAAAAAGAACAAGTGAAAGTAAACTTGATTAAATGGATGCAAAAATTTGGCAAAATGGTTACAATGGAAACATGGGAAAAGCTCTATATCCAAGAACTGAAATACACTGTAAGTCAAGAAGTAAAAGAAAACTGGTATAAAATGTATTACAGATGGTAGTTGACGCCGAATATGATCTCTCAGATGACACACTCAAAAGGGAAAAAAGGGGAGTGCTGGAAATGCCTAGAGACAGACGGTTCATATTTTCATGTCTGGTGGACTTACCCAAAGCTACAATTGTATTGGAAGAAAATCCAAAGCAAAATACAAATAATGCTCAATCAAAAAATTAACTTAGACCAAAAATATTTTTTACTAAGTATAATACCACCTGATCTACCCGAGAAATCTAAGGACTTGTTTAAATACGCTACAACAGCTGCAAGAGTTGTCTTGGTAAGAAGATGGAAACAAACGGTTACACCGGATGTTGATGAGTGGACAGATAAGATGTTAGAGTATGCAAACATGGCTAAAATGACTGTTATGTTGAATCTAACAGATGACGATTCTGTAGACTGTTTTTATGAAAAGTGGCAGCCATTCTATACCTATACATCTAACATGTAGACTAAGCGTAGTAGTTTCAGTTTCCTAGAACTTTAATAAGAAAGTAGAACATATATTTAGCTATATGAAATTTTAAAACGTATTTGAAATATATATTAATTGTCAAAAAGAATGTTTGTCTATTGCAGACGGATGCTATATCCCCTTTCCTTTCTCCTTTCTGTATCCTATAAAATTCAATAAATATATATATATATATATATTAAAAGAATATACTTGTTGATGGGGTGAATATGCAGAGGAATGGGGCATTTCCTTTCATTTGAACACAAGCAGTAACTTCCTTATTGGATACATGAAAAATATCATCCCAATAATGCTACGCTGGGAAAGATCCCCCCCACAGTTTTTTTTTAATGGAGTCTTTAGCAGAAAAAAGGTCTGCTCACAATTTGTGCAAGAATGGAGGACAATGTCATGTGGAAACAACAACAACAAATGCATAACTAAAGTGGCTGAAACAGAGAAAAATCTACAAGTGGAATCAGCCCTGCTGTGTTTCTTTGCGTATTTAAAGCTGCAATCCTAACAACATTTTCTAAGATGTAAATTCTGCATGGAACTCACTGGGATTTACTTCTGAGGATGCATACTTAAGATTTCACTGTAAGTATATCAGGCATTTTGAGTTATTTTCAATGTAACAGATCTTTCTGCCTGCCTCCACTCCTAGCCAAATGAATGGGGAATCTATCTGGTCAAACATGGGACCTTCACATGTCTTCTACCTACCCTCTTCTGGAGGTAGAGGATTTCCTTCCCTTTGCCCCTGCCCCATGCTGTCAATCAGCTGGCTGACAGGGGGACTTACTGGTGACAGGGGAGTGGCAGCATCACTTTCAGCTCATCCCAGTAAGTCCCCCTGCCCCACCACTGGTTGCCAGAAGGGACCAAGCAACCCTATCATGAGGTATGAAGGTAATCTGATTGCAAGATCAACCTGCATTCAGTCTGAGCTGAGGCTTAGGGGAGGTGAAGGGCTGATGAGAGATCACTGACACTGAGCCAACGTGAAAAGTATGGGGAATTCCTGCTGCATTTTTCTTCACTAGTGCAACGGGAGAAGAGTGAAGACAAGGCTTTATTTCCTGGCCCAATTAAAACAGCACTTCTGCTTTAGTCATATCTCATCCTTCTTTCTAATAACATTAGTTAAACAGAGAGTTAAGGACACTGGATGACAATTAGACTTGACTAGAACACCATCCTTTATTGCCTCAGCCACAACTAGACACCTGTTGGCGCCAGCCACATATTTGCTTTCCCTTGAAGCAAATAGACATAGAAGAGCATTCACACTTGCCAGATGCTCAGCATTGCCCTCAGCTTTACTAGAGGGTCGTTATAAAAAAAATTCCCAAGGCTCAAAGATTTTGTTTGTGTGGTAGTGGGCAAGTTGATACCACGGAACACATTTTACTCTTCTGCCCTCTTCATGAAAATGCTCGTGCGGAAATGATTTCTCTGTTGTTGGTAAGATTCCCAGGCCAGGACTCAGTGGATAGGATCGTGAAATTGTTAAGCGGCGAGAACCCTCAGGTTACAACTCAGGTTGCCAAATTTTGCGTTGTCTCTATGACGCTTCGTAGACTTCTGCTGGAATGATGTTATTGGCACTTATTGCACTTTTTTCTACTCCAGCCACTTTTATGTAAAGTGTTCTTAAAATTTATATAAATATGTCTCATTTTTAAACGCTTTTTTATATTGTTCATGCGAGGTTTATTTTTGTATAGTTTTTACTGGTCTGATTGACTGTACCAATAAATAAATATTATTATCCTTCTTTCTGCCAGCTTGCTTCTTTTCCACATTGAGAGCAGTGACACTGGTATACTGACCCATCTAATTTCAGCCCAATACATTTCAAAATCCACCATGTCGCCTGACATGTTCCCTTTTGGGTTTGTGTGTAGATTTTGTGCCTTGGAAATCCATTGACATATCCATTTAGACATAACTGACTACATGGCATAGTACAGTCTTCAAAATAACACTTTAATTTGAAAGACTGATACACTTTAGACCAGGGGCTTCAAAGTCTAACCCTTCCCTGCTTCAAAGCACTGTTAATAAGAGAACACTCCAAGAGCATGAAGGTAGCAGCAATATCGGGCATGTTTTTAAGTGACATCCTTAATTTGTAGTTGCAGCTAGTGGGCTGCTGCTCAGGGTCTTACATGCTGAACTTTGAAGTCAAATGGTACTTGTTAATTCATACCTTGGCTGATATGTATACTTTGCATCTCAGTAACAGTAGAGGTTAATATGGACAAATTCATGAGCACACATCACCACCACCCAGTTTTTTAATAATGCGACAAATCTCTGAACAGTGTAATTAATTTACAGCAATGATTTAGCCCTGGCAACGTGGTGAGCATTGTGCAAAACACAGAGCAGACACAGCCCCTGCTCAGTGATGCATAGTCTTTCAATTCAGTCAGTTATGACCTATTGTGGCAGTCCAGTCACTCCATAATGTTCACTATGAACTGATGCTGAAAGCAGGGAAAAGGCAAGCAAGTTAATATTTAGTATTAGGAATAGTAAAACATTTCATGATTATTCTGCTTCAGCACATAACATAGAATTTCTGTTATGGATTTTTGGCACTTTGGATGAAATTGTGGCCATCTTTTTCCTAAAGGGGAAAAAGAAAAGAAAAGATGACAGAGCAAGCTTCCATGGCAGAGTTGGGATTGAAACCTAGGTCTCCAGATCCTAGTCTGAAATTCTGACCACTGCTCCACACTGGCTTTTTGTGTGCTGGTTGCTGATGAAGAGTAGTGGGCAGCTGGGCGAGGGTGAGTCATAGAACCCATGTGGTATGAAGCTGTCCTGTGGTTGCTCCCAGGCCCGACCCTGATGAATTCTCCCTCAAAGGCTAAAACAGCCCAAAGGACCTTGGCTCCTCCCCCTGCCTTTTAAGACAGAAACCAAGGCAATACTGGCCATGCTGTTGTGGTTGCCCACGAACAGCCACAGAGGGCATTTGTTATTTTTAAACTACAGCACCTGCTTCTATTGTTGTTGTTTTTTTTTGGGGGGGGGGTTAATCCCCAGTGTATTTTTAAAAAGATTTGTCTACAAACCTGGGACTTTTCTCTATCTATCTTATCTGTTCATAACTTCAGCCTCCAGATTTAAGTACCTACAGATCTGGCCACATTGAGAATTAGATATATTGATTCAAACATTAGCAGCTGATAAACACATCTTAGCCTTTTGGCTAAGATCAAGTGCAGAGGTAGATAAACACAAAGGTTTAGAACCAGGATAATTTTTTAAATTTTATTTTATGGCACTTTTTGCCTACTTTTTTCCAAAGACTTTTTGCCTAGACCTCAGCCTTTCCAACCAGCACCTCCTCTGTCCTGCCAGGATTCTAATTCAACTTCTTCAGCCTCAGTCACCTGACCATTGCTGACAGAGATTGACCAAGAATGGCCAAAGTAGCCTCTACATCTTAAACACACAAATATAGATCTGGGTGTCATCAACATACATGTTCACTTTTCAAAGAGGGAAGAATGTAATATCTCTCCCAAGTCTTTCACGTACAGACTAAATAGCATAAGAAATAACAGATCCTTGTGAAACCATGAGACAGATCCCATACTGATATTCCAGATTTCCAATAACAATTACCTGAATGTGGTCAGTAAGAAATTATTTAAACCACTCTAATGCCAATCCTCCAATTCTAACCTTAACTTCCAAATGTCAGCTGTAAACTCAATAATAGCAACAAAGATACACAGCACTTATCCATTTAAAACCAGTGACCATCCCATAGCCAGGACTGAAACAGGATTAAAAGGTATAGAGGGCAGAAGTGTCCTCCAGAAATCACTGGAGTTGTTCTGCGACCACTCTAATGATCAACTTACTCTAAAAGGACATGTTTGAAACAGGGGAATAGTTAGCCATATCTTTTTTTTTATCCTGATAATTATTTTAACTGATGGCAAATAACAATCTCCCTTAAGAACCTACAAAGCCCAGCTTGGTGTCAATAAGCTGTTAATAAGCTTTAATGGCTCCTGTGAAAGACAGGAGGCTGTCTTGCTCCTGAAAGGTATAACAGTCAACCAGATGTTTTGCACTTGATCCTGTGGGAGTGCTGCTCCATCATCCAGTCCCCTTTCAGAAGGGGGATGGAATGTTGGAGAGAAGCACATCAGCAGTCAGTTTGGGTCCACCTCAGCAAGAGACCAGACAGTTTAAAGGGTAGCTCTGCCTGGCAGTGTGGCAACATAGTTTAACTCTACCTGCATTAAGGCCCCCGTGCCAGTGTCTGGACTACTTACGCTGGCATTAGTAGCCCCAATGCTGGTGGGGAGGCCCGGTCTCCAGGCACTGCTGAGGCAGCGCCGCCCTGGGACAACGACGGGGCCTTCCACTGGTGCCCCACCAGCGTAAAGGCCCGTGCCAGCATCCCAGGGGGCATTCCCAGGGTGGGCCAGAGGGAGGAGCTGCCGTTAGGCAGCCTCTTGTCCCCTTTTGCCCCGAGTACACCAGCAGTGAAAAGAGCGAGGCTTCACCTGCTTTTTAGCAGGCGCAGCCTCGCTTTTCTCTATGCAACGAAAAGCCCCATTAAAATTTTAAAAGTGCTGGGGAAACAGGCTAGGAGGCACTGCAGCAGCGCCTTCTCCCCGGCATCCCTGTACACTGAAAGCTCAGGAATGCACTGTAAGAATTCATTGCTATACAGCCTTGCAACCTTTTCATTTATGGTTTTGTTGTAGCTCAAACAGGCATGCTTTGTTGCTGGAATTATCTAGGCAAATATTATTGCAAATGTGTTGACAGATCACATTCAAGAGACCCTTTCAAACACTACCAAATGATACTTGGCTGTTTTTACTACTTCTGGGTGCATACTCAAGAACAGGGATAGAGATCTATAAAATTGTGCACGGTATGGAGACAGTGGACAGGGAGAAGTTTTTCTCCCTCTCCATAATACTAGAACACGGGATCATCTGCTAAAGCTGGAGGGTGAGAGATTCAAAACAGATAAAAGAAAGTATTTTTTCACACAACGCATAGTTAAATTGTGGAACTCCCTGCCCCAGGATGTGGTGATGGCTGCCAACTTGGAAGGCTTTAAGAGGGGAGTAGAGATATTCATGGAGGAAAGGGGTATTCATGGCTATTAGTTAAAGTGGATACTAGTCATGCTGCATACCTATTCTCTCTAGTATCAGAGGAGCATGCCTATTATATAAGGTGCTGTGGAACACAGGCAGGATGGTGCTGCTGCAGTCATCTTGTTTGGGGGCTCCCTAGAGGCACCTAGTTGGCCACTGTGTGAACAGACTGCTGGACTTGATGGGCCTTGGTCTGATCCAGTAGGGCCTTTCTTATGTTCTTATGTTCCTATATGCATTCGGGAGATATCTGGTCTGAATATATATCTTATTTGTATTTTCTGGATATATTTGAGTCTCTAGATGGTATCTGGGATTTTCCAGGGTACCAAAAAATGGGTCATGAAAAATCTCAGAAAAATTTGGGATTAGCCATGAATATCGGGAGACAGTATAAAGGCTTCCAGAACTGTTCCTTCCCCCCTTTTTCTGTGTATCTGTACCTTTCTTGGCTTGTTATCAGCTTGCCATGTTAGTTTGAGTCTGTCCTTTTAAATTGGTTTTATTTATCTTGCAACATTGTATTCTTTGTTCGAGTTGGTTTGTGTTAGGTTTGCACTTTGTGGTGGATTCTTGGGTTTGACATTGCATTTGATTTTCAGGTAGTAGATTGGCAGAGATTCTTCGGTTTTATAATTGTTACCCTTCCTATTCTTTTTTTAAAAAATAAATTTTATTAACATTGCAGACTAAATCAATTTCCATCAATCCAGGAACAATTGAAAAAAGCATAATAAAAGTCATACATTTTTAAAGGGGAGACATCACAAGGTGGATCCACATAAGTCTTATTTGTCTCCTACTACTGAGCTAGGCATTCACATTGCTATAAAATCACAGGGGGACAAAACCCCATCTAATCCAGAACCTTAGCACAAAAGAACATGAGTTGTCCCAAGGACTCAGCCACAACTGCAACAAGCTGTCACCTACATAGACAAAGGGGACAGGAACTCTACACAAATGTAAAGCCTATGATTTGTTTATAGCTTAAAATGTCAGGTTCTCTTCCTGTCAGTGGTGTTGTTTCTTGGCTGCACAATCTCAAACAAATGGCCATTATTGCAAATATTGTGCTAGTAAAACATTCTGTTTGGCTTGGATGATTCTCTGGTTTGACATTGGATTGTACATTTGTGGTATTAGACTTGCCACACTGGCCCATGGTTTTGCAAGGATTCCCTGATTCTGCATTAGTTCTTCATGGGCTTGTTGGTTCTGTCTGCTTTGAGAGGCTTTTAGCCAGGAATTGCTTTGCTTTCTCTTGTGTCTCTGGCTATTCTTTGCCCTGGAGAAAGCATGGAATCCCCCCTCCTGCCATATTAAGCAATGGAGGATGGCTGGGGGCACTTTGTTCAAGGGCCCATAGAATTAGACCTCTTGGTCACTTGAAATTTGGGGGTTATATAAAGGACAGGCACCAGCAGCTCTGCTGTAATTCTGGTGCAATTTAGTAAAATATATATATATATATATAAAAAAAAATAAAGTCCCTCCAACTCTCTGGAAAAATTCCCCATAGGGAATAATGAAGACAAATAATATCAGAATCTCAAAAAACAAACAAACAAACAAACAAATCAAAAATAGTGTATGCCACAGATTAATTACTTCATCATGCTCATTAACAATCCCACCCCTGCTGCCGTACTCTAGATCTGAGTGGCTAAATGGGGGGGGGGTGTTTCCCAACCTTTTCTATGAACAAGATTTATGGCTGAAATGGGTATTCTAATCTTGGTGAATAGCTCATGAATGGACTATGAAATTTCAAAAATGTATTTATTACAGAATACTTAACAGAGTTAAAAACACCTAATGTATATGGCATCGGTTGACCACCACTGCTTATATTGATAAACAGGAGAGATTTGTAGTCCTAAATAAAGCTAGTAGGTGCAGCTTACAAGTGTGGACCCATGAGAAACTTGTAGGGAGAAAAAACAAAGCCACCTCCTCCCTGTTGCTTGTCCAACTTTTCAGTCTGGGGGCAGGGTAAACAGGTGAGGAAAGAAGAAAGGAGGAAGTAGCAGCAGTGCTTGTCTGCCTGGCTTTTATTCTGTCCTCACCCCACTGTCACTGAAAGCCACATTCATACCTGTCCACACTGGCCAAGATCATTTATGTTGTCTACAGTTGAGCAAACAATGCTTGTGCCATTTTTAAATACTTGTGATTTTTATGCAAATCTGGGGGTTTCCTGGGGATTGTAGAAAAATAACCCTTGTTGGTACCTGGCCCCATAATTTGTTTGATTTTTATCTGCACTACACAGGCCAAGTTCAGAATTAGATGTAAGGTTTTCTGCCTTCTCTGCAGATTGCCAAAAAGAAACATTCATTTTAGGTGTAGTGTCAGGAATTACAGAGACACATGTAGGGACATTATAGGTTGTACATCCACCTAAAATCCATAGGTTTTTATACAAGATGAGCAGTACCATTGTATGTTACATGGATGGTTCATTATGAAGACTGTTCCAGGGGAGGAACTGGAATTTCTTAGCTATTATTAAATTGTTCTCACAGGTCCCAAGACGATCCAGAAAAATGAGGAGCAAACATGCAGTCTTCTGCTAGGCTTTGTGCACCAGTTTCAGGAATTAGGGTCCTCTGTTTTCAAAATTGTTATAATGAAATTAGATTTCTAGTTGGGTTGTATGTTTGCTAGATAGGAAACTATGGATGTTTCAAAAATGTATTCCTTTTATGAATTTCTCCCGAGATATTTGAATCATCTGGGCCTGTTTCCACAAAAGAACTGATTCTGTAGGATTTCTACACATTGCTTCATTTTCTGCAGATGACCAGGACTATGGGAATGACTCAAGGACTGATACAGACCAACAGATAGATGTTAGTTTGGAGATGGTTACCCTAAAGCTAACTGAAGGTTTAAACCGTCCTTCTGGTAGTCTCTCTCTTCTCTCTTCTCTCTCTCTCAGCCTCACCTCCCTGGATAAACTCTTGGGAGTTAATAAGAATTTCTCAATTCCTCTAGGTTTCTCAGTTCACTCTAACTAAGCTGGAATACTGATTGCTCCTTCTTGATTCATTGGATATGTGACTACTGGTGGTCACAAGGAGTCAGAGGACTAGGGAAATAAGTACTTAGTCATCAGCAGTGATGGAGTCTTTTGGTATTCTTCATGCTCTTCTGCAAGAATTTCTCCATGACTGGATGAATCCTGTGTTGGTTCCTCATTTCAGGCCTCCATGTCTTCAGACTCTGATAGGAAAGGGGTGAAGTCCTGGGTGATGGGCCTGCACATTCAAAACAAAGCTAGTCAGTGGAAAGGCTAAGCTAGGGAGCTCTCCTTAATATGCTAGTTCTGTGTGTGCATGGAGCTTCATACACCCTAAAGTAGATTTGCCACTATTTATGAAATATATGCTAATTACCATAATGGAACCAGATAGCAGTATTATAATAAGTGTTACACAAGCTGTTTTATTAATTCTTCTCATTGAAGAGATGTCCTATGCAAGTAATTATTTCATAATTCTCCTCAGACCAGCATTAAATTAAAACACTGTGCTTTCAGCCTCATGTACCAGGCCACGGAGGCAGAACCTGCCGTGATATTAATGGGTCTTGCACTGCTAAATCCCTGAACATTAAATAATTGAGCTTACATTTCAAAGCCAAATTTTGCATGTCTGCAACATTTCAAAAGATACCTCATTTCTGAGATCCCTGACAACTAAGAATGAAAGGAAAAGCCAACTTGACAGAGATTTCTGAAACATCCTGTTACTTTGGGATAAACATTTCAATGCAGCTTCTGAAAGGGGTTGTTCTACAATGTAGATTAAATCCATGTATTATTTTGCATTTTTTTTTAAAAAAAAAGCCAAGTGCAGCTAATGGCTGTGATAGCAGAGTCTGTCACTGAACCAAGAAAGATGCTCCTGCATACACAGTCTTCCCATCTTCAGGCACAACTGAGGTGGGGCACCAGATGGTCTCCTCCTGTACTTCATTTTAGACTATCATTGTTTAATTCCCTAGGCATGAATGCCTTGTTTTTGAGAAGCTATTTCCCCATTCTAACTAAAAGGAGTCTGGAGAAATACAATTACTGGAATTTCTAGTGCTTCAGCACTTTGAGCTTTATGTATTTTTCTGAATTACGATACCATGTCAGCATCCTTGTTAGTATGTGCTCATTACTTGTTTGTTACTGGATCTCATACATATACTCAAATATAGGCCACAAAGAAATAGTATACAATTTTTGAACACTTCGGTCAAGGAAATTTTAAGCCTTTGCAACATGTGAGGAAACTTTCTATTATCCCAAGATAATTTGTGCTAATGGCCTGGGTTACTATTCCAGCTCAAACCAGCTTGAACCATCCAGAGACTTCTCCCTAGGATATACTCTGATTGGGCATTGTGGGTCATCTGACCTGGGTCCACTTTACTATAAGTTAGGTTATGCTTCATGGTGGTTATCTTTACTTTTCTATTCTACTTTCCTTTGCAACGCTTCAACTCCAGCAGTTATGTTGCAGCCTGAAACTACATCTTATTAGCCTTTAAGATCAGCAACTATGTAACAGCGATGTAACTCTACTGCAGCCAGCCAGACTTTATAATTTTCTTTGCTAGTGTTTCTTATGACTATGAAAGCTGTGTTTTAATCTACTTTTGAACTTTTTACTATTAATAAAGCTTTTTCCAGCTTTTAAGGGTTGTTGAGTTTACTGAGCTGACTCAGTTACTCTACTACCACGGCTCAGTCGTGACACCTACCTCCTAACGCTGTTGTGAGGATGAAATGATGGAGCTGAGAATGATGTAAGCCACTTTTGGTTCCCATTGCGGAGAAAGGTGAATGAATAAATGAATTATATAACTAAATACACACACAGAATTCTATGAGTTGCATGTGTTATTCTTGCCCTGTAATTGAAAGTGCCCACAACCAATGACTGATAGACATTTTATGAATGCATTGAATCCACTTTCACAAGATATTCTTCTGGAAATCTATCTATTTTGTTTAAATTGAACATTGAAATGTATCTATTTTGTATCTATGAATCTATTTTGCTTAAATTGAAGTTGAATGCAGGAGAATGCCAAATGACAATCTAAGCCAGACATGGAAGCACCAAGATTGTGCAAACCAGGGAGCATAAACAGTATCTTAAAATATTGTAAGGATAAAAATAGGCATAATGTATAGAGTTTGGACAAGATACAAAATCCCTGGATATATTCACTTTACCTTATATCGCTTGGCCACTATAGTGAAATCCTATGTGGAGTTACACTAGTCTAAGTAAATTTAAATCAGTTAGCTTGCATTGTAATTGATTTCACTAACTATGTAGTACAAAAGGATCTAAATTTTTCATCCCTGCTGTTTTGATATGAAAATCCCTGTTTTGATTTCATTCTCATGTTTAAATTAAACCCACAATTCCTTATTTCACATAATTTTCTGTTTCCTTGCAACAAATTTTCCTTATAAAATTAATGCGTTGTCATCATGTGTATATCAATAACAGATCACCATTATACATTGTATGTGTAATATATATAATCTATATTGAACATATACATTGCATAGTATACATTGCACATACATTGCATTATTGTAAGCCACCTCAAACCACAAGAAAAGATAGGGTAAAAATGTTTTAACAATTAAATATATTAAATAAATAGAAACACTGTAAATTTCCAAATCCAACTTCAAAAAGTAGAGCTCCAGAACTGCTGACTAGACTGAACAAACTAATGAATATATATTTTAAAAGAAACAGAGAAAAATCACTCATCACTAATCCGCAGTACCAGGGCATGGTATGACATTCCTGTATATACTGTTGCTGTGTTTAGATTCCCAGTTTCTCACACCTGAGTTACAGAGCTCTTTTATACTGTAACTTGTGTAGGTATACATGCAAATGTACTATGTCAATGAAGTGAATCAAAAGTACTGAAGTGAATCATATTTAGAAAAATTAGAGATGGTTCATTACAGCATGTATTATTGAAGTATATGTTAATATGAGCAGTTACTAGGGGAGTGAGAGCTACTTCCTGAGCCATGTCTTGGTTCAGTTTTTGATTAGGAGTTGACAAGGCAAGGAAATAAACTTCCCAGTCAAAATAATAAAGCTGTTTGGTTCCATTTATTATCATTCAAAATGCCTTCAAATAACCTATTTCTCTACTACAGAAGACACTGTGAGAACTTTGAGGTATGCATATAGACTGAAGACCTCAAGGTAACTTCAAACCATGGAAATGAAAACCTCATCGCTATTTTAGAGGTTAGGTGTGTGTGGGGGGGGGTTAAGTGCCGTCAAGTCGCTTCCGACTCATGGTGACTCTATGAATCAGTGTCCTCCAAAATGTCCTGTCTTTGACAGCCTTGCTCAGATCTTGCAAACTGAGGGCTGTGGCTTCCTTTATTGAGTCAATCCAACTCTTGTTGGGTCTTCCTCTTTTCCTGCTGCCCTCAACTTTTCCTAGCATGGCTGTCTTTTCTAATGACTCTTGTCTTCTCATAATGTGACCAAAATACGATAGCTTCAGTTTAGTCATTTTAGCTTCTAGGGCCAGTTCAGGCTTGATTTGATCTATAACCCACTGATTTGTTTTTTTGGCAGTCCACAGTATCCGTAACACTCTCCTTCAACACCACATTTCAAAGGAATCTACTTTCTTCCTATTCGCTTTTTTCAATGTTCAGCTTTCCCACCCATACATAGTAATAGGGAATACGATGGCATGAATTAACTTAATCTTGGTGGCCAGTGACACATCCTTACACTTCAGAATCTTTTCTAGCTCCTTCATGGCTGCCCTTCCCAGTCTCAATCTCCTTCTGATTTCTTGGCTGCAGTCTCCCTTTTGGTTGATGATGGAGCCAAGGAATAGAAAATCTTCAACAATTTCATTTTCCTCATTGTCAACCTTGAAGTTGCGTAGTTCTCCTGTAGTCATTACTTTTGTCTTCTTGATGTTCAGCTGTAGTCCTGCTTTGGCACTTTCTCTTTTAACTTTCAGCAGTAGTCATTTCAAGTCTTCGCTGTTTTCTGCCAGTAATGTAGTATCATCGGCATATCTCAAATTGTTAATGTTCCTCCCTCCAATTTTCACTCCACCTTCATCTAAATCTAATCCAGCTTTCCTAATTATATGTTCTGAATATAGATTGAAGAGATAGAAAGATAAAATACATCTTTGTCTAACACCTTTGCCAATTGGAAACCGTTCTGTTTCTCCATATTCTGTTCTAACTGTGGCCTCTTGTCCAGAGTACAGGTTGCACATCAAAACGATCAGATGTAGTGGCATACCCATTTCCTTTAAAACCAGCTATAGCTTTTTGTGATCCACACAGTCAAAAGCTTTGCTGTAATCTATGAAACACAAGCTGATTTTCTTCTGAAATTCTCTCATATGCTCCAGTAACCAATGTAAATTTGCAATATGATCTCTAATGCCTCTTCCTTTTTTGAATCCAGCTTGAACATCAAGTATTTCTCGTTCCATATATGGTAACAGCTTTTGCTTTAAGATTTTGAGCGTCACTTTACTTGCGTGAGAAATTAATGCAATGGTCTGATAGTTGCTGCAATCTTTGATGTCTCTTTTCTTGGAAATTGGAATGTAAATGGATCGTTTCCAATCTGTGGTCCATTGTTTTGTTTTCCATATCTGTTGGCATATTCTTGTCAAGATTTTGATGGACTCCGTTTCTGTGGCTTGGAAAAGCTCTGTTGATATCCCATCTGCTTCTGGTGATTTGTTTCTCCCAATTGCTCTCAGTGCAGCTTTCACTTCACTTTCTAAAACTGTAGGTTCTCCTTCAAAATATTCTTCTTGGAAGGAATCTGTCATCCTTTCATCTCTTTTGTATAGTTCTCAGTGTACTGTTCCCACCTTTTTTTTACTTTCTCCTGTTCAGTTAATATATTTCCATACTGATCATTCAGCATGCCTAACCACGCTTCAAATTTCCTTTCATTTCTTGGATCTTGTGGAACAGATCTCTTGCCCTTCCTCTTTTGTTGTTCTCTTCTATTTCTTTACACTGGTTACTATAATAGTTCTCTTTGTCTCTACGTGCGAGTCGCTGGAATGTTGCACTTAGACTT
The DNA here is from genome assembly GCF_029931775.1 of Euleptes europaea. Taxonomy (NCBI): domain Eukaryota; kingdom Metazoa; phylum Chordata; class Lepidosauria; order Squamata; family Sphaerodactylidae; genus Euleptes; species Euleptes europaea. The sequence continues at coordinate 50,885,600 of NC_079315.1, read as the reverse complement.
TTGATTCCATTTCTGTCACCTTTTACTTTTGCTTCTTGTCTATCTTTGGCAATTTTAAGAGTTTTCTCAGACATCCATCGAGGCTTTTTATTTCTTTTGGCTACAGGAATAATCTCTGCACATTCTTCCTTGATAATATCTCTAGTTTCCATCCATAGTTCTTCTGGTTTACATTCACTTGAACTTAGTAGCACAGATCTGTTCTTTACATGGTCTTTAAACTCTTCAGGAATATTGCTTAGATTGTATTTTGGTGCTATGAATGTTTTGGTGTTTTTCTTAAGCTTTATCTTGATTTTTGATATTAACAGTTCATGATCTGTACCACAGTCGGCTCCTGGTCTTGTTTTTGCCGAGAGAATAGAGCTTCTCCATCTTCTGCTTCCAACTATGTAATCTATTTGATTTCTATACTGGCTGTCTGGTGATGTCCATGTATACAATAGTTTATTTGGTTATAGAATCAATGAAATCCTACAGCTTCAGTGAGATGGGATTCTGTTGTAATAAAACTAAAAGCACCTTGATTGTTGCATGAGGTAAAGTCAATTAAAGAAAGTTTGAATAGTGATCTTTTTGGTAAAGTCATTTGAAAGAGTAAAAAAATGAGGATGATTGGAAGAATGCTTTTCTTCACTAGAGGAAAACAGATAGGTGTATTACAGCTTTATGAAGGCAGAATTCAGAACCTGATTTACACCTGAATATACTTGTTAAAAATAGCAACACCAATGTGTCTTTAATCAGTACGTTTTCAAGAACCTTTCTAATATCAGTTCATCAGTTATATAGATACAACTGATAATCAAAATGCTAATCTACACCACCCATGTGTAATCTGGTTGGAATTATATGGAAGACAGGAGGTAATTTACAATATGTATGCATAAAATATCTGATTATCTATCTGTTATAGTTAATTTTAAAAAGTCAGTGAGTTATTTTATTTTTCCCATGAACTTCAAAGCCAGTCTATACCCCTCACTGTGTGACAAGTTCTATCTATATATTTCTAACGCTGTCCATTTTTCTAAATGTAAAAAGAAAACTGATGCCACAATTCAGTTGGTGGACTGTTCAGAAACACTAAGTTCCACACCAGTGTATTACACAGATATGCTAGTGTAACTGATGGATACAGTGGCATATCTGGAAATAGACTGGCCAGTGATTTGCCAGCTCCAGCCTTTGGAGACATGGTAGCAGAACATCAACACAATGTCGTGCCTGCGGTAGTTATAGCTCTTCCTGAAAGCACCAGAGTATCCCTACTGCAGAAGGTGATGTACTTCCTGTATTCCAGTAGGTATCAACATTTACCAAATTTCTAACATTTAGCATAACATTTTCCCCAATCAAACACATTTCAACATACCCTGAGCATGAGTACAATTTAAATTTCTTATTAGCATTTCAAGATAATGAACAGCCTTGAAAGGCACTCTTAGCAAACCAAAATGTCACCTCTCCTTGTTTGTATTCTCTTCTCATAAATCCTACCAAGCAGATGTATACACTTGTTGTCAGCTGTATTTGTCACTGTACAAGCTGTCTCGTGCCCATTTTCCAGCATGTTGTTAGACATGATTTATCGTGCGGTGTCAGTCCTGCACTTTTCTTTGCAAATCTAACTTTGGGTCTTGAATGAAGAAGTCATCAGACTGGCAATCAGAATGGTAGAGAATTTATCTGGCCCATTGTAATCTGATGTTTACTTGATCACTGTTTCACAAGCCAATTTCACTGGGGCTGGCAGGCTCTGTGGATGTAAAACAACAACAACCAGGATTTCAAACTCTGAGAGAAAGTAATCACACCATTAAATACATAAATCAATACTGTGTGTGCTGTTAAACAGAAAGCTATACTTTTCTTGTGTTACTTTAATCTCTTTTATTAGAGTGGAAGTGAATCTCCTCAGGAAATCAGAATGCAGAAGCTGCTGTCCAATTATCACTTAATAAAACCATTCATAGGAAATAATACAAAGGCAGCATATAAATCCTGTGCTTCTGTTCTCTGCCACATTGGAAAGATTTATTCAACATGCAGGCCAATCCTTCAGTAGCTCACTTTAAAATGACTAGGGCTGCGCCAGACCAAACTCCTAGAGCCATCCTCTAATTTCCCACATACACAACTATATTCTGTTGGTTTTCTGTGTTTTTCCCCAAGGGTAAAATAAACTAGAGATGGTTTTCAATTTCCACACTGCTGTTTTGACCTGAGAATCCCCATTTCAATTTTACTTTGATCTTGTGGAAATTGTCCCAATGATATTTTTTCACACTATTTTCTGTTTCCTAGTACCAAATTTTCCCCATAAAATATACACAATTTTTAACATTATGTGTGCATCAGTAGATAACTGTATGTGTATGTGTGTAGGGTCACCAGTACTAGTAGGGTCACCAGTACTGTTTCTGTCTCACAGCACGGCCTGAAACCAGACTAAAATGGGTCTAGAGTAGATTATTTATCTAGGGAGGCCTGGAGTTGCTATCATTTTGCTCAGGGAGGCCAAATCAGAGACCAGGTGATAGTTGGCCACATCATTTTTCTGTATTTAAGGGGTTTTTAAGTAATGGGCAAATGACCACCTGTTTTAGGACACAAGTGCCCTGGGTCAGTGATTGATTTATAATGCCCATTATGGACTAATTGATGTGATCTTTACATGCTTTAAGTATCTAGTATGGGCAAGGGTCTAATGCACAAATGGTGGCCTTCACAGATCACAGGGTCCTGGCTGCATCCATTGCAATAACCAGCTTAAAGTGATGTGTAAAGGAACCAGATGCTGTGTTGGGGGTTTCTGATGTCTCAACTGCATTATGACCTGCATCCAAAGCAGAAAGTATTTGAGGGATTTTCTCAGCAATGAACTTTACAAAGACATCAAAGCTAAGTGCCAATTTAAGGGCTCAGGCTTTTAAGTCTACAAGTGGAGAGTTATTTTCAGCAGCTCAGCAGGGGCATGAATTGGATGAGGAAATAGTAGTGTTGGTGCCACATTCACCTGTGCCTTGAGAAGGCAGTGGTCAGGCCATGGCACAGGATGGTTCTCTGTCACCAGAGTAGCTCTTCCCACACCTATTCAGATTAAACATTAGTTCTAAACAATGTCCTTTGTTATGCATTAATTAAGCCTAAATAATATATTTATTTAGAAAATGTATTTGCTACCTGCCCAAAGGCCTAATCAGGGCAGCCCTCATAACAAGCAATACAATAAAATCAGAAAACAACAGTTATAAAAATTCAATACTAAGGCAAGACATAAAACAATTCCATCTATAAGCATGGTGGCACACTTCAATTTAAAGCCTGGCTAAAGAGACATGTTTTGGCCTGGTACCTGAAGCACAATGAAGTAGACACCAGATGAGGCTCAAGGGGGAGAGGGTGTTCCAAAGGTGAGGTGCCACCACTGGAAAAGCTCTGTATCTGGTCACTGCCCACCTTACCCCCACAGGTAAGGGCAAAGAGAATTGGACAAAGGAGAGAACAAGAAATGAGAGAAGATGGTCCTTTAAGTAGCCCACCCCCAAGCTGTTTAAGACTTTGAAAGAACTAGCACTTTGACTTGTGTGGAGGAAGTGGGTAGAGGAAGCATTTCCTCACTCCCATAATAGTAGAACTCAGGGGCACCCCATCAAATTGTTGGGAAATAGGTTCAGGGAAAGCGAAAGAAAATATTTCTTTACTCAATGAGTAACTAAACTGTAGAATTCACTTCCAGTGGAGGTGATGGCTGTGAGCATAGATAGCTTTTAAAAAGTGTTTGACAGATTCATGGAGATGTCCCTCAATGGCTACTAACCATGGTGACTGAAGGGAGTCTCCATCTACCAAGAAAGAAAACCCCTCAATGCCAGTGCTGGGAAGCAGCAGCATGGGAAGGCCTCAGCCACTATGCCATATTTGTTTTGCCCTCCAGGGCAACTTGTTCTTTGCCATGCAAAACAGTATGCTGGACTAGATGGACCACTGGACTGATTCAGCAAGTTCCTCTTATGTTCTTAGGCTGACACTGCAATCCTTGAGCAGCTTTATTATTGACCAACACACCTCAGTCTTGACCTGGATTGGGCCCTCATCCATCCATTGCCAGGTACCTGTTCAGAATGTCCACAGACACACCCAACTCAGCAGTCAAGAAGAAACAGCTGGGTAACATCTGTATATTGGTGGCACCTTACTCCAAATCCATTGATGATTTCTCCTAGCAGTTTCATGCAGATGTTAAACAAGGACCCCTGCAGGATCCCATGACATGCCATAACAGTTGACCTGAAATCTCTCAGCACTGCATTCTGGAACTGGCCAGCCAGATAAGAACAGAACCACCAAAGCACATTGTACCCTACACCCAATGTAGCCAGTGTCTCCAGAAGAATACTGTAATCAGTAGTATCAAAAGTTGCCCAGAAGTACTGGAGAATCAATATGGATGAACTTCCTTTGTCATTCTTCCAGCAAAGGTTGTCAGTCAAGACAACCATGGACAGGCTTAAATGTGGATAGAAATGGGTCTAGATTATCTCTCACTCTAAGAGCATCTGAAGCTGCATAGGCATGATCCAATAATAGATTGTTGGTCACAGAGTGGGAATTACATCATTCATGTCCAGGGAGTATCTGTTGTGGTACCCTGGCATCCCTAGGGTCCTCTTCTCTTTCCCTTCCTGCTGCTGCTATCCTGGACTTCGCCCCTCTGAAAGGTAACTGTACTTTCCCCTGGGAACCTCTAATCCTTGTGTGCACCCCCTCATACCTTTTTTTCCCCTAGTTCTTGTATGTTGTGTGTTTTGTAGTGTGTGTGTGTGTTTAAAAGTTATTTTTAAAATAAAAACCAATTAATTGTTAAAACAAATCTCTTTATTGAGCATTTTCCACTGGGATTTGACCTCTGTATACAAAGTGGAAAAGGTCCTGATTACCCCTACCTCTTGCAAAATATAGTCTCCCCAGCTAATTCCCCAACCAAAAGAGGAGACTATCTAATTTGGGTAACATATCTTCTCCTTTCAAAGTGGTCAGAACTATACCCTCCTACAGAAAGGCACTTATTATCCCCCAGATACCCTTCGCCAACCAAACTTAGCTAGATAATATGAGCCATGAAGGACAAGTTTTCATCCTTTTAAGCAGCTCTATCTACTCTATCAGACCTCACCAACTAAAATTTATCCATACAATTATGATCAGAAGGTGCCCCAACAGCATCCTGGGACTGAACCAACAATAGCATCTAAGTTGTAATAGATGCAAATGATTTTATTTCTAAATACTTTGAAAAAGAATCACTGTGACTATGTACATTTTCTAAATCTACATCATCAGGGGCATGTTATATGAACCTTCACAACCAGGAAAAGCTCCAATTATAGCATTGTGTGGATGCAGTGCTGGCAGTGAGCCCATTTTGCCATCATCAAAACTTGTAAATAAATAAAGGATCAAAACTTGTAAATAAATAAAATACCTGTTATGAAGGTAGAAAGCCAGCAGGGGTCGGGGGGGCTATCCAGTGTGCTGCATGGAGTGTCACATGTATGATTATCTGCCTGCTGGACAGAAGTTGTGGGTGTGTGCTCGGTGCAGGGAGCTCCTGGCTCTCAGGAAGCGAGTTCACTTCCTTGAGGCCAAGGTAGCTCAACTGGAGGAGCTGAGGCAGGCAGAGAGAAAGGTGACTAAGGACTCTGGGGATGAAATAGTCACATCTCAGTCCCAAGGTGATGGCAACTTGCCAGTCATGGATGATGGAGCCCTTGGGGAAGGAGGCCATCTCATGGAGGTAGGGGAATGTGGTTCCTTAGAAGGGACCTCTTCCTTGGTGGATGAACAGATATCCTCTCGTACAGAGGATATGTCTCAGAGGGGAGGGGCGCTTCTTGTAGGATTTAATCCTTAGGAATGTAGATAGCTGGGTTTCTGGCGGGTGCATGGACCGCATGGTGACTTGCCTGCCTGGTTGCGGACATTACCCATCATATAGGTAGTCTGGTAGATAGTGCTGGGGAGGAGCCAGTGGTTGTGGTGCATGTTGGCACCAATGACATGGAGAAATGTAGTCCAGAGGTCTTGGAATCCAAATTTAGGTTGCTAGGCAGGAGACTAAAAGCCAGGACCTCCAAGGTAGCTTTCTCAGAAATGCTACCTGTTCCATGTGCAGGACCATCTAGGCAGGCCCAGTTGGTGAGTCTCAATGTGTGGATGAGATGGTGGTGCAGGGAAGAGGGCTTAAGATTTGTAAGGAACTGGGCAACATTTTGGGACAAGCCGGGCCTATACAAAAGGGATGGGCTCCACTTGAACCAGGATGGAACCAGACTGCTGGCACGTAATATAAAAAAGGTGACAGAGTAGCTTTTAAACTGAACCTGGGGAGAAAGCCGACAGGAGCTGAGAAGCATCCGGTTCGGGCAAACTCAGTGCATACGGACAAAGGGAAAATTGCTTCAGATTGCCCACAAAGGAATTACTTAGACATGAAAGGGAATGAAAAAAAAAGATGGATAGCCACTTAAAGATGCCCAAAGGCACATGCCTGGCAAGTCGAAAGAGAAACAGTTTTAAGAGAAATGGTTTTAAGAGAAAACATAGATATAGTGAGCATTACAGAAACCTGGTGGAGGGGAGAGAACCAGTGGGATACAGTCATCCCTGGTTACAAACTGTATAGAAATGACAGGGAAGGGCGTATTGGAGGCGGTGTTGCTATGTATATCAAGGAAGGCATAGTGTCTAATAAGCTAGAGACCATAAAAAGGGCAGACTCGTCCACAGAATCCTTATGGGTGACGATTCCGGGCCCCAAAGGAGATTTAGTACTGGGGACGTTCTACCGGCCCCCTGACCAAATGGCTCAGGGTGATCTTGAGATGGAGAATGAAATTAGGGAAGCATGTAAAGGTAACAAAGTAGTAATAATGGGAGACTTCAACTTCCCTCATATTGATTGGATAAATGTATGCTCCAGACAAGCCAAAGAGATAAAAATTTTAGACATCCTAAGTGACTGTGCCCTCGAACAGTTGGTCATAGACCCAACCAGAGGGGAAGCAATCCTGGATTTAATACTTTGTGGTGCTGCCGGTGACTTAGTGCGGGATGTGGATGTAGTTGAGCCAGTTGGCAATAGTGATCACAATGGCATCAAATTTAATTTATATGTAAGTGGGAAAGTGACTGGGAAATCTCATACAATTATCTTTGACTTTAAAAGAGGGAACTTCTCTAAAAGGAGAAAACTGGTAAAGAGGAAGTTGAAAGGAACAGTTAAGAGGGTTAAATCTCTTGAAAAGGCTTGGGGGTTACTCAAGTCCACATTACCAGAGGCTCCTCTAGCTTGTATACCGCAGGTCAGGAAAGGTAGTAATAAGTCCAAGAGGTCACCACCATGGCTAACGGGTAAGGTGAAGGAAGCAATTAGAGAAAAAAAGTCTTCCTTCAGAGACTGGAAGGTTTGCCCAAACGAGGCGAACAGAAGCAAACACAAACTTGCCCAAAGGAAATGCAAGCAGATAATTAGATATGCAAAGAAATATTTTGAGGGGCTTATTGCTAAACACATCAAAACAAACAATAAGAAATTCTTTAAGTATATTAGGAGTAGGAAACCAGCTAGGGAAGCGGTTGGACCATTGGATGACAATGGGAGTAAAAGAACTCTAAGGGAGGATAAAGCGATTGCTGAAAAACTAAATGAACTCTTCTCATCTGTCTTCACTGTTGAAGATACAGGGCAGATTCCTTCTCCTGAACAGAGATCTTGGAGAGGGGAAAATGAGGAACTGAGGCAAATAGTGGTAACAAGGCAGGAAGTCCTAGAACGTCTACACAAACTGCAAACTAACAAGTCACAGGGACCAGACGGTATTCATCCTAGAGTTCTTCAAGAACTCAGATGGGAAATTGCTTAACTTCTAACAAAGCTATGTAATATGTCCCTTTGATCATCCTCTGTACCAGAGGACTGGAGAATGGCCAATGTAACACCCATTTATAAAAAAGGTTCCAGGGGGGACCCAGGAAATTATAGGCCAGTTAGCTTAACATCTGTTCAGGGTAAATTAGTGGAAAGCATTATTAAAGATAGAATTGTCAAGCATATGGAAGGGCAAGGCCTGCTGGACAAAACCCAACATGGCTTCTGTAAGGGTAGGTCCTGTCTCACTAACCTATTAGAGTTTTTTGAAAGCATCAATAAGCATGTGGACAGGAATGAACCTGTGGATATTGTGTATTTGGATTTCCAAAAAGCTTTTGACAAAGTCCCCCACCAAAGACTGCTAAGTAAACTTCATAGTCATGGGATTAGAGGACAAGTCCTCTTATGGATTGAGAGCTGGCTGAAAAATAGGAAGCAGAGAGTAGGAATCAATGGTCAGTTCTCCCTATGGCGGGATGTGAGCAGAGGGGTGCCTCAGGGATCTGTGTTGGGACCGGTGCTTTTCAACCTGTTCATCAACGACCTGGAGTTGGGGTTAAACAGTGAAGTAGCCAAGTTTGCAGATGACACCAAATTATTTAGGGTGGTTAAAACAAAATCGGACTGTGAAGAGCTCCAGAAGGATCTCTGCGTACTGGAAGAATGGGCATTAAAATGGCAAATGAGATTCAATGTGAGCAAGTGTAAAGTGATGCTTATTGGGGCAAAAAATCCCAACTTCACATATATACTGATGGGATCTGTTCTGGCAGCGACAGACCAAGAAAGGGATCTTGGGGTGGTAGCAGATAGCTCAATGAAGATGTCAACCCAGTGTGCGGCTGCTGTAAAAAAGGCAAATTCCATGCTGGCCATAATTAGACGAGGAATAGAGAATAAAACTGCTGATATCATACTGCCCTTGTACAAATCTATGGTGAGACCACACTTGGAATACTGTGTACAGTTCTGGTCACCACACCTAAAAAAGGATATTACAGAGCTTGAGAAGGTGCAGAAAAGAGCAACCAAAATGATTAGGGGACTAGAGCAACTGTCCTATGGGGAGCGGTTAGGACGCTTAGGGCTGTTTAGCTTGGAAAGAAGGTGGCTAAGGGGAGACATGATAGAGGTCTATAAAATTATGCATGGTTCGGAGAGAGTGGACAGGGAGATGTTTTTCTTCCTCTCCCATAATACTAGAACACGGGGTCATCTGCTAAAGCTGGAGCATGAGAGATTCAAAACAGATAAAAGGAAATATTTTTTCACACAACGCATAGTTAAATTGTGGAACTCCCTGCCTCAGGATGTGGTGGTGGCTGCCAACTTGGAGGGCTTTAAGAGGGGAGTGGACATGTTCATGGAGGAGAGGGGAATTCATGGTTTTTAGTTAGAATGGATACTGGTCATGCTGCATACCTATTCTCTCTAGTATCAGAGGAGCATGCCTATTATTTTGGGTGCGGTGGAACACAGGCAGGATGGTGCTGCTGCACTTGTCTGTGGCTTCCTAGAGGCACCTGGTTGGCCACTGTGTGAATAGACTGCTGGACTTGATGGGCCTTGGTCTGATCCAGCAGGGCCTTTCTTATGTTCTTATCATTGTCACACAATAGGCACTGTAACGTGCTCTCACTCACATTTGCTTCTTTGTTCGCTCTCATCCAGCTCTGTCAAGTTCTGGCTTATGAAATACCTATGGAAAGGGGATGGGCTGATGTCAATAGGTTTTCTATATGGCTTAGGTATCCCTAGTTTCCTCCTGTTACCTGAATTCAAACCATAAGACATGTGCACATAATAGAACCAATCTACAAAACCAAAGCAAAAAGCGAAGAACCAAAATCATTGACAAAAATATTAAAATAAAGTAATCAGGAAAATTCACTTGCCTCCATGTGTTGTTAAATAAATATTCATTATTTATTTATATTTATTATTCCCCCCACACACACTCAAATCAGCAGAGTGCTCCAAAGTCAGCTTCCAAACACAATAATTAAAACATAATAAAGGCACAATAAAAGTCACAATGAGGACTCTTGGTTTTGTTTCTCACAAAGGAGAAATGAAATCAATTGGCACATTCAAATCAAACCTGACAGTTTTCAAAATTCCACCTCATCCTTCCTTCTACATTCTAAATCTCACTTACTTCTTACCAAATACATTGTTCCATCAAATATAAAATGAGTCTATATGCCTCTCCTGTATTTTGTTAGATGATAAGCAAGGTCTGGAAGAAAGCCAAGCTAATTTTTATCTCCATGCCAAGAATATACATTTCCTTTTAGATAATGTTAAATTTTTATACTGGTGAGCTCCTGAAATCATTAATCTACCTAAAACCTACAACAGCAGCCCAGTGGGACTTGGTGAATGATCAGGTCAGCTTTACAGTTACCCGGGAGCATTTGAGAACAAGCCCAAGACTATAACACCCATATGGCAAATAACTTTCTCAGGATTGAAGAAGATGGGGACAGACTGATTGACTTGAAACAATTACATGAAACAGAAGAAGAGTGGAAGTCACAAACATATTATAAATGCACAAATGGCATGTCAGGAATCATCAATGTTGCGATGTAATCTCGATATAACCAAGTATAAGTAAAAAGCTAATTACCACATCATAATAAAAGTCTCCAAAAGACCTTGTGTTACTGCTCTGTTGGCTGAGGTAACAATGTTTTTGTGTGTGTGTGTTTTTGGAAAATAAGTGTATTGATTATTGATTTGTGTCTTTTGTAAGCCACTTCTCAACAACTGGTTACAAACCAGTTTGCAGCACAATGTACAAAACCTCAAGATTCATAATCAGTTCTAAGTCAGATTAATATCAAATCAAAAGAATTAGTAACAGTTCCAGTGCAAAAAGAGCACCTGTATGCAAATGAGCATTTAGGTGTAACTTAATTATAACTTTCGACATATCTTCAAAGCAGCTGTTAAGTAGTAAACTACTGATAGAGTAACAGCCTTATCATCACCAGACAGCAGATAGATTAAGTGGTAGTCATGAGAACATGAGAACATACAGGAAAGTGTGAAATCAATGGATTAATCAAAGAAGATCTTATAGAAGAATATAATCACAACTGAATAAAAATGGGTAAGTGCTTCTGTCTTTCTAACTAACGCTGTAAAAACCTTGAGGATGTGCCAAGTCTGCTTAGTTACTCTCTGCCTCAAAGCATTCAGACTCAACAGCTAAAGGATCCTCTATGGTAGGTATAAAACAGAATAACGATATTCTACTTCCAATCATCTCTGGCTTGCAAATCTGTGGGTCAGGAAGCTGGTGAATGAAGCTTTGGGATTGCGCCTAAGTCAGGAAGGTTGAATGGGTGCACTGCTAAATAGGAACTAACACGTAGGAGAAATATTCCAAGTGTGAGGCAAAAGAACAGTCATGAATATTTGGCTGTTAAGCAGCTTCTTGCATAATTCTGTATATAACTTTCTACTGTGCATGTCACAGAAAAGTGAGGTCCAGCACAAATATTAAACAAACTACCGTACTTCACTTACAGGAATAAAGTGTCATTCCCCCGCCCCACAAGCTTGTCTTCTCTATTGCATTGTAATATTTTAGTCTGGAAAACAATAGTGTATATTATTTTAAAAGTTTTTACCTTTTACAACAAAAACTAGAAGAGTGTGACTAAAAGAAAAAATACCAGTGGAGGGGAAAAAAAGTCTACTTATTAATTAAAGAGAAGACTGAAAATGTTTCTGGAAAATCAACTTAGTAGTTTGAAGCCAAGTCGTGTGAAGTTCTGTTTTCGGCCTTTCCCTTTGCTGGAAGTGAGGTATCTTTCACTTTTGATTTAATTGTTCGAAATACAGCAGCACGATAAAAGAATTTTTTATGGAAATTTCTCACAGCAACACAATCAATCATATTTCCAACTCATGCGCCGTCTTGAGCCCCTGAGCCTCAAAGACTTTTTTGTGTGTGGAGCTTACTTGTTAAATTAGCACTGATCAAAGGCTAAAACATTTATCATGCTTATTAGTGAATAAACCTAGCAGCAGGTATCCCAAGTGAGGAAGCAAATCCTCATTTCCTGCAAGAATGAATTGGAAATTATCCAAAGTGCTTGCAAACATTTTCCAGGAGTGACGAATTGTCAAAAAGAAAGCAGCTGCTAGATGTGTGAGCTCTAGGGTTAGAAAGAAACTACGAGGGGGAAGGAACATGTTGCAAAGGTATCTTCAAACTACCCCAAAGGGATCCTCGACAATTTGATTTACTGTAATTTCCTCTGAATTTAGTATCAGTTGACCTTCGAATCAAGTCAGAAAATAACTACTTCTACTATTGCAGTTGTTAATGTTCAGATAAATGGGAAATTCTTCACACCTGCTCCTCAAATGTCTATTTTCTTTTCACTTGTAAGAATACACAGAGACAAGCGGGAGAAACAATCTTAATGCTCAAGATAAGCAGAGCTGCTCTCCCTAGATGAAAAGAGTAAGAGTGGCAATTTCTGTTCTCCAACTCTGCAAATCAATTTAGATTGCATGGGTGCCACTTAGTGTGAAGATGACAGAGGAGTGAAAATCACATTTAATAGCCCTGAAGCATGATCTACATACTTCATAAAACATGAGGTAGAAAGGAAGATCACCTAGCACTAACAGAACATCTTCCCATGTTGCCTCCAGATCCCTCTATTAAGTTATTGATGGAGTAGTTTTACTGAGTAGTTTTAATGAATGACTACTCCACCTACCCCCTGCTTAAGCCACATCAGCCCACACAAACAATGAGTGCATGCATGTGATGTTTTGTATATCTGCCCACATACACGAGGTCTGTGGAGGTAACTTTAAAGAAAATGCAGAGCTGGTTGCATCTATAGATTGTTCAGATTCCTTTGAAGCCACTTGCTACTGATAACCCATTCCAGTAGCCATCACTGTGCTCTTCATGTACCTCTCTATCTGCTTTGCTACAACTGCATGTGTGTGCAGTGCCATCCAGAGATGCTGTTCTGAAAGGGGACAGGTCTTTTAGAATTTGACCCCAAGAGGAACTAATGAACATCTTGCAAGTGCTCTGTGGCCAATTTCCCCAGCACTTTACTGATAAAACCAAACACATTCATTCCAGTTGGAAAGGTAAAGTAAAGGTAGTCCCCTGTGCAAGCACTGGGTCATTACTGACCCAATGGGTGATGTTACACCATGATGTTTACTAGACAGACTATGTTTATGGTGTGGTTTGCCATTGCCTTCCCCTGTCATACACACTTTACCCCCAGCAAGCTGGGTACTCATTTTACCAATCTCAGAAGGATGGAAGGTTGAGTCAGCCTTGAGTCAGCTACCTGAAACTGACTTCTGTTGGGGTCAAACTCGGGTCATGAGCAAAGTTTTGACTTCAGTACTGCAGCTTACCATTCTGAGCCATGGGGCTCCTTAATCCAACTGGAACTCATGGTTAATTACAGAGATGTTGAATGTTCCTGAGGCTCCTGCTTTCTGTGTTTATGCTGGTGCAGCTTGCATGTGTAGACAGAATAACTTGGCATCCTGAATCCTATTATATGTCCACTGGATCCATGTCCATTCTGGCAAGCAAATTCTCCCAGAGGAGAGATATCTGAATGGTACAAATTATCAGTGGCTCAGCTTCTGGTCTTAGAAGGAGCATTGATGAGACAACTTCTGTAAACACATTTTTGGGAGGCACCAGACTTACGTAACTATCAGCCAAAGTCTATTTCTCCTTTTGGGGGTGGGGGCTGAGCTCCAGATGTTTCTAGACAGTATCAATTAGCTAGTTTCTCTTCAGCTTTGGCTCTGTCCTGGGCATTGCATAGAAACCACCTTTGTTCCTCTGTGGCCAATAGTAGCAGAAGTGTACATATGTAGGTTCTCCTGGGCTTCTTGGCAGCAAATGAAAAGGAGTATAAACCAAAATTGGAAAAGGAAGGAAACTCAAAGGCAAACACAAACCAAAGACATATGATGGGCTAAATAAGAACTAATATCTATGATGATAAACTTTTATTGAAAAATAAGCACAATGGATTTTAAGATGACAAACCAGGTACATTAAGGAAACACAGACTTGTGTATTGGAAGGAGAAACCATGTGTATCTAATTTTGAATGTTTCCTTTTCAGTCTTTGTTTAGATGTGTGGATTCTTCTAACTCTACGGGAGTTAGGGATAAACTTCTCAATGTAAAGAACATTGCCAATTCCTTGTAGGCTTATGGGTGTCACACAGGTTCATTTTGTCCCATGTTCTCTTTAACATCCACATAAAACACTTGGGTAAATAATTAGAAATCAAAAATTATCAACATGCTGATCATACCCAGCTCTCTTTCTCCTATCTATCTAATTATATGAAAGTGTTAAATCAGTGCTAAATCAGTGGTTGATAGATCGTCCATTGCTTCAATTCTTACGAAAACTCCTAAACGCCCCTTGATGTGTTGCTGGCGTTACTCTTCCTTCCAAGTTTGGCCAAATGTCACTCGAAGCTAGGGCATGGTTGGCCGCTTTTAAATTACACCTTAAACTGTGCTTTAGCACTGAGGGGTTCCTAGCTTCTCTGAAGCATGACCCTTTTAAATCTTCATGGCAAAAAATCTTAGATTAGAAACTGTCATTGTTGGGCTTTTTGCAGGATATGTTATTAGATCTTGGGAAAACTGAAGCTTTCACCAAAATTAAAAAGCGCATTAAAGAGCTTGATTATAACAGCACTACTTTTCGTGCTCGTCGCGTCTGTTCATCCCAGTTCTTCGGAATACCACCACCACATGGTCTGCCTGCTTATACGTATTATTTGACAACTCGTCTTTCTAGAGCCTTATGTTTAGCTAGATTGAATGCTAACCCCTCTATTGTTATGCAGGGCAGAATTTTGAATATACCATATCCAGACAGGACCTGTCCTTGCTCTTCTGGCTCTATCGATTCACGAGCTCATGTCCTTTTGGAATGCCACTTTTATGAGGAACTTCGATCACATTATATCTCTCCCCCTTTTAACATACAAATCTAATGCCTCTGTGTCTGATATAATGCCTTTTCTACTAAGTGATAGGGATCCCAAGGCTACATTGTCAGTGGCAAGATTTGTTTCAGTCCTTATATCCCTCAAACACTAGATATATGCTGCTCAAGATCAATGGATCAAGGAGCTTCTAAGGGATAAAAGGAAAGGAATCAGTGGTTGGGGGCTGTAAAGGTGTCAGGCATGGTCTGAGAAAGGAATGTTGGGTTTCTCCAGGTGCTGGCCTTGGCCAGCTCTGCGTCCTGTAAACAGTGTGTTTAGACTACCCTCTGTGGGAAGACTCCTAGCACCCTGACAGCTCCTGGGAGGGGGGTTGCCATGGTATCCAGATTTGTCCTTTGCTCTTTGATATATACCCTGTACTGTTCCCTTAGTTTTCACTAATGTCCATCTGACTCCTGGCTTCTGCTACCTGTGGATTTTCTAATAAATAAACTTTCTTTGGACTGTCGGTCTGCTGGTGTTGTTTATGGGATTATCACGAGACTAGAGCTTACAAAAGGGCTAGATGAGGGTGAGCAAAATCAAACAAGATAGAAATGTTGTGAGATTAGATGAAAATTGATAAGGGAATAAATTTATATGGGAATAGGTATATAATCCATTCTGGATGGAGATCTACTCCCCTAAAAGATCAAGGTTTTCAAGTTGGGGACACTTGAATATCGAATATACAAAAGCCTTTATTGGCATTAAAAGAGAAATCGAACAGTGAAGTTTACAGTAAAATCATGGTATAAGGGCATGCAGATATCATACAATAAAATTTACTATAAAATCATTTTTATAAGAACATACAAATCCCACTAAATTGGTTACTTGGTTATTCAATCCTGACTTAACCATTATATGGTGCAGCGTAAACACTCATAGACTCTCCTTTTTGCTTTTGAGCCACCTTGGGTATTCCTAAATTAGAAAGGTGGCATAAACGTGTTAAATAAAATAATAAATATGACTGATTCTCATTATTATTTCCAAAATGTGTGTGCATCCTTCCAACTGAGCCCTGCCAATTAAAATTTGCATATTTTCATAAGAATTTGCTCCCATCTATTAATTTATAAAATCTGTTAATTTATAAAATTCTACAGATTAAAGCAATTCAAATGCACATTCCTGTTAAAAGTGAAAGTACAGATGTGCTGGCAGGAGACAATGAGAACTAAATAAGGTAGAAGGGAATAAATGGCAGCAGGACACTGCGGGACTATGAAAACAGGAAACATCAGTGGGGTGCATGTATTAGGCATGGAGCTGGGGAAAGAAGCATCCAGGCTGGAGGGAGGGAGGGGGTGTGCCACATGTGCATTTGCACGCACGCACTGGAGGCAGGTGCTGGGGGCCAGAAGAGTGATCGCCACAACATCATCACATGCTTGCCCATCCCCAGGCCTCGTGCACAGCTGCTGTAGGCATGGCGTGTGTGATGAGAAAGGGCGGGTGGCTAAATGCTGGGTGGCACATACAAGCCGCGATGGGGCCAGGCAGCTGTGCCTGTGCCACAGCATGGCGGTGGCGCTTCGCTTCTTCATTCCTGTGCTGGAGCCCACCACCTCCTTTCACCTGGAGAGCTTGCCTCTCCAGACCCCCCCCCCAAAAAAAAGATCTGGCCCTGG
Organism: Euleptes europaea; assembly: GCF_029931775.1. Classification (NCBI taxonomy): domain Eukaryota; kingdom Metazoa; phylum Chordata; class Lepidosauria; order Squamata; family Sphaerodactylidae; genus Euleptes; species Euleptes europaea. The sequence goes on along the minus strand of NC_079315.1, from coordinate 50,868,998 downwards.
CATGTAGTAGCTGCATCAACCATACAGGAAGAAAAAGTATACTGTCCAGGACATGTCTCACCCCCAGCTCCCATGCTGCATCACAACCTGGACTCCCCCACTTACTGGGGGGAGAGGAGAAGCCAGAGAGGCTGGGAGTAATTCTGAGAGGCCTTTTTTACCATGCCTGGTAGACATGTAAATTAGTTTAAAAAATTTGGGAAAACGTTATAGAGAAACTAACAATTTGATTTATAGAAATATAAAAATGGAACCAGAAGCTTGCCTACTAGGCCTTTTACCAAAAAGAATGGAGAATGTAGATAAGACAATTTGCCATTACAGCTTTTCGGCAGCAAGAATATTAATAGCTAAAATCTTGAAGGGAGAAACTAGACTTCTTTTAAAGGATTGGAGAGATAAACTAATATACTCTGTACAAATGGCCAAATTAACTAATAGTCTACATTGGAACGATATAGAAGATTTTAAAAGAGATTGGCATAAGGTCTTTGTATATTGGGCTAACATGGCAAAGATTGATTTTTTGGATACCGTGAAAGAGTTGTAAATAAAATATGGCGTAAAAGGGAAAAAAGACAAATAATAGATTATATAAAGCTAAGGGTTACTTCACCAGAAGTCACAAGGGGTGGAGGGTGGGCACTGAACACGAGGGAGGGAAAAGGGATATTCATTCTCACTTTTAATTCTGTATATTTGTTTTTTTGTAATTTCTTTACTGTTTTTCTGTAATTTCTTTATCATGTAAAAATAAAAAAAATATTAATCACAAAAAAAGAAAGGGTGGGTGGCTAAATGCTGGGTGGCAGTACACACACAAGCCGTGGTGGGGCCAGGCAGCTGTGCCTGTGCCACAGCATGGTGGTGGCACTTCTCTTCTTCATTCCTGTGCTGGAGCCCAGCACCTCCTTTCACCTGGAGAGCTTGCCTCCCCAGACCCCCCCCTAAAGATCTGGCCCTGGCATGTAGTAGCTGCATCAACCATACAGGAAGAAAAAGTATACTGTCCAGGACGTGTCTCACCCCCAGCTCCCATGCTGCATCACAACCTGGACTCGCCCACTTACTGGGGGGAGAGGAGAAGCCGGGAAGGCTGGGAGTAATTCTGAGAGGCCCACCTCAAGGACAGAAAGAGCCCATTGCACCCCGATGATTCCTGAGTCAGCAGTATTCCCTGAAGTGGGAGAGAGCCTTCAGGAGTGCTGTGAAGGACAGACATGGCAGCTCGTGTCCCCAGCCAAATAATGGAGGCCTTGAGGGTAGTCAGGGCCAGCTAGGTCAGACGCAGACGGTGACCACACCCCTCCCCTCGACGCCCAAGGATGCTTGCAATGATGGTGGGTTGATGGTGGCGAAAAGGGGAATCAGGAGTTGATGGGGAGGAGACAGAGGGAAGGGTGCTGGGGAAGGAGGAACGAGTGGAAGGAACCGGGCTGATTGGAGGGTGGGGCAGGCCAGAGTGGAATGGAGTGAACCCCTTTAAACATGGCTTTGCCCCCACAGTGAAGGTGGAAGAGGGCTGAGCAGTTCTACAAGGAGGATGACTGACCAGCCAGGGGGAAGGAGCCTGTTTTGTGAGGCTGCCCGAACCCTTTCTGAGGCCTTGGGAGCAGTGGCGGTGGTGCTTTCACTGTGGCAGAGGGCAGACAGACTGCAGGAGGGAAGGAAATGCCTCACATAAACTATGCTAGTCTGTCTCATTCTCAAAGAGCTAGTGTACTGTACTGGTTAGAGTGCCAGGCTGTGACCAGGGTGAGCAAAATTCAAGTCCCCAATCAGTCATGAAACTTATTGGGTGACCTTGGGACAGTCAGCTACTTCATTGTATGGATAAAATTGTATAGATAAAATGGAGGAGAGGAAGACATATTTTTTTTACTTAGAAAATGTATATGCTTCCTCTCCAGAGATGTGCTTGAGACAGTTAACAAAGTAAACAAAACAAAACATTAAAATAATAAAAAAACAACATACAACATTGGGTGAAAATGCATGGTTGCTTTAGCCTCCTTTATTCCCTGTTTCAGCCAGGATTCAGCCAGGACTGAACGGGCATTCGGCGAAACGCCTGCGTTCAGTCCTGGCTGAATCCTGGCTGAAACGGAATAAAGGAGGCTAAAGCAACCATGCGTTTTCACCCATTGTGGATAATAAAACTAGCCATAAAAACAAGTTGGGACATAAAATGTTTAGTCATCTAAAATGATATTCATAAAACAGTCCTCAAAGTAGAAGTAGATTGTTAAAAACAGCTAAAAAGACGGATCTCTTCCATTTAAAGGTTGGGTAAAAAGAAAAGTTGTTTTGGTGCCTAATGGACAGTAAGGTAGGCACCAAGTGAGCCTCAGTGGAGAGAGCATCCCAAAGGTAAGTTGCCACCACTGAAAACTCCTTGTTTCTAGTCACCACCTGCATCACCTCTGTAAGAAGGGACACAGAGAACAGGAACTGACAAGCTGGACAATATGAGAGGAGGCAGTCATGTATGCCATTCTATGTTCCTTGGAAGAAGGGTAAAATAAAAATATTATATAGAGAGCTGCACTTGGAAATTTTTACAGTGATGCTTTATTTCAATGGATTATTGCCACTACCATGTGGCCATTTGGATGTGTGCATGTAATGGAATTTTGCAGCCCAAAACTCATACAGTTGACTAAGACAGCCCAGTGTCACTGTCTATGACCTTCAGCTGTTTGTGTTTGGTACTTTCATTTACTTGATTTCACACATCAAGACAATACTCTGCTTTCCCCCCCCCCCTTGTGGTGTTGTGTGCGCTAGCTCAGTGAAGCAAGATGCCTCAGTCTCTCTTCCCTTGTGAGAAGTTGCTCAAGAGACTTTTTCAGCTTAGACATGACAGATCTGAAAGCTTCCTGCGACTGCCCCTGTGGGTCAGACTTTCTGATGGCAGGAATGCCTGCTATGTTTTAACATCTACTTTGGTGCAAATGTGCTACCATTTGCTTATTAGAGACGTGTGTATCTCTAATGGTTTAATCATTTTAGCTTCTAGGGTCAGTTCAGGCTTGATTTGATCTATAACCCACTGATTTGTTTTTTGACAGTCCACGGTATCTGTAACACTCTCCTCCAACACCACATTTCAAAGGAATCTACTTTCTTCCTATCTGCTTTTTTCAATGTCCAGCTTTCACACCCATACATAGTAACAGGTTGGATGGCCATCTGTTGGGAGCGCTTTGATTTTGGGATCCTGCATGGCAGGGGGTTGGACTGAATGGCCCTTGTGGTTAGGGCTGTCAATTCGGTTCGGCCCAAACTGAAAATCAACCGAATTTCCCTTGATTCGGTGCTTTTCTGTTCGGACGGATCCGAACTCAAAACTGGCGGGCAACCGGGGGGACCGAATTCAGCGAGTTCGGGAGTTCGCAAATAAATTCGGCAAATTCGGCCGTCAGTAAGCAGCATAACCGTCAGTAAGCAGCATTCTCCTCCCCCGGCCAATCGGTGGGCAAGCTGGGTCTTCTTCTGGCCAATCAGTCAGGATTGAGTACTGGAGGAATCAGCTGATGTGCGGCCCAGCCAGGGAGAGAGAGAGAGAGAGCGAAATCCTCGTGTGTGTGTGTGGGGGGGGGTGCTTGTGCACATTCGCTCCTTTCTGTGGCTGCAGGGGGCGCATTTTTTGGGGTACAGACACAAAACTTTCACTGGAACTTCAGATGAAGCTTCTTAAGGTACCCCCCAAGTTTTGTAAACTTTGGGTCAGGGGGTCCCGAGATATGGGCTCCCCCCTTTTTCTTTCCATGGCTGCAGGAGGTGCATTTTTGGGGGTACAGATCCCAAACTTTGAGCGGAGTTTCAGACCAGTGTTCTTAAGATACCCCCCAAGTTTTGTAAACATTGGGTCAGGGGGTCTCGAGATATGGGCTCTCCCCCTTTTCCCTCCCCCCCTTTTTCCATTTATGTGGCTGCAGGGGGCGCTTTTTTGGGGATATAGCCCCCAAACTTTTAGCATAGCTTCAGTGAATTATTCTTAAGATACTACCCAAGTTTTGTAAAGATGGGGTTCAGTGGGGGCAGAAATATCGCCTCCCCCTTTTCTCTTTCCATGGCTGCAGGGGGCGCATTTTTGGGGGTGCAGATCCCAAACTTTGAGCAGAGTTTCAGACCAGTGTTCTTAAGATACCCCCCAAGTTTTGTGAACATTGGGTCAGGGGGTCCCGAGATATGGGCTCCCCCCTTTTTCTTTCCATGGCTGCAGGGGGCGCATTTTTGGGGGTACAGATCCCAAACTTTGAGCGGAGTTTCAGACCAGTGTTCTTAAGATACCCCCCAAGTTTTGTAAACATTGGGTCAGGGGGTCTCAAGATATGGGCTCTCCCCCTTTTCCCTCCCCCCTTTTTCCATTTATGTGGCTGCAGGGGGCGCTTTTTTGGGGATATAGCCCCCAAACCTTTAGCATAGCTTCAGTGAATTATTCTTAAGATACTACCAAGTTTTGTAAAGATGGATTCAGCGGGGGCAGAAATATCGCCTCCCCCCTTTTCTCTTTCCATGGCTGCAGGGGGCGCATTTTTGGGGGTGCAGATCCCAAACTTTGAGCGGAGTTTCAGACCAGTGTTCTTAAGATACCCCCCAGGTTTTGTGAACATTGGGTCAGGGGGTCCCGAGATATGGGCTTTCCCCTTTCCCCTTTTCCCTATTGAGATGAATGGATCCGATCCTGTGCATCTTCTCCAGAGCAAAACGTTCCGTGCCTAATTGGAATCATCTTGGATTATTTACAAGTCCTCTCTTCAGCCCCTCTTGATGGAACAGAAGACAGCCACAGTAAGACCCCTTTGGGGCTTTAATCTATAATTTTTCTCCTGTGTATGTGTGTGTGTGTGGGAAAGCAGAGTCTGTGTGTGTGTGGGGAGGGAGCAGTTTCTGTGGGTGGGGGGGAAGCCAAAGGGGGCTTTCGTCGGTTCTGCCTGGGGTGTGTGTTCCCCCTCGAGTCTCTCGCTCCCTGGTTTGAGGGGGGAGGTTTCAGTTGTGTGTTGCAAAGGTGTTGTTTAACAAGGTTGTTAAACAAGGTTTGTTTAACAAGGTTTGCAGTTGTTTTGCTAATTTCTCCGCTGTTGTCAGGGCTGGGAGCTTTGTGCGTGGGCGGCAAGCTCTGCTGAGAGATGCACATTAAGGGTGGGGGGGACCCCTTTCAGGGCCCATATCTCAGCCCCCCCTGACCCAATCTTTACAAAACTTGGGGAGTCTTTCAATAAACGTCCTTTGAAGCTCTGCCAAAAGTTTGGGACCTCTAACCCCAAAAATGCCCCCCCCAGAGCCGCGGAAAGGCGCGGTTGTGTTTTTAATGGCTTTATTCGGCCGAATTTGTTTCCGAACTTTGAATTCCCGCCGAATTGAAAGGATCCGAAGTGGGGGAGTTCGGACTTTGGCACGTACCGAACCCACAAGGGCCAAATTCGGCCGAATCCGAACTGTACCGAATTTTTTTTTTTTTGACAGCCCTACTTGTGGTCTCTTCCAAACTTGTGTGATTTTGTGATTTTTGTAATAGGGAATACGATGGCATGAATTAACTAAATCTTGGTGGTCAGTGACATATCCTTACAGTTCAGAATCCTTTCTAGCTCCTTCATGGCTGCCCTTCCCAGTTTCAATCTCCTTCTGATTTCTTGGCTGCAGTCTTCCTTTTGGTTGATGATGAAGCCAAGGAATAGAAAGTCTTCAACAATTTCAATTTCCTCATTGTCAACCTTAAAGTTATGTATGTAGTAATAATGAATGTGGTAATATATGTGGTAATAATGAATGTGGTAATAAATTATGAATGCGGTAATAATGGATTATAACCTTCTTTATAAATCAGTGAAATATAAGTTTCTTTCCATTATTGAGGAATATCTTTTTCTTCAGTTATCTCATTCATAACCTTTTGAAGATTCAATGCAATCTCTTCTTCAAAGCATTTGTAGTACTTCACTGTTAGACCATTCAGTCCCAGTGCCTTATCCAGTTTCACTCTCCCAATAGCCTGTGTTACTTCCTGTATTGTTATATTTTGATCCAGGATCTCTGTCATCTTCTGAGAAGTGAGGCATTGACACTCCTTTTATATAAGCCACCAGCCTGAACTGGTTAATTTAGATTGATATAATTTTGCAAAAAATGATCTGAAATGTTCTTGAATGACTTTTTCTAGAAAGCTGATCCTCATATCAGATTTGACTCCTGTTATTGTCTTTTTCTTAGTTTCTCTTCTCAGACAATATGAAAAATATTTGCCAGGTTTATTTGCATGCTCAAAAAATCTTTGTTTTGCAAATTTTATCCTGTTTTGCAATTCTTCTGTGTCTTACAAGTCTTACTTCTTTTAGAGGCTGAATTTAGACCATAAATATTTAAAGATATTATCTTTAATTCCTTCATCTTAACTAATTAATTATGTACAGCTGCTTCTCCAAGCATTTTCTCTTCTTTTTTCTGATGATTGTCTTCTTCTTGTTCAGAAGGTGTCCCTCCTTCTTCTCCTGATGATTCCTTTGGTGCGTTCTTCTGTCAGTCTTTGTCTTTCTTGTCCTTGGGCTTCATGTATTTTTCTTTATTGTCTCTTCCTTTCTTTTCTGCCCATTCTTGCACAGCCAACTCTCTTGCCAGTAAATCTGCTTGATCAGTGTAAGCAATTGTTCTCTTTCCCGTGTAGAGATACATTTCCAAGGCAGAGGGGATCAACCAATGAGATCTTATCCTTAAAAGAATCTGTCTTAAGAAATTATAATCTTCTCTTTTTTTTGACAATATTTGCTGGTAAATCTTGAAAAATTGCATTTGTTTGCCTTTGTATGTCAGTGGATTTTCTCTCTGATGTTGAAGAATCTCATCTCTTGTGTTCACCAAGATGTCCCTTGGAAGATTATCTTTTTTTTTGGAAAAAAATGAATTTATTCTGTAAATATTATTTATGTCTGGAAAATCTTCTTGTACCTGCATAAAATCTTGAATTAACTCTCTGAAACTTCCCTCTAGATTATCTTTTCCAAAGTCCTCCATAAAACCATGAAATCTTGGATTAGACTCTCTATTCTGGATCTTCATCTCAATTCTTTTTTCCACAATGTCCTTCTATATGTCTTGCTTTTGATCCTGTAACACCACCGCTTGTTGTTCAATTTTTTATTCTTTTATCTTCTTTGTATGCTCATTAATCCTGGCTTTAATATCCAGATGAGATTCTCTCACTTCTATTTTAAATGATTTTTGATCTGATCTCAATATTTCCTCTAAATCTGTTACTTGGTTAGCCAGAGCCTAGAGTTGTGCTGATGGGGTAGTTTTTGAAGGGCTATCCATAGTCTTTCCTTGCTCATCTTCCTCGAATTCTTCCTCACTGGGCACTTTAGAGGCTATTGCATCTTTTCTCTTTCTACCCATAAGTTGTTGTCTGCTTCTTCATCTTCTCAATTGCATATAACTATACAGCTTTTCCATAAAACATAACCATGGTAGTATAATACTTTGCACAAAAACACAGAGAAATGCAATATACTAGACCCACGATCAATAAATGCAAGATTTTACTTTGATTCAATACTCAATTTCTTAGATTAATTTCTGTTTGGTTATTAATGAATTAAATTTGATTAATTTTTATTAATTACTTTTACTAAGACTTCTTCTTTTATATTAGACTAAATTTAGTGCTTTTAGATTAGTTGAGTTAGTTTAGTAACTATTATTATTGTTATTTTTTATAATTTTTTCCCAAGGAGAAGAAAGACAAAAATACTTTGGGTCCAAGTTTTTTAGTTACCAAAATAGAACTTCAGTTAAGAAAAAAACAAACACGAGGGATGAAATTTTCACAAATTTACCCCAAAAAGCCAGAACAAACAATATTTCTCTTTACCCAGCCTTTTAAGTAAGGGGATCCATCTTTTTTAGTTCTTTTATAGCCTGAGACCTATTTTATCAATTAAATTTAGACTATTCTGTTTTCTTTATGTTTTTATGCTCTGGCATGTTGTTACAACACTGTCTCCAGATTTACGTTGTTCCTTTGTTTTGCTTTTCTCAGAGTTCCTGAAAGCTGGGGCCTGAGAAAACATAACAGTTACAAAGTGGGTTTCTTGTTTGACTGATTCAGACTTATAACACAGGACAGAAAGGCTTTTAACTTTTCATGGTTTTTGACAGGAAGTGCACCCAAACCCTCCCTATCATCAAAATATCTGAAGTCTTTAATGGACACCCTGCCTAACCAGCAGGCATCCTGACCCTTCTCCCACCAAAATCCAACAATTCCCAGCTCTGCCAGTTGGCCAGTAGCTAAACTGCCAAACTACTCCTTTTTTCCCCATTCAACATTCCTGTCCACCATTTGAAAATGATTGGCTGAAGTTCCTGGAAGGCAGAACTTGAAATCATCTGCCACATATGTTTTTATTGACGTGTTTTGATCAGCTAGGTTTGGCTAGTGACTTATGGGTACTTTTTATTGTTTCAATTGTGAGCCTCCTTGAGCAGGATTTGGAGGGGTGGCATAGAAATTTTCTTTTTAAAAAAGTGCTGTTACATGATTGGAACAACATTTTTGGATTTAACTCTTTGAAAGAATGGAGAGTAGCATCATGGGCCAGTTGTATGACCTTGTTCACTACTTTTCATATGTTCATTAAATGCCACAACAGGATGACAGCAAATGAGAGCTGGTGTGATGCCGCAGTTAGTGTCATATTAGGAAGGAGAGACCCTGTTTCAAATACCCATTAAGACATAAATCTTGTATTTGGGCCGGCATTGCCTACATCGCAGGATTGCTGGGGGGATAACATGGAGAATGGGAGAACCATGTATGCTACTTTAGATCCTTGGAAGGAGGGCAGGACAAAATAACCCCCAGACAAGAGTACATTCAAGAAGACAGTGGTAGAAACCTGAAGCAGATCTTCTGACTTCATGATAAAATGGGAATGCGACAGGAATTAATCTATGAGAATGGTTTGTGGAAGCAGACCACATAACTCAGAGCACAACAACTTTCATGAAAAAATGAATTACAGCATAGGCAGAAAAATGGCAAGCAACTTCCTTGTGCATTTCCCAGGCTATTATAACTAGAAATAAGTTGTGTTCTGAGTTTCTTTTATTTTCTGAACTCTTTAGGGTGGAAGTTAGGGTGGAAAGTACAAATAAAGTACATTTGGGGGTGCACTGGGGGTGCTACGGTCTACTGAACAAATAAAGAAGTGCAAATAAACAGCTTGACAATTTATAAAAGCAATAATATCCCCCAACATGACAGCAAACTCTGTTGGATTGTGAAATGACATCTCAAGGGAAGTAACTGAAGGAAAAGCAACTTATGGGATATTTACAAGACAACAAGACAATATACTGGGAGCAATCTAGCGCCTAATTGGGAGACTAACGGCTCTTTCACCCACCTTGACAATTTGTATGAAAAATGACTTTTATTCATGGATTTTAAAATTCCCTTCAGCACTTGCACACTTCTGCCAAATATAACTGGAGCAAAGTTTTAATAGACACATTGTACTACTGCTAACAGATGTAAATGGTGATACAGTACAGGCTTCTACATCCATCAATGACAGATGAATCTCAAACTCTTCCCATCCATGTAATAACATTGCTTTAGATAGGCAACCTAATTCCCTCATATAGAGCTAGACAAGAACACTTTTTCTTGCACTAGCATAGCTCTCAGGATGCACAATCATATCCATGAATGTGCAGTGAATTCTGCAGTTACATTAGAAGAAGAGACGGCTTCACAAACCTATCCCATTTCACATATAAATCCTCCATAAATTGAAATGGATTTCCATGTGCATGTTTGACCATCAAGTTGTTCTGGATGAGAATCATGAAGGGCAGTAAATTTTCTTCTCCTTGCAGAATCCAGCTACAATAACATGTGGGTACAGTATAAGATAGATGGTGCATTAGTACATCCACTAAGATTTCTGCACTTCACTCCAGCTTGTTTTTTTCTTTCAGCTTTCTTCCTCCAGCCTCCCTTTCTCTGTTTTAACCAGGCTGGATTTTTGATATTTTCCCTCATGATGTTTGGAATATAATTTGATATCTCGACATTGGGGGTTGACTGATTAGCAGGTGCCATATTTTAAATGATATCTTTCTGCTTTTTGTTATCATCCTTTTTGTGTTTTATGCCCTATTATTATATTATTTTGTTATTGATTATGTGTTTTATGCTGTTGTAAACTGGCCTGAGCCCTGCCTGGCAGGGGGAGGGCAGAATATAATTTTTTTTAAAAAAAGATATAGGTATTTAGGTGGCCAATCAGCAACTACTCTCTGTCACAAATCCTGCTCCCGGCAGGCCCAAAAAGGCAGAGGGTAGACCTCCCTGAACACCACATGTTGGGTTGGTTTAGAGCTACCCAGCCTGGCCAGATGAACAGAGAATGGATGTTCCTGTTGAAGGGTTATTTTCAAGCTCTATAACACACAAAAACTCATCTTTGTTTTTACAACACTACCATATATTTTAACTGAGGGAAGAGGTGTGAGAAAAGTTTTATTTAAACTAGCCATAAAATCTTAGGAGACTATGTACTCCCTCAGTTGCTCTCACAAAATCTCTTACAGCAAGATGAGATAGGGAGAGAAAATTTACTTTTCTCAGGCAACATAGGCCTTTTAAGCAGGGGATTCCTCTGCCCCCATCCCCATTGGAACTGCCTGTTCTCTTCTGCGGATGTGGCCATTGATCCCTTAAGGGGGTGGATGTATCTTCGTCTGGTGTCTCAACTGTGACCATTCCGTCTTGAGTGACTCTGCTAGACGTTTAGTTTTTTGATAGAGTCTAGACCCCCTATGGTATTGCTTTCAGCTTCCCTGACACACACAACCCCCCTCACCACGTTAAGGTGTGCATCCAGAAGGGGATGAAAGTTAAAAGAGAAAGTGCCAAAGCAGGACTACAGCTGAACATCAAGAAAATAAAAGTAATGACTACAGGAGAATTACACAACTTTAAGGTTGACAATGAGGAAATTGAAATTGTTCAAGACTTTCTATTCCTTGGCTCCACCATCAACCAAAAGGGAGACTGCAGCCAAGAAATCAGAAGGAGATTGAGACTGGGAAGGGTAGCCATGAAGGAGCTAGAAAATATTTTGAAGTGTAAGGATGTGTCACTGGCCACCAAGACTAGATTAATTCATGCCATCATATTCCCTATTACTATGTATGGGTGTGAAAGCTGGACAGTGAAGAAAGCTGATAGGAAGAAAATAGATTCCTTTGAAATGTGGTGTTGGAGGAGAGTGTTACGGATTCCGTGGACTGCCCAAAAAAAAACAAAAAAACAAATCAGTGGGTTATAGATCAAATCAAGCCTGAACTGACCCTAGAAGCTAAAATGACTAAACTGAGGCTATCGTATTTTGGTCACTTCATGAGACGACAAGAGTCACTGGAAAAGACAGTCATGCTAGGAAAAGTTGAGGGCAGCAGGAAAAGAGGAAGACCCAACAAGAGATGGATTGACTCAATAAAGGAAGCCACAGCCTTCAATTTGCAAGATCTGAGCAAGGCTGTCAAAGATAAGACATTTTGGACGACTTTCATTCATAGGTTCGCCATGAGTCGGAAGCGACTTGACAGCACTTAACACACACAGTGCCCTTGATAACGACTTTGAGGTGAGGGATTGGATGAGGGGGACAGACATGTGGGAGAAAGACGTGAGAATGGGTATGAGGTGAAAAATCCAAAGTGACAAGTATGCACAGGACTAGCTTTTGATTTGGGATTGAGGCTTTAAACGTGACGTAAAACAGCATCCTGAAAATACGAGGAAAATTTGAGGGTAGAGTGAGGCAAATTCTGAAGGTTGGAAAATACATGCATAATTAAAACAAAGCCCCAAAGTAGTCAGGGGGTGACCATGACGGGAACAACCCATGCGTTTATTGTTGTTACAGCCAATGGCCAGCATATGAACAACCCATGTATAAAAGGCCATAAACAGACTCCCTCAGAAGTGGTCAGAATCCAGAAAGTTGGAACATCTAGCAGGAAGCATTTCTTAGTAATTGAACACAGTCAAATAAGCATAAAATTTTGTACAAAGTGTGGTGAGAGTTGCTCTATAAATTAATATAACTAGGGGAAATATTATTCTGCCATTGTAATGCCTAAAAATTCTATTCCAAGCAGTTTGTTCCATCCATCCAGAATTTAGCAAGAGGTATACTGTGCCATCCTAAACAGAGCTGCAGCCTTCTAAACCAATTGACAAGTCGACTTAGAAGGATATAACTGTGTTTAGGCTTGCACTGTTAATCTAATACATTTTAGACAAATCTCAGATATTTAAAAACAGTAGAGGCTGTTCAGATAAAACTGTCATAGAATAGTCTCAGGGACCATCAAGCACGGTTCCACTTTATGTCCTCCAAAAGGTTAAGACACTCAGTGGCGTTCTTAGAGGACCCAAAGTGGAACGGTGCTCATGGGTTAGCCAGGCCATTTTGCAACACATGGAGGTAGTGGTGGGATAGAAAAAAAACGGAGAACTTGATTGGCCAAGCAGTTTTTAAAATGCTGGCAGGCACACACACATAAATAGCACCAAGATTTTGTTTTATTTCCGGTTGATTGGAGCAGGGTCAGATCAGGTTAGCCAGTATGAAATTAGTAGAACAACCAAGTATCATGAAAACAAAGCAGTGGGAGCTGCTTGAGGAATGTTAGAGGCGGCAGATTGAAAGTGGGAGTCAGTCCATAGATGAGCTAAAGATCATCCTGATATGTTCCTGTGTGCAAGCAGGGGCTAGTGAGTCTCCCTATGATGACCTCCCCTCCCTCCTATCTCCAAGAAATCAGTTTTTGTGCTGAGGGAGAGAGAGGGATTGTTTATTTGCTGTTAGCCAGAGTGTGTTATGTAGAGATTATTTTTCTCCTTCTCCAGTCCCCAACTTATTTTACTTCAGAGAGAGAAATATGACACCAGAGGCTTTTTAAAGTTAACAGTGAAAACAGAGGAATTTATTAAACAGAATTCAGAAGATGGATTTTGAGGGAAAACTGTATTGGAGGGAAAGCACAAAACCAGATATATATATTTACAAGATTCACTTCAGAGAAAGCTTAGTTCGTATTTGGCTTAGATGTTATACAGGTACATTCCTTAAGTTTTCTGTTCACAAACTTAGTTCTGTTCCCCATAACTCCTATAGATGTAGTTACACAGACTCTGCCACCTAGCGATCAGGGAAGGGAGAATTGTATGCTGATGATACACTGCTACTTTCTAGATCTCCAGTGGGTCTATGTCGACTTCTGGGTGCTTTCACAGAATACTGCTGCTTAGAGGGCTTCATTATAAATTATAGTAAATCTAAAGTGATGCAGTTCTCTAGGTCCTCACGCCAGCAGAGACATCTTTGGCATGCTAATCGTAACCTTATTGATCAGGTCACTCAGTTTAAATATCTTGGACTTTATTTCCAGTCCAATATGTTCTGGACAACCCATATCAGAAATGCACAGACCAAAGCACTCTGCCATAAAGGCAATAATCCGTTTCTTCTTCTCTAAAAGCAGTCAATACATTCCAGCTGCCATCACTGTATTCAACAGTAAAGAAGGATCACAGTTTTTATATGGTGCACTTATCTGGGTCGAAGCTTGTGGAGAATCTATTGATTCCCTTCTGAAATATTTTCTTCGTAAAATTACTGGTGCTCCTAATTGTATTGCTGGGGTATCACTGCATGCCGAACTGGGCCTTAGCTCCCTTGAAGCTTGGGTTTGGGCTGCAACCTTTAGATTCTGGGTCAAGATTTATTTCTCCATGAAGTTGAATGGATATTTACATCTTCTTCAAGCTGATTCCTATCAAACTCCATGGAGTAAACTGGTAATAATGTTTTCAGGAATAAACAAGGCACTAAACCTGCTTTTGGGTGAATAACTTGTGGGATGATGAAGCTTGTAGTGGCTTGCACGTCGCCTCTTAAGACCGGAAGATAACAAGAAGGGCTTTGTTACCATCGAAAAGACAGGGCAGATTGGAAGACTTGAAGTGAATCTCCCCGGTGTAACCATCAAATCGTTCCTACTACTTAACCACCGAGAGGAGACGACGTAGGGTCTATGATACTGCAGTTTCCTGTCTACTTTCTTTTCTTTATCTGTGCTGCTTTGAAGCATAATTGAGGATATCTTGAAAATTACAAAGCCTGCTTCTATATAAGAATACAAGCAGATATGTCAAACAAGAGGATGGAAGAGATGTTACTCAAACAAATGGACATGTTTGCAGTGCAACAAGATTTAGCCTTTGAAAAACAACAAGCGCTCTCACATCAAGCATTTCAACTAGCTGAGGTGATAAATATCCTATTTAAATCAATTAATGGAAAACTGGACACAATTATTGAGGAGATCCACAATATGAAGACCCAAGATTTTAAAGAGGTAGCTGCAAGTGACCAGCAGGCAAGGAGAGAGAGCAACATGAGAGAACTCAATACCTCTACAATTTACTTGTCTGAGTCACTGCTGACAGGAGGAGCATTATTATCCCAAGAAAACACTTCCTGGCAGCCAGCGATGGAGGGAGACATGATGAAGGATTTTACCAAGAAGATGCTGGAAATTTTAACAAGAAGCCAATGGATACAATCACCGGGATCTTCTTTTACATCTTCAGAGGCCAGAATTGCAGCTACTATATTGAAAAACGGGGGGTGGGGATTGGGAAATAAAGAAGGACTGGCAGATCCCCTCCCAAAACAAGATAATGGCTAAAATGATGCTTATTTTTGGGGTGTAAGGGAGCCACGGTGGATTTACTTTGATGAATTTTTAATGGGAAAATTTGTTTATGTATTGATCTAATCCCTTTAATTTAGAATAATAGAATGTTATATAGAGACAATGATGATAATATTATAACTAGGTAGGACTTGAAATTGCTTATAGAAGTAGTATAGATAGCTTAAAGCAAGTCTGTATGAGAGAAAATAAGGATTAGAAATTAATTTGAAATGCAAAAGTGTTAACCAGTAGAATTAGTGACTGAAGAAGATGCGGGGAAGTCACATATAGTAGATAGCATAGAATATTATAGATAACATATTCTCAGTAATAGCAATGAACTTTTTTTGTTACAAGCAGTTACAACTGAATATATTGTTGAGATATGTTTATTTTAGTTGAATTGTAGAAAATAATAAAAATAATTAAAAAAAAAAAAAAGCTTGTAGTGGCTTGTATGGATGACACTGCAATTTTCTGCAAGGGCATGGATTTGTTTTTGGAGAATTTAGTCAGGGTTTTTGGTGCCATGCAGAAAGTAGGTCTCACTATCAAATGGAAAAAAACATCTGTTTGGAATGCCAAAAATGGTTTACTTGGGACACAGAGTAGGTAGTGGGTATGTCACACCTATGTAGGATAAGATAGAGGAAATTCAGAATTGGAACCCTCAGACCAAGACACAGTTCAGGGCTTTTCTAGGACTGGCCATGTTACTATAGCTGATCCCCTTTCTTCTCTCACCAAGAAATACCCAATAGTATATCCAGCATTGAACTCATTCCCTGGGAAATAAATCTGTGTTCAATACAGAAGGAGTGATTGGAGATTGCGTGGGCACCTTATCTGTAGGGGCAGGAGTTCAATCACATCACTCTTCTTTACAAATACTGAAGACTATGAAAAAAATCAAACACCAAGCTTCAGAGTTGGTCATAGAAAATTCAGGAGTTCAGCATGAAAACTGAACACATTATAGGGCATGACAATCTGGTTGCAGGTTCTCTTTCCAAGAGAGAAACAGGCTCTTGAAGGGATTGGGCTCAGTCAAGGCACCACTATAGAGGGAGAGGGCTGGAATGGGGCAGAGCTCGATGGGGCAACTCTAACATGAAGACGGCCTAGATTTGGTGAGTGGCAAACGAGGACACTACAGGGGAAGAGGGCCAGGTGAATGGGATTCAGCACAACAGATGAGAGGCGGGGAGAAGGAGCAGAGAAAGGGGATATAAAGCAGACTTCCACAATGGACCAGGAAGGAAACAGTTGCTGGTCCAACCAGGTGGCAGAAGTTGGTGTGCAGCTGAGAGGAGGAGGAACAAGGTGGTGCAACCCTTTCCCCTCTCATTATGAGGTCTGAGGGAAGCTGTGCAACAGGGAAGTCACCACAGCAGACCACCCAGAGGTGCAAATAGGGAAGCCTGAGTGTCACAAGACTCTTATGTGCAAGTATGTAGGGCGAAAAGTGCATGTTGAAGTGTGGATTCTCTAGTGTGCAGTATGCAGGTTGTATGGTCGTATTACTATTTTTCTTTGATTTGCCTCATTACAGCCTTCTGTTGAGGGAGCATTTCTGCTTGAATCTAGGAGGGGACAGATATGGACAAATGCCCTCCGTTTTGGGCTACATCACACTATTGATTGTTTTGGCTGCAAAACTCCCACATCTTGACATAGTCATGTTTAAAGATCAAAAATATAAAACAAAAAAGTACCAAAAGCTTGAAAAATATCACCAGTATTTTTAAATGAAGCAACACATACAATAGTTAGAGTTCAACTCAATTTTTATAAAGTTTATCCCAAAGCTGAAGCGACTCTTTTAAATGTTGTTAAGTAAAACAGAATTATAGTTGAGGAATGGCTGGAGGCAAAGAATTAATGGGAAAAAACTTCTACCCTGTTGTGAGATTCAGCAAATTAGGAGCTATAAAATAGGCATTATATATAGAAGTGTGAAAGCTGTTTTGAGTTTTTCCAGGTTTCAGAAGGAGAAGGGACCTGGGACAGCTCCATCATGATGCAACTTAATATAACCAGAATATTTTCTAACCTTAAGAAAATGCCCAAGGAAGGAAAAGAAATTAGTAGAGTGTAAAGGTGAAGGAATTTAATGAAAATGATTAAATTAGCATTGTGCAACCAGATTGTGATAACTTTAAATTTAACCCAATGCCCCTTTGAAAGATAAAAGCTTTCTTTCAGATGGTATTCTCTCCTAAGAGCTTCACGGTATTATTTTTGAAAGGTGTTTTCTAAGCCTTTCACATCACTGTGCATATCTCCCATATTTTTAGTATAAATGACATGCTCGTTGAGCACTTTTTCTGTGGACATAACAAAGGCAGAGGTGAAAAATAAGGTTTAAATTCACTATATCAGTTACCCATGGCAAATATGGTGGAATAAGGAAGGATGAAGCTAAAAGAATGTGTGAGTTCTTGTTCTTATCAGCTTTTGATAAGATAGCTGATATATCTTCAAACCATAACCAGAAAAATGATCAATCCATGTGTAGCTCAGAAATAAGAAAAGACCTTTTCATTGCATCCTCAGTGTCCTTGGTTATTACATCTATTAAATGATTGCAAGCCATGTTTCCTACACATTTTCAGGCATGTCTCTATTCCTGTCTGTGAAATGTTGGAGAGTATGGACACAAACTGGAAGTGGTGGCCCTAGGCAATAATCTCACTTTAAGGACTCGAACATCTTAATCTAAATCAGAGTAATACTACAATTTAGCAATGTTGTATAATGGATAATTAGTATTTCTTCTTCACTCAATGAATAATTAAACTGTGGAATTCATGGCCAATACACAGTGATGCATAGATCACTTTGAACTGGAATTGTTTCCCACTCCTACACATGAAGTCAGCTGGGTGACCTTGGGCTAGTCACACTCTCTCGGTCCCACCTACCTTACAGGGTGTCTATTGTGGGGAGGGGAAGGGAAGGTGATTGTAAGCCAGTTTGATTCTTTCTTAAGTGGGAGAGAAAGATGGCATATAAAACCAACTCTTCTTCTTCTTTAAAATGGAATTAGACAGTTGTATGGAGGATAGATCCATCAATGGCCACTAGCCATGATGACTAAAAGAAACTTCCACATCCAGAGATGGTAAACATCTGAACACCATTGCTAGGCAGCAACATCAGGAAAGGCCTTGGCCTCTACACATTGTTTGTTTGCTGTTCAGGACAGCTAGTTGGCTGCAGTGTGAAACAGGATTCTGGACTGGATGGACCACTGATCTGATCCTGAACGGCTTATGTTTTTAGGTAGAATGAAATAATGAAAAGACATTTACATTTTCATAAACAACGGACATATATTATTTTAACTTTACCACTTACAAGAAAACTGTGCAGAATATATAATAAGGAAAGCTGGATTAGATTTTGATGAAGTGAAAATTGGGGGGGGGGAGGAACATTAATAATTTGAGATATGCCGATGATACATTACTGGCAGAAAATAGCAAAGACTTCAAATTACTACTGCTGAAAGTTAAAAAAGAAAGTGCCAAAGCAGGACTACAGCTGAACATCAAGAAGACAAAAGTAATGACTACTGGAGAATTATTCAACTTTAAGGTGGACAATGAGGAAATTGAAATTGTTCAAGGCTTTCTATTCCTTGGCTCCAACATCAACCAAAAGGGAGACTGCAGCCAAGAAATCAGAAGATGATTGAGACTGGGAGGGGCAACCATGAAGGAGCTAGAGAAGATTCTTAAGGGTAAGGATGTGTCACTAGCAACTAGACTGAGGCCATCATACTTTGATCCCATTATGAGAAGACAAGAGTCATTAGAAAAGACAATAAGGAAAAATTCAAGACAGCAGGAAAAGAGGAAAACCCAGTATTATATACATGTGGGCAAGACACGCGACCGGAGATGGAGTTCCAACAGCAACTGCTTTATTAGGTGAACAGAACAAGAACTGGAGAACTGTGCAACAAACCCCTGCTTATATGCCTGCTTGGCCACTCACAGCCACACACCCCAAGTCCGTGTGATTGGGTGGCTGCAACCATTACAGCGAATAGGGACACACAAGCGCAGGAGCCTGGAGAGGCTCCAGGCTCGACAGAGATTCAGCTTCCCACGGCATACATAACACCCAACATGAATTGGATTGACTCTATAAAGGAGGCCACAGCCTCAATTTGCAAGACCTGAGCAAGGCTGGGCAAGGCATACCGATAGGATGATTTGGAGTACGTTGATTCATAGGGTCGCTACAAGTCGGAAGAGACTTCCTGGCACTTAACACACAAAATGAAGTAAAGACATTTAAATTTTCATAAACAATGAACATATGTAATTTTAACTTTGCTGCTTACAAGAAAACTTAAGATATTCCTACTTACGTTTAATAGTGGTAGCTCTGAAGCAAGATCCTAGAATCTATTAGAACATTACAGAGCCCATTGCAGGTTTGCATTCCTTAAAAAAGAAAATCTGCTGACATCTCAATATCACAGTTTTGCTTCCTTTCATATGTAAATTTGAGATGTTGTACCCAATTGCCATCAAGTATTCACATAATAAATTGCATATTTTAATTAAAATATTTAAACAATGAGAACTGGAAAATCAACTTCCAAATCCCTTTGATGTAAAATAAGATAAAATATAATGACAATTTTTCTAATGGATTACAAAGTCCCCCCCCCCCCCGTCTTCCCAATAATTTAGTTTAGTGTTAGATCACAGATCAGTGCATCTTCAGACAGGCCTAGGGGCTACATCACCCATTTGAAGTGTGCTTTGAGTGCAAGGGGGAAAAACAGACTGGGTTTAACAGTCATGTTGCTTTTTTCTGATAGTAAGGGACTGTAAGTCAGACACTTCTGCTGGAAGCAGATTATCAGAGCAACGGTAACAAGCAGACATTTATAAATAAACCTTGGCTACTAAAGGGAAATGATTGCCTGAGTTCTAATGAGAGACAAGGATTTGATCACTCTGTTCATTAGGAACTGACAGAACAGTCCCTGGGATAGAACAACAGCCTCAAACAAACCATATAAATCTGAAGTGAAAAGTATAATCAATAGTGAAATGAACTGTTGACTGTAATATATGAATTTCATTTAAAAAATTGGGATCTACTGATAGGAGGGAAAAGTGGCTCCTGGCAGAGACCTCGGCACGCTTCCCTGCCGAGAGAGAGAGAGAAAGAGAGGGAACGGGAGAGGGAAAGGCGGCTCCACTATGGCGGCGGCACCCAGGAGCTACTGGTAGTCCTGTTCACTGCAGCCAGGCTGGAAGGTGAATGCTGGGGTGGGGAGGAGATGGGATCCCCCTGCATGAGTTATATAGGCTCCCACTTATTTATAAGCTACTTCACTAGGACCAGGATGAGATCTGAAAATCTGATCTGAACATAGGGTGTGACCTTATAGCATGTTCAGATGAGTAGTCAGATTTCCAGTTAAAATTTCAAGAATGGACTGGGATTTTGCACATGTGCTGTACTAATGAGCTATGGATCCTATAGCACACAGTTAATTTGAATTTTCCTTTGGAGTAAACTGAGGCTAGTTGTTTGTTTTCCTTTTATTTCCTAGCTATATCTGAAGTTATTTGAACTGCAGGCTCATTTTTTCTGGCATATGAACTCCACACCTGTAGCTTACTGTGGTCTGCATTGTGCAGATTTATCTATGGCAAGGCCTGGTGGTAGTATGGTTGTGCTCTTTGAGTAGAGAGTTGTAGGAACACATGTTTGTTCTCTGTGACTCTTCTTAATAATGTCAAGGGCTAAGCAAGCAAAGCTGGAGATCTTTGCCATCAGTGTTAGCAAGGTCATAGCTGAAGAACAGATTGAGCTGTTACAAATCTATTTAGCACATTACTCAGAATTTAGGGCTGGTGAAAGCTCTCATCACACTGTCACCTTGAAAATCCTTTATTAGCAAAACTGAAGTTAAAGCAATTAAAAACCTGCATGTTGCCTTGGGGATGTTCCATTTCATTATTCAACTTCTCTGTTCTACTTTGTTGGTTCACTTGGAGGAACCTGTGACAAAATGGTGGTTGGGGGGGCAGTAATGAACAAGTTTGTATAATATTCTAGGAACCCTTTGCTGGAGGTTCGGAAGCCAAAGGAAACAGCATCCAATGTATTTGCACTTTGCTTTAGTGATAGATAATTTTGATGTTTACCAGCAGTTTTGTTCATATAAACAGGTTCCTTTTTTTTTTTTTTTTTTGGAACTGCAGATAAAACACAACAAAAGTCCAAAAATACATTGCCTGTTGGATAAATGTCTAAAGACATGACTTATTTTTGCTGCTTATTTTTGAGGCAGACTGACATGCTAGTTCTTCAAAATATTTAATACAGAAATTATTCTTGAAATGGCAAGGAAATTGGTTGTGTGCATGTGTTATGTGCCATCAAGACGTTTCTAACTTATGGCAATCCTATAAATTAATGACCTCCGAAAAAGCTTATCACTAACAGCCTTGCTCAAGTCTTCCAAACTGAGGACCGCAGCTTCCTTTATTGAGTCATTCCATCTCATGGTGGGTCTTCCTCTTTTCCTGCTACCTTTAAGTTCTCCTAGCATTATTGTCTTTTTCATTGACTCTTGTCTTATAATGTGACCAATGTACAATAGCCTCAGTTTAGTCATTTTAGTTTCTAGGGACAGTTCAGCCTTGATTTGATTGAGAACTACTCATTTGTCTTTTTGGTGGTCCACAGTATCTGTAATACTCCAACACCACATTTCAAATGAAACAACTTTCTTCCTGTTAGCTTTCTTCATTGTTCAACTTTCATGCCCATACATGGTAATGGGGAATACAATGGCATGAATTATCTTGATCTTGGTTATCAGCGGCACATCCTTACACTTAAGAATTTTCTCTATTTCCTTCATGGTTGCCCTTCCCAGTCTCAATTGCCTTCTGATTTCTTGTTTTCAGTCTTCCTTTTGGTTGATGATTGAGTCAAGGGATAGAAAATCTTGAACAATTTCAATTTCCTCGTTGTCAGCCTTAAAGTTCTGTAATTGCCAGTAGTAATTACTTTTGTCTTCTTGATGTTCAACTGTAATCCTGCTTTGGCACTTTCTACTGTAACCTTCAGTAATAGAAGTTTTGAGTCTTCGCCATTTTCTGCCAGTAATATGGCATCATTGGTATATCTCAAATGGTTAATGTTCCTGCCACCAATTTTCACTCCACCTTCATCTAAATCTAATCCAGTTTTCCTTAGGATATATTCTTCATATAAATTGATGACATAAGGAGATAAAATAATCCTTGTCTGACACCTTTGTCAATTGGAAACCATTCTGTTTCTCTATATTCTGTCCTAACAGTAGCCTCATGTCCAGAGTATAGGCTGCACATCAAAACATTCAGCTGTTGTGGCACGCTTATTTCTTTTGAAACCAACCAAAAAATTTAATGATCCACACAGTGAAAAGGTTTGCTGTAATCTATGAAACAAAACTGATTTTCTTCTAAAATTGTGTATGCTCCAGTAACCAATGTAAATTTGCAATATGATCTCTAGTGTCCCTTCTTTTTTGGAATCCAACTTGAACATGTGACATTTATTGTTCCATATAAGGTAGTAGTCTTTCTTGTAAGATTCTGATTCACTTTACTCATGTAAGAAATTAATGCAATGGTCTGATAGTCACTGCAGTCTTGGATGTCTCCTCCCCCCCCACCCAGAATTGGAATGTAAATTGAGCATTTCCAGTCTATGAGCTATTGCTTTGTTTTTTGTATTTGTTGGTATATTTTTGTAAAGATTTTGATGGACTATGTTTCTGTGGCTTGGAATAGCTATATTGATATCCTATCTATTTTTAGTGATTTGTTTCTCCCAACTGCTTTGAGTGCAGTTTTCACTTCGCTTTCTAAAACTGTAGATTTTTCTTCCAAAGTTTCTTCTTTGAAGGAATTTGTTACCCTTTCATCTCTTCTGGATAGTTCTCAGTGTATTGTTCCCATTTTTCTTTATTTTGTCCTGTTCAGTTAATGTATTTCTGTGTTAATTTCCCTTTGATTTCTTGGATCTTGTGGAATAGATCTCTTGTTCTTCCTTTTTTGTTGTCCTATTTCTTTACACTGCTTATTATAATAGTCTCTACATGCCAGTCACTGGAATGCTGCATTTAGGCTTCTGATTCTATTTTTGCCACCTTTTACATTTACTTCTCTATCTTTAGCAATTTTAAGAGTTTCATCAGTCATCCATTGAGGCTTTTCATTTATCTTGGCTACAGGAATAGTCTTTGCACATTTTTCCTTGATAATATCTCAATCCATAGTTCTTCTGGTTCATGTTCACTTGGACTTAGTAATGCAGATCTGTTCTTAATGTGGTCTTTAAACTCTTCTGGAATGCTGTTTAGACTGTATTTTGGCACTATGAATGTTTTGGTGTTTTTCTTCAGCTTTATTCTAATTTTCAATATCAACAATTCACGGTTTCTACCACAAAGCGCTTGGAGGGAGCTGAGAGAAGGCACGGCAGGAAGTGGGGGAGGGTACAGAAGCCAAGGCTTCTGCAGCTTAGGCGGCTGCACAGAAACAGTGGGGTCAGCGGTGGTAAGGCAAAGTCTAGGAAGCAGTCCAAGAAGTCAGGCCAGGGTCTCTTACATATCACAGGCTAGGCAGCAAGGGTCGTTGTTAAGCAGTCCAAGGTCTTGGTCACAGGCAAGGTGGTAGGCATCATCTTCAAACAGTCCAAGGTCGTTCTCAGGCAAGACAGCAAACGGAGTGGAGCTCAGCTGAAACAGGAATTTGGTATGTTGCTTCCACGTTTGGGCTGACTTTAGCCATGTCTTAAATCTGGCCAACTATCAGAGTGAGATTGGTCCTGTCATCACTCACTGTCATAATCTACAGCTGGAATGCCTCTCTGGTTTTGCAGCTGAGCCGAACATCTTTTTTCATATAGCAGGGTCCGGAGTCTCTGCCACTGGTGAATCATGCGGGAGGACTCTTGTGAGTCTCTGGCTGGCTCTGGCAGTCGGGCCTCCAAGGGGGACTGGAATTCCTCCACCTGGCTAGACGTAGAAGCATCTGACGGCCCCTTTAATTCAGCATCTGGCTCAGAAGGCTCATCAGCTGCATTCCCAGGAGGGTCAGCTGCCAATGGGATGGCCAACTGCTCCAGTTCTGCATCCGAGGCCTCGGACTCAGCCACAGCGGGGTGGGGGTGGGGTACATGACATAAGTATTTTCATATAATCCTCAAATCAGAAATAATAAGTGGCTGTCAATTGTAGATGCTTTAAATTTATCCCATAAAATGGTTCTGGATATTGAGTCAAAAGCTGATTTAAGGTCTATGAATGCTGTATATAAGGAAACAGTGGATTTATAGGAATATTTTGCTATTAAATTATCTAGTATCATACACTGGTCCAAACACAAACATCCCTCTCTAAAACCAGCTTGCTCAACTGCGAGGCAGTCCTCCTGTTCTAGCCAATCTACAAACTTCCACTGGAGGTGTCTAGTGTACAACTTACTAATTGTACTAAATTGGTCTATAATTAGGTGGTTCTTCCTTATTCCCTTTGTTATAGATGGGCACTATTGCCACCGCCCCAGTCATTAAGTATTCTACCCTGCTAGCCTCTCAGAACTAGCATAAAGGTGTCTGAAATAGTTTTCCCAAGTTTCAGGTAAAATAATATTATTAATGTTATTAGAGGCTGCATGTGAATCAGCTAGGCTGAGGAATACAGGCAGAGGTAAGTTTTAACTTTTACCTTTCTTAAAACTTCTGGGAAGCCTAAATTAAGTGAGGATTAACTAAGTGAGGTTTGCTGGGAGAGGATTGGGATTGTTGTGCCTGAGGGCAAGTGGGTGATTAAAGTTTGATTGCTGCCTTCTAAAGAGGTTTTTTTTTATTGGTGCTGGGTGGAACGTGTGTGAGAGGTGGAGGCGGTGAGCATTTAAATGGCAAAGGCTCCTCCTCACCAGAGGCTCTTGCCCTGTGACTCTTAGCCTGGGGATCGTGGCTGGGGACCCTATATGGTGGGTGAAACATCTTGTTATCAGGGCAGAGTAATTCTCTGCAACCCATTGGAGTACAGAACTACTTAAGTTTCCGTGTGAATTAGCAGCACTTAGCAGGAGGGCAAGGAAACTTCAGCACTCGGTTCTTATTTGGTTCAGGAGGAGTGCAGGGTATAAAGGGCAGGTTGATTTCGTTTCCAGGGTTAAAATACCAAAAATTAATTAATTAATTAATTAATTAATAAAATACAAATTATGAAAACAGAAAGCCAGCAGGGGTCGGGGGGCTATCCAGTGTGCTGCATCGAGTCACATGTATGACTATCCAGTGTGCTGCATCGAGTCACATGTATGACTATCTGCCTGCTGGTCAGAAGTCGTGGGTGTGTGCAGGGAGGTCTTACAAACCCATCAGTCTGTTAACAAAAATATTAATTTCTCAGCAGTAGAGCATGTATTTAAACCAGAAAGCAACCCAGCAAGAAATTTACGCCTAAGTTCCGCATACAGAGGGCTATTCATGTGTTTTGTTTTTGCCATTCTGAGCACCATTTCACTCACAAGAGAAGATCGAGGAAAAGTAGGAATTGAGCAGTTGTGCCCTCTCTTCATCTCCTGTTATAATTTCACTTTCTGGACCCCACAATGGGCTTATCATGTCCTTGTTCTTATTCTTACTATATGAAAAGAACCCTTTCTTTGTTGTGTTTAGCATCTCTCACTAGCCTAAGCTCATACTGATTATAAGATCATACTGATTGGTTATAAGGCCCTCCTTCCACCTCTTGAATTGTGCCTTCAGTATTTCTTTTTTTAAGAAACTCCCACCCCTCCAGAACTCCCTTCTCCTTGAATATTTCTGACCATGGGATTATACCCAGCATAAGTTTAAGTTTGTTAAAATTTGCTTTCCTAAAGTCCAACCTATATGTCTGATTATGTAGAGCTTTTCCTTTCCCCAAAATTGAAAATTCTAGAGTTGGACTTCCAACAGATATCCAGGTAACTGAAATCTCCCAGGACCACTGTGTGGTCTTTGAGAACTTTGTAATCTGGTCTAGGAGTATCTCATCCAAGTCCTCTGTCTAGTTTGGTGGTCAACAGCAAACCCCCACCATAATATCACTATTATTTCTTACTCTTTTTATTTTTACCCATAAACTCTTGACTGAACTTTGATGCTCAGATGCATGTATTTCTTTACAAGTATACACATCCTTAATATATAATGCTACTCCCCACACTTCCTTATCTGTCTATCCCTTTTAAACAAGTAGTACCCCACCATCGTAATGTTCTAATCATGTCAACCCACCAAGTTTCAGTAATGCCTATTATGTAAAAATCCTCTTCTTGTATTAGGACTCCTGATTGTTCCCATGGTTTATGTGCCCTGATGTTTTCATTTCTGTACTTACCCGTAAATTAATATTTCCTCGCATACATGCTTCTCCCCACGAATCTTAAATGTTCTCATCTCCAGTTATTGTTAAGTTTTTGTCTCGCTCCCCCATAGGATTAGTTTAAAGCCCTCCTTATCAGCTATGCAAAGCTCTCACCAAACACATTGTTTCCTATCCTCGTGAGGTGCAAACCATCTCCCAATAGAAGAGCTTCATCTTAAGAGCTAAGCCATGGTCCAAAAATCCAAACCTTTCCTGATAACACCATCTACGCAGCCAGTCATTAATTAGCAGTGTTCTTCTTTCCCTTTCTAAGCCAAGACCTTTGACAGGAAGAACTGACGAAAACACAACCTGTGCCCCCAGGTCCTTCACCATCTTACCCAGAGCTGAATAGTCTCTTTTAATACGTTCTGGGCTGTGCCAGGCAATATCATTTGTTGCCATATGAATGAACAAGAAAAGAGACTGATCTGTGGGCTTGATGAGTCTTTCCACCCTTTCTGTCACATCCTGGATGCGTGCACCTGGAAGATAGCATATGTCTCAAGATGACAAATCTGGTCACCACACTTTAGACTCTTCAGACCTTCTCAGCAGGGGATCCCCAATTACTAGAAAACACCTCTTCATAAATTGGGGAGCGGAAGCTTGAGTCCTCTCATCCACAGGGCCCTGAGAAATTTCCTTCAAGCTTTGGGAAGGTTTGGGGTAGTTCTTTTTCCAGTGGTCCAGAATCAATATCTATGGGGAGATCCTGGAATTGATTTCTTAGCAACAGAGGATCAGAATTATTGCTTATTTTTCTGCTGCTGTGAGTCACTTTCTTCTATGCACCCTCCTCCTCTGTTGGTTGCTCCTCCATTTGTTGAGATACCTTTCTCTCCTCCTCCTGTTGCCCCCTCAAGAGTGCTTCATAAGTTCTGTCCATGAAGTCTTCATCTTCCCTTATAAAATGGAATGTGGACAAGCATGTCTCAAGTCCCTGTATCTTCTCCTCCAGTAGGGCTACCAACTTACACTTGCTGCAAGTGTAATTGCAGTTACCCTCAGGAAAGAATATAAACATGCCACAGATGTTGCATGTCACTGCCTCAGCTCCCTCATTTGCCATGCTGCTGAGATCCATTTTTGAAGTGGTTCAGTTTTTTCCTGAGCTTCCTTGATAACCCTCCTGACAAACTGCCTCTCAAGACTCCCTGCTTAAAAAGCAAAAACACTCAACACATATCAATGTATAAACTTATCAGCTGCTTACATGGCCCCCAGCCTGACCCCCAGGCTAAGAGCCACAGGGCAAGAGCCCTTGAGCTCTTGCCCTTTGGTCATGTCTCTGGCAAGGAGCAGCCTAACTCAATTAAAGGCTCACCCAGGGCCAGCAGTCAGCCAGGCAGAGCAGACCCGCCCTAATCAAGAACAATCAGCTGCTGCAATCACCTTCCTCAATTAGGCACACTCAGCAGTCCAGTGGCTCTCTTTCCCACTCCTACTCAGAGCCCAGATTGGCCAGGGATCCTGGAGGGTTGGTTTTTTTTTTTTTTTTTTTTTGCCATCTTCTGGGCAAGGTATCTGGGTCACTGGGGGTGTGGGGGGAGGTAGTTGTGAATTTCCTGCATTGTGCAGGGGGTTGATCTAGATGACCCTGGTGGTCTTTTCCAACTCTATGATTCTATGATTCTATAACCATTACACCATACTGGCTCTTTGTAAAAGAAAAAAATATTAGATGAAACATATTGGAGGGGAATAAACTCAGTTACTCCTTGGAGTTATACATTTTAATACTTCAGGAGCTCAGGGTGGTATATAAGACTACCCCTGTTCACATTTTACAGTGAATCAGTGAACACACATACATCCTGCCTGTATATGCATACATCAGTATGTGAGAAAGAGCCAGTATGCATTCACTTTACAAATGAAACCGGCAGCTAGTACTTGATATATCTGCAGTTTTAGTCACACATTCAGCTGTACATGCATTGAATGTAACATGAGAATTACTCAACATACATATAAAAAAAAATCAAATGTACACTGTTCACAAGTCATATGTAATTTCACTGTAACTTGCAAACAGGGCTACAGTTACCCTGTAAAATAGATTAGAACAAAAGACTATGATGATGATGATTAATGTATCTATTTACAAAATTTATATCCTGTCTTTCCGCCCTTACAAAGCCCAAGGTGGCTAACAATTTAAAACATACATGATAAGATATATTATAAAACCATTAAAATAACTCCCTCCCATACATACTTCATCGAAACCACTTTTTAAACTAACAACTTTAAAAACGTTAAAAATAAACAGAGTTAAAACACAACAAAACAGTTAAAATTATACAAAACATTAGACATTGAGGGAATGCCAAATGAAACAAAAAAGTCTTCACTCACTGGTGGAATACAGCAGCAGAAGGGGACAGATGAGTCTCTTTGGGGGAGTGTTCCAAAGCTTTGGTGCCATGACTGCCACCTAACTAATCTCAGAAGGCAGGGCACCCAAAGAAGGGCCTCAGAACACAGTCAGGCAGATTCATAAGGGATTAGGTGGTCCTTCAGGTATGTTGGTTCCAAACCATATAGGGCTCTGACTGTCAAGACTAGCACCTTGAATTGTGCCCGGAAACAACCTGGAACCTAGTGTAGGTGGGACAAAATGTGAACTATATGGTGCCTATGACCCACTCAAGTTAACATCCTGGCTGCAGTACCCTGTACCAATTGAAGTTTCTGAACACTATTCAAGGGAAGTGCCACATAGAGCACATTGCAGTAATCTAATCTAGAAGCAAACAGGACATGAACCATGGTAGCCAGATCTTTTCTGTCCAGGAAAGGTGGCAGCGCAGTCGAAGCTGGCAACCAGTTGAAGCTTCATGTCAAATGGTGATTTGAAACTACCTATTTTGGGTTGAAGTAAAAATCTCTAATCACTGCATGATCCTTATAATTGATTAATTCTAAATAAGAGCACTTTTCAGGCCATAGCCTAAGTACTTGAACTAGAGGGTCATGTAAATAAAGCATGACAGACCGTCAATCAATCAGTTTTGTTCAGACAAATTATACAACAAGCAAATATCCAATGAGGAATGGGAAGAAAACCTACTAAATTCCTATGAGGAGTCCTTTCTTAATGTAAGAAATGTGTGTTCCCTAACTGGTATTAATATGCTACTGGTGGTGTACTAAGATTGGCTGCAGAGTTCCTGGAATCTCATTCTTTGTAGTGGCTGATGGACAGTCATTTCGACCAGTCGCAGTGCGTTAACATGCACCAACAATTTTTCAGGCTCATGCTGGCACTGAAGAAGGGAACAACTTCTGAATGAATGTAGGATTCTCACTGCTCCTCCTCCTTCAAAACTTCAGACTCTATTTTCTTCATAGCGCCAATAGTGTCACAGTAGCATAGCATTTATGCTGGCATAGCAAAAGAGCCGATGATATCACTATGCTGATATAAATCCCATTAAATTGCTATACTGATGTAAGTCCAATATATCTTTGTGTTCTACTGGTGCAAAAGGATTTAATATAGATCCTGTCTTCATACCACAGGGATAATTTGGAGAAAGATAACTTTCTCTCTCTTCATATTTGCATATCTATTTTCCAGGTGTTATAAAGACAACAGAGAGTAATAAGCAATTTTTAAAATAACTTGATTTTTACTCACAGGAACAGGAGCTAAAATCCTGGAAAACCACACAATTTGTGGAGACTCATGGGGCCACTTTACTTGAGGAGCTGGGTTGTCACAAACTGAACCAAAGAGTATGCATTTAAAAGCCGGGTATTCAAAAAATTTTTTGTCATCAAGTGGCAGCTGTATGGTGACCCCAAACGTTTTTCAAGGCAAGAGACATTCAGAGTTAGTTTGCCATTGCCTACTCCTGCCCCTGGTATTACTTGGTGGTCTCCCATCCAAATATTAACCAGGACTTAGCTTCTGAGAGCTGATGAGACTGGGCTAGCCTGGGCTATCCAAGAATCATATCGTTCAGAGTAATCTGGTACTAGAACTATGGCAGATAAATGTTGACACAAAGTAATAATTGAGTATGGAAAAACTGAACAAAGAAACCTGTAAATGTGGTATAGGAAGCAGAACATACCATAATATTCAAAGTTCAGAACTGTTGTATGGAATAGAACCATGTCAGTTTTATTGTTATTTTTTTATTTTGTGATTTATAACCTGCCCTCCTTGGCCGAAGCTGGGGTTTAACTTCCTGTCTACTCCTACTGTGGTAGAGCAAAGAGCCAGCTATTCAAATGCTGAGTGGCCCATTAGCTGATACTGAATGGCTAATGGAAAGGTCTGGGCGCAAGGCCCACATACAGAATGTTCAGAAGTAGAGATACTTCATCAATTCTTCTCTAAATTTCAATTTGGTGTCTCAGATTAGATTGGGCTTTTCTGAAACTGAACTGGTGCAACTGGAAATTTTAATTATTCCATTTTTAAAATGTTCCACATTTTAGCCAGTGTGCATATGTGGTTTGCTATATCTTTCAGTTTTTGGTGTTTTTCCCTCTTCTTCTACATTCCTGAGACAATCAGGTGTTGGATTTCTCAACAGTTGGTAATGTAAAGGGATTGTGGTGAGGTGCTGAAATCTTAATGTAACTATATCCAGAAATGGCTCACATAGGAAAATCGGTCATGGGCACGAGCATCTGAAGTCCCATGTTTTTTAAAGTGGGGACTGATCTCAGCCTTGATCAATCATTCCAGCAAGCAATCAACCAAAAAGAAATCAGTCATAGTATTAGATTATCATTTCTTCACTAATCTTTACTCATTCTATAGAAAAGTTCAGCAGAGCGATGGATGTGTTTCAGCGTCCCATGTCTTTGCTCTCTCTAATGTTAATGACAGGATATTTGATGTAGAAGAATTTTTTCCAAGTGGTTCATAGGGATTTCTGCCATTGCCAGGCAACTGCCATTAAGATCAATGGGAGCTGCAAGGCATAATCCCACCCACACTGCTTTGAACACCAGCTATCAGCACTTTCCATTCATCTACAGTTAAATGAGAATGATAGTTAAAATAAAACAGTTACACTTACAAGTACCAGTCTATTTGTGTTTAAATGATGGAAGTGTCTTGGAAAATCCTAAAACAAGCTTTTTTCTCACTTGGCATGTATGGATGCTACTAAATAGTCTATACATTTCTTCTGTAATTATGGCAACTAATTACCTTATTATAAAACAAATGGTAGAGAAATTATAGTCCTGGAAAGAATCACTGTTCATCTATTATGCATGAATTACTAACTTCTAAACAAAATAGTCATTACTAGCTGGTGTGAAGCTGATAAATTGAGCAGAATAATAGATATTAATTGTAATGTCACATGAAATGTAGATGCTAATTTTAAAATATTGGTGCATCAGATTAGATTGAGGACCCATATTATTTTGACAACTTGGGTGCAAGTTTCCTCTTGGGCTAATTAATTGGCAATGATCCCATTGCAAAATGAAACCTCATGGGAATTAAGGATAAGGCTCATCTGAGTAGAAAGCAGAATTGGGAATATGACCATTTCAGTTCATTTGAGAGCAATTTTACATGTTTTTAATGCAAGAGGCACCAATTCAGCAGACCCCATTGCTCTAGGTCTATAATTCTCCCTAATGGATCTCATGAGCATAATGGGAAAAGAGAGTTATTTTTCCAGTGACACATATACATGCTGGCATGCAATCTTAGGAACAGACTTATGCAGCACTTATTAAAGGCACTGCATGGGGTTTGTACAGCTCCAAAACACACAAAAAGGACAACATAACATCTTAGCAGGATTAACAAGATCAATGCTTTACAGATCCCTCCAGCTTCATTTGGAGGGGGGGAAAGTGTCCTTAAGGGTTTTTTTAAGCAAAGCTTTGATTTGTATTGTACATTTAAAAACAGAAAAGTAGGAAGCCACAAAACTTCAAGGGAGTTTTTAGAAATAGATCTTTTCCTTCAACACATCTGTACATACAGTTTTCTGACTCTTTGGCCACTTTTATATGTGCTTTCAGTAGTTTGGTTCTCAGTTCTGCATAGCATAATGTGGATAACTTAGGTGGGCCTGATCATGTGGGTCTATCACATCTGATTGGAACCTCCCAGCAAATTCTGGAAGGACCAGTTAAGTGCTGCCATCCATGTTCCTCATATACAGGTCTTGTTCGGTCCTGCAGCATGTGTAAGAGTTTCAGTCCTTGCATCTAGAACCTAGGCTTGGGAGAAAGTGGCTGGGGAGGATCCCTTGTAAGAGAAAAGCAGTGAGGGAGGAAGCAGTAAGAACTCTTCTACCTATTTTTCAATTTTCCATTTCAAATTACCCTTTCCTAGTGGATACTTTGTAAAAGAGGCGTGGCACCTAGGATTTAGATACACACACACTCTTATTTTGCACATTTTCCCTTCCTTACAACACAGAGGATATGTACATTTAGATTCCACAAGCCAGCATAGTGTAGTGGCTAAGAGCAGTGGAGAACTGAGTTTGATTCCCCACTCCTCCATATGAGTGGCAGACTCTAATCTGGATTGGAGAACCAGGTTTGATTCTCCATGCATCTACATGAAGTCTGCTGTGTGACCTTGGCCTAGTTCTCTCAGAACTCTTTCAGCCCGACCTACCTCACAAGGTGCCTGTTGTGGGAGGGGGGGGAAGGTGGTGTAAACCACTATGAAACTCCTTACAGTAGACAAAAACAGGGGTATAAAAACGAACTCTTTTCTTCTTCTTCTTCTTCTGGATTTTGTGGGGGAGCATCGGACTTTTCTCTGAAGTATTTGTCTAGGTCCCATCATCATTCATTTCACTACTAGTCTTCATTTTGCAATATCTTGAATCTAAATCCTTTCCCTCTCCATCAGTCCTTCTAAAAATGCCATCCAAATAATGGGGTAATTTTTCATCTTGACTGCTGGTACCTGTCTGCCATTTCTCCTGTCAAAATATACTTCATAATTGTTCAAAAGTATTCAAACTACAACCTCCTGTTCATACTCTGTGATACTGAAACACTTCCTGTCTATCTGTATTGCACTAGCTACACTTCTTCACAGTGGCACTACATTTCTTCCTACTTCTAAGGAAGTGTTCCTGCCTCCTCCATTTTTCCCACCCATTCTCCATATTGTACTAAATACTTTGCCTTGCTTTCTCAGCATTTTATCCTCCTTTATGCCCTCCTGCATTTTCTGAACAAACTTCCATTTAATTGATGTCAAGCATTCTTCTCCTCAAAGTCTTTCTGACAACCTTCCTATTCCATAGAGCCTGCCAATGAATACATCTAACTATTTTAAACATCAATGTATTAATATAAACCTATTTGGTTAAATTATCTTACCAATTGTCACATCAGCACACACCATCATACATATTCATTATTGTCATTATTAAAAGAAGCCCAAATGTTAAGATCAGCAGTCAACAGATATTCGAGTTTCACATTTCATATTCTTGCAGGGGTTCATTGATTCTAAATCACCAAATAAATCTCTTTTGTTTCAAATCCTCTCAAATGTTTTGCTTACTGGTTTAATCCTGCATTGTTGGTGTTCAGCACTGTACAATTCAATCATTTAGGGGCATATTATGAAATAAATTTGTGTGTCATTATCTATGTTAGTTATACCTATCTCACTAACTCTAGTAAGAACTTATTTTGTTTAAGTAACTTACTACCCCAGTCTTCTCACTGATAAGGATTCTAGACTTACAAAATACCTAATTTAAATAAATAGTAAAGCAAATACAAACAAACAAAACCAAAAGCCAAAAGACATCCTGGGCAAGTCCTGAATCAAATGGCCAGCCTATTCAGTGGCCACAGGTTGCGAACGATGGGCTAAGAGTCAAGAGCCAAGAGCCTTTGCTCATTCCAAAAGGCTTGTGATCTGGTTGCACCCAGGCTTTTAATATCTGCAAACAGAAAAGGAGACAATATCACATATGAGATGTTGTGCAGCTGGCAAGATGTTCCCTGACCATTTCCCTTCCTGGGCTATCTTAAGAACACAGTCTTACTAGCTTACATTAGGGAAGGCCCAGATCAGGGACTGCACCTTTCAACTCTGGACAGGGCTCAATTTATACCAGATACCTCTGTCAGGTGTTTCGGTGGGGTCCTGGGTGCCTCCCTTTCCTTGAGACTACCAGGAAGGCATTTTACCATCTTCGCCAGGCCAGGCAACTGACACCCTATCTGTCTTGCCCTGACCTAACCACAATGACCCATGCAATGGTCACCTCCTGACTAACTAGACTAATCTATACAGGGCTACCCCTTGAAAAGCATATATTCAACCGGTGCTCTGCCAGCTGCAGTGACTCCAGATTGAATTCTGGATCAGGTTCAAGGTTTTGGTGTTTACTTTTAAAGCCCTAAACTCTCTGGGACGATAGTATCTGCAGGACTGCCTTTCCCATTATACCCCCCAAAGAGCACTGTGCTCAACTGGAACCAACCCGCTGGTGATCCCTGGCTTGAAATATGTCTGGCTGTCCTCAAGCAGGGCCAGGCCCTTTTCAGCCCTGGCCCCAGCCTGGCGGAACTCTGCTGAGTAAGTACTGGGCCCTGTGGGACTTGGCACAGTTCCAAAGGGTCTGCAAGACAGAGATGTTCCACCAGTCCTACAGTTGAGGACAGCAAAGGTTATTCATCAGTGGGCCTCTCCTGATGGATCCTCCAAGGATCTGTATCCTCTGTTGTTTCCTCTGCCTCTTGCCACTCACCCACATGATGGGGGGGGGGATTCCTTTTTTGGTGCCATTTATTAAGTCAAGGTTTTAATGGTTTTATTTTACTACTCTATTAAATGAATGTCTTTATTTCTGATGTTAGCCGCCCTAAACCCAATCCTGTTTGGAAAAAAGCAGGATAAAAATTGAATAAATAAATAAATAACATTTACAATTTACACAACTAGGACATCTTATATTCTAATAGCGAAGTTGGCCAAATCTAAAGATACTTAAATCTGGTGATTGGAGCTGTGATCAGGCAAGACAGATCTTTCTACAAATCTGAATAATGCCCCAGAATTGCAGGAAAATGTGAAATCTAAAGATAATTACATTAGAGGATTTTTAAAACCCCAGAATGAAAAATGGAGCACCTCTGGCTTTAAGCAATGAATTCCCTCAGTGGGTGTAGCTAGGCAACCACAGATTCCAGGTTTGGTTCTGTCAGTAAAAGGCTGGGGGAGGGGGCAAAGCCCTTTCCAAGCCTATTTTAGCCTTTGAGGAAGGACTCATTGGGGCCAGGCCTGGCTAAGGTTGCCAGTCCCAGGTTGGGAAATTCCTGGAGATTTTGTGGTGGAGTCTGAGATAAGCAGTGTTTGGGGAGGAAAGAGATCAGCTGGATATAATGCCATAGAGTCCACCCTGTAGGACAGCCATTTTCTCCAGAACAGATCTCTGTCGCCTGGAATTCAGTTGTAATTCTGGGAGATTTCCAGGTCCCACCAGGAGATTGGCAACCGTAGACTTGGAAGCAACCTCTGGGTGGTTTGATAACCACACAACTTGTATGACTCAACTAGGCCTGGCTGCTTGTTATTGTTCAACAGCAGCCACCCTATGAAAGCCAGTGTGGTACAGCGGTCAGAGCTTCAGCGTAGGGTCTAGGAGAACCAGGTTCAAATCCCCATCTTGCTGTAAAAGCTCACTTGGTGATTTTAGACCAGTCACATACTTTCAGCCTAATCTACCTTACAGAGTTGTTGTGTGAAGGGCTCCCTACCATGTAAGTGGGCCTGGCCCAGTGTCGGCACCACACAACTAGGTCACAATTTTTTCCTAAGTAGAGGCTACCAGGGGTGGGGGAGCTTAAGACAGAGGGGCCGATAAATGTAAGTTGGCTGTTGGGTGGGAATGAGATAGGGTTGCCAACTCCAGGTTAGGAAATTACTAGAGATTTGGAGAGAGCTGCCTGGGGAGGGGGGAGTTTGGGGGGGTGGACCTCAGAGGGGTATAATGTCATAGACCCACCTTCCAAAGTAGCCATTAACTCCATGGGAACTCAGGTTGCCAACCTCCAGCTGAAGACTGGAGATCACCCGGAATTACAACTGCTCTCCAGATGACAGAGATTAGTTCCCCTGGAGAAAATGGCTGGTTTGGAGGGTAGACTCTATGGCATTATATCTTACTGAGGTTGCTTTCCTCTGAAAACCTTGCCCTCCCAAGGCTCCACCCCCAAATCTCCAGGAATTTTCCAATCTGGAGCTGGCAGCCTTAAATTAAAACTGACCTCTGTAGTTGGGTGATCAGTTATGATTCCAGGAGATCTGTAGGCCCTAGGGAAGAAGAAAGAAGGAAAAAAAGGGAGAGACTATGGAGGCTTTCAGGAAAGGGACAGAGGAAATAGTGGGGGAGGAAGAAATTAGATGCCTCCCACAAATCCTTGCAGGACCCCACTTGTATACTATAATTCTGCTTGACCTGGGCCTGTTCTCACGTATTTATATGTGTGATAGAAAGTAGAGAATACGTCCTACTCAGGTACTGTGGGATCAGCACTGGATTAATTATTTATTTTATTTACTACATTTGAAATATATCTTTCCTTCAAGGAGCTCAGTTTACAGATATAAAGGTAAAGGTAAAGATCCCCTGTGCAAGCACTGGGTCATTCCTGACCCATGGGGTGATGTCACATCCCGACGTTTCCAAGGCAGACTTTGTTTGCGGGGTGGTTTGACAGTGCCTTCCCCAGTCATCTTCCCTTTATCCCAGCAAGCTGGGTACTCATTTCAACGACCTCGGAAGGATGGAAGGCTGAGTCAACCTTGAGCCTGCTACCTGAAACCAACTTCTGTCGGGATCGAACTCAGGTCGTGAGCAGAGCTTTTGACTGCAGTACTGCAGCTTAACACTCTGCACCACGGGGCTCAGTAGGATTAATTATTTATTTTATTTACTACATTTGAAATATATCTTTCCTTCAAGGAGCTCAGTTTACAGATATAGGCTTATTTAATTTCATCCTCCCTTCAACCATGTGAGGGAGATTAGACTGAGACAGTGATGCTGTCACCCAAAGAGAATCATGGTGAGTGGGGCTCTGAAGCAGGTTTTCCACTCCAAATCCACATGCTATTCACCATATCACTTTCTCCTCCTCACCTAACCATTCTGACCAGAAAAATGGCGTCTGATTATTTGAACAATGACCCAAATAACAATAAGCTATTAGCAATAGAAGGACAAGACATGTTATCTAGGTACTGAAGGGAACAGAAAGTAAACGCACTAATCCTAAACCATGTATATAACAAGTAGAATGGGTACTTTAACTCACGTTCGCCCCCACACTGACTTGATTGTTCCTTGGAATGATGCATGACTTTTCCGTCCCTCAGAGTTGACCTCACACCCACCCCACACTTTTCTTCAGTTTTCCCAATGCTGTTTTGCCACAAATTTAAAGTCTGATCTGAGATCAACGTGGCTCAAATTGTACCTATTTGTGTGCATAAGGCATTCGGGTTTCCCGCTCTTCCTCCAGCGGAGTGGAGTTAGCGAGTGTTTGCATAATCAGGAACCAACTTAGCTGCACTTACATGGGCTCCACTGAAACACATTACAGCACAAACATAATTGCAAAGAAAATGCAGAATGGATTTTCCATTAAGGTCACTTGGCCCAGATAGACCACTCTGGCACTGAATTCACAACCCCTCAGAGTGGAATAGTGGTCCCGGGGAACAGTTTATGTGCTCTGGGACTGGAATGATAGCCCCCAGAGTGGAATGACAGTGCACTCTGGGAGCTATCAATCCAGTGCCAGAGTAGTCTATCTGGGCCAAGTGACGTTAATGGAAAATCCATTCCGCATTTTCATTGCAACTGTTTTTGTGCTGTAATGTATTCAATGGAGCCCATGCAAGACAATTAGCAATCCTGGCTCCCATGATCTTCAATGAGCCTTCCAGCCTCTCCCATGGTTTCCAGTGGGCCATCCTGTCATTCCTTTTAGTACATCTTTTTGCAGACTACAGCCAATTACAATGCAGTGTTTTCAAGGGACAGGAACTCAGATGCTCTGGATTTGTGCTCATAATTCTGCAGCACAAAACCTTACTCCTGATACTCCAGATCTTTCTTCAGGGCAAACAACCACCATGCATAAGATTTTGAGAAATCAGATCCGAAAAGTGATTGCCAAGGGAGTGTTGAACCCAAGGTAAAATTCCCATGGATAAAAGACCCAACTCTTCCAATTTGCATTTGTAAGGAAGGACTTCTCCAGACAGGAATCTCTCCCAATATAATCTGTCATCAGAAACAACATGCCATCCTTTTTCCTCTTAAAGTGAATGGCAGAGCTGAGAATTACTCAGAAATATCACAGATTTTTTAATACAGAGGTACATTTCACAAGCCCTTGTGTTAGTTAATGTGGACCTAATAGATACAGTTCCATGAAAAAGGTTGGAGAATTCTATGGTTCATTGGTTTGATCAGAATCATAACATTTGGAATCATTTGTACATCTTTTGACCTTTGCTTTACTCTTTTCTGATGTTTGTTTTCCCTTTTCTGGCTATTTTTTTAACGAACAAAACCCTTACATTTGATCTTAATTTGACATGCTTGTACATTTTTACTCAATGGAAATAATTAGAATGGGAAGACTACAGATCAATTAACGTACATATGATGCAATCCTAAGCACAGTTGACTTCAATGGATTTAGAAGGGTGTAACTACTGTCACAATTATGCTGTAAAGCTAATTTTGTTTACCTTCTTTCTGGGACTCTTATGATCTGTAATAGTTTTTTTAATCAAACTATTCTTTAAAATCAAAATATAACAACATAAGAAAAGCCATGCTGGATCAGACCAAGGCCCATCAAGTCCAGCAGTCTGTTCACATAGTGGCCATCCAAGTGGGGAAATGAAGCCTCTACTCAGGGCAACCTTTCGTTTGAGAGCAGGTTTTTTTTGGGGGGGGGGGATATTGGAGCCAGCCGAAGTCATGACCAAGGCAGCTCTTGTGAAGGAGATTGCTCATTTGCATGGTTGAGCAGTCTTCTTTAGAATGGAGCCTGTTTAACAGTTGTTGAAGCTGGTGCTTTTTAGTTTGAGGGTATATCCCTCTGGCAGGCCCCATCTTTTAAATGACCCTTCTGCCTCCAGACTATCCTGATCCAGATCACTCCACTGAATGGTGATGGATAGTTGGGTCAGATCAAGTTGGCTCTGATTACACAACCCCTACCTCAAAAGGGCCCTAACAAAATCAATGATAGAAAAATGGGAGAAAGCACAGAGCTGAGCATCTGAGCAAAGGCGAATAGCAGAAAATTGAAAAAGCCGAATATCTATTTGGCTTTTTTGGGAATCGCCTATTCGGCTTCTGGTCAGATTCCCAGGTTTTGGTATTCGGTCTACCCAAAACCTGAATATTACCGAAACAGCTAATTCAGGTTTATTTTCGATTTAGTTATATCAATATGCACAAACTTAGCCATCACCACATCCTGGGGCAGGGAGTTCCACAATTTAACTTTGAGTTATGTGAAGAAATACTTCATTTTATCTGTTTTGAATCTCTCATCCACCAGCTTCAACAGATGACCCCACGTTCTGATTTTATGAGAGAGGGGGGGAAAGCTTTCCCGTGTTCATTCTCTCCACACCATGCATAATTTTATAGACCTCTATCATATCTCCTCTTAACCGCCTTCTTTCTAAGCTAAACAGCCCTAAGCATTTCAACTGCTCTTCATAGGAGAGTTGCTCTAGTCCTCTGATCATGTTGATTGCTCTTTTCTGCACCTTCTCAAGCTCTACAATATCCTTTTTTAGGTGTGGTGGCCAGAATGTACACAGTATTCCAAGTGTGGTCTCACCATAGATTTGTACAATGGCAGTATGATAGCAGCAGTTTTATTTAGGCATGGAATTTGCCTTTTTCACAGCAGCCACACGCTGGGTTGATAATCCACTACCACCCCAAGATCTCTTTGTTGGTATATCACTGCCAGCACAGATCCCATCAGTGTATATGTAAAGTTGGATTTTTTTGCCCCAATATGCATCACTTTACACTTGCTCACATTGAATCTCATTTGCCGTTTTAATACCCATTCTTCCAGTTTGGAAATATCCTTTTGGAGCTTTTCACAGTCCAATTTTGTTTTAACCACCCTAAATAATTTGGTGCCATCTGCAAATTAGGCCACCTCGCTGTTCACCCCCAACTCCAGGTCATTGATGAACAGGTTGAAAAGCACCGGTCCCAACACAGATTCCTGAGGGACCCCACTGCTCACATCCCTCCATTGTGAGAATTTACCATTGATTCCTACTCTCTGCTTCCTATTTTTCAGCCAGCTCTCAATCCATAAGAGGACTTGTGCTCTTATCCCATGACTAAAGTTTCCTTGCCCTGACCTGGATGGCCCAGGCTAGCCTGATCTCGTCAGATCTCAAAAGCTAAGCAGGGTCAGCCCTGGTTAGTATTTGGATGGGAGACCACCAAGGAATACCAGGGTTGCTGTGCAGAGGAAGGCACTGGCAAACCACCTCTGTTAGTCTCTTGCCATGAAAACCCCAAAAGGGGTCGCCATAAGTCGGTTGCGACTTGACGGCACTTCACACACACACACACACACACACACACACACACACACACAAAGTTTCTTTAGCAGTCTTTGGTGGAGGACTTGGTCAAAAGCCTTTCGAAAATCCAAATACACAATGTTCACAGGGTCATACCTGTCCACATGCTTACTGACACTTTAGAAAAACTTTAAAAGATTAGTGAGATAGGATCAACCTTTGCAGAAACCATGTTGGGTTTTGGTCAGCAGGGCTTGCCCTTCTATATGCTTGACAATTCTATCTTTAATAATGCTTCCCATCAATTTACCTGGAACAGACCTAAACTAACTGGCCTGTAATTTCCTGGGTCCCCCCTGGAACCCTTTTTATAAATGGGTGTTACATTGGCCATTCTCCAGTTCTCTGGTACTGAGGCTGCTCTAAGAGACATGTTACATTTTGTTGTTAGGAATTCAGCAATGTCCCGTTTGAGTTCTTGAAGAACTCGAGGAGGAATACCGTCTGCTCCCAGTGACTTGTTAGTTTGCAGTTTGTCTAGACATTCTAGAACTTCCTGCCTTGCCACCACTATTTTCCCAAGTTCCTCATTCTCCCCTCCCCAAAACCTCTGTTCAGGAGAAGGAAGCTGCTCTATATCTTCCACAGTGAAGACAAATGAGAATAATTCATTTAGTTTCTCAGCAATTGCTTTATCCTTTTTTAATGCTCCTTTACTCCCATTGTCATCCAATAGTTTCACTGCTTCCCTAGCTGGTTATCTGCTCCTAATATACTTAAAGGATTTCTTATTTTTTGTCTTGATGTGTTTAGCTACATGTCCCTCTAAATCTTTCTTTGCATCTCTAATTGATTGCTTGCATTTCCTTTGTGCAAGTTTGTGTTTGCTTTTGTTTGCCTCTCTTGGACAAGCCTTACAGTTTCTGAAGGAAGCCTTTTTTTCCCTCTAATGGCTTTTCTCACCTAACCATTAGCCATGGTGGTGACCTCTTGGACTACCACCTTTCATGATCTGTGGTATACAATCTAGCTGAGCCTCTAGTATTGAGGACTTGACTAACCCTGAAGCCTTTCCCATAAATTTAACCCGTCTAATGGTTCCTTTCAACTTGCTTTTTACCAGGCTCCTCTTTAAGAGAAGTTCCCTCTTTTAAAGTCAAAGGTAATTGTGTGAGATTTCTCATGCACTTTTCTTCATACATATAAATTAAATTTGATACCACTGTTTTCACTGTTGCCACATCCACATCCCACACTAAGTCGCTGGCAGCTCCACTGAGTATTAAATCCAGCATCGCCGCCCCCTCTTGGCTCCACGACCAACTGTTCCAGGGTACTGTAATTGAGGATGTCTAGAAATTTTATCATTTTTGCTTGACTGGAGTCAATATGAAGTCAATATGAAGGTAGTTAAAGTCTCCCTTTATTACTACTTCATCACCTTTGCATATTTCCCTGATTTCATTCTCCATCTCTAGATCACCCTGAGCCTTTTGGTCACGGGCTGATAGAACATACCCAGCACTAAATTATCTTGGGGATCTGGTATTATCACCCACAAGGATTCAGGCGAGTCAGCTGCTGCTGTTAACAGGCTTGTCTTCTACAAAAAAGTAACTGAGAAAGAATGGAATAGAAATATCCCTTCTGAGTGGGGAAAGAACTCTGCAGTACAAAAATTTATACCCATTGGAAACCAGAGTTTAGGCCTCATGGATTTACAGATGAATATTCCATTTTCTAGTGAAAACTTAAACAACCAGGAAATCTATGCAGTCCCTTCTCTGTTCAGGGAAGAGGGACAACATTACACACAGACAACAAAGAAGCAGTCCACTAAAAATAGATGTCAGAAAAGCAAGGATAAATATGTAATTCTAGCAGGAATTTTTTTTTTCTGAATTTGTATTTTTGGGGGGAAAATCCAAGGAGGGATTAAGAAGAACGCTCAACAATTAATACACTGGAAAAGAACAGACAATTAATTGGTTTGCTCAACCCTATTTCCTTCAATTAAATCTAAGATACCCTTATGTAGTTAAAATGATTTCCCATAACCTTTAAAAATGATCTTGTAGCTCTTGATCAGACTGTAAGAAACTAGATTTTAAACAAACATATTTTTTTTCTATGTGGAAGTGTTGTGAAAAATTTTCTGAATGGATTTCTTGCAAAGAAGAGAAAGCCCTGAGTTTGGTTTCTGTAGCCCCATTTGCGTTATTCATTTTCATCCTTTTACACATAGTGCTTTTCTTAGAATCATAAGCTATGCTGGAGAAAACCTAGCTCTTTTCACAATGGGATATATCAGATTTGCCAAAATGACATACTACTGTTGCATTAGTAAGATGAAAGGCTTTTATCTTGCTTAGAGACACGCACACTATAGTCATTTCAATAGATGAAATGTCAAACTACTTGGGGATATCATTTGTGACACATAGACAAGTAATTGCCTTGGGAAGCTCTAAGTTGGTATGTCTAAGATAAACTGGGATGTAGAACTTCCTAATGCAGATGTTGCTTTTTTGGTAGCTATTATGGGGAAAACAGCACACTATGTAATAAATAAAGCTGTAACTATTTTAAATGGCATCAAATTAGAAACTTTATCCTTTTCCATTACACTGTTGGGTTTGATTAACATGTATGTAACCATCTCTGGAAACTTTTTGTTTTTTTAATTAGAAAATACCAGCTCATCAAAGTGACAAAATGCAATATTTATGAGGCTTTACTCTTTGGTGTTATCCTTCAGATTTGAAGAGACAATGTGATGCAGTGGTTGAAGAGCCAGTGGTTAGAATACTAGGACATTGATCAAAATCCTCCTCAGTTTTATGGGTGGCTGTGGCTATCCTAAACCACTTCAGAAAGTATGATGAGTTGGATCTTGCTGATAATTTCTGCTAACATACAGGGTGGCGATTTTTGCCAATTCCCTCCTTCCATAGCAGACCTCCAATTCCCGCTCACCCTGTTCCTCCTAGTGTTCATACTGTCCTCTAGTAACTGGGTGTAAATTATATGGTCAGTCTTTCTGCAAGTTAAGAGCTCTGGTATTACCTATGATTCCTGTTTCTTGGCTCATATTATTATTATAGTGAAGGCTTCTATATTTCTATATTGTGATATTTTGCTTACTGGACTTCCTGTCTCTTAAACCATCTATTTCCACCTTTTCTTCTTTATTTTCTCTTTTTTTCATACTTTAATCATGTCACAATCATGTTTCTTTTCACCAGATTCCACTATTGCATCATACTAATTTTAAATGTCTTTAAGTGAGAAGTTTTGCCCATCTATTTTCATTGCTTTCTCTCTGTTCTCCTCCATGGACCCTTCATTCATCAACCACTAACCTTCTTACGGAATCCCTTCACCTTTTACTGTGGCTCTCTTGTAGCTTCTTAATCACTGAACACCCCATTAAGGTACTGGTCAGATCTCCTATTTGTCTTCTTTTAAAAACTTTAAAAACTCACCTCTTTCATCCTGCACAATCAAGATTGAAATGCAGAATGAAAGAGGTGAGTTTTTAAAGTTTTTAAAAGTTTTTAAAAGAAGACAAATATATATATATAGCTTCTTTGCCCAACAAGTGCAGTTTTCCTTCTCCCCCACAAGTTTTCTTTCCCAACCATAGAGAAAGCTGCTAAAGAGAAACATACAAAGATGAGACACAATTAAAGCATAAAGAAAAGGAAAATTATATAAAGAGGAAAATTATATTGAGATGTACAGCACCTAGTTTCTTAATGTACTTTTACAAACAATAAATTATGTTGAACATCTCAGTCACATTACATTGTGCATGCATCTGTACTAGGATTGCCAATCTCCAGGTGGGGCTTGGATATCTCCTGGGGTTACAACTGATCTCCAGGCAATAGAGAT
This sequence comes from Euleptes europaea, assembly GCF_029931775.1. Lineage (NCBI taxonomy): Eukaryota > Metazoa > Chordata > Lepidosauria > Squamata > Sphaerodactylidae > Euleptes > Euleptes europaea. The sequence continues at coordinate 50,824,293 of NC_079315.1, read as the reverse complement.
TAGTTCCCCTGAGAAAAATGGCTGCTTTGGAGTGTGGACTCTATGGCATTATACCCTGCTGAGGTCCCTTTACTCCCCAAACCCCTCCCTCCCAAGGCACCACCCTCATATCTCCAGGAAATTCCCAACTTGGAGCTGGCAACTCTAATCTGTGCATGTGTACCCACAGGCCTAGGGGTCACCATATGAATACAATTTCTAAAAAAAAAATCATTGTCTGTGTCAAGTGGGTAATAGGTCACTAGCATCTGAGAGATCCAGTTTCAAGTGTCTGTTGTGCCATGGTAGCTCTCTGGCTGACCTTGAGTCAGTCTCTCTCTCAGCAGAAAACTTCTCATAGGGCTGTTGTTGTGAGGATAATATGAAAGAGGTGGAAATTATATTATGAGCCACATAGGTCCCATGGGGGAGAAAAGTGGGGTATAATATCTAAACAAACAAATAAATAAAAATGGGGGGAGTGATGTAGATATTAAGATATGAAAATCTATTGGGGGGTCCTGTAATCAGAAATCACAATATTACAATCCATATATATTGTCTATAAAGGGCTAGTAAAATTAGATTTGACCGTACAGCAGTTCCAAATATATAAGAAGAAAGCTTCATAAAGTCATAATCAAACATGATGGAAAACAGGCTTTGTTAAGCTGTCATGATCTGTACTAAAACGTTTGTTTTCCAAATAAATCAATAACATCCAATAATACATTCATATCTTTCATTCTGCCTCCAAAACACTATCAAATACACTCTGAACTTCCATCCACTTCCATTTTAGAAATAATTTAATAAATTCAATCAGTATCTCCATTCCTGGAAAGGTAATATTGTAGAGGTAGAAATGGTTCCTCATTGTTTAACCTGCTTTAAATAAGCCAGGGTGGAGATATATTCCATTCCACATCGTGGGGGGGGGGGGGGAGAGAGAATTGTTTGCATCCGGTTACTTGGCTCAGCTAAGCAGAATGCATTCTTGCAATGCAATGAACCTCCTTGTGAATGAAGAGCCTTCCATGAAGCTGAATACGGGGCTACTCAATGTAGCCAGCATAACTAAAAAGGATCCTTTTATTTGCTTTACTTTATTTACATACATTCTATACCCCTTTTCTTTGCACAGTGCAAATCCAGGGCACTTTGCAACAACACAGAAATAGAACTAATTTAAAACTCTGATAATATAAAGACTACCTACAAGAATTCAAAGAGCCTGGTTAACTGAATGAATGAATTTATTTGTGGTCAAAGACCAATTAATACATAGTGCATGTAATAACCAACACACAACATAATATCATAAAATAAAATATAAAAACCTATCAAATAGAGCAGATTACAGCATGTTAGTTTAACTATAAACTTTTTTACACATAAAACAGTCATCAGGATCATCTGCTATTAGGCTTCAGTAGACCAAGCTCGTCATTACCTATGTCTTTTTATCCTACTTCAAGCTTTATTTTCCATTTGCTTCTTCAGTAGACATACTATTACACTAATAGTAAAAAATAGCTTCCAATCTAGTTACATATATATGACCCATCAAGTTGCAACCGGTTTACGGCAACCCCAGCAAGGGGCTTTCAAGGCAAGCGAGAAAGAGAGGTGGTTTGCTATTGCCTTCCTTTGCAGAGTCTTGCCTGGCAGTCTCTCATCCAAGTACCAACCCTACATAGCCTCTGAGCAATACCATGCCACCTCCTCTCTCTCCCAATCTAGCTAACCATTTATTAATTAGGACTACAATTTTATAGATACTCTTTCTGCACAATCTATACAACCGAACTTCGGAGTTCATGCAAGAAGAGTCCCTTGCAGCTACCCTGAAAATTTATTAACTCTAAAATATAAAATTGCCCCTCAGAGCTCCTTAAAAAAAATTCCCATAGAGAAAAGCCTTGGGAAGGCTGAAGGCTGAAAAAGCTGAATACCTATTTGACTGATTCAGCGATTGACTATTCAGCTTAGGTTTTATTCTTTATTTCAATATTTGGCCCCAAATAAACCTAGAAAAAGTCAAATGCCTTTTTTTAGGGGGGGTTCATTTTCAGGTCTGTAAACTTGATATGCACAGCCCTAACCATCACCATTAAATAATAAAACCCCACACAAAATCTTTCAGGAACAGTGATATACCAAGCTTCCAAAATGGGATTATTCATAGAATAATAGACTCATAGAATCATGGAGTTGGAAGGGACCACCAGGGTCATCTAGTCCAACCCCCTGCTCAATGCAGGAAATTCACAACTACCTCCCCCGACACCCCAATGACCTATACTCCATGCCCAGAAGATAGCCAAGATGTCCTCCCTCTCATGATCTGCCTAATAGAATCAGCATTGCTGACAGATGGCCATCTAGCCTCTGCTTAAAAACCTCCAGGGAAGGAGAGCTTACCACCTCCTGAGGAACCACTCTAACTGTTAGAAAATTCTTCCTAATGTCTAGATGGAAACTCTTTTGATTTAATTTCAACCAATTGGTTCTGGTCCAACCTTCTGAGGCAATGGAAAACAACTCTGCACCATCCTCTATATGACAGCCCTTCAAGTGCTTGAAGATGGTTATCATATCACCTCTCAGTCTTCTCCTCTTCAGGCCAAACATACCCAGCTCCTTCAACCTTTCCTCATAGGATTTGGTCTCCAGACCCCTCACCATCTTCTTTGCCCTCCTCTGGACACATTAAAGCTGGTCTACATCCTTCTTAAATTGTGGTGCCCAAAATTGAACACAATACTCTAGGTGAGGTCTAACCAGAGCAGAGTAAAACGATACCATCACTTCACGTGATCTGGACACTATACTTCTGTTGATACAGCCCAAGATCGCATTTGCCTTTTTAGCTACCACATCACAGTGCTGACTCATGTTCAGTGTTTGGTCTACTAAGACCCCAAGATCCTTTTCGCACACACTACTGCTCAGACAAGTCTCCCCCATCCTATAATTATGCATTTGATTTTTTCTACCTAAATGCAGAATTTTACATTTATCTCTGTTGAAATGCATTTTATTATTTTTAGCTCAATTCTCCAGCTTGTCAAGATCATCCTGAATCCTGGTTCTGTCTTCTACCTCATTTTCTACCCCTTCCAATTTAGTATCATCTGCAATTTTAATAAGAATCCCCTCTATTCCTTCATCCAAATCATTTATAAGATGTGGAACAACACAGAGCCCAGGACAGATCCCTGAGGCACTCCACTAGTCACTCCTCTCCAAGTGAATGAGAAACTATTAACAAGCACTCTTTGGGAGCAATCTGTCAACCAGTTACAGATCCACCTAACAGTAATAGGATCTAAATCACATTTTCCCAATTTGTCAACAAGAATATTATGGGGAACCTTATCAAACATTATTTTTATGTTAGAATACATTGATGTTCTCCTGCAGAATTAATATTCTGCCATGTCCACATGAAATACACTTCAGCTCTAAATTTGGCTAGTGGTTTCTCTTTCATTCATTGGGGCCTACAGGTCTTTGATTCTATCAATGCCTGTTTTGGTGAACCTTTCTTAAAAACACTCTCAGCCTCTCTCCTTTATTCATATCAATGATTTCCTCCCTCCACCCTTTAAACCTTTTTATTTTATGATCAATAACACAGTAGTTTCTTTACTTCTCTGGACTATTTTTGCCCAGACAATATTCCATCATGTTATTTTTCTGTGGATGTTATATGAAAGATCATAGGGTTTTTCTCCCCATTGGGAAAATTCTAATACATGAAGATCATCTTCTAGAATGACTTTGTCTTTTTATAAAGATTATTATCTTGCTGTCTAAGCACTATTTACAAAAGATTCTCCCCCTCCCACAATAAAAACAATTGCAAATTGTGAAGAATATGCTTTTTTGTGTGAAGACAACACAAAATTGTGGGAAACTAAGAATAAAAATTAACCCATAGAAAGAGATGAAAGTGCTTTAGGTTCTACAGAGGTATGACAATCCCCAAACACAATAAGTCTGAGAAACATTTGCTGCATTTTAATAGCACAGATGAAAGACTTGCATTTGTCAAACTGCTGCTAAACTTCAAAAACTTAATATGGGAGATACTAAATAGCTTGCAAGGTCAATGTGTTAAGATATTCTATGAGCACCACTATCTAAATTTTGAAGACAGGCAGGCTTTTAGGATACTGACACCCACTATATGTTACTCTCTCACACAAACACAGCAGACAAAACCCCTCCTGCTATGTCCTCCAGTCATTATTACAGGGAGATACATCTCCATTGTCACAGCATCATCAAAAAATAATAATCTAGAAAAATTATATGAATGATTTAGTTTTGGAGGTAGAATGTCATATCCAATAACTCTCAGGTGCAGATCTTGTGTTTTAGAGAGTGGGGCAAAGGCATAGGAAGTTCAAGTATTTTAGTAATTGAGAAGATCAGACCTGGAAGCTCTTATTTCTATCCCACCCTTTCCTGACAAAGTCAGACTCAGGTGGCTAACAACAGCACATTCAAATACCATTGTATAAAACATTAAGCATAAACACACACACACACACACACACACACATACACACACACACACATATCTCAATAGTAAACAAAAACCTCGGCTAACCAAAGACCTCACACTAATAGTAGAAATTCCCTCCATATATTGTTGTCACCCATCCAAGGGGGGGATCATCCTAGGGACCAAGCAGTGTCACTTGTGACCTGACTAGTGAAGTGCTGCATTAACTTCATTTATGGGAAAAGCATATACTCTCTCATATATGTAGGCACATTCACAAGTTAATATAAGATGCCATGCTCAAATATAAGAGCCTAAGCATCAGACACATATATTCTACACACATATGTATATTCAGATAGCATAAGACACACACACATATATATATTATCATACACAAGTCTAGAATCACTTTGCATTATGGGTAACCTGTATTCTTTGGTCAAGTAACATTTAATGCTGAGGAGCCTGGGTCAGGATGACCTGTTTGCAGTCAGCTGAATGTGAGATCATTCTCGCTTGGTACAACCAGGCTTCTTAATTGGGGCTAAAACTTTGATTTAAGAGCAAGAAATGTCATGATGGAATGTTAACTCTCTTTTCTTCATCATTAGCTATAGCCAACCTTCCGAAGATTTCTATAGGATATGTAAATATCTGTTTATACGTTCCATGTAATCAGTGGCTAAAGTCTTCTACGTAATTATCATTAGTGCTGTCTGTCAATGACCTATAAAACATGTTGTCTTCCTTTGTTCGGGGAAGAGCTCTGACTTTACACTCTCAGTTTGAGAAAAGAGTTCTTCCACGTGCTATATCTGCTGTCTTATTGATCAATAAAAGACCTGCTTAATTGTTAACCTCTGTCTTGAATTACTTGATTGACTGCTAAAAGTAATTAGGACTTTACACTAGCAATACTGGCAACGAAGTTTCCATAGTTGTAAACTTTATTCCCTGCAGGGTGGCACATATGCTAAATCACTGCATAATATCTCTCAGTTCATGGTTCAACACAGATCACAATTCAATTAATATTTTGAACTAGAACATGGATATTATTTTGCTCCCATACCCCCAAATGAAGACATCAGACAAAATAAGCTGGAGTTTATTAATTACAACCTGAATTTTGTAAAGAGCTAGTTCACCCCGGCCACACACACACACTGTGCAGTTCTCTAAGAAGCAGCCCTTTGGTTTTGCCAGCATTTTGGCAACCCTCCCTATTTGTTTTCCTCTTCCTCCTTTTGTTTTTTATGCATTTTGCTTTCACAATATCAACATTGCTGAGTTAGCTTCTAGGGCCTCTGACAAACAGAAAGGGATACAAGGCATGTGAGCGTAATGCACTGATGCACAAATAATTTCATAGTTACTTGCTTCTCTTAGAGAATGTTGCTAACAAGCTGCTTCTGCTTGTTTCATCACTGACCTTGTAGTAGCTTTGGACTGTCTGATTCCACACTCCCTTTTTTGTGACTATAATGACATAGTTACGAGGTTAAATGGACAGGTTTGGAAGTATATGGATCTTGATCATTTACTGCAGGGTCAGCAGGCACACACATAAAAAATATTAGGTAGCACTGTCTCAGAACCGAAGCAGTATTAACTGATGATTTTCTTAAAGAATCTCTTTACAGTGCCCAGGAATAAACCCTGTGCAGGAGTCTTTCATCCTTCTTGATTAACTAGAGATTAAACCTTAATCTTGTATTTCATTAGAGCCTGTGATGGACTGGGTCTATATCAGTCATCTGGCCTGACTGACCCGACTGAAAACAGTTTTAAAAGTACAAAACTCCATTGACAGGTCAGTCACTGCTAACTGAAGCTAACTGAAGCCTGTATAACAACTCTTCCACACACATACTTTGTGAGTAGCTCTTCATACAGAGAGATAGGTCAGATAGTCTATTTTCCTTGTCTTGATGAGTTTGTAACTCAAATGCTACTAAATACTGGCTTCTATCCACTGAAGTGATTGTGTACATGGAAGGATATCTACCTTCAGAGTGCAATTTTTTCCAACTTCCCCCCTTGATGTAGCCCAAAATGCCCCCAAATGCTGCTTTTGGGAGAGTGTTTTTAGCCCAAAGATCAGGGGGCATTTTGAAATGCATTAAGTGAGGAAGTGAGAAAGTCATAGGCCATTTATGCAGGGATATTTACTTTGCAGTCCCTGCTGGACTGCTTCGAGTGCGGCTTCCTTTGCATTATTCATGATTTTACCAACCTTCAGACATGACTTTGCTCTGGCTTCATTCTCCCCCTACAATTCTAGGATCCTGTTTTAGGACAAATTTAAATACTGCTTCGAGGCAAGAGCAATGCAAATTCCCCCTATTTCCATGCATAGCTCTTAACTTTGGGTTTCTCTCCCCACGCCCATTTTGCCTTCTCCCTCCCATGTGTCTGTCCCTCCCATCCAACCCCTTCCCTCAAAGCAAAGCACAAAAGAGGGAGTTAAACCTTCATGAAATGTGCAGGAAGACACCAAGGAGAGGCGGCAAAGATAGTAAGACAGTTCCCAGCAGGTGGGGAGGAATACCCAGGTGGGGAGGAATACCCAGCAAAAGCACATGCAGCCCCTTTAAGAGCTGACCCGCCCCCTCCAAGTTAAGTGCAACAAGGCTGCATTTTCAGGGGGAGGGGCTCAGAAGCCCTGTGATTCACTGGGGATGCCTAATTAATCACAAAGTTGGAATTTGGGAGGGGGGAAGCTCTCGTGCATATTATGTTTGAGAGTTAGGAGCAGAAAACTGTGCAGCAAACCAAATGCAAATTTCCCCTGCATAAATGACCATAGGTAAAAGTTCCATGGAAGATATTGACTGGCCTGACATTTGGGCAGAAGGATAATCTGGCCTGCGGTGTGGCCAGAAGATGTGATGCATATTTCCTCTTTATTATGTGGCTGAACTCACGTGCTTAGGGGTTAAAGGGCTTTCCCTTCCTACAATCAAGATACTAGTGTGAAAATATACTTTGATTATTGGAATCTAGTAATATAACCATATGTATGCCTGCTCTGTCTGCATTCAAACCATAGGGCTAAGTAGGAACAAGATGAATCTAGAATTGCAATATTTTTATTTGATTTTCTAAAGGAAAAGGAAATGTTTGATTTTCTAAAGGAAAAGAAAATCAAACTTTGTTAAGGCTACATCTGATTTTCTAATAAATTAACCAATTCAGCTTTTGAATTTGAATAATTCCTGCCTTAGATTGGTCATTTTAACTACTGGTAGAAGTGCTATTATGACAGAAGTTGCTGAGGGAACTCCAGCTACCTAGGAACCTGTCCTGGAAAAGCTGGAACATCTCCAGGGATAGTAAATTGAGGTTAATCCAAATTGCCCCAAGAACTTAGTGTTCTCAGCAGGGTAATGCCAACTCCTATAGATTCCCAAAGGGGTGAGTTTTCTAGTAATTAGACATGATTTGGGGTTTAAGAGGGTACTGGAAGGGTGGAAATTATTAAAAACTTTTGGTTTCTCCTGACATCAGAAATCCACTAGCAAACTGATTTTTAAACTGATGATGTCTCCAAAATTATTTGATATGGCATCATATCAATACACATCATATGCAATACACAGCTAAATCCAATTGATTTCAGTATAATTTGCTATAACATTTTAAATCACTTATGTCTAACGTGGTTAGAATAATGGATGGTTTACACAAGATATATTCCTTTTGATGTACAATATTCTTCAATGGGGGAGATTAATTTTCAGAATCATCTACCGTTAGAATATATGTATTAACAAATACCCCTCTGTATATTCTAACGGAAAGCAAAGGTTACATTTCATGTTAGTGACTAGATTCCCATGCTACAACATCTCTATTTAAAAGGAGAAAATTATTATTTATATGTGGCTTATTCTTTTGTTTTTAAAGTTCTATAGCCTTCCTAGTTTTCTTGAAAAATGAATAAAGCTTCTTTATTTGAATAATTCAGACACTATAGAAGATCTGCTCCTGTGGCGCCAGGTGGATTGAGGGAAAGCGTGTAAGTGCAAATGCATTTTGCATTAACATGCCATCGAAAAGTCCAAGACAGGAAAGAATTAATTCATTTTAAAGTGTCCATGAGCACCTATGGAGAAACATTTGACATTCTTGAATCCCAAATGAAGTCATTATGATCAATGATACTCTAATGAATACCAAATATATCCCTAATGAGAGGACCTTAAGCATTATTTTAATCAATTATGTCATAATACTGTGGGAGTATATCAACAGCACTTGTAGTTTGGAAGCTGTAGTTTGAGGCTTTAAATGTCTAATTAACATACTTTCTTGTTTCAGTGTCTGCCATTGCAAAATCAGGGAAATTACAATGCTCTTTGGAAGTTTTCCCAATTCATTTTAAATATGTCTTCTAGAGTCTCTTGTGCTATCTGGACATGTGTATAATTTAGTAGGAATGCAGTTTTGAATGCACAGAGATCCAGTCTGTTCCATTTCCTGGTCATAAATGATCTAGGTATCCCTGCTCTGGTCACTTGGAAGTTAGATTACTGTAATACATTCTATTTGGGGATGCCCTTGCAGACCTCTTAGAAATTTCAGCTGGTTCAAAAAGTTTCAGCTGGGGTGTTGACAGTGCTCACATTACACTTGTCTTGCAAGATCTTTATAGGCTTCCAGGCAATTAAAGGTGCTGGTTCTAACATTTTAGGACCTAAATATTTTGTCTCAATAGACCTGAGCATTCTCTGAAATCTTCATTGGAAGCCATGCTCTAGGTGTCTCTATCAACTAAATGGAGGCAAGTGGTCATAGAACAGAAAAATAGAATCATGGAGATGGAAGGGGCCACCTAGTCCAACCCCCTGCTTAATGCAGGATCAGCCTAGAGCATCCCTGACAAGTGCTTGTCCAGCCTCTGCTTAAAGACTGCCAGTGAGGGGAAGCTCACCACTTCTCTAGGTAGCTGATTCCACTGCTGAACAACTCTTACTGTAAAAAATGTTTTCCTGATATCCACCCGATACCTTTCCTCCCACAATTTAAACCCATTATTGCGAGTCCTATCCTCTGCTGCCAACAGGAACAGCTCCCTGCTCTCCTCTAAGTGACAGCCCTTCAAATACTTAAAGAGAGCAATCAGCCCCCCCCCCCAACCTCCCCTTCTCCAGACTAAACATTCCCAACTCTCTCAGCCTTTCCTCACAGGGCTAGGTCTCCAGGCTGCTGATCATCCTCGTCACTCTCCTCTGCGTCAGGTCAATTCTGTCCACATCCTTTTTGAAGTGAGGCCTCCAGAACTGCACACAATACTCCAAGTGTGGCCTGACCAATGCAGTATACAGTGAGAAAATGACATCTTGCGATTTGGATGTTATGCCTCTGTTAGTGCACCCAAGATAGCATTAGCTTTTTTTGTCACTGCATCACACTGGCTGCTCATTATTTAACTTACGGTCCATCCGTACCCCAAGATCTTGTTCACACACAGTGCTGCCCAGACGTATATCCCCCATCAGGTATGCATGTCCCTCATTTCTGTTACCCAGATGTAGAACTCAGCAAGTATCCTTGCTGAATTGCATCCTGCTCACATCCGCCCACTTTTCCAGTGTGTTCAGATATCATTGAATTCTATCTCTACCTTCTGGTGTGTTTGCTGCTCCTCCCAATCTGGTGCCATCTGCAAATTTAATGAGTAGTCCCTCCACACCCTCGTCCAGATCATTTATTAAAAATATTGAAAAGTACTGGACCCAGAAATGAACCCTGTGGCACCCCACTGGACACCTCTTTCCATTCAGATGAAATGCCATTAACAACTACTCTTTGAGTGTGGTTCTGCAACCCATTCTCTATCCACTATCATAAGGTCCAGTCCACAGTCCTTTAGTTTACCCATCAGAACATCATGGGGAAACTTGTCAAAAGCCTTACTGAAATCCAGGTAAACAACATCAACCGCATTCCCTCGATCCAGTAAGCTTGTCACTCTTTCAAAGAAGGAAACAAGGTTGTTCTGGCAGGACCTATTGGGGACAAATCCATCTTGTGTATGGCTTTGGCTTTGGCTTCATGGTAGTACCATGAAGATGGAGTAGCATTCCTTGGGAGCTTCACCTGCCCCCATGCTTTTTTTTGCTTTCACTGCATCATTGGACATATTTTTTTACATTTCATTTGGGTTTTTTAGTTTATCCTGTATTAAGTTGTAAAGATGCTTTGCTGCAAGATATTTATTACTTCTCTGAGAGTTTGGTGCTATGATAATGTGTTATCATAAAGACACACATAAAGGGAGTTCTCTGTGCAATCATCAGGTCATTACTGACCCATGGGGCGATGTCACATTTTGACGTTTACTAGGCAGACTATATTTACGGGGAGGTTTGTTATTGCTTTCCTCAGTCATCTACACTTTACCCCCAGAAAGCTGGATACTCATTTTACCAACCTCAGAAGGATGGAAGGCTGAATCAACCCTGAGCCCGCTACCTGGAACTGACTTCCGCCAGTACTGCACCTTACCATTTTGTGCCATGCAGCTCTTGCTGACAGATATGCTAACTATTGCTTTATTTTTCATGTATTTATTAAGGTGCCTTTTATTGTTTTGTTGCTGTTTTTATTGCTGTTGTTTGTATTTAATTTTGTGTTGCTCCTTTTATTTAATACATTATGGCATTAGATATGTATTACATTGATTTATTGCATGTTTATTTTATGTTTGTTAGCCACTTTCTTAGGAAAGTGGGGGTTTAAAAAAATCTCATAAATAAATAAAACTATGTAGTTGGATTGAGCTGTGAGACACAGAATATAGATTCCTTTTCTAACACTGGTTGCTAATAGTTTTGGGGGGTTTTGCCATCAAGTCACAGCTGACTTATAGGTACCTCATTGGGTTTTCAAGGCAAGAGATGTTCAGAGGTGGTATGCCATTGCCTGCCTCCGTGTCACACCCCTGATATCCCTTGGAGGTTTCCCATCCAAATACTTGCCAGGGTTGAGGCTGTGAATGATTGACTGGCCCAAGGTCAGTATGGCAGAGTGGAGATTCAAACCTGGGTTTTCCAGATCCTAGTACAACACTTTAACCACTACACCACGCTGGCTCTCTTGCTAATACATTGTGATTAATCAAATGTTATATGTCTGCTTCTAAGTCTGCAAGGTGAAGAAGAACAGCCAACTTGTAACTGCAGCTATCCTTGAAACTTTCTGTGTATTCAGCAATGATAATTTCTTAATCCATATTAAGAAATAGAGAATGTTTGTATGTATGTGCGAAAAGCAAACATAAGTGAATGATTAAGGACACACATGATGTGCTGGAACCTCTGGATGTAGTCAGTCTGTTCCTCCCCAGCCCCTCCACCAAACCTACATGGCAAGACAAAGAGAAACAACCATGCTACAATCAAAGCTGGATGCAGCCAATGGGCCTGGCAAAAGGGCAACAAAAATGTCAACAGGAACACTGGGTACCAAGCAGGAACTGGGCACACCTGCATTTTGGAGAGCAAGAAGGAAGTCAGAAAGTGGTGAAGAAAACTGGAGAAGAGCCTACACTATCATGATATCATCAGCCCTACAAAGAGGGAGACAAGGATAAACAAGGGGAAGTTCCATGTTCCATCATCAATGGAAGTCCCTGCTCAGGCAGTCCTTGCATGCAACAAAGTCTGGCCAACTTTGGGGTGAGTGTGATGTGTGAATGAAATTAGGCTAGGATGCATGAGTGACTTCAGTAAAACGTTATTTAAAAAGGATCCTTGCCTGGGATTGTCTTGTCTGTTTCAGCACTGGATACAAAGCCCATGGACCCAGAATTTGATCTAGGATTTGATTGGCCCTGGGAAATAAGGTCAAATGACCAAAGGTGCAATTTTGTATCTGACACAGCTAGCATTTTTGTCTAATTTCACCAAATTGGCCTCCTTAATTCAGCCCCTATCCCATGCAGGTCCAACAGTCATCCAGCATAGCTTTATTAGTTGGTCAAAAGGGATCCTCCTTTCCCCCCCAGTGGAAAAGCTGATTGGATCCAAACTGAATTATCAGTCTCTCTCTCTCTCTCTCTCCCTCCCTCCCTCCCTCCCTCCCTCCTTGTGGATGTATACTTATACTGTAATTGAAACAAGAAGATGTAACAAGCGGGGAGGGTGTTACTTCTGCCATGGGTCTTCCTCCTCTATCCCCCTTGGACTCCCTTGTGGCTGGAGATTTTGGGGGTGGAGCCTGAGGAGGTTGGAATTTGGGAAGGGGTAGGACATCAGTGGGGTATAATACCATAGAGTCCACTTCCAAAAAAGCTATTTTCTCCAGGGGGAATGATCTCTGCCACTTGGCGATCGGTTGTAATCCAGGAGATCTCCAGCCACTACCTGGGGATTGGCAACCCTAGTTAGTGGCAACAGTGGGCCCAAGCTAGGATTCTCAAATAATGTGGCCTGCTCTCTCTGTCCCAGCTTGGCCAGGTCAGCTGTACTGTCCCAATTGGCCTAACCACCAGAGTTCTGGACATCCAGCCATGGTGCTCAAAAGAGCCAGGGCTGATTTTCGCTGGGTTGGGAAAGCCACTCCACCCCCGTTGTCTTCCCTGGTACCTTCATTATGTTACTATTAATGAAGCAGAGCAAACAATGAAATAAATATTTCCACAGCTGAATGTCCTGCTAATACTTGAATAACCAAATAATTGAATAACCAGAACTTATACAAACAAAATACTCCTGTCTCCCAATCAGTGCCAGAATCAAAGACAAGATCATGATTGAAAGGTTTAAATTAATAAAAATTAGCAGGTTGCTATTGCAATAGGTTTGAAAAATCAAGCCTTAAACCATGAATACCCCAGAGGAGATTTTAAAGTTCCTTTAGGACACTTGCTCAGTCAAAGAACAAAGAATTTCCCCAGACTGTTTTTAGCACGCACACACAAAAACCGAACTCCAGGATTTTTTTTTTTTTTTTTACTTTTCAGTGCAACTAATAAATAATAATTTTGATATTGCCAGACAGGAAAAAATGCCAGTCCCTTAAGCCGTGCTAAAAGAAAGTTAGCATTCCCTGCTTCCTAGAATCGGCTTTTTGTATGGTTCCATCTGTGATTATTGTATGCAATTATTTTTTAACAATTTCTTACTAAATCCCATAAGGTAGTGATTAAAACTTGAAAGCCTTAAAAGGAAAAAAAGAACTAAAAGAAAATATTAAAAAGTTTAATCAAGTGCTTTGGGGTCTGACAGTTTCATTCCTTCCCCTCCCATCCTTCCCTTGGGTCTTTGTCTTCTCAAATCCTAGAAGAACCCAACCTTCCCCCTTCCAGATTGCCTGTAAATGAAAAGTCATGGATAGAATATTGTGGTGCCAGGATCCCAAATGAAAGTGTCTGAGGCTTGTTTCTTCTGAACTATTTGTGGAATATCAAGAGTAGTATAACAAGAGAAGGGAGAAGGATTGAGGCTGATCTTAAGAGCAAGGAGGAGCTAACCAATAAAACTATCTGTTCCTAACAATATCCTTCCATATTTGATATAAAATCATAATCACAAACCATATGAACATATGAAGCCATCCCATGTTGAATCAAACGCTCCTCCTCACCAGAGGCTGCATGTGAATCAGCTGGGCCGGGAGATAGATGCAGAGGTGCTGACAAGCTGAGGTGACAAGCTGGGAGACAATTCCAGGCCCCAAATGTAATTTAGTACTGGGAACCTTCTATCAGCCCCCTAACCAAAAGGCTCAGGGTGATCTAGAATGGAGAATGAATTCAGGGAAGCATGCAAAGGTGACATAGTAATAATGAGAGACTTTAACAACCCTCATATTGACTGGATAAATGCATGCTCCAGTCAATCCAAAGCGATAAAAAATTTAGTCATCCTCAATGACTGTGCCCTCGAACAGTTGGTCACAGATCCAACCAGAGAGGAGGTGATCTTGTACTTAATACTCTGTGGTGCTGCCAGCAACTTAGTGCGGGATGTGGATGTAGTTGAGCCAGTTGGCAATAGTGACCACAATGGCATCAGATTTAATTTATATGTATGTGGGAAAGTGCCTGGGAAATCTCACACAATTACCCAGTAACTCTCTAGAGTGGCAGAGAGAGAACTTTAACTGGAAATTCTGGGATTTTGTCCTTATACATGTACACAGTGCATATGCTCTAAACTGCAGCCTCTTTTACTTTCATACCCTCCCCAAGTGATTTATTATTTATCCCAGAAAAGAAGGACCTGAGACCTTCAAAAATACTGGGGCCCCAACAATGGGACAAAATACCTTCCAGAATGCCTACTTGTGCTGCTTTTTAATTATTAACTCAAAAAGATGTGTGAAATGATGCATTAACACTCTATTACAAGATCCTGACCCCACTGACAAAGTGTTTGATATACTTGCATTGTCACAAGATGATCTCAAAATACCTGTCTCTCAAACAAATCAGAAGTCTAGTTTCCATGGAGAGTTCTATTTTTTCAGGAACAAAATGTTAATAACACCATGCACTGCAGACAGACAAAAAAACACAACCCCCCCCCCCCCCCGCTCAAATCACCCACCAATTTGATTTCAAAGAAAAGTCATCCCTGAGCTGTTCCATAACAATCAGGTAGACTTGAAGATATGACCAAATACATAATCTGTCCAAGCTTTTTTGTCAAATAGGAAGCCACTTTGAAGTTTCAGATTTACCTATACCTTTGTTTTGATGGTCTAGTCCTATGAGATTAACATTGTTTTGGAGAGTGGAATTTATTTTTCTAAAATTCACTTTTTATGTTTTTATTTTCATATTTATAACCCGCCCTCCCCAGCAAGAGATGGTGTCTAAAGGTATAACCATTGATTCCTCTTATTCGCTTTTTCTCTTTCAAAAGAAGAATTTATCTTTCATTCCTTTGTAGTTTTCTGCTACGCCTCTATTCACTCTTGTGTAACTTAAACTTTGCAGGGTTTTTTTTTTTAATGTTACATACAACAGGGTATTCTAACAGGAGGGTAGGAAGGTTTGGGAAGACCTTGCCTGCCTCTGAGCATCTGCAGAATAGAAATATGAATTTTGTAGAACCTCCCTTCCTGCCCCTTCTGTCTTCAAATGTCCTTTTCATCAAAATGGAATTGATTCAAAACAGACTCCAAATTCCTAAAACAGAGGAAAAGAAATGAATTGTTGGATTTCAGAGAGAAACTGAGTAAAGAGGAATTAAGATAATTCCTCTTAACAATGCTATATGAGATGTTATCAGTTTCAGTCACCTTTATTGGCATGATAATAGTAATAACAAAAGTGCATAAAACTCCATACCTGCTCAAAAGTGTCTCACATATGGCAATATAACTAATCTTAGCCATAATTCAATCTTCCAGATGACAAGTGAGAACCACCAGGATCTATCGCACAGCACAGCTAGCATCAACACCCTTTTATGTATTGTTTCCCAGTGTCTGTAGATTGTCTCAGTTAGTTTTTATATTATTTATTAATTTCCTTGCCCTCTTGTTTTTGTTTTTGTTTTTAATAACAATCGCCAGGAACTCTGCCACATGTATGGAAACAGCAGATATCCTATCGGCTAATAAAAGTTTGATGCCGTCATCTGCTGAATCTTTTAAGGACATAAGGTAAGGGTTAATCAGTTCTAGATGTTGTTTATAATACAGGGGACAATATAGGAGAATATGCTCTACTGATTCTGGTTCTTTCAACTGACAGCTGCATAGTCTTTTGTTCCAGGGAATACCTCTATATCTACCAGAAACTATAGATGATGGAAATGTATTTAATCTGGCCAACATAAAGGCTCTATGCTGGGAGGGATCGACTAAATAGGAGAAATATTTGGCCATTGTTCTTTTAGGAAAAGAAAGACCGAAAAAGGTAGGTGAGTAGATCCTATTCGCTCTGGCATTTATTTTCTATGAGATGTTATCCCTACAGCATAGTTGACCTATTATGCAATTGCTGCAATAACTGCATAAGACACTACGAAAACATATGCCTTTATATGCTAATGTTGGAACCTTGAGCATTTTTAAATGGAAAGGCAGCATATAAATAACCTAAAATAAATATTCTAACCCCAGTCCTTTTTTTCTTTTTTGCAAGCAAGGGGTGTACTTGGGTTTGGCCAGTGAATAGGGGCATTTTCCAAAGAAAGACTTTCCTGCTTGAGAGTCTTAATAATCCAAGCTAGACTATTTTGATTCCCTGTCAAAGCCCCATTCCATTGATCAAACTGACTGGCTCCAGCATAGTCCCCATCCTTGAAAACCTCCTTGCTTCTACTTTGTTTGGCATTTTGTTCCAGTATCCTGAATTACTCCTGTCTCCCAGGCAGGGTACACACCTGTGTCCCTCATCTTGCTTGTTCCTTTTTTCCAAATCTGGAAAGAAAAAAATCTTGTTTTTGAACTGTGCGGCTTGTCCTGTAACCAAAATGGACTCTGCCCTGTCATTTTCTCTGACACTGTGAGCGAGGCTTGTGTGCTCCTGCTGACTCCATATTACACATGTTGTGTAACTGCATTTTTCCCCACAAGGACTATGACGAGATGTTGTCCCTGCTGTTATTCTCCTTTTGGAAGCCTAGATGTTGGGACCCTTGTCTTGGTACACAGATAGTTGCTTAGATCTACGTGGACTAGCTATACTCAACTCTCTCTTGCTTTAACTCTTTGACCTCTTGCCTCTATTCTTAAGCATGGCTGGAGTGACTGGCTCTTAAGTGGGCTTTCAAGTGTCTTGTGTTATATTGATTGTGTGCTATTATATTGACTGATTGAGATTTACCAGCTCCCCAGTCCAGTATTCCTTCCAAGCTTTTAAAGGCACCACACTGTTGTGTAGATCACTGCCTTGATTTATTTTATTTACTTCATTTACACCTTTCTCCCCAGTGGAGACCCAAATTGGCTTATAGCATTCTCCAGTCCTCCATTTTATCATAACAACCCTATGACGTACCATAGACCAAGACTGTGTGACTGGACCTAGTTCACCCAGTAAGTTTCCATGGAAGAGTGGAGATTTGAACTGAGATCTTCAAGATCCTAGTCCAACACTCTCACCTTATACTGCACTGGATGTTAAGACAACAATAAAACCTAAGCCAGAAACTCATAGGAGTATGATAGAAAGGTGGTTCTGCCCCCCCCCTGCAGTCAGACTAGTTTAGTGTAGATTTGAGCTCAAATTAGAAAGTAGGTTATATTCACATTGACAGGTGTATAGTATATGTCTCTAGACCATACACAATAATGGCACCTTGCATGGAATTCTGAAGAACGTTTGGAACTTTATATCTGCTTCATGGGAATAATCCAGGATTTTGAACCATAAAGACATTTTAGGGTTGGATCTCCTTCAAATGTCATGGGTATGATAGAATTTATCTTCAATAGCAAAAGTTTAAAAAACAATCACAAAACATGATTGTATTATCAGAGCTAGTACCTGCTTAGGATTGGTCCATCTATCCCATATTGCCCACCCTCAAAATAAAAATGCACTTAGTACACACAGATCTTAAATTGTTTACACATTTAATTTAATGAAGTAACCTAGGGAACACAGGCACATGTAGTCAAAGTCATGAAAAGGCCAGCAATGTAAATTTTTTAAACATCCTTGCCAAATCATCCTAACTGGGATATGATGGAAATATTTGCCCATTTGGAAAAAAAAGGGGGGGAGGGAATCATGTGCCTGGAACATACTGCATGTTATTCAAATATGATACTTAACATGGGTGAAATATATGTTCCAAAATTGCCAGAGATACTATTAAGGTTGTGTGTGTGTGTGTGTGTGTGTGTGTGTTGTGTGTGTGTGTGTGTGTGTGTGTGACAGAGAGAGGGAGAGAAAGAGATATTTGGAAGGTGCACCTATATTTTGGTTGCATTTTTATGAGCGGGGGGAACTTTTTCAAACTTTTTTCTCCCTAACTTTATTTCTCATCTCCACATTTTTTTTTTCATTTGAAAGGAAGAGGTAAAATTTTTGCAAGTAGAATGCTAGGGGGATAAGGGGACAAAGAAATGTATGTAACAACCTAGAGAGATGGAGATTAAATACAACTAAGGAGAGAAGACTATTAAAAAAAAACTAGGGTTAGAATGAGCTGCTGCTTTCTTCTCTATTAGAGACCTTTGTGCATTAAGAAAGTATCTATTTTAGGAAGGGTATATTGTGCTGTGAGGCATGGACTCAATTAAAATTATTTTTGGCTTTCCTGTGAGACTGTTTAATCTGTGCCACTGTGCTGACCTGCACAGAGAGAATGGCAAAGCTACCTCTTAGTTCAACATTTATTCCTGTAATATAGCGTTGGTAGTCAGTTTCAAGTGGCTTGATAATAGAAGGACCTCTTACCTTCACATTCTTTGTATTTAATAACCAACTAGAAAGGAGGACAGGACATCCCTTCTGTCTCAACCTGATCCGATCATATGCTAAATGCTCAATACTGTGAATTGGTGGTTTTCCCTCATTGGAGAAAATTTCATAATGGTGTGAACTGGAAAATGAAAAATATTCTCCCTCTTGAGGGCACTATCTATTCTGGAGTTCTGCAATGATATCACATAAGTACAGAATCTGCTGTTGGGTCCAGGATTTAATTTAGAGGATACGTTTACAATAGGAACAAGTAGTCTCAGCAGTGGGGAAGCCACAAATTTCACAGTGAATGCTGTCAAATTTCCTGTGTTAAGAATGACAATCAGATTTGAGCCAATCAGGTCTGTTCAGTTTGGCACCAAACAACCCAAAAATCTACCAAACAGGTTTGTGTCGGTTCGCCCCCCCCCCCCCACCCCCAAATGTTGCCAGTCCATACAATTCAGCAGCCACTAACATCACTAAGGACTACTCAAACGAACACCAAATGGTAGGATTTTTTTTTTTAAAAACCAGCATTTATTTATGATAAATTTATGTGATTTGACTTCTGTGTAAATGATGACTTGCTGAGCAGAGGAGCAGTGCAGCAAGGACAGAGGGAGCAGAGCTCCATCAGGCTGTGTGACAAAGTTCCATGTACAAAAAGCTGATTAAGCAAACTCATGAAGATCTGATTTATTTGAACATATCACAGAATCCAGCTTATTCAGGTTCACAATTTCAAATTTTAAAACAGAAAACACATACATTGTTCTCCACAGTTTCTGAATCCCTAGTTTGTATTAGGCTCAAGACATTTTGAGGGCCTGGGGCAGAAAATCCAAAGGGCGCCTACCTCTAATTAATATGGTTCAATCCACTAATATGGCACTTACACTCATTAATATGGTACAATCCCCATAGATACTCTGTTGCACTATCATCATACCAGAAAAGGGTTACCAACCTCCCGGTGCAGGCTTGAGATATCCTGGAATGACAACTGATCTTTAGAAGACAAAGAACCATTCCCTGGGGGAAAATGGTTTCTTTACAGAGTGGACACTATGGGACTATGCCCTAATGATCTCCTCCCCATGCTCCCCCATACCCAAATCTCCAGCAATTTCCCAACCCAGAGTTGGCAACCCTATACCAGAAAGAGAAAAGCAGAGACTTTGGAAAACCCCATGCCTGACCAGAACATGGCCTGTTTCACAGCAGGCCCAGTGTGTCTAACTCTTGAATTTAGGCTGAACAGAGATCGAGACTTAACTCTGCAATCGCTTTGCTTGGCACCAAGCATCTTTAAAACTTTGTTATTCTTCTGGCATTTTACTGAGTTGTGTATTTTCTCTCTTTTTCTCTCATCCCTTCTTGCTCCCCCTCTAGTTTGCTGGTATTACATTTTTCTGGTTCTTATTACCCTAGATTTTAGTGCACCTAAATATGTGTGTGTAGTCTTCTGGCCTGATATTATGATATAGATTAGACTGTTTTTAACTGCTGCTGCTTAAATTCATTATATCGGTTTCATTCTTATTGATATTTGTTTTAATGGAGAAGAAGAAAGAAAGAAAGAAAGAAAGAAGAAAGAAAGAAAGAAAGAAAGAAAGAAAGAAAGAAAGAAAGAAAGAAAGAAAGAAAGAAAGAAAGAAAGAAAGAAAGAAAGAAAGAAAGAAATCCACTAATGCAAACCAGGAACTCAGACAGCTAACCATGTAGATAACCCAAGGTCTTATCTTTTGTTAATTTGTTAATCATGTATAACATAGAGGGCCAATACCATGTTCACCTAGACAACGGTGTTAAAAAAAAAATAATTCCTAGGCCCCCAAAATAAGGTCATCTTCATGAGAACTTGGTACAGTTCCACCTACAAGCAATGTTGAAATGAGCTGCTGACATAAAGATGCCAGCCTTCGAGTGGATCTGGAGATCACCTGGAATTACAGTTTATCTCCAGACTACAGAGATCAGTTCCCCTGGAGAAAATGGATGCTTTAGAGGGTGGACTGTATGGTATTGTTTCCCCCTCCCCAGGCTCCACCCCCAAAACTCCAGGAATTTCACAACCTGGAGCTGGCAACCCTACCACTCACCCCCACCCTACTGGTAGCCAGTTAGGATCTGACAACCCTAATGCCAATGCTGTCTTGAATTTATTAGTTTCAATCTTCCCTTACATTCATAGTTTACATCACATAAGCAGCATGTGAGAAAAAGTGTTGATGTTCCTGGAAAGTGGTATATAAGAAGAGGTAGATAAATTTGGTATATCAGATTTTCATATTGCTACAATTAAGAATTTTTTCTTCTTTTTCAAGAAACCTATTATTCCAACACTGTGACAAGCAGCAAGAACAATAATGTTCTCATGAAAAGTGGCTCCTGTTCTTAGCTGAGTCACAAATGTATAGCAACTAGTTCTGTACCAAACATTTTCAACATAAAAAAGGAGGGTGGAGACCACAAAAAGTTTCCTAAAAGGCCATTAAATTTTTACTTTTTTAATATGTTGGTTTGCTGCTGTTCGGGCTCTAATCAGCTGTCCCTTCATACCATTTTTCATTGAAAAACAGCCCCTCTTTTTAGTAAGGTGACATCATCAAGAACACAATATGCCAGCATCTGGTGTTGCCAAGTCCTATTTTGGGACATTCCTGGAGATTTGAGGGTGTAACTGGTAACCACTTCTTCATCATAATCATCAATATATTGATATAAAGATTAAAATGTATTCAACGTGCATATTGGAACTTAACTTGAGGCAATGTTTGAACAGAAGAATGTAGGGTCGTGCAAAATAAAATTAGTAAATTTCGGGTTCGGGTTTATTGAGCCCACTTTTCCTGGTAAAACTGGAATAAGCCGAATACCCATACTGGTAAAGGGGTATTTCAGCTATATTTCTGGGTGTACTGAAAAAAATCGGGTCCATTATAGTCTATAGGGATTTTCCCAAAGCTCCTGTGGGGAAATGTTTGAAGGTAGAGTCACCAAATTTGCAGCATAGCAAGGGACTCTCCTTAGATGGACACCAAAGTTTGGTGAACTTTGGGACAGGGGGTCCAATCTTATGGGCCCGCAAATGGGTCACCCCCATCTGCCAGGCATTTGGGTGGACTGACAGATCTGGAGAACCAGGTTTGATTCCTCACTCCTCCACATGAGCAGCGGCCTCTAATCTGGTGAACCTACATATGAAGCCTGCTGGGTGACATTGGGCTAGCCTCAGTTCTCTCCAAACTCTCTCAGCGCCACCTACCTCACAAGGTATCTTTTGTGGGGAGGGGAAGGGAAGGCAACCGTAAGCCAGTTTGAGTCTCCTTAGAAAGATAGAGAAAATTGGGGTGTAAAAAACAACTTTTCTTCTTCTTCTTTCATTGTTAGTAGAAAGAAGGGTTATTTTTTAAAACTAACATAGTGCCAAAGCTGCATTCAATAACAGCAGTGAAGAGGCTAACAATGGACAATGGCTGAGGTCATCTGAATGCCGTGTGAAGAGGATGAAGGGCACCTGAATTATTCAAGGAGCTTCTTCTTTGCAGTAGTCCTCCATCTGAATTACTGGGGGAGGCTGCATCTTGTCTTTGCAGTGACTCCACCCCAGTGGCCAAAAGATCTCATTCTGAATAGGCACATGCTAAAAGCACTCAGTGTCTTGAAATTGACATTGTTCAAAACTTTCTATTCCTTGGCTCCACCATCAACCAAAAGGGAGACTGCAGCCAAGAAATCAGAAGGAGATTGAGACTGGGAAGGGCAGCCATGAAGGAGCTAGAAAAGATTTTGAAGTGTAAGGTTGTGTCACTGGCCACCAAGACTAGATTAATTCATGCCATCGTATTCCCTATTACTATGTATGGGTGTGAAAGCTGGACAGTGAAGAAAGCTGATAGGAAGAAAATAGATTCCTTTGAACTGTGGTGTTGGAGGAGAGTGTTACGGATTCCGTGGACTGCCTAAAAAACTAATCAATGGGTTATAGATCAAATCAAGCCTTAACTGACCCTAGAAGCTAAAATGACTAAACTGAGGCTATTGTATTTTGGTCACGTCATGAGACGACAAGAGTCACTGGAAAAGACAGTCAAGCTAGGAAAAGTTGAGGGCAGCAGGAAAAGAGGAAGATCCAACAAGAGATGGATTGACTCAATAAAGGAAGCCACAGCCTTCAGTTTGCAAGATCTGAGCAAGGCTGTCAAAGATAGGACATTTTGGAGGACTTTCATTCATAGGGTTGCCATGAGTCGGAAGCGACTTGACACTTAACACACACACACAAAAGCACTCTGTGTCTGGTTACATGCCACTAGCCATTCAACAGTCAAACAATGGCACAGGGCAACAGCAGCAACCCCGGTACCTCCACTGCCTTCTTCCTGACTGCCACTTCTGGTAAGGAAACTTCAGAGACATGTGTTGAGCCAGAAGGTAGTTGTTGGTCACGTTGACCCTGGAGTTAGTGGTTAAACTATTCTAGATGTGTGTTTGCAAATTGGAAGTACTGTTGGGTTTAGCCTTCTTGTTTGGCTTACAAGAAGCAGCTGGGGCCGAGCACTTTTTTCCTAATTCCAGATGGTACTCCAAGTGTGCCACTTCAGGGCAATGTGGTCTTAGCCAGCACAAACATAACTTGGTAATCTGTGTATTAGACTACTACTGCTCTCTGCTGTACATAGGTCTCCCTCTGAGAACTGTCTGGAAAGTACAGTTCATCCAGAAAGCAGCAATTAGATTGTTGACAGGCATCCAGTCAAAGACCATATCATTCTCATGAGTGCCCCCTGCCTGTGAATACTTAAATCTGCAGATAGGGGCACACTTCCCCCAACAGGTTTTTCTGCAGACTCTGAGGACCCCTGGGTCTGCAGAAAAATTCAAAAAGTTAAAAAAACAGGGGGTTTAAATCCCCCCAAAACTAAATAAAGCACTGTCTGCAAATGCACAGACAACACACCCCCTTAGAGCCCAGTGGCGGTTGCAGTGGTGGAGGAGCCTGGGAGCTGCAGCGGCTGCCACAAGGATCCATGCTGGGCTAGGTTACTGAGGCAGGGCACCACAGGGATCAACAGTAGAGCCTGGGGGCCAGCAGCTGAACCTGTCTGCAGAGGTTCCCAGGAGCCCCGGAATGCGACAGAGCCTAGAAGCCCAAGAACACTGTGGCGGTGGAGCCCATCCATGACAGCAGGGGAGCCTGGGAGCCCCTCTGTGCCAGAGGAGCTCAGGAGCTGTTGGCAGGCCTGCTTCCTCCCCCCCCCCACATTGCTGTAAGGTAAGCAATGGGGGGAGGGGAGATGGGATTTCCCCCTCCTCTGTGAGTTTCGTGCCCCCCCCCACTTGTAATTTCTATCCTCAAATGACTGCACTTGCTAGTGAGTTTCTCTGACCAATTGAAACTTTTGGTGTTAACCTTTAAAGTTCAAAACAGTTCAGGCCCTAGAACAAGTTCCAGCTGTTTTTGAAATGTTCATGATTTATTTTGTAATGTGAAGCATGAATGTATATTCCTATGAATGTGTATGTGTCACCTTACTGATCAGAATAGTTGGAAAGAAACCTGGTTGAACCCCCGGGGAGGGGTAAAAATGGGAGCTGACCCAGTATTTGACTTGTAAGATATATGTGCAAAGCAAGTAGTGAATTGGGTTCATCCTGAAGAATGCACTTAGACCACTGTTAAGAAAATTACATCTGTCTTGTTATTACTTTGCATTTGTAGATACAAACATAATTATTGTATGCTGAAATTGAAAACAAAAAATTAGGCTTGGATCCTATACCTGGTTTTTGATTATAATCTTCTTCCTCTGTAGAGTTTTTGGCTCCTTTAAAGACATTGGTCTTGTGTGAGTGAAAGTGACTTGTGGCAGAGGAATATGTACTCCTCAGCAGAGGACTGAGTCTACAATGGATGAAGAAGATGAAGAGGAGCAATATAGAAAACCAGGTATAGTATCCAAGCCAGAAAAAAAAATAGATTTTGTAATCAAATATGTAACGTATTCTTCTTTTTTAAATGAATTGTTTTAGATTAAATAAATAAGAACAATAGTAAAACAGAAAGGTTTGGAATCCAAGTAATCCAACTGTCCTTTGCCAGAGTCAAGATTGTTTCAATACAGATTTTAAGTTATTAATTCCAATGTGTCTCAAGATCTCAGTTACTGAGATCTATTCAGGTGGGCTGAGATCATGCTCAGATGGATATTGTCAGTAGTCCAAAACACCTCCAGCTTTAGGGATGCTACCGAATTTAATTACACCTTTGTTTGAATTTGAAAGTTCAAGTTTCTTTCATCAAAGAATTGATGGGAGAAACTCTTCTCTAGCACATGGTACATCTCTCCTTTCCCAGAAAGGAGGGATGGGGAAAAAGAGAGGTGTGGGGGGACAGGAGAGAAAGCAAATTAAAAGTTAAGTCGTTTCATGTCAGCCTGTCTCTGCAATCACTGACCTTAGTGGCAGTACATGGTTCTAATTATTTTGATAAATCTATTTTACCTTTATAGAATTATAACCATAGCAACATTATCTCTGTATAACAGAGAAGAATTTCCATTTTCATGCCTATAAGGGTAAAGGATAGTGACAAAGTAGTGAAAAGGGGATAGTTTTGCTTAGCTTTGATCTTGACAGTCCTAAACACAATCTAGCAGAAATTGGGATGTAAATAAGAGAATGTTATTATTACTGTTGTGCTCAGAATTAAAATCCTTGGACTTGTTGAAATCCTGGCCTGTACACAGAGCAATTTATCCAGTGGTCTTGTAATATGAGGGAAATTGGTCTGTTTTGCTGGGGAAATAGTTCTGTGTTATGAATCTTGTAAGGGAGTGTCAGAAGCTCTCAGAAATAGGCAACACATGAAGATAGTTCTTATTTCAAGATCAGTTAATCAGCTGTATGTTGGAAATAACTTGGCACCAAAGGTCATCATGCAGAAGGGCCTTATGTATAATAAGAGTTTGGAGCTCCCTCTGCATATACTATATTTCCACAAAATGAATCATATCAGCACTAAAAAAAGAGCAATGCAATGCAGTTTATAGTGCAATGCTGAAAAGAGTTATACCATTTTTAGGCCAGTGAAGTCAATGGTTTTAGAAGGGTGTAACGCCATTTAAGAGTGCACCGCTAATTGTTTATTATACCACAATAGCATATCAGGTAGTAGCAAGCAGGACCAGTTTTGCATTTTCTATGATTTAATGCCTTCTGGGAGCCCCATGGCACAGAGTGGGAAGTTACAGTACTGCAATCAAAGCGCTGCTCACGGCCTGAGTTCAATCCTGATGGAAGTTAGTTTTAGGTAGCTGGCTCAAGGCTGACTCTCAGCCCATTCCTGAGCTTCAGAGCTGAAAGTTGTTAGGAGACGCGTAAGTGGCCACTTCGGCACCCATGCCACTTACATTGGCTACCGTGCCACTTGCACAGGCAAGACTGCAGATACGGGGAGGACCCATCTGCCTGAGGTGGCTCTGCCTGTGGCTGCTCAGCTTTCTGCTGCTCCTTTCTTTCATAGCCTTCAGCTTGTCGTCTGAGGAAGCCCCAGCAGGCTGACCTGTGACAAATCAGGACTTTCACTTTTCTCTAAGAGGCATGCCAAAATATTAGTGATTCGGCAATCAGCTGTGAGGCTTTTGTGAGCTATTTTGTGGTCAAAATCTTGTCACTCTGCCAGGACTTCCTGGCTAATGTTCATAGAATCATAATCATAGACTTGGAAGGGGTCATACAGGCCATCTAGTCCAACCCCCTGCTGAATGCAGGATCAACTTAGAGCATCCCTGACAAGTGCTTGTCCAGCCTCTGCTTAAAGACTGCCAGTAAGGGGGAGTTCGCCACCTCCCTAGGTAGCTGATTCCACTGTTGAACAAGTCTTACTGTAAAATAAATATATTCTAATACCAAGATGGTACCTTTCCGCCCACAATTTAAACCCATTATTGCGAGTCCTGTCCTCTACTGCCAACAGGAATAGCTCCCCGCTCTCCTCTAAGTGACAGCCCTTCAAATACTTAAAGAGAGAAATCATGTCCCCCATCAACCTCCTCTTCTCCAGAATAAACATTCTTAACTCCCTCAGCCTTTCCTCATATGGCTTGGTCTCCAGGCTCCTGATCATCCTTGTCACTCTCCTTTGCATCCACTCGATTCCATCCACATCCTTTTTGAAGTGAGGCCTCCAGAACTGCACACAATACTCCAGGTGTGGCCTGACCAGTGCAGTGTACAGCAGATCTTGCAATTTGGATGTTATGCCTCTGTTGATGCACACCAACTTCATATTAGTTTTTTTGTTGCTGCATCACACTAGCTGCTCTTATTTAACTTACGGTCCACCCATACTCCAAGATTTTGTTCACACACTGCTGCCCAGAAATGTATTCCTCATCCAGTATTCATGTCCCTCATTCTTGTTACCCATATTTAGAACTCCGCATATGTAGAACTCCGCACTTATCCTTGTTGAATTGCATCCTGTTCACATCTGCCCACTTTTCCAGTGTGTTCAGATCTTGTTGAATTCTATCTCTATCTTCTGATGTGTTCACTGCTCCTCCCAATTTGGCATCATCTGCAAATTTAATGAGTAGTCCCTCCACACCCTCGTCCAGATCATTTATAAAAATACTGAAAAGTACCGGACCCAGAACCAAATCCTGTGGCACCCCACTGGACACCTCTTTCCATTCAGATGAAATGCCATTAACAACTGCTCTTTGAGTGCGGTTCTGCAACCCGTTCTCTATCCACCTATCTATAAAAGGGTCCAGCCCACAGTCCTTTAGTTTACTCATCAGAACATCATGAGGAACCTTGTCAAAAGCCTTACTGAAATCCAGGTAAGGAAATCAACCGCATTCCCTCGATCCAGTAAGCTGGTCACTTGATCAAAGAAGGAACTGTTGGGGACAAATCCATGCTGACTTCCCTGGATCGCCAAGTTGTCCTTCACATGCTTGTAGATGGATGTCTTTAATATCTGCTCCAGTATCTTCCCTGGGACAAAGGTCAAACTCACTGGCCTGTAGTTTCCTGGGTCATTCTTCCTTCATTTTTTGAAAACTGGGATAACATTTGCCTTCCTCCAGTCTTGTGGCACACCTCCCATCCTCCAAGAGGTCTGGAAGATGATGGACAAAGGCTCAGCAAGCTCTCTACAAAGTTCTTTGAGCACTCTCGGGTGCATACCATCTGGCCCAGAGGATTTGCACTTATCCAATGCAGCCAGGTGAAGGGAGAAAAAGGAAATGTTCAGCCAGGGAAAGTAGAAGCCAGAACAGAGAGACATCCACAGGCAAAAGTCACACAGGAACAACCACAGTATCTACAGCCTGCCAGAACAGAGGAATAGCCAAAGTCAGGAGATGACTCAGCATGCCTGCAGCCTGCTGGCTCAAGGACTCCAGCTGGACCTGACACCTCGCAACATGCAGTGTCTCAAGAGGCCTCGCCAAGGCCCCTGGATAAGAGAAAGAGACAGGTTCATCTGACAATGCAGCAACAATGACAAAGTGTGAGATTGAAGGCCCAACATAGAGGCCTCCTTGGCAACAGTGACAAGGAAGGGCAAGGCTAAAGCACCACCTGTGAGATCAGCCTAATTGGCAACAGCAGGATAAGGTATTTAAGCCATCAGTTAATCTTGGCTGTTGTGCAAGCAACTTGTCACCAACCTCCTTGTGTATTGGCCTTGTCTCCCTGCTATACTTTGGATTCCTGGTATCCTGACTTCTTGGACTGACCCTGACTAACGCCTTGGACTATCCTAGCCTGTGTTGATATCTTGGACTCTGCCTGAACTGCTTCCCAGACTATGCTTCCAGCTTCTGGCCCTTGCTTCTTGCTTGCAACATGACACTGTGTTTTCTGTGGCCACAAGGATGCACTTGCCTGCAAGGGTAGCTGAAAAAGAGGTAAATGCATGCTTAATAGTCCTGATTTCTAAAAGATTAATGTGCATATGGGACACAGGCTCCAACCAATGACCCCAGGTCTCAAGGGAGCCACAAGCTGTGCCCTATGCTGAAAGGGAGGCATCAGTGTACATGGTGTGATTGTGAGAAACACAACCCAAAGGAAGGCCCGCTAACAGGTTGTCATGAACTGCCCACCACTGCAGGGAATGTAAGACAGATCTCAGGATAGAGACATTGGGGATCCACATTAACCCTGAAGTTATAGAGGAACCAATTCTAGAGGCTCCTCATGTGCAAGTGGGTGTAAGGGATGACAGCCGTAATGGATACCCTCAATCCCAACAACCTCTGGATATGCAGAGCAAACTGGAACCTGTTAGATATAAATTTAGAGACCAGAGATTGAATGGCTCTAATTTGTTGTAGAGGTAAATAGGCCTTACAGGTAGGGGCAACTAGAACCACACAAATAAATTTGAAAGACAGAACTAGTGACAACTGGGACTTCTCAAAATTAATGAGTAACTAGGGGTGTGCATATCGATAAACCCGAACCAAAAAAATACCAGAAAAAAAGCCATTTTGGTAAATTTCTGGTTTAGGTTTACCGAATGGTAAAGCCTGGGGAGAAAGGCAAAGCCGAATTTGCCGTTTCGGGGCTTTCCAACGCTCCTGGGAGGGGGGGCATTTTTGCAGGTGGAGCCCACAAATTTGCAGCATAGCTGAAAGGGACTCTCCTTCAAGAACCCCCAAGTGTGGTAAAGATTGGGTCAGGGGGTACGATTTTATGGGGTCTGGAAGGGGTCGCCCCATCCTCCTCCATAGAAAATAGTAAAGTGGCTGGCTGTATTCAGATTCTTTAGAGGGAACTTCGCTATGTATCTCAGTGGAAGAGCTGGGCTTTAAAGAGATACATTGTATCTCTGTGGAGGAGCCGGTTGCAGTTTTGTCAACAGAGGTAAGAGCTTTCTCCCAGAGGGAAGCTTTTAAATGGGAAGCACTGTCCTGACGGGCCTTCAGTGTCAACAAGCCACAGGAAGGACACATCTCCATAACATGGGCTTCTCCGAGGCAGTAAAGGCACTGTTAATGATCACTGTTAGAGGCCATCTTTGTTCCACATTTAGAACACTTTTT
The DNA here is from genome assembly GCF_029931775.1 of Euleptes europaea. NCBI lineage: Eukaryota > Metazoa > Chordata > Lepidosauria > Squamata > Sphaerodactylidae > Euleptes > Euleptes europaea. Next base: position 50,794,349 of record NC_079315.1, on the reverse strand, counting down.
ACATGGCACCATCACCGAAGAAAAATATTGGCGACAACAAGCAAAATGTTCTGAGGAAATTTTAGCGCTCAGTGAAATACGTCCTCCCTCCATGGTGGTAAAGGAAGAACTGAGGGAAGGAGCGCTCCGCCCCCTCCATCACGTGATCAAAGCAATCAGATCAAATATTCATTCTTTCAGTTCCAAGAGAATCAACCAGTACAACGAAACACTTGGAACTTTACATTGCTCAGAGAGGAGAGCGGGGGGTGGGGGTGGGAATAGTTCTGTAAGACATGGGTAGGGAAGCTGTAACAACCAATAGGAGCCAAAACAATTGGAACAGGACAGAGAAGTTAATTGCATTGAGTGTATGTATGTATCAGTTCTGGAAATATAAATGACAAAAAAAAGTTTCAACCAGTAAACCTGTTACAGGATTCATTCCCCTTTTTATATTTTGTAATTTAATAAAATCAAGGCTCTGGGCGGGGAGGGGGGAGGACTGATTAAAATCACAGTATCAAATAAAACAAGCTTGTGATTAAAATCTCATTTTGCAGGGTCTTGTCTTTCTTTGTATTCAGGTACGTAGAGTAATAGCTGCCTTTAGCAATGTGGTAATAACCATTTCAGGACTCAAATTCCCAACAGCAGGAGCAATGCCTTGATAAAGGAATATGGAGATCTGAGCACAGCCGTATTTAGATCTTTCAAAGAACATTGTAGGATAGAGGAAACACAGCTGCCAGGGATTTTTTTTCTTGCACAGAAACTGAAAGCAAGTGAATGTAATTGGCACTAGAAATGCTGAAATGTTCAGTTTTGAGCCAGAGCTGTGCCTCAACACAAGCTCTACTGTTTCAGGAGGGAAAATGGCAGCAACTGCAGGCATCAGTTTCCTTTATTCGTCTTTAGCATTTTAAGAAAATGTCACAGCTTTTGCTTGCCACACTGCCTCGAAGTGCTACAGTTCAACAGTGATAGTTACTCCTTAATCCTCTGTGGATGACAGGTTTCATAAAAATTATCTATTTTGCATATCAACATGTTTATTTATATATTGTTACTTGGAGTGCAGTCCCATGCAGGCCTAATCAGAAAAAAGTCCTATTGTATTTAATATAGCTTACGCCCAGGAAAATGTTCTTAGGGTTGCAGTCTTAATTGCATTTTTCTCCCGCCATCCCCCCTCTCTCAAACTCATGGGGGCTAGCACAGGATTTACTGGAGGATCTGCCACCCAGGATCTGACCAAACCAAGATCTGTGTACGTGGGTGGCTGTATCATGTGCCCACCAACCATACCTTGGGATAAGTTGCTCATAGAATCTGATATAGAGGCTCACATAATCTAGTGGGAAAACACAAAGTTATGGTACAAGGACATACATGGATCCTATCACACTGTTAGAGAGATCCAGGCTAAGCATGGTCACAGAAGAAGTCAGATTCAGTGACACTCAGGATTCTACTCCACAGCACTGAGTTGTATGAGAGGTTCATTCAGGTTATTCTGCTGGGAAATGGTCAGGAGTAGGGATATTACTTGGGTTTTGGGTATTCTGATTTGTGTGATCCAAAGTCTAGGGGGAATTACTACAATGTCTTTTGCTTGGGTACTCTTCATAGATGGGAATAATATATTTCAACAGTCACTAGGGCAGAAGGGCATGGCTGTCCACCTGGCAGAACTACTTAGTCTCTGTTTTGATTGAGAGTCATGTGATTTTAGGGCTGATCTTCCAATCATCCTTTTTTGGAAAGCTGATCTTTTAACTAAGCTGGTGTTCCAGTCCATTTCACCATAATCAGAGAGACTGCTTAATACCAGTGGCAATTAAGGTAGGGTGCAGGGGTGTGCATAGAACTTCTTACAACTAGTTTTTGTTTAATATTTTTGTTTTCATTCTTTTACATACCATGCTGGTTTACATTCTTTCTTCTATTCTTTATTCATTTCCATTTGTTTCAGTCAGAGTTGTTCTATCACCCACCAGTTCAACTGGCACCCAGCTTGCAAGCTACAATCATTCCCTTGCTGAAAGAATTTTTCTTCCAGCCCAGCTCTGATATCAGAATCTGCAGGGATGGGAGAGAAATGCTAAAATCAACCAAGCACAATAAAGGAAAGCATGAGGCAGAATGAGCTTTCTGTACCTACATAAAACCTACCATGTGCAGGGGAAGTATAGAGTGTAAAGGTTTCACCTCTGCCTCTACTTCTATAATTCCCCATATTGGGGCACAAAAATTAGAGGTGCGTATGGAGGCAAAGTCAAACTTCCTTGTTCTCCTTTCAAGTAAGCTTCATGGTGGCACAAAATCTTTAAAAGATTTAAAGTGAGGACATGTTGTGGAACTTGCTGTGTTTGATCTTACCTTCCACCAGTACTCTGTCTCTGAATTCTAAGAAAAGAGAAAGCAAAATATTCCTAAACTATCACCAATTGTAAGCACAGATTTCTATTCTCTTTTTGTCTTCAAGTTTTAACACACGTTCCCACCGAGCACAGCATGAGAAGGTATTTGGCCAAATTCTCTTCTCCCTGTTCCTGCAATACAAATCCAACTATTCCTATAGAGCGGCATTGATATAAATGGCAGCAGAATTTTCACTGAGTATTACTGTCTTGGAGAATGCTGTGACAAAATGGGTGCAGTCCATAAAAGATTAGTCTCAGTTCAAAAGACAGAGGTTGAGAAAGAAAACAGAAAGTCTGACATGACCTCTGGAGGACGGAGAAACCAGAGATACAAAAGCTACTACAAGTGTCCACCTTTACAAAATAAGCGCTTATTATGAAAATAACACAGGAAAGTTCCTGAAGATGCCATGTTGCTCCTTGGTGTTCCAGCTATGATAGATTGATAACTGCTTCTCATGAAATCCTTGTTGCTTAATTGTCCTGTGAAAAGAACACCAGAGGGAGATGCATGGCCAAATAGCACCCTTATGGCCAATGGCAAATCAGCTGGGACTCACCTGATTCACTTGGTTTTAATTTCCACTGATTCCCCGACTATCCAATGAGGATAAATGCCTCAAACTGCAGCCCTTCACTCTCCTTACCGAATTTCAGACATATAGGTGTCCTTGTTTTATAGGCAATTAAAATTCTTGTGTGCAGAGCAGGCACAGGGAGGCATTTTGCAATACAAGGAATCAGGTACTGGCAGAAAAAAAAATATAATAAATACAATGCCATTCAGTACCATATTTAGCAGGAACGTGGGGCTATATCTGAACCAGTTATATCTGGATTGGATGAGGGCAGAGTACAGCCTGCAGCACCACCACCCAGCCCATCTTTTTATGCTTTGTCATTGGTGTGTGAATTTTTTCCTCAGGGGGATCTTAACAAGTCTACTCATTCATATCCCTAGCAGTTGCTGGGCTGATTCCAGCATAGTTTACCCACTGGTGACTGCTGCAATGGATTTTGCTTCTCCTCCCATTAATGCCTTTCCTGACAGAAGAAAAAGAGGAATTGTTTTATTTTTGCCATATCCTGTAAGCTGGGCCTAGTTTACATTGAGTATTTGGAACAGAGACCAGACACAGACTTCTAGTAGAAACCAAGTCTAATAATTTTTAACCCCATCCCCCAACAGTTTTGGTATATCTCCTGCAGAGCAGATTAACCTTTAGGTTACCACATTTTCTTCTCTGCTTATCCTCTGTAGGCAATAAAAATCACTCTGTTGGGTTCAAATTGTCTCCTCCATTTTATCATGAGTGCATACAACAGTCTTAAAAGTTATGACATGCCACAAGTCAGGAGTGCACGTGTGACAGCCGCACCAATGTAAGATCTGGTCCTGTTAACCATTCTATCTAGAATTCTCCCATGATTTCCACCAAAACCATAATTAAAGACAAAGACAAGTAAATGTTCTTCTGCCTCTCCCTAGCTTAACATGTGAACCATTCTGCTACTGAGCTATATAATTGCACAATTTCATGGAATTTCATATAGACCTTCAAGGACCAGATGGATTTACTTGCACTAGCTCTGTTTTGTGCATACTCTAACCACTCTGCTTTGTACGGACTTGCATTGGAATAAACTGCATTCTGTGAACATGAAATTTCACTGTTAATTATTTATATTTTAACTCAACATCATAAATAAATCACAATGGGTTTTTTAAAAAAAAAAACTAAACAGCTTTCTAAAAGTAAATGTAATGGCATTTTGCTATTAGATGGTTTACTCTGTTCTCTCTAAAATTCTGACAACATCTCTTTTTGTACCTGCTGCTTTTATTGGAAGTGCTCTTGCTACCTTGAATAACAAGCCTATGCTTAAGTAAGTCGATGAAGCCCACAGGGTCACAGGGATAAGAACTAGTTTTTGTCATTAATTGTTTAACAATAAAACCATTACAAGCATCAAAATGAGCATCATGTTAGTGGCCATCATATAAATGATATTAACATGATACAAATCTAACTTATTGTCCTTTCTCTTCATGCACTTCTTCCACTGTTATATGAGCAAAATTATGGCACACAAACTGATCTGTCAGGAAATAAACTGCCATATAGTTTATGACAGAAATGAAGCCTTATGTGCAAGTTGTAAGGAAGGATTTATTTTTAAAAAATCTATTCACAACCCCCTACCTTAACAGTAACAAGCTGTCCCAAAGGAGAAAGTATTAATTAGCAGTAGATTTTTCAGCATCAGCTAGTCCTTTATTCCAGAAAGCAACTGCAGCCCATAGTGTAATAAACAGGCTGTAAGATTTAAGAAGCTTGAATTTTGAAAAGCAATTCATGAAAAATTTATGTCTTTCATTTTTAATTTTTATGTTCTGGGAAAGCCACTGACATGAGAACCCTCTCTTTGCATTTCCCTCTCTGTTTTCAATCTTCAACTCCCTACCCACCTTGCATGTGTTTCGAGGGGGTTAGGGGGAGAGAGACTCAGACACCTCACAATGACAACAACCAAATCCATGACAAAGACAGGGAACAAAAATGTATGAAGGATATAATTCCAGCTCCAACAAAAGGTTGGCTAGAAAAAAAATCAAACTAATTTTCCCACCTTCAATTTGTGTCAATATTCCTAGCAGAGGATGCTATAGGATATACAGAGGGAACAAGATGTAGAAGGAATGCTGAGGTTATGAAATAGCTACGTCCACCTTCAGCTGCAAGAAATTAGCAGGCAAAATTAGTAAGGTGTCGGTGAATAGGAAGGGGAATAGTGGTGAGAATTTGATACAAATGAATCACACAAAAAGCTTGTGCCTCTCTAATGAGGACAAGAATTTTTGTTCAGTGAAAGCAGGAAATGGATTGCATAGTGTTAGATCACAGTATGGACTGTACTTTGCATGATTTTCTGAGCAAAATGCATGAAAAACTGCCAGTCCAGATGTACCCTTAGTCCTGCACCGAACCATTACCTGATTCTGAAGTACATTTCTGATTAGCTAATGGCTACCATCTATATCAGCTAGACAGTTTTCTGGAAAGCCTGACATAGCTTAAGGGACAAAAGAAGATTCTGAACATTGTCTTCAGAGGAATTCCTGCTATGATATAGTCAGTGACCCCACTAGAAGTAATAGCTGAGACCAAAGGAGCACAAAATGCTTAATTAGGCAGTTTAGGTCTCTTAAGAGGGTGAAAATGGCTCAGTTTCGTGCTATATAATCATGATTAATCTCTCCAGTCCAAGAGCCCAATAAACAGTTTACTTTGTGGGATCCCCAGGGAACAAGAGATTGTTTGTGTGTGGAGAAGGAGCTGTTTTACTGAGTAGTTTAATTGCACGGTCATCCAAAAATGTATTATTTAGCTTGAAAGTTGATTTTGTAACTCTAAAGTAAAACAAAATATTGAACAAATATGCTGCCATTCATTTGCGGCTAGCAGAGGCTCTGGGTGGGGTTGTGCTCTCTGTTATGTATGTGGTCTCTCACAAGAAGTGTGTACCACAAGACCTCAGTAACAGATCAACTTTTTTATTCAGCCATTTTGAACATAACCTTATACAGAGACTGAGTACTCTATCGCCCCTCTGCTCTACTAATAAACTTCACCTCTACCATACTCTGTATATTACACTGTCCCTTAAGAAGCATGTACAAAGCTTGGGGGTGCTTTTAGCTCTGAAGCTATAGATAGAGGCACAATTTTCCTCTGTAGCATGAAAAACCATTGAATAAGCTTTGTTTGGCTTGCTACCTTCCTACAGAGGCCTGATTTGATCACAATTATCCATGCTCTGATTACATCCATGTTGGGATACTGCAATGGACTCTCTATGGGACTGCCTTGGAAGACTGTTCAGCGACTTCAGCTGGTATAAAATGTGGTTGCTAATAGGCATAATTCACAAGGACAATTTTTTTCTGACTTTGAAAGGTATTTTCAAATACTCATTGCCCACTGAATAAGATCAATGTTAAAGGCCCAGCTTAGTATGTACCTACTTTCTCAGGCTAGGTGGGTGAGCACCAGACAGAGGGCCTTTTCTGTAGTGATGTCCAAGTTCTAGAATTCTCTTGTCACAGTGACTGTCCTTGTGCTGGGTTTACAAGTTTTTGTAAAGACATATTTATTCTCCAAAATCTTTTATATCCTCTCCATTTTATAGTTTTATTTATTCAATTCCTATCCTGACCTTCCCTGACCAATGTCAGGCTTAGGGTGGCTAACAACACATTTCAACAATTTTAAATTCATATACTCCATATAAATTATCATTAAAACCAACTGTGGCACTCTTTCAAAGCGACTTTTGCTGACGGCAGGTCCACCTTGCACCTGACACCCTGCCCAGTGATGCCCCTCAGGCCTCAGACAAAAGGGGGGAGGTTGCACCCCTCCTGCAAAATCCTCCTGTTTCCTTTTGTTGGCTGGCAGAGCTAACCTTACACCAGGCAAGCTCTCCAGCCCTGTCCTCCTCAGCATCAGCACTTGCCTTCCTTATAACCCCATAAGCCCCCCCTCCTTGTCTCCTTCTTCCTCCTCCTGGCCTGCCCCCTCTGAGGTCATATAAGCCCTCCCTACTTGCCATGCCCTTGGAAGGTAGGTTCTTTCCTTGTGGTGCTTTTAGAAGCCAGCAGACAGGCAGGTATGGAGGTAGGGTTGACAGGTGTCTGCTGGTGGCAGGCAAACCCCTGGCAACTGATCCCTCTGCCCGCCAACCACCTTATACCTCTTAGTTTGAGTGGAAGGGCACCCCCCTCAGACCCCATAACTTCGGATCCCTGACCCAATCTTCACCAAACTTGGGAGTTCTTGCAAGGAGAGTCCCTTCCTGCTACCCTGAAAATTTGGGACCTCTACCTGTAAAAATGCCCCCAGGAGCAGTGCAAAAAAACCATTGGATAACATAGGTGCTTCCCACACCTAAAGTGTACAACCACAAAGGAGGAAGTGTTTAACAAGCTGTTTCTCACAATAGGGAAGAATAGAAAATTTCTTTGCACAGCTCCTGGGGGGAGGGCATTTTTGCAGGTAGAGGTCCCAAATTTTCAGGGTGGCTTGAAGGGACTCTCCTTGCAAGAACTCACAATTTTGGTGAAGATTGGGTCAGGGGGTCCAAAGTTATGAGGTCTGAAGGGTTGCCCCCATTCGCCCATAAGAATGAATATGAACTGGCTCCAATGTTTTCTAATGGGGGGATGGGGGCAACCCCTTCCAGACCCCATAACTTCGGACCCCCTGACCCAATCTTCACCAAACCTGGGAGAGAGTCCCTTCAAACTACCCTGAAAATTTGGGACCTCTACCTGCAAAAATGCACCCCCCCCCCGAGCCACGGAAAGCCGTGAATGTGTTTAAATGGCTTTAAATGGCCAAATTATTTGGGAATCCCAAATTTAAAGCTGAATTCCCACCTATACCAGTATAGGGGAATTCAGCATTCAGGTTTCCCGAATAAAAAAAAGCCATTTAAACCCAAATCCGAATTATACCGATTTCTTTTCAACAGCCCTACCAGAGAGTCACTATGCAAGAACTGAATTATGCCTTCAAGAAATTAAAATTAGACAAAGCTCCAGGACCTGATGGTTTGACATCTAGCTATTACAAAACATTTGATGATGTTGATGTCACACCTCCAGCAGGTCTTTAATGATTTATTGGAGGAAGGAAAAATACTGAAATCGTGGGAGGAAGCTCATATATCGTTAATCCCAAAAGAGGAGCTAGAGGGACATCTCCGTCAGTCTTACAACCCATTTCTCTACTTTGTGTTGACTATAAAAAAATTTGCTTTCATTCTGACAGAGAGGCTGAAAAGATGTGTCACAAAAATAATTCACTTTGACCAATCAGGGTTCATCCCTAGAAGACAAATGAAAGATAATGCAAGAGTCATTTTGGCCACAATCAATTATATCAAGACACAAAAGATCAAATTGGCAATGCTATTTTTGGATGCAGAGAAAGCATTTGACAATGTTTCTTGGAATTTCTTGTTTAAAACCCTCCAGTATATTGACTGTGGTAAGCAATTCTTAACGGCAGTTAGGGCTATTTACACATCACAAAGAGTGAGACTATTGATTAATGGAACTTTGACAGACACCTTCCATATGAAAAGGGCACTAGACATCTCCTTTGTTGTTTAACCTAGCTATGGAGGTGTTGGCTAATAAGATAAGAATGAGTCCTAACATTAATGGCTTGAAATGTGAGGATCAGGAATTCAAAATCAGAAGTTATGCAGACGATGTGGTGCTAATTTGCCAAAATCCAAAGGCATCAATACAAGAAATCAAACATCAAATCGATTTGTTCAGCTACTTCTCTGGATATAAGTTGAACAAACAAAAAACCAACATGATCTTATATAATGTTCGAAGTGCAGAGAAGCAGGAAATACAGAATATCCGGCAATGCTCCATAGCCAAAAAGAGTGTTAAATATTTTAAGATTAGGATCTCCTCAATGGGGGAATCATTGTTTGACATGAATATAATGCCCTATGGGCTAAATTTGAAAGGGACTTGGACAGATGGAACAGACTTCAAATTTCCTGGCTGGGCAGGATAGCAACTGTTAAAATGAATGTTCTACCAAGAATCAACTTTCTATTCCAGATGCTGCCAATCTCCACCAGTTCTGTAACCATGAAAAAATGTCAACAACGAATTAACAAGTTTCTTTGGAAAGGGAAAAAACCCAGGATCAGATTCATAATCTTGCAAGATAAAAAAAAAAAAAAAGAGGTGGGCTGCCGCACCCAAATCTGAAGCTTTATCACCAAGCAGCTTCTCTAGTAATGCTGTCTGACTGGATACTGTCTCCAGAAGACAGGAAGATTAGATTAGAAAAAGCAGGATGGAGAAGAGGATTCCATTGCTCTCTATGGAAAGAGAAACCCAAACCAACTGAGATTTTGGGTCAAGAAGAAAACTTGGCAGGCTGTCTGCTGAAGGTCTGGGGAACCCTAAAACCAATACTAAGCCCCTCTCCAACAACCTTACTGTCACCAGTGGAAGCATACATGGACTATGAGACAAGGAAGATAAATTATTACCTAATTTATCAGGACTGAAAAATAATGGTAAATTAAAGACTCTACAAGAACTACAGGATGAAGGCATTAAAATTTCCTGGTTTGTCTAACACCAAGTTGTTCACAGTTTGAGAAACGACTACCAAAAGGAGGACAACAACAGAAACATAACAGAATTTGAACAAATTATTTCAAAATCAAACGATTGTTTGTTAGCCAAATTATATCAACTTTTACTTTCCTATGAAACAGCCTTGGAACAAATTAAAACATGCATGATTAAATGGACGCAAAGTATTGGAGAAATGCTACCGATGACAACCTGGGAAAGACTATGGATGACCGAAATCAAATTCACTTCTTCACAACAGATCAGGGAAAATTGGTATAAGATGTTCTACAGGTGGCATCTGGCACTGAAAGACCTCCAAAGGATGCACAAATCCAGTCAAGCAAACTGTTGGAAATGCTCTCATTCAGAAGGAACGTTCTACCACCAATGGTGGACATGTAAAAAGTCCCCAGTTCTAGGAAATGATACTCAAAGAAGTTCAAGGCATGCTGCATATAAACTTTGACTTGAACCCCAAATATATGTTGCTCGGAATAATTCCACCCCAGATAAACTTGATTCATAGAGAATTGTTTCAATACGCTGTCACGGCTGCCAGAACTCTATACGTGTCTTACTGGAAAGCTAAAACAATCCCTGCTATAGCAGAATGGACTAGGGCTGTTGAAAAAAAATTTCGGTAAAGTTTGGCTTTGGAAAAATTCGGCCCTTTTAAATTCAGGACATGCCGAAGTCCGAACTCCCCTGCTTTGGATCCGCGAAATTCGGTGCGAGATCTGGAGTTTGGGGGAAAATTTGGCCCCCCCGTGGGCCTTCACGGGGCTTCCATGAAGGCGCGTGGGGGGCTCTTTAAACAGATCTGCCCCTTCCAGCTGGGAGGCGCAGATCTGTTTAAAGAGCCCCCCGCGCCCCTTCAGGGAGGTGCCGTGAAAACGCGCGGGGAGGGGGGACTGAAAAAAGGTGGGAACGCCGAACCTGCCAAATTTATTCAGTGATCACCCCAAATTTGCTGAATTCGGGGCGTTGTTTTCCCACCTTTTTTCAGTTCGGTTCCATCCGAACTGAAAACAGCTGAATTGCAGAAAATACGGCTGTTTTTTTGGTTCGGACAAACTGAATCGACAGCCCTAGAATGGACTGCAAAGCTTTTTGACTTTGCGACAATGTCAAGGCTAACCAATCTGGTTTGCAGAAAGTTGCTAGACGAATACAAACTCTTCAATAAGTGATTCAAAAATCAGTTAATCTTTTCGGATGCTAGATAATGTAGACAATCTTAGGACATAAACAAATGATAACTGTTTAGATGATGTAGGCAATTTTAGGACATAAATAAATGATACTGTCAGTATATTTCTAAGAACTTGACAATTGCTTGCTCTTATAAGCTGTCAGAATGTCTCTCCTCTCAGATACTACCTTATGTGGACTTATTATGTACTGTGGATATAACTAACATAGCAACAATAGATATAGCAGATAAGTAAGATTCATTTTATTCAAGTGGTTTTAGCAGTTAGTAACGTTTTTTACTAATTGTGGGTCAATTAGATAACAGCTTAGATGAATTCAGTTTTTTTATAATCAGTACTTTTGGGCTATGTGCAACCAGCTGAGCTTGAGCACTGTTAATTTGTATGCTATGTTTTTCTTTTTCCCTATGTGTTTTTCCCCTTTTCCCCTTCTGTACCCTTATATTGAAAAAAAATAAAACAAATAAAAAAAGAATCTATGTGCATTTTAAAAATAATTGAAATAACCATATTAATGCACTGAGTGTGGCATCGTAGCATTTGGTTAACTCAATGATAGTATTTTATAATATGCATACTGATTGTATGTGGAGTCTTAAACACTGCGGTGTTTTGTTTTGGGTTTTTTTTTTTTCAATTCATGAAGAAGTCTACTCCTTCCATTATCAGTTCATTAGCCTAGAAACCTGAATTTCTTATAAGGTATTCTATAAAACAAAACCATTCCTGAGGCATCAGTGCATTTTCAAAACTAGGTACTTCTATTTGATTATTGACAGTGAGTTGTGTAACTCTCAAATAAACTATGTCAGGTGTTTTTATTTTATTTTGTTTCATTACAAGAAGAGCTGTCAAAATTGTTGTCTAACTTTCTCTTTTTTTAGAAAAAAAATTGCAGTACATTTTTGTGAGTCATGCATCCTCTCCCTTGTGGTTAGACACTTGCCCTAATCGAAATCATATTTTTGACAAGTTACATTGGCAATGGATTTTTGATCTCAGCCCAAAGTATTTTACAGAATGTGTAGAGTTTAGTGCTCTAACAGTGTCAAACTAAGTAGAGATAACACCTTTTAAAGGCCATCGAAGTCAAGGGACTGAGAAAGGTGTAACTCTGCTTAGGATGGCACTGAAAGTGCCGTATCCACTTTTAGGTATAGAACATTCCCTGTGGGGCTGTGTGCCTCTGCATGCTATCTGGTGGAGTTGCCAGCTGCAGCTCTTCTAAGAGCTATCTGTCTGTGTGCCTGCCCGCTTATCAGTTGATGCTGTGTGCCATTGCCACTACCCTCAGCAGAAAAGGATAGCCAGGAGAGGCTCTAACACACTGGGTGGCCCAACTGCAGCTGCCAGCTCCCTGATCCTGCTTCATGAAGTTGCTGGAAACTGTTAGGAGGCAGGAGGAGCTGGGGGAGGGATTCCTCCTCCTGAGACTTGCAGGTCCTCACTTGTTGGTTATAATATTCTGTGCCTTCGATTGAAACAACATGTGTCCACTGTCTGTAAGCCTGGATCCCCCTGGATCCAGCTTCCCTGCTGCTACTCATCCTGTCAAAGGAGCCCAGACTTGCTGCTGCATTCCACCGAAAGCCACACCCACAGAGAGCTAACTGACCAGCCCCCCACCTGAAGCTGATCTACTACCATGATTAGTGGTTATGCTTATAGAATTTATCTCTCCCTAAGGAGATATGTTGTCTTACCACTCCAGGTAGAGACACAACTTAATTGAACTTGTTACAGTTCTTTTTATTGATAAAGCTTCAGAAAAATAAATGAAAAGCAAGAATAATGAAATATATGAAATCTATTAAACAAGCTAGGTTACATGAAAAACTCTAACAGATCTGAATAAAATACCTTTAACAGAGTCATAATATAAGATTTTAAATACCCATACCTTTTTACCTGGAGCACTACTAGTCCAGACAAAATGTCTAGCAAAGAAGCCCCACCTTTCTATTTCTCTCTGCTTTTATACTTTTTGAGAGTCTAGTTCCATGAGAACATTTGATCATCTACAGGACATGATATGTAAAGGTACATGAGATGTACAGATGAGAACATCTTTCTTCCCAAATAGCAACTCTTGTCTGAGGTGAAGTAGACAACAAGAGATGAACAGATATTTTTTTCTCTGGCATGTTCCCAATGCTGATTAATCTTTCTTCAAAGTGTTAGACATCGTATTCTTGATTAACTAGCCAAAAATACTAATATTCTTAACTACTATTCATTAATTATTACATTGCAAGGAATGAGAAGAAATCATGTCTTTAAAGGTGAGCAACTCCCCCCCCACAAATCTTTGTTTTAAAATGAAAAAAATCTGTCTATGGCTTCTTATCTTATGTTTACACTAAGAAGTGCTGCTTGCCCAGAACTTGGACAGTAGTTAGAGCTGGCTTTCTTCCCAGAACTTCCAAGCATTAGATGTTACACACAAACCATGTTTTTAGGATGCCAACTCTCCCGGACAGATTTACCCTAAAGAGATGCTGCTGGTTGCAAATGAACAATATATTTATGGAAGATATATTTTGAGCCTTATATATGGCTGAGGCCACAACAAACCCATGCCGACCACAGCCAATCAGTTGGCTGCACCAATCATTTGGCTGGGGCAGCCACATACACACACCCAGCTATTGGGCAGCCCTCCCTGGCTTCCTGGAGGCAATGTGTTTTTGAGCCATCAGGGGTGCAAGACAACTCCTTCCCCAAGCCCAAGGGAGCAAGGAAACACTCATGAGGTGAAGTGAAATGCAGACGTGAAATGCAGGCTTGGAGCCAAGGGAGACTGCTATGATCTGTTTAAACTCCAGAAACTCCTGGCCAAGGAGGACTCAGTTGGGACTGCTATTTTCTCTGGCTGACCACCTCATAGAGCCCAGAAGGGAGGGAGCATCCCAACAGGAGGGGGAGTATACAGGTTGTTTAAATCTCTTTCCCCTCCACATCTGAAGTCTCAAAGGGTTTTTTCAGGGGTATTTGTCCAGCATTATTGTTAATCCATTGAGGATCCTCTGATAGGCTGTTAAGCAACTGCTAGGCTCCACTGAACACCTTGGAAAACCACTGGCTTTGTAATTGTTTTTAAAAAGTGTGCTAAGAAACAAGAACAATTAACATGTCACATAGGAACTTTGTAAAGCTTAAACATTACAATTCTTCCTTAAATCGGCATATAAAAACCAACTCTTCTTCTTCTCATTATAAAAGATAAGCATCCTTTATAACCATCCTTTGGCCCCTCCCAGTCTGGGAGACACCATGACAACTTCTGGGCTTGATTTGTGGTCTTGCTACCGGTCTCCCCACATGTAGTGGCCAAAGTGGGGCTCAATCTGGCCCTCACTCCTATGCCCAGCTACCATGATGTCCTCACCTTTTGACTTAATACACTTTGGGCAATGGCTTTTGGAGCACAAAACACAACTGATGACCAAACTGGCCCAGAAGCAACACGAGGCCCAGGCAAATCTGTTGAATTGTGCAAGAACATCATTAGTCACATGGTGCCTTTAGTGCAGGACCTTCTGGGACCAAGGGGACCCTCACAACCCATCTTGCCCGGCCAAGCTTACCACTTAAGATGACATGGAAGCCTACTTGTATGAATTTGTATATATTTGAAAAGATAGTGGAGGCCTCCAACTGGCCCAAGCAACAGTGCATCTGAATCCTGGCCCCTATTCTTTCTGGCAATTTTCAGGGGGGTTTCTGGGTCTGCCGATAGTGGACCTCCAGGATTACAACAAATGAAGGATGCCATCCTAGACTGCTATGGAATCACCAGCTAATCTCAACGACACTGATTTGTAGCATGTTCAAGAAGAGGCATCAGACACCAGTTGCAAGCTCTAGAATTCAAATGGCTGAAGCCTACCATAGAGGAGATCGCCTTGGCCACAAAGGTGGTGGAACACCTGATGCAGATAATGTGCAGCTGACCCGAAACTTTGGTATTGGCTATCCAGGTTGCTGGAAATTACTCGATAGTAGACTCAATGCCCATAACTTCCAACCCAGGCTGGGAAACTGAACCCAGTTCCTTCAGCTGAGGACATAGATGCATAGACATGGCTGAGTCTACATCCTCAGTCTTAACTGTCCTGCAACAATGGAGTGTAAAAAAGGAGACTGAGGAAAAGGTGATACAATTAGGAGTTCGGGGACAAACAGGTGCAGGTTAGAAAGAGAAGATATGTGAGTATTAGATTTCCCAAGGCTTACTCTGTGGTGGGAGTTAGCAGGGCAGGTCACATTCTCACCTGGCATCTAGGAGCTGGTTCTCGCTGAGTTTATGCTATTGTGTTTGGGCCAAAAACACTCATTTTTTCCCCTAAATTTCAGAGAAGTCTGTTAAGGATGAAGATGAATGAGGACAAGTGACTCATCATGGGGCAATCAGGAATACAGGACTAGAGTTTATATCATATCAACATATTTATAACTGAGTGCATGATAGCCTACAAAGATAACCTCTTTATGAATTCAAGTGATTAGATGTCATTATTCAATTATTTAATGATTTCTTTTTCACAACAGCAGTTTTGGGTTAGTAATTCCCACCTAGCAAAGCCTATGGAACTGTTGTCATTATTTCAGTTGTGAATACACACAATGACATTTTCTTGACTTCCAATCCTAAATTATGGGAAACAATTCTAATTTTATTGAAATGTCTATTACTATCAAAGCCTCTTTGGAGATCTTATTTTCACATTCTGTGTCATCTATTCATTTTTTAAAAGATATTATTATATATATGGTTCTAAATGAATATATGAGAGGATTACATTACTAATTTTTGTTACATTTTTCTTTATGGAAATGGACAGTTCAGTTTCTGATAAAATACGAACTCTCACTGTATTTCATCAAACATAGACCTGCTATACTTATGGTTGTGTGTATCGATATACCTGAACCAAAAATAAACCCAACATTAGCTGTTTCGGCAATATTCAGGTTTTGGGTAGAACAAATACCAAAACCTGGGAATCTGCCCGAAGCTGAATAAGCAATTCCCGAAAAAGCCGAATGTTGGCTTTTTCAGGTTTAAACATTCACCTTTCCTCAGATGCACGGCTCTGTGGTTTCTCCCATTTTTCTATCTTTTGACTGGTTTTGTTAGGGCCCTATAGTTGGGGCCCTTTTGAGGTAGGGGTCATGTAATCAGCACCAACTTGGTCTGACCAACCATCACCATTCAGTGGGCTAATCTGGATCAAGCATAAGGGTTATTTAAAAGACGGCGCTCACCCAGTCTATACACTCCAACTAAAAAGAACTGTATTTGACAGCTGCTCACACCACCAGGCTTCTGAAGGAGACTTCCTCACCCACACAGATGAGCAGTCTTCTTCAGAACAGCCCCCATGGTCGAGACTTTGGCTGGCTCTGATATCACAAACCCCCCCCCCCCAAAAAACCTGCTTTCAAAAAGAAGGTCGGCCTGAGTAGTGGCTTCATTTCCCTGCGCTGTCACCATCTCTGTAGATCAGATTTTTTGATGACTATAATAAAGCACTGTCATTGGCAACCCAAGGAAAAAAATTTCGTGCCTTATTTTTCTTACATTTGAGCCTTTTTGCTCAGTTTGGAAGCTAATTTGCATGGGCATCAGGCTATGTGCCCCAGATAAGAAGGGAGCCCCAGACTTTAAGGCACCAGCCTGCCAATTGGCTCTTTCCACTAGTTCTCAGCAATCCTGAACCTCTGAACCTGAAAACCGATGGACAGCTCGGCTCGCAAATGCCTGGAGGATGGGGGCAACACCATTGTTCACCCATAAAATTGGACCCCCTGTCCCAAATTTCACCAAACTTTGCTGACCATCTAAGGAGAATCCCTTGCAGACACGCTGCAAATTTGGTGACTCTACCTCCAAAAATGCCCCCACAGGAGCTTCAAAAAAATCCCCATAGACTATACTGAACCCAGATTTTTTCAGTAAATCCGGAAATAAGCCAAATACCCATATTTACCAGTATGGGTATTCAGCTTATTCCAGATGTACCGAAAAAACTCAGGCCCAATAAACTCAAACCCAAAATTTACCAAATGTTTTTTGCACAACCCTAGCTATACTCTTTAGTTAGTCAAATTCTGAATGAGCCGTCTGATTCTTCTCATTGCCACCAGTTAGTTACCGAAGGACTAGCCAATTCATTGATGTGAATAATTAATTGCTTAACCTACAATTGATTAAAAATGTAGGCATTCACTGGAACTAGTCAAAACACTTTCACTGATGACCCAGTTTTAAACAATTTTGAAATATCACTTGATTTTTTTTTACAATTAAAAGTTTTATACTCGCAATGTATAGTAACAAAAACTACAAATATGTTTGTTTAAGAAGAAGGAGTTGGTTTTTATACATCACTTTTCTCTACCTATAAGAAGTCTCAATGCGGCTTACGATTACCTTCCCTTCCCCTCACAACAAACACCTTGTGAGGTAGGTGGGGCTAAGAGAGTTCTGGAAGAACTGTGACTAGCCCAAAGTCACCCAGCAGGCTTCATGTGGAGGAGTGGGGAAACAAATCTGGTTCACCAGATTGGAGTCTGCTGCTCTTAACCACTACACCACACTGGCATTGATTGCACAGAGATATCTCTGAAAGAATTGGAAGGAAACGATCTTGTCTTCTTTGTGGCCAGGCTTCATTATCCATATACCAACTGTGGATAGGAGTACCCATGAAATCCAGTATGCCAAGAAGGCGTATACAATGGCAATTATACCACAGTCTCACACATCCAAGTTCCTTATCAAATGACTCAGTTCATGATGGTATGCTCTACCTTGCTGGTCTTAAGCCAACAAATTTGAGACTGGTGGTCATTTCCCTTGTTGGCACATATTCTCAGCTCAGATAGGGCTGCCAGGTACCCCTTCTCCTCTGGTGGGAGCTTTTTGGGGCAGGAGAGCCCCTCTTAGTTTGAGTGGTAAAGGGCTGCTTGCGATGCGGCACTTCTGGGTGTAAATGCATTGCAAGGGGCCTTTTACCACTCTCAGGTGGTTGGCAGGCAGAGGGGCAAATTACCGGGGGTTTGCCCCCACCTCCGGGCACCTGGCAACCCTATGGACAGAAATAGCAATTTTCAAATTGTAAGATACTTTCTTAGGGGAGCAAAACCTCTGTCTTTCTATATTTCTAGCACTAGGTTTTACGGGAGCTTTTCAGCAGCAGTGTGAGCCAACTAGATAGTCATTGATTTTCAGGAACAGCCTATGTGGCTTTCATTTAAAGGTGGATGGCCCAAAGACAAAGGCAGTACAAAATGCATGTTTATTATTTAATTGATTGACTGACTGACAGTTGATTTGATTACCCTGGATCTTCCAGACAGTTTGTGAATAAATGCTCTTTCAAAAGCAGAGCTATCTTTGAGTCCAGTAGCACCTTAGAGATCAAGAAGATGTTCAGGGTATAAGCTTTCAAGAATCAAAACTCTCTTCATATCTGATGTAAGGAGCTTTGACTGTCTCAAAAGCTTATACTCTAAAAATCTTGTTGATTTCTTTTTTTATAAATTTTTTATTATTTTCTATACTGATTAGACAAAGTATTCAACAATCAATATAAGTAAACATCAGAATATAAATTCTAATTAATAATTGTTGAAAATACATACATATATAGATAAAATAAAATATAGAGACTTCCCCTACACCTCCCTCAATCTTATCATTTATTTGTAATCTCCATTGTTTAAGATTCTAATCCTAATATTGTTACAGACATTTATAACATTTACTATTTCATTTACCTATATTAAAAAAAGAAAAAGAAAAAGAAAGAATAAAAAAGAAAGAACAGATATTAAAAAATAATAAAAAATGGATTAGATGATAAATATCATTTTTAACTTCCTTTAAGAATGAATATTCTAATTCCACCATTTCTCCCACATATCTAATAAGTGTCATGTTAATGCCATTAATTATTCTATTTTTGTCAAAGCCAAGCCATTTAATCAGTCCTTTTTGAGTAAATCCCAAAAAAACTAAGCCCTTTGACCCAGTCTCTTTATCTTAAATTTCCATCATCTTCCTCTTTTTCCCAGTAGCTTTAAACGACGAAGGGCATCCATGGAAGTTGTTAGTGCAATTCCCTCTGTGAAAATAAAACCTTGTTGATTTCTCAGGTACTACTGGACTAAAATCTAGCTCTTTTACTGCAAATCTGAAACTATGTTAAACAAGAGGCATCTCAGGTTAATTCAGCTGCTCCCACAACACACTAGCAAGCATAAGGCATCACCTCCTCCATGATTTCTTCCAGCCTTTGAGTAGATTTTCCATGGACCAGGAGGCAAAATATGAAAATTGCATTCCTACACCTGTACAACATGGTAGATGTGAACCTGTCCAGATCTTGAAAACCCCACCAGACTCACAAAGGAACACAAGGGCTGGCCCCATCTTGCTGCACTCACTGTTTCCACATATACTTTTTTGTGATTTATGTGCCATACCCATTTTTATATATGCATCTATACATAGAAAAGTATTATTTAACAGAGTGCTACAGGGACATAGGAGTATCAGAAGAAAGGAAACTAGAAGTCATGAACAGTGTGCAGCAGGAGGCAGGCAGACAGCAGCAAAATCACTCCTCTTTGCTGATTGCAAAATCCAAGTCTCAGCATCTTTATGCAGCTCCACTGAACACCTTCACTCAGCCTAATTTTTTTTAATCAGAATGCTACAATTTCCATAAAACTGAAACCAAAGTCTCACAGTGCTCACCTCTCCTGATATTTTTCAAATTTCCAATATTTCTGGTACATCTAAATTGTATCTCTCAGTCACACAATCCATGGAGAGAAATGCAATATGTATTATTCCAGCTTTTTCAGCAGCTGTCCCACAAACCACCCACATATATTATCTGCAGAAGAGTGGCTGCTAATAAAATGCTAAATTTCTGGCTAAACTTCTCTCACCAGAACATGGATTGATGACTCCATCTCAGTCTTCAGAGAGTAGATCGGAATTACAAAAGCCTGTCAGGGCCAAAAGCTGTATTGAGTTTGAGGGTCAATAGAGTGTATTTCCTTGCCTGGACTCAATTACTACTATATGTTGGTCATGCCCAGGGACCTAAATGCTGTTAAGAAAGACTTGCTTCAGGAAGGGGGTAGAGGCCACTGATTCACTTTGCAAAATCCACAGTCATAAAATGTACTGGTTTTAGCAAGCATCTTTACCAGCTGACTTCACTCTGAATAATAACAGCTGAAAGGAAGACTGAGGTGACTTGGACACTTGACTGCATGCTGAGGGTCACAGAACTAAAGCTTTTCAAAAACACATTGAGCTAAATTTGATCCCAAGTAACCTTTCAGTTGTCTCAGGATCTTCTGTTGTGACCTCTGAGTCACAAAGGCCAGTTTCTAAGGATCACAAAGTATGGTTCATATTCACAGACTCCCTGACTCCTACCTCAACTTGTCCCAGTTTGCAAGCATAAAAAAAAAAACCCTGTAAAATAAAAGTTCTACAGAATTTAGTTCCTAAACTCTATGGCTGGGATACTGCTTTGTGCCAGTCCAATTTTTTGTGAGGCACAAGAGCACTATTGGCTCTGCTACCTTGTGTGGAGCAGCCAATGGGATGGTGGCTGGAGAAGATGTTGGAGCTCTGCCCTACTTTTTGCAGTAGGCTTTGGCTGCATCTTGTTCCTATGAATAATGTGGGAGTATTTATTTATTATTAACATTATTTATAGTCTGCCTTTCTCACTTGGACTCAAGGTGGAGTATAACAGAATGAGTCAATACAATCGACAGGACTGGGCATTCCATGAACAATGCAATAGGGTTGTAGAACCAACCAGATATCTAAAAACAGAACTGAAGCAAAGCATAAGTATTAACATGACACATTAATGATGCAAAAATTACATAGTAGGATCCTAGTTCCAGTAAGCTATACACAGTAGCATAGACCAAGGTCCCTGATAATTTTTGCAAGTAACTTTGTGAAACATATAGTAGAGTGTGACTCTATTGCCCATGTAGAAAAGCCCTCTCGAATAATTCAGTTTTGCATAATTTGCAGAAAGCCAGGAGAGCAGGAATCTTCCTGACCTCCTCAGGTAGGCCCTTCCATAAGGTGGGGGCCACAACAGAGAAGGCAGTATGGGCAGTTGTTGATTTTGCCCAGTTGCAGTTTGGTACCTGCAGAACATCCTTCTCCAATGAGTAAAGCTGTCATGGTAGAGTATAGGGTGGTTTCACTGATACGAGGGTACAAGGCCATGAAAGGCTTTGTATGTGATAGCTAATACCTTAAATTGAGCCCGATACCTGATGGGCAACCAGTGAAGTGCCCGCAGGATGGGAGTCAAATACATGCTCCATCAAGCTCCTGCCAATAAATAAGCTACAGCATTCTGCACCAAGTGGAGTTTCTGAATTGTTTTTGATGGGAGACCAATGTACAGTGCATTACAGTAGTTTAGTCTCAATGTTACTGTTGTGTGGATCCAGGTGGCCAGATCAGACATACAAAGGTAAGAGGCCATCTTTTGGGCTAGGCTGAGTTGGAAGAAAGCCTTTTTTGCAGCTGCATTAACTTGCCACTCCAGTAACATTATTGGGTCCAGTACAACCCCAAGGTTCTTAACTGAGTCAGCAAGGGTCAGCTGAACTCCATCAAAAGTGGGCAGTATAATGTCCTTCAAGATCTCCACCTTCCCAACCAGCATTGCCTCTATCTTTTCAGGGTTTAATTTCAATTTGTTTACTCTTCGTCAATTTACCACAGCAGCCAGACAGTGATTCAGGACCTCTACTGCATCACCAGAGGATTTAGATAAGGATGTATATAAGGGTAGCATCTGCATATTGATGACATCAAACCCAAAACTATGAATGATTTGTCCTAAAGGCTTTATATAGAGACTGAAAAGCATGGGGGATAAAATTGTGCAATGTGGAACTTCACAGGATAGGTTCCACACTGATGACAACTGGTCTCCAACAGCAACCCTTTGAGTCTGATCCATGATGAATTATTTGAACCAGTTCGGCATGCATCCCTTGATATCTACTTCTGCCTCCAAGGGCCTCAACAAGATGGTATGATCTACTGTTTCTAAGGCTGCAGATAAGTCCAATAAGAGTAACAAAGAGCTATGACCTTTGTCTACACTCAGACAGAGGTCATCAGCTAAAGCTAGTATAGCTGTCTCTGTCCAATAGACCAGCCTGAAGCCAGCCTGAAAAGGCCCTTGATCAGATGAGTTATCCAAGAAGACTTGGAGTTGGTTCACTACTGCTCTCTCAATCACTTTGCCAAGTAACCTGTTGAGGGGCTCAAAAGGAATTTTTTGGTCTTCCTTCAAATTGGCGTGGAATAGGGCTATTTTCTACCTGCTCCACACTGTCCTGGCAAGTGGAGTTATTGGTCTTTTGACTGATTAGGTCACAATTAGGGCTGCCTACCTCCAGGTGGTGGCTGGAGATCTCCTGCTATTACAACTGATCTCCAGCCAACAGAGATCAGTTCACCTGGAGAAAATAGCAGCTTTGGAAGGTGGACTCTATGGCATTATACCCCAATGTAATCCCTACCCTCCTCAAACACCAACATCCTCAAGCTCCACACCCCAAAATCTCCAGGTATTTCCCAAACTGGTATGGCAACCCTAGCCATAACTAGTTTGGGCAGGATTAGTGCAAATTGCTACAGAGTGGATAGGGCTAATTAGAAAGCAACCTGAGCAATCAAAGACAGGAATCTGTTCCCAAGTCATCCCATCAGTGGCTTGAGTGGCATGGAGGGCTTGGGTGGGGATGCCCTTGCTGGTTGAGCAGCATCGTTTAGCATCAGTTTCTGAAGCATCACATGGAGAATGAGGCTTAACACCTTTGCTATTTTACATGCCGGTGAGGATAAATGAAGCCTGTGGTAACTCTGGCTACATTTGCTCAAAATGCTGGTGGCAGCAGTAGGATGCTTGTTAGCAGAAACTGACACTAATTCATGAATGTTTATTTGCTGTAGATCACCCATTAATCATCTAGTGCAGGGGTCTCAAAACTGCGGCTCCAGAGCCGCATGCGGCTCTTTGGCCCGTTGAGTGTGGCTCTCCGAACTTGGTTCGGAGCCCCTGCTCTTGTGCCCGCTCGCGCCGGCAGCCAGGCTGCGGAGCTGGCGCGCCTGAGAGAGAGAGAGAGCGGGCGAGCAGGCGCGCTGTCTCTCCCCCACTGCCATGGAGAATGGCCGGGTCCCCCTTTCCCTTGCCCTCAATGGTTGGGAGGCTAAAGCCTCCCCTCCCCTCTAGCCGTGCGATTGCTGGGCTGGCAGCTCGGCGGTTCCTGGCCCCCCCGCCTATCAGCTGTTGGGCGGGGTGGGCTTCCTTTGGTAGACCTGGCCTCTGGCTGAGTCCCATTGGGAGGCCATGTCTACCCACTGGCTTTCTTGGCGGAAGACCTGGACTCTGAGGAGGGGAAAAAAGTCCCCCTTCAGAGGCCAGGTCTACCAATTGGCTTCTATGGGCCTCCGGAGGCCAGGTCTACTGCCAAGAAAGCCAATGGGTAGACATGGCCTCCCAACGGGACTCAGCCAGAGGCCAGGTCCACCAATAGGCTTTTATGGCGGTAGACCAGGCCTCCAGACGAGGACTCCGGACGGGGAGGGGGAAATGGCAGGAACTTACAATTTAATTTTTATCAATAAATAAGATCACTATTAAGTATGATATCAAGTTTTATTCAGTGTACCTATAGTTTAATTAAGACTTAAAACTTTAATTAAAATTTATTAAGTTAATAAACAGTGTACCTACCTATATAGTTTAAGATTAAGAAATTTGGCTCTCAAAAGAAATCTCAATCGTTGTACTGTTGATATTTGGCTCTTTTGACTAATGAGTTTGCCGACCCCTGATCTAGTGTATTTACTTATTTGCATCATTTATAACCCTGACTTTCTTCCCACTGGGGACCTAAAGTGGATTACATCATTCTCATTCCTTCATTTTATCCTCACAACAACCCTGTGCACTGGTTTAAGTGGTGAGTGTGTGACTAACCTAAGGTCACCCAGCAAGCTTCCATAGCATAATGGAGATTCAAACCTGGGTCTCCCAGATCTTTTTCTGGCACTATAACCACTATACAACACTGGCTGTCTTAGCCCGTATATCAGTTCTTGTGTCCTTATTAGAGAGTACTAGTACAATCACATACTGCCCCTTACCACTGCCATTGTCTTTAGAATATGCTTTTTGTAGTACTCATGAAGAGTCGGTAAATGGAATGGGAATGTTTAACTATCCCAGAGCCTAATCTAACCAGAACACCTTTTACCCTAAGATGATGCTTAGAACAGCTAGATCACAGCTGGATCCACAATGCCCAGGATGGGTTATATGTGTGACATTTAGGAGGACATAATCTATTATTTCCTTGCAGACTATAAAAATCTCATATGGAAAACATTGCAACTCAATAAATGTAGAACCGTATGACGCCACTTTCACAAAGTCACTTTTCAAAAAAGATCTACCTTTTAAAAGATTGTTTTGGTTTGTTAGATGGGAATAACCTATTTGCTTCTCAGTAGTGCACAATAACTAAGACTGCCTTTTGTTCACATTAATTCATGACAAAAAGAGCACTTGTTCTTTTACTGTATTATTTTGCTTTGAAGACTAAAGGATGTTGTGGTTTTCTAATGTTGTTCATTTTTTGAATTTTTGACAGTATGATAAAACATGCTAATTGGTTTAGTTCCCAAAGGCACATTGATTAAGAGATTTTTGGGCCAACATAAAGACCTTACTTTGGGGAAGGGACTGTGGCTCAGTGGCAAAACATCTGCTTTGCATGCAGAAGGTCCCATGTTCAATACCCAGCATCTCCAGTTGAAAAGAATAGGTGATGTGAAAGACCTCTGCCTGAGACAGTGGAAAGCCACTGCCAGTCTGAGTAGACAATACCAACCTGGATGGACCAATGGTCTGATTCAGTATAAGGCAGCTTCATATTTGACCCCAAAGGAATTAAAATAACTGTTTTATGTATTTCATGGAATTTGTGCAGAACATAAATCTACTCCCATATTAACAACTGTGACTAGCAAAATTCCTGGACCAGGGCAGCCAGCAGCAGGTGGACATGCTAAGAACTTCATGGTGAGCATCCTCACCAAGAGAACATTGTTTGAGCTCCCTTAGTTATATGCAAGGTGACCTCCTAATTGGATTGTCTCAGTGTTTCCTGTTGAGTTTGTCCAGAGCACAGTACCATGCTAATCCGAACTGCATCTGCACAGTTGCTACTGTGTCATTGCAGCCTGTGGCTGCTTTTGCCCAGTCCAAGAATTAAATCATCTCATTTATTGGAGAAAAGGTAATATCCTGCAGGGTTATGGTCATTTGAATCATTAAATTGACCAAATAGTATAAAGCACAGAATCAGTAGCTGTTGTTCCCTCTTTGCACCTGCACAGTCAGATTCATCCTTTAAATGGCCAACATTGGATAGAATACATTGTCTGGATTCTGTCTCTGTGCAATCTACTTGAGGTCGCAACAAGAGATTGCACAATTAGCTGGGGTCATGAGCAGACATGAAGACACTAAGTAGTAATTCTCCACTGAAAAATCTCAAATGATTTTTTTTCTTTTTATTATATAACTTTTCAAAGGAGATGCTGCGACAGATTGGTACAGGTCAGGAGAAAGGGGTGATGACAACATCTAATCATGTGGTTGAAACTATGAGCAAAAATATCAAGGCAATCCAATCAGGGTGTCAGTCAGTTAATGTAAATTCAGATTTGAGCTACTCAAAGTGATACTTTGGTTGTGGATCCTGCAGCAAGGACTTTCATGACATAAGACAAATTTCCAGCTATATTGGGATATGTTTACACTCATAATCTTTCATATGAGTACGGGTCCATTGTGTCTGCTTTTATGGAAGGGAAATCATTGTGTGAACTACCTCTTGGTTATTAGAGGTGTGATTAATAACAGATTCAACATATAGTTCTAAATTCAGTTTTGAATCATGATAGCTGAACAGATGCCATCAACCATATGGAGGTCATAAAACAGTGAAAAAG
The DNA here is from genome assembly GCF_029931775.1 of Euleptes europaea. Taxonomy (NCBI): domain Eukaryota; kingdom Metazoa; phylum Chordata; class Lepidosauria; order Squamata; family Sphaerodactylidae; genus Euleptes; species Euleptes europaea. Next base: position 50,768,450 of record NC_079315.1, on the reverse strand, counting down.
GGAACTCTGATCGTTGGTGTTTAAATATATTGCTTCTATCCTGCACTAATTCTCCATGTAGTTTACAAAAAAGTCACTAGCATAAAAACAGGTCAGAGCAAAACTACCGATACAATTAAAAGCAGCATTAAATAGGGGAAAGGCCCATAAACACCTAAAGACATGATTGTGTGACTCTATATGAGAATCACATTGCACTTCTAGAGGGGTTGTTGATACATGAATGTGGGTTTAGTACATAACCATATAGGGCTGCCAAGGTGCCCCAGATCCTATTTTTTGCCACTGCTCTGAGCAGCAGTGGGGAAAAATAATAAAAAGGCCCTTGGCCTGATGGTACAACATAGGGTTGAAATCCCCCCACCAGGGGTGGGGGCTCTCCCACTCTGAGCTTCCTCCCCCTGGAGCCATTCAGCCGGCCAGCAGTGGGCCTTACTAGCTGTAAATGGAGGCTAGCATCAATGTGTCAACATCACGTTACCAATGACCACAGGGACGCTCTGGTACTTGGGCAAAACTCTATGGTAAAAATGGCTTCTACCATAGAGTTTTTGCCCAAATACCAGTGTGTCTCCATGGTCATTGGAAAAATGATGCTGTGACTTCTGGAAGAGATGTTGACACACTGACACTGGCCTCTGTTTATAGCTAGTAAGTTCCCACACCCCCATCCCCTGCCAGTTGCCAGAAGTTACCTGGCAACCCTAGCTTGACATCACTTCCAAGAACAACCAGAAATGACATCAGTCCTCTCTAGGAATTGCCAGAAATTCTATGGTTTTACTTCTATGGTTTTATGGAGGGGAGGACTTGTGGGGCAAATTATAGATTTTCTATTGATTCCTACAGAAGAGTGATGTCACTTCTGGGTTTACCCTGGAAGTGACATCTTAACATCACTGACGGTGGGCCTCCCCCTGTCTCCTGCTGGTTGCCAGGTAGGGTTGTTATGCCCAGCCTGGCAACTAGCAAAAAACTGGGTCAAGGAAGTGGGGTGTAGCTGTCAGTGACAACATGACATCACTTCCTGGAAAACCTTAAAGTGACATCATGCCTCTCTAGGAATCACCTCAAATTCTATGGTAAAATCATTTGAGTTTTGGCCAATTCTTAGAGAGAACTGGTTTTACCATAGAGTTTCTGGCAATTCCTAGAGAGTTGTGACATCACTTCTGAGTTTTCCTGGAAATGATGTTACACCATCACCAATGGCAATTTATTTTTTCAACTGGCCAATAAGGCTAAGCCTTCTAGGGGCAGGCATCTGGCAACCCTAAAGCCCACTCTGAGCAATACTGTGTTGTGTACTGTGACCAACCTACAATTCTTGTCTGCATAAACAGTCTACATTCATAAATTCCCTTACTGCTGCTGCTGGCCCTCATCCATATTTCTCAGTCACGAAGAATGTAATCTCATTTTAAAACCCATGCAAGTGCTCATAACCACTACATTCCCCCACCCATATATCCCAAAAATATATTCTCTACAGCATTGGGACTGCCAACTTTTGAAGTCCAATTACTGGTTTCTGGAGTGAAGGTGGCAGAATGAAGGTAGAACCTGCAAGTCCTAGGTGGAGCCAAGCGGACTCCCTATATATCAGTCCATCTAGCACAGTATTGTCAATTTGGATTGGCATTGGTTCTCTCAGAGAAAGATATTTCCTGACTTTTAACTGGAGATGCCAGGGACTGAACCTAGGGCTTCTGGTATGTAAAACATACATTTTACCACTGAATAATGGCCCTTAGGCTGGAGCAAAGCCACAATCTGGACTTTCCTTACTTTTCAGGCTCCAATGTTAGTTTTCTGTCAGACCATGGGTTTATTAGTTGAACTAGTAAAACATAGTCTGGTTGTCAGCTGTAGTTATCTTTGATCCAGCCCTCTGACTCTGCAGAATATTAGGAAGCCCACTGAAAATACACCGAGAAGGGAAACTGCAAGTGATCACCATTTCCTAAACAAAGGGAATGTAAATTTATAGATGATGGCAATCATATTCATAACATTCAAAATGGGGTTATTATGTAATGTTTGTCTATGATCTTGGTAGCTGCATCAAGTTTTTCCACCACTCATTTGTTTAAACATAACTCTTTAATTTACTTGCTCCACATGTGACAAGCATCTGTACCTATAATTCAGAATATTAGAAAGTAGTATATGATTTTACATAATGGTTCTTTCCTATAACTTTTACCCTATGGCTTTAAGCATATGCTCTTTTTGAAAATAGTCATTAACCTTTCACATGATGTATAACTAGCTTTATCACTCTGGAAAAAGAAAATTCCACTCTGAGTTCTGAAAAGAAGACCCATTGGGAAACACACAAATGGTAAACTATACCAAAGGACACAAAAAGGCCCATAAAACATCAGTAGGGTTATAAAGGTCTATGGATTTTAATTGCTGTGTGCCATTGGGCCTTTACAAAGCAATCAAGCAGGCAATCTCCAAAGACAGCCCTGCCATAATACATTTAACAATAGAGTTCTCACCCCATCAGCAGAGTAGAGTTTACGAAGGTCCCCATAGCAATTAATGACCTTGTACGCAGAGAGAAAAAGGCAAAATTACTTAAATTGGCTGCCCTTTTTGATGCACAATGTAAGCAAAAGATGCATGAATTTAGGAATGCAAAAGTTTTGAGAGAGGGGAAGAATTTTCACATCATTTCTAGTGTTTTGTCTGTGTGCATTTTTGAACAGTTAAGAAACCTGTTCATTCCTGATGGGAAGAACAGGAAGTTAATACAGTGCTTAGTTATCTAAAACAGTGCTTTACAAGCAACTACGGGAGGAAAAGGAGGGGGAGGGAGGAGGTTTTCCACTATTGTATAGTAATGTGATATTTTGAGAACTTTATTCTGCTTGATTGCCAGCCTGAGCATTCCATCTTAATGATGTTGAGGTCAACTGGAAGCGGTGAACATAATCAGCAACAGCAAAAGTATAGTGGGCAACCTTGTTAATTCTGTTGAATTATAGTGAGAAAGTTTGTCTTGCTTATATGAGTTTTCCTTCTGATTACATTTACATGTAGAATTTTGCTGATACCTTACAGGGACACAAACTGAGCATGAGAACTCAGAGAGCACTAAATACAAGGACGGAGGAAAGCCTATAAAACAGTAATGAGCACCTGGAGGGATTCCCTGCACTCTGAGGAGGAGCAAGAGATGTAATTAAAGCTGGACAACAACTGAAGGTAGGAAATTTCAAATGAAAGTGTAAGATCCTTGGATGGTTAACCTCTATAATCCTTAAACTTTACAAAGTTCCAAAGTGACAAGTTAATTTTGCTTGTTTCTTAGCACACTTTTTAAAAGTTACAAAGTTTTCAAAGGTGTTCCGTGGAACCTTGTAGTTGCCTGACAGCCTATCAGGGGATCCTCAATGGAATTATCAATAATGCTGGACAAATATCCCTAAAAACAAGGCTCAGACCTTACCTATGAGCCCAGTTTGCTGGCAGGCGCTGGGGAGTGTTGGGAGCTGGCACAAGGTTCAGGGGCTTGTCTGGTGAGGCGGGGGCTCAGCTGGGTGGCCAGCATGCTGCCACAAAATGGCTGCTGGTGGGGAAGCTGGTGAAGGAGGCAAAGGCCATTAACGCATGGCTCCTTTGTGCCGGTAAAAGTGCACACTTTTTTAAAGCGGGAACCTTTTTTAAAGTGGGAAATCAAACGCACGGCACAAAGGAGTGCTCAGTAGGAGCTGCCGCCACTCTTCTCTCCTCCACCTTGCTGTTCCCGGGTGGAGGAGAGGGGAGGCTGGCTGCGAGCTGAGGCTGCTGTTGCCAGGGACTGGCAAAGCAGCAGCCTTTGTCCTGCCATCCCCCGGGCACAGCCGGGGGGGGGGGAGCTGACGGCGGGTGGACTGGCTAAGCTGCCACCCCGCCATCCCCCAGGCAGAGCAGGGGGGAAGCCAGTGGCGGGTGGAGGCGGCAGGAACTGGGGAAGCAGCCACTGCCCCTTCTCTCAGCCCTCCGTTTCGCCTCACCTCGCCTCGAATTGTGGCTGCTCTGGCGGCGGCCAGTCTCTCTCGGCAGCAAACGGGCCTCTTTCTCTCTCTCTCTCCGCCTCCTCCTCCTCCCTCACAGGTGGCCGCTGCAGCGATGGCTCTGCACTCTACCAGCAGCGAGGAGGTGGGTGGAAGCAGCGGGGAGTCGACCCGGAAGCTGTGCGCACGAGCAAGCTCTCCGATTTGTAGCAGGGCTTCAGTTTTAAGTCGGAGAAGGTCTGGGATGGGCCGCATCAAATGCGCAAGCCAGAGACGGCCATGTGTGTTGACAAGGACAATTCGCTGCATGCCCGGGAGTTTCCCCGGACAAATCGGTCATGTGTTAATGGCCATAGTGTTTCTAACTTTAGCTGGAACTTTTCCTGCCCTGCTGCATACCTTCCTGGCCCACCCTATATTTCAAATGAGCCAATCAGGCCCTGGCTCAATAGGGGATGACCCAGCGGGCAGTCTACAGACCTGAGCTTTTGCCCTCGGCTTCACCAGCCAGGTATTTAAGAAGCCGTCTTCCTCACCCATCTGAGTCTACTTCCTGATTTGTTACAGAATGGCACAGGAATAGCATGCTTTATTAGCTCCACGTGGTGGTGTTTTTGGAGGCGGATCTCAGTTGGAATGGCAGGAGGCTTTCACTTTACACACAAGTAGACTCACAGGGCGGATAACCTATTCCCCTCCCCCATTTTTGCTTCCTTTGGTCTGTTGTCCTTAAAGAAACAGTACCAATATACCACAATTGGCTTGCTGCTCTCTGTGATCTTTTCAGGGAAGGGCAACAGCATGAAAGTTGGGGGGTTGGAGAGCTCTGGATGTGGAGGTTTCAGAAGATCTGGGGGAGATTTTTAGAGCTCACATGCTTAATTGCAAGTGAGGAAGGCTGCCCTGATCACAGTGCTAACTGCTTATGCAAGGAGCAGAGCAAGCTTGGCAAAGCAGATCAGGTGGAGGCATTGCTTTTTGCTTACATGTGAGAAGACCTGGGTGGAGGCATTGCCTTTGTCTTACACACGAGTAGATCCAGGAGCAGACATTGCCTTTTGCTCACACACAACTAGTCCCAGGTAGAGGCATGGCCTTTTGTTTACATGTGAGTAGACCTGGGTTGGGACAGTGCCTTTTGCTTACACATGAGTAGACCCACAAGGCTTGCAGCTACCACCCCCTTCCCTCCTTATCTTCTTGGGCTGGATTTGTTTTACTCCCCCCCCCCTTTTTGGCCATCCATGGGAGTAGAGCATGGTTTTTCCTCCCCCTCCCCTTTTTTCCTCTAAGGGGATCAGAAGCATTGTTTGCTATGGGATTTCCTGATGCCACGGAGACCAATAACAGATCCCACAGGGAGCAGTGTGTTAAAAAGTAGGTTGGCCATGAATTGAATTTATTGTACTGGTTAAAGATAGAGTTATGGAACACACTGCTTTGGTATAAGATTATATGGGGCATGTGCTGGGGAGGGAATATATATATATATATATTGGGTTTTAATGGGTACAGAAAAAAGATAGGGAAAAGGGGAGAAAGGGAAAGGCAAATACTCTGATACATTACATAAATGGTGGCTGGAGCAGGCCACCATCAACATCTCCAAAAGTCTTACAAACAGATCAGCATCTTTATCATATCATATTAAGAAAAGTATAAGCTGGCCATAGCTTAAATTGTTTTTTTTTCTGTTTTTTCTTTTTCTTATATCTCTAAACAACCCAATTATTATGCTAAAAAAAACCTTATGAAATTACGGGTCTCTTTTCAAATTATACATATTATTTCTTAAGAACAGTTAAAGTCATATATACCTAGTCAATGTAATCTCTTTAGTCTTAGTCTACTCTTCTCATAATTACTAGTATAGACTATTTAAATAAAATAAATCATATTTCTCATAAAAAGGCTGTCATTTTGCATATGGTCATCAGTCATCTTTCTTTGGAGCAAGTTGGTTAGCTTCGCCATAGACTCAAATTCATGCAGTTTTGTAATCCATTCTCTCACCTCTGGAGTCTTCCTGTCTTTCCAATATTTTGAAAACAAGATTCTGGCTGCTGTTGTCACATATTGATAAAATTGTTTGTTTATTGTTTTGATTTGAAATGGAATCATTCCTAACAAAAAAATACTTGGCTTCCAAATAAAAATTTACTTTCAATATCACCTGTAGTTCAACATGGATCATCTTCCAGTACTTCTGAGCTTTTTTGCAAGTCCACCATTGATGAAAATAAGTTCCTTTGGTCTCAGAACATTTCTAACAATTTGTTTGATTTCATTTATACATGTTTTGTAAGTCTTTTGGAGCCAAATGCCATCGATAAAACATTTTATACCAATTCTCTCTGATGACTTGTGAACTGGAAATCTTAATTCTTAATTTCCTTCTTCCACATTTTTCCCAGTCTTGCACTGGTATCATCTCTCCAAATTTTTGCATCAATTTTAACATACAAGTCTTTACTTGTTCTGATGCAGTCTCCATAGATAAAAGCAGCTTGTAAATCCTTGAGAGAAGATGGTCTGAAGTTTTTGTTATGATTTGTTCAAACTCTGTTAGTTTCCTCTCCTTTCCTTTTTGTATGTAGTCCTCGTTTAATGCATGAATGACTTGTTGGTGAGCAAACCATGATATCTTTAAAAACCATGATATCTTAAAAAAAACCTTCAACAACAATACGGTATTTAATATAATGATGAGAGGCTGTGGATGAGCATCTGATTGGCATATAAAAGGTTCCACAGTCAATCCCCATTTAATATAGGCCATTTATGCAGGGGTATTTAGTTCACAGTCCCTGATGGACTGCTTCAAGGCTTCCTTTGCATTATTCATGATTTTACCAACCTTCAGACGTGACTTCGCTCTGGCCTGGTTCTTCCCCCACAGTTCTAGGATCATGTTTTAGAACAAATTTAAATGTTGCTTCGAGGCAAGAGCAATGCAAATTCCCCTTATTTCCATGCATAGCGCTTAACTTCAGGTTTCTCTCCCCACGCCCATTTTGTCTTTTCCCTCCCATGTGTCTGTCCCTCCAATCCAACCCCTTTCCTCAAAGCAAAGCACAAAAGAGGGAGTTAAACTTTCATGAAATGTGCAGGAAGACACTGAAGAAGGCTTCAAAGGTTGGAAGGCAGCTCCCGGTAGGGAGCTGTTGAAGAAAGGTGGGGAGGAATACCCAGCAAAGGCACATGCAGTCTCTTAAACAGCTGACCTGCCCCCTCCAAGTAAAGTGCAACAAGGCTGCGTTTTCAGGGGGAGGGACTTAGAAACTTTCATTCACTGGAGCTATGGGATTTCCTGATTCCATGGAGACCATTAATTAATCGCAAGGTGCTCCTGGAATTTGGGGGGGAGCTCATGCATATGATGTTTGAGAAATCGAAGCAGAAAACTGTGCAGCAAACCAAACACAAATTTCCCCTGCATAAATGACCGTAGTGATGAGAGCCTGTGGACGAGCATCTGATGGGCATATAGAAGGTTCCACGTTCAATCCCCAGCATTGGAGAGCCACTGCCAGTCTGACATTGATGGATCAATGGTCTGATTCGGTATAGGACAGTTTCATGTGTGCTTTGATTTCTGATAATTACACAACTGTATCTGGAGAATCCAGCTCTTCCTTGTTTGAATACTTTGGCTAAGACTGCTTATTGCAAGTTGTAATACTTCATAATGCCTGCTAGGCAGGGCAGTGGCACTCCAAAACACAAGGCTCCCAACTTGAAATTGGCCACCCTAGCCTATCCTTATGTCACCTGTCCTGGCCCAGGGTCCCAGTAGTGCTCTTTGAAGTGCTACTCATGAGCAGTGAAATTCCAGGGCTCTATTCAATGGACTCCAGAAAGACAACAATCTCCTCCTTCTCCCACATAGTACCTCGTGGAGCTATTTTGAGAATGAGGAAGCTGCCAAATTCACTTATTTATTTCGATACAGAATCATCTCCATATGCAAGCAAAAGCAGTAAAATTAAAGTTAGATTGAGAGTATGAATAACGGATTAACAATATTAATAGCAATACATAAAAGTAAAGAAAATAAGCTATAAAATGGGGAGGTAAGGCTATCTGTGGCACAGGATTATTAGTCCCCGTCAGCCTGAGACTGAGTTCACTGTTGTGGGGCTCCCTCAAGGGGTCAGTGGAGAGGAGCAAATCAGTGCATACCTGGCTCTGACCTGCCAGCTGATGCTCACTTCACATTGCTTCTGGACCCCAGGTCCGCTGCTCATGAGCCCCTCCCCGGCGGGTGGGCCAGGGGGAACAGACTGGCTTGGCAGGCTATCTCCAGCAGGTTGCTGACACCAGCAGCTTTGGGACTGAACTCCTGGAGAGGCAGTCATGGCAGGGTGGCCCGCCTGGAAAAGATGGACAGGGCCAGACAAAAGGCCATGGTGGCCCTTGGCAAGATGGCAGTAGCCATCAGTGCCTCTGTGATTCATCACATGGACATTTCCTGCTGCTTGGAGGCATTGTCCACCCAGCCAGGGTCCTCCTTTCCTCCTGGGGGATGGACATCAGCTATGTGACATCCAGCATGGCCTAAAAGATTAGTTGCAGTTGTAGGTGTTTGCGGGAGTTGGCTGGGTCCCCGCTTGTTCCCAGCCATCTCTTGCGGCGGTTTTGGCATTGGGCCTGATCCAGTTTGGGGGGAAAGGCAGCCTGCGTGCCCCCCTTTTCCCATTCTGGGGACCCCAAAAAGGGGTATGGGGGGAGGCCCGGAATAGGGACATGTTCAGTCGGGGGCTGTCATGATGGGACATGCCCAATTGGGGGCTGTCAGGGGTAGTGGCCTTCCACCAAGTGGCAGAGGACCACACAGCAAGTTTCTGCCCAAGTGGGTCCCACATACTGCCATCTCAGACTACTCCCAGCAGGTGGGCTGGGAGTAAGATGCATCGGTATCCATGCAGGTCAGGCCGATGCCTTGGATTCAGCCCCTATGCAATGCCCATGCCTAATGCTGTAACCAATAAAATTGTGGCCATTTCCATTCTAGCTACAGTCTCTCTGTGTTTAATTGTATGCTAAGGTCATCATAGTATAAGGGTCCAGGGATGGTAATTGCATGCCAAAGGTGGCCAGGGTTGGAGGGTTACAGTAAGTAGCCGGCTCCAAGTCACTCCCTAATTCGGCACTAGGCCAACAGCTTGGCTTATCCGGATTCTTCCTTGCAGTATACATCCATAGTGAAGAGCTGGTTTTATTCCAGATGGCACTGGAAGAGAGCAATAAGGAGGTCCAACAGGCTTGGCCAGTGTTTTGCATGAAATGATTATGTACCCTACAATATGTTGCAAAATCCTCTGACAGCATAGGACTCCTCGTATACACAGGAAGCTCTCAGAACAAAACTGATCTGGAAAGAGTTTCCTGAAGGTGCAAAGGTTGGAAACCATTTTAAGTGTTCAATATACAGACTATATTTGCTTCCTCACAAGTAAATGGTCATAATTTCTATAGCAAACTATGTAAGTAGATGCCAGTATTTAAAATCTACTCATGGGTCAAAACCAATTTATACTGTAAGCAGTTATAAACACTATGCTGGGAATCTCTGCACCAATATTACACACTGATTTGTATATTAGTACCATTGACCTGGGTAGCCCATGCTAGCCTGATCTAGTCAGCTCTCAGAAACTAAGCAGGGTTGACTCTGTATTTGGATGGGAGACCTCCAAAGAATACCAGGGTCATGACTCATAGGCAGGCAATGGCAAACCACCTCTGAACTTCCCTTGCCTTGAAAACCCTACAGGGTCACCATAAGTCAGATGTGACTTGACAGCAACCCTCCCCCCAAACTATTGTTATGCAAGGAACCCTAGAATCTTAGCCCATGCACTTTCTCTTAGCATCAGCAGATGACTTGGTAAAGAAGAGAAAGAAGAGAAGGACCTAGAATAGTAATGATGACCTGTGGGAAATTGGTACTACAAGAACAGCATAACCAAAATAAGACACTTCTGGGTTTTTTTTTGGGGGGGGGCGTTCATGCTGTCAAGTCACAGCTCACTTATGGCGACCTTAAAGGGTTTTCAAGGCAAGAGATGTTCGGAGGTGGTTTGCCATTGCCTGACTCCGCACCACCACTCTGGTATTCCTTGGAGATCTCCCACACAAATACTAGCCAAGGTCAGGGCTGAGAGTACGTGACTGGCCTAAGGTGACCCAGTAAGAACTAATGAAAACCCTAGACCAGTGATTCTCTGCACTGAGTTTATATTTCCTGGTACTCACTGGCTCTTTGAGCCTTGGGGGAAAACTCACAGCATGGAAAAGGGAAAAAGGTTCACATTGATCCCTATAATTTGACTGACCAGCAAAATGTTGCATTTAATCTGGGCAGACAAGTCATAGCATATGTGCTTAGCTTGGCCATAGATACAGACTTTCTTATGTTTCTAGGCTTGGCAACCTCTCCCAGTTGCTATGTAGGAGAGCTTTAGAAATTGATGCCGAACAGCAATGCAAAGAGCTGATCCTGCCCCCAACGGCAACCATTTTTTATGATAGCCAGCCCCAAGGGCAGACACTTGGGATTGGCCCTTCCCAAGTAGCCATTTTGTGGGGGGTGCCCACTACCATTTCTCAAAGTTTCAAAATTCTCAAAATGTTGATCCACAGGTTCAATACAGTTCTGCACTTAGAGTGATTTAGACTGTGTGAACATATTACATTTATATTATTATTTCTGTATTATTATCTATTTCATATTATCTACATACTAATAGCAAAGTTGGCCTAATCTAAGGATACTTGAATTCGGTGACTGGAGCTGTGAACGGCCAAGAGAGATTTTTCTACAAACCTGAAAAGGCCCAGGTTTATAGAAAAATCTGAAATCTTAAAACAAACAAACAAAAAAACCATTGGGGATGGGTTAAAACACCCCAAAACAATAAAAGAACAACTGTATCTTTAAGAAACAGAAGCCTTCAGTGGCTGTTGCTAGGCAACCACAGATTTACAGGCTGGGTTTCTGTGACTAAAAAGGCACAGGTAGAGAGCAGGATCCTTTCTAGGGCTGTTTTGGCCCTTTAAGGGAGGACTCATCGGGGCCATGCGTGGGCCTGGCAGCAGCCATTGGGTGACCTGATACTTGGGGTGTGCATTTGGATATGCTGAACTGAAAAACTGAAAAAAGAGGCACCATTTTAATGGAGCCAAAAAGGCAAAGCTGAAAAAAGCCAAATTTTTCAAATTTTAAAAAACTTTTTAGGTCTATTATATTTGCGAGACTCCAGGGGGGCAGGTTTTGGAGGGAAACCACCAGATTTGCAGTGTAGTCGCAGATGACTCTCCTTACATGAACTCCCAAGTTTGGTGAAGATTGGGCCAGGAGGTCCAATTTTATGGGCCCCCCATCCGTTCTCCATTGGAAACAAAGGAGGAAAATTTGGGGGCCCATAAAATTGGACCCCCCGACCCAATCTTCATCAAACCTTTAAAAAATAGCTCCACCAGAGTCCTGCAATTTTTCTCCATTAGCTAACATAGGAGACATTCCCTTCAACTTTTAAAGGGAACAACTCCGTGTTACCCTATGGAGAATCTTTCCAGGGCTTGGGGGGGGGGGTGAGGTGTGATTCTATGAAGTAACAACCTCCAAAACATCCTATCACTGATGTTCTTGTTCACATCTTGCACAGTGAAGGCTTTGGCTTCCATTATTTAGTCAATCCATCTCATGTGAGGTCTTCTTTTTCTACTGCCTTCAACTTTTCCTAGCATTATTGTCTTTTCGAGTGAGCCTTGTCTTCTCATGACGAACCAAAGTACGATAATCTCTGTTTAATCATTTTAGCTTTTAAGGACATTTCATCTAGAAGAAATTAAGCCTAAACTCTCCCTAGAAGTTAAATGTTACCTACCTCAATCTACCTTTATATGTGCAGTTGAATGGTTTGATTGTTCTTTTCTGTTGCAGAGCTTGTTAGATTAACAGAGTTTGTTAGATTAACTAAGGAAATGTCTTCTCTTTCTCTCTCACACACATGTGCACAGTTTAACCAGCTTCACAGTTGTTAAGACAATAGTTGTGCAATCCTGGCCAGAGCTGGACCCTTCTAACCCAACTAACTTTTATGAAATTAGAAGATTGTAATTCTCTTTAGGATTGCACTGTAAGGCAAGACCATAAATAAGTCTGAAGGTAGAATTCTGTTTTTAACCTAATCCTCACCTAAGGAGCAGAGTTTGAAGAAACTGAAATCTCAGTGAGTTTTATGTATGGGTATATTGAGGAGAAAGAGGGGGGAAGTAAATATGTGGATGGTTTTTTATAAAATCTGAAATAGTCCATGTGCTATCCTCTGATCAAATAATGTTCTTATTGTAAGATAAAATAATTAGGTGAGGTTTGTTTGATTTGGATTTCTTGACATCTCACATGTGTGAAATGTGTGAAATATACTGCTACAAAGTTCCCTTACTTTGTGGAAGTCCAGCATTTCTCCCCAGGCACATAATGTTTTTTCCATCCTCCACTCCTTTTTTGCATACTCTGATCTTCTCCTGTTATATTCCTCCTGTATCTTCAGGCAATGATTTCTTTCCCTAACAATTTTTGTTCCACAAGCTTTTAGAAGCTGGGAACTTCTAACTCCAGGTCCGAATAATGCACTTATCTCAGATCCCAGTATTATAACCTAGGCTGTTTATTGATGGAGTTACCAATTTTCAAAATACTATAGAATATTTTTTTAAACCCAAGAGTAATTTGGAAGACTTGAAAGGAAACATTCTGAGATTTCTTTTCACGTTTAACATTGTAGTTACTCAACTGGAAGTTTTGGGGAAGACATACTAGGAATAGGAAACTGCAAATGTACTAATTATTTTGGAACTATATAACGCATGGAATCAGTACATGAACATATGTGAATGAATTCAGTGCATGGAATTTCACTTAAGATTTAGTTAAGTTAGCATTATAAAAACAATTATTTGTCTGTCCTATTGAATGTAAATGTATGTTCAAAAGAATATTTTGTGTCTAGTGTACCATTGACTCCAGGGGAAAGATTGCCAAGATCCCATAATACCAATCAATAAAGTAATAGTCATGTGAATGTCAGATGCAGAATTTAAAATTCTCTAAACATTTAAATTACTTAATTTCAGCTCTAGATTTATTATAGAAGGGGAGGTGCCACACCCCTGAGAGAAGGAAGAATGATCATGACTATAGATAAGAGGGTTTTTTTTAAAGGCATATTATTCCCCTGATGGATTATTCATACATGCATGCCTTGTGGGCCTGAGGATACAAGACAGGACATAAATATGTTAAAAACTAAATGTGCTGTTCTACTTACTGATTTTGAGAAAATATGATCACTGTACAACATATTCAGATTAAGATTAAACATGAAATCAAGTTAAGAAACCAGCACTTAAATCCTAAACAGTGTTATATCTTTTTATGTCCGGTGAAATCAATAGATTTAGAGAGCTGCAATTTTGCTTAGTATTGCACTACAAAGTTTTCAGTAACACAGCATAAAATAGCATAGTTGTTAGCAGCACGATCAGCAAAGTAATGATCAACTACGATACAACCATTTTAAATAATTTGTATAGGCAGCTGACTTCTCATCCAGAAGACATTTTTTGTTGTTGCCCAGCATTGCATGTTTATCCATACATTTTTAAAAATATGCCTTAGTTAATTATAGTTTTCACAGAGGAAACTATTCTGACAGTCCTGAAGTTTCAGAATTTCCTTGAATCTTTTAAAAGCCATCAAGGATAACAATTGATTTGAACTGCATTTCCCTTAAATTGTTCAAACAATGCTGGAGTTGTTTTAGGAAATGTAATTCTGCTGCCCAGTATATCTAAGCTACACAACCAGATTGGATTTACACAAGTTTTGTTATCATGTCTTCCCCAAAACACCTTGGGTATTGTAGTTTGGAGTGTGGTGTAGTGATTAAGAGTGGTGGTTTGGAGTGGTAGACTCTAATCTGGAGAACTGGGTTTGATTCCCCACTCTTCCACATGAGTGGCGGATGCTAATCTGGTGAACCGAGTTGGTTTCCCCACTCCTACACACGAAGCCAGCTGGGTGACCTTGGGCTAGTCATAGCTCTGATAGAGCTCTCTCAGCCCCACCTATCTCACAGATTTTCTGTTGTGGGGAGAGGAAGGGAAGGTGATTATAAGCTGGTTTGATACTTCTTTAAGTGGTACAGAAAGTCGGCATATAAAAATCAACTCTTCTTCTTTTTTCAAAGATCACTTTCTAACCACATGGCATTCAGGGATCCCTGGTGAGAGGTGAAGACTTTTCAGTCAGTCTGTAGCAGGGTGGGGGAACATCAGGCCCGGGGGCCGTATAAGGCCCGCTAAATCATTTGGTCTATCCCTTCGTGGGTCCTGGCAGATCTCTAGCTCAGAAGGATCTAAGACTGGTGATCCACCCTCCTCCCGCAGACAGGTATAGCCTCTATTCAAGGTGGATGTGAGTTTGTTTTGCCGAGAATAGGAAACTTTTTCCCCCCTTGAAGAAGAGTCGTTAGCTGTGGAGCTGCTAGAACCGCCCAAGAAACTGTGTTAAACCTCTCCCACCCAGGCCGTGGAGAAATGTATTCCCTCTGTACTACAAGAGGGCTGTTGGCAGAAGTGGCAACAATGGAGGGGTTAAAGGGGGCAGGGCCAGAATGCCAGTGTCCTCATTTCATCCCTGCAGGCGGAGGTAGCAGGATCCGGCTGTAGAATCCAGCCCCGACCAGGCGGAGCAGGAGCAACTCCGGCATGCAGCTGGATGGCTACACCCAGCTGGTGCAACAGACCATCCTGTGCCACCAGGTGGGCGAGTGCGCCACCGGTTGGATTCCTTCATCTGGGCAGCTGCCTGCTTGGGGCTTGGTCGGTACCTCCTCTTCCTTCTGGTTCTTTCCCCTCTAAGTCCTGCAAAAGATGGGTAGGGCAGGAAAGTGCCGGATCAGGGTGTTATTGGACCAGGCTCCTTTGCCTACAAGTAGATTGTCACTCACTCCGTCTTGTGTTTTCTGCCCTGCCTGAATCTCTCAGGCCCAGCTGGGGATGGCAGAGCTCAAAAGCTCTATGTGGCAGACACTCGGAGCCGTCTACAGTCGTGCCTCTTGGCTAAATGTTTGACCAAATATAGCTGGCTAATTTTTAAGCTGATAATTCTGTATGGCCCGCAAATGATGTTATAAATATCCAAATGGCCCTTGGCAGGAAAAAGGTTCCCCACCCCTGGTCTAAAGGGTAGATATTTCCTGTAACTCACAGATCAGCCTCCACCTTTTTTCCATTCAGGAAGCAAAGTTCAGGTGTCAGTTTCTCTCCAACATACCCTACCAGTATAAGGGAATGCAAATTATTATTATTATTATTTAATCTGTGTTCCCAGTGTCTGGATATTCCTTTTGGTCAGATGAAGTATACCAGAGCTCTACCATGGCTTTATAAGTCTACTTTTTAGCTAAATATGACTTTCAGCAGAAACACTATTCCTCTGCTCTTTCTCACTGACTATTCTTTTTTTTTACTTGCCTGTTGAACAATTTATCTCAGTATTTAATATTTTACTCATGACAGTAATACTTCCACCATTTTTGCCAATCAACCAATTAAAGTTTTGTTGCAAGGGCCATCTTAGAGATTCCATAAAATCAATTGTTTATAGCACTGTAATGTAGGAATATAGTAAACTCAGTAATATACTCATTTGTATTGGAGAAGAGGACCAAACTTTAAACTGAATGCAATACATCATGTTGACATAACAAATGTGGACATTAATTAAAGAGCAGCAGAATCTAGCAGAGAAGTTTGCCCTCCATCTGCTTGACCTCAGGTAATAACCATATTCCTATAACCAGAACTGACAGATTTTCTTGTACTGCTCTGGACCCCATAAAGTTGTCACCCTTGGTATAAATTATCATGTGTGTGACATCACAGAAATAGGAAAACCACAATTACCTAATCTTTTTCCCCCAAAAAAGTATTTTCTTTCCCATCCTATAATGTATTATCCCACTGGTTACACCTGTGAGCACATAGCTGAATGCACAGGACAAAGGAGAGCCCCTTTGCTCTCCACCTCCTCCACTGGTCCTTGGTTCGGCACACATTGTTATAAGTGCATGGCAATTACTTGAAAGGAAGGACAATGCATAGCTCCCCTAGCATTGTATCCAGCACCCCTTCTGCTCTTGAGTGCCGTATACACTGGCTACTCTTCTCAACAAGGAATATGAAAAATGGGCTCCACATTGACCCATGAGTATCCCTACCCATACACATCGCTTCTGAGGATAATAAACTATACAAACTACCCCCAGATCATGAGAACTTACATGGTAGCCTTGTTCATGCCTGCTGCATTTTTCAGTGGCCTCCCCAGTGGGACTGTAATGTTTAAATGAGCTTTCTGTCATTGGTTCTAACGGTCCCTAGATTAGAAGTCAATATGGAGGAGGAAGCTCCCTATGTGATGGTCTGTTGGTGAGGGCTTCTTGCAGAGGAAAATTAGTTCAGGGACCTGAATGCTTTTCACATGTTCTGAGGTCTGCATTACATCATTCTTTTCAAGGAGAAACTTCCCCCCCCCACACACGTATCATGTTTGCATCAGTTTTCCTCGTTTTTAACTGCTAATTATGGTTCCCTCTCATGCACTCTTGATTTTATTTTTGTGGCCCAGTCCAATCGAACACCATTTTGGGACATTGTTCAAAATGACTGAATAAAATCTATTGAGGTGCTGATAGCAGACTCATCTATTTAAATATGGATCTGCCTCAATCATGAATAAAGGGTGGGGGTCAGAAAGTGTGAGTGAGGTGAGCTGAACCACACCAATTACTCCCTATAGTATGTCTCCTGATGTCAGTTAGAGACCCAATACTAGAAGTAAGTTTAGGTAGGAGACAAGTGCCTGAGGAGGAAGGGACATGCGAATGGAGATGGTTTAGTACTCCTGTGCTCAAACACTCCAAGCTTTACATAAAATTGGGACAGATCTGTATGTAAAGAGATATATGATCAATCAGAACTGCTTTCTCTTCCAATGAAGTGAACATGTAATGAAATGTACCATACACAAATAAATCTGTAAGGCTCTTTGTTTTGTCACAATAAAGAATACAAAGCTCCTCTATCACAGTCAAATCTTTTGGTAAAATTTGTTTGCTTTTCTTTCTCCTTGGAATGGTAGCATCACAGTAAGAAATAATGTTTCCTCAAATTATCCAAGAGCTTTTGGTTGACCTACATGACCAAAGAACAGTCTGGAAGCTCATGATTATAAATCCAAGCATTATTCATATGGAAGAACATTCATGAGAAAGGACTGAACTCCTGCCACCTTTCTATAAAAGTAGAGGGATGTTGTACAAGCTTGAAATACCTTTTAAATTAAAAAAAAAACCTTCATATAAGTGTTTATTATATTACAACCAACAGTCATTGGGAAATGACTGTTGGTTGTAATATAATAAACACTTATAATTGTTATCAGTATATCCAATTTACAGTGAAGCTAAACCTGTGGACACTTAAATCCAGTGACTGGAATTATGAACTGACAAGACAGATCTTTCTATAAACCAAAAAAAAAAAGCCCAAGGTTTTCAGAAAAATCTAGAATCTTTTTAAAAAAATTAAGCATCTGTAGGTTTAAGAAATGAATGCTTTTAGTGGCTGTTGCTATGCAACCACAACAGTATTGCCAACCCTCAGGTTTTCTGTCAGTAAAAGTGGCGACACATGCCACTGTTTTTTGCATAACTATAATTTGTTTAATGCCCGTTCCAGGCCGTTCCGGCTTTTACCTTGTCCAGTAAAATGTTTATTTATTGTTTTTTTATTTAGTGCTTTTGCATGGTTCTGCAAATGGCCACCAAGAGACACCGTGAAGACCTCTTCTCTGGGCATGTTCCATTGCCTGTAATGTATTATTGACTATCAGCATGTCATGGTAAGAAGTCTAGTCCTTTAACTAAGTAAGAATACTTAATAATCTATATGGGGGGCATGCTATCTCTGCATATTGATTTCTAAAATATTGTTCTGGAGTATCTGCAATGAATGCCACTGTTTTTTGCAGAACTATAATTTGTTTAATGCCCGTTTTGATGCATTTTGATTTCTAAAATATTGTTCTGGAGTGTCTTTAAGGCATGCCACTACTTTTTGCATAACTATAATTTGTTTAATGCCTGTTCCGGGCCGTTCTGGGGTGTTCCGGAGGCATTTAGGCCTGGAAAGGGTTAATCAATGTGCGCTGTCTCTGCATTCTGATTTCTAAAATATTGTTCTGAAGTATTTGCAATGCATGCCACTTTTTTTTTTTTTTTTTGCATAACTATAATTTGTTTAATGCCTGTTCCGGGCCATTCCGGCTTTTACCCTGTCCCACATTTAACTCTCTTTTGCTGAATATATCCATATATATTTGGAATTTTAAAATGTACAAAACAACTTGTGATCCTTTTCTCCCCCTACTTCCTGCAGAAGATTCTTCAACAGCACAGTTGGGTGGATGGTGGTGGTGATACCAGCCTCCAGGTGGGACCTGGGGATCTCCTAGAATTACATCTCATCTCGACTATAGAGATCAGTTCCCCTGGAGAAAATGGATACTTTGGAAGGTGGACTCTGTGGCATTGTACCCCACTGAGGTCCCTGTCCTCCCCAGGTACCATCCCCAAATCTCCAGGAGTTTCCCAGCCTGGATCTGGCAACCCTACCCCCTCATCCTCCACCAGTGGCCAGGGGGGACCTGGGAACCCTAGAAGGTGGGGGATGGGGGATTGCTTAGAAAGTGCCTTCGAAAATGCAATCACAGAGTTTTCATTTTCTCTGGTTTACCCTGTACTGTGGTTCTTTGAGTCTTTTTTTAAATTTTAAACCTCTCCTTCTTAAACATACATAAATTATGAAATCTTCCTGGAAGCAAAAGTGAAATAAGATTCCATATCTGTATGTTTTTGTACAACAATACATAGGAAATTAAAACATTCTTTTTGTTGCTGGAATTGGCAGGGGAACAGACAGCATTTTTCTTGGTCTGGAACAAGGATGTCAATACCAGTTAAAATACTCTCTCCCTCTCCCTCCCCGATCACTGCTGCTTCTGTCTGTCCCCTTATAAAGATTAAGCTTATGCTTAGTAAATGAAGAAAGGAATTAGTGATGCTCCTCTCATTTCCTGTCTTCCCACAGATGGTGATAAATTCAAATTCAGACTCCATTAAACCTGAGTAGAGAAACCCAGCAGGTGGCTACGCTAATGGAAAATCCTGGCTTTGGAATAATGGGAATTACAACCGACAGCTCTTCTACACCACAAAAAAGATGATGTATTCCTATTGACAGTGCTGCTTTTGAGTCCAGAAGGCTGATCTGATAGTTCAAGGCTGGCACAAGGGAGGCTAAAAGGCCTATGGATATTTTCCTTGGCCCCGCCACTATAATTTTTGTCATCCAAACCTTCCATTAGAGTTCATTGTACAAATCTCATAGAAGTTTGAGTGTGGGGTAAAAACTCTCTTCATTTGGCCTTCAGGCATACATTTGTTCTTTTTTCTTGGTTTAAAGGACAAATAAAGGTTGACACACAACAGCATTTCTAGCCACTGCTGTATTTTTAATGCATTCTTAGCCCAAGTGCTTTTAGTGTTTCAAGACAAGCCATCTGAGAGAGTTTGTGTTTAAAAGATGCAGAGATTGCCCTGGAGGTGAAATGCCAGTTGTTGGGCTGTAATCTGCAGGAATCATGTATTTGTGTGAAATTTTTAAACTATGGGTTTTTTAAAAAGGTATACAATATTCACAACAGAGATATGAAATCCAAGGCAATTTGGAAAAGCTTCAACTATTTTGCAAGAGCTATCTGAACTAGACTTTGCACTCCAGTCACTTAAAAAGTATATTTTTTGCACTGTTCACATTTTTGTAATTCAAACTATTTCATGTGTATCTACCAAAAAAAATGTTTGCAATACATGAAACCACTTAACAATTCTGTAGAAATGTACATGGAATAAAGACTTAAAGCAGACTATGGCACATGAAAATGCCCGTAAAAATGTCCACCTACTAGCTATTAAGCAACTACTGTTATATATAAAAAGACAAAATAAGCCCTATGTAAGAACATGATCGCAACACTTCGAACCATACATTTCAACAGTAGGCTCATTATTTCAAAGCATTCTCACATCAAATAATTCAGCTATAAACATTATTCAGATGCAGATTTCTTGATACATCTGTGTGATTTTTGCATGTCATTTAAAGTGTTTGAAAACTGTGAAAACATTATTCAAAACCAATACAAAATTAGTTGATTACAGCAAGATATTATAAGAGTATTTTCTTATTCAGATGGAATTTCTTACAAGGTGGTCACGTTTATAATAGTTGCATGAAATAAGTAAAAAAGAATGGCTTAATTATAAAAGATATTATAAAAGAAATTGTCAAGAACCTCTAATCCAAGAGATTCCTATGATGAGCAACAAAGACACAAAATTACAAAACCCTGGAGTATCTCATGCCTCAGTAGCTGCCACCAACCCATTTTCACTTCCCAAACAGCCAGAAACCAAGGGGCAAGCTTCCAACCCTCTTGAAAGTCAAGGAAGTCACCCCTGTAAGGTAGACCACTTGCAGAGTTTTACAAAACAGTTAACTTGGTAGGCGTAGTCACATAGGCCTAGATACTGCCATTAGATTGAAGCCACCTAAAGACAAAACACCACAAGATTATAATTAAAGTGATTCGTTAAAATTGCAAGAATATTTCTAAAAGAACAGTGAATAGTGAGGATTAAAATAAGAAAACTATATCCATTAACGCATGGCCGCTTTCTCCCCCTTTTCTCCCGGAAATGCAGCGAATTGGCGAGGTCCCCACACACGTGCTTTGAACAAACGCGTGTTGACCCCTCCCTCTTTTGCTACATTCCCAGGAGAACTAATTCCTCTGTTATTGCAACTTAAATGAAAGTCACGCAACAGAGGAAGGAGCTCGCCCATGGGTGCTGGGCGACCGGATCGACTCCCAACCGGGAGAATTCCAGACCCCGGCAGCGGCGGCGGCGGCGGCTCCTTTCCCTGCTGGAAGGAAGGCACTACCTTGCCCTGGCAGGGAGAGCAGAAGCGGCGGCGGCAGCAGCAGCACCTTCTCCCCCCCAGCCGGCGTTTGAAGCTCACCTCCAAGCAGCCTGCTGCCTGGATCCCCGCCGTCAGAGGGGAAGCGGCTGCAGTGGCCCCTTCTGGCACCAAGGCTGCTTGCTTCCAGCTGCCCAGCCTCTACCCAGCAAAAGGTTGGCGGGTGGAGGTTTGTGGCGGCTGGAAGTGCGTGGACCTGGCGCCGGAAGGGGCCGCTGCCACTTCCCCTCTAACGGCGGGAATCCAGGCAGCAGGCTGCTCAGAGGTGAGCTTCAAACGCCGGCTGCGCGGGGAGAGGGGGAGAGAGAAGCGTGGGTGGGGTGGGGGAGGAAAAGGTGCCACTGCTGCTTTCCTGGCCGGGACAGGCAGTGCCTTCTACTCAGCGGGGAAAGCAGCCGAATTTGTTTGCCCCTGGATTATGTCCCCATACATTCAATTTTTTGAATGCGGGGACATAAAATGTGAGATAGGCCAGGGACAAACAAATTCGATTATGGCCATGCGTTAATGGCCTATATCAGATGGACTAACTACACAGTAATAGCCCTGGTTCAATTTATCAGATGTTACCATTTCCAGTTTAAGTCCTCCAGTATTCAAAGTCACATGAACACATGATGCTGCCTTATACTGAATCAGACCCTTGGTCCATCAAAGTCAGTATTGTCTACTCAGACCGGCAGCGGCTCTCCAGAGTCTCAGGCAGAGGTCTTTCCCATCACCTACTTGCCTATTCCCTTTAACAGGAGATGCTGGGGATTCAACCTGGGACCTTCTGCATGCCAAGCAGATGCTCTACCATTGAGCCACAGCCCCTCCACTCTTATCCAAGAGCAAGCATGGACAGACAGCAAGTCTGATCCACAAGGCAGTCACAAAATCAAAGGTCCAAGGCTGGATCAAGGAGGCATGAATAAAGCATTAAGAACAAAACTAGAATGAAAATGCTAAACTTTATAGCCAAGGGTCTGATAGGGTTGCCAGGTCCCTCTTCACCATAGGCAATTGGATGGACTTTGCTTGTGCATTTTATATCTATATTAGTTTTAAATTTTACTGTGGGGTGTTGTATTCCATCCACTGTATTTGGATGGCGGGTTAGATTTACCAGTGTATTAGGATTAGGGACTTTTTGTAACTTTGCTGGTTATATGCCAAATAAAGGTTGTCAGTCATTGGTGGGAGGTTTTTGGGGTGGAGCCTCAGGAGGGTGGGGTTTGGGGAGGGACTTCAATGCCATAAAGTCCAATTGCCAAAGTGGCCATTTTCTCCAGGTGAACCGACCTCTTTCAGCTCGAGATCAGTTGTAATAGCAGGAGATCTCCAGCTAGTTCCTGGAGGCTGGACACCCAAGAGTCTGACTTGGCCTGAGCTCAGTTGACTAATCAGATCCATGGTTAGCAATGTCAATTAACTATGTAACCCTGTTACTAGCCATGGGACCAGGGGGAGTGAGATGGTGTGGCTAAACTAGGGTTGCTAACCTCCAGGTACTAACTGGAAATCTTCCGCAATTACAACTGATCTCCAGCCGATAGAGATCAGTTCGCCTGGAGAAAATAGCTGCTTTGGCAATTGGACCTCTATGGCATTGAAGTCCCTCCCCTCCCTAAACCCCACCTCCAAAACCTTCCACTGGTTTCAAAGAGAGACCTGGCAACCCTAGGTTAAACTTAACTGCGGCTGAGCCTGCCCACTTCTCCCAGGTTTTGACTTTCATGAACTCATCGTCACTAATTGGAAAAGAATGTGGCTCCACTGTTCTCAGCCTTGGAGACTAGAGGAGAGTCTGGGTAGAAGCTGGTTACTCTCTGCACCTGGGTTCTTATCTGACTGCAAAACGTCACAACTTGCTGGATCTCAAGCAACAGCACAGTTGTTTTCTAACTTAAAGTTTTCTATTGTAAGCCTGAAGCCAGAACCAATCGTTGAGGAAACAAGAACTGCACAAAAGGACTCAGTTTCTTGACAGAAATAACCCATTGAACTTTATGCTTTCTGGGCAAGGTTGCCAAACTTGGCAACCAGCAGGAGACTGGGGAGGGGGATACCCAGCATGACATCACTTCCAGGGAAAGCCCATAAAGCATGTTACACCTCCCTTGGAACGACCAGAAACTCTATAGAAAACCACAATTTTTCTGGCAATCCCCAGAAAGGACTGACATCACTTCTGGGTTTTCCCTCAAAGTGATGTCACGCTGTCAGCCTGATAGCATTTTTTAAAAAAATTCTCCCACTGCAACAGGAACTGGGGAAGTGGAATCACCCATCCCCAGTGGGGGCTGGCAACCCTGCTTCTGGGATAGGACTATATAAATTTAATTTCATAAGTTCAACAATTTAATATTTGTTTTTAATACTTTGGAAGTTGGAAAGCCTTGATTTTATTTGGCACAATCTGTTCTCCTTTTCGGAAGATATAATCATAGAGTTGGAAGGGGCCATACAGGCCATCTAGTCCAACCCCCTGCTCAATGCAGGATCAGCCCAAAGCATCCCTGACAAGTGTTTGTTCAGCCTTTGCTTTAAGACTGCCAGTGAGGGGGAGCTCACCACCTCCCTAGACAGCCAATTCCACTGTTGAACTACACTTACCATAAAAAATCCTAATGTCCAGCCAATACTTTTCTGTCTGCAATTTATACCCATTGTTATGAATAGAAACATCATAAACCATGTATGGTTATTTTCAGGTGTTTGGTGGGGGGGCTGGCACTGAATTTTTAATTTTTCTATTGCAAACTGAATTAAAAAAATTCTCCAACACCAATAGCTCAGAGTGTTCTTGTAATTTTCTTCCTTTCTCACCAAAAACAATAATACGTTTACAGTTTCATTCCCCTTCCAAGCAGAGGTGCTTAGGATTGCTCCCTCTATATATGAAAATGTGTTTCCATGCACAACTTGGTTTTGCTGGCTCAGGCCACAATGAGGTGGGATACAAATACTCGATTCTGGAATGTTAGAAATCTTCCAGTGGAGGAGGCCTTCCTTCAGCAGTGGAATCCTTCCAATGGCAGAGCCAGCATCCTCAGCCAGAGAAAAGGCTTCTCAAGTAAGGCTGTTGAAAAAAAATATTCGGTAAAGTTCAGCTTCGGCAAAATTCGGCCCGTTTAAATTCGGGCCATGCTGAAGTCCGAACTCCCCTGCTTCGGATCCGCAAACTTTGGCGCGAGATCCGGAGTTCGGGGGAAAATTCGGGGGCCCCGCAGGCCTTCACAGGGTTTCCATGAAGGTGCAGGGGGGGCTCTTTAAACAGATCTGCGCCTTCCAGCTGGGAGGCGCAGATCTGTTTAAAGAGGCCCCCCTGTGCGTAAAGGCGTGTGGGGGGAACCCCAAATCTGCCAAATTTATTTGCTGAACCCCCGAATTCGGCTCCCCCGTTTCCCGCCTTTTTTTTAGTTCGGTTTGTCCCGAACTAAAAACAGCCGAATCGGGGGAAATTCAGCTGTTTTTCGGTTTGAGACAAACCGAATCGACAGCCCTATTCTCAAGTAGTGGCAGGAAACTATTGGATCCCACCAACATGTCAGATTATTACTCCTACTGCTGCTATAATCAAGGCTACTCTGTCAACCTGTTTTACTGCAAAAGCATTAAAATTATATATCCAGATTTTTTTAATGATGTGTTGTTACACTATCGACATAGCTAGTGTTTCAGAATGTTCTATGCAAAAATTTCCCTGCCATTTATTTAAAAGGATTGCTGTTGGAACACACAAAAAGCACATTTTAAACTGTGCGAGTCTTCATTCTGCATGCCATCAAGTATATTATTGTTGCAGAAAAAAAATATGAAAAATATCTGACAGCAAGGATTTTAAGCCAAATAGTGGTGTTTGCATTCTGCTATGAAAGTGTTTATCAAAGTAGCATTCATTCATATTCTCATATTAGTGATATATCCTATTATGATGGCTGACTGTATCTTGGCTTAGACAAAGTATTGTCTGATAAACAGACTTAATGCATAAATGTCTGCAGGGAACAGGCAGCAGCAAAATGTGGACAGATGTTTGGCTCTTTCTAGAGCTCATCAGCACAGTTGAACTGCTTATTTGTCAGATGGGTGCATCCCCAAGACCGGATTCAAAGATGTGCAGTACACTCTGGTGTTGGGGGTGGTACTGTAAGCTGTGTAAATTATTTGCAATGAATAATACTTTCAGAAAATGTTGGCCTCTCTTTTAGTACAACAAACTACTAGTAGTTATTCTACACCAAGCCATGTTAAGCACTAAGGTAATCTGTGTTTTGTTTAAAAAAAATTTTTTTGCTATTAATTTATACAGAATACAAAGGAAGAATGAAGGGACAAGAAAAAATTAAAAACCCTTATCTTGACAGCAATTATAATTGCATCCATTACAAAAGTGTAACAGACAATAATAGTATAGGTAATGCACCTTAAAACAGCATTAGTAGTTATAAGCAGTATATGATAAAATGATGATAATAATTAAACAATAATCATTCTGCTAATCTAGCATAAATCATTATTCTGCATAGTACTTATTAAACGCAATGTTGAAATTAAGGAATATTATAAAATGAGTTGCAAAATATAATAGATAAAACCACTTGCAGTAATAGTAATTGTTATATATTTCTAAAAGTATTCCCCCATTTTATAAAATAGAGTTTAAATTCCTTTTTGACATTTGTTCAGTACACAATGTCAGATTTTTTTTAAAGAATAGTGTGAATAGTATACTTTCCTTGGTTCTTGTAGGTTATCCGGGCTGTGTAACCGTGGTCTTGGAATTTTCTTTCCTGACGTTTTGCCAGCAACTGTGGCAGGCATCTTCAGAGTAGTAACACTGAAGGACAGTGTCTCTCAGTGTCAAGGGTGTAGGAAGAGTAATATATAGTCAGAAAGGGGTTGGGTTTGAGCTGAGTATTGTCCTGCAAAAGTAATGTGCTAATCATTGTCCTGTATACTTTCCATTTGTCATGGAATTCTTTTATTGGTTTTTTGTTCACATAATTTGTCAATTTTGCCATTATTGCATATTCTGCCAGTTTGCTTTTCCAGTCTTCTCTGGAAGGATACTCTTCTGCTTTCCATTTTGCTACTAATATTACTCTCACCACCATTATCATATATCTAAATAGTTCTTCCAGAGTTTTTGGAATATTTTATGGTAAAGTGCCCAATAACATACTTTTAGCTTCCTTGAGAATTTACCATATCTCCACATGTTATATAATCATTATTTTCCCTCACATATTTATCATAATATGTCTCTATAGGAGACATTAATGGTGATATTGGAGGGCTAATTCTTCTTGGGGATAGAGGCTGGGGAGGGCAGGATTTGGTGAGAGGAGGGACTTCAGTGGGGTATAATGCCATAGAGTCCATCCCCCAAAGGAGCTATTTTCTCCAGTTTTCTGTAGTCTTGAGGTCAGTTGTAATTCTGGGAGATCACCAGTCTCCACCTGGAGATTGGCAGCCCAACTTAGTGCTAGCACACACACACACCAGGACTTCAGAGGGGGCAACAGAGCTATGGGGACAGGTTGTCTGCTCTGTATTGAGATACAGCATGTGCAGAATACCAAGTTACAGTAGCCCTGTGCAGTTGACCCATCCACACATTGACTCACTGAACATTGAGGGACAGTAGATATGAGCATGCTAGCCCTGCCCCTGCTCTGTGCAATCACCAGGTCTTCTGCATGGTGTGAACATGTGAAGTGCCCACATGCATGCCTCTTCTCCATGATCAATACAATTCAGAAAGCAGCATCACTGATCATGGGGAGGGGGTGTTATGTGCAGGCACTTCCTTCATGTATTTGCACCTGGTTCTATAGAAGATAAAACAGAAGCTGCAAGAACTATTAAGAACCTCCTGAGGTTGGAGAAGAAAAGCTGGAGAAAAATGTGATAAATCAAATACATATTTGGAATTCCAAAATAACATCATGGAAGTTCTGAAAAAGCCACATTATACCTTTCCTTATTAGCCATAGGTGAAAACAAGTCATAAGGTGTAGACAGGAAATATCCAAATTGTGCAAGCAAACAGAGGTCTGCTTTTTACCAGCTTGTACACAGGACACTAAAAGCTCTTTCCAGTGCTTGTCCCTGCGGTGCTTAAATCTTTTATACCAGCAACTTAAATATAGTGCTTATGAAGTGATAGCATCGGAGCCCTTTGAGCATTATTGATTCCGAATATCTGTGTGGCTGGCAAATACCCTTTCAGTTCACATTCATATGTTTCTAGACAGAGCTTTCTTTTTAATAATAATGCACAAAAACGTTTAAAAGGGGAAAAAAGCAAGTTGGATGTTTCTGCCTAATGCAATATTCAAAGCAATTAAATGAAACTTCTTTAACAGCACGAGCTTTTCATTTTCTTGATCACCTCTGTAGCCCTACATTAAAAAAAAAACTAAAAGGGACATTTCAAAAATGCTGATTTTTAAAAGATTTAATATATGCTCTTTTCATGTGTCTGCTGTTGCTTGCTTTTGAGCTAGCTAACAACTATGGATAGGGCAAATGAGAGAGGGCAAACTTGTCTCATATCCTGGGAAGAGGTGACTACCTGAAGTGTGGCTATGAAAGGAAACCTAAGAATTTTCTGAAAGGTTTTACTACAGAGAATAAGGGGCAGAGATCTTCATCTAACCCTGGATGCACACTATTCTTAATAATGCATAGCCATGCTTTTTCCCCCTCAGACGGAAAGTAGTGAGCTTACTAAAATTGACAATATTTTAAGTAACCGGGGGTGGGTGGGTAATGTTTCCTGTATCTTTTGCAGTTCTTTAATTTGTGCCCTATCACTTTTATCTCTCCTTGCTTTAACACCAGATTTGGTTTAATTAAATTTATGTCAAATGAACACATGAAACGAGGAAGAAATCAGAAAGCCTGCATTTGCCCATTAGTGAGTCACTGACTGCACAGTGAAAAGGCTTTTGAAGCCTGGCTCTCTGCCAGAACAAGCTTCCAGTGATGCTCAGAGACACCCATGATGCTTTGAAGGCAGGGACTGAGTTGACCTGAACCTGCTCAGTGGAATCAGTCCAAATCCTCATAGGCTAGAGATAAAATCTATAATAAGTCTTCTGTCTTCAACAATTTACCTGTCAGGTGAGAGCAGCAGGGGTGGGGGAAATGGCAAGAAAGGTACATAATTAATTAGACTAGATCCCTTAATTTCATTTATTTTATTGATAAAAGGCAAGTAGTCTCTAAATATTTCATAACTATTAGGAAATACAATGATATGTTATAATTATACATTAAGCTTTTCATCTGTGCGCCTTGATCTCACTAGGGGGCAAAACCCAGGCCTCTGAAGTCTTCACAAGGTCTTTGCAGTATCTACGGCATGGCACACCCAACTAGCACTGTTCCAGGCGTACCCTGAGTTCAGCACAGCTGGGTGGAACTTAAAAGCCTTTTTGCCAAGGTTCAGAAATTTTACTATCCCATTCTGCAGATGCTGAAACTTAGGAGTAAGGTGATGGCCCAGCTTTAATATAGCTGCAAGATCCTGGCTTGCCACATATCCAAAAACATTGGTTTCAGCACAAGTTAGAACCTTATAACGGTGCTAGAGTTCAGACTAACAATGAGCATTTGCAGAGTGTTATGTATGTAAGGCTCAGGTTGAGCTTTGTATTGCCCTCTAGGCTCCTTCGTCCTTACTGCTAATTGGACCATGAACTCTAGCCACCCAATCACAGACTTGGAGTGGGGGCATGGCTCCGGGTGGTTGGGATTGGCATATAAGGCTGTTGAGCATTGCCAGTTCAGTTCAGTTCAAGGTTGATAATAAAGTAGTTTTTGATGGAACTCCATCTCCGGACTCGTGCATTACCCCACATACATAGCACTGGTGACAAGGATGGGATCTAGTTGGTAGGCAGCCCAGCTGAACCCAGTTGAAATCACTAGCAATAGCTGGTAGGCAGCCCAGCTGAACCCAGCTGGAATCACAGGTGATAGCTGGTAGGCAGTCCAGCTGGCCAGTTGAAATCACTGGTGATAGCATGAACAGGACACACAACACAACCTGCCATGACCACTCAGGGCCACCTCGAGGAATTCAACATATCCATCCCAGGGAGGTGGGAAAGCTATGAAACATGGCTCAAGTTCTACCTACAAGTTAACAAGATCACTGATGCTGATCTCAAGAGAGCCACAATTCTCAGCTTCTGTGGAGCTGACACGTTCGAATCCGCACAAGCTCTTCTGTCCCCCGCCAAATTGGAAGAAACACCACTCGAGACCATGTTAGAGGCCTTGAGGAACCACTTCACACCCAAGCTGTCCGAGATCACCCGACGGCATGCGTTTTACTTACGAAATCAAGTTTCAGACAAGTCCGTTGCAGCTTACATCACGGCCCTACGCAAGGCTGCCCGCTACTGCAACTTCGCCGAACTTGACACTATGCTCCAAGATCGACTGGTCTGCGGCCTCAACAATGAGAAGGTCCAGAGATGCCTCTTGGCTAAGAAAGAAGTCACTTTCAACTTGGAGTTGGAGGAAGCCCTGGCAGCAGAGGCAGGTGAGAAGTCTACTCATGAGGTGCGCCACCCCACTCAGTAAACTCTGTCACCAACGCACAGCCGAGTTCCTGTCCATTGTGAGGATGACAGCGAAGAGGAGGAGGTCCAGAAGATGTCTGCCCGGGGGTCCAAACACACCAGCTCGAAGAACATATTGGGAAGACAGTGTGCGAGTCGTGGGAACCAGCACGATTGCCAAATGTGCAGGTTCCCTGACGCAAAGTGTCATTCGTGTGGCAAGGCTGGCCACATCTCGAGAGCCTGTCGCTCCACAAAGTGAGGGAGCAACTCAAATTTTACCACAAAAAAAAGACGGTGATTTTCAACCAACCCACTCCATAACTAACAAGGGCTATGGCAACACAGAAAGGACAAGAGCACAACGGGGGCCCTGCATCGTCATGCTCAAAGTGTGGAGCTGAACAAAATTCATGCAATGGAGAAGGTCCATGTGCCGTCCAAATACTGGGTGTCCCATGTGAGATGAAGGTCGACTCAGGGTCCACTCTCTCAATAGTCTCTGCCGAAACATTCAAACAACTGTGTGCCAACCGAAGAGCGCCTTGTCTGCAACCAAGCAACCTCATCCTCACCAACTTTCAGAAGAGGCAGGTTCCGGTTAAGGGCATCGCCCACATCAGCATCCATTACAAGCAGTTCTCCAGCAACCTGTGACTCGTAGTTGTTGAGGGGCAACATGCTAGCCTCCTGGGACTCAAGTGGTTCAAGGGATCCATGTGACTGGAATGCAGCACATTGACCAATCACAAACTGAGGCTATCTGGGAAGAGGTTGAAAGCGTGTGGAAGGTGCCATTGGGCTGCTACAAGGGCCCGCCAATCAGACTGAAGCTTGATCCAAGCATCGAACCAATCCGACTCAAGCCCAGTCGGGTCCTCTTCATGCTTAAAGAGAAAATTGACGCTGAGCTGGACTGCCTTATTGCCCAAGGATGCTTCAGTGGTCTATTTTCCTCAACACTTACACTTACAAGCTACTACACCGTCCTGGTCTGGGTATTCATCATGCCAATGCAGTCAGTTGTGTTCCCCTAGCCAACACAGACCATGACCCATCGCTGGTTCATGATGTCTTGCTCCTAGAGGCACTGCTGGACCTGCCACTCCACACATCTGACATCGCTGCACATATGTCTAAAAATTGCCTCCTCTCCCGTGTGTTGAACTGGGTGTGGAGGGGGTGGCCATCAGGCTAGCCAGATGCCAGTTTCATGCCCTTTTTGACCCACCAGCATGAACACAAGGGCTGCCTCCTCTGGGGAAGCTGGATCATCATCCCAAGCAAGCTGCACACCAGAGTCATGGAAGCCCTCCACGCCTGCCATCCGGGCATTGTCAGGATGAAGGCACTAGCAAGGAGCTATGTATGGTGGCCAGGCTTCAGTATAGCAGTAGAGGAATGGGTCAAACATTGCAAGACCTGCCAATAATCTTGGCCTGAAATGCCGCACGCCCTAGTACAGTCATGGGAGATCACACACACCCCATGGTCTCGCCTCCACGTCGACTTCGCAGGTCTGTTCCAGGGTCCTGATCGTCATCAATTCATATTCAAAGTGGCTGGAAGTGATCCTGTCAGCGAGGGCACGCAATCGGACCCGGGATAGCGAGGTGACTTTCGTTTCATCTCTCCTTCCCGTGGGAAGGAAGAGGCAACAGCCAAAAGGCTCGAGAGATCTCCACTTCAAAGTGACTTCCTGATTGTAATCCTGCTCTGATCTTAAGGTGTGAATTCTCTCTCTTGGTATTGGGGAACCTCTGATGTTTTGCATTTCAAAGATGTTACTTGTAAACATGCTAGCGTGTGTACTCTATAAGAATACCCTCCAAATGATTTGGCGCCATTGTAACGTTGTGTTTCATAGGTTACTGTACCCTTCCTTTCAAATAAATTCTACTTTAAACTCTCTGCTAACGTCTGGAGTAAAGTGGATGATTCCTGAGAGGCAACGGAGTCCTAGAACCTGACAGTACGTTACAATCCCAACCTTTTTTGTTTTCGGGTTAGAAGTAGTATTAGGATGTCGGCACCACCCTCGGTCCCGCTCAACGCGGGAGAGGAGCTTCGGCAGACTCCCGCTGATATTGAGGTTGGTCAAGGAGCAGCGACCCCGGAGCAGCGCCCACCCGGGCCTACCGATGTCCCTGGGAGGCCGACGTGGACCCCCCGATTCTCGGAGACCGGGCAGCGGCAGAGAGCAGCGTCAGAACCAGGAGGCGACTTCTACCGGGGACCGCTGGCCGCTTGGTATGGAGAAGGGGAAGGGTGGAAGGACCCCACGCTCGCTCACACCCCGACCCTCACTGCAGAAGCGGCCACTCTGATACGCGGACAGAATCAGATGCTCGTTCTGCAGAATCGGGACCTGCAGACTCAGCTAGATACCTTGCAGCGAGACCTGGCAGCCGTTCTAGGGGCAGTGAGGGGGCTTGGACAGCCCGTGCAACAATCCCAAACGGGTTCACGGCCGACTACAGGACCGCTCGTTGTTGGGGAGGCTCCCACGCCCAGACGCCCTACGGCCAGAGACCTGAAGGTATCTTTCGACGGGTCCAGCTCACAGTTGTCTCACTTCTTACTCCAAATCTCCGGCTTTATGAAGGACCAGGGGGAGACCTTTGCCTCGGAAGAAGCTCGGGTCAGGTATGTGATCAGCCTGCTGGAGAAGGAGGCAGTGGAGTGGGCAGTGACAGCGGCAGAAACTATGCCCCGAGTTTTGGCATCCCTGGATGAGTTCTTGTGCGCTCTACGACGCCGGTTCGAAGACCCCCACCGGGGGGAAAAAGCAAAGATTGCCATGCGTCGTTTGAAGCAGGGAGCCCGCTCAGTAAGTGAGTATGCACAGGACTTTTTATCTTTGTCGTGCAAGATAAGGGAGTGGAGTGAGGCCACAAAGGTCCAGCATTTCCGCGAAGGGTTGCGGTGGGAAGTGCTGGATGGCTGTTTGACTTTGGGAGATCCAGAGTCAGTGGAAGAGTGGGTAAATTTGGCAGCTCTAGTGGAGAACCGCAAGCTTACCCTCCAGTTCTCCAAGGATCGTCCTTCGAAGACGATCCCTATCCCGCCCACGAGAGGGGACAGCGCAGCAGGTCCCCGGCGAGAGGGAAGACATCGAGGAGTCTACAGTCTCGACAGGGCACGTCGGTTCAGGGAGGGAGCTTGCCTTCAGTGTGGGAAGATGGGTCATTTTGCAGCAAGATGTACCAACACGCCGTCAGAAGGGACGAGCAACAGGGCGACACAAGAGCGGGAGGCGACACCACCTCGGAACCTGGAGCACAGGAGAGCGGAGGGGACGAACGGTCGCCGGGGGGCGGCGGCCCTGCAAGCGGAAACCTCATCGGATCTCCACAACCGTGGCACCCGAGATAGCTTCCGAAGCCCCTCACCGGCAAAAAACGAGGACGGCCTTCTGTGAGGGAACCGGCACAGAGGGCACCCTTGGAAGAAACCAAACCGGCTCCATGTAGGGTGAGTGACCAGGGAGAGACATTGCTGATACCTGTTGTATTACGAAATCCCCAAGGGGGGGAACCGGTGGCCGTTGTGGCTATCGTGGACTCCGGGTGCTCCCGGACCCTAATTGATCAGGCGGTGGTAGAACGTCTGAAAATTGGGACTCGAGAACTGGATCAACCCTTACATTTCCATCAAATGGATGGGAGTGACCTGCGGGGGGGGCCGGTTCATTTGCACACTCGCAAGATGTGGCTGGGGGTGGGAAACCACTGGGAACAGATCCACTTCACGGTAGTGCCTAAGATTTCCTACCCGGTGGTCCTCGGCGTTAATTGGTTGGCGGGACATAACCCGAGCATTGACTGGGAACAAAGGCGGGTGGTGTTTGGAGCTCCTCAGTGCGAAAAACACAGCCGGGATGATTTACCCGGGGGCGAAGGGGGAAGCGCCGCTGCCTTGGAGGAACCCACGTTGCCCCCAGAATATAGTGATTTCGCAGATGTATTTGAGGGGACGGACTGTGACTTATTGCCTCCTCATCGCACTACGGATTGTGCCATCGAACTGATTAAGGACGTTAAACCGTCCAAGGCCCGAGTTTATGCCATGAGTCCTCAAGAGAAAGCAGTGCTGCGAGAATTTCTGGACAAGAACTTGGAGCGGGGCTTCATACGACCGTCCAAAGCTGCATTTTCTTCTCCCTGCTTCTTTGTGAAGAAGAAAGGTACATCTGATCTCAGACTGTGTGTAGACTATAGGGGGCTTAACGCGATTACTGAAACTAATGCCTACCCCCTTCCCTTAATCCCAGACCTCCTGAGTGTGTTACAGGAGGGTTGTATTTTCTCGAAAATTGACCTGGCGGAAGCCTACTACCGGGTCCGGATCAAGGAGGGGGATGAAGCTAAGACAGCCTTTTCTTGTTGTTATGGGTTGTTTGAATTTTTAGTCATGCCGTTTGGTCTGTCTGGGGGGCCCTCGTGCTTCATGCAATTAATTAATGAGATTCTACACGACCTCCTATTTAAAGGTGTGGTAGTCTTTTTAGACGATTTGCTCATTTACTCCAAGGATCCCGCAGAGCACAGGGAATTGGTGCGGGAGGTGTTGAGTCGTCTAAGGGACAATCATTTGTATGCTAAGTTATCAAAATGTGCATTCAACCAAGACCAATTGTCGTTTTTGGGTTATGTGATATCTCCCCAAGGGTTAAGCATGGATCCGGAGAAGGTGAGGGCAGTGTTAGAATGGGAACCTCCCAGAACTCGCAAACAAGTTCAGCAGTTTCTGGGGTTTGCGAACTTTTATAGAAATTTTATTCAGGATTTCGCTCAAATAGCCTTGCCTATTACGGATTTGCTTAAAACCAAGGGGAAGGGGCAAGAGGCCACATTTGCACAATACCAGGTACCTTGGACCGCCAGGTGTCAGGCGGCTTTCGAAATTCTTAAGGAGCGCTTTACCTCTGAACCCATTCTGGCGCACCCAGATTGCTCCAGGCCATTCACCTTACAGGTAGATGCCTCTGACAAGGCGATGGGAGGCGCGCTCCTTCAGAGGGATGATCAAGGGAGACTTAGACCCTGCGCATATTTTTCTAAGAAGTTCTCTGGCCCTGAACTCAACTGGCCAATTGGGGAAAAAGAGGCAATGGCGATTAAACATGCACTCACGGTTTGGCGACAGTTCCTGGAGGGGGCTGCCGAGCCCTTTGTGGTATGTACTGATCACCGCAACCTCGAATCTATTTTGGGTCAGCGGAAGCTGTCAGCCAAACAAGTGCGTTGGTCTACCTTTTTCTCTAAGTTTAATTTTACCATCAAACACATGCCTGGGAAAGAAAACTGCTTAGCAGACGGACTGTCTCGCATGCCGCAATATGAGTGTCAGGTTGAGCGGCCGGTGGGTTCTCTTTTCACACGGGAACACCTGGGTTTGACTGCAGAGGGGAATAGTGCAGGAGTTCTGACCAGAGCGCAAAGCCGCGCGGCGGCACAGGACTCGAGTTCGAGTTCCCCTCGTGAAGTGGTCGCTCCCACCTTCTCATCCCCAGCAGTCCCCGGAGAACTCTCAACCACTACCGCTGGGGAGGGGGGGGGGAAACTCCCAAATAGAGCGAAGGGACCAGGCTGAAGGGCCGGTACCCACCCCCTTGCCGGGGTCGGATGCTGCCATTCCCCGCCTCTGGGCAGTTCCAGAAAGCCTCCCAGAGATAGTCAGGACGAGGTGGGGGGAGGCCCTTCAGCGAGAGCGGGAGGAAGAATCTATCCCGTCCCAGATGACGGACAAAAACGGTATCTGTAAGAACAAACATTACGTGCCCAGGGAACTGAGGCGGGAGATATTGGAACGGAGCCACAGTTCAACAATAGGGGGACATTTTGGGTTTGCTAAATCCTTACATCTAATAAGAAGACAGTTTTGGTGGCCTGGGATGCGCCAAGACATCGAAGTGTTTATCAAATCCTGCCCTGTGTGCGCAACTAGTAAACGTTTGATGGGAAAACCCCCGGGATTATTAAAGCCCCTAGAAACTCCCGAGGCACCCTGGCGAGTGATTGGGATGGATTTCATAACAGACCTCCCATCCAGTCAGGGGAAGACTGTCCTGTGGGTTATCACGGATCTTTTCTCTAAGCAAGTTCATCTCGTGCCGTGTGAAGGGATGCCATCTGCACATAAACTGGCTCGCTTGTTTGTGCACTGCATATTCAAATTGCACGGATTTCCACGGAAGGTCCTGAGTGACAGGGGCTCCATGTTTGTGTCCAAGTTCTGGAAAGCGTTTTTAGGAATTGTAGGTGTGCAGTTGGGTTTGTCATCTGCCTATCACCCCCAGACGGATGGGCAGACCGAAAGGGTTAATGCGGTGATGGAATGTTATTTGCGTTGTTTTGTTAATTATCACCAAGACAATTGGGTTGATCTGCTGCCACTGGCAGAATATGCCTACAATAACTCGGTGCACTCTGCAACCGGGGTGAGCCCATTCAAAGCAGTTTATGGAATGGATTTTGGACCATTAGGGGCTGTACCCACCCCACCAGAAGGCGATCCCCCCGAGGTGTCTAAATGGGCTCACACAGTGAGGAACACTTGGCCCTGGCTTGTAAAAAACCTGGAACAGGCTAAAGATAGGTACAAACTACAAGCAGACAAACACAGAACACCTCAGTGGGAATTGAGGGTCGGAGAAAAGGTGTATCTTTCCACTAAGAACCTCAGGTCTTTACGCCCGTGTAAAAAATTGAGCCAACGGTTTGTGGGCCCATTTTCTATCTCCAGAGTTATCAATGAGGTTACGGTAGAGCTGGAGCTACCCAAATCCTTACAAGGGGTGCACCCGGTGTTTCACGTGAGTCTACTAAAACCCTTTCTACAAGCACCAGAATGGCACCCCGAACCCGAAGCGGCAACTCCCATCATGGTACAGGGTGAACGGCACTTTGAAATCTCCAGGGTGCTCGATTCTCGGAGGCGCAGGGGCCGACTGGAATATCTTGTGCGTTGGAAACATTTAAATTCCAGTCACGATGAGTGGGTGTCCGCTGTTCACGTACAGGCTCCAACCCTTGTAGCGGATTTCCATCGCCATTACCCGGACAAACCAGGAAATCTGGAGGGGGGGCCTTTGGGGAGGCGGAGTGTCAGCGAGGGCATGCAATCGGACCCGGGATAGCGAGGTGACTTTCGTTTCATCTCTCCTTCCCGTGGGAAGGAAGAGGCAACAGCCAAAAGGCTCGAGAGATCTCCACTTCAAAGTGACTTCCTGATTGTAATCCTGCTCTGATCTTAAGGTGTGAATTCTCTCTCTTGGTATTGGGGAACCTCTGATGTTTTGCATTTCAAAGATGTTACTTGTAAACATGCTAGCGTGTGTACTCTATAAGAATACCCTTCAAATGATTTGGCGCCATTGTAACGTTGTGTTTCATAGGTTACTGTACCCTTCCTTTCAAATAAATTCTACTTTAAACTCTCTGCTAACGTCTGGAGTAAAGTGGATGATTCCTGAGAGGCAACGGAGTCCTAGAACCTGACAGATCCCCATCGTATCCATGATTGCCCGGGTAGTCATGCGAGCACTACAACAGGTCTTCACAAGTACAACAATAGTCTCCTTTATTGGCATAAAATCGAAACATGGGATGTCTGCACAGTAACATAAAATTATTGCAGTTGAACATTTCTGACAAGGATAAAACATAATAGATAAAAGAATGGCGGAATTAATAAAAGCCTTTTACTTAACTTGCTGACAAACATTCATAGCAAGTCTCAGAAATTGTGCTACAATCTCCAGTATAGCAGGAGAATGATTATTCAGCAAGAAAAAAGCTTTAAAATGATCAGGAAAGTTTGACTTTTTTGTCAAAATAGGGCCTAAAAATTTGCTGCGAATTTCTGTATAAAATCTGCAATGGAATAAGACATGTACAATTGATTTAGTGCAATTATTATCACAGGGTAAAGTCTCTCTGAGAGAGGGATTTTATGAAATCTTCCTTCCAAAATCGCAGATGGCATGACATTGAATTTGGCCAGGGAGAGGGCTCTGCATTGCTGAGGGTCATAAAGGTAGTACAAATATGGTGTAGGCTCATATATATTAAAGGGAATCCCTAGACTTAATGGGGAGCAAGTCCTGTTAGCAGCACTCTTAAGATTTTGAAATCCGAGCTCTAATATTCTGCATTTTATTGTTTGAAATGCTTCTGTTTCCGAGAGCATAAGCAATGAGTCCAATGGAAGGCCAATGGATTGGATTTTACTCTCAATGTGAGCTGACCAATTAGAGGCGTGTGATTCCATCAGCATATGATAGACAAGAGAAGAGGGATCAGCCTTGAAATGTAGACGTAGCCAGAATTTAACCATAATAAGCCGCACTCTAGTTTCACATAGCACTTGATCAGTTTCCAAGTACAGAGCTGCATAAGGAACACGGCATACCCAATATTTTACGGAGAAATTTAGCTTGGATGTATTCGATTAGTTGTTCGACTGCTCCAATCCATATTGGGATGCCATACAACAGCTGTGGACTTACTTTAGCATTGAAAACTTTTAACGCAGCTGGAATATATTGGTTTCCTCTATTAAAGAAAAAGCGAGTGATAGCCAATGTACTGATTTCTGCTGTTTTTGTTTCATGCTTATATTGAGTTTTCCAGCCAGCATTATATTGGAAGTAAATGCCAAGGTACTTAAAATACTTAACCTGCTCTAATGAGTTGCCACTAATTTCCCATCTGAGTAGTTTCCAAAATCTCAAAAACAGAAGTACTTTTGATTTTGCGTAATTCCATACAAGTCTATTAGTGGCACAGTACTCCTGGCAACGGTTCAATAAAGGCTTCAAGTCAACCCTTGTGCGTGACAATAAGACTGCATCGTCAGCATAGAACAAAAGGGGGACATAAATAGAATTAAGTTTAGGACAATGGCCATCAACCCTTCTTAAAAAGGGGGCCAGATCATTTAAGAAGAGTTGAATAAGTGGGGAGCTAAAACGCATCCCTGTTTAAAACAGGTCTTCACAACACACGGCCTGCCGGATACAATCGTATCAGACAAGGGGGCTCAGTTCATGTCCACTGAGTTCCAGCAGTTCATGTCCAGGAACCTGATCTGGCACGTTACTTCAGCGCCCTTCCACCCAACGGGCAGGCAGAACAGATGGTGAGAACGACAAAGGACTCCCTGGGCAGGCCAGTCTACAGGGACTGGGAAGTGTGCCTAGTGGACTTTCTCTTGGCACAGCACCTGACACCGTGCACAGCTACAGGTCGGAGCCCGGTGGAGTTGCTGATGGGCCACTGCCTGAAAACTCTCCTAGATTGCATGCATCTGGACTTGACGTCTGATCGACTGCCCAGCCAGGATACCCTAGAGACCCCCAGGTCGTTGTTGCTTAATGAGGCCATCTATGCCAGGAACTATGGATTGGGCCCAGCATAGGTGCCAGCAATGGTCAGCGAAGCCATTGGCCCGGTATTGTACAAGGTAATCTCCATCGACGGCAGGGCTTTGTGGCAACACATCGATCAGCTGCAGTGCTGGCTTGTGGATCCTATGTCAGACCAGGTGACCACTGAGACGTCAGCTGAGTCTGGATCGCAAGGAAACAGTCCAGCAGATCCAGCGCCCACGGCAATGGCTGACCCTTCTCCAGGAAACTCGGCAGACCTGGAGGCCCCAGCTGTTCCCAAGGGTTCAAGTCAAGTCAAGTTTATTAATACGGTTGACTGACCAATCACATGCCAACACATCAAAATTTCCAGACACAATAGTTTTGCACCGCAGAATCACAGACTGCCCGTACATATAAAGGTGTAAGGTCAATAAAAGAAACCCCTGGTTAAAATTATCATATTAAAATTGATAAAATTATAAAATATTATAACAATCATTCTCTGATAAAGCTCTGCGTATTTTAATAGCAACAGCGCAGAACTTGGCAGTTTGGAGCGTAAGCTGAGGATCTTCTCCTAATAGGAGCTTCTTTGTCAAAAGTTCAACTGACTCATCAGGGAATTTACCAAGTAGGGGGGAAATAAGCTTTGATCTAACTTCGTGGTAGAATGGGAAACATATCAGTGCATGTTCGATTGTTTCAATGTCCCCTGTTTCCCCTGTTGGAAAGCCCCCCTTCCCCACCAGCACGGCCAGCCACTACTGGGAATTAGGTCCCAGAGCAGTGGCTGCGGAAACCCGTGCTGCTCTGGGATGCCCAGGCACTGCTGTGTGTGCCACCCAGGATGGTGTGTCAATTATACTGTTAAATGGGCACTTACGGCAGCACGGGGTCAAGCCAGCTCCTATGGAGCTTTGCCTCCCCCTCCAGGAATGGGGCGTAAGAGTGCCATGTTGAAGGCAAAATTGCCACTAACAGAAAAGCTCCTGGTAT
Source organism: Euleptes europaea (assembly GCF_029931775.1). Taxonomy (NCBI): domain Eukaryota; kingdom Metazoa; phylum Chordata; class Lepidosauria; order Squamata; family Sphaerodactylidae; genus Euleptes; species Euleptes europaea. The sequence continues at coordinate 50,728,329 of NC_079315.1, read as the reverse complement.
ACTTGGAATATTTGGATATTGATATTTAGACATTTAAATGTGAGCATATTCAGAACTTCTGATGGCTGATGAAGTGTTTCTAGCCAGTTTTTCTAGCTAGTTTTTCTAGCCAACAGGCTTTCAAGAAAGGAAAATTGCAAATAATGGGGGAGGGAAATGAGATACCTCCTTCAATTCTTGGTGGTTCCCGCTTGTGTGTGTGTGAGTGTGTGTGTGTGTATGTGTGTGTGCGTGTATCAAAATGTCCTTATGAGGACTGAAAATTCTACAAGAGGTATAGAATGCTGTGGACAGTTCAATGTTAGTTAAAGGGAGAGGAAAGGGGAGACAGGATATTAACTTGTCAAGTCCCTAAGAGAACTCTGGAAATTGTAGGGGTGGGGTTGTTACATCAATAGAATTTGTTTATCCCAATAGAACATAAGAACATAAGAAAGGCCCTGCTGGATCAGACCAAGGCCCATCAAGTCCAGCAGTCTGTTCACACAGTGGCCAACCAGGTGCCTTTAGGAAGCCACAAACAAGACGAGTGCAGCATCACCATCCTGCCTGTGTTCCATTAAAGAAACAAACTTAATTGATTTTATCCCTTTGGAGGCTGCTTCCAGATGTGGGCATGAAAATGTGCCCCTCGCCATAGCAGCAAGCAGTGTGGGAACAGGTGAGAATGCTATCCACCACCACCCCCATTCTCACACCACTTGTTGCCCCACTGCCACACCTTTGCCCCCCACATGATAGCAATTTTGCTGGGACCCCCATTGCTCAGAAACACACACACCCTTTCCCCACAGAGCCACGCTGTAATGTTACTGTGTGGCCCAGCAAGGAAAATTGGGGAGGAAATTTCCTTAAAGGGCTAAAAAGTGGTTGCGCTGTTTAAATCCCCCCCTCATTCTGCAATTCCTCAGAAGCCTTCAGGTTGCATAATTTCAACTAAAGAGAAAGCTCTAATTTTCTGTTTATCTTCTCATTGTCTTTGGTTCACATTCTTTAGTGGTTAACGTGAGTTAAGAGGTTGCTATATAAGGATGGCTGATTTTGTTAACAGGATTCACGAGTGAACATGGAGAATTTCTCTTGAAAAGAAGGAAGAGGTATGACAGACTCGCAATAGTTGTATATCCTAGCTGAAGCACTGTAGTATCCAATTCTGCATTTTTCAAATTTTACTGAAACCCAGAGAATTGCCAAAGCTATATGTGTCCCCTTATGGCACAAGGGGCTGACTAGAGCAACCTAGCCATGAGAGGGTGTGGCCAGAGGAAGCTGGAGACCCAATTAAGACCATTGCATGGGTCAGGCCTGAAAGTCACCAATTGGCCCAGTGTTGGCTATTAGGCACAAAGGCAGCCCTTTGCGGGGAGGATGTGGGTTGCAGGAGGCAAAGAGAGAGACGTCAGCCAGGGCCCCTCCCTCAGCTACCAGGTGGGAGGGCAACTCCTGGGGATAGATTTAAATATAGACACAGTCAGGAGTTGGGAAGAGGAACAGAGTAAGGAGACTGGAGAGTGCATCCTGGGAGAAGGTTCTGAAAGTATGTGGCCAGGTCAGGGAACCAGGCAGCCAGGAGCAGGGAGTGAGGAAAGTTCCCTGCACTGGATCTAACCTGTACAGGCGACTGGCAATAAAGCACATTGGCAAGAATCTACCAGTGTAATTGCGCTTTCTAACCCCAGTGATGGAACAGCACCCACTCCCCAGTCTGGCAGCTGCATACCCCTGGGCAGGATCAGAGTTAGACCTGGCAGATGCACTCCTTCACATCCTTTTTTCCCCTACAGAAGTACCTCATTCTTTTCCACGTGATTACTAACCTGCACACTTACTGTCATCACAGCCTCTGTCCACCATTAACATACTAACAGCACATTCCTGAGCTCTAAGGGTGAAAACCCTTAGGAGGCCAGGAAGGCGCTGCGACAGTGTCCGGGCCCCCCACGTCGACGTCTGGGCCACTTACACTGGCATTAGTGGCCCAGACGCCGGCGGGAAGGCCCAGACACTGGTAGCTGGCTGCTGCCACAGAAGTGCCACCCCGGGATGCTGACAGGGCCATCAAAGGCCACGCTGGCTTCCTGGGAGGCGTTCCCAGGGCGTTTCGGCGCTGGGCTGGGGGAGGAGCTGCCATTAGGTGGCCTCCTAAGCCCTTTCAGGCCAGGAACGCCTTTTTTGGGGGGGGCAGATACATCATTTTAAGTGGCGTATCTCCGTGCAACCCTATGAAGGGTTGCACAGATTTTTAACAGCACAAAGAGGTTTCGGTGGGGCCAAAACCTCCTTTGGAGGCAGTGCAGCTGTGTTGCCTCCAATGACCGACACAGGCATTCCTCTCAGGAATGCACTGTTAGTGTAATGTAACCACTATTCTGTTGTGAGGAATTTGATCAATCAAGTAGTACATTTGAAAGGGTACACATAAGAACCCTATAAAAGGGAGATGCTAGAGGAATATGGTTGCTTCTAGGGGGCCATATCATGTGCCATATGTATTTATTTATTTATTCGCTGTCCCCAATTGGGACCGAAAGCAATTTTGGGGAATTATATCATGTTGATAAGAATATTACTAAGAAGGAAAGATATGGAAAGTTTTTGATAAGTCATAATGCTGTTCAAATATTATGCTTAAATCTTCATAGTTTCTCTGGAAAATGTAGAGTTACAAAGACTTAAGAAAATCTATGGAATGCTTTCTGTCTAATTCCTCTATAGTAGCTTCTCTACTATAGTTAATCTTCCCACCCTTTCTGATATTTGATGGAACAAATTGGAAAGTTAACTTTGCTGTTAATGGGTATTATTTTTGGCCAATCACAGTACTGAGGCATGGATAGAGGAGCAGGATATAACTGAAGTGGCAAACACAACACAACTGAATAGGGCTGCACAACTTGAGAACTGCCTAGCAGAACATAGCCGACATGCCATGTATCATAATGTGCCAGGTACCTCTAATTGACTGGAGCACTGTGGTTGGAGCACTGTGGTTTGCTTCATGTCATAGATGGCTGGAGTACTGTGGTTTGCTTCCTGTCATAGCCATAGGGTTGCCAGCACAAGGCTGGGAAATACCTGGAGATTTTGGGGGCGAAGCCTGAGGAGGGCAGGGTTTGGGGAGGGGAGGGACTTCAATGCCATAGAGTCCAATTGCCAGAGTGGCCATTTTCTGCAGGTGAACTGATCTCTGTAGGCTGGAGGTCAGTTGTAATAGCAGGAGATCTCCAGCTAGTACCTGGAGGTTGGCAACCCTACATAGCCAGGCATGACCTCTATTACAGAGATTAGTTCCCCTGGGAAAAATGGTTGCCTTTGGAGGGTAGACTCTATGGCATTATGACTCACTGAGGTTTCCCCCCCCTCTCTAAACCCTGCCCTCCTCAAATCTCCAGAAATTCCCCAGCCTGGAATTGGTGACTCTATGAGTCTTGAAAGAAAACAAATGTCTATTTTATTTTTTAAATGTGATAAATTGATTGTATCATAGTAATAGGCTTGCAGCCCAGATTTTGGCCCCTTGGACTGTCAGATCCTGGTAAAGCATACCAATTTCCCCTTTCCCCCATGTTTCTGACTGTAGCCAAAACAGCATATTCTGAAACTTGAAAAACAAACAAATATATGGGGGCATAAAATGTCACGACCCAGAAGAGCGCACTTCATCAGATGCATGTTACCTGATCAGCAGCCCAAGACTGTTTGCGCAGTTCATGGAAAGAAATCCAACCCTTCTTGTCACCAAGCAGAAAGCACTCTGATCCAGATTAAAAATTAAGTACAAGATTGCTGTAAAGTAACCAGAAACAGAACCCAAATTATTTCTGGTGTTAAATATTTCCCTATGACATTAATCTTCTGTTGACCACTTAACATTTAGAAGGACCAACATCTTATTTATGAAATTGCTGTTGTGCTCCTGCATCTAAATTTATATTTTAGCAACATGATACAAACAAACAGATAAGAGGACTCTGATGTGGCCAGTTGTTTTGCCCATACTCATTTCTCTTTTAAGAGCTAGTGCCTTTTATCCAGCTGTTTTCTGAAAAGAATTAACCCACTAAGGTAACTAAGGAGACACAAGCCTATTTTGCAGCATTTTGACTTAATTCTGTGTATTCAAACAAAATATATTCCAAAAAGATCATGACAAAAGCACATGTATTATCTATCCAATGTGTTAAAAAAGGATGAATTGTTCAAAAGACAAATCAAGACAAAAGTGTGTTTTAAGGAACTGTAAGGAAGATACTTGAAAGATTCCAGCCATTTGATCGTTTCTTTCCTGCAGCTGATCAGTGCAAACTTCATTCAATATAAAGATTGTGTTTAAAAAGCAACAACAAAAATAGGTGTAGCAAAAATTATACACGTCATTGAAACAAAATGGCTCTGAACCACAGGCCATTCATTTTAGAGAATACTTCAAAATGACATGAAAGGATCTAATCTGAGATCTGTGGGTTTAGGCAGGGCCGGTGCCAGGCTTTTTTGCACCCTAGGCGAAGCTAACTACTTGTGCCCCCCCCCCCCACTGCAAATAAAATTTCAAAAACAAATGTCTTGTAGAAAAAATAAAAACACAAAACTTGAAACTGCTAATTTTTTTTAATTGCCCCTCAGGTCAGTTCTGTACCCCTTTGAGGTCTGCAACCTATAGGCAGCCACCTAGTTTGCCTAATGGTAGCACCAGCCCTGGGTTTAGGCTACTCATTCTTACAGGTATATCAAGGAATTGAAGAACAGATTATTATTTTTTTACATTTTATGGATCAAAGAGCATTTGTGTTAGAAAATCCTGTTTACACATATCCTCTCATTTCTTAAATACGTTATACTTCAGAACAAGAACCAAAAACAGCCTTTGTCATATTTTAAAGCATGGGTGTCGAACTCATTTGTTAGGCGGGCTGGATATGACGTAAATGTCACTTCATTGGGCCGGGCCATGTGCACATAAATAAATAAGAAAAAAAGAAAGAAAGAAAAGGAGGGAGGGAGGGAGGGAGGGAGGGAGGGAGGGAGGGAGGGAGAGAGAAAGAAAGAAAGAAAGAAAGAAAGAAAGAAAGAAAGAAAGAAAGAAAGAAAGAAAGAAAGAAAGAAAGAAAGAAAGAAAGAAAGGGAGAGAGAGGGAGAGAGAGAGGGAGAAAAGAGAAAAGCCTTTCCCCTCCCAACCCGGCCGTGCAAGCTGCCCCACGGCCCCGCGCAACCGGGCCAAAGCCCCACCCCCACCCGGTCGTGCAAGCCGCCCAGCGGCCCCACGCTACCGGGCCAAAGCCCCCACCCCACAACCAGTCGTACAAACAGCCCCCATGCCAAAGCCTTCCCCACTCCCTCCCCAGCCAGGCATGGGCCCCGGGAAGCCCAGAAAAGTCCGGGGGAGGGGGGAAAGCGGGACTAGGTGCCTTGGCTACATGGGCTGGATAAAAGCCCTCCGGGGCTGGATCCGGTCCACGGGCCGCATGTTTGACACCCCTGTTTTAAAGGTTCTAGTTGGCTTGTAAACTGATCAGCTTTCCAGTTGTTTTGGTCTGTATACCTAGTAATTTGACCACTACCCACTACATAAGCACAGAAACACCCTTGATTCTGTGGTACTTGGAACAATCAGACATAACAAGATGGAACAATTTCTCTGTGTAGAAAATGCACTTTGGCATGGTTTTTACCATAAGAGAGTAAGCCTAAGCAGGTGTGCTCAGAAGAAAGTCCCATGTTAGTCAATGGGGATTAGTCTCAGGGAAGCATCTTTAGGATTGCAGTGTGTCAGAGTTTAAGAATTATATGTCAATTATGAATAAAATCATTTCACAAACATATAGGCTTTAGCTTTCATGTATACTTGTAAGAAACCACTTGAGTTTAGCAACAGTCACCATATACTAGCCCACACAGACATGAGAGTGTAAAAGCAGCGAAGACTTTGTACCTTGATACTGAACAAAGCTGAACTTTGCTGATGCATCATTAACTGCTTGGAACTGGCAGGTTCTTGTGTATCATTTAATACCACAATAAAACATTTCAGCAAAAATCCAGACTCATGGGTAACCGTCACCTTTGGGAAACCCAGTCTTCTTTTTGTTATTTTGTCGACCATAGACCAATCTTTTTGAAACACACTGTTTGTGATGTGTGAGCCATCCCGTTTCAGCCATCTCTTGAAGAGGGCCCCTCAATACCATATGCTTCTGTTTTTCTTCATTGTGTGATGTGATCTCTTCTGACTGTTACATGCATGTGAAAGGACAGTGGGCTTTGGGGGCGGGGAGGAGAAGCCATGCTTTAAGAGAGTATGCAGTCAGTTGGCCTTCAGCCATTTGGCACTGATTGGATCTGACAAGTGTTGTATCTTCTCATCATAATGGATGTCTCTGCTCTAGCAAAGAAGAGGTGAAAAGGATGTAATTTCCAGTGAAAGAAACCAACACAAACTATTATTTAATTACTGGCTAATAAAAAAGAGCTTCTTTTTGGGAATCTGTGGTTGGCTCTACCTGTTAGCTATACCTGCTTTGGAAATGTTTATGACCAAACAAGATAACACATCACTACACTCTGTGTCACAAAGCATCTTACATGTGTGTGTACATATATGGACTTAGCCAATCTTCTCTGATTTAAAAAAAAATCTTTACATTCAATCCTTCTTAAAGGATTAGGGTTCTTAATACATTGTCTGCAGTAATAATTCCACATTGTGGTGGTAACTTTCTTTTTATCCAAGGTATGGGTTTAAGAATTGAAAGCTTGATTGCTCCCACCCCCAAGAACCAATCCCTTTGTTACCTTTCCCCTTTTCATATATTTTCTGTCTGCATATTTTCTACACATTCTCCCTATCACACACTGATATTTCCAATCTTGCTTGGCCTATTTTGAGTAAATTTTGCAGTGTATACTGGGGATATATAGTGTTGTTGTTGCTGTTGTTGTTGCCATTGCTGGAGAGCAGAAGCTTAACCTTTGGCTTAATCTAAAATGTCTCAGTAATGCGCTAAGCATGTGTGTGTGTGGGGGGGGGGAGGGAAACAATGCATACCCCAAAGGGATATCTCTAGCTTAAAACTGTAAAATATGAAATGAGTACTGATGCATAATATAATAGCACAGAGATGTTGGGCTAAACAGTAAACTGCAGAGCACATCAAGACCACTGCTGATTTCAGTATGAATTTCTGCCTTTTAAAGCAAGTTCTTTTTAAGGATTTAGCATTTCAACTGTGTCTAGCAGATACAGTGAAAGTACTACTACTAGTTAAACAATGCTCTCTCTTTCTCTCTCTCAGAAATTCAGTTAACAACTGTATTCATAATTCACAACACAGCCATTCTGTGCTCCGACTTTGTTCCTCTCAATGGCTACTGCAGCCTTTTGCAATCATGGCCCTAAATCTCTAGAATGGCTTACGAGACGTGAGGAGGGCACCTTTGTTATTTATGCTGGTGTTTGGATGTTTGCTACCTTCCTCATTCATAGCTGAGGTATAAATGTTTCAAAAATAAATACATATGTATCAGAGGCCAAAATTACACCCAGATTTCTTTGTATTCATTTTTTCTCCACGTAAAAGGAATCTCAGTATCTTCAATATAAATACATCACTGAGACTGTAATGCTCTCAGCTGCCCTGTTTTTTTAATAGATGATTGAAAGGTCTAGCTTCAATAACTCTGTCTGTATTACAAGCAACTGTGGAACAAACTTGGAAACAAGCATAACTCACCCCTTGGTCCTCTGACCAGAAGCTCCATTTCCAGGTCTAGATAGAGTCTTTGTTGTAGCTCCCTCTACTGGTCAGGATAATTATCTATTCTAACACTGTTCCTTTAAGCTCTTTTTTTCTCAGTTTAAATTGCACCCCCCAGCAATTTGCTTTAGTAGAGAAAACCAACAATATTAAAGGTTTAATTCCACGCTTATTTCCCCATAAATTGTCCTCAGAGAGGTTAAAACAGTTTTGACATAGCAATTTTGACAAGAAAATAACACAAGGGGGATAAGCTTGCCAACCTCCAGGTACTAGTTAGCGGAATATGTGAAGAGAAGCATCAGTTGAGATAATCCTGTTTAGTAGAAAGAGCAGCTAACTGTTCTGGTTGGACAATGTTCCTGGCATATTTTTGGTAAACCACTCTATACCTCTCTTCAGAAAAAAAGGAAACAACCCGGAAACACCATGCCTTCTGAATGGCAGGTGTCCGATCATTCTAGAACGTTAGCATTATTCTATTTGTTATACTATATTTACAAATGGGCAGGGTTTGTGTTAGATCTTGATTAGTCAAGTTCTGACCACACATCAAGATGTTTCCTGATTTCTAAATCAAAACTGAAACTACAAACCAAAATTATGTCTGAACTGATTCAGAAATCCATTAATTTATTGAGCTATTAAACTATGACCTATTGACTATCTGTCATTGTGACAAAATGTTAAAGGGGGGAGTGGTGGAGAGAGAGGGAGAGAGGGAGCATGAATTATACATTGGTGCAAATACGAAGAGCAAGTTTGATTATGAAATACTTCACACACCTGCTTCTATGTTTATTCTGGGAAAGGCTGAATTGTAGTGTCTGCTTTATCAAAGTTTTCCTATAATCAAAGTGTTGCTACAGCACTTTGCAAGTTTAAAATCTGCACTTGTGTCCTCTAACACAGTATCAGATTTTACTGATAATGTAATCATCTTTATTTTTATTTTTTGCTTGATGACATTTATAAGGCAAAATTACGACTGCAAAATTACAACAAATATTGCAGTATCACCACTTGTGACATTATGTCACTGTGACAAATGAAACCAGGACAACTCTAGGACAGCAGCTAGGATGAGGCACCAGCTCCATCTGCAGATGCAGCACATGCAAAACTGTTACAGGGCACAGACAGTGGCAAAGAAGCAATGGTTTAGGCAGGAAAGGAATGAAGGTTATTACTAATGGTCTTTCAGCAAGCACAGGTATGTTAAAGACAGTCGTCATTCCTGTTATACATAATATCATCTACTTTGGCTGCAGGGCAGCTTCACATTTACACTGCAAGTCTATTGTATCTCTATGGCCATGAACACATGGCCACTTTCTCCCTATTTTCTCCCGGGAATGTAGCAAATTGGTGAGGTCTACACGCACGTGCTTTGCTCACGTGCAGGTTCAACACTCCCCCTTTTGCTACATCCCCAGGAGAACACTTTCCTCTGTTATTGCAACTTAAATGGAAGGCGCTCAACAGAGGAAGGAGTTGGCCCATGCGTGCTGAGCGCCCGGGTAGAATCCCCCAGGGAGACATCTGGGCCCCGACGCCAGCAGCAGTGGCTCCTTTCCCCGCCGGATTGAAAGCACTGCCTGGCCTCAGTGGGGGCAGCAGCAGCAGCGGCAGCTGCACCTTTTCCTCCCCCACCCACCCCGTGCCTCTCTCTCTCTCCCCTCCCGCACCTCTCTCTCTTTCCCCCTCTCCCCCATGCCTCTCTCGCTACCTCTCCCCCCAACAACCCATGCCTCTCCCCCTCTCCCTCCCCCCCCAGCACCAGCCAGCATTTCAAGCCCACCTCAGAGCAGCCTGCAGCCTCCAGCCTGGAGCCCCACCATCAGAGGCAAAGTGGTGGTGGCCCCTTCCAGCGCCAAGGCTGCACACTTCCAGCTGCCACAGCTTTCACCCGGCAAAAGGTTGCCAGGTGGAGGTTTGCGGCAGCTGGAAGCACCAAGTCCCAGGCGCCAGGAGCCGCCGCTGTCACTTCGCCTCTGATGGCGGGGCTCCAGGAAGCAGGCTGAAGGCTGCTCTGAGGTGGGCTTGAAACGCTGGCTAGTGCTGGGGAGGGGAAGGAGGGTGCGGGGGAGGCGGGCTGAAATGCCGGCTGGTGCTAAGAGGGGGGCACAGGAGGGCGCAGGAATGGGTGGGGTGGGGGTAGAGGGGGAGAGAGCTGCACGGGTCGGGAGGCAGAAAGGAGCCATCACCACTGCTGCCGAATTTGTTTGTCCTGGTCTCTGGCCCCGTGCGTTCAGTTTTTTGAATGTAGAGACGGGACAGGGGCAAACAAATTCGATTACAGCCATGCATAAATGGCCTATGTGGTACTCTCATTCCTGGCTACAAAGGATGTTACATTTATTTGTTTATTTATTTACTTCATTTATATCCCACGTTGCTTCCCAATGGGGATGCATAGCAGCTTACATTGTTCTTCTCTTCTCCATTCTGTCCCCGCAGCACTCCTGTGAGGTAGGTTAGGCTGAGAATGTGTGACTGGCTCAAGGTCACACAGTAGGCATAAGTGAGGATTCAAACCTGGGTCTTCCAGATCCTGGACCCACACTCTAACCCCTGCACCATGCTGGGTCTCATTATTAACTACCTTAAACTAACTTAAATTGGAATCAGATAGCGAATTATTCCAACATATGTAAAAATGCATGTTGCAATGATGAATGTCTTCATATTATATTTGATATAGTATTGGTTAATATATGGTCATAACGGTGAGAACTGGTAACATAAATTTTATATAACTATTATGATATCATCATCACTATCATCATCATCATCATCATTATTATTATTATGAAGAAGAGTTTATTTTTATATGCCGACTTTCTCTGTCACTTAAGGAAGAATCAAACCGGCTTACAATCACCTTCCCTTCCCCTCCCCACAACAAACACCCTGTGAGGTAGGTGAGGCTGAAAGAGCTCTAATAGAGCTGTGACTAGCCCAAGATCACCCAGCTGGCTTCATGTGTAGGAGTGGGGAAACCAACCCAGTTCACCAGATTAGCATCCACCGCTCATGAGGAGGAGAGGAGAATTAAACCCGGTTCTCCAGATTAGAGCCCACCACTCCAAACCACTGTTCTTAACCACTACACCATGCTACACCACCATTCTTAACCACTACACCACATGAAATGTCCAGCAAATATCAGTATCGTATACACAAAATATTGTTATAGAATCCTCCAGCTCAGTATGTTGCCACCTCCAAACCCTCAAAGAAGAAATTCAGTATCCACTGCTGAAATGAATTGTTTTGCCCAGACTTCTATAGCAATTGAACCTTTCCAATAAAGATACCATTGAGACTCCAATACCCTCAGCTGCCAAAGATGGGGAGTTCTAACTTTCCCTCTGAGCCCTCTTTCCCTCAGTGTAACACTCACCTTTCCCTCATTTGCCCTGGAAAAGAAACCTTATGTTTTCTGTATTCTGGAGGAGGGAATTTAATTTTTTATTGAAGAGTATGGTGGAAGGACTAATCTCCCACATCCAACACCATCACCCTGATACAAATTTATCCCTTCCTGTTAGTATTTATAGAAGCTTTAACAGATGAGAGATTTGATCAGACATTCAAACTGATCCTGAGAGCCTAGACCACAAAAAGTAACCCAGAAGCTCTTCTAGTGCACAGTAGAAATCCCAACAGCAATAATAAGAGCATTGCCTTTGTTTGGACCAAGTAAAACTTTGCCAAGCAGTGCACTGCTAAATTTTGTGCTGCAGTGTCCAAAATTAAATGCAAATTGTTGGGATGACTTACTATCTATATACATAGTAGCATCCTCTTAGGATTTTATGTATTTTATATTTTTTTATACTTGTATTTATGTATTTTATACTGACCACTCTACAGAAACTCACAAGTAACTAGAAACATGGCTAGCCTGGTCTGGATCCAGGATTTGAGGCCATACAAAAAGTTCAGATATACTGCAATCAGACTGTCCTACTTGCAAACAACTTGTGAATCACCAAGCCAACACGCAGCCATCTAGTGTTTCACAAAAGTACTGGTTTTACATTTCCAATTGCTGATTATTAATTAATTTATTAAAGTATTTATATCTTCCCATGCTCCCAATCCAAGGTGGCTCCATTAGGCAGCCCAGAGGATATTAAGCCATCAGTGAGCCACCATTTAATGACACAAGCCCATAAGCACAGACATAAAAAGCTTCCATAAACAAGGGGATAAGGCACATCACCCACTATTGCCAACTCCTTCTCAAACACATTTAAGATAAGTTTTACCTTTGAGAAGGAAGAGGTGCTCACTAGTAATGGACAGTGCTTGACAGACTGGCATAGCTCACCTACCTCTTCTCTGTTTACTAACTAAAATCCTGGTTTCAATTTGATTTCCTTGTGTCAGTTTCCTCCCCCCCCCCCATTAAAATTTGTTCAATGGTATTTTTGTGTTGTTTTGGAATATAAACAATGCTTAATGTATACATGACATTAAAAAAAAAATCTGTAAAATGCCGTGCAAAATGGTCTGGAAGGATTGCATTAATTTGGAAAGCCAGCAACAAATATGGGTGAAACAAAAGGGCCCACAACACACATAAATTCCTTTGCCTTGCTCCATTTAGGAAGGCATGTAAGGCAATCCTGTTGCAGAGTGCACGTAGTGGAGAGTAGATTGTTCCAGCAGATTTGGCTGTGAACTGTGGCTGGTCCCATGTGTTTTAACTATTGTGTGTCTTAAATCTGAATATTTTTACATTTGGAGTTTGTGTGTTTTACAGAGCAAACCTGAAGGGGTGTGTCTTAGGAGCCAACTTGACCCTTATGGTGGCATAAGTGCCACTTGTGCCGGCTAAAGTGGCACTTATGCTGCTGCTGGGGCACTTATGCCATCTCTGGGGAGCAGCATGGCAGCATGGGCACTGGCGCAGCCTCGCCAGCAATGTTTCCCCGGCACAAGGGCTCACTCCGGCACCAAAGGGGGCATTCCTGGGGACAGGGGCTGACTTTAGTCAGCTCCCAAAGCTCTTTAACCCCTGGAACATCCCCTTTAGCCAGCACGAACTTGGCCAGCAAAAAGGCAGGCATAGCCCTGTAAAACTCTATGGAGGAGTTTAACAGCATTTTTCAAAAATTACATTTTTTACCTGTATTTTTGGATCAGCAAGCCACTTAGGAAGCAGTGCAGCAGCACCGTCTCCGGGCCCAACCAAACTACCCCCCTCAAAGATTGACTGTGTATCCATTTCAATTTTATTAATTAAATGATCATTTATGTTCTTGCAATGTGGTTGCTGCACTGTTCTCTGATCAAGGAGATAAGGGGTATAGACATGTTTTAAATAAATCAATTAATTAAAAAAATTAAAATAGTATATTGGTATATCCCTCCCACCAATTCCCTTCTGCTTGTCATATGCTCATGTATGTACTCTCAAAGATGGATGGACAAGTCACAGGGGCATGGTTATTAGTGGAAAATGTCAGCAGGATCTGAATTTCTGGGCTTGACTCTTAAAGGGGTTAACTTTTTCAGAGGGGAGGGGTTTATAGTTTGAACTCCCTAATTTGAATTTTGACCTTATCACTGGGATTGACATTGTATTTTGCCTAACTTTTAAAAGTTGAATGCAACATTACAGGCCCTCCTACATGAAAGAAAACATAAGGGAGATGTTTCTCTGTACTACACACTGTCATTTTGCACAGATGGCAAAATGATCTTTACATCCACACTGCTGCACATCACCAAGGACGGTCAGCATAAGCTGTCTGGAATGGGTGGTAAGGGAATGGAATAAAAGGGAGAACACAGAAAACAGCAGATAAATTCCCCCAGTGCAGTAAAAACTGTCTAGGGGGAGACCTGTTGTGATGAATCCCATGAGTAACAAAATGTGAGTGAAAGACATCTCTCCTGTTGGCGTCTTCTTGATGTTTGGAAGCTTTGAAGTCCTGGCACAAACATACAGCGTCAATTGAAAGTGCTAACTTCAGACTTCCCTCAGCATCTTTCTAATTCTCAGGACCATGGGTGACAAGGAGTGGATGTGCCAAGAATAATGGATGAGTGGCTGCCTGTGTCTTTGGGGATAATGGGGGGGGGGGGAGAGATATTTGACAGAGCATGAGAAAAATTAGTGCAGAATAACCTCCCCTCCCGTCCCTCTCTCTTCCACAAAAGGATGATCCCTCACAATGTCTAAAGACTTTAAGGTACGCTGTAGCACAGACTAAAGGCCTGATTCAAAATCCAAAAGAAAACCTCTGAGGTTTATCAACCACTTTTCTTAATTGTGAAGCAGGGGGTCTTTTCTTCATTTGTGGGTCCACCAACACTCCAAACAAATCTGAAGCCATTACAACACATGGCAGTTGGTCGATAGTGTGGAAAAACCTCATTTACTGACTGGCCAGACAGTTTTAAAACCTTCAGATTTTTCTAAGTCTAGGTTATTAACTGTCTGACTGTAATCACATCTTCACCATAGGGAGCTTCAAAAGCTTTTCATTTGCATTGAATCAGTTGCCTTCCTCCCTGTCTTTTCCCCCCTGGAAACAAGCTTAAATAATTCAACAAACTGCACACATGGCTAGTGATTATTGAACCATTCTGAAACACTCGAGGCGAATGGACCATTATGTGGTGGGAATTAAAACTTTCCTTTCCATCGTGATTGAGAGGGATATATGCATTACGAATTCTCACTGTATAAAGATTCAAAGACCCATGAAACATATTGGGTGTCTTCAGGTGTATGTTTGGGTGTCTATTAACACGCCAAACTACACAGTCATCGTAAGCAAGCTGCAGAAATACTGTTCTTACCTCCATGTTGATGTTGACAGATTGTGTTAGGGTTAATCTATTGATGTATAATAAAGAACATATGTTCCATGTTGTGAAAGTGTCCTAGAATTTGCACACTTTGAAAGGAGACAGTTGAGCTCTTTCTATCTTTCTCATCTTGCAAGGGACTTGTACAGTCTCACAAATGCTAGAGGCAGACCCACATAATTGCTGGATTTTATATTTTTTTTAAAAAAAGGAATGGGCATTGCTTACTTGTCACAGGATGATTTGGTGCAACCCCAGAGCATTGGCACTTGGCCCAAATGTGCATAATTTGTCTGAAAAGAGCTGCCTGAATTGCCACCTTAAGACTGCTGTGCATTGGTGGTGGTGGAAAGTGCTGTCAAGTCACAGATGACTTATGGCGACCTTGTAGGGTTTTCAAGGCAAGAGATGTTCGGAGGTGGTTTGCCACTGCCTGCCTCCGTGTGGGCTGACAGAGTTCCAAGAGAACTGTGAGTGGCCCAAGGTCATGCAGCAGGCTTCAAATGGAGGAGTGGGGAATCAAACCCAGTTCTCAAGATTAGAGTCTACCACTCTTAACCACTACACCATGCTGGCTCTCATAGTGTTATGCATTACAGACGGGGATTCCACAATGCCCTTTACCACAGACATCTGATCTGCTCTTGCCACATTTTTAAGATTTTTGTTTAATAGCATGAAGAGGTGTTCTGTGAAAATGGAAAGTTAACTCATTACTTTGTTCTATTATATGGTTTCAGGACACGGAATGCAGCACCTTTGCTAAAGTGAAGCAGATCTAGGACTTGCTGTAGAGGCCTGCATGAAACCCTTATTTGGCTTTTTCGGGTTCAGCTATTCGCCTTTGCGCTGATGCACATCTCTGTGCTTTCTCCCATTGTTCTAACTTTTTTAAAAACTTGTTTTGTTAGGGCCCCAGTAGGGTCGTGTAATCAGAGCCAACGTGGTCAGACCAAACTATCCCTCACCGTTCAGTGGGTTGATCTGGATCAAGCATAAGGGTTTTTTTAAAAGACGGGGCTCACCAAGTCCCATCCAGAGGGATATACCCTCCAACTAAAAAGAACTGGCTTCAACAGCTGTTCACACCACCAGGCTTCCGAAGGAGACTCTCTCACCCATGAGGATGAGCAGTCTCCTTCAGATCAGCCCCCGTGGTCAAGACTTTGGCTGGCTCCGATATCCCCCCCCCCCCGAAAACCTGCTGTCAAATTGAAGGTCGCCCTGAGTAGAGGCTTTGTTTCCCCTCACCATGACCATCTCTTGAAACCAGATTTTTTATGACTGTAATAAAGGACTGTTCACAGGATGACATTTGCCACCAAAAGAAATGTTTTCCGTGCCTTATTTCTCTTGTATTTAATCCTTTCCCCTCAGTTTGGAAGCTAATTTGCATGGACATCATTCTATGTACCCCAGATACAAAGGGAGCCCCCAGACTTTGAGGTGCCAGCCTGCCAATTGGCTCTTTCTGCCAGTCCTCGACAACGTTGAATTTCTGATCCTGAAAACCGATGGACAGCTCGGCTCGCAAATGGCTGGAAGTTGGAGCCACCCCTTTTCTGGCCCATAAGATTGGACCCCCTGTTCCAACATTCACCAAACTTCAGTGTCCATCAAAGGAGAGTCCCTTGCAATTATGCTGCAAATTTGGTGACTCTACCTCCCAAAAGCCCCCACAGGAGCTTTGAAAAAACTCCCCATAGACTACAATGGACTCTGATTTTTCAGTAAACCCGGAAATAAAGCTGAAATACCCCTTTACCGGTATGAGTATTCGGCTTATTCCGGGTTTAGGGTTGTGTAAAACAAACAAATTGGGTCCAATAAACCTGAACCTGAAATTTACAGATTTTTTGTTTGTTTGTTTGTTTTACACAACCCTAAATAATGGCCTGGATGACAGGTACAATCCCTATGAATTTCAAACATTACAGCTAGGAATTTGTTCCCTACTGAAAGAAATGGAAATGACTTAAAGAATGTGTGTGTGAGAGAGAAGTGCCATCAAGTCACAGCAAGGAACTTTAAAGGCAAGTGAGTAAGCAGAGGTGGTTTGCCATTGCCTTCCTCTGCAAGGTATTCCTTGGTGATCTCACATCCAAGTACCAACTCTGCTTAACTTCCGTGATTTGACAAGATCGAGCTATACCATGCTGCCTTCCCTCTTGAATTAAATAGAACATAGAAAATTAATATGTGTAATACACATAATTAAAAGAGACAGTACAATTGAAACAAGCTGAAAACAAAAATGAACATTCCTAAGTACAGGGAAAGGTCTTAGCAGTTACATGAGGAAAGTTAGAATTTCTTCAGAAGAAAGCCTGTTAGTCTTGAAAGCTGTTGATTGATTACATGGAGGGAAGGAAACTGTGCTTGGTAAAGTAGACAAATGACATTTTGGTTTCATTAATAAAAGACAAGATTGTTATTTCATGTTTCTTTTTAAAATTAGTATATGAAGTGGCATTATGGCAAGTCAGACCTTTACTCCATACACCTCAATATCTACCCTACTGGTTTTCCAAGTGCTCCGACAGAGAAGGACTTTCCAAACAGCTGCTTCCTTATGCAGAATTAACTCTGTTAGCATCAATGCCACGAGATGGCACTATGAAAGAGGCAAGACCACAGAGGGGAAAACAAATTTAGTTACATGTTTTCCTTAAACATGGTGTCGAGCACTCTGTTAACTCTGTGAGGTATCAGATTGGAGACTGATTTTTGCTAAACTGTACATGTGCAAAGATGCTTCTGATTCAAACCTATCGGTAGCCATTAGAAACACTAGTGACAACTGAGATGAACATTGAAGAGTAGGATTTTATTAAAACATAGCATTTCTTTATCAATTATAATATGGTTTTAATTAATTTAATTTTCTATTTGAACAATTGTCTGCTGAATGAAGCAAGGGCAAGGTGGCACTAGAATTCTTTTGGGCTGTGTGAGAAACCACATGTACAAAAAGGGTGACTGTACTGTATGGTTAGGAAAAAATACAGTTAAGCAACCTGCCAAACAGCCATGAACAGGTCAACATACAGTCAAACTGATAATTGAAAATGATCCCTGTTCCTAACTGGCAAAGACATGAGCCTAACTTCCAGGTATTCAAGCATCCCTCTTTACTGCCCAGTAGGCCCTTAGCTCAGGATCAAGAAAGAACTGGATGGAGCAAGTGGGAATTATTTCAAAAGTGGAAATCCAAGATGACAATGGGAAGGAGTCTTCTGCCAAATGAATGGCACCCTCATATCCATATCTGTTTCTACACAAATGCCACACTGGATTTCCGCATATTCTCTCCACTCTAACATTTTCTCCAGAACAATGGAGAAGGTGATCCGCCTTGCTCCATGATGGGTAGCCATGTTAGTCTGTCAATAGCAGTAGAAAAGAGCAAGAGTCCAGTAGCAACTTAGAGACTAACAAAACTTCTGGCAGGGTATGAACTTTCATTAGCATGTAGGTTCGAATCCCGACTCAATACTAGAAGTTGGGTGACTTTGGGCCAGTCACTCTCTCTTTCCACCGAACCTACCTCACAGGGTTGTTATGAGGATAAAATGGAGGATGAGAAAGAGCAATTTTTGTAAGACACTTTGGGTCCCCATTGGACAGACATGGCTGCACCCAGCAAGGGTGCACCTGACCGCTTGTTGTTGCTGCATTTATCTCTGTTTTGCTTTCTTAAAAGTAAGGTTTCAACAGGGAGACCTCTGGGTATGGTTAGTGCTGTTCCCCTCCACACTCTGCTCAGTCTGCTGTCCCAGCCCGCCTCCTGGAGTGAAGTGTTGCCCCCAGCCAGTCCTTCCAAGTACCACCTGTGACTCCACCCCACTTAGAGGCATGCTGTGCCAGGGAAGGTTCAGTCCATATTCCCATGGCCCAGGGAGGTAGCAACCTGAATCATCAGATTTGTTGCAGTTCAATAAAGTTTCACGTGCCACAACTGACTGCATGACAGGAGCCCCATGCTCCTCCCTGCCCCACTGCCTCTCCACCTCACCTGTTACTCCCCCTGAGGGCTGCCCAATGACACATCCAAAAGAGAGGGCTCTTGGGTGGCTTGTGTAGCTGGGGATGGTTGTGCAGGTGCTACGGGTCCCCCGTCATTGTCCCCCGCAAAACATAGCAGGGCCCAGCAGCACTGCCAAGTCTGACTTCATACCTGCCCCCCCTCACCTTGTTGGCTGCAGTGTGAAGGGGGGGGATGAGCCATTGGGTGTACCGGGTGAATGAGCCGGTATGGTGTGGTGGTAAGAGTGTTAGACAAGGATCTGTTAGCCTCGGGATCAAATCCCCACTCGTGCCGTGGAAGTTCGCTGGGTGACCTGAGGCCAGTCAGACAGACTCAATAAAATGGAGGAGGGGAGAATGATGTTAGCCACTTCGGGTCCCCACTGGGGAGAAAGATGAGATAGGACTACAGTAAATGAATGAAATAAACAAATGTGTGCCTGCTTTAGGAAGGGGGGGGGGCTCTGTCACCCACCAGAAGACATCTGGGGAGGTATCACTGAGGGGGCAGGGGATTGCAGGGTCCCTGGAGCCAACACCTGAGGTGGGGAGGCTGCCAGGTACCTGGAGGGGCTGCTGGATGTTACAAGGGGCCTCAAGGACAGCCAGATGTGCATCAAGAAGGGATGTACTAAAACAAATGACAAGATTGCCCTTTGGGAACAATGGGAGATGCTGGAATGCCCATTGTATATACTGGAAGCCAGGAATGCCAATTGACTTGCATGCGTTCCTTGGAAAGATACTACTGCACGCAAAAGTTACAACGAGTGCAGATTGGATTTAGAATGATGGACTCTGGGCACAGGTAGATTGCTCTGGGACTGGAATGACATCACCCAGAGTGGAAGGATGATCATTCCAGTCCCAGAACACTGCAAACCCATTGAGGACACTATTGAGGGATCTGTTGGCTGTGTGCTCCCACATCTGAGCCCCCCTCAGTGGCCCCACTCCTGCTCCACCTCTGGCAGGGGTGGCCAGGAGGTGGCCCAGGGGCACCCTCAATAGCATGGCCAGGCTGCTGGGAGGTGCGGCCACTCATGAGCAGAGAATACCAACGACTGCACAGACTTTCCTTGACATTTCCTCGTGCTCTTTCTGAGGTGAGGGCACACTTTGCACTGTGTTGGCCAAGGGTCTGCTTGGAGTCTCTGCCGGAGGGGGATTTCTGGGGCCTTTGCCAATTCTGTCAGCTGCCTAGGGACTTGTGACAGGACTTAGTCCTTTTAAGGGGGTGGGGCTGTGTACCACAGACACGGAGCCAGCATCCTACCCTTTCCGATCCTGGGCTATGACGAGCTCAAGGCTCAGCTCTCGGGCCTGCTGGCCCCTGATTGGCTCTGCATGCCCTGTCCATCATGTCCCAGCTGTCCTAACAAAACACCTCGTTGAAATGCTATGGCCCAGTTGCTGGGGACTCTGATGCGGTTGTGGCCTCGAAAACTCAGATATGAACTCTTTTTCCTGCTGGCCGCTCACTAACCAATCCCTTATGTTTGTCTTAAGAAGTGACTTCAGTCACAGAAGCAAAAACCAGAGAAAACCACACACTGTTTTGGATATGGTGGAAAGCTCTACAAAAGGGAGCACGTTTCCCAACAAGAGGGGCACTTCTTTCTGTGTAAAATGAGAGTGTTCCCCAAATGTCTCTGCACTACAGTAGAGACAATTAAGAGTAATCCATCAAGCACTGGTCTCAGAGAACTCTAATCCAGTACAGGGATGTATAAACAGAATAGATTTTGCTTGAGAACTATCTTTAATTCCTGTGGCATTAATTCAGAATTGAGTAGAGTAAATGCAATATTTACACTAAAGTAAATAATGGAGCAACATGAACTAATGCCACCACAGCCTACGCTCATCTGTTCTTTTCCTGTTCTTTCTGTTCTATATTTCAATTCCATTCTAAGTTTGCCCATGCAGTTTCATAAAAGGAAGGTTTAATCAGATTAAATGTGAGGCCCAGCTGATTAATTACTCTGTTATTGAAGCAAGATTGGGCAGTTTTTAATTCTAAGATCAGCTTCCTTAGTTCCACCTCCTGCCGTCATCTGTCAAATTATGCTCCATTACAAGTCCATTCATTTAAGAGATAGCATGGCTTCTTGCTCAAGTAAGGTATTAAAAAGGGGAGAGAAATGGGGGGGGGAGAACCCCAACCAACCCCTAACCCTTCATTTTCACAAGCCGTATAAACAAAAGTTAATAAAAGACGATCACTCTCTGGACACTGCAGTGCAGAATCTTAACAGACAGAATTCATAAGCAGTGTTTAACAACTGTATTTGAAAAACTGTTATATTGGTAGTGAGATAATTGTCTGGAGTGTGGTATGCATTAAATACTCTTGAGAACAAGGCAAGGGGAAGAGGGGAAGAGAAACACCATTTGCAGACTCTTTCAAGCATTGTTTTGTAGAAAATGTGGAGATAATATCTATTATTAATATTTATTATTACTTATTTTGGGTTGGTTGCTTCTCTTTCCAGAAAGGAAGACTTTTTAAAAATCCTTGTAAGGATTAGAAGTAGATCAAGCCTCTAAATTGTCAAAGAAATTATGCCCCCCACCTGGCACGAAGGAAAAAACATCAGAGTGAAAAGGATGGGATTTCCTACATTCTCATTCCAAGCTCATATGGTGAGGCTGTTTTAACATGCTATTAATCTTGTTATTATAAATATTGTATTTTCACATTATGTGCTAAAAGGCTGTTTGTTATTTTTTGTTAAGGATATTTCTTGAATACATCTAATCTGGGAGCTGTCGCATGTTGATGGGGAAAGTGGCTTCCCAAGTAATCTTGTATGATGCAGGGAGACCGATCTTAGGGATGCCAAGGTAATTCACTAGACTCAGTTTCTGACATGGGTATGTTTTTGTGAGTACATACAATTATTCCAAAATTTCCTTATGCCTGGTTATATCTCATTATTTTCTGTTATGGAAAGAATAATATCTGGTTAGACAAGTAATAAAGGCTGGATGCACATCTGAATGCAGATCTAGACATAGTAGTATATACATTGTCAGTAAGTTCTAACATATCTTATGACACTCCTGCAGTTCCCCAGAAAGCCCAAAAGATGTGGAAGGGAGGAGGAGACAGAGCCTATTAACGCCCCCAGCTCAGCCAAGTAAGGTGATTTTAAAGTGTGGGCTAACTATTCACTCTCTGTCTACTTACTTTTGCATTTGTTGCCTATACATTCAGATTTGAATTCAAATGCTTGTTCCCCTGTACTACTAGTGCAACTAACTAGTGTACTGATATGCAGCTAGAGCTGAAGGTAGATATAACTGAGAAGATCCCAAGTGCAATACAGAGAAGCAAAAGGATCCTTTTTGGAACTGTAGCTGATATTTTTCAGGATCTTCTACGTGCATGTCTTTGCAAATACCATTTTGTTGTTCTCTCTTCTCAAATTGCACATGTACTTGCACATCAAGGCAGTACAGTAAAACAGAATGGAAATAGTGCTGCGATCAGCAATATAATGTGCATGCATTTGTGCATATAAAATATCAGGATGCATATGTCAACCCTTTCCGGTGGGTGGGGGGTCACAATACTGCATGCAAAAGGAACTGGAGACTTTTCACAGATACCTGAAAGCATGGGAAAGCAATGCAGAAAACGCCATGGAAATAAAATGGCAGGTTGGTATATGCCTACTGATGTCTAATCACAGGCATTAAGGAGCCTGCTGGACAAATCATTTGTTTTACACTGTGCATAATATAGGTTAGAAACCACTGTATTTCTGGAACATGCAGGATGTTTCTGTTTTATCATTTCCCCAAATTTAGAAATTTGCCACTGAGTTGCCCAAATTTGGGGGGGGGGGAGGCAAGGAAACACAGGGTCTTTCCCTCGGCTGCTCTTCATTTATATTTTCAATGTTAGCATTTTTTTGCTAAAATTGCACTGAGAAACAAAAAACCCTAGGGAAAGAATGAGGCAGGAGCAAAGTGACTTCTGAAGGTCGGGGAAATTATGCATAACTCCAACGAAGCCCTGAAGCGGTCCAGCAGAGAATGTGAGGCAAGTACCCATGCATAAATGGCCACTTAGAGACATGCACATACCTGCAGTCTTAAGAAAAGTTAAAGCAGGGTTTCACCGATGCTAGGTACAGCCCTGGGGCTGGTCTGTTAGATTGGCAAGCCAGACACTATGCATATTCCCACCAGCATGAGAAAAGGCAGGAGATCAACTGAGTCATTTAACAGGTATTTTGAAAGAATAAATGCAGACTGTGAGTTGAATCTGAAAGCTTCATCTTCCATTATATTTTCTACTTGGATATGGATTATCAGTTATATCACCACCAACTGCTGTGGCCCTTCTTGGATAATGTGAAACTTCCAGCTTCCAGTCTTGGCTGCTACCTGCACTCCACACAAGGTTACCTTTGTGTCTATGGAAATTACAGATTAATCTGTAAACCTATGGAAATTATAGATGATTCTGCTCCAAACTGAAGTACAGTCACCACCATGCCATATTATTCAACTCTATTGTGGCTATTTGCCAAGTTTGTTTTCAGGCTGCAAAAAAATAGCAATATGAACTAATTTTAATGCATCTTCTGTGTCTTTGTATTTTTGTTGAAAAGCTATCAATAAAAGCATAAAGCAAACGAGTCTTAAAAGGCTTTTTTAAAAAAACTGGTACTATTTTATTGTGGTTTTAACTTTTGTGCAGCTTACAAAAAGTCCAGTCAATTTTAATTTAAAAATATGGAATACAGTAAATAGATTAATATATGCCAGGTTGTTTCCAAGTTCAGTTCAAGTTGCTGGTTGTTATTTTTAATGCCCTTCAGGGCTTGGGACCTGCTTACATGGAGGACTGCCTGACACATTATCTACCCATTCAACAGCTCTGCTCCTCAGACCAATGTCTATCGGTTATTTTCTGCAGATACTTAGGTTGGTCACTACTCTATTTGAAGTTTTATCAATGCTTCATAGATAATTAACAGCCTTTCTGAAGCCGTTCAGAAAGCTTTGACTTTAGTGAGATTTCCACACATTGTGCGAAGCAGCATTATTTGGGATGGCTTTTGACTCTACCTCCTTAATATTTATTTACATATATTTGTTCATTTTCATGTATTTTAATCAAATGTTTTTCTTATTATTTTAACCCACCTTGTGTTCGGTTTTGGAGAAAAGCAGGAAAGAAATGCTCTAAATAAATGTTTATAAAAGTGCTTGGTTAACAGCAGTAATACCCAGATACAAAATATTCTAATATCAATTGCATTAGATATGAAGGGTATTTCCAGTTCTATTTCCAGCTGGAATAACCTTGAATATCATTTCCTGCTTTCACCCAATGTTCATTTTTAAAGGAAACTGTTCAACTTATAATGCCCTTTACATCTAATAAATGTACTCATACTTCGGCATCAGCAACTGAATATAATGTTACGTAAGAAATGTCCTATAAACGTTGAAATTGAGATGAGTGGAAAGGCAGACAATTTCCTCACTGAAAGGTCACTGTGCTTGTTGACTAATGCCAGGGAAGACATGGAAGGTAATGAAGGGTAAGGTATATGTAATTACTTTATTATACCATCAGACCATTGGTGCAACAAGTTCAGTATTGAACATTCTGATTGGAGGTGGCTGTCCAGGTCCACAGGCAGAGAAAGATCTTTTCCGATACCTGTCACCTGAAATCCTTGACCAAAAGATGTCAGAGATAGATCCTGGATCTATTTGCTGACCCAGGGTTAATTAAAAGGAATGATGATGCTCAATAACAGTTAAACTCACTTTATAGGTTAACAATTTTATTACAACAAACAATTTCAACAACATTATTAACATTTAAATGTAAAGAATTGGAATGAGTTGGAATAAATTGGGCCACAACTTGAATTGGCAACAGCTGCGACCCTTGTGGCGCAGCATGTGTGATGTGTCAGGTGCCAAAGCCGTTCCACCATGGCCGTAATAGCAACAGCCCACAGCGCCACCGCTGTGGGCAACTGGGATGGCAGTACCAGGAAGACACCAGGACGAACGCCACTGTGTGTTATCCCCCACCACATGGGAAGAGGCGGACAACCTGCCCTGCCGCCAGGGCATGTCCTTGAAGCCTCTCCCATAACCCCGTAACTGGGGTTCCCAAAACCTGGGAAGCGCCCCAATTCCTATGCGCTTCCCCCCCCCCAACATGACACATCCCCATGCCAAACGCCAACAAGCTGCCAGGAGACCAAACTCTACTCACGGGCCCTAGCAGCTTCCGCCACACTTCACAGCTGAAGCCAATTCACCAGCACCCCCCCCCCCGGACATTCTGCAGCCAGAGATCCATGCCCCAGCTGGTGAGGTGCACGCCATCCCAACGATAAAGTGATGCTATGCGGAAGGAAATGTCCCATTGGCGTATGATCCTTCCACCTAATCCGATCACTGCCCTCCCGACTGCATTGGTGACCTTCCTCCTGGCCACATCTACCCTCTTTACATTGCGGGCACTCTCCAGCACCTTCTCTCCAATAGATCCAATAGATTCAGTATTGAACATTCTGATTGGAGGTGGCTGTCCAGGTCCACAGGCAGAGAAAGATCTTTTCCGATACCTGTCACCTGAAATCCTTGACCAAAAGATGTCAGAGATAGATCCTGGATCTATTTATATACAAAGCAATTGAGCCAAAGCCCCTCTACTATGATAGGCTGGAAAAACATAATATTAGACCAAATTATGAGAAAATTGACCTGACTTTCTCCATTGTCAGAGGCTGATCCTAAAGACTCTGCAAAGAAATACTTGCAGATTACACAACTGCAAAGACGGTTACAAACACACTGCAAACGATTGTGGTGTTAACAAGCACTAAAAACCAGAAAAGGTTGAATTCAAAGTTAGCACTCAGCCTTCGCATGCTACTGGTCTTATTCCTATTTTAAATGCAATTTAAAGATGCTGTTATAAGATTGTCTTTGCCTTTTCTCAATCTTCCCCTGAAACACCTTTTGTCCAGTATATAGGTGTATTCTTACCTGCTGTTTGACATTTATTAATAGGCCTTGAGAACTATTTTAATGGGGCCTCTCTCATTAAGTCATTCCTTAGCAGTGTTACAGATGTGATTGCTGGCGGTTCCAAAGCTGTCAAAGCGCTTTTCCAAAAGCAATTCTGATGAACTGATTCTGCCCTTTTTGGGGGGTGGGGAGTACAATACAAATGGAAATCTAATTGGTAATTTTATTAACCACATAGAATTTTTTTGCATCTAACACAAAAAAAGCCTCCACAAATGGCTTCCTTCTGCTACCACAAACCATTCTGTACATCTTACATTGCACAAAGATCTGTGTTTATTATTCTTCCTATCACTGAAATAAAATGGCAGCAACTCAAGTCTGTATCATTAGCAATTCTGGTAAAATCAGATAAAAGAAAAGCCATTGTACTGACACAATGTTAGCTGTTTGAGAAATTTTGACTGTTTGATGACTTGGGGGAAAACTTAGAAACTAATCCTAATCATTACTTTTTATTCCATTCCCCATTTTCTCTTCTGAATCCTCTCCATTGTAGTGGTGGAACAAATGTCAGTGTTGGAAAGAAGAGAAGGAAGAACTCTAAAATGATGTATGGTTTTACTTCAGTATACATCTCATTTTGGAATAATCTGCAGCACAGATTATGTGGCAGGAAAAGCATCCTCTGGAAATATGTTGGTTTGTACATTTTAGTTACATATAGTTAACATAAAATGACCAAATGTCCGTGTTGTACATATCCTACAATAAACTTACTCTAAAATCTGTCAACTCAAGTAAAGATTTGCAGTCAGACCTTAATAAACCAAAAACCTGAACCAAATGCACCCAATTCTTTAATGTTATTATTTTTAAAAAATTAAATGAAAATTTAATGACAGCTGGGAATACAAATGTTTATTACTCTAGAACCTTACTGTCTGGCCTAACATTCAAGAAGTTAAGGGGAGGGAAAAGGCTGAGGAGAGAGTGACTTAGCACTTACGTGAATGACAGAAAGTTTTACTGATCAGCAGGGTAAAGTGACATCTTGAACCACAAGGAAAGTTGAGACATTGCTACCAAAGACATTGCCCAAATTATCATTTTCTTAATACTGGCATGGGAGAAGGGCATTGATCCAGGCTTCCTTCTAGTATTGGAAGCTGGGCAGAAGAAACTGCTTCAGACACCAGATTGCAGCAAAGTAAAATGGAAGAAGAAA
Source organism: Euleptes europaea (assembly GCF_029931775.1). Taxonomy (NCBI): domain Eukaryota; kingdom Metazoa; phylum Chordata; class Lepidosauria; order Squamata; family Sphaerodactylidae; genus Euleptes; species Euleptes europaea. The sequence continues at coordinate 50,701,476 of NC_079315.1, read as the reverse complement.
AGAAGGCTTAACTTCCCTTGCCCACACACTCAGGTTTTGCTTAAAAATAGACTCAACCCACCCCACCACTTTAGATATGAATAAGTGGACTCCTATACTAGGATCCTACTATTGTTTTTATAGGATTGCTAAAAATCTGCCTCTGCTAGGATTGCCAGGTCCCTCTTCACCACCGGGGGGAGGTTTTTGAGGTGGAGCCTGAGGAGGGCGGGGTTTGGGGAGGGGAGGGACTTCAATGCCATAGAGTCCAATTGCCAAAGCGGCCATTTTCTCCTGGTGAACTGATCTCTATCGGCTGGATATCAGTTGTAATAGCAGGAGATCTCCAGCTAGTACCTGGAGGCTGGCAACCCTAGCCTCTGCCCATTCCATAAGGAACTGTAGTTGCCTCTAAAATGCTTGAATTTTGGCAAAGATGTCCCTTCGGTGTGCAGTACAATTCATGAGAATACTTTCCCAAAGAGCTGTGGGGGAAAGTTCATGCCAAAATGTGTTTCCCATTAGAACCAACTGATATTAATAACAAATACAGATCATGATACAAGTTTAGAAATCAATTATAAAATTGACTACAAACTTAACCTTCAAAATCAGGATCAGGAATTCTATCAGGAGATTATGGGCAAAACAATGAGAACAGCCATTGGTGTCTGGAAGGGAGTATTTAGGGTGGATTTCCATAGCATTTTAGCTTCTTCCCTTGCATGTGAATCAAGAACTGATTGCAGGGTGATCACAGCAGGCTCAAATCTAACTCTAAAGGCCAATGTGACATATTGCATAGTATGCAGGAAGGAAATTGAATTTTTACCCTACTGAATGCAGAAGACAATTAGAAACAATCTTTAGAAACAAAATACCATATATACTCGGGTATAATCCGACCCGAGTATAAGCCGAGGTGCCTAATTTCACCCCAAAAATGGGGAAAAATTAGGCACCCACATATAAGCCGAGGGGGAAATGCACCCCCTCCCCCCCGCAGGCTTACCTGACCGGGCTCCAGGCGCGCAGGCAGGTGGTGGCGGCCCCCTCCCTGTGCGCAGGAGGCCCCGCAGAGTCAGCTGGCAAGCGGGAGGACCGGCCCAGGTGAGGTGGGGGGGAAGAAACCGCTGCCGCCCAGCAGAAGACGGGGTGGGGTGGGTGGGGGTGAAGAAACCGCCGCCGCGCAGAAGGCGCGATCGTGCAAAAGGCGCAATGATTGCGCAATCGCGCAAAAGGTGGGGTGGGGTGGATGGGAAGAAACCGCTGCTGCCGCCGCCGCGCAGAAGGCGCGATCGGGTGGGGGGAAAGAAGCCGCCACTGCAGCCGCGCAGAAGGCGCGATTGGGGGGGGAAGGCGGGACAGCCCGCCCATCAGCTGGCCGGTGGGAGCGCGCTGGGAGAGGGCTCGGCAGGCAAATTACCGTATTGACCCGAGTATAAGCCGAGGTGAGTTTTTTAAGCCAAAAATCATGGCTTAAAAACTCGGCTTATACTCGAGTATATACGGTACTGATGCTAAGTATCTAATGTCCACCAGACTACCCACTTAATGACAACAGTAGCAAAGAGGTTTTGAGGAGGTTGTATCCCTTTAATTTGTGTCCCCTTTCCTTCTACGATATTCAAGCACATGTGTGTTGACAAACCAAACGTGTTTTGTATCTGATCTTATGCATGATTACATTACAATTTGTATTTGTTTTTAATTGTTTTGTTTTATTCTGTTAGTTGTAAGTTCCTGCAAGCAGGTCTCTGGAGAGGTGGCATATAAATTTTTGACATAAACAAATGTTATTAAACAATGCATAAGTATACATGTGTGCATCAGTGAAAATGTTCACAAAATAAATCTTGATGTGGCCACAGGTACTTTTTACAATATTGTATTAATGGTTATGTGTGAATCAGAAAAAAAAAGATGAGAATGAACTGAGGGCAGTGGCAACCTGTGCTAGTTCCAATTCTGGAATTAATTTTAGGAATGTTCCTTGTTAAAACCAGAATTCAGGACAAATGGGATGTTGCTGTGAATGAAATTATAGGAAAATGAAAGGACAGAATTACGGAGATCCCTTTTCATCTTGAATCATTCAGGAGAGATAGGGAAGAAGGAAAATTGCATGTTGCAAATGTCTTACTCTAGGTAAGTACACATCAGTGCTCTATGAAGTACACACTGAATACATATTTTCCCCCATTGAAGTCAAAGACACAACTTCCATAAAGCTGGAACTGTGTATTGTGTATCAATATCAAAAGATCCACACAGTTTGTAGAGCTACTGAACGAACATAGTCATTCAGATGAATATAGATTGAAGCTCTGACACAGAACTCTGCAAGAGATCATTAAGCAAACTCTATTATTGAGATCACCCAAAGCAGTTTTAACTAAAACAAGAGTGTTTTAACCTCAACATATTCATATACCCATCAACAAAATTCAGCATTTAGATGGCAGCTGGTAAACTGGATTATATTGCATTTGAAAAGGTGCTATGACGCAGTTGTTTATCCAGCAACACAAAAGTGTTCCTTGTGCTCTTAACAAGGAGGACTTTGTGAAGCACAGACTTTGACAGTGCTGCTCCTCTTTGGAACCATTTCCCACTAATTAGAAATCAGAGAAAAGGCCATGTTCATGAACAGTTCATCCTGAGACTGTTTTTCCAGCCAGTCTTTCCAAAGATTAACTCAGTTGTAACTCAGCATGAATAATAGTTTTGCCCAAACCGTTCAGGAAAGATTTATTGTGAATAATTGTTTTCTTGCTGTGCAGCACACTGATGCAAATTTTATATAACAGTACAACACCCTGAGAAATGATGGGTTTGGAATTGCTGTGTAATTTCATTTTTAAGGCATATGCCCATAATGATCATGAAAGTTCTAACAAATACTGGGCAAATGTGAAAAGAAGCAGAGGTCAGTCACAACAAGAAGAAAAACTAAACGTTTAGTGCTGCTTTATAAATGGGATGAATAGAAAGTGATTACATTTATTCTTTAAGATAAGCAAAGTAGCTATTAGTTAGATGTTATGATAATTTTAACTGCAATGCAGCATCATGTGAAGCATTCAGAAGTCCCACTGCTGGCACTGAAGCAGCTCTTATGACAAAGGGGGATTCAGGTTTTGGTTTCAAAGCACACCAGTTCCCAAAGACTCCAGGTGTGTAGTCGTGCATAAAATCAAGTTCTCCAGATGTAGATTCCCTTTTGACATGCATTCACCACTGAGCTCACTACTTCACTTACAGTTGGTGCCAGACTGGTAAAGGAGCATCTAAAGCTTCAGACGGCTTTTGATTATGTTGTGGTAGCCACCACACAAGTCATTTAAGGCTTTTCATGCATGGATGCTCATCATGGTCTAACAGCAAACAAGGCACTTGGTTTTAATAATAAATGTTTTAAACAAATAAATAAATGAGATTTTCTCTTATTGAACATGACTGTAACCTTCATAAGACCCTGAGTGAGTCTTGGGCCATGTAAGGTCATATGTAGTGATACAATTATTTATTTTATTTATTTAAAACATTTCTATGCTGCCTTTCTGCCCAACTCAGGGTCCCCAAGGCAGTGAACATTAAAAATTTTCAAACATTACACAGTCCTTTACAAATAGAAATAAAATATTTAACACAATAAAATAAAACATATAAACACATAAACACAAATACACAGACAGGGAGGAGGGCAAATAAGAATTAAGGAGGGAATGTCAAAAAGAACAAGAAAGTCTTCACCTGCTGGTAGAGGACAACAAAAGAGGAAGACAGATGAATCTCCATGAGGAAGGAGTTCCCTTCCAAAGTTAACAATTTAGAGACATTCCCTTATATTTAACAGTGTCAAAGAACTGGTAGTTTCAGGTCCTAAGATTACATTATCTTAGTTCTAGAACAAGTTTTAGAGGCTGATATGCATTGTGATTTCATTGTTCTTCCTATTAAAGTTGCTTTATTCTTCATTCTGGCAGTCTTCATCAGGAGTCCCAGAAATATTACACAAACCAAGACCTCCAGAATAACTCTCTCTGCTTTCTGTGTCCAGTGACCATAAGCAGAAGAGGTCCCACCTTTCCTTTGCTTTCTAGAGTTTTGGTGCTGCAGAGGCAAACTCTTGGTATTCACCGAAATGAGCAGTCACTCTTATCTACGGCTGCAGCTGATGTGATGTCCTATGCAGCCGAATAGCTGGTAACTTCAACCCAGCATCAGATACCTTATAGGGTTATATACAGAGAAAAAATAAATTCTTAATTTTGAAAATCTTCTTGAATATGGCCTATCCAAAACACTAGTTCACCAATTAATTTTATACAACAGATCTTATTGCATAATTCAGAGTGAAGTTTGACAACAGCTCAAACAACTGAATCAAAATATTGGTAAAACCTTTCATTCCCTTAGTCTGAAAACAGAATGGAGTAAAATGTAACTAGTGCACAGCTTCAGTATTATGATGCTGGAGGTAGAAGTGATATTTCTCTACAGAATGCTCTTCCCTTTACCATCTGACTCCCTTACCTGCAGTTAGCCTAATTAAACTAAATAGGGACTGTTCTTAATTGGCTCCTTGCTCTATTTAGTAGTGCAGATTACACAATTTAAGAAATCTGCATTTCTTCGAATCAAAGGAGTCAGTTCAGTACACTCTTTTTCTTTAACTGTTCTCTGGAAGTTGAGGGCATCCTAAAAGGCACCACGTTGACAGCCCTAGAGACTGTCATTCCCTCAAACTGTTTATCGTTAGAAATAGACTCAGCAGGAGAAGCCATAACACAACTTTCCCATTCCATCCCATCACTGGCTTTACAACTCTGACCTAAAGTAATCCACTGCTCTTTGCTCATCACAAAGATCACTGTCTGGGGTCCGCTGCTGCCGCAGTGGTGGAGGCTGAGTTGGGGCAGCCAGGCCCAAGAGGGAGCCAAGTCCCACCCGACACTGGTTGGCCCCAAGAAGGTCTGGGCCCGCCAATCAGCTGATTGGCAGGCAGGGAAACTGTGGCAGCCAGGGAAATGCCACCAATGGGGAGAAGGGGCCCGAGAGCCCACAGGCAGCTGCTGCCACCACCCTCCTTTCCCCAAACCCCTGGAGCTCGAGGGGCAAACTAGGGGGAGATGGGGAAAGCCCCACTTACCTGTCGGAGGAGGTGAGGAGGAAGCCAATGGAGACCACTCCATCCCCTCCACTCTCTGCCCCATCTCTCGGGATGAGCGCTGACCCCATCCCCTTGCAGCAGACAACCCAGCAGGAACACAGGCTGCCTAGCTGGGGAGGGGACCAGCGGAATGTCTCCTATCAGTGGAGCTTGCTCCAGTTGGCAGAGGAGGAAGGGTGGAGAGGAACTCAGCCCAGACAAGTCTTGAGAAACATCGGCACAGATGGCACAGCACAGCCCCACCTTTGAGGGGTCTGGGTAACAAAGGGTATTTGGGAAAGGGAAGCACTTGGGGAAAGGGTGGTGGTTGGAAGGGAGCAGATGGTGGAGATCTAGAGGGGAAAGGGATAAATAGGGAGGAAGGGCAGCTGAGGAGGATGGTGGACACATAGCCTGGAGCCAGAATGAGAATTGAGAAGCAGATGTCCAGGGCAGGGGAGACACCAGGAGTCCTGATCCAGTGTCTCTTCCTACTCTGAGGCTAGCCCAACCATGAGGGGGGAAGGTTGCAGGATGAAGGCAATAGAGCAGAGCCCTGAAGGGGGTGCTCCAATGCACAAACACCTTCAGAATGATCCAAGGTGATACATTCTGAACTTGAAAAGTCATTCATGTGAAAAAGAAATTATTCCTCAGTGACTACATAAGCTGGGTATGGGTTTGTTCACACCCATACACATATATATGGAGCAAGCATCAGCAAGCTGTTGATGATCTGTGACTATCTGGGGGAAAAGCTGGATAAGATGTGTCCAGGTGAAAATAATGGCAGTAGTGCTGAGGAAAAGGCAGCAGACATGTTAACAGCAATAGGAAAGGGATAGGGTAAATGTCGGGAAGAAAAGAATGTAACAGTTTTAGGCAAATATTGGGTTAAAATTGCACTGCAAATTACGGCAATTAAAATATTAAGATTAAAATCCCAGCTGGAGTTTGGCGAGGGCAAATTGTTATTACCTGCAAAAGTTCAAAGAAACTTGTAGCAGCGAGTGAAGTCAGCTAATATCTGGGAATGCGGCCAATACTAGTACATTAGTGTAAACAATAGATAACAATGAAACACTTTTGTCCTTTTAAAATTCTGTAATGTGGGGGTAATAGAAGTCCATTATTTCAGCATAAAATCATCTTTTTAAAGTCTTTTTGGGTGCGAATCAAAGCATTTCTCAATACATATTGTATAATTTGCCATGCATATCATTATCTGAGTTACTGTGAGAAATTGTTTGAAGATGAGATCTTCGATTTTGTGAAAATACTTGCAAATGCATATTTTTATCAGCTTACTATGTAACTTTGCAGCTGTAACTTTTGGTACAACGGATGGGAAGATTAGAATGAATGCTTATGGGCGAAATTTTGTCTGATTTGTATTTTTAATATATGAGAGTGATGTCTTTGATCCTTGGGAAAGATTTGATGTGAAAGTTGTAGATGGGAACAGATGTGAGTTCTCATGACCACTCAGCCTAGAAAGAGTTTACAAGGGGTTAGAAATTGTTCAGTAGTTGGAGGTTCTTTAGCACACTATGCTGCTATGCTGTCTGTCTAAAGAATTTTCCCAGCATGGCCCATCCAGAGGTTTGTGAGCTCTGTATTTTTACAGTATTTTTTACTGAACAGATATGTAATATTCTGCTTATATTCTGTAATATTTTGTAAGATTTTTCATACAATGTAACTTTCATATATTCAATATAATGGTATGTTTTCTACTTTAGTTAACTAGAAGCTAACAATTAAAAAATTGTTTTACAATTTGAAGTTTGTATCATTACTTGGGATGACTGGTTAAGTAAGATAATGTATTTTCCAGTACAATACACAATCTAGAAACCTAAAGGGCTAACACGCTCACTGTTTGAAATGTTTGTTGAGACGTTTTATTGATTCATGATCGCACCTTCCCCCCTCACTTTGGTGATGGAACCGTTTCGCTGTCTCTTAATCCACGTGGTTTCCAGAAACACTTATAAGGCGATCTTTTTCCTTTCTCCATTTCCCAGACGGCTTTCCCTGAGGTGCAGATAGCTTTAAGACACTGTTTATTTCCCCCGCCCCTCTGCCGTCCACACCCACTGTGTAGCCCATGTCCCCTCCCCTTTCCCTCTGGTGGCCATTTTCTGAGCCTTTTTTTTTAATAAATGCACTTGGAGTAATGTTGGATCGTTCCTCTTCTTTTTAAAAAAGGGATCAGGATGTCAAGCATGGTGTTTAAAGCCTGCAAAGAAGCAACCCATTCTCCAGCCAGTCTCTTTTGTTTCTGTTGTTACGGAGGAGGCTGTACTTGTTGCTTTTGTTCTGGCTGCAGTAGAATGATTGTTTCAGTTTCTTCTCTCCCCCTCCCCTCGTTTTCCTCCGGGTGCAATATCCCCAAGGTAAGATGGGAATGATTTCCAGCTTTGTAGCTTTTTAAAAAATAAATCCTCAGGCACCCGACTGTGCCTAATGCGAACTAAAAAAAAAGTTGCAGAGAAATTTGGAGAGCAGTTATGCAAGCTCTCTGAGTAGGGATTCCTCCAGGACAGGGGCTTTGCAGACACACCAGCAACTTTGTGCAGTGTTTATTATAATTAAATGAGTTCTGTGAAGACTGTGGGACTGCAGTTTTCAAACGAAGGTGGCAGCAATGGGAGAGAGTTCCTTGCTTGGTCTTGCAGTCTCCCTCACTCAACCCTATACAAGTTCTGCCCGGCTTCTCATGCTGCTTGTCCCAATTTGTACGTGCTGGTGGTCATTTTTATAGGGACAGCAGGGGGTCTGAGCGGAGATGCAGTCCCCAGGCTGCAGGCTGCCGGGGTGAAGTTTGCAAAAAATTAAAAAGGGGGGAAGGGGAGCTTTTCGCACATCCATGACATCATGAATTATGTGACGCTCCCCGGTGGAAAGTGCAGACAGGCAGTTGTAAATACAGCGATGAATTTAGCCAAGGTGCGTGGGGGAAATCTGATTGCGCAGCCAAGCCACATAATTGGACCATGCTAATAATTTGGAGTAAATTAATGGTGCAGTAAGCCTCTTAGTTACCTATCACAGTAAATGACTGCTTCAAGGAGTGCAGTGGTTAAGATTAGTGCTGTAATCAGATCTGGCTGGTCATATCAGAAATATGTAGGCCCTGCTTTTCTCTTTGTTTTCACCAGAATATTTGGCTTTCATGACCACATTCCTTCATTTCACTTCATGACCACTTTCACCTGTAAAGAATACATCACAGGAATCTATTCTATTGAAGATACACCAGATTCAGCTGGTATAGGGCATAGGCACAACATATTATCATTCAAAGTGGAAAACAAATAATTGAGTTAGGTTCAGTTACTCCCTTCCACTAAGTGATAAGCCTTTCTCTGATAGAGGAAGCCTTCTGTTGATGTAGCACATCTTCCCTCATTGGAGCAAGGCCTCTCCAAGATGATTAGTGGTTGGGGTACCTTCCCTATGAGAAAAGGCTGGAGAGTCTGGGACTTTCAGTTTAGAAAAGAGAAAGCTAAGAGGGGACAGGATAAATGTTTATAAACTTATGCATGGAGTGGAGAAAGTTGACAAAAATAAATTTTCTCCCTTTCCCAAAATACTAGGACTCAAGATTATCCAATGAACTTGATGGGCAGTAGATTCAGGACAGACAAAAGGAAATACTTCTTTACACAGCAAGTGATTAAACTGTAAAAATCGCCACCACAGGATGTAGACAACTTTAAAAGGGGATTAGACAGATTCATGGAGGATAGGTCTATCAGTGGCTACTAGTTATGGTGACTAAAGGGAACCCCCATGTTCAGAGGCAATAAATCTCCAGGTACCAGTGCCTGGAGGCAACATCAGGAGAAGGCCTCAGCCTCTATGCCCTGTTGTTGGAGCTCCAGGAACAGGTTGGTCACTGGGTGAGACAGATGCTGGACTAGATGGACCATTGGTCTGATCCAGCAGGGCTCTTCTTATGTTCTTAAATGTTCAGTAATGTTACCCAGCTTAAGGCCTTTCATACTCTGTTTACCACCAGGCTCTTTAAGAACACTTTTCTATACTACATTTCCTTCACGGTTTTAAATTCTGCCTGAGGAAGATAAAGTACGGTGAAACCTGAAAGCTCACACAATAACTTCTTAATGAACATGTACTTATGCAGCACAGTAAGACAATATGTATGAGGTGGTAGAGGGACTGTACCGCTTCAGGCTGTGACTTTGTTAATGTCCTCCATTGTGAAAAAAAAATCCTGGAAACAAAGACTGCAGGCTAGCTCATTCCCTGATAGTTTATACTTGTAGAGATGAATTTTTTAACATGGGGAAGCATTAAAAATATGATCTCCAAACTGCAGTTTAAAATAATACCATCCACTCTGCTACCTCAAGACTGTCTTCTCACCCTCATCTCATTCTCTTGAATATGTAAAAACAGGGCTGGTATGGCATGGAGATTAGACTAGGACCTAGGCCGACTAAGTTTGAATCCCTCTCTCAACCATGGAAGCCTACGAGGTGACCTTGGGCTCATCACAATCTTTCAGGCTAACCTACTCCCACAAGGTTGTTGTTGTGAGGATTAAATGGAGGGGGAAGGAAGATGTGAAAAGCCCCAATCAGTGAGAAAAGTGGAATATACATTTAAAAAGCATAAGGTGTACCCCTGAATCAGTGTGAATGTTACCACTGACAAAATATGAGTCAATATCACACAAAAAAGAAGTGATAGGTATGGATTGATCAGACATAAGCTGAAACCACAAAACTCACAAATTGAGTAACTGATACATTTGGGGGTCTGATGTTCATAATAAGGTTTACCTTTTCATATTAACATAACCAGAAAGTTACAGGAAAACTTAAATAAACAGAAATCTGCTATATTATCTTCTACATTATATTTGACTATCAAATTGCCTACCTGCTAATTATTACTATTATTAGCCTTTCCCAGAACTTCATTAGATCCTGGAAAAATCCAGTTTCAGCCATGAAAATTGTTTTAAAGCCACTATTTCCCGTTCTTTGTTAGCCGAATACATTTAGCTCAGAATAAAAGTCATAGGAAAAAAGTCCTTGGCGGCATAAAAGTTCTTTGTTGGTGCTTTTGAACTCCCTCGTTGTGGACTACAAAGGGCTCTGTGCTCTGCCTCTCACCACCATAGAACAGAAGCACTGTCTTTTTTGGATCTTGATATATCGGATATATTACTGAGTGCCTATCAAAAGATTTGTGAACCTTGATGGAAATCAGAGGTGAAATTGACAGTTCAAATGTCTGGTCTCAGTTTAAAAGACCTATGGTAATGTATTTTTTTCCTTTATAGCAGCCTGTGGGGGAAAGAAAGGGACAGGTAAAGCAGTGTACTGATTTACATTCTACTATATATCCTCCATTCACGACCTTTTCGTAAATCTCTGAAGTACCAAGCATTTTGCGATGTTAATTAACCACACTGAAATTGCCTCTCAGTAACAGACTTGATCATAGTATTAATACTCAGAACCTCTTCTATGCTTTGATCTGTAAACAATGAATTAAATTCCAGCCCTGGTTTAGCAGACTTTTCATGCAAGTGCAGTCTTTTATGTAAGCTGTAGGGTAGGAGAGTATTTCTAAAGGGAAAACCATATCTACCATGAACAATCTTCCCTGTCTAACATCCCAACCAGATTAGTTTACATAATTGCAAGAAAGAATATCTACATACTCCAAAGAATCACATGGTATGGCTCTTTGGAAATGTACCATTGCACTGAAGAGTAAAGGTGAAAGGGCAGAGATTTAATGTTACGCACATGTAGCTTTTTCATTTATTTGATGAGGATTCAACAGCATCTGTGGTTATAGCAACATCACAATATTCTACAATAGACTTGGATATCAGAGCTCCAGTTTCTTCCATAATGATTTGAGAAGCCCAAGGGATAATTCCTACATTTTTTAGTTGCTGTTGTTTCCAAGCTCTTTCTGGAAACACCCAAGACCCATGTACAGTCCTGGTGGGAATGGGAAAATACTTGTATTGCTATATCTGCATTGTACCTTTCCTTTGTAGATTCAAAGGTATGTGCTGATAGTGCCAGAATTTTCACAATTCCAAGTGTTTACTGTAGCCAGGCATCTACACTCTGGTATCTCAAGCATCTTTAGTATGAGCATTGTTGGGAGAATCTTAGAGAGAGTGTGTGTTCTGGAGCCCAATTGGAAAAGAAAATATGAAACCACAAAAAGGAGGAGGGAAAGAAAGGCAGCAAAGGAGAAATGGAATAAACAAAGCACTTTTGGTAGGGAAATGAAGAAAAGAGTTCAGCATCTGAGCACCGGGTTGCTGTAGGAAGTATGGTGTAAAGACACAGCTAACAAAAAGAATGCTATGGGAGAGAGAAAAAGAATGAATTTACTGCCTGGCCTTCCCTCCCTTAAAGTGTCCTACAGCTGCTCATAGGATATACCAAATAAAGTGTAAAAATAAATCAAGAATTACAAAAGACAATTTAAAAACTAAAGATATGGGCATCATTATCAAGAAGAAAAAGTTATAATCAAAACTACCCTTCCAACAATTAGCTAATCCCTTCTATTACTAGGTGAGCTCAGATGAGTATACTAGAAACATGTCTCTGTGAAGGAGGCCTATTTCTTGCCTGGGTCCAAATTGAATGTGTGTAATCAGAGACTGGAATAATGTGGAATAATGCTGGTTCCATCTCACCCCATTCTGCACCCTAGTCACATATCTTTTTGCACCGTTTAATTTGCACAATCCTGTTGATCTTTTCATTGTTACTCTACTTTATAAAAACAGCAAGCATTTGGCCTTCTTTCATATGTACTACCTGATGTTGACTTTTCCCAGAAGGTCCTAGCTGGCGGGTAGAAATCCTTGCAGATTCTCTAGACTTCCTCTCCTGTCAATTTGCAAGAATCTCCACTCAAGCTTTCAATGTTGTAAGACTGGCAACCAAGAATTCATCCTTTTCCCTATGAGCCTCCAAGGAGATCTGCAGAAAGGAGTTCCTTTTCCCTTGGAAAGACCAGAGGATTTCTTTCCAAGTGTTAAACAATCAAGAAAAGCAGAAGGTGCTCCAATAACACTAGCAAAAAATGATTGCAAAAGAACGTCATTATGCTACACATTATGTGTGGGAACTACACAAAAGGAATAACTCGATATGGCAGGGGTGTCAAACATACAGCCCGAGGGCCAGATTCGGCCCCTTGAGAGCTGTTTTCTGGTGTGCGAGCCAGCCAAGGCAGCCACCCCCCAGTCCCGATCTGGGTTGGAGAGGCATGGCCTGGCCATACCAAGTGACATTTATGTTATATCCGGCCCTCGTAACAAATGAATTTGACACCCCTGCTGTATGATATACCACGGACCAAGGGCCATTTTGCACAGAAATTTCTTTTGACAAGCTTCAGCAAAATCACTATAGGATGGATTCAGACTAACTTTCCTGCTAGTGGAAGGAGTGTGGCCATTTCCCCCAGTTCCCCTTTCCTGCTGAAGACCTCCAATTTAACTCTCATGCTGTTCCCAAGGGCCCCATTTCCCATAGGAGCATCATTTCAGAGGGTTCAGTGGGCTGCAGTTGAAAGGGGAGGTGGGAACATTCTATTTCACTGACAAAAGTGCCTTATTTGAGAGGAGAAGTTAATCTGGATTCAATCCTATGTCACTTGAACCTAGTTGTGATTACATTGCAACCCAAACAATAAAACGTAGACTAATAGAGATTGGATTTTAAAATCTTAATAGTGCTACTAACAGGACTTGCTCTCCATTAAGTCTAGGGATTCCCTTTAATATATATGAGCCTACACCGTATTTGTACCACCTTTATGACCCTCAGCAACGCAGAGCCTTTTCCCTGGCCAGATTCAATGTCATGCCATCTGCGATCTTGGAAGGAAGATTTCATTTTTAAAAAAACCTTATCAGAGAGACTTTGACCCTGCGGTAATAATTGCACTGAATCAATTTTACATGTCTCATTCCGCTGCAGATTTTATGCAGAAATTTGCAGCAAATTTTTAGGCCCTATTTGACAAATAAGTCAAATTTTCCTGATTGTCTTAATGCTCTTTTCTTGCTGAATAATCACTCTCCTGCTATACTGGAGAAAGTAGCACAATTTCTAAGACTTGCTATGAACATTTGTCAGCAAGTTAAGTAGAGGGCTTTTATTAATTCCACCTCTTTTATTTATTATGCTTTATCCTTGTCAGAAATGCTCAACTGTAATAATTCTGTGTTACTATGCAGACACCCCATGTTTTGATTTTATGCCAATAAAGGAGATTATTGTTGTACATTGCAACCCCATTTCACTTTTTTTTATACCACTACACAAATAATATTCGGGAAGAGCATAGATGAGTGATTCTTACTCCAACCTCTTGTAAAATATTCCTCTACATGGTCTTGGCTTGTACAATTACCAAAATCTCTACAGAGATACTCTAAATCTAAGGCACCAGGGGACACAAATGATAGATATTTATTGAAGAATCAGAGCTAATTATTATTCAGTTTAACAATATTTTCATTTATAGAGTTTATCTTGGGAGGTATCTCATAAATAATGAACCATAGATGCATATATTCTTGTTGAAAGGATTCATATAGTCAGTGCTCTTGAGAAAGCAACACCCTATACATGTTGTGCCACAACAAAGCCACAAACATTTTGATCTGTTTAGAAAAGATTCCTGTCTCCTATGCTACTAAATATAAACAACTTAAAGGCATAGCTCTGTGCAATACGCAGAAAAGATTAAGTAGCATATTGAGCACAAACTCTTCCCAACCCAAAATGACCTGACTTTTGCAGGATCTGAAACTTTAAACATTAGCACCCTAATCAAGGATTTGGATAGACATGGAGCATCTGTGACCCACTTATTTGATAAAATTGTGAGTATAAAGAATGCTCCAACTTTAAGGATGGATGAATCCTCCTGGGTCTGCTTCACAGGTTTTTTTTTGGGGGGGGGGGTATTCTGCTTGATGGGAGAGAAGGGGCAGGGCATAGCTCAATCTTGTCACATCTTGGATGCTAAGCAGGGTCAGTACTTGGATGGGAGATCATCAAGGAAGACTCTGCAGAGGAAGGCAGTGGCAAGCCACCTATGCTTCTCATTTGCCTTAAAAGCCCCTTGCTGGGGTTGCTATAAGTCAGCTGCAACTTGACACCATTTTACACACACACATTCTGCTTGATCCCAACTCTGTGAATACCTGAATAGTTTGTGCAGCTCATTCCAAGTGTGCATGTGTCTGAGGCCTCCAGTCCATCAGGCTGCTGATTAGCCTTGATGATCTGGAGGTGGCTAGTCATGCAAAGTTTGGGGGTAGAGTGGCCTGAGATTTTAGCAGTGATTCTCACCATCTGCTTAACAGAGTGTATGCTTCTAGGTATGTGAGAGAGGGATTCTCACATACCCAGGCCTGATATATACCACAGGCCTAATATATCCTCAGTCTACAGTATGCTAATTCAGACTTATGTAGGGTTGCCAACCCCCAGGTAGGGCCTGGAGTTCTCCTGGCATTACTACTGGTGTCCAGGCTCCACAAATCAGTTTCTTTGGAGATCATGGCAGTTTCAGAGGGTGGATTCTAAGTATCACTTTGCTGCTGAGCTACTTCTCCAAACTCCACCCTTCCTGGGCCCCTACCCCCAAATCTCCAGGAATTTCCCAACTCAGAGTTGGCAACCCTAGATTTATGGCATTTATGGAATCCACCAGAAATGCAATTTGAACTTGTAGTTCCAGACTAGAGTCTAATTGGAGCAGAACTTCATCTTATCCCTATCCTGTACTGAAGTAAATGGAGAATGGGAAAAGATCAGCCAGATCTCCAAGGTATTTCAGAGGGAAGTGTGGAAATGTGGAAATTCCATTCCCACCCAGAATTCAAAAGTGCTCCTCCAGGGTTGAAGGGGCACTTTGCATTCAAACCAGTGCATTATTTATACTTTTAAAAGAAAAAAATGTTTTGATTATGTTTGAGAATCACTTTACTTATTTATCACTGACTTGCTTAATTAGTATTCCATGCATGAAAAAATCAGATTTTTATTCAATCAAAATCAAAGATAAATCTTCCACTAACCTGACTGGAAACCTAAAATTCTCAGTGTCTACATTAACCGCTGCTGGGATGTCATATTTATGTAATTTTCTTCTGTAAAGTAATTTTGTTTATTTTTCTGCATATGCAGGTTGAGTATTTGCTGTGCTATCCTCCTGTCAGAATAATTTACAGTAGAGGCCAGTGCACACAACCATCTGAGAACTCTTTTATTCAAATATATTCAGTTGCTTGGAAAACTGATAGGTAGGATAACAACTGCCTTTGCTGTACTATAGATAATATCCAGTCACAGTGTCCACAACATCATTATTTTACAGAAGCACAGAATATTTGGACCCTCCATTTCACCTTTCCATCATCTAGAAGGAAATTTCATGTATATCTGTATATTTTTAAACAAATCATTCATCAGTATTAAGCACAAGTTTGTTCTTGCACCAGATCAATTTTGCTGCTTATTCAACCTAATGACAGGCCTGCAGCAACACAAGCTTCTTTGTATTGACTGGTAAGGTTTGCATGTGCTAATATAAGGGACATCTTAAAGTCTTGTTTTTAATGTGAAGCATAAATTCATGTGCCTCCACATCAGTTTCAAGCCCTTAATCAGTTAATCCAAGAGGTGATTTCAGAAAGTGGAGGTTAGTGTTCACTTTTGAAGCATATTTAGCGCTTTTGTCAGCTGAAACATGAAATCAAGAAGTTGGATAATATATAACATAACATCAGAGGACACTAACCTGCTCAACAATTGGAGTCATTGTCAAGAGCCCTAAAGAGTTCTTTATCCAACCTAAAGAGGGTGGACAATGACTTTGGTGTTATGGCTCCTTATACCTCTGGAACTCCCCCAACCCTGGCTGGAAGTCCCTTCTCATCTGATGAATTTTTAATATCAGATAAGAACTATTTTTTTTTACACATATTGTTTTCTTGAGTTTTTACATTCTTCATCCCTAAAATATTCTAGTCTGCTTTAACTACCTTTGTTCATAGAAACTTTAGGCCATCTATACTGGGTGGGGGAGGTTTCACCCAACTGTTTTATTTATCTCTGCTAATTGGTTTCTAACATATGCCTTTTAAAAAAGATATGCTGCTATTTATTTTGCTAAATGGTTTTGCTGCTATTTTTGATTTTTAAGAGGAACTGTTGCTCTTTCATTATTTTAAGGTATTGTGATATCTATAGTTGTCAATCCTGAAGGTGGGGCAAATTGGCATAGGAGCCGGCCTGACCCTGCACTGACCTAAGTGCCTATTTATCCCAGGATAAGGGGAATTTACGCTGGCATGGGGGGCATTCACAACAGTGCCAGTAAGCCACACTGCTTTGCACCACCAGAGCAGCCATGCTGGGAGCAAAATCCCGGAAGTGGGAGCTAGTGCTGGTGTGTGTGTGTGTGTGTGTGTGGGCGTTCCAAGGGGCGGAGCTGCCTTTTGACAGCATCCTAACCCCTTTCATCCTGGGAATGCCCCCTTGAGTTGCAGCATTGCTATGCCACCTTTTTGGTTACATTTTAAATTGTTTTATTTTCTCCGCGGCAGCTGGGAAGCCTCTGTGGAGGCACTGCAGCTGTGCTGCTCGCAGCCACCGCACATCTACCCCCCCCCTTCAGTAATGGGCTGCCCATGTTGTATTTTATGGTTAGTTTGTTGTTAAGCTTCTCTGGAAATTCAGTGAACTGGGTATAAGTTTAGAAATGTTTTAAATAAATAAAAAGATTTGTATTTCATCTTTTGTACTGGTACCCCAAAATAAGACAGCAGTATATGGGTTGATTAGTTTATTAATAGCTGATTAACACCAATAAAACATCCCTAAATTAGTGCAAGTTGCTGCTAACAGGCAAGCTACCATGGCAACCAGCACCTTGGCAAAGCCCACCACAGCTCCAGATTTAGCTAAAGTTACCACTGGCTTCACTTAGCATCACCTGCATGCAAAAAGGACCTCCTTCCTAAGTACCCACAACTGCTGTACAGCAGCCATTTTCAGGGGTTTGATTTTTATATTGTATGCTGAATTTCACGGATATGACAGGATAAAAAAGGCTTTGGTATCTATTTGTTTCAAGGAGATTATTCAGTCTCTTAAGTTTTTCTGCTTGTTTCCAAATCATTTATGGAAGAAAGGTTACCTGAAGTGAAAGAAAATACAGTTCAATATATGCACCAGCAACACATTTTTTTGCAGGGGGGGAAATACTCCTCACATTTTATGCATGTTAAAAATACAGAAGCACTAGCATTTCAAAATGTCTTGGACAAGAAATGAATACAAAATCAAGCTGTTTCACCCACCTTTCCCTTCAAGCTGTACCTGTTCCTTTCCCCCCTGAAAAGTTAATCCAGCCTTGTGGATATTCACATTGTTTGATACAGTGGGAATTGCAATGAAAGCCCAATGTGGGAATCTGAAATGCGGCACTTCAAAATGACTACCACATGCAGAGTAGCAGTTGTAATATTTCTATTTCCTCTGCCATTAGTCTAGGAACAGTAAAACTCCTGCTGACATTTTTTATCAGAGCTGTGGACAAACTAAACAAAGATGAAGATCACCTTTGGTAAAAACAAGATGAACATCTATGTATTTTAAAGTAGATGCACAGCACTGCTTTATGTTGTTTGACAGTGAATCACATATAAAAGAGAGCTGCAGAAACAAACTGGATCTTGAGCCTTGAATATGTTTGTTTTTCACACCGGTCAATGTGTATTCTTGGATTTTTTTAAAAAATATCTTTAAGCCTTAATTATTATTCCACCATATGTGTTGTACCCCTTTTTCTTTAATTGCAATACCTGTAACAGGATGACAACTTGAATACAAAATAAAAAAATTCACTGGAAAAAGTAAAATCTGCACTCTTCCCTTCTTCATATGACAGAGAGCAAGGTAAACACCCTGTTGCTGTCAATGGCTAATCTCTCATTCATTCAGTTCAATCTTGAGCTATTACTATGCCAAGTGAAAGCTTTGTAGGAATTCATATTGTGCTTATGTTTACTTTACTTTTCAAAAAAGTAAATCAGCGCATTCCTGTGCCTGAAGGGTGAAAGCCCTTAGGGGGCCAGGAAGGCGCTGTGCCTGTGTTTGGGGGGCCCATGCCAGTGTCCAGGCAACTTATGCCTGCGTTAGTGGCGCCAACACGGGTGGGAAGGCCCAGTCGCTGGGCACTGCCATGGCAGTGCCACCCCAGGATGCCGAAGGGGCCTTCTGCTGGCATCCCACTGGCGTAAAGGCCCATGCTGGTGTCCTGGGAGGCGTCCTGGCATCCTGGAAGGTGTTCCCGGGTGGGCTGGAGGAGGAGCTGCCATTAGGCAGCCTCCTGTCCCCTTTTGACCCGGGGACGCCAGCGCGGAGAAGAGCGAGGCTGTGCCTACATTTTAGCAGGAACAGCCTCACTTTTCTCTATGGGGCAAAAAGGCCCTGTTTCACACAAAAAAGCCTCTAAAAACCTTTTTTTTTATTTTTTGGCATGTGGAAAACAGCTTCAGGAGGGGGTGTGGCAGCGCCTCCCCCCACCCCTGCCCACACACACCGAATCTCAGGAATACGCTGAATATTAACTAGCCTTTCTAATGATTTGGGATATGTTTTAAAGGTCTTGCAAATACTCTGAATAGACCCAGATCCTACTAAAGGTAATTCAGATTAACTTCTTTGGAAACCAGTGGATGAAGTTAGTCTCATTTAGGGACAAACTGATGTCCTGATACCAAATACTGTTTTGGTGTGGACATTCCACAATTGCCTGCCTTATGGTGTAATTATGAAAGTTCTATTTGTGTCCTTTTTGTTAGTGTCTATGAGCCCATATGTGCACTGCTTTAGACACAATGCAAGATGGATCAAATTGTGCCAAGATAACCCTTTAGCCTGGGGTTTTAATCAATGTGCATAGGTGATCATAGCATCACTTAGGGTTGCCAGCCTCTAAGGGGGTCTAGAAAGAACACAAGACCTATGCTGACAAGAACTGAGTAGATAAGAACAACAGCACGTGGCTCAATCACAATAAATACAACTAGAAAAATGTATGGTACAAAAACATTTGTTCATGTTCATATAATGACCAAAGAAATAGTAAACATCAAACCAAATACACCAAAGCAATATTTCAAAAGGAATTCAAGTTCATTCCCAGTTCATAGGAGAGTCCAATGTAAAGTTCATAAACCAAAAAGAGTCAAACCCAACTTCCATGAAGAAAAGCTCCTATGAAACCCAACTTTCCCACGATGGCCGTGCTTCAGACCGACCGTCTCTCCGGGGAGAATGCAAGGAAGGTTCCAATAATAAATCAAAAGACGACACTTCTAGATAAGTGGTCGTTTCGCCTGATTGGCTTCTTCAGTTGTACTTAATATCCATAAATTCTTCAGTTATACTTAATGTCCATAAATCATATTTTTTCACGGGGCATGTAGCCTCTAAGGATACATTAAAAAATGCATTTGTTATGAAATTACATTTTTAATAAATGTTTAATAAATGTACGCATTTACATATAACAATCCTTCAAAAAAATATTTTCTTACCCCATAGTGTTGTTGACCTGATATGGTTCAAGACCCAAGGTTCCTTATTCCTACTGAGAGGTTATGCAACTGATACTAGCTAGAGGGAAATGTATTAGGAGATATAGATAGGAGTCAGCTGTGGCTAATAAATGTATCTTCCTTACTTAAAGGAAACTTACCAAATCAAATTCATGATTAAGTCCTGCAGGATACATTGTTTTAAAAAGAAAGATCAGTTTCTTTTCTTGCCTGTGCAAAATTGTTGTAACATCTTGTTGGTAATATGAACGAGGTTTGAACTTCCAGAGGGCAAAGAATAACATGTCATTTTCTGAATGTCCTTTGTCCAGATAGTGTTGCGTGAGGGGAGCGTCTAAGACCTTAGAGCGCAAGCGCGCTTTATGCTCACCAATCCTAAGTTTTAACTGTCTAGTACAGGAACCTATATAAAGAAGAGACCATGGACATAAAATTGTTTACACGGTATTCCGTGATGAGCAGTTGCTGAAATGCTTCAGTTGGTATTTGAAATTGAATGCGGAGGAGCTAACCTCCTTTATCGGCAGACTCAGTGGACACACCGAACACCTGCCACATTTATGATGTCCGATGGTGGTCGGTCCGGGCTTAGGAACTAGATGATCGGTTTTAACTAAAACATTCTTAAAGGACTGAGTTTTCCTTAAACCAAATAAGGGAGGTGACTGGCATCCAGGTACGTTCTGTAGGATGTGCCAGTGTCGGTTTATTATTTTTTTAATATCATATGTTAAGTGATTGTGTTCCAAAGAGCCAAAAATCCTAGGGGCAGTGTCCCTTCTTCTGCCTTCACTGAAGAGAAGAGAGCTTCGGTTCATTCGTTCAGTCTTGTTTCGAGCTTTTTCAATGTCCACTTCCACGTATCCCCTGGCCAGTAGCTTCTTAGTCAAGGCTGAAGCTGCTTGATTATAATCGTGATTATACGTAGAATTGCGTTTCAGTCTCAATAGCTGACTATACGGTAAGTTCAATTTCAGATGAAGTGGGTGAAATGAATGAAAATGCAATCCCGCTCCCAGATCCGTGGGCTAACAGAAAGGTTTTACTGCCAAAATATTTTGCTGGGTCCTAAAGACCGTCACGTCAAGGAAAGGAATGGATTGCTCATTACAGGAGCCTGTGAATTGGAGATGTTCATCCAGAGAGTTGATCCAGGTATGGAACAAAGTCAACGCATCTGCTGAATTCAAAATGAAAAATAAATCATCAATAAATCTAAAATATGATCTTACATGAGTCTTAAAGGGATCACTGTTATACAAAAATTGCTCCTCAAAATAAATCATGTACAAATTTGCAATTGAGGGGGCGCATGCTGCACCCATTGCGACCCCTTGGGTTTGAATAAAAAACTGATCCCTGTACCTAAAGAAATTGTTATCAAATAAAATATCAATCAGACTTAATAGAAAATGTGTAGGTGGAGATGGATTATCCCGAAGGTTTAGTCTCTCTTCAAGGATTCTTCTGGCCCCCTCCAATGGAATATTAGTGTAAAGTGCCGAAACATCCAATGTTACCAACACTGCTTCCTGGGAGATTTCTAAATTTTCAACCTTGGTGATAAAATCCCTAGTGTCTTTTATATAAGAAGGAGTCCCCTTGACCCATGGCTGCAGGAACGATTCAATATACTTAGAGATAGGTTCCAAAAGACTACCTATTGCGGATATGATAGGTCTGCCTGGTGGGTTGTTCAGAGTCTTATGGATTTTAGGCAGGGAATAGAAGATAGGCACTCATGGGTACTTCACAAAAAGAAAGTCAGCTAAGGAGTTGTCTATGTAATTGAGGGCTACCCCTTCATATAGAACTGTCTTAATCACATTAGACACCCTTTCCGTGGGGTCTTTGATGACAAGTTTATAAAATCTAGTGTCTTGCAATTGCCTCATATTCTCGTTCTCATAATTTTGAAGGTCCAGAATCACAATAGCCCCTCCTTTATCTGCTGGCCGCCATACAATAGAATTGTCTTCAGATAGAGATTTCCGAACAGACATGTCATTAGAGCTGATGTTAGGAGGAGGAGGATTTCTCCATGCCTTCCTTTTTTCCAACTTATCCACATCTCGGAGGACAATGGATTGGAAGGTATTAATATAATGACTGACATTCCTTGGTGTAAATGTATACTTAGATTGAAAAGAACGTGCCTCAGTACTTTGCCCCTTAAAAAATTCTTTTAGCTTTATATTTCTGAAGAATTTAAAAAGGTCTACTCTAGTTCTAAAAGCAGAGTACCGAGGAGTGGGTACAAAACCCAAGCCTAGATTAATCACTCTTTCCTCCTCAGAGGTCAGAATTCTAGAGGATAAATTCACAATGAGATTAGCAGTGCCTTGAGATGTCTCTAGTGGCTATGACGGCTAGGTTTGTTTGGTGCGAGGAGCTCTTGGGGGACCCCGTTGAGGCTTAGAGGCATAAGAAAAATCTCTGTGACCCGAGCGAAGTTGGTAGGAGGAGCCAAACGAGCCCCAGCTGGAGATACTAGAGTTGCCGCGTTCAGAGGAGGAGGCTTCCGAGTCAGAGCCCCTAGCCGCCCCCATTCTGCTTCTAAAATTATGCTGTTGTCCCTGTCCAGGCCAAAAATATACTCTGTTGTTGGCATAATCATCCTGATCACGTTGGAATTTCCGGTTTTTATACACCTCAATGTCAGTTGCATATTTCTCAAGGCATATTTCAATGAATAATCATTGGATCTTCATAATAGAAGGTGTAGATGGGGGCTACACTTGGGAGTATCCTACGGGAACCAGTGAACTGACTATAGGTTACATGATACTTTATTACTTTGGAAACTTGAATAGAATTGGGGCTGAAGAAATATCCTTGAAATGGCCGTCCCCCATCTACACCTTCTATTATGAAGATCCAATGATTATTCATACATGTACCTGATGGACTTTTTTAATGAGAATTCCTACAAATATATTAAGAAAACTATATTGCATTGAGACTGCATCGAATATTGATTGTATATTTTGTATATATTTGTTATAAGTGCTACTTGTGTGTATTCCCACTTGCTTGTTTTTGCATGTTCAAACACAATATAGTTGTTGTCATTTTGTACTATACTGTTCCTGTGCTGTTTTCCAAACCTTGCAGTATTGGCACGGAAGTGCTTTGATTTTGGGTTGGAACATATGAACTCAGCTGCAGCAGCGAAGAACTGAAGTCACGGCTGGCTGGGAGCTCCCAGTGAGCCCCATCTTCAGTTTTGCTTCAGTGCAGCAGCCAGGCAGAGTTCAGATGCCACGGCACAGAAGACAACAGGTAAGTGATGGGGTTTTTTTTTTTTTAAAAATGGTGGCCGGGCCATAGTGCCATTTGACATTATTCAGGACCTGCTTTTTTAGCTCCCTTTTATTGCCACCATTCTTTTCGGTATTAAAAACCTGAAAATACCTAAAAGGTATTTTCCAGAGGTTTTTTTAAGTTCAGCATATCAATATGCATACCCCTACTGCTCACCCATGTGGATGTTGACTGGATCCTGACAGTTGTGAAACCAACTACCTGCTCCATGAATCCTTGTCCCACATGGCCCTTTGAGACAGATTATTAATTTGTCCCTCTCACAGGGCTTTTTCCCCAGCTCCCTTAAGGAGGCAGTTGTTAGGCCTTTGCTAAAGAAACCCTCCTTAGATAAAAAGTAGCTGGCCAATTATCACCCAGTGTCTAATCTACCTTTCCTGGGGAAGGTAATTGAGCAAGCAGTGGCTGAGCACCTCCAGGTTTCCCTGGATGAGACATCTGCTCTTGACCCTTGTCAATCTGGCTTCAGGACTGATATTGGGGCCAAGATAGCACTGGTTGCTTTGGTTGACAATCTCCATTTACATCTGGATGAAGGCATACCAGCACTGCTGATCCTTCTGGATCTATCAGTGGCCTTCAATATAGTTGACCATTTGGTCCTGATTCCTTGCCTCCTTGGGGGTGGCGGGCACCAACCTTAGTCGGCTCTCTTCATTCCTCCAGGGACACTCTCAGAGGGTTGCTATTGGGGAGGAGAAGACTTCCTTGCTCCGATGTTATTTAACATATATATGCACTCTCTTGCTGACATCGTCAGGAGGTTTGGAGTTGAGTGCCATCAGTATGCTGATGACACTCAGCTCTTCCTCCTGCTGGATAAGCAGTGGGTGGCAGGGTTCTTGGCACTATCCCAGTGCCTGAATGCAGTCATGCATGGTTAAGGGGGAGCTGGTTGAAGTTGAATTCATCAAAAATGGAGGACATGTGGCTGGGAAAGACTGAGTCACTAGCTGGAGGGTCACTCCCGAGGTTCAATGGTGTCCACTTGACAGCTGTAGACTCTGTAAAGGACCTTGGGGTGTGATTAGTCTGTGCTATCATTGGATAAACAAATGTCCATGGAAGCACAGTTGGTGTTTTTTTTTTCACCTACATCAGGCCCACCAGCTGGCTCCTTATTTGTTTGGGTCAGATATTGCCTCATTGATCCATGCAGTGGTCACCTCCAGATTGGACTACAGTAATTCACTGTATGTAGGGTTACCCTTGAAAACAGAGACTGCAGGATGTCCAGAATGCAGCTGCCAGGTTGCTAACCAGAACATCATGGTCAGCTCCTATTATTTCAATTTTGCAGCAGTTGCACTCACTACCTATTAGAAGAAGAAGAAGAAGAAGAAGAAGAAGAAGAAGAAGAAGAAGAAGAGTTGGTTTTCATATGCTGACTTTCTCTACCACCTAAGGCAGAATCAAACCGGCTTAGTCACCTTCCCTTCCCCTCCCCACAACAGGCACCTTGTGAGGTAGGTGGGGCTGAGAGAGCTCTAAGAGCTGTGACTAGCCCAAGGTCACCCAGCTGGCTTCATGTGGAGGAGTGGGGAAACAATCCAGTTCACCAGATTAGCCTCCGCTGCTCATGTGGAGGAGTGGGGGATCAAACCCGGTTCTCCTGATCAGAGTCCACTGCTCCAAACCACCACTCTTAACCACTACACCACGCTGGCTCTCCAGATCCACGCTAGTCTCCAGATCCAATTCAAGGTGTTGGTGTTAACTTTTAAAGCCTTTAAAGGTCTGGAACCCTCATACCTATGGGACCACCTCTCCTGTTACAGCCCCCAGTGCTCCCTTCAGTCATCCTCTTGCAGGTGCCTGGCCCCATGATGGCTTGGTTAGCTGTCACCAGGGGAAAGGCCTTCTCAGTTGTGGCTCATACACTGTGGAATGCATTCTCTGATGACAATGGCGCCCTGCCAGACTTGTTTAGTTTCTGCAGGGCATGCAAGGCCAAATTGTTCAGGTTGGCCTTCGTAGTGTAATCCACATGTTTTGGTTGTTTTGTCAGTGGTGTGGTGCTAGCCACATATTTTAATAGTTTAACATTTTAATTTTAATATTTTATATTATCTGCTTTTATGTTGTTTTAAACTAATTTATACTGTTTTAATGCTTTAAATCACTGCAAGACCCCTTGAGTGAGCGGCAACTAAAAAAACTAACAAATAAACTAGCAAATAAATAAGTTGCTGCTGGCTTATGACTGCAACTACACATAGCAACCATATGACAATTGTCACATCCAGTTTGGCCCTTAGTTCTGATGTGATTTATTTAAAGTTCCATTGAAAAACAGGACTTTGGCATAACTAACTTCTGCTACATTAAGACCGTCAGTGTACCGGTACTTATTTTGTTGCTTGTTTTTTGGAGGCTGCAGAGAAGAGACAAAGAGAGATGTTTTTAGAGATGGGTCTTATTTAAGTTTTATGGTTTTATTGTTCAAGATATGGCTGTTGATTCGGTTCGGCCCAACTGAAAATCAGCCGAATTTCCCTTGATTCGGTGGTTTTTAGTTCAGGACGAACCGAACTCAAAAATGGCAGGAAAAGGGGGGGGCGAATTCAGCGAGTTCGGGAGTTCACGAATAAATCCGGCCAATTCGGGGCCGTCAGTAAGCAGCATAACCTTCAGTAAGCAGCATTCTCCTCCCCCGGCCAATCGGTGGCCAAGCTGGGTCTTCTTCTAGCCAATCAGTCAGGATTGAGTACTGGAGGAATCAGCTGATGTGCGGCCCGGGGAGAGAGAGAGAGAGAAGGAAATCCTTGTGTGTGTGTGCGGGGGTGCTTGTGCACATTCGCTCCTTTCCATGGCTGCAGGTGGCGCATTTTTTGGGGTACAAACCCCAAACTTTCAGGGGATATTCAGACAAGCCTTCTTAAGAGACCACCCAAGTTTTGTAAACATTGGGTCAGGGGGTCCCGAGATATGGGCTCCCCCCTTTTACTTTCCATGGCTGCAGGGGGCGCATTTTTGGGTGTGCCGACCCCAAACTTTCAGCGGAGCATCAGGCAAGGCTTCTTAAGAGACCCCCAAGTTTTGTAAACATTGGGTCAGGGGGTCCAGAGATATGGGCTCCACCCCTTTTTCCTCTCCCCCTTTTCCATTTCCGTGGCTGCAGGGGGCGCTTTTTTGGGGGTGCAGCCCCCAAACTTTTATCATAGCTTCAGACAATCCTTCTTAAGAGACCACCCAAGTTTTGTAAACATTGGGTCAGGGACCCCGAGATATGGGCTTTCCCCTTTTCCCTATTGGGATGAATGGATCACCCTCGAGAGATGCATACATATGGATCTCATATTGGATACAAATGGAATCATATTGGATTACCCAGCCTCCCAGCCCCTCCTGATGGAACAGAAGACAGCCACAGTAAGACCCCTTTGGGGGCTTTAATCTGTAATTTTTCTTTTCTGTGTGTGTGTGTGGGGGGGAAGCAGAGTGTGTGTGTGGGGGGGGAGGGAGCAGTTTCTGTGGGTGGGTGGGGAAGCCAAAGGGGGCTTTTGCCGGTTCTGCCTGGGGTGTGTGTTCCCCGTCCAGTCTCTCTCTCCCTGGTTTGAGGGGGGGGGGCTTCATTTTTATGTCTTCAGGTTTTCCCTCATTCATAAGATCAGTTAGGTTATTTTGATGCTTGCTCAAAACTGGTTTTCAAATGGCGACTTAAAGAATGCATCTGCCTGGTCCCAAGTCCAATGCAAAAGGAGAAATTCCACCCCCTCCTGCTCATTATGCATAGCTAGCTGCCTCTGTCCCTTTCCATGGTTTGCAAACTCCCAGGTGTCAGGTGTTGCTTTGCACTGTTGCAAAGGTGCTTGTGTTGCTTTGCACTGTTGCATTGTGTGCTTGTGTTGCTTTGTAGTTGTATTGTGTTGCTTTGCACTGTTGCATTGTGTGCTTGTGTTGCTTTGCAGTTGCATTGTTTTGCAAAATTCTTCACACCTGCCCCGCCCTTTGCATGTTTGCAAAGGTGTTGCTTTGCAGTTGTGTTGCTTTGCAAAGTTCTTAGCACCTGCCCCGCCCTTGCTCTCATCAGCTGTTTGTCGGGGCTGGGAGCTTTGTGCGTGGACGGCAAGCTCTGCCCAGAGATGCATATTAAGGGTGGGCCCATATCTCAGCCCCCCCCCGACCCAATCTTTACAAAACTTGGGGGGTCTGGCAAGAAGGGTCCTTTGAAGCTCCTCTGAAAGTTTGGGACCTCTATCCCCAAAAATGCCCCCCCCAGAGCTGTGGAAAGGCGCGGTTGTGTTTTTAATGGCTTTATTCGGCCGAATTTTTTTCCCGAACTTTGAATTCCCGCCGAATTGCACGGACCCGAAGCGGGGGAGTTCAGACTTCGGCATATCCCGAATCTAAATGGGCCAAATTCAGCCGAATCCGAACTATACCGAATTTTTTTTAATTCAACAGCCCTAGTTCAAGACCTCAGTCTAAGAACAGGAAGGAAGGAAGGAAGGAAGGAAGGAAGGAAGGAAGGAAGGAAGGAAGGAAGGAAGGAAGGCAGGCAGGCAGGCAGGCAGGCAGGCAGGCTTTGACCTATCCTGAAACTGGGTTCTCACTTTTGCTGCCTTGCACCTTTTCACCAATCAAATCAAGGCACACATCCTGAAACGTTTTATGGCCCAATTTAGAATATCCAAATATCTATCTTTCCCATTCCTGGCAGGTGAACAAATGGTCATCTCTATCTCATCTATTTGTCTCCAAAATGAAAACTCAGACTGAAATCTGAGGAATGTAATGCTTCAATTCCAGGAAAGAACATGTTCTCTGAGATCACAGCCTTCCTGAGTGTTAATCAAGGTTTCTATCATCACATTGGTATTATGGGAGATGGAAGGGAAAAATCTGTCTGTCCACTTTCTCCATCCCATGCATAATTGTATGTCTCCCCCTTAGGCTTCTTTTGGTCTGAACCAACAAGTTCCAAATCTTCCAGCCTTTCCTCATAGGAAAGTTGCTCCAACCCCTTAATCACCTTAGTGATGATTCTATGAGGTTATAAGTTCCTAGCACCCACTGAATCTATGCCTTTACTCTAGCAATTTCACATTTGCCAGTTTTCAACTGACAGCTCTAATTAACATGTGACATTAGTCATGGGATCACTCACTATTTGTTATTCTCCCTAGAACATTGATTTATCAATCTATGTCCTGCAGAAAACAGAGCAATTTCCTGTTGGTAGCTGCTGTTTTCTTGGCCTATTAAACTGCTGTGACAGAGACTAAAACAGGTGAATAAATAAAGCAGCCTATTTTCTCCCCTTCCATCCTTGAGTCTCAATTTGTTCAGCCAGAAGAAGTAAGCATACACTGCAGTCACGTGCTAAGTCTGTTGTCATATGTAAGGGTCCTTGTGAGTTCAGTGGGTGCTGTGGTGAGTTGCTGAACTCTATAGAGACTTCATTCTGCACTGCAATTGGCCACTTAGTAGGCTATGTTTTCAGTGTATGACTGTAATCAGTGTCTTCCATTGCTATGTGCTCTTCATCTCCCTCTATGCATCACCTCCATTTATTGCAGTCTTAATTACCAAGTCATGACCTCATGGCTGTAACCTTTTCTTTATATCCCTTTATGACCCTAAATGATTTGCACTTATCATCTTTAATTGACACCTCAGTGTGACATCACCAAATGGAGACAATTTATAGGGCCTTGCAGAGTGAAGTGCACAGGAAAACTACTGTGGTCATTTGGACTGTATTTTTAAAGTTCTTTTTAATCTCCTACCTGCTGCAATAGGGGTAGAAATGTGTATATACTGCTGGTCTCAGTGAACACATCAAATACGACAACCAGTAGTAATTGAAGAGCTACTAGTTGCCACTGCTGAGGTCATTAGAGATACAGTTGCCAACCTCCAGGGACTAGCTGGAGATCTCCTGCTATTACAACTGATTTCCAGCCAATAGAGATCAGTTCACCTGGGGAAAATGGCCGCTTTGGCAATTGGACTCTATGGCATTAAAGTCTCCCCTCCCCAAACCCGCCCTTCTCAGGCTTCGCCCCAAAAACCTTCCACTGGTGGCAAAGAGGGACCTGGCAACCCTAATTAGAGAGAAGGCCTGCAGCAGAAAAGCACCCCTCCATTGTGCCTGAATCCAAGTCCTGCTGAACAGTCTCTGCGGTACAGCCATTGTCAACACCATCAGAGGGAGAAGGTGGCAGCAGTCGGACAAGTTCCCATTATGCCTAGCTCCAGCTGAAACTTTCCATGCCATCACAGAGCCAGGTTGGTGTAGTGATTAGAGCAGCGGTATGCACTCTTTAGGTTGTGGAGAGTCACATTTGCTATTACACATCAACCAAAAGAGAAACATTTACTTCCATTCCTAGCATAAGGCCTGCACATCGGGGAGGCTCACAGCTTTTCTGTATTTCTAGCGGCAGCTGTTTCAAAGCGGTTATCTGTCTACTACTTAAAAAACCATCCCTACAGAAAAATGATGTGGCCAATTAGTGCCCAGTCTCTAACCTGCCCTTTCATGACAAAGTGATTGAGAGAGCAGTAGAGGACCCATTCCAGGTCTTGTTGGATAACTCATCTGCTCTAGACCCTTTTCAGTCTGGGCTATAGGCGCTGACAGCTCTACTAGCTTTAGTTGACAACCTCAGAGTATAGGCAAAGACCATGCCTTCTTGTTGCTCTTGTTGGACTTACCTGCAGCCTTTGATACAGCAGATCATACCGTCTTGTTGATGTGCTTGGAGGCAGAAGTAGGTATTGGGGGTGTGAGCTGAACTCGTTCAAATCATCCCTCCCAGACTAGACTGAAAGAGTTGCTGTGGGAGATCAGTTATCATCAGTGTGGGACCTGTCATGTGGACTCCTGCTGAATTCCACAGGACTCAATCCTATCCCCCATGCTTTTAAATCTCTATGCCCTTAGGACAAATGTTTTGTAGCTTTGGGGTTGGATGTTATCAATATGAGGATGATACCCAGCTCTATATATCCTTATCCAAATTCCCTGGTATCAATATGAGGATGATACCCAGCTCTATATATCCTTATCCAAATTACCTGGTGATGCAGTAGAGGTCCTGAATCACTGCCTGGAACCTGTGAAAGACGGTTGCGAAAAGACTTTGTTGTATGCAGTAAGCAACATGTAATATAGGTCCTTGAAGGGGAACTGAAGAAAATGTGAAACGGTCGTCTTCCTCTTCACCTTTGTATCTTCCTGTTCTGGAGAAGAATACTTACCCACGTCAGCTATTAGACTGAGCATTCAAATTAACCAGCACTGTTGGATATGAGCACTATGTGTTATCAATGTTGGTGTTATTAATGTGGATAAGAATATAGTGTGCGTCTTTTGCAACCTTTGTTATGGAATTTTTCTGTGTCAGCTTTTGAGTAGCCTCCAGGTGGTGGCTGGAGATCTCCTGCTATTACAACTGATCTCCAGGAAACAGAGATCAGTTCCCCTGGAGAAAATGGCTACTTTGGAAGGTGTGGACTCTATGGCATTATACCCCATTGAAGTCCCTCCCCTCCCCAAATCCCACCCTCCTCAGGCATCACCTCAGTCTCCAGGTATTTCTCAACTTGGAGCTGGCAACCCTATAGACTGTTGCACTTGACTGTACATTGGTCTCCCTTCAAAATCAACTGGAAACTACATCTGGTGAAGAATTCTGTGGCTCAGCTATTATTGGGAGCTAGATGGAGTGTGAGTATTACACCCATCCTAGAGGCACTACAAGAGCTGCCCATCAGGCTCAATTTAAGGTATTAGCTATCATATACAAAGCCCTTCATGGACCCTCATAGCTGCGAGATTGCCTCTCCCACTACACTCATCCTGATTTTTAATTCGCTCCTCAGAGGTTTCATTACATTGTGAGATTTCTTGGGTTCCCACCCCCTGTTCTAGGTTATATGCCCACTGCTGCAGTTCGATTTGGGAGCAGGTTGTCACATTCAGCCTGGCTACATGTTTTGCCAGGCCATTTCCTAACATCACTGGGGCTGGAATGTCATCCAGCACCCCTGCCTCCCAAAGATCATTCATCTTTATCAGGTTCATGTACTTTAGCCGCAGGCATCGGAACAGCAGGTCCTCCTAGCCCTTTAACGATGATGCTTCCCCCCTTGACTAGACTTTCTGATTTGATCACGTGAGGTTTGACAACACTAACCTCAGACGCTGAATGCCTCCATGCTAATAAATCGAGTTCATCCACTATCGCTGGTTCACTGTAATCAGGATCCATGCCTTCCTCTGGTGTTAAGATTACACATACTTCTCCACAGAGGCTTCTAAACATACTAAGCCCTCTGTGTAAGTTACTGTTAACTGTTTAGGGGCCATGGCAGTCTGTGTTTGTTTAATGACATTTACTTGCTTTGTTGTCCTGAGGCCTGTCTGTTTTATTCAGTCTGGGGTAGATTGGCTAAACACAGAGGTGTTTAAAGGAATCAGAACTAATCTGCAGCACTCGCAAAGCATGTTTACTTGTATGTCATTTATGTTTTCACTACCATTGTTACCTGTTTGCAAGCCATTGAGGTGTTTGGTGCTAAAGTCAGAGACTGAAAAGAAGGTGCTCTAGAATGAATAGTAAGTAGCTATATCAATGAAAATAATCTCAAGGCAAAAGCATTTATGATTTTGTTTGTAGAAAAAGCAGCATGTTTATGAAACCATTTTATATGCAAGCTTTGTCTGAAAGAGAACTATTCCCAGTGAAGATTTAATCAGGAATCTGCCTTGACAGTACAGCTCTCACAAAGCTTTTCAACAGGTTTTTTTTTAAACTGGGGTGAATATTATTGATCTGTGACATCTACAACTACTGTTGCTTCTGATATTATAAGGGGTCCTGCCAACTTTCCTGCTTTGAGGAACAGGCTGCCAGTAATAAGACTGATCTCACCTATACCTCTGAATCCTCTTATTGCTTCTTGAAAGTAGACACAAGTCACCAGAACAAAAACAAGACACAAAAATAAGCAGTCATATCTATGTTGACAAACAAATGTATTACTATAAAAGCATTTCATTTTATAAGGAGATGTATATGCATCAGCATATCAAAACCCTATTTTAACCAAAGCTCAGTATTTTTTGTAATCTCAAAACCTGTTTTAATATAAGGGCTCAGCCTTTGGCCATTTAAAATTATTAAGGAGAAAGGCTTATTAGACTGGGGAGGATGCCCTTCCCTTTCAACTCAAGATCTGCAAGCAGGTTTGACACAGAAGGATAGGACCAAAAGTTTGGTTTTATTTATTTCATTTATTTTATTTTATTCAATGTCTACCATACCCATTCCCCACCTAGGAGGGGCTCATGGTGGCGTACAACAGTTGATGTACAAGTAATTAAAATGCAATCATATAAAACCCAATAATTACAATATAAAATTTTATTATATTATAAAACAAACCAAATCTAGACCTATAGTGCCATTTATAATGTTCCGACTGAGTTCACCAAACAGATAGTAGTTGGGGGGAGGAGACACAACCCGGCCACCACCACCAATACTACCACTGTGGTGCTGGAACATTCCGTGATTTTAATAACTTTAGTAGGTGGTAATGGGAGACCAGAAATATGCATAATAGATGAAAGATAGGTGAGTGGCCAGCTGATGTACAGAACCGTCGCTGTCCTCAACCACAAGCCTGTTATGTATGTTACTCCTGCTATCTCTAGTATCAATTGTCTCCTGCTAAAATGCAGGTTCTTTTGTGATCCTCCTCACTACCTTTTTCTCCACAGCCCCAAGAGGTGATTCTCTGCCCCATCCCATCTTACAACTGGTGAAATCTGAGTGACTTGCTCAAAAGCATGCAGTGAATCTTTGTCTGAACTGAGATTAGAAGAACTAAATCCTCTCCAGACCCAACTGGACCACACTGGAGCTGAGGGTGGAAACCCTAGTCACCCTTCATCTAGTTCATTTATGTATTAGAACATTTCTACCCTACATTTTCTTGAAAAATCAAGATTTCTGAAAGTTACCTACAGCAGTTTCAGCAGTGAGAACCAGTTCTCAGCAATGTCTATGGGGTTTCTCATTTCATGGGAAGATGGGCACCTGCATGCTTTTCAAATTGCACACCAACCAAATTGCACACCAGCCACTTCTATGGAGCCTAGATTTAGCATTACATTGGATTATTACAGTGCAATCTTAAGGAGTGTTCCTCTAGTCTAAGCCCATTCATTTCAGTAGGCTTGGACTGGAGTAACTCTGCATAGAATTGCACTGCTAGTAACTTTCCTGTGCCCAGTAATAACTTTTCAAACATTGCATGCCTTCTTTGCTGCATGTTTGCTGTAGTCATTGAGCACGTGTGCCAGTTTGTGTGTGGCTGCCTTAAGAAATCTTAGCACATGCTGCCTTCCTGCTTTTAACTTCAGGGGCTTAATTTAGTTGCCATGAGCTGAAAGATTGCACAAAAAGATTCTAAGTGAACCCTATTACAGAATGATCATAAGATCAAAGCAGTATATTCTAAAATCACCAATTAGCATTTGGCTGAGAGCAAATGACCTTACAAGGAAGTATTAAAAAAATGCTATTGGAGACACCAGAAGCACAGTATAGATTATTGGACTTTATGGGCCACCAACCACGATTTGAAATTATTTTAAATCACAAAGAAAACATTAAATAGTTTATGCAAGTAAATTATTTTCATCAAGTTGATTGCAAATCATGGAATTACAACAAAGCTAACTTGCCTATTGATAGATTGGGCTCAGGTGTCTGCATTCCTTTTCTAGTCCTTATGTCCTATGTTTTTTTTAATTGAGTTATTTTATCATTTTAAATGTTCTTTTTAATTGGTCAAGTGCTTTAATGTTGTTACGTTTGCCACCTCAGGAACCCTGATCAGGTGGAAAGGCATCATAAAAATGCTTTAAATAAAATAAATAAAAATATGATCATCTATAAGAGGTTTTTATAGGATGTCAGGGGACTGTTTGTAATATAACTGTTCCTGTGTATTTTGAGTGCATTAGAGAGGTGAGGTCACAATTATGTAGGAGCAGTTGCAGCTGAACTAGCAGCCTCACAGCCCATTCCTGAGATGTCAGCGGCCAGGGACGGCGGAAAGGAGGCGCCTCCTAACCTGGCTGCCGAAAGCCTTAAAAAAGTTGTTTGCCAGCTTTTTAAAGTTTAAATGGGGCAAAAAGACCCATAGAGAATAACAAGGCTGTGCCTGCAAAATACCAGTCTCAGCCCCGCCATTCTCCGCACTGGCGTCTGGTGCCAAAAGGGGACAGGGAGCTGGCTGCAGGCAGCTCCGCCCCCTGGCACACCCCGGGAATGCCCCCGGGATGCCACACACGCACACACATCCGGAATGCCAGCACAGGCCTTTATGCCAGTGGGATGCCAGTCAACCCCTCCATCAGGAAGTGGGGGATTTTGAGAGGCTCTCTGGTGACTCTGAGGAGGCCCTTATAGCTGCATAGAAAGTTGGGCTGACTGGGGCCATAAACAGAATTGCTCCTTGGCATTCTTGTCCATGCTCTATGAGGCCCCCAGCTTCTTGGTTTACTAGGGAGCTAGGTGACACAAAGTAGACTGTCATAAAGTCTATTTAAGGGCCTATGAGGTGGCAGTGATGTCTATGAAGGCTTCCTTCTCTGCCACCAGACTTTCTTCTCTGCCACCATTCAGTCAGCAGACTCTTGTCCAGCTCAATTGTTCAAAGAGGTGAGTGATGATAACACCTAAGGCCAACCCTGCAGGCAGTGAAAATTTGGCCAGAAGCTCAAAAAATCTATCTCATCCATTCTAATTTAGAGGCCATGTTGAGGGTACCGGGGGTGTCAGAAGTGCCTGTATGACGCACACACACCTTTTTACCCTCTTTAGTACCCACTCTCTCAGCCAGCCTGTGTATGCTGAGGGAAAGCGTTAGCCTGAGTGCATTTGTGAGGAGATTATTTTTCTCCTCCTCCAGTCCCACCCTCTGTTTTACCTCAGATAGAAATTTGACCCAAGAGGCTTCTTAACTTTAACAAACAAAACAGGGAAATTTATTGAACAGTATTCACAAGATGGATTTTTGGATAAAAGGCAAAATTGGAGGGAAACACCAAAATACATATATGTACACAAGAGTCTTTCAGAGAGATAGCTTAGTATAGGTGTTACTCAGGTTGCCTTTAGCTTAGATGTTTCTCAAGTTAGGTTTCTTCAGTATTTAGGTTACAAGCTTAGTTCTGTTCCTCAGAACTCTCACAGATTCAGTTTCACACTCAGTTCTGATCCCCAGAACTCCTTTAGGTGTTGTCACTCTGCCACCAAGCTATCAGGGAAGGGAGAGACCTCTCAGCCTCTATTCCCCAGAGAAACGCAGAAGTATGGTGATTCCCCCTTGAATCATTCTTCCCATTCTCACTAAGATAAACCCCACCTCTGTGGCAGTTATATCTCAAACAACACCCTGTGTTTGGAATAGCTCCTTTTAAGCCTATTCCCTCCTAATGACTTGAGAAAGGGACCTTTCCCTCCCTATCTCCTCCTGTCACTACACAGGATTTGTTATCCACCAGCAGAGGCCAATACAGAGCCCTTAGGTTCTCAGAGTACAGAGTACAGTTCTTTATTTCTTCTCAGTCTCGTTCCCCAGCTCAGAATCTTTCATAGCCTCCACTTAGGCTGGTTACCAAGCTTAGAATTTCTTTCTCACCCTCAGAGCTCAGAGTGTCAGCTTTCTGGCTCTGCCCACTTTTGGTCTGTCAGCTACTCCTGCAGATTAACCCCTTGTCCATTACAGCCTATTTGTCCTTTTGTTATGGATAGTTTCAGATTGATCCTGCCTATGGATGCTGACAGAGTCCTTGGAAATGTGAGGGATACCACTTGTGCTCTGAACCCATGCCTATCATGGCTTTTAAATCCTTGCTGGGGAAAGGTACTGGAGCCATTATTGGAAATTATCAACTTGTCCCTGATTGAGGGGGTCTCCCTAGACCTTTGAGGGAGGCAGTTATTAGACCTCTGCTCATAAAACCTTCATTGGCTAGGGATGAGGTGGCCAATAAATGACCAGTCTCCAATTTACCTTTTCTAAAGATAGTGTGTGGAGTGGCAGAGCAGCTCCAGGGTTTCCTGAATGACACATCTGAATGACCCATTTCAATCTGGCTTCAAACCTGAGTTTGGTACCGAGACAACTTTAGTTGCCCTGAGGGATGATCTTCATTTAATGTTGGGCAGGGAACAGTCTTCCCATTGATACTGTTGGGACTCTTGGTGGCCTTTGATACAGTTGACCATTCCATTCATATCCACTACCTTGAAAATGGAGTTGATATTAAGGTAGTAGTCCTTTGGTGGTTTCACGCTTTTCTGTCTGACTGGATACAAAGAGTCTCCACCGGAGGTGCAGAATCAAATGGGTGGAATTGATCTTGTGGGGTGCCGCAGGATTCTATTCTCTCACCCAGGCTCTTTAATATAGATATGAAGTTGCTGAGTGAGATTGTTCAGAGCTTTTGAGTTTGGTGCCATCAGTATGCAGATAACAC
The DNA here is from genome assembly GCF_029931775.1 of Euleptes europaea. Lineage (NCBI taxonomy): Eukaryota > Metazoa > Chordata > Lepidosauria > Squamata > Sphaerodactylidae > Euleptes > Euleptes europaea. The sequence continues at coordinate 50,664,840 of NC_079315.1, read as the reverse complement.
CCACTCTCTATTTCATTATCCAAGCCTCCAGATGCATCCAATCTGCAAAGCAGATTGAAAATGCATTATTTGGCATGTATGAAAGCACCCAATGACTCAGTCATTGTTTATGTCACAGGAAAAAGGGAACCCCAAAGAGATTTTATATCCCCAACCATGCAACTTATTTCTACATAGTAGTCAGTGCACTCTTCAGCAGAGTTACATACTTCTAAGTCCATCAAAGTCAGTCAGTTTACAAGCTTTTAAATATACCATCCAACATTTTTTTAAAACCCTACATCATAGCCTCATTTGTCTGTGACACAAAATAAAACCATTGTTTGGAATCAGAAACTAACCAGCCAGAATCTTCTGATATCATCAAGTAAAGGTGCAAGTGAAGGATGCAGAAACACAATAGCACAATTTCTTGCTCATAATCTCTGGAATGAGATTCATTCAGCCACAATCACCTTATTTTTCTTCACACACAGATAAATGGGCAAAAGCCAGCTTCCTCCCTTCCAACACTTCCTCCCTTCCAACATGCTGGAGAGACAGCATTGTGTCATGGTTAGAGTCAGACTAGGGTCTGACAGACTCCAGTTTCGAATCTCCACTCTGCTATGGAAGCGTGATGGGTGACCTAGAGCCAATATCACACTCTCAGCCTAATATATTTCACAGGGTTGTTGTCAGGATAAAATGGAGGAGAAAATGATGTAAGCCATTCTGATTCCCCATTGAGAATAAAGGAGGGATATAAATGAAGTAAATAAATAAATGGATCATAAATTTATAGGGTTCAAGGGCATAATTTGCAAGGCACATAATACAACAACTTTGCTGAAGCTGAGTAGGTTTGGGTGTGGCTAAGTATGGAATGAGCCAGCATGGTGTAGTGATTAAGAGTGGTGGTTTGGAAGCAGTGGACTCTAATCTGGAGAACCGGGTTGGTTTCCCCACTCCTACACATGAAGCCAGCTGGGTGACCTTGGGCTAGTCACAGCTCTCTTAGAGCTCTCTCAGCCCCACCTACCTCACAGGGTGTCTGTTGTGGGGAGGGGAAGGGAAATTTATTCTTCCTTAAGTGGCAGAGAAAGTCAGCATATAAAAATCAACTCTTCTTCTCCTGAGAACCTATGAAAGCCACCTTTTTGATGACCAGATAGAAGACCTGCCACATATCCTCTTTCCTTGTTCCCTGTATACTACAATACGGCCTAGATTGATTCAGTGCATCTCACAGGTGCTGGTTTCAGCAGAAGCACAAGTAAGATTCTTTAAAAAAAAATAATTATTATATAAAGTTTAAAAGGGGTACAGAAGGGAAACAGGGAAAAGAGAGAGATATAAACATCTAACATATAGTTAAAAAAAACTGGAGATAGAAAATTCTAATGCAAATCAGGCAAATGACATTACTTTGCATTTCAATGTTTGGGTAGATTACACAGATAACATATTAAAAAATGATCTCTGTCTATGTCTAATTAATATGTAAACAAGCCAAATAATTATCCTAAAAAAATTAAAGTTACATTATAATACCACTAACTGTTATCTAATTTATCACTTTATTTATTAACCGTCAACCTCAACATAATTATAGAATGGTTTCCATTTCTCATAGTGTTGCTCAAAAGTTGTATCATTGTTTGTATTTATCATGTCAGTCATTTTTGCCATGATGACGTATTCCATTAGTTTATCCTTCCATTCTTCTATGTCCAGAATAGGTGATTGCTTCCATTTCCTCGCTAAAACCACCCTCGCAGCAGTTATAGTGTATTTAAATAGTTCTTTAAGTTGGGGAAGGAGTTCTGCAGGTATAATACCTAACAGCATGTTTTTGGCATCTTTTGCTGAAGCATCTTTTAAGTTCTTGGTGAATGTTTCTCCAATAGGTCTGTAATTTCGAACAAGTCCACTACACATGATAAAAGGAACAGTCTAGTATGTTGTATTTCCAGCAGGTAGCTTGATTTGTTTTATTTATCTTCTTTATCATATTGGGAGTGAGGTACCATCTGTAAAACATCTTGTACCAGTTTTCCCGAATTTCTTGACTAGCTATAAACTTCAATTCTGTGGTACATAAAGCTTCTCACTTCTCCATTGCTATCATTTCCCTGAAATTCTGCATCCATTTAATCATATTAGTCTCTACTTGTTCCATTTCTGTTTCATATCTTAGTAAAAAGGTAAAGGTGCAAGCACCAGGTCATTCCTGACCCATGGGGTGACGTCTTTACTTGTTCCGTTTCTGATTCTTGTTGGCAGATATAAATTTATTTGTGACACAGAGAATGGCCTCCTTTTTCACCATAGCATTCAAACTAAGGAAAAGTTTTTAACAGGCCTGATATAGGCAAACTGGCTTCATATGGTCTGTAATATGCTGCTAGATTATTTTAACTGCGGGGGGAGCTTTAGTTGTTTTATTGGATGTGTGGCAGCAGACGTTACCGTGACTTTGGATTAACATATGCTGCAGGTTGAATTTTCGGGGAGTAGCTGGGTTGTTAAGGTTTGTGACCACAACATAAATAAAACTTGACTTGACTTGATATGGCACCTTGGATTCCCTGATGGAAGAAAGACAGGGTATAAATGAAATAACATAAATGAATGAATGAGATCAGAATTTTATTTTAGTAAAATTTCTAACCATACGGCAACTTCAATGTGCTACATACATAACAATCACATAGTAACATTTGAGAAATCCAAAGCATCTTCACCATGGGGCAAAGCATATGTCAGATTAATGACAGAGACACCGTGACTTTTAAACAATAACTATTTATTACAAAAACAAAAGAGAACAGCATTCTCATCTGGATTGCTTTTTTGTGTGATGCTTCCATTTCCCTCTACTCTGTTAGGACTCCTGGCCCCTCCCCTCTTCCTCGGGCCTACTGGAGGGTCACATTTCACTACTTTTCCTTGACTTTGAATTTTGCCAAACTGGCAATAAGTCTAAATGCTAGTCTTATGGACACTTCCATCAACGTCTTACTTTGGGGCAATGGGTAGACCTGAATCAGTCACCTCTGAAAGTACTTGGGGATTATCCTGCCTATTATTTTAATTTATTTATTTACTAAAACATTTATATAGTGGTTCAAGGTGTGTCTAACAGGTTGCTATATTTATATTATATCTATTATATTTATATTAAACAAAATCTCTATAACATGCTGGTTTCCAGATCACTCTGGCCAATTATTCATGGCAGTTTGCCACGTTTTCCATGCTGTGTTGCCGCGAGGCTAATTTTTAATTATTCATGACCATTTCGGGTTTAAGCACAAACTTCGTTTTATCCCTGCATCATCAGAAACCTGTTTTGCCGCGATCCTGGAGTTTGCCCTGCCTTTTTTGTTGCTGAGGTCCATGAAAAACTCTGGATTCGGATCACTTCTCCCCGCCCATGCTGGCAAACGTCTCCTCCCTCTCCCATGACTCCACACCCAGGCGAACAGCGATTGGACAAGTGTGTTCTATCTGGAACCCCGCCCCCTTTCCCACCCTTTGTGCTGCCATGTTTCACACTGAGACTATCCCCGAGTCGCCATTTCTTGATTTGCCTTTTGCACGGACCTCCATTTCACCTTAGCGGCACTGATTGTTAGCAACACAATGTCTTTAGCCTTTAGCCAACATGGTTTAAAAGAAGCACATCCTACGGGGGGGCAGGGAGCACCCGGTGAGCAAGGGAAGGAAACCTGCAAACTCCGGTGGCAAGCTGGGGGAGGGGAGCGTGAAGTGGATGGACTGGGAGAGCTGGAAGCGGGATGACAGGCTAGCCCATTAGAAACAATGGGAGCAGCTGCACAGCCCGTTTGAAAGAATAGTAATGTAGCTAGAATCAGAGACCTTACTGGAAAATCCATGCCACATTTTCATTGCAACTCTTTTTCTATGGAGCCCAAGCAAGTCCATGGGCAATCCAGGCTGCTATTATCTTCAATGAGCTGTGCAACCGGGATGTACTAAAACGAATGACAGGCTAGCCCATTAGAAACAATGGGAGCGGCTGCACAGCCCGTTTGATGTAATATGACTGCCGTATCCACAGAGGTGAACTGCCCGTGGTAATCCAATGGGCGGAGTTGAGGCGGGAGTGGGGGCAGGCATTGTCGGCAGGGGGAGGGCTTTAACAACAGGGGACAGACCCAACCGTTGTCGAATACTGCGGGCTTTGTTTCATGAATAACAAAAACAAAATCGGGCTTAACAGCGATGGTTCGCATCCATGAATAAGTTTTACATTCACTTTTTTTTCCGCTCCGCCCCAAGAGAGCAGCAAACTCGTGCGTGAATAATTGGCCTCTGTCTCTGGAGGTAACTTTCCCTGGGCTTGAAGGTGTGGAATAAGTTTCACCACATGAGTATCTTTAGCTGTTGCAAACTCAGTTCCAAGAGGCTGGTTGGTTGACAAGCTTTGTTCACCTGAGTGTTCTGATCTTGAAATCTTTGTTGGTGTGTGGTTGAGCATAATCAGTTGTGCTGGGCTGCATCTGCATGCAGTAATAGAGGTTGCTCTATAGCTCAGTAAGGCTAAACATAGACAGCCTTGTTTCAAAATTTGGTTAATTATTTGCACTGCTCTTTCTGCCTTATCATTGGCTTGTGGATAATGAAGTCTGACTGCAACATGCCTGAAATTATACTTCTTTACAAACAGAGCAAACTCTTTCCTTGTACACTGTGGGGCATTATACTTCTTGAGTTCATCTGGGCATCCCCATCTGGCAATGTATTCTTGAGGCAGTTAATGATAGTAGGGCTTGTAATATTTGTCATGTGTGCTATTTCCAGGTACCTTGGGAAATGATCTATAGCAACTAGGCGCTTATGTCTTTGTATTTCACAAATATCTGGTCCAACTTTTTTCCATGTTTGATCTAGCAATGGAGTGACCTAGAAATGGAGTGACTATCAGTGGTCTTTTTTTTCACTGAGAAAGTTTATTCTTCTGCCAGAATTCACAGTTCTCTATCAGTGCTTTGAGGTCTTGACTTAGTTGAAGCCACCAAATACGTAGCCTTGAATATTCCCTGCATTTGGTAATTCCTTGATGACCATTATGAAGCTTTCCCAGTAGTTTTGTCTTATCTCTACTGGTATGATGATTCTGTCACTATAAATAATTAAGCCTTGTAACTCTGTAAGATTCCCTCATTTGACTAAGAATGATTTGAGCTCAGCCAGTATGCTGCTCATATACAATGGCCATCCTTTCTCACAAACTTTATTACTTTCTGGAGCTGTGGGTCAGAGGTAGTAAGAACTTGTAAACATTATAAACTTGATAAACTTGTAAACATTGAGACAGTAAATCTGAATTTGGTTTTGAGGTTTGTAATATGGTTTCATAACTCTCAACTTCCTCTGTGAGCTGAACAGATTCCAGGTCTGCAGCTTCAGTAGATGTCTTGACAATGTGTCTGCAATCACAAGCAACTTACCTGATCTAAATATCATCTATATGATGTCCACGGTAAATTCTTCCTGATGTAGGAGACACTTGTATTCATTCAGTTTTAAACCTGCTTCTTTTACAGTTGAAAGGACTTTGTCTAGTCTCTTATCAGGTTCTTCTTCTGTACAGCCATATACCAAGATGTCATCTATAAAAACAGGTACATCCTCCAGGTGTTGTATCAACTCCATCATTTCCCTTTGAAACAGTATTTTCAAACATCATTCCCTTTGAAACATTTCCCTTTTCCTGACCCATGGGGCGACGTCACCATCCTGACATTTTCTAGGCAGACTTTGTTTATGGGGTGGTTTGCCAGTGCTTTCCCCAGTCATCTTCCCTTTACCCCCAGCAAGCTGGGTACTCATTTTACCGACCTCGGAAGGATGGAAGGCTGAGTCAACCTTGAGCCAGCTACCTGAAACCAACTTCCGTTGGGATCAAACTCAGATCGTGAGCAAAGCTTTGACTGCTGTACTGCAGCTTACCACTCTGCGCCATGGGGCTCTTCTTGAAACAGTTGCAGGGTGTTAAAAACCCCAAAAGGTAATCTATGGAAAAATATATCCCAAACAGCTATGATGAATGTGGTTAATTTGGCACTGCTTGGATCCAGATCTGTGGCATCCAGTAGTGAAAACACATGAACACCCTCTAGTCATGGTGGAGATCATTTATCGTAGAAATAATGTATCTCTCTGCTTGCATTTGTGACATTATGAAGTCTTTCCTGGACAATTCTACCCTCTATAGTGCATACATCTAGAAGCCATGACTTCCTCCCTTGGGAATTTCTGGAGACTTTTTTTATACCTCCAGGAGCTCTTTTAAAGCCCCTTGGTTATAGATTTGGCCTTTTATCTATTGCTCCTTCCAGGGTAAGCTTACTTTGATCTGTAATTTCTAGGACAAATCTTTGTTTAAAATGCCCACTACTAGTTTGTCTTTCATAATTTCAATTTTGTAGCCTCCAAACTCACAAGCATCTGCTTTCACATGTAGTCATCTTATTTATGTCTCAGCTAGGGTTGCCAACCTCTGGGTACTGAGAGAAAGTATAGTAAGGGCTCTATAAATGACATACAAACTCTTATTCTATAAGCCAGTGAATATAGTGACAAAAGTGAAAAAATTACATACAATCTAATAAAGGAAACTTATGAAAATAACTATGAGTACATGTGAGGCAATACAATACAATACAAAAATACAAAAATATATATATTTTTGGCTTATCTCATTCAATGACTTATTAGTCTCTTAGAATTTTGTACTGTTCATATGCTTATTGTTCCCTCAGGAACCGGGAGAAAGATGACATACGATAGGTGGAGAGGAACGCCGTCCGGATGCTTTGCGTTTTCACTACCCAGTGGGCAGCTTCATCAGCTCTTCTTTCAATTGGAGTCAAAGCTCCTTTAAGTGTTCAGGAGACGGTGGAGGGGTTTGGCAACCGACGCTTTGTTAGGCAGGAAGGCATGGTAGAAATTTAAAAGTCCCAAGAACGCCTGAAGTTCCTGCTTGCACTTGGGCGGGGGAGCGCTATGGATCGCTTTGACTTTCGAAGGGGTCGGGTGGACGCCGTCAGCATCGATGAGGTAGCCCAGGAACTCTACTTGCGGCAAGCCCAGCTCGGCCACACGCCCTGCAGAGGGCATCGCGGAAACGGCACGTGCGTCGGTCATGGGGGTCACCGCAGCTGGCGCATGCCCTCGAGGCCGGGCCCCGAGGCTTGGGAGCCCTGGCGGACAGTTTGTGGGCCTCGTCGCCAGAGTCGCCATCGCTGGCGTGGCTAAAATGGATGGGGGCAGCCTCCCTGGGCCCCCTGGCAGCGGGAATGGCGGTGCGTTCCCCCAGACGCTCGTCCTGGTCCTCAGACTCTGCTGCGGTTGCATCTTTCTTTCCCTTCAGGCGGCAGCGCACTTTCGTGTCCCTGAGGCCAAACACCAACCGGTCCCGGAGCATCTCGTCGAGGGCTGAGAATGCGCAGGATCTGGCGATCTGGCGGAGAGCTGTGAGGTACTCGGCGGCGGTCTCTCCAGGCCGCTGGTCGTGGAGGTGGAAATCGTGGCGGCGGGCCAACACCGTGGGCTGCGGGGAGAAATGGCCGGCCAGCGCCTTCATGATGGCGTCGAAGTCGGTCGCCTCGAGCTGCGCGGGGGCCATGAGGGTCTCGGCCAGCTGGAATGTCCGGGGCCCGCAGACGCTGAGGAAGACCGCTCGCTTCTGCACGGCATCCGTGAATTTGTTCGCCACCATGAAGAATGAGACGCGGGAAGCAAAGCTTTCCCAGTTGCCGGGGTTGGAGATGTCGAATGCCTCCAGAGATCCGGTGGTTGCCATGAGGGCTGTGAGTACTCCTCTCCCAAGAATCCCAGGGAATCAGCAAACGGGCCGGCTGCCTGGACACAGCGAGGGCGTGGTTCAACAACACAGCTTTATTTGATTTCAGTACAGAACTAACTAACTTACACACTGAACGTGCCCTGCTTATATGCCCCCCTGGCCGCCTGTGGCCACTCCCCCCCTGATCTGTGATAGGGGGAAAATACCCTCTCAGTGACCAATGGGACGTGCTGGCTTAGGGCCAATAGGATCCGTTTGCTTGACCAATAGGGTGAGCCGGGTTTAGGATCCTTCGACAGAACTCAAGCTCCTCCGCCTCCCTTGATAACTCCCCAATTATATACATACACAACAACACTTTAAATGGGACAGAAAGAAAAGAGAGAGAGGCAAAGGACCCAGGAAGAAAAGGAGATGGAACAAAGTAAAAGATAATGAATTTGGTCACGAAGTTGAGTTGCCAACTATGGGCTGAGAAATTACTGGAGTTTGGGGGGTGGGGCCTGGAGAGGGCAGGGTTGGGGAGTGGAGGGACCTCAGCAGGGTATAATGCTACCATCCAAAGTAGCTATTTTCTTCTGGGGAACAGATCTTTATGGTCAGGAAATCAGTTATAATTTCAGAGGACCTCCAACCCCCACAGGGAGGTTGGCAACCCTCTCAGGAAGGGATTAGCTGTCTTAACTCCAGCTGTCTTGCAGCTGCCTGTTCCCTATTCCTGACTAAAACTGCATCCATGATTTTTTCATATATCTCTAGAACAAAAATGGATAGAGACACTTTTTAGTGAAAGCTGGTAATTCAAAGCTAAGCATGACATATTTTGAGGGTAGCCCCCAAATGTTCTAAAACATTTCAAACTAATGTTCTAAATGTTCTAAAACATTTCTATTTGTGAGGATCTGTGCACACAGAAGCCCACTTTCACTGTGATGGTAGAATGGTGTCTGGGATGGATCTCTTCAGATTGCAGGCAAAGGCTCACATGACTATTGAACAATTCCCCATACAAAAACAAACCACCTCCCTGTACAAAAGAAGTTAATATGTCAGAGACCTTTTACTCTGACAAGATAATTTTATCTGGGGGATTTTTTTAAATGTAGGAGCATTCACTCCTGTGACACATTCACCTGTCAAGTGATATAGCTCAGAGGCAGGCTTACCAGTTATCATCTCAGTGAGTAGGTCTTTGATAGAACAATCCTCTTTTGGGTCACAGTGTGGATTTTTCTAACATAAACTACCTGAAACTTTGGGCAGAGATTCTGTTTTCTATGCATTGAATTGTATCCATCATTTAAACAACTTTTAAAATTATTGTGAGAGCTAATGCTGCCATAATCAATATGGTAAAATGGTAAGAAACATTCAATTCACTCCTATTTTCATCATATAAATATAATTGAGGTGGTTTTAGCCAGAAGTTGGCATTGAGCCCAGAAACAAGGATGTCAATCTGTTTGAATCAATATGCTTTTTACACCAGGGCAGTACAATACAAGAACCTTATAGAGCAATCGATGGAGGTCTCAAATGTGGACAGGGAGCACCAAACACCACTTGATGTTGTGGGTGAATACAGTTTTAAAGGTGTGATTCTTTCACCCCATCCTTGGAGAGTGGCTTCAATAAAAGTTGTTCAGTGAAAGAAACCAAAGATCCTGATAAAATAAGGCAAATAAGCATGCAATTTGGGAGGGGAGGAAAGATATCCCTCCCCTCCCAAACCCTACCTTCCCCAGGCTTCACCTCCAAATCTCCAGAAATTTCCCAACTCAGAGTTGGCAACCCTACCCACGTGGTGCCGTTCAGCACACATGTCTGGGGTTGCCTACCCTGTTCTAAGCCAGCTCAGGACTTAAGCCATCAAGGGCTTTATAAGTCAAAGAAAGCCCGCCTAGTACTGGATATAAATTGGATATTTTTGTGTATTTTATATATTTAGCTAGGCAGGGCATGAAAGCTTCTCCCTCTGACCAGTGGGAATCTTATTCAGCCTAGATTCTGAAGGTATAACTAACAAACATAAGAGCTGCAAGCCTTATAAATCTAAGGTGGCAGCTGAGGGCCATTCTCATGAGAGAACCGGTAGGTAGGAATGCTTATTGTTTCTTGCATGTCAATTCTCCCATAGAAATGCACAGTTTCAAGCTACTTCCCCTTTACCCACTGGGTTCCAAGCTAGAAAATGTCTTGTACTTTTGCTTGAGATTTAAACTATTGCTGATACATGTCACTGCTCTAAACAGCTACAAACTTGCCTTAAGAGAGAGGGAAAGAAGAAACTTGACCTGTTTGAGGAGCTGGATTTCACACTCGTCCTGCACTTGCATTTAATTGGAGGATGCAAACCACACCACAGGAAGCCATCGTCAGATTCTGGGCACAAGGGTAATATACCACAAATCTATCTGTTAAGGGCCAGATTGACATAGAGTTTATTGCAGTCATCTAACTTTTCTATATATGTAACCAAATAGATGGCTGCCGTTTACAACTCTGCACTGTTCTCTGCAGAGGTATTTGAGTATGCTGCTGAAAACCAGCTGCTGGTTTAGAGGGACCCTTTATCTGATCCACAGGGCTGTTGATATTGAATGCTGGCCTTACTTCATATATGTGCACACGTACATGCCTATACATGTACTTATTTCCATTTGCCGCCTTCTCTTGTGACCTTTCTAGGACTCCAGCCAGCCAGCTCCAGCCACCTTCTATCCCTTCAAGAGATTTTTCTTCTTTCTTTGGGTCTCAAATCATGGCTATGAACAATCATGAAGTAAAGGGCAAATATAAAAGGTGAATACAAAGAAAGAATGGAAGAAAATCTGCCACAGTGCCGGCTAATTTTGACACATATTTTATATGGCAATATACACTGCAGAGAAAGAGCATGAGACCTAACAAGATATGAAATGCATGGTGAGGACCATTCCACTGCTAAACCTTAATGAGAGCTCATAATGAACACTGTGCTACTATCTGCTCAGCAGAGAAGTGTTTGTAGTGAATGTATTAAAAGAAGAGAAAGTACAGTGATGACCATTAATATTTCATTTTTAAAATAATCTATCCAAGTAATTTAAAGAAGGAAAAAGATCATTTTCCAATTTGACCACCTTCGTTTTTTCCCCTTTAATTTAAAATATTATTTTCCCTAAAATGATAAGTGGATAATTGGAATTATTTGAGAATTTAGTTCTCCTAATGAATGAAATAGGAATCTGTCTATAGCTATAGTATAATTGCCAATGTGGTAAATAGAGTTGCAAAGTAGGACCACAGTAGCCCAGGGTTTAGCCTACACTCTGCCATCATGGGTGACCTTGGGCCATTTGCTCTCTTAGCCAATTTATCTCATAGGGATGTTGTGAGGATAAAATAGAGGGCTTGTAATGTTGAAATGAAGTAAATAAATGGTTCTTGTTGTACCTCTTGCAGGATGGAGCTCAACAGCTTGGGAGTGACAACCAAATAGCCATTCTGGAGTCCCCAGCAGGTGAACTTCCAAATAAATGGATTCCAACAGCAAGACCCCACCCCAGTGATCTCAAAGGATTGACAGGTTTGTATGGGTTGAGGTGATCCTTCAGGTACTTGGGCAAAAGATGCTTTAACATTGAGGATGCCAGCTGCAGAGGCCATATACTCTCTGGACTGCCCTTAGTACATCTGTACCAGATGGGTAGATTAACTTGGCATGGTTGATGCAGCAAAGGTGCATAAAGGTGTCCTTTAACAACTTGTGAAATTGTGTAGGGTCCACCTTTGTGGACTGATTATGACACAACTGGGCCTGGATCATGCTTGATGGACACATAACTGGAAAAAAAATGAGAGAATCAAGTTTGTTACTTTTTCCAAAAAAAACACCCACAATAAATTCTATCACATACACACAAACACATGTGATTTACAGTTATGATTTGATATTAACTAGACACGTGTAAAATTCAACCTTATAGTAAAGGAGAAAGGGGTCCACATACCCTTCAATTGTTGCACTGCTGAACTCTGAAACACTTTGCCACTATCTGCAGTCTTAGTGTTTTCCAATCTTACCCTTAGACATTTGCTTTGTGTTTAAAAATAGATCCTGTCTATTAACTGTTACTTCTGTGAAATGCTTTGCAATGGCCTTTGCGCTGAAAGCCCTATAAAAAGAGAAATTGGTGTCAGTGATAAATGCCAACCATAGAAAATCAGACATATTACAAAAAATTGGGGCTCTGTACCATAGTTAAAAATGTAGGACTTTCAGAAATGAAGATCCACCGACTGAGTTTGCATCCCCCCTTCAGTTCCTTTTTCTAGGATGTGACCCCTTGACTTGACTTCACTTTCATTGTATTTTATTATAGATTAGCGCAATCTTTTGCTCCCTAATTAAAAACTTAGGTAACCATGAAGTGTCCTATGGCTGCTGCCACAGGATACAATTGTTAATTATAATAATTAGCATTAGTTCAAAACCCTTGTGATGATTTCATTGCAAATTCCTTTTTCCCAGACTCAGGAAACAGATTTCTATCAGAAATTCGTGCCAAGTTCAAAATTTATCAGATACTGTATATTTGTTCCTATTGTCATTTCCTGGTATGTTATTTAACACTTTGCTGTGAATCATGATACTCTGTTATGCAAAAAAAAAAAAGGGGGGGAGGCTCAGTTATTGATAGGAAACCATGGGCACTAGTGGGCAGTTAGGCTATTGTTTGTCTAACATTGCATTAGCTTGCTCTTGAGACCCACATCTGCAGTGGGAGAGCAAAATGTTCCCAAGAAAGCTGAATAATAACCTTGGGCTTAGCTGAACAGGTGATTTAGGCCCTATGAATCTTTCTACATCAGTATAACACAGAAATTCTGTAATTGCAATGGTGTGTTTTCCCTTTCTCCCTCCCTGGCAGCCTCTACCTACAAAAACTGTGGTTCAATTGTGTGGTGTTGCCACTTGGCCAGGCCCACTTACATGATAGGGAACCCTCAAGGACTTGAGGGGTGGCACTTTACTTTCCCTTGTATCTCCCCACCACACACTATTTCCTCTTTCCTTACCTGTGGCAACTAGGGCTGTCGATTCGGTTCATCCAAACCGAAAAAACAGCCAAATTTTCCCTGATTCGGCGGTTTCTAGTTCAGATGGAACCGAATTTTTAAAAGGTGTGAAAACAATTAGCTGAATTCGATGAGTTTGGGGCGATCGCCGAATAAATTTAGCAAATTCGGGGACTCCGAATCAGCAGCATAACCATAAAGGCATTAAAAACACATTCGCGCCTTTCTGCGGCTCTGAGGGGGCATGTTTGGAGGTAGAGGTCCCAAAAATTCAGTGTAGCTTGAGGTGACCCTTCTAGCAAGAACCCCCAAATTTTGTAAAGATTGGGGCAGGGGGTCCCGAGATATGGGGCCCGGAAGGGGTCCCCCCAAAATCGCCCATTGGAATAAAGCCAGTAAAAACACATTTACAGCTTTCCATGGCTCCGGGGAGCATTTTTTGAGTTAGAGGCCCCAAACTTTCAGTGCAGCTTGAGGTGACCCTTCTTGCAAGAACCCCCATGTTTGGTGACGATTGGGGCAGGGGGTCCCAGGTTATGGGGCCCGGAAGGGGTCCCCCCATAATCTGCCCATTACAGCCTTTAAAAACACATTTGAGTTGGGCCGTACCATTACCCCGGCTCGGGGGTCTGGTCTGGTGGTTGCCTCGGCAGTTGGGCCATACCATTACCCCAGCCTGGGGGTCTGGTTGCCTTGGCAGTTGGGCCGTACTATTACCTCAGCCCAGGGGTCTGACTAAAAGGCAATTAATCCTGAGTTATGGGGTCCCCCCCATCCACCCATTGGAATGAATGGGAGCAGGCAATCCTTAATGTGCAACTAGAGAGCGGCAAATCCAAGGCAAAACCTCCCCTGCCAGAGAGTATGTGTGTGTGAGTCTGCTAGAATCGTATTGGATTACTCCTGAGTCTTCTGCTCCTGATAGAAGAGAAGAAGACATCCACAGTAAGACCCATTTGGGGGCTTTTCTCTATAATTCTCTATAATTTTTTTCCCTCTGTGTGTGAATGTGGGGGGGGGATTCTGTGTGTGTGAGAGAGAGTGGGGAAGCCAAAGGGGGGTGGGTTTACCTGTTCTGCTGGGGGGTGGGCTTGATTGCCTCTGTGTGGGACTGTGCTTTCTACTGTTTTCACCAGTTGCCAACTTTGTGTGGAGTTCTGTGGGTCAGTGAGTCTCTCTCTGGCTGGTTCCTATTGTTTCCAATGGGCTGTGTAGCCACTCCTGTTGTTTCCAATGGGCTAGCCTATCATTCCTTTTAGTACATCCCCTGTAATGTATTTCAGTGGAGTCAATGCAAGTCAACCGACATTCCCCTCTCCCATTATCTTCAATGGGCTGGGCAGCCTCTCCCATTGCTTCCGTTGAGCTGACTTGTCATTCATTTTAGGACATCCCTTTTAATGGCTTTATTCCAATGAGCAGATGGGGGAACCCCTTCCGGGCCCCATAACACGGGGACCCTGACCCAATCTTCACAAAACTTGGGGGTTCTTGAAAGAAGGGTCCCCTCAAGCTACGCAGAAATTTTGGGACATCTACCTCAAAAAATGCCCCCCCAGAGCCGCAGAAAGGTGTGAATGTGTTTTAATGCCTTTATTCCTGTGGGCGATTTTGGGGGGACCCCTTCCAGGCTCCATATCTCGGGACCCCCTGACCCAATCTTTACAAAACTTGGAGGTTCTTGCAAGAAGGGTCCCCTCAAGCTACACTGAAACTTTGGAACATCTACCTCCAAAAATGCCCCCCCCAGAGCCATGGAAAGGTGCGAATGTGTTTTTAATGCCTTTATTCCTGTGGGCAATTTTGGGGGGACCCCTTCCAGGCCCCATATCTCGGGACCCCCTGACAATCTTCACAAAACTTGGGGATTCTTGCAAGAATGGTCTCCTCAAGCTACGCAGAAATTTTGGGACATCTACCTCAAAAAATGCCCCCCCAGAGCTGCGGAAAGGTGTGAATGTGTTTTAATGCCTTTATTCCTGTGGGCGATTTTGGGGGGATCCCTTCCAGGCCCCATATCTCGGGACCCCCTGACCCAATCTTTACAAAACTTGGTGGTTCTTGCAAGAAGGCTCCCTTCAAACTACGCTGAAATTTTGGGACATCTTCCTCCAAAAATGCCCCCCCGGAGCCGCGGAAAGGCGCAAATGTGTTTTTAATGGCTTTATTCAGCCGAAGTTTTCCACGAACTTGGAACTTGGCGCCGAATTCCATGGATCCGAATCAGGGGAGTTCAGACTTCGGCATTTCCAAATCAAAATGGGCCAAATTTTGCCGAATCCGAATTTTACCGAATTTTTTTTCAACAGCCCTAGTGGCAACCCCCATATTCTTCTCCCTTTCTGTCCCGGGACGGGCCAGCTGGCCGGCTCCCGGGCCGACATCTCTCCCGGACCCACAGCCCCGGGCCCAGGCTTACCCGCTGGAGAAGCGGAGGGGGTACAGCCGGTCGCCCAGCCCCCCCCCAGAGAATCGGGGGAAGCCAACGCTGCTCCTTCTCTCTCCCCCAGGTAGCCGATCAGATGGGGCCCGGCAACCCAGGAGCGGAGCGGCGGCGCCGCAAATCCCGAGGCCCGGCGCGGCCGGAATGACGCGGCCGCACAGACTTCGCCCCCCTCAGCTGTTGAGCGGGCGGGCGCGGCTGAAGCGGGGGAGAGCGGCCGGCGCAGCTGAGGCCGATCGCCGCAAGACGCCGGCAACGCCCGGCTGGGGGGGAGCACGGGGGTGGGACGGGGGTGTGGGGAGAAGGGGCGGGGCCTCTCTGGCTGGGAAAGGTGATAAGGCGAGAGGGGAGCCACGGCCAGGGAGGAAGCCAAACGGAGGTTGTGAGAAGGCTGCGAGAGAGGGAGCCGACAACCTGGCAACGTCCGAGAGGGGAGAAAGCTCTGACTCCCCCTTGGACTGGTCTGAGGCCGAGGAGGCTCCTCCGCCCCCACCCTTTGTCCAGGCAGAGACCCCGGGAGTCCCAGAAGCCCAGGAGCGGCGTGACACTTTCTCTGCCTCATTCTTTCATTGTCACACATTCACCAACTTACCTTTTATCTGCCTCCCATCTACACCTATATTTGTTATTTATTTACTTCATTTATACCCCACTTTTCTCCACAGTAGAAACCAAAGCAGCTTACATTATTCTCCTCTCCTCCATATCCACACAACAACCCTGTGGGCTGAAAGTATGTCCATAATCACCCAGTGAGCTTCCACAGCAAGATGGTGATTTGAACCCTACTCTGAAGCTCCAACTGCTATAACATACTGGCTTTCATAGAGTGGCTACTGTTGAACAGTAGCAAGCAAGCAGCCAGGCCTAGCTGAGTCATGCAAGTTGGGTGGTATCAAGTGATCGGAGGTTGCTGCCAGGCCTAGAGTTGCCAATCTCCAGGTAGGGTTATGAGGTGGGTGGTTTCAGTGGGCAATTGCCCTCCAATCCACCAGGCTGCTCCAGAACAGAAATTGTACATGCATGCAGCTGCGTGCAATACAATTACTTCACATCCAAGTTTACCCCCGGAAACCCCCAGAAGCACCACATCACCATGGCCACTTTAGCACTCAAACCTCCAAAGATTTGGAAGTTAGAGTGCTAAGGCAGCCATGATGATTAGGCATTTCTAGGGGTAAATCCAGAAGTGACGTAATCACATCGCACGCAGCTGCATGAACATGCAATTACCCCATCCCTGCCTCCAAAAACCTCCTACCAATGGAGAGGGGGGACCTGGCAACCCTATCTCCAGGTGGGACATGGAGATCTCACAAAATTACAACTGAACTGCAGCTGACAGAGATCTGTCCCCCTGGAGAAAATGGCTGCTTTGTAGGGTGGATTCTACAGCATGGTATCTGGCTGAGGCCTCTCCCTTCCCTAAATTCTGCCCTCCTCAGACTCCCCTAAAAAAAATTCCATGAATTTCCCAGTCTGGAGCTAGCAACCCTAACCAGGCCTGGCCCTAGTGAATCCTCCCTCAAAGGCGGCAGCGGCAGCAGCGGAGGAGGAGGAAGAAGAAGAAGAAGAACAACAACCACCACCAGCAGCAGCAGCAGCAGCAGCAGCAGCAGCAGCAGCAACAGCCATAGCGGGTGCGGTGGAACACAGGCAGGATGGTGCTGCTGCAGTCGTTTTGTTTGTGGCTTCCTAAAGGCACCTGGTTGGCCACTGTGTGAACAGACTGCTAGACTTGATGAGCCTTGGTCTGATCCAGCAGGGCCTTTCTTATGTTCTTATGTTCTTAATGCCCATTTTAATATTTGTGACTTCAATTTTTGGAATATTTAACTGGATGGCTCAGTGGGTTATTTGAATGAGTACCCAGCTTGCTGGGGGTAAAGGGAAGATGACTGGGGTAGGCACTGGAAAACCACCCCACAAACAAAGTCTGCCTTGGAAATGTCGGGATGTCGAGACATGATTCACACTCCAGAATTGATATGATATGGGCCAGTAAATCAATTTTCACTCAGCTACGTAAAATCCATATCTTACCTAGAACTTTTTCTGATCACAATCCTGTTACTTTTGATTGGAACAATAAACAAGCATTTAGATGGCGAATGAATGATAAACTTCTAAAAGACAATAAGATACAAAAGGAATTACAGGTTTTAATGAAAGACTTTTTTGAAATAAATCTTAATGGGGAAACTTCTCTGAATACAGTTTGGGATGCATTTAAAGCTGTTTTGAGAGGTTTTATGATACAGAAACACTCGGCTTGGAAGAAGACTCAATTACAATTTACAAACAATATACTTTGGAATTTACAAAATTTGGAGCAGAAATTGGTAATGGTAACACAGGAAGAGGAGAAAAGAGAAATTCAAATAAAGATTTCTGCATCTAAACACCAATTAAATTTGGTAATAATGGAGGAAATGAATAAAAATTTGAAACTTGCTAAACAAAAGTATTTTGAATATGCAAATAAACCAGGAAAATTTTTAGCAACACAATTGAAGGACTCATTTCAAAAGAAGATTATAACAAAAATCCAAACTGTTAAAGGACCAGTCTATTCAACTTCAGAAATTCAAAAAGAATTTGTTTCATTTTATTCCAAGTTATATCAGAAAGAAAATACTCCAAAGCAGAAAATAGATAAATTCTTAAATTCAATACAGATGAAAGCTTTATCAACGACCCAGAGAGAATGTATTGAAGCTCCAGTTACAAGAGAAGAAATACAAGAAGCAATACTGAGACAAAAAACGGACAAAACACCTGGACCAGATGGAATTACTGCACTATTTTATAGAATATTTAGTGACAATCTAGTTGGCTTTTTTGGTCTACTTTATAATGCAATTTTGGATGAGGGAATATCCCCGGAGACTTGGTCACATGCATTTATATCATTGATACCTAAAGAAGGAAGGGATCCAGAAAAAACATCTAATTATAGACCTATATCGCTGTTAAATGTGGATTACAAAATTTTTGCTTCGGTTTTGGCATGTAGGATAAAACAATTTATTAAGGATCTTATACACGAAGACCAAGCAGGCTTTATACCAGGTAGGCAAATAAAAGACAATGTAAGAATTTTACTAGACTCATTGGAATATTATGATCAGAATATCCAACAAACTGCGGCCTTTGTATTTTTGGATGCAGAAAAAGCCTTTGATATGGTCTCTTGGAATTTTTTAAAACAGACTTTGGATAAATTGAATTTTGGAGATCGTTTTCAGAAAGGTATATCGGCTATCTATACCTCCCAACAGGCGAAAATTTTGGTTAATGAATCAATGTCAGATAATTGCCAAATTACGAAAGGAACTAGACAGGGATGTCCCCTGTCTCCACTTTTATTTTTGTTGGTGTTGGAACCGCTATGTGTGAAACTAAGAAGTATGGAGGACATCCGCGGATTAAGAATTAAAAAACATGAATTCAAGTTGAGAGCATTCGCGGATGACCTCCTGTTAATTTTGGAGAATCCAACACAGTCAATGAATATACTTCGGGAGACTTTGGACGACTTTGGGAAAATATCAGGCTTTAAAGTGAATCAAGAAAAAACAAAGATAATATTTAAAAATTTACCGGAAATACAGCAACAGGAATTTATATCATATACTGGTTGGGAGAAAGCCAACAAAGTTAAATACCTGGGAATTTGGATTACTGCAAAGAATAAAGATCTGATAACTAACAATTACCTCAAGTTATGGGGTAAGATTAAAACTGATATGATTATATGGTCAAATAAAAAATTGTCATTAATGGGACGTATTTCAACGATTCAAATGAACGTTCTACCAAGGATGCTCTTTTTATTCCAAAATTTGCCAATAATATCACACACTAAATACTTTGATACCTGGAGGAAAGACATTTCAAATTTCATCTGGCAAGGGAAAAAACCAAGGACTGCTTACAAATATTTAGTGGATCTAAAAACTAGAGGAGGTTTAGCATTACCTAACCTTCAACTTTACGCTGAAGCGGTAGCTTTAGTATGGATAAAAGACTGGATGGATTTGTCAAATACACGTTTACTAGACTTGGAAGGTTATAATAACTTAAGTGGATGGCATGGCTATTTGTGGTATGATAAAATTAAATTACAAGCAACATTCCGTAATCATATAATCAGGTCCTCTTTATTCTGTATTTGGATGAGATATAAACATATTTTGGAACCAGAAACACCAATGTGGATATCGCCTCAAGAAATGTTAACACTGCGCCCACTTAGACCAGACAAATTTATCACCTATCAAGATCTAATTAAATGGGATGGAAAGAAATGCTCACTAAAAGACTTCCAACTTCTTAAGGATGATTTACAATGGCTCCAATACTATCAAATTAAATCAGTTTTTGTACAAGATGTTAAAAAAGGATTTTCTAAAGAAAAATCTTCTTTTCAAAGGATTCTATTAGATAATAATACAAAACTGGTTTCTAAAATGTATAATCTCCTTTTAACAATATATTGTGAGCAGGACACGATCAAACCAACTATGATCGATTGGGCTCAAAATGTGGGACATGATATTGCTTTAAATAAATGGGAACGACTATGGTCTAAAGACCTAAAAGGAATAAAAGCACAGTCAGTGCGAGAAAACATTTATAAAATGATGTATAGATGGTATTTAACACCTAAGAAGATTGCAAAGATTTACAAAACAATGTCCCCTATCTGTTGGAAATGTAACAAAGAAATCGGTTCCTTTTATCATATGTGGTGGACCTGTGATAAAGCTAAAGACTTTTGGGACATGATCTACAATGAATTGAGACTAATATTACAAAAAAATATACCCAAAACACCAGAAATGATGTTATTGAGTATGATTCCAGACGACTTATTAACACAAAGAACCTTTTTGATTTATGCCACAACAGCTGCGAGACTGCTTTACGCAGCGAAATGGAAAGGGATTGAATTTCCCGAGAAAAAAGACTGGATTGTTAAAATGTTTGAAGTGGCAGAAATGGCAAAACTCACAGCTATTTTAAATGAAGAAAGTGAGGCTCGGTTTTTGGGGGAATGGGAGGCGTGGATGCATTATTGTGAATATGAGTTAAAATTGGGAAAAATGGAAGAATATTTTCTAATCTGATCCAGAGGATTTCTTTGTTTTTTTTATAATGAATAAGTATAATTATAGTTACTAACAGATTATGGTTTTCTTTTTGTTAAATGATATTGATAGAGTATTAAGATTAGATCAACTACGACGGGATGAACTTTTTATTAAGAGGCAGATAGAGGTGAAGGGGAAGTCACAGATTTTCCATTTTCTTTTTTTATTATTATATGTTATGGAATCATAACAACTTCAAGTTAGAATTGAAATTTTATATTGTTATAGATGTTGTTTATTGTAATGGAAAATTTATAGTATAAAACCTAATAAAATTTATATAAAAAAAAAGGAAATGTCGGGATGTGACGTCACCCCATGGGTCAGGAATGATGCAGTTCTTGCACAGGGGACCTTTACCTTTATCTTTTAAAGGATTATTCAACGTGTTAGAGGCTATAAGCACATACAATAATCTTAATAAACCCATGTACCTCTATAATTTAAAACATATTTATAGTTGAGAATAATAAAAATAACAATACCTTGGAATATTTTTATTATGTCATATTAAGCTCTAAAATGACTATAATGGAAGATAATTAATTAAAGGGTACTTGTTCTTTTGGGGCTTTCAGCATGTTAAACAACCTAAATAACCCTAAAAAAATTTAAAAATTAAATTCAATTATTCAAATATATATCTTCAGTTGAGATAATTAAGAAACATTGGAATTATTTTCCTTGGTATTATAAATAATGATACATTAACTAAAGAGAAGTTTCATATCATGCTACTTGGAAGTAAATTGCTAACATAACTAGAAAGATGCTAACTGAGACAATTGGGTTATACTATCCTAGTGTAGAATGGCCCCACCTGAACTAAATAGAAACCTTATAACACAGATGAGAAAACAGCAATTAACTTGTTAAGAATGAAGGATGCAGCATGTGAGAGATGTTTTAACATACAGGATAATTTCAGGTAATATTTAACTCAGGTAACAATTTAACTTACGGGATATCTATAAATTATGTTTAAAATAATTTTAATCAGGATTATTTTTTTACAGAAAAGCATGTTTCATTAAAGAAATACAAGGCAATGTTTAATCTATTGGGGCTTTCAGTCAGGATTTTAACAAGGTAATTGAAATTGATCACCAAATTTTGTTGTAGATATTGTCGAAGGCTTTCACGGTCAGAGTTCATTGGTTCTCTTAGGTTATCCGGGCTGTGTAACCGTGGTCTTGGTATTTTCTTTCCTGACGTTTCGCCAGCAGCTGTGGCTGGCATCTTCAGAGGAGTAACACTGAAGGACAGTGTCTCTCAGTGTCAAGTGTGTAGGAAGAGTAATATATAGTCAGAAAGGGGTTGGGTTTGAGCTGAATCATTGTCCTGCAAAAAGTAACAAAGATAATGTGCTAACCATTGTCCTGTATCAAGATAATGTGCTAATGAGGGTGTGGTATGTTAATATGGAACCATTGTATCCTGAAGTGATCTGTTAATGTGTGAAATCCAAAGCTAATCTGCATGGCTATTGTTGACTGTAGTCTTTGTTAGTCTGGAGGTTTTTAAGACAGGAAGCCAAGCCTTATTCATTCTTAAACTCTCTTCTTTTCTGTTAAAGTTGTGCTGATGTTTATGAATTTCAATGGCTTCTCTGTGCAATCTGACAAAATAGTTGGTAGAATTGTCCAGTCTTTCAGTGTCTTGAAATAAGACCCTGTGTCCTGTTTGTGTCAGTCCATGTTCAGCCACTGCTGATTTCTCAGGTTGGCCCAGTCTGCAGTATCTTTCATGTTCTTTTATCCTTGTTTGTATGCTGTGTTTTGTTGTCCCGATGTAAACTTGTCCACAGCTGCAAGGTATACGATATACTCCTGCAGAGGTGAGGGGGTCTCTTTTGTCTTTTGCTGATCGTAGCATTTGTTGTATTTTCTTGGTGGGTTTAAACACTGTTTGTAGGTTATGTTTGTTGTAGATAATTTTTTAAAAATACCATAGAACAAATCCCCTTATAATATTGTTATTGGAAACACATAAGAATTTACTGATGAAGTTAATTCACAGTGGGTAGCCGTGTAAGTCTGTCTGCAGTAGTAGAAAAGGGCAAGAGTCCAGTAGCACCTTAAAGACTAACAAAAATATTTTCTGGTAGGGTATGAGCTTTCGTGAGCCACAGCTCACTTCTTCAGATACAGCTAGAATGTGAATCCATCTGTCTTTAAGTAGAGGAGAGTGAATTCAGACAAGCATTAGTATGCAAATGTTAACAGTATGTAAATGTGAATAGCAGGCGTGATGGGATTAGGTGTGGTATGCAGAAGAGTCTGTGATGTCCAGAGGAGAGATGGGTGTGGAGAAATCAGCATTGGTAATGAGCCATGAATGCAAGGTCTTTATTCAGCCCAGGTAAATGCATTGACTTTAGTTTGAATATCAACTGTAATTCAGCAGTTTCTCTTTCCAATCTCCCTTTGAAATTCCTTTGTAAGAGAACTGCTACTCTTAAATCTGCAACAGAATGTCCTGGAAGGTTGAAATGTTCTCCCACTGTTTTTTGAATATTGTGGTTTCTGATGTCAGACTTATGTCCATTTAATCTTTGTCTAAGAGACTGACCTGTTTGTCCAATGTAGATTGTGGAAGGGCATTGCTGGCATGTGATGGCATAAATCAGATTAGAAGATGAGCAGGAATATGAACCTGAGATAGTATGGCTGACATTGGTGGGTCCAGAGATGATGTTCCTAGAATCTATATGAGGGCAAAGTTGGCACCTTGGTTTGTTGCAGGCCTTGGTGCCAGAGTCCATGTTCCTGTTAAGTAGTTTATCATCATGGGTGAGAAGTTGTTTTAGGTTAGCTGGCTGTCTGTAAGCAAGAAAGGGACGCGCCCCCAGTGCTTCAGCGAGGGAAGTGTCACAATCCAGCATTGGTTGTAGGTCCTTAATAATACTTTGGACTGGTTTTAGTTGGGAGCTATAAGTGGTGTTCTGTTGTCATTCTCTCTGGGCTTATCTTGTAGTAAGTTGTGCCTGGGTATCATTCTGGCCTTTTCAATCATCTTTCTCACCATATCAGCAGGATATTGTAGTTGCAAAAATGTTTGCTGTAGGTCTCTCAAGTGTGTATCTCTGTCTGAAGGATTGGAGCAGATGCGACTATAGCGTAGGGCTTGGCTACAGACAATGGATTGTCTGATATGGTTGGGGTGGTGGCTGGACGCATGTAGATACATTTGCCGATCCGTCGGTTTCTGGTACAATGTGGTGCTTATGTGACCCCCGTGGATACGTACTGTGGTGTCTAGGAAGTTGATTTCTTGTTCAGAGTAATTCATAGTTAGATTGATGGTGGGGTGGAAGTCGTTGAAAGCCTGGTGAAATCTTTCAAGGGCTTCTTTGCCATGAGTCCAGACAAAGAAAATGTCAATAATGAATCTCAAATAAAGGAGAGGTGCCAGTGGGTATGAGTTCAGAAAACGTTGTTCTAGATCTGCCATGAAAATGTTGGAACATTGTGGAGCCATGTGAGTGCCCATGGCAGTGCCATTGATTTGAAGGTATAAGTCCTTACCAAACCGGAAGTAGTTGTGAGTGAGAACAAACCTGTTTACCGCTACACTGCCCCTCAGCATTGTAGAGGAAGTCGGCTTCTGAAGGGTGCTCTGTGACCTGGCTCCCTGGTACATGTCCCCTGCTTACACCACGATGAGCGAGGCTGTTATACCCTCATTGTATAGGGTTGCCAGGGAGTATGTGAAGGCACAGATTTCCTGTGCTGCCAGGAGAATTGTGCACTTGACATCTGAAATCTGGAGTAGCCCATAGTCGCAGTGTGGGTTCCTCTCCCTAACTGCACATTGGTTGCTACCCGATGAGGTTCAGGGTGGAGGTGGGAGGAGCAGCGCTAGGCAGAATGAGGGCCGACAGGCTTGCTATCGCCAGGCTCGGCTCCACACCAAACAGTTCGATGTGGCGCACATGTTGGACAACATTGCTGCCGCCATCAGAAACCAGTTAGCATCCAAGGTAGGCAGGGGCATCACCATGGCTTCATGGTGATGGATGGCAGCAAAAACATCAGGGCAGTGGCTGTGGCATTGGGCCTGGAGTCACAGGTTTACTGTGCAGCTCACCTTCTCCACCTTGTAGTGAGGGATGCCCTGGGTCTGGGCTCTTCAGAGGAATCCAGACTGGACGCTGTGACTCATGATTTCCCTGCTGAACTACTGAGGAGTGAATGGCAAGTGCTGGGCCTTTTATGCAGGCATAGTTAGCACTGCTGGACTACTTCAGGGCTTTGTTGGAATTATGCATGATTTTTTGAACTTTCAGTAGTCATTTTGCTCTCCCCCTGCCTTTTCTCCATGTTTTCAGGATGCTGTTTTGCCAGAAATTTAAAGTCTGCCTTGATCCCAAATAGAAAGCTGGTCCTGTGCATAACTTTGCTTCAGATATGGCTCCTCATGCCCATTCTTTGATTTCTAACCCTCCCTCATATGCCTCCTCTGGTCAGTTTCACAGCGAGTGTTTTCAGACCTCAGGAATCAAACTGAACTTGACTGATCCCTCCCCTGTCCTCTTGGTCAGTTTCACAGCAAGTGTTTTCAGACCTTGGGGATCGAACAGAGCCAAACTGATTTCCCACTCTCTCCTTATATGCATCCTCCTATAAGCATGAAAGCATTTTTTTCATTTGTGAGTGCAAGATCACTGATGGAACAATGAAATGAAAATGACAGTGTGAGTGTTTTTATGACCCCTGCACTGAGACAGCCAGAAACAAATTGGTTCAGTTAAAATGAAAGAATCCCCCTGGGGGGCTGGCAGGGGCTGGTGATGTTTTTTTTTTTTTTTTTAAATACACTACAGCCAATTATTAAGCTGTTTTCAGGTGGGGACTCAGAAGCTCCACATTTTCGCTGGGGATGGATAATTGATCACAAGGTATTCCTGGAATTTTTTCTGGAGAAAAAGCCCCTGTGCATAGTGTTTGGAGAATTTGACTGCAAATACTGTGCAGTTAAAGAGCAGCAGATCCAGCAGAAACAGATAATGCACCAAAGGTCCTAGAATCTGTCAGAGACTTCTGCTTGACTGAGGAGTGTTAAAAACAGAATTAATTAACAACCAAGTCATTGTTTTAATTATATATCCTGAATGGTAGCTGGATTTACTTCAAGAGTTTATCATTATTCCTAAGAAGGAAATATGATTGTGGCTAATGTTAACTTCACCTTGCAAAAGACGAGCAGTGCAATCCTAAACAGAGTTACACCCTTCTAAGTTCAAAGGGTTGCAACCAGCCTAACATTTCCACAGGTATAATCCATACCCCCTGAAATCCTGTTCCTGGGGGAGATGGGCCCCAGGAACAGAATTTCAGGGTACATTACAAGCTACTGCATGAAGGGGATAGAGGAAGTTTGCTCTGTGGGCAGAAGTCTTTGCACTCATAAAAACATTTCTCCAGATCCAAATTACTGACTTCAGTTGACTTAGAAGGATGCAACTCTACATATGCTTAGCATTGCATTGTAGTATACAGTTCCCGTGTTCTGTTTATTCATCATCTTGCAAAGAAGTGTTATCTTCTAAAGAACATATAGCATTGAAAATTAAACAGGTTAAATAGTAGACAGTGTCATATTATTGATGTTGTATGGTCTTACACAAAGCCAATAGAAAATATCCATTGTGAACAATACTATCACTGTATAGAGTGGCTCCACTTCAGTACATTATCTTTCCAATAAATCCTGTAATTATGCCATGTTTTTGCTTTTATGATTAAAAATCCATAAGCAGATTCACTGAAATACTGAAGTTCCATTGGTTTCCAAAAGAACATGTCTGGCCCTCTTCTCACTCTTGCACAAAGAGTTAATGCAATTGCAAAAAAGCAAATAGAATGTGTATTCTGTGAGCCTGACATAACAATTCCTCTTCTGTAAAGATTGTGCTTTCCTTCCCACTAGATCCATTGTACTAGTAAATTCAATGAGTTGCAGCCTTGACATTCCAGTTGCAAATAGCTGGCATTTATGTAGACAAATAGTACTTAGTTGCTAGAGTTTAATACATGAATGATTGACAATAGTTTGTCACGCACACAAAATGCCAGTCTCTAGTCAAAGGGGGGAAAAAAAAAAACACCTTGGACTCCTTTACAGCAAAGGAGGCAAGTAACAAAATTGCCAATAGTCTTATACCAAATGGAAATGGGTTCAAATCACTGGTTGATTACCATCCCATTAGGTGAACAATAAAACAGAAATAGAGAGAATTGCTGTAATGGCTAAAGTGACATCCCTGGGTATGCTTTAGAGCAGTGGTTCTCAACCTGGGACCATATGGCCCCCTGGGGGGCCCCAGGATATTCCACGGGGGCCACAGGTGAAAATTGCATAAATGGAGGGCCACGGCACGATACTAGGGGGCCACAGAGGGAAGTGAGAAGTGAAGAAAACAGAGAAGTGACCAAGAAATGAAAACAGAAAAAATAGAAAACAGTGGTAGAGACTTTGTTCTCCCTTGTATGTGAACATGGTTGTTTATTAGCGTGTTGTATTCCCTTTTTGTGGGGTATTTTTTTGTAAATTTCAGTTTCCCAATAAGAACTGCATGTGGGCATTTTGTGTGGCTGTTTATGCTTCTTTGTTCCTTGCCTATTTACAAACAAAACATTTAAATAGCTACCTTTCTACAGGTAGTACAGAGGAGCTACAGAAAAGAAACAAGGTCGGAAGGGGGCCATGGTCGGAAAAAGGTTGAGAACCACTGCTTTAGAGAGTCATTTTCCCACACCTTTGATGTTACCCAAGGAGGTTACTTGGTAAACAAAATTAGATGAGAAGCCAGTCTCCTAAAATCAATAGATGCCACAACCTAGTGGAACAAAAAGCAGTAAAGTATAGATGGGAAATATCTACCAGCACCAAGTTACAGTTCTGCCAACTTTCATTGTCTAATCACAAACTTCCTCATTTAGCCAAAACATCTAAGGCATTTATTTGGTGATGCGACGGAATTAGAGCATATTGATTTAACATTAACAACAATTCAGTCTCATTAACCAAACATACAGACTAGAATTCCAGTCAACAAAATGTTGATTCTAGCTTGCCCTTGCTAATAATTGGCTGCAGAAGATACACATTTCCAAGTTTGTCTCTTCCTCTCTGCCATACTGGCAGAAGATGCCAGTAGATGATGATTAAACTTAATTCAGATAAGAATGTGATGGTGTGATGTGAAAATTGGATTAACAGGAAGGGAATGTGGGGGAGGGGGACACAAAAGTGCTGTAGCATTTTAAAATCACTTTAAAATGGCATGACATCCTTGTGGCAGCCACAAGGACAACATCATGTCTAGCCTGCTCCTTAGATTACCACAATCTATTAGGATGGACCTACTTTTGAAGAACATCCAGTAACTTTAATGTTTACAGTGAAATAGCTGGTTTCCTGAAGGGTGCAAGTTGAAGGACTTACACTTCACCTATACTTAATGAGTGCCATGAGTTAACAGTTAATCTTTATACCCATGAGTTAAAATGTTAATCTTTATACCCATGAACAACTCAGGCCTAGGTCTGGTTTATCATCATCCCTCTTTTTGAGAAGGCATGCTTACAGGTGAGAAGACTTCAGACCTTTTCTATGCTACTACCCTGCATCTACAACTTCTTATCAAATAACACGCACATAGCAAGTAATCTCCTGATACTGGTGCTTGAGGTTGTCTTATTTACAACAGCTTTCAGAAAGGGTTAGTTTTGATGTTATTTTGATGGTGATTTTAGTGTTCTTTTTAAAACGTACCTGATGTTTGTTTTTCAGTGCAATTTTTCAAAGCAGTTTTGCATTCCAAGGCAGCTAGAGGGACTCTTGAATGGATGCTACTAGGGGATCCCACACACACACCCACAGCAAGGATTGGTTAAAGCAGAGCAAAGGGGGAGATAGAGCATTTTTCCTAATGTAAAATGCTCAAGGTGGACTAGCCCTCTATGACCTGGGATGGGGGCCATAACAGTTATCGCAGTTTTGCTTGTACTTGCAGCAAGCATGCTGGCATCTGCCCTGGTTATATTCCCAGCACACTCTGCGATTAGCCTCATTCCTAAAGGCGCCCCTGCTAGGCATGGTAGTGTCAAACTTACCCCTTACCCGTGAACTCACATATAAAAGCCAGAGTTTGTCATTGAGTAGATCCCAATGTGGGTGCTTGCTATGAGAGGCCTGTTTATGGAATGCCTCATCGTAGTCCATAGCAGCGGCATCCTCGGGTATTTCTCTGGCCTGGAACACATTACACATGTGGTTGCTCATATGCCAGCCCCTTTCTGGATAAGCGGCCTAAACAACCCCCATGAACACACCATAGCCTGCCTGTAAAAACTGCGCTCGGCTGTGGCACCCCAACTCCCTCTTTCACTCAGAATTGGCCCACTCTTGCCATCATCAGGGTGGGGTTTTTAAAGAGTAAAAATGTCAGCATAATAGCTGTCAAGGATGCGCTCCTTTCTGGCTAAATGTATACCAGGAGGGTCGTCAGTGTAAGCCGGAAGCCTAGCCCCCCGAGGTGGCTGCTTGCCCCAACAGCCAAACCACCTCAGGGCCATGTGGCACTTTGTCCCTCCTCCTGGCTGCCCATGAAGGAAGTCCTGGAACCCAGGCCATCACCACCCAGTACTGCCCCTAAGTATGTATAGATTGCTCATCAGAGGAAGACTCACCCATCGATGACTCACTGCTGGAATGGGGCCGCATATGATGAGTTCTCTTCCTTTTCTTAGAAACTCCTGGTCTTGTAGTCACCTCACCCACGAAATTGACTGAGCTCCCAGAAGGGCTATATGAGGCCTGGTGGCATGGCTCAGCAGCTCAGGACCAGCAACCCTTACCCTTCTTGGGAGGGGCCGTCTGTGACATGGCAGTATGAGGAGTGGGGGCTTTTGGTCCAGACCCAAGGTTTTCTGTCCTCTCAGTCTGGCACTCTGAAACCTGTGATATTCCATCTAGGGCATCGTCTGTACAGGATCTGCCCTTGGGAGCCCATAAGGGTTTTCCGCAGGCCACCAAGGGAGCTGCCCGCTGCCCCTGAGCAGGCACGTACTTAGTGGACCAACTGGGCCCAACCCCCGCCTCAGGGATGGCCCTTTTTGCTGGAGGGGCACCTCCTCCTTTTTTACCCACTGTACCAGGAGGGGAGGCTCACTTGCTGAGAGCTCTAACCTTCTTAGAAGGCATTGTGCATATAACAATGTATCCCAACAACCAGGTCAAGCTGAGCAAATGTTGCTAATCCCACCACGTATTTTACTATATACAAGTTCCTCTTAATTCTTCATCAGTTGAAGTGTTACACTATTAATGAGTTCATAAATCGAGCTATTACCTAATCAGACCATCAAGCTGCCCCTTAACTGAAGAGGACAAATGACGGGGCGGGGGGGGGGGAGCCCAGCAATCACTATAACCCAGTAAGAAGATATACAGCTGTGAATTCCAACAACACATAGGCAAGTACTACACAGCTGCCTGAAGAAGAAAAAAACCCTATAAGAGAAGAAAGGACAAGTCAAAATGAAGCAAAAAGGGGGGTTGTCCCCATTACACCAACGATAAAATCCACTCGGAAGCCACCTGCTAAGTCTGCCACTTTACAGACACCCCTTTCTATCCACAACGTTCTCCTGTTTGCTCCTTTTCTCAAAATACCTCCCTCATCTCTTCTGTTCTTCCCCCTTCTTTTCCAGATCAGTTCTCTCCTCCTTTCTTTCCAGCTACCTTCCAGAATCACCATTAGTTCTCACTTCTCACTTCTAAACTAAGAATTTCAATATCACACATATTAGTCTAGATGCCTTTCCTCTCTAATCTCAGGTAAAAGCATGCCCATTCTGGTAATCTAATGATGAGGGATATACATTCTGGAAATACACAGAGATACCTTTTGCTGTATTTTATTACCAGCCTGAAGAACTAGAACAATACAATGAATAAATATTGTTGGCCTCTGGGTTCTGTTTTCTAGACATATTTTATTTTAAGATGCTCTTCAGTTTGATATTTCCTTTTCCATTAGTATAAGAGGGGGAAAGAGGCAATTTTACTTGATTCACTATCTTCTCTGTAGCCAACCATCCGGTATCTCACCTGATCCACAGAGAATTTTGGAACAAATGATAGGCTGCTTGAAAAAGAAGGTGAGGAAAGATCTGCTCTGTCAACACCTTCTGTGAAGTGTTCTACTGGATCCACCCCTTTTCGTGGTGTTTTACCAGTGCTCAAGAGGATGTGATCATATTAAGGAAAACTGGACAAAAAGAATGTGTAACTTTCAGATGAACTTAAGCAGGACTGGGGTCAGCAGTATCCCCTGTGGTGGGGCAGCTGCCAAGGTCCAGATCTTTGGGTGAGGCTTACTCCCCCACACAAACACACCCATTTGCCTCCTCAGCCACCCATCTGCTTGTTGTGAGCTCTCCCACCACCCACACTTCCAGCTTCAGGCCCTGGGAGGACTGGAAAATGAGGAACTGGGTGGGGAAAGGATGGATGAGTAGATAGTGGGGGAGGAGAATGCAGGCAGGTGGTTAGGGAGGTGTGAGAAGGGGGCACAATGGCAGGCAGAAGAGGGGAAGGAGGCCCTAGCACTCTCAGCCCAGGGCACACCAAAACCTGCAACTGGCCCGAACGTAAGGATCTGAAATCTACTACAAACTGCAGATGTTCTAATACATAATTGATTTTAGTACATTTCTTGGTAAAGTGGGATTAAAGAGGAGTGCTATGCAATGCAGAGCAAATTTCCAGAGCAGAACTGAAGAAATCTGCTCTGTCAAGAAGGAAGAAATAGAGTTCTATTGTTAACAACCCTCTTCTTTGTTAACAGCCCTCTTTCTGTTCTGCATAACACAGATACCATCTGTATTATCAGTGTGAAAAGAATTGTGACATGGTATAAGTTGCACTTCTTCAGGAGATATAAGGGGGCAAAGCACTCCCTGTAGCTGGAAAGGATGCTGTCTTCCATTCTGCCTTTTGCTGGTTTCAGAACATGATCACAGCAACACAGCCAGCGGGCTAGCCTGAAGGATTTTTCCAGTGAGTTCTGAAGAACAGGATTGGTTCAGAAGAAGATTATTCCAGGTAGATATGGAAGTACAAGTAAAAAGAGGACAATAAAATGTGAAGTCAAGGAAAGACATAAATAGGAGGCCAAGATTCGAAGAGAAGAAAAGGCTGCTAGGAAAGTAGGGTCAGAGAAGTACAAGAAGGGGCAACAAGCTCAACAAGAGATTTGAAGCAGGACAGTTCTCAATTGGCTTCCAAAAGTAACAGTAGCATAGCCTGAGGAATAAAGACTGAGGGCAATAGAGTCATATTTCCTAAAGTATTACAGCGCTCTGGATACAAGATGTTGACCCTCCTGAAGATTAGTGGGCAGGGAATTAGGATATCTGCAAGGGCAAGGTGAAAGGGAACTCGAAGTGAAGTAATGGAAAAATTACTCTATTTTAAGACCCTGAGCTAAAGAGTGAAAGGAAACACTAAACTAATACTAAGCTTCCAAACACTGTATGGCAGAATAAGAAAACATTGTAGAATATGAAATAAAAATCAAGATCCTGTTGTTATACAGGAAAATGTTAAATAACCACATGGAAACTTCCAGAAAGTTCTACATTTGGGTCTAAAGTCAGCTATGATTTATAAAACACAGACCCAACAACCAAAATGGAAATTCTGAAGGCCTTTGAATGAGATACAAAGTTTCCATCTTGGTCAAAATGTTTGTTTTGGTATGCCCCAATATTTTCTCAGAGGGTGATGTTACTATGCCCTTTTATCAATGGAACTGAAAATACTATATGAATGTACTGTTTGTTTCTTATTGACAAATTTGTATTCCATTAAGGCAACAATCGGAAAATATCTTGCTAGTTTTCAGGTGGGTGTTCCCATTTATAAGACAGGCTTAAGGTGGAATCTATGAACCAAGGAAACTCTGTTTCCCACCATTCTGCACATGAAATGCCATCCACACTACTTCATGCAATCCTCAAGCCGATGGACTCACTCCCATGTTGATGGCATCATAACTGCACGTCCCGGGCTGTGCTGTTCCATATTTAACTGAAGAAAAAAGGCACTAGGTACTCAAAGGAAATTGAGAAAAAATCAGTACCAAAACACGCAATTATGCTGAACGCAAACACAATTTAGTGCAGTGAAGATAGTGCAATTCAAACAAACAACAGTCACACAAGACAACAAAAACAATAAATAAATATGTGGCTCCCAAAGAGTCTTCGAAAGAAGTCTTCTAAAATGATGTAAGTAAGTCCCAAAGGTTTCATGCGATTAATTTATAGAAGACGGTGGGAAAGGTCCACTCAATAAGGAATGGTCAAAACGTTGAATGGTCAAAACGTGTGAAACGCAGTCCAGATTAACTTTGACGTTTTCACCGCCGCATCGGTGGCTTCATCAGCACACCGTTCAAATTATTGTGAGACAAAGCGCCTACATAAATGTAATAAAAACTATAAATATTCATAAAATTATTACAGCTGTTGAAATTTAAAAACAATTTAGTACAATTTTTGCCTGACATACCTTAGTAGAAATTTTTTAACAATATTCAAACCGTTCACAAGCGCTTGTAGAGCTGCTCCGTTCAAAGTCGGATACAGAGGTTACAGGTGGGGGTGATTTATACAAAGCTACTCAGTAGAGAAGTTCTTAAAGGGGACACATATATAAAGCATAATAAATAGATATTATAGAAAAGGTGTTATAAAAGGTATTATAAAAAAGGTGTTATAAAAAACAAGACAAGTCAATTTCATTATTGAGCCCAAAAGGAAAATAAGATTTGAATAAATATATAAAACACATTTCTTGCTGTAATAAAATTTTTTGTACATTTTCCAAATCAAATGCATTGCCTTTATAGGTCCAAATTACAAAAAAACGGATGTCATTCTCACTATGTTTGTTATTAATAAAGTGCAATGTGAGGGGGGCATCCAAGATCTTTTGTCTTATTCTAGACTTGTGCTCTCCTATCCTGAGCTTCACCTGACGAACCGTACTCCCCACGTACAATTTTCCACATTTGCACGAGATGCAATATACGCATTTACTAGTAGAACAATTTGAGAATTGATTTAATTTAAAAGTGAAATTGGAAGTAGTAGATGTAAATGTTTTTAAAGGCAAACTTAAAGGGCAAAAGGAACAGGAACCACAAGGAAAGTGGCCATTGACTGAAGGACGCAGCTTATTAGGGCGATGGTCTGAATGCACAAGCCGATCTCTTAAAGAAACATTCCGTTTAAGTCCAAACCTGGGTGGATTGGAACAACCTGGTATAGAAGAGAGAAGGTGCCAGTGTTTATTAATAATCTTTTGAATGGAAGAAGAGTGACGACTGAAAGTGAGTGAACAAAAAATTCTATTGGTATCATCAGATTTATGTTTGGAAACTAGCATAGAAGATCGATCCAACAAGCCTGCTTTGACTTTGGCTCGGTATACAATATTTTCCGGGTATCCCCTGTCAGCCAAGTCAGATTGTAAACATCTGGCGGCTTGTTCATAATCATATGCATGAGTAGAATTTCTTTTTAAATGGATAAATTGGCTAAAAGGTAAGTTTTTCTTGAGATGGTATGGGTGATATGAATTAAACCTTAAATCTGAGTTTCTAGTCATTGGTTTCTTGTAAGGCTTAAAAGCCAAAGTTCTTTCGAGTGTAATGAAAAGATCCAAATCCAAAAAACGGATGGATTCCTTACTGTAAGATCCAGTAAATTGTAAATGTTCATCTAAGGTATTGATCCATTCGGAAAACCTAAGATAAATATCCTCATTTTTAAAACAAAAGATAAATATCCTCATTTTTAAAACCATTCTGCACATGAAATGCCATCCACACTACTTCATGCAATCCTCAAGCCGATGGACTCACTCCTATGTTGATGGCATCATAACTGCATGTCCCGGGCTGTGCTGTTCCATATTTAACAGCATGATAAAAACACCTCAGAGAAGTGATTATGGTCGTTACCTCACCAACATTTTAATAAGTTCAATGGCATGTTTTATTTATTCATGACCCCACCATTGTTCCTCTGTGTGAGAGTGGAGCCGATTTGCAAACGTGGTATCACTGTGTTATCTGAAAACTTTCCAATCTCCCCTCCCCTTCCTCCTCTCACTGTTTTTTTGCTATTTTTCTCTGCATTTTTATTTTTTTGCCAACTTGCAAAAGAACGATGGAAAGTTGGATCATTGCTCTACCCCCCCTCCTTTGCATAAGTTGCATGAGTTCTGTGATTATTGGACTCAGCAGACTTCAGTCACAAGGGAGGCAGGGAAGAGAGAGTTCCTTGCTTGGGCATAACAAAAACACAGCATTGGCTCATATGCCCATGCACTCGGCTTCTTGCTCTACTCACTTGCTCGCCCCTGTGCTTTTAAACTGTGTTACTACATTTAATGAACATTTCTCCAAAAAGAGCTGCTGCTAGCATGAAGGAAAAAAAGGGGGGGGAGGCGGGAGCGTGTTGCGCTTCTCTGACGTGGTGAATGATGCGAAGCTCCCCAGGGGAAAGTGCAGACAGGCAAGGCATTAAAAACAGTGAGGAAGGAGGGAAGGTGCGAACAGAAATTTAGACTGCGCACCCAAAACAAGAAGATGAAAATTTGCAGTAAATTCATGGTGCGGTAATGGCCTGTGCCTCATGATGAGATCTTGTTTACTCTCATGTTTCCTGTTAGAGTACAGCAAAAGTCAAAATGAAGTAACAAACAAAACACTAAGGGAAACACTGAGAGATCAGTCTACGTTCTCAGATTAACTCATATTAGGTTTCATATTGATTACCATCCAGAATCATACAAAACTTTAATTAGTCTTGCTAATGGTGACATCTTTAAGATCTACATTGAAATGATCCATGTCAAAAACACTGAAGTGAAACAGCAAAAGCAATGGCACTGCATACACCTTTAAATACATTCTGATAAACTAAATTAATGTATTTGGGGCAACTGGAATGTTTCTGTATGAATCTAACCCACCACAAATTCGAAACCACAAATAAGTTTTAGCTGTCAGGGTTGTAGGGTAACCTCCAGTATTGCAAATCTCTCTCTCTCAATTACCAGTAACTCAATCGACAGACATTAGTGTAATATTAATAAGGTAATGGCAAATAATTGATTTAAAACATCTTCCAAGAATCAATTTCCCATACAGGACCATCCCACTGGATCAGACAGACTGGCAGAACTGGGAGTTATCATACTTTTTAACATGAAACCACTGTATTTTTTCAGATAATGTAGATATGCAATCAACCATCATGCTAGCAGCTATGAAGTCCTTGCTGTGACTTAGCATCAAAAGATGTTGTGTGCCACTTCACGCTAGAGCTATTTTATATTCCACACAAAATACAATGGTTCATAATGTTCCACTCAACACAAGAATAATCTTGGGGGGGAAGGGTAAAATGATAATGCATATGAATGAATTAGAAAAGAGATATTTCAATATTTATGAAGCTGGGCCTGCAAAAGTAGTGGATACTTATAAAACAGTTAGCCTTGAAACAATCCCAATAAAGAAGAATTATCTGCAAACTGAGATTTTTCACCTTCGTGCAAGATTCCCACATTCAGTTTTCTGACTCTATTTTGGACCCATCTGGAGTTAGACGTATGAATCACAACTGGAAGGATTTTTCTGAACTTTTATACAGTACTTGTTAGATTATTAGGGGACTCAAGAATTCATAGAATAAGGTCACAAAGAGCACCATGG
This sequence comes from Euleptes europaea, assembly GCF_029931775.1. Classification (NCBI taxonomy): domain Eukaryota; kingdom Metazoa; phylum Chordata; class Lepidosauria; order Squamata; family Sphaerodactylidae; genus Euleptes; species Euleptes europaea. The sequence goes on along the minus strand of NC_079315.1, from coordinate 50,628,559 downwards.
GGAAACCTTTATTCATGCCTTTAGCATGCAATGTAATGAAGAGAAGATAAGCACTGCATAATCTAGTGTTGTTGTTATCAGTTTGTATGGCACCAAGACCTAGTTAATTCCTTCAGTGGCATGTTTTTATCAGTCATGAAACATAATTTATTTGCAAAATTGAAATGTCTGGTTTTCTTTGTGAATAAACACAATACAAGACTTCCCTTAAAGGCTAGAAAAGGCAACTGAAACCATCTGATAAGTATGGATAAATCAGAATACTACTCAGATGGATTATGACAATCTAGATGGGGGTGAAACTTGCCTTTGTTAGTGAGGTGTGGAGTGAAGTGAGAGGAGAGGAGAGATCCGGAGAAGGGGAGCTCAGCTCTGACACGTGGAAACCGATCCCTAAGATTCTGGGATGGGGGAGGTGTTGGCTCTGAAGGTAACTAGCATGATGCAACTAAATTAGATACAGATCTAAGGAAATAAAACGTAAAAACATGTATCTCTTACTATGATGGCTATTTTCAATGTACCGTATATACTCGAGTATAAGCCGAGTTTTTCAGCCCAAAAAAAGAGCTGAAAAAAGCCAACTCGGCTTATACTCGGGTCAATACGGTAGGGTAGGGGAGGGGGGAGGAGGGAGGAGGGAGGAGGGAGGAGGAAAACCTACCATTGCCGCCATCCTTCGCTGCCGGCCCACTCGCGTTCCCGCGGCCTGGGAGCGGCCAGCGGGGCCTGCCTGGGAGCAGGCAGGCCTCGCCGCCGCCCCCGCCCGCCGCCGGCCCGCTCTCCTGGGAGCGGCCAGCGGGGCCTGCCTGCTCCCAGGCAGGCCTCGCCGCCCCCCCCCCGCCGCCTACCCGCTCGCCTTCCCGCGCCCAGCGGGGCCTGCCTGGAAGCAGGCAGGCCTCGCCGCCGCCCCCGCCCCCCCCGCCCCCCCCCCCCGCCGCCGGCCCGCTCTCCTGGGAGCGGCCAGCGGGGCCTGCCTGCTCCCAGGCAGGCCTCGCGCCGCCGCCCCCGCCGCCGCCCCCGCCGCCTCCCCGCTCGCCTTCCCGCGGCCAGCGGGGCCTGCCTGGAAGCAGGCAGGCCTCGCCGCCACCCCCGCCCCCCCCGCCCCCCCGCCGCCGGCCCGCTCTCCTGGGAGCGGCCAGCGGGGCCTGCCTGCTCCCAGGCAGGCCTCGCCGCCGCCCCCGCCGCCTACCCGCTCGCCTTCCCGCGGCCAGCGGGGCCTGCCTGGAAGCAGGCAGGCCTCGCCGCCGCCCCCCGCCCCCCTCGCCCCTCCCGCCGCCGGCCCGCTCTCCTGGGAGCGGCCAGCGGGGCCTGCCTGCTCCCAGGCAGGCCTCGCGCCGCCGCCCCCGCCGCCGCCCCCGACGCCTCCCCGCTCGCCTTCCCGCGGCCAGCGGGGCCTGCCTGGAAGCAGGCAGGCCTCACCGCCGCCCCCGCCCCCCCCGCCGCCGGCCAGCTCTCCTGGGAGCGGCCAGCGGGGTCTGCCTGCTCCCAGGCAGGCCTCGCCGCCGCCCCCGCCCCCCCCCCCGCCGCCCCCCCCGCCGCCGGCCCGCTCTCCTGGGAGCGGCCAGCGGGGCCTGCCTGGGAGCAGGCAGGCCTCGCCGCCGCCGCCGCCCCCCCGCCGCCCCCCCCGCCACCGGCCCGCTCGACTGGGAGCGGCCTGCGGGGCCTGCCTGCTCCCAGGCAGGCCTCGCCGCCGCCCCCGCCGCCTCCCCGCTCACCTTCCTGCGGCCTGGGAGCGGCCAGCGGGGCCTGCCTGGGAGCAGGCAGGCCTCGTCGCCGCCCCCCGCCGCCGCCGGGCCCGCAAGGGTTCCTCCGGCCAGCAGGGGCCTCCTGCAGGTCCAGCAAGGCCGCGCCGCCATCCCCGCCGGGCCCGCGAGGGTTCTTCCGGCCGGCAGCGGCCTCCTGCAGGGCCGGGAAGGCTGCGCCGCTGCTTCCTGCCGCCGCTTCTCATGGTGAGTAGGGGGTTCAGGGGCTCTTCCCCCTCCCCCCCTTGAATGGCACTGGGGTCGGGGTGGGTTGGGGTGGGTTGGGAGGTCCCGGGAGGCCGGTGGGAGGGCGACCTGGGGCAGGGGCAAGATCTTCCCTGCGCTCTAAAATGGCGGCCGCCATTTTAGAGCGCAGCTTTACCAGAAAAGGGAATTTCTTATTGACCCTCGGCTTATATGCAATAAGAAATTCCCTTTTCTGGCCTCAAGTTTGGGGGGGTCGGCTTATACTCGGGTCGGCTTATACCCGAGTATATACGGTATGTGCTCTAGTTTAATCTTTTGTACTAAAGCTCTTTCTTGCTTAAGAAAGCAGACTGTTCTGAAATCCCATCCACACACTAAGACTGCTCTTATATGCTAAAGGACACACTCACAGGGGGAGCTAAAGTAGTTGGAAGCTCTGCCCTTTGTACTTGCTCAGAGGCAGCCTTATCTGGGCTCCCCAAGGCACTTGTCTACTGAGAGGATGGGATTTATATCTTGGGGTGTTAGTAGGAAAACATGCTTTTATGTGCAGGAACATGCTTTTACATGCAAACATGCAACACACATGTGGGAACACACAGTCCCAGTGTGGGAATGTGACAGCAGCACCGAAAAAAAATTGCCAGTTTATTAGATTAATGTTACTTGTCTCTAACCTTAATGACTGTAGAGAACAATCTGGAAACCTACAGAAGTTTCTTCTATAGTACTGAGGTGGTGAGGGGCAAGTATACCCCAAACCCAACAGCAGAGAATATAAGCTGTTGGTTTTCCTACCCCATTCTTCCATCAGCCTTTTTGCCCATCTTTCTCCACCCCAGCAACAGCATTAGCATTTAGCAAGGACTCTGGTGTTATCCAAAAACAGAGAGATGAACAAATGTTTTTCAAGTGGAAAAACAAGGTGGAAGGCACAGTGGGGGCAGACTCCAAAGCTCCTTCAGAGCACTTAACAGAACTGAAATGTTTCAGTCATATAGTTCTTATTCTCTTTCTGATTATAAATAGTAGTTCTGAAGGCTCGAATCTAGTACTAGTATTGAGTTTGGAAACTCATATTTATGCTATGTGTGCAGATAAGACTGAAACTGCATACACATTTGTTCAGAATAAATCCCATTAAATGTACTCAAGACTTATTCTAAACACATGTACACATATTTCTTCACAAGTATAAATTTTATCTTGCCAGACTACCAAATCTGCTGAGTTAATAATCCTACTGATAGAAAGGCTTGTAAACATGGCTCATGCTACAAGGTTTATTGAAGAAACCACACAGATTCTCTTGCTCTTTGATAACTAGCTTTGACAAAAGGCAGAGTCCAATTAGACAAACACAGCTCCATTTAAAAACTAATTTATTTATTTATTTCAATAATTCCCCACCTTTTTTGTCAATGAGGACCCAAAGCAGCTTACATCACCACCCCCTCCTCCATTTTATCCTCACAACAACCCTGCGAGGTAGGTTATGCTGGGAGCTTATGACTGGCCCAAGGTCACCCAGCAAGCTATATTCCTATAGTAGGAATTCAAACCTAAGTCTCCCAGGCCCTAGTTCAACACTCTAATGGTTAGAGTCTAACCACTACACCACACTAAACCTTCATTGCCTTAGCCATGCCTGCAGCAGCAATACTGAAACAAAACATACAGTTCCTTAGCTTAAGCCCCTACCTCAACCCAACTCTTTATCTGCCTCTCTTTAAGATGGTTTTCATCCTGAACTCTCAGTTATTTTCAGTCAGCAAGTGATTAGGTTGCAACTGAACAAAATCTTTCAGGGGATCCTGTCAAGACCTGGGACAACTTCTGTAAGAATCTTTATAATACTCTCAGACAATTCTGCCTAATTAGGGCTGCAATACTCTTTCTCAATGGGTAGGACAGTGGTCGGCAAACTCATTAGTCAAGAGAGCCAAATATCAACAGTACAACCATTGAGATTTCTTTTGAGAGCCAAATTTCTTAAACTTAAACTATATAGGTAGGTACACTGTTTATTAACTTAATAAACTTTAATTAAAGTTTTAAGTCTTAATTAAACTATAGGTACACTGAATAAAACTTGATATCATACTTATTTATTGATAAAAATTAAATTGTAAGTAATGTATCCATAAAATTCAATCATGACAATGACTGACAAACACTTAATGTGAACAATGGCCTTGCATCTCCTTGGAAAGTTTGGGTAAATCAGGTTTGTATGTTGTTTTTAATTTTAGGCATGATTCCAGGTTCTCATCAATAAGACGACTTCTCAATTTACTCTTGATAAGGTTCATGCTTGAAAAAGATTGTTTGCATGAATATGTAGAACCGAAAAGGGAAAACACAGCAAACACTAGTAGAGGAAGGGAGGGGGGAGGAATGGAGAAAGGAAGGAAGGAACTGGGAAAGGAAAGAAGGAAGAAAGGGGAGAGGGATGGAGAAAGAAAGAGGAAGGAAAGAAGGAACTGGGAAAGGAAAGAGAAGGAAGGAACTGGGGAAGAAAGGATGAAAGGGAGGAAGGATGGAAGGAAGAGTGGTGGAGGGACAGAAAGCAAGGAAGGAACTGGGAAAGGAAAGAGAAGGAAGGAACTGGGGAAGAAAGGATGAAAGGGAGGAAGGATGGAAGGAAGAGTGGTGGAGGGACAGAAAGCAAGGAAGGAACTGGGAAAGGAAAGAGAAGGAAGGAACTGGGGAAGAAAGGATGAAAGGGAGGAAGGATGGAAGGAAGAAAGGAAGAGTGGGGGGAGGGACAGAGAAAGAAAGAGGAAGGAAGGGGGAAAGGAAAGAGAAGGAAGGAACTGGGGAAGAAAGGATGAAATGGAGGAAGGATGGAAGGAAAAGTGGGGGAGGGACAGAAAGAAAGGAAGGAACGGGAAGAAAGGCAGCCTGGAGCTGGACTTTTGGGAGCCGCCTGAGGGGGACGAGGAGGAGGAAGGCGGTGAGGAGGAGAGTTTACCCCTTCCAAGTGGGCCGGTGATTAAGGCGCGAAATCCGACCCCAGCCCTGGAAGTTCCCCCGCAAGATCCCGGCCGGGCAAGACGCAGCCTGCGTGGGGGGCGGGAAGGCGATACTCCGGACCGGCTCCAAACACTCAGTCTGAGGCGCGGGGAGGGCGAAGCAAGCTCGGTCCTGGCCCAGGAAGCATTGTCGCCTTCCCCGCCCGGGGCCAGGCGTAGGCAACAGGAGGAGGAGGAGGTGGGGGGTGAGAGGTCGCCCAGCTCCAGTCGCCCATAGAGACAGAGGAGGGAAGGTGGCGGCGGCCGAAATGAGGACCGGACAGCCACGCCTCACTCCTCACGGTGGAGAGAATGGAGGGAGGAGCCCCCTCTCTGCCAAACCAAGGCACGCAGCAGGGCGGGTGGCAGCTGAGGGGCTCTTGTCATTCTCCGGCCGCCGCTGCAATGGTGGGAGGCAGGGACGGCACTGGGGCGAGAAGGAGGAAGGGCCACTCCTTCCTCTCTCGGAGACCCTCCCGCTGCTTCCGCCGGCCTAGGGCGCTGCTTCTGCACGTGGGAAGAGCCACACTCAGGGGCCCAAAGAGCCACTTGCGGCTCGGGAGCCGCGCTTTTGCGACCCCTGGGGTAGGAGGAGGTTAGACTTAGAGGTAGGCCTTTAAAGACTAAAAACTAGTTATTTTCTCTTAACCAAGTTAATGGATAATAGTACATCCAGAGTGACCAGGTGTGACGGAGAACAAAGTTTTAACAGTTGTCTACAGGTATGAGTGATACAAGGCTGAAAAAATTCCACCTGCTAAAATTATTTTTTTCTAATCTACTCATTTACATCTGGTTGTCCTAATAATATTTATATAGTTCCCCCCACTCCTTTAAAAGTACTGTGGAGATTCAGTCCTGATAGGTCAATGCTATTGGTAATTTGGAAGTCCTTCCTTTAACATTTATTAGTCTTGTTCTAGGATGGCAAAGAGATTGATTTGAAGGAAATGATGCAGTTCTGCTCCTGAAGCTCAGGGGAGAGTGGGGTTGCACTGACATAACAAAGCCTGAATGGCAGATTGCCCAGAAGTATTATTATTTAATACTTCTTGCATTAAGTAATAATAATAGTAAGGCTCCCAAATAAAGAGCAGTATATTCTCGACAGTATAAACACTGAACCTTGCTTAGGAAAGAAGTTCCTTTTATTTAATTTCATAGGGATCATAGTGCATCTATCATAGGGTTGTCAACTTTTCTTCTTGAAGGCTACCTGACAAAAAGGAATTTACAGGGGAGCACTTTCCTGCTATGCAGATGTATTAATTATTTCCTCTTCCCAAGCAGTTGTTAAACACAAAAGAATCTTGCCAGGAAAAAAAAGTTGGCAAGCATATCTATATAAAATGTGAGATGACCAGTGACAAGGCTGACCTGCTGTGGTCCAAGAGATTTGTTCCCCTGTCTTGAACCTGAGACCCTGGAGCAAACCTCTCTGTTGATCACATAATCAATCTTAACCTGGATTTGGATCTGTAGACTCACAGAAACACACCATAAAACAAAATAAACTTTATTAGAAAGAAAATAAGAAAAGATTTTGAAAACAATATAGCTCCAGTGTAGAATTCAAGCTCACAAAAATAAAAAAGCAGACTACCTAATATACTTACTGAATAGGGTTTCTGCAGCACAAGTCTTAACTTGTTAAGTTCTAGCAAATTCAATCCAAAGAAAACAGCAAAGTCTATAATACATGTAGCATATGGCAAACACAGGTGCAAGGGATGGGGAAGGGAGATAAAATATGGAATGGCATTAAGGCATAGCAAGATAGTCTACACAAGTGGGAACCCACGAAGACTATTTCCATACTCTCCCCTTTTCCTGCTTCCTTCTCTCCTTCAAGCGTTCCCAACTTGCAGGTGGGGCCTGGAGATCTCCTGAATCTCACAACAGATCTCACAACTACAGAGATCAGTTCCCTCTTAGGGTTGCCAGTTCCAGGTTGGGAAATTCCTGGAGATCTGAGAGTGAAGCCTTGGGAAGGTGAGGTTTGGGGAGGAAGCGACCTCAGCATGGCATAATCCTATAAAGTCCACCCTCCAAAGCAGCCATTTTCTCCAGGGGAACTAATCTCTGTAGTTGAGATGGTCTCACAGGCGACAGAGAACTGTCCCCCTGGAGAAAATGACTGCTTTGGAAGGTGGACTCTATTGCATTGTATTTGGTTGCAGCCTCCCCCTCCCCAAACCCTGCCCTTCTCAGACTCTGCCATAAAATCTCCAGGAATTTCCCAACATGCAACCCTAGTGAGGAGTGGCCCCAAGGTTTTCTTCCTCAAAGGCCAAAATAGGTTTGAAAAGGGCTTTGCCCCTCCCCCTTGCTTTTACTGACAGAACCAAGCTTTGGAAAGCTGTGGTTTTCAGTTGCTTAAAGCTACAGGCACTCCTTTTATCATTTTTGGAATTGGTAAAAACCCCAGTGTATTTTTTTTAAGATTTTGCATTTTTCTGGAAAGCTGGGGGCTTTTCCAGATGTGTAGCAAGCTCAGTCTTGACCTTTCACAGCTCCAGTCACTGGATATAAGTATCCAGAGATTTGGCCGACCTTGCTATTAGAATATAAGCTATAGAAAATGTGGGCCATCGGTCTCCAGACCTCCTTCAATCAATCACCAGACTGTCTCTAAAGTCATCTGGAAGATCATCAAATCCTCCCTCCCAACATGTTCCAGCTGAAACCAGTGAGCTAATTAGTAGGCTTGGTGAAAACAACTAATAGTTAGCACCTGTTGTTGACTGGACAAAGAAAAGGTCTAAGTGGAATTTTACTCTGAAAATGGCTCATTTCTTGACAACCACATAAAAAAGGAAGGGAGGGCTTGGCTAACTGAGCTTGCAAACACCTGAGTTTGTGGCAAAAAAAATGGAGGGGTATCCTCCATCCATTTGAATAAGTATGTGTTATGAGCTCCCGGAAAGAAAACAACAAAGGGGCCACTGTAATAGCAACAAAATAATTGGGCTTAAATAAAACTTGTCATTTTTAAACAGCCTCTTTTTCTCTTGTCTGCATACATCATAAATATATGAATGAAGTTTCCTTGCCCGCAGTGCTGTCCCAATTTTTTACTTGTGGTTTGGGGGACATTCAGTAAAAATGTTGGTTATTTGGTGGGAGATAGTGGATGAACTGTTAAGAACAATTAATAGGGTATGGATACTATGGTTTCTGAAATAAAGGACATCTTTAATATTTGGTGGAGCTGATTTTTTCTGAGAGTAGGGATAGTCTTTTAAAATGAGGAATATACCATAAAATGCAGAATTATGAACAAAGCCTCACAGATTCACAAATGGGGGCTAATTATGACACAAAGAACTGCTCTTCAAGTCCTCTTCATGAAATAGTTTCCAAAACGTACTGGTGGAAGGTGTTATCTGTTATTACAAATTTTAGCACTCTCTTATGAAAAGGGTTAGTTCTATTACACATCAATAAGTCTCCAGTGTTACTTAATGTCTCTGTTGCACCGATGAAACGTGGTAACACTATATCCGAAAATATTGTTTTAAATAATTATTTGTTAGCATTATTTGTTTTTGTTGTTTTACAGTGGTGTTTTCCTTTCCCCCCCACTCTGACTTGTTTGGCTGTTTTTTGGATGCGGGGGAGGGGGGAGAACTTCATTGTACAGAATGGTCATTAACAACGATGCAAACGCCAATGTTTCCATGGTAACACCTTGTCCACTACTGAACATAGTAGAGCCATTTTTGAACCATTTGTCCATTTGATTAATTATGTCTTTGTGCTGAAGACGGCTTGGCTTGATTGTCTCATCATGCATTAGAGAAGCTCCTGCTCTAACAAATGGGGCTATTGTTTTGGGCCTATTCATCTTGGTACATCCCTGAGAGTTGATAGACATTTCAGCAAAATGACTGTCCCTTAATGAGCTGCAGCTTGTCAGAATTGTTTAGGGCTTCATGCTAGGCAAAGACCACTGTCGTGACAGCTTCAGTTATTAAGGCAATGAGTGGGATGTCTATAAAAGAGTCTATACAATGCAATGACCCTGGTTTTGATATCACATAGTTTGTAATTACCAGCTATACGTCCTATATGATAGATTCATAATAGATTTCAAAGCCTTGTCAAAACTTTCAGAAGGAGAGTTTTCGGATGAGCCAGCTCTCAGTTCACAGTTATAAAGGAAGCGGCAAAAATGCTTCACACAATCATTTTAGCAGTTTTCTAAGTGGGATTAATCCAAGTGTCATTTTGGTTTGTTGATAAATGAGGGACTAGTACAAAATACAAGGGCGAGGAAGTTTTGCTGGTCTTTACTACAGATGGCTTGTAATTGGATTTCTGTTGGCAACTGAAGCAGAAAAACTACCAATAGCATAAAATGATTTCTACAGCCTTTCTGGGAAAGGGAGGGAAAAGATTCCAAATTTAATTCCAAAAATAAAACCCAATTTTTCTTCTTTAAAAAGCTCCCAACTTAATATATTTGACTGAGAGCCTTAGTCTGACAGCTGCTAGTGACATATTCTTAATTTCAGTAGACAAATCTGCCCATCTCATGTTTACATTAGTGACTCTCCTGCTCTGAAATGTAAACAGCTTCACTGGAGTGGGGTCAGTGTCTGACACATATATCCTTATTCCTGGCAACAGGTTACCCATTCATTGCATAATATTAACAACCATCACCACTACAAATTTTTTAAGGATCTTTTCCTCTCTTTCCTTGACTTTTTTTCTGAATATTAACAGCACCAGTTACCTTCCCTCCCATGAATGTGTACCTTATCAATACATGGGTGGAAAGACAGTTTAGAATCCACATAAGAAAAAGAAGTAATCCCTATGACATTCAAGAAACAATTTCTACAGGATTTTTTTTTAATAAAACAGATGTTCACATTTGCATCTTTAGATCTTCCACTGAATGAACAGAGGCAGCATAAAACGACATGTGCTTTAAATATTTGCCCATACAGAATCAGTGATTAAGCAGTGCCCCTAATAAACACAGATGGAAGTCAGCATCCCGTAGCTACCAACAGCCACATTTAATCAGTTAATAACTGTGGATTAAACTTAATTCAGATTAATTTGTATTAGTATAGAATTTGTAACTCAGTTGCTTTCATATTAATTTACATGTTGTCTAGACATGACATCATATTGACTCTTTGTTTGGCCCAAACACTAATTGCAATCCTGGAAGCTAATGGATGCAAACTTTCTGCTGGAAAACAACAACAACAACAAAGGATTTCCAACTGCACTGTACCAAAGGAGGTTCGATACCACAATTCAGAGTTGCAACCGGGGCCCTGTCTGCAAATAGAACCTCTTCATTTGAGCCGCAACCTCCATAAACAAAGCATGCTGTCCCTATGTAAAGAATGTGGCGGTTGGAAAGGGAGGCTGCTCTCATCCATCAACAATTGTTGGCCTCAAATACTTCTGGGAAAAGGACGGAGAGGGAAACAGAGAAGGGTTAAAAAAAGAGAAGCAAACAATAAATTGCTGTAGTGCAGATTACCCTGCACCATTATCAACGTTATCTTGTCATTTCAAATTGCGTTTTGGTGGGAACATGGGTTCTGGAACTTGTCTTGAGTGTCTCTGATCCATAGGGAAGGATTTTATTTTCTTATCCCTCACTTAGCTGCAAACTTGAGCAACCTATCTTCAGATTATGTACTCTAGAAAGGTGGCAACCGTGCAGCTTTTCATTAGCATTTCTCTTTAGCATTTTTGCTTGTTCTTAGAAAGAACTTTTTAAAATATTTCTCTTTTCTTCTACCTAGGAATTATTAAATGCCCCTGTTGTATGGTTATACATATAATGAAATATCTGTACAAACATTTCTACCCCATCCCATACAAGTTTTGCTTCATGCTATTCCTGTGTTCTGTATTTTATCTGGGCTTTCCCTAAGCAGAAGGAAGTTATTATTTATATAGAAATTTTAGTAAATGCAAAGTGTTTTACTTTCTCTCATTTTTGTCTGCAGCCCAGCTCACTGAGGAGGTAATTATTATTCCTGCTGCTTAGAAGGCCAAGGTAAGCAAAGCTTGCTGCACAATAAGGGCTACTTCTTACATTATGGCTGCCGTATGGAAATCATTGGAAATGCTTCTGCATAGTAGTAGCTCCGCATGGTTTCCATAAAGTGTGTGTGCCGCTTACTGAGTGGATTGTCCTGCTTGCTGTTAAGTTTGCATGTGGAACCAGCAGCAATCAGAAAGACATGAAGCTTGTGTAGAGAGTCTCCACGTGGTAAAGGAAGCGCTGGGTTTGATCCACTCATCTTTTTACTCAGTTTGGTCATATCTCCTTACTATAGACCCTAACCCACATGAATTTGGTATATACAGGTCCCTTGATCCCTAGCTTAGCATTTTATAGGTGGTCAAAGGGGACACCTGCATTCCTTTTCTCCAACAGAAAAGCTGGTTGGATTCAGGATTAGGTCTTACAGTTATACTTTTATCAAGCAGCTCAGATTTGAAAGGTAAATGACCTCAGAGATGAGGCCAGATTAACGTCCAGTAACACTTTACAGAGCAGCGAGTTTTTGGTGATAATAGAGGCAATAGAGATTAGTTCACCTGGAGGCAATAGAGGCAATAGAGATCAGTTAATCTGGAGAAAATGGCCACTTTGGAAGGTGGACTCTGTGGCATTATACCCCACTGAGGTCCCTCTCCATCCCAAACCCTGCCCTCCTCAGGCTGCGCCCCCAAAATCTCAAAGTATTTCTTAACCCGAAGCTGGCAACCCTACAGATGAAGGGGGCTTTGGCTCTCAACAGCTTATACCCCGAATATCTCATTGGTCTCTAAGGTGCTACTGGACTCAAATCTAGCTATTCTACTGCAGACCAACGTGGCTACCCTCTGAACCAATCTCAGAGATGAGCTCACGAGAACAGTTGATTTGACATGTATGGGAAAAGCTAAGGTTATTGGCTTGCAAAGACGCTGAGTCATTCTTAGGGTTGTGCAAACAAAATTCAGTAAATTTCAGGTTTGGGTTTATTGGGCCTGATTTTTTTTGGTAAACCAGGAAAAAGCCAAATACACATACTGGTGAAGGACATGAATCTGGCAGTTTTCTATGAATGCTTGCAATAGACCTGCACAAAGCTATTGCTACCCATAGCTTTGTGCAGGCCCATTGCAAGCATTCACGGAAAATGGAGTTTTCCCATGAGGCTTTGGTGAGGAAGCAACCATTACAGACTATGAAAAGTAAGTAGCTTTAAAATTGCCCCAGAGGACATTTTTCTAGATAGAATCACCAAATTTGCAGCATAGCTGCAAGGGACCTTCCTTGTATGAAACCTAAAGTTTGGTAAAGTTTGGGTCAGGGGTCCAATTTTATGGGGTCCTGAAGGGGTCTACCCCCTCCTCCACAGAAAATCATTGTAAATTTTACCATGCTTTTCTATGTAGGAGGGGGCAACCCCTTCGGGACCCCATAATATTGGACCCCCTGACTTAATCATCACCATAGGGAAAAGCCTGGGAAATGCCCAAAAAAGCCGAATACCTATTTGGCTGATTTGGCGATCAGCTATTCGGCTTTGGCTTTATTCACAGTTCTGATATTTGTGTTAAATTAGATTTGAAGGAAGCAAAAAAGGCCTTTTTCAGGTTTATTTTTGGTTCAGATTTATCGATAAGCGCAACCCTAGTCATTCTCCAGGGTACTCCTTTTGATCTGACAGCTCCAGCTCCTCCATGGCTTATTTTGACTGCCACTGGAACAAAGGCAAAGATAGGTGATCAAATGTCATGACAGGAAAGGAAACAAATGAAAGAAAAATTCTTCCCAAATCAGATGTCTTCGGCCAACATGGGAGGATTGGCAGGTGGAAATACTATAATATTTCAGTTACAAAATTCTAATAGGATTTAAAGCTGATTATTTTAAAACATTATTTTGGTACTAGAACACAACTGAAATAAGAAACCTCTGTATTCCAAAACTAATTATAAAGAAGATATTCTTTATAATTAGTCAGTTCTCACAATGGCGGGATGTGAGCGGTGGGGTGCCTCAGGGATCCATGTTGGGACTGGTGCTTTTCAACCTGTTACATCAATTACCTGGAGTTGGGGGAGAAGGTAGCCAAGTTTGCAAATGACACCAAATTATTTAGGGTGGTTAAAACAAAATTGGACTGTGAAGAGCTCCAAAAGGATCTCTACAAACTGGAAGAATGGGCATTAAAATGGCAACTGAGATTCAATGTGAGCAAGTGTAAAGTGATGTATATTGGGGCAACAAATCCCAGCTTTACATATATACTGATGGGATCTGTGCTGGCAGTGACCGACCAAGAAAGGGATCTTGGGGTGGTAGTGGATCACCCAATGAAGATGTCAACCCAGTGTGCGGCTGCTGTAAAAAAGGCAAATTCCATGCTGGCCATAATTAGATGAGGAATAGAGAATAACACTGCTTCTATCATACTGCCCTTGTACAAATCTATGGTGAGACCACACTTGGAATACTGTGTACAGTTCTGGTCACCAGACCTAAAAAAGGATATTACAGAGCTTGAGAAGGTGCAGAAAAGAGCAACCAAAATGATTAGGGAACTAGAGCAACTGTCCTATGGGGAGCGGTTAAGACGCTTAGGGCTGTTTAGCTTGGAAAGAAGGCAGCTAAGGGGAGACATGATAGAGGTCTATAAAATTATGCATGGTTTGGAAAGAGTGGACAGGGAGAAGTTTTTCTCCCTCTCCCATAATACTAGAACACGGGGTCATCCGCTGAAGTTGGAGGGTGAGAGATTCAACAGATAAAAGGAAGTATTTTTTCACACAACGCATAGTTAAATTGTGGAACTCCCTGCCCCAGGATGTGGTGGTGGCTGCCAGCTTGGAGGGCCTTAAGAGAAGAGTGGACATATTCATGGAAGAAAGGGGTATTCATGGCTATTAGAATGGATACTAGTCATGCTGCATACATATTCTCTCTAGTATCAGAGGAGTATGCCTATTATATTGGGTGCGGTGGAACACAGGCAGGATGGTGCTGCTGTAGTCATCTTGTTTGTGGCTTCCTAGAGGCACCTGGTTGGCCACTGTGTGAACAGTCTGCTGAACTTGATGGGCCTTGGTCTGATCCAGCAGGGCCTTTCTTATGTTCTTATATTAAATGCTGCCTTTTTTCCTAACAATTGGTGGTAGCTTTTATTTTCTGAATTGTAATTTCTTGAGAGAACACCATACCCTTTCTTTAATATTATATTAACAGTCAGTGAAGCATAGTGGATAGTGTTATTGGGGGACCAAGTAAGGGGCAGGAAGACTACCCTGAGCACCACAGCAGAAAGAAGGCTAAAATCTAATTAATTAAAAATAACACACCTTCAAAGGGCACAATAAATTGAGATTATGGTGATATTGAAATGTAATCAATTAATTATGTTGTTAAATCAATAGTAGTGTTTAATTGAATCTATATCAATTAATCTATTGCATGCCAGACCATTAATCAACCTATAACCTATATTATGTTGACAGCCCTATATATTATGGATTAGCTCGTGGGGTGTAAAAAAAAAATGACATGGTGACTCTAGCTTGCTTTCTAATACTTTCCTAACTAGCCATTCATCAAAATACACTAATAATCTTTTAGACATAATGGGAAATGTGTAGAGTTCTTTAGATTCTCATTGTTGGAAGAATCTTGGACTAGCTTGTAGACTAGCTCCACAGGCTGACAATTGCCACTGATCCTGAAATGATCACATTGGTGATAGCTGGGAGAGGAAGATATAATAATATATCAATAATCATCCCGGGCGCAGAGTGTTAAGCTGCAGTACTGCAGTCCAAACTCTGCTCACGACCTGAGTTCGATCCCGGCAGAAGTCGGTTTCAGGTAGCCGGCTCAAGGTTGACTCAGCCTTCCATCCTTCCGAGGTCGGTCAAATGAGTACCCAGCTTGCTGGGGGTAAAGGGAAGATGACTGGGGAAGGCACTGGCAAACCACTCTGCAAACAAAGTCTGCCTAGAAAACGTTGGGATGTGACGTCACCCCATGGGATGATCTGGTGCTTTCACAGGGGACCTTTACCTTTACCTTTAATCACCATCTCACAACAATAAGAAAAAGTGATATATTCTTTTGTCTTCTACTGCATTTCTTCTTGTTGTCCATGGCCTGTTTCTTCCATCTGTCTTTCCCAGCATATGCTTTCTGTGTATTTTGTTCTTTTCCCATGAACGTTCTCTTTGATTCTCTTTCTTCTTCTTCTTTTTCCTCTTTTAAAATAGATGCCTTTTTAAAAGAGTTCAAAATGCAAGGGAAACATCTCACCCTGCAACACAGCAGTGGCTTCCATTTGGTGGTCTTTATACAGAGCAGCAAGCTGTGTGTAGGAATGAGACCAATTTTGGCAAGCTTGCTTGTTCAATTTGAACATCCCATTGACTTTGCTTCTCCCTTGATTTTTGTGCCATTTGGTTTTTTCATACCAAAATTTCCCTGTAAAAATGTATATGTATACATTAATCACTTTCATAGAAATGGGGAAAACAGCATGTACATATAAACATAATCTGAAATGTGTGACTGTATAAATGGTGTACAAATGGCCTAAAAATGCAAAATAATCATTGGTGACTGCAACATAACTGAGACAGATGGAAATCAATGATAATGACAATAAATAAAGGGAAAAAATGATAATGTACATAACCGATCATTCCTAGTTGTGAGCATGGTGCTGTATGTGATATGGTCCTTTCTGCCCATCATGGTCAGCTTTGATCACCCTTTTGGGGCACGAAGTGGTCCCTCCTTGCATTCCAAGCTAGGGAGGGTCAGTTCTGTTAGAGCTAAAGATGGCAAGTAGCTGTTTGGCAGTGCCACACACACTTTCAGTCAAACACCACACATCTAACTAGGAGTCTTATGCACAACATAAATGTGGCCTGCACAGCTTCTGATCTAAAATGAGATCCATATGCAGAAAAGTTATTAACTTATCTATTTATTTACTGTATATATTTGCCATAACTCTCCCTTCTACCAAATACCCAGGAAGGTGTATAAGTTGAATATGTAAAACAACATATAAGCAAATAGAAACCTTTCGTTACATCAGCTTTGCTCAACCAGGCTGAGCTTCTTGTTTTGAGAATTCATACCACCAAGAAAATATCATGACTGTTTTTATTGTTGTTTTTTTAAAACTAGCATATGCAAGAATAGGTTTTTATGGCACCATAAGAATATATGCACAATCATTTCTCTTTTTTCCTCCTCATGGAAGATAGCTTGAATATCATCTTTGTGAATATTCCAGGATTGTCATATTCACCATCTCAAGTAATGAATGGTCGTTATAGGAAGGTGCCCTACTCAGAGAGGCTGCGCTTGTGTGCTTCTGGGAAAATTGATACTATGGAACATTGTTTATGAAAATGCCCTATTTTATTCAAATGTGAGAGATTTGTCAATTACTCCATCCCTAGGCAAAATGGTAGCTGCATCAGTGGGAGAAAAATTAGGGAGACTTTGTCTGGGGTGGATTCGGAGGTTACTTTGGCGGTTGCGAAATTTCCCACACACATTATAGAGAGTAGAAAATGATTTTAAGATTACCTTTTAGCCTGGTATATGCGGATAGTGTGACACTACTCAAAACCTATAGATTAAATTAGTAGTATCATTTAAGTAAGGACTGACATATTCCTTTTTATTTTTGTCACCTCTGCTATGCTGTACTTTTTAAAAAATGCAGCAAGCAAAACCACAGGTTTTATAAAGCTGTTTCTCTTGAATCTGACTTTCCACCTTCAAATCCAGTGAATATCTTAACCCAATGAAACCCTGTGAGAGCTACACTGATTATGGCTTAGTGCTTGGATTGGTTTTCAAGCCAACCAACAGTGAATGAAAATATGCAGCTGAATGAAACAATCTTTTACTTTGGAAAGGGGGGTGATAGTTCAGTGCAGATTTGGAATTCATTTCCAACAGCAAGTACAACAACAGGGGAAAAGATTAGAAATGCCCTCAGCAGAAAACTGTGGCAAGAGGAGGAGGGGTTGGTTTCCTCTCATCTTTTTCTGTAAGATGTCTAAGTCTTTCCCATAGCTGTCAATGTCAACTTTGATCACAAATATAGTACCTTGGCAGAAAGCTAATCTAACAACATCCCTTAAAACTTTGTGCTTATGCTGCTCACATCTCCTTATTGCAAAACCAGTATACCACTCTAGCTTGTATTTTACATTTTTTAATGGAGAATAATTAATTGAACCTCTTCTGACCATGGCAACTAATGTTATGGATCAATTGAGAGTCATTTGTTTATGCTTAAATTAACATTGCCTTTTTCATTAAATGTATTTTAAATTCATTTGGAGAGAGAAAGAGAGCTTACTTTGTGGACAATATGTTAATACACATTGAGGATTTATCCTGGAATGTTTTGTAGGGGAAATTATTCCAAGTACATACTTGACTGAGATATGTATTAATTCTATTGTAGAAACTGTAAATGTATTTTAAAGTTATATTCACCTGTGGGAATATGTGGGAGGTCTTGGATACAAAACTATCAAGATGGTTCTCCTATCCATACCTGGTTCTTTTGGATTCAGGAGTAGAAGCCATAATCATTCAACTACATCAGGATGACTAGGAAATAGTAGAGACTCCACGCCTTTCCTGATTTGTATGTGTGGTACTGAAATCATGATTTGCTGTGTGGTTTCCTGATTGCCTGGAAGCCTGATATAAACTTGCTATCCTTTGGAAACACCAAATCTTGGATGTTTTGCTTCTGGTAACTATGGTCTCTTGTTGATTAAATCCTTTTGACTTTCATTTCCTTGCTTTCACTTTCGGTGCCCGTGCCATAGCCATTTCATTCAACCAGAATAACCATATTCTGTATCATATTCAATGGTAAAGAAAAAAAATGGTTAATGGTGGATGGTCCTATTAATAGAACCCTACATGAAATATGTAGGGTTAAGAACTCCATATTATTACACATAGCCAAATATGGTGTATATGGTTACAAAAACAAGACATCTTTCTTCACTGTAAGCCCAAGCCCCGTTTGCTGGCCTGTGCCAAAGGTGGTCTGGAGGAGGACTCCAGGGGTGGCAAGGCTGGCCCAGGCGACAGCTGGGAGAGATGGCTCTAGGTAGCAGCATGTTCAATGGCAGCTGGGGGAGCTTGTGTGGCTGAGCAGAACCCCCACCCCGGGCAGGAACTTTTCCCACCTGCCCATTCCTCTGCCCAGCCTCAGCCCTCCTTGAATGGGCCTATCAGGTTGATCCTGACAAGGCCAGGAGGGGCAGGGCTTGGCCGGCAGACAACAGCTCAGAGGGCTTTATTCTGGTCCACTGGCTGGGGATTTATTTGGGTCGCAGCCTCACCATCCTGGGCCATTCAGTCCCTGGCTTTGTTCCACCCTCCTTCCCTTTATAGAATCATAGAGTTGGAAGGGTCCACAGAGGCCATCCAGTCCAACCCCTGCTTAATGCAGGATCAGCCTAGAGCATCCCTGACAAGTGTTTGTCCAGCCTCTGCTTAAAGACTGCCAGTGAGGGGGACCTCACTACCTCCCTAGGTAGCTGATTCCACTGTCAAACAACTCTTACTGTAAAAAAATTTCCCCTAATATCCAGCCAGTAGGGTTGTTGAATTAAAAAAAATTCGGTATAGTTCAGATTCGGCTGAATTCGGCCCATTTAGATTCGGCATATGCCGAAGTCCGAACTCCCCCACTTCGGGTCCGTGCAATTCGGCGGGAATTCAAAGTTCGGAAAAAAAATTCGGCCGAATAAAGCCATTAAAAACACAACCGCGCCTTTCTGCGGCTCTGGGGGGGCATTTTTGGGGGTAAGGTCCCAAACTTTCAGCAGAGCTTCAAAGGATGTTTCTTGAAAGACCCCCCAAGTTTTGTAAAGATTGGGTCGGTGGGGCTGAGATATGGGCCCCGAAAGGGGTCCCCCCACCCTTAATGTGCATCTCTGAGCAGAGCTTGCCGCCCACGCACAAAGCTCCCAGCCCCGACAAACAGCTGAGAAGTTTTTTATGAATGAGGGAAAACCTAAAGACACACAACTGAAACCCCCCCTTAAACCAGGGAGAGAGAGACTCGAGGGGGAACATACACCCCAGGCAGAACCGGCAAAAGGCCCCTTTGGCTTCCCCCCCCACCCATAGAAACTGCTCCCTCCCCACACACACACAGACTCTGCTTCCCCCCCACACACACACACACAGGAGAAAAATTATAGATTAAAGCCCCCAAAGGGGTCTTACTGTGGCTGTCTTCTGTTCCATCAGGAGGGGCTGGGGAGGACTGGGTAATCCAAGACGTTTCCATTTAGGCACGGGACGTTTTGCTCTGGAGGAGATGCATACAGGATCCCATTCATCCCAATAGGGAAAAGGGGAAAGGGGAAAGCCCATATCTCGGGACCCCCTGACCCAATGTTTACAAAACTTGGGTGGTCTCTTAAGAAGGCTTGCCTGAAGCTCCGCTCAAAGTTTGGGATCTGCACCCCCAAAAATGCCCCCCCTGCAGCCACAGAAAGAGAAAAGGGGGGAGCCGATATTTCTGCCCCCACTAAACCCATCTTTACAAAGCTTGGGTGGTATCTTAAGAAGGATTGTCTGAAGCTATGCTGAAAGTTTGGGGGCTGTATCCCCAAAAAAGCGCCCCCTGCAGCCACGGAAATGGAAAAGGGGGGAGGTAAAAGGGGTGGAGCCCATATCTCGAGACCCCCTGACCCAATGTTTAGAAAACTTGGGGGGTATCTTAATAAGGCTCATCTGAAGGCTCCACTGAAAGTTTGGGGTCTGTACCCCCAAAAATGTGCCCCCTGCAGCCATGGAAAGAAAAAAGGGGGAGCCCATATCTCGGGACCCCCTGACCCAATGTTTACAAAACTTGGGTGGTCTCTTAAGAAGGCTTGTCTGAATTTCTGCTGAAAGTTTGGGGTCTGTACTCCAAAAAATACACCCCCTGCAGCCACAGAAAGGAGTGAATGTGCACAAGCACCCCCCCACACACACACACACGAGGATTTCCCCCCCTCTCTCTCTCCCCAGCCGGGCCACACATCAGCTGATTCCTCCAGTACTCAATACTGACTGATTGGCCAGAAGAAGACCCAGCTTGGCCACCGATTGGCCGGGGGAGGAGAATGCTGCTTACTGACGGTTATGCTGTTTACTGACGGCCCGAATTTGCCGGATTTATTCGTGAACTCCCGAACTCGCTGAATTCAGCCCCCCTGGTTGCCGGCCATTTTTGAGTTCGGTTCATCCCGAACTAAAAACCACCGAATCAGGGGAAATTCGGCTGTTTTTCAGTTCGGGCCGAACCGAATCAACAGCCCTACCAGCCGGTACCTTTCCGCCTGCAATTTAAACCCATTATTGCGAGTCCTATCCTCTGCTGCCAACAGGAACAGCTCCCTGCCCTCCTCTAAGTGGCAGCCTGTCCTAATTGCCTACTAGCAGTCGGTGTCAGGTTTCAGCGTCTCTCTTTCCAAGTCAAACTGAGTTGTCCAGTAGTTTAGAATATGGGTGGTCAGGAGGGCTGGAGTCAAAAGGGAACCAGAAAGATCTGCAAGGTCAGTCACGGTCCAAGGTCAGAATTCCAGGAGTTCTCAGTTCAGGCGAAGGCTAGGTCAGCATAAAGCAAACTTGTTGCATCCATGCCCAGCTCTCTTTTCCCAGAGGCTTTTATTTACCTTTCTGGGAACATGCTGGCTGTGTCTCTGGCTTGGTCCTGCAATGACTCAATCACTCTCCACCTGTAGTTGCTGATGCACAGCCACATGCATGCTGCATCTTCGAGCTTGCAGATCAGCTCTCAGCCACTTTCTGTGCGCTTCCAGGGGTGCCAGGGATCCTAGGGAGCAGGGACCCTGAGGCTGATCCACTGTCTTGAGGTCAGGGGGTGCCTCTGCACCAACTGGTTGCTGTATCTCTGGGAGTGCCTGCATATGGTCCTCCGGCTGGACATCTGGAGTTGGCTGGGTCCACCAGTACCCCAAGATCTTGTTCACACACACTGCTGCCCAGAAGTGTATCCCCCATCCAGTATGTGTGCTTAACATTTTTGCTACCCAGATGTAGAATTCGGCACTTATCTGTGTTGAATTGCATCCTGTTCACATCTGCCCACTTTTCCAGTGTGTTCAGATCTCATTGAATTCTATCTCTATCTTCTGGTGTGTTCAGCTCTGCCGATTAATGACCTGTACCAGGGCCTGGTTGTCACACCAAAAGTGTACCCTTCTGTTCCAAAACAATGCCCTCCAGACACCACTGCCACCAAAATGGGAAAAAAACTCTAAAAAGGTCAAATCCCTAGACAGACCAGTGCCTGCTCAATGTGATGGCCAAGGCTGAGCACACCAACACCCTTCAAAGTATATCCCAAAGCCTATTCCCCCCTCATCATCGGACTGGACCTGAAGGGATCTCTCCAGCTCAAGGGACTCCTGCCATATGGAAATGCCATTAAACTGGGCCAAGAAGCACTGCCATACCCTAAGGTCCTCCTTCATATCCTTTGTAACCCGTATTTTGTGGTGTGGGAGTGAAGCCTTGGCCGTAGCCCTTGCCAGGCGAGCACAGAAGAGGTGGCCAGGCGACACCACTCTACAAGCAAAATTTAGATGTCAGACCAGAGATTGCAAATCCTTCAAGGTGCATTTTTTTCCTTGCCAAGAAAAGGGAAAGTAAGGCCTGCAATGCCAGGAGCTTATCCTCAGGAAGGGGGGAGGGGCCTGACGCTGAGTTCAGCTCTATGCTCACGTAAACCAGCCTAGTTGTAGGCCCCTCCATCTTTCCTTGTGCCAAAGGGACCCCCAACTCCACTGCTAGGCTCTGAAAAGCCCTAACCAAGTCAGAGCAGGCCCCTGTACCCGCCCACCCTAGGAAAAGGAAGTTATCCAGGTAATGCATGACGTAGGGTTAGCCAGACCTATCCTTTACTGCCCATTCTAAGAAAATACTAAATTTTGTGAATGCTGCGCAAGGTACAGAGCACACAGGAGCACACTTGGAACTGCTCCCAGGCCACATGGAGCAGGAAAGCTGCACCCTCTTGCCGCCGCTCGCCCATGCGACTTGGCTCACTGCCGCAGGCCTGTGCCAACTCCCTGCATGCCCCAAACAAGAGCCTGCAAACTTAGCTCTCAGGGAAGTTGGAGCCCTTGCTTGCATGAAAGAGGCAAGAGTACTTTGCCTATTGGAATGTGAATAGTTGAAGCTCAAGACTTCAGTCTTGCCATCAGTGGATAGAAAGGGATTTAAAAGATGCTTGAAGTTTTCATTCTTTAGTTCAGTATTTTCTTTTAAATACCAATCACAAAGAACAGCCAGGAGGAAGACAGCAATGAGTCCTTATTTCACAACCATTTTTAAACCCTGCTTTACATCCATACCTCTTTTCCCACTGAAATGAATATAGAAAATACCCAGCATATTAATGAAAACATGATGAGATTCATATTTTTCTTTAATCAGCATATCATGAAATAAGGAGGGGCTTGACATTATAATGGAAATCATTAGAACTCCATATGTTATTCTGAACTGTTATTGTACTGCACTAGCAGCAGAAGTAGACAGCTTAATCATTTCTTTCCCCTCCTCCAATTAAATCTGATTGGATTGATGGCTCATTTATGAGGCTGTTATGTATTTTGCATCTCTTAATTAATTTGTGGTCACCTCATCCGGCTGTGTACATCGAGAACTTTTCTGCCCACAGCCACATAGACTTTTATTCCAGGCAAAGGATTTTTAGGTAATTTATAAGCCTTCTCTGGGGGTGTGTGGTTATCATAACTTAATCACACCCTTTGGGGATTAAAAACACTTATCTCTGGATCATGACTTGTAATACCCCAGGGGGGTGATTATCTCAGGAAACTTACAACTCTCTGTCATGCCTAATTGCTTAATTATTACAGCTGTGAGTTCACGTTGCAATACAGAAGCTCAGGTTGTGCCAGCACTTCTTCTAGGAATCATTGCTTTTAAGCTTGTGATAAAATCTTCTGTCAGTTGATACTTTTGCAGACAATCTATGCCTGGAACTGCACCTTTCTATCAGAGTTCTGAATTTTATCCTGGCAATATGTTTTTAGTAGCAGACGGAAGAGGAAAATATATAAAAATACTTTCCTGTATGCATTTATGTTAGGGATTTGAACTGTGTGGTAAATACAGCAATGTTTTACACACTCTATATGTTATGTATGTATAAAAGACTGGAATAACTGTGCATAGGATTGCACTGTTAAGGTTCCCGTGGTAAAATTATTTTAAGATTTAGAATGTTTTTCAAAACAATATAAGTTCTCTCTTATTCCTTCATTTTACTCTCTCCTTCCAATCCAGAATTGTTGCTTCCCAGAAATGTTAAAATCATTGAGAGGACTGCTGTTGACTTAAGTGGTATAGGAACAACTGTCATTTTAATTTTCTCTTTGCAACTAGCTGACTGTACAGTAAGAATTCAGAAGTTAGGTTATCATGATGTATCCTGGTATCATAGGTGAAAACAGGTAAGTCAGGTAGTTTTGAATGCTGGGTTTCAGTAGTATCTCTGGGAAAAATTCTATGAAAATGTAGCTGTCATATTGCCCTGGCTTTCTATTAAATACAATAAATGATGTACAATTCAGTATGTAAAAAAAAAAAGATTAATTTTTGAGGCTAAGATTCTAGAAGTGCGCCCAAAGTCTGAATACACTGGACTGTAGAAGGTGATTTATTCTTGGTTGATAGCTACACAATCCCCATGGAACTGCCCCAGGTCTTCTTTTGAGTTTTTCATGGTTTTTCCATTTTTCAAGACTCACTGTGCAGTGGCGGTGCAGTTGCTCCACAGCTTCAAGAACCTCTCTTATGACAAATTTAAAATTAGCTGTGATCCCAAAGCGAAGGAAATGAGTAAAATTGAATGAATAATTGTTGTAATGGTAACGTCGTGTTTTCCTTTCCACGCCTCCACACCACCCTCAGCTCTTTCCCCTCCCACCTTACTCCTCCTCCAGCCAGACTTCTTGCAAACCCCCCCCCCCCAGAAACCAGCTCAAACAACATCAGGGACTGGAGAATGGGCGTCTATGTCTGCAACAGCATGAGGATCGCCATTCTCCATATCCCCACCCCATGCTTTTTTTTGTTTGTTTCAGGGAATCACTTCATCGATAAAATGATGAACATACAACCAGAAATGAGGAGCGGGTAAGAGAAAGATCCAGTGTCCATCCCCCCTTCTTTTGGCAATTTAACACCAAGTAACCCGAAAGCAGGGTGCGGTACAAAGGAGGGCTGGGTCTTCCTCTCACTCGCTCCACATTTCTATTTGTCCGTTCATCGTTTTATCGATAAAATGCACAAAGAAACAGTTTTGGGGGGCTTGCATAGAGCGACCCTGAACAAAGCGACGGTGGCAGGGAGAGCTGAAGAGTGTGGAAGAAAGTGTTTTAAAAAGCACACAAACACACACACTGGCCTTGCAATGATCACAGGCGCAGGGGGAGGGGAACGGGCACCACTCAGCACCTCCTTGTTGAAGAGGAAAGCGAAGAGCTCCCGCACCATCGGCTTTGTCACCTGCCAGTTATACACTGGCTCCCAGCCAGGCAGCAATGAGCCGACGGCTGAGGAGAGGGCTGTGCCTGCTGTACTGGAGGGGGCCGCCAAGGCTGGGTTGACCAACACCGCCACGGCCATGGTTGTGCATGGGCCCCGCCAAGGCCTGCGGAGAAGGAGAGGGGAGTGGCGGCAGCGGCCTGTTGCGAGGAGAGGCTGAAACTGCTATCAACAGGGCTGGCTCCAGCCACTATCTTGAGCACTGCCTCCTCTGCCTTCTTCTCAGGAACAGCGGCTGTTTGCAGAGGGGGTGGCAGGGGCCTAGCAGCACCACTAGTAGCAGTGCCGGTGGAGTAGCAAACTTAATTCTGTTCCCCAGAACTCCTATAAGATGTTGTTTCACAGATGCTGCTGCTTAGCTATCAGGGAAGGCAGAGACCATTCAATTTCTATTCCCCAAAGAAATGCACAAGTATGGAAATTTTCTTAAACCTTTCTTCTTTTTCTCCTTACTAAATTACCCCACACCAGTGGCAGTAATCTTTTCACACTACCTTGTATCTGGAATAGCTCCTTCCCAGAGACTAATCCTTCTTTGTGACCTGAGAAAGGGCCCTTTTTCTCCCAATCTCAATCCTGTCACTCCACAGGTTGTATGTTTCACTAGCCTAGGCTAAACTAAACCCTCAGGTTCTCAGAGTTGTTCACAGATTCTTCACATCCAGGTTACCAATCTTAGAATCCTTTCTTTCCCTCAGAACTCAGAGAGTAAGACTTCTGGCTTGACCCACGCCTTGTCTCTCAGCTTCTACAGAAGACTAACCCTTCATCGGTCACAATGACCTACTAGCATGCGATGGAATTCACCTTTCAAGGTTGGGGAGAATGTTTTTGGAAGAAACCTGGAGAGATTCATCGGGAGGCTTTTAAACTAATACCACAAGG
Source organism: Euleptes europaea (assembly GCF_029931775.1). Taxonomy (NCBI): domain Eukaryota; kingdom Metazoa; phylum Chordata; class Lepidosauria; order Squamata; family Sphaerodactylidae; genus Euleptes; species Euleptes europaea. Next base: position 50,603,057 of record NC_079315.1, on the reverse strand, counting down.
GGAAGGAAATGACCAATGTAGGGATTTAAATGAAGGCGATCAAACAGCAGAGTCGATCAAACAGCAGAGACCCACCTGGTCTAAAGGAGGCAAAGGTGTGGGGCTTCAGGTGTCTGTGTACCAATGCCCAAAGCTTGGGTAATAAGAAAGAAGAACTTGAGCTTCTAATGCAGTCAGAGGATTATGATTTAGTAGGCATTACAGAGACTTGGTGGGACAATTACCATGACTGGAATGTAGTAGTGGATGGGTATGAGTTGTTCAAGAAAAACCAAAAAGGTCGAAGAGGTGATAGAGTGGCGCTATATGTGAGGAGAGGGTTTGCTTGTCAAGAAATACTGAAGGAGGAGGGAGACAGCCAAGTGGAAAGTATCTGGGAGATAGTAGTTATGGGTGATTTCAACTTCCCTGATGTGTGCTGGGAGACAAACTCTGCAAAGCGACCCCTGTCACACAAGTTCCTCACCTGCCTGGCTGACAACTTCCTTCATCAAATGGTGGAGGTAGCTACAAGGGGCTCAGTCATACTCAACTTAATATTGACCAAAAGGCAAGAGATGGTAGATGAAGTGAAGGTGGTGGGGACCTTAGGGGGATCCCCCTTTTGCTGTGGGGGATCAAGGAAGTTCATAGCCACTGTCTATTAGGCTTTGGTAGAGTAGATTTTAGCAAACTCAGAGGTATGATGAGAATCATTCCATGGGTACAACTGCTGGAAGTGAAAGGAGCAAGTGAAGGGTGGGCTCTCCTAAAACAAGTGCTCTTGCAAGCTGAAGCCCTCACTATTCCAACAATTAGGAAACATGGTAGAGGATCCAAGAAGCCAATGTAGATTAACAGAGAACTGTATGATGAGCTAAGGGTGAAAAGGGAAATGTTAAAGAAATGGAGGCAAGGACAAACCTCTCAGGAAGCGTGTCACTGTAGGCACTGTAGGGGATTACTCAAATCCACAATATTAGAAGCTCAGCTAGATTGTATACCCCAGGTCAGGAAAGGTGGCATTAAGTATTTTGTCTGTTATTCTGTTTGTTTATTGCTTGTCAGCAATTAAAAGATCAGCAGGCAATCCTGCAGGAAGCGCTGAAAGGCGCACAGGGTAACAGAGACCTGGCAGAGGAACAGGCAACCACCATGGCCGTCTGTTTTGCCAAGTTGAAACATAGGAAGCAAGTGAGGAGGGAAAGTATGCCTAACCTTCGCAAAGTCAGAATGCTCATTGTTTCTCGGGACTGGGATCCGGCAACTTGGGATGGAGATATGTGGGATTCCAGTGAGGAGGAGAAAGAGTGGATAGAAGGGGAGGATGAAAATGATGAACCAGAAGTAAGACTTTTGGTTATTAATAAAGCTAAAGGATTGCCTAAAGGTCAGGCACAGGCAATGCGAACTGTAAGGGACTTTAGCCAGCAAGAATAGTCAGAAATTGCCAAAAATGCTAGACAGCACCCTAATGAATTTCAGAGTCAATGGCTTTGAAGACTGTGGGATCAGGGTAGCACGGTGTGTTTGTGAGCCCCCAGGAATTGCTCCAACTGGGTAATTTGTCCACAGATGTGCTCATATATGGGTATTTGAGGGGAGCATTGGGGCCAGCCCAATCCCTTTTTGGAAGGATTGTCATGGGGATACGGAGTAGATATCCTGCTCCCATGGATTGGGAGGAACACTTGCCACCCCGTTCTACTATTCCAGAGGAACAGTTTAGAGGGACAGCGATGCAAACTGGCATATATATATATATATACACACACACACACACACACACACACACACACACACACACACACACAATGTTTCAGAGATCCAGACTCTACGCCTCTCACAGCCAGCATGAGGGCACGGTTAATAAGAGGAGGTCCACCCTACATGCGTGGTGCGCTGTTAGCGTTGTTAGGACTGGCTCAGGGTTGACCCATGGGGGACATTGTAATTCTTTTGGGACAGCTGGGTGATGTTCCAGGGGAGGGCAACCCCAGAACACGGTCCACTAAAGCGGGAAAAGACCAGAGAGAAAAGGATTCAGACAAACCAAGAGGCCAGGTTACAAGGTGACAGATGTTTATAGATCTTCTTGAGAAGGGGGTGCCGAAAGACAAGATAGATGGCATTCCAACATCTGACTTGTTTAAAATGTGGAAGGAAAAATGTAGTGGTAAAAAAGACACAGGCAAAGAAACTCCCTGGGTAAGGGGATCAACTCCAACGGCTACTGAAGAGATTGAATCATTATATCTGCCTCTACCAGTCTCACCAGGAGGGTGGGGAATGCCTGTACCTTTAGACTAGGGGTGTGGGAAGGCTCTGGAGATGAGGCTAATAAAGACAGCTATTCCCGGAGACCAGCACCCACACCAGCCCGTGACAATATACATTCTCAAAATGTAATGTCCTTAATGGACACATGAGCTGAGGTGGCTTTAATCCATGGGAACCCTACAGTGTATATTGATGCCTATGGGAACAGGGGGGGAGCGTCAGCAGGCAGCCCTGGCAGAGACCAAGGCTGCTGTAGTATCTGCTATGCCCATGGGTCCCTTTGTAAAAGGACTTCCATTTGAGCTGCTGTCTGCTATCCTGGAGGTGATTGTATGGAGTCTTTGGCAGAAAGGGCAGGGGGGAAAATGTGCCATTGGGCTTCTGGTTGTGGAGGCTGCCAGACACCGTGGCAAACTACTCTCCCTTTGAACACCTGGTGCTAGCATGCTACTGGGTTCTGGTCAAGACTGAAAGACGGACTGGCCAGGAGCTAGTGATAATGAAACCTGGTTTACCTGACATGAACTGGGTGGAAGGTGACTCAACCAGTCCTTGGGTAGGCAGAGCTCAACACTCATCTATTGTCAAACGGAAGGAGCTCGCCCTGGCCTCCAAGGAGTGAGTGCTTCGAAGGAAAAGGTGTTAGCTCTCATACCAACGGGGGAGGAGGGGGAGGAAAACATTGAACCACTTGAAGAGTTGCCTGTCAAAGAGGCTCCCCCTTATACAGAAGTGGCTCATGAAACTACTTGGTTCACAGATGGTTCAGCCAAGTATGAGGGGGAAGAAGCGTATGGCATGCAGTGGCAATTAATCTTAAATGGCTAATCATACTGACTTGGGCTGGGAAAGGAAAATCCAGACACTGTGCTGAACTGGTGCCTGTGGTAAACACCTTCAGATTTTGGGAGGGGTGGTATACTTGAACAAACCCCGATCAATCTGGAGGAATTAGTAGCAAAGGGCTGGGAGCTACCTACTAGGTAGCTGTAGCAGGCTCTGTTTTGTCTAGATTGCCTAGACGTGGCAAAACTGAAACGTAGAGAGTAATGTATTTTGTTTTGTATGCATGGTTAATGTTTCTCTCTCTTTGTTCTTTTGCATAGAGATGTCTATTAAGACCGATGCTGATGGGTGTCTACCTTGAAGTCAAACCTGTATCCCCAAGACCCTTTCAAGCAACTGCAGCCCGAGACCTTGATCTAGGATGGGCAACGTGACTTCTCTGTTGCTCTGCAAGTGACCTCTGCTGTCACATAAATGATGTAGGGCTGTCGATTCGGTTTGTCCCGAACCGAAAAACAACCGAATTTCCCCCGATTCGGCGGTTTTTAGTTCGGATGGAACCGAACTCAAAAAAGGCTGGAAACCAGGGAGCCGAATTCGGCGAGTTTGGGGTGTTCGGCAAATAAATTTGGCAAATTCAGGGTTCGGCACAGCAGCATAACCGTCAGTTAGTAAGCAGCATTCTCCCACGGCCAATCGGTGGCCAAGCAGGGTCTTCTTCTGGCCAATCAGTCGCGATTGAGCACGTGAGCCCAGCTGCTGCGTGGCCCGGGGAGAGAAAGAGAGAGTATCTGTTTGTGTGAGAAATCCCCGTGGGGGGGGGTGCGTGTGCACATTTGCTCCTTTCCGTGGCTGCAGGGGGTGCATTTTTTGGGGTGCAGCCCCCAAACTTTCAGCGTAGCTTCAGATGAGGCTTCTTGGAAGAACCCCCAAGTTTTGTAAAGATGGGATCAGGGGGTCCAGAGATAAGGGTCCCCCCTTTTCCCTATTGGGATGAATGGGATCAGCTGATCCTATGCATCTAGAGAGCGGCAAATCCAAGGCAAAACCTCCCGTGCTTAAATGGAATCGTATTGGATTACCCAGTCCCTCCTGATGGAACAGAAGACATCCATAGTAAGACCCCTTTTGGGGCTTTAATCTATAATTTTTTCCCGTGTGTATGTGGGGGGGGGAAGCAGAGTCTGTGGGGGGCAGTTTCTGGGGGGGGAAGCCAAAGGAGGCTCTCGCCCATTCTGCCGAGGGGTGTGTGACCGCTCACCCCTGTGGGAGTGTGTGTACTGCTTTTAAAGTTAAGTTTAAAGTTGAGTCTGTGCAGCAGCTAGCGAGTCTCTCTCCGCTCGGCACCCTTGGTGTCGAACCTCCTCCTTGGTATTTTTCACTGTTTTTGCCTCTAGCCTGGGGTTGAGTGCAACGGGGCGGCTTGCATGAGATCCCCTGCGTCTTGGATTTTTTCCCCATTTGGGGGGTGTACCGTGGCGCCGTATTGGTTGGAGAGGTGGGGGTGGTGCTGGTGAGACTTGCTTGAGTTTGGTGGGGTCGTTTGCATAAGGGGGGAGCGTCCCTCCACCATGAGAAGAAAGATCAGGGCAGAAAATACAAACTCTGGGGATTTTTTTTTGCACGGTCTGTTTTGCTGCTCACTCAAAAATGTTTTTGCAAAATCTGACTTTCACAATACATTTTCACGGTCCAAGTCACCTGCTCCTTTTTTCCTTTTTGCTATAGCTAGCCTAGTGCACCTCTATTCCTTTCCATGGTCGCTCGCATGTTGCTTTGCATTGCAATGGTTAGCACGGGAGGTTTGCCTTGGATTTGCCGCTCTCTAGATGCATAGGATCGGCTGATCCCATTCATCCCAATAGGGAAAAGGGGGGAACCCATATCTCTGGACCCCCTGATCCCATCTTTACAAAACTTGGGGGTTCTTCCAAGAGGCCTCATCTGAAGCTACGCTGAAAGTTTGGGGGCTGCACCCCCAAAAATGCGCCCCACGGAGCCGCGGAAAAGCACCAATGTGCTTTAAGTGGCTTTATTCCTGTCACTGTGGGCAATTTTTTGGGGGGCAACCTCTTCTGGGCCCCATATCTCGGGACCCCCTAACCCAATCTTTACAAAACTTTGGGGTTCTTGCAAGAAGCGTCCCCTAAAGCTACCCTGAAAGTTTGAGACCTCTACCCCCAAAAATGCCCCCCTGGACCCGCAGAAAGGCGCGAGTGCATTTTTAATGACTTTATTCGGCTGAATTTTCCCCCGAACTTGAACTAGGCGCCGAATTCCACGGATCCGAATCGGGGGAGTTCGGACTTCAGCATATCCAGAATCGAGACGGGCTGAATTCTGCCAAATCCAAACTATAGCGATTTTTTTTTCAACTGCCCTAAAATGATGGGTTCCTGGGGTAACTGGGAAATGTATAAATGGGGAACACTGACTTGACTTGTACAGCACAGAGAAGCACGCAGCATGGCACCTAGTAGGTTTATGCAATAGATAAATATTATAGGCACATGTATGTTAAAATTTACATCTTGATCTGGACGATTGGAGAGGGTATGGTGGAGAAAATGTGGTTCACCAAGGGGTGGAATGTAGTGGGAAATTCCTGGAAGAACTTTGTAACGAGGAGATAGTGGTGAACCATATACTTCTGCACTGTCATATTAGATCATACTGTGACAGCACTGGGGTAGATAGGGTTAAGGAGCTGACATCCCATCTTCTTCCCCAGCAATTTGCACTTTTGGGGAGGGTGTAAGAGGGAGTAACTCTGCACCTGGCTTTGGTATGCCAAAGTGGTCTTGAACAGCCCCCCAGTTGCTAGGTACCAGGACACACACACACACACACACACACACACACATACTAACTTTTTGCTTTTCCTATAAGAAAGGGGGGGCGACTTTCGGCCAGGCCGCCTTTTCTCTTTTCGTTTTCAGACTGAACTGTCCAGACCGAGCTGTGTGTTGGAATCTACAGAGCTGTATATTGGGGTCTGCACAGAGCAAGGGACGTGGGTATTGTTTTGTCTGTTATTCTGTTTGTTTGTTTATTGCTTGTAAGCAATAAAGCCGCTTAAAATTCTCACAGTGGTGTGATCACTGCCATTGAAATACCCAAGGGAAAAGAACCTTTTGCCCTTTGGCAATACAGGACCATCTTTAGCCATGTTGACTGGAACTTATCCTGTAGAAGCAGGGGCAGCAGTCCTTGAGAGATAAGATTTAATTTAAGCCAAAGAGTAACGGAAGAAGTACAAACCCTTGCCTCCACCCTCACCAGTCCTGGCTCCAGTCTAGTAGTAGCATTTGATACGCGACAAGGTAAATGGAGGGCTGCTCTCAAGATTTTAGATTGAACCCTCTCCAGTGGGAGATTTTGGGGTTTATTTTGAGTGTCTCTGGTGCACATGGAAATTGCCAGCCCATTGGGAAGGGATGGGGATCACCTGGATCTAGAATTCTTCCCCATACTGGTGGCAGTCACCATCTGGGGAGGGGGCGACTTATTTTGGAACAGGAGGGTCAGGTTCTGCTGCAACAATGAGGTAGTCATCAAGGTAATCAATAAACAGTCATCACGGTCTGAGCAGTTTATGCTGCTGGTCCACAGGTTTGTCATGACCTGCTTGTTGGGTAACATTTCCTTTCCAGCTAGACACGTGGCTGGGGTGGAAAACAATATAGCAGATGTGTTATCTCGCCATCAAAAGGAGAGGTTCCACAGCTTGGCCCCTGGGGCAAACCCGCACTCAGATCCATTCTCGGAGGAACTATGGTCCCTTGGAGACGCACCTTGACGGACAGGGCTTTCAACAGCCTCACACCCGCTACATTCAGGATCAGCAGCTGCCTTCCTTTCTTTCTTTGCTAGCATGGGGGTCCCAGTGGGTGGCCAGTACCTGAGGTGGTGGTGCCCCCTTTTAATTTACGCAGATGGCTCCCCCCTGCCCAGGTATCAGTTCACCGGGGTGTTGCAGTTGGGCTTGTCCGCAATTGGGCTCCAGGTGCAGGAATACAGCCCTCATTCATTCAGAATTGGGGTGGCCTCCACAGCTTCAGCAATTGGTTTACTGGAGCCAAGAATCAAGGCCATTGGCCATTGGCGTTCTGCAGCATACAAGGCATACATTAGGCCTAAGGGCACCTCCCTTTAACATTCTTATTTGAGTTGCAGTGCGGTGGAAGAAGCTGGGTGAAAATGACCTTGGCAAAAGGAAGGGCTGCAATCTGCAAGAGGCTGCTGTGGTGGATTTGCGGACCTTTGCAGAATGGCTAGCTGACATGACTATGTTATGGTCGTACATGCTGGAGTGGTGATTTTGACGTGAGGCTGTGTGCCCCGAGAAGGTGGACAGGGCCAGACAGAAAGCCTTGAGAGCCATTGGCAGAGCAGCTGTAGTCCTTGGTGAGGCAATCATCCCCTACCCAGACATTTCCTGCTGAGTGTCAGCACTGTTCCACCCAGATGGAGTGCATCTTTCTTCATGGGGGTCTGACATCTGGCTACAAGCCGTCTGGTTTGGCTTGTGGAGGTGAATGCAGCTTTAGGCATTGGCAGGAGTCGGCCAGGGTTTTGGCCCTGGCCGTCTCCTGTGGCAGTTTGGACTTAGGAGCGGATCTAGTTTGGGGGGAAAGCCAGCCTGCGTGCCCCCTTTCCCTTGCTCTGGGGACCCCAATAAGGGGTTTGGGGGGAGGCCTGGTTGGTACATGCCCAGCTCGGGGGCTGTCAGGATGGCCTCCTTCCAAGTGGCAGTGGACCACACAGCTGGCTTCCATCCATGTGGGTCCTGCATACTGCCAGCAGGCGGGCTGGGTGCAGGAGGACTTCAGTTTTGACAACCGGGTCAACTGAAGCCTGGATCCCACCCCTATGCTATGCCAATATCTAGAGCTGGAACCAATAAAGTTGTGGCCATTTTCCACCAACAAAGACTTTATGCATCATTGGAACTCTGGGGATCTCTGGGTCTATGGGTGTCAGGCGGGGGTTGGTATGCGCCTTGGTGGGTGGAAAGTGCCAGGCACCAGGCCCCCACAGCTCAGCCCTGTGTCTGCAAACAGATCCACTTCAAGTCAGGTTCATCTGAAGTTCCACCATTTTGATATGCCAGGAACTGAGAGGTGGTGCTCAGAATTACTGTGTACATACTAAAGGAGGAAAAATATATAGTTGAATGACCTAGTAAGAGCTAATATGGTGTAGTGGTTAGGATGAAATCATATTCAAGTCCCAACCTAATACTATTAAATACAATTGTGGATTTCTGAAGTCAATCTTTTTAAATTAGACAAACAAAATACAGGTTGTCAGTTCACCAAATAAAGTTCCATTAGGATTAAAGAACATTAACTGAAGAAGTCATTTCAGGAAACAAGTATAGAGCATTAGCTGAAGAAGGTATTTCATGAAACAAGTATAAACCTGGGAACTTGCCTTGAATATTATCTATAGAACAGACAACCTGAACGTGCCTAGTTAAGATTGAACATTACTTGTGGAGTTTACAACCTGAATTAATTTTGTATATTATTAGTGGAACTGACAACCTGAATGTGCTTAATTGAATAATTGTGGAATATACAACCTGAATTTGTTGGATAATTATATTTTGAATATCAACTTGTAACTTGAATTTGTTTGACTTACCATAATTTGAATACATTGAATTTTCTGTAAGCATATGTTTATGTTGGAACTTTACCTGGTGAATTGACAACCTGAATTTGCAATCCACAATTGTATTTAATAGTATTTTTGATAAGAGCTACTACTGTATGCTTTTGCATTTGATATTTTTAGTACCTTCATTCCCCCTTGCATCTATTATTTATATTACAAATCCCAGCCTAGCCATGAAACTCACTAGATGATCTTGGGCCAGCTATTCTCTCTCAACATAACCTACTCTGCAAGGATGTTGTGAAAAGGGGGAGAACTATGTAGGCTGCTCAGAGCTTTTTGGAGATAGGAGTGGTAAGTAAATATAGTAAATAAAACAATAGTAGGGAAAGGGTGGATCCTTTTCAATAAATAGAAAAGAATTGCATATAATGACAAAGAAATATAATATATAAACAAAGAAATTACAAAGAAACATATTATTTTATAAAAATAGCCTTTCACCAGATATAAAAAAATGTAATAAGGCTGCATATCAACAAGAAGCTTATTGTTTCAATATGATATAACAATACAATTATTAGAATATATTATGAGTAAAGTTTATTTTTAGCAGGACAATCCTAAGTAGAGATTCTCCTGTCTACACTCATTGAAATTATGGGCTTAGTCTGGGGCAATTCTTCATAGGATTCCATTGTAACTTGTATTTTCAGGATCACAACTGTCTTCTTGATTAAGGTGTATGCCAAAATGGCTAAAGGACTAGCATCCCATCTGATATGTAAATCTGAAAATTAGGTTTACAGGTGTGGTATATACTGGGGGTAGAAAGGTGAAGAACCAACTACAACTTTTATGTTCTGTCTTTCTACATCATTTAAACACACCACAAAAACTTTGCAACTCAGAGCAGTGGCTGAAATGAACTATGCCTCTCAGCTAACCTGTTGTCCTGTTAGTCAATGAGATGTAAGATTCAGCCATAGCAGTTAAGGATGAAAGATAATGCTTCATTTTGCATCTCTGGCTTTCATCAGTATAATCTAGGCCCATAATTGTATTTTAATATAGTTTTTAGTATATAATAAAAAACAAAGCTGAAACAAATGATAGCCTAAGTCCCTGGACATGTTCATTGTTGTAAGTAAAGCAGGCATGCCAGATGTTCAGAGATTATTGATGTTAGGGGAGAAAGAAAAGGCAGTGCCGCGCAAAAAAAAAAAAAAAAAAAAAAATCCAAGCTGATTGTATGTTGGGTGCTTGGGAGTGAGCATTAAGACTTCTTTCTCCTCCCTCTCCAATTGAAAAACAAATGGAAGCGGCTTGAACATGCTACAAAACAATTCTCCCATGCAGGCCATCTTAAAACACATACAACAGATTAAAAAGCCAGCAAAGTGCAGCTCCGTGAAGAGTTCTGCATTGCCAAACTGCATGTAATTTGTGTGAGGTTTCATCATCTTTTAACTTTCCTTACTGCTTGAGGTGCAATAAAACCAGTGAGTCTTGGATAGACCTCTTTCCCACCTACCGCTCAGTGAGTCTGTCTTAGAATCATAGAATGAAAGAGTTGGAAGGGACCACCAGGGTTATCTAGTCCAACCCCCTGCATACTGAAGGAAATTCACAACTACCTCCCCCTCACACCCCCAGTGACCCCTACTCCAAAGCCAAGATAATCTCCCTCTCATCATCTGCTTAAGGTCATAGAATCAGCACTGCTGACAGATGACTATCTAACCTCTGCTTAAAAACCTCCAGGGAAGGAGAGCTTACCACCTCCTGAAGAAGCCTGTTCCACTGAGGAACCGCTCTGTTAGAAAATTCTTCCTAATGTCTAAATGGAAACTCTTTTCATTTAATTTCAATCTGTTAGTTCTGGTCCGACCTTTTGGGGCAACAGAAAACAACTCAGCACCATCCTCTTTATGACAGCCCTTCAAGTACTTGAAGATGGTTATCATATCCCCTCTCAGTCTTCTCCTCTTCAGGCTAAACATACTCCGCTCCTTCAACCTTTCCTCATAGGACTTGATCTCCAGACCCCTCACCATCTTTGCTGCCCTCCTCTGGACAAGTTCCAGCTTGTCTACATCTTTCTTAAATAGCGGTGCCCAAAACTGAACACAGTACTCTAGGTGAGGTCTAACCAGAGCAGAGTAAAGTGATACCATCACTTCGCATGAACTGGATACTATACTTCTGTTGATGCAGCCCAAGATTGCATTTGAGTTTTTAGCTACCACATCACACTGCCGGCTCATGTTCAGTGTTTGGTCTACTAAGACCAAACACACACAAGTCTTTCACACACACCACTGCTAAGACAAGTCTCCCCAATCCTATAATTATGCATTTGATTTTTCCTACCTAAATGCATAACTTTACATTTATCTTTGTTGAAGTGCATTTTATTAGTTTTAGCATAATTCTCCGGCCTGTCAAGTTCATCCTGTATTCTGGCTCTGTCTTCTACCATATTTGCTACCCCTCCTAATTCAATACCATTTTCAAATTTAATAAGCATCCCATCTATTCCTTCATCCAAATCATTTATAAAGATGTTGAACAACACAGGGCCCAGCACAGATCCCTGAGGCACTCCCCTAGTTACGCCTTTCCAAGTGGATTAACAAGCACTCTTTGGATGTGATCTATCAACCAGTTACAGATCCACCTTACAGTAATAGGAGCTAAACCACATTTTCCTAATTTGTCAATGAGAATACTATGTGGAACCTTATCAAAAGCCTTACTGAAATCAAGATAAACAATGTCTACAGCATTCCCCTGATCCAGCAAGATAATAACTTTCTCAAAAAAAGGAGATAAGATTAGTCTGACATGACTTGTTCTTGAGAAACCCATGCTGGCTCTTAGTAATCAGATCCATCCTTTCTAAATGCTCAAGGACTGACAGTTGGATGATTTGTTCAAAAACGTTTCCTGATATAGAAGTCAAGCTGATGGGTCAGTAGTTACCCGGATCCTCCTTTTTCCCATTCTTGAAGATGGGGACAACATTTGCCCACCTCCAATCTTCTGGCACCTCACCTGTTCTCCAAGACTTCTCAAAAATCATGGACAGAGGCTCAGAAATTACATCTGCAATTTCTTTGGCCCTGGGGACTTTGTTTCATTTAAAGAAACTAGGTATTTGTGCACTACCCCAATGCCATTCCTAGGCTGCAACTCCCTTCCCTCATCATGTATTCTGTTTAGACCATGTTGAGCACTATTTCCCTCGCAAGAAAAGACTGAGGAAAAATAGAAATTGAGGAGTTCTGCCCTCTCTTCATCTCCTGTTAAAATTTCACTTTCTAGTCCCCGCAATGGGCTTATCTTGTGCTTGTTCTTATTCTTACTCTGTACATAGCAAAAGAACCCTTTTTTGTTGTGTTTAGCATCTCTCATTAGCCTAAGTTCATACTGAGCTTTAGCTTTCCTAACACTCTCCGTACAAGCACTAGTTATTTGTTTATATTCGTCTTTGGTTATAAGGCCCTCCTTTCACTTCCTAAATAAGTATTTTTTATTTCTCTAATCTTTAAAAAGCTGTTTATGGAGCCACCCTGGCCACTTTAGGCTCCTCCCATTTTTCTTCTCATAGGAATGGTTTGTGATTGCGCCTTCAGTATTTCATTTTTAAGAAACTCCCACCCTTCTTGAACTCCCTTCTCCCTTAAGAGCTTCATCTCGAAAGCATAAGCCGTGGTCACAAGAACATAAGAAAGGCCCTGCTGGATCAGACCAAGGCCCATCAGGTCCAGCAGTCTGTTCACACAGTGGCCAGTCTGTTCACACAGTGGCCAACTAGGTGCCTCTAGGAAGCCACTAGCAAGACGAGTGCAGCAGCACCATCCTGCCTGTGTTCCACCGCACCCAAATAATAGAGAGAATAGGTATGCAGCATGACTAATATCCATTCTAACTAACAGCCATGAATACCCCTCTCCTCCATGAATATGTCCACTCCCCTCTTAAAGCCCTCCAAGCTGGCAGCCATCACCACATCCTGGGGCACGGAGTTCCACAATTTAACTATGAGTTGTGTGAAAAAATATTTCCTTTTATCTGTTTTGAATCTCTCACCCTCCAGCTTTAGTCCAAAAATCCTAACCTTTCTTGATGACACTATCTACACTGCCAGTCATTAATTTGTAGTATTCTTCTTTCCCTAAGCCACAACCTTCAACAGCAAGAACTAGTGAAAAAACAACCTGCACCCCAATGTCCTTCACCTTCTTACCTAGAGCCGCATAGTCTCTTTTAATACGCCCTGGGCTGTGTCGGGCAATATCATTTGTTCCCACATGAATGAGCAAGAAAGGGTAATAATCTGTGGGTTTGATGAGTCTTCTTACCCTTTCTGTCACATCCTGAATGCGGGCACCTAGTAGGCAGCAGACCTCTCGAGACAACAAGTTTGGTTGGCACACTTTAGACTCTACCCCTCTCAGTAGGGAATCCCCTATTACCAGAATGTGCCTCTTCCTAAGTGGGGGAGAAGAAGATTGAGTCCTCTCATGCGCAGGAGCCTGAGAAATTTCTTTCAAGTTTGGGGGGGGGGTAGCCCTTGTTCCAGTGGTCCAGAATCAGTATCTATGGGGAGATCCTGGAACTGATTGCTGAGCAACAGAGGATGAGAATGACTCCTGATTTTCCAGCTCCTGTGGGTCATATTCTTCCATGCACCCTCCTCAAATGTTGCTTGCACCTCCATTTGTTGAGATTCCTTACTCTCCTCCTTTTGTTGCCCCCTAAAGAGTGCTTCATGAGTTCTGTCCATGAACTCTTCACCCTCCTTTATAAAATGGAATGTGGAAAAGCATGCCTCAAGTCCCTGTATCTTCTCCTCCAGCAGGGCTACCAACTTACACTTGCTGCAAGTGTAATTATTGTTACCCTCAGATAAGAATACAAACATGCCACAGATTTTGCATGTTACTTCCTCAGCTCCCTTACTAGCCACACTGCTGTGACCCATTGCTGAAGTTGTTCAGTCACTTCCCTTCACTTCCCTGATAGCTCCCCTTATAAACTGCCTCTCAAGACTCCCTGCTTGAAAAGCAAAAAACACTCAACAGATATAAAATGTAGAAACTTGCCAGCTGCTTACAGGGCCCCCAGGCCAGACTCCCGGGCTAAGAGCCCCAGGGCAAGAGCTCGCGCCTCTGGCAAGAGGAGCCTTCTTAAATACTCTCAGCCCCACCCCTCAACAGCCAACAGCAGAGCAATTAACTTTAGCCACACCAGCCCTTCCTGACTCAGCAACAGCTTTCTCTAAGCTCTTGCTGTGTCTCTCAGCCCAGCTATGTAATGATGGCTTCTCTGGCCATTATTCATGGTGGCACCTAAACGCTGCATCATGTGCATCCATTAGCATATAGAAAGCAAAAGCTCTGCAGGGGGATTTTTAAACTATGATACCCTGTTCACTAATACATCTTCCAGTGGTCCTTCCCCACCAGTTTTCTTTGATGTCTCAGTTTGCTCCCAGTATAATCCTAAACAGAGTTGAAGCTTTCTCAACTCATTCCTTCAATAGATTTCGGAGGGTACAACTCTGCTTAGGGCTGCACTTGTAGCCAGTGAAGTGCTTTTTGGTTTAGCAATGTTTTTTTTTTTGTAAGTTGATAAAGCAAACAACAGACTTCTGTGTATGAAGGTGTTTTTAAAATTAGAACATTTACCTATAATGAAATAGAATCCGTCCTGATGGAATTTTGTCAGAGTAAAACTATTGTTTCAGTGAAAATGCACCATTACAATTTGACTGTCCAGGATGGCTCAGATTCCTAGCTCAGGATCCAAGAATTGCTTTGTGCATACCCCATTGTATTTTTATTTCTTTAAAAAAATACCTCACATTCTCACACTACAACAAGCAGATCTGGCACACCGGACAGGCCATCTTTCATTGGATCCTGGGTCTAGTTTATAGAACTGATTTTTAACTGTGTTCTGAAGGCAACTGATGGTCCACTGTATGTATGTATGTATGTATGTATGTATGTATGTATGTATGTATGTATGTATGTAAGAAATTTATACGTCACCTCTCTGGAGTCCTGCTGAAGGTAGCTTACAAGTAAAAACAATATCATAAAATCATAAAACTGTTATGGTGGTGGTAGAATGGAGCCTCTCCATGTGATGTGCAATCTATATAGTGAGCAGTGCTCACAAGTCTCTGCCAACATGGGATAGAAGTCATGCTGAAAGACAGGGCCAGCATGGTGTAGTGGTTAAGAACGGTGGTTTGGAGTGGTGGAGTATGATCTGGAGAACAGGTCTGATTCCCCACTCCTCCACATGAGAGGCAGAGGCTAATCTGGTGAAGTGGATTTGTTTCTCCACTCCTACACACGAAGCCAGCTGACTGACCATGGGCAAGTCATTCTATCTCAGCCTCACCTACCTCACAGGGTGTCTGTTGTGGGGAGGGGAAGGAAAGATGATTGTAAGCCAGTTTGATTCTCCCTTAAGTGGCAGAGAAAGTCGGCATATAAAAGCCAACTCTTCTTCTTCTTCATTCAAATGGCTTTCTTTGTGGCTACCGCAATCAGAGAATCAGACATAAATAGCAGGGTATAATTCAAGACATTTCTCAGTGATACACATACGTTATGCCAGGGCCGGATTTAGGTTTGATGAGGCCTTAAGCTATTGAAGGTAAAGGGGCCCTTTATACAGTATGTCCAGCTGTCCTTTGTCAACAACAAATTGTCACTGTTTTTTGTGTTGAATATATGCTATATAGTAATTTATGGACCTAATAGGTATCTAAAGCCATTTGCACATAACAAAATATGTATATTATCAAAGTAATTGTTGAACTGAAATACAATTAAGAAGTAGTATATTAATAGTGAAATAATTATTAAGCTCTAACTTAAAATGATTTTTTATTTATAACAAACTTAATAATGCAAATACATTGGCATTTGGCAAAAACAAAAATTTTGGGGGGCCCCCAAGAGAGTGGGGCCCTAAACTATAGCTTGTTTAGCTTATACGTAAATCCGGCACTGCGTTATGCTTTTAGGTGCAGTTCAGTTGCATCAGAGTACACAAAAATGAGTTGACTTCAAGCTTTCTCTGTGTAACCATCTCAACATAAAACAATCTAGATTTCAACCACACAAGAACAGTATTCCACAATGCACAACTTTGTAAAATAATCTTCTCACTATATGTTGAGCCACATGGTAATCGTGACAAATGGCCAGCAAGATCATATTGTCTTTTAAATCATGACCTTGTTTGAGCCAAGAGGACCTGTTGCTCTGCAAGCACCTCAACATCTTTCAGCTTGTGGAAAATAAAGAATGAGGCCTGTGGGAGTTCATCTATGGGAATCTGGTACATGTACAGGTTTGTATTGCAGACAAGGTGGCCTTTCAAATTAGTGATTCAAACGATCAAATGGTAGCTTCTTTATGTTGCTGAGTGTGTCCATTTGGCCTTCTTGTTGGTGCTTACTGAAGGTCATTACTTAATCCTGTTAATCGGCTCAGAGATTGCCCACAACCTGAACTGGGTCCATTAACAGTTGGGCTGATTATCCAAGACTCATGGTAGTAAGTGCACTGAAACATGATTTTAAAAATAACAATATAAAAAAATCTATATTAAGGCCAGCTCTAATTTACCCATTATAACATAGCAGGTAAGCAGAATAGGGTATGTAAAGGAGTTCACAGAGGGAAGTTTATTTCAGAAAATAACATTTCACACTTGCAAACTACTGGAAAGGGCTTTTAGACACCAACAGGTGAGCCATTTAAACAGATTAGTTGAGCTATTTAACCATTGTTTAGAGACAGTGCAATACATTGCAATGAATCTTTTTCCTGCCAATAGTCCCCATTAAGTCAGCTTGATATTTATCAGGGGACCAATTAAGTAGACACTAATGTATTATTATGGGGAAATGCTGTAAGGCTTATCCAGTCTAAGTACTCCACAAAGAAATCTGTAGTATACATTTTATACTGAGCGGAAAGTTGAATATCAAACTCAAATGAAAATTCTTTTATAATGCTGGGGAAAGTTGAGAAAATAGAATTTTAAAACAAGATATGCATGCTTTATATGAAGTGTTTATTGCATACTAAATATACAATGCAGTAAGAATTCTATTGTAATGTTTTTCTACCATACACAGGATTTCACATTTTAAAAGATAACTTCAGAATCAAAACTCCATCATATATACTATCATCCTCTCCTATAGCAAATTTTTCAACTTTGCTCATGTGTTGGGACATAGCTGAGGAAAAGTGATTGTGTAAACTGCTGTCGATATTATCAATGATTTCATAAAAGATTTTCCTGTAGAAATCCTTAAGACAGGGATGTAAAGTGGTGGCCCGCTGGCCGGATCCGGCCCCCGGAGGGCTGTTCACTGGCCCTCAAGCCAAGCCCGGCCCCACCACCATCCCCTGCACTCTTCTGGGTAGGGCTGGCCTGCCACCATCCCCACCACCCTGCATTCACCTGGGTGCGCCTGGCACCGGGGGGGGGGCAGGATCACCTTCCCCACCCCCACCCTGCTCTCCCGGGCCAGGATCACCTTCCCTGTCACCCCCCACTCTCCAGAGCGAGTCACCCCCCACTCTCCTGAGCTATCCTGGCCTTCCCCTTCACACATACACACTCTCCCACCGGGGCCAGGATCACCTTCCCCATCACCCCCCCTCACTCTCCCGAGTGATCCTGGCCCCAGCGGGGGCCAGGATTGCCTTCCCCATCACCCCCCCTCTCCTGAGCGAGTCACCCCCCCCCCACTCTCCTGAGTGATCCTGGACTTCCCCTTCACACACCCCCACTCTCCCACCAGAGCCAGGATCGCCTTCCCCGTCACCCCCCTCCACTCTCCCGAGTGATCCTGACCCCGGCGGGGGCCAGGCTCGCCTTCCCCGTCACCTTGCCCACTCTCCCAAGCTATCCTGGCCCCACCCATCTTCGGCCCGACCAAGAGACATTAATGTTCGATCTGGCCCTCCTCACAAATGAGTTTGACACCCCTGCCTTAAGAGATTGAAACTGGTGAGGATCACACCCGCCATCAATACGTTGTACAGGCTTTCTACACCCAGGAATGGTAGGACTCTCTAAATCTAAGTCTTTTGCTGTCATGACTGTCGGTGACCAGAACTGTTCAAAGTTGTTCTGCAGTTGCTTTCTACTATCCTTTGCAGATGCAAGAAGAAGCTGTGCTTGATGGAACTGTAGATTACTTTTTTGAAGAGCTATGTTCAATGTATCCAGATGACCAAACACAAGCAGTGGTAACTGTAACATGAAGTAAGTAGCAAATCTCAACAAGCTTTGTGCATATCCATCGGCTTTTGCCCCAGGATCTTCTCTCTCCTCAGAATATTCCATGCAGGCTTTAATTAGACAAGGAATAGAGAATAAAACTGCTACTATCATACTTCCCCTGTACAAATCTGTGGGGAGACCACACCTAGAATAGTGTGTACAGTTCTGGTCACCACACCTAAAAAAAATGGTCAAAAACGCATGGTCGCTTTATTCCGTTTCAGCCAGGATCGAACGCACATTCGGCGAAAACGCATGTGTTCGATCCTGGGTGAATCCTGGCTGAAACAGGGAATAAAGGAGGCTAAATGACCATGCATTTTCGCCCAATATTGCAGAGCTTGAGAAGGTGCAGAAAAGAGCAACCAAAATGATCAGGGGACTATGATGAGCAGTTAAAATGCTTAGGGCTGTACCTTGGAAAAAAGGCAGTTAAGGGCAGACATGATAAAGATCTATAAAATTATGCCTGGTATGGAGAGAGTAGACAGGGACATCTCTCATAATACTAGAATGCGGGGTCATCTGCTGAAACTAGAGGGTGAGAGATTCAAAACAGATAGAAGGAAGTCTTTCTTCATACAACACATAGTTAAATTGTGGAACTGCCTGCCCCAGGATGTGGTGATGGCTGCCAACTTGAAAGGCTTTAAGAGGGGAGTGGACATGTTCATGGAGGAAAGTGCTATCCATTTCTATTAGTCAAAATGAATACTAGTCATGATGCATACCTATTCTTTCCAGTACCAAGGGAGCGTGCCTATTATATTAGGTGCTGAGGAACACAGGCAGGATGCTACTGCAGTTGTCTCGTTTGTGGGCTTCCTAGGGGCTCCTGGTTGGCCACTGTATGAACAAACTGCTGGACTTGATGGGCTTTGGTCTGATCCAGCAGGGCTTTTCTTATGTTTTCTTATGTTTTTCTTATGTTTCTTATGGTACATTCTCAAAGAACTGAATCAACTTCCTATAATTTGAAACCACTGACTATAAGGAAGCTGCTCTAATAGTCCACCTAGTGGGGCAAAAGTGTCTCATATTTATGTTCTCTGCCTGCTGAAAGTGTTTAAACAAAGCAAGACATTTTGGTGAAGTTTTCACAAAGGTGATTATGTCAGATAACTCACTCAGGAAATTTCTACACAGTAACATTTTCTGACACATCATGTATCACTAAGTTTACAACATGTGCAAAACAATGAACATATTGTGCTCTTGGTTCCTCAGTCTTTACAAGGGCCTGTACTCCCTAAGATGTCCAGCAACATTCGATGGTCCATCATGGAACTGGCCATGGCATCTGCTTATGCTGTGCAACATTTCTTGAGAGAAGGATTTAAATAAATCAACAGTATGATTATTAGCAAATCACCAGGGAATAAACAAGGTTATCTGAGGATTTGGAGTGAGGTGCCACCAATAACCAGATGACACCTGTTAAGTCCGCGTGGGGAGGACACACGAGGTCGAGACGGAGTTCCAACTCAACGCATTTATTGAAGTACATTACAGAACTGGCAACTGTGTAAAACGGCCCTGCTTATATTCCCCCCTGGCCGCTTGCGGCCACTCCACCCCTGATCCGTGATGGGGGGAACAACCCCCGGGTCACCAATGGCGTGACCCGGCTTAGGCCCAATGGGGCGCGCTGGCTTGGGCCAATAGCGCGAGCAGGGTTTAGGAGCCTTCATCTGGGACTCAAGCTCCTAGATCTTCCCCTGCTTACCCACCTAACTATTTACATACACGCGATGGGTCTGTGGAAATCCTGAACAGGTGCCAGGAGCCAGTAATGGGATGGATCAGGATCAATAAACTGAATGTCAGTACAGACAAAACTGAGGTGCTGTTGGTCAAAGGAGAAGCTGCCCAGGGATTGTGGAGCCAGCCTGTCCTCGTGGAGGAAATCACTTCTCTTGAAGGAACAAGTTTGTAGCTGGGAGGAGGGCTATTAGGTCCTGGCCTACAATTGTAGGAGGCTCAGGTCTCCTCCGTTGCATGTAGCCTTTTATCTATCCCTTTTATTAGCTCTGGCTGATTCTCCAGCTATGCCATTCCTTGAAAAAGCATGATCTGGCCACATTGAACCATGCTCTAATCACATTCAGAGCCAGTGTGGTGTAGTGGTTACAGTGTCAGATTAGGATCTGGAGACCCAGGTTCAAATCCCCACTCTGCCATGGGAGTTTTCTGAGAGCCCTTGGGCCCATCACATACTCCCAGCCTAACCTACCTCACAGGGTTGTTGTGAGGATAAAATGGAGGAGGGGAGAACAATGTAAGCCCCTTTGGGTCTCCATTGGGGAGAAAGGAGGGGTATAAATGAAATATATAAATTAAATAAAATCCAAGTTGGATTACTGTATGTGATTACCTTTGAAAACTGTTCAGAAACATAAATTGGTCCAAAATATGGCAGCCAGGCTACTGTTGGGTCACTGCTGTTCTGAAAGATCTGCACTGGCTACTCATTTGTTTCGGGACACAATTCAAGGTGATGGTTCTTACCTTTAAGGCCCTAAAGGTCTTGGGACCAAGGTACCTGAAGGACCATCTGCTCCCATACTATCCAGCCTGCCAGTTAAGATCTGTCTCTCCAGTTCTGCTCTCTTTGAGGTGTGTGGCAACTGAGACAGGACATTTTCTGTGGTGGCACCTTGCCTTTGCAACCCCCTGCTACTGGAGGCTCTCCTAGCACCTACTTTACTTTCTTTTAGGTGCCAGGCAAAAACTTATCTTTTTACCCAGACTTTTAATTAGGGGGTTATCTTAGCTCCTTTTAATGTTCTGCTTTTGTGTATGCTGCTTATGACTAATGGCTTGGTTTTTGTTTTTTTTACTGACTTGTGTTTTATATTGTTTTTAAATTGTAAGCTACTGTAAGCAGGACTCTGAAGAGGTGGCATAGAAATATTCTAAATAAATGAATGAATAACTTTTTCTTTAGAGAGTGTGTGTGTGTGTGTGTGTGTAGTTCATAAACCCTAAAAGCAGCTTTTTTTTTACATTTTAGGTGTCTCACAGTGCAATCCCAAGCAGAGGTACACCTTTGGAAATCAATTGAAGTCAATAGGCTCAGAAAGGTATAACTGTTTAGTCTGCACACTTTCCCATGGTTTCATAGTACTAAACTCTTGTATAAATGCTAGTTTTAAATGGAATTTTATAATTAATATAACTACAGCAAAGCATAAGAAATTCCATCTAAAGGAAAGCATATTGTATTTTACAGACAGAATACGATGTAGTAGGCTATTACGCTCTACTATTATGTTCATCTCTGGAACTGACAGCCTCCTTTCATTTCTGCTAACTAAAAATCAAAGCTCTTCTCAGATGCAACTTTTGAAAATAAACTGAGAATCACATATTTCAAATTCTACATTAATGTCATTCTTATAATTACCTACCATATAGATGGTTGAAACATTCTTGTCATTAATGAGAATATAGTTTTATGTTTGTTAAATACAAAATTAGTTTAATTAGATAACACTACTATTTTTGAATGGAAGGTCCATCATTAGAGTCTAGATGAGGACTTTGGCACTTAATACTTCATTAAATTTAAATTAATAAGTTAAGTAATTTTAAACACATAGTATTTGGGTTTCGTGGACTTACTGAACACCCCAAATGTACCTGTAGACCCTCTCACCATAAAATTTGTGACTACAGACATCTCAGAATCTGCCCTGCTTTGAAGAGTTTTTCTTCCCTAAATCCTCAGCCCATAAAACAAAAGGAGAGCTGGGAAAAACAATAACAGAATACAACTGGCAACCCACAATTCTACAGTATGATAATTTGGGTCTGTCATTTGCATGGCTCTTCAAATGGCAATTGTAACATGAAGGAAGCATCCATTTTCAGACAGAAGAGCAGCTGTTTATGGTGGGTGAACTTTCTCCCTTTCCCCGCTCTTCCAAACAGATGCAGATGAAATGGCCATAGGACAGAAGTAAGGTTTTTGTTTTGTTTTGTTGCTGTCAAGTTAGTGGTCACAGTCAACGTTTGGTAACCTCTTAGGATTTTCAAGGCAAGAGACGATCAGAGGTGGTTTGCCGTTGCCTGCCTCTGTGTAGTGACCCTGGTATTCCTTGGTGGTGTCCCATCCAAATACTGACCAAGGCCAACTCTGCTTAGCTTCTGAGATCTGACATCAGGCTAGCCTGGGCTATCAAGGTTAGAGCAAAGTAAGGAGAATGCATAAAAACAGCAGCACTTAGAGGAACATGGACTGCCAACATCTTGGATGTTGTACGTATACAACAGTTATCAAATGTTGTCGAAGGCTTTCACGGTCAGAGTTCATTGGTTCTTGTAGGTTATCCGGGCTGTGTGACCATGGTCTTGGTATTTTCTTTCCTGACGTTTCACCAGCAGCTGTGGCAGGCATCTTCAGAGGAGTAACACTGAAGGACAGTGTCTCAGAGGAGTAACACTGAAGGACAGTTATCAAATGGTGCCATTTTACAATGGTAAAGCAAAGAAAAGTGCTAAAGACTGTTAGTTTTGCTAGGACAGGGGTCCCCAAAATGGTGCCCATGGATGCCATAGAGTCTGCTGCAACCTTTTCTGACTCCCACTAAGTGTTTTTAAAACATAGGTGGAGCTTGGTGGGGCTTTTTCCTAGCAAGGCTTCTGACTAACTATTGGAGATTTGATTGGCTGTGCAGAATCTGAATCTGGAAATCTGAAGCAGGTGTTTTTTAGAACAAATGTCACTAAATTTGCAGATAAATTATTCCTTTCTCTCTCCTAAAGAACTCCCAAGTTTTAAGGTGATCGGACAACAGGGGTCTGAGTTTACAAACCCCTGAATAAGCTGCCCACAGCCATTATAGTCTCCATTATTTCCTATGATGAAATATGGGGTGCTTCTGTGGGTCTTGAATGGGTGTTTGTAGAGCAAATAGCACTAGATTTGCCGAGAACCAAGTCCTCCCTCTCTGCTAAAAAGCACCAAGTTTAAAGGAGATTGGACAGAGGAAGCCTTGATTTTACAGACTCATGAACAAGGTGCCCCCAGTCATATGGTTCTCCATTGTTTCCTTTGGAGAAAAATACTATAGCCAACAGTAGCCCAACAGAACCAGTGTCAAAACTGGGAACTCAGGCAGAACCAATATCAAACCAAATAATTGTTTTATTGTTAGCCATATTGGGTGACCTTTTTGATCAAAAGATCACATATAAAATACTAAAATAAAACAGATCACAAAGTACTTTTTTATTATGCTCAGCAAGGGCAGCAAAACAGGGCACTATAATTATGTAAACAATTAAAAAAGTAAAATGTTTTAATGCAATTTCCCATCTCTCACAACTCAATTCTTTATTATTAGTTCTTACTTAACAATCCAGCAGCCATGCAAGAAATGCAACATCAAATAACTTTCTAAAAATAGATTATTTTTGGAGGAAATGCCAGAAGGCAAAACACAACTCATCGTTCCCTTCATTCCAAAATGAAAACATCAAAAAAGTTTGCAACCATGAGACCTCTTCTATTCTGTACTGTTTTCTTTCATGAATAGTGCCTTTTACAACTGCTAAAGGCGGCAGTGAAAGATAAAACCTCTCACATAAAACTCAAATCATGTGAAAGCCATCATCTGGCATTTAGGATAAATCATATGATTCCAAATGACACGAATAAAGCCACAAAGTATCTGATGAAGGGAGCTTTGACTCTCAAAAGCTTATATCCTCCCCCCCCCCAAAAAAAAACTTGTTGGTTTCTAAGGTGCTACTGAACTCAAATCTAGCTCAAATCAAGCCACCATTTACCAGTCATGAAAAAAGTTTTTATCTTGTCACCCTTTTGCTAAACCTTTGAATAGAATTTGGCAAGAGGAATATATTATGTGGCATTTATTAGTGAAGTGGGATTCAGTGATTAATTGAGGTGGTTGAAACTCAGTCCCTGATCCAAAGTCCACAGGCACTCTAGCTTTCACAAAGGGTCCCTATAGAGCACAGATTCTTATGTTCTCCTTTTTCCATGGTGGTCATCCCTTTCCTGCCTGCATCAGATTACCTTTGACCCATCCTAGGTCCTGCCCATAATTCTCTGACCATATGCTTCATCTCCATCTATACTTTACTTGATCAAAGCCTTAGGACACAATTGGTGCAGTCTATCTGGTTGAGGGGACACTGCAGAGCAATGACACTATGAAATGCCCTGAACTGACTTGCAATGATGTTGCATCTGTGAGCTATGATGTTTCATTGGTGCAGTACTTATAGAAAAAATGGGACCTTTGGCTGTTTGTGAGTCTTTCTGATCAATGTCTGCGGAAGTATAATTTGAGACCACAGTTCTAAAGGAAAACTAAAGAAACCCCAACTTTGTCAGGGATAAAGTTTACTGCAATACATTGGTAAAACCATATGAACCCATGTCATCCACAGTGAACAAACAAGATTATTTCTTTTTTTAAAATAAAAAACATTTGAAAATTTGAATGGATTTAAGATGTATCCTATGATTTCATATGGGTTTTAAAAAGGGTACTGATTTACCATTTTGCAACGGCCATTTTCTCAGGTTGTTAATCCTACATGATCATATTAATTATTTGTTCACAGTGTAAAATGTTTGCAGTAGTCAGACAATCAAGACAAAACAGTAGCTATGCCACACCAACACTATAATTAAACCTCAAAATACAAAAGTATGTGGCTGGACTTTTGTATTTTGAGGCTTAATTGCAGTAGTCAGACAACATGCCAACAACACAAATGAAATGCATATAAAATGTCATGGAAACTAGCTGCATGAAGCTGGGCCAGTCACACACTGTGAGCCTACCCTACTCACAGAGTTGTTATAAGGATAAAATAGAGAAGAGGAGAACAATGTAAGCTACTTTGGATCCCCACTGGGAAGAATAGTAAATGAATATAAATAAAATAAAATAAAATAACGAGGGTCTGGTACTGGTTGTCACCTGTAAACAATACCTTACACTACAATACAGATTAAAAATCTATATTACTATCCCTTTGAAAATTCAAAGAGAAATCTATAGGAATTTTATATGAAGTAAACAAATGTTTAATAAAAAGGCATTATAAATTGGTATTTATTAGTCTTATGCATTTTTTATTATTAATTACAATACTTATGAAAATAGGGTGTCTTGTCATTATCATAATATGAAAAAAGAAACACATTTTGATCTAAACAGCCTATAGCAAAAACAAGTCATAATTTTCTTTCATTTTGTTCTGGTTTCTTTCGTTATTGCAATCTCTGCCTCTCTTGGTTTCACTTACGTGTGATGGGCTGGGAGAGTTTAAATTGCTTCCCACAACTGGAAATCCCACCCCTTCCTTCCTGGTTCTGCAAGCCTACACCATCTCCTAGGATTTCCTTTTTTGGAGGCCCCAGACCTCCATGCCTTTTCTGGCTCCCTGACATAGGCGTAAACTATTTTGGGGGTGAGGAACTCAAGCATCCCCTGAACTTGGGGGGGGGGGCTGAGCCCCCCGGCAACCAGTGCCCTCATGAGGGGCTCAGTTACAATTAGGGTTGCCAACTTCCAGGTACTAGCTGGAGATCTCCTGCTATTACAACTGATCTCCAGCCGATAGAGATCAGTTCACTGGAGAAAATGGCCACTTTGGCAATTGGACTCTATGGCATTGAAGTCCCTCCCCTCCCAAGCCCAGCCCTCCTCAGGCTCCACCCAAAAACCTCCCGCCGGTGGCGAAGAGGGACCTGGCAACCCTAGTTACAATGGCAGCTGAAGCACAGCCCTGTCCTACCTTCCTATTGTATCATATTACAATTTCCATGATTCTTTGGGGCTTTGTTCCTGTTTGCTAGCATGTATTTGTGTGTTTATTAAGAATTTATATGCTGCCCTAAAAGATTTGTGCTTAGGGCCCAAACAAAGGATCTTGCCACTGAACTCTGCAGGTTTGTTCTCACCCACAACTACTTCAAGTTTGGTGAGGAGTTATACCATCAAATCAGTGGCACAGCCTTGGGCACCCACCCACATGGCTCCACAATATGCCAGCATTTTCATGGCAAATCTATAACAGAGTTTTCTGAACTCCTACCCATTGGCACCTCTTCTTTACTTGAGTTTCATTGATGATATTTTCTTTTTCTGGAGTCATGGCAAAGAAACCCTCAAAATATTTCACCAGACTTTCAACATCTTCCACCCCACTGAAGTAGCAGGCGTTTAGAAAACCAACAGGCCTCTAACAATAAAAAAATAAAAATAAGAAAGCATTACTGAACTCCAAAATCAGAGGGCCTCTGGAGAAATATATTTAGAAGTTAGAAACAGACAGTAGAAACCAAAAAGAGATTACAGTTGAAGCCAGACAGTGTTGTTTGTTAAGCTCAAGGTTGACTAGGGCTAGAATGAACAAGGAGGGTGCCATTCTGGTGGGGAAGTCAAGGGAGTAAAAGATTAATTGTAACTAGATAAAAATACCAGGTGCACTAACAATAGCTTTAAACAAGTATTATCTAAACCAATGGAATTATTCTTATATTTCTAAAAACCAATGATTTTCCTTATTTTTGTAACCAATGAAAGTTATTCTGATTTGTATTATAAGCCAATGGAATCATTCCCTAGAACTCTGAGCCAATGACAAGTTACTATGTAATATGCGTAGTTAGAATATTATAATGAGCTAATTAAAAGGTTATATAAGTCTAAACACAGTTATGTTCAGTGCTCCAGCTCCATCTTGAAAAGCCTCTGAAGGGCAGAGTCTGGAGACTCAAATATCTATTTGAAATAATAAATCTGATTCTTCCAGAGCTGGCTTTGAGTCTTTGTGTTTGAAAATCTAACTCCTAAAGTCTGCTATTACACCACCATCAACCTAACTATGAATTTCTCTGAACAAGAAATAAACTTCCTGGACACCACAGTACAGATTCACAAGGGACACATAGGCACCACATTATACTTGAAACCGACAGATCACCAAACATATCTACATGCCTCCAGGTATCACCCCAATCATATCAAACAGTCCATTGTCTATAGCCAAGCCCTATGCTACAGTTGCATCTTTTCCAACCCCTCAGACAGACTCACTTGAAGGAGCTGCAGTGTGCATTTTTGCAACTACAATATCCTGCTGATATGGTAAAAAAGGTTATTGGAAAGGCCAGAATGATACTCAGGGACAGCTTGCTCCAAGACAAACCCAAAGAAAATGACAATAGAACACATCTGGTGGTCACATACAGCTCACAACTCAAACTAGTCCAGTGTATTATTAATGACCTACAACCAATCCTGGATTGTGACACTTCCCTCTTCAGAGAAGAAAGCCAGGCCAACAGTACCAAGATACTTGGAAAAGAACCTATGAATGGGTCTCTTATGATGTGGCAATGGAAAAAGCATATTGTGATATCTGTCGCTTAGAAGCAAATGACATGAATGTTCCTCTTCCAAACACATCAAGAAACAAGAATGCACACACCTATTAATTTTTCTCCTATTACATATATAAAGTTTATAGGCTTTGCAGTTCCCTATCTCTAATTATAACATCTTTTACAATATATAACACATGAAAAACTTTTATATAACAATTAAAATTAGGTTGGTTTTAACATCGCTTCAAGTATTAACAGATATTTGTCTTGTCCAAGTAATGGAGTATGTAGCTTTGAAGTATGTATGCATGTGTAGTGTTGTGTGTTTTGCAGCACGTTCCTGAAATGAGCCAGCAGCCCAACTGAAAGGCCTTAGGAGGCTGGCGAAGGCCTCCCCTGGCGCAGGGGCCCACACTGCCAGGGCCTGGAAGGCACACACCGGCATGAGTGGCCCCAGTGCCGGCATGCAGGCCCGGCTGCCGGTCCCCGGCCGTGGCAGCACTGGGCCTGACCGCCGCAGCAGCCACCTGCCGGCCTCCAGCCGCCAGCACAGGCTGCAGCGGCAAGCCAGGAGGCGTTCCGGCACCCCGGGAGGCGTTCCCGGGGAGTTCTGGTGCCGGCCAGGGGGCAGGGCCAATGTTAGTTGGCTTCCTGAGCCGAACGCCTCCTCTTTTTTTGGCGAGATATGCCAGCTTTTTGCTGGTGTATCTCCCATGCAACCCTATTAGGGTTGCACAGGTTTTTTGCGCCACGTAGAGGTTTCGGCGGTGATTACAGGAGAGATCGAAGAATCAGGATTAAACAGCATTGGGAAGACCTGGAATTTGCAAGGGCTGGCTGCAAGGTCATCTCTAATGGAAGGAAAACTCATACATAACTCCAAGGAACAACCAAGAAAGACCGGGGGTGAACATGAGTGAAAGTACCCATGCATAAAGGACCTTAGATTTAGAGAGTCCTACTGTTCCTAGGTGCAGAAGGCTTGCACGACGTGTTGATGCTGGGTGTGATCCTCACCAGTTTCAATCTCCTAAGGAGTTGTACAGGAAATCTTTTATGAAGTCATTGATAATATCTACAGTAGTTTACACAATCGCTTTTCCTCAGATATGTCCCAACTCATGAGCAAAATTGAAAAGTTTGCCATAGGAGAGGATGATAGTACATACATTCTAAATTTTTACAAAACTGACTTGGATCCTGCCTGACTACAAAACTGACTTGGATCCTGCCTGACTACAGCTTCATCAGGGTATGTTTCTGGATATTGCAAGGGAGAAGAAAGTCAAACTTTTAGTTTTAGTGATGTGATTGATCTATTCAACAGAGAGCAAGGAAAATGTCTGCAACATCTACTACCAGAATTAGCTAAATTTATCAGAATAGGCCTTCCCATACCTATTTCCTCCTGTGCCTCAGAAAAGTCATTCTCATGCCTTGAACACATGAAGCTGCCTTCTACTGAACCAGACCCTTGGTCCATCCAAGTCAGTATTGTCTACTCAGACTGGCAGCGGCTCTCCAGGGTCTCAGGTCTTTCACATCACCTACCTGCCTAGTCCCTTTAACTGCAGATGCCGGGGATTGAACCTGGGACCTTCTGCATGCCAAGCAGATGCTCTACCATTGAGCCAATGCCTTCTTAGAATAAAGACCATTCTACGGTCAAGCATGAGACAGGCAAGGCTCAATCACATGGCTCTTCTTCATGGACATAAACAGTTCTCTCAGGAAATTGATCTCAATGTTATAGCTAATTCATTCATTCAAAGAACATTCATTAGAACAAACACATCCAGTGTCATTTAAATACAGGGTATTTTGAATTGTTACATCTTAACAAGTGGGTTGTACCTAGATGACACAATTTGTATAGGTTTACCTATACAGTATAGGTTTACCTGTAAGAAGAAGAAGAGTTGGTTATTATATGCTGACTTTCTCTGCCACTTAAGGGAGACTCAAACTGGCTTACAATCACCTTCCCTTCCCCTCCCCACAAAAGACACCCTGTGAGGTAGGTGGGCTCTGAGAGAGCTCTAACAGAGCTGTAACTTGCCCAAGGTCACCCAGCTGGCTTCATGTGTAGGAGTGGGGAAACAAATCCAATTCGATCGATAGATAATCCAGTTCACCAGATTAGCCTCCGCCGCTCATGTGGAGGAGTGGGGAGTCAAACCCGGTTCTCTAGATCAGAGTCCACCACTCCAAACCACTGCTCTTAACCTGGCTCTCCAAGGTCATAGTTTGCCTAGGTCATAGCTTGCCAAGGTCATAGTTTGCCTAGGGCGCAAAAAAAAAAAAAAAACGCAGAAAAAAAAACCTTTGGGCCAGCCCTGGATGGGTCACAAAGTAAATTTGGACTTTTGGGTCACCATGCCAAAAAAGTTGGGAATCACTGTTCTAATGAGACATTTGCCATGATCTGCCAACAGTACTCTTCTCCACATACCAAAGTCAGTTTCTGTACAAAAAAAAGAAAATAGACACAAATACATATACATATTACTGCCACGATATCCCTGAATTTACAGTATACTTATTTTGCGTTTCTGTTTTAATGCATCCGTAGGACAGTCTCAAACCTCATCCAGCTTGCGCACAAACACACACACCACAATAAGACATTTGATGTGAAAAAACAAAGTTGATGAATTCAGTTATCACAAGAATACAGATGTCAGTGTAACCACGTTATACATTTTAGCACCAAGCAGTCCAAAACAACCCACTGCAAAACTACTACTCATCTAAAAATACAGTCAAATATCTAGTATGCAAACTACCAATGTAAAATGTGTAGATGTGGCAGTCAGTATTCATAAGAATTTGCCTCAGTTATTTTGATCATACATTTTATCTGTTTCCAGTCTCCTGGTTCTAAGCTATAATTGTATCTAGATTTACTATCACCAGGAAAAGATGAGTCTGAATTTGTACCAGCATTGCATCAGATACATATTTTCAATCACAGAACTGCACAATGGCTGACTTTCATTGAGTTCCCAGCTGTTGTATTCTATTATGATCATATCCAAGCAAGGTTTGAAAGGCTCACTAGCAACTGCCTCCCAAGCGTAATGGGAAATTACCTACTTCTGACAGGTAACTTGATTAATTAATTATGCACAACATTTTGGACTGGTGTTCTGTTATCTGAGCTAATTACTCAACAAAGGCTGCTCCTGCCAGGTTTGTCAGCAAGATGAACATTCAATGCAAATGTAGTGATCATAAAAGAGGCCCCTCTGGAAGCTCCTCTCAATGAATGTATCTAATTATCCACATCATCAGGTTGGCCTGATCTGTCATGAAGTACATTGACTCTCTATGCTGCTTGCTATTATATTTCTGGCCGCTACAAAGAACACTTGGGATAAAAATTACCTGGGAACCTATTCCCCACCCTACTTACATGCCCAGGATGCTTTTGACCCCACCCCCATGGAAGACAAGAAAATGAAGAACTCGGGGCTTGAGTGGCAGCGGTGCATCCTGGCCAAGGGAAGGTTGCCCCACCTCTCACATTGCAGGCTTTAGCTGGCATCAGCCTGCCCTCCCCCTCCCCATAAAAATAGGTAGGGTTAAATCAGTTGTTTGCTTCAGAGTCTAACTGGATTTTTGTGTGTGTGTGTTGTTAATTTCAAATTGGCAAAAATTGGCATCTGCTTCATACTGCTTGGATTAGGGATAGATAGTCCTTTGGAATTGGAAAGTCCTTACTAGGTATTGTCAGGAGTAATACAAGCTGCTGTAAAGTGTAAGCAAAAATTGTGTGAGACTCTAAGGCATCTAGGGATAGAGGGAGCCATACGTATTGGTGGTATAGCCAGGTGGTTGGTGAGGGGTCTCCATCGGTGCTGGGCAGCACCAGCTGAATGCCTACTGCTATATAGCATAGTGAAAAAGGCTGAAGGTTGACATTTCTTGGCACA
Source organism: Euleptes europaea (assembly GCF_029931775.1). NCBI lineage: Eukaryota > Metazoa > Chordata > Lepidosauria > Squamata > Sphaerodactylidae > Euleptes > Euleptes europaea. The sequence continues at coordinate 50,571,749 of NC_079315.1, read as the reverse complement.
TTTTGGTGCACAGGCAAGAAAAGTAAGGCATGGCAGCAATGCTGGGCCAAGCTTTCTGCCAATAAAGGAGGCCCGTTAGATAGGCACCCTTACTAGATTAAGAAGATTCGTGTTTAAGTAGCTTGTGCATATCAGACTAGGGCTGTGTATATCAGTTCAGTTTATTTACAGTCATTTGACCAGCAAGAGGCTGTGTATATCAATAAACCTAAACCAAAAATAAACCTGAATTTAGCCATTTTGGCAATATTCAGGTTTAGTTTCGACCAAAAACAAAAACATGGGAATATGCCCCAAACCGAATAGGCGATTCCCAAAAAGCCAAATAGATATTCAGCTTTTCGGGTTTTGGCTATTCGCCTTTGCTCAGATGCACAGCTCTGTGCCTTCTCCCATTTTTCTATCTTTGACTAGTTTTGTTAGGACCCCATAATTGGGGCCCTTTTCAGGGAGGGCCCGTGTAATCATAGCCAACTTGGTCAAACCAAACTATCCATCACCCTTCAGTGGATTCATCTGTATAGCAGAAGGGGCATTTAAAAGACAGGGCTCACCCAGTCCCATCCAGAAGGATATACGCTCCAACTAAAAACACCAGGTTCAACAGCTGCTGATCCGGTTTATGAAGAAGACTCCTCATCCACGTGGATGAGCAATTTCTTTCAGAAAAACTGCCTTGGTCGTGATTTCAGCTGGCTCCAATATCGCCCCCTCCCCATGAAAACCTGCTCTCAAACTGAACGTCATCCCAAATCGTGGCTTTTTTACCCTGCACTGTGACCATCACTTGAAATCAGATTTCTGATTACTATATTAAAGGACTGTTCACATGATGTCATTTGTCACCAAAATATTTTTTCTGTGCCTTATTTTTCTTGCATTTAAGCCATTTCCTTCAGTTTGGAAGCTAATTTGCATTGAAATCATGCTTTGCACCCCAGTTATGAACAGAGCCCCAGCCTGCCAGTCAGCTCTTTCTGCCAGTCCTCAGCAATGCTGACCTTCTGACCTGAAAACCAACTGACAGCTCAGGTCTAGCCTCTCCCAAATGCCTGGAGGATGGGGGTGTCCCCTTTTCAGGCCCATAAAATTGAACCCTCTGTCCCAAACCTCACCAAACTTCATTGTCCATGTAAGGAGTGTCCCTTGCATTTGGTGACTCTACCTCAAAAAACACAAGCATTGAAAATAAATTCCATAGCCTATAATGGACCCGAATTTTTTCAGAAAACCCGGAAATAAAGCCAAAATACCCATTTACTGGTATAGGTATTTGGCTTATTACAGGTTTACAAAAAAAAAAAAAAAAAAAAAAATCAGGCCCAATAAACCCGAACCCAAAATTTACCAAATTTGTTTTTGCATACCCCAGATCAGACATTACTAACCATTCTAGTTTAATCAAAACATAGGGGCTGGTATCTTTATTCTAGTGTGCAGGGTCACATACCTCTTTCCTCACTGACAGAGAACTAAAATAGGTGAGCTGAAGCCTCTTGTGATGCATCTGTTGCTGTATTGAGCTGCTTTGTGTAGTAGGTGGATAACTATTAGGGCTGTTCATTTCCCCCGGTAAATTTCAGGTTTATTGGAGCCGATTTTTTTCAGGAAAACTGAAATAAGCCAAATACCCATACAGGTAAATGTGTATTTCAGCTTTATTTCCAGGATTCCTGAAAAACAATCAGGTCCATTATATCCTCTCGAGAGATTTTTTTCTGAGGCTCGGGGGGCATTTTTTTAGGTAGAGTCACCAAATTCACAGGATGGCTGCAAGGGATTCTCCATAGACGGCCACAGAAGTTGGGTATAGTTTGGGACGGGGGTCCAATTTTATGGGGTCCCAAAGGGATTGTCCCAATTCCCCACAGGAAACCATTATAAGCCTCTAGGCCCTAATGCACTAGTTCATTTAACGGAAGTGCCTGTACACACAATGAAAACTTAACTAGTTTCATGAGCCACCAGCCAAAATATCTCAAAAACAAACCCTCTTTCACAGTTAAACTTTGAAACCCCCACCCAAACAGTATAATAGTGATCAAATACAAGCAATAAGGCCCCCCAAAGTATTAAAACACCCCTCCTCAAATGTCAAGCTCACAAAATCTCCCCAAACAGTGAATCAGAGAACAAAATGTACCCCAAATAACCTACAACAACCCTTTTCACAGTTAAACTTTGAAACCCCCACCCAAACAGTAAAACAATAATCATATACAAACAATAAGCCCCCCCCCAGTAATTAAAAAAAAAACCCCTGAAACTAGCAGACTACACCAATCTGGCTTTGCTGTAAAGCAAAATGCATTGCTGTAAAGCCAGATTGGTGTAGTCTGCTAGTTTCAGGGGGGTTTTTTATTCCCGGGTCGTAAGGGCTTTGGGAGCTGACTAATGTCAGCTTTGCCTCCAGGAACGCCACCTTTGACACCGGCGTGGGCTTCTTTGCCAGGAAAAAGCTGCTGACGAGGCTGTGCCAGTGCTTGAGACTTGCGCTGCTGCTCGGCTCACCTAACACAACATAAGTGCCCCAGCGCCAGCGTTGGTGCCACTTTAGCTGGCACAAGTGGCATTAACACTGGCGCTGAGGTCATGCCAACTCCAAACCCCTTTCAACCCCCCTGTTAGGATTGAGCTGCCTGACCCCTAGATCCTTTTTGCACATACTACTGCCAAGACAAGTCTCCCCCATTTTATAATTATGTATTTGATTTTTCCTATCTATGAGCAGAAATTTACATTTATCTCCATTGAAAATCATTTTATTTGTTTTAGCCCAGTTTTCCAGCCTGTCAAGATCATCTTGTATCCTGACTCTGTCTTCTACCGTATTTGCTACCCCTCCCAATTTAGTATCACCTGCACATTTAATCAGCATTCCCTCTATTACTTCATCCAAATCATTTATAAAGTTGTTGAACAACTCCAGTCCCAGGACTGATCCCTAAGGTTGCCAGGTCCCTCTTCGCCACTGGCAGATTTTGGGGCAGAGCCTGAGGAGGATGGGGTTTGGGGAGAGGAGGGACTTCAATGCCATTTCATTTAAAGAAACTAGGGCCATTTGTGCTTAGTAATTAGCAGCGTGTTCCAGGCTGAAGTGCCCCGCATGTTTGTTTTTTATTTCTTCACGCTGAACCTGTAGTGATCCCCTTCTAAGGCATGCAGCATCAGGCAAGAGTACTCACATCCAACAGCTTTTATTTATATAACATCAACTCCAACAGGCCCCAGCTATAGCTCACAGCAACATCAACTAACTAGAAACTGGTAACAAGAACTCCGCCCTCTGTCACCTAACTAACTCCAATAGATAATGGGGGAAGAGTGGACTATACCATTATATACATATATCACAGTAAATAATACCACAGAGCCGTCATTCCAGACATCACTGTGAAGCCGGCACATCCCTGCTTCGCATTTCTTAAGAGCCCCTTTAATGCAACCTTTTGTATTTGCTCTGCCCTGCATCAAAGCATTCACTAAAGGAAGCATGCAGATTCCCAGCCATGGCTTAGCTATGCAAGCAACTATTACTGACTGCTATGCAAACAAAGGAACGAAGGAGCAGGCAAGTGGGGGTGGAATTTGTTTGGCTTTCTCCTCTTGCATTGGGACCGTGAATAGTCATTTTAAAGGTCAGATTTAAAAAACCAGCATTGAGCAAGGAGCACAATTGACCCTGCATAAATGGCATAGGTGTTTATATACTACTCCTATACTGACCCTAGGCTGCATGTCTCTTCCCTCATCATGTGTTCCTTTTATGCCATTTTGAGCTCCATTTCCCTTGCAAGATTAGACTGAGGGAAAGTAGGAATTGAGCAGTTCTGCCCTGTCGTCATCACCTGTTACAATTTCACTTTCATTTCCCCACAATGGGCCTTCTATGTCCTTGCTCTTTTCCTTACGTTGAACATAGGAAAAGAGCCCTTTTTTGTTGTGTTTAGCATCTCTCGCTAGCGTAAGCTCATACTGAGCTTTAGCTTTCCTAACACTCTCCCTACAAGCACTGGTTATTTGTTTATATTCATCCTTGGTTATAAGGCCCTCCTTCCATTTCCTAAATGAGTCTTCTTTACTTCTCATATCTTTAGAAAGCTGTTCATGGAGCCACCTCAGGCATAAATAATTCAAACAAACCAGTGAATTGTGAGTCCGTTTCCACAATGGTTACCTTGCTGGCTTCCATTCTCAATGCCACCAATCTGCTGACACAAAAGCAGTCAAAAATAGGCTCATTTTTAATTGTGAACAAATCTTTAATGCGGTCGTGCAGGGTTCTGTCCTTGAGAAAAGGCTTTGCAAACAAGGAAACTTGGCTTTTGAATCTTTTATGTACAAAAATGGAATCATTGGTAGTATTTGGCCAATTTCTGCTTGCTTATAAATGGCTTGGATTTGGGGACAAATTGATATATTTTGGGCTGGAGAGCATTACACTATACAAAATATACATTGTCTGTGCAAACCATCCACACACACAAGGTCAAATATATTTGTCTTACTCTTTCATTTCTTAATTTAATTTTATTTATATCCTTCCCTTTCCCAACAAAGTTAGGTTCAGGGCCACACATAGCACATTGGGCCACAGTGAGGCAGGGGGAAGGCCACCAGGACCCCACCAAGAGTCTGTAAGATGGAACACCAATCAGAAAGGAGGTTCAGGGAGGCCAGCTATGATATACACCAATGCTGTCCTCAACCATAGGCTTGGCTAGGGTTGCCAACCTCCAGGTACTAGCTGGAGATCTCCTGCTATTCCAAGTGATCGCCAGACAATAGAGATCAGTTCTACTGCAGAAAATGGCTGCTTTGGCAATTGGACTCTATGGCACTGAAGCCCTTCTCCTCCCCAAACCAACAAAGTTAGGTTCAGGGTGGCTAACAATACATTCATATACCTTGTAAATATAATAAAACCAATACATGTCAATATAACAGTTTAAAACTAGTTAAAAATGACTCCCTAAGAATAAATTCCTATCCCAGGGTGATAGTTGTTGGGCTCCTGTTTGTCACCCTTTTTATATATTGGGACAACAATACTTTGCTCCCAGCCAGTAGGAAAAAGCCCAGAAGACTATCTGTGTGAACACTCTTGCCAAAAGGGGACCCCACCAATCAGGAAATTGCTTGAAAAGCTCTGGTGGGATCATATCCTCTCCTGGGCCTTACCAGATAAAAGAGAGGCAATGAGGCCTCTTACCTCAGAAACTGAGACTGCAGGCCATTTTGGCACATCAGAGAGGCTGAATAAAAATGTAGATTGGACAACTGTGCTAGATTTAAGTTGGAAGTCTCCAAATACCGGACTAAAGTGGAAATACCAGTCATTTGCTGTTAGCTGGGCATCTAGCAATGGAGATGTTTTACCCATGCTTAAAGGCACCAGGTTCCAAAACTTTGTCTCGTTTCTTTCACAAACTGCAAGTCCTAATTCTTCCCACCGAGATCTAGCATGAGCAATCTTTTGTTTCAATAGCTCTTTATAGGCTGATCTCATTGACAATGACTTATCAAAAGACAGTCCCTCTTTATTGAGCCGTGCCTGCTGCAAGTGTCTTATTAAACTATTCCTGGATTGTCTGCATTCCTGATCAAACCAGCCCTTTGATGTGGTGACACTTTGGACTAATGGCTTGTTCTGTATCAGGTGTGGTCTAAGATGTTTTACTAATTCTTCATATTGTTTGACTGGGTAAGAGTCACTTGATAAGATTAGTTGACGCATGGACCATGGAACACCTTTCTCCAAGATTCAAGCTACATTATTTTGTAGTTGTGAGGACCATCTAATTCTCCTTTGATTATACCATCAGGGGTGTACATCGGAATACTAGGGAGTAAGTTTACTGAAAAGCTTAAGGTTAGGCTGAGTGGGCAATGATCACTTTCTGTCCTATCACCTACCCCAAAGTAACAAATATTTGGCAGAAGGGAAGAAGAAACCAGGATGTACTCTATTGTGCTTGTGCCCCATGACGATAATTAAGTATATGTCCTGTGGGAGTGGTCAAAGTTGGTGCCATGTAGGCTATATAGTTGATTGGCAGAAAACATTTCTAAAAGTCTTATTGTTGCCCCAGGGCAAGCTGGTGATGGGGCAGAGTCATCATAGCCCCTAACTCCTTTGTATATTCCACAATAATAATAATAACCACAACAGCAATAACTTTTTGGAGGTGAATGGCCACAATTTTTATTGGCAAAAGCTGAATGCTGCAATGGCGCACCATGGGAACTGAAACCAGGAACATCGGCCAACCCCAATGCAGCTGATGTTATAAACCTACTCCAGTAAGCCTGCTGAGAGTAGACCAGGATGGCAGTATTGGGATAATTACCTGGGCATGAGCCACTTGGTGGTTCCCCTGCCACTTGAGAGGAGGGTCCCTGCACAGTCATCAGCTGGGCGTGACCCAACCTGAGCCTCCCCCAAAATCCCTTATTGGCATCCCCAAACATGGGGAAAAGGGGCACGCAGGCCGCTTTCCTCCCCAAAACTGAAACCAGCCCCATGCTTACAGCCAAAGAGCAGGGGAGGGCCCATGGGCTCAGTAGGAATGTGATGCTAGAGAGTCCACCCTCCAAAGTACCTATTTTCTCCAAAGGAACTAATCCCTTTCGACTGGAGATCAGTTGCAAGCCTGGGAGATCTTCAGGCCCCATCTGGACATTGGTAAAAGTATGTGGGCTGCCATATATAGTTAATAAATATTGCATACTAGTTTTCAAATTCTGGAACCATCCCATGTCAGTCTTCCTTTTAGCAAGTATTGCTTCGGAGTGCTTAAACTGACTTTCAATGAGGTTTAAGGAGCAATACTAAGCAGATCTACTCAAAAGTAAATCCCATTTGATTCAACTTCCCAGGGAAGTGTTTTTAGGACTTCAGCCTTACAAGTACAGTTCTAAACAAATTTAAACCCTTCTAAGTCAATTGAAGTCAGTGGGTTTAGAAGGGTATCACTCTACTTAAGATCATACTGTCAGCTGCAAATGCAAAGGAAACTGAAATTATTTGTCTTTCTCCTAATGTAAAACAAACAAAAACACATTAAAATGGTGCTGGAGGTCAGAAAAAACTTCACATCCTTACTTTTACATCTGAAACTCTCATTCTGTTTGGTGAAGTGCTCCTGGCACATCTCTCTGGTTTTTAAGTGTCCCTCTTTCTTCCAGTTAATTGAAAACAATTCTCAATTACTCTCCTGTGTTTAAATTCTCCAGGATGCAGATACTTTTCCTGCCACTCTATCAGGAGTTTAAAGACATATAAACAACATCATTGTTTGAAGAGTTGACAAATAATACAAACTCCCCAGGATCCTCTTTAGGATTTTCCCAATTAGGCATTTTATTTGATCTTAAGGTCTGGGTGAGCCACAATTCTTTAGAATTGAAGACGAGATTAATGGACTGAACACAATGGCTAATTCATCTCCAGGGTTTTGTTCATTGCCTGCCTTTGCTAATTTCATTGTGTTATAGCCAAAGTCCAATAAATCAAAATAAGGATTAGGATTAGAGCTGCCCATATTAGAAGAAAGTTGCAGTTTGGGCAAAACCAGATATTTTGTATGCTGACTTTATGGGTAAGATTTTGATAAAGGATATACCCAAATCAATTTACTAGGTAAACAACATTTAAAAAATGAAAATATGTTAAGTGTAAAATACCAAAGTGGTCAAAAAATACCAGATATTCCTATAGGGTTTGGGGGGATAAGTCCCAGGCAAATATCAGAGAGAAGATGATGCAAAGTAGGGCACAGATAAAGGAGCAAGCAGGTTTTTCTTAATGGCTGCACTAGAATCTGAAATTAAGCACAGCAGGTAGGAAGACACTGCGGGGAGTTTAAAAGGTATCACACATCTGTATGCTAACAAACTTTGTTAGAGGCCTCACACTGTTTGTATTGACAAGGGGGAATTGTAGATATTGTGCTGTTTTTTATGTTGACCCAGTCTACAGAAAATGCAAAGTGCACTATCAACCCCATATTGCTCCCCAAAAGATACTTTCTATTATTTATTTTTTCTATAGAGTGGTGCATTTTGTCCAACTATATCTCTTTCTATTTCTATCATATATACTTGACACATCTTATATAATGTGAGGTTAGATCCTAGAGTGTTACACATGCACACTCTTCGTCAGAAATGTTGAGGTGAGAGGAACTCTAAGGGTGTTCTGGGGAAACTGTTGTAAATTATTGTGAAACAGCAAAAAAAGTTTGCTAATGTATTGTAAACAAAGTCTCCCTAGTAAACGTCGGGATGTGACATCACCCCATGGGTCAGGAATGACCCGGTGCTTGCACAGGGGACTAACTTTACCTTTAATGTATTTATGGCAGTTATTTATTAAATAAGTAATTCAATTAAACATTGCTAATTTTGTCTTGCCTCTCCACAAAAAAGTGCAGATCAATGTACCTAGATGTACCCTTTCTACCTTTGGAGGAAAGTTAAGCTGAAAAACAGTGACAGGTCTTAGGTCAACTAGCTTCTTAGCTGAGCGAAGATTTAAAGATGGGCCTCCGCAGTTCTAGTAAAAAAAATGCTAACCACCATACTACATTAGATGTCTTAAAAGTAAAATTAATTTTAACAAATTTTAAAATAAGTAGCAGTGACCCAAATACTTCCTAATTATCATAGTGCCTTTGTACTGGCTATGACAGCATATCCTTCCTATGAGGCTTACCAAAGAATCTGAATGGCCATTATAGTAAACAAAATACTGGATGAGAGTCAGTAATTTTCCACTCTCGTGCATTCATTGGTCAGAGCACTGGCAAACAAAATCAATTGTGCAGAACACTACCTATACATTTTTTGAAAAATTCTTCATAAGAAAAAGGCTAGAGACTTACTTGGGAGGGGGAAGAAAATTGAAAAGCAGAGAGAGATTGCCAGTAATCCTCTATTACCCACCCCTTAGCCTTTTTTCCTCATTCTGATAATCACTTTATTAACATTTTATTTGAAATATGAGAAAGTCCTGAAATAGCAAATAATCAGAAGTGGGTGGGATATCAATAGAGCTATTCCAAGCCACAGAAATTGAGTCCATCAAAATCTTAACAAGAATATGCCAACAAATATGGAAAACCAAACAATGATCCACAGACTGAAAATGGCCAATTTACAGCCCGTTCCTGAGAATTGGGCCAAAAGTTCTTTAGAGGTGGCGTGACCTTGCCGCCAGCGTAAGTTCGTGTAATCATGCAATTACACGCACTTATGCTGGCGGCGAGCCTAGTCCCGCCGGCGGCCGAGCGCCGTGGGACCGCACCTCACCCCTATGCCGGGGCGGCCTTTCCGTGATGCAGGCCACAGTGTAGAGAGGCCGCGCCCGCACAGGGGGGCATTCCAGGGGCATTCCAGGGGGAGGAACTATACTATCCTATAATAATTCCTATTAGCCGCTGTATGTTGACGCCGGGAACGGAGATCCTGCGCCTGCTTTTTAGCAGGCCTTTTAGCAGGCACAGCTTTTTAGCAGGTGCAGCTTTTTAGCAGGCGCAGCCTCGCTGTTTTCAGTGGGGCTCTTAGCCCCGTTGAAAACAAAAAAAGCCGCAAAATTGTTTTTTTCGTTCCCCCGGCGTGCGCAAATTGGCTTAGGAAGAGGCACCGCTGCACCTCTTCCCCGCCAACTCTGTACACTGTTGTTTCAGGAATTGGCTGTTACATTCCCATTCAAAAAAAAAAGGGGTGTCAAAGATTGCAGCAACTATCAAACCATTGCATTAATTTATCATGCATGTAAATTGGTGCTCAAAATCTTACAGCAAAGGCTGTTACCATATATGGAATGAGAAATGACAGATGGTCAATCTGGATTCAGAAAAGGAAGAGAAACTAGGGTTCATATTGCAAATTTATGGTGGTTACTGTAGCATACAAAAGAATTTCAGAAGAAAATCAGCTTGTGCTTCATAGGTTATAGCAAAACTTTTGACTTTGTGGATAATGAAAAACTTGTTGATTTTAAAAGACAGGGGTGTGCCACAGCATCTGATTGTTTTTATGAACAACCTATACTCTGAACAAGTGGCTACTGTTAGGACAGAATATGGAGAAACAGAATGGTTTCCAATTGGCAAAGGTGTCAGACTAGGATGTATTGTATCTTACTGTCTTTTCAGTCTATATACAGAACATATAAAGAAAGTTGGATTAGATTTAGATGAAGGAGGATTGAAAATTGGCAGAAGAAACATTAACAATTTGAGCTATGTAGATGATACCACATTACTGGAAGAAAACAGTGAAGACATGAAACAACTATTGCTGAAGGTTAAAGTACCAAAGCAGGATTACAGCTGAACATCAAGAAGACAAAAGTTATGACCTCTGGGGAATTACACAACTTTCAGGTTGACAAGGAAGAAATTGTTCAAGATTTTCAGTTCCTTGGCTCCATCATCAACCAAAAGGGGGACTGCAACCAAGAAATCAGAAAGAGATTGAGACTGGGAAGGACAGTCATGAAGGAGCTAGAAAAGATTCTGAAGTGTAAGGATGTGTTGCTGGCAACCAAGATGAAGTTAGTTCATGCCATACTATTTCCTATTACTGTGTATGGGTGTGAAAGCTGGGCAATGAAGAAAGTAGATTTTGAAATGTGGTATTGGATTAGAGCTTTATGGATACCATGGACTGCCAAAAAGACAAATAAGTACGTTCTAGATCAGGGGTGTCCAATCTTTTGGCTTCCCTGGGCCACATTGGAAGAAGAATTGTCTTGGGCCGCACATAAAATACACTAACACTAACGATAGCTGATTCATAATGTTTTAAGTAAGTTTATGATTTTGTGTTGGGCCGCATCATAGTTGTCCTGGGCCGCAGTTTGGACAAGACCGTTCTAGATTAAATCAAGCCTAAACTCTCCCTAGAAGCTAAAATGTTTAAACTGAGACTATTGTCCTTTGGTCACATTATGATTGTGTTGCCAGGTCCCTCTTTACCACCAGTGGGAGGTTTTTGGGGTGGAGCCTGAGGAGGGCAGGGTTTGGGGAGGGGAGGGACTTCAATGCCATAGAGTCCAATTGCCAAAGCAGTCATTTTCTCCAGGTGAACTGATTTCTATTGGCTGGAGATCAGTTGTAATAGCAGGAGATCTCCAGCTATTACCTGGAAGTTAGTAGGCTAAAGAATGTTGAATAATAAAGCAATAGGCAATGGAATGCAAGCAGCAAAAACAGCAAAAGCTGTCACTATATTACAATTAGAACGAAGTTACAACCAAGCTAAGCAACCCGGGTTACAAAGCAGGAGAATGACAACAACGATAAGAAAAGGAATCAGCTCGGGTGCTGATAAATAGTTACGGAAAAGTTCATAAGATACGTTGAGTGACTGTCTAGTCAGTTTCAGTTTGTCTTCAGGCAACGGAGATGCAGATGGTAACGCAGCTCCGGACGTATTCCAGCGTTTTCGCTGCAAAAGTAGCTTCATCAGCCTGATATCAATATATATATACAATAATACAAAGCAACCTCTATAATAAACTACAACAATTCTAGCATAAACATGTATAAATATATAACCACAAAGGCTTAATATTTCTATTCCTAGGATTAATATGGAGCTCCCTAATGGGCTGCTATCTTGATAAATCATGCATTGGAATGACTGTGAAAATATCTAGCTCAAATAGAAACAGCTGCAGAGCAGAGCATGGCTCTTAAAGGTGTATTCAAATGAAACAGGATAAATCAAATTCTGTATTTAATCCGTTTGGAGTAAGAGTGTTGAACAAAAAAATGAAGCGCATTTCGTTTTGTAAAAGAATCTTTTGAACATCGCTGGTGTTATGAGGGTGATCCTTGTAAACCCAAAGGACAAAGAAGCGTAGGTCATTTTCGGAATGTTTTTTTTTGCCACAAAATGACTTGTGAGGGGCTCCTCAAAATTCCGTGCCCTAATGCGGGACCTATGTTCACCTATGCGTAGGCAAATTTGTCTCAATGTACTGCCAATGTAAAGTAAAGAGCACCCACAGGAGACCACATACATGACCCGGCTTGTGGTGCAGTTGGAAAAAAGGCCAAGAATTTCACTCACCTTCTTCTAACTTTCATTTCCAGCTCAGGCATTTTTCCAACTGCACCACGAGCCGGGCTAATAACGATAGGGCATTTTGAAGGACATAGATTCACACACAACACGGAGTTATATAAACATTTTGTACTAAATCAGCTACACTGCTGGCATCCTATTTAAAATGTCACCATGAAACTTTCCTTATTCAGTAATATGATTCTTAATTAGTTGAGTAATTAGTCAAGAAAGCCCTAAGGGTGATTTTACATAACTGTCAGTGCGCTCCTAAACAGAGTTGCACCCTTCTCTAAGTCCATGGAAATCAATGACTTAGAAAGGAGTAACTTTGTTTAAGATTGCACTGTGTGAATACCTGAAAATTAGGACAGAATGGCATCAAATTTATTTCTGTCAATGAACTCTCCAGAAGTCAAGCACTTTTCAAATGTTGCCAGAAATGTAGGCCTAGTAAATGGGCCAGAACATGGGAGACATATGATTCTACCAGCTTTTCTAACCACTAACCTCACTGTAGTGATATGGTCAGAAGACAGCCCACACATGTTCCTCTTCCATATGAAGATCCAACTGTTTTCCTTTCTCTCTCTCTCTCTGTCTGTGTGTGTGTGTGTGTGTGTGTGTGTGTGTGTGGGTAAGTGGGTGGGTGTGTAGAAATGACTTCTATAACCCCATTTCTTGTCTCTTACTGTCTCATACTCTCTTCTGGCCATGAGTGTTTAGTGGACTCCTTTTTCAAGGATGGAAGAACAGAGAAGACTCTTTTTTACCTAGCAGTCCAACCATCAGACAACCAAGATTTGACATCTCTCATCTCAAACAGACAGTTTATTTTTCTTCTTATGTACATATGATATAAAAAGCTATTTGATCTCTATCACACTGTTTAATAAAATTCTGTTAGTGCCAACTAATTCATTATTGCCAAGGAAGAGTATTCCTTTTTTGAACAAGATGCCCAGGTGGGTAGTGGCTAACCAGTTTCATGTGGTTTTGGGGAAGATGGATTATCTAGACCAGGGTTGTCAAAGATATGGCCTCTGGGCCGGAGTCGGCCCCTTGGCGGGGCTGCTATCTGGCCTGTGAGGCAGCCATGCTCACACCCCATTCCTGATCTGGGCTGCAGACTTTGCATGGGCAGATCTGGGAGGAGTGGCTGCCCCAGCCCAACTGCTACACACACCATCCTTTCTTGTCCCCGAGGCTGGCTCCGAGGTTGAGAGCTGCACGCGCGCACAGACAGTCCAGCTGGACACTTCCTCAACACACGGATCTGCTCCCCAAGCAGGGCCTAGGCAGGCTGTAGGTGGGCAGGGGCTTCACCCACCCCGAGCAACAATCCTCGTGGTAGCATGGCTTGCCCGAGGGTGCCGCAGAGCTCCCGAAGCACCTTGCTGCAGGGTCACGTTAGGGGGGGAACTCTTCAGTCTCGCTTAGACAGCAGAGGCTTCTTCATGCCCAGCAGACCACACTCTCCCTCCCACTGAGGTAACAAGAAGGTGAAGGGCCCTGCCTAGCTGCCCCATGTGCTGGCCTGGCCTCGCCAATGACTTCTGGCAGCCAAGAAAAGTTCCCAAGCAGCAGCATCCTGCACTTCCTCCCCCCTCTCTTCAGTGAGCCAGGACAGCATTTAACAAAAGAGAGGCTGCTCCATTGTGTTTTGCACCTTCACTTAAGCAGACTTTCCCTAAACTAGGGAAAAGAGAAGGGTAAACTGGCTTCCTGCCTGTTTGCCTTACTAGCCAGCCATCCCAGGGAAACAGCTGCTTTCCCCCAGGAGCTTGCAAAGCCCAGGTGGGGGCTGGCCAGGAGAGAACGGTGCAGAGCACAGGTTAAGGAGTGGGGTGGTGGAGAAGCAGGGCAGGGGAAGTGCTGCCCAGATGGGTTAAGGAATAGGTGGCGAGAACGAAGAGGGGGCAGGGAAAGCAAATGAAAGGAAAGACGCCAAAACGGACCAGGGAGGAAGAAGGCTGGAGGGTCTGGGAAATGTCCCAGAATTCTCGGCATTATTGAGGAGTTCTGTGACAAAGATGCTGAGGATCGTTAACAGAGCAAAAAGGTTGCAAAAAGGTTTCCAAACCCAAGTAGGTAGAAAGTTGGGAAAAAATACTGCCTTAGCATAATGCTGCGTGGAAAGAAAAATCACTTACCCACTTCTCCCATGATGATAACTGGGATTACAAAAAATCCAACACAGTCAAGCAATGAATGCGACAGAATTTCCAGCAAGATGCTTACTTGAAAGAAAACTTGACAGAGCATTACAGAAGTCCCTGCTATACATGACTTGCAGCTAATGAAGCTTCCTTGATTAATGAGTGTACGATGAAGGGGCATCTGTAATCCTGATATTTTCATAATAATGTACAGAAACACGGAAAAGCAGTTACTTGGGGACATAAAAAAAGATTGATTTAAAAAATAACAGAGAGACTCTTAACTGATTTTTATAGTTTTCTCATTATAAAGTACAAAATTGAAGGATTTATTGTATTTATTGTATCTCCGACAGCCTGCCTTAACCTCAAGGGCAACTGCGTGTGGAACCGTACTCTGCACTCTCTCAGAGTCAATGGTCTTAGGCGACCTCACACATGGCCCCTCCTGACCAAGTGGCATTTATGTCATATCTGGCCCTCCTAACGAATGTGTTTGACACCCCAGATCTAGACCCTCTGGAATAGCCTCCTATGCACCACAATCACTGCAGTCAAAACAGGAAGTCCAGCAAGCCCAAATGTGCATACATATGCAGTAGCGCTTGTGTGCATGAACAGAGCTTTTTGGATCCTTTGATTTTCAACAGTAGGGCATCTACATCAGTCATGGAATTCAAATACAAATTATCCACTTATTTAATTCATTTGTAGCCCACCTTTCTTCCCAATGGGGACCCAAAGTAGCTTACATTGTTCTCTCCTCAATTTTATCATCACAACAACCTTGTGAGGTAGGTTAGGCTGAGAGTGTGTGACTGGCTCAAGGTCACCCAGCAAGTTTCATGGAAGTTGTCCACAGAATTGCTGTCATATAACAACGGCAATTAAACTAAGTGCAAATAGACCCAATTCAGGTGGGAGAAGGGAAGAAAGTAGATGTAGCTCAGGAAGCAGCAAGAGGATGAAATGCAGAAAAATGAGAGGATGGGGGTTAAAAAAAAGACTAGAAGTTTCTTAGCTAGGATGATTTTAATTGAACTTCTTTGATTGCCAGATCGTTGAATTTCATAAAATAGGATCCTGTAATCTCACTTTTCAAAGAATGCAGAAATTGGGCTTCATTCAGGTTAAGTGCAAGCAAGTTATCTATTCAAGAATAACTAGTTTGCAGAATCTTTGGTAGGAAGAGGCCTATTTCGTCAAATGCATGAAGTGATCACAGGTTGGACTTTGACCCTGAAGCTCTCAACACACTTTTCTGCTTAGTTTATTTATTTAGTATCAGTGCTATATTATGATGCATTATCCCCATAATGCTGCCATATAAATGAGTCAACATAACACTTGTACAGAAATAAAGGGCACCCCTTTTAGTGCAGTATAATTAATTGGGATGAATTTAAATATATAGTGTTTTCTGACAATTTTGACATAAATATTGGCTACAAAGCCACCCAGTAGTGTTTTCAAAAGACCCGTGCCACAGCTGGGACCAAATGACTTGTACCTCTACTGAAGTGCTACTTCTGTGTTACACCAGGACCAACACATATGAAATGGAAGCTTTTCTTGACCACTTGATCACAAAAAGTGAGATTCTAAGGGAGAATCTGGAAGTAGTTCACTCTGAAATTGTTCCATGCCTTTTTCCAAACACAGACACAAAGTGTCAAATTTCCAGCATAGCTAATATTGTCAGGTTCAGGGTCACACCTCTTATGAATAGTCCTATTTATCATAAGTACTGCCTTTAAGTAATCCACTTCTCATCTTGTTTGTCAACACTGTGTTTGATGCTCAGAAAGATGTATTCGAAGTGCAAATATTATCAGATGCCTACTGTTTTTCTGTAGTACCTCAGGGGAATTCAAAATTGGCCAGCTTAGATCTCTGCACTTCAAAGGATTCCCCCTGAAACCTTGTTTACTGTGTAAGCAGGAAAAAAGGGTCCCAGTCCCTTTTGTATAACTATTAAAACCACATTAAAGCATGGCACTCCACTAAAAATTTCTCCCTAACATACATAGCAGTGCCACTGACAGCTAAAATGGGTCAACTGCTTCCATTTTAGCATGTTAATTTAGCATTACTGAATGCAAACCCAGAGCAGAGAGAGATGGGAATGGTTGACAGTAATCTTTGCCCCCCCCCCCCCGCCACCTCTGCAAGTCATCTCTGTACTTTCATACTTTCCCAAAGCTGCAGTGACAGGATTTACCTTCACAAATTACCATGCTGAAAGAGGTTTTCATTGTAACCCTGAAGGCATTTACAAGAAAGATGAATTCATACCAATTGGGCTTACACCTTAAGATGAGTATTTCAGAGAGGTGACATTGTGCACTCCATATTCTTCAATAAATATAATTTGTGAGGTAGCAATTTTTTTTTTTGTATTAAGATGAGAAATAGAGAGTTTGGTAGTCCTGTCCATCCTTTTCTCAGTCAAATGAAGTAGGCCATTGCTTTAGAAAATAGATGTCACCATATGAACTAAGTGGTTGATACTAAGCTTGTTATCTTCTTGGGGCTGCAGTCTAATTTTCATGATGCAATTTAGTTGATGCAATATAATTGTAAAAAAACCCTGCTTAATCTAAACAGGATGGTGGTGCAACAGGCAACTTCTAAAACTTAACTTCAGTATTTTAGAAAGGGGGGAGTCTGTGTAACACCATAACTAATTAATATATTTCCCTAATGTAGGAGGGGGGCCCTGGTCCCACCTTTCTGATTTTTAGCCCCCACAATCTATTAGGCCCTTCTTACCTTAGAAGAGAGAGAGTGGAGGGGTTAGGCTGACACCCAGGTCAGTAGCATTTCCTTTGGATAACAGAAAGCACTGGAGGCCTAAAGCTCTCCTCTCTCTCCAGTTCTGTCTTCCCACATCAGGAGAGCACACTTGATGTGTCCTCATGGGCTAAGCCCACTCTGCCTTTTAAGGAATCTTCAAGTGATATGCAATCTTCCAGGAGCCTCCCACCTTCTCACAGGAGGAGGGCCTCATTTAATGAGGCAGGAGACAATTTCCATGAGCCTATCAATGGGAGCTGCTGCTGCCCAACCCCAACCCCCTGCCCAACCCAGCTGTATGAGGGATTCTCCAAGTCAGCTGCCAGCTCAGTTGTCGTGAGTCAGCCTGAGAGTTACTCTTCAGAAGAAGAGGAGGCGGCAGAACAAGCCCTCACTCCCTCTGAAGAGATAACACCGGAACAGCAAGACTGGGCCTCTGAGCCAGAAGACCGGTCAGCTGAAACAAGAGGACAGGAACAGGGAAGAGAAAGCCTTTCACCTTCAGGGTCTTCTCCACCAGTGGAGAGAAGAAGAGTAAAAGGTAGAATGGCATTGCAGCAATGGAGAAAGTCGGCCCGGCTTTTGGACAAAAGATGTAAGTTGGCGCAGGAGGAATCAGAGTCTGAAGCTGACAATTGAGCTGAAACACCTGGAGAATCACGAAGGCAATATAAGCAAGACTGACCATTAAGTGCCTCGTGGAAGCAATGTTATTGCATGCCGCCTGTCTCTTATCTTGAGAAGCTTCGTTTGGAGTCCGGTTTGTCGTGCTGTTGAACTTGGAAGAAAGCCGTGGCCTGCAGCCAAGACCTTAAGGGTGAGGAGCTTGTGTCTGTCTGTGACCTTGTTCCTGTATGATGAGTATACTGTTTCTGTCCTTATTAAGGAGCTGCCGGCCCCTCCCGGCAAGAGTAAAATACACGTCAGGCTCTGCTTCCTTCAGCACCAATACATTGTTGTGTGGAAAGCAGAGGCTCAGACCTGCTTGTACGCAACATCAGTCTTCCCCTCCATCCCCCAGCCCCTGCCAATCAGCTTTATGGTGGACAAGGGTTTAAAAAGGCCTTCCATGACAGTGCCTACTAGTGCCATAGTTTGTCCCTCACCGGTATATCAGGTGCTGGGGAGGGTTGGAACAGTCGGGACCACTGTGATGCACTCCTTTGGCTTCCAATCAGGGAGCAGGATGGGCTTCAAAAGGCCCTGCTGCTCCCTTCAGTTCCAGGAGGGCTTCCAGCTGTGACCTCCCAGCCAGAGTCAGGAGGATCACTGCCGATTCTTCCTGATGCTTATATTTTGGAAGAATATTTTCTTCAGAAATTTATTTCAATAATATTTTTACATTCTTTGTTTAATAAGGGTAACAGATTAACATTCAGGATACTGTCTGCAAGTCAGTGATGCCATTCCCCAAGTGGTGAGAAGTCCCAGTCAGTAGTGTTTCCTTTGGATGACAGAGAGCCCTGGAGACCTAAAGCGCATTTGTAGTATTTGCTTTATTTGCAAATACAGACAAAAAGTATAACAGGAGGCAAACAAATACTTTTACAAGGCACACTTGCACAGAATTTAGTCAGCTTCCAAAAGCTGCACCCTAAATTCCAGCAAAGTCTAGGTGGAAACTTTCGATTCTGTTTCTGCCTCATTTCTCCAACTGCAAAACTGCTGACCATATCCCTCCACCCTACAAGCAATGCATGAAACCTTCTTCCAGCCTCAATGGCCTTCCTTCAAATTATGTGGCTCTGTAGAAAACAGCAAGAGTCCAGTAGAGGTTCCCATTCCCTCCTCCATTGGATGTGCACAGTAATTGAACTAGTGATGCCTGAACAAGGCTAGTGCCCAAGATGAGTAATATTCTTCCACAGAAATGCTTGTGCATATATCTGCAGAGGACAGTTCAATCAAGAAGAGGATGTATTTGAGTGATTATAATAGGCATGCTGAGAACTATGCAGTGAATAAGATCACCAGGTAAACGTACCATGTTTTACATTTTGGATTGGTTCACCCGATTACTATAGTTCACTTTTCAGCTCAGCTACTGCAGTGAATGGCTTTGGCACATGACTTTCATTTCACCACTTCTGCACTTGCAGGATGCTTTGATGTTATGTTGGTGACCTATGCACAATAGATGCTATCTGTTTATCACAAGGCTCCTCTCCTAGGGTCATGAGTGGCCATGGGCCTTTTTATAAGTCAGATATCTGAATAACGAACAATTTAAAAGAAAACAGAATATTTAAAATTCCTTCATTTCATCCATGCCAACCACTAATCAGGCAGCACTAGAGGGTCAGCTGGAGCATTAGATTTCAAGAAGAACTACTACGGAGTCCCTGCTGCCAACAGCATCTGCTACAATGCTGAAAGAAGCAGAAGCACTTGCAACAGGTAAACAATAAAATATGAAAAAAGAGCAAGAGTCCGGTAGCACCTTAAAGACTAACGAAATTCTTGGCAGGGTATGAGCTTTCAAGAGTCACTTCTTCGGATACAGCTGTAGCTGAAGAAGTGAGCTGTGACTTACGAAAGCTCATACCCTGCCGGGAATTTCATTAGTCCTTAAGGAGCTACTGGACTCTTGCTCTTTTTTACTGCTACAAACAGACCAACATGGCTACCCATCGTGATCTATCTCCACAATAAAAGATGTCACCTTTCAGACAACCTTTCATCACCCACAGATCAAGCACTATATTGTTACCCCAAGAACCCCCTTCTAAGAGCCATATTTTGAGCTTCCCGAGATGTTCAGACTCTGCTCAGGCAGGGGTACAAAGCGATACCTCATCGAACTGCTACCAGTAAGTAATCAGGGACAGATGGGGTGTTTCTTCATGGGTTATATATCCCAACTTCGATACTGTTGTTAAGTAGGTTTCTCCCATTTTCCCACATCATTGTGGTGCATTTGTGGAACTCCTAGGATTTCCTCAGCTTTTCTCTGGTCTTTCTTCTTGGGAAAGATCACAGCAAAGCCTGGATGGCTACAGTGTGGGTGGAAAATTTCAGATTTTCCTAGTCCCAATCACACAACAGCCATTTCCTGTGTGATAGACATTTCCTCTTTCTACTACAGAGGTTTTTTTAAAAAATAGCAATGTAATAACGTTATATTGATACACTGTTGTTATTACAGGCATAGCAGGTTTTCTGAATTCCTAGTTTTCATTTTTTAAAGTGTCTAGCTGTTTTCCTTGCAGAGTTATATGGGGGGAAGGAAGCATATCTCCAGTACAAAATGAGCTACATACCCTTTTTTAAACAAATGAAAGCTGGGAGTTCAGATAACCTGATGCATATTTTGGTATAACAGGTAATTGATATGTCACTATTTAATCACTGGTTAAAATAAACAAACAAAAACACCTACCATTAAATCCTGCTGTGTGGAAGGCCTGTTGTCACTACAATATATTAGCAGCTGCAGTAACAACAGGGAAATGATACAAGCCTGTTTCCATGTGGAAAACATCAGGATGTTCTCCATATTTAGGGTAAGGATGCACATTCATTTTAATATTAATTAATTTTAAAATGAACAGGCCCATTACTTTCTGTATTTGGGTAACACAAAGAAATGGAAGAAATGAATGAATATATTAATTTCATTCATTTGATTGGTGCCTAGTTTATAGAGTTCAAGCAGAAATCATACTCAGAAGGAGGAAGGAAAGATCAAAAGTGTCAAGGGAGGTGAAAATGAGAGTGAAGAGATTCCGATAATCACAGTCACACAGATCTGTTGTCTTTATCTGTTCATAGCTGTAGGTATATAGTTGATGAATAATGAATATACATCCTGCATGACTATCATTGTTGTTTGTTATTTCAGTATATACATCTGTCAGATTTACAACAAGTTGTATATATTTCTTTGGGGTTTTCATATGTATACCTGTTTAAGCCATCATGCTGTTCATTAGGTTTGCGCTTAGTTTTTCAGCACAGGTTTATTTTTGGTTTTGCCCTAATATGCATTACTTTATACTTGCTCACATTGAATCTCATTTGCCATTTTAATGCCCATTCTTCCAGTTTGTAGAGATCCTTTTGGAGTTCGATTATGTTCTAACCACCTTAAATAATTTGGTGTCATCTGCAAACTTGGCCACCTCACTGTTCACCCCCAACTCCAGGTCACTGATGAACAGGTTGAAAAGCACCGGTCCCAACACAGATCCCTGAGGGACTCCACTGCTCACATACCTCCATTGTGAGAACTGACCATTGATTCCTACTCTCTGCTTCCTATTTTTCAGCCAGCTCTCAATCCATAAGAGGACTTGTCCTCTTATCCCATGACTATGAAGTTTGATTAGCGGTATTATTATTATTATTAATATTAATAATAATTACATTTCTACCCTGCTCTCCCCAACCCAAAGGTCAGGCTCAGAGCAGCTTACACAGTCTAAAACACAATAATAACCCATTAAAATGGTTTAAAATACAATTTAAAATAGCCCAATAATGCCCCTCAATGGTGCCAAAACTCCAGAGACAGAAATTTGCAGGTAATAAATTAATCAAACCACACCCTAAGGAGGTATAGAAGGGGTGGTGCTCAGCAGTGGGGAAGGGGGGGGAGGACTAGGGAGGCCAGTAATTATAACGAGAACCATCGCTGGCCTCAACCATAAGATGGTGGAATAGCTCTGTCTTGCAGACCCTGCGGAACTCCTGAAGGTCCCGCAGAGCCCTGATCTCATTAGGGAGGCCATTCCACCAGGCAGGGGCCAGGGCCGAAAAAGCCCTGGCCCTGGTCAAGGCCAGCCTGATACTCCTTGGGCCAGAGATCACCAGCAAGTTGGTATTACATGAACGTAAGCTTCTCTGGGGAACATACCAGGAAAGGCAGTCCCATAGATACGATGGTCCCAGACCATGTAAGGCTTTAAAGATCATAACCAGCACCTTGAACCTGACCCGATATTCCAGCTGGAGCCAGTGCAGTTGACAGAGCACTAGTGTAATATGTGCCCGCGGCGAGGTACCCGTAAGAAACCTTGCCACAGCATTCTGTACCAGCTGGAGTCTTTGAGTCAATCTCAGGGGCAGCCCTACATAGAGCAAGTTGCAGTAGTCTAGCCTGGAGGTGACCGTGGCTAAGTCAGGGCGGGAGAGGTAAGGCACCAACTGCCAGACCCAGCGGAGGTCACCCCCCAAAAAATTCATGTTCTTTTTTCATGTTCAGGTGCTTACCATTAGTAGCAGGCAAGCCATCTTGTTTTGCTTTGATTCTCCAGATTTCCTAGGCAGTGGCATTTTTCCCCTCCGATCAGATCCTTGCAAGGGATCTGTAGGTGAGTGCTCCCAGCCAATCGCCTTTGGAGACTAGTCCCAGAGAAGAAATTTCCATAGAGGAGTCTGTGTGGAGCTGTGGGTGCTCAGATTACTCCATGTACAGCTCCAAATTTATACAAATAATTACCCAGTGGGTGTTCTGTAGGATCAGGGGAAAGGCTGAGAGTTGCGGGGGGGGGGAGATCCCTGGCCTCTATCTGTGCTGCCTTTTATCAGCAATATCAGCTTCTATGGCTTTTAAACAACATTTTTGGAGCTGATGTGCAACTTTGATCAAAGCAGTGAACTTAGAGACAATTAATAAACATACCTATGATGTAGCTTAGCCTTCAGACTCCCCCATATCCCAGGCCCCTGCTGCTGCCCCCTCCTCGTGGAACTCCTTAAATAGTAGTGGTATTAATTAGGGTTCCCCTACAGTGGATGCCCAGCATGAAGACATGTTTCTCACAGCAATTGGATGATTGATTCATCACATGCAATCACATACATACATGCTCTATATATTTTATTTTAATAAATCTGAACTATTTTCAAAGATTGTATGCAGAATGGGGTGAGATATTTTCTTTGTGAAAAAAAACATGGACCATAACAAGGAAAGATGAAAAAATTCAATGTTTTTGGTAGAAAGGTAATATATATATATATATCTGTCAGTCACTGTAAAAAAGATTTTTTTAAAAAAATGCTGGTGGCTAGTGGAGAGAAATGTCCCTGCACCAAAATGCACCCAATTCAGGGGTCTGTAAAATCAAAGCCTGTATCAATTTTGCTTGAAACTTAGGGGTTGTTTAGAGTAGAGTGAGGACTGTGTTCTGTGCTTATTTGTTGCTGTTATCTTTAAATACAGCTGCCTCAGACCCTCAAATAGGTTCTGTATTTAAAACAATGGGCCTGAAATTCTGGGACTTGAAAAGTACACAGGTTTGGTTCCTGAACTGGTCATACTCTGCCAAAAAAACAACAATCACAGTAAAAGTTATCCCCCATATCTCAGATCTGATATTATAACAATTTGTTTTCTTGGTACACACCCCAATCTGTCAAACAGTATGCTGATTACAAAATATGATATCATTTGAATGCTAACATTTGCACCTAAGAGCAAAGATTCATAGAAAACAAAGCTGTTTGTTCAATCAGCAAGATCATTACAAAATATGTAATGTTTTGAGTGCAACAAAAAAGATTCCTGGTAAAACAACATAAAAGATTCTTTCCAAGAAGAATCTTTTGAAGAAGAACCTACAGTTTTAGAAAGTGAAGTGAAAGCTGCATTGAGAGCAATCAGGAGAAACAAATCACCAGGAGCAGATGGGATATCAATAGAGCTATTCCAAGCCACAGAAACGGAGTCCATCAAAATCTTGACAAGAATATGCCAACAGATATGGAAAACAAAACAATGGCCCACAGACTGGAAACGATCCATTTACATTCCAATTCCCAAGAAAGGAGACATCAAAGATTGCAGCAACTATCGGGCCATCACATTAATTTCTCATGCAAGTAAAGTGATGCTCAAAATCTTACAGCAAAGGCTGTTACCATATATGGAACGAGAAATGCCTGATGTTCAAGCTGGTTTCAGAAAAGGAAGAGGCACTAGAGATCATATTGCAAATATACACTGGTTACTGGAGCATACGAGAGAATTTCAGAAGAAAATCAGCTTGTGCTTCATAGATTACAGCAAAGCTTTTGACTGTGTGGATCATGAAAAGCTATGGCTGGTTTTAAAGGAAATGAGTGTGCCACTACATCTGATCGTTTTGATGCGCAACCTGTACTCTGGACAAGAGGCCACAGTTAGAACAGAATATGGAGAAACGGAATGGTTTCCAATTGGCAAAGGTGTCAGACAAGGATGTATTTTATATCCCTATCTCTTCAATCTATATGCAGAACATATAATTAGGAAAGCTGAATTAGATTTAGATGAAGGTGGAGTGAAAATTGGAGGAAGGAACATTAATAATTTGAGATATGCTGATGACACTACATTATTGGCAGAAAATAGGGAAGATTTGAAACGACTACTGCTAAAAGTAAAAAGAGAAAGTGCCAAAGCAGGACTACAGCTGAACATCAAGAAAACAAAAGTAATGCCTACAGGAGAATTACACAACTTTAAGGTTGACAATGAGGAAATTGAAATTGTTCAAGACTTTCTATTCCTTGGCTCCATTATCGACCAAAAAGGGAGACTGCAGCCAAGAAATCAGAAGGAGATTGAGACTGGGAAGGGCAGCCATGAAGGAGCTAGAAAATATTTTGAAGTGTAAGGATGTGTCACTGGCCACCAAGACTAGATTAATTCATGCCATCGTATTCCCTATTTATTACTATGTATGGGTGTGAAAGCTGGACAGTGAAGAAAGCTGATAGGAAGAAAATAGATTCCTTTGAAATGTGGTATTGGAGGAGAGTGTTACGGATTCTGTGGACTGCCAAAAAAACAAATCAGTGGGTTATAGATCAAATAAAGCCTGAACTGACCCTAGAAGCTAAAATGACTAAACTGAGGCTATCGTATTTTGGTCCCCTCATGAGACGACAAGAATCACTGGAAAAGACAGTCATGCTAGGAAAAGTTGAGGGCAGCAGGAAAAGAGGAAGATCCAACAAGAGATGGATTGACTCAATAAAGGAAGCCACAGCCTTCAGTTTGCACGATCTGAGCAAGGCTGTCAAAGATAGGACATTTTGGAGGACTTTCATTCATAGGGTCGCCATGAGTCGGAAGCGACTTGACGGCACTTAACACAAACACATAACAACATAATGTAGTGGGGAGGGGTTTGAAGAAATGGAAGAAAAAAAACTATTATCCCATATAGAGGTGGTCCATTACACCGCAGGTCTACTTCCTCTGCAAGTAAGCCCTCCTGAACAATTCTCTTTTGTATCTTTTGCAAAATGATAGAAGTGTGGGTGACTTCCTAACAGCCTCAGCCAGATCATTCCATAATGTGAGAACCACAACAGAAAATGCCCATGAATGGAAAGTTGCCAGTTTTGCCTGTTTGCAGGATGGCTTTGCTCTGACTAACAGAGCTTTCATGGCAGAACATAGCAGGAGAGGTGATTTGGAGATTCAATAGCATAACCATGCAATAGGGATAAAGAAATGTAGATCTGGGTGTCATCAACATATTGATGGCACTCTGTTCTTAAACCACAAGTGATATCTCCCAAGGGCTTCACATACAGATTGCATAGCATAAGCAGCATGGCAGAACCTTGTGGAATTCCACAAGGCAGATCCCACACTGCAGGAAAAACTCGCCCTTACAGCAACCTTCTGAGTCCTGCCCATAAGAAACAATTGAGAGCAGTTCAAAACACCACCCTTAATCCCTACTTTTACCTCCAAATGTCTCAAAGGGCTGATGTGGTCCACTGTGTCAAAAGCAGCCAATAAGTCTAGTAAAAGCAGCAGAGAGGCCTACCCTGTGTCTACATTTAGATAGAGGTCCGCTACGAGGTCCACCAGCACCATCTCCATCCCATAGCCCAGCTGGAAACTGGATTGAAAGGGGGTCTATGGCAGTGGATTTTTACAGGAAGGTATGGAGTTGCTCTGTAACTGCTTTTTTCCTATCATTTTGCCCAGGAAGGGCAAATTAAAGACCAGGCAATAGTTAGCCATATCATTTTTCTCTGACAAGATTTTTTTTAAAGTAATGGACAGATGACTTCCTGTTTTAGGGCACAAGGAAAGGTGTCGTGGGTCAGTGATTAATCTATAATGCACATTAGGGATTCATTGATGTGATCTTTACATGCTTTAAGTATCCAGAATGGGCAGGAGCCTGAAACACAAGGGAAGGCCTTCACAGATCACAGATCCTGGTGGCATCCATTAGAGTAACTGGCTCAAAGTGATTTGTAATGGGACTGGCTGCTGTGCTGAGGGTTTTAGCAGTTCTGCTGTATTATGGATAGCATCTCAATCAGAGTGTATTATACAGATTTTCTCAGCAGAGAACTTTTCAAAAGCTTCACAGCTAATTATCATTTCCTAGGAGTTTAAAGGCTCAGACTTTGAAGTTAACAAGTGATCAAGTACTTTAAACAGCTGAACTAGGTGCAAACTGGATGCCACAATAATAGCAGAAAAGTAAGATTTCTTTGCCACCATCCCCACCACCCCATAGGTCTTCCCATGTGTTCTATAGTATAACCTGTCAGAATCCATAAACGTTTTCTGCCAGCAGTATTCAAACATCTCCCTACCCTCTTCAAGTCACCCAGTTCCATAGTGAACCAAGGTGATAGATTCTATCTGGAGGGTCAGAGAGTTCGACAGGAGGCCACACTGTCAATAGCTATCAGGAGCTTCTCATTCCTGGCTTCTACTGCAGTTTCAACGGGGCCATCAGCTGGAATCTTAAAGTCATCCAAGGCATTCTAGAAGCTGGTTGGATCCATTAGTTTCTGTGGCCAGACCATTTTAACCAACCTCTTGCTCCTGTAGAGCATCAGTGCCATATTCACCTGGGCCTTGAGGAGATAATGATTTAAAAACTTGTGTGGAAAACCTGTGATTTGGTGTGGCACAGAGGCAGCAAAGGAGGCCAAAAAAAGACCCCACCTACTAGGTGAAAGGCAGCAGCAGAGTGAGTAGGTAATAGCATTCAGCTCCCTGCCATGAAAAACTCCCACTGCTTATCTCTGCAGAATAAAACAGCATATCAAGCGTGATCAGTTTTATTATTGCTGGCAACCTTACTGTAAGTATTATCTAAGATGGTCTGCAGGGAAGAGAAGCCATTCCCTTCTTGGCTTCCATCCCACAACAAAGTCTCAAAAGTGTTAGGATCCTTATTTTAATTATGGAGCAATGAAATGGTTAGCAGGCAAAATTTGAAATATTGAACAAATAGCTTAAACTAGGATCCTGCAATGCTGAAGTTCTTGAATAGAAGGGTTAATAACGTGACCTTATCACTATAATTGATGTTCTCAAATGAGAAAAGGCCCTTTTCCAGTTCTGCTGCGTTTAGATGCAGCTAATCTTTAACAAAATGAAATGACATTTCACCAGTCTCACTAACACCTAGTAAGTGCCTCCTGTTGACAGTAGTACTGTGTTTTAATGAACAAATGAATGGCTTATCTACCATTCTTGGCAAGCACCCCCAGCTAGTGAGGCAAAGCATGAGCTCTCCCAGTGTTACTCGGGCTAATTGACTCCTTGGATAAAGTTAAATCACACTATCCCCAGTGGGATGTATGTTTGCCAGTAATCAATAGCTCAACAAGATCCACATGGCAGGTAATTAAGTAGAAAGTAATTAATACCCATCAAATGTTTTATTAACTGTTTGCCATTCCTTCACTCAAAAGTCCCACTATGCTGTAAACAAAGTTGTGATGGAAGCAATAAAGACAGCATTCTGTAACAATCAGGGAAACATACAGCTGGTAAAGTCTTCAAAGATTTGTCCAGCTGCCAAGCATCAGTTTGCTCAGAAAATATAGAAGATAGCAGACGGCACTTCAATCCAGATC
The DNA here is from genome assembly GCF_029931775.1 of Euleptes europaea. Taxonomy (NCBI): domain Eukaryota; kingdom Metazoa; phylum Chordata; class Lepidosauria; order Squamata; family Sphaerodactylidae; genus Euleptes; species Euleptes europaea. Next base: position 50,543,883 of record NC_079315.1, on the reverse strand, counting down.
ATAACATTTTTGGAGGACTCGTCTCTCGTATCCAAGAGCAGTTTGCTTTCTGTGTTTAAGATGTAAAGGCCAGTTTATGGAACAGGCTTCACCTGCTTTCAAAGTCTCCTGATTTCCTTTAGTCCTGTTCTTACATAGATAAGCATAATGGGCAAACTGAAAATCAAGGATACATCCTAAACAGAGTTACATCCTTTGTCCTTTGCCTTCACGGAACTTAGGCTGTTACCGCACTAGGTATTCCCAGCGATGTATCAAGAGTTTGAAAATGTTATAAAAAACATCGCTTTAAAAGGGTTTTTGGATGCCACGGTTAAAAAATGGTTGGAAGACGTCTTCACAGCTAAAGGGGCCAAACAAAGTGAGAACAGTATTTTTTATAACAGTTTCAAACTCTTGATACATCGGTGGGAATACATTGAAAATGCGAACAGAATTATTTATAACATTTCCAAACTCTTGATACATTGCTGGGAATACCTAGTGCAGTAACAGCCATAGAAGGGTGTGGTTCTGCTTAGGATAGCACTATTAATTCCTGTGACTGGAAAATTATTTATTGCTAGACATTATTCCTGAAGTTTCGCCTAAGCCAAGACAAAGAGAAAAGTTATCTCCCAGTGATATAATACAATTTTGAATTAAAATGATGTATTTCTGCAGCAGATAGGAAATGCTGGAGTTGTGTATAAGAAGGAATTTTGTACATATTTGGTGGATATGCCTATGGGATTTTGAATCTTATTGACCATATTATGGGTATATTACTATTCCATGGATGATTGTGTTTTGTTAACTCCAGGGTTTTTATTTCATTTGTTAATTTTTTAACATACCAAATATTTTTTTTAAAAGAAGGTGAAAGATTTATACGATCTGAAGAGAAACCAGAGTACAAACCAAATATTGACTCCAACAATGGTACCACTAGCAGAAATTTCATGATCTAGAGACTAGTAAATGCTATAGTCAATATTTTCTTAACTTGCCAGAACAAAGAAAACACTTTTGAAAATAGCATTATAAAATATTTTGCAATTAAACAGATAAAAAATGTAATTTTGGAAAAAAATATTCACAGGCATATATCAGACTGTGAAATATTATCTTTGCAAATTGATTAATAAAATGTGTTTATTTCTGTGTTCTTAGCTGTGCCTTGTTTCCATATTTTTTTTAAAAAAAATTAAAAATAAATTAATTGTTCTGAAGATTGGCCCTGAAATTCCCTGAACAGGGAATTTACCAAGTAGGGGGGAAATAAGCTTTGCTCTAACTTCATGGTAGAATAATTTCATGTTCTATGGTTTCAGTGTCCCCTGTTCCACATGGACATAACCTCTCTGATCTAGGGTTCTTCTTATATTTCCCTTCTAAAACAGCCAATGGTAGGGCCTGGCATCTGGCAATGGTAAAGGCCTTCCTATATTTAATAGACTCAAGATGATAAAAATAAGCTGCAGGTGAGACCAAGTATCTAGATTTATCAGGTACTAGGAAGAGTGGTGATTTTCCAAGGTCTGGCTGGTGTTCAATGTCTTCCACCCTTTGCTTCAAGAAACTTGATGCTTGATCTACGCCCATGGCTAACAGGAGTGTTGAAGGCACCATTGCGATGCAGAGGGCTGCTGGCCTGAACAAACACCCCACTGTAATGAGAGGTTTTTAGATCACTGTAACTTCTAAATTAAAGAGTGTGCCTTAGAATAAGATCAGCTAGGGCACAGACAGAGTAAGGGACAGAGGAACTGGGTGTTTACACCTTTCCTTTGAGTTCCTTGTTAAATCTGTTGCTGTGCTGAGAGTATGCACATGGACATTTTCTTTTTAATAGTTTTTTGATAATTTTTAATGCTGGTAATTGTTCTCTGTAACGCATAGATCTACACCATTTGAACATGCTATTTAAAAACGGATGCCAGGAGATTGGGGGGGGGGGGAAAGCAAATTGCTAATCACCCAGGAGAAACAGAATGGTTTCCAATTAGCAAAGTTGTCAGACAAGGATGTATTTTATCACCCTGTCTGTTCTATTTGTACGCAGAACACATCATAAGGAAAACTGGATTAGATTTAGATGAAGGTGGAGTGGAAATTGGTGTAAGGAATATTAACAATTTGAGATAAGCAGATGACACCAGATTACTGGCAGAAAATAGAGAAGACTTTAAACCACTACTGATGAAGGTTAAAGAAGAAATTGCCAAAGCATGATTAAATCTGAACATCAAGAAGACAAAAGTAATGACTGCTGAGGAACTTTAAGGTTGAAGAAATTGAAATTGTTGACGATTTTCTATTCCTTAACTCCATCATCAACCAATAGGGAGACTGCAACCAAAACATCAGAAGGAGATTGAGACTGGGAAGGGCAGCCATGAAGGAGCCAAAAAAGATCCTTAAGTGTAAGGATGTTCCTCACCTGCCTGGCTGACAACTTCTCACCTTCCTAGCCAACAACTTCCTTCATCAATTGGTGGAGGTAGCTACGAGGGGCTCAACCATACTCAACTTAATATTGACCAACAGGCAAGAGATGGTAGATAAATGTGAAGGTGGTGGGGACCTTAGGGGGAAGTGATAGGGCTGCCCGGTCCCTCTTCACCACTGGTGGGAGGTTTTGGGGGTGGACCCTGGGGAGGGGAGGGACTTCAGTGCCATAGAGTCCAATTGCCAAAGTGGCCATTTTCTCCAGGTGAACTGATCTCGATTGGCTGGAGATCAGTTGTAATACCAGGAGATCTCCAGCTACTACCTGGAGGTTGGCAACCCTAGGAAGTGACCATATGCTCCTAGAATTCCTTTTGCTGTGGGGGACCAAGGAAGTTCATAGCCACACGTGTCTTTTTTAGTAGGGCAGATTTTAGTAAAATTAGACTTGATGAGAATCATTCCATGGGCAAGACTTCTGGAAGGGAAAGGAGCAAGTGAAGGGTGGGCTCTTTTAAAACAAAAGCTCTTGCAAGCTCAAGCCTTCACTATTCCAATAAGAAGGAAACATGGTAGGCGAACGAAGAAGAATGGATGAACAGAGAACTCCATGAAGAGCTAAAGAAGAAAAACTAAATGTTCAAGAAATGGCAGCAAGGACATACCTCTAAAGAAGAGTATCTGCGGGTTACTAGGCACTGTAGGTCAACCATCAGAGAGGCCAAAGCTAAAGTGGCCAGGGAGCCTCACTACAAAAACAACAAGAAAAGTTTCTTTAGATATCTTAGGAGCAAACGCAAGGGAAAAGAGGCCGTAAGCCCACTGTTGGGTTAAAATGGAAAAACTCTGACAGAGGACAGAGAGAAAGCAGAAAGGCTCAATGCCTGGACAGCAAATGTGTGTGAACAACATCTTGGAGTACGGGTGGACCGTAAGTTAAATTTGAGCAGCCAGTGTGATGCAGCGACAAAAAATGTGATCTTGGGGTGCATCAACAGAGGCATAACATCCAAATTGCAAGATGTCATAGTTCCGCTGTCCACTGCATTGGTCAGGCCATAATTGAGCAGGTGCACAGGAGAGCAACGAGGAGGATCAGGTGCCTGGTGACCAAGCCCTATGAGGAAGGGCTGAAGGAGTTGGGAATGTTTAGTCTGGAGAAGAGGAGGTTGAGGGGGGACATGATTGCTCTCTTTAAGTATATGAAGGGCTGTCATAGGAAGGCAGGGAGCTGCTCCTGTGGCAGCAGAGGATAGGACTTGCAATAATGGGTTTAAATTGTGGGAGGAAAGGTACTAGCTGGATATTAGGAAAACCTTTTCACAGCAAGAGTTGTTCAACAGTGGATTCAGCTACCTAGGGAGATGGTGAGTTCCCCTCATTGGCAGTTTTTAAGCAGAGGCTGGACAAACACTTGTCAGGGATGTTCTAGGCTGATCCTGCATTGAGCAGGGGGTAGGACTAGATGGCCTGTATGGCCCTTTCAACACCGTGATTCTATGATGTGTTGCTGGCCACTGTGGTCAAGATAATTCACACCGTAGTATTCTCTATTACTATGTATCGGTGTGAAAGTTGGAGAATGAAGAAAGCTGACAGGAAGAAAGTTGATGTATTTGAAATGTAGTGTTTAAGGAATTTTATGGATACCAAGTACTGCCAAAAGGACAAATAAGTGGGTTCTAGATCAAATCAAGCCTGAACTGTTGCTAGAAGCTAAAATGACTAAACTGAGTCTATTGTTACTCTTCCTGCACACTTGACACTGAGAGACACTGTCCTTCAGTGTTACTCCTCTGAAGATGCCTGCCACAGCTGCTGGCGAAACGTCAGGAAAGAAAATACCAAGACCACGGTTACACAGCCCGGATAACCTACAAGAACCAATGAGTCTATTGTATTTTAGTCACATTATGAGAAGACAAGAGTCACTGGAAAAGACAATCATGCTAGGAAAAATTGAAGGCAACAGGAAAAGAGGAAGAATCAACATGAGATGGATTAACTCAATAAAGGAAGCCACAGCCATCAGTTTACTAGATAGGATGATTGTGAGATCATTAATTCATAGGGTTGCCATAAGTAAGAAGCAACTGGATGGCACTTCACACACACACACACACACAACCACACTCACAATCCCTCAGTGGTGCTCAAGTGCAATAAACTGTCCAGATTCTGGGTAGCGGGAGACACAGGCATGAGGCACGGCTTAGGAACAGCAATGCATGCAAGGGAAGGCACACTGGGCCTCTGTATGGGTAATTCCAACAAAGGCCAGTTGGTGGCCGTAGTGTACTGAAAGAGGGAGATAACACCTCCCCAAGGGTTGGGAAAGCTGGGAGAGTGGCACAAGGCTGGGCAGAAACCCAGGCAGACATCCACTGATGCCTAGATGCCTCAGAGGGCACAGTGGACCTGTGCCCGTGGGACTGTGGGGCTGTTCTGCCACAGCCTGCCTTTTCTCCAGATAACTGGAATCCAAGGCAGGTAACAACAGAATTCTAACAACCCAAAGGGGAAAAAGTCTACAGAGATTGCTATCTTTCAAGGCACCCACAGAATAACCATCTTGAGGAGCTAAAGGTTCTTTTTGAGAGTTCCATTTTACAAATACGCAAGAGAGATGTAGCTCTTCTAATTTCTTCCGGGAGGTTATTCTATAACATGTGACTGGCCCCAGAAAAAAACCCTGTGAACAGGCAGCAGTAAAAGATACCCTCACAGGGGCCAGAGCAATCAAAAGGCATTATGGAGCTGAGAAATCTTACTTTGTAAGCATCTATGATTCTATGAGAGGAAGGGAATGCGATTTGAGACTCCTTAAGGTAGAGACAAGTGGGGTATAAAAACATACTCTTCTTTTTCTACTACTACTATCCAAATACCCTCCACTGACAGTTTTTTTTTTTTTTTTTTTTTGTGGGGGGTGGTAAAAATAGCTTTGGGAGATGCTAAAGAGAATAATCAATGCAAGAGTGTATCTCTGCTTAAGATGGCACTGAATATTTCTCTGCTTTTTGAAAGCCTCTGTTGACATCTTGTTCCTCGCTTCCTGCTTTCGCCTTAAACAAAGACCAGGAGATGCTACATGCGAATGACAATTTAATTTTCCAAAGGGCTGGAAGGCTACACACTACTTGAGCTTCATATTCAGTTTGCTTACGTTTCAAGCATACCAAAGCTCTACTTGACCAGTCATTAACCAAACTGCCTCTCCAATCCAACAAAGCAAACCAGAATCATTTAAATGCGGAAGAGCTTGCTGGAAATTGGGCTGTTCTGTGTGCTTGTTTCTGGCCTCCTGCCTCTCACAGTGGCCCCAGCACTGCCATTAAGAGGGACAGTGGCAGAGACCCAGCCAGCCAACTCGAAAACATTTCTGCTTTGAAAGTCCAGGTTGGTTATGAAGTCACTGTTTCAGCTGCCTTTAGAATAAAAGAGGAGCATGGTTTTATTTTATTTTGCTGTTTGTGCAAATCTTGCAGCAAATGCTACTTGGGTAGCTGCTTGCTTTAGACAGCCCCCATAAAGCATCACTCTGGCAGATGGGGCAATCAGCTTCACTTGGAATTGTTATTTCCTTGCTTGGGTTAAAAGGTTGCTGCCTCCTTTGAGCTGTTCTTCCTTTCAACACTTTATCCCCTTGATTGGGGAGCTTTGAGGACTTGATTCAAGGAGAGGAATATTGATTGTAATACTGTTTATTTGTGTTCTAAACATCTCCCTGCCCCTTTGGTCTCTCCAGGGTCAAAAGATGTGGATTTAAATTTGTTATCTCTCAGCCATTCTTTAGTAACCCTTTAAGTTTAGGGGAAATAATTGCATCGCTTAATTAAAGACGCTAAAGCAAAATTGCTTTTGAACCATTGAAAGGAATGGATTGTAATGGAGATATCTGTTACTTTTTAGCAGCAGTTGCAGCTAATTAAGGAGCCTCAGTTGTAGATGTTAATTGCTTAATTTGGAGGAAACGCAACATCAAGCTGTCTGTATAAACATGCTTGTGACTCGCTTCACCCCTTCCTTCAGAACATTTCAGAAGAAGGTCATAAGTTTCTCTCTCAAAGTTGTAGCAACTGTGCTGCTCTGCCAGATTTCATCATGGCATAATAGTGAAGACATGTATTGCATGTGTGAGTAAAAAGGATGTGGGAAGGAGATCAGTGCTTGAACTATGCAGCCCATCCTCTCCAGGGAAGTGTATTTGCTGCATTCTGCCTTGAACCACACTCTTTATTTTCTTATGTATTGTGTTGACAGATTGAATAATGGTTTTTGTATTAACTTCTTTTTTTAATAGTTTATTCATAAAAATGGATAGTCAACAATAAATATATGAACTAAAAACAGTCACATAATAACATAAAGTCACATAAAATGCTTCCCTACCTTGCAACCGAAGTCCTTTCTCGCTTAACCAAAACTATATCTTATTGTAAGATGGACATTTCCATTCTTTGAATCATTCTTGTCCATAACAGATCTACACTATTAATATCATTTTTTTTTTGTAAGCGTTTAACTTCACTTAAATATACACCTCTTTTATTTTTGAAATCCAATCCTGTATCTTAGGGGAGGTTTTTTGGTTCCACTGCCTAGCAAAGACCATTCTAGCTGCAGTTAACATATGTAGCGCTACTATCCATTGGTCTTTAGGAATATCAGGAAGATAGTTTAATAATAAGGTTTGCCACTCCAGGGCTTAGTGTGGGGAGGAGGACGAGGTTGACAACACATGGGTATAACAGTTGATGCATATCAGACAGCATAACAAAACATTAGACAGAACAATTTATTTGAATGAATTATTTTATTTGGAGACTTTTTGGCCACAGCTTCATTGGCAACAGCTGAAATGAATTGGTGCAGCATGTGGACTGAAGCAGTGACATCATTCGACCCCAATGCTCGAATGCTCCTGGGTTGTTCCCCAGGCAGACCCACCCATCCGAGATCACATTCCATGAGGGGACATTCCTGTTTGAAATGCCCCCGTTGGCCACAGGTATAACATTGTCTGCGCCCTTTTACTTCCCCAGCTGCACCCTCCTCTTTAGGCACTGGTTGAGTACTCTCAGGAAGAGGGGCTAACCCTGAATGTATCTGTCCGGTCATACTTCCTTGTGGCTGTGGCAGGGGCCCAAGAGGGATTCTAGGGACCAAGCTGGCCTGGCCTCCTGGGAGGATGCCCGGGGACCTCATGAGTCGAACCCCTACCTTTGAGTATTCTCGTGAGGAGTCGCGGGTCTCAAGAGAGGATATATTTTCCAGAAATGTCATGGCCTCTTCTAGGCTTGTGGGTCGGTTACACATTAACCATTCTTTAGCACGCAGAGGTACTATGTGTATCAGCTGTTCCAGTATCATCTTATCCACAATTGCCTGGCTTTCTGGGAGGCTGGGCTGCATCCATTGATATGTGGCATCCCCTACAGCGGTTACGAAGGACCTTGGCGGTTCCTGAACCTTTAGTGATAGGTTTCCTCTGAGATGGCGTATCTCTCAAGGATGGCCGCCTTGAGGGGGTCATAGTTGGCACTATCAGGCGTAGGTAAGGCCTTTAAAGCGGCCTGGGCCGGGCTGATGAGAAAGGGCCTGATAATTATGGGCCAGCATTCTTTGGGCCGTCCTGAGGCCTCAGCAGTCCTCTGAAAGGCATCGAGGTAGGTGTCAATCTCATCCTTGGGCCCAAGCTTGGATAAGTTGATAACCAGCATGCAGGACCCCGACAGGCTATCTCCAGGATGGCTGCTGGCTCCCACACAACCACCTTCCCAAGCCTTACACAGATCTCTTAGTAATGCCACCAGGGCTTCTTGCTGTTGAAGAGTCATAACCATCATGAGGCAATGGTGCGTCTCCTGTTGTTGCTGTAGCATATCCTGCATCAACCACCCTTGATACTCTGCCATCCACTTCCCAAATTGTCCAAAGTCCAAAGGATTTTCTTTTTGTGGCTTCCACGGGGTCCATCGGGGAAGCCAGCCCAGGGGCTTGTTTAACCAAAACTGGTGGTCATAACAAGGGCTTGTCGCGGTTCGGGCCGTTAAGTGCCTACACTCTTAGAATGTACCATTTACTGAGAAATGGAGTTATCTATTCAGCGAGACACCACTAGACCGGAATCAACGGTTCCTAGAAACTTGTTATTGTTCCTAGGACATCTCTTGAACACGCCAATAAATTTATAATAATGGACAAGAGTAGAAGTATATATAAAAAACACATTTATTTACATTATACAATATATGCTTTTTGGTTGCAAAGCCTTAAAATATCATATAAGGATAGACATCATTAGTCTTAAACATGTTTATGTAGCAAGTAATCATTCACATTCTCTATGCCTCCATAAAGGAGTATCTTAGTCAGAATATACTCATAAAGTATCCTTAGTGCAATGCACCTTCATTCAGAATATAAGGTTACAGAAATCCTGTCAAAATATGGTTAATTCTTTGGAGAAAGATTTAGAAGCATCCTAACTTAAACCATTCAAAACATCATAACATTTCTGTACAGAAGACACACTATACCTTGCTGTGTCATCTGTATCATCTGGAGTCCTTTAAGAGTCTAAGCTCTATGAGAACATATGAAGTTATCCCAGAGTATCTGTATTTGCTAAGTCTTGAATCCTTTAAAGACTTCTATTAATATTCTTAACTGATCATCATTAAGATCAGGCATTGTCTATGTACATGCTATGCATGCTCTTTCTAGTTTTAGACAGCAATGCTGAATGTATAAATACTATGTGTTAGCTTAAAGCTGTTTACAGTCTCTTTGACTGTGCCAATCTGTGTATGTGCATTGTGCATATCTCACAGAGTACAGAAAGTCTCCTTTCCCTTCAGGAACATTTCTGGTCTCTTGCTCTGAGGAGGTTCAGAAGTCCCTCTGTTAAGTAGAGGACGTTCTGACACAATCTCAGAGATCTAGCTATTAGCCCTGTATTCAGGATGCTTCTTAGCATTGGTAAGCCAAATAGGCTTAGTCTGTGAGAATCCATAAATCTGATGGACTCTCAGTGTTCCAATACATGGAAAGATCACTGCACTTAGATTCCCATTCAAAGAATAGGAATTCTAAGGGTCTCTATCCTCTTCTAGGAATAGAGCAGTCTCACAAGAAGACTGTAAGTAAGATATGTTGAAATATCCAGATCTTGATACTTCAAGATATCTCTGAGAACTGCTGTCCACGCAAGAACAGAGTTTCAATGTTTTACATCTCAAGCCTTTTGAGATGGAGGTGCTACACCAGACAGCTGCCAGCCATACCACTCTAAAGTGCTAGCTGTTCTACAGCTCTATTTATGCTGTTTCTAGACCCATTAAGAGTGTTCCTTTATCCCCTCTTCCTTATCCTTCAAAAGGGTACCTTTATTCTCTCTTATCAGATACTAGGAGCTTAGTGGCATCTGCTCCTGTCCTCTGATATCTTATTGTCCAAATATGGACATCCTTCCCTTTCATTCCTCTGTGCCTAAAGTATAAATACTCATTTCTGAGTTACATGAGCACGTTACATATTTAATTTCTATACCATCCTCTTTGTTAGGACTATACGCATTAAATGAGACTACTTAGAAATCTGCAGCACAACGTTTAACTATATAACTCATGAAACACAATTATTGTTTACATTTGTCATTTTGTAACATCTTTTAGTAACTGACAGCCTTGGGCAGATTACAGAAGAGCAAGTAAGCCTGTTACTCTTATCTTTAAGAGAACTTAAATGCCTCAGTAGCACAGTTTCAGCTATTCTTGAAAAGGCCAAGTATTCTGACATCTGGCAGCTGAGTCAGAAAGGTGACTTTTGCACACTTTATGGACAAAGTGCTTTATGCTGCCCCTTCAAGGGAAGGTGCTCAGCTCTGCCCCTTCAAGGACAAAGCCAGAGTAACTTTAGTAGTTAGCTTTGATAGAACTAACCTTGAGAGTAGTCTGTCAGCCTGACACAGAGCTAGCCTGTCAGCATGACACAGACTTTCATTATACATTACACAAACCTCTGTATGTGTATGATGTGTTTAAGCTCTATATGGAATTAATTCTGCACATGTTCACAAAATACCATGACCATGTCAGAGACTGCTACAGGCTGAGCTGGTCTCCACCCAGGCTGCATGGGAAGTTTGGCTGGGGGTCGCTTTATTAGGCCACTCCCCCTGCCCACATTCTCCACCACTTTGTGGACCTCTTGCTCGAGAGCTGGCCCACCTTTGGTCTGGAGAGGTCTAGCCAGAGGAACCTCCTCAGCCTCAGACTACTCTGAGGGGGAGTCAGAGCTAACCTCTCCCTCAGAGTCCACCAGAGCCCACCTGACCTATGGCCATCCTCCTCGGCCTCAGCCCCATGTGGCTTTAAGTAGGGCTGGGCCCTGTAACTCCATCCTTCCTCTCCTCCAATACTGATCTCCCAAGTTTTCAAAAGGCTCTGGCTGGGCTTTCCTCAGCCCCAACCCTGCCTTGTTAACCCCCTTGCCTCCCCCTCGGCCCCTCCCCAAATGCTCCCGCCTTATGATCTGCTGTCTGGTGGGCCAAACTGGTGGCCAGAAGAGCGGCCAGTCATGCGGATCTCTAGCGGTGCTGGCCTCCCCTCAGCCCTCCTCCCTGCCGACTGTCTCCTGGGAAGGGGCCTGGTCCAGGTTCTGTTGAGCCAGTCCTGTGGGAGAGAGAGTAGGCGGCAGATAAGCTGCTGGGAGGAAAGAGCCTGTCTTGATGGTTGCCACAGCACTGGGAGCGGTGGCAAAAACCAGCATTCCCCCATTCTGGATGGTGTTGCTGGGCCTATCTCATGTGGTGGCGTTGGCAGCATTGCTGAGCCTGTCTCGGGCGGCAGCATCTGCCCCCAGCCCTCTCACAGCTCCCTTGGAGACCCAGGTAGGTTTGGGACAGGGAGAGGGCCCACAGGATCCCAAGGAGAGGCCGTTACAGGACAATGGGCATGATCATGATTAAACATCAGTTTCCTCTGCTTTCTTGCTCCTCTCCTGCCTCACACAGTGCACAAAGACTGAAGAAGGAACTAATGCCAATTGGCTGTGATGTCTGAATGTCAGTGCTTGAACAAACTGGGCCTACTTTCTTTCCCAGTAAACTGTGATACTTAAACCACAGTCTAATTAAGTATCCCAATCACTAGGAAAGAAAGTAATATAAGTTAGTAAATATCACCACATTCAGACATTATGACAAATTGGAGATGGTTGAAGACATCCATACTCAGTCTAGGCTCACCAGAAAAGGAAACACAGTTGTCAAGAAGGGGATACTGTATGGGGTAAAATTCCAGAGATCCCTGGTCACTCTGGGGCCCCTGAATCTAGACAAGTCATGTGATGTGTTTCCATATGATGTTTGGATTGGATCTGGATTGTGGAGGTGGTAGCCTCAAGGAAACCTTTGGAGATGTGTGGTTGCTCTTGGCAGCCTTGTGAGTAGTGGTGGGTGGGAAGACACAAACTGAGGTTTGTCATGGTGTCTATCATAGAACCATAGAGTTGGAAGGGACCACCAGGGTCAGCTAGTCAAACCCCCTGCACAATGCCTCCCTACTTTCCCCCCACACACCCAGTGACCCATACTCCATGCCCAGAAGATGGCCAAGGTGCCCTCCCTCTCATGATCTGCCTAAGGTCATAGAATCAGCATTGCTGACATATTTCCATCTAGCCTTTGCTTAAAAAGCTCCAGGGAGCTTAACACCTCCCAAGGAAGCCTGTTCCACTGAGAAACCGCTCTAACTGGTTATCATATCGCCTCTCAGACTTTTCTTCTTCAGGCTAAACATACCCAGCTCTTTCAACCTTTCCTCATAGGACTTGGTCTCCAGACCCCTAACCATCTTTGTTGCCCTCCTCTGGATATGTTCCAGCTTGTCTATATCCTTCTTAAATTGTGGTGCCCAAAACTGAACACAATACTCTAGGTGAAATCTAACCAGAGCAGAGCAAAGTGATACCATCACTTTGCTTGATCTGGACACTTCTGTTGATACAGCCCAAGATCACATTTCCCTTTTTAGCTACCGCATCACACTGTTGACTCATGTTCAGTGTTTGGACTACTAAGACCCCAAGATACTTTTCATAACATTACTGCTAAGATGTCTCCCCATCCTATAATTATGTGTTTGATTTTTCCTACCTCAAAGCAAAACTTTACATTTATCTTTGTTGAAGTGTATTTTATTAGTTTTAGCCCAATTCTCCAGCCTGTCAAGATCATCCTGTATCCTGGCTCTGTCTTCTACCATATTTGCTACCCCTCCCAATTTAGTATTGTCTGCAAATTTAATAAGCATCCCCTCGATTCCTTCATCCAAATCATTTATAAAGATGTTGAACTACACAGGGCCCAGGACAGATCCCTGAGGCACTCCACTAGTCACTCCTCTCCAAGTAGATGAGGAACCATTAACCAGCACTCTTTGGGTGCGGTCTGTAAACCAGTTACAGACCCACCTAACAGTAATAGGATCTAAATCACATTTTCCCAATTGGTCAACAAGAATATTATGGGGAACCTTATCAAAAGCCTTACTGAAATCAAGATAAACTATGTCTACAGCATTCCCCTGATCCAGCAGTCTAAACTGAGCTTGTGGCTTATATTGTGATTGAGCCTGTGGCTTATATAATTACATTGGGGTAATAGAATTATAAATTGCTTTGAGGATTTTTCAAAGTCAGGTCATAATAGCAACAACAATAATTCTGTTTTAGTTTTATTCCCCTGAATAAAGTAGAGGGAGGTTGATATGACAGTAATCACATCAAGGAATACCAGGGTTGCTGTGCAGAGGAAGGCACTGGCAAACCACCTCTGTTAGTCTCTTGCCATGAAACCCCCAAAAGAGGTCGCCATAAGTCGGCTGCGACTTGACAGCACTTTACACACACACAATACCTCTATCAATATTTCTATTTTATAAGACCCAACCCAATAAAAATACAATAAACAAATCAATTTTATGCAGCACCTCTACTCTTATACCTCTAGCGACATCTCTCATAACACTGACATATTTTATCATACATATCTATCAAAAAACAGTTGCCATCTCTGCTTGTAATCATCAATCGGCTTTCTTTGAAGCAAATTTGTTAGTCTCAACATGGTCACATAGTCATGCATTTTTGTAATCCATTCTGATAGCTCCGGTAATTTCTTGACTTTCCAGTATGTTGCAAACAAAATTCTCGCCGCTGTTGTCGCATATTGGAAACATTCTTTATGAACAGGCTGTATCTGAATTGGAATTGTCCTGAGCAGTATATACTTAGCATTTAAGTCAAAATTTGTATGCAGCATGCCCTGGCTTTCTTTATGTATTAGCTTCCAGTATTCCTGTGCCTTTTTACCTGTCCACCAATGGTGAAAAAAAATTACTTCTACTTCTGAAAATTTCCAACAATTTGTTTGGCTGGATTTGTACATCTTCTCTAGATATTTTGGTGCTAAATACCATCTGTAAAACATCTTATACCAATTCTCTCTTACAGCTTGCGACACTGAAAATTTAACATTAGTCGTCCACATTTTTCCCAAGTTTGCATAGGGATCATCTCTCCAATGTTCTGCATCCATTTTATCATACATGTCTTAAATTGTTCTGGAGCTGTTTCAAAAGTCAATTACACCCGATATATTTTTGATAGCAAATGGTCCTGAGATTTAGTAATCATCTGTTCAAAATCAGTAGGTTTTCTGTCCTTTCCTGTTTGCTGATAGTCACTGTTGAGCCTATGTATTACTTGGTAATAAACATACCAAGAAATCTTAAAATTTTCCTCTTGTAATTCTTGCAGAGACTTAATTTATCTGTCTCTTTTAGTCAGATCCTTATAGGTTAGATAGTCATTGCTAATTCTACTTGCATAGTCCGTATGCGCTTCTGTTGGTGATATTATATCTGAAGGGGAGGGACTAAGTATCCCTTTAAAGTGATTCCAGACTCTTAATAAGTGAATCGTTATGCTTTCCAAATGCCCCATTTTAAGGAGAGCCTTTGATGTTTTAGTCCATAGCCAGTATTGAAAACCTTGACCCAAACGGGCCTTTTCTAATCTGATCTTCCTGTCTTCTGGATGTAAGATCCAGACTGTTAGCGCTACCAAAGTTGCTGCCTAATGGTATAGTTTCAGATTTGGTAGTGCCAAACTGCCTCTCTCTTTCTCATCTTGTAACACCGTGAATCTGATTCTTGGTTTCTTTCCTCTTTATACAAATTTGTTAATGAGCGGTTGACATTAGCTCAATATTCTTTTGCTGAAACTATTGCAACTTAAGTCTTTGCTTGAACCACAGTGTCTAGGCAAGGCCACTGAAAAAATGCTGTCTAATTACTGCCACAGTATATCTCTAGTTCTGTCCCTGGGAAAAGTTACTCTCCAGCAGTTACGCTGTTGCCCTTTTGCTACATGTCTCTGCTTTATTGAGTCTTTTTTCATCATTACTGAAGTATCTGGTCTAACCTAGTGGCTGGAGAAAGATCCTAGCAGTGAAAGAAGGGGGCAAGGCATGCCGGTGTTTTTGCCTGTAGCCTCAATGTGTCATAAAAATAATCTGAGGAACCAGGAAAGGTAGAGGGGAGAGAGTCTCCAATACACAGGTGGCTACACACCTGTCTGTCCCCTATTTACCTGGCTGTCCTTCCTATAGCACATAAAGTGGTAGGGGGGAGGGGAGGAGATGACAGTGGAGATATTTTTAGTGGAAACAAATACTTCTGAAAATGAATGGATAGAATACAAATGAAATGATATTAAGAAAAAATGGCATGTCCCCAAAATATGTATCCTTTATGTATCCTTGATGGCATATGTATCCTTGATGGCACCAGTATGTTTTCCCCAGAGACAGAGAACAAATGAGATCCACAGGCTGGTACAGGAGAAAAATGTTACCCCCTCTCTAGCAACTGTTAAACCAGAACAGAAACTTGTGGATGTCATACAATCACATTTGGTTTGGCTTTCAGAACCTATTCTTTTCTCTATCCCCAGCCCTACTATGTGCACGCCAAAGTATTCGAGACCCAGCTCTTCAGTGGCTGAACTTAACAGACCATAATCAAAGCAACAAAGTGATTTCTAAAGTTAGTCCACAAGTAATTCTACTAAGAGACTTTGAGGAATTGATTGGTTTAGAGAAAAGCCAGAAAGGTAATTTCATTAAAATAAAAAAAATAAAAAATTATGTCTTGTGAAGTCAGTAGTACTAAGTTCTGGGAAGTGGTACATCTGAATACAATAAAATGTTATGTATATATTCCAATCCCGCTATCCAAGCATTTTCCTGACTTGTCATCAAGCACTTACTGAATTCAGTAATCCAGACAGATTACCATAGGGCTTCTATTTTTAGGGATCCGTCTGGTATTGTGGCAATTGCTACTGATCGGATTACTGTTATATCCTTGCCATGTAAAATGCATTGATGCTGCAACAGAAACCTCTCTACGGAAACCTTGTGGTAGTTACAGTGTCAGTCTGATAGCTGGAAACCAATAACCTAATTTATTTTGAAACACCCTTGTACTGAGGCTGATTATTAATTCATGAAAACCCCTGTTATCTGTTCCAACTTGGACTTTACTTTTTCACATAAGGATATCCTGTACTCTCTTTTGGATGTACTTGTTAAACGGACTTTGGGTGGTTTACTCAGACACATTATTATACAGCCCCTGACATATCACCCAGAACCTTTTCTGAGGGGGCAAATATTGCCAGTTTACGAAAAGAACCTTCCTCAAGTATCTAGAGCTACATCTAGTGGTATTATTCCATAATGCAATTTCGGCTTGTTATAATGATGAATGCTTTTCTTCTCAGTAACAACAATACATATTTTTATGTGTTGCTTGGGAAATATAGTAACTATATAAATGTTTCAGTGGAGCATTTTTCAAGCTTAAAGTTAAACAAGTGACTATGTGTGCTGAAGAGGCTAAATTTTTACTCAATAGCTAGAGACGTGTAGCCTAGCAATCATGTCTTTTATGTATTTTAAAGTTAGTACAACTTTAAATATCTTAATTCCACAAATTGAAGATTCATCTGATTAGCTATCAGCACTACTATTGAGATAATACAGGGTTAAATTGGATGATGTTATATTCTGCAATAAGGAAGCAACAAAGGTTGGTGAAAATAAGGATGTATGAATATGTAAATTTTCAGTTATTTTAGATTTTGCTACTTTTAGGTTTTAGAAGCCTACATTCTTCCTGCCTGTTTTCTTTTCAACGTTCCCAATTTTTGGTGTTTGGTTCTGTGGCAGTTCTGACATCTGTTTTATTATTTTCAGCGTGTTTATACCTGTTTTTACATCATACTTGCCTCCTCAAAATGTAAGACATAGAAACTGTAAGCTTTATTAGATCCTTTTTTCAGTGAGAAATGATGTATAATTTGCCCCTTTGTCTGCTGTTGCTGCTATCTAATTATTCTTATTGCTCAAATCTCTGGATCATTTCAGTTGTAAGAGCAGGATTTGTCCTTGAGGTGATTGTGAGGTTCTCCAGCCAACCTCGGCAATCCCAAAAAGTCACTCGCTCAGACAGGCAGGTCTAAAGCAGGTAAATGTTTATTCCGGAGCCGCAAGTACAGCATAAGCAATCCACAGGTTCAAAGCTGCTAATGACTTTAAGCAAAAAAGCAACCCCAGGTGCAAGATCAAGCAGGCCTGGGAATTGGGAGATAACAGTGCCTGGTGGGAAGCAGGGAGTGAGCAAGCCATAATACTGAAGTTGCCTGCTTGCGACTCAAGGTCTGAGCAGTGGGGGGCAGGGGAGGCAGGGAGCAGGGATAGTTTGAACAGCTCAGGGAAACAAAACCGAAAGATGCTCCTGAACAGAAATGGGCCTAACTCATGTCAAGAGCCTGCCTGGACCGCACGACTCCTGACATTCTGCCTCCCTTAAAAAAAAACCCTCCCGGTTCTGAGACAGGTTGAGGTTTTTGAGGGTAAGCGTCATGAAACTGTCATGCCAGACAGGGCGCTGCTACATGCGGAGCTGCAACCCATTCATCATGTGCTGGCCCCAGATGCTTCCAACGTACCGGATAAAACAACTTCCCTTTACTTATTTTGTGTAACGAACATACGTGCTAGCTTCTGGGCTGTCGGTAAACCCATACAAGGGACAAAATTACAGTTGATATTCAAACTAAAGACAATGCGTTTACCTGGGCTGAATAAAGACCTTGCATTCATAGCTCATTACCAATGCTGATTTCTCCACACCCATCTCTCCCCTGGACATCACAGACTCTTCTGCATACCACACCTAATCCCATCATGCCTGCTATTCATATTTACATACTGTTAACATTTACATACTAATGCTTGTCTGAATTCACTCTCCTCTACTTAAAGACAGATGGATTCACATTCTAGCTGTATCTGAAGAAGTGAGCTGTGGCTCACGAAAGCTCCTACCCTACCAGAAAATATTTTTGTTAGTCTTTAAGGTGCTACTGGACTCTTGCCCTTTTCTACTACTGAAACAATAAAAATTTGCCATGCTGTTTATGTTGATGAAAGAAAGAAAGAAAGAAGATGTGAGTGACCAAGCATCAACAAAAAAGGATGAAGAACAGCACCTACAAACAACAAAATTCTACATTATGGACAATGAACCACAAATGAAGAGCCAAAAGGGGCCACAGAGCCAGAAGGGGCTACAGAAGCCAAAGAGTCAAGCATCAGGCAGGCAGGCAGAACAACCAAAGGGATTCCACCAAACAGACTTTCCTATTTGGCTAGAACAGCGACTGTATCTGAGCCTTGCACATGGGAAGACATAAGAAGAAATATGCAAGAGGAAGGGCTTGTCGAGTTGAAATATTGCTGCACAGAGAAAATGTTTGCAGATATACTTACAAAGCCTCTCCCAAAAGACAAGTTTAAAGGTCTATGCCAGAACCTCAGTCTTGTAGACTTTGTACGCTAGACCTTGAGAAGGGGTGTTGGAAATACAATGTCTAGTGCACAAAGATTGATTAAAGAAAGGAAGATCAGCAGGGGGCAGCAAGTGTGAGAGTTAGATAGATAGAAAGGTTGTGATCCTTCTCCCTTCTCTTCCTGGGTTCTTGTTTGTTCCCATAATGCACCCCTCCTCTTCCTTCTAGTTACAGTGAAAGAGAGGAGCAACAGGCCGCATGTTGTCCTGTTAGTTATGGACCCTAGTTAGAAATAAGCCTGTCTCTCAGTCGTTTACCAAGTTTGTGATTTCTGAATAAATTCCCTTTGGGCGAAAACGCATGGTCGCTTTATCCTCCTTTAATCCCTGTTTCAGCCAGGATTCAGCCAGGGTCGAATGCATGCGTTTCACCTAATGTGCATTCGATCCTGGCTAAAACAGGGATTAAAGGAGGATAAAGCGACCATGCGTTTTCGCCCTTTGTTTAGTCCTTAATCAGACTCAGGATCATTCTTAAGAAAAACTCAATTTCCTTCAGATTTCAGTCCATCTCATTACCTGTCTTTTTGTTACCTACATCTTTAACATTCCAATAAATAAATATTAAAAAGCCTCAGACATGTGACATTATCACCAGTGAAATAACTTTTTTTCATCCAAAGTCATGGTCTCAACATACCATTTCCATCAGTGCGTCTAACTGAACACCCTTCCATTCATATTTAACTTCTTCTCTTTCTCTCTCTCTCTCTCTCTCTCTCTCTCCCCCCCCCCCACTTTTATCAGACTCAAACACCTCTAGGAAAGCAACAGAAATGTTGCAGTTAGATTTGGAAGGAGTAAATCAGGAGCAGAATTCCATCTCCCACCTTGTAGTTTAAAATAGATGCATCATGTCCTAAACTTAGTGTCCTGTTGTTTCCCCTGAGATCCCTTAATTATTTCAAAACTGTCATATAGAATTGTTCTACCTGACACTAAAGCACAGTAAAAATTCTCCAGTCTACCAGGGTCTATTTTGAATGGAATTCCCTGCATACACTTTTGGGTCTCCCCCCCCCCACCCCAATGCTGCTCATATATTATGCAATTTAAATCACAGGAGAAAGTATCCGTTCTCTCAAGGTTATATACTATCTATCCCATTTTTATCTCAACCTTACCCAAGTAGCTCAGGTAACCCATATGGGTCTCTCTCTTCTTCTATTTTATCCACAAACAATCCTGTAAAGGAGATTGGGATGCTAGATAGTGATTGGCCTAAGGCCATTCAGTAAATTTCATGGCATATGAGGATTTGAACCCTGGACCTAGGCCAACACTCTGGCCCAACACACCTAATCCAGTTAACCAACCTAGCGGGGTTGGTAATACTAATCTCAACTCTGCTATGGAAGCTCACTGGGTGCCCTTGGAAGAAGTCACTCTTTCTCAGCCTAACCTACCTCGCAGGATTATTGCTGTGAGGATAAAGTAGAGGAGGGAAGAACAATGTTGTAAGCTGCTTTAGGTCCCCGTTGGGAAGATAAATGGGTATAAATATCTATATAAATAAAAGCTGACTGTGAACAAAATAAGAACACAGAGTGAAGTCTTCCTTCACACAGCAAATAGCTTATGGAAGAAATTACCACACGATATGGCTGATGGCTAATAGCTTGGATAGATTTTTAAAAGGAGTAAACAATATTATGGTAGGTCAGTTTATTGACACTATTCATTGCTAGTGTTCTCGGTGTATTTATTTATTATATTATTTATTATAATATTTTGTTGTAATGGTTTTAATAGCATTGGCTTGTTTTTTAATCGATCATGTTTTAATTGCTTTGCTTTTTAATGCTTATATTTCAATGCTTGTGTTTTAATGATTTTGTCTTGTTAGTTGTCATCCACTTTGAACAGGTGTCTGGAGAGGCAGCATATTAATTTTTGAAATATATATATATATATTGAAATATATAAAATAATGTTTTATGACATTTTGAGCATTTATGTGTCATGTAGATGCTATTTAAGGTTGCCAGCTCCGGGTAGGGTTAGGGAAGGAGTGGGACTTCAATGGGGCATAATGCCCTATAGTCCACCTTCCAAAGTGGCCATTTTCTTCAGGGCCATTTTCTCTACCACCTGGAGATCAGATGTAATAGAGGGAGATCTCCAGCCATAACCTGATTGGCAACAATAATGCTGCAAAAATAATCTGAAAAAGGATGCATTTAATGGAATACTTTAGTGAGAGGAAACAGAATGGCACAAAAATAAAAACTCACAAGTTCAATTTACACAAGGAGGAAGTGAAATCATAATGGGGATTTTCAAGGCAAACCAGGATGAGAACTGATAGCATCCTTAGGTGGAATTGGACTGCTGCAAAGGATGGGGTTTTCCAGCAATGCAATTCAATTTTCAATAGCCATGACAACTTCTAAGTTTAAAAATAGTGTTAACATTTTAATGGAAAAATTCCACAAGGTGGCAGTACAGTATAAGAAAATGTGGAATGGATAATCTATTGAGGATTTCTGCTCTCTGCAAAGATTCATCAGACATGGGCAGTTAAACCAGTTTGATTCTGTAGCTTTTAGGATCCACTTTGAGCAGAAAAAAAGGTTGCCAACTGGCCTGGAAAAAAAGTCCTGTCCCTTTAAAAGACATTTTATATATGGAAATACAGTGGAAACGTTTCATGGTGTGGAGCTAAATATAGTCTGATAATTGCTTGCAGATCATACAGCTATTAAATGGACAGCTAGAGGAACCAGCTGAAGAGTTGACAGCCCTAAGCAGAAGCCCTAAGCATCTGAAGACATGGGCTCCAGTACATAAAAGATGATGCTGAAATAAAAATTGTATTTGTTGTTGAAATGCCACAAGACTCCTGCTTACATAGAGTAAAACATGGCTAGGCTAGTTTTAAGACTAACATTTTATGAGAAGCTGCCTGGGCACCCATCTCTGCCCAAACTAACACTAAGTCAGTAGCAATGGTGACATTTTCTTTCTTCTTGTTGAGAGCAGCCGCCTCCTTTCATCCCCTCACCACACATGCGTTTGTTTACCTGCCCGTACTGGCGGATTATTTTTTCAATATATTTAATAAATCTTCCCCTCCCTTTTTTCTGCAGCTGGTTAATCTCACAGGGGTACACAGGTAGTAGGAGTCAGGGACACACTGAACCATTGGGGAAGACTGCATTTTGAAAGCTGGTTAATCTCACAGGGGTACCCAGGTAGTAGGAGTCAGGGACACACTGAACCATTGGGGCAGTCTGCATTTTGAAAGCCTTCTGGTTCAGTATGAAAATCTCTATTTCAAATTAATTTCACCCTAGTGAGAAATGGACCTATGAGAACTTAATTTTCTCCTGTTACAATAAATAGATTCTTCAACTAGGGTTACCAACCTCCAAGTGGTGGCTGGAGATCTCCTGCTAATACAATACAACTGATCTCCAAGTGACAGAGATCAGTACACTTGGAGAAAATGGCCACTTTGGAAGGTAGATTCTATGGCATTATTCCCTGTTGAAGTCCCTCCCTTCCCCAACCCCGCCCTCCTCAGGCTCCACCTCCAAAATATCCAGGTATTTCCCAACCCAGAGCTGGCAACCCCATCTTCAACACATTTTTGTATCAATTGCCTGAAAATGGTGTAAAGTGATGAATGGTATAAAAATGTAAGAATAGAAAAAAGAACCAGCGATGACCGCAATTGAAATGCAGTGGGCCAAAATGGATGCCAGTGACAAGATGTAAAGTCAAAACAAAATGAACACAGGAGCCACAGCACCTCACCTCATTCAGTAAATTTCATGGCATGTGAATATTTGAACCCTGGACCTAGGCCAACACTCTGGCCAAGATTCAGTTAGCCTATTATGGTGGAGAACCCAGTTCTCCCTCTCATTTTATATCCCAACCACAATAATGACAGGAAGTGTCATACTAGCTAACTAGAATACAAACAGAGATCAATCTGAAATGTGTGTGTGTTAAGTGCCATCAAGTCATTTCTGACTCATGGCAACCCTATGAATGAAAGTCCTCCAAAATGTCCTATCTTTGACAGCCTTGCTCAGATCTTGCAAACTGAAGGCTGTGGCTTCCTTTATTGAATCCGTCCATCTCTTGTTGGGTCTTCCTCTTTTCCTGCTGCCCTCAACTTTTCCTAGCATGACTGTCTTTTCCAGTGATTCTTTTCGTCTCATGACGTGACCAAAATACGACAGCCTCAGTTTAGTCATTTTAGCTTCTAGGGTCAGTTCAGGCTTGATTTGATCTATAACCCACTGATTTGTTTTTTTTGGCAGTCCACGGCATCCGTATCACTCTCCTCCAACACCACATTTCAAAGGAATCTATTTTCTTCCTATCAGCTTTCTTCACTGTCCAGCTTTCACACCCATACATAGTAATAGGGAATACGATGGCATGAATTAATCTAGTCTTGGTGGCCAGTGACACATCCTTACACTTCAAAATCTTTTCTAGCTCCTTCATGGCTGCCCTTCCCAGTCTCAATCTCCTTCTGATTTCTTGGCTACAGTCTCCCTTTTGGTTGATGGTGGAGCCAAGGAATAGAAAGTCTTGAACAATTTCAGTTTCCTCATTGTCAACCTTAAAGTTGTGTAATTCTCCTGTAGTCATTACTTTTGTTTTCTTGATGTTCAGCTGTAGTCCTGCTTTGGCACTTTCTCTTTTAACTTTCAGCAGTAGTCATTTCAAATCTTCACTATTTTCTGCCAATAATGTAGTGTCATCAGCATATCTCAAATTATTAATGTTCCTCCCTCCAATTTTCACTCCACCTTCATCTGAAATAGCAAGGATTTTATTGAACAGAAATAGGTGTGAGTGCATCTGATACAACTCAATCCAATAGAACTGCTGAGATGATCTAAAAGACCCACTTACAATGGGGTATTACGGTAAAACAACCTCATGGAAATTAAAGGTCTCTTTGGCTAAATGAAAGCAATATGCTAACAATTCAGTCACAGGACTGTGTGGTGAATGAAAATTCACCACTGAGAAAAGGGGGGCCAAATGGGCAGCCCACCATTCGGGGTTGACTAGGAAAAGCTCTAAAGGGATCAAATCTGAACCCGCTGCTTTTCCTTGCTTCATCCGGTTGAGTTGCTCCAGCACGGACTTTGGGGAGACCCGTGCCAATCCGGTGCTAGGGCCAACAACCCCTTAATTTCATTCTCCTCCACTGGGCACTCAGATGACCGGTATAAGTTTGAAAAATGATCTATCCATCTCGTTGGAGGGATAACCATGGATGAGCCAAGTTGGCGCACTGGTCTAACAAGCCTCCAGAAGGCCTTCACGTCTCCGGCCTCCACAATAGCAGCAAGCTTTTCCCAGTCTTAATTAGATCTTTATAAGCGTTTTTAAGGCGGAAAAATTCTACCAGATCTTCTCATTTTCTATGTCGCCTGTAGCATTGCAGTTTGGCTTGAATAGACCTCTTAGCCAGAAGACAGTCAGCATCAAACCAATGATTTGACTGACAGCAATTATTGTGTCAGAGGCTGCCTGACAACAGATTCAGACTCTGACGGAGACCAGATCCAGGGACAGAGTCCTCCTTCCCCACCCACGCTGACAGAGAAAACAGCTGATGACGATGTATTGACAAGACATACCTTAAAGTCACCAGCTACAGAGCAGCCTAAAGAAGACCAGACGCCGGCCGACCCAGGAACATCAAGGAAGCTGCCCAGGGAGTCGGGAGACCATGAGGAACAGATGTCTCCTGGGACTCGTCGACGGAAAATGGGCCGGGTCCTGGCAGAACAACGCCGGCGTTCAGCCAGGTTGGAACAACAAAGAAGGAACCGAGACAGCCATGAAGATAGTGAGTGAGTCTTTACAGAAGCTGCCTCCCCCAGACAGCTGCAAGTATTTAGGAAGGCTGAGCCAGCAGAATCTGTGGAAGCAACGCATGGCGAACCTGCGGCAATCCACTCTGGCTGACGCTGTATCGACTCGGACTGCTTTCTTGACCCTGAATTCTTCTGGACTCCCTGCCTGACCTTGGACCGGCCCGACCTTGACTCTGCCTTTCGTTCTGACGGATTGCCTTTCACCCTGACTGACCTTGGACTGTTACTGGACTGCGTGATTACTCCCATTCCCAATTAATACAGCTGCCAGCTGTAGAAGCCTCGGCTTCAGAAACCCCAGCCTGTTACCCCGCCTGCTGCAGGCCTCTTCAGAGCACCGTGCTGCTACAGGAGCACCCCGCCCTAGTGGGCCAGCACATATTGGGTCTTAACAGGTGATGTGTTACTAATGTGCAGCAATCCACAAAAAAATTAAGTAGCTCAAGATAAAGTGTAGATTGAGGCAGTGTGAGATCCACCACAGGAGACAATAGAGAGGAGCTTCCAGAGTCTAGAATGTCTTGGATTTCAACCACCCGCGTAAATACAACTGGGGGATTTTTGCAACTGCCTCTAATCCACCGTATGTCCTCCTCCTCCGGCCGTGCCATTGGCATTCCAATTCTACCACTAACAGATATTTTAAGAATAAGGTGCAATAGGAGATGATTGCCCCCCATGTAATCCCCTACATAGAGATCCTGCACCATAGGAAAAAATTCACGAGAGATCAAAAAGTGATCTATGGCACTAGTGCCCCTTGGTGTGTAACATGTAAAGTCCCCTGATTTATCTGGGGAAACTACACCATTCAAAAAGACCAGGTTCTGTGCAAGTGCCAAATTGGCTAGTCGTTTCCCTGCCTGATTGGTCTTAGGGTCCTTTGAAGAACGCTGGAACCAGGGGAGAGGAAGTGCCAGTTCACCTATATCAACTATTGTGGATAATAATTGTATATCAGAAACACCTATCCTGGCATTTAAGTCCCCTCCAAAAAGCATAATTGCTGCTGGGTACATCCGCTGAAGTTCCTCTACAATCACGCCAAGTCCATTCCAATAATCCTCAGTCTCCCTCTCTGTTGACAACGGAGGGCTGTAAATATTCACCACTATAAGGGTGTATTCAAAAGAGGTTAATTCCAAGGCGAGTACTACATTATAAGGTGAAACTTTCAAAGGAGTACAAGTCACCACACGGAGACTGCTGAAAATCAAGAAAGCTATACCAGCCTTAGGTCGACCACCTTAGGTAGACCCAAAACCCAGCTACATCTAAGTCTCCAGTACACCAAGTTTCCTGAAGCATAATAATGTGGCAGGTAGAAAATAGCTTGAGGACAGATCATTACTCTTTGCCTTCCACCCGTTCACGTTCCAAGAAAGAATCTGAAGTTTCTGAGTGCTGAAGAGTCAGTCGGTCTTCGATTTAGTGCTAGTCCCTTCCATTTTATCCGACGGGTATCTTGGTTGTAGCGGAAGGGCTACAATCTCTTCATTCCCTGAATCATAACATATGCAACCATTAACAGGGAATGAGGCTGATTTGTTAGGTGGGAGGGTCATATGTCCTATGTGCTCCACAGTTGGATCAGGTTGGTGTGAGGATGCTTCCTGGGGGTTGTCTTTCTCACTATGTCAACCCGCCTCATGGAGTTCTGCAGCTAACGAGGGTCTATCATGAGGATGTTGAACCATAGCCACCCTCATTGATTCAAAAAGAACTCTGGAGTCTACCTCCCTATCATGGAGGACCTCACACACTGGGGTAGGCAAACTTGCAGACCCATGTGGATTGGAAGATATTCTCTGGATGCTAGCACTAGCGCTAAACTTGCCCCCCAGCTGACTTTGAGTCAGGCCCTCACCCATGCACCTGATGTTTTGGAGGATTATTTCTTGTCTAGATGAAAATGACTTCTTTGGTGACATAGCTACATTCTCATCTCGAGCAGCAGGGGAGTAACCCATACCTCCCCCCGTCTCTTGAGTCTCCATCACATCCTCCTGCTCTTCTCCTCTCGCCTGGGTACCAGAAACAGGTCGTTGAGATAGCCAGATCTTAAACTGCCAGAATACTCTCTGTGCTCTGATCTCGAAGCGCCTAAACAAGGCACTATTATTAAAAAGTAGCTGGGGAACATTTAGAGGCAAAGGTAAGGGTGAGCTTCATTTGATTCTCAGACCCGGCAACCAGTTGCATGCTCTTTAAATCAACCTTTTGATAAGGAATGTCAAGAATCTGACCCAAGAAGCATTTGGCTGATTGCTTGGGCTTCCAGTCCATAAGCTGTCCTCTCCACGGGTGGATGATAAGTGTAGCTTGGTGTTTTTGGAGGACCATGGCCCATTTATAGGAGGATTCTTTGCTTGAGATTTTCTCCTGTCATTGACTTTATCAGGGCAGGCATACTTAATATATCTCTCCACCTCCACAATCTTGTCCTCCAGTCCCTTGAAGAGAGAAATCAAATACTGTAAGGTCTCTCCCACCAGAAGACATTGATTTGCCAATTAGGACTCCTTTAACACTTCTGAGTCGCCTTTATATTGGGTCCCAAACAAGGCTACTGGATCAGTCTGGATTGACTTATCTACTCCACCACAAGGGTGCTGGGCTGAGGCAAAGATAGAGATAGCTGGATCACTCACATCCTGGTGGGGATCTGTTGCCCCAAACGGGGAGGAATCTAATTGGTTATGGTTGACCAGAGCAGGTGCCTTGTCCTGTTGTGACACGGTGAGCCACCTATCCAGGGTCTCTACCCAGTTCAATTCATATTGTTTTTATGGGGAGGGGAGGCCTCTAGATTGCCCCCAATTCTGGACCTCTTCCCCAACTTTATCAACCACCTTGGTTGGTCTCTAATTAACTTTTCCCTGTTTATATAAAAAACAGCAATTCCATCCAAAAGACAAACTGAGTTGTGACTTGGCACTAACCACTAGGAGGCGGAAAAAGAGTGTATAATAAGCTCAAAATGCTGGGTCACTCCCCAATTAAGCCAGAATTACCTATAGTTAAAGTTTCACGATTTTCCAAACAGTTGGTTATAAACAAACTCTCATCCCACACAGACGAGGCAATGTAACGACCTTACCGAGTCTTAGAGATATTAGGAGTCAAAACAGCTAGATAAGGAATGAGAAACGTTGTCAGAGTTAACTCCGCTCTATGCTGTACTGGTTGGGTGTTTGTGTCTTCTGCTCTCTTCGGCAAGTGGCAGGAAGTTGCTGGGAGTTGTCAAGAATGGGGAAAGATTAATGTTCTCTTCCTTCTCTGAATCACCAGCAAAAAACAAGTCCAAGGAAGAGAAAGTCAAGAGAGAGCCAGAGAAAACACATCTGGGCTCTCCAGTGTCAAGCTCTGCCCCCCTAACCCTTTCCCTCCCCATTCCCTGGTCCAAGACTGCGGTCACAGACCTAAATAAATATATATAAAATTCACCACTTACAGCCTTCAGACTTTAACAGAAAACCAGAAGTTTACTCGTTCCAGGTTCAATGTGAAAACTGTGTATTCCCCTGACAATAATCACTCAGTGATTTAGTTAAAACTTATATAAAAGTAATCTAATAATTGGTAAAATTATTAGATAAAAGAATATTAGAGATACATAAATCTCTAGAGTAAATAAAAGCAATTAAGAACACATGAACATACACTGCATTCCTACTGTACCTCTGCTGAGTTTAAGAATGAATAAAAATTTCTAAGTTTCTTGCCCAGAGCGTATGCAGAGAGAGAAAAAAGCCTCACTTTAATCCCGATTTAAGAAATCCATACTATGCTGATACTTATACAGGATGTACTTGTGTGTGTGTCTGAGGGGAAGGGGGCCCCTGCTTCTACTGAATTGCCTGATTCTCGCCATCTAAAGCATGACATTCCTCTGAACATACAAATGATCCTTCAGCTCAGCACAAGTTTCAATTTGCAGCACCATTGTTCTTTGTCCTGAGAGATGTACTGGCAGACACCCAGCTGAACCAGTATTGGTTCCTGCAGACTAAGTAACTTTTACTTAAGGACAATTACTGTGTGCTGGAGCAGTGAGAAAAAAATTCCTGCTTGTAACTTTTACAGGAAGACTCATATGCAGATTCAATAAACTATTGGAATTTCAGGCCTACTTAACTAAAATCAAATTATGTGTCGTCAGTTTCAGAGCCCCCCCCCCTCTGCTTCTCCTTTCCCCTCCTGCCAGCCTAATCTCTCACATGGACACTAGTGGCACCCCCAGAGTGAGAAAAGAGCCTGCAAGTGTGGGTGGCACAAGCCAGGGAGAAGAGAAGCAGGAGGAGACAAGGTTCTGGACAGCAGTGAGGAGGAGAGCTGAAGCGGTGGCAGCCATGGTGTGGGAAGCCTACGCCAGGGAGCCACAGCATTTTTTTTCTTTTCCGGTTCTATATTAGCAATAAAACGCTAAAGTTATTACTATTGTAGTATCCTCCTCCAGCCAGCCTTCCTCCATCCCATCTTCTCCCACTCCCCAGCCTCTAAAGTGGCGGAGAGGCAGGCGTGAGAGATCCAATCCTGAAAACTAGCCCAGCAATGGTGTTTGAAGGGAGTCTCTCTTTATTTGGCTGGGATTCTTCTGCTTCTGCCTACATTAGATGTTTTTCTCTTTAACAAAAAGGCTAGAATTTTCCCTTCCGTCTTCGTTCTGCTGGAAGCTGAAGTGGAGCCGGATTATTACTATCTAAACAGTCCCCCATCTGTTCCTGCAGCTGGTCTGTAGGGCAAACCAAGATGCTGCCTCCTCCTAGTCCCCTAGAGCAGCGCTGCCCCGGGCGCTTTGCCATCTTGTGTGTGACAAGGCAGCCTGGAACTTCCTTGGGATCTGACCAGCCACAGCTTAGCCACAGCAGCCAAACCTCCACCACAGAGCCTGAGCGACTATGCAGGCTTCCCTGTGGGCTGTGTGCCCTGCGCACAGCCCACTCCTCAGCAAGAGTCCTCCTCTTCCTGCTGCAGCTCCTGCTTTGCTTCATGAGCAGAATGCAGTCTCTGCTCACTGCCACCCCCCTTCAGCAACCTGCCTTGCAAAGTAGCCATCAAAGCTTCCAGCCAAGTTCAATCTTAACAGGGCAACCTCTCCATGCAGAGGGGCTGAAAACGGATGTGGCTGATAGGCTCATTGCAGAAAGCAACCCTGAACAAGGTGGTGGCTGGGAAAGATTAAGAGCATGGAAGGGTTAAAACACAGACATACACAGCCCTTGCGGTGATGACAGGCATGGGGGTGCGTGAAGGCTCTGCTCTACCACTCAGTTGCTTTTTATTTATAACTTTAACACTAAAATTGCATGTAAAAAAACAGAGAAGGGGAGGGGGGACTCGTGGATGGGCATGTGAAGTTTCGATGTAAAATGGCCACTTGGCTTCGTTTGCTGTCCTCCCCCATACTGGGGAAGTCATATTAAAGGCTTGCTTTTTGGGTCAGTTTCACAGCAAGGGGCAGCCAAAGGGACTGGTCCTCCCCCCCAGGGGGAGGGCATTTTTGTTCTCATAAGATAGAGCATTGAGATAGCTGGTGTTGGGTGGAGCTTGTCTGGACCCCTCTCTGTTATGGCTGCAAAATGGCCACTGGGACCATATTAAATGAGATTCCCGTGGCGGGGCTGGCAACATATACATATATATATTAAAAAACAACCAATTACAAAGTAGCATTTTCAGGGAGGAGGGACTCAGATGGTCCACACTGTTGAGGGAGATTTATTCATGGCAGAAATTTACTCCACTACTCCTGGAATTTCTTCACAGACAAAAAGTTCTCATGCATAGAGCATGGCCAAAGTGATTAAAGAAAACACAACAGGCACAAGACTGAAGTCTACAGGGAGAGAAAGAAGTCAACAATATAGATCAGTTTATTTTTATATGGAATGTCACTTCTGGCTTCTCAACTACATTCTGTACCTTTTGCATTGGCTAATCATACAAAAGCAGACACATCTGTTCTTAACATACTTTTTGGCTTCAGATAAACATGGGGGGGAAAGCAGGTTATGCTACATGGATGAAGATCCATGTGGATTTTCCAGGCTACTGTTCTTCCAGACATCAAGACTTGATAACTGGATCCAGAGATGCCTCTCTGTTTAAATCTTTATTATGTAACAGCTGGAGCTTCAAAAGTAAAGAGGTAGGAGAGTGTCAGAAGGATGTGGTACTCATCAGTCCTCACGACACAGAGCCACGAGAATGGATTCATAGTCGCCTTTTGTTTCATCCTATATAAAGATCAGCAAAAGAGTAATGTCATGTTTAAGTAACCACCTAAACTGAAAGCTCCTCATTAGCAGACACTGTATAAGATAAGATTGATCTCCTTATAACAATATGTTGGGTTGGATCCAGCAAGCTTTCTTATTCAGTCTCACTCAATTCCACTTCATACTATAGCCCCCATGCCCTAGGCCAGGGGTGTCAAACTCATTTGTTATGAGGGCCAGATATGACATAAATGTCACTTGGTCAGGCTGGGCCATGTGTACCATTAAATTTAATGCCAGGTACCGGAGATATAAACTATGTAGAAGACACAGGCAAAGCCAATTAATTATATTATTGTTTACTTAAAATACAAACAAGCGTACACATTAAACCAGTTAAATAAAAGAAAATACTGTAAGAGCGTTATGTTTTAAGCGTGTTTGTATTTTAAGTAAAAAATAAAGTGAAAATTAATATAATTTATTGGCTTTGCTTGTGTCTTCTATAAAGTTTGTATCTCTGGTCCCTGGCATTAATTTTTTTTTAAAAAAAAAATTAAACCGGGGTGGAGGTATCTGCCTTGGCTGGCAAGCATGCAGCCCTCCCCCAATCCTGAAAGACAGGGAGAAAGAGAGAGAGCAAGATGGAGGGAGAGAGAGAGAAACAGATGACAGAGAAAGAGGGGGGGAGAGAAAGAGAGAGAAAAAGAGTGAAACAGATAACAGAGAAAGAGGGAGGGAGAGAAAGAAAGGGGGAGAAAGGAGAGAAAGAAAAAGAGAAAAATAGGGGGGGGAGAAAGAATGAGAGAAAGAGGGAGAGAGAAAGGGAGAGAGGGAAAGGAGAAAGTAAGATGAGAGAAAGGAAAAGAGAATGAAAGAGAGGGAGAGAAAGACAAAGAGGGACGGGGGAGCGTTGCCGACTGGGCGAGTGAGGCCAGAGCGGCCCCGCTTTGCCCAGAACAGGATTGGGGAGGGGAGTGGGAAGGCTGGCTGCCTCGGTTCCACAGGCTGGAGAAAAGCCCTCTTAGGGCCGCATCTATACTGTGGGCAGCATGTTTGACACCCCTGCCCTAGGCCTTTTGTACGTGCAGATCCCATGATTCTCACCACAGCCTTTTTGTGTGGTGAAAGAGGACACCAGCAGAAATGTTGTTGGATCTAACTCATTTGATACTTATTTCTTTGGCTTTGACTTAATCAACCAGGCTAAGGAAAGGGCCCCTGGGTTAGTGGAAATGTACATTTCTGTGGTTCTTGTGAGCATAACTGAGCATTCTTCAAGCCTTGGGGAAGCCTATACCTTAGTTCTGTTGAGATATGGCACTAAAAAAAAAAACTATAAACCTGCTCAATAATGGACCCATTCAGACATCTCTTTAGCAATTTGTTTTATATAATAGCAAAGGCTGCAAGGAGAAAAAAAATGTCCTGTCCCTTTAACAGAGGCTTGATGGGATGCATTTACCAGGTGATGTTGTTTGTCTCCGTCCCATGAAACGCACCAGTTCCCCATTTCCACACATTAAGCCTCTGCTAAAGGAACAGGATTTTTTTTCTATAGGCCTGTTGGCAACGAATATGAAGCCTTTATTGGCAACCCTAAAAAGTAGTACAGACTATGAGACTTTCAAAAAAAGGGG
Organism: Euleptes europaea; assembly: GCF_029931775.1. Lineage (NCBI taxonomy): Eukaryota > Metazoa > Chordata > Lepidosauria > Squamata > Sphaerodactylidae > Euleptes > Euleptes europaea. The sequence continues at coordinate 50,511,751 of NC_079315.1, read as the reverse complement.
TCATGTAGCCTTTTAAAATTCTGTTTATCATTTTGATTTTTATAAGGTCACAGCCACCAAAGGGAACCCTCTGCTATAGGATCTTTAAAGTTCTCATTACCACTGCTGAGTAATTATGAAACAAATATAGAAAAAGGGAGAACAAAAATACTGAATCTTCCAGCCAAATATGTGATGCACTTACAATTACTACAATTTAAAACAAATTACATACCAAAATGGCCTGGCTTAGGGATTTCCCATACTGCTTGTTGTAAAAGTGTTTGATCTCATTCATGTCAACCTCAGACCGTGAGACCATGATCCTGTTCAGAGTTTTGGTGTGACATCCAGAACCCTGTTAGAAAAGGAAGGAGTGTGTTATCTGAGCCTTTATGGTAATGGCTTAACTTTATGTCAACAGCATTCTTGCTAATCTAAAATACTGAATTTTCAGAGTTGTTATGACTGTACTCCAGCCTTCCGGTGGTTAGGTCATGACAGTATCAAGAGGACAAAGGACATATCATGGGTATCAAAGGTAGAAAGGCAACAGGCCTTTTACATATGTTCTTCTGCCCATTTGAATTTAGTTTAAATAACTCTCGGGAATTCTGTCTGCTTTAGTCGTTAAAGCTCTATTGTAGTAAGTAAGTAAGTAAAGTTTTATTGTATAGCCATAGGCCGTCACAATATTCAATACAAAAGGCTCTATTGTAGCTTACAGTACAATCCTTAACACAGTTACAAAGGGTGTAACTCTGTTTAGGATTGCACTGTTAGGGGTGATCCTATGAGGTCTGATTGGATAAGAAACATCAAGGACTATGAATTGTCTGGTTTTAAATACTAGGAACAGCACACTTGTCTTCATGAAGAAATGCAACCAAACAAAAGCTCACTGTTAGAGAGATATGGGTTATCATGTATGTGGGAAACACAAAAGATCCTAATAGTGCAAGTTGATGGATGATACACATATTCAGCAAATCACATGACAGTACAGACCAACACACAGATTCCAACTCTAAGGAGACTTTCCTGGGAGTAAGCCTCATAGAATAAAATGGAACTTTCTTCCAAGGCATTTTCAATGTCCTAACCCACTTTCCCTGCAGGGGTAGGGAATATCATTTTTAAAGCCTGCAGAGAACTGATAAGGCTCAGGAATGCAGCATGGGTAAAGAAGGGACTTCTGCCTGCCCCCATGCTGGAGCCAAAAACAACTTTAGCAGGGAGTTATTTCCATAACTTTGAAGAGGCACATGAAGTACCCTGTCAATTTTAAAACCAGCAGGGGCAATTTTGGCTTGTGGGGGACAGGATCCCCCTTCCCCCATGCTGTGGTCCCAAACCAAATTGGGCCCCCACAGGTTTTAAAAGTGATCTTTCCTGCACCTGTTGTGTGGCTGTGGGTTAGGGTTGTCAGGTCACTCCTGGCTACCGTTGGGGGATGGGGGGGTAGGGTGTCCAGATCCAGGTTGGGAAACTCCTGGGGATTGGGGGATGGAGCCTGGGGAGGACAGGGACCTCAGTGGGGTACAATGACATAGAGTCCACCCTCCAAAGCATCCATTTTCTCCAGAGGAACTGATCTTTGTGGAGATGACCTGTAATTCCAGGGGATTCCCTGGTCCCGTCTGGAGGCTGGCATCCCTACTGCAGGAAAAGCAAGTCACTTGAAGCCTATGGGAAACCATGCATGCATAAGGGGACAAAATCTAACCTTACCGTTGGGGCTAGTCAGCATATTTCACTTATTTAAAAACAGCTACACTGATCGGCCAGTTCATCGTTCTGGCTATGAACTTTAGAGCCTAGGATTCACATGTCCAAAGCATCATATCTTCCCTATAGGTTCCCTTGCAACAACTAGTTTTCAGGCTGCCTCCTGCTAGCTGTCTGCCCACCTGGTATCACCCAGAGCCTGCATCTTTTCCATTAGAGCTCCCCTTGTATGGAATTGGCCCCCTGAGGGGTTAAGGGGGACACTATCTCTAGAGGAACTACTGCATTTAGGAACTACTGCAAAGCAATTTTATTTGCCAGGGATTTTAATAGGGTGCAGACTTTTGGGGGGGAGGGAGAGAGCTATTGAAGCGGTTATAGTATATTTTAAATTTGAGTTTGAAAGCCACCTTGATCAGAAGGGAAGGCAGCATGGTATAGCCAGATCCCATCAGATCTCGGAAACTAAGCAGGGCCAGTATTTGGAAGAGAGACTGCCAAGGGAGACTGCAGAGGAAGGCAGTGGCAAATGACCTCTGCTTAACCTCTTGACTTGAAAATCCTTGCTGGGGTTGCCATAAGTCAGCTGCGACTCGACGACACTTTGCACAAACACAAAAGCCACCTTGCGCCACGCGGAAAAGCAGGATAATATATTTAACTAATCCCTTTATTCACAATATACTTTACCTTCATTGCAAGGTGGAGTTTTTCAGCAAAGAAAGCTGGTTTGCTTGTGGCAGCTTTCACTGGAATGCAACAGAATTTTTATTTATAACAACAGCATAACAGAAACAACATATGGACAGAAGCAAATACAGCTCACGAAAAGCACTCAGTATAATTTCCCTGATCCAGTCCTCCAACAGCAACTATCCCCCACCCCGAGCCACCAGAGCTTTTTCAGGTATTTTTGAAATTGGCAGTTGAATATAATTACAACATTATACATATGACCATGTGTCATGTCCCGCCTGAGCCTCGATGTTGAATCAGTTTAGACAGTTTTGCCAGAGCTCCAAAATATCTGACAATGTCTCTGGAGACATCTTTCCCTACACTCCCAGTCACTATAGCTACCATAAATTAAATTCACTTAGGGAAGCAGCCTGATGATTGTGAGAAGAGTCTTGCTATATCCTGTGTTTACTTAAAACCACTGGCTTATGAAATAATTATGGATCTAGGCCACCTACCAATTGCTGTCAGGCAGTTCTCAATGTCTCCTTTCAGTTCTAGGTCCAGAACCTTGTTCATGTCATGTTTGCTATAATTAGTGTATTTCTGAAAAACTGAAAACAAAGCATAAAAAACAGAAAATCTGAGCCACACATTTACTTTCTCTGCACTTGGATATGAACTACAGATTTCATGCAACTTCTGCAGAATGTTGAGAGTACAAATGCTGCAGCTATTCATTTATAACCAGTTTTGTATGGTATGAAGCAGCAAATCACAGTAAAGAAATGCAATATCAACAGTCTCTGATACTCTTACTGTCTGTTAAGATTACTATAAAATCAAAGAATCATAGAGTTTAAGGGACCACCAGGGTCATCTAGTATCACCAGGGTCATCTAGTATTCACAACTACCCCCATACCCCCAGTGACCCCTACTCCATTCCCAGAAGATGGCAAAAAAAAAAAAAAAAAACCCTCCAGGATCCCTGGCCAATCTGGCCTGGAGGATAATTGCTTCCTGACCCCAAAGTGGTGATCGGCATTACCCTGGGCATGTAAGAAGGGACCACAAGAGCCAAGCAGACACAACCCTTACTGCCCTCTGTTTCATCATCTGCCTGAGTTCACAGAATCAAACAGCAAACTAGCTCAAATTTTTACAAACAGTCACTTATGTTTTATAAAGTGAGTAGTGCAATAAATACTTGTATACTCTTTACACAATTTACACAAGCCTCAAACGAAGCTATAAAAATCTTTCACAGAGAATAGAAGAGACCACCAAGATCGCAAATACAAATCCCAAAGCGAGTTGGTAGATATAAATTCCAACGGAACGCCGAGGGGCAAGAGCGGTCACCTCAATGAAGATTCCAGCGGCGTTCCGAGAGTGCTCTAAGGCTATCCAAGAAGTCTTCACCTCTGTGGCGGAGGAGAGACCAAGCTGCCGGGAGAGCCCGGCACGGCTGTGGGAAGCCGCAGCACAAAGGTGCACAAAAGTTCCAAAAGTGCTCAAAAGCTATCCAAGGGCATTAACGCATGGGCAGAATGTTCCTGGTTCGCTCCTCTGTTATCCCACAATATTTTAATCCCACAATATTTAAGTCTGGATAATCAAACGCATGACGCCAGCCTATCCCACATTAAGTCTGAAACAAGTAGCTGCTGGAGGCTCCCCGTGCGTTTGAACCAACCATATAATGTGGGATAGTTCGCAATGCGGGATAGCAGGGGAGTGACATCGCCCAAGGATTGGCTGAGGAGTTATCCAATCAAAGGGCGATTCTCCCCTTTTTTTTTCTTTGAACGCCAGCGTTCCGGTATACCATCGTCTCAACCTGTCAATTAAAAAAAGGCGGGACAGGAGACCGGAAGCAGCAATTGCTCCCACAGGAAAGGGGGCGGGATGGGGGACGGGAAGCGGCAATTGCTTGCGCAGGGAAGGGGGCGGGACGGAGGAGACCGGTAAGGAGCATTAGTAGCGAGCTAGCCGAGTAATTACACGCACGTCGGCGTTCCGGTAATGTAGCGGAATTAAAAAAAAGTAGCGGATTAGAACCGAAAAGATCGCTATAAACCAGGGATTGATTAACCCCGGGTTTTTTGCCTTAATTCGCGACTAAGGTGGGTCCGATGCGCAACCCTTGGACGGTCGTGCGTGTGGACCATGGAGATTCGCTACTATTAAGGCACAAAAGCGAGACAAATTGGCCGTGCGTTAAGCCCCCAAGAGATCTTCACCTCTGCAGTGGAGGCGAGACCAGGCAGCCGGGAGAGCCCGGCGCGACTGTGGGAAGCCACAGCCCGAAGGTAAACAAGGGAACGTTCTATCCGGAAACGCTTTCGCCAAACAGCTTCATCAGCCCAGCTTTCTAATAAATGGTAAAAATTCATGATGCTACCATACAGAATACATAATAAATACTTATAAAAAAGTTGATATCCTGTCTATATACATACCATTAGAGTTACTTTCAGTAGACCTATAATTAGGTTTCTGTAGCAGGATTCACAAGGAATTCTCCAGCATACAAAACAGAACTGACATGAACCTCTTAAAATAACCATTAAGGCAGGCCCCTCCCGGCCAGAGCGAGGCGGCCAGGCGCGCGGCCAGCGGCGCCGCGGCCGGCGGGGGCCTCCTGCCTGCGCAGGCAGGCCCCTCCAGGCCAGAGGGAGGCGGCCAGGCGCGCGGCCGGCGGCGCTGCAGCCGGCGGGGGCCTTCGCAAGGCCCCTCCCGGCCAGAGGGAGGCGGCCAGGCGCGCGGCCGGCGGGGGCCTCCTGCCTGCGCAGGCAGGCCCCTCCCGGCCAGAGGGAGGTGGGCAGGCGCGCGGCCAGCGACGCCGCGGCCGGCGGGGGCCTCCTGCCTGCGCAGGCAGGCCCCTCCCGGCCAGAGGGAGGCGGCCAGGCGCGCGGCCAGCGGCGACGTGGCCGGCGGGGGCCTCCTGCCTGCGCAGGCAGGCCCCTCCCGGCCAGAGGAAGGCGCCTGGGCCCGGCGGCAGCGGTGATGGAGGTAAGTTCCCCCCTCCCTCCTCCCTCCTCCCCCCTCCCCCCTCTACCGTATTGACCCGCGTATAAGCCGAGTTCGGCTTTTTCAGCCCTTTTTTTTGGCTGAAAAACTCGGCTTATACGCGAGTATATACGGTATTCTGTATGGTAACATCATGAATTTTTACCATTTATTAGAAAGCTGGCTGATGAAGCTGTTTGGCGAAAGCGTTTCCGAATAGAACGCAGAGGTGAAGATCTCTTGGATATCTTTTGAGCACTTTTGGAACTTTTGTGCACCTTTGTGCTGCGGCTTTCCACAGCCGTGCCGGGCTCTCCCGGCAGCTTGGTCTCTCCTCCGCCACAGAGGTGAAGACTTCTTGGATAGCCTTAGAGCACTCTCGGAACGCCGCTGGAATCTTCATTGAGGTGACCGCTCTTCCCCTCGGCGTTCCGTTGGAATTTATATCTACCAACTCGCTTTGGGATTTGTATTTGCGATCTTGGTGGTCTCTTCTATTCTCTGTGAAATATTTTTATAGCTTCGTTTGAGGCTTGTGTAAATTGTGTAAAGAGTATAAAAGTATTTATTGCACTATTCACTTTATAAAACATAAGTGACTGTTTGTAAAAATTTGAGCTAGTTTGCTGTTTGTTTTGCTAACTACTGTATCACAGCAATTTGGTTAAATTTCTTGGTTGAGTTCACAGAATCAGCATAGCTATCAGATGGCTATCTAGCCTCTGCTTAAAAACCTCCAAAGACATTTAACCAGCAATCTCCAAAGAGTTCAGTGTAGCATTTCAAACTCCCACAACCAAACATGGTAGATTAGAATGAATGAATGATAAGACCAAAACTTGTAAAAGACTAAGCAGAGATTTAAATTTGGGTTTCTCAGATGCAAAAACACACTCTAAATATTGCTGATTTCCAGAGACAGCTGTGTGTGTTTCTCTTTCCTGGATTATGATACTTTTTCTCCGGGAACCTGAAGCGCCACATATTCATCTGTTCTGTAAAAATTTCAGGAATGAACAGATGTTCCTTATTTCACTTTATATATTAATAAAGTGACTTGTTTTAGTTCTCTTTTTGCCGTTACTCTGCATCCACAATGGGGTGCAAAAATTGCCATGGTGATGACAGTAAGCAGAGCAGGAATGACTGTGAATGGCATCCATTCCTGTGCCCCATTTACTGCGGCCACTGCTTAGCTCTTTCCCCCTTTTCCCTGTAAAGCTGCATCTCAGCAGGGAATGAAGAAATGCCATGTAAAGGGCCAAAGGGGGAGATAGTGTGCTGCCCTGCTGATCAACTGTTGCACAAATAACATTGAAATAAATTTGTGCTTTCATAGGAAGAAATGATGCAAAAATAAAGAACCATCAAAAGGAGGATTTTCAGGACAGAACAGCAAGGAGGAAAAAATTAAAATCAACCTATAATTTTGTGCTGTATTGCAGAGTCCACGACTTGGAATATTAGGCTGGAATTGAACTTTTTAATGTAACAGAAGATATTGGTAGACGTTTATCTAACTTTAATGGCAAAACATCTTTGGAGTAGGTGGAATGTTTTGCCCCCTTGGATTAGATAGATTCATGTACCAATTTATGGCAAGTGCCATAAGAACTAGGGTTGCCAACTCTGAGATGGGAAATTCCTGGAGGTTTCAGGGTGGAACCTGGGGAAGGGAGGGTTTGGAGAGAGGAAGGACCTCAGTGAGGTATAGTGCCATAGAGTCCACCCCCCAAAATGGACATTTTCTCCAGAGAAACATATCTCTTTAGTCTGGAGATCAGTTGTCACTCCAGGAGATCTCCAGGCCCCAACTAGGGGTTGGCAACCTTAGTAAGAACCATGGGAGGAACAGTCCTCACTTCTTAAGAAGTCTGAACATTTCAGTTAGTGCAATTAAATGTAGGGTGTCATCTATTAACCAGATGACTACTTGTTCAGATTCTGCAGCTGAATTTATATTTCTAGTTATCTCTTGCATGAGACATATAAATAAAATCATTTTCACCAACAAAGCTTGCTTGCTTTTGGCCTACCTCTCCGGAGACATGGGTAACTTCTTGTAGTGAGGATGTCAATGAAAACATCAACACTTGTTCCTTTTCTTCTCTCTCCAGCTTCATACAAGGCCTGTTACAGTAAACCAGATAAATGTACCTGAAAGTTCCTTAATATTGCGTATTAGCACCATTAGATTCAATTAGAGGCAAGTAACTGTACAATAGCACTGCAGTTAGAAACCAAGCTCTTTCCTCTCCCCACCACTGCATTCCACAATCTAGTGAACCTTTCACCATTCTGTATAAGTTCTAGCCTTATCCCAACTGCAGGTAAACAGTGAAGAGACTGAAAGACAAAGGCTTGCTTAAGACCCCCATTCAATTCATGACCAAGCTAAGACTTAAACCAAGCAATTCAAACTAAGGAATCTACGGTAGTTCTCCTTGAAAGTGGGATGATCACATTCCACAACACAACACTCTCACATCTCCATTTGCACAAGCAAGGTTTTTAGTCAACGTTGCTAAGATGGGGATCAAGCACTGCCTTTTATTTATTGGTGACTCAATTGCCAAATTCAAATGGTAAATATATACCTCATAGGATGACTCTCATTTGTTGTGGCAACATTTGTGCCCTTGTGAAAAATGATTTGATAAACTGCCATAGGGATTTAGTCTTTTCTTCAAGACTAAAGCTGTATTTTCAGCTGCTGCTACACAGCTTTTAATACCTGTTGTAATCCATTACAGTAACAATCCTTATTTACAGACACCCCTCCTCACGACAATGTGAGAAAAGAATTGCTGGTGGAAGGGTATCTCATAGCACAATAAGTTTGTAGGCAAAACCTTGATGAAAGAACTCAGAGATGGGGAAAGTATGGAGTGCTTTTCATGCTGTGTTCTGCAGTAAGCAAAAATAGTCAGTTTGTCCTGTGCTTCTTCCTGAACCAAATCCAGCACCCCATGACAGAACCCATCCCACCTCTCAGTTCTACAGCATGTTTGAAACATTGGAGGGAGGGGAGAAGCTGCATTGCTGTGGACCACAAATTACGGCTGGCTAATAAGCCAAATCAAAAGTTGTGGACCCACAGTTTCCATAATTTGAGTGCCACTGTTCCTATACCTGTAACTGTCATGAGTCAGCCTGCAGAGACCTCCTCTGACGAAGAGGGACATCCTCAGGCAGAAGTCCCACAGGAACAACCACAGGGCCTACAGCCTGCCGGAGTGGAGGATCAGCCAAGGTCAGGAGATGACTCACCATGTCTGCAGCCAGCCAGCTCAAGGACTCCAGTTGGACCTGACACCTTGCAACATGCAGTGTCTCCAGAGGCCTCGCCAGGGCCACTGGAGCAGAGAAGAAAACAGGTCCGTCTGGCAATGCAGCAGAGACAGCAAAGTGCTAGGCTGAAGGCTTTACAGAGGAACCTCCCCAGTAGCAGTGATGAGGAAGAGCAGGGCTGAAGCACCACCTGTGAACTCAGCCTCATCAGCATCAGCTGGCTGCTACAGCAGCAGGGGAAGGGATTTAAGCCATCGGTTAGGCTTGGCTGTTGTGCAAGCAACTTGTCACCAACCTCCTTGAGTACCTGCCTTGTTTACCTGCTATCCTTTGGATTCCTGGTATCCTGACTTCTTGGACTGGCTCTGACTAACGCTTTGGACTTCCCTTGCCTGTATTGATATCTTGGACTCTGCCTTCACTGTGAATGACCTTGGACTGTTCACCAGACTACGCTTACAGCCCTCGCTCCTCGCCTGTACCACGACAGTAACCCACTGTCACCCAAAGTTGTTGAGGCAACTTACACAGATAAAATCACATAACAAATACTGCAGTATAGCCATGAGCAAAATCAGTATCTGCTGTCCATTCCTCCCCTTCCTTAGGGAGATCAGAACCATAGGTGGTTGCTCCACCCCTCAAGCAACTCAGAATACAAGTCTGTTCTTACCCTTGCATCATTATCTGCCAACTCATCATTCACATGAGGATTTTCATCACGATCAGCCTGGAAAAAGTTTAACATCACTTGTTAGCCTCCTACACTCCTGGAATCACTTGGAAGAGAAGAAAGAAGAACTTCATTTTTTTCCCCAATTTTAATTTAGCATTTGTCATTGAAAACTGCTTACCTTTAGAAGGGCAAGCAAAGCTTTCTGAAAGTCTCCTGAAGTATCTGAGACAATGTCTTTGGCAAGATCTCTCTTATAAACTGCAAACAAATGAACACACATTTGAATTATATTGTCTTTTAAAATCAGGTTGATCTTCTCAAATAGTGCTATGCTGTCTTGAGAAAATACCCCTTTTGAAATAATTTGTCTATCATTCATACAGAATTGTGAATCTCCCCACATTGGGGGGGGGAGGGAGAGAGAGAGTGTGTGTCCCAGGCAGGGAGAGTTATTTCCCCACACCAGCTACCTGAGATGCATTTAAGTGGCAATGCTGGGAACTGAGCCTGAGACCTTCTGCATGCAAACCATGTACTCTGCAGCCTCTCTTGGACTGCAGGACAAGACATGCACTTTCCCAATTAAAAGGTATTAAGAAACAGAGTCACTCAGCAGAACTCACTCTCCTACAATAGCATGTTCTTTAAGTTATTGTTTCAAAACTGCCAGGAAATTACCTTCATTATATACTCGGCCAATTTCTCTGATTTCTTTGTTAGTCCTTGTTACCAAAATCTCAATTAAAGTGTCTTCATCCGTTCCAAGCCCCTGTTTGATAATAAATCTGTTAATTTCAATTTCAATTAGGAAACAAAAAACCAAGAGGCAGAAAAAAAATCCCCATTAGCAATAATGACATATTCACTTAAGGTTCAACACTGCTTTTGATTCAGCTGGTGCCTGTAAACTCCAGTTCAAGGAATGTGGATAGAATGCTCATTTGCACCACAAATGCCTCTCTTCTGCATTTACTAATATCAGATCATATAAACTGGGAGAGAGGCTCAAAAGCTATTTAAACCTCACATCTGAAAATACTCAGTGAATGTTTCATTACTAGAAGGTATTAAAAATGTAAAGTAACTCAAGGCAGTTCCATACATTACAATTAGAGACATGTGGCTATATTAAGCACATTTCCCCAGTAATGTTCAGAGGATATCTGCATGTCTCAAACACAGTCAACGGATACTCAGAAGTGGCATTCAGGTGTCCATTGACTGGCAAGAGTGATTGGGATAACTGCTTACTATGAGTTTTTGGCTATGCAGATACTTCTCTAGAGTTCTTGGGGAAAGATGCAGTCAGGTGGAAGAATTAGGATCATTCTTCTGCTGTAATAGTGTGATGTATCCCTAATCTCTGGTGAGCAGGATTATATAGGCAGTATGGACTACATGGGTGGGCTGGTGATGCCTGGACAGCATCTAGGCCAGCTGGGTTGTCAGGGGGTGCCCTGGGGCAGCTGCCCCATTTACCCTGTGGCTAAAACTGCCCTTGCATGGGATCCAGCTAATCAAGTACATAATAATGTAGGATTCTGATTGTAGCTGATCTGATACACACTGCTGCTTTCTTGGGGCCAATGGAACCCATTTAACAGTCTGTCTTTTCAGCTAGCATGATGTTGGAGACTATTCATGGGATTTGCTTTTGAGTCATTAGTCAAGAGGACCAACACTCCCCCGGTACTATGGACACCCAAGCCCTGTTCTCACACATACCTTCATGGAAGCCCTGAGCTGCTCAGCATCATACTGGGCTGGAGTTTTCAGCAATGCCAGAACAACCCCTTCTAAGGGGTCTTTAAGTGCCTTTTTCAGACTCTCTTCCAGAGGCTACAACAGAAAGTAACAGTGTAAAATGGCCATTGAAAGAAAAAAACAGATTTGAAAATAGTACTTGAATCTACCTCCAATCCTGAATCTATCCTCTAACTATGTATTATGATTTCCTTCCAACAGGAATGACATTCCTATAAGCCTTGTTTGCTTGGTCTGCTTTTGTCCACTAAACTACACCAAGTTTGTTCATGCTGTCATGAAAGCAACCAAAAAGACCCTAGCCCCATAAAACCCGATGACCGCCTCCTCATTTCTTCAACAAGCTCTTTGTTGCTTCAACCCAGATGACACCCAATACAAATTCCTTGCTAAGGGTCTTCTTTTCTTGTAGACTGTACCTTTCCATTTAGCTGCAGGCAGGTCTCTTTGATCTTCTGGCGCTGGGCATTAGTTCTTTTGGTGATTATATCAATGATGGTTTTTTCATCAACTCCTGAAAAGAATAATTCCATGCCAGAAGTTATAGAATCATTCAACTTTTTTCAGGACCCAGAATACAAAATATTATTTTTTGTCAAAGCAGTATACTGATATCAATAAAGGAGAGTTCCAAATCACTCATTGTTTTAGGTGTGATAAAATTCTCCTTTCAGTAGGGTTGTCAGGTCCCCGTCCCACCCACCCCCGGCTCAGGCAGGTGGTTTTTTGGGTGAAGCTGAGGCAGGGATCGCATGTGTGCAGCCACATCAATGCAATCGTATCACTTCTGGTTTACATCCAGAAGCGCCGCATAGCAACAGGCCTTTTACCACTTAAACTGGCTGCATGCGCATGCGATCCCTGCTTCCAAGCTGGGCACTAGATTGGCAATTGCCCACCAATCTAAGTGACCCGGCAACCCTGCCTTTCAGCAATTTTTAAATATTCCGTGTTTCACTTTTCATATATATGTTGGACAGGGCAATCCTAAGGAGAGTTACTCCAGCCTAAGCCCATTCATTTCAAAGGGCTTAAACTGGAGTAATTCTGCATGGATTGCGCTGTAAGTGGCTCTCCAGTATGTCATTGTGTAGCTGGTTTGATTACCTATGTAGCTCTGTAGCCATCTCACCCTGAAACTTCAAAATGTACATAGAATGCTAACTGCCTCCCTGATATGTTAGGGTTTTATATGCAGGGAACTCAGCCGGGGAGAGCGGGGTATTAAATTGAAACAATAAATGAATAAATAAAACTTTTGATGGGAGTGACTGTTTAAACAAGTAATGCACACATGTACTCAAAGGCTGAACCACATCCTAAGCAAGATGTTTGGGGTCGTTTTAATACCATCTAAACCTTTCTTACAAAAAAAAAGTCCTTCTTACCTTTAACAGTTATGGCTTTGTGCAGTGCCTCACAATCATCTGAAGGATTGAAGTTTGGGTAGGCATGGACTGCTGAACCACCTTTAGCATTTTTCTAAAAGAGAACAACATTAAAATATTGTCGAAGGCTTTCACGGTCAGAGTTCATTGGTTCTTGTAGGTTATCCGGGCTGTGTAACCGTGGTCTTGGTATTTTCTTTCCTGACGTTTCGCCAGTAGCTGTGGCAGGCATCTTCAGAGGAGTAACACTGAAGGACAGTGTCTCTCAGTGTCAAGTGTGTAGGAAGGGTAATATATAGTCAGAAAGGGGTTGGGTTGAGCTGAATCATTGTCCTGCAAAAAGTTTCAAAGGTAATGTGCTAATCATTGTCCTGTAAGTATCAAGATAATGTGCTAATGAGGGTGTGGTATGTTAATATGGAACCATTGTATCCTGAAGTGATCTGTTAATGTGTGAAATCCAAAGCTAATCTGCATGGCTATAGTTGACTGTAGTCTTTGTTAGTCTGGAGGTTTTCAGAACAGGAAGCCAAGCCTTCTTCCTACACACTTGACACTGAGACACTGTCCTTCAGTGTTACTCCTCTGAAGATGCCTGCCACAGCTGCTGGCGAAATGTCAGGAAAGAATATACCAAGACCACGGTTACACAGCCTGGATAACCTACAAGAACTAAAGAACAACATTGAATTCCAATTTTTTGTTCTACATTTCCACCCAAAAAATTCAGGGTCAGTTATATTTAAATCCATATGGTGAATTTCATTTTCTAAAGATGTAAAATGAACAATAGACTCTATTAGAATATATTAGAATATGAAGAGCTATTTGCAGTCACTAATTTAATTGGGTTAATTGTGCCAATCCACAGTTATGAGCTTGACTCCATTGATAACAAAAAGAATGGCAGTTACTAAATTCAGCAGAATCTGTTTTCTCATATAAATTCAACTGAACTGAATGGAAGGTGAATTCAAAGAGCCTTGCCATTTGCATTCCCCAAACGATGAAAATCAAGAGGTTGTATATCAGAAATTAAATATAAGTATTATTTAACGAAATAGATATAAGATAAGCGTAAGTCGGAAAATGTATTTGATTTTACTGATTCAATTGACTATCTATCCCTCTTTCTCTGAGTAACATTGATATGTAAAGTAAACATATTGAAGATAATTAATAGGAACTCAAGCATTTAAGTATAAAATGAGGATTAGCACATAGTCTTGTAGCAAGAGTATACTAGTACAAGTTAAGAATGTAAACAAAATGTAAATAGCATTTATTTCTCCCTCTGGAGTTATGAGTAGGGTGGATCCCCTTTTCTTCCCTTTCCCTTTTCTGTACCCCATATCTTTAAAAGCAAATAAAAACATTTAAAAAAGAGGTTGACTGGAGAGATCAGTGAGTAGTCTCTGAAGCTATCATTTGCTGGACAAACCAGATTTTTCACAATTCAACTATCAAGGTGAAGGGACTCTTTAATACAGCTTATACACAGTATGCCAACATTTACTCTTACATCTGTTTAAGTAAGAATGATATGAATTATCAGTTTTAGGATTCTTACAGAATCCTGTTCCAACCAACAATAGTTGGCATGCGACGTTAATGTTCTACTAGTGTTATTTAATTATACTTTCTAAACTGATTTGTATCATTAGCATTTTATCCTGTTTGGAATCTCTTACAACACATTGTGATTCCTCGTTGTCAATGAAATAGGCCTGCTTCAGAAATTCTTTTACAAAAGCCATGATGATTCAAATTTCTGCAAAGAAAAAAAAACATATAAAATTTATTTCTTACAGTTTACAAACCACCTATGCATTATACCTTCAGGCCATTCTGAGAGTTTTGAAATAAGAGAACACATACAACAAGCATATCCTCATTTTATACTGGGAGTTCCTCTGTTAAGTCAGAAGCAGCATGTAAGTTTCTCACATGCTGCTTGTGGCCCAGGCAGAGTAAGGAAAATTGTACTGGGAGAGTTAGATGTGACCTGTAGGCTGCAAATTGGACAGTGCTGATCTGAGCAAAAAGAAACACTAGCACCTTGCTAACTAGCTGTAGCCTTATTTCTTATCCAGTGGATCCAATCCCCCATATAGCTAATGGAGGTGGATAAGAGCAGAGAAATAAAACAGTCTTCATCCATTTTATGAGGAAGAATTAAGACTGAACGATTGCTCAAGTCAAAACCACCATGTAGTCTAAGATGAGATTTGCACTGAGGTCTTAAGAACATATGAATATAAGTAGAGCCTGCTGGATCAGACCAGTGGTCCATCAAGTTCAGTATCCAGCTTAAAACAGTGGCCAATCAGTTGCCTTGCATTGCCAGAGGGCACAGAGGCTGAGGTCCCTCCTGCTGCTGCCTCCCAGCACTGGTATTCAGAGGTTTTGCTGCCTTTGTAGATGGAGGTTCTCTTCACTCACTATAGCTAGAAGCCATTGATGGAGCTCTCCTCCTGGAGTCTGTCTCACCCCACTTTTATAGCTATCTATGCTTGTGGCCATCCTACCTCCACTGGCAGTGAATTCCACAGTTTATTTGTTGAGTAAAGAAGTACTTTCCTTTGTCTGTTCTGAACTATTTGTCAACAATTTCATTGGGTACTCCTGAGTGCTAGTATTATGGGGGGTGCCTCTATCCACTGTCTCCACCCATACATAATTTTATAAACATTCATCATGTCTCCCCATCCATCTTTTCTCTAGACTGAGGTTTTCTCATCAGTGCCCCAAATAATTGGGATGTTCTAGGGCTGCTGAGATACTGGTATTGTGTGAAGCTAGGGCACAACTTTATTGAAGAGCTGGTCTGAAACAAAACTTTCCACAGAATGACTTCTTTTCCAGTTTTTCAGTGCAGAGGAACATGCTTTTGTGAGATTGGGAGACAGTCTCCTACAGCTCTCTGTATAACCAACTCCACCTTGGCTTAGACCTTAGGACAACCAAGGAGTATGAAGAAGAGCCTGGCAGCATTACCAGTAAGCTTTGGGGTTCAACAGAATTTCAAGGATCAAGGTATTCCCAATCAGCCCTGAAGGGTTAGTTGGGGTATGTCTCCTTTCAACATTCTGATTACTCAGGGTGTTCACCATTACTCAGAGTCTTCAACTTTTGCACTCCAAACAAAAAAATAAAATAAAATACCCCCTCCCAATTAATTGTAGAGTGAGCCCAAAAAATTCTTGTTTGGCCTACATGACGCCCCACTAATCCTTACACTGGCCTAGTGAGGAAGTAGGTAGAAGGGCAGTGTTCTGCTGCTGCAGGGCACTCAAATCGAATGTACTCCACCTGGGGATGCCAACCTCCAGGTGGTGCTGGGAAATCCCCTAGAACAGTGATGGCGAACCTTTTAGAGACCGAGTGCCCAAACTGCAACCCAAAACCCACTTATTTATCGCAAAGTGCCAACACAGCTAGAAGTCCACATGGAGTTGCCAGGTTCCTCTTTGCCACCTGCGGGAGGTTTTTGGGGCGGAGCCTGAGGATGGTGGGGTTTGGCAAGGGACTTCAATGCCATAGAGTCCAATTGCCAAAGTGGCCATTTTCTCCAGGTGAACTGAAATAGCAGATCTCTTGCTACTACCTGGAGGTTGGCAACCCTGCATGGGTAGCCGAGCGGGGGAAGGAAAGCAGCTGGAGCATAGCCCCCACCCCTTCCGTTTGGCTCTTTTTCCAACTGTTCATACGAATTAAAAAAGACTGCTGATGGTGGGGACAGCCCTCTGCATGCACTCAGAGGCACCTTCGGTTGCATGAACGAGCAGAGTGGAAACCCGAGCTAAGCAAAGGGCTTGGCTCCAGCACAAACGCGAGGCGGGCCCCTGTTCGGCCCTCACTGCCAACCCCCTGCGCTGCAGTCACCAACCAGCCCGCCGCAGAGGGCCGCCCAGGCGTCCCACTCCCGGTCCAGCCCCGTCCCGGCTCCACCTCTTCCAGTTCTTGGCAGAAGGCTCATTGTTGTCTTCACTTCCGGAGCGCGCAGCCGGCGACTGCGGAGAAGGCACTGGGAAGGAGCCCGGCGCTTCCCGGAGGAGCCGGGAAGGCACCGCTGGTCCCCAGCCTCCTCAGCCGGGGGAATGAACTCAGGCAAACTCTGTGCTGGGGCGACGGCTCGCGTGCCCACAGAGAGGGCTCTGAGTGCCACCTCTGGCACCCGTGCCATAGGTTCGCCACCACTGCCCTAGAATTACAGCTGATCACCAGATAGCAGAAATGTTCCCCTGGAGAAAATAGCTGCTTTGGAGGGTGGACTCTATGGCATTTTACCCCACTGACATCCCTCCCCTCCCAAGGCTCCACCCCGAAATCTCCCGAAAATTCCCAATCTGGGGTTGGCAGCCCAAATTCCACCTTCCCTAATTGGTGCCGTGATTTATGAAGCCCCGCCCCTTCATCTCAACCTTTGTAGTAGGGATGGAGCAAAATTACTCCAGCAGTTGTGACAGTGAAGTGAAGGTCTCCTGAAATGGGTTAAGAAGAGTGCAGTTGTGAAGAACCACAGACAAATGCTTCATATCTTCTATCCATGGCCCACTTAGGAATGCTATATTTTTGAAGATAATTTACAGTTAATACAATACATGTGTCATATGAGTGAATGAACTCATAAATGGCTTAGAAGGGCTGTGTTTCTCTTTCATGGACTACCCAGTGAAAAGCCGTTGTTTTTGGAATGGATTATTGCAAATGTTTTGTTGGGAAAGAACTCTCAGGATGATGTAAATCTCTGCCAAATCATGCAATATGTTTGTATAAAGACATAAGAAGGATTTCTGTGTTTGCACAAGTGAGCCATAATGCTTTAGCTGCAGGAGCGTGTAAGCATGCGTGTCAGTTCTTTCAGTAACATGTTGACACAAAAGAATTTCCCACAGTGTTCAGGATAGGCTCACAGCAAGCTTTCTCACCCAGCAGGCACGGGGCTATTTCTGTCCTCACCCCGCACTTCTGTAAAATTCCAACAAACAATACGAATGTGCCAAAAGCTTGAAAAACCTGTCCTCGAGCACAAAAACCTCCCACAGAACAGGAACCAACGGCCACACCCTCCCCTGAAAGCCTTTGTGGAAAGTCTGGGCATATTAGGAATGAGATTCTGCAACTCCCACTCATACCTAGAGTAGCTAACGACATAAAACTAATTAATGGGTGAGCAATTAATTCCTTTGCATTCTCCAAGCTCACAGTTTAATGTTGGCAAGAAAGTGAAAGCAGTACTAGTGTCAAACAGTTAAGCAAGGTCAGAACCACTTTTTTTAAAAATTCCATCGAAGGAAGGAAGGCGCATTTTTTTTCTTTATAACTCTCTTGTTAGTGGTTAAAAGTAATTTGCTTTTTCCATGGTAATCCCCCTCCTCCGCAAGAACAAACTGCTGAAAGTCTTTAAAAAATTATACTCTCAGAGGGAGGAATGTAAAGCAGCCTTGGTAGTTTAGAAATTACGCAACATTCGCGGCTCTAGCCCAGCGAGCCAAAAATGTAGTCTGCGGACAACTTAATATATCCACTTGGAGACAAACCCCAATCCTAGTCCTACACACATATTCTTGAAAACAGTACAAATAAGTAATATTCAGTAAATAGGATGCCAGCAACATATTTCTACAATCAACAAGCATCAAGAAAAACTTTTTAAAAAAATCATACCTTTTACAGAACTCTGAACGGCTGTCGTCTGGTCTGGAAAACTTCTGACTGCAGGACTCTAGCTTTAGGCTTGTGGTTTTTATAAAGTCATCAGGAAGCCGCACCTAGCAACCAAAGTTTATCCCTGCAACCCTTCCGATTGGCTGCTCTCTGTCAGAAGGCTAAACATGAGACTTCGCCAAAAGACACACCCACATCACTGGAAACAAACTGCCCACTGAAATGAAGAAAGGGATTTCTCTGCAACTGTTTCCCACTCAGATGAATGAAGGAGGTCGATTAGTACTGAGTTCGCTACTGGTGATGAGAACATAAGAACATGCAAAGAGCAATGCTGGATCAGACCAGTGGTCCATTTAGTCCGGCATCCCATCTCACACAGTGGCCAACCAGTTGCCATGGAGGGCCAACAACAGGGCATAGAGGCCAAGACCTCCCGTTATGTTGCCTCCTGGCATTAGCATTCAGAGGTTTACTGCCTTTGCATGTGGAGGTTCACTTTAGTTACCATGTAGTGTTGCCAACCTCCAGGTACTAGCTGGAGATCTCCTGCTATTACAACTGATCTCCAGCTGATGGAGACGAGTTCACCTGGAGAAAATGACGGCTTTGGCAATTGGACTCTATGGCATTGAAGTCCCTCCCCTCCTCAAACCTCCCCTTCCTCAGGCCCCAGCCCCAAAACCTCCAGCTGGTGGTAAAGAGGGGCCTGGCAACCCTATTACCATGGCTAGTGACCAGTGATAGACCTGTCCTCCACTCCATGGTCAGTGGTGTTAACAGTGAAAATGAATTTGTAAACTACAACTGCTGCCATGTTTCATATAGTCAAATATATCCATACATACTAAATGCAGAACTGCATCCTTGGGACTTTTGGCTGGGTTGGGTGGTGTTCCAGCTGTGTGTAGTTGCTGCTCTTAGTTTTGTTTTAATACTAAATATTTTAGTTTAGTTGTATCTGTTTTTTTTTATCTCTTCAGTTTCTTTCAGATATTCTTTTGAGAGTTTTTGGTTGTTTAGTATTTAGTTTGTTTTGAAAGTGGCTGACTTTGATCGACTCAAACAGCCACTCCCCTCCCGCTCTTGAAATGCTGAACTTAGCTTTTGCGATTGCTAACTAGGCTGGCAGGTTGGGGAGGGGGTGCTGCTGCGGCTTTTCATTCACGTTCTTTTAATTAATTTTATTCCTTATGAGTAACGTTGTTGAAGGCTACAAAGGCTACAGTGTTCCTTTGACATGTTTATTTTTATTTTAAAAAATTAGTTATTTTATTTTGTTGTGCCTGATGGATGAACATTCGTTGGGGGTTGTTCAGATCATTTGTCAGACTTTCAGGTTTCTGTTTTGTTTTGTTTTTCTCTTTACTTATAATTATCTTGGTTGTTTCGACCTTGAAGCAACACACAGTATTTACCACGCTGAACCTATCTTATAGTAAAAGGTGTTTTGGTTACTCCCCCAGGTTAGGTTTAGAATATTTCCTTTTATTTTATCTTTTATTTATTAATTGGTTTGGTTTGAGTAACAGGGAAGGGAACAGGAGAGAATAGGTGGGGCGTAGTCAGCCTAATTAGCAAGACCCAGCTGTGTATTAAAACTACTCAGCTGCTAGTATCTACGTAGTTGTAACATGAGAACTGCATCCTCACCGAGAACGGACTTCCACTGTTCCCTCTAGGAACACACACCCTGCTATCAAGCTGTCTAAATTCCTTCATCCTGCTTGCTGATAATGTTGCCTTTTCTGACTCTTTCTTCATATTCCCCTAACTTCCAGCTGCTGCACTCATCGCCAGTCAGCATGCAAGACATCAGTCCATCATGAGAGTCATCATTTATGAAGGGGGGACTTAGTGATAGGTACACAATTGCCAGATGCCTCCTGCATGCCCTTCCTTGGAAAAGATCCAGCCAGTGTGGTTTTGGTAAGTGTGGGTTTCTCTGCACATGAATATCAATGAGTTGAAAAGGGATATCTGAATATGTATGGGCATGGGAGGAAATTATACCAAAAGGTATACCCAAAGACAATCATCTCAGCTGGTTTAGCAAGATCAATCCATATTTCCACAGAGTGCCTTGTGGATCCAATCTGGCATCAACAAAAAAGGAAACAAACTCCGTCATCTAGCACCTGACTGGGAATGCATCTTTAGTCTCATGTGCTATGCAGACTCCATCAAACAGCTGAATGACACCCTCAGGCAGGGAGGCAGTCCAACCTAAGCACTTCCCCCTCCTTTGCACAATCATACCTATAGGCAGGGCAGGTTCCAGGTCCATCCACTGGCCCCACCAGATCCCCCACTCATGTCTCTTTAAATTTGCCCCCCACATACCTGCACATTCTTCTCCTGCTCACTTGTAAATCCTCCCACTAATTACACCCACGCCAGTATGGTGTAGTGGTTAAGAGCGGTGGACTCTGATCTGGAGAACCGGGTTTGATTCCCCACTCCTCCACAAGAGTGGCAGACGCTAATCTGGTGAACTGGATTTGTTTCCCCACTCCTACACATGAAGCCAGCTGGGTGACCTTGGGCTAGTCACACTCTCTCAGCCCCACCTACCTCACAGGGTATCTGTCAGGAGGGGAAGGGAAGGTGATTGTAAGCCAGTTTGATTCTTCCTTAAGTGGTAGAGAAAGTCAGCATATAAAAACCAACTCTTCTTCTTTTCCTGAGTTTGCTGGGCAGTGCATGTTGCTAGGAGTGCCACTTCCATGGATGCTCTGAGCACCTATGCTGTATACCATGTACAGCCAGGAGCACAGATAGCAGAGCACTCATGAACAGGCAAGGGAAGGGCACATGGGTGGCAGATAGGGTTGCCAACCCAGGAGTTAGCTTTCACAAATATGTCCACCTGGTAGGAGGTCAAACCTTTGCTTTTTATAAAGAAAACAGTGAACATTTCAGCACACACACACACACACAGACACACACACAATAGCAGCAGTGTTGCTGGCAATGGCACCATTACTAACATCTCGACTTTGGTTCATTCAGTATCTGTCTGACAGCAGCTAATTAACATGGCAAAGAAACATAAACTTTGGTAATCCATGAAAAAGAGTGACTAAGAGGTGTTTCCTCCCTGCATGGGAAAAGAACGTGTGCCTTTAGGCATGGCCCGACAAGCAGCAGCTCCATGACTCAGAGGCACAGACTCCTATTGGTGAAAAAAATTTTCCGTTGTCTTTTGTGGGCTGCAAATCCCAGCAGCACTCCCTTTGCCAGCTCAGTTTTGCAAACAGTTTGGCTGTCGTTGCTTCCTGCACAGCCCAGTGTGTGGGAAGTTCCTTTGCAATGTGGCAATCTATGAATTCATCTATTGGGAATGTCACAGTACCCTATGAAACTAGAAGAAGGGAAGACCATTCGCACTGGGCAGGGCTTTGGAATGCCAGTTCAGTGAAACTAACCCAAATGAAAAGCTATCCATTATCTAGCAATGGGAGAAAGAGAAAGAGAAATCTAACTCCCATCCTTCAGTTCTGCCTGCTGAGAAAGGATTGGAGAAACATGATATTGCACTAGCAGGACATATAGCAGCAAGCTTAAAAAAGCAGCATAATAGTTGCATCAACATAATAGTTATATGTGGCAACAGTAAGCCTTGGTACCAGTGGTATACAGCACCAGCAGAGCTCTGATACCAGTAGGATGCCTGCATAAAGCACTGAATGTGCCCCCAGCGCTGGACTGAGTAGTGATTTAAGCCTGCATGGCTTTAGTAAGTGATACTAGCATAGTTCCACTCTACCATGCACAGCTCAAGCCACCACCCATTCACCTCTACGTTGCCTCCTTTGCTGCTCCTGCTCCTTTTTATCTCCACAACAGCCCTAGATTTGGCTGAGAGTGAGTGACCCGGCCAGCAAATTTTATGGCAGAGTGATTTGAACCCTAATTCCCTAGTCTAGTACTCGTACTGCTACAACACACTGGTCCTCCTACCTGTATCAGGAACCTCAGCTCTACTGTTGCAACAGGGGTTGTGTGAGGTCCTGCTCCGTTGCCCGAGGTCTTCAAGACGCCTTCCTGATGCCCAGGCGGGGCTTCCTCAGCCTCAGACCATTCAGAGGGGGAATCAGAACTATCTTCCCCCTCTGACGTCGCCAGGGTTACTCTCACTCCACTGAGCAATCTCTGTCTGGCTACAACACCACCCTCCTTGGCCTCCACTCCTACTTGCTTAAATATCCCACCTCTGTATAGCCAGGCAGTTTTGGCTCCCTTCACCTTGGCCGCCTGAGAAGCCAGGCCACTCCTCTGTGCTTCCCTGCCACCCTCAGAACAGCTGACAGGCAGCTTCTCGACATCCTGGGTGAGTGGGGCCTGCCAACTGTGGCCTGGGTTGGTGAGCGGGGAGGCACAGTCCCGGGGCCTTGCAGCCAGCAGCCCGGATCAGCATGCCGGGGGGGGGGGGGGAGAGAGGCTGCCACAGGAACACCTGCAAGGGAGAAAGGAGATTATTTCAACTCAGAGCCCTCTTCACTCTCCCCTAGTTACTACTGGTGTAATAATGAGCCAGTGTTGCTACCATTTATATAGTTATTTGAACTATTTACAACCCATGTTGAAAATAGCCTAAGGCACTTTACACAGAAAATCGTAAGATCAGGAAAGAAATCCTATCAAAATCATATATACTGAATTGAGTGACAAGGTGTTATGGGAACTCCTGACAACCAACCAAACGAACATTAGCAAGGGAGTGGTCTGGCTAGTTGGAAGCAGGAGGATTGTACAAAATGAAGAATACTGGGCTATGAATTGTATCATTTTCCTACATGAAGTTTCCGGTCCCTGTGCTAGTGATTGGCTAGCTTATTGTTCTCAGGGGAACATTTCTTCTCCCAACCTTTTCTTCTGGGAGTCTGTAGTCAGGGATCAAACTGTGTGTGGTCTGTCCATGCTTTTCTACTGAGAAACAGATTCACATAGTTGTCCCTTTGACTATATGGTTGGCATTTTGGGTGAGACACAGGAAGATGAGCATGTAATGGACAAGGCTCCTGGTAGAGTACGGAGACCTCATCATGAGCCAGATTCTCCTAGACTCATGGTTAGGATGATACAGGTCACCTGCCTAGTGGAAGCCAGGTCAGGATTGAGCCACCTCTCTATTTGCCTCATACATTGCTGTTTCTCACTGACCTGCTGGTTGACCTATATTGACTTCTTGTTGTTGTAGTGTGCATTCCTCTTTGTTCTCCCCTCACTGAGATTCTAATACAGCACATTGTGCACCCAAATCCATTTCCTGGAGGCTTCCTACATAGTGGTACCACATGCAGGCTTCTCCCTACTGGACTATGGGATGGGCTGATTGTGATGACTGGCATGTCCTTTGTCATTATTGGTCTTTCCTGTTTAAAGAGTTGTTTCTGGGCAGCTGCTAGCTATGCTTCAGAGGGAGGTAGGAGGGTGTGGTTGTAGGCATCAGTTACTGGCCTCCTCGCTATAGAAGTATCTGACAGAGAGGTGCTTTGAGCTCTTATTGGCAGCGTACTTGTGCATTCTTTTAGGGAGGAAGTATGAAGTGGGTTTTATGAAATCATTTGGCATCTATTACCTAAATTAGAGCTGATCGCTCTTAGAAATAACTTCCAATTTCAGATGGATGCTAGACAACTTGTGTTTTAAAAAAACACAACGATTACCTTAATGTTATTTTCAGACATTACAAATCAGCCCAAATCATCTACCCTTTCATTCAACATGGTTTATTCTCCATCTCCCACCTCAGGTGGTCTATCCAGAAAATCATAGAATCATAGAGTTGGAAGGGACCACCAGGGTCATCTGGTCCAGCCCCCTGCACAATGCAGAAAATTCACAAAGCCCCAGTGACCCCTACTACATGCCCAGAAGATGGCCAAGATGCCTTCCCTCTCATCATCTGCCTAAGGTTATAGAATCAGCATTGCTGACAGATAGCAAATAGCCTCCCTCATTTAGATGGCCATCAATTAAGTAACATCCCCCTTACTCTCGCAGGAAAAGTGCTTTCAGACATCATGAGAGCGGTTCATTGTCACTGAAGGGGCAACTTGTATTAATCACAGGTTTAATTAATACAGAACTCTCTTTGCCTTCCAGGGGTAATAAAGGCTGCCAGTAAAGCTTTAATGCATTATAGCAAAGTCCAACAGAAATAATAGTAGGTTGTAATCAGGACAGCTGGCACTATCATGACATGATGAAGTCTTAGAGTTACTACAAGAACTAAGAATGGAAATGATTAGTGCATTTTACAGTTTTTACTGGCTGCCATAACATTGTTGCAAAATATCCATGTAAGTGGGATGTGCTGTAACCCAGGTTGTGGTTGTGAAAGAACGTGTAGCTAAAGCTCTGATTCGAACTCATAGACCCGAAGGGGGGGGGGGGAATAGTGAGACCTCCGTTGCCAAACCATCCATTAAAGTACTCACAGAAAAAAAAATATTCCCAAAGGTAAAATACATCAAAGACACCCAAAACAGGGATAGGCAGCCTTTTAAATATAAGATGTAACTGTCATGTTGAATAGGGCCAGTTTTTCTTGCCTCTTAGCAGTTAACATGACAAAGTGCTTTTTCTGAACTTGATTCATGCCAGGATTTGCATCTATGAACATATACATCATTGTCTAATGTACCAATCTACATCAGATGTTTGTTGGCCACACTGAGTCAAATTGCTGCCTTCAACTTTTCCAAGCATTACTGTCTTTTCCAGTGATTCTTGTCTCCTCATAATGTGACCTTAATACGATAGCTTCAGTCAGATCATTTTAGCTTCTAGGGAGAGTTCAGGCTTGATTTGATCTAGAACCCACTTCTTTGTCTTTTTGGCGGCCCACGGTATCTGTAAAACTCTCCTCCAACACCACATTTCAAATGAATCAACTTTCTTCCTGTCAGTTTTCACACCCACACATAGTAATAGGGAATACTAAGGCATGAATTATCTTGATCTTGGTTGCCAGTAACTAGGGTTGTGCATATCGATAAACCCAAACCGAAAATAAACCCAAAATTAGCCGTTTGGGAAATGTTCGGTTTTTGGTTTTACACCAAAACCTGGGAATAAAGCCAAAGTCGGATAGCCGATCGCCCAATTAGCCTAATAGGTATTCAGCTTTTCTCGGCTTTAGCTTTTCCCTTTGGGAATTTTTTTAGTGAGCTCTGGGGGAGGCATTTTTGGGGATAGAGTTCCCAAATTTTCAGGGTAGTTTTAAGGGAGTCTCCTTGCATAAACCCCAACGTTTGATGAATATTGGGTAAGGGGGGGTCTGATTTTATGGGGTCCAGAAGTGGTTGCCCCCCTCCTCCATAGAGAGGCATTGTAAACTTTACCATACTTCTCTATGGAGGAGGGGGCAACCCCTTCCGGAACCCATACAATTGGACCCCCTGACTCAATCTTCACTAAACTTTGGGGTTCATGCAAGGAGAATCCCTTGAAGCTACCCTGAAAATTTGGGCAAATTTGAGAGATTTATAAAATAAGCTGGTCACAAAGCTAACTTATACATTTAAACAAAGACACATTGGCAAAGAGTAACTAGGCGCAAAGGTTGGTTACCAAGAGTCCATCGTTCCAGGCTGCAAAACAAAACATTCCACTGCAGCATTCCTCCTAAAAGAGAAAAAGCACACGAATAGGAGCTGGCCCTGGAAGAGCCATTTCCCAAACGAATAGAACCTCTCTCAGACCAGCTGCGAGGGGTTGCCAACTACTGGAATGAAAAGGAAAATGTTATACTCTTAATTTCCATCAGATGTGGCCACATACCCAATTAGAAATCCAAGATAGCTTGAGTGGTTAATTACCTACAGCTGGAACCAACCACGATCCAGAAGGTCATTCTACTTTATTCAAGGAGATATCCATCTGCAGCTAGGCACCTCCTGAACAAAACAGAAAACAACCTTAAATTGGTTAATTAGTTGGAATACTAGTTGGAAGCAAGAAAGTGAAACACCAGCTCATTAATGCACAAAGTTTCACCCCCCGGAATCTTAAAATTGGCAATCCAGTACAACAAGTGTTATATAAGTGATTAGGAAAACAAAAAAATTAAACATTAATTCTTTACAATGTTCAATTCATCTTCATCTAAAGCTAATCCATATTTCTGGATGATGTGTTCTGCATATAGATTGAAGAGACGGGGCATTTATGCATGGAAGGTTTTGCTGCTCTATAGATGCACATTTTCCCCGTCCGAATTCCCAAAATTCTACATGGGGGCTTATTTTTGAGTCTTAAGAATTTGGATGGGGGAAATGTGCATCTAGAGAGCAGCAAATCCGAGGCAAAACCTCCCATGCACAAATGGCCAGGGAGTTTTAAAAAACATCCTTGTCCCACACCTCTCCCAACTGGAAACCGTTCTGTTTCTTCATATTCTGTCCTAACAGTAGCCTCTTGTCCAGAGTACAGGTTGCGCATCAAAACAATTAGATGCTGTGCAACACTAATTTCTTTTAAAACCAACCATCTCTTTTCATGATCCACACAGTCAAAAGCTTTGCTGTGATAAAGCTGATGTTCTTCTGAAATTCTCTCATAAGCTCCATTAACTAACATAAATTTGCAGTATGATCTCTACTGCCTCTTCCTTTTCTGAATCCAGCTTGAACATATGGCATTCCTCATTCCATATATGGTAGCACACGTTGTAAAATTTTGGGCATTGCTTTTTTGTTGTTCTCTTTTATTTCTTTACACTGGTTATTATAATAGTTCTCTTTATCTCTACATGCCAGTCACTGGAATGCTGCATTTAGACTTCTGATTCCATTTCTGTCACCTTTTACTTTTGCTTCTTATCTATCTTTAGCAATGTTAAGAGTTTCATCAGTCATACATTGAGGCTTTTCATTTCTTTTAGCTACAGGAACAATCTCTGCACATTCTTCCCTGATAATATCTCTGGGTTTCAACTCATAGTTCTTCTGGTTCATGTTCACTTAAACTTAGTAATGCAAATCTGTTCTTTACATGGTCTTTAAATTCTTCAGGAATGTTGTTTAGATTTTATTTTGGCACTATGAATGTGCTGGTGTTTTTCTGCAGCCTTATTCTAATATTTTATATTAACCATTTATGGTCTATACCACTGTCAGCTCCTGGTCTTGTTTTAGCAGAGAGAATAGAGCTTCTCCATCTTCTGCTTATGATAATGTAATTTATTTGATTTTTATATTGGCCATCTGGTGATGTCCATGTATACAGTTGTCTGTTCAGTTGCCTGAAACGTGTTCACAATGGATAAATTGTTGTCTTCACAGAATTCTATGAGTCACTCACCTGCTTAATTTCATGCTCCTAGCCCAAATCTTCCAACAAAATTTGATTCTACTTTGTTTCCCACTTTTGCATTCCAGTCACTTATGATTATCAGCACATCTTGTTTAAGTTTGTGATTAATTTCTTCCTTATTTTATTAAACTTATTGTTAAGAAAATTACAGTAAACAAAATAAATAAAAAGGGAGAAATGAAAAAACAAACACAGAGACAAAAAGATACTTCCATTTTCATTTGTATCTAATATAAATCTAATTAAGAAATTACAACCTGTTCTCTAGCTGCATATACAAAATTATTTTAAATCATTCTTACAACTAACAAATCAAACTTTTCTCTATCATACCTACATTCTTATCTTCTACTTTTCAAACCCACAAATCATCAGTTCGTTCTTTTCCGTATTACGCAAAAAGTCCATAAATGGTTTCCAATTTTTCACAAACTTAGATAAGTTATTTTCTCTGGTCAAAGCAGTCAGTTTGGCCATTTTTGCTAATTCTAACATCTTGACAAGCCATTCTTCTATTGTAGGTATATATGTATATCTCCATTTTTGTGCATATAATATTCTTGCTTCTGAAATCATATATCATAGCAAACATCCATATTTTTTTCCAACTGACTATCCATAAAACCCAAAAGATACATTTCTGGTTTCATTTGTATAATAACCTTCAAAATCTTCTGTATCATAGAGTGTAATTGTGACCAATTTTTAAAAACTTTTTTACAAGTCCACCATAACTGAAAGAAAGTCCCTTCATGCTTTTTACATTTCCAACATGTATTTGGGACATTTTTATACATTTTAGCTAATTTATCTGAAGTCAAGTACCAATGATACATCATTTTGTAAAAAAATTCTTTGAGACTAGAACTTAAAGTGAACTTAAGGCCCTTTAACTACATATTTTCCCATTGTTCCATTTGTATGTTATATCCAAAATTAGTAGCCCATTTCACCATGCAATCTTTTACTTGTTCTTCTTCCGTTTCATATCGCAGCAAGAGCTTATACATTTTAACAATAACATGATTATAATTTGTACACAGTTCTGTTTCAAATTCAGTTTTACCATCTTCAAAACCATAAGAACTTTTGTCAATTTTAAATCTATCCAATAATTGTGCATAAAAAAACTAATTCCTGTCTGTCATTATTTCTTCTCTCTTTTTCATTTTACAATCCTTTTGTGAAAAATTTTGAATCTGCAAATAAATTGAGAAAAGAAAAAAGACTGATAATGAAAATACAAGATGGGGATAATACACTAACGGATAATTTA
The DNA here is from genome assembly GCF_029931775.1 of Euleptes europaea. Taxonomy (NCBI): domain Eukaryota; kingdom Metazoa; phylum Chordata; class Lepidosauria; order Squamata; family Sphaerodactylidae; genus Euleptes; species Euleptes europaea. The sequence goes on along the minus strand of NC_079315.1, from coordinate 50,482,963 downwards.
TCAACCCAAAAAACATTTTATAATAATTATTCAAATTTATATAAGGGTCAGGAGATTTCATTACAAAAAAAAGATTAATATCTTAGAAAACAAAATGTACCCAAGATTACAGAGGAGCAGAAATGCATTATGAATGGGAAGATAACAAGGGAATTAGTAGAGGCTATTAAAAAAAATAAATTAGGAAAGGTTCTTGGTCGTGATGGGTTATCAGGCCTATATTATAAATGCTTTGAGGACAAAATCTTACAACTACTGCAAAATACAATGAACTCCATCTTGCAAGGAAGAAAGATGCCGGAGTCTTGGAAAGAGGCTAATATAGCGCTAATACCTAAAGAAGGTCAGGACTTAACTTTGACAAGAAATTACAGACCAATATCGTTGTTGAATAATGATTATAAACTATTTACAACAATTTTAGCTGATAGACTGAAAATAGTATTAAAAGAGATTATTCATGAAGATCAAAATGGATTTCTACCTAAAAGACAGCTAAAGGATAATGTTAGAACTGTATTGGATGTTTTGGAATACCTGGAAAAACATAATGAAAACAAGCTGCCTTGGTGTTTTTAGATGGTGAGAAAGCATTCGATAATTTGAATTGGTCGTTTTTGTTTAAGGTTTTGGAAAATATGGATTTTGGAGAGGATTTCACGAAATGGGTGAAGTCAATATATACACTGCAGATGGCACAAATAATTGTTAATGGAGAATTAACAAAATCTTGTGAGATACAGAAGGGAACTAGACAAGGCTGCCCACTGTCTCCTCTTCTGTTTATTCTGGTTCTTGAAATATTGAATAGACACATAAGGTCTGATGAGAGGATTAGAGTTATACAAATTAAGAAGGAGACCTATAAGTTACAAGCATTTGCAGATGATTTGGTAGTTATGTTGGAAGATCCATTAAAGGGAGCAGAGTTTCTAATGTTGAAGTTGAATTAATTTGGTGCACTAGCAGGTTTTAAAATTAATAAACAGAAAATGAAAGTATTAACAAAAAATAGGACATCACAAGACCAGTTGGAACCGATGAAAAAAAACAGGCTTTAAGGTAGAGAAAAAGGTGAAATACATGGGTATCATGATGACAAACATGAATTGCATGTTATTTCAAAACAATTATGTTAAGACATGGAATGAAATTAGAAAGGATTTGACAAGGTGGAACAAACTACAGTTATAATTGCTGGGGAGAATTTCTGTAATTAAAATTATTGCTCTACCAAGAATGTTATTTCTATTCCAAACAATACCTGTCTTGAGAAATTACAGTGTATTTAAGCAATTGCAGAAGGATATATCAGCATTTGTATGGCAAGGGAAACCCCCCCGGGCAAAATATAAAATCCTACAAGATGCTAAAGAAAGAGGTTGTCTGACTTCAGCAAATGCACAGCGTTTCAGGCAATAGAAACTCCAATCCAGACAGCGCAGTGATTCAGAGGTGTATTCTGAACGTCAGTGACTTCAGTAGAGAAGAAGAAGGCTAGAATACAGAGCATTGGAACATTGCTATATTTATAGAACGGATACAATGGATGAGATTGAGTTACAGCAATACAAAGGAAACAATGAGATTTCTTTCTCCCGGTAACGACTTCAGCAAACCAAGTACTGGATACTTAAGGGCAATCAGAGAAGGGGCTGGTGGAGTTCCTGACATTGTGAGCGAGGCCCGGTATCAGATGAAAGATTTACACGGGCGGGTCTCCATACAATTGTAAATCTCTGACCGGAGCTTGTGGCTCTTGTGCAAAACAGGAGGGGAGAGGGGAGTGCACGGAAGGATCCATATTGTTTACAGAGGAACCATCTTGTTTGGCCCATGCTGCCAGTGGGTACTAACCTGTCAGAGACTCTCTGCCTTTTGGCCAGAAGAGCCTCTCCTTTTATATGTTTTTGGGACCCGGTTTTTCCGGATTTGTTCTTATTTTGCCTACAACTATAGCCCCCTTTCCGATTTCTGCAGTTATGCACCATTGTGTGGATTCCACACGAACACCATGTTAGGAGATTCTCTTCCTGGTCCATATAAGGAAGATCCTCTTCCTGTTAATCATAGCCTCACAGCCTGTTCATGGCCTTGTGTCGTATCCTGCAGTATCCTGCGTGATCAGGCAGGCTACTGTTTGGATTCCAGGAGTAGTTCACCGAGTGCTCTTGCCTGTATTTTAAACAGGGTCAAATGGTCAGACATGTCTAGGCTTGCCAGGTTCCTACTGTAAGGCTAGTAACAGAGGAAATATTACACACAGCCTAGTATTTCAAAGAGGAAATCATTTCTGTCGCTATTACAAACAACTTATATACTAAATAGTTTAGGCCCAACTTTCTTAATTAAGTATTCTATTATTGCATTTAAACTTTAAATAGTCTGCAAGATACATGTGCTTCTATTAGCCTAATTGTCTCATAAATGCCAGAGCCCATAACAATGTCTCCATGCGCCAACTATGGTCAGGCAGACCTCTGTTGGCTATCCCACCACTTAGGGTGGCCCGTCTGGCATCGACCAGAACCTGAGCCTTTTCCATGGTGGCTCAGGCTCTGTGGAATGGGCTCCTTGAAGAGGTGAAGAACTTCACAAGGTGCTACAAACTCTGCATGTTTGCCAGGGCTTTTGAGTGGGTTTGAATGGCAGGCATCTTTTAAGGAGGAAGAGGGGAGAGATGTCAGGTTTGCTATTTTATTTTTGGTTTTTAACTGAAAATGTTTTTAACTATTATGTTACGTCACCTTGTACCATGAGGAAAGGTAGGATATGTTTTAATTAACAAATAAATAGTATGTCTCACATTCCATTTGCTAACAAAAACAGCATAGCAATAGCACAGGAATCAACATGTAGGCACTAATCCTGACAGAGGCCTTAATCCAGAGCTCCATGTAGCTCAGATGCACTTATGGTGCTTTGTTCAAGAAGACAAAAAGTGTCCGTTTCAGTATTGGGTGGGGGGAGTCTATTTGAAGACATTCACAGTGCAGACAGGGTGCTTGCCTGATTATTGAAGAGGATGGTTTCAGAGCCTCCAGATGTACAGCAGAACCACTGGACTGCAGCGGTGTACTTTCAGCTAATTGTCTGACTCCTGGCCAAAGAAGAAACCTGATTCCCCATCAGAAGAATTGCTTCGTTTCCATGGAAAGTGATATCCTATTCCCTATCAAGGCTCTTGCATTTTTAAACATGTTCTGTGTCAAACTCTTGCAGAGGATGCACCTTAAGTGTTTTGTTTTTACATGGATGAGTCCATTATCCACAATCTTCTGTTTGCTTACCATGGAAGAAGGTAAATTTGCTGTAGTTTTTTTTTTTTAAGTAAACTGTTTGCTCAGCAAAGTTATATCAGGTGGGAGTGGCAGATTTGGGTTGTGTAATTATTGTTTGTTAAAGGAGATTGCTTGTTTATAAAGCCTGAATGCCACTGCTTGAAAATACAGCTTTTGTTTTAATACCATACTTGAAAACTTTCATAAGATTTTAAGTAGAACAAAAATATTATACCCATTTTTCATATTTTAAATAGGAACTATTTCAGCAGGGCAGAAGAAAATGCACACCCTTCACACACACCCCATAAAGCTATGAGAATCAAGGGGGGAAAGTGCAATATACGTGGCTGGACTATAATAGTTTTATTTAAACTTTGCAAGAAATTTATTGTTTCCGAATTTTAAATGGGAGGTTGGGTGCTGTAACTTTCAGAGGTGTATGTTTACTTATGCTTATAAATAAATAAGCATAAGTGTATACATGATGACCTCCAGAACAGATCTAGCCCTTATCATCAACTTGAATATTTTCATGATAAAGCCACTCTTTAATTTCAAATATTTTAAAACTGTTTTGAAAGGTCACTGCTGCACAACACAAAAAATGCTGCAATCCATTTCTCTCTGTTGCCTGACTCTGAAACCAGGCTGTTGCATTTAAGGTATGGCTTAACCATGATGAAACCGTAACAACAGGAAAAAAGTGGTCTGCCTGTTTGGCAAGAAATTTAGCACTCAGGAAACACTCCATCTGCTACAGAAATCTGTAATTTAAGTTCCACTAAAGACTCTCACTGCCTTTACAAATAAGCAAGAAAAAATTAGTAAATTTGAGAGTTTGTTTTTGGTTTCAAAACACAAGTTTATGCCTTTCAATATCCCATCCAGAAATTTTGCTCTGGGCTCCCTATACAAAGGGCATAATAAGACATAATGAAATATGTCCTCCAGAAATGGGATTCCACAGATGCATATACGCTGTTTCTTTGGTGTTTGACTATACTGACCTAACAAAAAGGCCGAAGACATGGTCTGAAATCGTAAAGCAGTAAAGGCCACTCTGAGACTCCGAACTGTGAGGTTGACCAGATATGAAGATCTGAGGTGATCTTTTTTAATGAGTTTAAACCAAGGTGAAAATTTGGATTTCCAGATAGATGCTCTAACGATCAATGCATCCATCCTGAACACCCAATCTCCAAGGAGAAAATTGTCCGAAGAAACATCTAAGAGGTTGTCAGGGATGTAGTAACGAACACAGATATTATTGAGAAATCTCTGATGTGCTTGATCTTTTGACATTAAATGTTCAAGAGATTTACCACTGAACGCCTCCTGGCTTGCCACCGCAGCCTGTGCCGGCGGCCAGAGGCCAGCGACGGCGGTCGGGGAGCGGTGCCTGGCCCTGCACGCCGGCGCTGGTGTGGGCCCCTGTGCCAACGGAGGCCGTAGTGGGCCTCCTAAGGGCTTTGGGCCCATTTTTCAGGAATGGGCCCTAAGCTTCTTAGAGGAATGGTGAGATAAATCAAGTGATCCAGCCTTACCCAGCAGGGCAATTGTTATGTTCTTAACTCTGTGGGCGGCGACAAATGCCAGTAAAAGGAATTAAGACTACCTACTATTCTGCTGTCATCCAATTATAAGGCTGCCATCAAATTAAAAGGGTTGCAACAACTAGGGCTTCTTAATTAACAGTCTTTACTGGGACTAATCATTTCAGTGACTTCTGTTAATTTATCATTGGTGGTACCTGGATGACATTTAATGAGGGTAACAGATGCTTCTAGTACATATCACTGACATTATTTGTTTCAAAAATCATCTTAAATGAATTGCTGGTTATCAAGTGAGGCACTCTGGTCTAGAGCATTCAGTGTACAACTGCAGGGTGACTATCCTTTTGTTTGCAATAATGCCAACAGTATTGGATACTAATTCAGATGATGCAAAAATCTAATCACACTCCAGTTTGAACTTTACATACATAATTTCTGTTAATAAATGATCACATCATACAACTACATCTATTAATATGTTAAGCTTTATTAGACAGCCTTCTGCTATTCAACGAAATTAAGTAGTCATCAGTTTAAATTTGATGGTGGGTGAGGTATGATATACTTAAGTATACAATCTAAGTACCCATGTATAACCTCATTTAAGGATTCTTTGTCATTTAAGTTGGTTTCTGTTCATGTACTGGGTATGGAAAAAATGTAAAAAGAAATGGTAGCCAAGGGAAAGGAATGAAAGAAAAGAACAATCTCACAGAGACATCACTTATGGGATTCTCCAGGAAATCAGGATTGTGTCATATATTATACAGTGGCAAATATTTGTGACAAGGAAAGGGACTGTCCCAAAAGATGCTTCAAAATGCCCCTTTAATGCAAATTTGCTTGAAATATGTCCTCTTCCTTTTTGGTGTTTAAATGTGTTTACCACCATGTGTAAGAAGCTGAGGCTAATCCTAACTTTGGTACACATTCTCCAAAGTGACAGAAAATGTGCATTTGTCTTTTCTATTTTTTCTGTATGTATCATAAAAACATAACATATGAAGAGGGTAAAATTCTGCATTTAGTATAACTATTCCTAGATTACCAAAAAATAACACCAGGCAACTAATAGTATTTATTCATCCAATTATTAATAAAAGTAATATTATTACTATTTATTATAAATACATGAATGAATAATTAGTATGTTGTGACACTAATCCTGTAAACTTTCAAAATCATATTCTGCTAACAATCCTGCTGGGACTTCAGGATAGTCTCTGTGAGGAAACAAGACTTGATCTAATAGGGTTATTCTTATATATCATACAGATGCCCTTATTTTTTTATTTAAGGGACAGTTAGTTATCTCTTGCATATTCAACCCATTGTTCACTTGCTTTCCTGCTACCGGTGTTTATATTTCTTATGAAGTTGCATTGTCATTCACAACACTATTTATTGTTTTCCAGTGCCCCATAGGAAAAGAAAGAAATTTAGCAATTGTAATAAACTTTAAGAAAGATCCAGAAAAGATCTTTTTCCTGAGTAGGCACTACTCTTCCTTCTCTTCCTTGCACCCTGCCTGCTAAACCCCACCCAATTTTAGGACCCCCTTGCCAGGGACTGTGGCCATTGCTCCCAAAAGTCATAGAGTCAGAGCCCAATGATGCCCAGCTGTTTGCTCAGAAGAAGAAGAAGAAGAAGAGTTGCCTTTTATATGCCGACTTTCTCTGCCACTTAAGGGAGAATCCAACTAGCTTACAATCACCTTCCCTTCCCCTCCCCACAACAGACATCCTGTGAGGTAGGTGAGGCTGAGAGAGAATGACTTGCCCAAGGTTGCCCAGCTGGCTTTGTATGTAGGAGTGGGGAAACAAATCCAGTTCACCAGATTAGCCTCTGCCGCTCATGTGGAGGAGTGGGAAATCAAACCCGGTTATCCAGATCAGTCTCCACCGCTCCAAACAACCGTTCTTAACCACTACACCACGCTGGCTATCTGTGCAGCATCCTACAAACTCAGCAGACCTGGGCAATTATGGCTTGATCCTAAATGTGGGGACTCTTGTTACTGAAACACTTATTGCTTTCTGTGAGAGCTGTCCCTCAGACAGAAAGAAAAAACAAGCAGGATCTGCTGTTGCTCAGTTCAAGTTGTACTCATACATACAGCCCTGTCTCCAAATATTATCCGTATAGGTTCTCAGGGCTATGGGATGCATGTGGCTGAAAAAGCTTATAGCATGCTGCTTAGTAAGCCATGTGGCTGCTACATTGTTTCTCTGTGTAAAAGCTTTGCACAGTGCCACTTTGAAGAAAGCTCATGATGTTGGCAATGGCTCAACTTGTAATGCCAGCAATGTACCTCAAAAATTTCCCTTGATACTGTGGTCATTGCACTGCAGCCTAAACAGAACTCTGTAGGAGAACTATTGTATATATTTAAATTGCATCCAGTAGCCATATCAGATGAGATTCTGGAAGATCTGTGGGTAGGCCTTCCACATTTTATTGCTAAACAGCAATAATTATGGGGCCTAAATAAGGTTGGGGCTGCAGTGCTGTGCAGGGGAAGGTTTAATTTTGTTTCTTTCTGCACCATTTTCTGCGCCTCAAATTCCTCTTATCAGCTTCTGTGGGCCCTTTGAGGGGAAATGCAGGAGCACAAGATAGGCAACCAGTCCACTTTTTCCAACTGTCCAAATGAAATTAGCATCACTTGACCAGCATTGTGGGTGGTCAGTTTATATGATCAGTATTTAAAACATGTAATGCTTTTACATACATGCTAAGAGTTCCTAACACAATATGAGCAATATTATAATTACGGGATCAGTACTGTCACTCAATATACCATAGATAATTGTTAGGGTAAATTGTACGGCTAGAGCAGTTCTGCATTTGATTCCCTCAACATGTATAATTTTAATTTGATCAGTTAGAACAAAATGCAACACTGCCAAAGGGCACAAGCATAATAAATTACAGAGAGTAATAATGGGAGGTATTAATTGCTAGGCTCTTGTTCTCCTGCTTTATCTGCTAATTGTATCCATATATCATTCCTTGTATATAAATTTGCCTTCAATTATTTTTACTATCACGGGGTAAGAAGGCAGTCAGCCCTAAAGGCATATTGGGTGGTGTTTTTTGTTGTTGTTTTTAACAACAACCCACAGCTAAGAATTTTGAAGCTGCTAAAAGGAACAGAGTTAAGAACATTTTTGGGCAATTCTTAAGTAACCTTATTGTCTAAAGCTAAGGAACTTGAACGGTCAAGAAAGCTTTGTGGTTATAGTGGTATGAGGAAGAGCTAGAAACAAACTGTGTCAAAGAATGTTGCAACTACAGAATTTTACTCCTGGAGAAGGGAGGGAATCCTGTGTGTTTGTGTAAATTAGATAATAAAGGCAAAGTTTGTGGATCAAAAGGAAAGCAATTAACTAGGGTTGCCAACTCCAGGTTGGGAAATACCTGGAGAATTTGGAGGTGGAGCCTGAGGAGGGCAGGGTTTGGGGAGGTGAGGGGCTATAGTGGGTATCTCACACATCAAAGTAGGGTATGTGTTTAAAGCCAACAGTTTAGACCTGATCTGTCCTGAATTTAGGCACCAAATTACACTCTTCATTTATGCCACCCATCTAGAAATGAAAACAATGAACAAATTCCTACTTGAGCCTGCACTATAAATGGAAGGAAGAACAGTTGATATTCCACCAGGAAACAAGGAAAAGGAATACATCTTAGGCACTCACATCCCAAAGGCTACACCTCCTTATTACAACAGGGAGAGGTCAATCTTATAATCCAATCAGCCCATTAACTAGAGGAAGAGCTATTGTGAGGTGACTCTTGCCCTCAGTAGTTATTGAGGACCTATTCCTTGGCTTGTCTCTAATGCCTGCAAACAGCTCTGAGATGCTTATTTGACTGCTGCTTGGATAGACAGTCGATTTGAGGTGGATCTTCCTCTAGATCAGCTGCACCATGATTCCTTATTTTCAGACAACTAAGAAAGAAGTGGCAAGAACCTGGGGTTATAACAATAAATACTAGAAATTAAAAACGGCTTTCATAGATGCTTGCTTGAAATGCTGGAATCTGAAATCCCCAGTAACTGGACCAATTTGGAATCGCTTGGGATCACTAAGGATTGTCAATCTCCACATGGGGCCTGGAAATCTCCCAGAATTACAAATGATTTCCAGACTATAGAGGTGGATTCACTTGGAGGAAATGGCTGTTTTGAAGGGTGGACTCTATGGCATTATACCCTGATGAAGTCTCCCCCCCCCCCCAGGCTCCACTTCCAAATCCCCAGGAATTTCCCATCATGCCCAGCTTGACTGAGAGGGCCAAAAGCCTGCAGTGTTTAGAGTAGAGTTGTGCATATAGATAAACCCGAACCGAAAATAAACCCAAAATTAGCCTTTTTGGCAATATTTTGGTTTTGGTTTTACCGAATAACAAAACCTGGGGATAAAGCCAAAGCCAGATAGCCAATTGCTGAATCAGCTGAATAGGTATTCTGCTTTTTTCGGCTTTTCCCTATGGGGATTTTTTTAATGAGCTCTGGGGGAGGCATTTTTGGAGGTAGAGTTCCCAAATTTTCAGGGTAAGCTTCAAGAGACTCTCCTTGCATGAACCCCAAAGTTTGGTGAAGATTGGGTCGGGGGTATGATATGGGGTCCGGAAGCGATCAACCTCCTCCTCCATAGAGAAGCATTGTAAACTTTACCATACTTCTCTATGGAGGAGGGGGCAACCCCTTCTGGAACCCATAAAATTAGACCCCCTGACCCAATCTTCATAAACTTTGGGGTTCATGCAAAGAGAGTCTCTTGAAGCTACCCTGAAAATTTGGGGAACTCTACCTCCAAAAATGCCCCCACAGGAGCTTCAAAAAATCCCCATAGACTATTATGGACCCAATTTTTTTTAGTAAACCGGGAAATAAAGCCGAAACCCATTTACTGGTATGGGCATTCGGATTATTCCAGGTTTACTGGAAAAAATCAAGCCCAATAAACCCAAAATTTACTTTTTTTTTTTTTTTTTTTTTTGCACATCCCTGATTCAAAGTGAACCGTGCTTCCCAGATGCTCCCTGGACCAAATGTAATTAAACTAGTGAGGGGCAGCTGGGAGTCTAGATAGGTGTTATTAAAGTCAGTGGTGTCGGAGGCATTGGGATACGTGCACTGCTGCTTGGTGATGTCATCATTGCCTCTAGCCAGGACCTACATGCCTCAGAGAAGGCCTATGAGGCCTCCTCAGAGCCTACACGCCCAATCCAGACAATTGTATTCACTTTCTAGAAATTAAACAGACTTCCTTTAAACTCATCTGATTTGTTCTTAGTTAATTACAAATCAGATGACAGGCAGTTTTCCTACATCAACTGATGCTTTAAAAATAATGTTAGTGTTTTATTTCTGTCTAGCCATATATCTTACGACTGAAGAAAATATCCCTATGTCTTCCCAATCTTGGATGGGGAAGAAAAGAAATGCTGTCTTCCCTACTACTGAAAGCCAGAGCAAAACAGGTAAAATTAACTTCGCTTCCTTCCAAGCACCATTTCATACTTCAGAGTTTTAAAATGTTTACAAGGAAATTGTGAAATCTAGAGAATGATACAAGAATGCTTGCTCTAAACATTTCCACCACTGTCCTAAAAACACCTGCTTTGAAAATAACAGACACTGCAGAACTTGCTTCCAGGTGTTACAGCTCATGAGCATAATTCAAGTAAATGTCCAGTTTTCTATGTTTGTATATAGTGCAAGAGAAGAACAAAATTAGAGAAGCAGGGTCTCAGAATAATGTTGCCAACTCTGTCCTTGGAAATTTCTGGAGATTTGGGAACACTGCCTGTGGAGAGGGGAGTTTGGGGAGGGAAAGAGAGCAGAGAAGGGGTCGGGGATGAGATCACACCTGCTAGCCATACCCTAACTTCCATACATTAAGCAGAAAGTCTGACTAGAGCCTACATGCACAGAACTATACACACAAGTAGGGACCCTTTATTTTCAGGGTTGCCAGCTCTGGGTTGGGAAAGACCTGGAGATTTTGGGGGTGGAGCCTGAGGAGGGCAGGGTCTCGGGAAGGGAGGGACTTCAGTGGGATATAGTGCCATAGATTCCACCTTCCAAAACAGCCATTTTCTCCAGGTGAACTGATTTGTGTCACCAAGAGATCTCTTTTAATTCCAGCAGATCTCTAGTTACCACTGGAGGCTGGCGACCCTATTCCTTGTACAAGGTTCCTGGTTTTGTAAAAAGATCAAAACGGATATGGCTTGTACATATACAGGCTCTTTAGGACCTTTAGATGAACATGATATAATGTAGAGCCATTGTGGTATAGTAGTTAAGTGTCAGACTGGGATCTGGGAGACCCAGGTTCAAATTCCCACTCAAATCCCCATGGAAGCTTGGTGAGCGATCTTCGGGCAGGCACACCCTGTCAGCCTAACCTACCTCACAGGGTTGTTGTGAAGATAAAATGGAAAAAAAGAAAAATGATATAAGCTGCTTTGGGTCACCATTAATGAGAAAGGCAGAATATTAAATGAAGTAAAAAAAATTAAATTCTGACCCGCTCCATGTATTCATCTGAACATGTGAATGGTCAGCCACAGAAAACACAGTCTCTCACTGAAAACATTGCTCAATATGCTTCAAATATATGTTTAAGTCATTCTCACTATTAGAATGTTTGTCTAACACTTCCCACTGAAAATGCATAAGGAGCACCAATCCTAAACTCCAACCCCCAACCTACATGCATTTAATGTGTTCATAGCTTGACAAACTGTATATATATATGCTTGTTCATGTGATTAGGAAACTTCCTTGCATAAAGACCATATATATTTATAGTTTGTATAGTTGTATGTATGTAGAGGCTATGCCAAACATTCTATGTATTTCAGGTTAGAGCTTGCTGACACAATCCAGCACTATATACATATGAACTCAGAGGGCGTGGGGCATGCAATGAGACATGCACAGGGCAAAGAGAGCAAACTGCATGTGCAGAAAGAAGAAAAAAGGCATTAGAGGAGACCCAGAATGACATCGCACAGGAAGACCACCGGGGCATAAAAAGGAACAATGGGGGCACAAAGCACTGAAGGCCCTAAAGACCCAGAGGGAGAAGAACACATTCCCACAGCAGCTGCTCCAAAACCTCTGAGCGCACTTCAGTCATCACCAGTACTGCCTCCTTTGAGTGCTCTTTATGCCTAGGAAGGCAAGCTAGGTGGGATCTTTCTCACTCTCTTCCATGCTCCTCCTCAACTTGTCTTCTTCTGAGGAGGAAAGAAGTCTTGATTTTTAGTAGGGATTTGCCCAGGGGTCAGCAGTAGGAGGCTAGCCTCACAGTCTCTGGAGCATGGAAAGATCTGGAGCCAGCAGGCTCTGAGCTCAAATTCCCCTCCTAGCTTCTCTCAACAGAGCAAGCAAAAAGTGGTACTACTGGGGATGAGTGGCAACAAAGAGCCAGGAAGGCAATGAAACAGTCATTTAAAACAGAGCTAGTGAGTTTCTGCTCTAGTTCCACAGCATTTGTGAATGAACATTACAGTTAGAAGCCAGAGGTTCCTAAATGCTGAGCTGAACATGAAAATTATGCTCTGTTATTGTTTCAGCTTGATGAGGAGGTGATGCTATACAATCTCTGGCATTCGTGTAGTAACATTGCAAGGCATAATTTTTGCAGCCTCTTTTGATGACTGAAAGGTTATATAATGTTTATTATGTCCCTCCAACAGTATTAGGAATAATTATGGCCTATAACAATAGCAAATCATTACTGCAATTTCTCTCACTGTCTGAAGTCTTCCCATGTGAATCTCAAAAGCACTCTGAGAGCTTAATGGGAAAGATAATAAGGGAGTTTAGCTGCATGCCTGAATCTATTTGGAGGCAGTGATGCAATCCTGTGTGATCCCTCTTTGCCAAAACCTCTTCACTAGGAATGTAACTTTAGAATAACAGTGCAAGCCAACAGTCAATGTTTTGGCTAGTAAATTCCAGTGGCCACAGCCCTTCTCACCACCCAATAACTCCCAATCAACGAGTCATGGAAAAAAACTTTCCTTCTTTCCCATCTCTCTTTTGTCTCATGCATACGAGTTTCTTACCTGGCTCTTTCTATCAGCATCTTTCTTTAGCCATCTGCTTGCCTAACATTTACTCTCTTCACAGTCCTTTGCCCCCTCCCTCCTTCTTATGCACACACACTGCAGCTGCTACCTCCACCATGGGTCTAATTTCTTTCTCTCTCCAACCTTCTCAACCATCACTCTCTCTTGCCTCTTTTTTCCTGTCCCCCCTCACCTCTTCGGTGTGTTTCTCTCTTTGCTCTGCCTCTTCCCTACCCTCCCCGCTCTACACATGTATAGTTTGTGATGAGGCTTTTCCATCACAATGCAATGGTGGAAAGTGCCAACTTATGGCAGCCAACTTATGGCAACCCTGTAGGGTTTTCAAGGCAAGAGATGTTCAGAAGTCATTTGCCAGTGCCTTCCTCTGCACAGCAACCCTGGTATTCCTTGGTGGTCTCCCATCCAAGTACTAACCAGGGCTGACCCTGCTTAGCTTCTGAGATCTGACGAGATCAGGCTAGCCTCGGCCGTCCAGGTCAGGGTGCTGCTTTTTGTTAAAGTCCCTTATATTGACATTGTAAACCACTTGTAGATTTTGTCTTGCTGCACAAAATGGCCAGTGTAACTTGTGACAGAGCAATGGGGACCTTCCAGCCTCAAAGTGACCAAATAATGTGAGGCTTTCCAGTGAATTTACAAGGAGGAGTGGTTTTGAGGGTTTGTGGGTAGAGGAAATGGTCCTTGAGGAGATGAGGCCATTCTGGGGAGGCAGCCATTCTGGGAGAAGGGCAGACATACTTTAGAGAGCAGTTATGCTTGAAACACAAGGAGTGATAGAGATTATCCAGTTCCTTTACAGGATACAACTAAGCACAATTTGAAATCTCAGTGTTGTCTTTTGAGCCTGTGAATCTGTCTCTTTCGTCTAAAGAGACATACAGGTTACTGCATGTGTAGAATGTATTTATTAGGTGTCACTAGAATCAGGGCCAGTGCTACCATTAGGCGAACTAGGTGGTCACCTAGGGGGCAGACCTCAGAGGGGTGCAGAACTGGCCTAAGGGACACAGTTTTAAACTGGAAAAAAATCGTTTCTTGAAAAAATGCAACTAACAATTTATATTTTTAAATTTTAAGATAAGTACCACAACAGTGCTATGGGATATAATTAATTATAATGTCTTGTAAAAAGTTTTGTGCTTTTATTTTTCTACAAGACATCCTTATGGTTTCTGAAGGAAGCCTTTTTTTTTCTCTAATAGTTTCCTTCACCTTACCCATTAGCCATGGAGGTGACCTCTTGGACTTATTACCACCTTTCCTGACTTGCAGTATACAATCTAGCTGTGCCTCTAGTAATGTGGACTTGAGTAACCACCAAGCCTTTTCCAGAGATCCAACCCTCCTAGCTGTTCTTTTCAACTTCTTCTTTACCAGGTTTCTCATTTTAGAGAAGTTCCCTCCTTTAAAGTCAAAGTATTTCAAACTGAAAGGGGAGCTTTCGGCCAGGTCGTTTGAGCTGTTTGAGTCTATTTTTCAAAAATTAATTTTGAAGCAGTTAAAGCAATTTGATCAGTTCTCTCATTTGTGAGACTGCAGACTGATGTACAAAAAGAAATTTCCAATGCCTATTTTGAAAAAAAATTACATCATATAAAAAGTGTTTGTCTTTTAGCTTTCAGTCAAAATGCTCAATGCACAAGCAGAAGGTCCTTCTGTACCTTCTCTTGGGAGCAGCCTATTATGATGCTTTGCACCTTGTTATGGAGGATCCCTGGAAGGGGGTTTTGTTAGCCTGGGAGCAGAACTCCATAATCTGGTATTCTGAGCCAAGGGGTATCTTGTTTTTGGAGCAATACAAAGTGGTTCATATTATGTAAGTAGCTAAATAAATTATCCGGTATATCTGAAAATCCTTAGCATTGAGGGTGCGTCTTTTCACCCTGTATTTACATCACAAGATCCGGCATCTAAAACCACAGTGTGTGCAATTACTTCCTTGTTTATTGGTAGTTTTGTGGTTGGGTTTCCTGCTACAAGCCTCCTGCTGTCATATAAAGTGAAACTGATCTTATTTCATGGACTTAGAGCAGCTTATTCCAACCTTCAGGGTAAGCAGCCATGACCAATCACTAGCTGAAAGGTTGTGTGCAAGGTGTAACAGAAATACAAACAGGGCTACCAAGAGCCACCATGGCCCTACAGACAAAATTCCCTGTCCCATTACAGATCCAACCAGAGCAGCCTATGCAAACAATTAACATGGCTTGCCTAGGTACATGGGTTCCTAAAGTGACCAGAGACCCTGAAAGTTTACCCTGTAGCCTCCTTCTGCCTGTATCGCCCAGCTGATTCACATGCAGCCTCTGGTAAGGAGGAGCCTTTGCAATTTATATGCTCACAGCCTCGCCTCTCACACACAAGCTCCACCCAGCACCAATAAAAAAAACCTCTCTTTAGAAGGTAGCAATCAGGCTTTAAGCACCCACTCTCCCCTCAGGCACAGCAGTCAAGCCTCTACCAGCAACCTCAGTTAGTTAATCCTCAGTTAACTGAGCCTTCCCAGCAGTTTTACAAAATGCAAAAGTTAACACTCACCTTCTGCCTGTATCACCCAGCCCAGCTGATTCACATGTTACTATGTTTTGATCTGTGTAGGTGTGTGTTTTCATTTGATAAAGAATGCAGACCAAGATTGAAGATATGCATATAGTTCGGCTACTTAATGTTATTGATAAAAAATCAATGTATGCAGATTTGCAGAAATGTTTAGCACCTTGAAGGAATCCTATCCTATCCGATGTATTTTCTCAGTACATTTTAACTGGATAAACAAAATATGTCTTGCAGTACAATCCTAAGCAAAATGACACTCTGCTAAGTCATTTGAAGTCAATGGACTTAGAAGGATATAACTCTGCTTGGGGTATCACTGTTAATTACTTAAGTATATTTTAATGTAAAGTTATCAAAGTTCTTCTTAGGGTTTTGTCATGTATGTAGTTCTCAGATGCTTTAAATGGTGAATTATATTATACTACTTTATTCCTTGCTAATAATATCAGTTCATATAAAACCATTTTTAGAATAATCAGATAAATAGATTAAGGGTTTATGTTCTCCAAAATTTATCTCTGGGTAGTAGTAGTTTGTATAAATGTACAGCGTTACAGGGTTACTTAAGCAAAAATGGAATAGAAAAGCAAGACAGGTCTTTGCCATGAAGACCAATGCTGCTTATATACAGAGATTTCACTCCAGTTAAATAAGTCCAGCAGCACCTTAAAGAGTATCAACATTTATTTCAATATGAGCTATCATGAGTCACTCTAACCCCTCTGCAATTTTGCTCCAGTTTAGCCTCCAAATCAGGGCATTGTTTTATTTCCTCCTAGCATCCACACACATTATCCATTTCCCATGTTTTCCCCTGCTTTGCTGTGATCTGTTCCAAACTTTGTTTGGTCCAGCCTTTATGGAAAGATCAGAGGGTGAAACTAGACATTACTGTATCCAAGGGTCCAGCCTGTGAATGCTGTACTGTCCAGTTTGGCCCTCAGCCAAAACAATGTAGATAGGCAGGTGCTCACACCCACATCATCACCATTTACTTTGCGTCAGCTCGTCTGTAGCTTCCATTTTCCCCTACTACCAGAAAGCTTTTTATTCAGCAATCATCATATTGCTGTAGCATTATGACATTGTAATGATCTGTCTGCTGTGTCCTCTGAATTCCCTGCTTTCGTTTTTTTAAAAGGCTATTGTCCTTTTATTGTTTTTCTTCTTATATCTCCATAATAAAAGGGGTTAAAGACTTACTTTTAAAAAGATAAATAAGAATTCAGAGCACCTAGTAGATTGATCATTAAAATGTAACAATGCTATACTGATATGGCAACTGCTGTGTTTTTTTTAAAAGCCCTCTAGTGGTACTGAAGTGGAATGGCAACTGTGAAGGATTGAGGCAAGGAAAGTATGGGGAATATTTCCATGTAGATGCTCTACTGCCACTGAAAATGCCCCTGCATCCACATTGGCAGAGAATGATTCACAAAGAATCGTTACCATTTGGAAAAGCTCAAGCTTAATTTCAGCAGCAGAAGGACAACTATGGGCAGTGAAGGAAGTACAAAAAAGGGAGGGTCTGAATATACTGTTACTTGTATACAGGCTTTGTTTCTTCTGGAGGCAAGGGTTAAAAGTTTAAGACAAATAAAAAAAATCAGTGTAAGGAGGCAGTTCATGGAAAAGAGAGGAAATTTAAAAGAAAATAGTAAGTGCTTGAGGCAGGAGTTCAGGTGATGGAAGCCATTTGAGGGAACAGGGGGGAAATCTTGGGTGGCTGACAGCGTCAGATAGGGGGCACAACAAACAAGAAAAGAGTGTTAGGTAAGGTCAGGAATACTGAAAAAATCCCAGTAACCATGTGTGCAATCTATCTTCCCACTCTTGTTTCTGTTTGATGAAAGTCTTACTGTTGCAGAAGCCTGGGTTCAAACAGTTATCCCTTCACATTCTCAAGTAACTGAAGATTCATTGAGAAGTAATGCGGAACCCAGATCACAAGGAACCATAATCTCATCTGCCCCTCTGCCTGGCAGCATTACTGACTATGTGGATGAGATACAAGTCCATCCTTCACATGCAGTGAAAAGTATTGCCGTTGACGAGGAAGCTGGACATGGTAAGAATTAGGTCATTTTCCACACATACAGCAACTTAAACAAGAGTGTGCAACAAGCATTAAATGTTTAAGTTATATGCATGCAGGTGTGCACATGGATTTCAGGGGGGAAAAGAGGGGAATGAAACCCAACCTAGAAAACAGAAGCTGCGTACCCAAGGTTGGGTGGGATAAATAAAATATATAGATAATGAAAATATAATTTATTTAAAGATAAAAATTATTTAAAAAACGTTAAAACAGCACAATGGCATTTCCTAAGGTTGATATCTATAACCACATGCCAGACACGGTTATATACAGACAATATATCTCAATATGTGCAATTGTCAACCTGGTAAAACAATGACATTTTATATGGGAGACATATACAGCCAAGTATAACAACTTGAGACAATCTTACCAGATGTTTGTATAATTGGTAATATATTATACAACCTATATACATGCCTAGTTTGAAATATATTGTCTGTATATGTATATATATCTGTAAATGTGTGTGTTTTACATGGGTTTCAATTGACCACCAAGGAAAGCCAAACAGGCCGAAACGCGTCTGGCATGTGGTTATAGATATCAACCTTAGGAAATGCCATTGTGCTGTTTTAACATTTTAAAACTATTTTTTATCTTGACATAGCGATTTAAATAAATTATATTTTCATTATCTATATATTTTATTTATCCCACCCAGCCTTGGCTACCCAGTTCCAGTGCACATGGATTTCAACACAGAGTTCCCTACAGTGACAATTTATCTGGGTTCCATGAAGCTATAAATCAGTACTCCTGCCAAACCAGTGAACCACCAGCCAAAGTCTGGGATATTATGATCTTAACATCTATCATGCAATGAATAGGCTACCTGGATCCTAGCTACTTGGCATGTGTGTATACCACCAAGGAACTCAGAGGGACAGAACTCTGCCAGGCCTACAACTGAGGTCAGCCGAGAGTTATTCATCGTTGCTGGCCTCCCCATCCTCCCCCCATTTCTGTCATCAGTGGGGGATAATCTGCTGTACTCCAGTCCCTTAATGGTGATTGGTTTATTTTATGCCATCTTACTGTTGTTTTAATTAGTGTGATGTTATGTTTTTAACTTGATATTTTATGGTTTTATGTGATTTTATAGAGTGTTATCTGCCCTGAGCCCAGCTTGTCTGGGAATTGAGGGTGGTCTATAAATTTGATTAAATAAGCAAGAATAAAATAAAATGCCATTCATGTAGTTAGGGTTACTAGGTTGTAACCCAGAGAACCTGATGTTAGTTAACATGAACAGCTGCCTGCCATGTTTCACACTGGTTCCTTTACTAATCCTGCTACAGAGACAGATTTCTGCTTCCCACAGGCAGGGCTGGCTGAAGTTATTCAGAACAGGGAGGTGATAGTCCATTGCCTGGAGCTTGCAATCCTTCCAGGTGGCATGGTCAGACAAGCCATGGCTTAGCTTATGCTTAACTCCTACTTCCAGGCTGGTAGAGGGCAAGCCCCAACTATACACCCAATGCCACTTACTGTGGACTGCCATTTTGCTAGTTCCCAAGCTATCTTGAACAAATATGTTCATGTCATAAAAGCCTACCGAGGGAAGACACTATTTTAACATGCACTAGCGAGTTCCAGGTGCATAGAATTAACTTATTAAGGTAAGTGTACATGGATGTGGGGCATACAGATAATGATCTTCTGTTTTTTGTTTTATGACAACTACAATCTAAAAAATTAATGGGAATTAACACTGAGAGGGCTTTAATGCAGCAGGAGGCTAAATTTATCTCTTTTGGATACGTTGATCCCTAGAGGGTTAAATGCTTCATTAGATTTAACATGAATTATGTGATTTCAGAATCCATGTCCCTTCAATTACTGTTACATTTACCTTAATAAGTTAATACGGTTTGAGTTTTCAATTATTATGTTTGTAATTATGTGAAGGCCTGGCATATTAGATAATGTATTGAGTTAGCATATTATGTTGTAGAGTGTGCTTAGAATCTCTGAAGAAGATCCAGCGAAACACGGAAATACCGGATTCCTGTTAGATCACACCTACCGGGATTGATCCAGCAATGAGACTGTCTTGGCAACAATTGTTTGAGAGACTGTGTTTTTGGCAGCGGCGTTGTACGGATTGTTTACAGCATATGATTCGGACTCATAATATGTTGTGTATGGTTTGAATACTTCAGTTAATTTTGTAACATATATTGTTGCTTGCTAGGTATACACCCATATGCAGATAAGCAATTTCATTTGTTAATACAATTATAGCCTTCATGGTTTGGTGTTATGGTTATTTAGGGTTATATATTTGTCATCACATTATTGGGGCCAATGGTGCTGTGGTTTTGTATTCACTCCTAAGTGTACAGCATAGGTATAATCTTGTTTGTTACTTTCTCCAATGCATCAGGCAAGCGATTGTTCAATAGAAAAGCAGCACTAAGAGAATCAGAAGAATGTAACTTATTTGTTAAAATAGGACTTAAAAATTTACTGCAAATTTCTGCATAGAATCTACACTGAAATAAAACATGTACAGGCTTTAACAAAAATCAGCAGTTTGCTATACCATGACGTTATAACAATCTGTTGCCATGAGAGGAGATGATAGATCATGGGCAATAGATTGTCATAATGTTGTTGTGCAAAACCAATAGCAGATTTTAAAGAAAGCTCTCCAGTGGTACAGGGGTGGAACAGCAGCTGTAGAGGCTGAGGCCAGGAAAGTATGGGGGGAAATAGCCCTGTGGACACTAGTGACGTGAAGAGCTACACAGAGAATCATCACCATGAAGAAGCAGCCTTATCTATAAACCAACCTGGATCACATTTGGCATGGCTTAGGTCAGACATCTGACTCACCAGGCAATCAGATCATCTGCCTGCCTAGATCTTAAATCCAAAATCCACCTGCCCCCCCCCCATACGCACACTGGAGATCACTGGAGCCAAGGCAATACATTATCTCAAATGTGGCATAAACTAAGCAAAATGTTTAAGTGCATTTCAGTTACTTTTCTGCTTGGTATTTTGTGATAAAACATCCTGTATAATCTGAAGAATTAAAAAAAAAATCTTAAATGAGCGTATCTTTCTAGTCAGGGATAATTGGCAACTAATGAAAGAGACTTGTAATGCTTCCCAAAATGATTTAGAACCTGCTTTATTTTTACAGGTGAAATCAAGCAGGGACAAAGTTGGCTGAACAAACTTGGATTTAACAAGAATAAGTTGTCTTTTCTAAAATGTCTCAATGAATGGAAAGGAAACAAAACACCTGCCCCCAAAGGTATTTCCACATAACTAGAAGCAAGTATTATGCTTGTCATTCCATAGTGCGATTCCCACAGCAAGACAGATTACCTTGTGCAGGTAATCTGTTTATAATTTACACAAGTTAAATGAATCTGGGTGGTTCTCTTGGATGTCCCATGTGGGTAAGTCTGCCCAACTGTAAGATTTCTGTATGATTTACAGAATCAGAATTTGGATGATTTTGATTTATATTTCCTACTTCCTACCAAGTCCCATGAGGAAAGGCTGAAGGAGCTGGGTATGTTTAGTCTGAAGAGGAGAAGACTGAGAGGGGATATGATAACCATCTTCAAGTACTTGAAGGGCTGTCATATAGAGGATGGTGCCAAGTTGTTTTCTGTTGCCCCAGAAGGTTGGACTAGAACCAACGGATTGAAATTAAATCTAAAGAGTTTCCGTCTAGACATTAGGAAGAATTTTCTAACAGTTAGAGTGGTTCCTCAGTGGAACAGGCTTCCTCAGGAGGTGGTAAGCTCTCCTTCCTTGGAGGTTTTTAAGCAGAGGCTAGATGGCCATCTGTCAGCAATGCTGATTCTATGACCTTAGGCAGTTCATGAGAGGGAGAGCATCTTGGCCATCTTCTGGGCATGGAGTAGGGGTCACTGGGGGGGTGTGGGGGAGGTAGTTGTGAATTTCCTGCATTGTGCAGGGGGTTGGACTAGATGACCCTGGTGGCCCCTTCCAACTCTATGATTCTATGATTCAGACTGCTTTCTGCTAAAAAATAAATAAAGTACACTTTTTCCTGGTCTGTGAAAAATGAATATAGTACAGCAGTGCCACAACATTGTGATCACTACACATATGCTGGCATCATGATCACATTATTGATGCTAACTTTCCCAAAGAAGAATTATTGTATTATTACAGGCCTAAGATGTATGTGCAGAGGGCATGGGTTTGTTAGTTTTGCCAGACATATTTCTTGAGAACAGTACACAAACTTGCTTACCTATCACTCTGTGACTTCCATGGGTGAAAAAAGCCATCATGTTTATATTTTGGCTATACTGAGCTGATAATTCCCACACTAGCAACACCTTGATTTCAGTTGATACAGTGTTGTGGAGAATGCAGGTCCTGAGGTGAATGCAGTTTTCATGTAAAAGGACAGGAAATGTGTGCGCAGCAGTACATTCGTGTATTGACATGCTTGCAAGGTTTTTTTTTTTTTTTAATGATGGGTAATGTAAAGGAGAGAATGGTGGCTGCTCAGGAGAAAGGGAGGGTGGCTTGGAGCAGGCATGGTTGCATGTAGGTAGCACTTCCAGAACAACAGCAAACCACACAGATGCCATAAAAACCTATTCCAGTGCATCCTTTGGGAAACACCCGCATAAAGGTGGTCTGATAAAACATGGGGGAAAGCTGGCTGGAAGCTGGCATAGCAACCTCTTGCAAATCATGCTGTGTGTAAGACTGGGGCATTGGTGGACCTACATTTTTGGGACCCTGAAGCCTGAACTGTTATGGGGGGCCCTTCGCAACCAGCAACAATAGGGCAGCATCTAACAAGATCCAAAGGGCCTTGCTGCCCTTGCAAGGACCTTGAGGCCCAAATGGCAGAGCAATGAGGTCTGGGTAACCACTGTTATCTTCTTCAGTGGGGTTGTACTATGGCAGATGTATTGGTTCATTCTCTAATAGAGAGGCAGAAGGTCATCAGAGGGGGCTTGTTAGGATAAAAGGTGAAAATCTGATTTTTGGTGTTAACGTGCACAAGCGAGATGATTGCAGCCTGAATTGAAAATTCATATGTCTTTTTACGGTTCCAATTAGCTCTAGCCTAAGGGCTGAGCTATAGAACTATTAAGCCATGCACCAACGAAGGATTTGAGGATCCAGCTGCCAAAATGTAGGCTATGAATAGATACTGGTGAGCTCAGCAAGCCCATATAGCTGGGGGTTCGGGCACTGCAAGCCCCTGAGAAAATTTTGAAATTTGACCAATTACAGGGACATTTTGAAGCCATATGAAATGGGTATTAAAACATATTCTAAGGACAATATTAAGTACTTCAACCCATTGTCTTATGATTCTATCACTAATATAGCCTTATTTTAATAACAAACACTTAAAAAAACTCCATTGATTTTGTTGAAAAATTCACTCATTAAAAAAAGTTGCTTCAGGGCCCCTCCGGGATTAGGGGCCCTGAAGCTTAAGCTTCATTAGTTTCATAGAAGATCTGCCACTGGGCTAGGGAAAGCCAGTGTAGTTAAGAAGCCAAGCTGGAACAAAGCGTCTGTGGGGAAATTACCATAGAATAAACCCCTGTAGACCCAGCTTTCATATTATCTGCCGTCATTTCACGTGCAATCCTTTTCAGCTGAGGCCCTCCATACATTTATATATTATGGGTATTTTGAGTGGTAACTGCCTAGAGGGCCAGTTCCCCAGCCAAGCCATTCAAGCGACTGCTCAGAGTAGTACAAGCAGAAAATTACCAGCTCACCACAGGTGCTTGTCTTTCTCCCAGCCATTGCTGGCACAGGAGGCTCTGGGTATCACATTCTGAGCCTACACTACTGTTGCCATCGTTGCTTGGTTTGGTGATACAAGAGGAGGCAATGGGGGTATTTTGGAGAAACAAAATACTTTGAATGGCCCTGGGTCTTCATGAACATTAGAGATGCATCTGACCATTTTCACATTAAAGGCAGACACTTGCATGTGAACATGTGAAGACACCCTCATATAAATGACTGTAGAGAGTATAGTCACTGAATTAGTATTTTGCATGTGTTGAGAACTAGTTTAGATAAATTTGCAAGTGAGGAAGATTTTTGAGTTTATTTAGTTCATTTTCACCCCAACTTTCTCCCTAATGGAGATGCACATCATTCTCCTCTTCTCCATTTTATCCTCACAACAACCCTATGAGGTAGGCTAGGCCGAGAGTGTGTGACTGGCCCAATGTCCCCCAGCAAGCTTCCATGACAGAATGGAGATTCAAACCTGAGTCTTCCAAATCCCAGTCCAACACACTACTGCTTGCCCTTCCTTGAGCCTCTCTCTGTAGCTCAGCACAAGGTCCCAGAGATCCCACATTTTCCCCCTGCTTTGAGGGAAGGCAAGTAGCCTACAATGCAATCCTATGCAGAGTTACTTCATTGAACTCAGTCGGCTTACACTGGAGTAGCTGTTTAGGACTGTATTACTAGTTTCCTTCCCAGTTTTAGGGTATAGCATACAACCCTATCATTTCGGGTAGGCTGAGAAAGAGCCCAAAGGTAACTCCATGAGCTTCCAAAGCAGAGTAGTAATTTGAACTTAGTTCTCCCAGATCCTAGAACAAAACTCTAACCACTATAAAACACCAGCTTTGGGGTGGGGGGCTGCTACGTTTCACCAAATGTTTTTACCAAATGGCAATGATTTTTTTAGGATATGGAAGCAATAAGCACACAAAATGGGGCTTGTTGGAAATATAAATGATGGAAACAGTGCTTACACAAAGCAGATTGGCCATTATGAGCACCAGGACTCCTGGTGGTCTGATGGTGTTCCTCCCACCTGGGCTGAGCAAGCCCAGTAGCAGAAGGTTTGTATCTGGTCTTCCCAAACTTCAAATGGTTTTGGGGAAGTGGTGCCCAGCCTGCTTAAGCCCCATGTGAGATGAGGGAGGTCACACTTGGATCACTCAAGTTCTCACAAGGCAATGTGAGGGAGCTGGCACCTGGCCCGCCAAAGCCCCACACAAGGCGAGGGAGCTGACACCCATCCAAGATGAGGGAGGCAGTACCTGGCCAATTGGAGGGGCACATGGCCTTTGGAAGTTGAGGGAGGTCAGGCAGACTGCCTCTTCCTCTCTCTCCTTCCCTCCTTTGGGGGGCAGGCAAGCAGAGGTGGCACCCTTTTCTAGGGCTGTTTTTCACCTCAAGTCTGCCCCGCCTCCTCCTTCAAAGGCCAAAATATCCCTGGAAATAGTCCTCCCCCTGCCTTTTACTGCCAGTTTTGAAGGTTGGCAATACTGTGTGATTACCCAGCAATAGCCACTGAGGACATTCATTTCTTAAAACTACAGGCACTGCTTCTATTACTGGGGGGGGGGGGGGGGCGTAACTCACAATGTTTTTTTGTTTGTTTGTTTTAAATTTCAGATTTTTCTGCAAAGCTGGGGAGTTTTTCAGGTTTATAGAAAGATCTGTCTTGTGTGCTCATGGCTCCAATCTCTGGATTTAACTATCCACAGATTTGGCTACGTTTAAAATTAGATATATTGATAATATTTATGTGCATACATATCATATATCGTAGGTCATCCAAGTTCTCCTAGAGTACTGTCTCATGACAACAAGCTGGGTGGATGTCTGTCCAAAGAAGAACAGTCCTTCATCCCATACAGATTAGCTACATTATATATTACCAAGGTAAACAGACAATGAAAATAATTTCTGATATGATCTTACAGTAATTGATATTTCACTACAAATGCATCAACTTATTAATTTAAACCACTGCTGCGCACTGTTGTACACTTTCACTCAGAGCAGATCTAATAATGCTAATTATTATAAACATAAGAAATTCTCTTTTGCATGGGTGGCTTCTGCAGAGATTTATTAGCTTCAGTCCTATATAAATATCTGTTCCTAGACGTACACCACTTGAATAGAGTAGGTCTCTGCTTGAGACCCCGAGAGCCATTGCCAGTCTGAGTAGACAATACTGACTTTGATGGACAGTGGACTGATTCAGTAGAAGGCAACTTCATGTGTTCATGTGAATAACTGGTGAGATTTTTATAGTAATATTTACAGGACCTTACCTTGTGGAAGGTATGCCAGAGAAAGACACATTGGAGTTTGCACTGATGGAATTCTTGTTCACATACAATATCCATAGATTTTTAAAGTGTTCATGTATACCAGAAATTCCAAATATATTTATCTTGGGATCAAATAATTTTAGATCAATTGAGAAGAATCAGCTTAATGTTTTCTTCACATTTTCTTCCTATGTTTTCATCCATAACATTTTTTTTCATCCATAACATTGTTCCATTGGAGTATCTAAATGGGAGAGGCCTGAAATAGGCTGGGCTTCCACAATATGCCTGAATTATTCAGGTCCCAAAGAGGTTTCTTAGATATGTAGAAGAAGAAGAGTTGGTTTTTATATGCCGACTTTCTCTACCACTTAAGGGAGACTCAAACCGGCTTACAATCACCTTCCCTTCCCCTCCCCACAACAGACACCCTGTGAGGTAGGTGGGGCTGAGAGAGCTCTATCAGAGCTGTAACTTGTCCAAGGTCACCCAGCTGGCTTCGTGTAGGAGTTGGGAAACAAATCCAGTTCACCAGATTAGCCTCTGCCGCTCTTGTGGAGGAGTGGGGAATCAAACCCGGTTCTCCAGATCAGACTCTACCGCTCCCCACTCCTACACACGTAGTGTTTCCCCACTCCTACACACGAAGCCAGCTGGGTGACCTTGGGCAAGTCACAGCTCTGTTAGAGCTCTCTCAGCCCCACCCACCCCACAGGGTGTCTGTTGTGGGGAGGGGAAGGGAAGGTGATTGTAAGCCGGTTTGAGTCTCCCTTAAGTGGTAGAGAAAGTCAGCATACAAAAACCAACTCCTTCTGGAGCTCGGGAATTGATTCCATGCCCTTGCAGTGGTGACAGAGATGGAAACACGGAGTGGAAGAACCACAAGGATATGAAAGACAGAGTGAGGAGGGCATGGGAATATGAAGAAATGGCATTGGAAGGAAAAGGAAAGTGTTCGTCATCGGTGACTGTCTGCTGAGGGGTTTGGAATGTCATGTGTTTAGGCATAGCCCCCTACCCCGAGAGGTGTGTTGCTAGCCAGGGGCAAAGATTAAAGGTATTGCAGACTGGCTGCCAAAACTGATCAAACCTACAGATCATTACCGATTTGTTATGGTCCACGTGGGAATGAACCGCATGGATGTGAACACCATCACACACATTAAGGCTATGAAGTTCTCGGAATGCAGCTGAAGGGAATGGTGGCACAGGTGGTATTCTCTTCAATCGTTCCTGTCAGAGGAGGAGGAATGCTATGGGAACAGAAGAAAATGGAGGTGAAGCACTGGCTGTGTTGGTGGTGCTGGCAGGAAAGATTTAGATTCTGGGACCATGAGAGATGGCCTAATAGTATCCGATAGACTTCACCTATCAAGGCTGGGGAAGAATGTGGCAGGAATCTGGGGAGGTTCATCAGGAGCACTTTAAACTGACACCACAACGGGAAGGGGAAGACCAATGTAGGGATTTCAATGAAGGAAAGCAAACAGCAGAGGCCTGCCTTGGAAGACCAGGTCAAAAGGAGCCGAAGGTATGGGGTTTCAGGTGCTTATGTACCAATGCCCAAAGCTTGGGCAGTAAGAAGGAAGAGCTTGAGCTTCTAATGCAGACAGAGAGATATAAATTAGTAGGCATTACAGTGACTTGGTGGGATGATCCCCATGACTAGAATGTAGTAGTAGATGGATATGAGTTCAAGAAAAGAACGAAAGGGTTTCCAAGTGGAAAGTACCTGGGTGAGGATATGGGAAAGAAGGACAAACAGTATTGTGGTGGAGTCTGCTATAGACCACCTGACCAGGTGAGGAGGTGGATTCTGCCCTCTTTGAGCAGCTTGACAGCGTATCCAAGCAACATGGCCTTGTAGTTATGGGTGACTTCAACTTCCCTGATGTGTGCTGGGAGACAAACCCTGCTAAGCATCCAGAGTCACCCTCCTGACCTCCCTGGTTGATAACTTTCTTTTTCAAATGGTGAGGAAGTTACAAGGGGCTCAGTCATACTCAATATTAACCAATAGGAAAGACTTGGTCAAAGGAGTGAAGGTGGTGGGGCCTTAGGGGGAAGTGACCATGTCCTCCTATAATCCCTTTTGCTAAGGGGGGCCAAGGAAGTTTGTATTCAGATGTGTATGTTAGATTTTAGTAGGGCAGACTTTAATGAACCCAGAGGCATGATGAGAGTCATTCCATGGGCAAGACTGCTGGAAGGGAAAGGAGCAAGTGAAGCATGGGCTCTCCTAAAATGAGCTCTTGAAAGCTCAAGTTATCACTATTCCACCCAGATGGAAACATGGTGGGTGATCCAAGAAGTCAATGTAGATGAACAGAGAACTCCACGATGAGCTACAGAAGAAAGGAAATGTTCAAGAAATGAAGGCAAGGACATATCTCTAAAGAAGAGTATCTGAGGGTTGCTAGGCACTGTAGGCCAGCCATCAGAAGCCAAAGCTCAGAGTGAGCTGAGGTTGGTCAGGAGGCTCACTATAACAAGAAAAACTTCTTCAGATATGTGAGGAGAAAACACAAGATAAAAGAGGTGACTGGCTGTTGGGTAAAAATGGAGAAACTCTGACAGGACAGAAACAAAGCAGAAAATTTCAATGCCTATTTTGCCTCAGATTTTTTCCCTGAAGAAGAGGACAGACCTGTCTAGAGATAGTAGTAGGCAAGGCATGGTGTCCGCGATGCTGGTTGACATGGACAGAGTGGTTGCTGAGAAGCACCTGGCTGCATTGGATGAGTACAAATCCCCCAGGACAGATGGTGTGCACTTGGGGGTACTCAAAGTACTTTCTAGAGAGTTTGCAGAGCCTTTGTCCTTCATCTTCAGAACCTCTTGGAGGATGGGAGATGTGCCACAAGACTGGAGGAGGGGGAATGTTATCCCAGTCTTCAACGAAGGGGGGAAGGGTGACCCAGGAAACTACAGGCCAATCAATCTGACCTCTGTCCCAAGGAAGATACTGGAGCAGATTTTAAAGGGGTCAATCTGTGAGCATTTGGACAACTTGGTGATCCAGGGAAGAAAGCACAGATTTGTGCCCAACAGGTCCTGCAAGACCAACTTCGTTTTCTTCTTTGATCAAGTGACAGGCTTACTGGATCACGGGAACTGGGGCAGTTTAATGAGGCTTCCTCAGACAAAGGGGACCTTGAAGCAGCAGGCAGTGGAAGAGAGGAACAGCAGTAACCTGAGAAGGCAGAGATGGATGAATGTACCCCGTGCCTACAGCCATCCAGGGCAGGGGACTCACCTGTGTCAAACAGCAGCCCTTCACAGCAACTGGAGCAGCGGCACCAAAGGTGCGGAATATTCCTACTCAAGCACAGAAGGAGTGCTAGGTTACAAGCACTACAAGGAGCACTACAAGCTGACATCAATGAGAATAATGAGCTCCCTCCAGCAGAGGGTGCTGAGTTAGAGGAGGCTTATTTAAGCAGACGCTTGCATCCAGGCTGATGTGAGAACAACTTGTTACCACAACCCTGTGTTCGGTTGATCCTTTGATTATTCCTTATACTGTTTTGGCTTTGACCTTGGAACAGACTATGACTTGGCATTTGGACTTTTCTTTTGATACTGACGCTTTGGATCCAGACCTAGAACATCCCACTAATGACCCTCTGACTCCTATCTGACTACATTACCCTCTTCTGTCCCTCAGGTCTGCTGGCATTCAGGACACATTATTTACCTGGATTTCTGTTAAGCTTGTGACAGGGTTCCCGATGATGTTCTGATGGGTAAACTGGAGGACTGCAGACTGGAATCTAGGATAGTTAGGTGGATAGGGAACAAGTTAGAGATCCACACCCAAAGTTGTCAATGGCATTTCATCTGATTGGAGGGAGGTATCCAGTGGGGTGCCACAGGGCTTGATTCTGGACCTGGCACTTTTCAATATTGTTTCAAACAATCTGAGAGGCTACTCATTAAATTTGCAGATGACACCAAACTGGGAGGAGTAGAAACAACCCGGAAGATAGAGATAGAATTCAATGAGATCTGAACACACTGGAAAAGTGGGTGGCTATGAACAAGACGCAATTCAACAAGGACAAGTGCAGAGTTCCACATCTGGGTAGCAAAAAAGATAAGCACACATACTGGATGGGTGATACACTTCTGGGTAGCAGTGTGTATGAACAAGATCTTGGGGTATGGGCGGAGTGTAAGCTAACTATGAGCAGGCAGTGTGATGCAGCAACAAAAAAGCTTGATGCAGCCTGGGATGTATCAACAGAGGCATAACATCCAAATTGCAAGATGACATAGTCCTACTGTACACCGCATTGGTCAGATCGCACCTGGAATACTGTGTGCAGTTCTGGAGGCCTCACTTGAAAAATATTTATTTTATTAGATTTATTTTATTAGATTTATTTTATTAGATTAAAATAAAAATATTTATTTTATTAGATTATTAGATCAATCAGTAAATAGTAATATATTGTTTTGACCTCTAAAGTCTGCAACAGTTTTTGTCCAAATTATCTCTGGAAGTACTTTCCCCCTTATAATGCCCCCCAAAGAGTTAATCAACTATGATACCCTGTTCCAGACACTGTTTTTAATGGGGAGGCTAGACTTGGAGCAGAGCTTTTATTGAACCATGTCACAATATGGGAAGAAAGTGTGATTGTTAGTTATTGAGAATGCTGAGCTGATCGTTTCCTTTTACCTTCTCTGACAGATTGTAAAAGACATGCACCAGATGAAAATTGGGTATGTGAAGGTAATCAAAGAGCTGGAGCGTATAGGAAAAGAAAACCAGGTGACTTGCATAATGAAGATAAAATCCAAGTGTTGTACATTTCATATTTTACTGTGAAGAAAAATGTGTAGCAATATACTGTGCTAGTCACATATTCTCAGTGTAACCTACCTCACAGGGTTATTGTGAGGAGAAAATGGAGGAGAAGAGAATGATGTAAGCCTGTTTGGTTCCCCTGAAGAGAAAAATGGGAGGAAAGTTAAGTAAATAAATTAAATTGTAATGAACCTGCAAAAAAAAAAAAAAAAAAAAAAACCAAGTTGTTATGACCCCCTTCCACACACACACACACACACACACACTCACACACACACACAATTTTCATGAAATACAGTTAATTTTACTTCTTTTGGGAGATCTTACATAAATCTGATGGACAATTAGGCAAACTTAATTCAATCAAAATGAGTGGTCTTCGATGTTCCTACACAGCATCAGGCTAACATTCTGCAATAGACCTATTTACTTTAATTATATTCATTCTTTTAAAAACTGATTTTAGTGAGTCTTCCACTAAGTCTTGATTAATCAATATTGATGCTTTTTGGTGCATCATACTCGCTATCCAGGCTGTGCTTATCTGAGTTACAAATGCACCATGGTGCTCTTAAAACTTTAAACCCAAGCTCCAATTTTTCACATGAGATGATAGCTCCCTCTGGTGCTGGTTTTCAGGAGCAAAAGCACATGCATTAAAAGAAAGGGTACAACTTACAGGAAATGGCCCTCAGAATTAGAATTCTTTTTAACTTTATAGAGTATAGAGGCACTAGAGAAACCCCAAAAGGACCAGCAGATGGAATATGGAACTATGACGAATAAATAGAGTTCCGATATCACAGAGTATCTCTACCGTCAGAGCCTTTAATAGAAACTGTATACACACTTATGTGATATTTCCCCCCTTCAAGTGAGAGGGCTAGTTTCTCCTCCTTTCTAAGGAATGGCAGATCTATGACATTTTTATCCCACCCTTCCTCCAAGCAAAGTACCCATTGTTCTCTACACCTCCACTTTATACTCAGAAAAACCCTGTGAGGTAGTCTAGGTACCTGATTAACTGGCCCAAGGTGAAGGTTCAGCAGAAATTTGAATCTAGGTCTTGTTTACACCGCTCTAATCACTACACTGCCTAAGAACCTAGGGAGCTGCTGCCAGTCAGAGTAGACAATACTGACCTAGGTAGGCCAATGGTATAAGGTGATATACAGCAGCTTTGTGTGTTCATGACGAAGAACACCTGTTCAATTATAACTGTTAGGCAAATACACATAGATAAGTACCACTGCCATTTGACACTGATAACACTGAGGAAACATTGCCATCCAAACAGGATGCCATGTGTGAGCGATGTGGGCTGAGTGTGTGTGGGGGGGGAAACGGACTCACTCTGGAGGGCAAGAGAGGAGCTTCTGGGCCACTAGAGAGAGGTCCGGCCAGACCGACTCCTTCATGGCCCAGTAGTTCAGCAGACTTGTGGACAGCAATTCGTATGGCTCTGCAATGTACCCCCTCGCCATTGCAGCCCCGTGTCCTTTCTCATGTGCCTCATCCTCCCAGAGGGGCCGAGTGCCTGCCCGATTAGCTCCATTTCCAGGCTCATCTTGCTGGTTGCCTTGGGAGGAACATGGCAGGTTGAGGGAGGTGAGGGACAAGCAGCAGAGGAGCTGCTTGGGTGCCCCATCTCCTCCTGCTCTGGCAAGGTCCCCCTTTGGCCTTGCATTTGCTGCAAATGCTGGGAGAGCTCATCTCTCCAGCGCACCAGCTGGTCAGCCCATTTGGTGATGCTGCCCTTGATGCGTGGGTCACACATGGTCGCCAACATGAAGACCGACTGCACCAGCATGCATGCTGCTGGAGTAGAGTCTGCATGTCCTTTGGCTGGCTCCAGAAACTTGGCCATCCTCTCATGAAGCGCGTGCATGATGGGAATGACCAGAGCCAGCGTCACCGTGTCAAACAATAGCAAATGTGTGTAGTCCTTAAAGGGCTCAAGGTGCTCCATGGTTTGAGAGATAGTCAACCACTTGTCCTGGTTGAGGTGGCTCTCATGCCACAACACATCACTTTCATGGAACAATGCATTGAGGGCTCTCCTCTGCTCCACCAAACGCTCAAGCATGGCATGGGTGGAGTTCCAGAAAGTGCTGACATCACCTTAAGGCGGTGCTCTGGAACGCCTTTCTGGGTCTGCTTCTCACGCAGCAGAAATTTGTCCTTCAAACTTCGTGAGAAGTGAGTCGTGAGATGCCAGCATTTCGTGAAGATATCCTGGAAGCCACGAGTCGTAGCGTCCAGTCTGGAATCCTCTGAAGAGCCCAGGCCCAGGGCACCCCTCACCACAAGGTGGAGAAGGCAGGCCACACAGTAAATCTGTGATTCCAGGTCCAATGCCACTGCCCTGATGTTTTTGCCACCATCTGTCACCATGAAGCTTTTGGTGAAGCCCCTGCCCACCCAGGATGCTAGCTGGTGTCTGATGGCGGCAGCAATGTTGTCCAATGTGTGTACCACATTGAACTGCTTGATGCGGAGCAGAGCCTGGCCATAGCTGGCCTGTCAGCCCTGACCCTGCCTAGCACTGCTCCCCCCGCCCCCACCTAGAACCTCGTTGGGTTGCCACCAATGCACAGTGGAGAGGAACCCATGCTGCAACTGCGGGATACTCCAATTGTCGGATGTGAAGTGCACAGTTCTCCCGGCAGCACAGGAAATCTGTGCCTTCACATACTCCTTGGCAGCCGTGTACAATGAGAGTATCACAGCCCGCGTGTCCAGGGAGCCATGTCCCAGAGCACCCTTCGGAAGCCGACTTTCTCTACAATGCTGAAGGGTAACCCATCAAGGGTGATCATCACGCCAATGAGATGAGTGGCCCTTCTCGCTGCCACCTTAATTCCACCTCTTGGTACCCTACCAGTGCCACCCTCACCAAGCATCTCAGACAGAGTTACTTGGCATCCCTTCCCTACTGAAGACCCTCCCTGCGTGGAGCAGGGAGAGCATGAGGTAAGGGCAGTGATCAACTCTTCCCTCAGCTGGCTCCTGGCCCACCGGCACAACAGCCTCTCTCTCCCCCTGAAGAAGCACTGAGTGGTGGTGCTTCGTCAGATGGTTCTAGACTCTGGGGGTTGAGAGATTATTAAGGTCTCTCCCTCGACTGATCTGGGCCCTAAACAGCTGGGACAGTGCGTAACGTGAATTCTCCACTACCTGGAAGTGCTTCCAGGCCAAGGATGTGAGGGGGCACCCATGCTGTCTAGCAGCTACAGGCACCACCAGAGGTGCTTCCTTTGAAAAGCTCAGGGCAGACACTCCTTGTCTAGGGGACACAGGGGGAGATGGTGGCGGGGGGAGGGGTTGAGATGCCTGCACCTTTGGGTGCACCTCCATCTCTTCCTCTTGCA
This sequence comes from Euleptes europaea, assembly GCF_029931775.1. NCBI lineage: Eukaryota > Metazoa > Chordata > Lepidosauria > Squamata > Sphaerodactylidae > Euleptes > Euleptes europaea. Next base: position 50,449,101 of record NC_079315.1, on the reverse strand, counting down.
CCTCCTCCACCCTCTCCTCCAGTCTCCCCTCAGAAGGACTGCTGGGGTGTGAAGGAGGCGAAGGTGATGGTTGGCCCAGCACTTCTGCAAGCTCCTCCTGGACTTTGGGATGAGCTCCAAAAGACCCGCATCCATGAAGCTTAGCCCAGAAGACAGGCCAGGCTGCTCCTCCTCCTGCTGCTGCTGGGAAGGGTCAACAACAGCAGCAGACCCCCACACACATACCCAGTGCCAGCACCTGCGGTCACCTGTGCAGGTGGGGCTTCTCCAGAGGCCCCCTCGACAAAGAGAGTCTTGTGTGAATTCTTCATCGCACCACTCCAGCCAGAGCTGGTCTCCACGCAGGTCAGGGGAAAGTCGCAGCCCTTCCCCTCCCCTCCAGTCTTCTCCTTCACTTTGCCCCAGGGCCCTTCTGAGCTGCACCCCTGCCACTCATTGTTCCCCTGGGCTATCTGTAATGCAGGGAAATTAAGTGCCTAGCTATCTTTCCTGTACTATGATCAGTCCCTGCCTTGAAAACTTTTTATAAACCCTCTCCCAAGAAAACTAAGGTTTTTTTTGTAAACAAACTAAAAAACAGAGGCCCTAACCTATCCTTGAGTTAACAATTTGTTGTTTGTTTTTAAACAACTACCTAGTGGTGAGTTCCTGGTCTATACCTGTCCAAGTTTAACCTCTCACACTGTGCTGGACATGGAATTAGGAAACTTTTTAAAAATGGGAAGTACCTGAGGAAGAGATATTAAACCCTATTAAAATGGGAAGTACCTGAGGAAGAGATATTAAACCCAGCCACTGAATTCCCAAGGAACCAGGAGGAGGTTTTTCTACAAGGAACTGCTTCCCTAATCGTGGAACTGTAACTCTAACCACAGCCAGACTCAATATTGCCCAGGAGAGCCTACCAATTACTTTTTAAGCTATTTATTTAAGTATTTGCAAATCCTTCACTCTTTTAAAGGCCTAACAGAAGCCTAATCAGCAAGAAACAGCCCTACAGCTATGGTTTAAATTTGAGAGAAATGTAACCCAACAAGTTCCTAACAGGCGAATAGCCAAAACCTGAAAAGCAGAATATCTATTCAGCTTTTGGGGGGAATCGTGTATATGTATTCGGCTTTTGGGGGGAGCATGTAATTGGCTTTGGACAGACCCCCAGGTTTTGGCGTTCGGTAAAATCAAAGCATGAATATTGCGAAAAAAGCTAATTTCGGGTTTATTTTTGGTTCGGATATATCAATATGCACAATCTTCACACGGGCTGGATTTAGTTCCACTTGAATTTTTTCTGGCTGATCTAGACTGGTGGTGTGATATATTGGTGGCCATCTTTACTGTTGTTAACCAAACAGGTCAAATCCCTAACATATGGCAAAGGGCAATAATTGTTCCTATCCAAAAGAAAGGGGACAAAAACGATCCAAGTAACTACTAGACTATCAGTCTACTATCCGTACTGAGGAAAATTTATGCTTCTGATCTACTGTGTCACTTACTTTATTGGACCTCCATAGAGAACATCATTGGTCCAGAGCAGGCAGACTTCAACCACAGCATGTTGCTATATCACCTAGCTAAGAAATGTTACAAAAGGATGCCTTTATGTGGCCTTTGTCAATCTGTAAGCAGCCTTTGATTCAGTCCTTAAGAAGCATCTATGGGAAAAATTAAGGAGGACCGCAATCGACCGGAGACTCTTGTGGCTAATACAAAAACTATACGAATCTTCAGTTGCCCAGGTTCACTGTAGTTCGGAAGGGTATCTGTCCAATTCCTTTTCTATACAAAGGGAATAAAACAGGGCTGTCTGTTGGCCCCTACATTGTTCAATCTCTATATCAACTATATGGCCTTCATATGAAATAACCAACAGTTCCATCACCCTGTATTGGCACAAACTCCTATCCCACTCCTACTGTATGCTGATGAAGCTACTTTCTAGATCCCCAGTGGGTCTACGTCAACCTCTGAGCGCTTTCACAGAATACTGCTGCTCAGAGGGTTGGCTATAAACTATAGTAAATCTAAAGTGATACAGTTCTCTAAGTCCTCATACCAGCAGAGACTAGGGCTGTCAAAAAAAAAATTCGGTACAGTTCGGATTCGGCCGAATTTGGCCCTTGTGGGTTCGGTACGTGCCGAAGTCCGAACTCCCCCACTTCGGATCCGTTCAATTCGGCGGGAATTCAAAGTTCGGAAAAAAATTCGGCCGAATAAAGCCATTAAAAACACAATCGCGCCTTTCTGCGGCTCTGGGAGGGCATTTTTGGGGTTAGAGGTCCCAAACTTTTGGCAGAGCTTCAAAGGACGTTTATTGAAAGACTCCCCAAGTTTTGTAAAGATTGGGTCAGGGGGGGCTGAGATATGGGCCCTGAAAGGGGTCCCCCCCACCCTTAATGTGCATCTCTCAGCAGAGCTTGCCGCCCACGCACAAAGCTCCCAGCCCCGACAACAGCTGAGAAATTAGCAAAACAACTGCAAACACAACCTTGTTAAACAACACCTTTGCAACACACAACTGAAACCTCCCCCCTCAAACCAGGGAGCGAGAGACTCGAGGGGGAACACACACCCCAGGCAGAACCGACGAAAGCCCCCTTTGGCTTCCCCCCACCCACAGAAACTGCTCCCTCCCCACACACACACAGACTCTGCTTTCCCCCCCACACACACACACATACACAGGAGAAAAATTATAGATTAAAGCCCCCAAAGGGGTCTTACTGTGGCTGCCTTCAATTCCATCAAGAGGGGCTGAAGAGAGGACTTGTAATCCAAGATGATTCCAATTAGGCACGGAACGTTTTGCTCTGGAGAAGATGCACAGGATCTGATCCATTCATCCCAATAGGGAAAAGGGGAAAGGGGAAAGCCCATATCTCGGGACCCCCTGACCCAATGTTCACAAAACTTGGGGGGTATCTTAAGAACACTGGTCTGAAACTCCGCTCAAAGTTTGGGATCTGCACCCCCAAAAATGCGCCCCCTGCAGCCATGGAAAGAGAAAAGGGGGGCGATATTTCTGCCCCCACTGAACCCATCTTTACAAAACTTGGATAGTATCTTAAGAATAATTCACTGAAGCTATGCTAAATGTTTGGGGGCTATATCCCCAAAAAAGCGCCCCCTGCAGCCACATAAATGGAAAAAGGGGGGAGAGAAAAGGGGGAGAGCCCATATCTCGAGACCCCCTGACCCAATGTTTACAAAACTTGGGGGGTATCTTAAAAACACTGGTCTGAAACTCCGCTCAAAGTTTGGGATCTGTAACCCCAAAAATGCGCCCCCTGCAGCCATGGAAAGAGAAAAGGGGGGAGGCGATATTTCTGCCCCCACTGAACCCATCTTTACAAAACTTGGGTAGTATCTTAAGAATAATTGAATGAAGCTATGCTAAAAGTTTGGGGGCTATATCCCCAAAAAAGCACCCCCTGCAGTCACATAAATGGAAAAAGGGGGAGGGAAAAGGGGGAGAGCCCATATCTTGAGACCCCCTGACCCAATGTTTACAAAACGTGGGGGGTATCTTAAGAACACTGGTCTGAAACTCCGCTCAAAGTTTGGGATCTGTACCCCCAAAAATGCGCCCCCTGCAGCCATGGAAAGAAAAAGGGGGGAGCCCATATCTCGGGACCCCCTGACCCAATGTTTACAAAACTTGGGGGGTACCTTAAGAAGCTTCATCTGAAGCTCCAGTGAAAGTTTTGTGTCTGTACCCCAAAAAATACGCCCCCTGCAGCCACAGAAAGGAGCGAATGTGCACAAGCACCCCACACACACACACGAGGATTTCGCTCTCTCTTTCTCTCTCCCTGGCCGGGCCGCACATCAGCTGATTCCTCCAGTACTCAATCCTGACTGATTGGCCAGAAGAAGACCCAGCTTGCCCACCGATTGGCCGGGGGAGGAGAATGCTGCTTACTGATGGCCGAATTTGCCGAATTTATTCGCGAACTCCCGAACTCGCTGAATTCGGGCCCCCCCCGGTTGCCCGTCAGTTTTGAGTTCAGTTCCTCCCGAACTAAAAACCACCGAATCAGGGGAAATTCGGCTGATTTTCAGTTCGGGCTGAACCGAATTGACAGCCCTAGCAGAGACATCTTTGGCATGTTAATGGTAACCTTATTGATCAGGTCAGTTTAAATATCTTGGAGTTTATTTCCAATCCATATCAGAAATGCATGGACCGAAGCACTCACTGCCATAAAGCAATAATCAATTTCTTCTACTCTAAAGGTGCTCAATACATTCCAGTTGCCATCACTGTATTCAACAATAAAGTACAATCACAGTTTTTATACAGTGCACCTATCTGGGTCAAAGCTTGTGGAGAATCTATTGATACCCTTCTGAATTATTTTCCTCATAAAATTACTGGTGCTCCTAACTATATTGCTGGGGTATCACTGCATCCCAAACTGGGTCTTAGCACCCTTGAAGCTCAGATCTGGGCTGCAACTTTTATATTCTGGGTTAAGATTTATTTCTCCATGGAGTTAAATGGATATTTACACCTTCAAGCTGATTCCTATCAAACTCCATAGAGTAAACTGGTTGAATGTCATATCCAGTCTTTAGGAATCTCTCTTTCTGACCTAAAAGAGCGTGGGTCATCAGCAGCTCTTTCTTCCATCTTGAGCTGCTTGCAAAAACTGGATTCTGGAAGCACTACAATAAGAGCATGTAGAGTATGCTCACCTCTATACCTAGGTCTAAGCTTGATGCAAGCCCTTCCAATGTATTTTGATTTTCTGACAATCTCACAATACAGATGATTATTTATGTTGGCTAGACTGAATGCCATCCCATCAGGGGAGTTAATAGGTCGTTTAAATAGGGTACCGCACTGTGAGAGAGTATGTCAATGTAGTTCTTGCCAAATAGACACTCTTTAGCATTCCTTGTTTAGCTGCGACTTGCTCAATAAGGCTAGAGACAGATGGAGAAAGCCTTTTATCTGGGAATCTGTCTCTAAACTGGATAATCTGAGGGTTCTTTTAGCAGGGGTGGATTTTAATACTACATTGGCAGTTGCCAAATTTCTTTCCCAGTCAATCAAGATTAAAAAATATTAATTTTCTTATGGGCTATTTGGATAGTTCCTTTTTTTCTTTTTCTTTATTTTGATCTCAGTGTGACATTGTTCAGGGCTGACTTGGCCATATCAACAGTATCATTACAGTAAAAGACATGCACAAGCCTAAAGACTAGGATAAGACTAGATTTGAAAAAGTGTCTTAATTTCTCATTGTATTTGTTTGCAAGACCTCAGCAGGGCTGTTGGCGATAGGACATTTTGAGGGACATTGATTCATAGGGTCGTCATGAGACTGAAGCAACTTGATGGCACTTAACACACAAACACACATACACATTATTTCTGGGGTTTTTTGTGGTATTGTTACAGAAGAATACCATTCAGTAGTGTAACCAATCAGTAGTTCTAATGGGAAAAGCTTCTTTCCACCAGTGAAGAACAAGGACAGGTGATTTTGCTTCTCACTGCAGCCCCCATGTCCCCTGACATGTTGTCCACTAAGCTCCTGTGACATCTCCACCTTATCAGGTTTTCAGAGGTCTCAGGGAGTGCTGGAGGAAGGCGAGGGGGGAAAGATCATGACTGTATTCCTGCTGGTGGTGGTTCATAGGATCCAACTCCATTTATTTAAACAACACCATCAGTGGCATTTTCAAACTTTAAAAGGGTGTCACTAGGTAGTAATACTAACACAAGAAGCCAGATGACCATAACACATTCATGCTTGGTGTGCATAAACATTCATGCTGTAAAGAAAGTAGCACGATTCAAAGATTTGGGTTGAAATGGTTCATTTCCATGTTTAGTTGCCTTTGAAGTTGGCTTATTTTCTTCTGCACAATATATTGGACAGGAGCAAGCCATAACGGCACTGAAAAATCAATACACCAACAAAATGAAGATCCTGAGAGTCCATCTAGAAGCCTATCAGAAGCTGATAGACAGGAAAAACCAAGACTGGCAAGTCACAATGAAGGTAAAATGAGAAATATAGGCACTTTGAATTAACAGTCATCAGCAGGGTTACATGCATGCTTCATAAATTGCTTACTACATTTCCAAGGGGTTTAAGAAGGCTATTCAGGATAAGGTCATTTATTTAGCATAAATTCACTGAAACAAAATTGTGCGTTTTTTTTTTTTGAGGCACTAACTGCTAATTTGTTCTTTGAACTACTTTCAACTCTCCTTATTATGAAATTTAACTGTAAGGTAATTTGCATAAAACATTTTTATTTTATGATGGGCTACAGTGATCATCATATGAATCCCAACACCTTCACAAAATCACAAGAAAGGCCTTAAAAACATCAACCATCAGGCAGTGCATGGAGTTGTACACCACTATTCTTTTTGGTCTGTTTGAAAAGGAAAAAGATCTAGATGGTGTATGACTATTCTGTATGCACAGGGCATAACATGCTATGTGAGTCAACACACAGTGAATAGACTTCTTTCACATCTTAGAGAATTGCTTAGCTGTTTATTGGTAAGGAGGTGATGCCTTAAAGCAGGGGTGGGGAACCTTTTTCCTGCCAAGGGCCATTTGCACATTTATAACATCATTCGGGGGCCATAACCAGGTGTAGATCTCCCGGCGTGGGGGGGGGAGGCTAGGGTTGCCAGGTCTCCAGCCACCACCTGGCAGTTGGCAACCCCAGGGGAGGCCACGCAGAGAAGGCCTGGAGGGCACCCCTGCTCCCGTCGTCCTCCCTCCCCCCAGGTGGGAGGGCAGCCAGCGGTGGGCCCGAGCAAACGAGGCGCCAGGGGGGCACAGCCCGCAGCCGATCCACAGGGAAGGAAGGGAGGAAGGAAAGAAAACAGAGAAAGAGGAAAAGGGAGGGAGGGGAAAAGAGAGAGAAAGGGAGAAAGAAATGGAGAGAGGGGAAGAAAGAAAGAAAAGGACGGAGGGAGACAGACAAAGAGACAGAAAAGGGGAGAGAGGGAGAGAAAGGAGAGTGACAGAAAAAGAGGAAGAAAAGAAAGAAAAGCCTTCTCCCACACACACACACACGCATGCCGGCCCCACGCAACCAGGCCCCAGCCTCCGCGCCTCCCACACACACACACACACACCCGGCCCCGGAGCTACCAAGGGCCACAGAAACCGGGCCTGAGGTTCCCCATCCCTGCCTTAAAGTAATACATTGTCACTTCTATGTATTCCAATACACTTATGCCATTTCCTACAGTTTTCACTGAGTAAGGAGAATGGAGGCATGTCACAAATCCTATGCTTATTATATCCGTGAGAAATCATGGGGAATAAACAGTTGGGAGTTTTCCCCTCACTTTGCAGTATCATGGGAACACTGAGGGTAACTAAGAAAAATAGTCCTTGTTGTCTTGAAGCTCAGTAGTCTAGCCCTTTACTATAATTATCCTTTGGCACTGACTACAAAGTTTTGGAGTTAGTGTAAAGAGCGAGCAACCTGAGTTGTATCATGTGTGGAATGCTGGCAGAGTGCCTGTGCAGTAGTCAGGCCACTGAACTGATTAAAGAGTAAAGAAAGTCATATTTAGGAACTAACAAACTGGAGAGGAAGAGGAAGAGATAAATCTGGCTGCCTTGCTGAGAGAGAGATCTAAACTGTTTTGGAAGAAAAGCCTAAGTATAGCATTCTTCAGACAGACAAGGAAACGCCCCTTTAGAAGAGGGGTTTCCAACCTTTTTGAGCCTGTGGACACCTTTGCAATTCCAACACAGGGTGATGGGCACAGCCACAAAATGGGTGCCACAAAATGGCTGGTAACTTACCTTCAGTTACACAATGAAGGTTCTTTTGCTGTGGGGTCAGCTGCTGCCAAAGCAACATTTTTAAAAATCTGCACAGTCAATCAAATCTCCAATGGCCAATCAGAAGCCTTGCTAGCAAAAGCCCCACCTGGCTCTACTCACTTTCTAAAAACATTCGGTGGGCACCAGAAAAGGTTTCAGCGGGAATCATGGCACCCACAGGCACCATATTGGGGACTGCTGCTTTAGAAAAAAGGTAGTCCCCCTACAGTCCTGTCTAGCTAGAGTTTGCTATCCCCTGCAGGATCATCATCTTCTTTGTACACAAGATACTGCTATATTCCAATGTGGAAGAGCTAATTTTTACCTCCCATTCTTATGCAGTGTGGGAATATTAGTGGGTGGTGGAGATGCATGCCTGGCACATGTCAGGCATTCAATATACAGTCAGGCATTCAATATACTACTAGGAGCCCTACCCAGCTCTCTCCCATTACATTTTCTTTCTTCTTCTTTTTTGTTTAACTGATGCTCAACTGTCTTCAGCATTCCATGTCTCACAGAGGCAATCATACAAATACAGCACATAGCCAAATGGAAAGCTTAAGAAGGTGCTTATTTATAGAATCCAATTATACGCAGCTAACCATTCCAACACCACAATACAACATAAATAACCAAGAAGATAAGAGAACTAGATAGTTGAGCAATGTTCCTATTAGAACATAAATTAGGCACATGTGTCCTTAATTGTCTGAAGATACGTTATCCAAACCGATGTTGGTGAAGAGACTTTGAGAGTCTGAAGATATCATTCAATGATCTGATTGTAACTGACTCATTATATTCATATGTGAAGACTACCAGAGTGTCTCCTAAGCTTGCCATTATATTATGAATGAAGAAGTTCTTTCATGAATGAAACTGACTGATTCCGGACTTCCATATCTATCTTCAGACTTCCAAGTCTATATTTAGACTCTCAAGGTCTCTTCACCAACATCAGTTTGGTTTATGTATCTGCAAACAATTAAGGACAGATGTTATGCCTAATTTATGTTCTAATAGGAAAACTGCTCAACTATCTAGTTCTCGTATCTTCTTGGTTATTTATGTTGTATTGCGGTGTTGGAATAGTTAGCTGTATATAATTGGATTCAATAAATAAGCACCTTCTTAAGCTTACCATTTGGCTGTGTTTCTTCTAGGGTTGCCAGGTCCCTCTTCACCACCAGCAGGAGGTTTTTGGGGTGGAGCCTGAGGAGGGTGGGGTTCGGGGAAAGGAGGGACTTCAATGCCATAGAGTCCAATTGCGAAAGCGGCCATTTTCCCCAGGTGAACTGATCTTTATCAGCTGGAGATCAATTGTAATAGCAGGAGATCTCCATCTAATACCTGGAGGTTGGCAACCCTAATTTCTTCACAGAGGCAAACAGCATGATCAGCCTTCATGGGGCAGTGTGTCTTTTTTTGGTCTAAATTGTAAAGTAACATTTTTCTGTATATCCTGAGGTTCCACCAAGAGGAAGAAAGCCCCCCCCCCCCATCTAGTCTGTTGGAGGCCCTGTTTTGCTGCTCTTTTGATAGGCATTCAACTATTCAGTCTGCTGTAGAGGAAGCGAGTAGATATTAGATCAGGACAAATCCACACTCTTTTTCTACAACCTATTATAACAGTAACATTGTTTCCCTATCATTATATATCCAGAGACTGGAGGAAGAAAACAATAAACTGAGCCAAGAAAATGAAGAGCTTGTAACACAAATAAGATTGCAAAAGGAGGAATGGGATAATGAAAAGGTAACTCAAAACAAGAATGGCTTCTTTTCCTCATTAGGAAGTTAGTGGATAATTTTAACTTGCTTTTTTAAAGCTAAAATTATATTATTTTTGTCTTCACTATGAAGTTATAACTTCACCCATGAAGTTATATAGATGTCCACATATATGTAGATTATTTTAAATGAGAGCCAGCGTGGTGAAGTGGTTGAGAGTTGTGGACTGTAATCTGGAGAACTGGGTTTGATTTCCCACTCCTCCACATGAAGCCTGCTGAGTGACCTTGGGCCAGTCACAGTTCCCTTGGAACTCTCTCAGCCCACCCTACCTCTCAAGGTGGCTGTTGGGGTGGGAGGAGGAATGCCTTAGGGTAGAGAAAAGCAAGGTATGAAAACCTTCTCTTATTATTATTATTAAATGGACCCTCCTATCATTTTAATGAGCAGTCTGAAGTAGGGTGTGTGCAAAACAAGAGGTTGGCCTTGGAATAGGGTTGTTGATATCTGAATCAGTTTCATTAATATCAAAAGTAAAACTAGACATAGTAGGAAATCAATGTGCTTGCCTCTCCAACTAGGATTAAATGTTCAGGGATTACAAATCTTGAACAAATTTCAAGCAGGTAGAAGAAAATGTATCCATTCTATGGACAAGTAGAAAGCTCTTTTGCAGAGCAGGCATAGCATAGCATGAACTAGCTTGAGAGTGACTCTTTTCCTTCCTGTCTGCATCCTTTTAAAAAATATAATCTTACTGTCCCATGTAATCTTACTGGCCTGTTCTGCAGGCCAAGGCAGACAGGTCTCATCAAGTGGCAGTGCCCTCCATCTTGGATATAGAAGTTGAGCATTGACAGGAGTTGGAGGCAAGGAGCTGAAACAGGGACACAGGCTTACACCTAATGACGAGTTAATCTAGCAAGCTTCCCCTCCCAGGTAAAAAAAAAAAAAAAAAAAAGGTAAAGGTCCCCTGTGCAAACACCGGGTCACGGGTGCAAGCACCCATGGGGTGATGTCACATCCCAACGTTTTCTAGGCAGACCTTTGTTTACAGGGTGGTTTGCCAGTGCCTTCCCCAGTCATCTTCCCTTTACCCACAGCAAGCTGGGTACTCATTTGACCGACCTTGGAAGGATGGAAGGCTGAGTCAACCTTGAGCCGGCTACCTGAAACCAACTTCCATCGGGATCGAACTCAGGTCGTGAGCAGAGCTTGGACTGCAGTACTGCAGCTTACCACTCTGCACCACAGGGTTCCTTCCCCTCCCAGAGCAAGGCTGAGAGGAGAGCAGCACTAAGCTTGTGCACACCCACACAAACAAATTGGTAAATTTCCGGTTTCGGTTTATTGGACCCGAATTTTTTCAGGAAACCCGAAAAAGCCAAATTGCCATACCGGTAAATATGGGAATTAGGCTTATTTTCGGGAAACCCAAAAAAATTCAGGCATTTGTGCCTATGGGGATTATTTGCGAAGCTCCTGGATGTGCATTTTTTGAGGTAGAACCCCCAATTTTGCAGCATAGCTGTATGGGACTCTCCTTGCATGAATCACCATGTTTGGTGAAGATTCTCTATTACAAACTTTGCTATGCTTCTCTATGGAGGAGAAACTTTCCCAACACTGAAAGCAATGTCAATGGTGGGAAAGTTCACCAGGCTCCTCCATAGAGAAGCAAAGCAAAGTTCGCAATAGAGAATCTGACCACAGCAACTTCAATATTTCTTCTCTATGGCGGAGGATGGGGTTGACCCCTTTCAGACCCCATAAAACTGCACCCCTGGGCCCAATCTTCACCAAACTTGGGAGTTCATGCAAGAAGAGTCACTTGCAGCCACATTGCAAATGTGGGGGCTCTATCTCCAAAAACACCCCTGCAGGAGCCTCAAAAAAAAATCCCCATAGACTGCCCATCATAGCTTTGCATGGGCCCATGCAAAAAGAAATGGCCCATTGCAAGCTATGGAAGGACAGATCTAAGTTCCAGTGGAAAAGCGGAGACAAGCTCAGGCCAGTGCCTCCCTCCCCAATAACCCACACAAGCCCTACCTACACTACCAGACACCAACCCGATCCAACAGCACAACAAACCACACAGATAAGTCTAACGGAGCCGAGACTCTCTACAAAAACCCTGAAACACAGCACTCCACAACAAAATCAAAAGTGGGGGCCCTCATTAAAGCTAGTTGTGACTGTGAAGTCACACTGCTAAACTTCCAAGAGAGTGATATAATCCACCAAAAGCTGGAGACCAGAGAACACAAGAAGAAACTCTCTCTAAACAAACTGAGACCAATGACAACAAAAACCAGGAAGTGCCCCCCAAAAAATGATCAAATCAGCCATTCAAACTAGGAAAACCACACCAACCAAGAGCTCAAGCCCTGCTGAGCCAGTTTCTACCAAAATTTAGAACAGAGGGCTCAGAAGCCAAGCAGTCCCCGCCCCCCACAACCAACCAAAGAATAAAATCAGCAAGGCTGGCTTGGCTTTTAACAAAATTCTACCAAAATTAAATCAGAACAGAGGGCCCACAAGCCAACCCCCTCAAAGATTCAATCCCCCCCACCAAGCAACAGGAGGACAAAGGCCAGCTTGCCTATAGCAGAATGTAACGATAAATGGAAAGGCCCAAAACCCAAATACTTGACCTGTGTTAGAGCAAGCAAACAGGAGAAAGAAACAGGATTTTCCGCCACCCATAAAATAATCAAATCAGCCCCCAAACTACCCCCCACTAGCAAAATTTAGAAAATGAACTCCAAATACAACTGGTTGAAAAGAAAATGATAATATGTCAAAGCCTTCGATGTCTTCTCCTCCAGGCAGCAGGCAGGCAGGCATCCAGTCCAATCCAATCCAATCCATGCAACCCAAGCAGCAGGTAAGTAAACCAGCAGGTCAGGATGAGGCACCAGGACCCAGGAACGCAGAGGGAGAACCAGGCAGCCACTAAACTCTCTCAAACCTCTGAGGAATGGCCTGGTCTTTGATAGTCTTTGTCCAAGCACAGAAAAGTTTGAAAATAATTCCAGCTTCTGTGATTGGCCAAAGAACACTGTTTTTCCTGACCTGGCCAATGAGAATTCATAGCCCTCCTCCCTCCACACACACATTAGATTGTCCTCCCCAGTAGAAAAGCAAGGTAGGCTGCACCAGGAAGCAAGGAGATAGCTCTCCTTGCAACAAAAGGCAGGGGGAAAGCCGAATCCCGAAAAGGCGATTCTCTATTCGGCTTTACCGGGAATCTCCTACTCGGCTTGGCTTATTCCCCTGCCTTTTGCTACTGGTAAACCCAAAGCTCGAAATAAGCTGAAAAGGCGATTCTCAGGTTTATTTTTGGCTCAGGTTTATTGATGTGCGCAAGCTTAAGCAGCACTTAGGACTCATCTTGCCAGGCTTAACTGGGCCTAGAGTCTTGCAATGAATTACATCCACCATGATCTGGCCCAGGACATAGAGCATGGGCTGCCAGCCTGGCACCACATCTTCACTGGGCTGTCGTGGCATGAGTCCTCGGCCTCTGCCACTCCTGCCAGATGGAAGCAGATTCTGATGGGCTTGTGGACCAAGTCCTGGATTGGAATTTAGTTGTCCCAGGACCTGGTGGGACTGAGGGAAGTTCTGGTGGAGTAGCTCCTTCTGTAGGGGCAAGTTCTGGAGGATCTCCCACTGCAAGTTCCTCAGAGGCAAGTTCTGGAGCAGATTATTTATTTGAATGATGATAATGCATTGAGATTTATTACTATGGATAAATAAGAATTATTCTGATGAAGACTACTTCAAAATGGGGCAAGAGCTGACCACCGGTCAGAAGTCGTCTATCTGTCCATTCTGAGAAGACAGTTTACAAATTTAACTGCCAAAGATTTTCCTTTGAGAAAGATCACAGAATGGAAAAGAGAAAGGTTACAAAGTGGAATAGGACTTTTGACTCCTTGCCTGGAGGTTTTCTGTGAACTGTTTATCTCAAAGAAGGATTATAGTATAAAACAGGATTTTAATTTCATGTAACCAGCATTATATATACATCTTTAATATTTACTTGTTGAAATAAATTATTTAGATATTGTAATTAGTTGGCCTTATTACCTGTGTAGGCATTTACTCCTGAGTGAGGTATTACTTACAATAAGGTAACTTTCCTGTAATTGTTCGCTAGTGACCACTGGAGGAGGGCTGATTTGACTTTCTTCTTCCCTGCAACTTCTCTTGGGGCTGCTCCTTTCCTTCTCTCTTTCTCCCTCGACACAGTGTGGAGTATGGTGACAAATACCAGGAAAACTTTGTATTCCAGCCAATGTACAAACCTTGGAAAACAATGTTTTTTTCATTTCCACACCCCTCTCCCAAAATTGATATACCTCTTAATGCAATGTTATTATTGCGTATTTATTTATTTATTTAAGCCATGGCCTACTCTCTCCTGTAGGCGTAGAGTGGATTGCAAATTATGTCACTTTTCTTATTGTTCTATGAGGAAACTGAAGGTACTCATTTCCTGCTATTAATCTTTTTCAGGCTTGTCTACTTAAAAGTACCTCTCAGAAGTTAGACTGTCTTTATACCCAGCATACCTTAAGTAAGTGTGATGTTGCTTTAATTAATTAGCAGTGCCCCCATTATTAATTTCTTTATTCATTCTTTGAGCTTCATTTGCAGTTCCATCTAATGCCTAAGTTTTCCCTATGTGCTTTTAATCACCTCCTAATTGAAAAACATAGAACAGATTCCTGCTGGAGCATGCCATTCATTATATTATGAGTAGACTGTGAGAAAGCACAAAATTTACAGTCCAATACTGAAGGTTAGGGGTGTGCACCAAATAAAAATCTGGTAATTTTCGGATTTTGGTATAGTGGACCTGAAAAATGTTGGTATTTCTGAAATAAGCTGAATCCCCATACTGGTTTGAGGGGTTTTCGGCTTATTGGATATCTTAAAAAGTTCGGCTCCATTATACTCTATGGGGAATCTTTGTGGGGCTCTGGGGGGTGTATTTTAAGGTAGAGGCATCAAATTTGCAGCATAACTGCTCATTACTCTCCTTACAAGAACCCATGAGTTTGATAAAGATTGGGTCAGGGGGTCCTATTTTATTGTCCCCAAAATGGAGGAAAATGGGGGCCAATAATATTGGACCCCCCCGACCCAATATTTACCAAACTCAGGGGTTCTTTTAAGGAGAGTAACTAGCAGCAATTTTGGTCCCTGTACCTTAAATAACAGCCTCCCCAGAGCCAATAATGAAGGCATTCCCCTCCCCATTATCGGCTATGGTTGAGAAATCTTATCTCTGCGAGATTCTATGGTCTGGTGTATGTTTGTTGTAGTCTATAGAAAATCTCTGCAGGGTTCTGGGGGAGCTGCTTTTAAGGTAGAGGCATCAAATTTGCAGCATAGTTGCTGGTGACTCTCCTTACAAGAACCCCTGAGTTTGGTACAGATTGGGTCAGGGGGACCAATTATATGTGGCCCCCAATGGAGAAAAAAATGAAAACAATAATTATTCCAACTGTGCTCAAGGAGGAAGTTATTAGACCTGACCTGAAAAAAAAAACCCTCACTGAGCCCTTCTATGTTGGAGAACTGCTGGTCAGTCTCCAATCTTCCATTCTTGGGCAAGGTGTTAGAGCAAGTGGTTTCTTCTCAGCTTTAAGGGCTCTTGGAAGAGACTTATTTTCTGAACCTATTTTAGTCTAGCTTCAGGCTGGGACTGGGAACAGAGACTAATTTGGTTGCCTTGGATGGTGAGCTTTATTGAGAACTAGACAGGATAAATATGACTCTATTAGTTCTGCTGGATCACTCAGTGATCTTTGATACTATCGTGCATAGTGTCCTACTAAGCTACCTCTCAGCATTGAGACTAAGGAGCACCATGTTATGGCGGTATGAGTCCTATCTGGGGGGGGTCAGTCCCAGATGGTAGTTTAGGGGATTCCTGCTCTGCCCCAAGGGCATTGGTCTGTGGAGTTCCGCAGTGTTCAATGTTATCCACCATGCTATTTAATATCTGTTTGAAGCCACTGGGAGCCTCCAACCTCTCCAGTCTGCCATTTCTCCTCCAAGCCTTTAAAAGCCTCTCTTAGCACCTCCTTTTCAAAGCTAGGGCCCATCCCATGTTCTCCTAGGCTGTTTCTGGCCTGCTGGGCCTTTTGCCTTCTCCAGGGAGTCCCCAGAGGTTGCCCTTCCTTTTCCCAGTTTACCATTACCGCTCAGCTGCCCCTTGCTGGGGTCACTTCACCTTCCCTCTCCTGCTCATTCTTTGGCAGTCAAGGATGGTTGCCCGAGGCTCCTGCCATCTGGGTGGGGCCAACAAGCAGTGGAGGCCACAGGAGGCTTCCCGGCACTCCCATGGCAGGCTTGTTGGCTTCTCAGAAGAAGGTAAGTGCAGGGGTGGGAGGGATTTTCTCCCCAGACACCAGGTCTACTTTTCTTTTCCACCTAATTTCAAGGATGCTAATTGAGATTTAAATTGTGATGTTATAGGTTTTAAAAAAGCGTTGTTTTATTTACATTGTAAACCTTGAGTTCTTCAAGGTTGAGTTCTGCAAGGTGCTTGTATGGGTTCTGAGTTGGAACATATTAGTCACACAGCTGATAAATGTTGTAAATAAATAAGGGACCATTCTAACAACCTGGAACAGGGATGCAAGCATTCCTACCACTATCACCACTGGTAGCCAGTACTCCTAGATGCATCTTCCTTGGAATATGCCCCATCGCATGACATGGGGCATACTGTGGGATTAGCTGCTTCAGGTTGCCTGCATATACACACACCACTAACCTTGGCTATAGAAGCCTGCATTGTTAAGGCGCTGCCCAGGATATGTGCAAGGGAGAAGGAGGAGGTGTGGACTTTTGGGTCGAGCACGCTGGTTCCCCACCTCTGCTTACCTGTCAGTGTGTGATTGCTACTTTGGTGTCCATCTCAGGAGATGGGGTGCTTGTATGGGTTCTGAGTTGGAACATATTAGTCACACAACAAAGAGATTTGCTCTTCCCCTTGGGTTGGGAGCTAAGTGCTCTATAAGATAATTTCTCTGTGAATTTCCCACCACCAGAGTGAAACACTGTGTGCAGTAAGAATTATTAAAATGTAATTAATTTTGGCCATTTCTTCTTTTCTCTCTCTTCAGCTATAGAAGAGCTTCAGAAGAGTAGGCTGAATCTAGAAAAAGTACAGAAAATTCTAAACTTTCAGATGGACTTACCCTGTGACCAACAAAAAGCATTAATTATATCAGATGAGGTAAGTGTCTTGCAACTTTCTGTTTTGAGAATAAAAATGCTTTAAAATGGTCAATGTATTTAAGAGCAGTTTAACTGATAGCTATGAGATCTTGTGTCTTTGTAGTCTTGGAATTCAGTAATATCCTAAGTTGTCTGTTCTTTTTTGTTAATGGTAACTGTTTTTACCTTCTTATGGTTGTTTCCATGGAAGTCAAGCCTTTAATGTTTAAATCTATCTAATGTATTTTTATCCCCCTTATTATGCACACCCTACTTCCTTAAATGGTGATAAGTCCCAAGGGCTAGTGCTTGCCTGGGTTGGTTCCTCTTGGAGGATTCCTGGAGGCATTTTTGTAGTATTTCCTTTATCTTCACACAAAGAAGTAGAAGTGTGCATTCAGCTTTACTGAACCAAAAAAGTAGCCCCTTTAAACAGAAGCCAAAAAATCTAAATCTGAAAAACCTGAAAAAATTCATTTTTTTTTTTGGCTTTTTAGGATTCTCCATAGGCTTTAATGGAGGCAAAATGCCTCCATTGAAGCCTATGGGGAAACTTTGGAGAAATGAATTATTCAAGAGGGCTTTTCTATGCAGGCAATAGGGTAGCACTGAACAAAAGGCTTCTTGAAGTTACTTGGATAAATTATTGGGGTCTGTGGTCTTTTCTACTGTGTATAGTTTGCTTTGGGTTAGATTCTGTTGTGTAATTTTGCATCATTTGGTGTGTCATGTTGATACTTATGCTTTGCTTCAGTTCTGTTTTTTACAGCCCATTCCTGAAAAATGGGCTGAAACTCAATAGGAGGCGGCATGACCTCGCCACCAGTGTAAGTACGCGTAATCGCATGATTAAACGTACTTATGCAGGCGGCGAGGCCAGTCCTGCCAGAGGGTGAGCACTGCAGGACCGCACCTCGCCCCTCCACTGGCACGGCCTCTACATGTCGCTGGCAATGGCATGGAGAGGCTGCACCGGCTCAGGGGGGCGTCCGAGGGCGGGCTGGGAGGAGGAGCCACCAGCTAGGTGGCTTCCTATCCCCTTTCGGCCACTTGGGCCAGCGGCCGGAACGGCGGTTCTGCAGCTGCTGTTTAATCCAAACAATGGCTATTTAGCAGGTGCAGCCTCGCTTTTGGCCCCGTTGAAAAAAAGGCGTGAAACATATTTTTTTGTTTCCACAGCCTGCATGAATCGGCTTAGGAAGAGGCTCCGTTGCATCTCTTCCTCACCAACTCCGCACACCGCATTCTCAGGAATGGGCTGTTAGACTGGTTGGTTCTACAACCCAAATCGTATTTCATGGTTTATTGAATGTCTCATCTTGTTGATTACATTGATTCACTCTGTTGTACTCCGCCTTGAGTCCCAGTGAGAAAAGTGGACTATAAATGGTGACCATACCCGTTTGAGTATGATCTTTCTAGAAACCAGTGCGGGTTTAAGAAAAAATGCTGGGAGGCAGGGAAAACACTGAAGGTGGACAATTACATGATGATATATGGAAGCTGAAAATAGCTGGGAGAGGCGCAGGCAGAGCTAATGTTGCCTGGCAGCAGCCTGGATTCCAAATTCCATCATAAGTTGACAACAGATGTAATTAAATAATGAATACAGTGTTGCTGGTAAAAGTTGTACAATTTAACCGAATATACCCTAAATCAATTTTCTTTCAGGTAACACAAAATAGAGCCACAGGTGTAGATACAGGCAACATGAAGTCTAATCTCACAGCACAGAAGTCAGGGACTACAGAACCTGATGAGATTGCTAAATCTTTTGTGGTGAGACTTTCCTTCATCTTTCATTTGCAATAGCACTGCATCCAATTACACATATCGCTTGGTTGCTACTGTATTTGGTCTTGTTAAAAAACAACAGCTGGATGATGTGGAATGGGAGGAGGGAGAGCTTTATCTGCATTAAGGGAGCTAAAACTGATTGGTCTCAAGACAAGTCTGGTGCAGCAAGTCCACCTCAAGCAACAAAGCAAAACCTAAATACTCTGGCCTGCCCCAGCTGTTTTCTAGGCAGCAATAAACTGCATGAAGTTGCACAACAGAGCATTAAAGTAACATTTCCAGTGCATTCCTGAGGCCGCAGTCAAGGCGCTGCAGCGGGGTGAGGCACAGCAATGGCGCAGACGGGAGGCCTCCAAAGGGGCCTCACGGTGGCGTACGCCACCACGAAAAAATGAAAAAAACTGTTCGAGAAGGGAGAGGGTGAGGAGCAGGGCCACGGTGGCGCAGCAACGCCACAGTGCAGGCTGAGGCCAGGAAGGGCTGTCAGAAGGCTGGGGCAGGGCCAGGCCAGGAGAGGATTGCCAGAGGAGCACTGGGTGGGATATGGAGGTGTTGCGGCAAGAAGGAGCACTGTGGCAGGAATATGGGGTGCTGTCTGGCTGGAGTCGCCACCCCCCAGGTCTGCACCCCAACCTGTAGTCGCACCCAAGCACCAGATCCTCCCTTCTTGTATCTGACAGGGAAGCTCATGTGGAGTCACCAGGAGCCATATTCCCCTGCCGTCTGTGTCCCTGGTTATCTGGGGAGACCCTGCAGAGGCGGCGAGGGTGTTATCCACTGGCAACAGCGGTATTGCGGGCGCCTCATGGCTGGCAGCACCATTGCCAGGTCCGCAGACACAGGGAGAGCATCAGGATCCTGTGGTTAGTGCACAGGGAGGGCCTTGAGTGCTTCCACCTACACAGGGCAGTCATCCACAGGAGCTGTGAGGGGGTGGGCTGCACTCGCCAGTGCCCTTTTGCAGGACCATCCCTGGCCTGCTCAACCTGCTCTGGTGCCAGCGGCCAGAGGCATCCAGATGTCCTGGAGCATTTCTTCGGATCGTCATGGACATGGGGCCACACCTTCTTGGATGCCAACCGTGACAGCAAGGTCCACTGCTTCTCTGTGGTCACCACAAGGCTCCCCACTCAGGGGAGCTGCAAAGACCTCCTCGCTTTCCTCTATGCCAGCTGTGCCCTCCACCGCTACGACAGTGCCCTCATTGACCCCCACCAGGACCCAAACCTCTGGACGCCTCACCAGTGCCTCTGCAGCTGGGAGCCCGCCTGCATGAATGAGTGTCTGCATCCATCGCCCACCACCTCCTGGCCACCCAGCGCATTGGCCGCTCCCAGCACTCGAGGCCATGGCCTGGCCTGCAGGGACGGGGTCAGCCACAGAGAGTGGGTGACTGCAAGCTCTGTCTTTTAACCAGGGGAAAGATAGACCCCCTGAAGAGGGGGAGGGTCTTCCGGCATCTGAGCTTGGAGGTGCCAAGCAAAAGCGAGGGCACCTCTGGTGGGTAGGGCAAAGGCCGATGGATAGTTCCATCAGCCCCTTTTTTGACTTCGGTCTGGCTAAAAATATCCCGCTACCAGGATCAGCCACGGGAATGACACATCTGTACAGATGGCTGTTCCCGTGCCAATGCAGGCCCCAGGCATCCCAGCTTCATAGGCATGAGATGTCCAAGCTCGGAAGACAGCCAGAACTCAAGAGGCTGCGTGATCGGTGGCCGAGCCACCTGGGTGGCGATGGAAGGCCGACATGTCATGGTGGCCCTGGGGGACTTGGGGGTCAAGGGCACTGGGTGGCAGCAGAGGGGCCCAGCCCCCACTTGCACAGCTGGCACTGGGAGGGCATGGGTGGCAGCGGATGGCAACCAAAGGACAGCTGCGGTTCCATGCAAATCTCTGCGAAGGTGTCTGGCAGCTGCCAGCACTGTGACACCAAGCCATGCCCTCTCAACCTCCCTGCTTGCTCTGCGGCCACCATGGGAGCTGGTCAGCCACTGCACCTCAGCCTCCCAAGATTGCAGTCACCAGGTGCTATCTGCCATCGACACACCGCTACAATAGCCCCTGCCACAGACATGCCCGTCCCTTCCCCAGGGTCCACTAGTGCTGCGTCTGGCATGCCACACCCCTACCCTCCCACTGCTCCCCTGCCACCAAGTCAGGAGACACAGTCCTCAAGGAAACAGTCTTTATTTGGGGGGCACCGGCCCATTGGGGAAGAGAAGAACACACAGGCAGGGGGTGGGGAAGATGGCGGAGAAAAGCAGTGGGCCACCCATGGTGCAGGGAGGGCTTGCTGACAACCTGACCACAGCCCCTCCCGCCCTGCCTCTCTGATGAGGCCAGGCAAGCAGCCAAGGAGCCAATGTTACTCCTTGGGCCATGGGGTCCCCATCAACTGCTCTCCTTGTGGCAGGTCGCTGTGCCAAGTGGTGGTGGGTTATGCGGACACTGGCCATCACTGGAAGGGCAGTGGAGGCTTCGCCAGAATCAATTTCCGACAGGAAAAAACTGAGACTCTGCGCCTCCCTTGTCAGACCCCTGCTGTGTCTGAGGCTGGCCAAGAGGCACCCACCTGGCAATGACCACGCTTGGACGACGCTGCCCTGACCTGGTGAGCGATGTCCGACCTGGCTGCAAGGGCCACGTCTCTTTCCATGGGGGCCACTCGCCACTCCTGCAAGACCAGAGGACAGAGTGTTTGCTGGGGCCTCCAGGGAGTCGTAACCAGCACCCGACCCACCCCCCTACCATGGCACCACCCTCACCTTCCTGGGCCCATACCAGTCTCCACCCAGGGGTGCAGGGGCTCCTTCTCCTTCTCCCAGCAGGCCAGGTGGGGTCTTATCAAGGGCTCCTGGTCACCAGTGGCCCCACTGTAGGCTGGCTGGTCCAGAAACAAGATGAGCCACCCGAGCAGAAATAGATGGTGACCCTCCAGCGGGTGGGGCAGCAGACTGTTTCTGGGGGACCCATAGATGGGTGACTCCTGACCGTGCAAGGCAAAGTAAAGAGCCATCACCCCCTAGCCCTCCTCTGTGCCCATGGAGGGCCTCCCCACAGCAGGCCGTCTCACCAGACACACGGACTGAGGCAGAAGACTGGCTGTGAGAGGAACTTACCCCTGCAGCCGCCCCCTCAGTGGGCACTGCGGCTCCACTGGTGGCTGCCCAGAACAGCCATCCCCCACCCCCATGAGAGTGGGGGCTCTGCGGGCCAGTGGCCAAGGCATCCCTGCCCTTTCAGTCACCCTTTCTCCCTCCCCCTCCCTCCCCTCCCATGCAGTCTGTCACCACATCCTGGCCACCTTCGATGTACAAATGGCAGTTGTGGAGCATGAGGGAATGCATTTGAGTGCCACGGCGGCCACACGCTGGCAGCCAGTTTGGAAGGGGGTGGGACAGCCTCCCCTGAGCATCCACAGGTGAGGGTCAGGTGTGATTGGGGAGAGATTAGCAGGATAGGCGGCCCTTATGAAGATGGACAACACCTGAAGGGGTAGCTCCGTGAGGGTGCCAGCTGGTTGTCTGTTCTTGACAGTGCAGTGGTTCCCCTCCCTGTGAGGAGGGCTTGTATTGGCGGTGGTGGTGGTGGTGGGAGCCATGGTAGGATTGGAGGTGGAAAACATGGTGGTCGACGTGGTGGAATTGTGGGTTTGCAATCATGGCTGTAGAGCTTGGGAAGCCCACGTCAGATGACAGCAGATATTCGGGTTCCAGGGTAGGCTCAACACCTTCACTTGGAATTTTGTGGCCGTCCCCCTCTGCCACCTGCTGCCAACGGAATAACTCGATTTACACTGGTGCCCGGCCCGCTTATGCCGACGTAAGTGCTGCTTGCGCCAGCACGAGGTCCTGTGGGCCTCCCAAGCACTTTTGGCCCCAATGCTCAGGAATGCTCTGTTAGTCTTGGCACTCAGTGTAGAAGCTCATATGTATGATTGCCCCATATGCACAATCTTTACTTGTTTTTTTTCTCAAGGGGTAGAAAATTGTATTAATGGGGATATATTTATTTTATTTATTTAAAACAAAGGTTTCCCAGGGTGGCGAACAGTCAAAACATTAAAGCTGGTGGCTGACAATGATAGAAAGGGGCAGATTAATCTGGGGGAGGAAATTCCATAATTTTGGTGCCATGACCAAGAAGTCTCATTCTTGGGTTGCCACCAGTCTAATCTCAGATGGAAAAGGCACCTAAGCAGGGCCTCCGAAGATGACCATAGTGGTTGGGTAGGTTCATATGGGAATAGACTGTCCTTGAGGTATGCTGGCCTCAAGCTGTATAGGGCTATAAAGGTCAATACCAGCTGCTTGAATTGGGCCCAGAAGCAAAACACTGGAAGTTGTTGTTCGTGGAAGATTATATTGATCATCTGGAATAATCTGTTAATCTAAACCTTGCAAAGTTTTGTCCCATCTTCCTAATTTAAACATAAGTATATGGTCACATACTATAGTAGGTCCTGGAATTGTCCAATCTGACCAAGTCTGGTTTGATATTCTCAGGTAGAAATGAATGGGGGACATGATTGCTCGCCACAAAAGAAACTTTTATTGGAAGTGAAAATAACTTTGGAAACGGTTGAAGAGTCTTTACAGAAACGTTATAAAGATATCAGTGAGTTTCTACAAAGTGCACATTGGTGTAACTCTCAAATTGCAAATGCAGCATTGTTGACAAAATCAGTGGACAGAGTAGGTAAGTATTAACTCCAGATATTTGCTTGGTTTTCCAAGGGCCCTAGGGAACATGCAAACGAAGCATGCTTATAACATGTCAAGATGCTGAGGGAGAACTGCACATTGTATATAGTTCCGTGGTCCTTCTTACCAGCTTTTTATTTTATGTAGGGCAGCTGCTGGAGCTATGATTGTAAGGGGGAAATGAGCACAGGGAAATAAGAACTATTTAACCTTTTCTGATCAACCACTTCCCCCCACAAAATTTCACTCCCAAACGACTTTGTCCCTACTGGTGAAAAAAAATGTAGTCTTGTAAACAGCTCGGGGGTAGCAATATTCAGCAGAAAAAATAGTGAGAGGGATAAGGGTTAAACACTAAGCTCCTCTCCCCCTGCACTGGCTTCTCTTCTCAATCACAGTCCCAGTAGTGGAGATTTATGAAAGTGACATTGGCATTCACAGACTTTCCTGTCTTGATTCTGAGTAAATTCTTGTTTGTTTTCTACTTGCATAAGTAGTGCACAGTTTAATATTATTGAAAGTGTGTGTGTGTGTGAATTTGTACATATATGCTTACAACATGATTCCTTTTTAGAGTTCTTGAGAGACAAAGGAGCAGAAGGAAGTTCATCAACTTTGGGAAAAGGCCCCTGTTGTGAAACAGAAAGATTGTGCAGTAAGCATGTAGAGGGGAAACCTATGTGAAACAGATCTGAAGTGAAAAAATTAACTTGGTGATTCTTTGAAAATTGCTCAATATCACTGACAGATTTCTAGACCTATTCCAGAAAGTCTTCTTGATGGACCCTTCTTACTCTGTTGCACATTATATCATTTAAAGTCCCTTAAAATTGGTATAAGGGTTATAAAAGCATTCCTGTATTTTGTATGTGTTTTGTAACCATAATGAAAATAAAACCAATATGGGATAAAATATCCCCATGATGTTTCTGGATAGGGTTGCCAGTTTCCAGTTCTGAAATATCTGGAGATTTGAGGGTGGAGCCTGGAAGGGTAGGGTTTAGGGAGGAGAGGGACCTCATTTGGGTATAATACCATACAGTCCACCTTCCAAAGCAGCCATTTGTTCCAGGAGAAGTGGAATAAATCTTTTAAATAAATAACAAATAAGCGATCTATGTAGTTTGGAGATCAGATGTAATTCCAGGAAATATCCAACCCACACCTGGAGGTTAGCAACCCTATTTCCAGATTAAATTGTCTTCCCCCCCCCCCCAAAATGTAGATTAGCCATCTAAAAGCATTAGATATTCTTTTCATTGCATAACATTGAAAATGTTTCTGGTAAATGTTTAAGTTTTCTGTACAAGAGTCCCCTGAATCAATTGGGGGGGGGGGAGTTTCTTGCTTGTGTTAGCAATGTTCCAATGTTTAATTTAATTCTACTAGAAGAACTTTTTGGATTTCAGTGGATGCAGTGTTCGCTGGGAGTTAAATCTTTCTTAAGGGCTTCTGTTTGCTTGGCTTTATACTAACAATGAGAGCAATGTGCAGTGGTAGCTTCCAAATATTCATTTAGTACATATATACAATACTTCTGTAAATGCTGGAGCTTACAAATATCCCAGTATTCTAAACTCTGATTATCTATGTATGCTTTGTTTGAACATGAACAATGGAAAATTGTTGTTTGATGTAAAGACTGTCCTTTTAGAATGTTACCAACTTCTAAACAAGAATGCTTGTTTTAGAACCGTATCTCTAGCGCTGGAATCTTGCTCAGGAAACAAAAACTGCTACTTCTGTGCATGAAATCAGATAGAATGGGATACTATGGGATACTAGAATGGGATACTATACTGAAAATCCTCATATGTCCTCTCACTGTGCTGGAATTCAAAGCATATGAAGGGGTCAGATGGGCAGCAGGTGGCGCTGGCCGTTCAGGATTAAGACCGCTTTTGCTACCGTATGTGTATTGCCTTTCCCTTCTACAGGATTGTTGATTGAACAGAAAGAAGCTATAAAGAACTAATTACTACATAAGAAATCCCACTTTCCATCATTTTTGGCTAGCATATCACAGCAACTCCAGTTTTTAAAAAGAAACATGGAAAAGGTAGGGTGGGGAATGATCCAATCCCAGAATCTGATGGAGCTGGATCATTTCTTATAGGCATGTCTGGTGGTCCTTTGCTACCCTAGATAATCTCTGGAACAGGGAATAAACCCGGACAGTTCTTTTAATCAAAAATTATTTAAAATTAAACTTAAAAAATAAAGTAATAATAAAAAATGAAATTAAAATTAAACCTGGGCAGTTCACATGTGTTACCATGTGTATTCAAGGGGACAGACATGCTCTATAGACACATCTGTGTTGATGTAGTCCATTGCTTAATTCCGTCCTAAATCATACTACGACAGCATGAACAGAAATCCTTCCTTCCACTGCCTTTCACTCCTAGGCTAGAGAAACTGCTTGCTTAGGTTTTATGTCAGGTTTAGGAAAATGCACCTTGGTCAGTGGCACACAACAGACATTAAAAGAGATCTGCTGGTCGAGTGATGCACCTCTTCCATAAACCTTTAAAGGAATACTGAGGATCCAGATAGAATGAGATTAGAAATAGTTTAAAATGGGAATGATGAATAAATACTACCATTGCTTGATATTTTATCTCAAAATGTTTTAAAACATTTTGGCCTTGGTAGGAGTTCTGTAGATTAGATATCGTTAATCATTTTTCAAGCCAGTAGTTAGAGGTATATAATTAATGGATATGTGTCTGATAGCTTATACTAACAGTGCATTCCTGAGGCCTCAGGCGCTGTGCTGCAGCAGGGAGAGGCACAGCAATGGCGCAGCTGGGAGGCCTCCTAAGGGGCTTCGCAGTGGCGTGCATGGCCAAGGAAAATAAAAGCAAAAAGAGGAGGGCGAGGTGTGGGGCAGCAGCACAGGGCCGCCACACCGCAGCCCGAGGCCAACCAGGGCCATCAGATTCTGCAGGGCTACCTCTGGGGGAGGGGCATCGTGTTGGGGGTGGGACATGGATTGGGGATGGGAAGGACAGTCCGTGGGCTGGGCTGGGCCCCTCAGTTAGAGGAGTGCAGGGGGAAGGGCAGGGGCTGCGAGGGAGGGAGGGAGGGAGAACAGGGCAGGAGAGAAAGGGCAGGAGATCTCCTGAAGGGGCCGGGATAGTGTCTATAATAAGGGTCCGTGGGTTCAGAGAAATGGCGTGAAGTATCGGAAGGGCCACCTCCATGAGTCCCCACCCCCCAAGTTGCACCCAAGCATCTGACTCTCCCTTGACATGACCACCAGGGTTGGGCGGGGGCTGGCAGTGACAATCCTCCGGCCAGCAGAATTGGGGTCTCTATTGTCACCCTCAGCATACGGGGGATGTCCATGGCTACAGGTGGTCGGGGCCTGGGGGGTCAAGGAGGTGGTGGTGGGCGGCCATGGCACGGGGTTGGTTTTCTAAGGCCCCAAGTAATCCCGCCTGCTGCTCTGCAATGGTGCGGGTCAGCTCCAGCATCATCAACAGGTGGCCCCTGGAGGCATTGATAACGGCAGCCAAGGTCTCCTTCCACCGATCAGCAAAGTCACTCATCTCTCGCCACTCCCGTCTGGCCTCCAGACGATCCCTCTCAATGGCTGCCCACATGGAGGAGAAGGTGAGGGGATGTGTTGAGCTGGCCCAGGCCCATGGGCGCAAGGCCCGGGAGGCCAGCTCCTCTGCCACCTCCTCGGCCCTGGGGTTGCCGCCTGCCCTGGGGGGGTCATTCGGAGGCTCATGGAGGGATGGTGGCCGGGGCGGCCTCTGCAGCCCTGCTCCTCTCCCGATGAGCTTCCTGAGGTCTTGGGTGCTGGTCGCCAGCTGTCAGGCAAGCCACCAGACCTTGGAATCTCCATGGACTCCTGAATAGTGTTACTGGAGTCACCTTGGTGCTCCTCGGGGGCTGTTGCTCCCATGCTGGATGACAGCAGCGGTGGCAGTCATGAGCAAGGGAGGCAGACCTGCAGAGAGAGGCGCCCCATCACTTCCAGGCTGACCCACTGGCCATCTCCTGTCCTCCCCTGGTGGCCCCAAGTCCCCACCTGCACTCACCATCCCAGCCCGGCTTGTCTTGCAGGGAAGGCTGATGTCCGGGGTCACCTCCATTGGCTCCTCCTAGGCGGTGGCCTGGATCTCGAGGAGGCCACACTCTGGGGTCCCAGCCATCTCTGTGGGGTTCTTGCTTGAGCATCCAACGCTGGGATCCTGGCCACTAGGTGCCCCGTCCTGAGTGCTCAGGTCCGGGGTGGCCCAGCTGCTCTGGGAGTCAGTTCTGGCCAGGCTTCCAGGAGATAGTGGCGTGCTTAGGGTTTCCTGTTGGAAGTCACACGCTGCAAGGCAAAGGGCAAGCATTCAGAGGGAGGGGGGCCGCGGGGCTCCCCTTACCCCAGACACTCACCATGCAGAACTTCAACACCTCTCCCCTCCACCGCTGTGGCTGGGATGAGAGGTAGCAAGATGGTCTCAGGCCCTTCTAGTCCTGTGGCCAGGGCCTGCTCAAAGGGCAACCCCTGCACCACCAAACGCTGCACCCGTGGCGTGCCCATAGGAGTCGTTCCACCTCTTCAAACATGAGGGTCCCATCCTGGTTGCTTGGCCCAGGGCGGACACCCTTCGGGCTGCATCCTCCCAGAACTCACAGCATCACACCTGTGTAGACATGCGCCCATCTGGTGACCAAAATACTTCCCGCCACTATTCCAAACAGAAGCACCTTCTCAGCATCTGTCCAGTTGGGCTGGAGCAAGGGAGTCCAACTAGCCTCTCTGCTCTCCACCATGTTCCATGGGTGCCCTGCGCGAAGGGAGGGGGCGCGCCTGGGAGTGCAGGAGATAAGGGCTGATTGGCAGCCGGGGTGACCATGGCACCTCGCAGCTGCAGAGCACGGGGAAGATGGTTGAGGACCACCTCTATTGTCTGGGAATGCATTCCAGGGCACCTCGTCTCAACATGAGAGCTAGCCCAGGGCACAGTGGCTGGAGGGAGCCTCAATGGCGGCCAGGCGGGATACGCCTGCCACCCCTTTCACTCTCGCCTGTGCCTCATCTTCCCAGCCCCGACCCTGGCTCACCTGAGAATCATCCACCTGCTGCCGGCTCTGTACATCTGGGTCGCTCTTCAACGACGGTGCCACCACCAGGCCCACAGGTACAGAGAATGCATCAGTACCCTCCGCCTCCCAGACACTGACTGCCTTGACCGCTTCCACCTGGACAGGACCACTATCCAGATGCTTTGTGAAGAGGTGGGCCCCGCTCTCCAGGGGACTTTGGCTGGGCCTCGGCCCATCCCTGTCCTGCAGAAATTGCTGCTGTCCCTGCGATTTCTGGCCAGCAGCAGCTTTTAGGAAGTGATCACCAATGTCCTGGAGTTCTCTCCCTCCTCGGCATGCTGCTGCTTCCACGCCCTCCTGGATCCCATAGTCACCAAGATTCACCGCCACATCCAGTTCCCCACTGAGGAGGTGCAGCTCGCCCCCATCCGGGTGGGCTTCCAGACTGTCGGCTGCTTCCTCAACGTCATTGGCACAGTTGACTGCACCCACATTGTCCTCCTGCCCCCCCGCCAGGGCCCACATCTCTATCGGAACCACCACTGCTTCTACAGCATCAACATCCAGGCCCCCTGCGATCACAGAGACTTCTTCACTGACCTGGTGGCCAAATTCCCGGGAGGCATGCACGATGCCCAGATCTTTGATGTCTCAGGTCTGTGCTACCTGTTGGAGACCTGTCCGGAGCACAAAGGCGGGCTTCTTGGTGAGTGGGGGGAAGGGTAGGGGCAGATGGAGGGCCAGGGTTGGGCCTCAAGGGCCGGGTGGAGAACCTCATCTCTCCCTCCCCTCCTATTGCAGGCGACTGTGGATACCCGCTGAGGTCCTATCTGATGACGCCCTACCAAGTGGACAACCCAGTCGATCGTGCACTCTACAACTGCGCTCACCGCAAGACGCGCATGACCATTGAGAGGGCCTTTGGCCAGCTGAAGATGCGTTTCTGCTGTCTCCACCATACGGGGGCCATCGGGCTATGCAGCCAAAGCGGGTGGGCAAGCTCTTTGCCGTGTGCACCATGCTCCACAACATCACCATCTTCCCTCCCAGATGACCCCACCAAGGGGCCTTGGGAGCCAGGGGTCATGCCCCTCGAGGAGGAGGCAGGTGACGGGGCCCAGGACCTCCTTGTCCACCAGTCCAGGGAGTGGGTGCATGAGGCTTTGTGGAAGGAGATGCAGGATTCAGACCCACACCTCAGCCCCTTGCCTGCCAATGGAGGGGCATTCTGACAGGAGAGCCACGGGTGAGTGTGGGCAGGACCCTCTGCTGACAAATACACCCTCCCTCCTGATCCCCTTGGCAGTGCAGTCCATGCAGCCCATGGGATGAGGAGCCTTGAGGGTGGATCCTTACTCACAAGTAAACCCATTGTCATTCCCATCCCTCTCCCACCATGTGTTTTGGGCTGAGGGTAACTGTCTGAGTGGCCTTGTGGACTGGGCCCCCAGATGGCCTCTCCTGCTGGTGGCCATGGCTGGAGAGATGGGCGACGCAACCTCCACCCGTGTGGCCATTCTGGACATTCTCCCCCCGGCTCCTGGAGGGGTGGTGCTAGGAAGGGGCGACCCTCACCCAAAGGGGGGTGTTGTCCTCTGTCTTCGTAGCACGTCAAGGATGGGCCCCTGGTTGCTGCACTAGGGGGATAGGGAAGGGGAAGGGGAGGAGCAAATCGACAGCGCTCTTCTGCTCCTGTGGCTTCTCCGCTAGAGTGGAATAAACTCTGTCAAACATCCTGTGGCCTTCCAGCTGACAGCCCGAAATAGGGAGAAGTCACCTCTTCCCATAGGTCGGTAGCAGTGGCTTTGCAGGGCCTGGGAAGCCCATGGGTGGAGCGTTGGTTGCCCTAGCTTGCCAGAAAGGCTGCTCCTATGAACAATGGTTGACCACTCAAGTAGCCGAGTTCCTGGCCAAGGTCTTAAAGGAGGGAGAAAGAAGGAGGGAAACCCTCATTTAATTGTTTATTATAAAATTTACTGATGAACTGTGTATTCATTCTTTTTTAGATCCACATCTAGCTGCTTTACCTGTTTGTTTTGTTACTGTAAATGCCAATAAAGGTTCTGTTTTCTGATCTGGTTGACCAACAAAGCAGAGAACCACATGGGCCCAGCTGCCTGACCTCTCATGGTGGCCACACGGCTGGTCTATTTGGCAGTGTTGACCTGAGGGACTGACAGCGGTGCCACCGCCTGGGGGGGGTGGCCCTGGGACGGAAAGGGTCCACCAGTAGTGCCAATGGAAAACTGCCTGCGGGCGCCACAACTGCTCAGCGAGGATGGGCAGAGTCTGGCAGGTAGCCAATGCCACTCCTTGACCACCCTACCTCCCATCTGCCACTGCTGCTGCTGTGGGATCAGCCCAGCCGCTGAACCTGTGCCTGACCAAGTAGCAGCCGCTAAGTTCTGAGTTTGGTGGGGCCGCGCTTCATGTGACTCCTCAGAAGGCTCTCACAGGATCCAGGCCTCGGAGCATGCTGCCCTGTCCCCCCACCCTTCCCCCAAGACCTGACCCCAGAAATGAGGCCTCAGGAGATGCAGACCGGCAGCATGCTGGCCCATGCAAGGCTTACCTGTCAAGTGAGGGCCTGCTTCAAAGTGCCACTTATGAGGAAAGTTTCTGCCTTCGAGGGCCCTCCCCCGTGGAAGGGGGGGTGCTGCCACTTTCTTACATTATTGTGTTTTTTAGAAACCTTCCCTGATCTAACATAAGCTTCTTTTATGTGACATCAGATTTTACCTGTTTAATGAAGCATCTCCTGTGTGCAACTCACAAACCTAGTACCACACCTTGGCCCTGCCTTATTCTCTGGGCCTGTTGAACTTTGCCCAATTCTTTTGCTCTGCCAGATTTACCCAGTCCTCTCCTCTGTGCTCAGGTTGCTGTCTTGGAACTGTCTTAGATTGAACTACAAATACAACTCTGTCTAAACCTTGGTCCCTCCCTAGGAAAGATGCAAGCTGTTACTGTGGGTGGTCAGAGAAATACATGTACCTTAAGCACATTTCATGCAAATAGGCCCACTTTCCAGTTCTATGTGGACTTCAAGCTAAGGTAGCTTGAGCATAAGGAAGAAAAACTTCTCCAACCTCTCAGGAGCTGGAGGCTAAGGTTTTACATCCAGTTTAAAGAGATGTGCAAAAGCAGAAACCAAGGGAATGTTGCCAAAGGGGTAAGCCTCCTAATGTAAGTTTGGAAGAAATACTAAGCTCTTGAATATGGTGAAATCAAAGAAAGTTTTATTCAGGGGAATAATTAGCACACTCAAGCAATCACAATAATATCAGGCATCCAGCAAAAGCACAAAACACTAGAATGTCCATGTTAAGATGTACACATACACACACTGTGCAACATATATTACTCAAGAGAGGCAAGAGGCCAAAGAAGCCGAACAGGAGAATAAAGCAGAGTTGGTTACAGCTACCTTTCTATATAGGTTCCCTGCAAAAGCTCCAAAGCAAGGGTCCAAAAATTTCTGGGCCACCAATCATTCAAAAGGATCACACCAAAGGCAGAGGGTAAGATCCATGTGACACTGTGACAGATGGGGCCCTAAGGGGGTTGGAGCAGAAGTTCATGCTTGCAGGCTCCAAAGCAAGAAACCCAAGTAGAGATCCAGAAAGGACGAGAAGAGGGTAGGCACATTATTGGCAGTTACCGCACTACTCATTTTCAACATTTAATGAAACATCTTATCTTTGTGTGATCACACCAAAAGCCTTCTCTTTGGTTTTGAAAATGATCTCAGAGCGTTGATTGTCCATGCTTTCAACAAATGCTTATATGATGAAGTATTTCCTTTCTCCATTTTAAAGACGATTCCCCCCTTGGTGTGAACATTTAGAGAAGTTATTCATTTCTCCACCCATCTCCCTCCCCTCTCCGCCATCCATTTCCACAAGCCATTTCCCGTTGTTGTTGTTTTAAATGTTGAGCATTGGGTCTAAGGAAGCATGGTAGGAGCGTTGTGTTTAAAAAACAAAAAGAAGCGAGCAGGCGATGGGGTAAATCTCCAGGGGAAGCGTAGTGTGTGTGGGGTGGGATCACTATGAGTGTGTGTGTTTTCCACACTCTCAGGTGCAGTTGTTTGCCAATGGCGGCGCACAATCGCCGGCAAACAACTGCAGCTCAGAGCGTGGAAAACACACACATACAGTGATCCCCCTCCTCCACACACACTAAGCTTCTCCTAGAGATTTCCCCCACCGCCTATTCACGTGTTTTTGTTTTTTAAACACAATGCTCCTACCATGCTTCATTAGGACCAATGCTCAAAAAAAAAAAAAAAAAAAAACAACCACCTGTGACTTGGGCACCCCAGACGAGCTCCCCCCACCCTTCCAGGATACTTTCAAAAAGGACAAGTGTGGTCAGAAAATTAGCATTCATTTTCAAGTCTTAGGGACTGACAACGATGAAAATGTGAGGTATGTAATTAGAGCAGTAACAGCCTTTGGGTCTGGAACAGGACCTTTCCCCTCTCAAGATAGTGGGAGATTTAGGCAGCCAAAAGCTAGATTTGGACACAGACTTTGGCCTCCATTATAGGGCTTAAAGCTTGAAATAAAACAAAATATTCCTTCTTTTCAGGCTCAAGGAATAGAAAAGGGGATCCAAGTGAGATCATTCATTCATTAATTCATTCATTCATAGACCTTTATTGGCATAAAAATTATTACAATTGTTACAAAAAGGGATCATAAAATATAAAATCAGTGAAATAAAACAAAGAACAATATAATCAATTATCAGAGCTTGTAAGTTTTTGCACTTTCATCACATCCACTAGAAAATTGGCAACACCCTCAGTAATCTCCGGTACTGAATCATTCAATAAAAATTGACATTTTACTTTATTAGACAGGTGATGTTTTGAATAAAACCAAGTTTTTAACCATTTCTCATAGGATGTTTTGTATAGAGAACAGTCAACCAGTATGTGTTCAATTGTATCCAGGGAGTTGGTACCACAAGGACAGATCCGTTCCTGTATTGGGATTTGGTGGTACCTTCCATACAGCATCCTTGATGGAAAGGCATTGACCCTAGCAAGAGAGAATGCTCTACGGAGGATAGGGATATCCAGATTGTAAAAGTAGTGGGGGATACTGTCAATTTTATTCATAAGACCCAACATTGCTGAAGAGCAAACATAAGGTTGAATTGGGTGCATATTTTGAAGCTCCATATCTAAGAGACGTTGTTCAATAATTTTAAAAATGTGGGCTTCAGTAGTTGGAGCCAAATCTTCTAAAGAAACTCCGATAGATCTTATTTTGGTCAAAATTATACAATCCCAGGAGGTATTGTGAAGTTCTTTTAACAACAGTGATAAAAGAGCCAAGTGAGTTAATAGCTATGCTCCCTGATTGGCTGAAAGGGAGTAGAAGGGTTTTACAGGATCTTGGGGATGCTTCCAAATAAGAAAAGAGAGGGGAGCTTTCCCTTAGGTTAGGTAAAGGGAGAGGACTGTCTCTCTTTGAGGCTGCTGTTGTTCCCAGTGAGCATGATTATATTATGGAGAATTGTTCCCCATTCTGCCCCTTCTCTACTGGCTCTCAACTTTGCACTTTAGATGGCCCTGAACTCTGGGTTTTTTGGGTGTCATGTGACTGGCAAAGGAATCAGTATCTGCACCAAGATGGAGGGGAAGAAAGAAAGGCCAACAAAACAAAAGCTTCAAGAGAACAATGATGTCTGGATTTTTGTCTAATTACCAGAGACTCTGATCCCACAAAGTGGTACCGTGCATCTCTTAGAGTCGAAAGGTAGTTCATTTTGTTCTTTCAATCCTAGGTCAACTAAGCATATTTCCAAACCTGCAGCTTCCAACCTTGCATTGCGTAATGTTATTTCTGTCCTTTACATTGTCTGTGCTACCAATTTTGCAGTATCTTTCTTCAGAATTTCTTTAGGATCATTCTTGTACATGGACTGCACATTCTTTTGCCTAATAAATGAATATGTTTCATGGTCAAAATGAATATTGTACCCATTTTGCTAAAAGGATAGCAATTGTTCTGAGCTCAGAAAATGTCAAGTATGGCACAGGTGAGAGTAAAATTGAATAGTTTCATGTGAAATTGCAGCCTATTTCTGAATTCACATCCAAAGTAATATGCATTCTATTCCCATGCTTTTTGAAATAGTGGATGTGCTCTGAGTACTTACAGATTTCTCCAGCATTTACAAGTCTTCTTATAAGACTGGAGAACTCCCTAAATTGAGGATTCTCTCTGGATATTCAGCCCTTAAGAGGACTGGGTGTCTAGCCTGAATACCTACAGATTTTCACATCTTTTACATGAGATGGGAGCTCTTGGAGTCCATCAACCTTTGCGTGGATTCTGGAGCAAACCAGTCCTCATGGACTGTAGGAGCTTAGATTTCTCCAAGTCTTTGTGTAGACATGGAGGTTCTATAGACTCCTTATGGATCTCTCCATCCTTTGAATGGAGGCACTGAATACTCCTTAATACTTGCAGGTATTGGGAAGTGTTCATCCCTTATAGACATAGACGTTCATAAGACTTCTCACAGACCAAAGTCTTACACAACTTTACACAGCTTTAAGTATTGCATAACCTTCTAGTTCTGACAAGGCTAAAAGATGGCATGCACACACACACAGAAACTCCCTGATCTTCGCATAGGATCAGAGGCCTTTCATATGCTAAAAACACTCAAAGATTTCTCTATGGTTTCATGAACTTAGTCCTGGCATGGACTAAAAACATGCTTCAAAGGCTCATAACTTCAGCTCTTACATGAACTCATGGAATCAGAGATTTCTCTAACCTGTACATACACCAAAGACCTAAAAGGTCTATTTATCCTTAACATGAATTAAGAACTTTTCAAATCTCTCTAGGCCTTGCTGAGCTGGGGAGGTTCACAAATGACATGACTGGGTAAAGTATGTCTACTTGTTTTATGATATTCTAGGTATTAAGATGCTTTTAACGAAATCAGACCTTATTCATTGCACTAACCATTTTTTACAAAATTTCTGTAACTATTTTATTTCCTTAATGAAATATTATTACTGGTTTAAAGTTTGAATTCTCATAAAGAGGTATAGAGGTTTAAGATTGCTTGCATACATGAACATGTTTAAGACTCATAATGTCTGAACTTTGTAACATGTTTTAGAACTTTGTAACCATTTACATGCACATATATATATTATGTAAAATAAACTATATATACATTCACATCCTTTTCATAATTTATTGGGCCATTCAAGAGAAAGCTTACTTTGGTAAGAAGCATTGAGTCCTGTCTAGTAGGTGTCTAACTGAATAAGATAACATACTTCTTCTCAGGAAGGGGTCCATTCTAAGAGTATAGGCACTGAAAAGCATTGACCTGCTTCAACCCTTTTTTCGGGAATGGCCACTTTGGCTTTGGCTTTCTCCCCAGGTTTTGGCATTTGGGAAACCCAAATCCGAAATGTACCAAAATGGCATTTTTTGGGTTTATTTTTGGTTTGGGTTTATCAATATGCACAAGCCTACTTCAGACCAATTTCTTCATACCAATAGTCTTCAGACATTAGCCTTTTTTTGGACACCAATCTGATTCTCTCTCAAATTTTAACTTATATATACTTTTCTTCCTCCCTTTATTTTTCATTCTCTCCCACTGACACATCCTCTGGTCTGTTCACAGAGTACTTCTGTTTTCTATTTATATATGCTTTCCCTATCAAGTTGGATGTTCAATGTATGTGTGTTGGGGGATAATAAATGGTACTAGATCTAGGATATCCCACAAAAGACAATCCTGATCAAGTGCGCAGCACTACCCGAAGTCGGTATGGTTTAGGTGACATAGATAGCCCATATACTGGAGTTAGATCTAACTGATCTTCAGCAGGCTTCTCTAGCCTCAGGTGTTGCAAGATGGTGGTGAGGATAACAAAAACCTCATTGCGGGCTACTTCTTCTCCCAAGCATTTTCGTATCCCCATTCCAAAGGCCATAACCTTCTCGACCAAGCTTTTGTTGAGTTCTCCATTTTCATTCAAAAATCTCTCTGGTTTAAACAAATAAGGGTCCACCCATAAGGTTCTGTTGTAAAAAAAAGAAATGTGTTTTAGATGCCTATGTAAAGTATCATTTATACAAGACGCCAAGATTAGCTGGCCCAACACCACTGTTTATTTAAAGAGCAGAATTCACTTTTGTTCCTCTTATAATTTTCCATCCCTAAGAAATGAAAGCAACATCCTCTGCAGAATTGTTATTACATTCTAAGATCCCAGTTTAACAGGGGGGAAAGTGTTCCCTCCTTGTATCTAAGCAGAACTGAGTTTGAAATGTGGTCACTGCTACAAATAATTGAGATTAGGGCTATGGATTCGGTAAAAACCAAACTGAAAAAATACTGAAAAAATGCAAATTTGGGTTTGGGTTTACTGAGTCTGCAAAATCTGGGAGGTTGGCAAACCCAAATTTGCCATTCCTGAGAAAGCCAGATAAAAATCCGGCTTTTTCAGGAACATCTTTTTGCGGCTCCTGGGGAGGCATTTTTGCAGATAGAAGTCTCAGATTTTCAGCCAGAAGGGACTCTCCTTGCAAGAACCCCCCATGTTTGGTAAAGATTGGGTCAGGGGTCCAGAGTTATGGGGTCTGGAAGGGGTCTCCCCATCCTCCTCCATTGAAATGCATTGGCAAAGTGGTTGAGTTCAGATGCTTTAGTGTGATCTTTGTAATGTATCTCAATGGAGAAGCAGGGCTTTAAATGGTGGGAAAGTTTGTCCCGTGCCTCCATAGAGATACAATGTATCCAGAGCTGTTGAAAGCCACGAAAAGCCCCCATAGGGTTTAAATGGTCAAATTTTTCGGGAAGCCCAAATTTAAAGCCAAATTCCTACCATTACCAATATAGGAAATTGGGCATTTGGGTTTTCCTGGTGAAAAAAAACCCAATAAACCCAACCCGAATTTTACCGAATTTTTTTTCAACTGCCCTAATTGAGATAGCATACAGGAAAGTAAAGATTATTTTGTCCATCCCAAGCATAAACACAAAACATGATGGCTAAGAAAATGCAACCTGAGTTACTAGAAGAGGAGGAATTGTGCTTTTGCCAGAAGAAATACTGTTAGCAGTGTCTGAAAGCAATGCTAAGAAGAGAAGAAGCATATCTTCAAATAGCAAGAAGCGTTATTGTGTGTGTGTGTGTGGGGGGGTGTCCATGAGTTTCTGGGCACAGAGCTTAGACATGCACTTTATGTATGTGCGCATGCACACTAGAGTCACTGGAATATCCAACCCTGTTCTACCCCCCCACACACAAACATTGTACACCATACCTCATTAGCTATATAATATATGCTATGTGTCCACGCAAGAAAAAATACTAACCATAAAGCCACTATTTGAAAATTAATAATAATACATAGGTACTTACTCATCATGATTTACTTGATACATATTCACAAAGATACATGTGTTTTGAGGAATGCAGAACCCATTGAGAGTTGTGTCTTTGGTAGCGCTAGAAAACCAAAGTACATCATTTTAGTTCAATGTGGTCACTCTAGATTTGTTCAACAGTTCATATCGTAACATTCTGTAATGGCAGCCTGCAGTGACCTGTATGCAAGTGGGGACCACTGGTTTTTTTGGGGTTTTTTTGGTGAAAATGTGGGCGGTCACTACCTTCCCACTCTCATCTGCATAAATGGTTCAGGGTTGAAACATGTCTGCCAGTCTCCTCCTCTCCCATTGCAGGGACATCTGTGGCATAGTAGTACAAAACAAAAGTAACTTAATCATAAATAGTATCTGTGATAAAGCATCCCTACATTGTATTTTATTGCTTATGTTGACCGTTCATCATAACTATCCTTCTCTGTTTCATCAGATAGGGACATGGGGCTCCCAAAATATTATATACCTACATGTTCTAATGAAAGATGATGTAACAAACACTGTAATCCCTTTTTGAAGTAATGGTGATTTTCTTGGTTAAGCCTTGGTAACTTACAAACAGGTTAATTTATTAAAACATTTATATCCCACTTTTTCTCATGGTTCAAGGTAGCTTACAATAATAGTTAAAAATATTCTCAGTTCAAACCAAAATAAAATAACAACCCCAAATGTCTCCCCCCTCCCCATTTAGAGCCAAATGACATGTTGTGCAGAAGGTGCATGATTACCAGTGCCAATCCAAGCAGAGTTACCCTTTTCTAAGTCGATTGAAGTCTGTGGGCTGACGGGGAGGGAACTGTTTAGGATTGCACTATTAATTCCACCTCAACCCAGCTGAACAACTCACTGTCAGTCCCTGGCCTCTCTCCCTTGATATATAGGGTTGCCAACTCTGAGTTGGGAAATACCTGGAGATTTTGAGGGTGGAGCCTGGGGGGAGGGGTTTGGAGAGGGGTAGGACCTCAGTGGGGTATAATTCCTTAGAATCCAATCTCCAAAGCAGCCATTTGAGCCAGAAGAACTGATCTCTGTCACCTGGAGATTAATTCTAATTCTGGGAGATCTCCAGGCCCCTCCTGGAGATTGGCAACCCTATTGATAAACCCATCTAAAAGATCATAATTCTTATTGGTAGAGGTTTTTCACTTAGCACCCTACTGACTGTATAAAATGTTAATAAAACTCGTGCTAGCAGAAAATACTTTCTCTTAAATATAAACTAGGTATATTTTTGCTTCTTACCGGTGAGGAATAGTGAATGGTATAAAGGAGGTGTGTCTAAGCATTTCATTGATGAATGCTTCCGTGTAATAAAAATATTTTCTATCATCAAACTTTGGTGGTTTCAGTCCAATCTTTCCATCTGCAAAGAAGCAAGTTGAGCACAATTACAGGCATGGTTCCCAACTAAAGGATTAATTTTGTTTCTAGTTTTCTTTTTCTTTTATTGAGAATAACATTACCAATTTCTTCTTGAATTTTTGCTTGAATTTTGGGGTATTTTATCAGGTACAGGAATATCCACTGCAAACATCCTGACACAGTACCAAAGCCTACAAAATAAATGCATTAAGATAACTGTGAATTAACATCCAAGGGTAGATTTCCACTGAGGCATTTATCCAATGTTAATTATATTGCAATCAATGGATTTTAGCCTACTGTGGTGTGTAGAAGAAGAGTTGGTTTTTATATGCCGACTTTCTCTACCACTTAAGGAAGAATCAAACCGGCTTACAATCACCTTCCCTTCCCCTCCCCACAACAGACACCCTGTGAGGTACATGGGGCTGAGAGAGTGCGACTAGCCCAAGGTCACCCAGTTGGCTTCATGTGTAGGAATGGGGAAACCAACCCAGTTCACCAGATTAGAGTCCGCCACTCATGTGAAGGAGTGGGGAATCAAACCCGGTTCTCCACCTTAGAGTTCACCGCTCTTAACCACTACACCACGCTGACTCTCTCTTTTTTTATTGAGAATTACCGTATTTTTCGCTCCATAAGACGCACTTTTTTCCTTCTCAAAAGTGAGGGGAAATGTGGGTGCGTCTTATAGAGCGAATGTGCGCACAGAGTGGGCTGGGCGCGCTGGGAGGCAGCCGGGGAAAGCTGCCTCGCGCCGTTCCAGCGCGCCCAGCCCGCTCTGTGCGCCCGCCCAGCCCGCTCTGTGCGCTTGCTCGCCTCCCAGCTGGGAAGCGGAGGGGGGGCGGCTTGGCGCGCCCGCCCACCTCCTCCCCACCTGCTCTGAGCGCTTGGCGCGCCTCTCCCGCCCGGCTCCTCCCAGCTCGCTCTGAGCTCTTGGAGCGCCCGCCCGCCTCCTCCCCGCCCGCTCTGAGCGCTTGGGGCGCCCACGCGCCCGCTCCCTGCCCACGTTTTTAGAGGAGGAAAACAAGATTTTTTCTTGTTTTCCTCCTCTAAAAACTAGGTGCGTCTTATGGAGCGGTGCGTCCTATGGAGCGAAAAATACGGTACATTACCAATTTCTTCTTGATTTTTTT
This sequence comes from Euleptes europaea, assembly GCF_029931775.1. Taxonomy (NCBI): domain Eukaryota; kingdom Metazoa; phylum Chordata; class Lepidosauria; order Squamata; family Sphaerodactylidae; genus Euleptes; species Euleptes europaea. Next base: position 50,408,806 of record NC_079315.1, on the reverse strand, counting down.
TTCATGCATTTTGGTTTTTTTTTAAATCAGGTACAGGAATATGCACTGCAAACATTCTGACACGGTACCAAAGCCTACAAAATAAATGTAAAACTCCTAGAACATATTTCTTTATGATGTGCCAATCTATATTAATTGGTTTTTATATAAAATCCCTCAGACCTTTAGATTTTAGTTTTTTGCACACTGACAGTGCAATGCTATGCAGAGTGACTCCAGTCTAAATACACTGATTTCAATGTCCTTAGCCTGGAATAACTCTGAATATGATTTCACTGTTAAGTTAGAAGTCCCAGATATTCTGATGCATATGAATTTTGCTAATCAGCAGCACTTTTTGTTTATTGTGATGAGTTGTGTGTTGTTGTTTTTTGCCGTAACGTCACAGCTGATTTATGGAGACCCTGTAGGGTTTTCAAGACAAGTACATTCAGAGGTGGTTTGCCATTGCCTGCCTCTGCATCACAACCCTGGTATCTCCCATCCAAATATTAGCCAGGATCAGGGCTGAATGTGTGTGCCTGGCCCAAGGTCACCCAGCAAGCTTCTATGGTGCAAGTGAGGATTTGAACCTGGGTTTACCAGGTCCTGGCCAGACACCTTAACCACTACACAAGACCTGACAGGGCAAAGTTGTTAGTCAGAAGCTGGGTCTTGAAGGTTGACAGACATAAGTTAGGTTTTGATTGTTAAGAAAGAAGGGTTAGTCTAACCTGAATGGGAATTGAAGATCTGAAGAGGTATCAAATAGTTGCTTAAATTTCCCTGTCTGGGGAATTAACTGAGGTGTTACAGCTGGCCAGAAGGATTTTGCTAGCCCTGGTATATAACTTAATGGCAACAGAAAGTTGGTTGAGACCTTATATACCTAACTGAGATTGTTTCCCTGAGGGATGTACTATATAAAACATAATATCCTGGTTGTGTGTTAATATTTACCTTGTGTGTTTTTCTGAAATAAACTTTATTCTTCACTTTAAAAAGTAAGCTACTGTGTGCCTGTCAGTTTTGCCTCAGTTACCACAATCCGTGCTTGGGTTGGTTTATATTCAAGCCCAGATCCTATCCCTTCATACCAGGTTTCATTTTGATCCCCCTCTGAAAACCCTGGTGCAGTGGGGTAGGCAAGAAATTGTATTATAACAAAAGAAGAAATCCTGTGGGGTGGCGTCTAGCTCCCAGGAAATCTGTTACATACATGAATGTGTTCCTCATTGCTGCAACACATTATGGCTTTTGGGGATCTAGCAAACAAGTAAGCTGTACTCTTGGAGCTGGTCTTTTTAATGATTCAACATGTCCCAGTTTCCATTATTTCTCATGTTGAATAGCAAAGTGGGCTGAATCAGTTTGTGTGGAATTGTATTCTAAACCTGTGCTTAACCAATTATAACCAAACGTTGTTCACTGCAGATATGAATCGACATAAAACCACCATCTATGTGGATCAGGCTAGAAATTACCATAGCAGGAAATGAATGATCTGCTATAGTTCTTAACCTCACCAGTCTTCAATCAGACTCACTCTACCCAAGTAACATAGGAATACTCTTCCGATCCCCACAAGGTCCTAACATCCATCCTACCCAAAAGATCAGAGATCTGTTTTGAATAAATGTGCTTTAACATCCATATTGACCAGTGTGATAAAAAATACTTACCAGCTCCAAAGATATCATTAACAGTAGTTATTATTTTATCTCTAGATAAGACTGCAGCTCTCCTATCAGGGTTTTTCCCGTTGCTTACACTTAACAGAGCATCAGTGACGTCTCGGAGATGGTTCTAAAAGGAACAAACAAAACCCTCAATGCTATTTTTGTCTAACCACTTTTCAAGCTACATGATTTGAAAACAACTGCTTGTTTATTCTACAGGGAGCTGTAAAGAGCATCTTGATTTGTTCCGCCCATGGAAGTGAAAATCAGAGCCTATAGTTCATACATTCAGCAATGTAGTAAAATATATTTTTCCATTCCTAAAAATTCATTGCTTTGTAAAATCAATATATTACTTTTATCCATGCATATTAGCTTCTAATCCAGTTTCAAAGCTGTAATTCACTTTTTCATGTGACCTTCCCTAGGAAATATACTAGTTGCCCATAAACCATCTTTGGTGGAACAGGATGTGGCTTAAACAGATTTGCCTCAGTTGGAACTGGAGGTGACAAGTAGTGTGAGCACTTGTACAGAAGATGAAGCTGGAGACACCATCACTGAAGTTAAACTGTGCTAAAGTAAATTGGGGAGCCCCAGCGTCCACAGCTACTTGGACGCCCTAAAATTAGTCAGCTAATTATTACTGTCTTTATTTTATTATTTTTTTCACAGTTTAGACTGATGTGAAGGAAGCATGTATTGTCTTAAAATATTTATAAGTCTTGAAATAAAAAAAATCCCAAATATAACATGGAATATAGCATTTGAACTACATAAAGTACATTTTATTCATTTTTTTCTTCCCTTATCAAATGTTTGTACTGAACTACTTTTGATCACTGGAAAGAAATTTGAGATGCTCTTTCAGACAGGCCTTGTCTGTTGTTGTTCCACTGTTATATCCTGGAAGGGGTGAGGCAAGCACCTTACTCTGGGATGCGCTTGCCACTTGCGCTTGCCACTTGTGATAAAGTACTCTTTAGATAAGGCTTCTCTTTCTCCTTTTGACTGCAACCTGAATCTACTTGAATAAATATAAGTTTTACTTTTTGCAATATACTTCTTCGGATATTTATTTACTGCACTCAATATCATGCTTCTATGACTTGATGGCACTTTACACACACACACATGACTGGCAAACTCTGCTATATTAATCAAATATTTAGTGCAGCAAATCCTTCTTGTAGTCTGTAAACTGCTACACATTTCAATAATTCCATAAATAACACTAACAATCACATAGAATACATGTGTCCTGCTCCATCTCTATTATATACCACTGCCCCAAGTACCATTAAATTCACTGCAATTCATGCCTAAGTAAATACAAACAGGATGAGGCTGCTATTACCTTTATCAGTACATTATTGCTTTTCTCCACTCCCTCATCAACTCCTTAAGGGCCGCAATACTGGTGCTGCTACAGATATCTTGAGGCAAGCACTGGGCAGCAAGAAGCAGGGCCCTACCCAGTGTATTCTACTTCTTCATGCCATCTTCCTCCACATATGCAATTCGTAATCCATGCTTACTTAATGTGCTAGAGAAGCAGGTCTGGAGAACTAGGCCCATCCAATTGCTTCTATTTGTTCAGATGTGACTCACCATAGAAACCTCATGTGTAGGGGAAATTAGGAAGAGGTCTGATGCTCACACACTTCCTTTCACCTCTAGCCACACAGTGCATAAGATTTAATGTCTGAATGTATTTAGTTGAATGTGGGATCTCCTTAATGCTCTGGGTACCTTATACACTGTTAATCACTAAGCATGTGGTCTTTCTGGGATGTTGTAACATCGAATAGCATTTAAAATCTCCATTTTGGAAAACTTACCTCATCATATGTGGCATAGTGATCTTTCACACATTGGGTGACAAATTTATTGAAGTTCCCATAAAATTCACGAGCCGCTTTTGAATTGGGGAGTGGAAGGTATCGAAGACAGGGTATAAAATCAGCTGGGTTGAACACACTTGATGCTTTTTGAAAATCCTGATTTAGCTTAATGATACTTATAAACTCTTTGTCGGTGTGGTTGTATCTCTTGCCAAAGCAGAGGGCACAGACCACATTAGCCACAGCAGAGGTTACCACAACAGAGGAGTCAAAGCAGTCATCCTTTGCTGAAAGCGCCACAAAGGTTTTCACCAGTTCTGAAGCTTCAGCACAGACATGTTCTTCAAGAAGGCAAGAGAAAGTTGGGGAGTTGGCTTCCGATTTGGCAAGGGATCTTAAAGCTTTGCTGGCAATTTTCTTCTGAAGCTTCCATTGCTCATCATACTGCACTGAAAATGACATGCTTTCTCCATTGGCAAAGAAAGAAAAGGTATGCATGTTGGGTCGGCCAGCAAAACTTTCCCCATCTCTCAACAGCACCTTTTTCACAGCATCAAAGCCATTTACTACCACAACAGGTACCATTCCCAGCTTTATCTGAAACACATCTCCATATTTTTTCCTCATGCGGTCAAATGAAACATAAGGATACTCCTCCAGCTGCAGAAGATTCCCCACAATTGGCAGTGACCAAGGTCCTGGGGGAAGTGGATGTTTTCTTGTTAGTCTAGTAATTAAAATCTGTACAGAAATTAAAATAGATGCCACTGTAAAGAAGACAATAGTCATCTCTGAAAAGGAAAATTCAAAAGCAAAATCCATTTTTGGCAAAGAAAGCATCTGAAAAAGAAAAGATTGTTTTAATTGTAGTTGGTTGTAAGCCACCTGAAATATGTATTATATAGAAAAACAGGCGATAAATATTTTTAAAAATTAAAATACAGGGATCCTTTGCACTTAAATTTGCAACAACTTGCACACAGACTTGTGAAACAGTAATACCAAACAACAATTTCCCAGCCTTTCACTCAATAGAATCCAGTTGCTTCCTGGGGTTTTATTTAAGAGCTCGTTTATTCATGAAAGAGTCCAGAGGTTCATGTTTGCCATCCTAGGAAAAAAGTAATTGCAGGTTCTTGATGTACCTGCCGCTGTATACTATCCAGTGACTCCAAGTGGTAAAACCACTAGTTTTCAGTACTAAGCAAATTGGGTGGAGCCGCAGAGTGTAGTTGCTGCATAGACAGCCGCTTCATCTATTGGGAGATGTCAGTGACTGGAAGCATCACAGGTGCATCTGGTCTGTTGCTAAGTCCCATTTGGCTGATTCACAGCCTTTTCCCAGCTTATACAGCTGAGTGGGGACCCCTTAGATGGAATAGCACCTGAGGTAAAGGACAGGTTCCACAGGGCTATCCTAGAGGGGCTTATAGCATATCTCTAACGGAGGCCTCTTGGATGTTTCCCTCATCCGAGCATCGTGACTGCCCAGTGCTCAGCCTCCCAATTTTTCAGCCGTGACAGGAGCACAAGGGCAAGTCCTGTTCAGGTGACTTCTAGTGTAGCCATATCTACTTCTGGTCAGACTGCCCAAATCCCACAGATGTACCCTCTCACAGAATTAAAGGTCTCTAAATAATTATTAGTGAACACAAGTCTTTCCAGAACTAACTACACTATAATGTCTTACTCTGAATTGTATCAAAGAAAGTGAGAATTTCTCCTTCAGAAAGCAACCTTCAGTTTTCTGAAGGTTGAATACAAACCATGAGTAAAATATGCACAATATATAATAAATCTTACTTATACTTTGTACCAGTACAGTTTATCCTACTGAATGGACTTTGTAAATTCTAGCAAAAAATATTACTTTATGGCTGCTTTAGAGTCTCGTTGTTGTCGTTGAGTCTCGTGTTCACGTTTCAGATAAGATAACGGAAACTCTTTGGCCATTTATGCAAGGGAAATTTGTGTTGGGTTTGCCACTCAGCAGACGCACAGTTTTCGGATCCGAATTCTAAAAGCTCTATGCATGGGGGCTTATCCTTCCAAAGAAATTCCAGGAGTACCTTGGATAATTATACATCCCCAGTGAAAATGCAGAACTTCTGAACCATGTGGGAGTTCCTCCCCCAAAAACGCTGCTCTCCGGCCAGCCAGTTTGAGAAAGGAAAAGAGCGCGGAGGGGGCAAATAGAAAGTTACCAAAAACATTATTTAGCTGCAATTCCCCCTGGTCCTTGTCAAAATCAGAGACAAACCCAGCCACACAATGTGGCTGTGTTTCCCAGGTGGTGGCAGCAACAACAGCCACAGCAGCAGCGGCTGTAGCAGCAGGCAAGCCTCCCCCCCCCATGAACCCCATGGCACTGAGCATCTAGAAAGGAGCAGGGAAATCACATGGTTGGGGGGAAAGCTAGAGAGGAAAGAAGCGTGAAACAATCGCAGAGAGAGGGAGACAAATGTGCACATGTGCGCATACACACACAGGGAAACACACGCACATGCACACATAAACACAAAACTCTTGCTCTCTCTATCTGGCTGGTGGGGTAGCTCCCATCTTCCGCAAAGATTAAGTAGTCAGCACTCTGAGTTTTCCCACACTTGTAATGGCCACTTCCTTCCTTCCTTCCTTAAGAACTCAATTTCCCATGATAAACTGCAACCTTGCAGTCAACCATGAGAAAGGAAGCAGACCAGCAGCCATTACTGACAAGTCTAATAAGGTAAGTACATGTCCCGAGACAGGCCCAGGGCCGGCCCGTCAGGGATTACGATTCAACATAATCCGGGAAAGAAACATCTACTGGCAGATTACATGTCTCGTGTATTTGACAGCGAGACGGCCAGCCCTATGACCGCTCTAAGGGAGGGGGTGTGTCTTGAGACGGGCCCAGGGCCGGCCCGTCAGGGACTACCGGGCTCCACCCGGCCCAGGGAGGAAGCAGCAAAGGGGCGACCAAGGGAGGGGGCCAGGAAGAATCAGGAGGCCAAACCCTTACCTGCCTCTCTTTTTCTCCCCGCAGACGCTGCAGCCGGAGATGAAGCGGCCGGGGAGGAGGAAGGGGCCGGGGGTGCCAGCAGGGAGGCAGAAGCCGGCCGACCGCACAAAGAGAGAGGGCGGGGCTGGGAGCTGGGAGCCGGCGCCCGTGTTTCAGCCGGCCGCGGAGAACTCGGCCGCCCGGCCGTCTCTGCAGGCGGCCTGAAGGGCCTCCCCGCGGCCCAGCTGACAGGCGGGCGGGCGCGCACCAGGCGAGGGCGCGGAGCTCCGACGTCGCCCGACGTCGGAGGTTATCCCCCTGCCCCTCCAAGAAGACAGCAGGGAGGGGGCGAGGGCGAGATCATCTGGCCCCGACCCGGGGGAGGGGCCGGAAGAGGAAGACCTAATCCTGAGGGAGGAGCCGGCCAGCCCTTCTTATAGCCCAGGGGGCGGGGAAGGAAAAGGGAGGAGCCTGGCCTTTATAAAGGCCACTGGAGCGGAGGCCAGGGAGGAGAGAGGTCAGAAGTCTCCTGGCTGACAGTTGACTGCAGCGAGACTCTGGCTGCGTCGGAGGGAGGTGTTGACTCAGACTCTCCCTCCGACTGGTCTGAGGCCGAGGAGGCTCCTTGGGCTCAACCAGTGCGGGCGGCGGAGGAACGGAGGACCCAGGACCCCGGACCCCCGGCCCCTACAGTGGTGGAGAATGCGGGCATAGGGGGAGGGGCCAAGCGACCCCCTCCTCGAATCCCAGCTTCCGCTGGGTGGCGGCCAAGTCGGACGATACTGAGGCCACCCCTACTGATGCTCCCGGCCAGCGCCAAGGCACCCATGGAACCAGTCGAAAAGACCACCCCTCAGGCTATGGATTTCGGCCAATTCAGCCAATGGATGCTAGAGCAGCAAGGGAGGATGATGAAGGAGATGTGGCAACAACAGCAAGACGCACAACTCCGGCTGGTGCGGGAAATGTCGCTACAACAACAGGAAGCTCAAGCCAGTTTGGTGCGAGACATGTGTAAGACGCTGGAGGGTACTAGAGGTGGGACAGGGGACGGAACGAGTGGAAGTAACCCCAGAGGTCCCCCCATCCCCCTCTCAAAACTGGGCCCTGAAGACGATATCGACGGCTACCTCGAGGCCTTTGAACGCACGGCGGAGGCCTCAGGGTGGCCTAAAGAACGCTGGTCGTTTATCATTGGTCCACACTTGACTGGACCCGCACAAACCACCCTGAGATCCCTCCCTAAAGCTGATAGCGCCGACTATGGAAAATTGAAGACGGCTATTTTGGCGCGATACGCAATTTCCGATGAAACTTACCGGCAAAGGTTCCGACAAATGTCATGGAAGAAAGGCGAACCCCCTAGGGCCTTTGTGACGGCCTTAAAAGACATGGCAGACCGATGGTTACAGCCGGAAGTCCGGGATAGTCACGCAGTGGTAGAACGCGTGGTGTTGGAGCAGCTAGTCAAAGTAGTACCTCATCGGGCCCAGGAGTGGCTGATCTGCAACAAGCCCAAAACTTTAGAAGAAGCGATGACTCTACTGGATAACGTTTGTGCACTAGATACGAGGGGCGAACCCCACAAAGGAGACTATCGGGTCCCGACCGGGATAGGAAACCGGGGAGGCCGGGCTCGCCTCCTCCCGCGGTTATTGCCAGGCGGGGGACCCCGATTCAGGGGGACTCCATCGCAGGTCAACCCCAACCCCGCTAGCCCTTATGTCGAGGGACCTCGGTCGGGCCTGAAGAAGGAAGGAAACAACCCCGACCCCACCAGCAAGGGTCCCTGTTATACGTGCGGCCAATGGGGTCACTTCCGGCACGAGTGTCCACTGATGGAATGTGACCTTGGATGGGAGCAGACCATGCAGGCAGATGCATGGGGCGGCCGTCCTGAGCCGTTACTGGTTGAGCTACAGCTGAAGAACCATCCCTTGCGAGCACTTGTTGATAGCGGATCGTCCATATCCATGATCCTCAGCTCGCTGTTGCCTCCAGATGTGCCCGTCGTACGTATAGCTTCCGTTGCCTGCTTCCACCAACACGTAGAACAGCTACCAGTGGTGAAAGTGCGGGTACGGTGGGAACAGCAAGACTACGACATCTTTATGGCTCGGGTACAGCAGCTGCCCTATCAGGCCTTAATCGGGCGGGATGCTCCATGCTTCCCTGAAATGATGCGACGGCTCCTTCCAAAGACCAATAATGAGACCCATATGGGGGAGGAGGAAGACGAGGTACCAGGACCCTCCACCCGGCAGCTGCCGGGGCGCCCTGAGGTGAACGAGGAAGATCCGCCCGACTCGTGGGAAGGCGACCCTGAGTTCCGCAGACTACAGCAACAGGATCCCTCGTTGGAGGCCCTGAGAGGTATGACCGCCGTCAAAGAGGGCCAGGTTCTAGAGGAACGCAGAGCCCGTCGGTGGCCCCAGGTAGTGCAAAGACAGGGACTGTGGTATAGGGTGGTGAGGGACGCGGGAGGGGAGAGAGCGCAACTCCTCGTACCCAAAGACTACCAAGGCAGGCTGTTAAGGTTAAGTCATGATCATTCCTGGGCAGGGCACCAAGGGGTTAAGAACACGTTAACCCGACTCCAAGAGCGGTTTTTTTGGCCCGCTATTTCCAGGGACGTTAAGGCCTTTTGCCGCTCCTGCCCAGAATGTCAGAGGTATACCCATAGGGCTCCCCCACGGGCTCCGCTACACCCGTTGCCCCTGATCACCACCCCGTTCGATCGGGTAGCTATGGACTTCGTGGGTCCACTCCCCCGGACACCTCGGGGAAATAGGTTCATCCTGGTGATCGTGGACTATGCCACGCGGTTCCCCGAGGCAATTCCCCTCCGGAATATGCAAGCTACCGGGGTCTGCAGGGTGTTGGTTCAATTATTTGCACGGGTGGGGTTACCCCGAGAATTGATATCAGACCGGGGTGCGTCATTTACAGGCACCGTCACAAGGCAATTATGCCAAACCCTTGGAGTGCAACAAATTTTCACGTCGGTGGCACATCCGCAGACTGATGGGCTGGTTGAACGTTTCAACCAAACCCTGAAGGCCATGTTGCGGAAAGTAGCCAGCGAACGCCCGAATCAGTGGGACCTGTTAGTTGACCCCGTTCTTTTTGCAGTACGGGAGACCCCGCAGGCATCCACGGGGTATGCCCCTTTTGAATTATTGTACGGCCGGCGACCCCGTGGTACAATGGGCTTAGTGGAGGCAGAGTGGAAGGGGAGCCCCAGCACGGGGGAAGGGAGAGAACCGTCCGAATACATCCAGCAGCTGCAGGCAAGGCTAACCCTAGCCAGGGAGACGGCCACTCGTAACCTCCTACAGGCCCAGGAGGCCCAAAAAGCCTATTATGATAAGAAAGCGCACGACCGAACAATTTTGGTAGGAAGTAAAGTATTGGTAAAAGCTCGCATATTTGGGACAAGTGAAGGGGATCCCTGGCGTGGGCCCTTTGAGGTGACACGAGTAATAGGCCCCTGTACCTACGAGGTACAGTGCGGGACCCGAGGGCGGCAGAAAAAACAAATCCATATAAATGACTTGAAGGAGTGGGTAGAACGGGACGCCCAAGATGGCAGCTGTCATCTTGGAATAGAACCCCTGGAGCTGTTAGAAGGGGAAGTACCATGGGCCGACGCAGCCAACACTGCCACGGGACCCCGTATTGGTGACACCTTATCCCCTGAGCAGAGAGATCAGGTACAGACCCTCCTCAGCCGATGTCCCCCAGTGTTTGACAAAGAACCCGGACGGATAGCGTGGGTGGAACACGCCATCCGAACCCCTGAGGGTAAGGTGGCATGAGCGGCGTGGCGACCCGTACCCCGGAAATTGTGGGAGGTCGTAGAAAACGAGGTCACCAAGATGCTCGACATGGGGATCATAGAACCGTCCCGGAGTGCGTGGAGGAGTCCTATTGTCCTGGTACCCAAGCCCGATGGGTCCATCCGTTTTTGCGTGGATTACCGGGAGGTAAATAAACTGGCCGAATTCGACGCATACCCCATGCCTCGCACCGATATACTGGTGGAACAACTAGGACACGCCAAGTATATCACAGCACTGGACTTAACAAAAGGGTATTGGCAGATACCCATGCGAGCAGAGGATCGCGAGAAAACGGCCTTTGCAAGCCCCTCCGGCCTGTACCAATTCAGGGTGATGCCATTCGGGCTCCATGGGGCCGCGGCCACCTTTCAGCGTATGGTGGATACGGTGCTAGCCCATTGCCGCAGTTTTACTCTGGCCTATATTGACGATATAGTCATCTTTAGCCCGGACTGGGATTCGCACCTCCAGAACCTAGAGGCCGTGTTACGGGCATTACATGCCGCAGGCCTTAAAGCCAATCCCGCCAAGAGCCACATAGGATTCAGAGAGCTGCGTTATTTGGGCTACCTCGTGGGTAATGGCCATCTCCGCCCGGTGCCCGATAAAGTGACAACGTTGGAGGCCGCACCACGCCCTAGGACGAAGAAACAACTACGGCGATTCTTGGGAATCGTCGGTTTTTACAGCCGGTTCATTCCACACTTCGCCACCCGAGCCGCTACCCTGACCGATTGCCTGACAAAGCACGAACCAAACCAGCTCCGGTGGGACGAGCTCCGAATCGCCGCGTTTGAAGACTTAAAAACGGCCTTGTCCCGCCGGCCCGTACTCAAGAGCCCAGACTTCGATAAGCCGTTCAAAGTGCATACGGATGCCTCTGATGTAGGGCTAGGAGCCGTATTGTTGCAAGAACATCAGGGTCAGGACCATCCCATCTTATACTTGAGTCGGAAGTTGCAAGGGGCTGAGAAACGATATGCCACCGTAGAGAAAGAGGCCCTGGCCGTCAAGTGGGCCGTGGGGGCTCTTCAGTTCTATCTTACCCACAACCCCTTCATTTTGGTATCCGACCACGCACCGTTGCAATGGATGGCTACGATGAAAAATCACAATGCGAGAGTACTCCGATGGTACATCTCGTTGTTGCCATTTCAATTTACGATTCAACATAATCCGGGAAAGAAACATCTACTGGCAGATTACATGTCTCGTGTATTTGACAGCGAGACGGCCAGCCCTATGACCGCTCTAAGGGAGGGGGTGTCTTGAGACGGGCCCAGGGGCGGCCCGTCAGGGACTACCGGGCTCCACCCGGCCCAGGGAGGAAGCAGCAAAGGGGCGACCAAGGGAGGGGGCCAGGAAGAATCAGGAGGCCAAACCCTTACCTGCCTCTCTTTTTCTCCCCGCAGACGCTGCAGCCGGAGATGAAGCGGCCGGGGAGGAGGAAGGGGCCGGGGGTGCCAGCAGGGAGGCAGAAGCCGGCCGACCGCACAAAGAGAGAGGGCGGGGCTGGGAGCTGGGAGCCGGCGCCCGTGTTTCAGCCGGCCGCGGAGAACTCGGCCGCCCGGCCGTCTCTGCAGGCGGCCTGAAGGGCCTCCCCGCGGCCCAGCTGACAGGCGGGCGGGCGCGCACCAGGCGAGGGCGCGGAGCTCCGACGTCGCCCGACGTCGGAGGTTATCCCCCTGCCCCTCCAAGAAGACAGCAGGGAGGGGGCGAGGGCGAGATCATCTGGCCCCGACCCGGGGGAGGGGCCGGAAGAGGAAGACCTAATCCTGAGGGAGGAGCCGGCCAGCCCTTCTTATAGCCCAGGGGGCGGGGGCGGGGAAGGAAAAGGGAGGAGCCTGGCCTTTATAAAGGCCACTGGAGCGGAGGCCAGGGAGGAGAGAGGTCAGAAGTCTCCTGGCTGACAGTTGACTGCAGCGAGACTCTGGCTGCGTCGGAGGGAGGTGTTGACTCAGACTCTCCCTCCGACTGGCCTGAGGCCGAGGAGGCTCCTTGGGCTCAACCAGTGCGGGCGGCGGAGGAACGGAGGACCCAGGACCCCGGACCCCCGGCCCCTACAGTACATTTAAAATATTCCTGGAGGTCATTTTTGGAGGTAGAGCCCCCAAATTCACAGCATAGCTTGAAGGGACTCTCCTTGCATGACCCCCAAAGTTTGGTGAATATTGGGTCAGGGGGTCTGATTTTATGGGGTCCTGAAGGGGTTGCTCCCTCCTCCATAGACAATCATTGCAAACAACCCCTTCCAAACCCCATAAAATTAGATGCCCTGACCCAATATTCACCAAACTTTGGGGTTTGTTCAAGAACAGTCCCTTCAAGCTACGCTGTGAATTTGGGGGCTCTACCTTAAAAAATGACACTCCTCCCAGAACCTGAAAAAAATCCGAATAAGTATTTGGCTTTTTCCAGAATTGCCTATTTTGCTTCAGTTTTCTGCCCAGGTTTATGCATTCGGTAAACCTGAACTGGAATTTTTCCGAAATGGCTAATTTTGGGTTTATTTTCAGTTCAGGTTTATCAATATGCACACACCTAATCTGGACACCATACGTCTGTTGATACAGCCCAAGATTGAATTTGCCTTTTTAGCTACCGCATCACACTGCTGACTCATGTTCAGTGTTTGGTCTACGAAAACCCCAAGATCCTTTCCACACACACTACTGCTAAGACAAGTCTCCCCCATCCTATAATTATGCATTTTATTTTTCCTACCTAAATGAAGAACTTTACATTTATCTCTGTTGAAATGCATTTTATTAGTTTTAGCCCAATTCTCCAGCCTGTCAAGATCATCCCGTATCCTGGCTCTGTCTTCTACCGTATTTGCTACCCCTCCCAATTTAGTATCATCTGCACATTTAATAAGCTTCTCCTCTATTCCTTCACCCAAATCATTATAATGATGTTGAACATCACAGGGCCCAGGACAGATCCCTGAGGCACTCCACTAGTCACTCCTCTCCAAGTGGATGAGGAACCATTAACAAGCACTCTTTGGGTGTGATCTGTCAACCAGTTACAGATCCACCTAACAGTAATAGGATCTAAACCACATTTTCGAATTTGTCAAGAATATTATGGGGAACCTTATCAAAAGCCTTACTAAATCAAGATAAACTATGTCTGCAGTGTTCCCCTGATCCAGCAATGTAGTAACTTCTCAAAAAAGGAGATAAGATTAGTCTGACATGCCTTATTCTTGAGAAACCCATACTGGCTCTTAGTAATCAGATCCATCCTTTCTAAATGCTCAAGAACTGACTGACTGATGATTTGTTTGAAAACTTTTTCCGGTATAGACATCAAGCTGATGGGTCGGTAGTTATCTGGATCCTCCTTTTTCTCCTTCTTGAAGATGGGGACAACATTTGCCCACCTCCAATGTTCTGGGACCTCACCTGTTCTCAGAAATTACATCTGCAAGTTCTTTGAGTACTCTTGGATGCCATTCATCTGGCCCTGAGGACCTTGTTTCATTTAAAGAAACTAGCTGTTTGTGCACTACCCCAATGCCAATCCTAGGCTGCAACTCCCTTCCCTCATCATGTGTTCTGTTTATGCCAAGTTGAGCACCATTTCCCTCGCAAGAAAAGACTGAGGGGGAAAAGTTAGAAAGTTTAGTCCTGGCCTTTCCCTTAGTACAAATTATAAACCATGTCCAAATCCTCACCCTGAAAGCATTTTCTTTAAACATGTACAATGTGGGATAGTTTAATTGAAGAATGTGTACAGATAAAAATGAATCCTGGTCACTGCACAGTCAAAACAGATTTAACTGTTTTAGAGAAAACACAGTAAGTGGTAAATTCACCCTAAGATATTTTTTTAACAGAACATACAATTGTTTTATTTTCTGGTTGGAAAAGTCTGCATTTGCAAGATGTCTTAATCAGAACACAAAATATTTGCCTTCGAAGGTACTATAATAAACAGCTGTCAAGGGAGTTGCAGTTTCCCCTGCTGGTGCCCCAAAGCACAAAATGTTTACTTCAAGCCTTCCTTTTGCCTGTTTTAGAATTCCTGGAATAGAATTCCTCCCTTTTTGGAAACAAATTGAGGAGACAATCAGGCCAAGTTGCTAAGTACTGGGAAAGGGGGTGGGGAGAGAAGAAGAAGAGTTGGTTTTTATAGGCCGACTTTCTTACCACTTAAGGAAGAATCAAACCGGTTTACAACCACCTTCCCTTCCCCTCCCCACAACAGACACCCTGCGAGGTAGTGGAACTGACAGCGTGTGACTAGCCCAGCTGGCTTCGTGTGTAGGAGTGGGGAAACAAATCCAGTTCACCAGATTAGTGTCCACCCCTCCTGTGGAGGAGTGGGGAATCAAACCCGGTTCTCCAGATCAGACTCCATCTCTCTCATCACCACTCTTAACCACGACATCACGGTGGCTCTCTAGGGTGGTTTTGTACTCACCAAAGCTCTCTGATACAGCAGCTGGACATCTGCGATATCTCCTCCAAACCTCCTTGATTATTTTCTGGCTCTTTAAGGGAAAGCAGCTTGGAGCAGCCGCCCCCCTCCTTTGTCTTTCAGAGCTGGGAGGTAACTTTATTAACTTCCCTCCCTACTGCATTAACTTCTCATTAACTTCATGCTTTCACACTGTGTTTAGGAGGACAGGCTGGGAGCAGCGAGGTAGCCTACAGCCTGGTGTCTTCAGGGTCCTACTGCCCAAAGAATTTTGCCTTTCATTTTTATTTCTCCTTTGCTTTTATTTCTCCTTTGTTACAAGCAGCTGGGAAGCGAAAAGGTAGCTTTCAGCCCGGCGAGAGGGAGAGCATCTTGGCCATCTTCTGGGCATGGAGTCTGGGTCACTGAGATGTGTGGGGGAGATAGTTGTGAATTTTCTGCATTGTGCAGGGGATTGGACTACATGACCGTGGTGGTCCCTTCAAACTCTATGATTCCATGACTAGGTGTGGCGGGGCATCAGGCAACTCAACCAGGGGCCCAAGGGGCAGGAGTCACCTTGCCATTACCGGGAGTGCAACCCACCCCGGTGCCAGCAGCACCACCCCCTCATCCCAACTGGGCCAGGGTCCCCAGCCAACTCAGTTGGCTGGGGACCCCCTCAGCCTTCAGGTCTTACGTCAGACCCATGGTATCTGTGGCACAGCTGTTGGCAATGAAGGCAGGGAAGGGATTCCCAGCAGCAAAACATTGACTTTTTTTTATAGGTGAGCATCACAGGAGGAGGCGGATTCTCATCTGTGGCCACAGCATTGTCTTTTGGGCTAGCCACTGGGCAACCGCCGGAGGCTTTGGGCTTGCAGCTGAGTGTAAGCGATGCAATGCAGATCACATGGCTTGGCAGAAGGGGCATGCCGTAGGAACAGTTGTTGCCAACCTTCCATCACCACCTGAATTTGTTTTCCCCACCCCATGTAATAATCATTCACCTGGTTGAGAACGACATGGGGAGGTGTGCAGGGAAGTCCATTGTTTGGCAAGCCCTAGCAGACTTTGAACACCTGAGGGCAATGGGGCCAGGTGTACTGCTTGCGTGGTTGGATAAGCTCCAGTGATGGGTCTGGAGGGGCTCATTGAACCCAGGGTGCCTGCACAGGGCACGGGTTAAAGCGAATGGTGAAGTGCAGTGTGGGGTGGTTGCCTTAGGCGGCATGCACCTTGCACACCCAGAAATCAAGCATTGCTTTCCACACCTGTACAGGCCCAATGGGGTCCACCTTTCAGATGAGGGCTATGACATCTTCCTGGGGGATCTGCAGCGTGGCCTCATTGCAGCTGTTAAAGGCAAGTGGGGCTGTGACACAGACCAAACAGTAAGGTGATCCACCCCCTGTGGTACAACTCCGGTGATCACCCTGAGGCATCAGTTTGGAAGATGAAGGGGTAACTCTCAGATCAGGCCTGGGGCCTCGGTGCCTGGCAGTGACCTGGGACAGGAACTCCTTGAGGGGTACCACTATCCTTGACATATAGACCTAACGTCTTGTGGGATTGGACATGGCACACCTCCCTCGAGCACTAAAAAAGGCTTGGCAAGGAGGAGTATGAACCATACCCCACATGACAGCTCTGAGCCAGGGTGGTCTCACCCTAAGAACTAGGATGCGCAAAAAAGAGGAGGCCTGACACTTCTGCATCCCAACAATTGCCCGTACAGCAGTTAGCTCTGGGGTTTTTTTTTTTTTTGCTTGTGTGCACTGCAGATCTCTCTTGAGCAAGATAAATAAAGTTGGTCCTTTGATCATCCCAGCTCTGGTGTTGGCTCTCTTATTATGCATCCACAGAACAATGATGACAACAACAAAGCAGTGCCCCCCAAACAATCAAATCACCCCCTCCTTTCAGGTGAAAGCCAGCAAGATCTGAAGCAAACCCCAAAATCCAAACAATGCAACTTTGGAAAGCAAGCAGTAGAGAAACAGAAGCAAGTAGCCCCCAATAATCAAATCACCCCCTCAAACTAGCAATCCCTCCCCCTACCAGCCAACAGGCCAAGGCCTGCTGACTTCTAGCAACATTTAGAAAATAAGACCCAAATACAACCATTTGTTTAAAAGGAAAACAATGATACCTCAAACCCTTCGATGTCTTCTCCTCCAGGCAGCAGGCAGGAAGGAATCCAGCCCAAGCAGCAGGTTGTAATCCAGCAGGTCAGGATGAGGCTCCAGCATCGCAGAGGAAGATGCAGGCAGCAGAAGCTAAGCCAAGCTATGCCACCTAACTCTCAAACCTCCTGGTCTGGGAACCAGACCTGCTTTTATAGTCTTTGGCCACAGAAAAGTTTGGAAATAATTCCAGGCAAAAAACACCTTCTGTGATTGGTGAAAGAACACTGTTCTTCCTTGCCTGGGTTCCTATTGGCCACTGAGAATTCCTGGCTCTCCTCCCTCCTCTTCTCTAGGTTGTCCTCTGTTGCAATCCAGGTAGATTGCACCAGCTGGCTTGGCAGCAATGCAAAATGCATTGCTACAACTGGCCACATGGGAAGCTCCAGTGAACCTTCCTATTGCCCATCCTAACATGCCTGCTCCCTCCCTCCTGCTGCCCTAGAAACCAGCCAGGGGACAGGAATATGAAGAAAGGAGATAGCTCTCCTTTAAACACATCAAGGGCCACAAAATGGAGACTCCACAGAAGGCGAATAGCTGAAACCCAAAAAGCTGAATCTATTCGGCTTTTTTGGGAATCGCCTATTTGGCTTCAGGCAGTTTCCCAAGTTTGGTATTCAGTCAACCCGAAACCCGAATATTGCCGAACAGCTAATTTTGGGTTTATTTTCAGTTCGGGTATATCTATATGCACAACCATAGTTCTGGGAGAATTGTGACTAGCCCAAGGTCACCCAGCAGGCTTCATGTGGGGAGTGGGGAATCTTTTAACCACTGCACCACACTAGCTGTCAATAATAAATAAGCAGTATATGAAGTGGCAAGCTTGTGTCTAGATTAATTGGGCAAAATCATATACTCAAATGCATATCAATGCAATAACATTCATAAAATGGCATGTTAGGGAAGAACCTGAAGGTGCCATCCAAATAACAGAATAAAGTTTATTCATCATAGTTCAGATGATACTAAGAGATGAAAACACAGATTCTTGTTTAGAAATAAAGTTCCTGTTTTGATTCATGACTTCAGTAGTGCTATGGTGTAAATGGGCACCAAAACAATTTATGCAACAGTGATTAAAAAAATGGAGAGGGGTTTTACCAGTTTTAGTAGCATGTCTTAAAATCCTCCTCCTCTAGATGTGTAGCAGTTTTTCAAATTACTGAACTACCAAGGGAAATGAAGCATAGCCCTCCACAGGATATTCTCTGTAAACAGCATATAGTAATCCTTTAATCTGATTGGCATGAACCAATCCTAGCAAGGAGTGGTTGCCCAGCGTGACATAGTATTTTGGGGTCCAGATAAAAAAAATGACAGAATGAGGAATAGCTTAGAACAACTTTAATATAAACAACAACTTAAACTTTGTGTATAGCAGTCTCTAAGCCTTGTTCTAAAACTAACTCATGTTATCTTAGGGCAAGTCCTTAAACTACCATTTCCCTAGTGCTGTTAAATGTGAAGGAATGTTTACACATTATAAATTTTACCATTACAGAGTAAAAATGTTGCAAGTGGATTCACTGCAAGACTTTTCTATTGTAGATTTCCCCGTGAAGTTCCTACATATCTCAAACTTCAGTTTTCTGTGAATTTCCAAGCCTGTTGCTGTTTTTATATCCTGATCTCCTAGTTCCCACTTCAGTCAGTGTTCTAGCCTCAGCATTCTGTACCAATGGTGACTTCTGGACAGTCTTCAAGGGCAGCCCCACATAGGGTGCATTGCAGTAATCCAATCTAGGCATTACCAGGACATGCACAACAGTGGCAAGATCTTTCTTGCCCCAGAAGCGCCACAGCTGGCCTTCCAGGCATAGCTGGCACCCCTGGCCACTGCTGCCACCTGTTTATCCAGTGGGAGGCCTAGGTCTAGCAGCACCCCCAAGCTATGAACCTGCTCCTTAAGGGGGTCTGTAACCCCATCCAGAACTGGAAATATCCCAGTCTTGGTCAGACCTCTCCTTCCCCCACCAGTAGCACCTCTATTTTGTCAGGATTAAATTTCCCAAAACTGCCTCCAGGCACCTGTTCAAGGTTTCCACAGTCTTCCTGGGGTCTGCTGGAAGCACAAGATAGAGCTGTGTGTCATCTGCATATTGGTGGCAGCTCAGCCCAGATCTCTGGATGACCTCTCTTGGGGGCTTCACATAGACATTAAAAGGGGGGGACAAGATGGAACCTTGTGAGACCCCGAAGGGCAGCAGTCCCTCAGCACCACACTCTGAAAACTACTTTCCAGGTAGGAATGAAACCACTGCAAAATGGTGCCTCCAAGTCCCAGCCCCAAAATTTGGTCCAGAAGGACACTGTGATCAATCGTATCAAAAACTGCTCAGAGGTCCAGGAGAATTAATAGAGTCACATTCCCCCTCTCCATCTCCCAGTGCAAATCATCCACCAGGTTGACCAAGGCTGTCTCAGTCCTATTACCAGGCCTGACACTAGACTGGAACGGATCAAAACAGTCCACTTCATTCAGGAATCCCTGAAGTGGCCCGGCCACCATTCTGTCAATCACCAAGGTGGCTGCAGAGAAAAGAGAGTGCACCCACCACCACCATCATGGCAACCACCCAGGAAAAGAACAAGCTGGCCACAGTGGGGTGGTGATGGTTTTAACTCCCCTTCTTTTATGGCACCTCTGAGTGCCTTGGCAAGCTCACTGTCTTGCCTGTCCTGCTGTGTCATATGCTGATGAAAGAGTGGGCCCACAGAGAACCAAGTTCTTCCCCTCACTCCAGAAAGAGAAGGGCTGGCTTTGGTTCAGTATTAGTGGGGAGAGACAACTGTACATAATCAGAGGTACTCTGGTCATTTAAAAAGGTCATAGTTAATATTAATAGCTATATTATTGTTATGTGTGAGGTTTCTGATGGGTGTGGCTCACAGGACATAGAGTAGTCATGTTGTTCTTCAGGTTGATAGTAACAGTGAATATGCAGAGTGAGTACCACTCCTCAAGCTGCAAAGTGAGTACCACTCATGTACAGTATATTAGGTACCTGGATTTAGTTGTTAGAATCTGTCTTTATAGAAAGACACATCTTTTAATAATTGTGACTAGTTCTTTTCATGGTGTCTAACATTCCTTTTTGAATGTTTGGGAAAATGACATGTTTACTTTATTCAAATTTTATTTATTTATTTGCAAAACCAGCAAAAACTGCCCAAGGGCAAAATATTTTAACATATAATGTTTACATTTCTGGTTGCCACCAGGAGGTGCAATTGCAGGGTTTTTTTTCCAGCAGCACGTCTTTTGCTGAAAATGCCAGTGTCACTTGATTTCCTTTGTTGCTTTTTCTTTCAATGCTCAACAAATTAAAAAAGAAAATGGTTCTCCAAACATTCATGCCTCCCCTTCCTTGTGAAGATGAACCTCAGCACCCACCCCCTTTTGGAGGACAGGTAGTTTATCTTTCCTTTCTTCACCCTTCTTTTAATTTCTTCCTTGTCTTCCTTATTTGCTGAATAACTTTTACTGCCCACCCAGATAAGGTCCACATTCTAAGGCTGCTTCATACCTGATATTTATCCTGAATCAGATAACTGCCTTATATGTATATTGCTCTGTGTAGTATAGTGTCTATGTTTATTTTGTCATGAGCTCCAATCTCATGTCTTTTCAACCAACTAAACACTAGTCCAGTATTTTTGACAGTGTCTATATTAGTCTGTAGATGAGAAGATGTGTAAGAAGTAGCCCCAGTTTGTGGTTTCTGACACTATTCTTGAAAGACTATATACTTGCTTCCTTAATTGTACCCACACTTCCTAAATAGCATAGATTAGATTCCATTCTGATCTTCTATTTTATTCGGGGCATATTCATCCTGAAATGATTGAATTTACAATATTTGGGACATACCCCAGTATTTTCATTTCAGAGATTTAAAACATGTCCTTTCCATAGCTACTGTAGGGCATGTGGAAGTTTGCTTTGCAACAGCACTGCAACATCTAATGCAATGCAGACAAGCTGGTGAGCTTAGTTCTGTTTCCTTGGAAGGTCAAGGGTAAATTATTTGGATAAAGCAAGGCTTCATCACTTTGAGGAATTACAAGCCTGCTCTGTACATCACAAGGAACTGACAGGTTGGGATTTTAGATGAAAAGATAACAACTTGTGTTTAAAAGATGGCAGATCATCTGATATTCCTTCCACATGCTTCTGTCATGAGCAGGTTGCAGGGTCAGCAATAATGTTTGGGGTTTTGTTTTGTTTTTTGCCTTGTCACTTAATCTGTTGGAACTCATGGGGGCTGTTTCCTCTGTCTCCTTCAGATTATTTACTTTAATTTTCAAGGGCAGAATAATTTTTGGAACTTTCTTACATTACTTGGCACTCCTGTCTTCCTCTTCTTGCATATTAGCGACAGAACTTTGCCCTCAGCACTATCTACTAAAAACACAAAGTCATGCTCTGTAAGCAATTCTTTGCTTCCTGTTGATAAAAAGGATGTATCAATATAGTTTATCATATTCAGTTGTGCAACAGCCACTGAAGGCATCTGTTTCTTAAAGCTACAGAGTTATATGCAAGTCCAGTAGTATGTTAGACTTTGGGAGCTTTGACTATAAAAAGCTTATATTAAAAAAAAAAAGGTCACAGTCCCCTGTTCAAGCACAGGGTCACCCCATGGGGTGACATCACATCTCGACGTTTCCTAGGCAGACTTTGTTTGCAGGGTGGTTTGCCAGTGCCTTCCCCAGTCATCTTCCCTTTACCCCCAGCAAGCTGGGTACTCATTTGACCGACCTCGGAAGGATGGAAGGCTGAGTCAACCTTGAGACAGCTACCTGAAACCAACTTCCATCGGGATTGAACTCAGGCCGTGAGCAGAGCTTGGACTGCAGTACTGCAGCTTACCACTCTGCGCCACGGGGCTCCTATAAAAAGCTTATATCCCCCCCAAAAAAAATCTTGTTGTCCTCTATGGTGCCACTAGACTCGAATCTAGCTGTTCTACTGTAGACCAATGTGGCTACCCTCTGAAAATATCTTAAAGCTACAGGCATTCCTTTTCCGCTCTTTCTAAAAGCACTTGGCAGAGGCACTAGGAAAAGTGTTGGTGGGCACCCTGGCACCTATGGCCACCACATTGGAGAACCCTAATCCATGCATTATGCTTTCAGAGTGGGAGCTACTTGAATGTTGTCTGATATCCCACATTGGTTATATGTATCCCTTCTTGGGTCAGGCAAATTACATAGTTCCTTCCCACACTAGCATTTGAGGTCTACAGGGAGAGGTAATGGCAGTGAGGGAAGAGACTCTGTAATTGCTGACCCTTGAGGCTTGTCTTTGCAAATTATGCCTTTGTATAATGATCCCAGACCAAGCAACCATTATACTGCAGTTCAATATATGGATTGGGCTCCATAATATTGATAGGGAGGGCACAATCTGGACTGAGCAGTCAAAAACCATGCGATCCATTCTTCTCCTTAGCACAGGCCCAAATCATACCACATATACCTAAAGTAATTTTACCATATGCCCACTTCTGGCAGGAGATCTGGCTGGTAAAATTGGGGGACGCAGTTGTTATCCCTGTGTGATGATGCAACTTTTGGTGTGAACCAGAAGTGACGTCATCACAATGGGGGTGATGTTCTGGAATTTGCTGCAAAACTCTCTGATTTCCATAGAGTTTTGTTTGAGTGCTAGGGCACCACCTCCTGTGTGGTGACATGACATCCAAGTTGTGCTGGAAGTTGCAACATCATGCAGGGATAGCAATTGCACCCTGCCTCGGTAAGTTCCCACTTTCTTCCATTTCCTTCCAGTTGTCAGGCCAAGCAATTAGTAATGCAGTGAGCACCTAAGCAAAGCTGCTGCAGGTACAAAATTATTTTAGCCTTCATTGCTCTGGTTGCCTGAGAAAACAGGCAGTTCACCTACCTCAATTTGTTCTCATGTGGGAAGAAGGGAACCACTGACATGATGCCTGTTGGTCTGGGATGACAGCTTAAATCTCTGGACTTCAACAACAGCTAGAATTCTCCTAAAGAATTAACAATTGCTCCCTTTCCTTTGCTTGATATCAAATCATAGTGACTGCTTTTCTGCATCAAGACAGCACTTGGTATGAGGGCCATAGCTGGGGAGGCAGCCACCACCCCGTGGCATGCAGAAAGGGTGGAAGAACTGCCTCTCAAACCGGCCTTCTCTTCCTGTAGGAGAGGCAGGTCTGCCGGCTTCTCTGCATGCCACGGGGGCGGCAGCTGCCCTCCTCCCCAGCTACAGCCCTGCTTGGTCTGTTTTTACATTTCAGTAAAGGATTAAAGTGTGAGAGTGTGAATTCATAGAGAGGTTCCCCTCCTCAAGCGTTGGTGAGTTCCTTCGTTCCCTTCCCTAACATGTCTGCTTCAGTTTCTCATACTGAGAGGAAATATTGAATGAATTCAATGAGGATTATGTCACTATTCTTACTGTTTTTGCCTCCCTTCTGTGTTTCTCTAAATGTTTTTTTAAAGATGTCAGGGAATCTTCATTTGGGGGCCAGTAACAGGTCTTAGCGACCTTTCACCTAAGGAAGAGTGTGGCTTACTGGGGCCTGTTCTGCAAATGACCACAGGAGGGCTTTTGCCCAGCTGGTGGCTATACAGTAAGGAAACCAATAAAAGGTTCCTTGTAATTCTGGAAGACCAGGCACAATGTGGGGGCCCCTTTTTTTAAAAAATTCTGACAGAGAAGAACATTTCATCAGATTACTTTTTTCCCTTTGAAATGTATTGACAGCTTAATTAGTTCTGAATTATCATAGAGTCCAATGAGAACAAGGAGGGCAAGGAGGATGGTGTGAGCTTACGGCTTGCTTTATTGGCCAAGAAGTCATAGCCGGGTGAGCCAGGATCCAGACAAACAGCTCCCCGATCCTGTCTCACCGAGGGAGGGCAAATGCAAGAGGTTTTATAGACATTTGACATTCCAATACAACAATGATACATTTTCTTAACATCCGATGTTAGCTTGTCAATGCAACGTCATTAGTTTCTACAGCGCCTGCATGAGCCTTGCTACAATAATGAATGGAGCCTATCTTATTGAGCAGTTCAGAGTGTTCCTTTGCAGGGTGAAGCAAAAGTTATCTGAAGGGGGAGGAATAGGTAGGAAGGAGGCTGTTGGAGCCTTTCCTTATGCGAGAGGAAAGATTCCAGCCTTTGGAATGTGTGTGTGCCTACGTGTTTGGTGCTAAAGGAAAAGGGGGGGGGCATTGGGAAGCTGCTTCTTTGGTTTTTCTTGTAAGCAGCTTATGCTTGTAGCTTGCGTGTATATCATACCTGTGATGCAGGTATGATTACTCAGGCACAACATTTCTTCCCTTAATTAGCATTTGGGAACCAAAAATAGTCCTGGTTTGTACAGCTGCAAGTTAAACAGATACACAATACAATTACCTTTATTGGCGTATGATGTAATACAACAGATCGTCCATACAGATAATAAACTGTCAGAGGAAACAAAAACAGATAGTCAGTGTTTAACGATATCTTTTCAAAACTTATCATTTTGAACACCATCCCAATGCTTATTAGAAAGTTTCTGTTTCAGGGGCCTCAGTTTCTGTTATCTTCCAGGTGTGCTGCCATATCTTAAGTTCCTTATTTAATTTGCTCTTCTGAGAACTAAACTTTCACTAGACGTGAACAATGCACCAATGTCCAGACATAATGATTTTTTTAAAAAGAATGTGTATTTATCAGCTGGCATAAACAAGATTTTCATTTTGGCCAAAGAAAGTATCAAAGGGGAATAAGCATAGAAATCAGTGCGGGTAAGCATATAAAGTTTAGCACTAGAACAAAAAAAGCAAATGTAGATGTGTGTGTGTATGTGTTTTTAATCCAGTGAATTATTAACTGGTCATGAACATGAAAGTTCAGTACTAGAAGATTATGAACCTTCCTGGCACTGAATGGATAAAATGTTTACCTTTATTCTCTGTGACTCATTCTTATATAGTGGCTCTGCAGATAGTTTCTAGATTACTCTCTATTCTTTACCTGTACATGAAAACATTTATGCATTCTCATTATTTTGCATTATTTTTTGAGGATCTAACAGTATGGTCAAAATGCATGATTTTTGTCTGTTGTACACATGAGGTATTATCTCCTTTTACGTTTTTTAGATTTCCAATTTTAATCAATGCGATTTAAAATACTTAAGCTGCACCAACCTTAGTATTTTGCCAGTAAAGCACCAAAGGGCCAAACTGCATGTTACACAATCCTCAGGTCATGTCCAGGTCTACCACAAGGACTTTCAATCAGAAGAATATAGCAGGTTCTCTAATGAACACTCAGTTCCCAGGTTCACAGGGGCCTGATGGGGAGAGAAGGGGCATAAGCCATTGCCCTACATTTTTTCCTTGACCTGGAACTGCCCCAGGGAGATGCTAGTTGTTCACTGGGGAAATCCAGATGGAGCTCCCCAAAAGGGCAAATAGTGCCCCTCCAGTCCATTTCTAGTCTGGAAAAAGAACAAGAGAGAAAGGTCAGAATTATGGCACCCTCTCCGTGTGATGTAGTCCTGATTTGAATAAGGTGTGTTGAGCACTTATATTTCTCATATTCTAGTAAAAGTTAAACATAGCAAATATTGCCAACATTTCCTACCTATGGTGATCTTTTAACATTGAAATTTTACCTAAAGATAACTCATTTATGCTTGTCTTTGATAGTATGGGCACTTTCACACAGCTCAAATAATGCACTTTCAATCCACTTTCAGTGCACCTTAACGATCGTTTGCAAGTGAATTTTGCCAGTCCACACAGTAAAATCCACCTTCAAAGTGCATTGAAAGTGGATTAAAAGTGCATTATTTGGGCTGTGTGAAAGTGCTAGAGTTGCCAAGTGCCAGGTGGTAGCAAAACAGTTCACAGTGCGATACAAGTTGGCTAAGCAAAAATAATCAACACTAGGCTCAGTTCTACACATATATTCTAAGTGAGAAGTCAATACAAAAAGTAGTGCAAGCAATATCTACAAGTGAGCGATAGTCAAACAAGAGGACATAGTAAAACAAATATCAATGCACAAGGTCAAAGAACATATATACAAAAAATCTATGTCTAATGTTTCTCTCTGAGTCTAAAGACTTTCCAGTTTTAATATCAGTCTTTGTAAGAGCTGGTCCAAATGGTGAAGAGGATTCCTGTAGATTTTTGATGAGGTCCGTATATGGAATCATACTCTATAATCTGCTGGCCATGTGCTGTGGGTAATTCAAACAAGGACCAAGCTGACACTTAATATCAAAAGGAAACGTCTTCCAGGTAATACACGCTTTCACCAAAGATGGCTTCTTCAGCCTTGTTATTTTCTTAATGCTACATAGTAGCATAGTAGTAGAACAACTTTACTTACCCTATGGAAGAGGGTAAGTGAACAACACAGAGTTGAAAATGGAAATGTTGAGAAGTAGCTGGCTAGTGGAACTCAACTGGCTTACAGATTCATACAGGGTCCCAACTTCAGGTTGGGAAATTCCAAAAGATTTGGGGGGAGGACCTTGTGAGGGTGGGGTTTGGAGAGGGGAGGGACCTCAATTAGATATATTGCCATACAGTCCATCCTCCAAACTAACCATTTTTCCCTAGGGGAACTGATTTCTGTAGACTGGGAGATCACCAGGCCCCACCTGAGGGTTGGCAACCCTAGATACAGAAGGAGGAAGTGCACCAGGCAGCTCAAGGAATAGGAGGTCTGTATGTGTCTCCCATATGCCCCCATCCAGCAGTTGTTCTCTACAGAAGCTAAGGAAATGTAGGGAAGGTGAGAAAAGGTCAGGCTAGATATGAAAGGTACATACTAACATCTGTACCATCCGTGTATGTGTGTTGAGCTAAGAAGACAAAACGTGCTGTGTTGAGTACTATGGGAATTGCAGAAGCATCCTTTGGTGGGTGGGGGACCACAGGGAGTGATCCTCTCCCCTATGTTGTTTAATATTTACATGTGTCCCCTTGCCCAGCTGGTTACAGAGTTTCAGGCTGGGGTGCCATCAGGGCCTGGCAGCTGGTGCCCTATCTCTCCAGCTCTGATCTAGCCATGGTGATCCATGCGACGGTCACCTCTAGGCTGGATTACTGTAACTTGCTCTACGTAGGGCTGCCCTTGAGACTGACCTGGCAGCTCCAGCTGGTACAGAATGTGGTGACAAGACTCCTTACTGGAGTCTCGCCCTGAGAGCATATTCAGCCAGTGCCCGTCAACTGCACTGGCTCCAGCTGGAGTATCAGATCAGGTTCTGGTTTTGACCTTTAAAGCCTTACACGGTCTGGGACCTTCGTATCTTTGGGACTGCCTCTCCTGGTATACCTTCCGAAGAGCATTACAATCTGCTGATAACAATCTACTGGCAGTCCCTGGCCCTAATAGTGTGCAGCTGTCGTGAACGAGAGCCAGGGCCTTTTCAGCTGTGTCCGGTGACATCAGGGCCCTGCGGGACCTTAGAGAGTTCCACGGGGCCTGTAAGACAGAGCTATTCCACCAGGCCTATAGTTGAAAGCAGCCATGGATATTATACTTGCTGGCCTCCCTATTCCACCCCCCCTTTTGTATTATATGTTGGAATCCATCTGAGTGGGTGGCCTGCCTATTTGCTTGGTCAAGTCGATAGAAAGTGGAGCACCATCTTGAGAGTTGCCTGTTTTTAACTGGAATGTTATTGTTTTATCATTTTAAATTCTGATGGTTGATGTGTATTGATGTGTATTTTAAATGATGTGACCTTCCCTGAGCCTGGCTTTGGCCAGGGAGGGCAGGCAAGAAATTGAATAAATAAATAAATTATCCACATGTAGTTCCTATACTCTTCTAGGGGGAATCATGTACTCAAAGTCTCAATGCTTGTGTTAAGACAGTAATTTAAATATCGACTTTCTAAATTCAGTCATTTTATCCTTCATCTTTTCCAAAATATCCAAAGCAAACAGTGCCCTAAATCTGTAATTTTGAAACAAACATCAAACTGGTATATAAATTAAAAACTGGGATAAGCTATTTAAGGTCTTTTATGCATGGCTGCTTCATACGCCGTCACCCCTCCGACGACATCAGGTCTTTGTCTGGATTATGTGTGCCATTTCTGACTAAGATGTCACCTCACTCTCCCCGCGTTTTGCCCATGTTTTCAAATTCGAGATAAAATAGGTCTCTGAAAACACGGGGAAATGCAGGGGGAGAGCAAGGCAACCTCTGACGGACAGAAACAGCATGTATAATCCAAACAAAGACCCGAAGTCGTCGTAGGGGTGACAGCAAGTGAAACAGACCATGCATAAAAGACCTAAGGTTTCCCACCAAATTAGTTTCAACTCTTATTCCATGCAATATGTTTCATACAAATCAGAACCATATTATGATTGTGTTAATTTCTGTTTTAAAAAATCCAAAATATTAATAGAAGAGTTAAGTTACTTGTTTCTTGCAAATCTGCTTTCAGCTTGCCCCTAAATGGTAGATGTTTGAATTTAGAGCAATGTTAAATGCATGTTTCACAATCTGTGAAGAGAGAAGGATCCCTGGTTTGTTTGTTTGTTTTTTTACTGAAAAGAGAGCACCAAGAAGTTAATTTAGTATAATTTTATAATTTCAAAAATTACTGGGGCAAAAATAAAAAGTGTTTTAACAGCAGATTATGAATACTGAGTATATAGTCCAGAGGTTGGGGCTTTTTGGCTTTTCTTTCAAATAGGGATATGATGTAAATATAAGGAATTATAGTTAAAATGTCAAAATATATGTACAGCAATAATAAGGCGAGGAGGAGAAAAAAACACATATTCACCACAGAGAGATATTCATTTTAAAACCAAGAAGTTGAAAGTACAACTTTTGTTTGCTAAGAAGTAATGGGTCGAATAACACAATAATTCAAATCCTGTTGTTAATTAGTTGAAATATAAATGGAAAATATATGATTTATAAAAATATTTTTTTAAAAACAGAAAGAAATTGAATTGTATTTGGTTGGTAAAAGTAACAAATATGATGGGAGTATAGATATAGATACGTTACTAGTCTACTAGGCACAAATCCATTACTTCTTTGTAGGAAGAATTAGACTGAAAATTTCAATAATGGCAATCCGGCTTATGCTTATTTTGGAATTACTTCCCAGTATGCAACAGATTTTTACCTTAAGGATACATTTTTGTTTTTTCTCATGAAATTTTGGTTAGCCGATATATCCTTGATTATTTTTATTGTAACTTTTCAATCATTAAGCTTTGAATTAGGCAGCAACATGCAATATAATAAACCATTTATTTTTTACATCTTACATGTAAGGAAAGAGTTATTTTTTAAATTAAAGCAGAACAACACAGTATTGGAAGGTTAGATATCATGGAACAGAGTTGTATTTTTGAAAAAGCTATTTTATCCTGTGTATGTACATATGTGCCCTGACCTGGATGGCCCAGGCTAGCCTGATCTTGTCCGATCTCAGAAGCTAAGCAGGGTCAGCCCTGATTAGTATTTGGATGGGAGACCACCAAGGAATACCAGGGTTGCTGTGCAGAGGAAGGCACTGGCAAACCACCTCTGTTAGTCTCTTGCCATGAAAACCCCAAAAGGGGTCGCCATAAGTTGGCTGCGACTTGAAGGCACTTTACACACACACACATGTACATATGTACTATCAAGTCACAACTGGTCATGGCAACCCCAGCAAGAGGCAAAGGAAAAGCAGAGGTTGTTTGCTATTCCCTTCCTCTGCAGAGCCTTCCTTGGTGATCTACCACTCAACTACTGACTCTGCTCACAGCCTATTCCTGAGGTTGGGGGTGAATGTGGTTAGGAGGCCTGCAGGGCCTTATGCCGGTGCAAGTGGCACTTGCGTCGTCCAGAGGTCTGGACGCCGTCGTAAGCGCGGTTAGGCTGGCAGCGGCAGGCGGCGGAGGGGGAAGGTACGGGGGCAGTAGTGCAAGACCGCGCCAGTGCCCAAGAGGTGCAGAAGTGACTGGCGGCAGCTGAGAGGGAATTCCCAGGGGTGTTTCTTGGGCTAGGAGGGTTTCTAAGCCCTTTTGGCCAAAGAACGCCCACTTTTGGCAGTGGCCCATAGAGGCCCATGTACTTTCTCCATCCCGTCAACTCCATGCCTCCTGAAAGCCCGCCCAGATTTTTCTGCCAGGCTGGCTCCTTCTGTTCCCAAGCCGTCTGGAGTCCACAGGCCCTCCCGATAATGAAGAGCCCCCGCCTGGGCCCCGCTCTGGCTAGGCGATGTAGAGAATCAACCCCCAGCCTGCAGGGCAGAGGCATACATCAGGCCATCAAGGTGGGGGTGGGGCTGGAGGGCCCAGAGTCCCCCTGCTGGATAACTCCACAATCTCTGTGTCATCTTGTCTTGCAGGAGCGGCGACTGGCCACTACTGAGAGATTCCGGGCCCTTGTGGGCAGAGTGCTCTCGTTGCGCAGGTCGCAGCTGATGGCAGATGGTCCTGGCCATCGCTAGGGTGGCTGGCTCCCTGAGAGCCTGAGGTACACCTGAGGGCTTACACATGTGGGTTCTTTTCCCCTCCTGGAAGGCATTTCTGCTGGAGCCTCCACCAAACCTGCATTGCCAGCCAGTGACCAGGAACCCTCCCTCCCACACCCCACCACCAGATCGCCAAGTGAGTAGTTGCGTGGGCACTGGCCAATGGGGTCCCCACCAAAAGAGGACCGACTGCGGCTCCTTGGCTGCATGGCTGCCATCAGTGAAGAGCCCTAGCTGGTGGGGCTGCGTCCATCTTGGTGACCACTCCACCCAGCACCGTGGCCAGGCAAGAGCGTTTGCACACCTTTCCCCCTGCCTCTTCTCTTTCCACTCCCCAAGCCCCCACTGTCTGCCAATAAAGCACTTGTAGGTGAGCACAGCATCTCCAGCCACCTCTCTTGTTGATAATGGAGTTGGGTGGAGGGTGGCATGGCACCGCGCCACATGCTGAACTCAGGAACCTGTGGGAGGCCACCGAGGAGGTGAGCGGGAAGGGAGTCTGCCGCCTTATCTATGAGGGCAGCCGCTCTGCAGCCACAGCCTGGGAAGGCTTGGGGTCAGCAGCTAGCCAGCTCCCACAGTGGCACCAGTCAAGAGGGCATGCCTCAGAGTGGCAGAGCTGGCAGATCCCAGGCAGCATAGAGGACATTTGCATACAGGCGGAGCCATCCTTTTTTTGTCCCTCCCGGCCAGCACTCCCCTCCCGTGGCCACCCCCACCAGTCAGAGGGTCCGATGTCAGCCCCCATGTGCAGCTGACCCCCCTATTCCCCCAGCACCCTGGCCACAATGACAGGTCGGCCATCCATAGCCACACAGGTGCCATCACTGCCGCTCGTCCATTCCTCATGGGGTCTGGCCATCATCTGAGCTTGGACATCCCACACAGTCGATGCTGGGAACCCCGGGGCCTGCATGGGCACGAGAATAGCCATCTGATCAGATAAGTCATTCCCATGTCCCATCCTGGTGGTGGGATGCTTTTAACCAGAATCACATCAATTAGGGACTGACGGAACTATCCATCAGCCCTGCTTGTGTCCAGCTGTGGTGCTATTGCTTCAGCGAGGCACCTCCAAGCTCAGATGGCTGCCGGATCCTTCCCCCTCTTCAGGGGGTCCACCTTTTTCATGGGTGAAAATTGCAGCAGGCGTCTGACCGAGGGCGGCCCCATCCCTGCAGGGCCGCCCGTGGCCCCCACCGCTGGGGCCTGCCAATGTCCAAGGTGGATGGGCGGTGGCGGGTGGTGGCAGCAGTCACCCATCCAGCCACCCTGCCAATGGGAGGGGTCAGTGGGGACCTTGGAGGGGGGGCTGACAGCACTTAACACACACACACATCTATTCACAAAGAGATGATAAAATGCTAGCTCTGTAACATATAGAACAGTGCTGTTCTAATTGTCCTGCTGAACAGTTTCTGGAGGGTACACTTTTATCAAGTTAAAACAAATTCAGGATAAATTCCAGCAGCTGAACACAAGTACATTTCTATGAAGTAGATTCCCCTACAATCAGTGGATTTCCTTCCAGGTAAATATGGTCAAGATTGACATGCTAGTTTGTAGGTAAATCAAGCTCATGTAACTTGACTCACAATTTTTTCACTTAATCATTATTAATTAATACTTAGCTGAACCAAATTTCAGATTAATTGTGAAGCAAGTCTAAATAAATTATCATAGCAGCTTTTACCCACAACTCTTAACCATTTGTTTCTTCTCAGAAAATAACTGACTAGCAAACAATCTGTTTAGCAACTGTGGCTGAATACCAAATATTCCACGGTAGATTGTTTTTGCACATCTGTGATGTACTAATTAGTAAAACCTCAGTTCGGAGAGTTCACTTTTCAACTTAGCATTCACAGTGACATTCAGAAATAAATTAAAATACAAACTTAATTATGTTTTGTAAACAAATATGTTCATAGATATCAATGACTACAATTAATATGCCCACCTTGCAGAAGTATGAACAGATTTTTGTTGTGGGGTTCTTCCCAGTTGTTGACTTCCCACACTTCTGTAGCATTCTCCTTTAGTACAGCAGTTACCAGAATGTCTCAGAAAACCTTCAGAAAACTGTAGTAGAGACATATAATTGCCAAATAATATTAATAGATTGTTCAGCAAAGGCTTGATGTAGTCTTTTACCATCCTCTCTAAAGAAGCAAGTTTCTTTAAATGAGATGATTCAGCAGCTCCAAAGAACCCAAGTATTTAGCCAAATAGTTGTTCTATAGAAAACAAACCCTAATGAGGCATGGCCCACTGAAAAGTCAAATGCCTTTTGGACAAGTTTTCATGAATGACTCATCCAAAGTCCAGCATCTTTCCTAGGTTACCTGTTTTAAACTGCTGGATCCGATCCTTTGGAGATGCTAAAAAATATTAAATGGAACATCTCCATGTACAAGCACATAAGAATGATTGGCCTTGGTCATTGTCATTATCTGTTTCTGGATCTTCTGGTGGGAAATCCAGTGAAGAGTGAGTTGATTCACTCCCCTCTTCTTGGCGGCATGAAGGATAGTAATTTCCCATCTTTTCACACTAGATGCTTTTGCCATGCCAAGACTTAGTAACATTATCTGTAAACATTACAGTTGGAGATGGCTTTGTAAAAACCTTTCCAGACATCCTAAACAGAAGCCAAGGAACACAGAGAACCCTTCTGTGCTAGATTTCCAGCATCTCATAATGACTCACCAGTTTTTTTAGGAAAGAAAAACTTTTTTAGCATCTTGCCTCCTGGTGATTATGTGATTATTACCAGAGATGGCAGAAATGGTTGCTAGGCAACACAATTAGCACTATCCTAGCTCAACCAATCCTGGAAAGGCTCAAGTTCACTTAATACTAAGAAAATAGTCAGTTTTGTACTATGGCACAAACACTTTAATTAATTTCAATTTTGAACAAAACAGCTTTCTAAGAATTAACTAGAATGGCATTTTATTCGAAAATAAGAAGGTTTAACATTTCAGCAGTTTGTAAAACACCTTTACTGTTGAAGTCTTCTCCTTGGTCTCAGTAGTCGATTTCAACATTTATTAATTACTTAAGACGATGGCAAGATCACATTTACCATGCAGTTTATAATATATCTCCTCTGACCTGGTGGGCTCAACAGACATATATTTTCTGTCAAGGCAAATGCTTATTGTTCAAACTGTAAAATATGCCTTAAACTAAAAGGGGTTATATAGATTTAGCATAATTGTCAGATTAGATATATTGTTACTGTGACATCACAAAGTGGGAGATACTGTTTCAAGGCCTCAAATATTCAGAAAATATAAATGTTTGCCTATCTAATATGTTTTAATTCTGCCCCTCCTCCTCCAAGTTGCTCAGGGCAATGGACATGGTTCTCCCTTTATCATCATATTCTCACAAAATCCTGCAAGCAGGTTAGGCTGAGAGAGAATGATTGACCCAAAATCACCCAGTGAACTTCATTGCTGAATGAAGATCACCCAGTGAACTTCATTGCCAAATGGCGATTTGAACACACATATATCAGATCCTTGTCCAACAGTTTAGCAACAGTACCAACCTAAAAGCTTTATGATGTTTGTTAAACTTCACAGTACCATTTTAGCTATCATGGTTTCCACCTACCAAACCTGAAAATTGTAGCTTTATGAAGATGCTGAGAATTCTGTGTTAGAGGGCCAAACACCTAACACCAGTCCCTCACCCCCACAGGATCATAGCTCTTAGAAACATAATAATCAATTTAATTGACTTCAGTCTTGAACACATAAGATGACAATTGCTAAAGAGCATTGCATCCACTCAGCTGACAATGGTGTGGTGAGATGGGCCTTGCAAGCATCTGTTTCTGAACTTCAGGAATGAGAAATTTACTTGACCAACCCAAGTCTCCTGCCTCAAGACCCCTTTTCCTATTGGTGTTTGTTAGTAGCGCTAAATGAGCTCAATAGGTGAGTGAACACAGCAGGCTCAGCTCGTATAAATAAGTGCTCTTTTATTCACAGTGACAGAGTGCTCCGCTTAGCATCTCCAATCCACAACCCCACACCTATACAAGTACTGTACAGAATATATACACATCTGGCCTTGTTCAGCAGCCAATCAACAGTACGCTGCCCAGTTGCCAGGTCTCATCCAGTTCAGTCCAGATTTACTGCCAAGTCATTGAGCAGTCATGTGACAACAGCTCTCATCTGGCTGTCACTTAGATTACAGCAATCTACTTGCCATGAGCAGTCTGAATTTTCAACATTTCCTCCTTCCCCTGCGTCTCTCTCATGGTATTGTTGCTACCATCAAGCCAATTCTAAGAGGTTTGCCTCAGCCCAAAGATTTGCTCTCATGCTGTTCTTACATAAAGACCTTATCACTGCTCTCTTTTTTCACTCTTCGTAAACGTGGATAGAATAGGGCTTACTGTGATTCACAGAGATCAGATTGACAGCATTTAGAATGGAAAAAAATTAATAAGTAAATTAAGTAAACAGATAGAGCAAAATAAAATAAAAAATACTTTAAAGGCATTCTTCTGTCTTTAAGTCTAAAAACTTATCTCTCTGATGTTAAGAGATAGGCACTTCAAATCTTTAAGATACAATTATTTAGGTTCATTCATTACATTGGTTCCAGTATTCAGGGTCATCCCTGGCTTTCTCAGGACCATATGCTCATGTTCTGGAGCTAAGATGGACTCCTTTCTCTTCCTGAATGTGCATAAAATGTTTCTTCAACAAACTCGGAATTTTTCTTTTCTGATTTTTCCCCACCCCCCAGCAAATACTCCTTCTCTTCCATCTGCTGGAAAGTCCACTCTTACTTTGCCTTGGCTTCCTGAAGTTCTTTGGCTTAGCTGTGCATCAGGCTGCCATCGTGGTGTAGTGGTTAAGACAGGTGGTTTGGAGTGGTGGACTCTGATCTGGAGAGCCGGATTTGATTCCCCACTCCTCCACTTGAGCAGCGGAGGCTAATCTGGGGAACTGGATTTGTTTCCCCACTCCTACACACAAAACCAGCTTGGTGACCTTAGACTAGCCACAGCTCTGACAGAGCTCTCTCAGCCGGTTTGATTCTGCCTTAAGTGGTAGAGAAAGTTGGCATATAAAAAACTCTTCTTCTTCTCATTGTCCTCCTCTGGTCAGAGTCAACTGCATTTTTATGGCCCTGAATGGCTGTGCCCTATAACAGTGATTCATATCCCACTTCTTTTTTCCAACTTGTCTTGCTGACTTGCAGAGTTCATTATAGTCTCTCAATCTGTATAGAGTGCAAACCGAAGAATTATGCTTTGGGGCTTCAAATTTTGGCACTGATCCTAGAGTAGAAGGCATTTTACCATAAATGGTATGTATTTTGATATGCATTTTTGGCTGTTTCATTTTATGTTTATCAGCCAGTTAAATCTACTATACTTCTGTCTGTGAGTTTTATAAATTGTGTTCTCAAGCCCTATTTATATTTATATTATTAAGAACTGTTACCCAAG
The DNA here is from genome assembly GCF_029931775.1 of Euleptes europaea. Lineage (NCBI taxonomy): Eukaryota > Metazoa > Chordata > Lepidosauria > Squamata > Sphaerodactylidae > Euleptes > Euleptes europaea. The sequence continues at coordinate 50,372,900 of NC_079315.1, read as the reverse complement.
TAGCAAGAAATCCAGGGGTAGCACTACAAGCTTTAAGTTCCCTTTGCCGAGTCAGTACTGTAGTATTTGTGGCATTTAGACATCTTGGAAGCAAACTCGTAAAAACAGGCAGCACAACCATTAATCCTGCATCTGGTTGCCAAAGAAAACAATTGTTTGTTGCTAAACAAGAAACAGTTAGACTTTGATGTTGGAAAAACTACTTTTGAACATTTCAGAATATGCAAAGTCATAAAGAATTTCATCCAAACTAGGCTTCCTATCACATTGTTCTGCTATATGATGAAAATGCCTTTGTACAGCTCAACCTCTGCCCTTGCTTCTTACAATTGTGGCCTTTATAGATTATGATGCTTTAATAGATTTAAATGCGACATTTGACTCCAACAGTGATATGCTCTTAGCAAAGCTTCCCAATATAAATCTGGATTGTATCTTGTTTTGTTTTCTCCAAGTTTGTAATGCATTCAGATGCTTATATCAAAGTGATATAACTGATCACTGAATAGGAAATTTACAACAATTAAAGCTATTTAGTATTCATTATTATTACACATTCTCTTTGATTTTATATAAAGAAGGATTTTATATAAAGGATTATGTATAAAGGAGATAACCAAAGAACAAAGGCAGAAAGTATTTCCCATAGCCTGTTACTGTGAGGAAATTCCCAGTTTTGCTCTATGCATATAGCAGAGTCTAGTGAAGAGAATCTTTAGATTATGTAAGACAGAACAAATGTATTGTTGGGGTTTCTTGGGGGGATTAGTAAAAACATTACTAAAATGATATTCAGAAAGAAACTAAAATATATGCTGTCACAGATCTTACACAGTTTCTGTTCAGAAGATCTCTGGTCCTTTTGGCACTCCTTAGAGATATCTTCTGTGGTTTTAGATGGCTGTTATAAGAAAGTTCCATTTTGTTGAGGATTTTGTATTTGTGGAAAAGCTGAAGCAGAAAATGTATTCTCCTGTTCGCAGAGTTGCCCAGTACATGAGGAGATAAGGGGGTAACTATTTTGGACAGTTTCTTGCTTGAACTGCTTTTTGGTTAGTTCAACAATATATATATATATATATATATGTGTGTGTGTGTGTGTGTGTGTGTGTGTGTGTGTGTGTGTGTGTGTTTTTACCTAACAGGAATGAGTATATATAATGGATATAAAAGAGGTTCAATATACCTTTTTAGAGAATCATTACAGCAAAAGTTGTTTTCTTCTGCATATGTGGTATAATATTGTAAAGATCAATAATTGTATATTTTAAAGATCAAGGGTGTACATCATATATTTCATGCTCACAGAATACTGTCATAAGCTTAGGCTTGATAAAATGTTTGTTTTGCACATATTTAAATTTTACATCTGAGCTTGTTAACTTAATTTTATGGCCTTATCTCTGAATACTAGGGTTGCCAACCTCCTGCTATTACAACTGATCTTTAGCCAATAGAGATCAGTTCATCTGGAGAAAATGGCCGCTTTGGCAATTGGACTCTTAACAGCACATTCCTGACTGGAATGCCTGTGCCGGGCTTAGGAGGCAAGGAGGTTTCGGCCCTCATAGGGTTGCATGGGAGATACGCCACCTAAAAGGTGGCATATCTCGGGGGGAAGAAGGGGGCGTTCCTGAGCTGAAATGGCTCAGGAGGCCGCCTTCTGGTGGCCCTGCCCCCTGGCTGGTGCTGTAACGCCCCGGGAATGCCTCCCGAGATGCCGTTACACCCTGGGAACGCCTCCTGGGTCATGCAGCTGCCTTTGCCAGCATCTGGACACTGGCCACAGACTTCGCTGGTGTTCACACCGGTGCTGGGGCCACAAACACTGACGTGCACCTCCCGAATGCCGGCGTTGTGGGCCCTTGCACCGGTGTGGGCCTTTGCCGGCCTCCTAAAGACTTTGTTGCGGGCTGCCGGTGCGGCTCAGGAATGGGCTGTATGGCATTGAAGTCCCTCCCCTCCCCAAGCCCCGCCCTCCTCAGGCTCCACCCCAAAAACATCGCGCCGATAGCAAAGAGGGACCTGGCAACCCTACTGCATACACACAGTTAGGACTGGGCTGCAATCTAGGCTGTGCAAGTAATGGAAAAATATGTTCAAGGATTCTGAAATGTTTGTTATCCAGCAAAACATTAGGCACACTTAAGCCGCATTGACTTTCAGATTAATACTTGATTATGGACAATAAGGTAATATGGAAAATGATTGTGTATTGATAATTAGCTCAGAGTAACTACAAACGTAATGGGGGTTATGCTTGACTATTGAGCATGTGTAAGCTGTTAAGTCCAACAGGCATATGTTCTTCACTGTGAAGGCAGAATATAAATAAATCCCATGGCTCACTGATAGGCATGAAAACTCATATACATTCGATGTAAAATCTTACAATTACCAAAGTAGGACCCAATAAGGACCAAAAGCATTTTGGCCTAAAAAAGGCCTTCCTCTGTAGTCAAACAGATTTGTAGTCTAGTCCACTTCCTAATAATATAATAGTGTCATAATGCACCGTAGAAAAATGCATAAAAGCCCTTCTAGTATAATGAAGTTTCTTGTTGACCTAACACACTGTTTGATGTATACGCATCCTTGGAAGCCTGGCTTGAAACAGAAGGTGGGACAAGAGAGCCATGTTCTAGTATATGAGGAATAAATAACTTTACAAGAAGCTTCATTATACTAGAAGGGCTTTTATGTATTTTTCTATCGTGCATTATGACACACTATTATATTATTAGGATGTGGACTAGACTACAATTCTATGTTTGACTACTGAGGAAGGCATTTTTTAGGCCGAAACATGTTTGGTCCTTATTGGGTGCTACTTTGGTCATTGTAAGATTTTACATCGAATGTGTATGCGATTTCATGTATTTATTGACTGTGAAAGACTTGCCAATGTTATAGGCCTTATGTTTTTAACTTTACTGTGCACCATATTAAAATTTATATATTTGTAATTTTAGCATTTTCTAGCTCAACCTCTTCAGTTTGGATTCAGCATTTTGGTTGAGTTTAATTTGGTTCTCCCCCCCCCCTCTTTTTTGTTGTTTTCACTGATAGGCATACTTGTGCCCACCAGTGGAGACTGCCTCTGTGCAACTAGTTAAGATTTTCAGCCCATTCCTGAAAATGCAGCGTGTGGAATCGCGCAAGCTGCAAAACAAAAAAAGCCATTTCATGGCTTTTTTTGGGGGGGGGGTTTGTTTTACCGGGGCCTTTTACCCCATAGGGAACAACAAGGCTGCGCCTGCTAAAAAGCAGTCGCAGCCCCGCTGTTCTTGGCGCCGGCGGCAAGGGCCGAAACGGGATAGGAAGCCACCTGCCCGGTGGCTCCTCTCCCCAGAATGCCCCCGGAACGCCCCCTGCACCGGCGCAGCCTAAGCTGTGGCCTGCACCACGGAGAGGCCGCGCCGGCGGAGGGGGGAGAAGCGGTCCCGTGGCGCTCTGACGCCGGCGGGACTGGCTTCGCCACCAGCGTAAGTGCGTTTAAGCACGCGATTACATGCACTTACTCTGGTGGCGAGGTCACACCGCCTCCTAAGAAGTTTCAGCCCAATTTTCAGGAATGGGCTGTTTTGTTTTCCCAAAAATAATTATCCTTCTTCCTGGCTCTTCTAAATGTGTGGTCCATTTAGCACATTCTTAAAAGATTAGTTTGGGGATTTCAGCTGAAATGCAAGGGGGAAAAGGTTAAAAAAAAAAGAAACACATTTATTTAGATAAATGTAACCAAATTTCAGTTTTTCCTTGCGTTTGGCAACCAACTCCCACCCCTCAATTTTGGCTCTGAATGATGGTATTGATTCTTTTTCTTCTCCAAAACTTTTCTCCAGGCACCCCAACTCTAAATTCTGTAATTCTCCACCTCTTTCGCCCTCTCCCTTTTTCTCTTGACAATGTCTGGGAGGGTTAGGATACATCAGATCACACCTCAGCCTGTCATGACAGGGCGACTCCTTTGCCTGGCTTCGACCCATCGCTTCATTTCATCTGCAAGGAGGCTGGCGACGGGCTGGCTTCGTTAGACACAAATAACTACAGCAAGCCAAAGGCGGCTGACAGTTTCCTTCTCAGTTACCTGTCACATCCCCCTGGCTTTTACTAAAGCAGCCAGTGCTGTTATTAACCCTAGACAAGTCCATGTCTGCTGAAGACATAATACACACATGTGTAAACAACAAAGGCTTTGCCAGGGGCTTTGCTTTTATTTGGTAACTGCCTCCAAACAGAAAGAAACTGTAAACTACTCTGATCCACCCTATCACACCCCATCCTGAGAACCTGTATACTCCCTTCACATGTCTGAGACCATCTTCTGTAACTCCTCCCACTTAACCAACTGAGTGGAATCACTTTGAACACTTTGAATAGTTACCTTTGAATTTATCAATTGTTCCCCAATGTCTCTCTAGTGTAATCTTTACTATAATTTTACTTTCGCAGTGTTGACTCCCCTTTCCCAATATTCCACATCTGTTTTCTTAATCATGAATGTGTACAATTGTACTGGTTCCTCCCCACTCCCCAACACACACAATTTGATGCACTGTACAAAACAAGAAAAGGCCTTGAACTAGGACTGCAAAGTAGCCAAATTTTGCTTCTGCTGAAATAAATTAAATGTAGTGTGCAAAGGCCTAAGGATGCAGACTCAGCATTGTGGGACCTTCCTTTCCAAAACGTATCCCCATTTCAATCACAGCCAGTGTGACTGGGGACCAGTAATGCTTACTATATTCTCCCCTTCTGCATTTTAACTTAACAACCCTTATACAGATAGTGAGTGACTGGCCCAAAATCACCCAGCAAGCTTCCATGTAAGAATGGGAACTTGAACCTGGGACTCTCAGATCCTTGTCTGATACTCTAAGCATGGGAAGGGATGATTGGGATTGTGAAAAGGCACATCCGAAAGCTTTGAAAAATAACCCTCTTATGCTTCAGAATCAATCCAAACTGGGGGTAGGGGCTGGGATTGTGAGATGGCAACTAGCAGGAGCCTACTTTGAGAGGGGGGCCTCATTAGTGACATAATTGTATCACTAACAGTGCTGTAGCATTTCCCCCAAACTCTATGGTTTAACCATAGAGTATGGGGAAAATACTAGACTGTCAACCAACATTATGATGTTACTTCCAAGTTTTCCCCATTTCTCCCTGCAATTTCCCCTTCTGCCCAGCTAAGTGGCAGCAGGTATATTCAGCAGGGTGTAGGATGGAAAGTCTCCTACCAAAGTGGGATACCTGGCCTCCCTGGAGGGGACACAGCTGCCATGTACACATTTTTTAAAAAGCAGGAGATCCAGAGGTCTCTGTCATCACATCCATGCCAGAAGACCAAGGTGCAGGAGACACCTTGCTATTTTTTGTTTCCCCAGCTGAGGAAACACAGCACAGAGCAATGATGCATGCTGTGCATATGTTGTAAGTGCATAGGATGCAGCTGGAGACATGTGCCTTTGCTACTTGGCTGCTCAGCTAGGAGCAACAGCTACTTCCCAGCAACCTGGTGTATGGCGATTTTGGGGGGTAGAGCCTGAGGAAGGCAGGGTTTGGGGAGGGGAAAGACTTCAATGGGGTATAATGCCGTAGAGTTCACCTTCATAAGTGGCCATTTTCTCCAGGTGAACTGATCTGTGTCACCTGGAGATTAGTTGCAATTCCAGGAGATCGCCAGCCACCACTTGGAGGTTAGACCAGAAAAAGGAAGGCTCTGTGCTGTATAAGGTAGCAGCAAGCAAATAACAGCACAAAATTCCAATGCAAAAAAAATATATTAAGTGCACAAGGTGTGAAGTGAATACATAAAAGAAAAACAATAAACAAATACAATTAGCAAACTGACAAGAAGGAACAACCTATTATAGGTAAATATGAAATAACTATTACTAATGGTATTCTTTTCCTTTTTTATAGTTTTTTTACAGAGTTCCAGGTAAGTATAGTTCTTTCACAAATATATTAAGAAGAATTCCACAATGAAAAAACAGCCGGAATATGATGGACGTGTTGTCTAGATCGGTGTCCACGTTTCGCCAAGGCTTCATCAGCTGATCAATTTCTATATACAATAAAATTATTTTTATATCAAAAATTTTTTATTCTTATTACTTTTACTATATATTAAATTTCTTTAAAAGGATAACAATAATCAACCTGGAGATTATATACTTTTACTATATATTAAATTTCTTTAAAAGGATAACAATAATCAACCTGGAGATTCATAGAGAATGCCACCCATACAAAATTATCCCATAGATTAATTAATAACTAATAACTCACCTCAATAGAATTAATACATATGTACCAACACCATAAAAGGTATGATTCTCAGCTGCCTGGAGGGCTTGATATCAAATCAGTATGAAAACGCATGGAATAGTCTTGTTGGAATAGATACTAAATTACAAAAACCAGGTGAAACTAATAAGAAAAGTCACAGCAAGGAGATGCACTAAGGGATCAGGTAAAAATAACTATTCACAAGAAACAAGAAAAATCCAGTTCTGAATTGAGTCCTGTAGGGGACAAGGTCTGAAATAGAAATATAAGTTTAGTCTCCATTTGCAATAATATTTTCTGTATATTTTGCTGATCAAGAGCTTTGCCTCGATATTGCCAGAGAACGCAGTAAGACATATTGTTTTCTGAGTGGCCTTTTTCTAGGAAATGCAATGTTAACGGAGCCTCCAAATTCCGGGCGCGTATCCTAGATCTATGTTCACAGATGCGTGTTCTCACGGTTCTCATGGTACTTCCTATGTACATTAATTTGTATTTGCAAAAGATACAGTAGACCACCTGTCTTGATGCACAGTTAGAAAATTGATGTAAGGTAAATTTAAAACCTGTAGTAGTCGAGGTTAATTCTTTAATAGGTAAGCAGAGGTTACACACCGAACATGAGCCACATTGATGACGGCCAACAGCTGGAGGGAGCCGAACAGAAAAGGAAAGCAAAAACTCAAGTCCACTGAGGGAGAGTCAGTGTGTACAACCATATCTCAAATAGTACGTGGTTGACGCAGACCACAAACAGAGAGGGATTGACAGCCAGGAATGTTCTCAAGAATATGCCAGTACTTTTTGATAATATTATTAGATGAAAACGAGGAGAAAATTGTAAAGACCAGGTAATGTGATACGATTCAGTATTTCGAGAATAGGGCGTCAACAAAGTTTCCCTTTCTTTGGCCTTCGCTCGTGCTTGTGCCGCATTAAGAATATGGGAAGGGAAACCCTTTGATAAAAGTGCATCGTCCAGTAGCCTTACCGAATCTAAATAGTCATTATTATCAGTGGCATTGCGTTTAAGACGCAGATAGTGACTATTGAGATAAAGATTATTGAGCAAATGCTTTGGATGATAAGATCCATAATTAAGTCCTGCCCATTTTGAAAGTTCTTTCTGGTATGGTTTAACAGCGAGAGTAGAATTGTCAGAAATATAAACTAGAAGATCAAGAAAAGGTAAGGAACTATGATGATGGGGACCAGTAAAAGACAAGTTGGGGTCAAGAGTATTAATCCATTCCATAAATTCCAAAAATGATTCTATGGACTTAAACAGAAAAAAACAGATCATCCATAAAACGTTTGTAAATTAACATATCATTGCCAAAGGGGTTATTATTTATTCTCAAAATCTATCATAAAAATGTTTGCTATGGAGGGGGCACATACAGCCCCCATTGATACACCATTCACCTGCAAATAAAGCTGGTCCCTATACCGAAAATAATTATGTTCAAAAAGAATGTCAAGTAATTGAACCAAAAATTCAGTAGGTGGGGTAGGGTTAGTCCTAGAGTCCCATAAATTCACAATTATAGTACGAACTTCGGGTAAAGGTATATGAGTATACAATGAAGTGACATCTAAAGTTGTGAGAACAGAATCAGAAGGTACTTGAAGTCCTTCAATCTTAGAAATAAAATCCCTAGAATCTAGTACGAAAGACGGTGTGGAAGAGGCAAATGGCTTGAGATGGTGTTCTAAATATAGGGTAATAGGTTCAAGTTGTGAAGAGGAGCCAGAGATTATAGGACGTCCAATAGGTGGTCGATCAGGTTTATGGACTTTGGGTAATGTATAAAATATAGGAGTTCATATACCTTTACCTTTTCCCGAAAAGAATACCATTAGTAATAGTTATTTCATATTTACCTATAATAGGTTGTTCCTTCTTGTCAGTTTGCTAATTGTATTTGTTTATTGTTTTTCTTTTATGTATTCACTTAACACCTTGTGCACTTAATATATATATATTTTTGCATTGGAATTTTGTGCTGTTATTTGCTTGCTGCTACCACTTGGAGGTTGGCAACCCTAGGTGGTGATGGTGGTGGGGGTGTGTTAATCAACACCTGGACAAACCTTACTGTTTTGGAATAGGAAGTGACAGCACAATGATGTAGAAATTTCAAAAAACGCTAGTAAAACCATAGAGATTTTTGAAATTCCTAGAGCATCGTGATGCCACTTTTTGGTCTGAAACAGTAAATGACATCTTAAAGTCTCCACACACGCGCATACACAAATCCAATGCTGGATTGCCAGCCTATGGAGATTGCCAACCCTAAGAGTTATCACAGCACGTCAGTTTAACATACCTTAAACACTGCAGTAGTGGCATGTTTTCTGAGATCTCACTAGGGTTGCCAGCTCCGGGTTGGGAAATACTTGGAGATTCTGTGGGCAGAGCCTGAGGAGGGTGGAGTTTGTAGAGGGGAGGGACTTCAATGCCATAGAGTCCAATTGCCAAAGCGGCCATTTTATCCAGGTGAACTGATCTCTGTCGCCTGGAGATCAGTTGTAATAGCAGGAGATCTCCAGCCACCACCCCAAGGTTGGCAACCCTAGATCTCACAGTTATTTCAACATGGTCTTTAACATGAACACTGTTGTATGCTACAGTTTTGTAAACAATGTTACTCTACCTTTAACTCATATTTCGTGTTTCTCTGCTCTGACTTAGAAGTTCCAGTTTGGTGGCTGCAGTTAGCAGTGTGCTGCAGGTGTGGTGGTCTATAAGCAGTTTTGGCTCTCTATTTTTACTTATAACCTCATCTCCAGAAAAGTTTTGGTCTCCAGTAAAGTTAGTTGAGACATCATCTTATTTTTGGTGAAGATAATAGTAATCATTTCCTGGTCAGAAGTGGGAATTTTCATTTCATGTTCAGGACCTGTTCTTTTGGCTTCACCCGTTTCGTGACAAGAATCTAAACCAGGGGTGTCAAACATATGGAGTGGGAGCCCGAGCCAGCCCCTTGAGAGCTCTTATCTGGCCCGCGAGTCAGCCAAGGCAGTCACTCACCCCCAACCCCCGTCCTGATCTGGGCTGGTGAGTTCATTGTGGGCTCACCAGCCAAGGCAACCACCACTCCCACTCTCAATCTGGGCTGGTGAGCCCATTGCAGGCTTGCCAGTCGAGGCAACCATCCCCCCAGTCCCGATCTGGGATGGCGAGGCATGGTCGGGCACGACCAAGTGACATTTGTGCATTATCCAACCCTCATAACAAATGAGTTTGACACCCCTGATCTAAACATTACAGCTACATAGAATTACAATGTCAAATCTGCTTGGAAGATTTGTGAAGATTTTGGGGCAGAGCTTGAGAGGGGAGGAAGCTCAGTAGGGCTGCAGTGCCATAGAGTCTGACTTCCAAAATTGCCATTTTCTGTGGGGGGACTGATATCTGTAATCACCTAGGCCCCCAGTTCCTTGCCTTTGCTTGACAGGCTGCCCAAGGAAAATGGGGGCAGGGCTCTACAATGTCATGCAGAACTGTAAGTGACATCATTGCGTCAGTATAACACTCCAGGGTTCACCCCAACAATGTGGTTTAACTGTATGGTTTGTCCACATCCCCAAATTCTCTCACACCATGTTGCCATATACATTTGTTTCATGACTAAAATGGCACTGGACATTCAATGAAAATTGCCTATGTACCAGACCCAGCATACTATTTATGTATATATTTGTATATTCATGACATACATAGGAATGTATTTGTCAGCCATAGCATTGAACATCCACAAAATAAATGCATAAACACACGATACAACTTTAAAAGTCAGTCTGTTATTATTCATAAAGCACAATGTTTAAAAATGTCTACATATGATAACTTCTGAGTCTGGGAACAATAACACAGAGCGTTGCTTACCATATAGATGGAAATCATTGTGTGAATGACAACACCACTGCCAGGGATTTCTACCGGAGGCTAGCAGTAGTATTAAGACTGTCCACTTAAAATGGAAGTTCTATATAGATGGTACTCAATATTATATCCCCAATGTGGACCCTCTGCAGCCTACACAAAATGGCTGGAATTTGTAGAAGTGAAACAAAATGGACAAAGTGGGGACAATGTGGAAAAGAAAGCAATATTCAGCCTCAAAATCTGCAATTTAATTACAAACTGGTGTTGGTGGTTTCTGCCTGCTATAACTAAATATTTTACTTGCATCTAAATGATAACATGTTGAAAAACTTTCCCTGGTCAACAATGCAGTCTTGCTGTAGCCATTTGACCCCCTGTTTAAATTGAAACTGAGCCCTTTTTAGTTAATCTCTGTTCTTTCTGTGAATACCCTTCATTTTCACCATCCATCTTTCTCTCTCTTTCCCTCTGTTCTCCCCAGTCTCATTAGTTAAACTTGAGTTAATTAGGCATAGTAGCAAGCCTTCCATGCCTTATGTGTTAAAACAGAACAATCCCAGAGAGCCACAGACTTAACTATGTGATTTGATTGTGTCGCGGAGACAGAAAACCAGTGGGGCTTCCTTTATCAAGGCTAACATCTTGTCAATGCTTAATCTGACTGGCTTTAAAATATCCCACAAATACAGGATCTAGGATAACAATCTTTCCTACCCCCTACCCACCCACGCCATTTCATCACTGTTAAGAATAAGTGAATTGGATTGGCATGGAGGTGATGGAAGAAGAGAAATGGTCTGAATGTCAAAATGACAATGTATATTACATGGTTAACAGAATAAATGCTATATGCGATAGCAGTGGGTATTTTTGTTGGCTATGGCATAAATAAGATCCTGTTTTTCTTCCAAGTGCATCATCAAGATTCCTCTAATTTCAATGCAGATTTAGTATTTGCCTGAAGGATCTCCTTTGGTGAGTACTCTTGCTTGATAAACTGAAGTAGGGCTCTCAATAGCCACTTGTTGCTGCTGTGGCTTTCTGCACACACATATATAGAGAGAGTGAGGGGTCATGTATGGTGCTCTGACCATAGTGTTCATAGCAGACCACAGAACGGCACAAGCAGTTGAGGCAAAGTACAAGCCAGCTGGGAAGCCAACCTCCAAGTGGAAAGGTAAGGGCTTGGATTCTTGATCATCTCTGTATATGCCACATCTGGAATGGGTTCAATCCATTTGCTTTATCACAATCTCAGATAAGTTGTCTTTACTGCCTGCGAGACTATTTAGAGTGTGCCTTTGACTGTATTGCAGCCGAGGTGCTTCAGAAAGGAAACCTTGCAAGTTGCTGGTTCTTAGAAAGAATAGCATTGAGATTCTGGTTTCCAGATGTGCTTATGCAATACTGAATTTTTGAGTGATAGTCAGAAATTCTGTTCATATTTGCTTTGAAACTAATCAGCAAATCTGTTATCTCTTTCTCAGTATAAATGCATAGATAACAGAATAACATGTACAATACAGTTGAGCAGGTAGTAGTCAAAAGTACACTATATTTGGAAGTTAGTTTTTCTGCAATCCATGATATTTACTTCCAAAATAATAATAACATGACTCTTACAACAAGGAACATTTTCTGCTCCCTTTCACATCCCATATGGAATGACTGACTGTGTGTTGAATAGAAGAAAAGTTGAATTTCTGATGAAACTTAAGCTGTATCAGATCAGATTAAATAAGTAAAACAGATAACAAAAGCCTCCGATTATTTTAAAAATCCTCCTGCACATTGGAGCTTCTGAAGGGTTTCTAGCACTCTTAAAGGTAATTCAGGCTAGGCAGAATGCTCTGGAATTAAGATAGGAGCAGAAAAATATAGATGTACAATATACATTTACGATATACAAATGTAAATGTTTAGAGAAATTGTATTTTCTTCTTCATAAACTACCACAGTCCTCTACTCACTTGACTGTCCTTAGAATACTTAGAATATTGGTTATATTTTTTAAAAATAGGTGATATGTTATACTTTTATTTTTTCTTAGATAGCTAAAATGATGTAAAAGAAAACACATTTGATTCTAATATTCCCTAGCATTAAAAATTAGGGAGGACATTTAATTAAAAAGCGGCTTTTAATGAAAATGCATTAAGATGGCAACATTTTTGCTCTATTCAAAGCAGCTTTTAAAATCTTGTCAGCTGAATATAAGAATATTATATAGAGAGAAATACAGAAAATAGAGGCCTTGAAGTTTTCATAACTCTGTTCTATAGTAATTTAGGTATAGAATTTAGTGTAGTCATTCACATCGTTTTTACACTGTTGGATCAGTGTTATCTGGAATACTTATACATGTACCGGTATTTTGACATTTTCTTTACAAGACACTTACCCTTATTTGTACTGTTTTACGAATACTTTTTTAATGTACAAGGGATGCAGCTTCTGATTAATTAAGTATACGTGCTATCTATATTGGTTGTAAAAATGGATCTCTATTACTATGCTTTCATAATGTGTTTTTTTCTCCTGTAACATTTACATGTACATCCATTGACTATGCCAGAACTCTGGTTTTATTAAAGAGATTTTCAATGAGTTCTTAAAATATTACACATCTAAAAGGTCAAGGCATTAAACTGCTATGAATCTATTTTGTACTTCACACTACAATCAATAATGCCTTTCTGTTGAACTTGTGGGACCAAAACAGTAATTTAAAATATTTTATTTACTATTTTCTTTTGAAATTGTAATGTGAAAATTTAGTTGTATACACAGTCACCTGTGCTTATACGATGATGATTATATTGCCATATGCAGACTACAAAAGCGTGAAATGCTGTACTAATATTATGCATGTTTAAATTACATTGATCATACAATTTATACTAAAAAGGAAGGTGTTACATACTCCTATATTCACTATCGTGAACAGATGAAATCAAATCTTTATATATAGCTTTAGCAAGTATTTAATTAAATTAATTGAAATATAATTGTCCAGTGTCCTACAATCAGTTACTCCATACTATATCAGCAGCACCAGGCCCACTAAACAACAAAGCAACTGCTTGCATAGAATTTAGTTCCCCCAAATTTTTCGATCATGTTATGAAAAAGAAAGATGTTCTCTGAGCACTGTTCTTCTATTTACTGCATAACTGGAGAGGTTGTACAGACTTTAACAGATCTTATCAGAGGCTATGCACACTATTTTCCACTGAATAGTACTAATTGCATGCATGCAAAAATTAATTCCAAAGTATTGGCCACAACCATTGGCAGTTGCAAATTTTGTAGGATGTAGCAAGTTTTTTGGAAAAATATAAATAGATTAAAATAGCAGACATTTTACATGGGAGTAACTTCTGAAGAAAAGACCGTTTCTTAAGACCAACCCATATAAAATGAAATACCATTACTTTATACTTTTTTATTATGAAAATGCTGGGTGCTTTCCTTAATAGCTTGCTGGAAAATAAGGATGATAATAATATGCTTCAGAGCACATGTTAAGCATAATTTCATTTTAAGTAGTACTATATTAAAAGGAAGGGGATAACTTCTAGATAAATGTGAGTAGGATCATGGGGATAGTCCTATTAATTCTGAGCCTCTTAAGCACACTGGACACAGTCCAACGGACATGTCAATGTCATGCTTGTGTCCAGCACTTTTCCAACCTGTTTCCTCCATTAGCTCCCAATTTTGAATGATAAACCTGTATTACAGTTCCATTGCATATAGTGTATAGCATACTAATTAATATTTAAAGTTATCTAATTTCAGGTTAAATCACAGAGTGCACAATACAGAGTGGGATTTACTGCTTTTGAATATGTAGTACCATTTAACAGTGTTTGAATGTTTCTTTTTAGTAATGTTAACTTTCATGTTCATTGAATAGCAACGCATTCATAAAAAATTTGCATTTCCCACCACAAATATTCTGCAGATCATAGCTGCGCAGAATACTAGTTACAAATAATTGTGTATCCCAAACCTAAATACAGTTATTAGTAACAAGTCAACAAATCAACAGTAATTACATTTAACTAAGCTTCCACAGACCCAGGCTCAATGGATTTTTCTTCTACAAAACTCTGTGTAGTAATATTATAATCCAAAGTACATTTAAGGGTGCATACAGATTACACATTTTCCTTTTTTTGGTTACATGATTGTCACTGGCTATCCTTTTCCCCCAGGAATTTTGTTGCACTCCCAGAGTACCTGATCAAACTGAAATTCACCTGCACAGAAGCCAACGGTACAATACAGGTTTGTATATTCATGTCTGATCGGCACTGGTATCATAGAATCATAGAATGATAGCGTTGGAAGGGACCACCAGGGTTATCTAGTCCAACCCTGCACAATTCAGGAAATTCACAACTTCCTCCCACATCCCAAACTCCCAGTTACCCCCTACTCCACGGCTAGAAGATGGCAAAAAAACAACAACCCCCAACCCTCCAGGATCCCTGGCCAATCTGGCCTGGAGTAAAAATTACTTCCTGACCCCAAAGTGGCGATCAGCACTACCCTGGGCATGCAAGAAAGGACCACAAGAGTCAAACACTGATGCAAACCTTCCTGCCCTCCCTCTCATGATCTGCCTAAGGTATTGCAGTATTGCTGACAGATGGCCATCTAGCCTCTGCTTAAAAACCTCCAAAGAAGGAGAGCCCACCACTTCCCAAGGAAGCCTGTTCCACTGAGGAACCGCTCTGTTAGAAAGTCCTTCTAATGTTTAGCCAGAAACTCTTTTGATTTAATTTCAAACCGTTAGTTCTGGTCTGACCTTCTGGGGCAACAGAAAATAACTCGGCACCATCCTCTATATGACAGCCTTCAAGTACTTGAAGATGGTTATCATATCACCTCTGAGTTTTCTCCTCTCCAGGCTAAACATACCCAGCTCCTTCAACCTTTCCTCATAGGACTTGGCCTCCAGACCCCTCACCATCTTTGTTGCCCTCCTCTGGACATGTTCCAGCTTGTCTACATCCTTCTTAAATTGTGGTGCCCAAAACTGAACACAGTACTGTAGATGAGGTCTAACCAGTGCAAAGCGATACCATCACTTTGCATGATCCAGAAACTATAATTCTGTTGATACAGCCCAAAATTGCATTTGCCTTTTTAGCTACCGCATCATACTGCTGACTCATGTTCAGTGTTTGGTCTATTAAGACCCCTAGATCCTTTTCGGACACTCTACTGCTAAGTCTCCCCCATCCTATAATTATGCATTTGATTTTTTTCTACCTAAATGCAGAATTATACATTTAACTCTGTTGAAATGCTTTTTATTAGTTTTAGCCCAATTCTCTAGCCTGTCAAGATCATCCTGTATCCTGGCTCTGTCGTCTACTGTATTTGCTACCCCTCCCAATTTAGTATCGTCTGCAGATAAGCATCCCTTTATTCTTTCATCCCAATAATATAAAGATGTTGGTAATTTGGCACAAGTTCAGAACTTTTGATGGTAGGAGATTGCTATAGTATATCCTTTATACTATCATTGGCACATCAATAATACCAACGTGGCACTTTGTGAAATCTTTTTTTTTAAATCTTTGAAGTATATGGGCTGTCCTCCCCCTATGCATACACACACACACACACATGAATACACCTCTGGGACCACCATATCCTCAAGGGAAAATTGCTTCTGTTTGTAAAGAAAAGAAAAAATAACTGCCTATCCAGAGTGATGGTTGCTGACCTAGCGCTTAGCTGGGGAGTGGCTGGAGCCAGCTACACAGAACCAAACCCCACAACAAAACCCTAGCATGCAAATAAGAACAGAGACAAATTGTTGGGATAAAAATGGCCCAACCTTTATTGATTACGGCGTAAGGGCATTGGTGTACCATCGTGGCTGGATCCAGGGCATCAGCCAACCCAACTGCCAACTGATGATGTACCTCCTGCTCTCTACCTGCCTGCTGGAGTATAGCCTGGGAGGACCTTCTACTCCCAGCCTGCCTGCTGGGGAGTAGCCTGGGATGGCAGTATGCAGGACATCACTTGGATGAGAGCCGCTCTGTGAATCCCCTGCCACTTGGAAGGAGACCGCCCTGACAGCCCCTGAGCTGGGCATGTCCCCTTGCCAGGCCTCCCCCAAAATCTTTTATTGGCATCTCCAGAGTGGGGTAAAAGGGGCAATCAGGCCAGCTTTTCCCCAAAACTGGATCCGGCCCCATGCAAACACCGCCAATAAGTTGTGACATGAACGAAAACAAAGCAGAACAACCAGCAATGTCAAATAAAGGGACGGAGGGAAGGCAGGACAAGCCGGGAGGCGGGCAAGTGCCAAAGCAGAGAGGTGAGCAAGGGCCAAATTATATTCGTTTGGTGGACCCAAGCAACGTCCATAGGCCCGTGGCCGCCAGCCTGCCCCCACCCTCCCCAGGCTCTCCCTGATTGGCCCCTTTGAATAGGGGCCAGTACAGGGAGGCAAATGGCAAGGTGGGAAAGTTGTTCCCACCAGGGAGCCTGTGCAGCTGCAGCAGGTTCCCCAGACAGCCGCCGCCATCGTGGGGAGGATTCGGATGAACCCAGGGGAGCCGGATACGTTGTCCCGCCACTCTGGACAGTTCGACTCACCTTGACCCCACCCAGCACTCTCTCCAGCTATCCCCGGCATGGGCCAGCAAACTGGGGCTCCAGGTAAGTCTCGAGCCCATGTTTCTTGTACTTGTGATCCTATGTTGCAATGCACGTGTAGCAACACTGGAAAATATGCTAGGAGGAAGCTAATAACTTTCCCCTCGGGGCACTCCCCTATCATAGAAAACAAATGTATGTGGACAGCACTGGCCACACTTGTTTCTGAAATAATTATTTTATTACGTATATTATGTAGTGCAATTTCAGTGTATCCTTCCTTAGAAAGAAGGGCCTTTATAACACCATAGGATTTACTTTCAGTTAACTGATATGTTTGTCATAATCTCACTAATACTAACTACCATTTGGCACAATACACAAGCACAACATGGTGTTCACTGAATATTGCTTAATCAATACTAAAGTTCTCTGTATGCTTACGACTGACTAATCTACAGGTTTAAGCAGGTGGTCCTGAAATCCACTCTTTACCCATAAAGTGTACATATTTATGTTTTATAATGGCAAAACTGCCACAGAAGCCAATAGAAGCTGAATTGGTTTCCCTAGCTCATTTTGATTTTGCGCGGATTATCTTGGTTCATAATGGTTTGCATATGGGCTACATATAGCAGCACTTCAAACTCGCTGTGGTGTGAATCATTGCTGACTGCTGTATAATAAGAACCCTAGGCCAATACTCTAAAATCTTCACATCCTTTACACACTATAGCACCATGCACTACAGTTATTCTCCAAAATAGGTTGCTATTAATGGCATGTTTGTGATCTATATAGCCGTGAAGCACAATATACAATGTGCATCTCTCAAAATATAGGGCACTGTTTGATTTCAAGCACCATACATTTGAGAACTAGAGTGGTGCAATGGTTAGGAGCAGTGGACTGTAATCTGAAGAACCGGGTTGGTTTTCTTACTCTTACACATGAAGCCAGTTGGGTGACCTTGAGCTAGTCACAGTTCTTTGAACTCTCTCAGCCCCACCTACATTACAAGGTGTCTGTTGTGGGGAGAGGAAGGAAAGGCGATTATAAGCCGCTTTGATTCTCCTTAAAAAGATAGAAAAAGTCAGCAAATAAAACCCAACTTTTCTTCTATCCCTAAGCATAAAGCAACCTCCTCTTAACATGCCTTGACTTAGTACGGACTTGCATGTTTTTGATGAAGAAAAAGAATTGATGCAACCATATACATTCCTTCATTGCCAATTACCATACTCATATGTGGCGTAATTTCTCTTGGTGTGTCATCACATTGGTGAAGAGCTAGGAAGGACATTTCATACCTGTTGCACAGATAAATCCACTTTGTTAAACTGACTTTGGGTGTGGTGGTTTTATTCTTGCTCAGTGAGTAGCCAGAGGCATTCAAGATCAGTCTTTCTCCCAGTCTTCTCCATGTGAGAACCATGGTATAGTGGTGAGAGTGTCAGACTAGGATTTGAGTGCCTGAGGTTTTGAATCCCAGCTCTGCCATAGAAGCTTGCTGGGTGACTTTGGGGCAGCTACACACTGTTGGCCTAACCTACCTCAAAGGGTTGTTGTGAGGATAAAATGGAGGACAGGAAAGCAATGTAACAATTGCAGGGTCCCCACTGCAGAGAAAGGCGTGAAGTAAAGGCATGAAGTATAAATGTGTTGATTTGAAGTTTTCATTTATTCATTCAGTAATTGATTTTAACCCATGCAGTTTACTTCTAAAATAACATATTTAAAATATTTTAAAGGGAAAAAAAGCATATCCCTAGAGGCTTTCCAGGCACTCTGTTCATTTTGTGTGTGGGGGCATCATCCAGATCTGCACTACTGAAGGATGTTGCATTTTTCAACCCCAAGACTGCAACAGTATGTTGCTCATAAAAGTATGTCATCTGCCAGACAGCATTTTTGGTTTTATTATGTGGAACACAGCAGTATGCAGTGTGACAAATGAAAAAAGACACAATCCTCTAACTTCCCTTAACTGTTGCCCTGCTTTTAATTTTTTGTAACTATTTGGAGTATACTATCATATAGCAAACCTGTCCCAAAAAGTCTCAAGTCCAGGATCAGAGAAGCCCTTGTTGGTTTCATCTCTATAGGGAGTCTAACTAACTGAGGAGCAGCCTCCCAAGACTTGGGAAATGCCAAGGCAAAGCTGGCAAAACCTCAAGGTAATATCTGGGAAAACTTCAAATCATCACCTAGTCAGTCTTGGTTCCCACGGATTCTCCACCGTGAGCACTTCCCTCCTCCTGTGCTGTAGCACAGCCATTAAGCGTTAATTAAAGAACAAGGCCAAGTGAGAAATCCAGTGAAGACATTTTTTGTTCACTGGATTTCTCACTTGGCTTTGTTATTACGGTAAAAATAGAATCTAAACAAAAGAAATAATTCCACCTCACATGAAAATGTGTATCTAGGCTTTGGGCATTTGAAAGAGGTTCTACGAGCTGTATTGTGAGTTCCACTCTGGGGACTTAATGCAAAGGCTCACTTTGGATTGAGACCACAGCATGCAGGAGAGTGGACTTAAGCCTCTCCCATGCCATTTGCCCAACCTGAAATGGCGCAGGGCTGCTATTTTCCTCCCAGTAGAGTAAACAGCAGACTCCTGGCACACATTAAGCCCCCTCTTCCTGAGGGTTGTGGTTCCAATGTGAATTGGGCCCATGCTTCAGTGCATGCCTAGGATTAAGTTTCTGACATGGAGCTTGCAACGCATACTTGTTTGTACAGACTCTGGGAAGACTTGGGGGGAAATATAACATGTAGCTACAAAGACAATTGTACCTGTTCCGTCACAAAAAATATATCTGATAAAGGGAGCTTTGACTCTCAAAAGTTTATATTCTGAAAATCTTGTTGGTTCCTAAGGTGCTCCTGGACTCGAATCTAAAAATACCATATTGAGCATTAGGAGTAAAAGATATATGGAGATATTTCCCCAGAAATATAGTTCATTCAGGTGTTTGTGGAATGATATACTCAGTAAAACACAAAGAGTATCATTAAAAATCATGCAAAATAGCTCCACTGACTTTCTTTGATCTGCTTGACAAAATCATGCAATAATATGTAATTCAGTCCTCAACCCATTTACACAAAAGTGAGAGACTGCTCATACAGTACTTTGGTTATTATTTTTCCTTCATTTATTTTTTTGTGCACATAAGCAATACTGGTGTTCCCTAAGAACACATTTGCATGGACAAATGATTGTACATATGGCTGGCAGCAGTTCCCTTCGTTGCAGCCTGTGGAAACATTGCTTCCATGAGCATGGGGATTGATGCCATGGGAATTCTTATTATTGCCTGCTTCATTTGTCCATGCAAGTGCCTGCTCAAGAAGAGTCCTTGTATATTAAAGAAGGATTTTGTGTGTCAGCACTATATTCTGCTGATTTCAGTGGAATATGCTTCATTCAACGGGAGGTTACTAAACGCACTATTTTGACCAATATCCTTAAAATCAGTGAGGCTTACCAGGGCTAGATCTATATTTTTGAAGGGGGGGTGGGCAAAAGTACAAAATGATGCCCCCCATATATTATATAAAAACAACATATATAATCAACAGTTCTTTTAAATGATAGAATTATGTTGACCTCTATGAACTGTTAATGAATAATTACGCTTTTACATTATTTTAACTATCTATAATGTTTGAATATTCCCTCAACCTCTCTGCACACATAAAAACCCAAACCAAGGAGAACGTTTTTCAGCCTAGCCTTTTCGGACATTTTTTAAAAATACAGCACACAATTTTGACATGGGAAACACCAAACACCTCATGCTCCTTTGCAGTCTGATAAAGTACAGCCCAAGAAAAGCTTTATCTGGTAATTATGCTGAAGCTAAAATGACTACACTGAAGCTATTGTACTTTAGTCAATGGAAAAGACCCACTAGAAAAGACAATAACGCTAGGAAACATTGAAGACAGTAGGAAAAGAGGAAGACCCACCATGAGATGGATTGATTCAATAGAGAAAGCCTCAGCCCTCAGTTTGTATAACCTGAGCAGGGCTTATAATGAGAGGACGTTTTGGAGGTAATTGATAATAAGTCAGAAGCAACTTGATGGCACATAACATACATGAACAGACCCTCTGTTCTTGTCCTTCCCCTTTCCTAAGGTGTAAAATCAGGCTCTTTGGGGAAAACCAAGCCTCTCAAATGAGGGGACAGGTCTACTCATGGCCTTTGGAAAAGCCAAGCATAACACAGCTCCCAGTTTTAAAGTGGCGGGGGGAGGAGAGAAGAGCTCGTCCTCTTCCCCTCCACCCCATTCGAATCCAGGCAAAGCCATAATACAACCAAGATGACAGACACTTTGTTGGAGTAAAATGGCCACACTTTTAATTAGTTACAGCTGACAGAGCCTTGGGGCAGCATGAGGGCAACGGATCCTGGCATCGGCCAACCCATCGGCCAGCCTATCAACAGACCACCCACTGGAGGATATTGTGGGGTGACAGAATGCGGGATTCCACTTGGGCAGAAGCCACTGTGTGGTTACCCCTGCCACTTGCGAATATCCTGACAGCTCTTGAGCTGGGCATGTGCCCTGCAAGCTCTCACCCCAAAATCCCTTAAGGGGATCCTCATAGATGGGGAAAACAGGCACACAGGCTGTGTTTCCCCCAAAATTGGACCCTGTCCCATGCTGATACTGCCAGAGCACAGCTGTGAAAGCAAAGAATAACACAACAATGCACTGTGCCGACAACACCTGAAGTAAAATACATACACATAACTGCGAAATAAAAGGAGGGATGGGTCGGGAAAGCCATGAGGCCAACTGAGCCCAGCATTACAGCGAGGCTTTCTTTTAGTCGAGCAGACCAGAGGGAAGACCCCCAACCCATGGTCCACCATTGTGAGCCCCGACCCTGGCCATGCTGCCACAGGCCTGCAGAGGCTCAAGGAATGCCACCCAGCCATGCCAACAGACCCAGAAGCCTAGGACACCTGTGTTGCTCTCCTCCCTGCTCCTGCAGGCCCACAAATGGGGTCCCAAGTGTGTCTGGGGCTCTTGCATATAGGATAACGGATTATTTAATTCAGGACAGGTCTATTGCTAACCAGCCAGCAGACAAAGGGGGAGCAGTGGTCATTCCAGACACCAAGGATCACATAAAAATGTAAAAAAAGGCCATTAAGAGATATCACATATTACAGGTCTATTGATCACATGGAACATATTTTCAGATTTATAAAAGCACTTGTTGTTTTTTTAAGGTCTTTTGCTGGGATACATTTCTTCATTTTTGATCCATTATTTTTCAAGGGTTCCTAGTTTATATATGTTAACTAAGATTCATAAGCAACAAAGACCTCCTCCAGGCAAACCTATTGTATCTGAATCTGGTTTTGTCTTGGGACCTTTGGCTAAAAGCTTTGATTCACAACTTAGTCCCTTTGTATCTACTATGAGATCTTAAGTTAGCGACACTAATGATGTTATTTTGAAGATGAAAGGAAATTGTTTTGGACCTGAAGGTATTTTATTAACTGTGGATGTAATTTCGTTGAATTACCAACATACCACATGAAGAGCCTCTTTTGATACCTGAATCGTTTTAGGAGAGACTGGAGACTTTGTCTCTTCCTACATTGTTTTTGTTGCAACTGCAGGAAATAGAAAAAATATTTTCTATTCCAGAACCGGTTTTCTATCAGATTCTCTGTGTGGCTATGGATAGTACAGTTGCACCTGCCATAGCCAATTATGGCTCTTAGGGCAGTGCACAATTTCAGATGCATTAAAATCAGCCTTTACAAAATCAGTCATATATATAAAACCAACAATTAAAAACAAGGACAGTCAGTGAGGGTATGCTAGACAAAATAGAAAAGCCTTCACCCACTGGCAGATGATAGTGATTGAGGAAAATGGGCAAATCTCCCTGCAGAGAGAATTCCATAATATTGGTGCCATGACCAAGAAGGACCTTTCTCGGGTTGCTGCCCAGATGACAGGGGCAGACAAAGCTGAGCTCCTGAAGGTGATTGAGTTGTTGATTGATTGATTTGATTTATTTATTTGATTTTTACCCTGTCCTTTCCCTACCGAAGTCAGACTCAGGGCAGTTAACAACAGATAAAATAATAGACAATTATGATAAATATGTTCAAATACACTGTAGATTAAAACATTTAAAATCCTCATTGAAATTAAATTTCAGATGGCACCCCTATAATAATAATAATGGCAAAGGATGACCAAAGGATGGGGAAGAAGAAAGGGGAAGAGGCAAGGAGGGGGAAAACAAGGGAAAGGAAAGGGCAAGGGGAGGGAGGCCAGCAAGAGTGGAACCAGCACAGGAGCACTTAACGCCAGCCCAGGGAATCCATGCAGGAGTGCAAGCCTTGGGTGCTGGCACTGCCTTCCCGGCAGCCTTTTTCCAGCGCAAGGCCCCACGCCGGCATCAATGGGGGCATTCCCAGGGCATTAGTCAGCTCCCCAAACCCTTTTTGCAGATAGCTACTTGTGCCTCAAAATAGCTGGTGTAGCCCCATGAAACTCTATGGAAAGTTTCACAGGGCTTGGTGGGAATTGTATTTTCCTTTATCCCCTGTGCAAGCCGTACAAGAGGCAGAGCAGCTGCACCATCCCCAGGCGTTTCATAATTACCCCTCCTTCAGGATTGGGCTGTAACTTTTTAGTGGCCCTAGATTATACCGAAATTGTGATTCTAGCAATAGGTTTAACTGCAACAGCCTTTGTTTCAAAGAAAGGAATTTTTCATTTCTCTAGTCCCACGCATTAAAATCATAATTTTAAAACATTGGCAGTTGGTCAGTGAGATTCCCAGGATGTGGCCACACCCTGTGGAAGGGTTCAGAAGGACTAGATCTATTAGGGATGTTTAGGGATGTTTTGGTACATACAGATTTAAAAACTCGAAGAAAGCCTTCAGGTTCAGTTGTACATTTTTAATGTGATGACTATATGAATTGCCCCTAAGCAGATCCGATCAAAAACTTCTGTGCATCATGTGAGCAGAAGTTCTTTTGAATTGAGGTATTTTTCTAACTTTAGCTTCACACAGGTCACAGATTTGCTCATATCTCTTATACAACCTCTTAAAATTAGGATTTCTGAACATCAAGGTAAGATCCAGAGTTTCGTAAGTGCCCTTTTTAGAGAAGAAGCACAGCCCTGCTGAGATGTTTGTGTGTGTGTTTTGCTATTGAAAAACCCCATGCACTGGTATACTTGTGGAATCAACAATTGTTGCTTTAACATGAAATATTTTGGATTTATGCTTTGGGCTGTCTACACCTCAATGGATTGAATGACCTTTAGACTTTTGTTCATTTATTTAATATTATTGGTTGTCTCTGTCTCTTTAAGATTAGAGCAAGCAGTAACTATTTATAGAACAAATTTAACCTTTGGGTCACAGCTGTTATAACTTTGAATTTTGTTTAGCCCAGGCAGCTAGCCTTTTTCAGGCTCCCTGTTTTGAAGTGGTAAGTTCTCAAAGTGTTTGAAATGATTTAATTATTCTTTATTCTGTCCTAATTGGAGATATGTTCATTAATATTATATTTATTTTATAGTTTTATGGCAATGGTCATTAACAGATATGAATTGCTTTGTGTTTTTCTGAATACATTTTTTCTACATGTCTGTGACATTATCAGAGCTTATTGGTTCTTTTTTCTTCTTTTTTTAAGGACATCACTACAGCTCTGGTGTTGATGCAAGGTGGCTGTGTCTAAAACTTTTTTTTTTTAAACCAGCAACATTCTGAGGAATATAAAACTGAAATAGAGTGCTGCTAGCATTCCATACTTATATGTTTTGCCTAATTAGATTTTTTTTGTTTGCTTATAATGACTGAAATGTTTTGCATTTGACTTCTTGCATATGTTACTATCGTATTGCATATCATTATTGCACACTGCTATTGTTTGATGTTGTCTGAATGTAATTATTCTGATCACTGGACTGTTTCTGGGATTATCATTTTTATATATTACAAGTAAGGGACCTGCAAGGATTGGAGGGGGATCTCATTTCCCCTCCTCCACAATTTTCTCTTTCCCTTCCCTCAAAGTCCCCATAGCTCCTCCCCTTTTTCTGCCTCCAACCCTCCCACCAGCCAACCTACCTATCTGTTGTCCTGTCTTCAGCTTTCCCTTCCTCCCTCCCCTTGGCAGTCTTTACACAAGAAAACCATTTGCTTAGTACTGGTCACCGGGGAACTCGCAACCACTTGTATAGGGCATATCATTTTCCCCTGTATCCCCTTCCCCACACTATTTCCCCTTTCCTGCCTCCTGGCAACTCCCATATCCTCCAGTTTCCCTTCTTCCTTCTCAGTTTCCTATCTGCCATTTTACCCCAATCTTCAGCCATATTTATTATTTGTTTACTTCATTTATACTCTGCCTTTCTCCACAATGGGGAGCTTTCATCATTCTCCTGTCTTCCTTTTTATCTTCACAACAACCCTGTGAGGTAGATTAGGCTGAGTGTGTGTGACTGGCCCAAGGTTACCCAGTGATCTTCCATGGCAGAGTGAGGATTTGAACCTGGGTCTCTCAGATCCTATTCTGAAATTCTAACCATTACACCACACTGGCTTTTGAGGGGTGGCTGCTGTTAAGAAGAAGATTATTTGGTTTTTATATGCTGACTTTCTCTACCATTTAAGGAAGAATCAAACTGGCTTACAATCACCTTCCCTTCCCCACAACAGACGCCCTGTGAGGTAGGTGGGGCATCTGGGCCTGGCCCAATGAATCCTTCCCACCAAAGGCCCAAACAGCTCTGAAAAGGGTCCTGCTCCTCCCCCCCTTTTATTGACAAAAACCAGGGTTGGAAGGCTGCCAATACTGTTGTGGTTGTCTAGCAATGACCACCGAGGGCATTTGTCTCTTAAAGCTACAGGAGCTGCTTCTGTTATTGGGTGTGTGTGTGTTAACACTCCATTGTACTTTTTTTTTTAGATTTCAGATTTTTCTACAAACCTGAGGCTTTTTCAGGTTTGTAGAATGATCTGTCTCCTCTGTTCATGGCTCCAATCTCTGGATTAAAGTATCCACAGATTGGCCCTGTTGAAAATTAGATATATTGATATGGGTGTAGGTGTTGTATCAGTTTATGTCTCATGATACAATTCGTTCCATTGATTCATCCTCTTGTACCCAGCTTCAGCAAGATTGCTACGACATGCACTCCCTATAGAAACAGGACTGCAAATTACAGTGGCTATGAACATGGGTGCCTCATAGCGAATGGTTCACAACTCCCAACTTCACATGATACACAGCAGGCCATAAACTCAGCAGGAGCACAGTGCTGTCCAGCAAGAGATTGTTGGAGGTTGGCTACAAGTGTGTACAGAACTAGAAGACATTTTTGTTAAAAAAAAATGTCTGAGGCATGATATACCATAAGGCAGAAAGTTGGTTACCAAGATAATATAATGGAAAAGTTCAAGAGGTCACTTGTAGAGGGAAGTAGGATTGTAGACTATTGCAATGTTTATTGTATCACTTTACTTTTAATGCATTGTTATGAAGTTACCTTAGAAATGGCTGTTCAGTTTTATATTGGCACAGTATGATGCTCTGTGTGTTTTATAGTATGGAAACATCAGCAGCTGTATAGGATATGGTAAATATACACATTTTGCCTTTGAAGTTAACGTTCAACAGAAATGTTGAACATTCATTAGCTGCAAGTGCTACTCATAAGGCAGTAATGACATTAATGTCTCACCATTGTTCCACCATCAAAATCAGGGTCATATGCCTACAGTAGATTTCCCAAGAGGTCTCCCATACAGGAACTAACTAGACCAAACCAGACCTGACCAGTTTCAGTGAACTTGCTGCACACAGCTACCTTGTTTCATCCATGGTATGGTTATAATCCTTCAATCAATATTTGTGATAGTCTTGCATCTGAGTGTGTGATAAGGTAGCATGTGGTAGGGTATTCATAGGGGTGGGGATCTACTTTTACAATATTGTACTGACACCAGAAGTGTCAGATTTCCCAAGAGGTCTCCCATAAAGGAATTGACTAGGCCAAACCAAACCTTACTAGTTTCAGTGAAATTGCTGCACACAGCTACCTTGTTTCATCCAAGGTATAGTTATAATCCTTCAATCAATATTTGTAATAGTCTTGCATCTGAGTGCGTGATAGGGTAGCGTGTGGTAGGGTAATCACAGGGATCTACCTTTACATTGTGTTGGGGTGGCTCTATAGCATTTGCCCAAAACTTTATGCTTTAATGGGATGAGTTTGAGGCAAATTCTAGAACATTGCCTGATGCGATGGCATCACTTCTGGTTTTGAGGAGGTTATATATCAGCACAATTCCAATTGCCACCCCCTTTTCCCTGGCATTTCCCCTCCCCCACAAGCCGAGTAGTTTGTGGAGGGTTTCCTTAGCATGTGACGCTCAGAGATATTGCTCAGCTGAGTAAATTCCAATGGTGTAATTTTTCCTGCAAGGTTTATGGACCCAGTGCCAAAGAATGCAGAAATGGCAAGGCAAAACTATAATACAACCAAGACAATAGACTCTTTGTTGGAGTACATTGGCCACAACTTTTATTGGTTTTCCCTGGCCACGCCAGGCCTGATTGGCCAGGCCTGGGGGGGAGACAATGCTGTGGGCCTGTAGAAGCCCAAGAACAAGCCTTGGACTACTTACCATGAAGGCGCCTTCTGCTCTGGGGTACGGAGGGCATCTTCAGATTGGGTTATTTCCTTCTCTTGCTCAGGGAGGCAGGAACAAAAAACTCAACACTTCCTGTCTCCTAAGGGAAATGACCCCTCCCTCCTCCTTAGCTCCAGTAGTTTCCGAGCTGTGATAACTAATAAAGACAGCAAGGCAGAAAATCCCATGGGTCTAACTAGAAGACCCTAAACATGCAATAACGGGAGTTTATTAAAACATGTATGAGAACATTTAGAGGACTATAAGTTAGAACAAGAACTTAGTTGGAAGAGTTAAAGAAGGAATGGGAGTCCTGTCATTGTCTCATCCTTCCTGAATACTGTGTAGTCTGTTGTACATGAGTTTTAGATCAATAAACCTTGATTTATTTTTATTTGTTTATTCTAAATTTGGCTGCTGCGAGTAACTGTAGGGAGGGGAAGATGCCCTCTGTACCCCAGAGTAGAAGGAGCCTTCATAGTAAGTAGTCCAAGGCTTGTTCTCGCTCTGGGTAGGAGGGCATCTTCAGATTGGGATTTACAAGAGCTCTATCCCATGCCTGGGTGGGTCTAGTTATTCCCTCCACACTGTGCAGCACTTTTCTTCCAAATGAAGCATCTGCAGACGAAAAGAGGTTGATATTGTAGTGGCGCACAAACGTCGAAAAGGACGACCAAGTTGCCACATGACATATATCCTCAACTGATACATGACGGTTGAAAACTGCTGAGGTGGCTGTGCTTCTAAAGGAGTGAGCTGTGATTCCTAGAGGAACCAGTAAGCTGCTGGATTTGTAAGCCTGTGCTGTGCAGCATTTGATATTGAAGCTGATGGAAGCTCTGGACATGACTTTTCCCCTATTGGGAGCAGTGAGTGTGATAAAGAGTCTGCCACTCTGATGGTCTGTGTTCACCTAATATATATTCGCAGAGCCCTTCTGAGGTCTAAAGAGTGCCTGTCTCTTTCCTGCGCTCCACTTGGGTCTGGAGAAAAGGATGGCAGCATGATTTCCTGTTCCCAATGAAAGCGGGAATTCAACTTTGGGATGAATGTAGGGTCTGGTCAGAGGACCACTTTGTCCCTATGGAGCAGGCATAGGTTGGGGCTGATTGACAAGGCTTCTAATCCTGAGACTCTGCATGCCAAAAGCCACTTTAGGTCAACTGTACCAAGAGGTTCGAATGGTGATCTCGTGAGAGCTGAGAGAACGATATGAAGCTTCCAGGGATCACTTCCAGGGACCTATGGACCACTGCTGGGGAAATGGCCATAACTCCTCGCAGAAATGCTTTTACATGAGAGTGTTTTGGCAGAGGGTATCCCAAAATATGAGGAACCAGCTGTCTTTGCATGGTTGCGGCTTTTAGTCCTGGTCATTGGCCCTCCTGGAGAAAGGACAGGTTACCCACCTCTGGTTTGAGTGAATCTATCGACTTGCTACGTCACCAGGAACCATATGCCTTCCAGATGACATTATAAATGTGGTGAGTGGAAGGATGTCGTGATGCCAGAATGGTGTCTGTGATGTCGTAATCATACCTGAGCACTAACAACCTTCATCTCTCAATGATCAGGTGGTCAACTTGTACCACCCTGGGTCTGGATGGCAAATGGGTCCCTGGAGCAGCAGGTCCTGCCTGACTGGAAGCCTCCAGGGATTCCTGAAGGACATTTGGTGGAGGGCTTGGTACCATGGCTTTAAAGACTATGGCTTTAAGGAGGCAAATGCGACAGAGAACCCTTGAAATCAGAGGAAGCGGAGGGAATGCGTAAAGAGATCCCGGAGGCCAAGGTGTCAGGACGCTTCTGTCTTTTCCACATCATGCTGTTGGTAGCAGGATAAAAACCTCTGGAGTTGATGATTGAGGGATGAGGCGAACAAGTCCGCCAGAGGGGTACAGGGAGTTTGGGTTAACTGATGGAAGACTTCCTGATTCAGTTCCCATTCTGCCTCATCCAGATGTTGATGGCTTAGCTAGTCTGCTTGCATGTTCAGGGTTCCCTGTATATGCTCTGCTGCGATGGAGGCCAGATGGTTCTCTGCCCAGGTGAGGACTAGCTTGGCCTCCTTGCGAAGGGTGGATGAGCGAGACCTGCCCCACTTGTTCACATGAGGCTTTGCTGACACGTTGTCCATCCTGATGAGTAGGTGTTTGTCTGAGATCTGAGGACTGGAGTGATGAAGAGCCTTTAGAATGGCCTTGATCTCGAGGGCATTGATGTTTAGACTTTTCTCTGGTAGTCTCCATAACCCTTGTGCCGGCTGGTCCAGGAAAGTTGCTCCCCAGCCCGATAAGGCTTGCATCAGTGAATAACTGACTCGGAGAGACGTGTAAGCACTGAAGGCCCTTGTGGTCCACCAAGTGAGGCTTTGTCAAAGGAACCACTGCAGAGATCGCACATGGAACCTGGCCCATGGAACTGCCAGAATGCAGGAGATCATAAGACCCTGTAGCCTGGCGAGGGCCGTGAGCCAAGCAGCTGGTGACCTCCAAGTTTGTCTGGCTATGGTAGAAAGTTTGGCTACTTTCTCTTGCAGTAGGAAGAGGAAGATTTGGTTGTATCTATCAGGACTCCCAGGTGGAGAAGCCTTTGATAGGGCTCCAGATGACTTTTGTCCTGGTTGATTAAGAACCCGTGATCTTCCAGCAGTTACAGAACTAGCTGCGTATGCGAGTAGTTCTGATCCCAGGATGGGGCACATATAAGTAAATTGTCCAGATACAGGTGTATCTGTTTGCAAATTAGAGCCACCAGAGTCACAAGAACTTCAGATCCAGACTGGCGTGCCAGCCCCTGTTCCTCTTGGGGACTGCAAAAAACACAGAGTATACGCCTAAGAAACATTGAATGCCCTTAAGGTGTTGCACTGCAGTGGCAGTGCGAAGAAGCTTGTTTCTTTTGAGAGGTCGAGGAGAGAGGAAGAGGCGATCTGGAGGGGTATGGGAGAATTCTATTAGATATCCTTGATTGACTATCAGAAGGACCCAGTGGTCTGCTTGGGCAGCCGCCCAACAGCTGGCGAAGAGGCTCAACCATTCTCCCACTGGTGGTGGGGTGGTGTCACTGCTTCGCTGGACAGGAGCTGCTGGCGCATCAGTCTGTCTGGAACTGGGAGTAGCATGATGTTCTAGAAAAGTGACCTCCCCTGTGAAAGGATCCTCCGGAAAGCGCCCATTGGCCCCTTCTTTGTTCATAGCGGAATCGGGGGAGAGAGTGGAAGGAGCGAAAGGAAAGAGAGGAGTAACTAACACTAAGACAAGAAGAATAAATTAAGTTTCCTAAAATCCCTAAGCACAGCAGAGGGCTGTGCACACTGCTCTCCCTATACAAGGCAAAAAATAAACTTGAGCTAAGGAGGAGGGGAGGGGTCATTTCCCTCAGGAGACAGGAAGTGTTGAATTTTTTGTTCCTGCCTCCCTGAAGATGTCCTCCTACTCAGAGCGAGAAATGCCATCCAACCATGCTGCCAGGCCCAGAAGTCCAGGACACCTGCTCACTCTCCTCCCCCCTCCATTTGTTTTTTCACTGGGATACATTTTCTCATTTTTGATCCATTATTTTTCTGGGGTTCCTAGTTTAAATATGTTTACCAAAATTCATAAGGAACCAGACTGCAAATTACAGTGACTATGAACGTGGACCCCTCATAGCGAATGGTTCACAAAACTGGCAATTTCACATGATACACAGCAGGTCAGCAGGATCTCTCTGCTGTCTAGCAAGAGAGTGTTGGAGGTTGTATACAAATGTGGTATATGTGATATGTGTCTGCTCCTCCCCCATTATCTATGGGAGTTAGGTCCCACAGGGTGCAGCTCTTGTTACTGGGTTCTAGTTAGTGGTGGTTGCTGTGAACTGTTGGAGTTGTTGCTGTATAAACAAAAGCTGTTGTTTGTAGCTGGCTCTTCCCTGTTGTTTGTAGCTGGCTCGTCCCTGTGGAATGGACCTAAGAGTGAACCCAGAAGTGAGTACTCTTGCCTGATGTTGTATGCCTTTAAAGGGAAACATTACAAGTGGGTGTAGTTTTGAAAAGGCAATAAGTTAATATCGTGCTTTTCCGCACTCTCTCTCTCTCGGGTCTGATTTCTCTCTGGTGTGTGTTTTTTAAAAAAATTCTGCACATGTTTTATTACCTCTAGTGTTTGATTCAATATAGCACAAGATTAAATCTAGTTTATTTCCCTGCTGCTTTTTACTCTTGATAAAAACAGGTGTGATATCAAATCGACCACAGGCAGAACTTTAAAAAACCATCAAAGAAACAGGAACTTCATGATCAAGAAAAAGAGAATGTGGAAAAGCCCATTAAGACCTGGTAGTCATACTGCATTTCCAGCATTGTGCAACAAATATTCACTTGGTTGGTTTGTTCACATACCAGAACATCACAGTTGTAGGTATTCCCACATGCTCACCATTTTGCAAAAGTTTCTCTCCTTATGTCTGCAATTAGCAGTGTGAGAATGAATGTAATATAGCAACTCCTTAACCAAAGATGTAGGGGAGGTGGAATATGCAATAGGAACAAACAGCACTTAAACACCTATGTTACATTTGCACCTTACGTTTACTCTGGGGAGATCTGGGTATGCAGAAGGATTGGATCAAGACCATTTAATTTTAACTCTCAGTGTTTTACCATTTTCCTGTATCCAAACTCCAAGCTATTCCATGACATTTTTCTCTCCCCTTGGCAAAATATCTTGGTTTACACGGGTGATCTCCCACCTCCACTCAGTGTTGCAAACCTCTTCACCCCACTCAATCCACTGTTCTGCCACCAAAACCATTTACATTTTTCATTTATTTTGTTGTTTTGAATGCTAGGGAATGAATGGTATATATTGAGTTTATTTAAAATATTAACATAAATAGGTTGCCCCTTTTTAAATCGCCACTCAGGGTACTTTATAAATAATAGGGTTGAGCCACAAGCTCCTAGGTAAAGGTCTTCAGCTTGTAAAGGCTGGGCGCTGTTTTTTACCCTTTGTTTAAAGGACAAGATACCACAGTGATGGCAGGAAGCATGCTCTCCCCTCACATCGATTTGGATTTATAGTAACCAAATCAGAGCAAGGGCAATCCTTGGGGCAGTTCTTACAGCCATCACTCGGGCTTCCTGTGGGTTAAAATGGGTAGTGAAATTACAACAACCAGTAAGCAGAGCAAAGACTTCCCCTCTGAAGTCACAGGAAAACACAGTCTTCTTTGAAACCTGCAAATAAGGTGCAAATGGGGGGGGAGGTTGTTAACGGAGATGTGCATTTTCCCCTATTCATTAGTTTTAAGGCCTTTATTTCATGACAACAATAACAGGAAATTCATTTTAGGAGCATGCTGTCAATGTTATGTGCCCTGTGATCACATGTACATATATTTAATATACATTTTCAGAATCATAGCACTATAGGCAACCACCAGCAGGAGACCAAGTCTCATTATTTACTTTATTGTGATATAGGAGATCTGGGTGGGTGAGGGGAACCTATAAGGAATGTTTGTGTAGGGGTCAGTGGTGGTTCTCAGCAGTCCTGCAGGCACATGCAGAGTATTTTTATTTACCGATACCTGTCGTTAATTGCAACAACCCTTTCACATCTGAAATATGAAATTAGAATTCCAGGTTACTTTTGTGGCTGTTTTATATTCAGTAAGGCCATTAGTCTGTCAGGATTAGTATTGTCTTCTCTGACTGGCAGCAGCTCTCCAGTGTAGGGTTGTCAGTAGCCTGAGGGGTGGGAAATCCTGCCCTTTAAATAAAGGCTTAATGTGTGGCAATAGGCAGTTGTAACTTTTCATGGCATAGAGGTAGATAACAGCCCATTGAACCTTTATTAAGGGAACAGCATTTTTTTATCTGGGATGTTGGTAACCCTACTTCAGGGTCTCGGTAGACATATTTCACATTACTTAGAAGAAGAAGAGCTGGTTTTTATATGCCGACTTTCTCTACCACTTAAGAATCAAACCAGTTTACAATTGCCTTCCCCTCCCTACAACAGATACCCTGTGAGGTAGGTGAGGCTCATAGTGTGTGACTAGCCCAAGGTCACCTAGTTGGCTTCATGTGTAGGAGTGGGGAAACAAATCCAGTTCACCAGATTAGCCTCTACAGCCCATGTGGATGAGTGGGGAATCAAACCCAGTTCTCCAGATCAGAGTCCACTGCTCTTAACCACTACACCATGCTGGCTTACTATCTGATCGTTTTAACTGGAGTTGCTGGTAATTGAACCAGGAACCTTCTGCATGCAAAGCAAATGCCCTTCCACTAGGGCTGCCAAGCCCTTACAAAAAAAATGGCTATTGGACTGACAGCATGACATTACTTCTGGGGAAAATTCAGAAACAATGTTAGTCCTCTCTAGGAATCCTAGAGCTGTGGCTTTTCCCCATTCCAAACATGGTGCCATTTTTACTTGCCCTAATCCTGGCCTTTCAGATCAATTAACAAGAAGAATTGGTTTTTATATGCCGACTTTATCATTTAAGGAAGAATCAAACTGGCCTTCAATCTCCTTCCCTTCCGCTCCCCGCAACAGACACCCTGTGAGGTAGGTGGGGCTGTGACTAGCCCAAGGTCACCCAGCTGGCTTCATGTGGAGGAATGGGGAAACCAACCCGGTTCACCAGATTAGCGTCCGCCACTCATGTGGAGGAGTGGGGAATCAAACTTAGTTCTCCCGATTAGAATCCACCACTCCGAACCACTGCTCCGAACCACACTGGCAAGTACAACCTTTCCCTTTGTTCTGTGTGTACCAAGAGCAACATGATTTCAGAAGAGTAGGTGACTCTTAAAGGCAAAGTTGCAGAACTAGTAAAAAAGTTGGCAATATTAGGGTGAAGCACAATCGTTCCTTGCAAACTGAATTCTAGCTGGGCTGACTTTAACGAGTTCATAGAAAGGAGTGCTTTTCAAAGGTGAGTAGGCTAGAGACCGTTCTGCTTTCTAATTGCATGCGCTAACAAAAGAGTACTGAATACTGCCTGTGTGTGTGTGCGGTGGGGGGGGAGAGGGGGTAGCAGTCATGAATGCAGTCCAGATTCAACTTTAGCAAGAGGTTATTCTAGTGCACACACACACACAGCTTAATGGGTGCTTCGGACTACATTATTGCATCTCTTTTTATGCAACAAGATATAATAGAGAACAAATGTTTAAGAAACTGCAGGGCTACAAGCCAGATATTTCATAAGGCAAACAATTCTGTGCCAAGCCTATGTTGCAATGAGCTGGACTAAAGGGCAAGGCTAAGGACTTAAAGGCTTACTAGTATTTCAGAGTTTTACCACGCCTTGCATGTAGTCTGTGCTATGGAATTATCCGTCTTGGAGAAAAAGATTCTTTCCCCCCACCCCTTAAGAATAGCAAGCAACGCAGCATCCACAACACAGCTTCCTTCATCTCACAAGTAAGGATGCTTTGGGGTGGAAATTTGGGGCTTTTTAAAGAGCAAGAATTTAACAGGCTTTCCATGCTCAGGAAAGGCAGCACCTGCCAAATTTTTGCCTGTCATACTCAAATGAGAGATCAATACAGAAGGCTGTACCATCCTTTCGCAGAATTTACAGCACGAGCTGGAAATTGTAATGTCTCATTTGAAGTAAATCCATCTGAATTCAGTGGAGCTTACTCCCCAGTAAAGGTGAGCAGGATTGCAGCCTTAGCGCAGTAATGTAGGATTCTTGCTGTGTATGAAAAATCTGCCCTGTGAGGATAATGCTTCACAAATCTGAGTAAGTGTTAGAAGTTATACTTTTCACTAAACTGAGTTTTTAAAGTGCCACGAGATTCTCTATTGTTTTTGCCGCAACTCATCAGACATTTTCCCTGGGGTGCACAGCTCTTAGCTGGGTTTGTTACCTCCCCCTCCAGCAATGTTTTTAATCCATTAATACCACTCTTTTTTATCGCCATATCACCCTGTCAAGAAAGCAAAACTAGCTACACTTTTGTCTGTCGGGCAGTTGATACAAAAAGAGGACTCTTAGATGACATCCAGAAGCATTTGTGTTTATCACCAAAGGGCCGCGTTCCCTTGTGAGCTCCAGTTAGGTTTGCCTACTCATAACTTTTTAAAAAGGAATACCCAATCAGGCCGTTATTTGCAGACTTCAAGCTGGAAGCTGCTACGCACTCTTACCTCTGACACTCAGCCTGCTTTTTAGGTGTTACGTGTCAATTGTACTTGCGATGTGTTTGTTCGTCCAATCACAGCCTTGCATGCAAATATACTATAGTTGATAAAAAGGCACAATTAAATCTAAGTGCTCAGTCAGGGCAAACACCGTTGCACTTTTCTGAAACCTCTTCTCACCTGCATTCCAGGCACAAGTCATGTCAGCTCCCGCTCCACCGTCTTTGCCTGCACCCCTGGCTGATCTGAAGATTAAATATACCAAGGTTAGTGGTGTTTATATTGGTCAGCTGAAGTCGCGATAGTCAAGTTTGTAATGTTTGTAGTAGTTGTTGCAGTAGTCCTTTGCAAGCTTGTGCTTGAGATTGATTCACAAACGTTCTCCTCTGTTTCAGTTTGCGTGCCATGACTGTTGAGTGTGAATTCGTATCCTTACTAGAACTCAGTAGACGTTGCAGTTACTCTTGCGTGGAGTGCTGTTCAGAACAAGAGCATTTAAAGCTGTAACAAAAAGCATGTCAGCTATAGACCTAAATGGACTTACAAACATCTCCTACATGTTTACTCAGAACTAAGTCCCATTGACAATACATTGGATTGTGCTGAAAGGGGAATTTACTTGAAGCCAGTCTTGAACAGTATCTAACTAGAAATTATATAGAAATCCAGACTTACTCCACAACAGCATTTTCTAAGAGCTGGAATACCAGAGAGTACTAATGTTGGCCAGCAAGAAATATACATAACATGTTAATAGTGAATTTGACATGTATTTTCTTCTTGTTCCCAGCAATTTTCCTTGGAGATAAATAGACGAATTAAATCTGTGGAAATTTGCTTCAAGTTAAGCATATAGATTCATGGTTAAGTGCATTTAAACAAACTAGGCATATTTTGCAGCAATAGGAAATTAATTGTCCCTGCCCATAGGCTTCCAATCTGTTCTTATTGGGGCTTGTTTTTTGTTTAGAAAAAAACCTGATATACTAGACAAGGAACTGGGGAAAAGGTGTCCTTGGCTGGAGTGCCTATCCTCAGTCTAGTTAAGTTGATGGACTCGAGGTTGATTTGCGTTCCTGTGTTATACTGAAATGAAGAGAATTTCACCCCAATTAAAAATGCTTAGGCTGTTGAGGCTGGTTTTTATAGACTTTAACTTGAAACCATGCCTTTTGACTTCACTTCACTGGGAGTTAGACAGGAGGGCCTTACGTAGGCCACTTTCCAACCTGGTCCACAAAATCTTTTAAGCAGCTGTAGCTGAATTTAAACCAGTTAGGTATCATTTACTTCAGGGGGGCTGACATGGCTTATATTTATGTGTTTCATACTTTTTATGACACTGTTTAAGAAAAGGTTGGTATTTCTCCTGAATTTATTACACAGTTGTCCAGTCGTCCAATAGAGATCAGTGTGTAGCTGCAGGCTGCCTTATGTTGGGTTGGATCTTACTGGCTTTTCCTTTTATGAAAAGCTGCATGGGATGCTGGCAGCAGTGAGGAGGAGAATTGGCAAAGATCAACCAGCAAATCTGGCAGGGTTTGACTCATAGTTTTCTTGCTAGAGCCCTTTCTAGGTATTAGGTTTCTGGCACTTCTATCATGTACCAGGAGAGCAAGCTGTGTACAATCCTCCAAGTATAAGTGATTGCCATTCTGTGGGAAATGGGCGACACTCACATTTTCCAGCTACATGGTACCAGAAACACAGTTTTTTGAGGGTACATATTTGTGAGGACCAAAGCTGAAAAATCCACACATTATCAGTATCACATAAAATGACAATTGTGCTTACCAAGAGGATCACATACAGCATGCTCTCCCAGAACACAAAATAGGAGCCTCAGAAATGCAACCCCTGAAAAGGGCTCAACTCAAATTGTAAATGTCCATCTGGATGCAAAGCACCTGAAGTGATCTTCATTTGCACTTCAAATGTGGGATGATGATGCAATTTTTGTCTTGAATGAAGAAGGGAATATGCAGCTACACCCACTATCTCATTAAATGCTTTGAACAATTTGTAGTTGATGGAAGCCAGTGTGTGTGTCCAGGACTGGTGCATTAACGTAATGGAGGGGCCTTTTAAACTAAAAACAGCCCTGTTCTCAGTATATATCTCTTAATAAACCTATATATATATTCTGCTAAGCGCTAGCAAGGAAAACTATCCTTGCAACTGAACCTACATTACAAGCAAAATTATTGTTGCAAATTCTTTCAATGGACATGCAGGAAGAGGCAAGGAAACACAATTGTAGCTAATTCTTAAACTAATCTTTTTATCCTGAGTTGCTTCTTCCCTATTGCAGATTTTTGCAAATACCTCTGAAATTTGAATAGATACCTAGCAAACTCATTTGAACTGTTTCCCCTCTGAGGTTTGAAGGTGCTGAGAAAGAAGGTACCATTAATACATGCATTACAAAGACCAACCTCCAGATACTAGCTGGAGATCTCCCGCTATTACAACTGATCTCCAGCTGATAGAGATCAGTTCGCCTGGAGAAAATGGCCGCTTTGGCAATTGGACTCTATGGCATTGAAGTCCCCTCTCCAAACCCCGCCCTCCTCAGAGTCCGCCCCAAAAACCTCCCGCCGGTGGCAAAGAGGTCCTGGCAACCCTACAAAGACCCTTCGTTTATCATTTTAAGCAACATAGGTATCTTCAAATGGTGGCAAGAAGCAAAGGGCACAATTTGGATAACTGGAAGTCTTCTAACATCTTAAAGACTAACAAGTTTTTATTCAAGTTTCCTACATGGTCCACATATCTAATCACCCTGCAGCAACATCCAATTCCTTGGCCTTTCTTCCCACAGCCGCCTCAGTGTTTGTATTTCCTCAATAAGAGCTGCTGAATTGCAAGGTGAGCCTGGCAATATTTAACAAGTTGCAGAAACGGCGCCATGTAACTGACAGCTTGAACTCCCTTGATTCTGAAATACATCAAACGCTCCAGAAAGTATATGCTCAAATCATGGGAATAAACCTCTTACTTGTCCATTTAGTTTGCAAAGGGAATATGAAATTGCCACTGAAGAAAAAAAAATTGTACAAAGTAAGCCAGAGATCCTCAGCCTTTTTGAACCTTCAGGCACTTTTGAAATTCTGACACGGTGTGATGGGTGCAGCCACAAAATGGAACCAGTCACAAAATGGCTGCTCAGCTTGCCTTCAGTCATCCAGTGAAGATCATAGTGCGGTACTGGCAGCTGCTGCCAAAGCAACATTTTAATTGGCTGTGCAGATTTTTTAAATCTTCAGTGGCCAATAGGGTTGCCAACCTCCAGATACTAGCTGGAAATCTCCTGGGATTACAACTGATCTCCAGCCGATAGAGATCAGTTCCCCTGGAGAAAATGGGCTCCCCAAACCCTGCCCTCCTCAGGTTCCACCCCAAAAACCTCCCGCCAGTGGCGAAGAGGGACCTGGCAACCCTAGTGGCCAATCAGAAGCCTTACTGGGCAAAAGCCCCACCTGGCCCTGCCCACTTTCCAAAAACCTTTAGCAGGCACCAAGAAAGGTATCAGCAGGTGCCATGGTTCCCACTGAGACCACGTTGGGGACCCTGAAATACACCAAAAGGACTATTTGAAACCTTCCTCACTGACATCTGTCCAAATACTTAACCAGCTGAACATTCTCTATGCACCTGCATAATAAACCAGTATTGCTTTGTTGCCAGCTAATGATCATGAAGAGGGAAATGTGAGTTGTGTCAGTAACTAGGATCACTTCCACATGATGTTTGTCTGGAGTTTCCACTTGGCATTGAGGTGCATTCATCCACCTTCCAGCTTTTCTCTCATTTTGCTGCAGACTTTCCTAAACCTTTGACTTTCATCTTTCAAAAAAAGTTGTAGCAAGGCAGGGTGGATGCCACATGGATGGGAAAGTGTAGATTTTTTCTGGTCCTGCCCACATTGGTGCCATTTTCCCTGCTCCCGCCCCCCTGCTCTGATTTTTCTGTTCCCCAGCACTACCGGAAGGCTTGTTCAGTTTATTTTCTTAATTGGTAATTGACATATTTCCCAATTGACATATTTCTCAAATGTCAATTACCGATTAAGAAAAAAAATGAAGCTCCTTTGGTAGTGCAGGGGGGAGAAATGGCAGCTGCAGGAGGGCTGGAGCAGGGAAAATGCAGGAAAGCCCACCATGCAGATGCTCCATTTCCATGTGGTAACAGCCTATGAGAAGAAATGGTAAAGCACAATCTGCAGTTACACAATAAGACAGACATCTGTACAGGTACTCTGCACCAACATCCTGAGCCTTTCACCCACAAATCTAAACATTTCATATTGCCAAGACAACCTATGATCTCACCACTTTTTTATAACAAGTTATCATCCTGTGTCTTGGCATATCTTTCTAAGTAATAAAAATACACATACAAACATATGTCTGGAGAAATAGTAGCAACTAGAATATAATTTTCACTGAATCACTCCTTGGCTCTCAGCTTAATAAATTGGGCCTTGAATACTTTTCGCATTCTTCAGTTATTAAAAGGGCAAGATACCCATAACCAACAGCAGCCAACTACAGCAAAGGACAAAGGAGAATACTACTGATGAGCACACTCTGGGAGGAACATTGGAAAGAGTCTCAGATTGTACTTTTCAGGGATGAGTCTGTTCTCTGCACATCCCTTGGGAAACATCTCAAAGTATTTGTGAGACAGGATATGAGACAAACTTCTTTTTTGAGATAAGAACAGAATTATTACATTATATTGATTTGCTATCAGAAGCCTTTGTTGAAATGTGAATATGGGATGAAAAATCCAGTTGCTAGGCATCAGTACCAGCCAGCGTTAGTGTACCACCACTCAAGTCAAATGTCTGAGACAGTGCCATGGTAATTTGCATATCATATATATGCAGCCCATGATACCTGTTTCCAAGGCTATTTCTTGGAGTGGTTTTCCATTTAACAAGGTGAGCCATAGAGCAAGCAGAATTGGAGCACAGAAAAGGCAAACAGCAAGGCAGGTGGTAACAAATGCTATGATTAGGGCTGCAGGCTTTTTTTTACCTCTGCCAGTTGTGCTACGAATCACTGCAGACTGTTGCTGGTTGGGCCACCCGTGTCTTAGATCAGGCTTGCACAATTTCTGGTTCACCACTCATTATTAATGATGTGCCAATTACGAAGTCCTAATTTTGCCTTCCAAGACAATTTTGTGCTATCATTTGATGCCATTTGTTTGGCTTGGCGGATCACAAGCACAATGGCATAATTGCACAGCCATTTCACACTGTAATGAAGTTGTCATGGACCAGTCCTGCAGCCATTATGCAGCCACACCAATTCAGTTGTAAGAACTGGCCTAACTTACCTTAGACTAAGGGCATCCTGAACACATGAAGTGCCTTATACTGAATTGGTCCATCACAGTCAGTATTGTCTACTCAGACTGGCAGCAGCTCTCCAGGGTCTCAAACAGAGGTCTTTCACATTAACTCCTTGCCTAGTCCCTTTAACTGGAGATTCCGGGATTGAACCTGGGACCTTCTGCATGCCAAGCAGATGCTGTACCACTGAACTATGGCCCTTCCCCTAAATTTTGGCTTAATCCTGCATTCCTTCCATGCTCTAGACTCAAAAGAGGAGTAAATGAAAAACTTTAATAAAAAACTGGTGGATAAGGAATGCAGGAACAGGCTTTTGAAATGCATGCCCTGGTAAATATTTTACTTGGGTGTGCTCAGTTTCTAAGTAATTACTGTTTAACTGATCGTGTGAATGTTTTCATACATGAAGCTGCCTTATACTGAATCAGACCATCAAAGTCAGCCTTGTCTATTCAGACTGGCAGTAACACTCCAAGGCTTCAGGTTGTCTCATCAACCACTGTGTGTGTAAAGCGCTGTCAAGTTGCAGCCGACTTATGGCAACCCCTTACGGGGTTTTCAAGGCAAGAGACTTAACAGAGGTGATTTGACATTGCCTTCCTCAGCATAGTGACACTGGTATTCCTTTGTGGTCTCCCATCCAAATACTAACCAGGGGCTAATCTGGGGCCCTACCATGTCCTCTCTATTATAGGCTGGGATAGAGAAAGTAAATAAATAAAATAAATGAATATATGCTGGCAGAAAAAAATTAGTTGCGTAGTTATTTAAGGGGATCAAAAAACCCTTTCCTTCTTTGTCATTTTTGGGATGAAGGCAATTTTTTTGGAAAAAGTATGATTTTCTAAGTAGACAAAAAACCTCACCAATATTAACCTAAGCATT
This sequence comes from Euleptes europaea, assembly GCF_029931775.1. Classification (NCBI taxonomy): domain Eukaryota; kingdom Metazoa; phylum Chordata; class Lepidosauria; order Squamata; family Sphaerodactylidae; genus Euleptes; species Euleptes europaea. The sequence continues at coordinate 50,330,994 of NC_079315.1, read as the reverse complement.
ACTTTGGTGTTTTATGCATGCTCACTTTACCCTTCTTTATTCCCCATTTCAGCCAGGATCAAAGCAACCTGGGTTGGGGAAAACTGTATGCATTGGCTTGTATGATCAGGGAATAAACTGTGTGCAAATCGGGGGCATGAATACAGAAAAGTAGTCTCCCAAGTTCAAATCAAGTCCCACCCCTTTAATTGCTGCGCTGTGATTGGCTCACCTCGTGAGCCAATTACATTTCCTTCCCCCCAGACCCAACTGCCGCATAAAAAAGCATTTTAAGAACAAAAAACGCAGCCATTTGAAGGGGGGGTGCCCGAAATCCAAGTCTCGTTTTTAAAAAGCCTTTCTTTCTCTCAGAAAGAGCTCCCAGGAAGCAAGAAGCACTTGAATCCCTGTCTCTTTACACACTTCTTCGTGATTGGCTGTGAGAGAAGCCAATCTTCGGTGCTTCCCCTGTATGGCTATCAGCAAACAGAACAGGAGAGGGGTTTGGAAAGGGGGGGGAGGAAGCTCAACGCGAGGAAAGTGTATGCTCGCTCTTTGAATCTGGTATGAGCCAGGAAAGACCGTTTGACTCGGGCAAGAGGAGGAATGGGAAAAGCCAGGTTCATTTTGCGTTGAAGCAGTGTTGAGCTTCCAAGGAATGAGGTAACGTGCATTCCCCCAAAAAAATGATCCTGGCCGAAACAGGGAATAAAGGAGGGTTAAACGACCATGCATAAAACACCTTAGTCTCTGGGCAGGCATACATATGGTCTGTGCCTGCACATATCAAGTGTGGTATTTCTCTGTGTCCATGTATGGTCTGTCCACAGTCATCCAAAAAGCAGTAAAAGAATATAATTTGATAGCCTGCATTTCTTCAGTCATGGATTGTCAGGCTCTCTAGTCTTGCCTCCCATTTCGTTCTCCAGACAGTGATCCAGGAGGGTCTTAAGTGTATATTGCTGCCCAATGTGACCTTTTTTTCATGGGTGATGGATTTGTACTGCAAGAGACTCCTGGCAACAAGGGCTTTGCCTTTTGAAAACAAATTTCCTTTTCTTCTAAGTGAAGGCAAACGTTTTGGCTAGGCCTTGATTAAAATTTAGTAGACTTGCTGAGAGTGAGGAACAATTCACAGTTCACAGCTTCAGTTCTCAGACTTTCCCATAGATGTTCCTTTACCAGATTCTGCAGCTAAGCTATCAGGAAAGGCAGAGTTTAAAATCTCTCTTTCCTAGAGAACTCAGAAGTATGGAGAATCCTCCTTGACCCTCTCCTCCTGTTCTCACTGCTAAACCACCCTACACCAGTGGCAGTAATCACTTTACACAACCCTATAATTGGAATATCTCCTCTACAGCCTATTCCCTTTTCGTGACCTGAGAAAGAACCCTTTCCCTCCCAATCTCAATCCTGTCGCACCACAGGTTGTGTTTTTCCACATTTTTGGCCAAACTGAACCCTTAGGTTCACAGAGTCATTCACTGCTTCTTCACACGCAGGTTACCAATCTTAGAAAATCTTATCTTTCTGCCAGAGCTCAGAGTGTCAGCTTTCTTTCTTTCTTTCTTTCTTTCTTTCTTTCTTTCTTTCTTTCTTTCTTTCTTTCTTTCTTTCTTTCTTTCTTTCTTTCTTTTTTTCCTTTTTACTTTCTTTCCTTTTCTTTCCTTTTCTTTCCTTTTCTTTCCTTTTCTTTCCTTTTCTTTCCTGGCAGCAAATGAAAACGGTGTTACTTAATCCTTTTGACGGAGGACTTTAGGAAGCCATGCCGTTCTTTGTGTTTGGTTTTTAACTGGTATTTGATTGTTTGCTGGCTTGTGTGTTTGTGTTTGTAAAGCCTATTTCACGTCTGTTATGTCTGAAGGGAGAATGTGCTACATGTGAAACTCCATATACCTGTTTGCCTGAAAGGTGTAACACGCAAATTTTCAGTTGTGTACCGTAATCCTGGGGGTTGTCTTCATTCACCTGATAAATCATAATGACTCTAAAGAGCTTAAGTGATCATGTTTGCCACCTTGGGCACTTTGCATTGGCTTGTCAGGACACCATTATCCCTACACTGGCTGTGGCAACTTATAGAAGTACAATAGCTAAGCTATGATTTACAGTAATGACATAAGGAGATAATAGTTGATACTCTCTACAAAGCCTTCAAGTCTATTCTAAATGTAGCGATAAGGAAATGCTCGCAGAACTTCCAAAGAAGGTATGTTTCACAATTTTCTCTGACAAACAGATATGAATTTGACATATTGTCGCATCACACAGCTCTGTTATATTAATATTTACTTTTGTCTCTGTCTCTCTCATTTTAAGGTCCAGTCTTCTTGCCAAGTAGGGATTTCCTTCATTTAACACTTCAGTTGCATTGTACTCGTGCCTACTTTGCTTTTTACAGTAACATGCCCACAAGATCATGGTTCCATTCTTATGTTTGTTAATGTACATCTGGACCTGGCTATCGGTTTCTCTGTAGTTTTTTTTTTTTTTAATCAGTGTGGGAGACACCATGTTTACTTGAAAGGAAGGCAGCCTTTATAAAGTTATTCCTCCCCAAATAATTTTTTTACCGAACATACTATAATTTGTATGCAGATGTAAGATGACCTCCTCTTTGGGGGGGTGGCATTAAAAAAATCCCTACTTTTGCATTAGAATGTTTATTTTGTACATGAAAGGGCTTTGTGGGCACTTTCTGCTTGCCTAAAGGTTAAAACTGAATATGTAAAAGGCTTCCCAGCAATTTAAAAATGGATTTTGGCTGTCTTACCCTTGGCCACTGAACATACCAGTACAATATTATATTGTGATTCTGATTATTTCTAAAGGCTGTTAGGCTTGGGGGGATAGAAAATAACTCTTTACTTCATAGTGCGTTTGCAATAAAAAAGGCAAAATAAGTAAGAAATGAACATGGGTAAGTGGAATAAAACAGTAATAAGAAGCACTGCCACTATTAGGAATTTCTTGAAAAGCCCCTTGTAAGTAAATGGGAAAATGAAACTCGATGAAAAATTGTTTTCGTAATTTCCACCATAATACACTATTTGCTTCTGCAAGGCAAATCCTGTTTCAGTGAATCAGACTTCAACTCTTGGATTGGATCCAGTCAGCTTTTCCTGTGGTGCAAATAGGTGGAGGGATCTCTTTTGACCACCCAAAAGGCTATGCTGGGAATTATGGAACCTACATGGTCAAAAGTCACATGGGACTAGTAAGGAGCAGAGTTTGCCAAGACTGAGCAAAAAATATTGCTGGATCAAACCCTCTATGGCTTAGTTTTACTTTATTTTCAAATGTATTACTGCCAAGGGTAGTTATTAGCATGAGCTTAAATGTTGTTCATGGTGAGTATTTGCCCTCGGAATGGTCTTGAAGGTTGAAGATGCAGTAATCTTGCTGAAGCTAAGGGGGTTTGGGACTGGATCTACTCATTACTGTGTTTTGCTAATTTTGGGGGCTATCGTAGCCATTCACAGTGGACCAGTGGATAACCCAGGTGGATTATGTTTGGTTTGACAGATCAGGAATTGTGTAGGCTTGGTTTTACTTTGAGAGTACAAGAGTACAGAAGATACTTTCATAAAATAGATATGGTGGAAGAGAGAGATTAGCTACCAAAGAGGTCTTTAGTGGTCAATGAAGGGGTGATAATGATAATTTTTTGAATCCCCCATCAGGGCAGTGAAGTAAGAACTAATTTTTCTCTGTACATTTCACTTCCTCCAGTCAGGATGAATTTACACTGCCATTAAATTTGGGAGTGGCACAGAAGTCACATAGGTAGGCACACCAAATTGTGCTTTCCTTTTGTACTGTATTCCTATATTAGATTGTAAGGGCTTTATTTTCAGTGAAGCTCTATATGAGCAAGATGGGTGTGAGGAAAAAAAATCTGAGATTAATTGTATGTTTGTTTTCTTGTGGGATGCAGGAGTGCACTGTCCCTGTTTATGACCTATCTGTTACAACAGGTCATTCAGCTGGAGCATGATTGTTTAGTATCATTTTCATTTCAGAAAAGACATGTTCTCTGAGGAAAAATTGATAGAAATGGGATAAATATTTAAGTAACACTGATTTCTCCTCCTGTCTTATTTTCCCTTGTAGATATTTATAAACAATGAATGGCATGACTCAGTGAGCAGCAAAAAATTCCCAGTTTATAATCCTGCAACTGGAGAGAAAATTTGTGATGTTGAAGAAGGAGACAAGGTAGGTGTTTCTTTCCCTTGTGAGGAACTGGTTTTCCTTTTTTAAGTTTTTTTTTTAATTTTCAAAATACCATACAAGACACCAATTCACAATACGATCAATACACACTACAACTATTACAAACAAACATACATTAGCAAGACTAAAAAATAAATTCCTACTCTAACATTTAACTAACAATTGTCTGGGTATATCTATATCATTTTTATAGGTTCTATCTGTTTAAACCATTTTCCTAACTGTTATATCTGTTACTAAGTATAATATGTAATATAAAATATGTAATGCAAATAAAATGTACTTTTTCAACAAACATATCTATAATAGCCTCTATAACTTCTGTCATGCCTCTCAGAATAAGAGCTATGTAATGTATATAAAGTATACCTTTTAAGCAATCTTATTCAATTTCTTCATGAAACTTACTTTTAATATTACTATGCTATCCTGTATTATTCAATAACCACTGTCGATCTATTTAGCAGCAGTAACTACTCAGTTTAAAACTTTTAAAATATATTGTGCAGCTCACGACATATAATCATAGTACAATTTTCAGTTTTTCTTGAACTCTTCCATAGGTCTTTTGTTCACAAAGTTCGTCAGCTTGGCTATCACTGCATACTCTGCTAGTTAGTCTAGCCAATCTTCTATTTCTGGTTAGGGTTGTGGATATCAATATACCCAAACCAAAAATAAACCCAAAATTAGTGATGTATCAATGAGATATAAGCTTTTTGCCTATATTGTGGGATGTTACTTTGTTCAGTTATCTCATTCTGAAGATTCGTCGCAGTCTGAAGATTCGTTGCTATCTCTTCTTCAGAGCATTTGTAGTATTTTGCTGGTCCTGGTGCCTTATCCGGTTTCAGTCTCCCAATAGCCTGTGCTATTTCCTGTACTGATATATTTTGATTTAAAGTCTCCTTATCCTCTTCAGAGAGCTGGTTCATTGAAACTCCTTTTATATATTCCTCCATCCCATCCCAACTGTTTAGTTTGATACAATTTTGTAAAAAATAAAAGAAAGTTGTCTTGGATATCCTTTTCTAAAAAGCTTGTCCCTTTGTCACCTTTGACTCCTCTTATTGTCCTTTTTTCTGCCTTTGATTTAGCTATGAGATTTTGTACTTTCATCTGTACATACAATAGAGCTGAGAAAGGATTGCATATTGCCTTTCAGTAGCATTTTTTGTATGCACTTAGAAAATCAAGAGATTTTTAAAATCTAATCAGGGACTGTTCACTCAGCCTCCACTCACTAAACCTAAAGAGCTCTAGTAAATAATATAGCATGATTATATTTTACAAAGAGGATATAAAGTAAAGTACAGTTACTGCAAGTATTCTTAGAATTTCTAGCAAACGTGACCTTGGGAATAGTGCTTCTTAGCCTAGACTTCCACATGAATTCAGGGTTGTGGGATTGAACAACAGACTTTTCTTTTGCTCACTCGATTTAATTTTAGCTCTGCATGACTACAGTTCTAACTCCATGGCAGTCAAGCCTCTTAAGTGGTATAGAAATAATACATGAATATTGAAGCAAAATATTAACACTAGTGTACCTCATTCTAAGGTTAAAGAATATGTTTTCTTCTGTTTTCAGCAGATATATAATTGTCCGATACATTTAAATAAGATTAATTTGGGAGCACTGGGTCTCACTAGATACCTTTCTGGAAAGAAGGAAGGATGTTCTACCAACAGTAAAATGTATTGTGGCTGGGTATTGTGCTGGTGGTGTAGAGATTGGGGTGGGGCTGACAATACGCTTTTCACGTTACAGTGAAGTATGTGACCCTAAAATTTTGGTGTACAAGTGATTTGGGGTTCAAATAACTTGTCCTAAAATATTGACTTGATGTGGATTTTATGTTTAGGAGGATGTTGACAAAGCAGTTAAAGCAGCAAGAAAAGCTTTTGAGCTTGGGTCATGCTGGCGAACAATGGATGCCTCTGAAAGGGGAAGACTGTTGAACAAACTAGCTGATTTGGTTGAAAGGGATCGACTCCTCTTATCTGTAAGTAGAAAATGTACTCCATGGTTGAAGCCATTTTCCCGTTCCTCAGAGGCCAGCATCTTAGCTAGTATATTTAAGAATTGGCTTCTTCAAGAATAAAGGAAAATCATATTTGTTTAAAGTTGTAGTTGTAACTGCACAGAGAAGATTCCATCCTGTGTGTGATTTTGAACTTTGGACGTCAATCTCTCTTTTTGTAGCTATCAATACTGACAAAACCAGCCAGTGCTGTTTCAGAAGCATTTCTTCCCATTCTGCTGCTGTGGGAGAAAACCCATAAAAGGAGACTGCTAACATGAACCCCACAGTCACTTTGGGCAGAAAAGTGCGCAAATTTGGCTCCTGAACCAATCAGAGAGCTGCAAATGTCAACTGCATCTAACTGATTTCTGCTTCCAAAGATGTAATATCATTATTGCTATGCACTCCCCACTTCTGCAAGTGGACTGAAGATCCAGAGGCAGTGCTTACCTAAGTTGGTTTCCTAGGGTTGCCAGCTCCAGGTTGGGAAATTCCTGGAGATCTCAGGGTGGAGCCAGGGCAATAGGAGTAGCCTCAGCAAGTTACGATGTCTATCCTCCAAAGCAGCCGTTTTCTCCAGGGGAAGTGATCTCTGTTGCCTGGAGATCAGTTGTAATCCTGGGAGAGCTCCATGCTCCACCTAGAGGTTGGCAATCCAAAGGAAAGAGTGCTGGAGACATAGGTCATTTTGCAGCATTGGCTTTATTTACAAGTAAGAGCACAGGTGGAGAATAAAAGGCACTTCTGCAGGAGATCTGTCATCCCAACTCAGGTCTCCAGAGAGAGATCCTGTACCCTCAAAGTGCTTCAGCCAGCTCAAAGCTTCCCAAATCTAAGCTGCTTTTTCCTTTACAGGTAGCCACACATCTATCCCCTCTTTTTAGCTGGGGGGAGAACTCCCCTCTTCCAAGCCCTGATGAGTACTTGGACAGAACCATTTCCTGACACTTAACACCCACTATCAAGAGATCTACAGTCATTAAGAAAATCACCATTTCCTCATAGGTTGTGGCTTCCCCCAAGCATGACGTGATAGGCGAACCCCATAAGACAGTACCATTCACTATCAATTTGTAACATTTTCCTGCAAGTAGACCAATCCAAGAATGTTTGCGTAGAAAATAAGGTATGAGAAGTGTTCTTTGTTGGTTTGATACTAATATAAAGAATGTAAGCCCTGCCACTGCATCTGTCTTGAAGGTTCAGAATTTAGTTCAGAAGCCAGACAGATGCATCTAAGAAAATCTAAGGAACTAGGAAGTGCAAATAAAGAACTGGGTACTGGGATCACCTTCATCCTCCTAAAAAATGGTCCTTCCCATGTAGTTTGTTGCCAGCACCCGGTAATCAAAGGTATAACATTAAACTACATTTTAAAATCTTTATATTGTCTTTATTTGGGTAACTATTTTAACTGTAAAATACTTGGCCGTGCAACCTGACAACTCCCAGACAGGGGGAATATTGCAGGTCTGGGAAAGAACACATTGGCTTTTTTCAGATAACATAGGTGCATTTACCCAGGATAGAAGAATGAAAATAAATGGGGAAGAATAACCTAGAAGAGTTACTCTTTTATTTTCCACTCTTTATTTAGCCAACAAAAACAAATCTACTATTAGGTTAGAATGTATTTATTTTTCCATAAAAACAAGCCAAACTAATCAAGATTCCTCTGGAGTGAGCCTCTCTTGTTCTGGGAGTTCTCTACTTCAGGCATTACACATTAAAATCCTTTTCAGTGCTTCTTGGCAAACTATCCATTATTTTAATCAGCTTCAGGATGCAAGGAAGTGGTAGTGCTGCAGGAAAGCTGGCACTCTTCCTTGTCCCCTTTAAAGTCGACATCACTGAGCAGGGAATGCCAGGCTTTAAACATCCTCTCCAACCGCCCACATCCTCAGTGCCTGAGTGTCCTATTAGCAATAATGATTCTCATTAGGCACTGGGTTGAAGAGAGGTTGCCATGAAAGAGGGAAAGCATGGCAGATGAGGGAGAAAAGACATAATCTACTGCCCTCCTTCCCCCTTTCCAGAAATCGAAACTAGTGACTCTAGGGATGCCAACTCTGGCTTGGGAAACTCCTGGAGATTTGAGGACAGTGACCTGTGGAGTTTGGAAAGGAATGGGAACTCAGCAGAGATGTGATGTCACTCTAGACTTCTGCTTCTCCTAGGCCATTTATGCTTGGTAATTAGCAGCACGTTCCAGGCTGAATTACCCCGCATTTTTTTTTAATTTTTCATGCTGAACCGTCATTCCAGAAGCAACTGCGAAGCGTGCGCATACCTGCTTAAGAGCCCCTTTAATGCGACCTTTGGTGTTTGCTCCGCCCCCGCCGCGAAGAATCCACTGAAGGAACCATGCAAAATAACAGCGGTGCGCTAGCTATGTACATGCTAATGGCTATGCAAACAGGAATGAAGGAGCAGGCGAGTGGGGGGTGGAATTTCTCCTTTTGCGTCAAGACCGTGAATAGGCATTTTTAAAGTCACATTTTTAAAGAAGAGCTTTGACCAAGCATCAAAAATGACCATGCATAAATGGCCCTAGGCTCTATGGAATACCATAAAGTTTGCCCTCCTAAGCCAGTTCCTCCAAGGGAACTGATCTCTGTAATCTTTAGATCACTTGTAATTCCGGGACAACTTCAGGCCCCACCTTAAGGTTGTTAAATGGTCCCCTGATTATTATTATTATCATTTGCTCTAGCTCCCCAATACAACCGGTACTGAATTGATCATAAACTTTGGATGTTTAAATTCAGCACTCAGTCACAGTTGGGGCTGCCAACCTCCAGGTAGCACCTGAAGATCTCCCACTATTACAGTTGATCTCCCCTCCTCAATCCCTGCCCTCCCTAGGCTTCACCCCCGCCCAAATCTCTAGAGCTGGCAATCCTAGTCACTGACCTTATGCACACTAGCAGTATTCTATTTCACTGCATTTTCCAGTTGTATACTTTGTGGCAGCTTTACAACTGTTCTCCAGCATTCTGAGCCTGTAGGAGACTCATGGCTTTTCAGTCTGTTAGCTAATTGTTTCAGTTAAAGGGGCACAGGATGAGCTAGATTTAGGGCTGCCTAGGGCTTGGCCTGGCAACCACTGGGAACCTGGGAGGGGGGCACTGTCACCGACAGTGTGATGTCACTTCCAAGGAAAACCCAGATAATTGTGAATTTCTGATAGAGTTATCTGCGTCATTTGCACAAACTGTTTGTTACTTGATATACTATGAGGCTTTAGCTGAGAGCTAGGAAGAGACCTAAAGTGACTATAAAGATCCTCGGCCTTATGAATAGAATCCACTGCCTATCCCAAACCAAATAGTCTAGACAGAAAGGACTAGAGATGATCAGGAACTTCTTTTGTAGTATGATTATTTTTAGTTTGTTTAAAACAACTATTAGCTGCCCTAAATTTTTGGAACAGAGAAGATTAAGAGTCTGTGACTGCAGTTCTGGGCATTGCTGGGCTATTATATCTCATTGAGGTCTATGAGATTTGAGAAGCCTAGCTGTGCAGCCTAAATAAAGTAATCGAAAAGCTCAGCTAAGGCTTAATAAAAATGCCAAGTCCTTGTTTACTTATTTTGGTTGTGTGTTTGTTTTTTTCAGGAAAAGGCAAATTTCACCCTAAATTGTCCTGATAACATGCACTGTTAGAAAAACATAATCCAAAAGGGTACTATGTTTGCTAGCCAACAGTGTTTGGTCGTAATCCACAAAGCAATCACTCTGAAGTAGGAATTAATTGGAGGTGCTAAAAGATGTTCCTATGGATTTATTTTACTTCAGTTTATTTTACTTTATAGACTTCTTTTTATCATGATCAGTTTTGATAGCAGCTAGTTGCTTTGTTTTTCATACATACACTTTCCTTATTAGTGAGTAAAATCATTTGATTTGTGTTTTTCTGGGGCTCCCTTCCCAAGTGACTGCTGCTTCTGATGCAGCAAAAACTGCGGGGGAAGACCACAAGGTGCTTTGTGTTGGTGAAGGTAGGCAGAGTGTGCAATAGCTGCTTTCCCAGATATGTTGTTCTGGATTCTGTCAGTCACTGGTGGATTCAGACCAATGCCTGCTTGCCTTTGCTTGCTTCATCTTAGTTCCAGTGTAGAACTATGATGGCCTCGCTCTTTTTTATTGATTGATTTCTTTTGTCCTAGACAATAGAGAGCATTAATGGAGGAAAGCTTTTTGCCAACTCCTACCTAATGGACTTGGGTGGCTGCATCAACACTTTACGCTACTGTGCAGGCTGGGCTGATAAAATCGAAGGACGAACCATCCCCATGGGTGAGTCATTCAGAAGTTTATAAGCACAGTGCTGATCTGATGTGATTTTGTTTTTTGACCTGCAGCTAAAGAAATTAGTATCCTTGGGGGAAAATCATATCATATAAAAATCAGTTACCTGAGTGGAAATGTGGGTTGGGTGTAAGCTTATGAACCAATGGTTCTAAGGATTTTTCCCACCCAGGCTTTCTTTCAGTGCAGTTTTAAGCAGTCACTCCCTTTTAATCCCACTGACCCTTGAACTTAGAAGGATGTAACTCTCTTAGGACTGTAAACAACAAAGCATGTGTGCACACATAAGGAAAATGTGGAGGTGTGCTGTAGTGGCACACACTATGTGCACTGAATCTACCTCTATTTAACTTTTTCTTCCTACCATATCTTTTAATAATAGCATGGATTAGTCTCAATAAAAAGGTGTGTTCTTTTATACACGATGAATCTCATTAATGTGCTTTTGTTTTCTTGTGTAGATGGAAACTATTTCACATTTACAAGACGTGAGCCTATTGGAGTTTGTGGTCAAATCATTCCTGTAAGTTAGAGCCATTTATGTTGCGGTAACTGTTCTATATTATTATGAGAGAAACATGACAAATAATGTGAGATTGAAAGGTTTTATTAATATAATCAGAAAATAGATTGGAAAGACAGTTTGGAGTTCTGATTTAAGTCCTGATAGACTCTGTTGTTGTTGTTCTGCTGACAAGTCACAGCTGACTTTATTGATTTTTCATATTTATAGCCCGCCCTCATTCCCAGTCAGAACAGGCTCAGGGCAGGTAACAACCTTTAAAATCACATAAACCCATAAACATATATTGAAAACTCTACAATTATAACAGCTATGAAGCAAGATGGCATTCAGATAAAAACATAGTAGCCACTGTGGGCCAGACAAGCAGACTGACCCCCACAGATGACAGTAGTTGAGGGGAAAGATGGTGAAGCCAGCAACGATGGACAACTTGCAGCTGCCCTCAGTTATAGGTCTCGCAGAATAATTCCGTTTTGCAGGCCCTGCAGAACTCCTTAAGGTCCCGCTGTCACTTGGAAGACTATTCCATCAGGCTGGGGCAAGGGCTGAGAAGGCCGTGGACCTTGTCAAAGACAGCCACACACTCTTCAGGCTGGGGACCACCAGCAAGTTGTTATTAGTAGAGCATAGAGCTCTCTGGGGGGCATACCAGGAGAGGTGGTCCTGAAGGTAAGATGGTCCCAGACTGTGTAAGGCTATAAAGGTCAAAACCAGCACCTTGAACCTGATCCGATACTCCAGCTGGAGCCAGTGCAATTGTTTCAGCACTGGTGTTATATGGTCTTGTGGCGAGGACCCTGTGAGGAGCCTCGCCACAGCATTTTGTACCAGCTGGAGCTTCTGAATTAGTCTTGAGGGCAGCCCTACATAGAGCGACTTTTGGTGACCCTGTAGGGCTTTCAAGGCGAGAGACATTCAGAGGTGGTTTGCCGTTGCCTGCCTCTGCGTAGCAACCCTGGAATTCCTTAGTGGTTTCCCATCCAAATACTAACCATGGCTGAGTCTTCATAGCTTCCAAGATCTGAGGAGATCAGGCTAGCCTGGGCTATTCAGGTCAGGGCTCACTCTGTTTACTGTGTTGCAGTGTCAGCCTTCTGTGGCCATGCAGCATAGCCTTGGATTGATAGTGGCCTATTTTTTCCACTCTCAGTTTTTTTTTTTCCAACTCCAGGAACTGCATTGTCCTTAGCTCAAGGCTGGACCGAGGAACTAGGTGATCCCACTGTTCTTTCAGCATTGGATTGCAGAACACCCACACAGGATGGCCAATAGCCGATCCTTGGACAATGTTCTGCAGATTCATATGAAACAGCCTCTTGAGAAGTGATGAATAGAATGTCACAGTCATGATGCTACCTGCTGCAAAAGGACAGCCAGGCTACTCACAGTCATGCTTTTCACATGACTTGCAGTACAGCTGACTCCATTCTCCACAGACCGTTGAAAGGGAGAAGACAGAGCCAGTGGATGAGTCATCTCCAAAAATGTAGAACACCCAAAAAGGTGCCAGAGTTACAGCCAACAAAATAATCTAGAGGAAAGCATTTGGTAAACTAATTTTATGTAGTAAAGGGAGGTAGAATTAGATTCATATAGCAGTCCAGTTAACATATATCCAGATAAGATTGGAATTTGCTTTAGGGTTTGGAGAAATTGGGTTCACTTGCCTGGATTTCAGACTGCGGCTCATAGGAAAAAACACAAGTGTGGGGAAAGGGAGCTGTCTTCTTTGGGGGCGTTGCCACAGACAGAGTGGGAAACCCACTCGCACCTCTCAGAGAGATTTTGTCACCTGAGCCTGTCCTAGAAATAAGCCCTATGCTGGCACGCTCTAAGGGAGAAATGTCCAATTTGGCTCACACGCGTTGTGCTAACCAAATCCTTACACCTGTCTCAGAGGGTGTTGCACAGCCCTGCCCGCAATTGCCTCTTTCATTGCTGACAGTAAACATTCACAACATTCACAAGTACAGTGAAGCACTGAAGAATATAAATGATGTGTAGAGAAATAAGAATATGCTATACTGATTTGTTGACACTTGGTGATGTTGCCTCTTCTCATCCTGCCCTTTCAGTGGAACTTTCCACTTGTTATGTTTATGTGGAAGATCGCCCCTGCTCTTGCATGTGGAAACACAGTGGTCGTCAAACCTGCGGAGCAAACACCTCTGACTGCTCTTCATATGGGCGTTCTCATTAAGGAGGTGAGTGGCCATAGCAAAGCTACTGTTATGTCTTTTCTACATAACAGGGAAGGCTTCCTTCAGCATTGCTCACAGGCAGTCATCTGTTTTATGCCAGCACAGCTCACAGCATGTCTCGCCTTGTCGGGGAATTGTAATGTGCTGCAAACCACTGAAGCAAATCAAGGGCAAGAAGCTCACATATTTTTCAGCCTAAATTGCTCAGAAAACAAATCATTAGCAGCTTAGTAAACTGAATATCTTGGCAAGCATCTGTGCCTTCAGGAGTCAAAAGCAAACAAAAAAAGCAAAGTGTTTAGTAATGGCGGATGGTTTTGGTGTTCATGTGAGTGAAATGCGGGATGAAGCTGATAATTTGATTTAACTTTCTATCTGAAATATTTGCACTAGGCATTAACTGAAGAGAAATTGCATGGAACTGTCAGGTTCAGTGAGCGTTTAATAAAATACACCTGCTAGAAGGCTGCCAGCCTAAGCATCCTTCTGAATTAAGTCCTGTTCAAGCAGATGAGATTTGGGCTATATCTATATATGCAGCAGCATGAGATGCATGTACAGATCCAGCCTAAGTCTCCCTTGCATGAATGGAACTTTTTATTTTATTTATCAGATTTATACTCCACCACTCCCTCGAAAAGCCAGACTCATGGTGGCTTACAACAAATTAAAATACAATTAAAATTCAAATAAAATACAATTACTTCTGCGGAAGAATGTTTAGGCCTGCGGCTAGGGTTCCAGCTCTGGGTTGGGAAATACTGGAGATTTTGGGGGTGGAGCCTGGGAAGGGTGGGGTATGGGGAGGAAAAGGGAGGGACCTTAGCAGGGTATAATGCCATACAGTCCACCATCCAAATCAGCCATTTTCTTAGGGGGAAACGACATTGGTTGTCTAGAGATCATTTGTAATGGTGGGAGATTTCCAGGTGCTACCTGGAGGTTGAGGAAACAATAGTACAAGGCTCAAACAATCAATTTGCAAAAACATGTATTGGACAATTACAACAGTGAAAGTGCAAAGAGTGTTGAAAACGAAAACTTATAAACTAAACTAACAATAATAGTCTAAAAGGTTGATAGGTTCAAGTCAATAAATAAGTTCAATTCAATAAATATATTTCAATATGAAGTCAGGAAGACTCTATAAAAGTTCATGACAGTATATCTTTCGCTTGCATGGAGGGAACGAAAGTCGGGAGGAGACGCGGAACGCCGTCCGGATGCCTTGCGTTTTCGCCCCCCCGCGGGCGGCTTCTTCAGCTCTCCGTTCAAACCACAAACAATACTTCTGCAAATAAAATAAGTATACTACAAACTTATCTGGACTCCTACTCTGTTAGTTCCAAATTATACAATTATACAACACAGCAGGAAGAAGGGATAGAACATTTCCCTGATACACTAGTTTCTATCTACTGGAAGATTAAATGCAAGGAAGCAGTTTGATAAGGTGGTTTCTGGATTAAGGAAATGTATCCTTTAATAAATTTGTTGGTCTGAGGGTGCCACAACATTCTTGATGGTTTTGTTCAAGATTCTTGATGGTTTTTTATCACCAAAAATGTGATACCTGACTGCACTCTGAAGTAGTATAATATCTTTACCTTTTATCCCTTAGAAGCTCCTTGATCAATTGATCTTGAGCAGCATATATCTAGTGTTGGAGGGATATAAGGATTGAAACAAATCTTGCCACTGACAATGTAGCCTTGGGGTCCCTATCGCTTAGTAAAAAAGGCATTATGTCAGTCACAGAGGCATTGGATTTGTATATTAAAAGGGGGAAAATATAGTGCGATCGAAGTTCCTCGTAAAAGCGGCATTCCAAAAGAGCATGGGCTAATGGGTCAATAGAGCCAGAAGAGCAAGGGCAGATCCTGTATGAGTATGGTATATTCAGAATTCTGCCCTGCAGTACCATAGAAGGGTTAGCATTCAATCTAGCCAAGCAAAAAGCTCTACAGAGACGAGGAAGTAGTATAATATACTCTTATTACCCCAAAATTCAACCACCTCATTTTTTTGCATATGTAGGGCAGGCCTTATTTCCAAGCAAACATGGCTAGGACTGAGGTAGAAATGATGTAGGTTCAGTCATTTTTAGCCATTTTGTCGGGCTCTTTGGGGCAGTGCCTTTTGCTAGGCAGTCTCTTGTACAATCTTATGAGAGTCCAGAGCTGAATAACAACCTAAGAATGCCACCAGAACAGCACTGACGCTGGAGAAGAACAGTGAATAGTTAGGGCTTTAGTCTTATCCACAATTACTTTTAATAAGCTCCATAGAGCTCAGTGGGCTTACTTCTGAGTCAACATGCATAGGATTGTGCTCTGAACTTCTGACCTGTTCCTTTACACTGCAAACACAGGCAAACTGAAATGCATGCGGCTGTTGCTAATAATTAAAAGTTCAGTAGTGCTAACAAAAGTGACTCAGCATATCCTGCTTTTCTTGCCACATCAACAGTGACTCATCAAAAGTGAGAAAATATCCAATTTTGATCGGTAGTTAAATGTCTAGGGGTCAAAATGGAATGCTGCTACTAGTGACTTACATTGGTAATGATTTCTGGGGATTCGTATTCTTAAAAAAATTTTCCAGAGAGGTAGATAAAGATTCATCTTTGGTCTTCTGGTGCAGACACACACTGGGAGCAGGCCTAAGCGTAGGACTGCCACTGGAGATTTTTTTTCTAACTCTAAGCCACTCAAGGGGATGTCCCTCCCCTCTGGAGCCAGTGGGACGGCTTCCCACAGAAACCGTCACATGCTCCTGGGCAGGGCATCCCCTCCTTCCTCAGTTCCTTCTCTGCCACAACTGAGATAGGACACATCTAGCTTAAGTGCCCTTCAATGGTTCGTTTGGAGTTCTTCAGTGAGCCTACTGTGTGGAAATAGCCCCAGTTTTTGTTCTGTTCTACCTTCCACCGGACTGTTCTGCCTTCCATCAGCTGGCTGGTGGGAGCGCGCTGGGAGAGGGCCCGGCAGGCAAATTACCGTATTGACCCAAGTATAAGCCGAGGTGAGTTTTTTAAGCCAAAAATCATGTCTAAAAAACTCGGCTTATACTCGAGTATATATGGTATGTTATTTATATACAAATTAAATAACAGAGGTGCCAAGACACAACCTTATTTTACCCCCCTACAGATTGGGATTTTATTAGTCAGAGAGCCAGATGTTCCCACTCTAATTTGGGCAAAAGTGTCCATGTGCAACTCACACAGTAAAAATAATAACCGCTTGTCAATGTTCAAATTTTTGCCATAATCGATTCCTGTCAATAGAATCAAACACAGCAGCCAGGTCGACAAATGCTATAACACTTTCGTTGGTCCGTTTATACCTCAGAAGGCCAGTTGATGGAGAGTCTGGCAATGATCCATGGTGCGGTAACCCGATCTAAATCCTGCCTGGTGTGGATGTATGATGTGATTCTCCTCTACCCATTCTTCTAACTTACGTAGCAAATATTTGCTATATAATTTTGCCACTATGTCAAGCAGGCTTATAGGTCTGTAATTCTGTGGTTTTGCTTTGTCCCCTTTCTTATAATTGAAGTTGATGTATGAATGTACTACCCTGTTAAAGCTTGGACACAGGGGTGCGTTTGTTTGTTTTTTTCTTTTTATCCCTTTTTCTTTCTGTATCCCATTATATAAAATAAAAATTATAATAATTTTTTAAAAGACCAACATATTTATTGTGATAGAAATTCTGATGGACTGAAGCTGTTTGATCTTGCATTTGCAGAAGTAGATTCCAGACTATGAGAGCTTATGCTACAGTAAATCTGTTTGCCTTTAAGACATCTCAAGACTTGGTTAAAATTTCTTTAAATTGTTTTTGTCATCGGCTATCATATGTCCTCTGTTTTTGGTGGCCTAGCAGCGACAGTTTGGTACAAAAGACAGATTGTCTGTAAATTAATCCTTAAAACCAGCGTGGGTGAAATGATATCATTATGGACTTTAGTTGGTTTTTAGAGTCTGAGCCCTTAGGATGGGTGAGGGCTGACCACATACATAAACAGTGCATAATTACAGCAATCCTGTGTTCCAGTGTTTTTCACATAGTGAGGTAGGTTTCCCTGGGTGGGGCAGAAGAGACATGGAGTGGGGAGTGAAGTTCCCAAGATGCAAACTCATGTTTCTCTCAGCAGCAGACATTTCACTTTAAAACCACCCACTCCGGTCCCAAGCTTCATTTCGGTGAGCCCAGTACAAACCCAGGCCCAGGCCCTATACCCATGGAGGGTCCTATCCCATACATAAAATGTCATGAGTCATAAAAGGGAGAAAAAGTCTTATTTTCTTTCTGATATTACATCAGTACCATGAAATTATCATGGCAATGGGCTTACAGCTGTTCCAGACAATGGTGGACCACAGAGACTGTGTAATATTGTACCGTTGCCTCGCTGTCCTTGGGCCCTACCCAAACTGCTGAAGCAACCAAGTAAAGCTGCAGGAAACATGAAAGCTTCTGGCTAAATCAGCTGTGTGGGTGTGGGTGTGGATTCTACAGCCTGGTTAGAGGAGCAGAACAAATTCAGTGAGTATAATTTTGATAATGAAAAATTGTAATGGTTCTTTCCCCCCTCAGGCAGGATTCCCACCCGGCGTTGTGAACATTGTGCCAGGATATGGACCCACTGCTGGAGGAGCCATTTCCGCTCACATGGATGTAGATAAAGTGGCGTTCACTGGCTCTACTGAGGTATTTCCCTAATATTGCCAATAACTGTAAACAGAAAATCTCTACCGTTCTGATTCTGACCAGGGATTGGATGCCTAGCTTGCTTTGTGTATCTGTGTTGACTTTTTCTGGCAATGACCTTTTTAAACAATGTCAGTGTAATGATTTGTTCATTGTTATAATGAATTTAAACACATTTATACAGTGTTTGAATTGAAGGACTAGGCCTCCAAACAAAACAAAAAATCCTGGGAACTAAAATTGATCCTAAATTACAGCAACTTTCCAGAACGTTGGTGGTAAAGATTACGTTTGAAGGTAGTATGCAATGAAGAAGGTCTTGAGACAGGTTCTGGAGATCTTTCATGAAACTGGTAGGGGGATAGGGTTGCCAGTTCCCCCTAGCCATCGGCGAGGGTGGGGAGGAATCTTAAAATGAGGCCTCGGCCTCAATGTCTCCTGCGTGATGATGTAACTTCCAGAAGAGATGTCATCACATTGATGTCGTTGAGGGAGACTCTGGTATTTGGGGAGAAACTCTGTAGTAGAAGCTGTTTTTATCATAGAGTTTTGCCCAAATACCAGAGTATCTCCCCTGTCATTGCTTGTGTGATGATGTCACTTCTGGAAATGGCGTCATCATGCTGTCACCATTGAGGCCCAGGCCTCATTTTAAACCTGCTGGACGGTGCTGTGGGAAGGGGGCCCAAAGCGAGGGATCCCCACCCCTGGCAGGGGTTTGGCAACCCTATATGGGGAGAAGGGTTTTGACCAGTTTCTGGGCCAGAACTTTGGCTTCCCAGGATCCCCCATTTTATCATAAGGATTATTGAGAGATCCTGTGAGGAATCTTAGGAGGCCCACACAGTGAATAAAATACACTAAAACACATTTCCTTGTTAACTAGCTATTGCCTCATGATGCTCAGTGTTAATCTCTTGTAAAGCAATGTCTGGGCCTAGAATACAAGGTTACAATTTCCGTTTATTGAATTCATGCTCTCTTCCAGGTTGGCCAAAAGATCAAAGAAGCTGCTGGGAAAAGTAATCTGAAGAGGGTCACACTAGAACTTGGAGGGAAAAGCCCCAATATCATATTTGCAGATGCTGATCGTGAGTGGCAAATTTCTGTTAAATTTCTTTCTGTTGAATTTCTTTCTGTTGAATTACCGGTATGTTGAGCTGTTTAGCAGAGCCTTTTCTTTTTCATAAGTATTAAGGTTGTCTATCCAAAGCAGGCCCTGACCTGGATGGCTAGGGATGCCAACTTTCAGGTTCTAGCTGGAAATCTCCTGCTATTACAACTGATCTCCAGCTGATAGAGATCAGTTCACCTGGAGAAAATGGCCACTTTGGCAATTGGACTCAATGGCATTGAAATCCCTCCCCTCCCCAAATCCTGCCCTCCTCAGGCTTCACCCCAAAACCTCCCGCCGGTGGTGAAGAGGGACATGGCAACCCTATGGATCGCCCAGGCTTGCTCGATCTCATCAGATCTTGGAAGCTAAGCAGGGTCAGACCTGGTTACCACTTGGATGAGATACCATCAAGGAATTCCAGGGTTGCTATGCAGAGGCAAGCAATGGCAAACCATCTCTGAACGTCTTTTTCAATGAAAACTCTATGAGGGGTTGCCATAAGTCGTCTGTGATTTGGCGGCACTTTACACACACACATCCAAAGCAGAAATTGAGAGCATCATCCCATTTTGCAATGTTGTTGTATACCTATGTAAAGCCAACAGTATGACAGGCAGGCATCATTATGTGCATGTGTCTTTGCAGTGGACAGTGCGGTGGAGTTTGCACACATTGGCCTGTTTTACCATCAAGGTCAGTGCTGTGTAGCTGGGTCTAGGATTTTTGTGGAAGAGCCAATATATGAAGAGTTTGTGCGCAGGAGTGTTGCAAGAGCTAAGAAAAATGTCCTGGGAAATCCTTTGACTCCTGGTGTACATCAGGGTCCACAGGTAACTTTCAACATTAATGCTTCAGTTTAAGGCTGTTAGTCACTGATATTTATGTATGTATGTATCTATGTATGTATGTATGTATTTCTAGCCCGCCCTCCCCCGGCAAGGCCGGGCTCAGGACGGGTTACAACACCAAAATTTCCAATATAACAATAAAATATATAAAACCACAGAACAACCCGATTAATTTAAAAGATGGTCGCCGTATATAAGTGCATACTGTATCAGGTAAGGCCAACCATAGTATATAATCTGTTCGGCTATCCACCCTCAAATAGGTCATAAACTGAGGGTGGGGAGTAGGGAGGCCAGCACAGATCTTTACTTAATCTCACCTGCGGCCGTCCTCAACCATAGGCCTGGCGGAATAGCTCTGTCTTACAGGCCCTGAGGAACTTCTTCAGGTCCTGCAGGGCCCTGATGTTATTTGGCAGAGCATTCCACCAGGCCGGGGAGGACAGCCGCATATTTCTCGGGCCGGGGACCACCAACAGATTATTGTCAACAGAACGTAATGCTCTTCGGAGGGTATACCAGGAGAGGCGGTCCCGAAGATACGAGGGTCCCAGACCGTGTAAAGCTTTAAAGGTTAAAACCAGCACCTTAAATCTGATACGATACTCCAGCTGGAGCCAGTGCAGTTGTCGGAGCACTGGCTGTATATGGTCTCGGGGCGAGGCCCCAGTGAGGAGCCTTGCCGCCGCATTCTGTACCAGCTGGAGCCTTCGGGTCAGTCTCAAGGGCAGCCCTATGTAGAGCGAGTTACAGTAGGTTTTGTTCGAAAGACAAATATGTTCGAAAGACAAACCTTTGGGAGATGGATTGCAGCTCTTGGGGGAGAACACACCTATACTTGAGCCTTACACCTCTGCCCCAATATTTCATCCTCGGGTGCAGTGCTTCTTGTGTCTCCAATAACCATGGACAAAGGGGGGAATGACTAGTGACCTCTATATAGCTTTCCCCTGACACAGCACATACACAGGCAGTGTAAAGGTGGTCTGTTCTCCATTCTTGGGGCTGTGGCATACCCCGCCCTTTCCCCCCTGCCTCTACGATGGGGTATGGAATGGCCTAATGGGCTACTTGCTTTGCACTACCTCTCCCACTGTGATTGGTCCCAGCCTTTTCCTATTGGTACAAAACTTCCCCTGCACACCAAAACATTTGGTGTTCCACTATCTGGCATTCACTTACTCTGTGCCCTAGACCTGCTCCTGCAATGTTTTCATGTCTCTGCAAGGCTCTCCTGGTTTGGTAGTCTCAGGCAGACTTGTATTCCCTGTCTATGCTGTCTTTAGGAAATTGATCTTGCATACCTTGATATCCAGTCACTGTATCTTACCACTCAGCTCAACACCTTAACCTGGGCCCTGTAGGAAGACACAGAACCCCTGTCATATGCGAGACTTGTGCAGACACAAATTAGCATTGGGATGTGTCATTTGGAATTGGGCTTGCCTAGATTTTAGTTGAGGGGGCTTGTAATAAGATTTTGTTTATGGCAAATAGATGCTGCCCATCACCGGAACAATGCTAGTATACTATCCTACCACCCTATTTGTACAGCCAAATGATTTATTTTTTAAAAGTTTCACAATGCTTTGGAAAGATCCAGAGCTAAAGTTCAAACAGTTTGCAACAAGTCAGTATTATAAAAACCTAAACTGGATCAGTTGTCTAGTACGCAGCAATGCCGGTATGCTCTTTGGAGCCGGATTTTTCAGTGTCCAAGACTTAATGGAGCAGCAAGCTTGAGCCTCTCCTGTTTAAAAACAGGATATGACATACATACATACAGGTGCTCCAAAACATCTAGGAAAGCTACAGTCACCAGATGGAGACGGTAGGAAAATATCTGTATGACGAGGGCTCTGTGGAGAGCCATTTGTCGGCTGCTCATCACAGAAAGATTTGAGTCCAGTAGCACCTTAGGGACCAACAAGAGTTTTATTGTATAAGCTTTTGAGAGTTAGATGAAGGGAGCTTTGAGACTCGAAAGCTTATACCCCAAAAATCTTGTTGGTCTCTAAGGTGCTATTGGACTTGAATCTAACTGTTCTACTGAAGATCAACGTGGCCACCCTCTGAAACTGGCGTAGTGGGTGACAGGGATATGAAAATGCTATGCAAGCAATGTCATGAGCAGCTTTGAAACATCCGCTCTCCCATGGCGCTATTCTTACACTTCAGTGTTAGCAGCAGCATCCATTTAAGAGACATGATATTTCTTCTTAGTAGTATTTGAAATGAGACTTTCTAAAAAACTGACAAGATCAAACACTGAGCTTTGGAAATGTTTTTTATAATCCTTGTGCATTAGGAATTCTGAAACACAAAGGAATGTAAAACTCTTAATCAAAAGTACTAAAAAATACAACTCCTATTTCCTACCTTTTCTCATCAATGCAGGAAATGTTATACGTTAAGACCTAATATAAACTGAACTGTACCTTTTGTGTACAGTTTTAAGGTGTCTTTAAATGTTCTGAGGTGTCTTCAAATCAGCTATTGAGCAGTTCTACTGAAGCCAGGTGTTTGTTTTATATCCTTTATAATCTACATTTCTCACTTGGACTCAAGGCAGGTTACACAGAGTATTCAAATAAGTGGCTTTAGGATGGCAGCCAAAAATAATTATTTAGGAAGAAATAAAAAACAACAACACAAATACTCAAGATGTACTTTGAAATCTAACTGCCCAGGGAATCCCAAACTCTTCTGAAGGACTTAATGATGTTCTGAGGGATGAGCATTTAAGAAAGTCTTGGTCCATGAAAACAATGACATTTTACATGGCAGTGCTGTTAATTTTTTCTTCTGTGCTCAACATTTCTAACTGCTGAACTTTATGGGGAAAACTGGCTTAGATCCAACACCTTAAAGGCAATTTATTTCTCTCCTGTTGCTTCATGTCCAGCTGGTGAAGATTTTGTTTCTGTTTGAGGCCAAGCAAGTGGTTTGGGGGAGAGTGACGTATCAGTACTATATTTTCTGTGTAGATTGATAAGGAGCAGTATGATCGAATCCTCTCACTGATTGAGAGTGGGAAAAAAGAAGGAGCCAAACTGGAATGCGGAGGAGGCCCTTGGGGAGACAAAGGCTTCTTCATCCAGCCAACTGTTTTCTCTGATGTTTCAGATAACATGCGCATTGCCAAGGAGGAGGTAAGCAAGTTCAGGACACTCTGTATTTTCAGTAGATAGTGTTTTAAAAGCTGCACAGAACATTCATTTAGTCAGACAAATAGATTAAAAGGCACACTGTTGTTTCACATGCATTCAACCCCTGTTAGTGCACTTTTAGCCAAAGTTTGCGTTTAAGACATTTTTTGTAGTTTGGGTCATCTACATGGGGTATGTTGGATAGAATGAATAATCTCAGGTATTTTCTACAGTGAGCTGCAATCCATGTTTTCTGGAACCGATGAGTTGGTTTTTCAGTCCATCAGTGCATTGAATTGGGATGCATGTTGCTATTTAACAGCATCAGAACAAGGCTATGTGTACAACTCTCATAGGGGTGGATGGATTTTGCCCTTTCTATTGTGTAGGTCTTCATACATCAGCTGTGCTTGGTGTTCCACTTCACCTGTCCTCCAATTAATTACAGAAGTCTTTTATGTACATTCAGAATTTATATGTACAATGTTTGCTCTTGCCTCAGTTTTTTATTTCTTCCATTTATCATAGTGTTTTTTGCCCCCTTTCAGATTTACACAAGCAGTTATATACATTAAACCATTGCAGAGTTTCTTTTGAACATACAGTACATTGCATAGTCACATCAGCATTCCTTGGTAAATTCCGTTTTAATATATTTTTCAAGTGACAGACTTGCTAGATCTTCTTAAGGTCTCCTTCCTTAATTTGCTGGTAGTCCTCAATTTCCCAGCACTATTGCCATGCTCTAGCAAGCATTAAAATATCACACAGCTTCCTATGGGGTATATGTGTATATAATTGAATGTTCAAAATCAAATCACATTTCCTAGCAGATTCCATTTTGTCTCCTCTCTGTGCACATCCTTCCCTTTGTAGAAATAAAAAAGCACATGTTCCAAAGGAGTTGCCAAATTGTATTCTGTTCTCCATTTTAAGCTCTGGCTAGCTTGTTATTGCATGGTGATGGTCACTGGCTACGCTGGAGTGGCACCCTAGATGAACCCTAGTGATAGATGAACTGTTATTGTGATCTGGGCACAATCATATGCTCTAAAAGCATGATTTTTAAAACGTGCATGATCACTCATGTGCATGGCTTAGCTGAAGGGGGGGGCGCTTGGACGATGAGAAAGCTGTAGCAAAACCAAACATTGTTCTTCACAAGTTCCGGAAGTACTGGGGTAGAATGGCAGCAAGTTACTTCACTGGTACTCCTCTATAAGCCATCACTAGAGCTGTGTTAGCCGGCACCACAGGTTATCAGTTTAACTCAGGACTGCCGAGTCCCTGGGGCAAGCTGTGGTCTCACAAGGGTCTCCTTCCTGGCTGTATCTCTGACCTCATGATTTCTTTCCCCTTGGCAGCCGCCTTCCCCTATCAAGGAAAAAGGCAGGCACTGCAGTTCAGGGCATGATAAGCCTATCCGCACACAAAATCGTGGTTACGTCCAACCCCCTGAAGGGGGCTAGACCATTTGGAGACAAAATTGGCTAAGGTATCAGTAGAACTAAGGACAAGAATAAGGCCATGCCCAGGCATGTTTGCAGGGAGACCAAGGGTTTCCACACACTCTCATCTCTTCCTAGCACAGCAATTTTTGGGATAGGAGTTACACAGTGGTCAAATGGCTAGGGTTCCCCCTTTTGGGGGGGGGGGTCTTCCCTAAGTACAGCCTTTGTCAACATAGTTGCTCAGATAGGACTGTCGGAGCTTACCATACATGGAAGTAGTGATATCAGGTCACCAGAGATAAGGGGAAGATCAAACCAGTCCCTAGAGCATGGCTTCCTTCACTTCCTGGCCTCGATGATCAAAACTGGTCACTCCCAGGGCTCCATTCTCCACCAGGACCACTTCATTTGACCCTGACGGTCATTCAAACATTGGAGGCTACCCTCAGTTTATTTCTATATGGGGTGATCAAAACAGTGTGCTGACGAATGCACATTAGGTGCAGCCTTTTTACCCTTTCCCCCTCTTATTAAGATAAAGGGGATTACATAATGTACTAGACCCCAACTGCACCAACATGTCCATAGTACAGAAATACTTCCACAGGGAGACCTGGTGGGTTGATCACTACAGACCTTAGGTTTTGGGCCCTGCCTTTGGCCTCCTTAGTATCAAGGATTTTTCCCAGGCATTTATGTCTATTGTAACCCAGCGGCCCAAGCCCCAATCTTCGATCCAGCTTACCCAGATCCTAGAGAATGTTGGATAAATGGCTTAGGGCTTTTGATTTCATACATAGGTTTGGTTCATTAGGCCTCTATTGCACACCAGACCACTACAACGATCTCTCAGAACCTATCATTAGGCAGCTCTGACAAGAGAGTCAAGAGATCACAATTACCACCCGTTTAACAGAGCCTGGCCTGGTGGGTCATTCCAGCAATCTGGCCAGGGGTCAGCTCACTCCTGTTACTCTTTAATTCAAATCTCTCAGTCACCAGGCTGACCCCACCCAGGTCAATCAGTTCACGGTTCATACTCTGGCATAGGTGTTTGAACATACTGGAACTCAGGGCCATCCCTGGAACACTACAGAGGCGCCTCCTTCCTGTCGAGGGCAGGCTAACCAACCCGGGGGGAACAGACTAGCTTGTGCTCTGCACATTTTAGGAGCTAAGCAGAGATTTGTACCCTTGTTGATATTCTGTCCTCATCAGAATAGGCTACTTTCTGATAAATCCACATAAACAAGCTAGGAGGGAATAGACCTCTTCCTTTGCCAGAGGATCAAAGTAAATGCAGACACCAGGTCTACTTCCTTCCCATCATTATCTAAGACCCCTGCTATTTCCCACTGAACTTACACAGAGGTTGCACATAGTAGAGGGGGAATGGATAAGCCATCAGTTCACAGGTAAATGAGCAACCAGTGGAAATCACTCAGTCTTGCAAGATGCCCTTCTTACCTCAGAGCAGAAGGAACCTTCACGGTAAGTAATCCAAGGTTCATTCCAGGCTTGCTTTCTATTAATCTGTATTTATTACTTGTTTTTGGCCGGAAACAGATATTTGGACCAGTCCAGCAAATCATGAAGTTCAAAACTATTGATGAAGTTATTAAAAGAGCAAACAATACTCATTATGGTTTAGCAGCGGCAGTGTTTACCAAAGACATTGATAAAGCTCTGACATTTGCAGCTGCTCTCCAAGCTGGAATGGTGTGGTATGTATCCTTTATACTGCTGTTTTAATCTGGCATTGCTATGAGGGATTTTGAGTTTATAGCAAGACCCTTTGATCTGTAGGCAGATTTCTTTAACAGATTACCTCTAGTACATTTTAATACACTAGTTCTCTTAGGCCTGCAGGATACAAGCAAATACATTAAGTGCACTTTCAACTTAGTGACATAAAGATTTGCTCAAGATGTGCTTTGGGTGGACTCACATAACCTAGCATACCCAAAGTGAGACATTCCTTGGGTCAGTGGTGAATTGGAAACAGACCAATGTACAACCATGTTTCAGGAAAACAGAAAACAAATGGGCACAAACATTATTGTGGTGTTATGACACACACCCTTTTACCCTCTTTTGTACCCATTCTCTCTGCCTGGTTGTGTATGCTGAGGGAAAGCGTTAGCCTGAGTGTATTGTGAGGAGATTATTTTTCTCCTTCTCCAGTGTTTACCTCAGAGAGAAATTTGACACAAGAGGCTTCTTAACTTTAACAAACAAAACAGGGAAATTTATTGAACAGTATTCACAAGATGGATTTTTGAGGAAAAGGCAGAATTGGAAGGAAAACACAAAATCACATATATGTACACAAAAATCTTTCAGAGAGATAGCTTAGTTTAGGTGTTACTGAAGTTGTCTTTAGCTTAGATGTTTTCTTAAATTAAGTTTCTTCAGTTCTTAGTTTACTAGCTTAGTTCTGTTCCTCAGAATTCTCACAGATTCAGTTCCACAGACTCTGTTCCCAGGCTAGCTAACAGGAATGAAGAGACTTTGAATCTCTTACTCCTCAGAGAACTTCCAGAAGTATGGGGAAATATCCAAAATCCCTCTTCCAGTTCTCACTGACTACCTCACACCGTGTCAGTAATACTCCACACCACCCTGCAACCAGAATAGCTCTGCCCCAGAGACTAATTCCCCTTTGTGACCTGAGAAAGGGCCCCTTTTCACCCAATTCTCAATCCTGTCACTCCACAGGTTATGTGTTCTACTAGTTTAGGCTATACAGGACCCTTAGGTTCACAGAGTTGTTCACTGCTGTCTGTCACACAGATTCACCAGCTTAGAACCTTTAACAGCTACCAAGCTCAGAATGCTTTCTGTCTCCCAGAGCTCAGAGTGTCAGCTTTCTGGCTCTGCCCACTCTTGGTTTCTCCACTCTTGTTGCAGATTAACCCCTTGTCCATCACAGGTATCTGCATGAATTAGAAAGTGGCACTGGTTTTCAGTTCCTCTCACAACACTTATGTCTTGCATTCTTGTTCTTTTCTATACAAGGTCATCTGCTATCAATTCTCTTTTGCCTTCCATCCCACTGTGACCTTTTATGCTTTCTACTGTTTCATTGTCTGTGTGCACTGGATAGATCCTCCTCTTTTTTATATAACTAGCCTCTTCCTCTCACTCTCTGTTATGGAGTGAATGCAAAAATGTATAGGTCTGGAAGTCCAACTTACTTGCCTTCACCCTCTCTATAAGTGTTATGACATAGAACCATATTACCATTTTCTAGGTAATAGAAAACCTTTTCTAGGTAATAGGGAACTGGCTTTTCCTTTATTTGCTTATGGTGCACAAAGATGCAGAAAGGAATTAAGTCCCATATATTCAATAATTGTTCCTGTTTTATCAATTTTAAAATCCTGCACATAGTGCAAAATTCTACAAGGAAATTAATGGGCTGTGTTATTACCCAGAAATCTTGTCCGCACATAAAGTGACATGTCTCTCTTTTACCCCCCAGGGTTAACTGTTATAGCGCAGTGTCTGCCCAGTGTCCTTTTGGAGGGTACAAAATGTCAGGAAATGGCCGAGAACTGTAAGTAAAGTCTGGGGGGGTGGGGTTTCAGATCTAAGTGTGTTCAATTGTATGGAACTCATGGAATGTTAAGGATGAGTTCACATTATTAATTTTTACAGCAAAAGATCACTACAATTTTTTTTATTTGGAAGGGGGCCGTCTTTACTCACCCTGAATTTCAGCTTTTTACAGAAAAAAATAACTTGGAAATGTCACTTCATGTACAAAGTGATCATGTAAATTCACTCCAAAATATAGTATTTGGACCATTTTACCAGAAATGATTAAATTTTCTGTTCAAAAGTTGTACTGTTGGATATGCAAGTTGTATTTTTCTGTTAGTGAGGCAAACAGCCAATATTTTAACTAGGAACAAAAATTATGTGCACTGAAGTGACTTCTGCTTCAAAACCTGATAGTGACGACAGTTTTATACATTTCCAGAAGCAATTGTCATTGTGAATGCAGAAAGGGCTGCATATAACTGTAGGGTTGCTACCAATTACCCTTCTGGCCTTCTGAGTAAAACAAAACACTATCTGACAACACAGTCTGTGAACTAGAATGTGCTTGTTCAGAAATAAATCCTGTTGTGATGTCCATTCTTACTTTGTTTTTTAAGGGGAGAACATGGTATTCATGAATATACAGAATTGAAGACCGTCGTAATCAAAATCCCACAGAAAAATTCGTAATGTCACTTCAACGTACAAGACTTGACAAGTTCATGTGCTAAGAAAAATTGCAACAGCTGGCTATATTGCAAAATGTTTTGTAGCAGATGTTTTCATATAATTTGGTTTCTGTTTATAACTGTAAAAGTAAGTGCTTCTATTAACTCTTAAAAGTAATTTAGAAATCTTCTATCTGGTTTAATAAGAGAACATTTAATGCTGGCAATATAATTAACAAGTTTTGAGACTAATTGAAAAAGGTCATTTTCTTTCCCCATTTGAGTATAAATGTAGTGCTATGGATAATGAACTGTTTTAACAAAATTCACAGTGGGTAGCCGTGTTAGTCTGTCTGCAGTAGTAGAAAAGGGAAAAAGTCCAGTAGCACCTTAAAGACTAACAAGAATATTTTCTGGTAGGGTATGAGCTTTCTGAAGAAGTGAGCTTTCTGAAGAAGTGAGCTGTGGCTCACGAAAGCTCATACCCTACCAGAAAATATTCTTGTTAGTCTTTAAGGTGCTACTGGACTCTTGCCCTTTTCGACTACTGTTTTAACAAAGATTGTTTACACAAATCGGTTTAGTGTGTTTATAAAAATTAGTAATTATCTTTTCCTGTTTTTATGAGCTTGGCAAAAGCACTTACATGTGATAATCAGATACTTTGCTGTTGGAGAAAACAAACTCTCTTGTGGTATATGTCTTAGAGGCTTGAGTCTGGTCATGTTAGCTACTGCACAGAGTTATTCTGGATATAAACTCTATTAAAGTTTATTAAAAACTGCTAGTCTGTCCATTTGTATGTTGTCTGTTCGAGATCGGAGTTACTACATTTTTGTTAAACCTGTAACAGCTTTAAAAACAGGCATAATCAGCCTCAAAAATTAAAATAATACCATCAAAATCACTAACACCTTCCATGAATAAATTCAGAGCCTTGTCTCCAACATACAACTTTCATGGATGGAAGGACAAAATGCCACATGCAGGAGGCATTTTGACTGTAGTGGGAAGAGGAAAGTGAAAAAAAGTTGCATTCTGTGGGTGGAAATCCTTTTTTTTTTAATATATATTTTTTATTTTTTCAATAATAACCAACATTTTATTTAGACATACATCCTCTATATCAATAAAGATAAGCATTAACAATTCATAAAATTATTAGATGTATGTCTTCAAAATACAATCAAAAATAATTGACTTCCCCACCATCTTCCCCCTCTCTAAAATATCTAAGATCTCCTTTGCATCCATGCATTGTACATTTATGAGTCACCCTATTCATATTATACTTTCCCCTTATCCAATATATTTAATATTAATAATACTAAGGAGAGAGGAAAAAAAAGAATAAAAAATAAGAACATTTAAAAAAACAGTGAGATAAAAAATCCATTTCCCTCCATATATTCATCTCAAAATACATGTGTAAATCTAAAAAGAAAAAAAAGAGGATTAAAGAAAAAAAAGAAAATAACCTTATACAAAAACAATGTTTATAGTATTTTTCCTCTACCCCCCACCTTTCCCATGTTAAAAGTCAAATTAGTATTCTTCCAGCTTTCTCAGCCCTTCTTCTTATTCTTTTTCTTCTGTCGGGAGTTTCTATCACCAATCGCTTTTTTGCTTGAAGTGGTCTCCTGTCTGGAACAGTCAATGCCCTGTATTCCATGGGATATAGAGTCTTCTGCTTGTTTTCCAACAGTTTGAGTTGATAGCTCACTGTTTCTTGTCAAAAAAATTTCCACGTCTTCCAATGAGTTGATAGCATATTTAGTTTGTTTATAAGTAAAGGTAAGACCTTGTAGCAACCAGCTATATTTTATTCCTTTATTTCTGAGTAATTCAGCAAAATCTTTGTATACAGCTCTCTTCTCCATCAGGTGACGTGGGATATCTTTGAGAATTATCAATGGTATATTATCAAATCTCAATTGATTCTCCAGTTGAAATTTTATGATAATATTTTTCATCCTGATGTCAAAGAAGGAGATCAGAATTTCTCTGGCTTTTGTTTTCTGTACCCGTGTTGATAAAGGAATTCTATATATCTTGTTTATTGCTGCATTCAATTCTTGTACATTTAGATGGAATATTTCAGCCAGTGATTTGATGATGTCATCTCTGGTAGACCCAAGTCATTCCGGAAGATTGCATATGCGTAGATTATGTTCTCTTTGTTGTAGATCCAAAATAGCAAGTTGATCTTTCATTTGCTGTTCCTGGAATTGTATAGCATCAATTTGTTGTGCGTGGGATTTCATATCTTATTTGAGTCTTTTGACATCTTCCGCGTCTTCTGCCTATGGGACCAACTCACCTCCATAGTGAAACTTCCCCAGGTTTTCCAATCCCTGTTTTTCCCCGATTTAAATTAAAGAATTGCAGCAATTGTGATTGCTTCCCATGCGTTTCAGCACGTGGGTTGAACTTCCTTTACCCCTACTTGCCTCATTCGATTTCCCCCCTTCCCTCTGCTTTTTAAACTCAGGAAATATGGCCACCATTGTCCACCATTGTCCTTTGCTCAGCCTCTCATTAATTTTTTTTTTAGTTGAAATACCGGCATACCAGCAACTCACTGCAATGAATGGATGAGTTTCTCGCTATCATCGCCCCAGACAAAAATGGCATGCTAATGATCAATTTCATGTCAGTTTTTCCAATGTTTCGCCCCTTTCCAAAGTGCCATTGTTTCCCTCCTGTCTGCATTCCATTAATATGTGTAAGGGTAGCACTTTGCATTAGTGAGAAAGTAGGGTGTCATGTGGCACTTGGATGGTATGTTAAACCTATAAATAGGGGGACAGAGAGAGGAAGGGCCATCAGAAGTGTTCACAGTCGACATGTTTGTTTTCATGAAAGGGCCTACATGATGGCCACCATTTCCTTTGCCTTCTCTTACAATGCAGGGGTGTACATTATCAGAGGGTGTGGGAAAGCCCTTCCTCAACACATAGACACAGGTTCACACCATTTCCTGGGCACGTTTTCCTTGCAGGTCTCAACTGCACGAAGCTCCATTTTCCCACAGCAAACTGTAGCTGCTTTTTGCTCAAATTTGTATAATGTCTGCTCTGGGGTGTTCACAAGGGGATGTAGGGTCTCCTGGCGAAAGAAGAAGACTGTTAAGTCCGCGTGGGAAGGATTCACGAGGTCGGAGACGGAGTTCAACAACAACCGCGTTTATTGATTACAGGAACATAACTGCTTAACACAACGAGCAAACCCTGTTTATATGCCCCCTTGGCCGCATGCGGCCACTCCCCCCCTTGATCTGTGATAGGGGGACATAACCTCCTGGTAACCAATGGTGCATGTTGGCTTAGAGCCAATGGGGTCCGTTTGCTTGACCAATAGGGTGAGCAGGGTTTAGGATCCTTTGTGCAGAACTCAAGCTCCTAGGTCTCCCCTTGCTTACTCCCCAACTATATACATACACAACACCCCTCCCCCCTAACTCCGAGTGACCCTTGCTGTGTACTGGGAGCACACAAAGTCCTGGAGGTAGTTCAGTCGCGATCACTCTCGCTGGGAACGGTGCGGTGCTGGGATGGGGGACTTCGGGCGATCCGTCGTTGCCGGATCAGTCTCACGCTCGGTGGCTGAGTTGTTGTCTGCCGGTCTGCTGGAAGAGTCCGGCGCTGGCAGCGGCAATATTTGCTCTGGTCACTCCGGTTGTTCCAGCTCCCTAGTGACAGGAATCGGCAGTGGTGCTGGAATCGTGGCTGCTTTCGGCAAGTCGGCGGGGCGGCGGCGTAGCTGATCGATGTGGCGCCGCAGAACGTGCCCCTCCGGGGTGGTGACCCGATAGGAAACCGGGCCAGTGGCATCCTGGATTGTGGCTGGAATCCAGGCGGGGCCTGCTCTGTAGTTTCGGGTGAACACAGGGTTGTCCTGCTCGATGACCCTTGATGTGGCGGTCGAGTCCTTGCAGCCCGGGTACTCAGGTGCCAGGTTGGGGTGCAACCGGTCAAGCAGAGTTTTCGGCCGGCGACCCATGAGGAGTTCCGCGGGGCTCTTCCCGGTCACGGAGTTGGGCGTGGTGTGCTGTGCTAGAAGGAAATCCACCAGCCCCCTGTCCCAGTCACAGTGGTCTATGCGTCGCAACGCATCCTTGGTAGTCCGAACCATCCGTTCCGCCTGTCCGTTGGTGGCGGGGTGGATTGGAGTCGAGGCTGCGTGGCTGATCAAATTCTTGGCCAGGAACTCCTTGAACTTGGAGGACGTAAATTGGGCCCCGTTGCCAGAGACCACGGTGTCCAGCAACCCATGGGTTGCGAAGACCTTGCGCAACTCTCGGATGACCGTATGCGAGGTCGTGGAACTGACATCGACCACCTCCAGCCATTTGGAGTAGGAGTCCACGATAATCAGAAAAGTCTTACCCTGGAAGGGCCCTGCAAAGTCTGTGGATGCGGGACCAGGGTGTGTGTGTGGACTCCCAGTGCTGGGTCGTGGAGCGCAGCATCTCTGGGCGCGACTCCTGGCAGGATCAGCAATGGCTCACCCACTCCTCAACAGCAGCGTCGATGCCTGGCCACCACACGTAGCTCCTAGCCAGGGCCTTCATGCGCACGATTCCTGGGTGGCAGACGAGCCTCCAGGACCCTTGTGCACAGCTTCGCCAGAATCACCATGCGGCTCCCCCAGAGCAGGCACCCCTTGTTGAGTGATAGTTCGTGTTGGCGTGTGGTGAACAGCTTTAATTCCCCATCAGGCTTGGTGGCCGGCCACCCCTTCCCCACCCAGTTGAGAACCCAGGCGAGGGTGCGATCCTTAGCTGTGTGCGCGGCGATGTCTGATGCATGGAGGGGGGCTTCTGGCAGCAACTTGTGGCGTTAAGGGGTCTACACTCCTAGAATGTACCATTTACTGAGAAATGGAGTTATCTATTCAGCGAGACCTCACAGCCAGAAGTCAATGATAATTCCTACAAGGACTGTAGGCTTTCTATTGAGAAGTGCCAGAAAATTTATGAACAAGAGACTTCCTTTAAATAACATTTATTTCACATAAAATATATATGCATGTGAATACATATTCTCAAAACATGTCATAAAATACAAACATTATGATTCTTTAACATGTTCAGTTATGTTAACATATGCAAGCAGTTTCATACAATCTTTATAAGCAATTTCTCTATGTAAGGTTTCCTAACCTTAAACCTTTAATACATTTCTCTTTATGAGATTCTAACTAGTATCTCTAGATTCATTCAGAATACTACAGTTACAGAATCTTGTAAAAACCTGATTAGTTTCACAGAGAGAAGATATGGTTAAATATAATGGGGAAAAGATCTGTTATAGCTAAAAGCTTCTTTATCCAAAGTACCTGAAATATAAACTATAAGTTATAGTAAATTGAGTACAACCTTATATTATTTCTAAAACCTCTCCAGCTCATATGCATAGCTGATATTTAGGATATTGCAAACCTTTTCTGTAAGGACATAGACTTTTCCCATGCTTCTATGTCTTTACCATATCTTTGATTCTCTGGTTCTTAGTTTATTTGAGAATTATAGTCCAAAGCTTATTGAGTATTTCATGCCAGTTTAGGTTCATTGAAATACTGTTCTGAAGTCTATTTATCAGGGAAAGCTGAAATTAGAGCTATTTGAGCTATAGTCAATTATTACAGCTATGTGTAGTATCTTTACCCAGTGCAATGTGCAGAGGATGAGATACTATGAGCTTTTATATTTAAACCATTCTATGTTTATAGATGTCTGATCACTTTCAAGATCAGGAATGCTTCATACATGCTGATGGTATGTGTATCTCTTAACAGTCAGCAATGCAGAGCTTATATATTATTTATTATGTGCAAGCTTTAAGGCTGTATTAGTGTTTGTATGGAAGACTCAGCTATTCTCTAGCTTTGTCAATTTCAGTGAATATGTTTCCTGAACTAAGAGTCTCCATGAATAGGCTTAATAGATTTTGTATATGTTTTATGTAAGCATTTTATATGTGCCTTAAGCTTTGTTACAGAGAAAAGAGATTCTCCTTTTTTCCCCAGGAACATCTCTTGCCTCTTATTCTGAGTACAGAAGCCTCCCCTATTATGTTGGGGGAGCCTCTGACTCCTTTCTTCCCTGTTTCTGGTTCTAAGAACTGTGTGGACCAGTTCTGTAATTTGGGTTTCACAACTTCCATGTTTCTCAAGGAAAGTCAGACTATTTAGATCATTCAGTGAAAACCCATCAACTCCTTACTAGAATTAATGAGATGTCAGTGTTTCCAAATATGGAACTGATCCAATACTCTTAGACCCCACAGTAAGGTTTAGTAGGAATGCTAAGAGCCTCCATTATATGGAATAGTCTATCAGCAATCATTTCAGATATCCAGCCTTAGCAGGTCATCTTGAAACGAATCCCTCTCAAAGAGAGTCTTTCCCATTCTCACAAAGAACTTGTGAAATGGTATAGTTTCATATCACGCAAGACATGAAATGATAGAATATAATGGAAATGAGTTATGGCCAGACAGACTTGCTGTCCTCTCTGTAACTCATTTCATGTGTCTCACGCAAGAGACAAATATAGGGAGTGAGGTCAGTCAGCGTCAGCCAACTTCCATCAACTCCCAGCGTTCCTAGTTTTACATCTTAGAGGATGTCAGGAGACCCAGCAGCCAGACAGCATTCAGCTGTCCTCTACCAGTCCTCCTGCCTTTTGGCCGTTTGAGGCTTCCTTATATCCTCTCAGATCAGTGGTTATCTGAGCTGAGTCAGGAAGCTGCAGGCTTCTGTCATGGGTCCAAGTTAGGTCTTTCTGGAGAGTGACTGGCAGTGTCATTTCTACCTCATCTATGGAGAAAGCATTAAGTCACCAGGTTTACAAGTGCAAGGTCACCAGTACAAGGTCTGTTGTACTGCTGTACTGTCTTATCAGACAGTGGCATAATTCCGTCCTTTACACTGAATCTCAGAGCAGAGACCGAAAATCCCCAAAACAGAGATGACCTTCCATTCTATGCCTGGAAAAGCACCTCAGATAAGCAAGTGCCGACTTTTCAGACCCAGCTATCAAGCGGGCAGCATGAAGTGCCTTTAACCTTGTAGTCGTGTAGCTATTTCAAAACAGCTGTAAGTGGCATGAAGTTTACCGCACATTACTGCATTAGGTCTTAAGGAATGCTTTTTATTTATTTAGATCCAGAGGAAAACCATATGCTCAAGCCAATTATTGCCACGGACTGCTACAACCACACGTAGCTCCTAGCCAGGGCCTTCATGCGCACGATTCCTGGGTGGCAGACGTGTAGAGCCTCCAGGACCCTTGTGCACAGCTTCGCCAGAATCACCATGCGGCTCCCCCAGAGCAGGCACCCCTTGTTGAGTGATAGTTCGTGTTGGCGTGTGGTGAACAGCTTTAATTCCCCATCAGGCTTGGTGGCCGGCCACCCCTTCCCCACCCAGTTGAGAACCCGGGCGAGGGTGCGATCCTTAGCTGTGTGTGCGGCGATGTCTGATGCGTGGAGGGGGGCTTCTGGCAGCAACTCCAGCAGCATGATGTTGCCAGCGGGGAGTGGGTCAGGGTCGCAAGCCTCCAGTGGCAGGCGGCTGAGGGTGTCGGCGTTGCCGATGGACTTCCCAGGCTGATGGGCGAGCTGGAACTCGAAGGCGTTCGTGGAAATCGACCAGCAGAGCATCTGCGGCAACAGGATCTGCTGCGTCTGGCAATCCAGAACGAACAACCCCAAGAGCGGCTTGTGGTCTGTCACACTCATGAACCAGCAGCCGTAGACGAAGTCGTGGAATTTCTTGATGCCGGCCACGACGGCAAGGGCCTCTTGGTCGATCTGTGCGTAGTTGCGCTCGGCCAGTGTGAGAGTCCTGGAGTAGAAAGCGATCGGGGCTTCCCGGCCATCAGCCAACTGGTGCTTCAGGACTGCGCCAACACCGTACGGGGAGGCGTTGCAGGTCAGCACCACCAGCAACTTCTTGTCGAAATGGACGAGCAGGCTGGATGAGGAGAGAAGGCCCTTTACGGCCTCAAAGGCTCGCTGCTGCGGCTTGTTCCACGACCACGGAGCAGACTCGTCCAGGAGGCGGTAGAGGGGTTTGGCGAAGGAACAGAACTGCTTAACACAATGAGCAAACACTGTTTATATGCCCCCTTGGCTGCCTGTGGCCACTCCCCCCTTGATCTGTGATAGGAGGACATAACCTCCTGGTGACCAATGGTACATGTTGGCTTAGAGCCAATGGGGTCCATTTGCTTGACCAATAGGGTGAGCAGGGTTTAGGATCCTTCGTGCAGAACTCAAGCTCCTAGGTCTCCCCTTGCTTACTCCCCAACTATATACATACACAACAAAGACACTGGACCTTATCTCTATATGGGGAGAAGCGAATGTTCAGGAGGCTCTGGGATCATCACACAGGAATATTGACGTGTTTGAAAAGATATTAGTGGCAGAGGGCTCAGAAGAGCTCTTTACACAGGACCTGGAAACCATTGATTGCTTGCCCATTCTGTCCTCCACCCATGTTGTGGCTGGTGAGTACAACACCTTTTTTGAACCCTTTTCTCTGTGTCTGGGAGCGTGACCATGTGCTGGCTTTAAATCTCGCCTGCTCCTCCCGTTTTGCCATTTGGTCTTCCTTGCTTTTCCACCAAGAAAAAAGTGCCTCCATAGCAACAGGGCCATTTTGTCTGGAAGCTTTTCAGAGTCACTCTGGCCTTAATCAGGCCTGCTGACCCCGCTTTTTTAGCACCTTGGAGGGCTAAACGAAAGACTTGATTCCCTATTAGGAAAGCAAATACATTTCTTCCCCCTATGCCTACTATTAACTTTCCTCCCAGGAAATAATGCTTCCACATAAACAGGGCAATTTTGTCTGGAAACTTTGCACAGTCACTCTTGCCTGCGTTTTTGGTGCTCTGGTGAGCAAAACAAAAGGTTTGTTTTCCTACTAAGAAAGTATAATCGATGTTCAAAAGTCGCGTGCTTGTATTTAAAAGGGGGCCCTGGTGTGAGGAAGCTCTTTGCAGTGAATGGGGCCTTCTGGAGTGGAACTGGGCCTAAATTTAAAGCTGCTATAATCAGACACCATAGCAGTTTTATTTGCAAAATGGCATATTTTCACAAGGTGGAACTGCTTCTCAGATGAGAGGGCCCTTTGGTGTGGATGCTTTCTACAGCCAAGCAGGCCTTAACAAGGGCTTTGCATGCCTGGCTTCTCTTGCCCAAGGTACTGAGAATGTGCCACCCCCTCCCCCCCCCCAAAAAAATGCCCACTATTAACAGAAACTGAGCCATTTTTTTCCTGCAAGCTTTTCACCATCACTCCGGCCTTGAGAAAACCAGCTGGGCCTGCTTCGTTGGCACCTTGGGGGAGCAAAACAAAAAGTTGGTTCTCCTATTAAGAAAGCAAAATCAATTTCCAAAAGGCTGGTTCTTGTACTAAAAGAGGGCCCTTGCCAGAAGAAGCTATTTGCATCAAATGTGGCCCTCTGGGGTGGAACTGGGCCTAAATTTAAAGCTGCTATGATAAGACACCACAGCAGTATCATTTACAAAATGGAAGGTTTCCCAAGGTGGAACTGCTTCCCAGATGAGAGGACCCTTTGGTGTGGAAGCTTTCTACAGCCAAGCAAGCCTTAACAAGGGCTTTTCATGCCTCGATTCTCTTGGCCAGGGTCCTGCAAAGGTGCCTTTTCCCGCCCCCGCCCCCAGTGCCTACTATTTACTTGCCTCCCACAAAATAGCTTCCAAGCAAAATGAAGGCCATTTTGGCTGTAAGCTTTTCACATCAGGAGTAGCCAATCAGCTAATCATTCTTCCCTTTC
The DNA here is from genome assembly GCF_029931775.1 of Euleptes europaea. Classification (NCBI taxonomy): domain Eukaryota; kingdom Metazoa; phylum Chordata; class Lepidosauria; order Squamata; family Sphaerodactylidae; genus Euleptes; species Euleptes europaea. The sequence goes on along the minus strand of NC_079315.1, from coordinate 50,292,403 downwards.
CAACCTTTGCCCCCCCCCCTAAAAACCCCACCCCTTCTTGCACAGAATCCCAGCGAGGAACAGGCAACGGACCTTTCAATGCCCTGCCAGGACAGTTGTTCCACGCCAGGTAGGGTTGCCAGGTTCCTCTTTGCCATCGGCGGGAGGTTTTTGGGGCAGAGACTGAGGAGGGCGGGGTTTGGGGAAGGGAGGGACTTCAATGCCATAGAGTTCAATTGCCAAAGCAGCCATTTTCTCCAGGGGAACGGATCTCTATCGGCTGGCAATCAGTTGTAATAGCAGGAGATCTTCTGCTATTACCTGAAGGTTCGATGAAGGTTGGCAACCCTATATCCAGGACCAAGATGAAACTTCTTTTTCTATTGAGGAGGAGCCACATTCCCCCAGGACAAGGAGTCCAGGTAAGGGATCCTCACTTTTAATCGAAGTTGTTTGTTTATCGATGGCATTGAACCGGTAATGTGCTAATCTTAAACAATGGAGTCGCTATTATAAATCAGCTGCTGATCTGAATACCGTGATGGGCTATTTTTGGTGAACCATTCGACCACCACATTGATTCCTGTTCTTTCCTTACATTACAGAGACACAAGATCAAGAACGCCACACTCAAGTCAGTAATGGCCTAGTATCCACACCTCCCAGGAACCCAGGAGGTGAGACAATTTATTATGCTACATTATACTCTGCCTGTGGAGCTGTGATGTGATGGTGACTATAGCTAGCCCATTGGGCCACCACCCTTACTTTCAATTAAGATGGAAAAAACTTTGGGTAGCCTTCAAGTCCAGCACAGCATACAATGCAATGTAGAAATGGATCCATTTGTAGGTGTTTGGTGGTTTGTGTTATGTCTGGAAAGTTAACTCACTGTTAATGTTTTCTTCCCAGCAGGTGAACCCAATGAACCCAACCTGGAGGAACATGCCAGGGTGGACTCTCCAGCCAGAAGATTGGTCAGTGCTAGGAACAGAAAGAGATGCCTTGCAATCCTGTCCGATGTTGCCAACCAGCTACTACAGCAAGGTGAGAGGGAGGAGGAAAACGCCAGTCGACATCATGCTGATATGGTGCGGGACAATGAGCCTTGCTTCCAGGCGGAGGAGAGACGTTTTCTGGCCGAGGAGAGGTGCAATGAGCAATTTTTTGCACAGGCTATAGAAGACCTCAACGTCTTCAAGGAAGTGGTGGACCACAATGCCGAGGTCATGATGGCTGCTGCTAATGCCATGACATTCACGGGGAGAGCTTTATTCGGGAGATGAGAATGTTGCAGACATCAAGACGAAATAAAGCAAGACTCTAGCCAGCCAGGAGTTCAGGGCTACCCTCCCCACAAAATGAGAAAGCCATTGCTCAGCCTGGGACATAAGGGACCGACAGCATTTCTGGGGGGCAAGGTGTTAGTGATGGAGGTATCTCCAGAGAACCAGAAAAACCATTAATCCGTCAAAAACATTCATGCGTTGGTAAGAAGAGACTGCACATGAACGTTAATTGCACTTCTGGCCCAGTGTTAAGGTGTTGTTTTTAAAACCTTGCAATGCAGTGATTTTCATGGCTAACCAGAATTACCAGTGTTATCTTGTTCGGTTTTCAGTTTGTATTTGTTCATGCTATTTGCATTTATGCACTTTTGGGAGATTGGTATCAATTGTTTGTTGTTTTCACGAAAACACCGGCCCAGCATGCAGATGTGGTGCTAGCCTTTACATGTTCTTTCCTTTCTATTTTATTTGGTATAATAAATTAAGAAATGTTTTTAATGGAAACTTGATGCACCACTCACAAAGTAGCCATCTACCTCCGCCTGTTTTGTTTGGCCTTGTCCCAGATCACCCAGATATGTGTGCAATGAGGGTCGAGACCATTTGTTTATAATCAAATATTTTTATCAACAGGACACATAACATTCAATAAACCGACCCTCCCATCAAAATATTTACATGAACTATTACATCAACAACTTTTTGCTAGTCATTGTTCATCCCCAGCCTCTCCATAATGGCCGATAAATCGGTCTCCATGGCGAAGAGGTGGTTGCACACGTGGTCCACCCTTCTGTGTATTGATCTGTATGAAAAAAGGAAAAAATTCAGTCTGGGCTTTGGTCCACTGGTAATCCAGTGTATGGACTGGCCATGCTCATCACTACTTACACATGCTCTTGTCCTCCACCCCAGTGATGCTATGGCCTCCAAAATTTACCATGTTCCCTCGTCAGAGGGCCCTACTGCATTAACCCCCTGGGTGGATTCTCATGGAGCTGATGGTCCTATAATAAAAAAAATCCAGAGGTGCACTTTCTGCTGTGGTACCTTTGGTCAGCCTCCCGACATGTCAACTGCCACAGCAAGCCTTGATACTTGTATAGTAACTTACCTGGCTGCGGGGTGGGTGGGTCTGCCTTAGGCTGTGGCTGCTGGATCTCTGCCTCCTCCAGTATCCACTCCCCGGGAATGAGTCACATCCTCCTCTTCTGGCATATCTCCCTCTCCTGCTGCCTCCTCTATCCTCTCGGCCATGGCTGGCACCGCCCTCATCTCCTCCGATGCCCTTCACTGTTTGGCTGTTGGAGCAAAATGACAGTGTTTAGCCCACAATCACCTCTCTGACCTGGGCATAGAGAGCGCCAAAATCACAAACTCAAAGAGTTCACAATGAACATGTTGACAAAACCCTCACAATTATGTCTTGGCCATTTTGTTGACATAAGTATGTTAGCTTTGATGGCTGTCCATTACTTGGACAATAGTTAATGCCCCCTTCCTTGGGGTTAGCCGGTATGTTGGGCTGGCAAGTGGGTAGGTGGTGGATGGCAGCCCACGGGATGAACCCTGTAAACGGGGGTGTTGGTGTTGAATGAGAGTACACTAAGGGTGGGGAATGACCAATATTCTGTACCTGAAAGAAAATAACAGTCCCTATTACCTTGGTGTGTGTGTGTGTATAGTGCCGTCAAGTTGCAGCCGACTTATGCAACCCCTTTTGGGGTTTTCATGGCAAGAGACTAACAGAGGTGGTTTGCCAGTGCCTTCCTCTGCACAGCAACCCTGGTATTCCTTGGTGGTCTCCCATCCAAATACTAACCAGGGCTGACCCTGCTTAGCTTCTGAGATCTGACGAGATCAGGCTAGCCTGGGCTATCCAGGTCAGGGCCCTTGGTGGGTACTGGGCCACAAACTTCCAGATAGAACACATTTGAATCAAAAGGGGAAGCCTTCTTGGCTTTTTGCACCATGAGCAAGCTGATTTTTGTTTTGTTTTTTGGTTGTGTGTACTGGCAATATAAAATTACCACCCCCTTTTCAACCCCATCCCTAACCTGGGTTGAATACACTATAAAGATGATCTTGCCACTCTCATTTGGTTTCAGTATTAATAATAATAATCCAAATGTGTGCACTTACCAGCGTGGCGGTAGTCTTCCCACCATGGCTTTCCTGCAGCCTCCCACATTCTCAACATTATTGCAAAATGGGGCAGCCGCCTAGTGACCCAAGGTATGCCACGCCAGGCCTCCATGGTGTTGAAAAAAGTATTTTTTATTCTTTTGAATTTAGAGTGGCACTGCTCAACGGTCCTAGAGAAGTTGTCATTTTCAAGGTGTGTAGCCACCCTCGCAAACAGAGAGGAGTTCGCAGTGTGGGTGCTGGACATCAGCCTGTTAGCGTACCATTTCCTTTCAATGAAAACCAACATCCTCTCCTCCTCTGCAGGCTGCCAGAATCTCCCAATCCTTGTCCATGGTATTTTTGCTGGCAGCTCACTAAAGGTTCTATCTGCAATGAGGTCTTTATCAGGCAGGAAAACTGCTGCATCAGCAATGGCCATTTGATTCGAATTTGGTGCCAAAATGTCAGTATTGCGGACGCCTGGTAAAAAAAACCATGAGTGTGGCCCATTGCCGAAATACAGGAGAAGTGTCAAAATTATGTGGCCAGATTTCTAGGGAGTTTGTGGAGATTGGTTTTGGATGAGTCCATCTATGGATGAGTAAGTGAGTGGGGCTTCTTTTTTTTGGTCAGTGGAGGAAAACGGAGACATGCAGTAATGATAGGGGTGGCATTGACCTTGGTGACAGCCAGGGGCCCATAAAGGCAGCACCAGCGCCCCTTAAGACAACCAAAGGCTCGCTCCACCACATTTCATGCCCTTCACAAGGCATAATCAGAATTTCTTTCTTGGTAGTCCCTCGGCAGTCCATAAGGCTTCATAAGCCAGTGCCTCATTGGGTACGCCCCATCGGCTATCATAATGGCAGGTACAGATACCCCTCCAATGTAAGAGTCAGGTTGCGTGGAAAGAACGCCCCATTATCCATGGTCCTACAGATACCAGAGCATGCAAAGGCGCAAACATCGTGCACTCTACCAGACCAACCCACAACCACATCAATGAATCTTCCAGTGTGATCAACAGTTGCCTGCAACAGAATGGTGAAAAAAATTTCCTAGTTTCCATACTTTGCAACCTTTCCCCCCAGATTCAGGATAGTAATATGGCAACTGTCTATTGCGCCAATGCAGTGGGGCATCCCCCACATGGAAGGTGATCAAACCCTGCCATGATCTGCAATGTAGAAAAGACAGGACATTAGATTTTTTTATTCCCCACAACAGCATGAGATTTTCACTTTTACATTCTGACTTACTGAGATGCCGGGATACTGACAAGACAACACAAAAATTAAACCCAATACACAGAAGGCTGGCAAAGTGCCTGCCCTACACACGCCAGACATTGACAAATTAAGCAGGTGCACCTAATAATAATCAAAACATTCATAGGGAGAGTGTACCTGTTGAATGTCAGATCCTAGGCAGATGGTCTTTCAGTAGAGATCAAGCTGAATGCAAATGCTCACTTCATGGACGATCTTGCCAACCATGGTGACTCTAATGCCAAATTGATTTGCCATTAAGCTGTAGGGGCTGCCAGTTGTGAAGTACCATAGGGCCACAGCAACGCGCTTCTCTTCAGGGATCGGTTTCCGCATCACCGTATTTTCACACTGTAGCCTTTCCCTCAGAGTATCCACTATCTCCATGAACATGGAACATGTCATCCAAAAGTTGGCCAACCACTGCTCATCTCCCCCAGATTCCTGCTACCAATCGATCCCACCAGTCATTGCTTTTGGAGTACTCCTAGTTGCGGCAGGGCAAGGGCACATGGACCAGAGCATAACATCTCTGGCACAAAATATGGGTTGAAAGATGAGGAGCAAGGCAGCGAGCGGGTCTGTTTGGTCAGGAAGACATCAGCATTAGTTCTCTTGCTGCCCTCCACTGCTGACCATGATGTTGTAAATAAGATGAGGAAATTGCCGCAGCATTTTTGATGCACTGGCACAGCAGATGGAAAGCCATCATCATCTGTGCCATGATCAGTGGCATCCCCCTAAGAGGGGCTGACCTGGCGGGTGGCATGGCGTGTATAAACGCAACCTCCCAAACATGATCCTCTTTTCCTGCTTGTCTTTCACACAATGGCCACTCTTCTAAATTGAATGCAAGTTTCCTGTGAAGGGTTCAAGAGGGTGGCCAGTGATGAAAAATGGAAGAAAAAGTACTTTACAGCCAATCCTGTCTACGGATCCATGCCAGAGGAAGAAATCAACGCTAGAAAAACTATTTATTTTGACGAGACAATAGCATTGGTATGCCAGGAAAAAAATAAAAAAATTAAAAGGGCAAAAAAATATAGCAAAAAGAGAATAATCACTCGCCATTTGGGTGAGCCTCTAATCACCCATGGCCAATAACAAAATGGTGACGAAAATTACTGTGACACACTCCCCAAGAATCCCACCTTGGATGGTAATCCAGGGAGGGGGTTGGGGGGGTGGCCAGTGACGAAACATGGACCAAAAAGGACTTTGCAGCTAATCCAGTCTATGGATCCACATCAGAGGTGTAAAGAAACACGAAAAATGTGTTTTTTTTGTTTTTTTTTAAATGAGACATCCTGGTATGCCAGAAACTTTCCTTAAAAGAAAAAAGGCAAAATATCAGCGAAAAGAGGATAATCGCTTGCCTCTAACCACCCATGATCAATCAAAAATCGGTGACGAAAGTGACGTCAACACCCACGACAACTCCCAGAATTTCCCATGTAAAACAGAGGGCTAAACACATGGGTGCCTCGAACATGCTCAATAGTGGAAATGGTGTGAGATAGAGAACACCATGCATTTCATCTTAGAAACTCAGAATAAAATAGTGTGAGACAGAAGAGGGGTGAACCAAGGATGTCTTGGCCACGCATTAACCCCCTTGGTCAAGCTGGAGAAGAAACCCAGTCCACGTCTTCCCAAACTAAAGACAGCAGTTTTTCATTACAGGATGGCTGGTTACTGATAGAATGCTAAAAGTGGACTTGGAAGTTTCTTAGGGAAGGAAAAGTCCAATGAACTGGGAAAATTAAGAAAAAATTGGAAATCTATGTGAATTCAAGGGAGTCATATTACAGGTGCCATCTTGGCTGGCAGGACTTCTATTCTATTAGCAATTACAGACAGGCTGAAAATCAACAGATGGGATTTTCCTGGTATGGTGCCTATGACTTTTCCTAGTGGCCATGGTTACTCCTACAATGAGGCCAAGTAAGGCAGCTACTTCAGACAGCAGATTCTTCTGGGTGGCACATCTCACCTGCCCATCGATAGCTTCTCATCCCACCTACCTGTCTACTCACTTGCTGCCTACCCAGAAGCAAAAGTTGCTATCTTCCTTGGCCACTTACTCCCCCAGGCCTCTCTAAAAACAGAATGGTCAGGCTCTACAAAGGGTTTACTGAAGTTGATTTCTTCCTCTCACAAAAATTCAGATGTCATTTGGGTTGGGAGTCATGTGGCTGAACTCTCACAAGAGAAAGGAACCTCGCCCACTCTAGAAACCCACCCACTAGGACCTGTGCAGCTTGTAGTGTTTTTATGGGAGCAAGGCAGAAAGGAGGACTTGGTGATCTCTGGCAGAACAATGGTCTAAGCAGGCACCAGAGATGGCAGAATATAGTAGCCCTGCTGGATCAAACCCAAAGTCCATCTAATCTGATTCCCTGTTTTGCTTAACAGCCAACTAGATGCCACCAGGAAGTCCATAATCAGGGCAAGGAGGGAACAGCCATTTTGTGATGTTACCCCCAAGCAAGTGGTATTGTGTTGTACTGCCTCTGAATATGGAGGTTCCACTTAGCTATCATGGGAAAGTAGCATTTGTTGAGTTTTTGTTCATTGAAGACATGAAAAATGGTAGCATTCCTAATTTGGGGGAGAAAGCAAGGTTCAAGAAGGGGCAAATGGGAGTGCGAGTCCTAGAACAAGATACAAGGATTAAATTCTAAGAAGCACTAACCATCCCCAAAGGATTATGCAATGTGTGTAAACTGGCAGGTTTAAACATCAGGAAATGTTCAGAAGTGCTGAGAGATATTATTTAACATTGGCCTTTAATATCTACAAACAAATATGAATTCCTCCTTTCCATTCAAGGGGGAAATCAACACACTTTTTTTGTTCTTCATTGGAGACAAGCCCAGACCTTGATTAATCCAACATGGTACTGAATATGGCCAGAAGTCCTGCCAAAGCAAAGAGAGACACCTTTAGTCAATTAAGAATTCAGGTCAGACTAAGACTGAACCTGTTTATGTTTGCTTAAACCATCCAAAGAAGAAAGCCACCAACTCAGCAGGTACTGCTAGATCTGACAGAGGTTCGATACTGCACTCACTTTAGTAATGGTTTGCAATCATAGGCATGATCTGGTTCAGAACTTGCCTTGCAATGAATTTTGGAAAAGGCTGAATAACATCCAACTAATGACTGATCATGGATGGTTTTCAGAATCATGGTCAACTGGGGAAGGTTGCAAAGTTGTATTGAGGAAAAAAAATCTTCCCTAAATTGCTGAAGTGAAGCAAGGGTTATAAACGGGCCTGGAGAAAAACATCCTGTCCTTTTAAAAGAGGCCTAATATGTGGAAATGGGCAGATGAAGTTTTTCATGACCTGGAGATAAGTAGTATCACCTGGTAAATAACATCCCAGTAAACCTCTGTTAAAGGGACAGTACATTTATTTCTCCAGGCAGTTGGGCTTAATTTGAGGCAAAGATTCAATCCGGTTCTTATTTATAATATCAGGGTTCAGAACAAATGTGAAGTAAGGAGTGCATGTACAGCATGTACAGAAAGTTTCTCCTCTCTCCACTAAAACACAGTTTACTTCTGCATATCTGAGATTTGGGATTAAGGTAAACAAAAGAGCAAGTTTCCCAGGCAGATTTCAGTAGGGTTGCTAGACTGCAACATGTATAATATAAAAGTATCTGAATGGGCAAAGTACCTACAGATGTTTGCAAGCTCATCTCGGGTAATTGTTACAGATATCTTGTAAGCAATGTGAGAATTTACAACTGGCCTCTGGTAAGAGATGCAGAGAGATGACTGATTTTCCTAGCTGCTATTCTCAACAGAAAGTGATGAGGACAAAATTCAATGGGTAGTGCTCTCCTTTTGTGCATTTCTGAAAGATGCAAGATCCCTGTCAGGGGAAAGGGGGCCATTTAACTGCTTGACAAATAAGGGTGGTTACTGGAGACGCCCTGATCAAGAAAGTTGCTTGGCCATGAAATAAGAGCCCTCTGAGGCATCTCAAGTAGTCCGTGAGCAATTCTGAGCAAGCCTCTAAAAATGGGCACCACCAGAAGGAACGCAGGTAAATGGCAGCGGCCTATTGTGCAATGCTTCTTGCCACTCCACTCTCCTGTGAGCGAGCAGCACCCATAACAATCCTTCCTGCAAACATTCCAAGGGTTCACTGTTTCACCTTTCCAGAACAACCATAATGTTCAGTGACAGGTGATTTGCACAAATCACAGCAAACAGTCACTCTGAGGAAGCAGGGCACTTAAAAAAAACTGAACTCCCTGGGCACCTCCTGCACACCTGCTAGGAATTAGCTGGTGCTTGCTGTGCCTCTGCCTCAGGTACTGCCCTTAGCAGAACAGGTGGGCATCAAGAGGAGGCCTGCTTCTTGCTGTCTCATGCCCAGATCTATCCAACTCCCACAGGTAAATCTGGCAACCTCCCCTCCACTTGAATTATATCTGCTTCCTAAGATATCTAGTGTAATCTGACAGTTACCTTCACAGCTCCAAGATTTCATGAAAACAAATAATACATGTACTTTGCTTTGCTTCTCAGTGTATTCCTGAGCCAGTGCAACATACTGTCACTCATAAACATTAAGACACTATTTTCGTTGCAACCCTATAAAGTTACTTCAGTCACTTGCAAAGGATTGTATTGTTAGTGAAGTTGCCAGGTCCACCCTCTCCCTCGTCGGAGGTTTTATGGGGTTGGACTAGGCTGATCGCATGCGCGCGTGGCCACGCTACGTGATTACGTCATTTCTGGGTTCAACCCCAAAAGCGCCACATCATTGCTGCCGCTTTAGCACTCAAACCCCCAAAACACTGGTGCTTGGGGGGGGGGGGGTTGAGTGCTAAAGTGGCCGTGGCGATGTGGCACTTCCGGGGGTAAATTTTCAAGTGACGAGATCGGGTTGCATGCAGCCCCAGGCATGTGTGATCTCCGCTCAGGAGCAGTCCAGTGGATTGGTGGGCAGTTGCCCACCAAAACCACCCACCTGGCAACCCTGTTAGACCCAGAAACAGAATCCGGGTTACTTCATGGGCAACCATTTTTAAGGCAAGCAGGTTGCCATGTGGTTAGGGATGCCATTCCAGGTGGGGCCTGGAGTTCTCCTGGAATTACAACTGATCTCTAGACTGTAGAAATTTGTTTCCCTGAAGGAAATGGCAGCTTTGAAGGTTAGACTCTGTGTTATCACATCCTTGCTGAGCTCCCTCCTCTCCACAAGCTCTTCCCTCAAAGCTGGAGTAGGCTTTTCACATACATATCACTTCGGGGAAACAGTCTTGTGACAGAATGTAAGTGAACAGTTCCGTCAAGTTGCAACCAATTTATGGTGACCCTGTAGAGTTTTCAAGACAAGGGAGACCAGACGTGGTTTGCCATTGCCTGCTTCTGTGTAGCAACCTTTGACTTCCTTGGTGGTCTCGCATCCAAGTACCAACCAGGGTTGACCCTACTTAGCTTCCAAGATCTGATGAGATTAGGCTACCCTGAATGGAGTATTACATAGTAAAATAACAGCCGGCATGGTATAGGACCTAGACTGTTGGATAAGGATCTGGGAGACCTGGATTCAAATTGCTACTCTGCCATGGAAGCTTGGTGCGTGACCTTGGGCTTATCTTTCTCTCAGACTAACCTACCTCACAAGGTGGCAAGTGTGAGGATAAGGGGTGGAGGGAAAACCAATGTTGTAAGGCACTTAGGATCCTCATTAGGGAGACAAGTGGGGGTATAAATAAATAATGAATAAACTGGCCATTATGTTCTAGAAAACACTACAGCTTATCAAGGTGTGGTACAGTTACAGTTTAGAAGCTGATTCAAAGGACAATTATGCCATGTCGATATTATGAGGGGGAAATTACCACATGGAGACCCTATTACCACAAATAAATGTTCTTGTACTGTCTACAGCTAGTCTTGTCCAACCTAGTTGATGGTCAACCTATCTAGTCTCTCTCTTTCCCCACTCCTACACATGAAGCCAGCTGGGTGACCTTGGGCAAGTCACACACTCTCAGCCTCACCTACCTCCCAGGGTGACTGTTGTGGAGAGGGGAAGGGAAGGTGATTGTAAGCCGGTTTGATTCTCCCTTAAGTGGCAGAGAAAGTCAGCATATAAAAACTAACTCTTCTTCTTCTTCTTCTTCTTCTACACTTCTCCCTCTGCTGCAGTGGATGTAATCCAGAAATTCCCCCTCAACTGGGATTGTCACTTGTCAGGGCTCCTCTGCCTTTAACAGATTCACACCAGACAGACATAAAACAGGTGAAGCTACAAGTAGTGAAGAGACATTTTTTTCCAGTACTTTTCTGCCTGAAAGGGAGTTCTGCAATGCTGCTGAAAAGATTCATTTTATTTGTATGCTGATCATGAAATCATATCCAATTAAAAAAAAAAATTTTGAAAATGAACACAAAACCATCACTGCCTAGGCTATTTTGTAACTGATCATCAGCAGTATGGAACAACTATTTAACAGTTTATGGGGGCTGATAAACATGGGGAAATAAATGGATCTTGCTCTCAACCAAAAGGACTGAGAGGAGCAAAGTACTCTTTATATGAGCATATTGCTTTTACCTTATTATTTTTGCCTGTTTTTCTCCATTAAGGCTGTCAGCATAATCACAACAACCTTCTTTCTTCATATGAGTGGATGTGCAGAAAAGGAGGATTAACTCCTTGGCATTATCAGATGGAAAGAACCCCTGATTGAACTCTTCTGGTCATACTTGAGGAGCTACCTGATTGCCAGTTCTTGGGTGGAGGCTGAACGGTCTTTCATGATTGCTCTGGCCTCACAGCTCATTTGAGGTCAGGTCATTTGAGGCCATGCTAATATTTGAGTTTGCTTTAGTCACTTGACACGTCAACATTTCTCCTTGCAGCAAAAAGATCTGAGGCGGCTTTTTCTGGCATTAGGGTTGCCAACTGCCTTTAGAAAGTAAGGCCTGTCCCTTTAATATAGGCTTAATGGGATGTTATTTACCTTCATGCCATGAAAAGCTTCAGCTGTACATTTCCACACACACACATTTTTCTCCAGGCCTGTTGGCAACCCTACATGGCATAGACAGGGTGAACGCTCCATTTATCAAATGTCTACCTATTAAGCAGGACTGAAACCCTGCTAGAAAAGCCGGCAACTCTAAGTTAACAGTGAGCTGAGCATGTAGTTTGAGTTTCTCCACACTTAGGAATTGCTGTTTATTTTCAGGATCCTTCTCCTGTGTGCGTGAATTTAGTAAGTGGCCTCTTACCATGTACTGCCATGCTATGAAAAGTTTCACCTTCAAGCTTGGAAAGGTCTTTCCCAACACCTGCTGCCTGAGATCTTTTCAGTAGAAATGGAAGGAACTCCTCCTGGGACCTTCTGCGTGCAAAGTACACAATCCTCCCTTGAGTATGAACTAGGGTTGCCAGGTCCCTCTTGGTCGCTGGGGGTGTATGTGTGTAGGTCTGTCAGCTCCAGGTTGGGAAACTCCTGGAGATTTGGGACTGGAGCCAGGGGAGGATAGGGACTTCAGTGGGGTACAGTGGCATAGAGTACAGTGGGGTACTTCATTGAGGGGATAGGGACTTCAGTGGGGTACAGTGCCAAAGCATCCATTTTCTCTAGGAGAACTGACTTTGTAGTCTGGAGATAAGCTGTACTTCAGAGGATTCCCAGGTTTCACCTGGAGGCTGGCATCCCCAGTATGAACCTTCTCCAAAAGATTCAGAGGTACTCTCATCTCAAGCCTCTTGGCCAGGGTATTAGGCTCAAGCGTACAACTTTGCATCTCTCTGGAGCTTTTAAGACTCTACTCTGTCCCCTTTTAAAAAAACCTATGTATTGAAAGAAACCGTAATAGACTGACCAGATGCAAAGAAGGGGAAGTTGCCTATTGTTGTAACTGTTCAGTAATACTGTGTGCCATCAAGTTGCAACTGCCTCATGATGACCCAGTTATTAGTAGTCTGACCCCTCCTCACATTAAAGGGCTTCATGAAGGCAAGGGGACCTCTAAGATTGGCAGCAGAGCAAAGCATTGCTCACTCAAAACTAGATGCCCCTCAGAGTTTTGGGATCCATCTAGTTGTTTTCAAGCCTGGGCAGGAAGAGGTTAGCAGCTGACCTCCTCCCCTGGCCTAAAGGTGTGCTTTACAATGGAGGTAGCTATACCCTACTGTGTCACCTTATGATGATTTAATCTGAGCAAACCATTACTCACTATATCTGCACCTATTACTCTAATCATTTGGCACTTAAGAAAATGGTCCAAACATGAATGGACCCTTAAGCTCTCCTACCCTTTTGTCCAAAACCCTGAAAAGGCAATAAATTCTTTGGCTTTTCTGCCAGAATACTTCATACCACCTCAGGACCCATTTTATGTTATAAAAACAGTTCCTTTTGCCCCTACAAGGTGTGTATGTCTTGGATCAGTGCACTCATCCCCACTTGTGTGGGGGTCCTCTCTGCTTCTGGAAATGCCGATCGTTTTTCTCCTCAACGCTGCTTTCATGGACGTCTCCTTCAGGAATTGTAATTATCACCCTTCCCTAAGCGCTATCCAATCTCCTTTTTCTCTAGTTAGCTCTTGTGTGCTTTGCATTTGTATGTTCATTTTTTGGAATTTTTTTTTATTACTTTTTTTCTTTAATAAAACCCATTTCATTTCTAACAACTGCCTGTTTATGTGAGAGTTCTCACCTGGAACAATCCTGGTATACACAGATTATCAATCCTAGTTACCCCCTTTCGCTTTGTCTCCAGCTAATTCCCCCAATTTAAGTGGAGACTGCCTGCCAAGGGTAACAACAAGACCATAGGGTTTTTAAGGCAAGAGATGAGCAGAGGTGGTTTGCCATTGCCTTCCCCTGTATAACAACCCAGTCTTCTTTGGTGGTCACCTATTCAAGTACTAACAGTGGCCAACCCTGCTTAGCTTCCAAGCTCTGATGAGATCAGGCTAATCAGGACTATTCAGGCTGCTAACAGTTCAACAGAAGTGGGAGAACTAGCTAATGTAGCTTGTTATCACACAGCCAAAATTTCTTGGCAACACTGGATTTTTAATGCGTATTGGTAGGGAGTAGGATGGACTTCTCCATAACAAGATTGAGATAGTGGTAATGAGAAGGGTAAATGGTCCCTAAGTTGACCAGGGATATTCATACTGGCTCTCTCATTTTTAAACATACCAAACAATTCTTCCTAAACCGTCACTTTTAGGTGTTCACAGAATTATTTATTTTGAAGGTGAAACATTTAATAACAGCTTTGGACCATACACTAAGGAAAAGTATAACAAAATGGGAGGCTGAAACATGAAGCTTTGCAGAGACCAGAGACTACAAACTAAATGAAGCCAGAGACAAGGTAAATATTTAAAACTAAAAACTCTCATTGTTTAAATAAGGCATTGTGAAAGTAACTAGAAAATATCTGTTCACTTTTTATTCATCAGCTGGATGATGTAAAATAGATAGATAGATAGATAGATAGATAGATAGATAGATAGATAGATAGATAGATGCCACATACCTGTATAATAGAAGAATCAGCTGTGAGTATAATGCTTTGCAAGTAATTCGTATATAGAAGAAAGTATTACCAAAAGTTTCTGTAGAGTATTTTATTACACCTGCTCAGGATGATGCAACATCATCCACTGCTGTAGTCGTATTAATTCCTTCATTCTTTGAGATACTTGTATAAACCTGCACAATTATAGAGATTATCATCAGAGGCAACACTGTGTGCAACTGTGATGACATACTACAGGGCCTTTCTTGTGGTGGTGCCTCCAAACATATATTTGGCTAGGCCTAGGCAGCTGTGCTTGGTTCTAGCTATTACTTATTTATTTAATATTGTTTATTTACTCCATTGTTTATTTACTCCTTCCAATATTGTTTATTTACTTCCCCCCCCTTCTCCCCATTGGAGACCCAAAGTGGCTTACATCATTCTCCTCCCCTCCATTAATTCTCACAACAACCCTATAAGGTAGGTTAGGCTGAGAGTGTGTGACTGGCCCAAGGACACGCAGCAAGCTTCCATGGCAGAGTGAGGATTTGAACCTGGATCTCCTGGACGCTTATCCAACACTGTAATCAAGGGGTGTTGCTAAGTGCCTCTTTTTAAGCCCTATAAGCCTTTTTAATGGGGGTTTTTCCCCCTCAGATGAGCCATAGTACTTTGAGCACCATGGCTTAGCTGTGAAGTAGGGAAAGAGAATTGCTGGGCTGAGGGGGCTCAGTACAATTTTCTGCCATTGGTGCTTCTGCGCTGAACTAGAGCCGGCATGATATAGTGGCTAAGAGCGGCAGATTCTAATCTGGAGAATTGGGTTTGACTCCCCACTTCTCTACATGAGTGGCAAACTCTAATCTGGTGAACCAGTTGGTTTCCCCACTCCTACACATGAAGCCTGCTGGGTGACCTTGAGCTAATAACAGTTCTCTCAGAACTCTTTCATCCTCACCTACCTCTCAAGGTGTCTATTATGGGGAGGGGAGGGGAAGGCGATTGTAAGCTGCTTTGAGACACCTTAAAGGTAGAGAAAAAGCTGGGTATAAAAACCAACTCTTCTTCTTCTAGTGGAGAGGCAGGGGGTACAGGTACAGGGAAGGTATGTGTAGATGAAATCACTGCAGACTTCTCCCCTGCATCTGCTGCTTCCACAGTAGGGGCAGTTTTTCCTGCCCTGTGTGGGAGCAGCCACCAATAAAAAAAAAGTTGGTACACCTAAGGTAGAGACAACAGTATCAGCTGTATGCTTCCCTACACAAACTGTGTTGTCACATTTTTAACCTGTCCATCCTCCAAGGAGCTCAGGGAGTTTTTCATGGTTCTCCCCCTCCATTTTTCTTCACAAAACCCGTTATCCCTTACATTAGGCGAAGAGACCAAGGTCATGTAATGAGCTTCATAGTAGAGTGGGGATTTGTACCCAAATTGCCCAAGCCCAGTCCAACATCAATCACTACGCTAGAATGGTTCTCCCTTATGAGAATGTTACCTTTTCACCCAGTTTGATTGTGTTTCCTTCTACAGTAAACAAGGCAACGTCTTTCAGGTAAGAAGAAGAGGAGTTGGTTTTTATATGCCAACTTTCTCACTTAAGGGAGACTCAAACCAGCTTACAATCACCTTCTCTTCCCCTCCCCACAACAGACACCCAGTGAGGTAGGTGGGGCTGAGGGAGCTCTAACAGAGCTGTAACTTGCCCAAGGTCACCCAGCTGGCTTCGTGTGTAGGAGTGGGGAAACCAACCCAGTTCACCAGATTAGCCTCCACTGCTCATGTGGAGGAGTGGGGAATCAAACCCGGTTCTCCAGATCAGACTCCATCGCTCCAAATCACTGCTCTTAACCACGACACTATTTCCCTCTAGGAAGCAACTGTCTGGGTGACATCAGAGAATTTTCACATTGCTCCTATAAGAACTGAAAATATCATGTTAGCCTATTACTTTTAGAGTTTCAACTCAAACAGGACAGGGTTTCAAATCAGTACTAAGCAACGTAAAAAAGCTCTCCTGGGACAATTAGATTAGTATATTCTTCAAATCTGCATAGATAAAACTGAGCTTGTTAACACTCCTACCCTGGCCCAGCCTGATCATCCCCTTTTTCCACTGTGACACGTTGCAGAATGCTATTTTTCACTCCTTGAGTGTATTGTATTCATTTACTCAGTAAATTACTCTGTGCCACATTCTGAAACAGCTCGCATTGGTAAGTGATTGTTCACAGTTTTCATTTTTAAACACATTTAATCTTACAATGGGTCTGGATATACTCATTACAGAATTCCATTCAAGCCTAACTTACTAGGCAACATTTACTATGTGGATGGGTGGTTATAGGGGCATAGAAAAGAAAATACTGCATGGACATTCTATGGGGGTTACCACATTATGTATTCCCAGCGATGTATTAAAAGTTTGAAAATGTTATAAAAAACATCGCTTTAAAAGGGTTTTTGGATGCCACGGCTAAAAAATGGTTGGAAGACATCTTCACAGCTAAAGGGGCCAAACAAAGTGCGAACAGTATTTTTTATAACATTTCCAAACTCTTGATACATCGCTGGGAATACTTAGTGCGGTAACAGCCTACGTCTGCATTTGTGCACATGTGGACCTGAGTCAAGCTTTGCCCACTCTTACTTTCAGAATTAAGTTCTTGAGAATCAGGACAGACCAGAAACAGTCTAGTGCATTTGTTGAATGATCATTAACCTAGCTTTAAAAGGCATCCCCAACATCTAACCAATAGGTAAAATAGGAAGAGAGTTTTACTGGGGAAATGGGGATTGTACCTGGTAAATTATAAATCACTGGAACTTGTAAAATAGGTAGGCCATTGAAGTGACATTCATGTTTGGTTACTTTGTTGCCTCACAGATGAAGATCCATTCTAGTCCAACAAAGGTTAGCCAGATGCCCTCAAAAGTTTACTCAGGGCATGGAGAAAATTCCCTCTTGCTCATCACTAGCCTTTGGTATAGTGTGCCTGTCACATGCTGCCTTACGCCAAAACAGACTGTTGACCCATCAGAGTCAGCATTGGCTACTCTGACTGGCAGCAGCTCTTTAGGGTTTTAGGTAGAGGTCTTTCATACCACTTTGCCAGGCCCAGCAACCAGGAAAACCTGGAATTGCCATTATGCCTCTCTAAGAATCACTGGCGAAACCATACAGCTTTTGGCAATTCCTAGAGGAGACTGACATCACTACTGAGTTTTACCATAGAGTTTCTGGAGCTTCCTAGAGAAAACTGATGTCACCTCTGGGGGAAACCCACATATGACAGCACACCTCTGCTGATGGCGTTTTGGTTTCTTTTTTTACTCTCCCATCCCCAGCGGGCATATGGGCAACCTTACTTACTACCTGGTCTTTTTTTGTTTGTTTTTTTAACTAGCAGTGCTGTGGTTTGAATGTGGGACCTTCCATATGCCAAGAAGATGGGCTGCCACTGAGCCACAGCCTTCTTCTTAACCTGGAGGTTTCATTTAGCAGTTATGGCTAATAGCTGTTGGCAGACCAATCTGACACGGATTTATCTATTCTTTTTAACTGAATCAACCCACCGGGAACAGAACTGTGGATTTAGATAATCCATGTTGAGCCCTGCCCTCTGGTGGCGCTGTGGATTCATTACATGCAGCACTTGTAAAAACATGAATCTACTCCAAAACTGTCAGCGCTGTAAAAGAGAAAATGTACATCCTAATTTGAAATTATAGTATTTATACTATAGTATTATAGCATTTACACTAAACCTATCTAGGTAGTAAAGAAAGCAAAAGATGGAAGTGTTGTTGAGTAATTAACACAGCAGAGGTGCACAAGCTGACTAAAGTGTAAATAAAGCTTTGTTCAGGAACTAACATACTCGATAGTAAAAAGAAGAGACAGAGATAGGGTCCAATCTACATCACTAGCTGAGAGAGAGACTTCTGAGAAGAAACAGGATATTTTCCGAAGACTAGCAATGTGTAGCCAGCCAAAGAATGACATTTAACAGGAGAGAAGGAGCTGACCTCACTATCCCATCTAACTGCCCTCTTTCTGCCCCACCCCCTGTAGGGTTTTCTTTTCTCTTCTTTGTACACTAGACATTGCCTATTCCAACAGGATGGGAAAAATAAATACAAAGAATACCAAAACAAAAAAACCCATATTTAAAAAACCTCCATTGTTTTCATTTCTACAGCAAACAAAACCCAGATTTTGAAGGTAAAAATTATTAATAAACATTATTGTAAGTACTATTGGTAGTAAAAACACACTGGAGTGGATCCTACAGAAACACAAGTGGAAGAAGCTTGCAGAAGCAGATGATTCCCATATTCCCTTTCTCCAGCAGCCTTCAATAAACCTTTTCAAAGGGGTGGGGGACCCTTATGAGCCAAAGGCACTGGAGAATGTAGTGGAGACATGGATTCTTGCAAAATCATCTAGACCTCCTTTGCCTGGGGATTTGCCTGATGCCCCCTCCTCACTGGACCCAACACTGCCTTGGCGCTTTTTGCTCACAAGGGTCCCCCAAATTGCTGCAGAGGTTTACTGGGATCACTGGAGGATGCTGGGGAAAGAGAATGTGCCTCTGTTAGCTTCTTTGCTCACTCTACCAGTGAGCCCAGCCCATGATTATCTTCAATAATTGCAGAGAATACATTTTGAATTACCCCCAAATACACTGAAATGTAGTTAACGAAACATACAGGTATCAATCCAACTAGAAGCTCTCCCAGACAAGCCCCATTGATCATGGGTTCTTGTGATGCTCCCAGACATTTAAATGGGGTTTGTGCAGGAGAATTCTCACTTGATTATGCTGTTTTTTAATAGTCTACTTCACATTGTTGCTTTTGTCTTTTAGCATCTGGGCCTTTGTAGGACATTAAAATGTTTTCAGCTATTTGAGAGCTAGAATGGTGTACAGTGTCAGACTGAGACTTGGGAGACCCAGGTTCAAATCCCTACTCTAGGTAAGCTTGCTGGATTACCTAGGGCCAGTCACACACTCTCCAACTAGCCCACCTCATAGGGTTGTTGTGAGGATAAAATGGAGGAGAGGAGAGTGATGTAAGCCGCTTTGGGTTCCCATTGGGGAGCAAGGTGAGAAATAAATGAAATAAATAAACTATGGGATACACCAAAGCCCCACAATATCTTATGGTTTGGGATTTCAGAAAATGATGAAAATCATGACAAGAAAGTAAGACAAGCTGAGTAAACATTAGTAAACAAGCTTGGAAAGCCACAGAGATGCTATGCATGTGGGTATGAAAGCCAAGATAGGCTGCTTCTCCTGAGAGGCAGAGCTGGAAGCAAGTCTTCCTTGACCTGTGCCACTTACAAAGCAAGGCTGAGCAGACCCACAATAATCAGTATGGGGCTAACATGATAGAGAGGCACAGTTAGGAGAGACAGGATGGCAGACTCAAGCAGAAAACCTGATAACAGCACACCCACAACATCAGGGATCCTAGTCTCTTTATTAGGTAAAGTTCAAAGGTCAGGCTCCAGGAGGTACCACTGGCTTGATCAGAGACTTGTAACCATGTAACAAGCAATAAAGCCACTGCTGGGGATCCCCATACTCATCTAGACTCAAAGAGAGCATTGAGAGTCCTGTGTTGTAGTAAACTCCATTCCATCCAGGCCAGTATTTTGGACTGTCCTGGCTTAACCCCACCCTAATCCACTCTAGATTTATAGTGGGCTAGAAGGACAAAAAGGAAGCTCTAGGAGTAAGTTAAATTGGTTGCTGCTGAAACTCTGTGGAAAGAAGGGACTTCTTTATTACACTCTACCTATTTAAAACTGTGCTGTCTCCAGATCGGATTGCCTCATCTTCTGGGTATAACAGATGCTGACCAAATATAGTCCCAAAATGGTTCATTAAACCAGTTCCAGTTTCCTCACTAGCTGACAAGCCCCAGTCCCAGCTCTGCGTCTCCTTGTGACACTGTTAATCTTCCCTTTAGTAGTATCTGAAGTCCCTTATCAGTTATATAATTCTACGGAGAACTTATGTTGTAGAATAATCAAGTAAACGTTTATCTTCACTGTTGTCAAGGTGGTCTTGGCATCCTCAGCTGATTTCCTGGAGGATGTTCATTCACGCAATAGTTGCTAGTCCTGATGACTGTGTCACTGCTATACGTGGGGGAGGAACCAGGCCTCTTCCTCTTCCACTGCCTGGGGGAAGACCGTTTCCATTGGGGACTCCAGCAGGCGAGGGCTTTTCTTTCTGCTGCTGACCCTGCATTTTCTTGGCATTGTTCTCTCCTTTTTGCTTATCTGAAACACATTTTGGAAAAAAGAATGTTTAAAACCCAGACTCAGAACACGCGTTTGACAGCTGGTGCATGGCAACTAACCACATTTAACAAATGCTTGGTAGCAAATTTGACAGCAGTTACACCATGGCAACCAGAAAATCCTAACGTCTCTTCATCCCTTTGGCGTGTCTCTCCAGCATGGAGGTTTAGCAGAGATTCTGTGTTCCTGGCATTGGGTACCAGGAATATATAGGGCTCCTTCTGACCTAACATCTGAGCTGGTGAGGGTTACCTGGCCGGCTTGGTGGACTGTTCTTGGGTATGGTAATGGAGATTTTATCTCTCTACCTAAAATGTTTTTATCCCACCGTTTTTCCAAGGATCTCAGGGCAGCATCCATGGTTCTCCTGTCCCCTAGATTCCTAGTGAAATAGTTCTGGAAGACTTCAACATCCATGCTGTTGTTAAGCTATACTCAGGACTTTGTGGCTGTCATGACGATAGCGCTATCCCAGGTGTGACAAACAAGGCATTAATCTTCAGCAGAAGCTGAGAGACCAAGAGTGGGCGCAGCCAAAAAGCTGACACCCTGAGCACTGAGAGACAGAGAGGATTCTGAGCTTGGTAACTACAGTGAGAAGAAGCTGTGAATGATTCTAAGCTTGTGCACATGTGTGACAGGAAGCTGTGAACCACTCTGTGAACCTAAGGGGTTCGGTGTAGCCAAAGCTAGTGGAACACACAACCTGTGGAGTGACAGGATTGAGATTGGGTGGGAAAGGTCACAAAGGGGGTCACAAAGGGGAATTAGTCTCTGGGACAGAGCTATTCCGGTTGCAGGGTGGTGTGGAAGAGTACTGCCACTGGTGTGGGGTAGTTCAGTGAGAACTGGAAGAGGGATTTTGGTAAATCCCCATACTTCTGTATGTTCTCTGGGAATAGAGATTTGAAAGTCTCTTCCTTCCTGATAGCTAGGCTGGGGACAGAGTCTGTGAATCATAGAATCATAGAGTTGGAAGGGACCACCAGGGTCATCAAGTCCAACCCCCTGCACAATGCAGGAAATTCACAACTACCTTTCCCCCCCCCCGCACCCCTAGTGACCAGAAGATGGCCAAGATGCCCTCCCTCTCATCATCTGCCTAAGGTCACTGAGTTCTGAGGAACAGAAATAAGCTTGTAACCTAAGAACTGAAGAAACTTAACTTGAGTAACATCTAAGTTAAATCTAAACTAAGCTCTCTCTCTCTGTGAAGTAAATCTTATGTGTTTGTGCTTTCCCTCCAATTCAGCCTTGCCTCAAAATCCATCTTGTGAATACTGTTTAATACATTTCCCTGTTTACTTTGTTAATTCTAAGACACCTCTTGTGTCCTATTTCTCTCAGATAAAATCTGGTAGGGACTGGAGAATGAGAAAAATAATCTCCATATAATACTCTCTGGGAAAATAACAAGTAAGGTGATCCCTCTCTCTCTCCGTCAGCACCAAATACTGATCACTGGGAGATAATAGGAAGGAGTGGGGTCGTCATACCAAGCTATAGTAGATCCTACACATGCAAAAGAGCATGTGTTGGATCTATATTTCTGTATTGAGCAGTCTGCTGGTGATCTAGTGAAGAATTTTGAGGTGAGACCAACATCAGGGGCAGATCACAACTTGTTGAAAGTATAGTTGGTTTTGTCACTTCCTTCTTATAGGGGCCAAATTTGAATAATCCACTCCTGGAGGTGTATGGATCCTATTGGATTCCAGCATGCTCTGTCTGACTTTGGGAGTTGGTTGAAACCCTGGTGACAATGTGAAATATTGCATCATCCATAGCTATAGACAAGGCCACTGGCCTTTCCTTCCTTCAAACAGACTCCCCCTCCTTAGTGTGACTGGTGATTGAAATGGATTGCAAATGACAAGCACCATGACAATCTGGACATGCTCCCAAAACAGGATGTTCTTGTAGCTGTATGACCACACACACCACTTCTTCCAGGACAGCCATTCATATTTATGGGAAGGAGGCCAAAATATCATACGGGCCTCATGACCAAGAATATCAACTCTTACAATCTTGTTGTGACTCTGTTTATGAAATAAAATGCTGATCTTTCCCTCAGTGCCTTCCATGGCTGCATGTCAAGATACAGGCATGTAGGTGCAGTGATTAAAGGCAGGGAACTTGTCTTGAGGAGGAAAGGGTAGCTTAGTCCTAGCAGAAAAGACAAAGAATGGAGGAGGGGGGTGAAGTAAGGAAACTGTCTATGACAGCAATGGCTTGCAAACCGTTCCTTACCTTGAGTGCTGTTTGAGTTGTTCTCATTGCTCTGCTGAGCCTCCTCTAATGCCTTTCGGGCTTCCTGTGCTTTTTGCTTGTTCTTCCTTTTATTTTCGTCAGCTTGCTGATGGTAAGAAATAGAGCAAACATCCCATAATTATTTTCATGAAACCCTACGTTGAACAAGAAAAAAAAAGGAACTAACAACACTGAGTACAACATCCTTACATTTTGCAATTTCTTTTTGAGCTCCAAGATAGCTAACTGGTAGGATTTGGATGTAGCGTTGAGATAGTAGATACTCAAGCTGATGAGAAAAACAAAATGTGGAGGGTCATATAATGGTTACAGCAATGCAAGCTCATTTTATTACTCTGAAACCATGGGAAATCCTTTAGAAAACCTCTGCTGATGTAAGAGATTTTTGTCAGCAGAGTAGGACTTCCTCGCCTTCCCTCTCCTGATGTAGGCCAAAATGTCCAGCCCGGGGGGGCAGGGGATTTTCATGAACAGCATGGGGGGGAGTCAGAGGTCCAGACTAGGAGGTGGGGGAACTGGTGAAAATTGCTCCCCTTCCATTAGTGGAACTTCTCAGCAGGATCTAACCCAACCTTTGGTTGTCAACAGCTAGGGTTGCCAGGTGCCCGGTGGTGGCGGGCAAACCCCCGGCAATTCGCCCCTCTGCCCACCAACCAACTGAGGGTTAGCGGGCAAATGTGCATGTTCGCGCGCACACCGCGCGCACGGCACTTCCGGTTTACAGCCGGAAGTGCCGCCTCACGAGGGGCCTT
This sequence comes from Euleptes europaea, assembly GCF_029931775.1. NCBI lineage: Eukaryota > Metazoa > Chordata > Lepidosauria > Squamata > Sphaerodactylidae > Euleptes > Euleptes europaea. The sequence continues at coordinate 50,268,876 of NC_079315.1, read as the reverse complement.
TTCCTCTTAGTTTGAGTGGTAACGGGCCGCTTTACCACTCAAACTAAGAGGAAAAGGCCCCTCGCGAGGCAGCACCTCCGTTTGTAAACCAGAAGTGACGCGCACACACGCAATCCCAACCACAGCCCCATAGTCTCCTGCCGGAGGAGTGAGGGGACCTGGCAGCCCTATCAACAGCAGACCCAGGTTAATTGAACAATATAAAAATGGTGGTTATGGTTACTGATGTACCTGTAATGCAATTCCCCCACCAAAGGCATACAAATTATCTCTAATGTAGCTTACCCCCATTTTTTTGTGCTCTAAATGAACCAAGGGGGGGGGGAGTTGCCACAAACACAGCCTTAGAAATCAAGGTACATTAACTGTGAAGAAGAAAATGCAAGTTCCCACAGGAAAGCAAAGGGGTGAAGCTGTACATACACCATCAGCAGTATGAAGGGTAAAATCACTCCAGGGTTTGAGGCGAGATTAAAAAGTTTCCGAAACCAGGCAGGGAAATCATGCTCCAGAGTTTCTCCAATGACCTCAAACATTCTAGTTTTCCCACTGTTGATAAACACACCCAAAATAAATTAAAATCATTTTTGTAAATAAAAACACCACTAATCAAATCACATTTATAGGGATACCAGAAGAGTAGCCAGGGTTGCCAGCTCCAGGTTGGGAAATACTTGGAGATTTTGGGGGTAGAGCTTGAGAGGGACAAGGTTTGGGGAGGAGAGGAACTTCAGTGGGGTATAAAGCCATACAGTCCACCTTCCAAAGTGGACATTTTCTCCAGGTAAAATAATCTCTGTTACCTGGAGATCTGTTGCAATCCCAGGAGATCTTCAGCTACCACCTGGAGGCTGGCAATCCTACAAGTAGCTGTGACTTCAAATACAGTCCTATGTAATAACCATAACTATTATGGTGCAAGCCCACTTTTAATAGCAGGGAGGAAGGGATAATTCCAGCCTATAAAGTGTCTCCTTTTGGGCTGGTCACAGATATGGTAGCCACAATGTTATCAGTTTGGGGAGCAACTGCCATACTCACATATTTCTTCCTCCGCCATATGGCTGGTAAAATAGAATGCATCATGTCAGGGAGCAGCACACTATCATTTGAATGCATCCCTCATGTTGGGGTTTAAAAACCCTTCCAAGCAAAGATAACACTTGCTCAGCTGGAAGAAAGCCTAGTTAATTGCTTACTATGTTTGGTGATCACTTTGCAGGGAGTTTTTAACTTTGAGGAGCTTTTGAAACAGTGATCCAACCTGCAGTCTGGATCACAACAGTCTCTTCTGCTACCTTGTACTACTTCTAGAGTACATGCCAAACACATGGCTGTGAAAGCAATAGATAAACCTGAGAATTGACCCCTCTGCACAAGACTGGAAACGGTGCTCTCAAATATGTAGCTGAGCAGTTGAACCAAGGACAAAGGCTGAAAACAGCCATAACGATCCAGTTATCTACAACTGGATTAGTGTATCTTCTCCATTCTTATGCACTTTTGATATAGGATATTTATATATTTCAAAAGGCAAGCACGGAGTGATCATGGTGAGGAATGCTAGACTCACATCCAACAAATACTACTTGTTGTCCTAGAAGAATAATTCATAAAAAAACTCAAATTATCCCCCCAGTTTTCAGAATAATATTCAAACAAAAATCTATATAATTCTTGCTTGGTCAGGAAAGTGATTGGATAGCCCTGAACACATGAAGCCACCTAACTTTCTCCCCCATATCACAATGCCATCCATGTTGCGTGCCTCCTGCTGCTCTGTGCTTGTGCTGAAAATGAAGACATTTATCAGACATGAGCACTCAGACCTGAGCAAAGAGTCTAGCAGGAGGCACATTAATGGAGTATCTCTACTCCTGCCCTCTTGTTCGAAAGGAAGACTAATGAAATGCTGTTGGATTTGAGATCCCCATTTTACACTGCAAAGGGGGTAAAGTACAATGAATACAAATGAATTGCAGGGCTGTTGGAAGTCATACTTTCAGTTGCAATCCAGCCTTCCTGTATCCCCATCTGCAATATAGGACTCATAATTCTGAAATGTATCTGCATTAGCAAGACTTTTTAAAATGAGCTTCAACTATTGGAAAACATCAGGGTTTTTTCCTCCATCTGATAAGTATGGCCTGCTTTTCTGGAGGCCGCACACACGAGGCTTACTCACAGCTCTGCTAAAATCCCAGCTGTCACCTTAATTTCTATGGACAGTTATTTCTGCCCCATGATAGGCAACCCAAATATTGTTGCTTCTAATTTATTGGCCAAGCAATATATAAGTTTGGAAAAGTAGCTAGTACGAAATATATTTTATCTAGAAATACAGTATGTTGATTCCCACATTAAAATATCCATATAGGGTAACAGATACTTTTAACTATCCTGGCTTGGGAAAATATGTTTATCGACTTGCCCATCTTGAAAGGTTTCTAATTTTTAATGCATATAGTAAGCTAGTAGAGAAGAAGAAAGAAGAAGATGGCCAGTAGTTTATTTATGTTTTTTTTCATGGCCCAAAGCCATTAATGACTACCTGTTTCTGTACTACTTCTGCATAGGTTCTTTGACTGCATTTACCTAAAACCACCTCTAGATGTCACCCATGGTTTTCTATAAAAAGTAGCTCACCTCACCTGTTCTGTAGCCATTAGTTTTCCTTAGGGCAGGGGACCCCATTGTACTGCCTGTGGGCATCATGGTGTCAGCTGACATCTTTCCTGGCACCTGCCAAGCATTTTTAGAAAGTAGGAGGGGCCAGATGGAGCTTTTGCCCGGCAGGGTTTCTGATTGGCCATTGTGCCTGGAGACAGGCAAGATCAAAGTAGAGGCTACAGTATGTCTAGCTTCTATCTACCTCTGGCTTAAGTTAAACTTTAACAGTTTGAGGGAACAATAGACTTTTGAGCAGCTGGGGGTTAGTAGACGCAGAAGAAGAAGGATCATAGGTGGGGAGTCTAATATAATGCAATCAAACTCCCAATTTGAAATGCAATTGCAATGCTCTTAAGTAACTGTGGCCGAGGCTAGCCTGATCTCTTCAGATCTCAGAAGCTAAGCAGGGTCAACCCTGGTTAGTAATTGGATGGGAGACCACCAAGGAATACCAGGATCACTATACAGAGGAAGGCACTGGCAAACCACCTGTGTTAGTCTCTTGCCTTGGAAACCCTAAGGGGTTCCCATAAGTCAGCTGCGACTTGACGGCACTTTACACACACAAGTGTTTTTATACAGCTTGATCCTATGTATGCTTAGTCAGAAGAAAGTATTACCAAGTAGATGTACTTACTCCTAGTTAAAATGATCACAGAATTACATATACTAACTATAATCACAAAAGCTATATTTTCCACATTTACAACACTGATCCAAACCTCCCTGCCCACAGCTTGACTGATTTTAAAGAATATTTCAGACACTTGAGGATCCAACTATGGATCACTAGTGTGTCATCTAGTTTAAGGAAAGATACCAATGCTGCTGAGCAAGGGTGCACAGGATTGCTGCCTTTAATCATTTCATTTATTTTGATGGGATTGAGTCACAGCTACGTTGCAAAGGAATACACCTGACATCTTTATTTCTTTAGCTTTCCCCCATGATTCAATAAAGAAATGCAACAAACCTGAATGGACCACAGTCAAAAGATGGTGGGACGGAAACAACTGTGTAGACAACCGGCAGTGTGGAGAGGAAAAGAATAAACAGCAGCATGGCCATGTAGAAGTTGTTAGATCTTGAGGCTTTGAAGACTCTCGCATGCGGGACATTGCAGCACATCACAGCCCAACACTGCAGGTACATGGAAGTGTGGAGGCGGATCACGTTGATAGCTGGGAGGCAGGGTGCATAAAAGGCACCCATCCTGGAAACAATCAATAAACCATCCTGTCATAAGAAAGCAACAAAATATATACCACAACAAGGTGGTCAAATTCTTCCAGCTTCATCTTGTTAAGAATCCAATTAATTCATCTTCCTTGGGATTTAGTCCATCAATCTTCTGTCAAAGGCTTCTCCTCCTTTCCTCTCATCACCCCATCTACCAAAGTCACAGACACCAGAGAAAATGTTTTTCAGTGCACTTCCAAGATCTTTCAATTTAGAGATTATGGGGAAAACATCTCCATTGCTTGGTTAAGTTTCTAAGTTTATTTATTAGTTTACTTATTAGTTCAAGTTGTCTTACAAACATGGATAGCAGGTGGGGGGGGGGAGTTGTTCTGAAGTTCCTTAGTACACATTTATGGAAAGCTCACCTAAGGATTCAGAAGAATATCTAATGTAATTCGAGAGCAAGCCTAAGCAGGTCTACTCAGAATTTAGTCAGGTCTATTCAGTGGGGCTTACATACAAGAAAGCAGTCTTAGAATTGCACTGTTAATATGATAAATAGTTTGAGTATCAATTAATTATTAACTTATGTAATGTGATATTCAATTATATCACATGATTAGAGAATGACACAGAGCTACAGGATTCAACCCAAAACATTAAATATTTCAGACACTGACTACTGTGATCTTCTTTTTAATATGCTAATTCAGTTAAGGGGCACCTATTTTACTGCATTATTAACCCACCTTCCCTCTAGACTCAAAGCAGCATAAATAATATTATCTCTTTTGCATGCACAGCTGTAGACTCCAGAAAGAATAAGAAACTCACACTAGAAATGTACATTGGGGTATTAATAAACCAACCAATTAAATGAAAGGGACATTTTTGTTAATGCCTTTATTATTTGAGTCCTTATAGGGAAAATAATGGCATTCGCTTATATTTGATAATATTTAGGTTTATTGGTTCTATTAGACTTACTTAGACTTCATAGAGGTCAGTGAAGGAAAGGAGGATGAACAGTAGATGATATAATTGACAGGGCCATTTTCCAATGAACAGAGTTAAATGGGTGTCATCACTAGAGTTGCCAGCTCTGGGTTGGGAAATACCTAGAGATTTTGGGAGTGGAGTCTAAGGGGGTTGGAGAGAGGAGGGGCTTCAGTGGGGTATAATGCCATAGATAGGGCTGTGCATATTGGTAAAGCCAAACAGGAAAAAGGCCGAAAAATGCCATTTTGGCTTTTCCGGGTTCAGGCTTTACCGGATGCAAAAAACCGCAGGAAATAGCCCAGCTGAAATGGGCGTTTCTCAGATAAGCTGAAAATATATTTGGCTGTTCTGGGTTCGGCTATTTCCCGCATTTGCAAGGAGAAAGCTCTCCTTGGGGCAACCTACTTGGCTGTGGACACCCTAAACAGGGGGAGAGAGGGGCGACTTTAACTCCCAGTGGCCAGTCGGTGGCCAGACCTGGGAGAAGAGTGTTCTTTGGCCAATCACAGAAGCTGGATTGCCATTCAAACTTTTCTGTGTTTGGCCAAAGGCTATATATACTACCTGGTCTCTACTGGCCATTGCTCACTGAGAGAGAGTTTGTTCTGGTGCAAAAACCTTGGCTTTTGCTCCTGCTGCCTCATCCTGAGCTGACCTGGTGGATTACAGCCTGCTGCTTCCATTGGATTATTTCCTTCTTGCCTGGAGGAGAAGAGAAGACATTCAACAGTTTGAGACCCAATTATTACTCTTATTTTATTTGGGGCTTATTTTCTAAACTTGGCTACAAGCAGGGGGGGTTCTAGTTTGAGGGACTGAATTCACACTTCAACACTGTGTTGTTATTGCTCATTCCTACCTGCTTTGTGTGTGTGTAAAGTGCCGTCAAGTTGCAGCCGACTTATGCGACCCCTTTTGGGGTTTTCATGGCAAGAGACTAACAGAGGTGGTTTGCCAGTGCCTTCCTCTGCACAGCAACCCTGGTATTCCTTGGTGGTCTCCCATCCAAATACTAACCAGGGCTGACCCCTACCTGCTTTACTTCTTGTTTAAAAGTGTGTTTTGTTCTTTGGTTGTGTGTGTTAATTTAATTCCAGTTTAAAGTGTGTTGGCTGGTGGGTTTCTGTAACCAGAATCAGGCCACCTCTGCTGGTGATTTACTGATTTCTATTGTTTGGTTGTGTGTGTGGGGGGGGGGGGAGATGGCTGCTTGGCTTTAGTCTTGGACTTCCTAATCTGAGTGGCTAGTTTGATCGTTTTTCTCTTGGTTGGCAGTCTAGTGGGGTGAGGTGACTTCACAGACACACAACCAGCATTAATAAGATCTGTGAGGAAGTTGTCGGGCTACATTGGCCCCTCAAATTTAAACCCTAGCTGTAGGGCCTCAGTTTCTTACCAATTAGGCTCTGTTAGGTCTAAAGACCAAGGGATATTGATTTCTAAATAAATAGGTCAAACAGTTATCCAAAGCCTCCTGGCCTGTATTATGCCCGGCCGGCATTAGATTTACAGTTCAACAGTGAGGGAAGCATGTCCTTGCAGAGAAAACTACTCCTGGTTCCTTGGGTATCCATTGGTGGAGCACAGAGTTAGATAGGGTTTAATGTATCCTCAGTGTAGGTACTACTTTCTCCTTTTAAAATGTTTCCTAAGTCCATCTCCAGGACAGTGTGAGAGGTTAAACTTAGACAGGTCTCTAGACCAGGCTCACCAGGTTGTTCTTTAAAAAACCAAACAAACAACCAGAAATTATTAAGTGAAGGTTAGGTTAGGGCCTCTTTTTGTTTGCAAAAAATAATAATTAGTTTTCTTGGGGGAGGGTTCATAACAAGTTCTCAGGGACTGATCATAGTCTAGGACAGTTAGCTAGGCCCTTAAACCTCCCCGCATTACAGATAGCCAGAATTTGGCTCAGGGGAACAAAGAGAGGCAGGGGTGCAGGTAAGAAGGGCCCTGGGGGCAAAGCGAAGGAGAAGACTAAAGGGGTGCATTGGTTCTCTATGGAGGAAGGGGGTGACCTCTTCCAGACCCCATAAAATCAGACCCCCTGATCCAATCTTCACCAAACATGGGGGTAATTACAAGGAGAGTCACCTCAAGCTAACCTGAAAATTTGGGACCTCTACTTGCAAAAATGCCCCCCAGCAGCTTCGCAAAAAAACCAACCCCATTGCATGTATAGGTGGGAAAATCTAATCATTGCATTGCTTTGCATTGCTTCTCTATGGAGGGGGTGATCTCTTCCAGACCCCATAAAATCAGACCCCCTGAACCAATCTTCACCAAACATGGGGATTCTTGCAAGGAGAGTCCCTTCAAGGTACCCTGAAAAATTGGGACCTCTACCTGTAAAAATGCTCTCCCCAGCAGCCACAAAAAGCCCCCATAAGCTTTAATGGCTGAATTTTTGGGAAACCCAAAAATAACCTGAATTCCCATATTTACTGGTATGGGAATTCAGCTTTTTTCATGTTTCCTGAAAAAAATGGGACCAATAAACCCGAATTTTACCAATTTTTTTTTTTTTGCACAGCCCTAGCCATAGAGTCCACCTGCCAAAGCGGCCATTTTCTCCAGCTGATCTGATATCTATCGCCTGGAGATCAGTTGTAATCCCAGGAGATCTCCAGCCACCACCTGGAGGATGGCAACCCTAATCACCACTGAATTGACTTGTTCTTAGTAGTCTACTTCTCTAACGCATTATTACCAACCATATTGCCCACTCACTAGTTTGGGGATTTCCTACGATGTAGCTAAATTTTGCTGGAAGACCATTACTAAAAGGAATGCTCAAAATAAAAAGGGTAATATTATTAGAGATTCATCAGATGATGAGTGACGGGTGAAGTAATGTACAATGTATAATGTGCAATGTTTATTTGGTACCTTATTATGCTAATAATGTAATCAGTTTATTTTAGGCCATATTTTACTGAAAGTAAAATATAGGTAAAAAAATACCTATAGCCCACATCCTGATGATCTCAACATATATGAGATTTCATCATTGTGAAATCTTATACAGCTAATTATCTACAGCTAATTATCTACAGCTAATTAAAAGAGCAAGGCCTTGTGCAGCAGGAAGCCGGCAGTCCAGGGCAGTTTTGATCTACATTCCCCCATCCAGTTTATAGGCATTCTGCATGGAAGGATTCCTTTCCTTTCCTTTATCCCTTAGAAGCGCCATGATCCATTGATCCTGAGCAGCATAGTTTTGAATCTAATGTTTGAGGGATATAAGGACTGAGATAAATTTTTCCACTGCAAGCGTAGCCTTGGGATCCCTATCGCTTAATTAAAAAGGCATTATATCAGACATGGAGGCATTGGATTTATGTATTAAAAGTGGAGAGAGATATCACGTTCTAAAGTCCTCATAGAAATGACATTCCAAGAGCACATGAGCTAACGAGTCAATGGAGCCAGAAGACCACGGCAAGTCTTTTCCGAGTATGATAAATTCAAAATTCTGCCTTACATTTATAGAAGGGTTAGCGTTTAATCTAGCTAGAAAGAAGGCTCTAGAGATATGAGGAATTGTCAAAAAGTAGGTATAGGCAGGCAAACCACGTGGTGGTATACTGACAAACTGAGATCAGAAAATGCAGCAAGCACGAAACGATGTGCTATCATAATCAATCTCTTTGATACACTTTTTTATCATAGTGAAAGCTCCTGTTTTTCCAAGATCTGATAACATATCCCACAAGATGCCCATCAGTGACAGTTTCTCATCAAATATTTTTTTGCCATGAGGATCTATGAGTCATGCTTCAGAGAAACTAGGTACCCGTCAGTGATTAAAAAAACAACTTAAGGTGTAGCTTAAAAGAAAACAACCATGCCCTATTTTTGAGAGACATTTGGCTAAACTCAGAGCGAAGTGTATCACCAGCAACACATCGAGGGGCACTTAACAGTTTTCGTAAAAACTGAAACAATGGTCGACCCACAACAACAGAATAATACTGTGTATTTCTCCATCTCCTGTGCTTTCTCTGGGATAAGATGCAAGAGGAAAGCAGCACTGCATTTATTTAACCATCGTTGCCACCTACATGCCTCTTGAAGTTTGACTTTGCCCTACACTAGCAACAACTGCCCCGGGACAGCCCTTTGTCATGCCAGAAAGGTGACACTCAACGTCACTCCACAGGTGAAGTCTGATTCACCATTTGGTGACTTTCAGTTTATGCCAGTTTACTTTGAGGCTTCCAGTCATGATTTCTTTTCTGCTACACTAGCATAAAGCTGGAGCAATCAAGACCAAAAACGACAAGTGTGATTTTCCTGCATTTCTACTGGCATGAACATGATATGAAAGAATTCACAGTCAGGTTTTTGCCCAGATAGTTTATATTGGATCTGTTTGGCTGGTTTTGCTTACTCACCAGATCATGCCTTGATTAAAGATCAGACCCAACACATTGCCACTGATATCAAATTCCGAATAAGAAGGCTGAAGAGAAAAACATATCACAGACTCCCTTAGATTTGCAATAAAAAATATTGTGCTGTATTATAAACAGTTTTCTTTTCCTGGAACAAATAAACAAAACTCCAGAATCAAGAAAAAGAATCCATACATTATGCAGAATTCTACTTCTACCATTTTAGTATGTGCTTTGATAGAATCAAACTCCTTGATTTTTAAAATGATAGTCAAAACTGGTAGTGGGGAAATTCTCGTTTAAAAAATGCATGTCAGAAAGCAAGAGAAAATGTTTGCAGATACATATCCCCAGGAAGACCGAAAAATTTGATGGAAGAAGCAGTAATACCCAGGATGTTCTCTGTAGGTTGCGATCAGAAAAGTCTGAAATTACCTAGCTGTAACTTTCATTCTCAGGGCAGTCTCCGACATGTGTTTTTAAAATGCAAGGAGGAAGCAGCCGTATCAGCAGAAGCCCTTAGTGCAATAATCAGCTTCTTTTCTGGCAGGGCTTCTGTGCCTACAACAGCAATGTGGCAAGCAGCAATTCAGAAGTTTAAGCTTTCCCTGGCCTGCAGGTACACTTCAAACAGCTTTGTTTGCTGAATTTCTGATTACTACACTATGGGAACTGCCCATTCTCTTCTGCTAACGTGGCTGTCGATTCCTGAAGGGGGTGGAAACGTCTTAGTCTGGTGTCTCAGCTGTGACCATTCAGCCTTGAATGACTCTGCTAGGAGTTTAGCCTCTTGACAGAATCTAAGCCCCTTGCTGTATTGGTTTCAGCTTCGCAGACACACACACACACACCCCGGCACATCAAGCTGTGCATCCAAGAACATGACTTACCTTTGCAGAAACCATGTTGGTTTTAATTCAGCAGGGCTTGCCCTTTTATATCCTTGGCAATTTTATCTTTACTAATAACTTCCTTATAGATGGACTGCTGTACCCTAGTAAAACTGTTCTGGGATTTCAACCAGTACATCCACCAAAATTCAGTAATTAGTATAAAGCTGATACTTTCATAACTCGGTAACACTTAGTATAAGGTTACTTTCAGAATGAGCAGCTTAGAAAGTAGAAGGCAAGAAGAAATGGGATACTTACAAATCCATATTCCAGGTCCCAGCACCAGCAGTAATTGAAAAACCTGACAAAGACAGCTTTCAAGAAATCACCAATTAAGATTGTAACGTAAGTTGTCACAGTGTCAGAGACCGTCAGCCGCACAAATTCCTGCAGAAACAGAGTTTCCCTTTTTTAAGAGAAGCAAATCATTTCAGTTGTTTCTTCTGTTGGAGTGCTTAACGTATACCCCCCCAAAAAAAGCCATCTTTCGCTTTTGTCGAAACTGACCCTTGGAATTATTCAGGGGCACCTAAGCACTATTCTTGAATTATGCATGCAAACAAAAGTTTGTTGTCACCCGAACAGTCTTACTGAATACCTCTTTTGTGACCTTTACTTCTCTGTAACATTTCAGAACTGTAGAGTTCAGAGCATTCTTTTGCCTACTATTTTTCAAAACGCATAACATTTCTTATACACATCATCTTTTTGTAAAAAAACAAAACAAAACAAGAGGTCAAACCATGTGTAGTTTTTTGCCATGACCAATCACTTCTTTACCTAGTTCAGTGGTCAGCAAACCGGGGCTCACGAGCCGCATGCGGCTCTCTGGCCCCTTGAGTACGGCTCTGGAAAGCACCCTCCTCCTCCTCCCCCCTTTCCCTCCCCTCACAACGCAGCTGGGTTTTGCACGCGGCGCTCGAGGGCCGGCGGCGCCAAGGTGGGCGGTGGCAGCCAATCAGCGGGCAGGATTTTTCGCGCTGGTTTTGGCTGGCGGAGGAGGCCGAGGCGCTGAGGACGGGCAGACGGGCAGATGGCACGCCGGCCGGGGAGGGAAGGAAGGAAGGAGCCCAGGCGGCGGCGAGGAGGAGGAGGAGGAGGACAACGTCGGGGCCCAGGGGGCGAAGCCATGTTTGATTCATTTGTACTCTCTTTTTTGGATTTGTACTCTCTACATGCACATTTTCCCCATCCAGATTCTCAAAACAACAGTAAGCCCCCCCTGCAGAGTTTTGAGAATGCAGATGGGGAAAATGTGCATCTAGAGAACGGCAAATCCAAGACAAAACCTCCCGGGCATGAATGGTTGTTAAAAGGCGTTTTGGCTCTCAAAAGAAATCTCAGTCGTTGTACTGTTGATATTTGGCTCTGTTGACTAATGAGTTTTCCGACCACTGACCTAGTTCATTGCATGTACATTGGGTGTGCAGACACTGGAAACTAAACAGACTTACAGGTAGCAAAATGGATAGTTGGCACACTACATGCTTCTTTGTCTACAAACCTGAAGCAGTCCTTGGAGACTGCAAAGAGACAAACATATTCAATGAGTGCTGCTAGACAGGTGTGTATTCCTGGCCAGGGAGCTATTGGTTAGGCCCTTTGCGAGATAAGTGATCAACAGGAAGCTACTTGGTCCCAAATCATTCTTTTATTTTGCAGGCTACATGCATCCAAACAGTCCAGTTGTAGCTATCCGTGAAAAGATAATAAATCCACACATCTCTCTCTTCCTCCGGTCTCATTAACAATGAAAACAAAGGCACTTACTTTTCCCGGGCAAATTGGTGCTGGCCAATCAGTGGACTAGTACAGAGACATGTGACTAGTGGGGTTCCTAAACTGCAATAACTAGCATGCACTTCTCCCAAAGGGAAAGTACTATTTCCTAACACATTACCAATACAACATGAGCTTTAACCTATGCATTCTGGAAAGTCTATTACTCTGCCTGGGGGGCAGCACAGTGTGCTTTAAAAAAAATCCTAATGTGCGCATTGCTTTCTGGAAGCCTAATTTTTTAAAAGTGCTTCTAAATTCATATGCTGCCAATTTTCAGTTATGTATTTGAAACGTGAAAGTTTCAAATGCCGAACACAAAACACTATTTTCAGCGGTCTCTGAATCAATCCCAATTGGGGGGGGGGGTTTGAATTGGGCCAATTGTTTACTTTAGAGAAATCATCTGTGTATCTCAGTCCACATTCCTGCTAGCCACTGTGGGGAGAGTGTGGGATTGGATGAAAGATTCCACACAGAAAGTACAAGTTACAGGAGGTCAATAAAGATGGGCGAAACAATATTGAGGAAGGGTAAAAAAAAAAATCTTCTTCCATTGCCATGGACCCAATCAGCTCCCCATTCTCCAGGCAGCTGTTTTTTCCCTTCTGAAAAGCCACAGGAGATTCCCATCATGGATTTCTTAGGTCACATCTGCTTTGGCCATGAGTTGAAATTGCAGTTTAGGCCTCTTATATCTAAATCTCACAGCATGTCTTGACAGGTACCTCTCTGGGTGTGGATATCTTATACTGTACCACTTCCACCACAGATAGAGAAAAGCAGGTTGCCTACTTGTACCTGATGTTCTTTAAGTGGTCGTCTGTGAAGTAACACTGATAAACTTTGCAGCTGTACATAGCTTTGATACAGAGAGCTTTTAGGCATGAAAATCCTTTCCCCTTGGAGACACACTCTTCAGTGTATTTGCCAGGTGGGGGAGGGGAGAGTCATGTCTTTGTGCTCAGTTTCTCCAAAAAGTAATTCTGCAGCAAGTTAAAAGTTCCAACTTGGATACAGACTAGCCCATGGACTGTGATTTTCTCCCCTCTTTTCTCTCATAGCAGTCCAAAACGCCAACTGGAATCCTGTTCCTGGGGAAAAGGGGACAATTTAAGCCATCATGGTAGGGGGGAGGCAGAAAAACCAGATCAGGATGAAATAATTCTTTAGTCAGCCTGTGCTGCCAAAATGATAGGGCAATTTCATTGCAAAAACTAGGCCTACTGTAATTTGGGAATAAACTAATCCCCGTTACCACCAGGAAAGAAGATGATGCTTTCATATCCCAGTGTTACAGAAAGACAGTGATGGGACACCTGCCCTTTGATCCAAGTCATGCTCTGTACCTAAAAGTTATGTTTATGTGCAGAGTTTCACTGCCCCGCATCTCCGAACACAACAAAGAACAGTCAGAGAAGCTGCCATCATGATGGCATGCAAATTGGGGGGGGGGGCAACGAATACCTTTATAAGAATCAGCAAGAACAGTTGTACAAGAAATATGGCATTACCTGACCAACCATTGTTTCCCAACATGGGCCTCTAGGAACATCAGCAAGATGCACATGTGGTGGAGGATAAGTGACGTTTTCAGGGATTGTCCCATTGTATAGATGGGTTAACCAAATTGTCATGTTCTGCCTAACAATCTTCTCTTCCTCCAGCTAAGAAACATCGGGGTAAAACATATTTCTTTTAGTATCATAAATCACAGTGTATGGAGATCTTTGGTCTACTAGTTTTTCCTTGTTCCTTTCCATATTATAGCTTATTATATCATGCCTGAGGGTGTGATGGACTAATGCATGTCTTAGAGTGACGGTTGCTTTGACCACTAGAAGGAAGCCACTGTGAGACCCTTCCTGAAGAAGCTGTCCCTGGATTCTAATGATTTTAACAACTATCGACCAGTTGTAAATGTTCCTTTCTTGGAGAAAATACTCTACCAAATGATGGCTGTTCAACATCAGACTTACTTGGAAGAGATAGACTATATGGATTGCCACCTTTTGAAGTAAATCTGGTGTTGAGTGGACCTTCTCTATTGTGGCACCATGCCTATGGCACTCCCTCAATAAACCTTTGCACCTGCAAGTCCTTCTTGAGGTTTAGGTGCCTGGTAAGGACAATTTTATTCTCCTGGAGCATTAGCAAGAGGTCAGTCAGTTTATGCAGGCATTTGTGTGGGTGGGGTCCTTAGACTGTCCCTGGACTGTTGTTTTCTTTTATTAATTTGTTGTTGCTGACTGCTGTTCTGTTTCATTATGTTTAGATAATTTAAGATTGGTTTTAATTATTTTAATGGTGTCCTTGGTCTTGGACTGTAATGTTTTATTGGACACACCATTGGAAATGAATTGGCATAAAATTATTCAAGTTAATCAGTGAAGCCTTTTCTATTTATCCATATGGAAAAGGCAAAATGGTGAATATGATGTACTTCTTGTTGTAGTATGGTAAATTGTGATTGATTGTAATTGAAAGGAGAATACGTTAGTTTTGACTCAACTCATTCCATTTGTTTCAGTGGGGACTTACAGCCCATTTCTCAAAGGGGGTAGATCCATGGCTCCCAGGAGTTACTCAGCTGCACCACCTCATCAGAGGCTTTCTGGCCGCCAAAAAGAAATTTAAACTATTTAAAACATTAAAAAAAGGAAAATCCCACACTGAAATCAACAGGGCTACACCACAACAACAAAAAGTGGTATAGCCATGCCTTTGTGAAAGGGGGCGTTCCTGGGGTGGGTTAGGAAGCAGCCTATAGGCAGCTCTGCCCCCAGGAATGCCCCAGGAACTCCCCCCATGCCAGCAAAGGCTTCCCTTCTGGGAATTCCCTGCTGGCATGGCTGCACTGGTGTGGGGGCTGGCGCAGCTCTACGGCTCCCCAACGCTGGCATGTTTGCCCCCGAGATTGCATAAGTGCCCCTTATCCCAGGTTAAAGGGGCACTTATGCTGGTTCGAGGTTACACAGGCTCCTAAGGAGCTTCCCCCCCCCCTTAGGATTGCACGCTACATAATAACTAGCTATCTAGAGCAGGGCACACAAAATATATTTTGTAAATTTCTGAAGGTCATCATTTCGGCCTGGGACCTCCTTGTCAAAAATTGCAAGTAAACACACATTATAGGAAAGATGCCCTTCCTTGCCTTAAGGTTGATTTCATCCATCAGAGCAATGATGAATGTGTACAGGTTGCCCAGGAAGAGAGCAAAGATGCGCCCCAGCTGCCACCGCAGAGCTATTCGAGGGTGATAGTTCTCCAGAGCACTGATTATATCAAATACTGTAGGACAGAACATTCCCAGAAGAGACATGACCATGTTCACCTAGGGAAAAAAAGTTTAAAGATTTCATTCTATGTTCTTATTTCTTCCACTGCTGTTCCATAAACAAAGCTAATGTTAAATCTTAAAAAATAAAAATGGGACTAGGTGAAAACACTACGATATTTGATGAACACAGGTAATTTTATCTCTTTTGCTTCTTCTACATTGACTGTTCCAAAAGGAGCAGAAAGGTTTTACAGCAGCACATGTCACAGAGCTAGGCTATATTACGATGCATCTCAGACAGAAATGGAACCAAAAAATTGCATTTCCTCTCTAAATATCCTTAATTTATATAGGGAGAGCAACACTTTGCATGTACACGATGACCAAAAGATTTGTGCAAATGAAACCATATATGTTATCTGAATTATTTTCCAGCTGTCAATAAGTTAAAATCTCTTACTGAGATTCTTTAAAAAATGAGATTCTCTGAGAATATGGCTCAGCCAAATATTGCAACAACAACAAAAACACAGAAAAATGTATTGTGGAATCAAGAAGAACAATTCACCTGTGGATCACATCATCATTAGGGATGACTCCCAGTTGGGGGGGAGGGAAACCCTACCTTGTTTTAAAATCTGTGGTGAATAACAATAAATGCACTGATATCGTTTATCCATTCTCTAGTTTCTAGTAACACCGCTTGCCAGTTTCCACCAAGCTGTAACTGTGACTGAGTTTCTCACAAAGAGATTCACCATCAGGAACCCTAGGTGCCACACTTCTAGTCTGGTAAATTATACTCTATAATGAAGCTGTGATTTCTTGGGTCCTCAGTGATGTATGATTTTTAATGAACAAGACACAAATTGCAGCCAAGTGTAAATTCTAGCCCTAAGCAACCTCCAGCATGCCAGCAAAAAAATATTTAATTCTGACCGCTTGCCATTAAAATATGTTCATTAAGAGTAAACAGTTCAGCATGCATAAATCACATTCTCAACACCCATAGTGTCTGCAGTGCTAATGGTGTTGTCTAACGTGCATCTACAAAAAGCAACAATAAAGAGCTATCATTCATGTGAACATAATTTCATCTTTTTTATAATTAAAACATGATTTATTTATTTTGTTTGTTTATTAGTATTATTATTTACATATTTATTTATTTCCATATTTATTTAATATTTATTTATTTATTTATTTACAGCCTCAGAACCTAACAAGGATTTTTGTAATAAATTATCACTTTTCAAAGGTGAGATATAAAAATTTATAAGTGAATGAATTGATTAATAAGATACTTGGGGAAAATAATGTTTCTCAATAATAAAGGTACTCAAAAAATTAAATAGATTGTTTTGGTTCAGCTCTAGTTATATCTCTAGTTATCTCTCATTGGCTCTTAGATCCTAAATGCAAAGACTCAATGATACAGAAATGTCCACAAATTTATAACTTGGAAAGCATCTTCTCACCAAAGAAAAGAGTAATTGTGGTCAACAGCAACCCTTAGCATAACACTGTGAAAATCAGAAAATTGGACAGCAGCCTCTATTCTGGAAGCAGAATTAAAATATGCTTTCACGCATCCTCTTTTTTTCTTTTGTTTACACCGAAACATCCACCACTGAAACCATCGAATAAACATGAAACCAACAAAGCAAAGGGAGCTATACCCAAACTGTGAAACACACTAGGAACCTAGAAGGCTGAGCCACAATAATTAAAACTAATATTATAAATATATATTTATTATTAAGTGCAATCAAGCTTTTAAGAGTTAAAAAATAAAGCCTCAAAAGGTAAATTACATACATATAAGGAATCACATAAAACAGCACAATTGGTTGCACTATAAAAACCACCAAGACCATACCTGTGTCGGCCCATAGGGCCTTCTTCAGTGGTCACAATACAATGTATACGCATGTCTACAATTAACCAATAACATAAATTTTATAACAGTCAGCATAGGTTCCATATGAAACCGTTCATTATAGAGACTCCAGATATAGACATAAGTAACATCATGCCTGAACTTGTCCTGGAATTCCCATCAATCACGTAAATGGACGGGATGCAACCATGCTGCTATTGGCTGTCCAACATCCAGCGTGTGTTTGTAAAAGAAATCAATAAAACCAGTAAAAGAGGGATAAAAAGTTATCTCTGTCATCTGTCTTTATCCCAGGCATAGTCTGATCATTCTCTTTAATGTTCCCCCACCCTTAGCTGTCTGGCAAAGGAGTTTCAACTTTTTAGTAATCTTGGCTGCTCTCGTCTGTACTTCTTCCACTAATGCAGTGTCATTTTTTGAGATATGGTGACCAGAACTGCACACAGCATTCCAAATTAGACCACACCATAGATCTATACACAGGCATTATAATATTGGCCATTTTCTTTTCAATCTCTTTCCTAATAATCCCCAATATCGCTTGCCTCTTTCACCGCTGCAGCACACTGGATTGATGCTTTTATTGAGCTACTATGACACCAAGATTTTCTCCCCAGTCTGAGCAAGTTCAGAACCTATTAGCATATAATTGAAGTTGGGATTTTTTGTTCCAATCTGTGTCACCTTACCAACACTGAACTTCATTTGCCACATTGTCACTCACTCACCTATTTCATGGAAATCCTCCTGGAGCTCTTCACAATCATCCTTGGTTTTCATCATCCTGAATACTTTTGTGTCATCCACAGACTTGGCCACTACACTACACACCCCTAGTTCCAGATCATTTATGAATAAACGATATAGAACCAGCCCAAATACTGATCCTTGTGAGACCCCACTGCTTAATTCCCACCATTGTGAGAATTCTCCATTTATTCATACTCTTTGCTTCCTGTTTTTTAACCAATTTTTAATCCATAATAAGAGCCATCCTCTTATCTCAGGACTGCTAAGCTTATTCAGGAGTCTTTGGTGAGGTACCTTGTCAGAAGCCTTTTGAAATTCCAAGTATATAATGTCTACTAGGTTGCTGTTATCTACAAGACCCTTCCAAGTGACTTTTAATGGGTTCAAGGATTCCATGATCCTGCTTTATGTATGGAAGAGCTGGATCCAGCCCATTGTATATTACCTAAGAAGCTTTTATGTATTCTGTGACTTTCATTTTCTGATGGGCAGCCCATTCCTGAAGGGGGGGCAGTTAGGCAGTGGCCAAGAGTGACACAGCCACACCACCTCCACAGAGGCTTCCCAGCTGCTGAAAATAAAAGGAATTTAAAATATAAAAGAAGGAAAATGCCCCTATTGAAAACAGTGAGGCTATGATACCAAAAAAGGTGCCATAGCTACGCCGCTGTGGGAAGGGGCGTTCCTGGGGTGAAAGGGGTTAGGAAGCTGCTTAAAGGCAGCTCCAACCCCAGGAATGCCCCAAGAATGCCAGGATGCTGGCGCAGGGACTTGTGCCACTGAATTCTGCCGAGAGGCAGCGCCTGCGCCCAAGTCCCAAGCCAGTGTGGATGCCACCCATGACGGTGCATGTGCCCCTTATAATGGATTAAATGGGCACTTATGCTGGTGCGGGGTCATGCCAGCTCCTAAGGAGCTTTGCCTCCCCTTCAGGATTGCAGCCTTATTGCAGAATTGTTGTGTTCAAGAGTGAATGGAAGCTGTACTCACATGGAAATATATTACCTTATTGACACGTTACAGCAATCGTGCATAATGCTCTCCTAAAACGCATCACTGGTTGGCTTCTGCATGAACAGAATGCCAGTGAAACATCTGCAGAGAGCTAATATAATTTGCTATAAAGGGAAATATGTTGTATAAGTACACGAACCACTTGGATTTTCATTTCAATGATGTTTTACATGGTTTTCTTATGATTTATAAATTTAAGTAATAACAAATATGTAAAGCTAACCTCTACCATCACTCTTTTTGATTTATTAATTCTCTTGCATCAAATATTCTGGATTATTAACATTTCTGTAGAATTTTGCATGCTTGCTGTTCAGTTGGGCAGAGATGTTCATTTCAAGCTGGTTAGGAGAAATTTAGAGTGGCTGACTCTGTACCTCACTTGTCCTCTGTTCAAACAAGTTAGATATGTTTCCTGCTGTCCTATCTGAATGATGTCAGACTAATATATAAAGTAAAATCTGTGGCAATCAGAAACAGAGAAGTGAAGAAGGAGTTACTGTAAGTGAACCCAAATGAAAGGAGGATCTGCAATCAATACAAGAAGATCCTTTGTTCTTCTTCCTTTGCAAATGATTAGCAACGTTATTTTAAATTATTTAAATTTGTTGTGTTTAAATTATTGGTTTTAATGTTTTATGGTCTTTGTTGTTTTTAAAGGTTGTAACCTGCCCTGAGCCTGGTCTGACTGGGGGAGGGCGGATTATGAATAATAAATAAATAAATAAATAAATAAATAAATAAATAAATAAATATTGACCCTAGCAGATGCCGCTCTGTGGCCATGACTGCATGCAATTTAAAGTGCATATGTATTTAATAGTCACTGGAAACCAAAGAGCTACTTTAGGAAACTTGAATGATAGTGCTGTGGACTTTAGTCTTTTTTCTTTGGATCCCACACAGAAACACACACATACACTGTATGACAAACTACTTTCCCAACTCTCTTCAGTTTCAAAAGCCTTTATCAGGTACAACAGGAGCAAGAAATACAGGTCCAAAGTGCCTGGAGTGAACAAAAATAGTCAAGTAGATCTATGGATCCAAGCCAGAATGTTGGGGATTTAGTGCAAAAAAGAAGCCATGTAGGAGAGAGAATTAATATGGTTAGGGTTTACTGTGCTAGAGAAAAGGGTGAAATCTTTCACCCCCATCCATGTTGTTTCCCTGATAAAAAATGATCTCTCTTGGTAGGGGAAAAGACAGGTGTTTTTAAGATGCCTGTATTTTTCCTCTGCTGGGGTAAGGAGCAGACTGGGACAGCATTTTCATCAGGGAGACAGTGAGAAGGAAAGTGTTAACCCCCCCTTCCCCAGTGCTGCAGCCTTAATCCACATGCCCATGCCTCCATAGCTGTTTTTTGAGGCTAACTGATATGTTGCATGATCAGATCATGGATTCCCTATGTTACAGTACTCTTAATGTGTGTGTGTGTGTTAAGTGCCGTCAAGTCGTTTCCGACTCATGGCGACCCTATGAATGAAAGTCCTCCAAAATGTCCTATCTTTGACAGCCTTGCTCAGATCTTGCAAATTGAAGGCTGTGGCTTCCTTTATTGAGTCAATCCATCTCTTGTTGGGTCTTCCTCTTTTCCTGCTGCCCTCAACTTTTCCTATCATGACGGTCTTTTCCAGTGACTCTTGTCGTCTCATGACGTGACCAAAATACGACAGCCTCAGTTTAGTCATTTTAGCTTCTAGGGTCAGCTCAGGCTTGATTTGATCTATAACCCACTGATTTGTTTTTTTGGCAGTCCACGGAATCCGCAACACTCTCCTCCAACACCACATTTCAAAGGAATTATTTTCTTCCTATCAGCTTTCTTCATTGTCCAGCTTTCACACCCATACATAGTAATAGGGAATAATAGAACTCTTAATAGGAATATGAAAAACATTTATATGTGCCTTTAATGGCTGATTATGACATGTGGGTGATTCTGGCTGCATGTAGTAGACAGGTAATTGTATTACAAGATTAGCAAGATTTTCTGGTGGCCCATACTGAATGAACGCATGCAGTATGTATCACATATGCATTTGGTACCATTTTACATGTAAAATGAACATAGGAGTGAAGGAGAAAGCCAGGACGGTTGATGCCACAATACATTTTCCTGACTCCATCATACCATTCTACACAGCCAAGTCTGAAGCTTCTCTCCCACTTAAGGCATCTTACTACCTCTTCAGTGACTCCTGCTGATGGAAGATCCACTTAAGTTGGGGGAAGTCTCCTTAGGCTGTCAAACTTAGGAAGTCAAACTTTGCTGAGTGGAGTGGTAGAATCCATGCCATTAACTTCCAGTTCTGAACTCTACTGCAGAATATTTCAAAATCATCAAAATCCAGACAAGCATCCAAATCCAGTTATTGTTTGCTGGGAATACATACAGGCGACCCCTTAGTATATCAGTTGGCGGGAGCTAATGGAAGCAAAATCCTGCAAAGAAACCCCATTTTTAAAATCCTGATTTTGCCAGTTTTCATCCTACTCAGTGATACTTGTTCACTCATAAATCATCTGGAGTTGTTGTGGCATCCTGGCAGCCCTAGGCTACCCTGGTACCCCAGGCAAAGTGTTCAGGACTGGAGCAAGTGTGCAAGGATGGAACACTGCTGTATAGCCAGAGACAAAAGGGGTCTCCTGGCATCCATCTTGTGTGCCAAGCTACTGAGCCTACTGGGCAAGTTCAGGCTTGTTTACCTGTTTCCCCTTGGGAGGACATCTGGTGTAACTTGGAAACAAAAGGACAAAAGACAGACTTCTTCAGCATTTGTTTAGCTATCCCCTACAGCAGATAAGACACACCTCACTAATCTCATCAGAGACAGAACTCCATTCAGAGAATCAGGATGGATACAGACTTATCAAGTTGCTACCCTGGCAGATAGTTTCCCAAACCTCGCCTTCATCTAAAATTCTATAGCAAATGCTCAGGGGTACTTAGCCAAAAGTACGTAGGCATTGTTTCTGATCTACCTCACCTTCTGTTCTTTTCTCCTTCCTCTTAATCTCATCAAGAGCAATCAGGCATTTTGTCCACTGACAATGACAGGCTATTACCAGACATTGCCAGGCGCAGTGAAACTATACCTCCAACGCCTCTTTGGGGTATAAATATCAGCTTGTTTGCCACAACAAATTGCTAGTGTTTTCCCTTGGATCCCAAATGTGAGCCCTGTACTTGTGTGTACAGTCGTCCTTTGCTTTCCTTGTTAGAAGCTCTGGTCGTTACTTGCTCTATGCAGGTGCCTTTATCTGGACCACGCTCCCTGGATTGATAAATATACTTTCCCCTTGAAACCTCTAATCCTTGTGTCCACTCCCTCTTACCTTTATTTTCCTAGTTTTGTTTGTCAGGATTTTGTGTGTTTTCTGTGAATGTGTACACAAATTTGACCATTTTCAAGAAAACCCTTAAAATGTATAAAAGTTTTATTGGGAACCTTTTCCACTGATGCACTTTTTCCCATGCCAACCTCTTGCAAAGCTCAGTCTCCTAGCTAATTTCCCCCAATAAAGGGAGACCCCTCTATTTGACATAACAGAGTTAGGGTTGAGTTGTGTAATGGCCACATTTTTAGGTGACCCATAAGAATATAGGCAGATGGCAAAGAGGTCCAAATGGACCTCACCAAACAGGGTGGGTGAGCAACATCATCCTTCTACTCTGTGCATGGAATGCTTCATTTTCCTACATTCTGCTCTGTTTTTGCTGACTCTTATGACGCTGCAAAGATCATTCCTGGGATCACAGGAATGCACAGAGGAGCAGCTGTGCCAGTTGGGATAAAATGGATTAAAGAGAAGGAGGTGACATTGCTCTCCTTCCTCTTCCTCAAGTGCAATTCTGCTGAAGAAAGGAGTCAATTTCATCCCCTCATTCCTCTTCACTCCAACCCACCACTCTTCATGGCTGTTCCTAAGCATAGATCCTGCAACCTCAGGAGTCACCATTCCAGGGTTTGGAAAGAGCTGCAGGAAAGGAGAGGCCTGTAGGAGAACTCTGTGTGCCACACATTGATCGCAGGATACTGCCCAGTGGGAGTAAGGGTAAGAGCCCCAAACCCTAAATGATACTTTCACTGATGGGGTTTGAATTGCTGCAACTGTCCAGAAACGCCTAGCAGTAAAGAGGAAGGAACTGTTATATGACATAAATCTTCTGTTACTCAGATTTCATTTTCCACGGTACATGGAAGATCTTTTTTAGACTTTCTACCTAGCTTTAGGTCACTCTCGGGATCACGAAGAAACAAATGGCAATTCCTTTTTAGAAGATTTCTTTCCTAGCCCCTAATAATTACAACTTCATCACCCTGTAGAGTAAAATCCAGAGTAAAATAGCATATCTATTTTAGAAAGATGTTGGGACTAACTTCATTTCGCTCCCACCATCCGAGGTTTTCCATTCCTTCCAAAGCAAACTGTTGGGATCGCCTCACAACAAAGTAGATGAGATAACCACTCCCAGCCAGTGTGCAAAATGCAAAGAAGTTAGCAAGGACCCTCAGGAATCGAACCAAGTGGACATTCTCTTCTTTTCGACTCTCTTGTTCCTCCACAATTGCTTCCTGTACTTATTTGAGACAAACAAGAAAAAGGTTCGTGTAAGTGAGCATACTGGAAAACATCAACTTCTTCAGCTAGGGTTGTAGATGATGTAGGGGCCATGGTGGCTTCACCCCACAATGAAGCCTCAATCTTCTCTTCAAACTACCCTGGGACTGTTGACAAGATTGTCCATTCCTCCACCACACCTGGCATAGGCCAGCTACATGTCTGGAATTACAAAACTGCAACATTACATGTAGCTTGGCCCTCAGGGCACTGTGCAACGAGTCTCATTACACACTATACAACCTTTGTGTCTGCCTTATCCTTTGTAACCAAGTGACTGCTTCTGAACCTGCATTTGGCTTCTTGTTTTTAAGAGCTGAATAATAAGTGCAACTGAATGTCTTGATTGTAAAGGCCTCTGGCCATGCACAATAAACATGACTGCCTGACTGACTGCAACTGAATGTTAATTGCAAAGGGATACTTGTGTCAGTCTGTTAATGCAAAATAAAACAAAAGTCTGGTGGCACTTGAAAGACTAATATTGAAATAAATGTTGTTAGTCTTTAAGCTGCCATTTCGACTTTCATTTTGACTAACTGAATGTTAGCTAGTTGATGGTGCTGTTAGTTTAACTACTCTCTACCGGTGGTTTGTATGGTAATCGGAGACATGGGGGGGGGGGGACTTGTTGATATGGAATTTGATGGCCCTAACTATGTTTGCCTGCCAGAGGCAGGATTCAAAACACCCTCTTCAATTAAAAGAAAAAACAACAACATTTTAAACATTTTAAAATATCTGTATGTAATCTCTGTATATCTCTATGTCTCTACATTTGGTGCGAAAAACATAAAAGTATTACTCTTTTGGCTCTGGTTTGGCAAGCAATTTCCTTATTGAACAATAGGGAGGGTAGCCTCTCTGCCCTTGTCAGCCTTTTTATGAGAGAATGCCTGGACTGTGTGACTCTTGTTCTCTCCACCTATCTTAAACAGATAAAGGTGCAAGCACCAGGTCATTACTGACCCTCAGGGTGACATCACATCATGACTTTTGCTAGGCAGACTATGTTTATAGGGTGGTTGTGGGTGTGTGTTAAGTGCGGTCAAGTCGCTTCCGACTCATGGCGACCTTATGAATCAAAGTCCTCCAAAATGTCCTATCTTTGACAGCCTTGCTCAGATCTTGCAAATTGAGGGCTGTGGCTTCCTCAGGGTGGTTACAGGGCCATAAAAGTGATACAAGTTGACAGAAACCATATTAATTGTGTACTGTGAAACGCATAATGTGCAATAAAACCCTACTCTTATCTGCACTATCCAGTCGGGTATAGTGGCTAGAGTGTTTGTCCAGGATCTGGGAGACCCAGGTTCAAATACCCACTCTGCCGCTGAAGCTTGGTGGGTGATTAGACCAATTACACACCCTCAGCCTAGCCTGCCTCACAGGGTTGTTGTTAAGAGGAGAAAATGAAGGAGAAAATGATGTTACAAGCTGCTCGGGGCTCCCATGTTCAGATTATACAAATCTAAAGAAAGAAAGAAATGGCAAGTGACCAAGGTACTATTTTTACTGTCATATTACTTTTATTGCAATAAATTATATTAATATAATTTGTAACTAGTAAGATAACAGTATTATATAACTATTTACTATTACTATATTAAGTGATTTGCTATTCATTCTTGATACTGGGCAGAGAAAGCAGCGCACATCTTTCTAGCAGGCCATATATTACCTTAAAACTAGTTGTTATGGATGCAAATTTGTTATCTGCAGTTTCAGGATTGCCAATCAGGTAATCCCAGCTGGTGAACATTTTCCAGCTGAAATTAAAACTCGTATCATCTCCACCACCACCATCATCTGCATTCTTTGCCATTCTAAAAACACCAAAAACATTTGAATGTAAGTTCTACCTCAGTTTTTTGGCCACGTCATATTTATTTTAGTTGATTAACCAACACATTATTTAATAAATCAATTACATTTAATCAAATGTACACATTACTAAAACACCAATACAGTGGCTTGGATCCCTCAGTAAATTTCCACTAATGGGAAGGAGAGGCAATTTTCAGCAATGCCCTTTCCCACCACAGAACCCCACTTCATTTGCTATGCCCAAAGAAGCAGTATTTTGGGAAGCATTTCAGGCTGCAGCAGGAATGGGGAGATGAGGAAACCCATTCCATTCCACTGACAGAAATACCTTCCATTAGTGGAAATTTATTATGGAATCCAGAGAAATTACACTCTTTGAGAGCTTCTAACTCTAGAAATTAGATAGGTAATAAACCGAATGCCAGGGTGGTGTAGTGTTTAAAATGTTGGACTATGAACTGGGAGACCCAGGTTTGAATCCCCACACTGCCATGGAAACTTGCTGGGTGATCTTGGCCCAATCACACACACTTTTTAAAAGTACCACATATTCTTAGAACAAAAGATGTTAATCGTTTCTCTTTTATACTCTTGGCTATTAACACACTAGAACCAACAACACTTCAAAACATAAATAACTGTGCCATTAATTCTTAGCCCCATTGATTAGAATTTGCCCAAACAGATTAAAACTGGATCTAGCAATTAAACTCCAAATACTTGCAGGCCATTCCTGAGAGCTGCAGTGGCCGGGGACGGTGTGGGTGTGGCGGTGCTGCGGCACCTCCAAAGAGGTTTGGCTGCTGCAGCGGGGGGGGGGGAGGGGCTTTTTTAAAGTAAAATTTAGAAAAGGGGGGAACAATTGAAAACAGCAATGCCGCGCCAGCAAAAAGCTGGCACAGAACCGCTGTTGTTTAAGGGGGCATTCTTGGACTGAAAGGGGTTAGGAAGCTGCCTACTGGAAGCTCTGCCCCCCCCCCCCAGAACACCCCAGGAATGCCTCCCAGGATGCCGGCGCAAGGACTTGCACTGCAGGACACTGGCAGGAGGCCAAGCCAGCATCTGAGGGCTGAGCTGCCGCGGATGTCCAAGAGGGCCGGCACAAGTGGCACCACCACTAAACAGTTTCCAAGACAGTTTAAGAGGTGCCAGATTTTATTAAAAAAATCCAAACCTTTTAATTTTTGAATTTGTTGCTGCTTCCATTCAACCTGCATGTCTTATTTTATCATTTTATAATGTCATTATATATTTATTATATTATTTTTTACATTTTCTTTTTAAACCACTGTGGAGATTTTATAGGAAATGGTGAAGTATAAATATTTAAATAAAGTGAGTTTCTAAAAAAGAAGAAATTAGTGGATGGTAATACAAATTTGGCAGAAATACCTCCAAGAGTAGGAAAGTAAACTGGCATCAGATTAACTGCATTATCAGGATTTAATACTAACAGGTAATTCCATTGAAAGGCTTCACAATGGGAAGGTAGGAATATAAAGGACTGATGATGCCCTAGTAATGATTTTGACAAATGCAATATAATTTCCCTTTTCCCTATATTTCTTCCCTTTTCTTTATCTATCTAGCTAACAGCCCCTCCCCCCCAAAAAAGCTGTCTAAACAAAATACTCAATAATAGTGGGAATTTGCACTTATCATATTGTTTTTTTCTGTGAAATCATTAACAAACTGAAGAATATAAGAGGATTTACTCTTAAGGTTACCTAAATATAGATCAAAATTAACTCATGGCCATATGGAAATTTAGTACACATAGAACATTCTTTCCCAAGGGTATTTCTTTTGTTTTTGCCCCAGGGATTGTCTTGTAAGGATTTTTTATTTTTGTTTAACTCAGTAACCGACAGCCACCCAGCCATTCAGTTATAATTCCCTAATTAAGTCAAAAGAATCTTCTCAAAAATGTATCAAAGAAATATTTTTAATAACTCCCTAATAACTGGGTCAAAAAATGTGCCGAAGGCATTGAAATCCTTTATATGTTAATCAGGCGTATTTTGGAAGCTAACAGGCCTGAAACAGTGAGCCATATGCCGTTTATTGGCTGTAAAACTTGACATCAGTGGGTTTTTGTTTCTCTTAAATACTGCAAGTCTGGTTTCAACATATTCTATGGCAATGACAAATACAGCTAAAGATGGGGGGCAAGGAAAAGGTAGGCTAGGTGGTAGGTGGGAAGGAAAGAAGATAGAAGGGAAAGGGGAAAGGATATGGGTGCTGCCAGGAAAAGGGAGCGGGACTAGTGTGGGGCAAGGAATACAGGGAAAAGACAGGTGCCCCTCACAAGTCCTTCAGGGTACCCCAAAGTGCAACTGGGCCCAGCACTGTACCACTTAAGAGTTTTTCCAGCTGCCAGGGGGAGGGGAGAAAGCAGAAGATTGGGGGGGCAGATAAAGGTAGTGAGGCAGCAGACCTGTAAGAGTTAAAAATTGAGAAATATTATTATTAAATCTCCAAACTCAGAGGGCCTCTGGAGAGATATGTTTAGAAGCCAGAGACAGACAGAAAAGAATTCAAGAAGAGATAACTATACAATGCTGTTGTTTATTCCAAGGTTGGCTAACAGACAGAGGCGTCCAAATGTCTGAGAACAGTAGGGAGGACAAGATTAGTTGTAGCTAGATGTTCTAGCCAGGTGTTAGAACAATGAACTGTATACATAGGTTTGTTTAACCAATCATGATTATTGCTGCTTCATGATTTGTCAATCAAATGTCTGTATGAGTAAGCCAATGAACAAATGAATTACATATCAATCATTCAATAGAATAGCAGAAAAGTTGTAACCCAATCATTAGTATAATGTATAGATGACGTGTTTTAAAGAATGTATAATGAACTAACCAAAGTTTATAAAGGATTTTACACACCTTTGCTCAGGGCCGAGCTTTTCCATTTTTATTACTCTAAAGAGTGAAAAGCTGGGACTAGCAATTGCTAAATAAATCTGTTTTTTTTCCAAGACAAGTGGTCCGGGTCTTTGTGTCATGAACTCTTAAATCCAGCTCATAAATTTCTACAACAGTAGGTTGGCAGGTGGGTATGAAGGAGAGAAGGAAGCAACAAAAGGAGAGAGACTACAGGGCTGCCAGTGGAGGGAAGGGAGAAATCTTTGCAGGTCCCCCACATATTGGCGCAAATTGTAGTATTGCACATGGCTATTGACTACTTATTCAGTGAGATGCTTCACAATAATAATAATAATTTATTGCAGTCAAAGACCAGAAAATATCATATTGCATTTCTATGCTATATTTCCAAAAACCTAAAACCTTGCATTTCAAGGCTAACAAAACATAAAAATAAAATACAGATAAAATATTAATTAATCCAAATATAACAGTGTAAAACTCAGAGCAGTATTTCTATACTTATTACAGTTCCTTATTCTTTCCAGGAACCCCTTTCTTGCTACGGGCTTTTACCACACAAACACAAAATTTGGCCATTTGTTTCGAGATCATGGGAGTTTCGCCAATTAATAACTTTTCCAGCCATACCTGCTCCAAACTTAGGATAACCGAGCTTAACCCTCAATCCACTGTAATATGGGCATTGGAAAAAATGTATCATCTCCACCTCATCCATAGCACATGGACAGAGTCTCTCTAGATACGGTTTTTAAAAAATATTTGCCTTCCAGTATTGCTGAGGGCATAGCCTCACATCTTGCCAGAGTGAAGGCTCTTCTAATTTGGTGGGCACCAAGTTGAGAGAGATAAGGAACTGGGGCCATGATATATTTTGATTTCACAGGGGACCTCAAACCTGGTGTCTTGTTTAGGTCATGTTGTTGCTCTACGTCCTCAATCCTTTGTTTGACTAAGCTTCTTGCTTGTTTATAATCTAACTTCAGGAGCGCATTCAAAGAAAGGCCCACTCTCCCTAAGTTATTTCTAACCACCTGTATCCATTTAGGCTGGAAAGATTCTTGGCTTAACAGCTGAAGTAGTCCTCTTCGATTTTTATTGATAGACTGATTGAAGAAAAACTCTTGCCTCAATCCACATTATTCCTGTCTCCAATCGACTTACTGTGTTGGATACACAAGGGGGGACCTGCAGAATAGTGCGAAGGAATTTAGACTGTACCTTTTCTAGAGAGTCTAAATAGGCTATAGAGGGACCTAGATAGATACCATATAGCAATTGGGGCAAGATTTTAATTTGATACAGCTTTAGGGCCACTGGCACATAAAAGCCTCCCTTGGAGAGGTAAAACTTCAAAATGGAGTGTACCGACCTTTCCGCACGTTCAGACAATCAGTTCCTGACCCTTCTCTGCTTGCAAGAGGAATGATTGTATATTTGACACTATGCTAGATTGGATATCTTAAAAATGTTGACATCACTATTCTTTTTGTTACACATTTACTTCACACTTCCTGGCTGCATAGAAAATGTGTTATGCTCTTCTAATAAAGTTTTTCCCACCTCTGCCAGACTGTAAAAGTCCTTCTAGTATGAATAAATTAATATAGACATTATACTATAAATAATACTAAAACAATCCCTGGTTTCCTGCTCAGGCCCTCCCCCCAAACCTAAATTCCTGATGTTTGTGGTGCAGAGCTAGAGAAAGCAATTCAACTAACATAAAATGTCTTTCCCCCATACAAGCAAGTTGAAACTGCTAATAGGCTTTCATTTTGTTGTTATGACATGGTAGAAAAATGTAAACTGATATCTGAAATTGGTTTAATGGGAGTTTTAATCTTTAGAGACTATAAAACCCTTTTATAATTTATAATTGATGTTGACAATCTGAAATTATTGTAGATTACCAAGAGGTTCTGCCTTGGGAGTGGGACAGGGGGGAAATCCTGATCAGTCAATAAATCCATTCCCTGTTCTTAATTTCTACACTTCAAATGAAACTTACGTGCGGATGACAACCATGAAACTGTAACCAATGCACCCAACTCCTACAAGAAAATAGGAGAGAGGCAGCCGGAACTTCAGCCATCCAATGGTTCGTTGATTATTGTAATAGCCATAAAACAGCACAGAATATTGTGCGAAGCCCTGAAAAGGAGCAATTTAGAAACTCTTAACAAAAAACTTCAAGCAGTACTCTAGAGGAAACAGAACAATCATTGCAATAAGAAATGCTACATAAGGTGTAACTCTGTTTAGGACTGCACTAATTTGACAACATCCCCCACCAATCATTGTGCAAATCAGAGTGGGGTTCAGAAAGGCAGGCAGGAAGGAGTGCTGCAATATGGTAGAAGGAAAGAAAAGCTTCCTTTATAAGCAAGGATGAGGGCAAAGAGGGGCCAGGTCCCATGGCGTTCGCCACCTTCTCCTCAAATGTCCAAACTCTTCTAACTAATTACCAATCCACTAGAATTGAGGGTAAATGAACACTTTTCTTTATGATAGACCTTATATGCATGCCTCCCCAAGGCCAAGGCTTATCCCAACCCCACTTTCGTCTGTTCTGAAGCTGGGACGAGTATCACCTCTCCCAGTTCCTCTCCCTCTATGCCAGCTGTCATTTTCCTGAAGTTCTCCTTCTCTGCTCTCCCTTCCCTACCAGAGAATGTTCATATTTGTTTCAGAGAAAAGCAAGAGTTTCTACTGCTTATGCTCAGATGACAATACAGAATGCACCTAGAAGAGTGTAAACACGTCATATGAGCTTCCTGTGTATCCAAGCAACCTGGGCAACAGGCAAGAACACCACAGCAGACTCCCTATATGAAAACTCCCTATATGACCAACAATTGAAAATACCAAACTAAATTCAAAACAGAAGCTCAGGCTACTTCATACATTGCACTTTTTTACAGCGAGATTAGTCTCCATGTAGAAAAAGTCTACATGATAACTAACAATGTCACCAAATCTCATTCTTGAATAGAGGAGGGTCAGAAATTGTACCACATGCATGCCATTTGGAAACAATGAAGTTTTATGCTCAGCTCATAAATTGGGTCGGTTCCAATATGCTCTATGCTGTTTCTTGTCCTTTCATACCCTCCATAGAGGTGGAGGAAAGTAGGCTATGAAGAAGAGAGCTGCTTTTTAAGCTGTGATAAGCCCCAAAGCCTAAGTAAGAATCCAGAATCCCTTTCTGTTAACAACTATCATTCTCAGACATCTTTTCATGGGGAACTTCCTGTTAGAAAGGCTTATAAGGAAGGTTTGTGGAAGGTGAACTGTGACAAATAGTTAATCTTTAAGAGAGCAGGAAAGGTTGATATGGACGTTGCTGCCCATATGGCATAGCAGAGTACTGTCCCTGTCTCTGATACCTTGGTTGTTGGTATCGGTCCTTAAATCCAAAGGGCTTTCTAAAAGAAGTAGTTGGAGGGGCAGATACCCTCATATATCTAGCAGCTTGTCTTTCCTTCTTAAGCTGTCCTAGAGTATCATTGGTGAAAGCTGCAAACAGTGCCTTTCCATCAAAAGGAAGGTCCTCGATGGTACTATTTATGTCAGTAGTCAGTGCTGTGGAACGCAGCCATGCAAAGTGTCGTAGTGAAATAGCAGCTACCATCTCTCCGGCTGCAAACTCTGATGCATGCCTGCCAGCATTCATTTGGTGTCGGGCTAACTGTAGGCCTTCTGCTCTTCAGGGAGTGGTCAATATATGTTGACATCTTTGTCCACAGGAATATCTGGTAGGTCACCATAAATGCTTGATAGGTGCCAATTCGGAATCCCAGGGTATCTGCAGAGTAGTTCTTGTGGCGTAGGATATCAATTTTTCTACTATCCTTTTCGGCTGGATCCGAATGGCTACCCTGACAATGTTTAGGTTGGGATTCGGCCACAATAACTGAGGACGGTCCCAAGGAATGGTGTTTCTCCATCAAGGCTTGAGCAGCCACTGCTTCCAACGAAGGACCCTCCCTGGGTGACGACAAGTGGTGGCGATCTCTTGGTTCCGCGTCCTTTGGAACCGATGGGGTACGGTGCCGAGGGGATTGTCCCCTGGAACACTTGCGCTCAGTACCAGCCAACTTAGAGATGGAGGGGGTAGAGACGGACATCTCTGAAGCTCTGGAAGAAGAGGTAGACGCCATTCTCTTCCCGGTCGAGGATCCCAATGGTCTCAAGGCATTCTCATAAAGAAAGGCCTTAAGTTTAGCTTTGCAGCCCTGTTTAGCTTGAGTACTGAATCAGCTGCAAACTTTACAGGACCCTGTAATATGACCCTCACCGAGATAAAGAACACAATTGGCGTGGTCATTGTTCTGGGACATATTGGTCCAGCACAAAGTGCAGTTCTTAAAGAGAGCCATATGAAATATAACTCACGCGTCAGTCGAAGAAGGCAAGCAGAAGCTCACTACACGTTTTCTCCCCACAGTGGTGAAGAGAGAACTGAGGGATGGCCGACTCCCTCCCTCTCGTCACATGACCGTTTCGGCGGGAAGAGCTGTTGCTGGGTGGAAAACAGGTGAGAGGGAGGGGGAGTTATCCCTTCTAGAAGCTTTCTACATAGAAAGTCTCTGTGGCTGGCCTGCGCATGCGCAGATCCCATGTGGGACTGCACAGAGGCCACGAATATGAACTGAGGGCTGCAGGCCCAGAACCGTTGATTAAAGGCCAGCTGTAGAGGCAGGAGGCTGTGGTACAGAAGCCTGTTGAACCAGAACCGAGGGTTGTAGGGTTTGCTGAATCTTCTCTATCATGAAATCTGGGAGGTCTACACTGGAACCAGAAGAATCAGGTTCCATATGTGGAGAAGGAGTGCGTGGAGGAGGTGGAGTCAAAATATCCTCCGGAAGAACTGGTTCTGATAAGCGAGAAGTGACTGAAACCATCTCTTTATTTCCTTTAGATGAGCACTTTTCTGTTTTGTTTTTTGTTTTGCCTTCTTAGGTGGCAGTTCCGAAGCACTCTGAACCTTCTCCTTTGGTTCCTTTGGTTCTGGGTAATGTGTGCATTGCTTCTGTGGAACCGGAGTCAGATCCAATCGAATGGAATCGACAGACTTTGGGCACAAGGGAAGGTCTTGCTCAGCTGATGGTTTTGAGGCCGGCGTTATTGACCCCAAAATAACTTTCTCATACAGCCAAGCCTTCAAATGTGAGGCTCTATCGGTACGGGCCTTAGGAATAAACTGCTGGCATAACTGGCAGGCCCTGACGTTATGAGACTCCCCCAAAACAAAAAAGACCGAGTGAATGCTTATCTGTCTTGGTCATTTTAGTTGAGCACTGTAAGCATTTCTTGAATAGGGCCAACTGAGCCATCGTATCAGCTTAGCGACCAGACTCGCAGTTCAGGACAATGATGGGAGCAAGCCAAGAGACGTCCTTCCTTGTCAGTGGCAAAAGAAGAACTGAGAGACAGGGGGCGCCGCTCCTCAGTGTCATGATTTTGGTACAAAAGTCAGCATATGAGCAGAGGAGCTGGCACTCCCTTCCTGCACCTAAAGAAGCTAAGAAGTTCCTTCCCGCGGCAGGCCTGCACAAGCTCAGTCCCCATGTGGGACTGCACAAAAGACCGAAGATGAAACGTCTAGTGCAAACAAACAAAATTATTGACACAAGGTCAATCTTCTTGTTGTAGCAACCTTCTGTTGCTGCTGGACAGCAGACCATTCTTTTATGACATAGCAAAAAAAGCCTGCAAGTGGCCAGCATGAATTCCAGTTAGACACCAGAATTCAGTATGTGCCCTTGTAATCTGCCAACAGCCTGCAGATGAATTGGAAAAGGTTTTAATTGACTTTGGTAATGCAGAGGGGTTTAGCCCTTCTGAAAGTGAAATACATCTATTTCCTCTCCTTTTGCTGTTTAGCTGCTGGTTATTTCTTAAAAGTAAGCTGTTAGTAGATTAGAAGCTCGCCTCACATGTAAGCAAGATAGTTCGATCAAAGTTATCTTGTCCAGTGATTGTATCAAAGTTCTCAGCATCTCTGGTCATGACAAACAGTCTGGAGCACATCAGTGCCAGCCAGGAAAAAGTGGATATTTGGCAACAGGCAACAAACAGTCAAAGAATACTGGGAACACTCCTCTTCTTAGAACCTTATAGTAATCCTCTCTGCCTTGGATGGACTCCAGATACAAATGCCTTCCAAGAATTGCTGTTTGTGCTACTAGGGACAAGGCACCCCACACAGATAGCCAGGGAATAAGCACTTATACATCCTAATCTTACAAAACAATATCTGGGAGCAGCTCATTTAAGAAGAAAGAATTAATGCACACCTGGATCTTTCTGTCATGTTGCTTTGGGATCAAAGCCATGTTCCTCTACCAATACGGTGAGCATACTGGTGTTTGTTATCAATGAATCCCTTCTTAATGTGCCATTAGATGCCAATTTTTATGTATTTTAACTCCACAGAATAACAGATGTACAAGAGATTTAAGTGAAAGATCGACAAACACATTACTGCATTCCTGCCAGTGCCAGATTTTCCTGCAAAATTCACATGGGTTTTTCATTTTGACACATTTCCCATGTATATGCAGCCATGTTGTTTCCTGACAGTACCACTGGACTTAATATTTTAATCTCCCCTACTATCACACAATGAGTTTACACTACTTAGTCCAATTTGTGATTACAACACACCTTGGAGGTGTAAAGCTATACTGTGTGGTTAATTGATGAATAAAATAAATGTAATGTTAAACATAATCCAGGATTTTTATCTGAACAGAAAATATTTTCCATGAAGTCAGCCTTTTAAAGGCAGCCAATCTGATGATCATCAATAAAGCACCATGTTTGGGTGAACTAACCATACATCAGATTTCTGAATTCAGAGGCAGGTTTGGATAAAATACATTACTATTGATTTTTAATGCAATTTATTTCCTATCCTCAGAAGCAGAATGGAATCTCAGAAGTCCTGATACTATTGCTGAACCTGTATTATTTCTGTATGTATTTTGCTGTAATTCAAGCATTGTAATGGAACAATGGGTACGTTGTTGCCTCTATTTCAACACCCATTCTCAGAAAGATTGTTAGTTTTATATAAGATTATTCACTCATGTATTCATACAGATTTGAGTAGTTAAGGAGGGTGATAAGGGCACTTGAACAGGGACACTGTTATATATTTGCATGTGTCCACATGAATGCCGTTATGTTTTCACTTAGTAGCTGGTTATATTGAGTCTGCTGTTCTGTTGCATCTATTAGTTTTAATTAGTGTGTTACTCAACAGAATGTGCTTAGTTATGAACCCATGTTGTATATGTGTGTGTGTGTTTTAATTAGTTGTATGATTAACAGCAGCTATTTGATGTGTGTGTGTGTAAAGTGCCTTCAAGTCGCAGCCGACTTATGCCGACCCCTTTTGGGGTTTTCATGGCAAGAGACTAACAGAGGTGGTTTGCCAGTGCCTTCCTCTGTCTGCACAGCAACCCTGGTGTTCCTTGGTGGTCTCCCATCCAAATGCTAACCAGGGCCGACCCTGCTTAGCTTCTGAGATCTGACGAGATCAGGCTAGCCTGGGCCATCCAGGTCAGGGCAGCTATTTGATAGGCACCAAATAAACCATCAAAATTTAGATGAAATATTGAACATTGTCAGCAGGGTTGTGAACTCCAGGTTGGGAAATTCCTGGAGATATCGGGGTAAGTTTGGGGAGGGCAGGGTTTAGAGAGGCGAAGAACTTCAGTAGGGTAGAATGCCAAACATTCCACCCTCCAAAGCAGCCATTTTATTAAGGGGAACTGATCTCTGTACTCTAGAGATCAATTGTACTTCTGCAAGGTCTCCAGGCCCCACCTGGAGGTTGGCAACCCAAATTGTTACTGTTACATCATGTCATGTTTGTAATGTAATGTTCAGAGGCTTATAGGGCCATTCTAGACAGTTTCACCCTTCTAAGCACCATTGACTTGAAGGGTACAATTTTGTTTAGGATTTCACTATTAATTAAGACAATCTGCTGGGCAACGTGATGGTCTTAATTCAGTTTCTAACACATTAGGGCACATTTCAGCATTGAATACTGCTGGTGAGGCAGGAGAAAACTGAAGACCTGATTCGGTATGGCAACAGCCAGAGCAGTTTTTGATCTCCTCTTCATGAATCTGGAATTTCAGCAGCAGTGGTCTCACATTTTTGAACTCATTCTGAACTCACCCCAGGGCTAGTGCTCAACGGAGAGAGGAGTAGAATTTGGAGTCTTTCTAGGGTACAACACTTCTAGGTTTCCAGTGCAATCCTAAGCAGAGTTATCCCCTTCTAAGACCATTGGGATCTATTTCATTTATTTATTTAGATATGTTGACTATTTTTCCCCCAATGGAGACCCAAAGCAGCTTACAACACGGTTTCTCCACCTCCATTGTATCCTTTTAAATGCAACCCTAAGAGGCATGTTAGGCTGAGAGACGGTGACTGTCCCAAGATCATTCAGTGAGTTTCAATGCTCGAGTGCGATATGAACCTGGGTCTCCCAAATCCTAGTCTGACATTCTAACCAC
Source organism: Euleptes europaea (assembly GCF_029931775.1). Taxonomy (NCBI): domain Eukaryota; kingdom Metazoa; phylum Chordata; class Lepidosauria; order Squamata; family Sphaerodactylidae; genus Euleptes; species Euleptes europaea. The sequence continues at coordinate 50,232,122 of NC_079315.1, read as the reverse complement.
TGCATCACGCTATAAGCCTCCCCATTTTATGCATTTTGGATCTATTTCATATCTTCCTGTTCTTGGAGCATCAAAAACTATTTATTTTTTATTTATTTAATTTCTACCTCGCCCTCTATCCCTGGCCAAAGCCGGGCTCAGGGCACCTGAGGGAGGCCAGATTTGATGAAACCGTTGCTGCCCTCAGCTATAGGCCTGGCGGAATATCTCTGTTTTACAGGCCCTGTGGAATATCTTTCAAATCCTGCAGGCCCTGGTCTCACTGGAAAGAGAATTCCACCAGGCCGGGGCCAGGGCCTAAAAAGCCATGGCCCTAGTTGAGGACAGCTAGATAATCTTGGGGCCAGGGGTCACTAATAAGTTGTTATTAGAAGAGCACAACACTCTTTGGGGGGCGTACCAGGAGAGGCAGTCCCGCAGGTATGATGGTCCCAGACTGTGTAAGGCTTTAAAGGTAATAACAAGCACCTTGAACCTGATCCGATGCTTCACCTGTTAAATAACACAAGGGAGAGGATTGCACCTTGTGGAACCCCACACACCAAAGGGTACCGCTGCAATACCTTTTCCCCTAGCACTACCCTCTGTTCCTGACTCTGGAGAAATGAGCACAGCCATTGAAGGGCTGCCCCCTAGATCCCAGTGTCAGCAAGGCGGCAGTCTAAAAGATCATAATCGACTGTGTCAAAGGCTGATGAAAGGTATAATATCAGCAGCCCAACCCACCTCGATCCAACTGCCATCAGAGATCATCTGTGAGGGTGACCAGAGCTGTGTCTGTCCCATGGATCGGGCAGAAGCCAGACTAGAATGGGTCCAAGGCTTATGACTCATCTAGGAAAGCCTGAAGTTGTTCAGCTACTGCTCTCTCAACTACCTTACCCAGGTAAGATAGATTTGACACTGGGTGGTAGTTGGAAAGATCCCTCAGATCTAAACTTGGTTTCTTCAAGAGCCTCATTCAAACTCCCTGGGAAGACCCCCGTCATAAAATCAGGTTAATGATCTCACCCAGGGGAGCCCGCACCACATTTTGACTGGCCTTAACCAGCCAGGATGGGCATGGGTCCAGGAGACAAGTGGTGGGCCTCACAACCATCAAGATCCTATCAACATCAGCTTGGGAAAGCTGACTGAATTAGTCCAATATAGGACTAGAAGACGAACGACAGGCCTCCAGTTCATTAGCTGTATCAAAATTGGCAGGGAGGTCGTGGCAGAGTGACAAGATTTTATCCACAAAAAAGCTCAAAAAACCCTCACAGCTACAGGCTGAATTTGAACCTAAATTTGACTGTCCCTCAGAGAGGGATGTTAATGACCTGATTATTCTAAACTATTGTGCCAGGCGAGAGCTAGCGGACGCAGTTGAGGCTGCATAGTAATCCTTCTTAGCAGCCTTCGCTGCCACCTCATAGGATTTCATAAGCATCCTATAAGAAGTTCTTACCACTGCGTTGTGAGCCCTAGCTGTCTAAGCTCTCATTTCTTACTTCACAATATACCACGGAGCCTAGTTTCGACGGGGGTAAAGAGGGCATTGGGGAACAATTGCCTTGATGGCTTCGGAAAGTCAGCAATGCCAATCTTCAACTAGCTCATCCAGGGAACTGCCAGAGGGCATAGGATTCCACAGAGCGTTCTGGAATCCAACAGGATCCATCAATCTCCACAGACTAGCATAAATCCGGTCGTCGCTCAAACAGGGTGGAGGCGGGAAGTCAATCTGGGCCTTCAGAGCAAGGGGGCCTGACTATGATACATCTTCAGTTGATATCAGACCTACATCTAAAAATTCCTACTCAATCGGATACACTATTTGATCTAAACTATAAGGAGTTATGGAGAAGAATAGAAGAAGATCTTCAAAGATGGAATAGACTCCAAATTTCATGGTTGGGCCAAATAGCAACGATTAAAATGAATGTTTTGCCGAGACTTAATTTTTTGTTTCAAACATTGCCAATCAGTATAAGTTCATTTTTAATGTGTAAATGGCAGTGGATTATTAATAAATTTGTGTGGAAAGGAAAAAAAAACCAAGAATCAGATTTGCCGTGTTACAAGATGATAAAAACAGAGGAGGGCTGGCTTTACCAAGTTTGAAACTCTACCATCAGGCAGCATCACTGGTGGCGTTGACAGAATGGATCTTATGCCCTGAGGATCGGAAGATCAAACTCGAAAAGGTTGGCCTGGAACAAGGTTTTCACTACTGGTTGTTGTCCAAGAACCCAATGACACTTCCTAAATATGAAAACACTGAGAACCTAACATTTCAACTGTTAAAAGCGTGGAACTCATTCAGAAGGATTCTTAGCCCTTCCCCTCCTGGTTTGATGTCACCAACAGAGGCATATATGGATTACGCAGGCAGAAAGAATAATGTTTATTTAATCTATAACAACTTGATCAAGAAAGATGGGCAAATAAAATCATTGCAGGAACTACAGGATGGTAACTTCAAGATTTCTTGGTATGCTTATCACCAAGTTATACACGGGTTAAGAACTGACTACTTACAAAAAGGGAGAGAGAGAAAGTCAACGGACTTTGAACAGATGATTACTAAATCGCAAGGCCATCTTTTATCAGTAATTTATAAGCTGCTATTATCGATAGAAACAGCCCCGGAACAAGTAAAGACATGTATGATAAAATGGATGCAGAATGTCAGAGAGATGATCTCTATGCAAACTTGGGAAAAGATGTGGAAGGTAGAAATCAAGTTTTCCAGATTACAAGCAGTAAGGGAAAACTGGTACAAAATGTTTTACAGATGGTATTACGCACCAAAAGACTTTAAAAGGATGTATAAGTCAAACCAAGCAAACTGTTGGAAATGCTCAGAGACTCAAGGAACTTATTTCCATCAATGGTGGACATGTAAAAAGCTCAAAAATATTGGAAGTTAATACATAAAGAAATACAGGCGATGCTCCAAATGAACTTTGAATTAGAAGCTAAGTACTTTTTGCTCGGGATGACTCCAACCCAGATACAACTTAAGCATAAAGAATATGCAATGACAGCAGCGAGAATTTTGTTTGCAACGAACTGGAAAGACAGAAAGTACCTGAACTAACTGAGTGGATTACAAAAATGCATGAATATGCATCTATGTCAAGATTATTGAACTTGCTTCAAAGAAAGACGACAGGATTACAAACAAAGATGGCAGCCCTTCTATGACAGATATGTGTGATGAATTATATGTGTGTGTGTGTGTGTGTGTGTATGTGTATATATATATATATATAATCTGCTGAAATGTTAGATAGAAGTGACAGAGGCAGTATTAAAGTGTAATGACCATGATTTGTTTAGGTGGATGGGGAATTATAGAGCATAACAAATAGAGGAATGTATAAGAAGTATAAGAAGACTATAGTTTTATAGTGATATAGCTTTTAAGGACAAATAAACCTATGGTTAGATAAGAAGAACAAGGTGGGAGGTCGAAGCAGAGACATAAAGATATGGATAAGCTTGTAATATAATTTGAATGAGAGGTTAAATCAAGTAGTGTAATCATCATTAGCATAATAAGGCTCAATGTATTATTAGGGGTAAGATAGGGGGCGGAGGTTGCCCAGGACATGGATCATATGTTGATATTATTTTATTTTATTTTCCCTTTTTTCCCCTTCCTTCTTCTTTTTTGTACCCTATAAAAATTCAATAAAAATTTTTTTAAAAAAGAAGGTGGGTTAGAAATCCAAACAAACAAACAAATAAAGCACCTCACCAACTTCCAGATATTTCTTAGAATCACAAAAAATTGAAGGGCCAGGATGCAGGGAATATATGCCGGATGAGATTCGGGCTGGAAATCCCTGTGGCTCCCAAGAGAGCCTGGGATCCGGAGGTTTCTGCACCCACCTACTACTTGCCAAGCCCACCCTGGGTGCTCCAGGGGTGTCTGGAGATCTCCGAAGTCCCCTTAAGATACTCCGACAACCTCCTGTGTTTTCCCGCATCACACTATGACATGAAAATAGGGACGGCCACAAGCAGCAGGGCAGCCGAAACCAGGGCAATGGCAGCGGCCACATCAGGCCAGCCAGTTCTCAATTGGGCCATGCCCAGTGGTAGGGCTGTTGAAAAAAAAATTCAGAAAAATTCAGATTCGGCAAAATTCAGCCCGTTTTGATCTGGGAAATGCCGAAGTCCGAACTCCCCCAATTCGGATCCAGGGAATTTGGCCGAATTCCCGAATCAATTCAGCCGAAGAGTCCCGGGAGTCCCGGGAAGGGGGGCGGTGGGGGTTTAGCACTTCCCCCCTTCCCGGTCCGATGCTCAGCTGGGTCCCCGCCCAACAGCTGAGCTGGGGGAGGAAGTGCTTTGCGCTGCCTGGGCAGGCAGCGCAGAGCACTTCCCCCCCTCCCGGTCCAAATCTCAGCTGTTGGGTGGGGACCCGCCCAACAGCTGAGGGGGGGGAAATGCTTTGCGCTGCCTGGGCAGGCAGCGCAGATCACTTTAAAGACCCACCGCCCGGGCAGTGGGTCTTTAAACTGCTGTGCGCTGCCTGCCAAGGCAGCGCAGAGCACTTCCCCTCCTTCCCAGTCCGATGCTCAGCTAATGCTTTTAACCCTCCACTTTAAAAAGATCTTCCAGCTTTTCAGTCTCTGCTTATATCTTGTTCTTCTTGTTACTACACCAATCCCTTTGACCCAACCAGTTCTACATGCGATACAGTATTTGTTGTCAACTTTACTAAAATCAAGAGAGTCAGCTTCAGATTTTCTGTAGCGGATATTCACTTTCTAAGGATAGGGTGGTTGATAAAGGCTCATCTTTGGGTGAATTTGTACATGCCATCAGAGGCAGGACGTATGCAAGCATCATGAGAAGAATTTGTTACTGTATGGAATCAGCATATCTTTTACTTACCCCCTCATCTGGTCCCCACATACACTGCTAGTAGAAAATAGTGGTCCTGGTATGCTTGTTCTTTTCACAGAGCAGGTTAGGGTCTCTCTTTGGTCTGCCCCCAGGCCTAGGACAAGTACCAGCAGTCCTTGCATTGCCCTCCCACATGAGTTCAGGGTCTGATAACCACTGTTGCTTGCCTAAGCTTCTGACTTCCCAGCAGATGTAACATATCCACTGGACATATGTCCTGGCTACAAGAGAAGACGGTGCCCCCCTTTTTTCCTACCACCCAGGACAATAGCAAGGACTGGGTGCAGTTACTTCCCACCTAGGAGCCACAGTGTCACCTAGGAAGGCACCTGCATGGTCAGGTCTTTGGCAACGATCAGCCTGTTGGTTTGCAAGCTGCTTCGCAGTAAGGGCAGCAAGTTATTTATTGTGGAAGATAAGGGAATTGTGATAGCACATGTCCCACCGGAAACCACTCCCACCACTTTTTTACTAATGGACAAAGTACTCATGGTAACTGAACACACATGAGAAAATAGCAGACTCTAAAATCTCACTCTAGCTGCCAACGTAAACAATACTCTGGAATAGGAAAAGTAAAATGCATGAAAACACAAGAGTTCAATTCCTGAATCTCCTGTTTTATTTTTCTTAGCTCTCTTGCCATTGTCAGGTTGCAGGCTTGTTATTTCAGACAACCACAGAGGGCCAAGTAAACCCTGTAAGGCACCTTTACTGAAATTAAGCTACCTGCTGTGTTTTTGTACTTCCTGAAATGGGCCTGAGCAGACTCAGCATTGGGGCCCCGGAGCTTATGTTTATGGCATATAAACTCATAAACTCGAGAGCATTTTTCAGATACACCATCAGTCATTGATTATGCAGCTTTCACTTGCTCACTTTTAATTAATTTTATATGTCAGAAGCTCTGGTGTCAAGTTAGCATAAAGATATTTATTCATGATATTGGAAAGCCCTGCAGTTTTTGGTGTCAAATTGTGCCCCTTGACCCAACATTAAATAAATTATGATTTGTATTTATATCCTTTTTTACCTGCTTAAATGCCATATATCAAATTAGGGAACATGAACAACAAATTGTTGAGAAGCAAAATCCAAAAGTCCACCCAGTTAAAAAAAAAATGACACAGCTGTCCACACAGTGCTTGTGAATTGCATACTTACACTGAAGTCGTACAAAGTAGCAAAGTTCATTGCAGTTGCTTCTTCAGCTCTTGGCACAGTTTTTCTTGGTAAGCTGCCATAGGGCTTCCCCATCAGTGCCTACATTCAAACAGAGGGAGAAGCATTCACATTTTAATCACATTCCCAACAAACAAAGGACCAGCATGAAACACTGTGATAAACTGAATGATAGAATTTGCAATTTATAGACATTCCCATATATTTTAGTGTTAAGGAACTGGTCATTTGTGAACTTGCCCCAGTTGCCGAATATTTAGCAAAAATTTTAGCTATTGATTTTAGTATTGACAAGTAATAGTTATGCCAATTGTTTGTGTTCTTTGGTGCTTATAGTGGAACTCTACTATTGTATTATATTGAACTTGATAAGTATTGTACTATCTTAACATGCTCTTTTTATGCCATTAAAGGTTTTTGATTTTTTTTAACTTGCCCTAAAATTACTTGACCTAGAAGAAGGCTTAGAGCCTTCTGTATAAGATGTTTTAGTTCATATTAAAATTGCTTAAAGCCAGGGGTGTCCAAGTCATTTGTTACAAGGGCCGGATATGACATAAATGTCACTTTGTCAGACTGGGCCATGTGTACCATAAAATGTAATGCCAGGTACCAGAGAAGACACAGGCGAAGCAATTATATTATTTTTAACTTTATTTTTTACTTAAAATATGAACATGCTTAAAATAATCTTTAATTTTTAATATTTATTTTAATAAACAATATTTAATTAAAATAAATATTTATTTAACAGTCTTTCATCACTGACACATTGGAATTGAGGACGGTGGCTGCCTCAGCTGGTGAGCCCGCAGTGGGATATCCGGCCAGCCCAGATCAGGAGTGGGGGGGGCTGCCTCTGCTGCCTCGCGGGCCGGATAAGAGACCTCAAGGGGCCTGATCCGGCCTTTGGGCCATATGTTTGACACCCATGCTTTAAGCCATTCCTCTTTTTGGTAGTTTTATCCATGGGATCCAGAAATATTGCAGTAAGTGAGCTTCCTGATGATTTTTAAACATTACTTTCCTGTCACTGCTTCTGCTAACACTTACATTGAAAGGTAATGTTCAGTAATTTGCATGTGAAACATTACCTTTGACACTCAATAAAAAGACTGATCATCACATTGCCTCACTGAAATCTCTGTTATTCAAATATATGGCTTGGATTCTAAGATCTACGAAAGGAGCAGAGTTTGTAGAAGAGATCTTTGTCCTTTTGCAGGGAAGCTTCTGTGTTCCTTTCACAGCTACTTCTGAGGATGGGCGACTCTCACGAACAGTGTAGGATGCAATGTAGGGGGCTGCAGCATAAAGAGAGAGTCCTTTGTCCTCCCTTTGAGTTTTTCAGCTATGGCTTGATGCTGGTCTTCTTCACAGTGAAAGTTTAACTTAGGACTACAGTTCTTACTGTACACTTTAGCACTCCAGGCTCATCTTTGACATTTAAATCAGAGAAATGACGAAAATGGGCTGGGTATCTCTACTGAGTCATCCTTACCTCAGGCACCATAATAAGACCAAAGGTCAGTCCAAAAAGAACCATGTTTATTCCATACATCCATCGCAAAAATATGAAATAGGAGGCAACTGAAGAGCCAAAGTGACCTATTAAATATGAATAAAAGAGATAAAATTGGCATGTGAATCATTCTTTCTTTTATCTGAACTTAGAAAGTGGAATAAAATCAATCCAGAATGTTTATTCCTAACAGACTACAAATGAGTGATTTCCTCATTAATTGCTGATAATAAATGTTGTAGAATGCTACTCTGATCAGTGTAAAACCATAGCATTTGTAAAGGTGGGTCAAAAATATAGGCTGTTTTATTAAACCCAAATTCTTCTGATCTTTAGAGTAATACCTTCTCTGTACCATACTGAGATGCCCTTTCATTTAAACCATTATGATATAAATTATTTGATTTGCATCCAGTGGTGAGAAGCAGTGGCATGGTCCCTGAGAGCAGGGCTGTCCCCACTATTTTGGGCCCCCTAGGCTATGATGCCTAAGCCGCCTCCGCCATCCCACACACTACAGGGAGGTGGGAAGAGGGTACCTGCTTGCTTCGCCCCCTTGCTGTGGGGAGGAATGGGGAGGTGGAAAGACAGTGCCCACTCTCATTTCTCCTGCACTCTGGGGAAGCTGTATATATGTCCAGAGGGTAGCTGTTTTAGCCCATTCCAGCAAATTTCAACAGCAGTGCACCTTAAATACTAACACACTTTTATTTCAACATAAGCGTTTGTTGGTTAGAGCCAACTTTTTCAGATGCAATGAATGAATCATTAAGGTAGTAAGTATATTGGCCTTCCTGGCTTACCATATTAGGAAGTTCTGGGTATTCATTCTCTTAGCAAGAGCACTTTCACTTTCCTATTCCAATTCATTTTGGCTGGCTCTTCATAGCAACTAGTTCAGTTTTCTCATGTCATACTTTTGCAGTATAATAACATTAACTGTTGGTTATTACCTAGGGTTGCCACATGCCTGGTGGGGGTGGGAGATGTCCTGCCCCCAGCAGGCCTTGCCCACCAGCACTCCAGCAGCTGGAGAGAGAAAGACAACATTTTTTAAAATGGCCATCAATGATGGCATGATTTCACTTCCAGGAAAAGAGACATCATTCCTCTCTAGGAATTGCTAGAAAATCAACATTGTTGGAAATTCTTAGGGAGGGCTGATATCACTTCCAGAGGAAATCCAGAACTGACATCATTCCTCTCTAGGAATCACAAAAAGCTCTATGGTTTTCCTGGAAGTGTAGTCATGCCATCACTGATGGCCTCACACACACACGCGTACACACACATCGCAGCTGTACCTGGCAACACTAGATATACCCTCTGTGTTTATCTCCCCCTCAGGTTTAAATTGGGACTTGGGATTCTTATCTCACTTCAATATATCTTTGCATTACCTGAGACACACGGCAGGTATTAAGTAACTTAGCACACCTAGTGACTAGTCTCTGTATTTAACTTGATTATTTTTGAATTTTCCATAATGATATTTCGTCCAGTGTTTTTTGTATTTCATAGACCCTGGCCATGCTGTTTGTTTTATTCATACCTCTTACATAAAATGACAGCATAGTGAGGGTCCACTTATTACATCTGAAGAAGTCAGCTCTCATCCATGAGAGCTTCTGTGGGAATAAAATTTTTGTTAGACTGTAAATAGGATTTTTACATTGCAGTTTATACACAGATTCAGTAATAGAGACATAGCCCTTAGGAATAATACTAACATGGGGCCTTAAATCTTTTCTTTCTCCTTATGTTAGACCCTGGAGGTAAGATTCACTGTAGCTCTTTCCATGTCATGGTTTTGCCAGCCCAAATGAGAGAGTCAATATATTTTTATAGCCATGCTGCTCAACTGCTGGTGGGTTTTCATGAGTGGGTTTATCATGTTACTGATAATGAGACCTCAATAGACGGGATTATGCATACCCAGTCACACCAAATATCTGACCTTATGGGCAGAAAACTCCTCATCCTGTTGCAACTTCCAAGTGGGGTCCAGCGTTTCCCTAGAATTACAACTGATATCCAGACTACAGAAATAAGTTCCCTTGGAGGAAATGGCAGGTGGTCCCTGGTCCCTTCCCATCCAGCCCATAAGAAGCAAGGTAGGAGCTGCTAAAAACGCAGGGTAGGGCTGTTGAAAAAAAAAATTCAGTCCGGTTCGGATTTGGCCGAACTTGGCCCGATTTGGGTCCGGTTTGGCCGAATTCCAACCCCCCCTGTTCGGCAATGCCAAATTCGGCGGGAAATTCGGCATTCCCGAACAAATTTGGTTCAAAGCCCCCCCCGCCCCCTTCCAGGGACTCCTGGGAAAGCGGGCGGGGGGTTTAAACTGCTCCGCGCTGCCTGCCCAGGCAGTGTGGAGCAGTTTAAAGACCCACTGCCCCCCTTCCTGGGACTCCCGGGAAAGCGGGCGGGGGAGTTTAAACTGCTCCGCGCAGCACAGAGCAGTTTAAAGACCCCCCCACACGCACACACGGTTTCCTGGGAGTCCCTTGAAATCCGGTGTGGGGGGGTCTTTAAAGGCAGGAAAAGGCAGGTTCGGGGAACACCAAACCTGCTGAACTCACCGAATTTGGCTTGTCGTTTTCCTGCCTTTTTTTTAGTTCGGTTCCATCCGAACTGAAAACCCCCGAATCGGGGGAAATTCAGCTGTTTGTTCGGTTCGAGCTCCCATTGCCTGCTACTGTTCCAAGTAGTGGCAAGGGGAAATTTTTTTGAACTGGCAGCATTGCCAGTTTAGGAATCCCCAGAAACTCTATGGTTTTACTCTTTAGCATTTCCAGTGATTCTTAGAGCTGTGCACCATCACTTGTAGGTTTTCCCCAGAATTCACATCATCACACCGCCGCTCTCCACCATGTCCCCACCCCAACCCTCCTGCTGGTTGCCAGGCTTGACCTGGCAACCCTTAGGTTCAACCACTTTCCAAGTTACTTCACGATGGGGGTTACCACACTTTGTATTCCCAGTGATGTATGAAGAGTTTCAAAATGTTATAAAAAACATCGCTTTAAAAGGGTTTTTGGATACCACGGCTTATAAATGGTTGGAAGATGTCTTCACAGCTAAAGGAGCCACACAAAGTGCGAACAGTATTTTTTATAACATTTTCAAACTCTTAATACATCGGTGGGAATACATAGAAAGTGCAAACAGTATTTTTTTATAACATTTTCAAACTCTTAATGCATCACTGGGAATACAAAGTGTGGTAACCCCCTGAGTATCATGGCTGAGCAACAATTTGATCTGGAGTTTCACACATCAAAACTTAACTGCCCTTACTATACCATACTGGCTTCTGCACCATTTGCTGTTTGGGGTCCAAACTAGATGTTACACTTAACATACAACCACCACAAAGATTTGCAGCCAGAAGGCAGCTGCAAATTCCCTGTGGGAACACAAGTCTGAAGCTCTGCAGAGGCACAATTTGAATTAGGACCATGTTGCGGGGGAGGCAGCCTCTTCCCATGCTGTTTTCCGGACCCACAACACTTCTGGGGGGACAGTATTTGCTGCGTGGGGGCTGCATGTGCACTGTGGGCTGCATGTGCCGCCCCACATGGGGCAAATAACACCCCCAGGGTGCATCAGGTTGAAAAATGGAACGGGGAAAGGTTGAAGTCTCTTGTTCTCCATGCCATAGGACTGATCTGAATCAGAGCCCTGTGGCTGAAAGTCCTTGCGGAGATCATGTGTTAAACTTAACATCTAGTAGATATGAAGATTTTTTTTTCTGAAGATATTATTTTGGTAACTAACATTGCATTGTATGTACGTGTGTAAAGTGCAAACTTATGGCGACCCCATAGGGTTTTCAAGGCAAGTGAGAAGCAGAGGTGGTTCGCCATTGCCTGACTCATTGCATTGCACAGCAATATTTAAATAGTGGGGGGGGGGTACATTGTGAACTTTTTCTTGGAACCCAGAGATTATTATTCATGAAATTATTATTCATTGGCACATCCATCAATTAGGCACAAAGGAAAAAGGATTCATTGGCCCTGCTCCCCATCATGTGTGTAATCTGCCTAAATTTTGCAGCAACTGTCTACATGCAAAAGCTCCTTTCTGCAACGGAGAATGTATTAACAAGGCCCCATTTATACAGTGGAACTTTCTTGCATATTTGGCTGAATGTGTGGATGTGTGTGTGGGAGGGAAACAACAAGTAGGGCTGCCAAGTCTGGGTTGGGAAATTCCTGGAGATTAGGAGACAGAAACTGGAAAGTGCGATGTTTGAGAAGGGGAGGAGGCTCACAGGGATGTGATGCTATAGAGTCCTCCCTTAAAAGCAGCCATTTGGTTTAGGGGAACTGACCTAGAGTCTGTACCATGGGGCAGTCCCTGGAGAATGGGTCCTCCCAAGAGGAGTAACTCTACCAGGAGAATTCAGCCCCAAGGGAGCTGCCTCTGACCCCACAGCCTGAAGTGGGGCCTGACTCGGCACAGCCTTGCGAGGAGGCTGACAGCCCTGAAGCTGGTGACTCTCCAGGCACAGGACTTGCAGTCAGAAGTCATGGCAGAACCAACCCCGTCCTGCTCAGAGCCTGGACCCAGTGGCCCAGCTGTGAGCCCTCAAGCAACTAAGGCAGCAAAGGCTGACAGGTGGAGGCAGCAGCAGAGAAAGGCACTGGTGGCTAAAAGACATAGTGCCTGGCTGGAAGCCTACTAGCGTGTGTTGGAACAGCAGCAGAACAGTGAGTCCTCACAGGAGGAGGACTGACAGAGAAGCCAGATACCAGAAAAGCCTCAGCTGAACAGCCCAGGATTGAGGAAGCAATGTAGTGCATACCTGAGCAACTGGCTGTGGCGCATGCCTGAACAAATCTGACTTTAGACCTTGAACTGGCTGTTTGGCCCTCTGACTCTCCGTGACCCTTGACCTTGGACTGGCTACCTGGACTATGAACTGCAACTCTGATTTGGCAAGTACTGGACTCTAATCTCTGGCTTTGACTAGTGGACTTGTTCTTTGGATGCTGCTTTACCCTCTCCCTGCTGTTGCCAACCACCTGGAGCAGTATCTTAGAGACACTGTAAGTAGAGACCTGAGCATTGGCAGCTAGTCAGCACAGTCTGGAGATTAGTTGTAATTCCAGGGAATCACCTGGAGGCTGGCAACTCTAACACCAAGAGCTGTTTGTCCCCTCTACTTGTGCTCAGGAAACACTTGGCCAATGTATGAATTCAGACATACCAAGTAATCATATTGGTTTTGTAAAACTCTTACTTTCAATTTCTTTGATTTTCATTTCCCAGGGTATGCAAGCTGTTTTAAAATTGTCAAAGTCACGCTGAAATTTCACCCATTTCTGAAAGAGAAAAAAGCACATATACTATGAAAACTAGATAAGAGAAAGTGAAAAACTGTTGAATAAATACTGTATTTAGTATGGCAAACTCTTGTGTTCATAAAATATTAATCTATACACACTGTAGATGGTTTTGAAATAATAGGAAAGTGTAGGGTTTCTGTGCTTCTCTCCTTCATCCAAAATAGAATATTTATCCCAGCAAAGAGATATGCAGTATTTTCCCCAATCAGAAACTTGTATATGTTTTTGATGTTTACATATATTCTCTATTTATATTTATTTCTGTTGTAAATCTTCCTAAAATGGTATATCATATATTAACTGTGCTAATATCTGAATGCTCAGAACTTCATATTTTGTTTGTTTCTTGTTCTTGTTTTATTTCTTACTAGGCATTATTGTAATTACAGGATGAGAATGCAAACACGAGCAACAAAGGTTTAATGTAAAATCTAAACAATACACACATTGAAAGAAATATCCTGCACTGGAAACTTACAAGGTTTGTTTAAAAACAACTCAATGCAACCCAAATTATAATGAAACCATTCATGCTAGAAGACATCTTCTGAAAAAGGGGAATGAGCTACTGCTTAAAGGAGTATAAACTAAAAGTCATTGCCATTAAATAGAAACAATGAAAAATGAGCCTTACTTTCATCATCATCACTTTATATGCATAAAACTGTTTGCCTTTGCCTTTGCCAAGAGCCCCTTCAAATTTGTCCACAAAACGCTGGGCTTCTCTGAAAAAAGGAAACATAAAAAGGCATACATGAGATTATTCTATGACTTATAGTCTATCCCGCTGAAAGGCATGTAACATTCCTCATGAACTATCTTCCCAAATGAGACCCTAGGACTGTAGTAGACATTGTACATACATTAATGGTGTGGCTGCCACCAAATTGGCAGCCAAGTCACTTCTCTCCTTCTAATGTCTTATACAACTGTCCCAACTGCATGTATTCTGCATTTCCACACCCATTTCCAGCTACAGCTATCGATATGGAACAAGGACAGGGAAAACATCTTGGCATCAGGACAGCTGTCATAAAGGACAAAGGGGGAATTGAGGCAGGCAGCTGCCATTTTTGCCAGCAGAACTGTATTTCTTTTAACATGTTATTTGGCCCTAAACTACATGAAAAAAGTACAATTAATAGACACTAAATGTAATTATTCTTAGCTACTGTACCGACAGAGAATTCAAGATCACCTCATCTGAACAAATTACATTGTGAAATAAAAGTAGCTGAATTTGTGTGGGTGTATGTTATATATAAGGTGCCCCATGGTACAGAGTGGTAAGCTACAGTACAACAGTCAAAGCTCTGCTCACGACTTGAGTTTGATCTCAACGGAAGTCGGTTTCAGGTAGCTAGCTCAAGGTTGACTCAGCCTTCCATCCTTCAAGGTCGGTAAAATAAGTTCCCAGCTTGTTGGGGGTGAAGTGTAGACAACTGGGGAAGGCAATGGCAAACCAACCCGTAAAACATAGTTCGCCTAGTAAACGTCATGATATGACGTCACCCCATGGGTCAGTATTGACCCGATGCTTGCACAAGGGATAGGGGTGCCAGCTCTGGGTTGGGAAATACCTGGAGATTTGGGGGGTGGAGTCTGGGGAGGGCAGGGTTTGGGGAGGGACATCAGCATGGTATAATGTCATAGAACCCACCATCCAAAGTGGCCGTTTTCTCCAGGTGAACAGATCTCTGTCACCTGGAGATCAGTTGTAATAGCGGGAGATATCCAGCTACCACCTGGAGGTTGGCAATCCTAACCTTTTACCTTTATGTAATATATACCATATTTTAATAAAACCTGAAATCATGGCATTTCTGCTTGTCTGCTATCTGACTGTATCTTATTTCTGTGCATAATGATTATAATTTACCACATTTGAATCCCACATTTCCTCCAAGGCATACCTACAAAATTTGTTGCCCACTGAGCTGAACACAATCTACCAGCAACCTATAATGGCCCACCAGATGCTTTAAACCTCTCTTGTTTCTTCAGTACAAGCAGCAAAAACAGGGTATCTATCAAGGTGCGAGTGGGATGTGGGCTGGATTTGGCTTCGTGGGATAGAAAATAGCAAATATTCACAGAGTCCAATTTTTTTTCAGGAGCAATGGCTATTCTACTATTACTGTTAAGCTGAACAACACAGTGGTTGATAAACCTAAAGTTTGTTTGGAGCAACTGAATAGGATTTGTAAAATTTATCAGTGATTGATCACAGAAATCTTCCCACAGGATAGGTATTTGTTTGTACTGGGTGCTTTGGAACACAGGCAGGATGGTGCTGTGCAGTTGTCTTGTTTTTGGGCTTCCTGGAGGTCCCTGGTTGGCCCCTGTGTGAGCAGACTGCTGGACTTGATGGACCTTGGTCTGATCCAGCAGGGCCTTATGTTCTTATTTGCACTCCTTTGCACAGGTGGTACATTACTCTTTTGAAAATGAATGAGTTTACACACAAGGCTCTGGACTGGGATGACTGTCTACATGAATGCTTTTTGCTTTTTTAAAAAAGGGTTATGTTTCACAATAAAAGGAATTTGTTGCATATTTAATGGTTATTCTTAGCATCCTGAGCTGACAGCCATTTCAAAATGTGAAACACCAGACTACAGAATCTTAATTTACTGAGTTGGTGTGCTAACAAATAACTACTGAGAATGAGGTACAAAGACCAGTTTTTACTCAGCCTACCAAATTGCACTGGCATTGTAAACAGGCCCTGGATATTAATATCAGTACACACATAAAGGTGCTTTATAATAGCCCTGTTTAAAAGTTATAGTGTACGCACATACAATCTGTCTACAGCAGGGGTGCTGGACGTGGTGCCCGTGGGTGGCATGGTGCCCACCGACACCTTTTCTGGTGCCCACCAAGTGTTTTAGGAAGTGAGTGGGACCAAGTAGGGATTTTGCCCAGCAAGGTTTCTGACTGGCTACTGAAGATTTGTGCAGATTTTTTTTAAGTTTGCTTTGGCAGCAGCTGCCATCACAACACAAGGATCTACACTGTGTTACTGAAGTTAAGCTATGGCAAGGATTTTGTGGCTGTCTTCACCTTCTGTGGCAGCCATTTTGTGGCAGTAGGGTTGGCAAGTCCCTCTTTGCCACCAGCGGGAGGTTTTTGGGGCGGAGCCTGAGGAGGGAGGGGTTTGTGGAGGGGAGGGACTTCAATGCCATAGACTCCAATTTCTAAAGCAGCCATTTTCTCCAGGTGAACTGATCTCTATCGGCTGGAGATTAGTTGTAATAGCAGGAGATCTCCAGCTAGTCCCTGGAGGTTGGCAACCCTATGTGGCAGCCATTTTGTTGCTGTACCCACCATGCTGTGCCAGAATTCCAAAAATTCCCACAAGCTCAAAAAGGTTGGAAGCCCCTAGTCTACAGTGTACAGTGTACACTTGATTTTTCCAATGCATGTATTAATTCTCACGTTACATTCAATGCATGTACTAATGAATTTGTGTTTTAAACCCTGCATTTGGTTCTGGTCCATAGTTACATTTGTAAAGTGAACACATCTTCCTTACAAACAGATGTTCACATATATATGCAGGTTGTACATGCTTATAGTGAAACATGTACTCAGCTACTTTACTGTATTTAACGAAATGGTTGTTATGCCAATAAAGATACCTGAACTGTACTCAGCTACTGTGTGAAGACACTGGTCTACCTAGGTCAGTACTGTCTATTCCGACTGACAGCAGCTCTCTGGGGTCTCAGATAGGGGCTTTTACATCACCTGTTACCTGATTCTTTCCAACTGGGGCTGCTGGAGACTGAACTTCGAACCTTCTACATGCAAAACAGATGCTTCACCACTGAGCCACAGCCCCACCAAAATAAGAATGAGTCAGGGTTACTGTGCAAAAAAAGAGTTGCCATAGTCTGATGGAAATCAAGATAATTACCAGCATTAAACCCTAGCATTTTAGCACTACTATCTGTGTACTGAGCCAGTTTAATAACTTAGGGCCATGTACAATATAAGGAATCGTTCCTTGATTTTTAAAAATACTTTATTAAAACAAACCAAATAAAAACAAGGATGTAAAACACAAATTACTAAATACATTGACATCAAAATATACAAGCTCAAACTAACCGCACATTCTGGACAAAATTTTATTTCCATTTTTCAAACTTTTTGTACTTTTGGCTGTGTAACTCTGTCAGCTTTTCCAGCCATTCCTCCTTCAGGATAATATTTTTCTTCCAGTTTTGGGCAAGTGTTAACCTTGCCAACGTCACTGCATTCAGCACAAATTCATTGACTTCATTTGGAAGGAAATCCACACAATTCAGCAAGAAAACCTTAGGGGATCATGGTAACTCTTTCCTTATATCTTGAGCGATCACCATAGCAATCTTATTCCAGTATTCTACCACTCTGCTGCATTCCCACCATGTATAAAATTTGCATTATCAGCACCACATATCCAACACTCCCCTTTAGCCCCCTGATAATTTTTTTTCCAAGTTAGAAGGTGAGGGTGACTGGTAGGAATTGTTCCTTTCAAATAATCTGCAAGTCAACATATATGCCAACTACTGTTTTAATCATGTACTCTTGGGGCATATTAACAGATCAGTGTTGTATATTGATGGTATGAGATTATCATACACAGGTTTTTCTTCCTGCTGATAGATGTTGCTGCACACAATGGAGAAGTTATATCATTCTGTGACAACTGACATTTGATACATGTTAGAAATTTAAGGTGGCCAGACTGACATGTAGTTGTTATGATGATTAGATGAAAAGCGTGATCACTGGGCTGTCAACAGGTTGGGGACTAAAGAGAGCTCAAAGTTTATTGTCCAAAAATAACTTTTGTAAACAGTGAGTCTTTGAGAGCTGAGGAAATTATAAAAAGAAGGTGTGGCATCCCAGAGTTGGCAGTACTAATGGCAAAACAGAGATTGGTCCTGCCATGTGCCAGGATACGAAACAACTAGTATTATTCTCCAGCAGCCTACTCATTAGCAGCCCCCAGGAATGTTTGCATGATTAACTGAAATATCTTATTTAATAGGTACTTAAGGGCCCATTCCTGAAAATTGGGCCGTTAGGAGACCGACTACGGCCTCTGCCGGCACAGGGGCCCACACCGACGGCGCCCGGAAGGCGCACACCAGTGGCCCCAGCACTGGCATGCAGGACCAGGCACCACTCCCTGATCGCTGCCTCCAGCTGCCAGCACAGGCCGCGGCAGCCACTTTGCCTCCTAAGCCCGGCGCGGGCATTCCTTTCAGGCATGCGCTGTGAGTGTGCATCTCCAGGAAGCATCCCCCCTGTATCTTTTAAAAATAAAATATATGAATAGTAAATCTGCTGCTAGAGGAGAAGAGTGCAAAAGAAGACTGGTGAGTAATGAGACAAATAATGTATATGTGAGTATATCCTATGAGCTAATTTAAAAAACCTCGGTGCTGCTGCAGTCATCAAGTGAAGGTGGCACAATATTCTAGCCTTTGTTCTCTTTGTTACATTGACCATTCATGTAAATATCTGTATATTTATTTATTTGGGCATTTCTATGCTGCTTTTCTTCCCTGAAGGGATGATTCCCATGACTAGAATGTAGTAATGGCTGGATATGAGTTGTTCAAGAAAAACCAAAAAGGTCAAAGAGGTGGTGAAGTGGCACTGTATGTGAGGAGAGGGTTTGCTTGTCAAGAAATACTGGAGGAGAAGGGTGACAGCCCAGTGGAAAGGATCTGGATGAGGATAAGGGAAAGAAGGACAAACAGTATTGTGGTTGGAGTCCGCTGCAGACCTCCTGACCAGGGTGAGGAGGTGGATGCTGCCTTCCTTGAGCAGATTGACAGGGTATCCAAGCAACATGACCTTGGAGTTATGGGTGATTTCAACTTCCCTGATGTGTGCTGGGAGACAAACTCTGCAAAGTGACCCCAGTCACGCAAGTTCCTCACCTGCCTGGCCGACAACTTCCTTCATCAAATGTTGGAGGTAGCTATAAGGGGCTCATTCATACTCGATTTAATATTGATCAACAGGCAAGAGATGGTAGATGAGGTGAAGGTGGTGGGGACCTTAGGGGGAAATGACCATGTCCTCCTAGAATTCCTTTTGCTGTGGGGGACCAAGGAAGTTTCTAGCCACACTTGTCTGTTAGATTTTGGTAGGGCAGATTTTAATAAACTCAGAGGCATGATGAGAATCATTCCATGGTCTCCTAATTCTTAATCCAACACGTCTGCTCATTAGAGTTGTGTGCTGGCCTCTGCTGAGTATGGACCAGTCACACAAGTTGTGTGAAGGCTGCCACTAGGCCCAGGCAAGTTGTATGGCATCAAATCATAGTGTCACACCTGGGTGAGCTGCACAAATTACATTATACCAAGTTGCCTGGTGGTTGCTTCTAGGCTTGGCCCCAGTGAATCCTTTCTTCAGGGCAGGAGGAAGGGGAGCAGGGGTGGACTGGGGGGCCCAAATAACCCTGGAAAGGACCCTCCTACTGGATTTTACTAACAGAAGCCAAGATTTGACGGCTGACAATATTGTTGTGGTTGCCAAGGAACCCCCACAATTGACACAGATTTTAGAGGGCATCCATTTCTTAAACGAACTGGTGCTGCTAAGATCTGTATTGTCTGTTCATGACTCCAATCTCTGGATTTAAGTCCATAGATGGGGTCATATTGTGAATTAGATATATTGATGATACAATCCTGCAAGACCTTAGATCTGATCTATTTAGAATATCCAATGAAACAAAATTTATTTTAACAAAGAAAGGAGATGAGTGAAACAACACTGAATTAACTTACAGGAATGTTATTAAGATACAAGAAATTGTGTGAGAGAGAGTGCATGTGTATGTATATGAAGCTCTATGAACATTCTAGAGTGCTTTAAAAATGCCAAGTCATTTTCTTAAACTATCTGAAAGTATATAAAGTCTCTTTAAAACACAAAGCAAACTTGGTCATCCTTACTCAAGGATGAGAAAGTGCCAAAACACAGGAAATACAAAACTGGGCTTTGTAATCAGTTGGATTGTGTATTATAGGTAAATTATCAATAGCACAAGATAGGCCAAAGTGTACCCTTTTAGCTAACCATTTAAGCTTTATTAAAGTCACAGAAACATTAATCTAATTACCAACACAAGGAGCATCAATATTTCATGAGGCCAGGTATTATTGTCCTTAAATGGCCTGGCTTAATAATTAATTGTAGGTATGAGGTTGCAGCTCCCAAAGTGCTAGGTGTCCTGTACTTGGGCTGTTTAAGGCTTGCAAGAGTGGGGAATGAATTACTGAACTTAAGAGGTAGCAGAACAAGACGACGATTCAGGTGGATTGCTCAACTTTTCAGTAACAGTTCAAGATGGATTCAGTCACCAGCTTGAATCTCATTAAAAAGCAATGTGCTGTTAATATTGAACAATTTGGACGCCTCCAACTCAGTTCTTTAAAATGACTTGTTTTAAAAAATGGCAAACCCCCTATTGTTGCCAGGTTGTTGTTGTTCCTTAAGTAGAGTTGCCAGCTCGGGAAATACCTGGAGATTTTGCAGGTGGAGCTTGAGGATGGTGGGGCTTGGGGAGGGGAACGACTTCAATGGGGTATAATGCCATACAGCCCATCATCGAAAGCAGCCATTTTCTCCAGGTGATCTGATCTCTGTTGCCTGGAGATCAGTTGTAATAGTGGGAGATCTCCAGCCACCACATGGAGGTTAGCAACCTTGTCCTTAAGATTATAGGCTTCTGCCTACTCACAGAGATACTTTTTAACCTAAGGATTTTGAGGCAGTTGATCTATGTATTTGTTATCCCTTGATTGCACCAAGTTTGCTGACAAACATCAAAACCAAGCAAATCCTGTGGCATCTTAAATTCTCACCAGTGTGAGTATAAATTTACACAGGCAATAGTCTATTCCATCAGAAGCATGCAAAAGGCATTCTAAAACATTTTGTTTGAAATAATATCATATGACATTAAAAATTTATCCCTGGTGTTTTATCTGTGACGACACAGTCACTTGTGCAAGTGATAAACATACTCAAGTCAACCACCCTTTAGACTGATACATAGCTACAGATGTAAAACTTGAGTCCATATCAATCTACAGTATCATTTTAACTTCCTTCACTCTAAGAACAGGCTATTCAAAAAAAAAGAAAAAGTACCCTCACTCTTAAATTTGCTACTATGAGATCATTGGGAAGGGGGACATTACTGTACAACCTCAGTGTAATATATGACCCATGGGCATATTGTACGATGTGAGCTGGTTTGTTTATTCATTTTTTTCAGATACAACAAGTATCCACATGGGGAAGAACACCACCAGCTGTATTCTGTCCATCCACCAGCACCCCTTCCAAAGGTGTATACATGGTTTTCCTCTCCTCCTGTGTTTATCCTGTGTTTACCCTCACATCAACCCTTAGAGGTTAATTAAGCTAAGAGTAAGTGAGTGATTGGCTCAATGTCACTTCTCACATTCATCCGCAAGTCATTACCATTCCTTAAGGGAGGCAGATCCTCATAGGAGCTGGAGTGACCCCCCCACTTCAACCCCATGCCACTTGCACCATGCAAACTGGCAGGGACGCCAGAGTAAGGCAACCTACGCCAGCCCCCGTAGATGCCGCCAGCAGCATGGCACTCAGGTGCAAGTGCTGCCTCTTGCCAGCGTTTTCCCAGCATTTCTCCCTGCACTAGCGCCCAGGGGGGCATTCCTGGGAGCGGAGCTGCCTTTAGGAAGCTTTCTAATCCCTTTCGGGCTCAAAAAGTGCCATTTTGCTGGCGTCAACATACTCCTGCAAAATTGTGGCACAGCCCTGTAGAACTGTATGTCGAATTCCACAGGTTTTTTTAAAAAATCATTTTTATTTCTTTTTTTCAGCTTGCTGCACTGGCACTCTGGAGGCAGAGCAGGTGCGCCGTCTCCAGCCACCATGGAACCCCCCACCCCCCACTCAGGAATGAGTTGCCCATGTCAAATAACTGCATAGCATATACAAATCTATGACTGTACTCTACAACAAAAAAGTATTACAATGAGACCGTACTTTAAGACTTCCATTTTCTTTTTCATCTTCCAAGGCTTGGTTCTTAAAGTCGTAATTAACTTCTTTTTTTCTTCCACTGCTTCCTTCAGCTTTTCCATTTCCTCCTCTGTCATTTCATCCTCATCAGAACTAGAACCAGAGCTTTAAAAAAGAAAGACAGGAGAAAAAAATAGGAGCTTGGTTGAAAGTTCTATATTGCTTTTCTTTATAATATATTTGCAGTACTGATTTGTCTACTGGAAGCAATCAGGATTAGGGTTGTGCATATCGATAAACCCGAACTGAAAATAAACCCGAAATTAGCAATTTTGGTAAATATTTTCCATGCCTCATTTCTCTTGCATTTCAGCCTTTTTCCTCCGTTTGGAAGCTAACTTGCATGGACATCATGCAAAGTGACCCAGAAACAAAAGCAGCCCCAGACTTTGAGGTGCCAGCCAGGCAATCGGCTCTTTCCATCAGTCCTCGGCAACGCTGAGCTTTTGAACCTGAAAACCAATGGACAGCTCGGCTTGCAAATTCCTGGAGGATGGGGAGACCCCTTTGTGGGCCCGTAAACTTGGACCCCCTGTCCTAAAGTTCACCAAACTTTGGTGACTGTCTAAGGCGAGTCTCTTGCAGCCACACGGCTAATTTGGGGACTCTACCTCCACAAATGCCCCCACAGGAGCTTAAAAAAAATCCCCATAGACTATAATGGACCCTAATTTTTCAGGAAACCCAAAAATAAGCCAAATACCGAAATTTACCTGTATGGGTATTCGGCTTATTTTGGGTTTACTGGAAAAAAATTGGGCCCAATAAACCCAAAATTTACTAAAAAAAATTTTTTAGCACAATCCTAATCAGGATACATCAATATGCCACAGTGAAAATGTTAATTTGAAACTCAGTTCTCAACTGCTTAATCCAACATCAACTATAATCCAGAGTGCATATTTAACTTTTTCTCATTGTCATCTGAGGTATTCAAAAGAAAAGGAATTCTACAAGGTAAGGCCAGTAACAAGAAACCCTGCTGCTATCCCCTGCTACTAGTCCCTTCTCAAAAATTGGCTTGGAGTCAATACAGACAGGACACTGGGCTAGGATTACTAACTCCAGGTTGGGAAATTCATAAAGATTTTAGGGGTGGAGTCTGGGGAGTGTGAGGAGGCACCTCAGCCGGGCATAATGCCATAGAGTCCACTCTCCAAAGCAGGCATGTTCTTCGGGGAACTGATCTTTGTCATCTTGAGATCAGTTGTAATTCCAAGTGATCTCCAGACCCTTGAAGGTTGGCAAGCCTTCGTTAAGTTAGTGGGCTAACTGTGATCAGACCTTCCCATTGTTTTAAAAACAGTTAATTTTGATGGAGGCCATGGGAGGCAAAAGAGAAAAGAGCCTACAGAACAGGCCACACCAATATGCTAAAGCGCATATATTTCTGAGTGATCTCAGAATTAGGGCTAAATGGCTTCCAAAGTGATGTATGTACTTCATTTATATAGTCTGTGTTGCTTTAAAACATCTTTGCTATTCTATAGAGCTGTATTTGCCATTATTATCCACTTCCAAAAGCTTTTTTTCCCTTATACCTCATAATCTTTTTAGTCTTCAGGATGTCATTTCCATGCTTACCTTCTTTTTTATTCTATGGTAAAAGCGAGGGGTTTTTGTTTTTGGTATCCTGCAGATCTTGCCTTAGTTAACAATAGTTTGTTTCTATAAAAATCAAGTCTGGAAAAAGCTGTGATCTTGTTGAACTGTACGTCTAAATCCAAGAAGTGTTTCTTATAGGTACTTAGATTTATTTTCTTTTTTTTAATCTCTCAGTTGTCACCTCAAGATATGCAGGGTTGTTACATGTCCATTGTCTGATGAGCTTTTTATCTCTAGCCTTCACAATCCCATAGAACCTGGTACTTCATTTTTTTTATATTTCCTTAGAGATGCCCTTTATTTCAGATGGCACAGCTCTGAAGTGTGGCTTATTGTGGAGATTTTGGACTCACAACATTACAGGGAATCTAAAAGCCACTGTACTGCAATTTTCATTCGATTAATTAATTTTCTTATTCATCACACTTATATCCCACCCATTCTTCAAATGGTGTACCTGGATGGGTATTATTTTATTATTTTCCTCATAACAATCCTGGGAGGAAGGTTAGGCAGAGTGGGAATGGCAGGCTCATTGTCTGCCAGTAAACTTCAAAAGCGAATGTGGATTTAAATTCAGATACCCCTGTCCAAGTCTCAACACTAAATTTCCCTCTATTTCAAGAGTCTTCAATTTTATTAGGTCTATGACCGCAGTCTTGGACCAAGAAAGGAGGGAGGGATAGGGAAACAGGGAAGGGATAAAAGACATAGAGGAACATAAAAGGCATAAAAACAATACTATTTCTTGATCATTCATAACAATTTAAATGGGATTACTCCAAAGTAAGCCATTGAAAGTATGCTTTCTTACATATCTTAGTTTAAGAAAACTATGGCCTGTAAGTAATTTCCTAGAATGATTTCACTTTTGTTAACGGAAGAAGGGCAAGCAGTATTGGACTAAGATATGGGAGACCCAAGTACAAACCCCCTCTCTACCAAAGAAGATTGCTGGGTGGCCTTGGGCCAGTCATACACTCTCAGCCTAACCTACTTACAGGGTTGTGTTGGCAGAGTAATTAACACAGCAAGGGTGCACAACCTGATTAAAGTGTAGATAAAGCTTTATTCAGGAACGAACATACTTGACAGTAAAGAAGAGCAAGCGAGAGAGAAGGTCCTAATTACATGACTAGCTGAGTGCAAGAGTGAGAGTGGAACTTCCAAGAAGGAAGATCGCTACCTTAAGAGAAGCAATCTAGAGACAGATAAGGAATAACAGGAGAGATGGTGCTGACTTCACTGTCCTATCTAACTGCCCTCTTGCTGCCCTCTGCAGGGTCTTATTCTCTTCTTTGTACACCAGACATTGCCTATTCCAACAGGGGGGTGAGAATAAAATGGAGGAGGAGGAGGAGAAGAAGAAGGGGGAAGGAGAGTTTGTTTTTGTACCCAGCTTTTCCCTACCGTAAGGAGTCTCCAAGCTGCTTACAATTGCCTTTCCTTCTCCCCCCACAACAGGCACCTTGTGAGGTAGGTGAGGCTGCAAGAGTTCTGAGAGAATTATGACTAGCCCAAGGTCACCCCAGAGGCTTCATATGGAGGAGTGGGGAAACCAACCCAGTTCACCAGATTAGAGTCTGCTGCTCATGTGGAGGAGTGGGGAATAGAACCTGGTGGTCCAGATTAGAGTCCACTACTTTAAACTTCTACAACACACTGGCTCTGGGAGAATGCAGTAAGCTGTGTTGTGTCCCTATTGGGGAGGAAAGTGGGGTATAAATGAAGTAAATTAACAAACACCCAACTGTCAGACTTAACTAAAGATCCTCTCTTCCAAGAAAATGCTGTAATGAAGCTTTGGCTGCTTTTGGAAGAGGGGAAAGCAGCACCCTGGAACCCACCTATTGTGCCTCTGACATAGATCCACACTCAGTTTGCAGCAAGAAGCTATGAGTCTATTGGCTCAGCTGCCAAGTGGCATTCAAACAGTTTCACTGGGAAGGATCCAGCACAGTGGACTACTGAATGAAGAGGAGACTTGACCGTTTTTATTAGCTATATATGTGAAAGGGGAAATCAGATACGTAAATCAATTAACCTTTTTCATGAATCAGAAACAACAAAGAGTCTAACTTCTTGTTTCACAGAAGCACTATCCATCCATCCATCTCTCTTCCATTCCCCTTGCAAAGGTGTTATTCTACAGTCAGGTAGTGTCACCCCATCAGATGGAATTACTATGTGCTGGCTGGCTCTGCATCTTACGGTGACAGGACTAATCCCCCCCCAACAGAACTCTTATATTTTTAACAGTTATATTACAAACTGGATTTCAACAAGTGAAGCTTTCCCTATCATGTCAGACAAAGGTTCTTATGATGACTTTGTGCTCCCATGCAACTACTAAAGGAGCAGATTTTTTTTCAATTTTTAATTTCCTTTCCTTTGTAATACCAAATTTGTCTTTTTCACTGAGCTGGGCTTTTTAGTAAACCTTCTGCTATGGACATAACGGTAGGAATGACATTATTCTGTGAGCAGCTGC
Organism: Euleptes europaea; assembly: GCF_029931775.1. NCBI lineage: Eukaryota > Metazoa > Chordata > Lepidosauria > Squamata > Sphaerodactylidae > Euleptes > Euleptes europaea. Next base: position 50,205,964 of record NC_079315.1, on the reverse strand, counting down.
AGACAGGAAAGTGGTTTTGGTGAACACCAGCAGAGACTCAAAACATGGGGGACGGCTCTAGTCTTGAAAAAGCAGCAGTTCGAGTAATGGTTGCCCCATTTTCATTAAAATGTGTTTGTCCTACACTGGTCCCTTGTGACATCATTATATGAAGTTTGCAAGAGCAAATATTACATGATATCAGAAGAGAAACTGAAGATAAAATGGTGAAGCAAAAAATGGACTAAATGTCTCTAAGAAAGTTGATGTTTAGAAAGGCTACAGAGTTGGAGTAAAGAGTTTGTGTTGTACTACAGTATAAATAGAAGAAATAACAAATCATCTTCCATACAGAAAATGAAGATTAATATAAGACTTAATACTTTTCAGTCTTGTGGTAAAGCAGATAAGCAAACATTCTGTTTGAGGCACACTGTGCACAGGGAGGAAATGTTACATATGGAAATTAGAAATTATTGGAACTCACAGTGAAAGTGAAAGCATATATCTTTATATGATGGATTAAAAGCTTTAAGCACAAATTTATGAAGCTGGAGAACCAAATTACTAATTAATGATTGCTTAGGGTATGGGATACAAATCAAACAGATTGGGACAGCCATATTACTTAGACAACTTGATTCAACCCTGGATCCTATGGTGGGTATATGTGAGACAAAAGAAGTTGTTGAGAGGGCTGGTGGCAACAGGAGAAAAAGATGTCCTACAGTGGAAAAGTTCTTCAATGATAAAAAAGAAAAAATCCAGGTAGATACCATTTGTTAGAATATGATCTGGAAACCTACAAAAGTGAATGAGCAACCTATGACCTCAAGATCATCTTTGCTTCAGGTAATGCAGATATCCATAGGAGGATCACAAGAAATTTGCATAGCACTGAAAAACTTGAGCCAATGATAAAAGAAACAAACGAGAATGCATCTATACATACATCATGTACCGATAGGGCAACCAACTCTTGGTTGGGAAATGTCTAGAGATATTAGAGATGGAGCCTGGAGAGGGCAGGTTTTGGGAAGGGGAGGGAGCGATGTATAATGTTATCGAGTCCACCCTCCAAAGCAGCCATTTCCTCCAGAGGAACTGATCTCTGTAGTCTGAAAATCAGTTGTAATTCCAGGAGTTCTCCAGGTCCCACCTAGAAGCTGGCAACCCTAGGGACACACAAACTAGCATTTTGAGACAGGGCAGGGAAAATATTGCCAGTGACAGTTCAAAAAATAAACACTCAGATGATTATATCAAATTATAGACTAATAAGACTATCAGATATCGACAGTAATATTTTCTAAAAAAGGGAGACACATGATAGTAGGATCCAGAGTTCTATGAATGGATATTTATAGAGGGAAATATTGCTGGAGAACACCAACATACAACTGGAAAGCTAAACAGCAGCCATTTTGAGATCAACAACTACCGTATTTTCACTCCATAAGATGCACCTGACCATAAGACGCACCTAGTTTTTAGAGGAGGAAAACAAGAAAAAATATATTCTGAATCAAATGGTGTACTGCCACTGCATCTCTGCCCTGGGAAGCAGCTTGGGGCCCTGGGGTCTGAAAGGAGTTAGCCAGACTCCCTGCCCCCCAAGAGGGGCACCGGCGGAGACCCGCCCTGGGGACATGTGCGGTGGCTGGTGCCTGAATGCCCTGTCTGCACGAGGGGGGGCGTTACGCCTGGGGAAGCGCCCTAAATCCCCGAGCATGCAGACGGCGCTCCGTGCCCCGCTGCCGCTGCGCTGGGCAGCTGGGAGGGGCCTTCCGCCCCCCCAGCTGGCTGGCGGCTTTAAAGCCGGCTCCCGGGGTGCATGGGCTCCATGCCGGGCTCCCGCTGCGCTGGGCAGCTGCTGGGAGGGGCCTCCCATCCCCCAGCTGGCTGGCGGCTTCCTAGCCGGCTCCCAGGGCGCACCGGCTCTGCGCTGGGCTGCTGCGGCCAGGGGTCGGCCGTGGCTCCCAGGGCCTCTCGGCAGCTTTGCCCTTCTCCCCGGGGGCCGGATTCACACACATTCGCTCCATAAGATGCACAGACATTTCCCCTCACTTTTGAGGAGGAAAAAAGTGTGTCTTATGGAGCGAAAAATACGGTACTCTGAGTTGCACCATGTTAGTTAATCTTTATAGGATCCACACTTCAGTGGAAACATTTTAGAAAAAATGTCCATAATTAATATTACAGCTATGAGCATATGAGCAGAACCTTTCTTTCTCGGTAATTTTTTTGTCACAATGTATGTCACTTTGAACGTATCTGAATCTCATCTGCTATTTCATTGCCCAGTCACAAAGTACAAGTCTGCCAGGGTTTTTACCATCCTAAATTATTTCTAGTCATCTGAAAATGCACTAGTGATTATTCACATTTGATTCCAGATCATTTAAGATTAAATTAAATAGTAAAGGAGATCCTTAGGGAACTTCAGCAGTCATATTACTCAGTTCTGAGGACTTTTATTCCCCCCCCCCCAGTGTGGTGTAGTGGTTAGGAGCAGCAGACTCTAATGTGGAGAAGCAGGTTTGATTCCCCGCTCCTACAAATGAGCAGCAGACTCTAATCTGGTAACCAGGTTTGATACCCCCTCCACATGAAGCCTGCTGGGTGACCTTGGGCTAGTCACAGTTCTCTCAGAACTCTCTCAGCCTCACCTGCCTCACAAGGTGCCTGTTGTGGGGAGGGGAAGAGAAGGCAATTGTAAGCTGCTTTGAGAGTCCTTAAAGGTAGAGAAAAAGCAGGTTATAAAAATCAACTCTTCTTCTTATTCCTATTTTATTATTAAGAGTTGAGTAGACTGCATTCCAACTGGGGAGCCCCATGCTCTGTTATGAATTCATTCCCTGGGTATTCAGCCCAAGTTCTAGAAAAGTTCTAGAGCTTTACATAATTATGCGTGATAGAACATGGGGATTCCACTGATGTATTGTCCACCCCACTGTCCAACAAACTCATTCCTGAGCTGACAGAGATGGTCTCAGAGGAGGTGGTGCAGAGTTTCATGCTGGCTACCCTTTACACCAAGGCCCCCTTGTCTGGTATGGCTCAGAATTTCATGGCTGCTGCAATAATCATTGGGCTGGCTCAAATAATTTCTTTCCACTCTTTGCTTTGTGGATTCTGCTGTAGGCATACCGGTTTGGACATGAGGAACATGATCTCGGGGAAGAAAAGCTCATGGTGCCTTCTTTGTTCTGAGCAGATCACTGCCTCATAGGGTTTAAATTAGCATGGGTTTTGAAACAATGCAGGGGTTGGTGACTGATTAAAATGGTAAGTTCCTAGAGACTAATGTGTCTGGATGGTTTCCTGATAGTTCTTGAGGATTTTCCAGTTGCCATGGCTGCTCAGTTTATCAATAGTTCGGGATAGGGGTTCAACATAGGTGGTGCCCAGGTTGCACATTTTAGCACCAAGATGTCCTCTTCCAGTTAGTAAAATCCATTTGGCTCACTGAAGAGTTTCAGACAATGAAGCAGAAGGGATAATGGGTTGAGAAATGATGGGGGGGAAACTAAAGGTAGTCTAGCCAGTTACAAGATACATGATCCTGGGAGATGTGTATGCTTGGCTATTGTCCCTGCTGGCTACTTAAAGAAGCCAAGAAAGACTAGACAGGTAGTTGATGGTGGTGGGCTAATAAATGCTGCTGTAAGGGAGAGTTCTTATCCTGCTGAAGGAGGCTATAGTGAGACTATTGCATATCATTTTAATAATTTCTGCCCAGTCTCCAGTGTTCTATTATTGGGCAAGGTGTTTGAACATGTGATTACCACAGAACTCCAGGGACCGCATTTTTCACTTAGATCTACTCCAGTATAGTTTCCACCTAGACTTCAGAATACAGCCTATTTTAAGTTGTCCTGGCAAAAGACACTAGAAGATTTTTAGGTGGAGTCCATCCTTCTTGGGCCTCTCAGTGGTTTTCAGTATTATTAATCCTGTATCTTTCTTAATCACATGGCTGGATTGGGACTGGATTATTTTGTGGTGGATGCATTGCTTGCTGGAAGCTTGGTCTAGAAGATAGTGCTGAGAGACTACTGCTTTTCCCTGTGGCCTTTGACTCATACGATGCTGTAAGGTTCTGTCCCCTAAGCTTTTAAACATCTGACATCTACTAGGGGGAATCATCTAGAGATTTGGGCTTTGTCGGAATCGATATTCCAGTGACACCCTGCTCTATCTCATTTCCATCAAATCCTGCAGATGCAGAAGAACCTCTGAACCAGTGTTTGTGAATGAGGATGGACTGGATGGGTAAAAATCAGCTCAAACATAATCCAGACAAGATGGAGATACTTTTATTTGTTAACATGATTGACTTGGGGATGGATGTTGAACCTTCACTAGATACAGTTTTACTCCCCTTGGAAAACCAGGCCTGCCACTTGGGGTGCTTATAAACCAACTGCTACCCCTGTATGGCCAGAAGCATGTTTAGTTTCACTAGCTACAACCTCTTCTGTGTAAGTGGGATCTGGCCACAGTTACCTTTGTGTCATCTAGACTAGACTATTCTAATATTCTCCATGGAGGAGTATTAGAAAGAATCAGCTAGAACGGCAAGAAACCGAGAATCAGATTTAAAATATTACTGGATGAAAAAGCAAGAGGTGGTTAAACCTCTAAATCAGGGGTGGGGAACCTTTTTTCTGCCAAGGGCCATTTGGATATTTATAACATCATTCGCGGGCCACACAAAATTGTCAATTTAAAAATTAGCCTGCTATATTTGGTCAAACATTTAGCCAAGAGGCACGACTGGAGACGACTCCAAGTGTCTGCCACATAGAGCGACTCGCTTTTGAGCTCTGCCATCCCCAGCTGGGCTCAAGAGATTCAGGCAGGGCAGCATCCTTCTGAGCTAGAGATCTGCCAGGACTCATGAAGGGCCAGACCAAATGATTTCACGGGCCTTATACGGCCCCTGGGCCTGAGGTTCCCCACCCCTGCTCTAAATGGCCTGAGACTAGGGTTGCCAGCTCTGGGTTGGGAAATACCTGGAGATTTTGGGGGGCAGAGCCTTAGCAGGGCAAGGTTTGGAGAGGGGAGGGACTTCAATAGAGTCTAATTGCCAAAGCAGCCATTTTCTCCAGGTGAATTGAGCTCTATCAGCTGGAAATCAGTTGTAATAGCAGATCTTCAGCCACTACCTGGAGGTTGGCAACCATATCTGAGACTATAGTATCTTAAGGATTATCCCATATAGTCCTGCCCAGACACTGTGGGCAATTTTAGTTGTCTTGCTTCATGTGTCCCCATCATTTAAAATGGGATGGCCAGAAAAGAGAGGACCTTCTTGATAGCAGTGCCACAACTCTGGAATATCCTCCTGAGGAGAGTCTATTCGGGCCTTTTAGTTTTCTGCACTATGTTTCTTAAGAGAGCCTTAAACCTGCAAGTACTGTTTAAGATGCTGAATAATTTAGTCTGTGATTGACTTTCTACTGGTTTTAGCTGTGTTATTGTTTTACTGGCTTCTTTTTATCACTTTAATCTTTTAACTGGTTTATAAGTACTATTACTATTTATATATCGCTGTGCTTATTGTGTGATGTCTCCTATCACAACACTGTGAAAAAACTTACACAGATTTGTCACTATCCCCTCCAGCTGAAATTTCAGTATATCTCAGTGTGCTCAAATGTACACACACACACACACACACACACACACATACACAAAGCTAATTTGGGTGGTAGAACTGTTTCACAACTCCCAGGGCCTGTTTCAAGCACCTAATGCATAGATACATACTTCCATAGGAGTGGGAATGATTATTTTGATTTCCCTCCTCCTTTTCACAAATTAAATAACATTGACTAATTATGTACAATATTAGGGTTGTCAATTTCCTCTTAGAACATAAGAACATAAGAAAGGCTATGCTGGATCAAACCAAGGTCCAACAAGTCCAGCAGTCACATAGTGGCCAACCAGGTGCCTCTAGGAAGCCCACAAACAAGACAACTGCAGCAGCATTATCCTGCCTGTGTTCCAAAGCACCTAATAAGTTCGGCATGCTCCTCTGATCCTGGAGAGAATAGGTATGCATCAGGACTAGTATCCATTTTTACCAGTAGCTATGAATAGCCCTCTCCTCCATGAACATGTCCACTCTCCTCTTAAAAGCCTTCCAAGTTGGCAGCCATCACAACATCCTGGGGCAGGGAGTTCCACAATTTAACTATGTGTTGTGAGAGACTTCCAGTGAAGGTGATGGTATTCTGACTGCCTCTGCAATCTGTGGAGGAGCTCCATGAGCTGATTATGGCAGTGAGAGATAACTCACTGTAGGGTTGTTTTGGAAAAAATGGACTTTTATGAGGTCAGAACATTTGCAGTCTTGGCTCTGGGAGCTTAAGGATTCACACAGGTTTCAGTTAGTGCACAAGCACATAAAGATATCAACAACCATTACTTTTTTGAGAGATGTAAATAATAATGCATTACCCTGATCCTTTTCTTTTCCCCCTGTTCTTCATTTTTCTATCCCACATCTCATCTTCCGATGATGACCTGCTGCGATTTGATCTGCTCCTCCTGTTTGTGCAGCCTTCTCCACCCTCAGAGTCATCGTCCTCAAGTCCAGCTTCTATTCTTTGACGTCTTTTGTATCTCCGCCTACGTTCTGCAGCTGTAATTTCTTCATCCTCCTTCTCCACTTCATTTTTCTCTTTATTTTTCCTGTTTGCTGCATTTTTCTTTTGTTTAGCATCTTGTTCAGGGAGATGAACAAAAATCAGTCCATGTTTATCAAGCACCCATTTCTTTCCCAACCCCCCACAACACAAAAGTCCTTTCTGGTGTAACAATTTTACCCCAGGTGAAAGCAATGAATGATCAATCTATCTAACAGATAACATATTTTCATGGATTCAGAGGGAAGACTGTAAAAGATAGAGAAATCCAATTGACAATTAAATGTACTGTCATGGAACCTGATGGGATGGGGGAGCAAACTTCACAACTCTAAATTCCTTCTGTTCCTGTGTAGGTTTGACATTTTATGTCTACAGGAAACATGGATGCAGGAGTCAGGCTCTCCAGTCCTTCAGGGTTTGCTTTTGCTGTACCAGCCTTTGCTGTATCAGCCGTTAAAACCCGTGCAAAAGGTTGAAGGAGTGGGGGGTTTGGTAACTTTTTTTTCAGTTGATTTCAATGTAGATGTCCAGCTCTTGGGAACTAGGTCCCAGGACCACCTACAGGTTCTACTGAGCCAGGGTCAATATATGGGCTCTCTTCTCTGAGTTAACGTCTATATTCCTCCTAAACTCTTAAAACCACAGTGCACTGAGAACTTCTGGGACCTTCTGTCTACCACCCTTGACAAGTTAGCTCTGAAATTCCCTAATTCCCATCTTGTCTTATGTAGGTATTTCAGTGCTAGAAGAGGCCCTGGCATTTCTAACCCTCTGGTCAGTGTTAATAGCCAGGTTGCAGTGCAAGCCTGTTTTTTAGATCAGTCATTGCAAGACCTATGAAGAAGTCAGGCCTAAAATTCCTAGAACTGCCATCAATCCATCAGCTGCACATTCTTCACGGCACCAGGTTTGACACCTCTGGTGGCATATTTACATTTTTATCTACTTGGGGAGCCAGTACAATCGTTTACATAGCAACTTCATCATTGCTTTTATACCACATCCTCAGTTTTGAGGTTGGTAATAGAGCCAAGAGTGACCATTGCACATTAAGGCTTTTGCTGGCTTTCAGGTATAACATCCTTCTCTGCCCACCCCCGATCCTTTAGTTGGGTGTTTGCCTGGCACAAGGAGACTTAGGTGAATGACACAGCTCCTAGCCAACCTAACCCAATCCTTGGTGAAGGATGACTTGTCCCGATGCCAAGAACTATTGCGGGAAGGCTCAGATGCGATTAAGTATTTTGAAGATATAGTGCAGCTTCTTAGATCTCTGCTCTCCAATGACAGACCCTTCAAAATTACTACTCAGCCTAGTAGAGGGTGGTTTGATCAGGAATGTAGAACCACCAGGAACGAGCTAGTTTATTATACTTGACAGATCCGCCTTCGTAAGAAAGGAACATCTATAAGCCATTTTATCTCGCTAAAATCATATAAGAAGCTCCTCAGGCAGGATATGCCTGACCCTGTTAAGTTACAGTGGCAGGAACTAGAACTGGAAGCACAAAAAAAGAAGGAGGCACAATTTTGGGAATGCGTCTCTTTTGGGTCTGGTAGGCCTCATCTTTTGTTGGAAGTACAGATCTCGCCAAATGTTTGGCATGCCCATTATAACCAGGTATTTGGAGCTTCTACCATTCTGGAGTATGAGGCATCAGGTCAGAAGCCTCTTTGTGATTTGTCCATTTTCCTAGCATGCCCCTGTCACTGAGACTGAGATCAGAGGTGTAGCGCTCCTTGTGGGGACTCCCTGCTGGCAGCAGGTCCACTGTGTCTGTCCTGCTGCGCCTCCCCCGTCGCTGAGTCCCCCCCCCTTTGGTGTAGCAGGCTCCAGTCTCAAGCCCGTCAGCCAGCGCTACTGGGCTAAAACCCCTCGCAAGCCTCAGATAAGGGTGTTGGCCCACTCTTAGCTGCAGAGTGTCAAGCCTGCCCCTTAGCTCCCAGGGCTGACTTACCTCAGTCAAGCCCTGGAGCACACTCCTCCTTGGCCCCAGCTCTGCCTTCAATTTTAGTGCAGGCCCCACCCCCTTGGGGCCTGCTCCCTTCCCCCTCTCCTTTAGCCCTGCCCCTTCCAGGTTTATATAGGGGCCTGTTGTTCACCCCACCCTTGCCCTTATCCGAGCCCTGCCGGCTGCAAGCACCGCCACCCTTTCCTCTGCAGGGCCTGAGGGCATCAGCTGTGGAGTGGGGAGTCCCCCCCTTCAGGCTGTTCCTGAAGGGAGACCCATAAAAAGGAAACACTGAAGGGTGCTGTGGCCCCAAACTCTGTCCCAGCACTGATGGAGCGTGACAGTACATTACAGTTTTATTTCCCTTGTAGCTATGATGGGTGGCCTTGAGTAAATATTTCAGTCTAACAAAATTTGTAGAGGTGTTTAGAAGCTAAAGCATCACTCTTGGCTTGTCTGAGAAATAGCTGTATGCAAATGTAACAAATAACTAATGAACTGGTGATGGTTTTCTAGGGCCCAAGCTTTGGTGATCGGATGTAGTCGACATGGCATACCCTATTTTAGAATATTGGCCTTTTAATCTAATATTAGAAACTATCACAAGTGCCAAATTAAAATACTTTGTAATAGTTTTGGAATGGCCCATGCCAATATTTTCCACAGAGTGAGCATACATAAATTTCAGGACAATGCATAACTGTGGCAAAGATCTAAGAGTCCCGTTGATGTGTAGCTGAATTAGAAGATCCAGGGAATGTTATTTCATTACAATGGCACCAACCTAAGGTATCTGAAGAAGTGAACTGTGACTCATGAAAGCTCATACCCTACCAGAAATGTTGTTAGTCTTTAAGGTGCTATTGCACTTTTGCTCTTTTCTACTGCTACAGACTAACACGGCTAATGGGCTGTGATCACACTAGAAGGCTGTGCAGTTGCTTAACCAGCACTAAAAAAAGGTGTGTATCAGCTTTAGTTGTCAGGGTTGAACACTCCCTTTATTACAAATGAATGAAACTGACATAGTGCTGATCAAACCTTAGAGAGGGCATACAAGTTTCAGGATGCTCACTGTATCCTAGATGCTGTTGCTGTGGTCCCCTGCAGCAACTTCATATGGTGGGAACCTGTTTATACAGATTGCTTTTCTGGGTTGAGTATGTTAATCTGAAGGCTTGGTACAGAGTGTTTGCATATGACACTTTTTTTACAGACTCTGTGTAAGTTGTGACCTCACTTCCTGCCCACCTGAACATCAGGAAAAAGATCTGCAGAACTGGCATGAGACTTGATCTAACAAATGTGAAATTACATTATATGCACAGTGGGTGTGAGCCCAATGTGTGAACTTAGGTCAGGCAGACAGGCTTTGGGACGACCCCACTCAATCAGGACAGGCCCATCATATTGTTGCCAGGATGTGTGTGTTTTTTCATTTGTACGACTCATCATGTGGAACCATCTTCCAGAAATGATCTGTGAGATTCCTTATGTTTGTGTTTCCCAGCCTAAAAGTGGGTCACAGAGCCTGTGAAAGTGGGTCCCAGGCTTGTGCAGTTTTACTGATTTGTGCATAGTCTGTTTTTCTTAAGTGGGTCCCCATACCACTGCCTTACGTGACTGTTTTTGTTTGTTTGTTTGTTTGTTTTGGGCAGCATGCAAAGTTTTTCTTTTCTGGGAGGCATTTAATGATTTTTTTTTAGCCTTCTGGTTGGGAATCATCATATGTTGCAAGGCTGGCTTTGTTGTTTTTATTTTATGTTGTTCCATGCAGTTATTGTAAGCCACTCTGAACACAGCAGAGTGTGATATACATTATTTTAGTTAGGTAAATTGCAGGCAGATATGCTGACACAAAGGTTTTGGAATAACGTATTTTATATACTGCCCTGATGACTGTAAAATGCTCATTTGATGCTGCAATCATGATTGCTTGAGTGCTTATGTATCAAATCAAGATGATTGTTATCATTATTATTCACAGTGATATGAATTGTTTACATGCAAAGGCGTCTGAAAAATACCCTTTCACATTATCCATGTGAAACCGATGTGTTCCCTCCCACTCTGGTTTCTTCATCCTTCAGAAGGCAACTTTCTACAGAATTCAAACTGTCGACATCCAGTTACCTTTGATATCCTTACCTTCTCCAGTTTCAGCACTGCCTTCATCTTTACCAACATCTATGTTCACTGGGGAAGAAAAGCAAAAATCTTGTAAAATACAACAGGAAGGGAACTGGAAGCATCTAATAAGACCTGGACTGAACACTTGTTCCTACCTTTCTGAAAGTAAATTTAAATTTTGAACATTCTGGAAACTTTAGCAAGAACTGAAGGACAAGGGTCGAGGCTCTCAGCAATGGTCTGGGACAACCTCATCATTTGCTTGAAGGGTGAATGGGGGCTTGTTTGGTGGTATGCCTTTCTCTGAACTTTATTTTGTTTTCTATACATTTTGTCAGATGCATTGACTCTCCAGAGTGAAAGAAAAGTAGGAGGGATGAAATAAGTGAAATAAACCAGCAATCCCCATCATGGTGATACCCATAATGTGTTCTGGCTTGTTTCTTAAATTGGGGGATGGGGTAAAATCTGAAGTATCTTGAAAGGAACAGAGAGCTTTGGCTTACTCCCTACCAGCTGAGTGAGTAGCAAAGAGCTGATCTCATCCCAGGCAGACTCATCACAACCACACAGCCTTGGCTTGGCTGTAGAAACTGGTTACTTATGTATCTGGGCTTTGAAACTTCTCCCCGTGCCTATGCTGGAATAAAATACTGCCTTTTCTCTATAAACTAAAACCAAACAACATCTTTTGCCCCAAACCAAGAGCCAGTCCCAGCTTTTCCCTGCCTTAGTGTAGATGGTATTTCACAAGAACCCAAGAGAAATCAACTCTGCATTTGTCGGTGGCAAAAATCAGTCCACTGAAGTCAATGGGCTTAAAATGGTGTACTTTGTTTAGGATTGCACTAGGGTTGCCAGGCACAGCCTGGAAACTGGCAGGAGTTCAAGGTGAGGAATGGAGGGTATCATTGGCAATGGCATGACATCACTTCCAGGGAAAACCTGGAGAAAGTAGTGCCACACATCTCTAGGAATCATCTCATCCCCAGGCTGAAGGTAAACCCATAGAGTTTCCAGTGATTCCTAGAGGACAGTGACATCTAGAAGTGATGTTATGCTGTTACCAATGGTGTTTTTTTAACATTATTTTTTAACATTATTTGTCCTGCCAGCTGCAGGAGTGGCATTGGGAAATGGGTGGGTGACTGATAGTCCTAAGTGTAGCTAGAAGAAGGAAGGATATGTGTGGAGACATTTGTGAAGGAAGAAGGAATAAAAAATCACAGTAAAAATGAAAAGAGCTAAATTTACAACTAACAACGGGTGTGTTGTAGGCAGATTATAGAGGAAGAAGGGAGCAACAAATTGATTGGCAGTTCCAATATATTTCATCACTTGGTTAACATGTTTGGGGTCTCCTGCAACAGTATCTGAGTAGGAAACTTTTTTTTTACCCTAAACTCACTGGAGAAAGTATAGGATATGAATGACAGCAAGACAAGAAGTGTGTGGCTCCAGTTCAGATCAGAAGTGAGACAAGAAGGAGAGGGTTTAACTTTCTCTTGCAGTTTTGCTGACGAAAACTGCCCCTGGTGTTATTATTAACCCTGAAAAGGAGAGGAATTGAAGGCAAAGATATCCAGCTGCTGTTCGCCTTTAAGAAACACTGGGAAGGTAAGACTGATTGCCCATTTCCTAGTGATGTAAATAATTAAACCCTCCGTTTGTCCTAATGTTTGTCCTAAAGACATTTAAGTTACTTCTTCACATCCCTGCAGTCATTTTCCACATTTTCATTCATTAATTTTCAAGAAGTTAATTCACAGCCCATTCCTGAGCTTTTGGCAGCCAGGGACGGTGGTTTAATTTAAATTTTAAATGGGGCTTTTCACCCCATAGAGAACAGCGAGGCCGTGCTTGCTAAAAAGTAGAACCACCATTCTCGCCGCTGGCGTGCCGGGCTGAAAGGGGACAGGGAGCTGCCTAAAGGCACCTCCTCCCCCTGGCACGCCCCAGGGACACCCCTGGGGATGCCAGAATGCCCCCCCAGAATGCCAACGTGGGACTTTACGTTGGTGGGATGCCGGCAGAAGGCCCCGTCGGTGTCCGGGGGTGGCGCTACCATAGCAGTATGGGGAGACCGGCGTCCAGGACTCCCCGCCAGCGTTGGGTCCACTTACGGCAGCATAAGTAGCCTGGACACTGGCATGAGGGGCTCCAACCCTGGTGCAGCCCCTTCCTGGCCTCCTGAGGACTTTCGTCCTCAGAAGACAGGAATACGCTGTTAGTGTATTTAGTGTTTTCTTTGCATTTTTTTTAATTTTATTAAAAATTACAAATATACAATATTAAAAACTTTGAATAAACGAAACTCGACCAGTACTTATACAACTAATAAAACCTATACAACATATAACTTTCTAAATAAATACTCTCTTTATGAACCACCACCACAGAATCTAAACTTTTAAGCATGTTCTCCATCCTGGATATAGTGGGTTTCCATATTCTATCCAATTCTTCTATGTTTTTTGTTATTTTGATAGTAAGTTAATTTAATCAGCACATAGATCTCTCTTACTTTGTCGAACCAAGTATTTAAGCTTGGAGAATTCGCTCCTTTCCAATATCTGGCAAAATTTATTCTTGCCAAAATTTCTTCTATACATATGCCATATGTAGGCATACATCAAGGAGTTTCTTATTCATAGCTGGTAAACAGTTTAACAGGATTATTTCTGGATTCATGGGTATTTCTATTTCCAGACCTTTAGATATTATTTTTATCACATTTTCCCAATAAACTGTAGCTCTAGTACACTCCCACCACATATGGTAAAAATCTGCTTTATCCCTCTTACAAAACCAACATTTATTTGCATCTTCCTTTACATTCGATATTTTCTGTATACTGATGAGGGTAGTGTTTTCTTTGCATTTAGTATTGTCTGATTTTTGTTGTTGCTGTAAGTAGTTAAAATATTTATTAAATCAAACAATACTGGCAGACATTTACCCATATTTTTACCAAAAAATGACACAAATACTAATTAATTGTGCAAAAACTGTAATTGAACAAAACTGAACACTTTTTTTTTGATAAAGTAGGAGATAAAAGACTAGCTAAATATGTAATGCTATGAAAAAACAGCTATGGGTTTTGTTTCTTTCCTTGTGTTAACTGTGCAAGGGGTTATTATTCAGAATTTGACAGGCTTGCTTTTAAAAAGGCATATATGCAAGAAGCAGAATTTTTTTCCACAAAGCCAATAACACGTTCTGTCATTTCTACCAACATCTGCATAATCTTTTTTTCAAGGATTATGCAAAAATGTTATTCAATATCAAGAGTGGAATGCGAAAATGAGTGCTCTTTTGTTTGGTCTGGAGATATGCTTTTGGTTAGAGGCAGTATCTGGATCCACATTATACAAGGATTATTACAATTGCCATTGAGTGCTTCCAGTGATGAAGACAAATGCTTCTGAAAATATGCGTTGCATGCTAGATTATAGAGCATGGTCTTTTATTTGCAGCAAATGCCTTTGCTGATCTTCTTCCAGCCAAAGAGAAAATTCCCATGGAAGCATTCTAAAGAGATGGGATTGGTGGGCTGCACAGTGGGTCCTGATGAGTATGTGCAATAAGTGAACAGCTGGAGTTTTGTAATATACATTGCAATACACATTACAGCTGAGTGAATATCTCCTGCAAAAATCAATGTTATTATATCAAAAAACAAAGCACCCTCCATAACTGAGGCTTAAACACATTGTCAATGTAATTGATTGAGTTTAATAAAGCAAGGTGGCACAGAATAATGAACAAGCTTCACAGAATTCCAACAGGCAAGATGTTGATCTAAAGAAATACTTTGCTTCTGTGTCTGGTGCTGGAAGTAAGAGGGAAGCTAACTTATTCCAAATAATGGGAAGTTCTGTGGGTTTATCTAACCAGCATCCTGATTTTAAAGAGCAAAGATGTTGTACAAAAACAAAAAGCAAAGTTAACAGCCAAAAGAAATAGTTTCAATTCTGTCATAAAGCCAAGAATGAGTGGATTAACCCACAATCACAATGGAAGACTCAGAGTGGGTCACAGAAGTGTGTACAATGTCAAGCATATAAGCTCTAAGATAACCTAATATGTTTCCCCCACCTTCCTTTAAGAGAATATAGATTGAAAAGTAAGCTATTACAATCAGTTTACAGCACTAGAATGAAATGCAGCTGCTGTCTCCTGTTAGGGGTACAATTCATGCTAGTTACTCAATTGTCCTGGTGTTATTTGCAATTTCAAACATGAATGTAGTTGTCCATGGAACACAATGGAACTGGGTAATATTTCATGCTGATCCTGAAAAGATTAATATTGCTGTCTATTAATTATTTATATATGTGGCTCAAGTTTCTAATGATGCTGCTGGCACTAGGGAAGGTAATAATTCTTTATCTTACTTTAAAAATTGTTTTGTGTTTCCTTTTCTCTATTATCTAAATGATGTTGGAAAGATATCACTAAAAGACTGGAGAGAGGTAGGACAGCAGTGTTTTATTGAATAAATAATAGTGAATACAAGATCTTTAAACACACATCTTTTGTACAGAAAAAAACAAAGTCAGGGTTATGAGTTTTAAAATATCAACAGCACATCATTTGTGATGTGTCTGTGATACTTCCATGATCTTTTTTAATCAGGTTGATTTAGCTCAATGTTATAACATTGTGAGCATGATTTACAACAATAATTTTCAATCATATTTTTGTCCCACTCTTCCTCCGAGGAGCTCAGAGTGGTATACATCATTCTCTGTTACATTTTATCCACACAAGAACTCTGTGAAGAAAATTAAGACAAGAGTGTGGCTAGCCCACCTGGTGAGATTCCTGGGTGAGTGAGGATTTGTATTTGGGTCTTCCAGGGCCTAGTAAACCTCTCGTATTTTTTTCGCCTACTGCTGTTTTTACTTTTTCTTGTTCTTGATTTTGTTAATTTAGGTGATGTTAGGGGTTGATCTTTGTTTTGTTTTTCATTGTTCTATGAATTTGTTTGATCATGTTGTAAACTACATCAGACATGAATACAGAAAGATGGTAACCACTATACCTCAATGGCTCTTAAAACTAAAAAACAGGAGACTGTCTTAAATTAATTCCAATGGTAAAAGAACACAGGATGAATTCTATTCAAGTCTATTCAATGAGACTCACTCCCAGGAAAATTTTCTTAGTATGGCACTGTTAATGGCTTCCATGAACCGTATGCACATTCCCAGAGATGGAAACCTTTGGGTAGAACACTTAAAACAAGTGCTTCTGATGCTGCTGGCACCAGCTTGGAAGAACTGCCAGAGCTTCTTTTCTACTGAAAACCTTTTGTTATAATAATATATAGGGAAATAGATCTCTGACTGAACCAAGACTCTAAGACTCATCCCAACTGTGATTTCTTCATCTCTTTCTTAGTTGCCAGAGACTGCTGTTGCATAGTTCTGATTTACAAATTAGTTAGGTTGCTACAATGACAGTAGGACACTTAAAAACAAAGAAACAAATGCAGATTTCAAGAGTCCAACCAAGTTCTCCCTCTGAAAATATGCATCTAAAGAATATAGTAATAAGGTGTATAATTAAAATTGTAATTACCATTACTCGGTGAGGCGGCTGGCTTTTCACTTCTAGGCATCCTGACTGAATTTCACAGGGCTGTTAGAGCTACTGGCTGCATGGGCAATTAGCGGGATAAGTAGTTCAAGATAAAGTATCTAGCACATCACCATACTTTTGTCTGTCGGCGAAAGGGTGCTGGTACAGTTTCATTCTCTGAAACATAAGAAGGTATTAATTTCCCAAGTCATTCATTTTTTATGAATGTTTAGTTTGCCATTTAGGGGTGGCATAGGAGGGTCAATAGAACTGAAGAGTATCATTGCCTTGCCCTTTTTCTTTTGCCCCCTTAAACAGGAGTGTTCATTTTGGCATTTGAAATCTTACTGGAAGTTGACAGAGCAGGGAACACCATGTTATACTGCTAAGGATTTTTACAGAAGTCTCTTCCACATACACTTTGGAAATAACAGTGAACAATTCTTAGTCAAGTTGTGAGATTCATAGGCTTTATGTGCTATCGTTCTAGGGCATGCCTACAGCTGTGTGTATTAAGTGCCGTCAAGTCGTTTCCGACTCATGGCTACCCTCTGAATCAAAGTCCTCCAAACTGTCCTATCTTTGATAGCCTTACTCAGATCTTGCAAATTAAGGGCTGTGGCTTCCTTTATTGAGTCCATCCATCTCTTGTTGGGTCTTCCTCTTTTCCTGCTGCCCTCAACTTTTCCTAGCATGATGGTCTTTTCCAGTGACTCTTGTCTTCTCATAATGTGACCAAATACGATAGCCTCAGTTTAGTCATTTTAGCTTCTAGGGTCAGTTCAGGCTTGATTTGATCTATAACCCACTGATTTGTTTTTTTGGCAGTCCATGGTATCCGTAACACTCTCCTCCAACACCACATTTCAAAGGAATCTACTTTCTTCCTATCAGCTTTCTTCAATGTTCAGCTTTCACACCCATACAAAGTAATAGGGAATATGATGGCATGAATTAACTTAATCTTGGGGGCCAGTGACATATCCTTACACTTCAGAATCTTTTCTAGCTCCTTCATGGCTGCCCTTTCCTCCTTCTGATTTCTTGGCTGCAGCCTCCCTTTTGGTTGATGATGTAGACATTTAAAAATATCTTTTAAAGAACATTCAGTGCTTTACAATATACTAAATAGCATTTTACTAGCAGTTTCCCCAAAGTAAAAGAGCATAGCATACTTTCTAAGGAATGTATATTAACATTAAGCGCTAGACTTGATATGATCATGTAAATGATCACACATTAGGCCTCATTCACACATGCAGCTAAATCTCAGGGTACAAATCATCATACTTTCCTTCCCACAGGATATTGGACTCACTACTTTTAACACTTTAACAAACCTGTATCATTTTTTTCTTTCTAAGGAAGGGAATCCTTTTTCATACACTTTTCCTTGGGAATTCAGTCAAGAAATATAATAACTTAATCTTATATCCTGCCTTTCCATGCCACTGCAGATCCCTTCCTCATGAATTGTTGCTGGCTGAGATCTGGTAACAGAACTGCCCAGTTAGCTGCTGCCTAGACCCAACAGAAGAAGCCACAATCATTGCACTCACTTAGGCCAGCAGAACTATTATTTATTTATTTCATTTGTGCGGTGCATTTTTTTTTTTTATGGTCAGTGAAATGTGGCTTTGAGATTTGTATGCCTAGCATGCTGTCAAAGCAAGTACATTTGTTACAGCAGAATGGACCAGGTCCTTTTCACAGGAAACCTTTCAGTTGACACTATCTGCAGAATGTATCTGGCAGAGCACTGAAGCAGGCAATAGCCTCCCCCCCCCCATTTTATTGACAACTGATTGCCAGAAATAACAGTCTGACCTGCTTTTGTTCCTTGAATGGCAGCTTGATGTACAGAAATCATTAGCAATGCTTCTCTGTTGGGATCCATGTGACTTGCAGGTTCAAACAAGACAAGTTGCTGGAAGATCCAAGAATAGATCACAAACCATGTTTCCTGCTAAATAACAGCAGTGCAGGAAGCCTGGTTTTGAATAGTGGCATTGAGCTGAAGGGAGGTTCCATTCTTTACTTGAGCTTTTCCCCCTCACATGATGCCCCAGAATTATTTGTAGAGTTGACAACTTCCAGGTGGTCACTTAACAAAAACAATTAGCCTGCTGCACATAGACGTTCAACCAAATAGCAGCAGTGGTGGCTCACAAAGCATATAATAAATAAGAATCTTCAATTTGTAATGACATGTAATTGACAACAATGCTTAACACTTAGAATACAATTATAAACCCGGTCATATACTCAAATATGGTGTAGAAGGTAAGTGAATACAGTTCATTTCACAAATATCCAAATGGGATCCAAAGAACAATGTCCATACGTTTTATCCCATAAACAGTCTTTATGTCTCTTGAGAACTTGCAAATGGTGCATTTATCCCAACGTCACCAAAGCTGGAATTAGTAATTTTGAACCCTGGAACGTGGTTTTGGGGAGTCCCAAGGGGATCCCCCCAAAAGACAGGGATCCAGTAATCACCTGGTATGAGTTCCAGCCCAGCATGTGAACCAGCAAAAGCGCAGTCTATGTACAAATAGTGAATCCTGATGAAGAAAAAACTCAAAAGACCGGGATCCAATAATCACCTGTTTCGAGTTTTTTCTTCGTCAAGATTCAGTATTTGTACATGGACTGCACTTTTGCTAGTTAACATATATAACATATCCTGCAAGAAGCCCAACAATGACAATTTCTCATCTAAGATTTTTTGTCATGAGGATTTAATAAAAGAGTCATGCTTCAGAGAAGCTAGGAGCCCTTCAGTGCTAAAGTGCAGCTTAAGCTGTAACTTAAAGGCAGCCAACCATGCCCTAGCTTCAAGCGACATTTGGCAAAACTCGGAGCAAAGGGTAATGCCAGCAGCGCATCGAGGGGCATTTAAGAGTTTTCATAAAAACTGAAGCAATGGATGATCTATAGATTCATTGACAACAGTTATCCAAATGACAATACCAAAAAGAACAACTGGAATGATTTTTAAGTTGAAAACCTGAATAGCCCCTGGGATATATTTGTTGCCTTTGGTATGGAAAAAATTGACAATAGTTCCAGTCCCAGGTTTAATTTTGTTTGACACTGCTTTTTGATGGGCATTCCAATTTACGTTATGGGGGGAGGGGAGAACGCCAAGATAAACAAACTCGGCTTGGTCAACCTCAAAGCTGTCTAATACCCAGTGAAAAGGAGGCATTTTTCTCCTCTTAGAGAAGATCATAATCTTAGATTTGTGATGGTTTATTTTAAGATCTTCCCTACAGCAGTACTCGGAAAAGGTTTCTAAGGATCTTTTCAAACCAGTTCTTGTGCGGGACAGAAGAACTGCACCATCAGCATAGAGTAGAATTGGGGTAGGACTACTTGCAAGCTTTAGGCGATGACAAGACTCTGAGAAATTGGTTGCCATATCATTTAGATATAGATTAAACAAGAGAGGAGCAAGGAGGCAACCTTGTCTAACTCCCTTGGACAGTTCAAAGGGCTCAGTTAGTTCTCCTTGGTCGCCACAGCAAACCTGAGTTGTGACGTCAGCATGAAATTGTTGAATGAGCCATAGTAACCTCCTATCCATGCTAGAATTTGATAGTTTCAACCATAGCCTCTCCCTCAGGATGGCATCAAAGGCTCCCTTAAAACCTGCATAAAGGGTGCCATTTTGGGGGGAGGAATATTTCTCGGCTAAGTGAGAGAGCACTAAACAATGGTCCATGACAGACCAACCCCTTCTGAAGTCAATCTGTTCCCAGCCAAGGATGTCATTACTCTCAACCTAATCCAACAGCCTCTTTAATAAGTAGGAGGAATACAGTTTGTCTAAGAAAGACAAAAGGCTGATTGGGCGATAACAGCTTGGGTCAGAGCACTGACCCTTTTTGAAGATTGGGACAATTATAGTATGTCTCCAAGATTTTGGAATGGCCCCTGATATGTTAATTTGTGTAAATACAGGAGCAAGAATGTCGGCCCACCATTTACTATTCAATTTAAAGAGTTCGTAGGGAATTAGATCAGGACCTGGGACTTTCCCTGAGCGTAAGAAGTCAATGAGCAATTTAATTTCATTAGGAGACATCTGGCCACAAATTCAACAAAATAGGAGATGCTACAGGTATAAGTCCTTGGTTGTCCAGAGAATAGGAGCAATGACTCTTGAAGTAAGCTACCCAGACTGATCACAGGATATATGTGGGGACTCTGACAAAGCCATTACTTAGAGAATTCACAGTCTGCCAGAAGGTTGAATTATCACTGTTGTTTATAGCTGTAATCAAGCTCCTCCAATTTTTATAAAAGGCCTCTTTTTTCCTCCAATTTACCAAATCCTTGTAGTTCTTTTTAATGGTTAGCAGCTCCTTCGATACTAAAATAGTATTGTTCATTTTGAATTATCTGTGTTTCCTGGATATTGCTCGTTTGAGGAGTCTGCACCCACAGTTAAACCAAGAATTTTGTTTGGATAAGGCACATGGGTTTGAAGTAATTTCCTTTGTAAATAAGGGTTTAAATAAATTAATCTAAAGAAAACATTTAGAACAGTAGCTGCAGAGTCTTGGCCAAGGAGGGCAGCTCTCAACGAAGTCACCTCCAAAAGCTGCATTCTGCAAAGCACCAAGAGTCAAGCTGCAATATTATACTATTAAGTTAGACTCTTCTCTCTCCCCCACCCCATTTGAAGCTGTTAAAGGTTAAATAATAGGGTTGCAAGCTCCAGGTTGAGAAATAACTGGAGATTTGGGGGGTGGGGCCTGAAGAGGGCGGGATTTGGGGATAGGAGGGACCTCAGCAGAGTATAATGCCATAGAGCCTACCTTCCAAAGGGGCCATTTTCTCCAGGTGAACTGATCTCTGTCACCTGGAGATCAGTTGTAATCCCAGGAGACCTCCAGACACCACTTGGAATCCTATTAAATAACCACCTTCTTGAGGCTAGTAACATTGGCCACAGCATCTCTTTTTCAGAAGTAAATCATTGTATGCAAGGTCTTAATTACATTCCTAAAGAGTTGATGGTACACAGGGCAAATTACCAAATTCCTTCTTATCCTTCTCTTCTGCTGGCTAACCCTCTGGCTGCCAGGTCCCTTCTCCCAGCTTCACTTGTGTTCCTTCCTGCCTCTGGACGTCTGTGTAGTTTCTCCGATAACCACAAAGGAAAGACAAGAAAAATGACCCTTGGGAGCTGCTAAGCAAATATACAATGGGATTATTCTATGAGATTAGGAATAGCAGCCATCTTTTGAAAGAAATAGCCCATAAACAGTAACACCAAGATTATTTTAGGCTTGGAGTTGGCAAATTAAAGTTCTTCCATCCAGACCCAAGTGTTTGGAGTTTTCTAAATTGCCCTATGCACGAGAAAGTTCTAGTAATTTCCAAGAACTATTGTATAACCCAATGAAATATTCATTGTGTTTGCTGATTGCAAAGCTCGTATTTTGTAAGAGAAGTGCACTTCACCTCCCATGATCTCTGCTGATATCAGCAGCGGGTACTATCCGTAGGGATAGTGTAATGTGACTCTCTAAGAGAAAGTGTATATTTAACTGCTTCCAGCAGATGGCGATATCACAGTTCTGGATTCGCTGCCATCAAATAATGTTTACTAATGCAAATAGCATTGACCTCAGCCTCTTGTTTCATGTGAAAGCAATAAAAACAGCTGGTCCAGGAAAATAACTAGGAGGAAAACATTATGAATTGGAGCCTTTTTTGATACTTTATTTTCACATTTTACAGTTTAACATTTTATCTAGTTTTAAGTGTATTTTTTCATTGTTGTAAACTGGCTTGAAGGCCCAAGATGTGGACAGATGAGATTTAAAAAGGGTACATAAATTACATATGTTTAGTTGTACTCATTTCTTATAATTTTACATATCCCCTCATTTGTTGGGACGTGGCCAGATTTTGATGGTAGAAGAAGAAGAGTTGGTTTTTATATGCTGACTTTCTCTACCACTTAAGGAAGAGTCAAACAATCACCTTACAATTACCTTCCCTTCCCCTCCCCACAACAGACACCCTGTGAGGTAGGCGGGACTGAGAGAGTGTGACTAGCCCAAGGTCACCCACCTGGCTTCTTGTGTAGGAGAGGGGAAACAAATCCAGTTCACCAGATTAGCATCCGCCACTCATGTGGAGGAGTGGGGAATCAAACCCGGTTGTCCAGATCAGAGTCTACCGTAACAAAACAGAAGAGAGTCTTGTGGTGACTTAAAGGCTAACACACTGAGTCAGATCCCTGGTCTATCAAGGTCTCACTCAGGTATAGGTCTTCTACATTATATACTACTGCATATTTTTACCTGATGATGCTGGACAAGAAAGGTATGCCATAATTAACCTGTTAGTCTTTAATGTACTACTAGAACTCCTTCCCCTCTCTTTAAACTGGCTGCCTCTTCCTTAGGACTGACCACTTTGCCTTTGTTAGAGGACAGGGTTGCTTCCACATAAAGAAACTTTTGCAAAACTGGGAGATTCCTCTGCGCTCGGCTGGGTGTTTCCCCAGCAGCCTGGGCCCCTCTCAGAAGAAAAGTGGGCTGTAGCTCAAGGAGGCACACATGTTTAGAATGCAGAAGTTCTCAGGTTACTTATTATTTACAGGAGTCCAGCAAATACCTTAAGGACTAACAAAATCTGTTCCGGGACAAGCTTTCATGAGTCAGAGCTCATGTCATCTGATAATTCATCCTTAAATCTACAAACAACAGAGGCAGGAGGGGGAAGATGTTACAAAGTGAGGCCACTTTACAAAAAGATCCGATCAAAAGAGTAATCAATTTGCTCAGAGTGGGCAAAGACCATTGATAGACATGTAAAGTAGCATTAACATAAAACCAGGTCTTATCCAGGAAAGTACAAGGTAAAACGTGATGTGCTGATCCCATTAGAAAAGTACAGAGGCTACATACAGATTTAACTGAACCAATTAACAACTGCAAAGGGTAGGTTACAAGAAGACAGTAGCATCTATAGTGAGTAAGAACTTCCAAATTCTTATTCATACCTGGGCTGGGGGACAGTATTGAAAGTGTTGATGAATCCTAATTTAACTCTTTCACGTTGGGTTTTTCTTTTGAAGCAATTTTGTAGGAGAATAGTGACCTTAAGATCACAAACAAAATTCCCTGGATGATTAAACTGTTTACTCATTGGTTGCTGAACGGGGGGGGGGGCAGTTATGTCAGATTTGCATCTGTTTATTCTTTTGTATAGGCACTGACCTTTTTGTCTAATGTACAGAGCAGAATGTCATTGTTGACACATGATGGCAGATATTACATTGGAGAAGGAGCAACTGGATGAGCCCAGGATGGTTGTTACTAAGTCTTGTAATAGTGTACATGGGGACAAAGTTGGCACCTTGATGTTGTTACCAGGTCTGGGCCTTGAGTTTTGTGTTTCTTTTAGAGTTTTGTGTTTCTCTTAGAAATTGTTGAATTAGAATTTATCAAGCGGTTTGATTATATTAACCAGAGGTTAAACAGAATGAATACCATTCTTAGCCACTTCAAGTATTACATTGTTGAACAAAACTGAGGTTAACTTGTATCACCATTTTCAGCTTTTGTGAATAGTCACTGTCCTTATCATGTATAGTTTGAGTAGAGAGCTGGGAGGTAAGCAACTGAACAGGCAGTGGTGAAGACGAGCAGCGGCTTGCCTGTCTTCTTCCTCTAGGCGTCTAGGCTTGAGCCCAGTAGGCCCAAAATGATACAGCAAGGAGTAGCAGTCCTAGAAGAACACGCAAGTGACATTGCAGTAAGGAACAACCGTAATGGTGGCAGGTCAGGGGTTGGCAGTGGGTCTTTTAGGGTTGCCAGGTGGTAGGCAGCTGCCTAAGAACGCCTCTTCTGGTTCTGAGCCTGGGAGGAAGAATTGCTTCTGCCTGCTCGTTCCCATGAGACGGGCCAATTGGCAGTTCCCGCTCTCTCTGGCCTTGGGCTTTTTCAATATCTTTTCCATGCTTGTTGAGCACCTTCCTGGTCCTAGAAGAAGTCAGGGGGCTTCTTCTACTTTCCTGTCTTTCCCTTGGTGAGGTTGTGAAGTAGCACTATTCTCAGAACATATGGGGCAGTCTATAGGGTTGTCAGCCCCTCCCCAGTCCACTGGTGGGGAGGGAGCCTAAGGTTGTCAGCTCCAGGATGGAAAACTCCTGGAGGTTTGGGAGTGGAGTCTGGGGGAGGACAGGGACCTCAGTAGGATACAATGCTGTTGAGTCCACCCTCCAAAGCATCTCTGTGCTCGGGAGATGAGCTGTAATTCCGGGAGATCCCCAGGCCCCACCTGGAGATTGGCATCCCTAAGTCTGAGTCACCACATGAGATACATTAGGCTAAGGGAGAGTGACTGGCCAGTGAGGGACAGCGACTGCCCAGTAATCCAGTGAGACTCGGTGACCGAGTGAGTTGCTAACTCTGGGTTGGGAAATCCCTGGAGATTTGGGGGTGGAGCCTGTGGATGGTGTGTTTTGGGGAGGAGGGTCCTCAGCTAGGTATAATGTTGTAGTGTCCACCCTCCAAAATAGCCATTTTTTCCAGGGGAACTGATCTCTGTGGACTGGAGGCAAGTTGTAACTCCGGGGGACCTCCAGACTTCACCTGGAGGTTGGCAACCCTAAGGAAGAGTAGGGAGTCAAACTTGGGTCTCTCTGGTCCAACACTCTGACCACAACACCGCACTGGGTATCCCTTTTTCATCTACTGAAATGAAGATTTGATAGTACTGTGCTATCATCATTTAAAAATGGGGCTCATAGGAGCTGAGTCCCCCCCCTTTTTTTCTGTTGGACTTCTCCTGCATAAGCAAGTTAAGCATTCAAAGCTGAAATAAAGATTCTATGAAAAATCCTGGTCATCTATTATTTTTCTAGACATAATTGACTAATATTTTCATATACGTTTTGTTGAGTCATCCCATCTTTCTCTTCACGACTTCACAGCTAATGGTGCAGGCGTAGTTGAGGTAAACCTGGCAGGTTAGTTGGCAGCAGTTCCAAAATGGAGTTGTGGGGCAAACTGCTGCCTTGGCAATGAAATGAAACTCCAGGTCAGTGCAACAATGCCTTCCAGGTGCAGCCAGGTGTTCCATTTCAAACACATTTGATTCCTTTTGGAGTATTCAGCAGAACTTGTGCTCAAGGTCAGCCCTCTCCTCCTGGTTGTTTTCCTCTCCCTGTCCTGTGCATTCAGGTTTGCTGAAATGGTTAAATAAGCACTGTGGAGAAGGGGTGATTTATAGACCACTAAGCTGTGAAACTTGAGAAGTGCAAGTTCTCAGAATCGCAGCTCACATAAGATCTCACTGTGCCAGGTCAGGTAACCCCTTATGACCTTTAAGAACTTCCAAACTGCCTTTACATTTCATTGAAAACTACCACCCAAATCTCTTCATTGTTATACCTAGGAAGATTTCTCTAGCTGAATACTCCATTAGGAATGAATCTGAAGATTTTGCTAAAATCCTCCTCTTAGCAACTCAATGTAAATGGTTGGAGTTTAACTCTACCTTAGGAGATCTGATTTCAGCTACTGCTTCTCCAATGTGCTTGATACCTTATCCTAAAAACAAATAAAATAAAATCTTCATTGCATATCTCCCTCTGCATGTGTATTGCTGTCTCCATTGAAGCCTTAAGGTAGTTAAGGTGGAGATTCTGATCAACGTTCTTAAAACAGGTTTCTGTTCTGTTGTTCTCTGGATGGCTTTCAATAAGTTAAAAGATCTAATGTCTCAAGTTACTCCCTTCTGATATGTCAGAGGAATGGATGATACTGAAAGGTATCTGAAAGCAACAACAGTCAATCATAACATTAAGTTGAGCCATGTAAAATGAGAGCATCAGGCCTATCAAAACCAGCCACCATGGAAACACTCTAGATCAGGGGTGTCGAACTCAATGGTTACGAGGGCCGGATATGACATAAATGTCACTTGGTCGGGCTGGTCCATGCCTCCCCAGCCCAAATTGAGAGTGGGGTGGTGGTGGCTGTCTCAACTGGCTCACGGGCCGGATAAGAGCTCTGACACCCCTGATCTAAACGCTTCATCAGGCTGGACATTAAACATTTATTTTAAACATTTATTAGCCACCTTTCTTCCTTGTGGAGCTCAAAGTGGTTTACAACATAGATAAGGAGGTTAGACAAATGTATGGAGGAAAGATCAATGCATGGCTATTAGCTACAAGGGCTAAATTGAACCTCCATGTTCAGAGGCAGTCTATGTTTACACCCCTGCTGCAGGGGGAAGAGCCCCTGGCCTCAGAGTCCCTGGCTTTGCAGGAAAAAGAATGCTGGACGAGATGGATCTTTGGTCCGATCCAACGGGGCTGCTCTTATGGTCTTATGGGGGAGGGAAGGCAGATGAGTGCACTCTCCCGAAGCTTGCCTTTTCAACCGACTCAGCAAGTATTTCCCTTCTTCTCCCCAGGCACTTGGCTGGTTCTCTTTTGCGAAGTCCAAGTGGTTTGATGCTCAGGGCTGTGGCAAAAGGGATGGGGAGGTGTTGCTGGGGGTGGGGGGCACAAGGCCCAGGCGGCCTCACTGCACCCAGAAACGGATGGGGGGATTGCTGGGCAGGCCACACGTTTGACACCTCTAGCTTTAAATCCTCTAGTGGGGGGCTAAATAGGAGAGAAAGGGGAGGAGAGACTGACAGACAGAAAGCTTGCCAGGTGGTTCAGCAGACAAGGGACTGGATTTTCCCCAGACTTTCACAGCAAACATTTGTCTACATTTGGGCTGGGGGAGGAAGACAGGGCTTGCTTCTTCCACCTCTTTGGGGGAACCAAACCATGCCATTTGCAGTGGCATGCTCTGCCTCCAGGCAGGGCTCTCTGGCAGCTTTAATGGGGGATATGACAAGAAGAAATTCAAGAGGGGCAGTTTGACGTTGATTGGGGGGGAAAGCTTCACAAATGGAATTTCCGTCTCTCGTGCAGCTGTTCCAGGCACCAAAGGTTCGGTAAAAGAGGATAAAGTTAGGCGGAGGGGCAGAAATCAACCACCACATACTGAATGGACAATGAAGATGGCAGGTCATTTGGGGCAGAATTAGCATTTGCCCCATATCAGTCCTGCTCTGTCGAGCAGGAAGAAAACTCCCTCCGGAGTTCCTGTGAGACATAAACACTACGCAGTTGGGTAGGAAAGAAAGAAAGAAAGAAAGAAAGAAAGAAAGAAAGAAAGAAAGAAAGAAAGAAAGAAAGAAAGAAAGAAAGAAAGAAAGAAAGAAAGAAAGAAAGAAAGAAAGAAAAAGAAAGAAAGAAAGAAAGAAAAGATCAAAGTAGATCAACTTTACTGGCACAGCTAGATTTGAGTCTAGTAGCAACTTAGAAACCAACAAGATTTGGGGGGGGGGCGATATGAGCTTTCAAGAGTTTGACTCTCAAAGTCTCATACCCCAAAATCTCGTTGGTCTCGAAAGCTCCGTTCATCAGATCAGCTTTGACTCTTGAAAGCTCATACCCTCCCCAAATCCCACTGGTCTCTAAGGCGCGTCTGGACTCAAATCTAGTTGCTCTACTGCAGACCAACACAGCTACTCTCTGAAACTGTCTTTATTGGTACAGAAATATGCAAGCGATCAGATTACACAGAACTCTTTGCCAACTCAAGCCCCATTCCATAAGAGTGGGAGAAAGAAGTTATTGGGGGGGAATTTCCTGACAATGGCCTCTTTAGTCCTTTTGACTTGGGAGGACCAAAAATCCACTCCGGGCCAATTAGCACCTCTCGGCCTACTCCACAGGGTTGTCGTGAGAGCAAAACACCTCTCTGGTCTTTTTAGAGAAAGGATCAAATGCCATATTTATTAGACAAGAATGAAATCACAGAGGTCTCCATGGGATTAAAATGTAATAGAAGGATTTTGAATCATTAAAAAAACAAAACCTCAAAACATTCCAGATCATCACACCAGTATTCATGATCTCCACTTTGCAGATGGGGAAAGCTGAGAAGAAAACCCAATGTTTCTGAAAAGCTACCTAGCAAGGTCCTGGTAGTGGAGATGCATCCCCCCCCTTCATGTCTTACAGTCAGAGGCCCTGAGGCAAGAAGTGTCTCAACTTACCTTACCTCAAAGAAAGCCAAGGGCAGCTCTTTCCACGTTTCCAACACTTCGATGCTGGAAACCAGTTTTGGGGCCCAAGATTCTTCTTTCCCAGTTTCCCACACCCCTAGCTTTTGGTTCCACTGAAGCTGCTGGGTGGAGTCACAGGTTCCCTTGGTAATGCAACAACCCTGCAGGGTAGGCCTGTACTTTCATAAAAACGTAAGAAAAGCCCTGCTGGATCAGACCAAGGCCCATCAAGTCCAGCAGTCTGTTCACACAGTGGCCAACCAGGTGCCTCTAGGAAGCCCCCAAACAAGACGACTGCAACAGCATTATCCTGCCTGTGTTCCAAAGCACCTAATTTATCCGGCATGCTCCTCTGATCCTGGAGAGAATAGGTATGCATCATGACTAGTATCCATTTTTACCAGTAGCCATGAATACCCCTTTCCTCCATGAACATGTCCACTCCCCTCTTAAAGCCTTCCAAGTTGGTAGCCATCTCCACATTTTGGGGCAGGGAGTTCCACAATTTAACTATGCATTGTGTGAAAAAATACTTCCTTTTATCTGTTTTGAATCTCTCGCCCTTCAGCTTCAGCAGATGACCCCGCATTTTAGTATTATGGGAGAGGGAGAAAAGCTTCTCCCTGTCCACTCTCTCCAAACCATGCATAATTTTATAGATCTCTATCATGTCTCCCCTCAGCCGCCTTCTTTCCAAGCTAAACAGCCCTAAGTGTCTTAACCGCTCCCCATAGTTGCTCTAGTCCCCTAATCTTTTTGGTTGCTCTTTTCTGCATCTTCTCAAGCTCTGTAATATCCTTTTTTAGGTATGGTGACCAGAACTGTACACAGTGTTCCAAGTGTGGTCTCACCATAAATTTGTACAAGGGCAGTATGATATCAGCAGTTTTATTCTCAAATCCTCGTCTAATTATGCCCAGCATGGAATTTCCCTTTTTTACAGCAGCTGCACACTGGGTTGACATCTTCATTGAGCTATCCACTACCACCCCAAGATCCCTTTCTTGGTCTGTCGCTGCCAGCACAGATCCCATCAGTGTATATGTGAAGTTGGGATTTTTTGCCCCAATATGTATCACTTTACACTTACTCACATTGAATCTCATTTGCCATTTTAATGCCCATTCTTCTAGTTTGTAGAGATCCTTTTGGAGCTCTTCACAGTTCGGTTTTGTTTTAACCACCCTAAATAATTTGGTGTCATCTGCAAACTTGGCTACTTCACTGTTCAACCCCAACTCCAGGTAATTGATGACCAGGTTGAAAAGTACCGGTCCCAACACAGATCCCTGAAGGACCCTACTGCTCACATGAGGGGGGTTGGAGAGGGCGAGACAAGAGCCGAGTCTTAGCACAGGTGCTTTCTCTCTGAACTAGCTGTGCTTTCTATGGCATTTCCTCTCAAGTAAGTCTGCGCAGCCTGGGGCTCTACAGCAGTTTGTGGAGACTCCGGATATGACGGCTGCCCGGGCATTTTCTCAGCAGCCTGAACTGGGTCGGGGGGGGGAGAGGGCCTTTCTCCAGAGTAAGGCTGCGATCCAAGGTACCCAATCTCCTTCATCCTGTCCATTGGAAGGATCAGACAAGTGGATAAGGCAGCTCTGTTTATCCTCCTTGTGTTAAAAAAAAAAGGGGGGGAGACGAAAAACCATACGAGGGCTTTTGCAATTCCAAATCATCCCTGCCCCACTTCTCCGGTGGTGCAAAACTGTCCCTTGAATCCTAGAACTTGCAAAAGTAGTTATTTCAGGTAGTAAAAGGGGGGCTTGCTGGGGGGCACGCGATGGCTGTTGCTGGGGGGCTGTGCCCAGAAAGAGACAGGGGCGAGTTGCTGGGGGGCGCGTGAGGCCCGGGCAGCCTCGCTGTGCCCAGAGAGGGAGGGGAAGTGGGGGCTGGCTGCTTCAGCTCCGTGGGCCAAAGAAAAGCCCTCCACGGGCAGCAAACGGCCTGTGGGCTGCCTGTTTGACACCCCTGCTCTAGATGAAAGATAAATAGAGTCACGGATCATTATAAGAGTTTATAAAAGTATGAGAGGGAAAAATATCCCCCCCTCCTTCCATACAACTTAAGATCAACCAGTGAACTACATGAGCAGTAGATTCTGACCAAAGGGAAGCACTTCTGTGCAAAGCACACAAAGGACTATTGTAATATGCTCCCTATGCAAGGAACTGCTCTAGAAAACGACCTATAAACTTTAGGATACTGCTGCCCACCTTTTGACATGCATAAGTAGGGCTGTTAAAAAAAAATCGGTAAAATTCAGATTCGGCAAAATTTGGCCCGTTTTTATTCAGGAAATGCTGAAGTCCGAACTCCCCCGATTCAGATCCGTGGAATTTGGCACTAAGTTCGGAGTTCGCAAATAAATTCGGCCATTTAAAGCCATTAAAAACACATTCATGGCTTTCTGCGGCTCAGGGGGCCATTTATGGAGGTAGAGGTCCCAAACTTTCAGTGTAGCTTGAGGGGGCCCTTCTTGCAAGAACCTCCAAGTTTTGTAAAGATTGGATCAGGGGGTCTCGAGATATGGGGCCCAGAAGGGGTCCCCCTCAAAATCGCCGATTGGAATAAAGGCATTAAAAACACATTTGCAGCTTTCCACAGCTGTGGGGGGGCATTTTTGGAGGTAGAGGTCCCAAACTTTCAGTGTAGCTTCAGGGGATCCGTCTTGCAAGAACCCCGAAGTCTTGTAAAGATTGGGTCAGGGGGTCCCAAGATATGGGGCCTGGAAGGGGTCCCCCCATCTGCCCATTGGAATAAAGCCACTAAAAACACATTCGCAGCTTTCCACTCGCAAAGAGATCAAGCCCCCCCAAGACAGGTAACCCCCCCAAAATCACACTCCACAGAGGCAATCAAGCCCCCCCAGCAGAACAGCCCCCCCTGAACCAGAAGACGCAAATTCCAAACGAAGGAGAAGAACGGGCCAGACAGAGAGAGACTCACTGATATGGGATGTACTAAAACGAATGACAGTCTAGCCCATTATAAACAACAGGAGCAGCTGCACAGCCCATTGGAAACAATAGGAGCCAGCCAGAGAGAGACTCTGTTAACCCACAGTTAATTCCAGACAAAGTTGGCAACCGGTGAAAACAGCAGAAAGCACAGTCCCACACAGAGGCAATTGAGCCCACCCCCCAGCAGAACAGGTAAACCCACCCCCATTTGGCTTTCCCCCCCCTCTCTCTCTCTCTCACACACACACAGAATCTCCCCCCCCCCCACATTCACACACACAGGAAAAAAGTTATAGAGAGAAGCCCCAAAATGGGTCTTACTGTGGATGTCTTCTCTTCCATCAGGAGCAGGGACTGCGAGTCAGGACTCAAAAGTAATCCAATATGATTCTAGCAGACTCACACACAGAGACTCTCTCTGGCCATTTATGCACGGGAGGTTTTGCTTTGGATTTGCCGCTCTCTAGATGCACATTAAGGATCGCCTGCTCCCAAACATTCCAATGGGTGGATGGGGGGGGACCACATAACTCGGGGGGCCCTAACCCAAAAATGCCCCCCCGGAGCCGTGGAAAGCCACAAATGTGTTTTTAATGGCTTTATTTCAATTGGTGATTTTAGGGGGGACCCCTTCCGGGCCCCATATCTCGAGACCGCCTGACCCAATCTTTACAAAACTTGGGGGTTCTTGCAAGAAGGGTCCCCTCAAGCTACACTTAAAGTTTGGGACCTCTACCTCCAAAAATGCCCCCCAGAGCCGCAGAAAACAGCGAATGTACACACGCACCCACCCACCCACGGGGATCTCTCTCACACACGAACAGACAACTCTCTCTCTTTCTCCCCGGGCCGCACAGCAGCTAGGCTCATGCACTCATCCACGACTGATTGGCCAGAAGAAGACCCAGCTTGGCCACCAATTGGCCGCAGGAGAATGCTGCTTTGGGGGCGCCGAACTTGTACGAATTTATCCAGCATCCACCCAAACTCGCCGAGTTCGGTTCATCATTTTCCCGCCTTTTTTTACTTCGGTTCTATCCGAAGTAGAATCCGCCGAATCAGGGAAAATTCGGCTGTTTTTCTTGTCGGATGGAACCGAATCAACAGCCCTATGCATAAGTCAATAGAAACATATTGAATGTATTCTGTCAGTTTCATTAGTTTTGTTTCTGGGCCCAGTTTAAAGCCATGAACAGTCTGGGCGTGGAGTATGTCTAAGGATGCTCAATCATCTGCTGTTCTCAAGTTGCAATAATCGGTATCAAACATTCAACACACAGGTTGTTTCCACACTATTTTCAACATTTAATGAAAAATCTTATCTTTGTGTGTTCATACCAAAAACCTTCCCTTTGGTCTTGGAAATGATTCCAAAGCAGTATATGTCCGTGCTTTCAACAAACGATTATATGGTGATGTATTTCCTTACCCTGTTTCAAAGATGACAATCCAAGGGGTGCAGACAAATTGGAGATGCTATTCATTTCTCCGCCCCTCTGTTGGCAACACCCACTGCAAAGCCTTTCTCCTCCCATTCCACCTTCCCCCTCTCCTCTCCATCTACCAATTTATTTATTTTTTGTTAACTGCATTTGGTCTACCAAAGGAACGTTGGAGCATTGGACTAACCCTGCTGATTTGTGCGGGGTTCCGATTAAACTTTTTACTGATATCTTATTTCCTTGAAGTGCATTTTGTTACGTGTTCGTGGGACTTGGGGGGCAGTAGGGAGAAAGTGTGAACTGGAAAGAAAGCTGCAGGGAGAAAGGGGATAGCGAGAGAGAGAGCAGTTGGAGGAGGTTGCAGGGCCCTTTTAATTAGCAGTATGAGTGCTGTGTCTCCTTCTGCGAGCCGGTGGCTGCCATGGATTCTGTGCACAACGCCGCCTCGCAGGGCAGCACCGACAGATCCTTGCTTTTTAGGGCATTTCTCTGCCATGATTACTAGTTCAGTGTTCTGTGTTTTTTAATTTATTGTATTTTTACTAGTGAACAAACGATGGAGCGTGTGACTAACCCCCGAGAGGAGGGCAGCTCTGTGATTAGCACTGTAATTAGAATGGCTCTGTGATTGTTTGTGGGGGGGGGAGGAATGTGCCTGCATGGACATTGTGGTTAGGGTCTTTCCATATGCCATGCAAATGATTTGATTCTTAAAAAGGCGTACGAATACGAGCAACACACAAAACTAGCTGTGTAACCAGGAAACCTAGCCAAACTCAGTGCTCCTTCGCACCAACTCTAGTATGCATGCGTAAAAACAAAAAAAAGGGAAGGGGGACGTGGGAGAGCATCCACAATATATACCTGATGAAGCGCTCCCCCGCACTCCACCCCTAAACGTCTCGCACTAACTTGGAAGATGTGAACTGAAAATAAAACATCTTGGGAGCTATCAATACACTGGCAAAATAGGCACAGTGCAATCAGGAATTATGAATATGCATCCAAAACTCACAGACCGAACACAATGATAATATGCTGTACGTTGTTGGTGCGGTAACAGCCACTGTTTACAAACTGTGCATGCTTATTTGTTTCTTTTAAAAGATGACTGTGCGTGCATGCCTACATATTACTTTGCAATAGCTGCCTACCCTTTCTGTTGCCTCCAAGTATTAAAAGGCACATTGTTAAAAGTAAAAAAAAAAACAAATTTTTAGATGACTTTACTAGTTAGGTGTTGTTTCTGTATCCCTTATGGCGCTGCCATTCAGTGCTCATTAGTAGTTTCTGAGCTTTCCAGATTCAGATAATTTACACCTGCATGTTCTCACACTGCCTCATGGGAATTATAGTTTTCTCCCTTCACATGTGTATGCAAGTCTTGTTTATCAATTTTTTAGACTATCTCAGGCTTTTTTTTTTTGCAGAAGTATTTTGATACACGATTCCCACAATGAAAACTAAACAAAAAAGCAGCCAAGCTATTCTGATTCATGTTTTCCCATTCTTGCAAGCAATGTATCCACTACAGGGTTGCCAACTCTGGTTTGGGAAGTTCCTGAAGATTTGGGGGTGGAGTCTTGGGAAGGTGGGGTTTGGAGAGGAAAGGGATTTCAACAGGGTATAATACCAGCCCCGTGGTGCAGAGTGGTAATGCTGCAGTACTGCAGTCAAAAAGCTCTGCTCACAACCTGAGTTCGAGCCCCACAGAAGTCGGTTTCAGGTAGCCGGCTCAAGGTTGACTCAGCCTTCCATCCTTCTGAGGTCGGTCAAATGAGTACCCAGCTTGCTGGGGGTAAAGGGAAGATGACTGGGGAAGGCACTGGCAAACCACCCCATAAACAAAGTCTGCCTAGGAAACATTGGGATGTGACGTCACCCCATGGGTCAGGAATGACCCGGTGCTTGCACAGGGGACCTTTACCTATAATACCATAGAGTTCATCTTCCAAAGCAGCCATTTTCTCCAGGGAAACTGATCCCTGTAGTCTGGGGATCAGTTGTAATTCCAAGAGATCTCCAGGCCCCACTTGGAGGTGGGCAACCCTAATCCATTACTCTAGGTCATTTAAATGAAGCATCCAACTGCACAGACATAAAGAAAGGGTGAACTCAAATAAGGTTGCCAATCTCCAGGCACTAGCTGGAGATCTCCTGCTATTACAAGTGATCTCCAGCTGATAGAGATCAATTCACCTGGAGAGAATGGCCACTTTGGCACAAACCCTGCCCTCCTCAGGCTCCACCCCAAAAATCTTCAGGTATTTTCCAACCCAGAACTGGCAACTCTAAACTCAAATGATTCTGTGCTTGACAAGCAGGTCATTTCACTGACCTAAACTTTACTCTAGAAGATCTTTGCCTTTTCCAGTGATCAAGAAGATACAGTTCACCAGCTTCACAGGCACAAAAACAATCTGCAGACTACATAATATACTTTAAATCACAGAAAAAACCAACCTTGACATCATGAGATACTATTATTAGGGTTGCCAGCTCTGGGTTTGGAAATACCTGGAGATTTTCAGGCTGGAGCCTGAGGAAGGCGGGGTTTGGGGAGGGGAAGGACTTCAGTGGGGTATAATGCCATAGAATCCACCTTCCAAAGCAGCCATTTTCTCTGCTGTGAGACAGGGGCTGGGAAAATCACTGCCATGTAGGAAGAACCAGGGAGATCCAGATCAGCCCGGGTTTGCTAAATCTTTCTCAGATTACAGCAGCAAAACAAATTTGGGAAAGATTGCTGAAAATTCAAGGAAAACCCTAGTGATGAACTGAAGTACCGCGATGCTGTGATAGGTTTACCAAGTTCCTGCCAGGGACAGACCCTGTCCTAGCTCTTGTTGCCAACTGCCACTCCAGCTAGAAGGAAGAGGGGGAAACACTGGTGGACAATGGCATGACATCACTTCTGGTGAAAACCCACAAGTAATAGCATTCTTCTCTATGAATCTCCCAATTCCTAAAGGCATGACATCACTTCTGGGTTTTCCTGGAAGTAACATCACGCTGTTGCTTGATGGGATCCTTCCCCCAGATTCATGCTGGTTGGAAGAAGAAGAAGAAGAGGGAGGAGGAGGAGAGGAGGAGGAGGCCACTTCTCAGAACCATCATATTAGGGACAGATCACCAGTGTGGGAATGTGACGAAGTTTGGAGATCTTTGTCAGTCTGTAAAATGTCCACATCTGTGATTCAGATCAGGGTACTATGGGAAGGTGAGAGTGGATTTAGTTCTTTAACCCCTATACATTTTGACTAATCAAACCCATGATCCCTGTGCTTTTATTAGTATTTTAAAGGGGAAAATATCAGGTTTACACAGCACAGGAAGCCCAGTTTTGATCAGCAACTCTGAGCAGTGCTGAGAAGATTAAATCCCTCCCCCTCCTCTCTTCCTATAGCTGTGATCCAAATCGCAGCTTTCTGTGCAAGTTACTTTTCTACAGACCAACAGAGATCTTCATCATGTTTGTTTTGTCCCTCAGATAAAAAGGGGGGAATTAGCTGGCACAAGCCCCTCATATAGAATTCTGAAGGAGGAGATGTTTTGGTGGTTGGCATTTCAAAATTGTTCTTCCCATTATTTCTCATGGGCCACCAGTTTTTTGTAGCTCTGTTCTATTATTTTTCTTTTATAGCCTGATTCCATGTAGTTCTCTTTCCTGAAATCACACACACGCACACACCCCTGCAATGCCTCCCATTTCCCCTCCCAACTGCAGCACTGGAGCATGGCTTTCCCACACTCCTTTTATTGCAAGTGAGTCTAAGGGGAGCCTGAAAGTTCTTTTATATTTCTTCACACCAGGAAATGAGAGATCACTCTACAAGTTCCTGGGATGTCACAGAAACCTCTGGAATGACCTGGGAGGGAGTGGAATATGTCTCATGTACCAAGGAGCCAGCAGCTCTAAAAGGAGCTCGACAGTGTTGCTACTCTACTCTCTCCAGCACTCCTCCCACCAGGAAATGGGAGATTCTGAAGTTCTAGGGATGTTGCTCTGGGCCATTTGGAAAGGGTGACTGGAAGAAGCAGCAGAGCACGATTCTCCCTCCTGCAGTTTATTTCCTCCATAGCCACTAGGCATTTGGGAACTAGGAGATTAACTCAAATATACCATTCCAGTGTGGACCCTGGGTCACAGGCCCTGGCAACAACCCTATTATGTCTAGCCCTGATGCTGGGCCTGGCCAGGGGCTTGTTGGGGCATGGCTGGCTGGGCAGGCTCATTTTCAAATAGGGTTGCCAGCTCCAGGTTAGGAAATACCTGGAGAATTTTGGGACGGAGCCTGAGGAGGGCTGGGTTTGGGGAGGGACTTCAATGCCATAGAGTCCAATTGCCAAGGTGGCCATTTTCTCCAGGTGAACTGATGTCTATTGGCTGGAGATCAGTTGTAATAGCTGGAGATCTACAGCTACTACCTGGAGGTTGGCAACCCTATTTCTAAGGGGAAGCTTCAATCATTGAAATTAGAATACATGAAATAATATTTGAAAGACCTCTGGTACTAGATTTAAAACCATGCAGATTAAATGAGCATGGTGTGGTATAGTGGTTAAGGTGTCGACCCAAGATCTGGGAAATCCAGGTTTGAATCCCCCCTCTGCCATGGAAACTTGCTAGGTGACCTTGGGCCAGTCACACTCAGCCTCCATCCTGGCAAGTATTTGGATCAGACACCTCGGAGGAATACCAAGGTTGTGACATGGAGGCAGGCAACGGCAAACCACCTCTGAACATCTCTTGCCTTGAAAACCCTATGGGGTCGCCATAAATCGTCTGCAACTTGACAGCACTTTATACACACACCATTATTTTGAAGGTTAACAGGAAAATCAGGAAAAAAGTCCTCAATTTAAAACAAAATATGGCTGCACCTATCACATTTTTACCCTGGCTAATTTCCAAGATTCTCAGGACAGCCTATATAGGTCTCCTCTCCTCCATTCCGTCTTCATAACAATCCAAGGAGGTCTGTAAGACTGACAGAAAGTAACCAGTCATTCAGTGTGGCTCATGGCTGAGTAGGGATTTGAACCTAGATCTCCTGACTCTTAGTCAGTCTAACCACTGTGTTATACTGGTGCCTGATGAAATGCCTTGTTTTTTCTTTTGACATCACCTTAGGAATGTGCCTCTGAATCAATCCATGTATTAGAAAACTTGACCTAGTTTTATTGGCTTTATTTTTGACATGTTGTGATTGGGAAATCTTGGCTCTCTTTGGCTTCTCAAAAGTTGCCAGGTAAGCTCTTCAGTGAGATGATTTACTCGTGAATCAAATCACTGGAGACAAGCATGGTTGTTTCTACAGGCAGCTCCTACAATGTCACAGGCACAGTTTGGATGCCAGCCTTACATGAAAAATTAAGTAAC
Source organism: Euleptes europaea (assembly GCF_029931775.1). Classification (NCBI taxonomy): domain Eukaryota; kingdom Metazoa; phylum Chordata; class Lepidosauria; order Squamata; family Sphaerodactylidae; genus Euleptes; species Euleptes europaea. Next base: position 50,167,756 of record NC_079315.1, on the reverse strand, counting down.
AATGGATTCTTCATTAAAAGCAAGCTTTCTCCTTGTAAATCTAGTGATGTCAGACATTAAGTAGGGAAAAACTAAAAGGGCATTGATCGAAACAACAATGTTCTTTTCTTTTATAAGTGGTGAGGGGGAGTTTGGTCTTTTATGAGTGGTGAGCAGGAGTTTGGCATTTTACAAGTGGGGGAAAAAAAGATTAACCCAGTCTGTTGCAAATCGTGCTAGAAGCATGTGTTTGTCAATTTTTTAAAAAATGGAATTATAAGGCCTAAACAGTAGGGGCTTGTAACATAACGGCTGTCTTGTTTCTTGAGATGTTTGTTTCTAGACCTTCATGATTAGTCTTAATAATTAATATGCTTCATTTGGAACCAGTGAGGACAGAAGTTAAACATATGTTTATGAGCTATTCCAGATAGAAATGGATTCATGAGTGTTTTACTGTAGTTCTACCAATGGGATGGATTGTTTTAATTCACCCATTTAAAATGCTTTCATGTTGATGTCCTCATTTAACAGTCACTTAGAGCCAATCTGAACAGAAACCACCTGTTATATATTGTCCTGATTTTCTTTCTCCTGACAGATTTGACTTTTTCTTTTTCTTTCTTTCTTTCTTTCTTTCTTTCTTTCTTTCTTTCTTTCTTTCTTTCTTTCTGCATGTACGTTTGTTTGTTTGTTTGTTTCTGAGAAATAGCTGGCCATCTGGAGCAGAAGAGTGGTAAGGGCGAAAGTCTGCTTAACCTTTTCTCTTCCTGCCATCTGCCCACTCCAAATCACCCCCTCCCCACAACCACTATCCCAACTGAGGAAGAAAAAAAAAGGCCCTCAAATAGCCTGTGGCACTGCCCTAAGTCAGTGTCACTTCAAAATGCAAGTGAATGTTGAATATATCCCCCACACACACACACACTAGGGCTGTCGATTCGGTTTGGTCCGAACCAAAAAACAGCCGAATTTCCCCGATTCGGCGGTTTTTCGGTTTGGGTTGATCCGAACTCAAAAAAGGGGGGAAACGGGGAGCCGAATTCGGCAAGTTCGGGGTGTTCCCGAATAAATTCGGTGAATTCGGGCCCTTTAAACAGATCTGCGCCTTCCAGCTGGAAGACCCCCCCGCCCCTCTTCCCGGGAGACACAGATCTGTTTAAAGACACACACCCCGCGCGCCTTCAGGGGGCTTCCCTGAAGCCTCCGTGAAGAGGGGCGGGGGTCTTTAAACCCCTCTGCCCTGCCTGTGCAGACAGCGCAGAGGGGCTTGACAACCCATTCCCCTCTTCCCAGGAGTCCCGAGAAGAGGGGCGGGGGGGTCTTTAAACCCCTCTGCCCTGCCTGCGCAGATAGCGCAGAGGGGCTTGACAACCCACCGCCCCTCATCCTGGGAGTCTCGGGAAGAGGGGCGGGGGGTCTTTAAATCCCTCTGCCCTGCCTGCGCAGACAGCGCAGAGGGGCTTGACAACCCATCCCCCCTCTTCCCGGAAGTCCCGGGAAGAGGGGCGGGGGGTCTTTAAACCCCTCTGCCCCCCGCGCGCCTTCAGGGGAGTCCCCTGAAGGCGCACAGGGGGGCTTGGAATAGATCTGGGCCTCCCGGCCAGGAGGAACATATCTATTTAAAGTGGCCACCTTGAAAATGAGACAAAGGGGGGATGTACTAAAACTAATGACTGGCTAGCCCATTAGAAACAATGGGAGAGGCTGCACAACTCATTGAAGATAATGGGAGCCTTGATTGCCTATTGACTTTCTTGGGTTCCATTGAAATACATTACAGCACAAAAACAGTTGTAAAGAAAATGTGGAATGGATTTTCCAGTAAGGTCTCTAAGCCCAGATACACTACTCTGGGACTGGAATGACAGCCCCCAGACTGGACTGATGGCCCCGGGACTAGCACAAGTGTTCTGCGACTGGATTGACAGCCCCAGGGGTGGAATGACGCCCCCTGGGACTAGCACAAGTGTTTTGGGACAGAATTGACACTTGTGCTAGCCCCAGGGGCTCTCATTCCAGTCTGGGGGCTGTCAATCCAGTCCAAGAGCACTTGTGCTAGTCCATTCCACATTTTCATTCATTTTAGTACATCCCATCTGGGGGGAAGAAGAAAGGGAACAAAGGCTAGCCAACCCTGTACAATATCCTCCCAACCACCACCCCTCAAATAGGGAAGATCCAAAGTTCCTCCAATTGTCTGCCACGATTCCAAGAGCCAGGCATGCTCCACGAGAGTGCCCGCCTTTCCTGGTCACCCATTTATTTAAATATCTCCTTCCATTTACTTCTAAAATTTATTCAAAGTTGCAGAGGAGGGAACATCTTATCTATCCCAATTAATCTTACATGGAGGAAGGGGAAAGAACAAGTCATTGATTTGTGCGGGGGTGGAGGTTTGGAAATGGACACCACTCCTCTAAGGTCAACAGTTAAAAACTTTTGTAAAGAAGCTGTGTGGCTTCCTTCTAACCACACAATTCCCTGCATTAAAAAGGGAAGGAGTGGTGCGTTTTTGCAGGAGTACTCAGCTGTCTGGCTCAGCTGTCTAAAATTCATTCAAAGTTGTGGAAGAAGGAAGGAGTGCGGGAAAATGGCGGCAAAATTGCGCTGAAAAAACAGAAAGCCAGAGATGGAGGAGGGATTTGTAGAGAAGTGGGGCGTTTCGGCGTAAGGATGACCAACCCGAGCGTGGACTCTGCATGGTCAGTGAATCCAGAATGGAGACGGATCAAATTTTTAATACAGGCTAAAACAGGAATGGGGAAACACAGATTGGTCACATGTCAGAACAATGTTGATCTTTCTAGAGCCTTCTGTTTAGCTAGACTGAATGCTAACCCCTCTATGGTTATGCAGGGCAGGATTTTGAATATACCATACCCAGACAGGACCTGTGCTTCCTCTTCTGGCTCTATTGATTCATTAGCTCATGCCCGCTTGGAATGCCGCTTTTATGAGGCACTTCGATCACATTATATATCTCCCCTTTTAACATATAAATCTAATGCCTCTATCTCTTACATAATGCCTTATTTATTAAGTGACAGGGATCCCAAGGCTGCATTGTCAGTGGCAAGATTTATTTCAGTCCTTATATCCCTCAAACATTAGATTTATGCTGCTCAAGATCAATGGATCAAGGAGCTTTTAAGGGATAAAGGAAAGGAAAGGAACAATGTTGAACTCTCAGGGAGCAGGATATCATGCAGACCACCAAAGTAGATCTGGGTTGTTTGGGGTAATAAGGGGAGTCAGACTATCCATGCATAAATGACCTCAGTAATGCTTTTGATAAGGTCCCACACAGAAGCATAGACTTTCCAATTTCCTGAGGGGGGGGCTCGGCCAGAGGCATTGCTAAGACATCATAGGAGGAGCCAATGACATCACAGGGAGGGGCCTCTATTGCCACTATCTATGGCGGCATTAGGTTAGGGAGAGTCTCCTTAGAAATTTAGGGAGGCCCAGGCACCCCAGGTCTGGAAACCCAGGAAAAGGTGGGAGTTTGCCAGTGGTTACGGTGGTATCTCAGCAATCTCCTCCTGTGTCCTGTTTTTGAATTTCACTTTTAGAATAGTCACTTTAAGATCTGCAAATATGTATAGGGCATGTGTATAGGGCAAACTAATGGTCACAAATCTGACACTAAGCAAGGCAACACAGAAAAGCCTATAGGGGAATATTTTTAAAGTTTTCCTGGACGTTCATTCACAGGAGTCTTGTTTCTGTCTTATTCATAAAGGTAACTTAGTACTGAAATTTACTAAATTATGGCATCACAGATACCTTCATTTGGTAAATGCATGGTAGAAGTCTCTGAACCAGGGCAGAATACAAAACAATTGCTGTGCACTCACTTTCTGAGCAATGTACAGAGTTCAGAGTAGTAGCAATCTTCTTCTCACTTCAAACTCAATTCTCACTTCAAACACAAGGAAGACAGAGGGAGAAGGACAGGAAGAAATGGCACTGGAAGGAAAAGGAAAGTGTTGGTTGTAGGTGACTCCCTGCTGAGGCGTATGGAACATCATATGTCCAGGTCTGACCCCATGGACTGAGAGGTGTGTTGCTTGCCAGGGGCGAAAATTAAACATATTGTAGACCAGATGCCAAAACTGGTCAAACTTAAAGATCATTACTCATTTGTGATGGTCCATGTAGGAACCAACGACACAACCATGAACACCATCAAAAACATTAAGACTGACTATGAAGCTCTCAGGAGGAAGCTGAAGGGAATGGGGGCACAGGTGGTCTCTTCAATCCTTCCTGTCAGAGGAAGGGGAATGTGATGGGAACAAAAGATAATGGAGGTGAACCACTGGCTGCGTTGGTGGTGCAGGCAGGAGCAATTTGACTTTGGGACCATGAGCTAGGTTTTCTGGATGCCAACCTACTAGCACAGGATGGAATTTACCTTTCAAGGTTGGGGAAGAATGTTTTTGGAAGAAACCTGGAGAGATTCATCAAGAGGGCGTTAAACTAATATCGCAAAGGGAAGGAGATAGACAATGTAGGGATTTAAATGGAGGAGAGCAAACAGCAGAGGCCCGCCTGGGAGGGCCAGGTCTAAAGGAGACGAAGGCACAGAGCTTCAGGTGCTATGTACCAATGCCCAAAGCTTGGGCAATAAGAAGGAAGAGCCCCAAGTTTTGTAAAGATGGGATCAGGCCCCCCCGAAATATGGGGTCCCCCCCTTTTCCCTATTGGGATGAATGGGATCAGCCGATCCTATGCATCTAGAAAGCGGCAAATCCAAGGCAAAACCTCCCGTACTAACCATTGCAATGCAAAGCAACACGCGAGCTGTGCATTGCATACTATTAATTAACTCAGCAAATAGGAAAAAAGGAGCAGGTGACTTGGACAGTGCAAATGTATTGTGAAAGTCAGATTTTGCAAAACCATTTTTGAGCGAGCAGCAAAACAGACCGTGCAAAAAAAACAACAACAGAGTTTGTATTTTCTGCCCTGCTCCTTCTTCTCATGGTCCCCCTTATGCAAACGACCCCACCAAACTCAAGCAAGTCTCACCAGCACCACCCCCACCTCTCCAACCAATACGGCGCCGCAGTGCACCCCCCAAATGGGGGAAAAATCCAAGATGCAGGGGATCTCACGCAAGCCGCCCTGTTGCAGCCCTCTGATCCCATCTTTACAAAACTTGGGGGTTATTGCAAGAAGGGTCCTTTGAAGCTACATTGAAAGTTTGGGGGCTCTACGCCCAAAAATGCGTCCCCTGCAGCCATGGAAAGGAGCGAATGTGCACACGCACCCCCCGCACAGGGATTTCTCTCACACACAAACAGATACTCTCTCTTTCTCTCCCCGGGCCGCGCAGCAGCTGGGCTCACATGCTCAATCGCGACTGATTGGCCAGAAGAAGACCCTGCTTGGCCACCAATTGGCCGTGGGAGAATGCTGCTTACTAACTGACGGTTATGCTGCTGCGCTGAACCCTGAATTTGCCAAATTTATTCGCCGAACACCCTGAACTCACCGAATTCGGCTCCCCGTTTTCCCGCCTTTTTTGAGTTTGGTTCCATCCGAACTAAAAATCGCCGAATCGGGGGAAATTCGGCTGTTTTCAGTTCAGCCCTAGTAATGTAGTGGTGGATGGATATGAGGTGTTCAAGAAAAACTGAAAAGGTCGAAGGGGTGGCAGAGTGGCGCTGTATGTGACGAGAGGGTTTGCTTGTCAAGAAATACTGAAGAAGGGTGACAGCCCAGTGGAAAGTATCTGGGTGAGGATAAGGGAGGGAAGGACAAACAGTATTGTGGTTGGAATCTGCTACAGACCTCCTGACCAGGGTGAGGAGGTGGATGCTGCTCTCCTTGAGCAGCTTGACAGGGTATCCAAACAACATGACCTGGTAGTTATGGGTGATTTCAACTTCCCTGATGTGTGCTGGGAGACAAACTCTGCAAAGCGACCCCAGTCACACAAGTTCCTCACCTGCCTGGCCGACAACTTCTTTCATCAAATGGTGGAGGTAGCTATGAGGGGCACGGCCATACTCGACTTAATATTGACCAACAGGCAAGAGATGGTAGATAAATGTGAAGGTGCTGGGGACCTTAGGGAGAAGTGATAGGGCTGCCAGGTCCCTCTTCGCCACCAGTGGGAGGTTTTGGGGGTGGACCCTGGGGAGGTGGGGGTTTGGGGAGCTTTCCATGGTGCCACACTTTCCACATGAGGGACCAGGGGCCCGAGTCTGTGACTGAGTACGTCCCTGCCCTCCTCCTGGCTGCCAGGTTCTGCAACCTCCCCGACTTTGAGCACACACTCCGGGACCGGCTTGTTTTCAGCTTCCGCAACGAGAAGGCACAGCAGCGCCTGTTAGCAAGGAAGATCGTCACCTTCGAGACAGCTGTGGAGGAAGTTGTGGCAGCAGAGTCTACTGGCAAGAGGACTCGCCTTGTCGACCAGGCATCCGCGCCGCCATCCTGCACTTCTGTTCCAGTCCACCATGAGGAGGACGAGGAGGAAGCCCACAAGATGTCCGTCAGGGGGGGCAGACCAAGGACTCTGGTGGGGAAGCCATGTGCGAGCTGCAGGGACCCGCATGACCGCCTAACGTGCAGGTTTCGCGATGCCAAATGCAGGGCATGTGGCAAGGTTGGCCACATCGCCAGGGCCTGCCGTGCTGCGAGGAGAGGGGGATCTTTGAATTTTCCCGCAAAGCGAGATGGCGCCACCCAGCCCACCCACTCCCTATTTGACAACGTCGCCGTGTCATTTTGAGTGTGGAGCTGAACAAGATCCACTCTGTCAAGAAGATCCAGATGACCGTCCAAATCCAGGGCACCCAGTTCGAGATGGAGGTCGACTCGGGCTCTGCGCTCTCCACAGTTTTTGCTGAGACGTTCAAACGGCAGTGCGAGCATGGCAGGGCTCCCCTACTTCAGAAGATTGGCCTCATCCTGACTGACTTCCAGAAGTGACGGGTTTCAGTCCGGGGCATCACCAGCGTCCATGTGCAGCACAAACATCGTTTGTTGAGGGGCATATAAGCAGGGGTTTGGGGCAACATTTGCCAGTTCTATTCTATTGTTCTTAATGAAGCAGTTGCTGCTGGAACTCCGTCTCTGGTCTTGTGTATCGCTCACGCAGACATAACAGGGACCACCATTTTTTTCCTCAGCCAGCGGGACCCCCAATTCCTCGGCCAGGGATTGGAAGGAAGCCACCAAGTTAGCACACCCACCCATGGCAGCTGGACCCAGGAACAAAAAATTGTCCAAGTAATGGGTGACAAATGGAGAGCTGGCCATGACCTTCACCACTCACTCAAGGAAAGTGCTGAACCTCTCAAAGGCAGTGCAGGCCATGGAGCATCCCATGGGCATTGCCTTATCCACATACCAGTTCCCCTCGAAGCAAAAGCCCAACAAGCAAAAATCCTCTGGATGCACCGGGAGCAGCCAGAATGCTGACTGAATGCCGCTTTTCACCAATAGGGCATTAGGGCCGCACGCTCTAGCCGAACACACAGACTGATCAAAGGAGGCATACCGCACAGAACAAAGTTCAAGAGGTATGGCCTCATTCACCATTGCACCTTTTGGGTGAGACAGGTGGTGAATGAGGTGGTACTCACCAGGGGCTTTTTAAGGTACCATGCCCAAAGGTGAAACCCTCAAGTTTCCCAAGGGGGGAACAGAAAAGGGGCCCACCACCCTGCCTGCAGCAATTTCTTTACCGATTTTTGCTGCAACTATATCTGGCAATTCCCTGGCAGATTTTAAGTTTCTGGAGTCCATTGCAACATGGGGGCCAGTAAAGGGTATCCAAAAACCTTGAGAAAACCCTCCCCAAAGGAATGCGGCTGCAACCCTCAGCAGATACCTCACAAGCCATAAACCAAGGGGGCCTAACTTAATTGGGGATGACGCCAAACCATCCAAAGCCACCTGGCTATTTACTGTCTCTTGAGGATCCCCTGCCCCCCATCCTTGTGGGCAGAGGGACCCCCCCCCCCGAAAAGGGCTGCTGGCCCCCTGAATTTCTGCTACAATAAGACTTCGAGTGGAGGCCTGAGCACAGCTCACAAATGTGTTCAAACTTACACTTCGGCCTGTTGCATGTACCCCTACTGTACTCCCAGCAGACCCTCTGCATCGCCTCCCTCCTGCCAGCCCATTTTCCTGCCTGGCCTACCTCGGATCTCCCCCTAATCTGCGGGTTAACAAGCAAGTTCCAAAGGTGGTTATTTATTAAATCCCACCTGGCCCTTCTGTTATGGGAGGCATGCTTCCTAAATTCCTCGTCGTACTTGAAGGCAGCGCTATCCCCCGCCAGCACGGAGACCTAGAGTACATACATCATGTGGTTGAGCAGGTGCCAACCGCAGTCTAGATAAGCCAAGATGACTACACCCATGCAGACTTCGTTACCTTTCATCCACCTTTTAAAAGTGCAGTCACCCATGTCACCCTTACCCCCTTTCTGCTCCCTTCTGGCCTTACTGGAGCTCCTCCCCTCCTCTGAGCTAGGCTTAATCAGGGAGAAGACATCCACATAGTAGCAGTCCAGAATTCTCTCCCTCACCTTATGGGGCAAATGTATTCCCAGGGTTTTTTCATCATCCTCATTAGTGGAGGAAACCCGCCTTTTGGACCCTTTTTTACCCAGTTCCTAGACAGCCACACCCCCATCCTCACTATCCGAGTCTCCTTTTTTGGCCCTCCTGTGTAGTGCCCAGGCCAGTAGGCTTGAACTACTGGAATTGCCGGAACTAGATGAAGAAGAAGCCTTCCTCTGCAGGTGTGCGATGCGGCCTGCTTGTGCCCCCTGGAAGCTGGCCCTGCACCAACTGCCACCCCATCCTGAGCCTTCTGACCCTTTAACTCAGCCAACTCTGCCTGGAGCTGCTCCATTTCTTTGGTGAGGCTCTGAAAATCCATCTTGCTTGTTGACCCAGGCACCTTGCCCTTTAGGTTTTTAAGCAGAGGCTAGGTGGCCATCTGTTAGCAATGCTGATTCTATGAACTTAGGCAGTTCATGAGAGGGAGGACATCTTGGCCATCTTCTGGGCAGTGGGTGTGTGAGGGGGAGGTAGTTGTGAATTTCCTGCATTGTACAGGAGGTTGGACTAGATGACCCTGGTGGTCCCTTCCAACTCTATGATTCTATGATAGGCAGAAGGCCCAGAAGCACCAGCCTTGGACTGGCCTCTGGGCCTTGAGGCCAGGGCTTCCCATGACTTCCTGACCCCCCCACCCCCTGCTTGGCCCCTTGTGCAGGGAGGGGAAGCTGTCTTATGGGCAACCGCTTTGGCTCCCACCAGCTTTTTTTTTTGAGGCATCCTGGCCTTGATGGCAGACGATTGGTATGTGGCTGAGGGCACTTGGGAAGCAAGCCCTTCTTGATTGGGCTGGAGAGAAGGCTGAAAAGAACTCAGCTGCACTGGAACCTGGGCAGAAGCTGCAGTGATTTTTCTTTTCTTTTAATAGTGGTTTCAGCTAAGCAGCCCTCCCACAAGAGCTTCTAGGGGCCCCCTGCAGTGAAGGGAAGGCTCCCCCGTTCCTCTGCTTTCTGGCCCTTGTGCAGCAGTGGCCAAAGGGGGCTTAGAGTGGCCCCCCTGCCCAGCTTCGCCTAGGCCATCACCCAACGAAGGTCCCTGCTGCAACCTCCTAGGCCCGCTCTCTCCTCCGGTTCCTTCTGGAACCACGAGGGAGAAGCCTGCCGCCACCTGTGCCCACGCCCTTTGCTGCCACTTTTCCCGCCACCACCACTTTTTCTGCCGCCACCGCTTTTACCACCGCCACTGCTGCTATTGCTGCCGCCGCCACTTTTACCACTGCTTTTAATGCTGCTGACCACCCAGCTTCACAGCTCAAAGCCGAATGCGGTCAGGGCTGGGGCCAGTCTCCTTTTATCCCCAGGAGCAGGACCTGAGTGAAAACACCCCAGGTCCAGCTTCCCGGCTGGCCCAGCCCTCAGCCACCCGGGTTCCCATTGGCCGTTTAAATTTGGGGTGGGGCCAGGGCGGCAGAGGCAGCAGACGCAGGGCAGAGGAGCCCAGCTCCAGGCCCCCGCATGTGCTTGCCACCATTCCGAGGTGGCCGGGAAAGGAACCAGGTGCCGCACCGGCTCTCCAGCCCCCCCCCCCTGCCCTCAGCTTCCTGCCGCCACCCAGGACCGCCAGCTCGCCCTCACCCCCCACCCAGGCCACCAAATCAGGCCCCATAGTAAGTCAGGGGGTGCACTTTTGTAGAATCCAAATAGATGTGTGGCACTTGCCTTCCAGCCAGCGTGGTGTGAGAGGCAGCGTGGTGTAGTGGTTAAAAGCAGTGGTTTGGAGCGATGGAGTCTGATCTGGAGAACCGGGTTTGATTCCTCACTCCTCCACATGAACTGCGGAGGCTAATTTGGTGAACTGGATTTGTTTCCCCACTCTTACTCCTTAAGTGGTAGAGAAAGTCGGCATATAAAAACCAACTCTTCTTCCTCCTCCAGCGCTTATTAGAGAGTTGCATGACTGGTTCATGGGACACTTAGGAAAATTTATTACAGCTTTATTTGTGGAACATGAAATCATCTGAGAAACAACCACATGAGCTGAAGTCAAAGCTGCAATGCTAATACACACTGGCACACAAGTTCTCCTCAACAGTTTCTTCAGTCTGTGATACATATAGCCCAGGGGAGAGGAGCACATGATTCACAGCATGAGGAGTACAATATTTTTTTCTAATATGGCCATGAATCAGAGGGAATTTCCCGATGAAAGTAGGAATTAGGGAGTATCAAGTGGCTAGATATGGGTGATGGAAGCAACCGTAGTGATTAACTCCCATTTCCTAGCAAACCTTCTCAGTATGCCGAAACGCTCAGGATCCAAGGGATTCTGAAGCACTGTAAAACTGCCCTTAAAAAGGCAAGGGACGATTTTAACTGACCTGCATAGGCATACCTTCTGAGTTCAGGGTGGCATTATGTTGACTCCACTCAGTCAAAGATACCAAATAAGACACTGTGTATTTTGTCTACTAGCACCTGCATCCAGACCACAGTGCCTGCAAACATGGTTTTTTTAAAAAAGTACTGTCATTGCCATTCTGGGCTAGAAGCATCAATGTGTATCTGCCTTCAGCACTACATTCCAGAGAGGTTCCCAGCCAAGCCCTGACCACGCTAGTAGGGTTGTCAACCATCCAGGTGTGTGGGGGCTGGAGATCTCCTGGTATTACATTCAATTGCCAGGTGATAGAGAACAGTTCCCCTGAAGAAAATGGCTGCTTTGGAGGGTGGACTCTATGGTGTTATACCCTTCTGAGGTCTCTCCCCAGGCTCCACCCAGGTAGTTCTCAAGTAGGAGTTGGCAACCCTACACCCCCGGCATACCTCTCTGTCACATCTGGTCCCCATGGCGAATCTGGCTGAAGTAAGGCCATGGTGGTAAGTAGGCTTGCCAACCTCCAGGTGGTGGCTGGAGATCTCCTGGGATTACAAATGATCTCCAAGCAACAGGGATCGATTCACCTGGAGAAAATGGCTGCTTTGGAAGGTGGACTCTATGGCATTAAAAAAGGTAAAGGTCCCCTGGGCAAACACCGGGTCATTCCTAACCCATGGGGTGATGTCACATCGTGACGTTTACTAGGCAGACTTTGTTTACGGGGTGGTTTGCCAGTGCCTTCCCCAGTCATCTTCCCTTTACTCCCAGCAAGCTGGGTACTCTTTTTACTGATCTCGGAAGGATGGAAGGCTGAGTCATTACACCCAGTGAAGTCCCTCCCCTACCAAAGCCCTGCCCTCCTCAGGCTCTGCCCCCAAAATCTCCAGGTATTTCCCAACCCAGAGCTGACAACCCTCCTGGTGAGTCAGGAGGGGCCTTCAAGCCTCTAAAAAGTCATTTCTATGTTATCAGGGCATGAATGGAAGGAAAGAGAAATGGGCTGGACTCATGTATTCAAGCTTCATTAGTCAGATTTGGGATTCTTCCAGCCTATAGGACCACCAAGTGATGCTTGGTAGAAGCTATATAAACTCTCCCCATTCATGAGGTGCCTCCACCTCCTCTTTCTCCTCCTCCCCTATGTGCTGGCCAGCATGCAGAGACATACCTAAACTCTCAGGCCATGTGCAAATAGGCTGAATTTGGCCATAGTTAGCAACAAGTTGTGTCTTGACTTTCTTGTACTATTTCTACCCCCTCCCCCAATTCAAGGAAACAATTCAATGCATAGAATTACCAAAGATCTACAATGTAACCCCCCCTCCAACACCTGGGCTTGGATCCTACAACACAATTCACCTTGTGCTTCTCTCCAGCTGCTTGTGGAATCTTTCCTCTGCTGCAGCTCATGCTTCCTCTGCCGCTGTGATATCATAGTATCCAAGCCCAGAAGTTTTGAAAAGGCAATATAAGCAAATAATCACATTTTTAGAATTTTATAATGTGTTTAATGAGATCCTGTTAAATAATAAGGGGAAACATTCTATAAACAGGGAAAGATGAACAATTTTTCTAATACATTGAGACCACATAATACAAGGCAACAAAGAGGTTAAAGCTATTGTGTTATACTTTTCTTTTAGGTTGCCAAAAGGCCTGGGGAAAAAGGCATGTCATGTCCTTTTAATAAAGGCTTAATGTTTGGAAATGGCCATGGATATTTTCATAGCATGGAGGTAAATATCATCATTTGGTAAATAGTATCCCATTAAGCCTCTATAAAAGGAATATGACATTTTTCTCCAGGCGGCAACCTGGATGTTCATGCACAAGATACCAGAGGAGAGATCCCTAGCTCACCATTCAGTCAACTCCTGAGAAAGGGTTATAGCATCATCAAAAAGAGAGCCAATGGTTTTATACCAGGACAGGGGAAACTGCAGTCAAATCCCCACCTAGCCATGAAACCTACTGGACACTCTCTCTCCCCCACCCTACCTCTGTAATTGGGCAGTGCCAGCAAGTGCTATGTAGAAATTGGCAATTGGCATATAAAAATTGGAACTTCTTTTTTAGAATGAAAAACTCCATGTTTAAAAAGAACTTTAGCAACATTGTAGCTAAGGGTTTTAAAAGAAGAATGTCTGCAAGCATGGCAGGGGACATAAATAGTGCTAAGGGGTAATGTAAAAGCAGAGGTTTCCAACTTTGTCAGTTCAAGGGCAGGTCCTCATGGCCAGGATGTCACTGCTCTAGGCAGCAGAGAGTCTGGCCCCACCTGGAAATACTACAGCTCCCCCTCCCAATGAGGAAGGTTGACTATGGATCTGTTAACCTACCTACCAGAGAAGGGGCAAACCATATAAGCTGCCCAGAGTTGATCTAGGATTTTAAAATAAGCTAGCCTATGTGTTCAAGAAAAAGGAATATTGTTTGCTGATAACACGGTGAGCTTATTCACTATTATGCAACTCACTCAGGCACTGGAGAACCACCACAAGCATGTGCACAGTTCCGGAAGCAATATCCTTCCTTCTGACTAATCTAAACCAGTATAGTTTAGTTGCAGTTTTGCACTGCAACAAGCTGCCTGTGTTCAAAGCATGAACTTCCTTTTCCTAATGAGGAAATCACTGCCACCACGAAACCATCGTCACACTTGCAATATTGTGGCTTAAAACATGCAAAACTGATTCAGCACAAGATACCAGAGGAGAGATCCATTCCCTAGCTCACCATTCAGTCTTCAGTCAACTCCTGAGAAAGGGTTATAGCACTAACACAGGTAAATTGTAGCAAGTAGGCTAACAAGCAGTCACCAACTGAAGTATTGTCGAAGGCTTTCATGGTCAGAGTTCATTGGTTCTTGTAGGTTATCCGGGCTGTGTAACCGTGGTCTTGGTATTTTCTTTCCTGACGTTTCGCCAGCAGCTGTGGCAGGCATCTTCAGAGGAGTAACACTGAAGGACAGTGTCTCTCAGTGTCAAGTGTGTAGGAAGAGTACTATATAGTCAGAAAGGGGTTGGGTTGAACTGAATCATTGTCCTGCAAAAAGAATCAAAGGTAATGTGCTAATCATTGTCCTGTAAGTATCAAGATAATGTGCTAATGAGGGTGTGGTATGTTAATATGGAACCATTGTATCCTGAAGTGATCTGTTAATGTGTGAAATCCACAGTTTAAACACTGTTTGTAGGTTTTTTGAAAAAACATAACCTACAAACAGTGTTTAAACCCACCAAGAAAATACAACAGATGCTACGATCAGCAAAAGACAAAAGAGACCCCCCTCACCTTTGCAGGAGTATATCGTATACCTTGCAGCTGTGGACAAGTTTACATCGGGACAACAAAACGCAGCATACAAACAAGGATAAAAGAACATGAAAGATACTGCAGACTTGGCCAACCTGAGAAATCAGCAGTGACTGAACATGGACTGACACAAGCAGGACACAGGGTCTTATTCCAAGACACTGAAAGACTGGACAATTCTACCAACTATTTTGTCAGGTTGCACAGAGAAGCCATTGAAATTCATAAACATTAGCACAACTTTAACAGAAAAGAAGAGAGTTTAAGAATGAATAAGGCTTGGCTTCCTGTCTTGAAAACCTCCAGACTAACAAAGACTACAGTCAACAATAGCCATGCAGATTAGCTTTGGATTTCACACATTAACAGATCACTTCAGAATACAATGGTTCCATATTAACATACCACACCCTCATTAGCACATTATCTTGATACTTACAGGACAATGGTTAGCACATTACCTTTGTTACTTTTTGCAGGACAATGATTCAGCTCAACCCAACCCCTTTCTGACTATATATTACTCTTCTTACACACTTGACACTGAGAGACACTGTCCTTCAGTGTTACTCCTCTGAAGATGCCTGCCATAGCTGCTGGCGAAACATCAGGAAAGAAAATACCAAGACCACGGTTACACAGCCCGGATAACCTACAAGAACCAACCAACTGAAGTGTTTCTAGGTTAAAAGGAAAGTAGCTGAAATGGAAGGTGGGCAGTATTTGGGGGCATTTCCAGATGAAAGCAAGACCAAAGGGGCAGATGTTGCTCATTAATTTCTATTCATATATTTTTCAACACTGCCTTTCAACATGTGAGGAGTACCCAAGGCAGTTAACAAGATTTACAGCATTTTTTTTAAGGCTGAAAAGTACTTGGATGCAAAATACACCCACACAACCTTTTAAAAAAATATGCAAAAATCTCATCCACCCACACTGTTACCTCAGTCTCCCTCCTGCACAAGGTCCCAAATCATAATCATACTCTTCCTCATCCATTTTACCCCACAGGACCTTCGCCCATCCCCATCTTCAGGATCAGATTTGTATGTTTTCTTTCTCCCCTTTCTCCCCCTCCCCTCCAAGCACCACTGGCTTGCTTAATTGCTAGCCACTTCCCCCTTTCCAGATTTTTTAATAGACAATGGCTCATAGGCAGGTAGACTTATGCAATGGTTTTGTATTTGTTTATTGTACCATCTTGTATTGCTATTGTTGCTATTTTCGTGCTGTATCTTGTCAGGTGTGTAAAGATATTTCTCATCGGAAGAGCTATTTTTTCCTTCATTCTTTTGGAGTGCTGCCCCAAATTGGTGCCCTGGAATATACAGGCAGAAGTTCCCAGAATTAATTCCCCAGGTGATGTGTGTTGGGTCCTGCATGCCCTGCACATGTACCTCTTTGGGTAATGGAGCATGACCAAAACTGCATCTTGAAAAGGATTGCAAAGCTGGGAGTAGTAAAGAGATGGGACAGGTTCATAAACACCCACTTTCCTTACTCCACTTCCTCTCTGGATTCTAAAGAGATGGACCTTGGTTTATGTACCTCATCACTTCTATATGCCCCTGAATCCTCCTAACTGAATCAGGAATTGAAAAGGGAAGTTAGCAGTGCAAAAGGAGTCAGCATACTGTTGACAGTCTTGCCCTCACTAAACCAATTCCTTGCTCCAAAATACCAACTTTGATTTCCTCTGCACAGGCTCACAAATGGCATCTCATGGTTTTAACATGGTTGTTGCAGGATTCAGTAATTGTAGTCATGACTTTGGGGAATGGTCTTTTACCCGTGGTTGTCTACTTGCAGTAAGGTATGTCTGGCAGGCACCACCAGATAGGCATTCGGGGGTACTTGCAGTCAGGTCAGTAAATTCAGTCAGGCAAAGTCTCCCCACCCCAAGCCCACAAACCATGATGGGCACCCTTGTTTCTTTGCAAGATGGAGCTGATTGTGGAATTGTTTGTCTAGTGGCGGTTCTGATGAGGTCCTGTGTGGTTTAACCTCCTCTTTCAGTCCACAAATGCAACAAGATGTGCCACGATGAATAATGAGGTAGATGGAGATGAAGGGGAAGTCTTTATATTTTATTCGAATATATTTGTATTTTCAACAATAACTTACTGTTTTTTACTTTTTTATTATTATTTTTATTTATTTATATAATTAGAGGGTACAGGGGGGGGGAAACCCCCTTCTGGATGCACACCTTAACGTGATGAGGGGGTTTGTGAGTGTCAGGGAAGCTGAGAGCAATACCGTAAGGGGTCTAGACTCTATCAAGAGACTAAACTCCTAGCAGAGTCACTCAAGACGGAATGGTCACAGCTGAGACACCAGACGAAGATGCATCCACCCCCTTAAGGGATCAATGGCCACATCCGCAGAAGAGAACAAGCAGTTCCAATGGGGATGGGGGTAGAGGAATCCCTGAAGGTTAGCTACTGGGCAGCAGCAGTAGTGGAAGGTGACACTGGCGGAAGATCTTTCGTAGACAACGGCAGTGCCACTACGGCTAACTCTGGTTAGTACTGCACAGAAGAAGGCACTGGTAAACCACTTCTGACCAACCTTTACCTTGAAAACCTTATGATGAGACAAACCAAAATGAAAAAAGATATAGTGCTGGAAGATGGGACCCCCAGGTTGGATGGCACTCAATCTGCTACTGGGGTAGAGCAGAGGACAAGTACGAGTAGCGCTGTTCTTAATGATGCGATTGGACTAAAGCCGAAAGGACGTTCAGTGGTTGACATGAATAGATGCAAAAGGAAAGTCCGGAGCTGTTCGACGCATAAAATAGGAACATGGAATGTGAGAAGCATGAATCAGGGTAAGCTTGAAATTGTTAAACAAGAAATGGAACGTATGGACATTTCAGTCCTGGGAATAAGTGAATTAAAGTGGACTGGATTAGGACATTTTCAATCAGAAAATTACAAAGTGTTTTATTCAGGGAATGACAAAAAGAGAAGAAACGGAGTTGCTTTAATAGTGAGGCAAGATGTAGCAAAGGAAGTCAGGAGCTATAATGCAAAGTCTGACCGAATAATATCAATCAGACTTCAGGGAAAGCCTATCAACATAAGCATCCTTCAAGTTTATGCCCCAACTACAGATGCTGATGAGGAAGAAATTGAAAGTTTTTATGCCAGTGTTCAGGAAGAAATTGATCACACACCTAAACAAGATATGCTGATAATCATAGGTGATTGGAACGCAAAAGTAGGAAACAAAGCAGAATCAAATGTTGTTGGCAGATTTGGGCTAGGAGCACGGAATGAAGCAGGAGAACGCCTCGTAGAATTCTGTGAAGACAACAATCTGTTCATTGCAAACACATGTTTCAGGCAACCAAATAGACGATTGTATACATGGACATCACCAGACGGCCAGTATAGAAATCAAATAGATTATATAATTGGAAGCAGAAGATGGAGAAGCTCTATTCTCTCGGCCAAAACAAGACCAGGAGCCGACTGCGGTACAGATCATGAATTGCTAATATCGAAAATAAAGATAAAGCTTAAGAAAAACACCAAAACATTCATAGCACCAAAATACAATCTAAGCAATATTCCGGAAGAGTTTAAAGACCATGTAAGGAACAGATTTGCATTACTAAGTTCAAGTGAATGTAAACCTGAAGAACTATGGGTGGAAACTAGAGATATTATCAAGGAAGAATGTGCAAAGACTATTCCTGTAGCCAAAAGAAAAGAAAAACCTCGATGGATGTCTGAGGAGACTCTTAAAATTGCCAGAGATAGACGAGAAGCAAAAGTAGAAGGTGACAGAAATAGAATCAAAAGTCTATGTGCAACGTTCCAGCGACTAGCACGTAGAGACAAAGAGACCTATTATAATAACCAGTGTCAAGAAATAGAAGAGAACAACAAAAAAGGAAGAACAAGAGATCTGTTCCACAAGATCCAAGAAATCAAAGGGAAATTTAAAGCACGGTTAGGCATGCTGAAAGATCAGCATGGAAATACATTAACTGAACAGGACAAAATAAAGAAAAGGTGGGAACAATACACTGAAGAACTATACAGAAGAGATGAAAGGATAAAAGATTCTTTCCAAGAAGAATCTTTTGAAGAAGAACCTACAGTTTTAGAAAGTGAAGTGAAAGCTGCATTGAGAGCAATCGGGAGAAACAAATCACCAGGAGCAGATGGGATATCAATAGAGCTATTCCAAGCCACAGAAACGGAGTTCATCAAAATCTTGACAAGAATATGCCAACAGATATGGAAAACAAAACAATGGCCCACAGACTGGAAACAATCCATTTACATTCCAATTCCCAAGAAAGGAGACATCAAAGATTGCAACAACTATCGGACCATTGCATTAATTTCTCATGCAAGTAAAGTGATGCTCAAAATCTTACAGCAAAGGCTGTTACCATATATGGAACGAGAAATGCCTGATGTTCAAGCTGGTTTCAGAAAAGGAAGAGGCACTAGAGATCATATTGCAAATATACGCTGGTTACTGGAGCATACAAGAGAATTTCAGAAGAAAATCAGCTTGTGTTTCATAGATTACAGCAAAGCTTTTGACTGTGTGGATCATGAAAAGCTATGACTGGTTTTAAAGGAAATGGGTGTGCCACTACATCTGATCGTTTTGATGCGCAACCTGTACTCTGGACAAGAGGCCTCAGTTAGAACAGAATATGGAGAAACGGAATGGTTTCCAATTGGCAAAGGTGTCAGACAAGGATGTATTTTATCTCCTATCTCTTCGATCTATATGCAGAACATATAATTAGGAAAGCTGGATTAGATTTAGATGAAGGTGGAGTGAAAATTGGAGGGAGGAACATTAATAATTTGAGATATGCTGATGACACTACATTATTGGCAGAAAATAGTGAAGATTTGAAACAACTATTGCTGAAAGTTAAAAGAGAAAGTGCCAAAGCAGGACTACAGCTGAACATCAAGAAAACAAAAGTAATGACTACAGGAGAATTACACAACTTTAAGGTTGACAATGAGGAAATTGAAATTGTTCAAGACTTTCTATTCCTTGGCTCCACCATCAACCAAAAGGGAGACTGCAGCCAAGAAATTAGAAGGAGATTGAGACTGGGAAGGGCAGCCATGAAGGAGCTAGAAAAGATTTTGAAGTGTAAGGATGTGACTCTGGCCACCAAGACTAGATTAATTCATGCCATCATATTCCCTATTACTATGTATGGGTGTGAAAGCTGGACAGTGAAGAAAGCTGATAGGAAGAAAATAGATTCCTTTGAAATGTGGTGTTGGAGGAGAGTGTTACGGATTCCGTGGACTGCCAAAAAAAACAAATCAGTGGGTTATAGATCAAATCAAGCCTGAACTGACCCTAGAAGCTAAATGACTAAACTGAGGCTGTCGTATTTTGGTCACGTCATGAGACGACAAGAGTCACTGGAAAAGACCGTCATGATAGGAAAAGTTGAGGGCAGCAGGAAAAGAGGAAGACCCAACAAGAGATGGATTGACTCAATAAAGGAAGCCACAGCCTTCAATTTGCAAGATCTGAGCAAGGCTGTCAAAGATAGGACATTTTGGAGGACTTTCATTCATAGGGTCGCCATGAGTCGGAAGCAACTTGACGGCACTTAACACACACACAGGGGAAAAAAGGGAAGGGGTAAACGTTAAATTTATAAAAAACAATACAATAATATAAAATGATTTCTGAATAAAACATAGTTACAGAGTATCTTTAGTTTGTTATACTTGTGTCAGGCTGGTTTCTAATATTTAAAAATTCATATTTTACTTGGCAGTTAATTAAAGTAAGAAAATATAGTACATAGTTTATATACTTCGTTCAAATTAGCTACATTTTATATAAATATAAAAAGACGCCCATTTCTCCTCAAATTGCTCCGTAGATTCACTAAATTTAGGATTTAATTCAAAAGTCATTTTAGCCATGCTTGCATATTCCAAGAGTTTTTCTTTCCAATCATCTATTTCAGGAATGTGAGTTTGTTTCCAGGTTCTTGCTAACACCATTGTTGCAGCTGTTGTGGCATATTTAAAAACGTCATGTGATTTCGGAGGTAGATTTGGCGGGACTATACTGAGTAAATAAAATTTGGGGTCAAAAGTAAACTTCATGTCTAACATCAACTGTAGTTCTTGATGAATTCTTTTCCAATATGGTTGTAATTTTGGACATGTCCACCAAACTTGACATTTCCAACATGCACCTTTTTTCCCTGGAGTTGTCATCTGGGAAAGCATATTAAGAGTCAAATACCATCTGTAAAAGGTTTTATACCAGTTTTCTCTCACTTCTTGGCAGACAGTATATTTCAATTCAGAAGTGCAAAGTTTTTCCCATAATTCCATATTGATCATTTCTCCAAAATTTTGCATCCACTTTATCACATTTATTTTCACTTGTTCTTCTTCAGTATCGTATTTCAGAAGAAGCTTATAAATTTTCCCTAATATGTGTGAATCATTTTTAGATATTAACTGCTCAAATTCTGTTAATTCACGGAATGACTGAGGATACAAACAATCTTTTTGCAAATTGGATCTCAGTTGTAGATAAGTCAACCAATTCAACTTTTGAAATTTTTCTTGAAGTTTAATCAAGGTCTTAATTTCTCCCGTAGGCTCTATCATATCATTGTAAGTGAAATAAACACCCGGTTTCAGTTTAACGTTGTCGTGGTAGGCTTCGATTGGCGACATTATAGAAGGTGGAGAAGGGCTTATTCTCTTCTTGTTTTTTACTTTTAATGAGTTTTACTAATTGTTGAACTATGTGTTTATATGTTGTGAAAAAAATTTAAAAAATTATTTAAAAAAAAAAAAGATGTGCCACAATGACCCTGGAAATATATTTCTGGCAGCCACAACAATCCAAGGATGGGTCCATCAGGAAGTCTTGCAATATGGACCCCCCCCCCTTAAGACATTTGGTCTATTGTTTCCTTCACAAACTATGGATTCCAAAGTCTTCATTTGCAGAAAATTGCCCCCTGACCGGCTCTTTGAAAACAGTTTTAATTTTCCCCCAGAAAAATATCACATGTGCATGTAAGTGATTGCATGTGATGAAACAATGGTCCATTTGCAATAAGACACATGTGTTTGTCTTGGGCATCCACTGGAGGGGTATCTTAATCATCATCAACAGACAAGTTGACCATATCTGAGGATACTTAAATCCTGTGACCTGAGCTGTGAACGGGCAAGACAGATCTTTCTACAAACCTAAAAAGGGCCCTAGGTTTGCAGAAAAATGTGAAATCTAAAAAAAATAAAATAAACCATTTGGGGGATAAAAAAAACTCAAAAATGATTTAAAAAAAGAGTGCCTGTAGCTTTAAGCAAGGAATTCCCCCAGTGGCAGTTGCTAAACAACCACAGATTCCAGGCTTGGTTCTGTCAGTAAAAGGCAGGAGGGGGCAGGGCCCTTTCCCGGCCTATTTTGGCCTTTGAAAGAAAACTCACTGGGGCCAGGCCTGAGTCCTAGGGTTGCCAGCTCCAGGTTGGGAAGTTCATGGAAATTTTGTTGTGGATTCTGAGGAGGGCAGGGTTTGGGGAGGGGAAAAACCTTGGATGAATATAATGCCATAGAATCCACCCTCCAAATCAGTCAGTTTCTCCAGAGGAATTGATCTCTGTCCTCTGGAGATCAGTTGTCATTCCAGGTGGTCTCCAGCTTCCACCTAGAGACTGGCAACCCTAAAAGGAGAGAAGGACACAGGAAAGGGGGAGACACTTTCATGAAAGGGAAAAAGGAAATAGTGGGGGTGGGAGAAATGAGATGCCTCTTGCAAGTCCTTGCAGGTTCCCACTTGTCCATATACTATTTCCCAAGTGTGCCCCCTATCTGCAGATGTCTGCCCCCCATGGATCAGTGCCATACTTACCCAAAACAAGTTTTTCTGCAAACTTGGGAAACCCCCTGGGTTTGCAGAAAAATTTAAAATGTTACAAATAATGCATGGGAGAATTTAAATCCCCCCCATTAAATAAAGTGTTGTTTGCGTATGTGCAGAAAATGCACATACCTGCCTAGTGCCTGGTGGTGGCAGCTGCTCCTGCTGTGGCGGAGGGGAGGGGAGCCTCGGCAGGCCTGCCTGGAGCAGCTCTGGACGAGCCGCAAAGACAAGTGATGTTGGACAGGGAAGCCTCGGTGGGGGGTGGAGGGTGGGGAGACAGAGAGAAAGAGAGAGTGCTGGGGCAGGGGGCAGAGAAAGAGAGTGCTGGGGTAGGGGGCAGAAAAAGTGAGTGATAGGGTAGAGAGCAGAGAGAGTGACAGGCATGGGGGAGACACTAAGAGAAGGGGTGGCAGGATGGAAAAGAGGGAGAGGCAGAGAAGTAGGGACAGAGGGAAGGAAACAAAGGAGGGGGAATGCCGCCTCCCCACTAGTTTCTTACGGGTCCACACTTGTATATTCTAATAGCCAAAGCAGCCAAATCTGAGGATACTTAAATCCAATGATTGGGGCTGTGAACAGGCAGTATAGATCTTTCTACAAACCTGAAAAAATTACCCAGTTTTGCAAAAAAAATCTGAAATCTTAAAAAAAAAAGCACTTTTTGTTTTTAAAACCTCAAAATGATAAAAGGAGTGCCTGTAGCTTTAAATAACAGATTCCATCACTGGCCATTGATAAGCAACCACAGTATTCTAGGCTTCAGTTTCTATGAGTAAAAGGCAGGGAGAGGGGCAGGGCCCTTTCCAGGCCTATTTTAGCCTTTGAGGGAGGACTCATTGGGGTCAGGCCTGGCAGTAACCTCTGGGAGACTTGATACCACCTGACTTGCATGACTCAATTAGGCCTGGCTGGTTGCTACTGTTCAACAGCAGCCACCCTATAAAAGCCAGTGTGGCGTAACAGTTAGAGCTTCAGAGCTGTAAGACCCAGGTTCAAATCCCCATCTTGCTGTGGAAGCTCACTGGGTGATTTTGGACCAGTCACATACTTTCAACCTAACCGACATCACACAGTTGTTGTGAGGACACGTTTACAAATGATCCAGAAAGGTCTAGATATTAGGCAACAAAATATTTTAAAAATATGCAAAGGGCTGTGAATACCAGTTTAGTAGCTCCATATTCATCCTATCTTTGCAGCCCGGATGTTACAACAGAAGCAATTCAGGCCTTGGGTTCAAGTCCCACTCCTACTGTCTGTATAGATTTTTAGAACACTGCAGTTAAAAAGAAATCAAGCCAAGGACAGATAATAAAAACAGTTACCAGTGGTGCTGCAGGGGCAGTCAAATATCTCTTCCCTATGAAAATTATTTGTTCCCTTTTAATCCCACCTCATCCCCTCCTCAACACTGGAAAGCAGGTACATCTGATCCTTCAGTCTATTGCAACATGTAGGAAGCAGTCTTTATGCAGGAGTGTCATTTTATTCAATAGGATTTACTCCCTGGGGGGTGGGGTGTCCCTTTCTTGCTTACAGACAGCCGGCTAACCTAAAACAACTTCTCACCCATGATGATAAACTACTTAACAAGAACATGGACTCTGGCACCAAGGCCTGCAACAAACCAAGGTGCCAACTTTGCCCTCATATAGATTCTAGGAACACCATCTCTGGACCCACCAATGTCAGCCATACTATCTCAGGTTCATATTCCTGCTCATCTTCTAATGTGATTTATGCCATCACATGCCAGCAATGCCCTTCCACAATCTACATTGGACAAACAGGTCAGTCTCTTAGACAAAGATTAAATGGACATAAGTCTGACATCAGAAACCACAATATTCAAAAACCAGTGGGTGAACATTTCAACTTTCCAGGATATTCTGTTGCAGATTTAAGAGTAGCAGTTCTGTTACAAAGGAATTTTAAGGGGAGATTGGAAAGAGAAACTGCTGAATTACAGTTGATATTCAAACTAAAGTCAATGCCTTTACCTGGGCTGAATAAAGACCTTGCATTCATGGCCCATTACCAATGCTGATTTCCCCACACCCATCTCTCCCCTGGACATCACAGACTCTTCTGCATATCACACCTAGTCCCATCAAGCCTGCTATTCACATTTACATACTGTTCCTCTGCTTAAAGACCGATGGATTCACATTCTAGCTGTATCTGAAGAAGTGAGCTGTGGCTCACGAAAGCTCATACCCTACCAGAAAATATTTTTGTTAGTCTTTAAGGTGCTACTGGACTCTTGCCCTTTTTGACTACTGCAAACAGACTAACACGGCTACCCACTGTGAATATTGCCTAGAGGAGAAGACACAGAACATTGTTAACTTTGAGAATAACTCAAATCAATGTGCTCCTCAGGATACTATTTAAATGGCTACTGAATGTGTTTTGGTTCAGACCCATAACACATTTTGTTGTAACCCTATGAGATGTTGCAAGCGTAGAAGAGTTGAAGTTGATTACTATTTGAATTGGGGGGGGGGGAACCCTACCTGATATGATTCAGTAGGTGATGTACTTTGAGTCATTGCTAACCCAGTCATGCCAGGGACAGGTGAGTGAGTTGGGATATCTGCTTTGTCACTGATGATGTATAAAACCAAGGCTCAAAAATACCCATGAAGCACATAGGAGGTAGACATGTGTCTGGGACCAAGTGCAAAATAATTTCTTTGTACCTATCATGAAGTGACTCATCTATAGCCCAGTTCCATTTCCCAATTTGTTATTTATTTATTGTGTACAACAAGGTTCTATGTATTTCACATCCAAAAGATTGCTACATGAGCACAGAATTTGGAACTGGAAATCCCAGCTAGCTCAGGAGTTTTAAAAAGCACATTGGAAGCCTTTAGAGCTATTAAGAGAATCTTGAAAACATGTTGTGTTTTATGAAACTGGAGAAGCCAGCAAAGAGCTAGAGGGACTTCCAGTGTTCAAGGGATGAGATTTTATTTTTAGGACAACATGTGCCTCCCCCCATTCACTATCACCTGATCCATACCCCTTACTGCCCACCTGTCCCCTGCTATATACTTATTTTTCTTTGTACTCTTTCTATTCCGTGAACACTCATACTTTCCTTGAAAGCACTATAATGTGTTCAAATAAATATATGTCAATGTGCATGATTTCTACTTACTTTGAGCCTACAGTATATAAATTCAGAACGTATTAAAATGCTACTGAGGCTCCTGCATCTCATTTCTTCATGAAACAAACCAAGCATTCTTCTTTTTGTTCCATTATACAAGAATCTCTTGCATCTTATAGCTCAGATTCCCTTGTGAAATTTACAATTTTCCACCTCTCTCTCCAAATCAGTTCCTTGAAGTCCACCTCTTCCAACACATTCTGAATTTTGCTTCTTTCTTGCCCAGGTGCACAAAGGTTGCATGGAGCTGTCTGTACTTGTGTTCACCTGAGCACCTTGTTCACACATACATGCTATCATCAGTTGACAATTGCAACAAGTGAAAACTTGTATGTGTAGAAAAGTCAACACCAACAAAGGTTTCCTACTGCCTCAAATATACTTTTCAATGGAGACTCTTCACACATTCTGCCACAAGTCATCAAGAGCTAGTATACACAGGTCTCTGTGTACCTTGCTTTTTCTACATTTAGTTCCTGTACATTTGATGACTGGACACTGAAGAACATAAACAGATGTACTGAAGACCATGGAGCTCTCCAGGCTTAAAAAAAAGGCAAATAGGTATATACAGCAATTCAGATTTGAAGCACACAGGAAGGGAAGGGATTTTATCCTTTAACCTTTGGTCAGTTTTGCTCCTTGAAACCAAGCTCCCCATGCTGTTATTAGCATTTTAAAGGGAAAGGGGTGTGTCTTTTAAAACACAAAGATTGAATTACCTCTCCTTTTCATGCACAACCCTCATCCCAGTCGTGGCTCCTCACATTCACAATTTGCCTTTTACAGAGTGATGGAGATATGAGGTCACCATATCTTTTGTGCCTTTAATATGTGAACGGGCCCAATGTCAAGCATTCCAAGGTTTTGTCTATTCTGCTTTGTTCTGCTTACTGTGTTTTCAGGGACCTTTATTCACACATGCAAGTGATTATTTTGCATTGCACTTATCAAACCTGAGAGCCAGACACGACTGTTGAACAATTAAATCAATGAGCGATCGATAGATATACATGCACATATAAATTACAAAGTTCTCAAAGGGACGGGACATGGTGGTCTTGGGAGATTTCAACTACCCGGATATCTGTTGGAAGTCCAACTCTGCTAAAAATGCAAGATCCAATAAATTCCTGACTTGTCTTGCTGACTTTATTTTCCAGAAAGTGGAGAGGGAAACAAGGGGATCTGCTATCTTGGACTTGATTCTCACCAACAGGGAAGAACTGGTTGACGAGTGAAAGTAGTGGGCACCCTGGGTAGTAGTGACCATGTAATATTGGAATTTACAATCTTGGGAAAGGGAAATGCTGTACGTAGTAAGACAAATGGGAAAGCAAATTTCAACAAACTTAAAGCTATGCTGGATAGAATCCTATAGTCAGAAATACTTAAAGAGAAGGGAGTTCAAAAGGGGTGGGAGTTTCTTAACAGTGAAATATTGAAGGCACAATATTCTTCTTTCAGATCAGTGATGTAAGCCTTCTCCAGACCCCAGAGAAGCTTGGCAGCACTTCTGGCTGTCAAAGCTTGGATGATGGGGGTGGGTATATATACCACTACTAACAAATCTTAATCAAGTTTTGAAAAATCAAAGTTAAATCAAAACCATGTTATTTTTAATACAGAAAATCTGGAAAAAATCTGGAAAAAATGCACACATCTATCAGATCAGAATAAGATTGCTTCAGGTAGTGAGGCAAGATGTATCCATATCAGCTATAGATAACAGTTGGGGGCGTGACCTCAGATTTAATCTGTCCATTAATCATTTCACAGTGTCACGTCTATCTGGTAGCCTGGAGAAGGTATGGGGGCTCCAGGAAGCATATGAAGCTTCCTTGCTTGCAAAGACTGCTCCATTCTGGGTAGTGTCATCTGAGCACTGGGGAATCCATTCACACATGTATTTCTTTCTTTTTTCTTTCTTTTTCATTAGTGCAACTAACTCCACTCATCCTCATTCCCTACCACGGTATGAAACTTCCATTGGCTTTAAAGCTGAAGGCTGCAGCACAGATCTGAAGTTTCTGATTCTCCATGTGTGTAGACTGGAAAATGAACTGTAGGAAGACATGTCGCAGATGGGTGTTTGCTTCAATGTTACAAGAAAAGATTTTGACATTCACAGCATGAAAGCTTCAGGATTTTAGAGAGACAGCTAAATCTTGTGTAGTATTGAATCTGTGTTCATGCCCATCATTATGTTCACCGGCAGTGAATTCCACAATTTAATTAAGAGAGTATTTTATACACTTCATTTATATTACACTTTTCAACACAGTGGGAACAAAAGTGGCTTACAACATTCTCCCCTCCTCCATTTTATTCTCACAACAATCCTGTGAGGTAGGTAGGTTAAGCTGAGAGTGTATGATTGGCCCAAGGTCACCCAGCAAGCTTCTATGGCAGAGTGGGGATCTGACCCTCCCAAATATTAGTCTGACACTGTAACCACTACAAAAGTATTTCTTTTTTGTGTGTCCTGAATCCAGTGCCCAACAACTTCATTAGGTGCCTTGAGTTCTACTTATTATGGGTGAGGGAGAAAAAGTTCTCTACTGAATTTTGTCTTGGGCCTCTTACTGCACAGCCTTTAAGAAAATTATCTTCTTTTACACAATACCATGAATTTATAGCTAGGAATATGAATGTCTGGACACTTCTGTGTTCTTCCCTTTTCACCCCCTCACAAAGATACCCCAATACAGATGAGCTGAGTTGGGAGGTGGGGGGGTTGTCAATTTCTATTAGCTAAACCTAATCACAGCTACAGGTCTGAGCAAGGCTGTCAAAGATAGGACATTTTGGAGGACACTGATTCATAGGGTCACCATGAGTCAGAGGTGATTTGATGGCACTTAACATACACACAATCACAGCTGATGAGCAACCATTGCCCTTTGGGACTTTACAAATGCTTGAAGTCTAATACCTGATTCAATCAAAAGAACAAACAGTACTCACAGATAAATGAGCATTATTGGACCAGGGGCACAACAGCAGACTTCTAGCACTAACAGATTCCTTATCTGCCCAGTTCTTGACTTGTTGATCCCCCCCGACACACACACACACACCACCACCATCCTGTGTGATGCACATTCCCTGTTTTGGGATTTAGTTGCTTTGCTCTTTTTTCTCCATACAATAAACTGTGGAGGCAGAACAATGTGTTCTTTGATTAAAAGGAAGACAAATAAAGGAAGAAAGAAATCTGCTCTTGTTGGAAGGCTTCCTCCACTCCTACTCTGCTCCCTCTGGGGCTCTTTTTCCTGTATTCTTGACAGCTGCTTTGCTCTGCAAGAGGGTTTCTTCTTCCCATTCCCTTCATACTCCAATCTCTATATGCTGAGAGACCCTAGACTTATTGGCTGCAAACCTGTGCAGGCAAAAACCTCACTGACTAC
Source organism: Euleptes europaea (assembly GCF_029931775.1). Classification (NCBI taxonomy): domain Eukaryota; kingdom Metazoa; phylum Chordata; class Lepidosauria; order Squamata; family Sphaerodactylidae; genus Euleptes; species Euleptes europaea. Next base: position 50,139,055 of record NC_079315.1, on the reverse strand, counting down.
CCACACCCCATGTTTCAGCCAACTCACAGCAGCTGTACTCTGCTTCTCTGCCCTGTCCAGCACCAAAGTTACACTTCCATTTCACACAAGCACCCATCTGCCCCCTCTCTATTAGGCAGAAAGCTAGCCTCTTCCAAGCTTGAACAAAACCATTCCCAATATTCAAGAGCCACTTGGGAGACATGTACTATTAAAATATATTATTATTCCTTTTATGTAGTATAGACTAAAACACAGTGATCAGAGGCCAAGCCCAAAACTGTGTCAACCCCAAACAAATAGGTGTGAAATTATTATTCCCCTTAAGTAAGCAAGCTTAATGCCCTGACCTGGATGGCCCAGGCTAGCCTGATCTCATCAGATCTCAGAAGCTAAGCAGAGTCAGCCCTGGTTAGTACTGGGATGGGAGACCACCAAGGAAGTCCAGGGTTGCTGTGCAGAGGAAGGCACTGGCAAACCACCTCTGTTAGTCTCTTGCCATGAAAACCCCAAAAGGGGTCGCCATAAGTCGGCTGCGACTTGACGGCACTTTACACACACACAAGCAAGCTTAAAGGCAACATTTAGGTCATGTTGTACTGAACACATAGCAAAACATAAAAAGTTGATGATAAATTCTGATGCTACCTTCATGGTTTGTATCAAACAAATAGTACAGACTGACCTGCAAGCTGAACTTCTCTGCTGAGGAGAAATGAACATGAGGGTGAAATATTTGGGAGTATGGACACTACCTGACTTGCTGAAAGGCCTATGACACCATGAATGGCAATTTAAATACTTGTTTAGATTTTTAACACCCCCTAATCCAATTAGAAAAGTTTAAAACAATACAGTGGATCTATAAACAGTGACAAGGCTACATGGATAAAAGAACAATTTCAAAAGTTGTCTGCAAAATCCTCAATGTGAATTTTTTAAAAAGAAGCAAAGCCAATACAATACGAATCAAAAGTACCTTGGAAAACAGCTGGCTCAGTGTAGCAAGGAAAAAGGACCCAAACTGTGATTCACGACTGAATACCAGCAAGTTTTCTGGTAATACTGACTTCTGGTTGTTTCAGAGATATGTTTCACTTATAAGAAAATGGATTAGCTCTGTCTGTCAAAACTAAGAAAATGGAATGAGAGTCCACTAAGCTTAACATGGAATTGTCTCAGAAAGACGGGCAGCCCATTCTAGAAGAGGGTGGTGGATCCGCGGCAGCTGGGAGCAGCCCAGCCATGCTGCCTCCTCATAGGCTTCACGGCCAATACAGAGGGAGAAAAAGTATTTTTTAAAAATAAAGAAAAAAAGGGGGAAAATGCCCCACAGTGAACAGCGAAGGTGCACCACCAAAAAAGGTGGTGCAGCCCCACTACTGCTCAAGGGGTCATTCCTGGGGCAAAAGGGCTGTGGAAGCTACCTAAAGGCAGCTGAACCCCCAGGAAGGCCCCATGAACCCCCCTCCCTCCAACAGGCACGGGCTTTCCCTTCTGAGAAAGGCTTTACGGCGTGGCTGCGCTGGCGGCACCCAGACACCAGCAGAGGTGCCACCTTATTCCATGATAAAATGGCACCTATGCCAGCGCGAGGTTATACTGGCTCCTAAGGAACTTTGCCCCCCCCTTTCAGGAATTAGTTCTAAATCATTTTTGTAACACTGAAAAGCACAGGCCTAGCTTTCAGTCTCTCTGTGAAATACAGATTATACTGTGTAGCTCTTGACCCTTGGATTATAGAGCAATTAAATTTACCCGATGAAACAGTAAGTAATCTGCCAGATGACTGCAGATCAGGAAAGTATAACTAGTGAGCTAATGTCATGAAAAGACACATGAAAGGCAAACTTGCTTTTCATGCCATGCTGATGGGTTCATATGTGTAGGGATTGAAAGGGATGTGGTGCTTTGTTTATAGAAGTTTCAAGATTCATACATGCTCCAGAAGATTTTTCTCCAAATTTCAAATATGTGTACACTGTGGTTCTTGGTCATGAGGCAAAGGAACTCTGCACATGTCAAAGGGATACTCTGCCCTCATCCAGAGACTCAGGACTATTCTGTTCCATAAGCTTCAAAGTGTGTCATAGGCTTTTTCTGCACGTCTCCAAATACATCAGGGTTCCCCCCATGTGTTTTCCTCCCTTTAGGGGTCACTTTGATTTTTCTTTGGTGTTTTTCTGGGGGGGTTGGGAGTGATTATACGCCGTTGTATCTTTCAAGCCAATTCTGAGTCGGCTTCAGTCATCGTGCATAATGCTCTCTTCAGGGTTTTTCCGCCACCCATTACCACCCATCCACACCCACCCAACCTTCCCCCAGATGAATCCACGCCCCTTCCTCTTCCAGTTTCCCCCACCCCTCCATGTCATCTTTTAATAAATTGTTAATTTTACCTTTTTTTGTTACTGGAGAGATTAGCAATAGAACACTAACAGGAAAGAGATCAGCTTTGCCCATTATTTGTGGACGTCCTCTTTTCATATGTTTGTGGTGTATTCCACAGCATATATTAACATTCCCCTATGCCTTCCTAATGCATCCACCTATTTCACCTTCCCCCATTGCTTTCAATGGTGGGAAAGTTTGCCCGGCTCTTCCATAGAGAAGCATAGTGAAGTTCGCAATAGAGAATCGTGTCCGCAGCCACTTCACTTTTTCTTCTCTATGGAGGAGGATGTGGTGACCCCTTCCAGTCCCCATAAAACCAGACCCCTGGACCCAATCTTCACCAAACTTGGGGGTTCAGGCAAGGAGAGTCAGCTATGCTTCAAATTTGGGTGCGCTACCTCAAAAAAATGCCCCCCAGGAGCTTCAAAAAGTGCAAATGCCTGAATTTTTTCGGGAAACCTGAAAATAAGCTGAACTTCCATATTTATCGGTATGGGAATTCAGCTTTTTTCGGGTTTCCTGAAAACATTTGGGCCCAATAAACCCGAAATTTACTGAAAATGTGTTGTGTGAACAAGCCTAGTATGACAGCATTTGACCAAAGCATGTGGCCAGAAGCCTGAATCTCCAATTTTCGGTCAAAGAGCAAAGGCCCCTCATAGAGTGTGAGGTTGCTTCCACTGTTTGGATTGCAACTACTGCTCAATGTGGTTTTACAATTGCAGTTTTAAGATTACACTGCTTTATCCCTTTGTGGTAGCCATTTTGTTTTCTGCCATCTTCTCAACTCTGAGGAAAATGGCACCTCTTCCACATGGAAAAACAGCAACGTGCTGTGCCCCTTTCTTCAACTCTGTGGAAAGTTCCTATGCCGCTCCCCTCACCCCCTCCCAACCTTCCCTAGCTGCACAAACCTGACTTCTTTCTCCTAACTAATTTTGAAGAATATTACCAGTGATAGTGCGCTGAAGGAAATATGTTTGAGGCTTGGACAGTTCTTCCAAAAATTGAAGCTTTTAAACTACTTTTGTTTTCTAGTGATCAGGTCTTCTTTTCCATTCTGATGACATTGCTGTATGTGAAGTCAAGCTGCTTTCCCCAAAGGCCATCTCTTTGGACCCCCCATACCCACTGAGGAAGAACCAGGTGCTACATTATACAGTTCTTGCCATGATGTCATATTGAAATTAGTGCCTCCATGTCCTACAGTCAAATAATGCCAGCACAATGTGGTCAGGTTTTACCTGTGCCATCTGTTTGGTCAGTAGACCAGGGAGGTGGTGGTCATGTGGCTCCCTGTGGGTTTGGATGTGCTGGCCTGATGGCCTGCAATGTGACCTATGATGAAGTACAGTTCTGACCACAAAAAAGCTGTGGCGATCATCAAAAAGGAGATGGCTTTGGGACACTGCCTCCAGCGGGGACATTTACTACAGGTTTTGGGGTTGGGGGTTCTCTCCAGGTCTTTGGGTTCTTTTTCAAATTAAAAAACAACATTCTGTTTGCAGCTGACCCCTTCGATGCTCACCCAGAACAGCTGGTGGCTGAGTGCCAAGCAGTACTGACACACATGACAATGTGCATGTTCCAAGTAAGCGTGCGTGTTTGGATGTAAGAGGGCACACATGACCCTATCGTTAGCATGAGCACACCTTCTGTATATGCTCATAACTGTTTCTGGTACACTTTGGTTTCAATAAACATAACCGTATCCTTTTACAGCATTACCTATGTGTTGTTTGGTGGGGCATACAAGAGACTTTGACAAGGTACTGTGGAGAACATTCGGGGGGAAACAAATGTAGATGCTACAATCAAACAAACTGTATTAAGAAAATACAGTGACAAACATTAATCAATAAAATATTAAAGAAATATCCCCCACTAATCCCCATGAACAATTCCCCACCAAAAAAGAAGAGTAAGAATATGAAAAAGTTTATATAGACAACAAAACAATTATTAACTGTATACAAAACCCACAATAAATACAAAACATTATTTACAAATTACTATTTAAAGTCCACACCCACCCCTCCTCAGATCCAGCTACTCCAGTTGCAGGTACTGCTTTAGTTTGGAAATCACCTGCTCCAACCTCCTGGGGCTTCTTCCATGCAATGCCAGGCAACTCTGTTTGGATCACAAAGTTTAGGTTGAGGGGGAAATTGGTTAAGTTTTTGTGTGTTGTCAAATATTCTTCAATGAAACCAAAAGTTATGTTTTTACTGGAGGGTACCTAAGCAATGCCACTCCAGGGCCTGGACTGCTGCAAGGACAGACTGGCTGCTCTTCTGGATGGTAGTGCTTTTCCTGACTGGGTTGGGGTCTTTCTGGGTGCCTTCAGGAGAAGGGAGGGCACCAGTTCCCAAGACAGCCCTGAAGTGCAAAAAACCCTGTTTGGGTTGTTTTGTGCCCTCCACAATATTATATGTGTGTTTCCTGAGCCTCTGCCATTCATGATGGGATGAGTGCTTGTGCTTCTATACCTGCAAAAGGGGGAGATGGGCTAGGGAGAAGAGATGATGCCCTGGAGCCTGGTGGCATTTCTTCAGCCTCTTCTTCTTCTTCTCCTCACATCTATCTTTCTTCCTCCTCCTCAGCTTCCTCCTCCCATGCTGGTTCATCTCCCTCTTGCTCCTGTTCCACTCTGTGAGCAGTTGCTGTTGTAGAACAAGAAAGGGAAAATATTCAAATTATAAATGTGCTCTAAGTTTGTGTTTGGGTGGATGAGGGGGAAAGTCCATTTATGGCCACCCTTGTAAGCACTGATGTTTCATCAAACTCTGAACTTTGCAGTCTGCAGCTAGATGTTAGGTATGAGTGTTCCCTAGCAACTCACAAAGTAGCCACAAAGCACTGGCCATTTCCACACCAATAACATACTGTAGAGTATCCTCACTGTCAATCCATTAGGTTTGGCAGTGAATCCAATTTTTTTGTTCACATGCTGCCTCTTTCCTTCCTCCAGAGAATGTTTCACCCTGTCCACACTTTAAAAAGAAACAAACCATGTGTTCCCACATCACTCGTGATGACCAGGACACTCCCCCCTCCCCCCTTTTTTGGTTTTTGGGCATGCGCTCTAGCCTCCAGCAGAAACCATGACGGGCAGCAAGAGCACACTTGTGAGTCACCCTTGACAGCAGCTGGGGGAGTGAGAGGAACTGCAGCCGCTCGGTCTCTCCATGCACCTGTAAGCTGAGAGTGCTCGGGCTCTTAAGTTGCTTGTTGAATGCCTGCCGCCCAAGATCTAGCACCAGTTTTTCCTCTCCTCTTTCTCCACTGGAGAGATCCACTGCAACGTGCTTGGATGCCTTTGCTTACAATGGAAAGAAAGGCATGATAGGGAAATACTGAGACCCTATGCCATCCTTTCAGTGCTCGCCAGCAGCCAGTCCCGTGTGCAACTTTGGGCTACCTCAGTGTGCTTTCTGTCCTCAACCTCCACCTCTCCGGTTCCTTCCTCCTCCTCCCTCCCAAGTCCCATTGATGTGATCAATGTCCTTTTAATCAGCCCCACATGTTCCCCCCACGCCAGGCAGTTCCTCAGTGGATACAAACATAGAACATACATCTTTGAGCGTGCCAAAAAAATGGCCAGGAAAAACATAAATTGTGCCCCAGGACAAAGCAAGGTGTTTCATCTAACGCTTTAACGTTTCTTTAGATCAGTGTTCCAACATTCTTTTGCTAGACCAATTGTGTCTAACAAAAAAAAAAATTTAAAACGCACAGAAAATAACTAGCAAGAGGGGAGGGGGAATTGGGAAGGGGGAGGCAATGCAATAGTGTTGCCAATGGAGGGGCGGAGGAAGGACCAGCGTCTGCACGAGCGGGATAGTCGTCTTTGAAATGGAGTAAGTATATACATCGTCATACAAGCGTTTGTCGAAGAAACGGAGATTAAACTATTGAAAAACGTTTCCGCAACCAAACGGAAGGAAACTGGTGCAGACACAAAAAGATAAGACATTTCATTAAATGTTACAAAGCAAACACCCAGCCCAGATTACCCCCCCCCCAAACAGGGCAAAGCAACCACGCTTGGCACCAGAAGCCCACACACAACACTCAATGCAAGTAAGGTCCCATTCTGTTAAAGGAATGTGTGTTTAATCTGCACATTTCCCCCCTTCTCCATTATCCTTCTTCCTGCTACCCCCCACAGTACTGTACTGTAGAATTTATTGCATTTAGTGAAATATCGCTAATACCCTAAGGTTAAGCTGTCAGCTGAAGGAAATGCTCCAGTTTTTGCATGCTGGTTTTCAAAGTAGATATTGTTGTTTGCAATTATGATTCATGGCCCTCCCCCTTCCCCCCACCTCTGCCTCCTCTGCTGAGCACTGCTCAGCTACTTTTTCTTTAACTGAAAGTTGTGATAGTGCTTAAAGGCAACACCAGTCGCGGTTGCTCACCCCCTCTGGTCCCCTAAGTCAGTGTTCCCCAAACCCCGGGCCGCGGACCGGTGCCGGTCCGTGGATCAATCGGCACCAGGCCGCCCGAGAAACTTCAAATCATTTCACTGTGGTGGGCGGCCAAGGCGCAGAGAATAGCGCCCTCCCAAGCCCGCCCATTGTGTGACAATAGCGAATGAAAATTCGCTATTGTTACACTGATGCTCCTCCTGGCCAATCAGGGAGCGGGTCCTCCCGCTTCCTGATTGGCCGAAAGGCAAACCTCACGCCATTGGCCGAGGTGGAGGCGCCACGGGAGGACTGAGGACTCGAGGTCGGAGACGAGGGGACTGAAGAGAAGCTGCCGTGAGGTAAGTGCACGGAGGGGGGGGGACTCAGCACTATCAAACGGAAAGAGGAGCAGCAGTGGTTTTATTAGAATGCCCTCTCATTCACCCAGGCCTATTGCACTTATTTAGGTCAACAACTCCTGGGTCGAATGTGTTTGTGCGGGTTCAGGCATAAGTGCACGGAGGGGGGGGGCGGGGGTTCTCTGCTATTGAGGAGACTCAGCACTATGGCGCGATGATCTCTGTATTGAAAGGGGGAATGCTGGGGCATCTCTGTATTGAAAGGGGCACGCTGGCATCTCTGTATTAAAAGGGGCACGCTGGCATCTCTGTATTAAAAGGGGCACGCTGGCATCTCTGTATTGAAAGGGGGAATGCTGGCATCTCTGCATTGAAAGGGGGCACAGTCATCTTTTGTGATTTATATATATATTTCACAGTTATTTTGATACACTGGTCATATATTTTAAAACACTGATCACATTTTTGCGTTGATAGTTTTTTGATTTACATTCGGATTTAGGTGACATCTGGAGCTGAGCGGTTGCAAGCAGCAGTGGAGTGAAGAGAAAGAGAAGTTATCACTCTTAAATAAATCACTTTATATTCATTTTTTGGTGTAGCTGTATTTTATTTTGAAGGCATGTTTAAATACAATTAAATTAAAATTATTAAATCAAAACAAGCGGGCCACGGAAAAATTATCAAACATTTACCGGTCCGCGGCGATAAAAAGGTTGGGGAGCACTGCCCTAAGTGACAAGAAATGGACAGAGATTCTCAGGTCAGAAAATGGCTTCCTAAAAGTGGGCAAATCAGAGGATCACCCAGCCTGCCATTGACCCCTTCTCGAAAAAGCATACCAGCCAATCACAGGTGTATATTTCAAACCAATAAGGCAGGAAAGGATGCAACCAATTTTGTTCATTGGTGGGAATGTACCTTAGTGAACCAGCAGAGTATTGCTAGAATGCAGATGCATTAAAGAAAAGGTTGACAATAGTGGTGACATCTCAGAGCAGGGGGTGATTTAGCTGTTATACACAGAATCACAACAGTGCCTGTGCAAAAAGTAAAAAGGGGGGTGCTGTGATGCCACTTATTATGCTGTTGGTGATGCCCAAGCAGCCTCCCAGCATATTCCAGATTGTTTTCCAAATACACGGACTGCAAAGCAGAAATGATTCACTGTGAAAGCCAGACATGAGAATGACCCTCCCAAGCTGAATCCAATGCTTGTGGACTGACTGCCGAGAAAATTGAGATAAAATTAGGAGTAAACTGAGCATGTGCAAGAGGCCTTTCTCTGGACTGAAATCTGATCCTTACTATGATCAAACATGCTCGAGGCAAAGCAGGGTTGGGGGGCTAAAGCTTGCTCAATGTGAGCTTCAAGTGAATATAGGCATGATGCCTGTAAGGATGTCCTTTATTTTCCAAGTGATAAATTGGATACTCTAGAAGAAATTAATACAAACAAACCTAAATGTTAAGGTTATGTTTGCCCATACTCACAACAAGGTTATTCTGTTCTTTAAGTCTACATAGATGCCACAAAGTAAGAAAGGTATTAAAACTAAAGATGTTTACGTCATTCTAGAATCTATGGTTTATGGATCTTTTCTCCATTGTCAGCATGTTTTTATAGACATATGGATATATTAGAAAAATTAAGTCTTCAATATTAGTAAATGCAAAATAAATGAACTCAAAATTCTTTCCTCAGTTCTGAATTGGGTTGCTAACTCTGGGTTGGGAAATTCCTGGAGATTTAGGGGTACACCCTGGAGAGAAAGCTCAACACGGTAGAATGCCTTGCAGTCTATCCTCCAAAGTGGCCATTTTCTCCAGGGAAAATGATCTCTGTAGTCTGGAGTTGTCATTCTGGGAGATCACCAGGCCCCCTGGAGGTTGGTAACCCTAACTTTGATGCAATTATGCACACAATGAGCAAGAAACAAGTCACAGGAAAGGAGTGGTCAGATAGCTGTTAGAGATGTTCTAGATATAAGGCATTGCATCTTGGGCAAGGGGCTGGACCAAAGAGCTTATTTGAGGCATGCCCAGCCACTAGAGAGTATGCCCAGCATGACTTTAGACTTTCACAATTCTTCCTGCCCAGTTTCAAAAGCCATTCAGAGCAAGCCATTTCTCACATTGCCTATCAGCACCAGAGTCAATAAATGGATTCCCCCCCCCCCCGGTGTTACTAGTAGGTTAATGGATACTGTGAAAAAGTTATTTGACTAACCATTAAGATGTGAAGAACAGCTGCCACCTGCCACTCTTTTAGGATGTTCTTCTCGGCCTTTTGGCTACGATCAAGTGTAGTGTAGCATCTCTATCCCCTCCTTTGCACAAACCTTTTCCAACAGAAATGCCCCAGAGTGATTGTTTCAAAGAGTGGATTTAAGATTATTTTAAATCAGTATGCACAAGCAGCTTTTTGTCTCAGACTACTGTCAGGTCACTGTGCTCTGGCAATGAATGCAGATTACAGAGATAATGAATGTGGGGCACTTTGAACACTCTTACATTGTTCGGCCACTCAAATGCTAAAAATTGTTTCATAATGTTGGACTAGAATCTAGGAGATCCAGGTTCAAATCCCCACTCTGCTATGGAAGCTTGCTGGGTGACCTTGGGCCAGTCTCACAGTTGCAGCCTAATGTACCTCATAGAGTTGTTGTTGTGAGGATAAAATAACAGAGAGAAGAACAATGTAAGCTGCTTTGTGTCCTCAATGGGGAGAAAAGGTGGGGTATAAGTAAAGTAAAAATTTTAAAACTACTTCACAGGGTTGCTTTTGTGAGGATAAATGGAGGAAAATGATATTGTAAGCTGCTTTGTGTCCCCATAAAGAAAAAAAGCAGGATATAAATATCTAAATCTGCAAATCCAGGACAACAACCATGCTATTGTCTGTAATTATTTATTGGCTGAAACACAGGAAACACCTAATTGACCAGGAATATTTTCCCTTCTTTTCAACTTATTTCATCCCTCTTTGTTTAGTAATGTACCGTATATACCCGTGTATAAGCCGACCCGCGTATAAGCCGAGGTGCCTAATTTCTCCCCCAAAATGGGGAAAAATTAGGCACCCGCGTATAAGCCGAGGGTCGGCTTATAACCCCTCCCCCCCCCCCACAGGCTTACCTCAATCCAGGTGCGCAGGCCGGCGCAGGCCGGCAGGGTCCACGCTGCGCCCGGCGGGGGCGGCGACGGGGCCTCCAGAGGCCTCTGGAGGCCCTCCCAGGCCGGCGCCGGCCGGCAGAGTCCACGCTGCGCCCGGCAAGGGCGGCGACGGGGCCTCTGGAGGCCCTCCCAGGCCGGCACCGGCCGGCAGGAGCCTCGCTGCGCCCGGCAGGGGCGGCGACGGGGCCTCTGGAGGCCCTCCCAGGCTGGCGCGGGCACGGCAGCAATGGCGGCGGCGGTAAGTTCCCCCCTCCCTCCCCCCTCCCCTACCGTATTGACCCGCGTATAAGCCGAGGCCGGCTTTTTCAGCCCTTTTTTCCCCCAGCCCTTTAGTAAGACTTCAGCCTACTTACTAACAGGAATTATATTTCAGAACAACATTGCAAAAAAGCTCATATAGAAGTATTAGCTCAACTTATTCATTATGATATATATCATTCATAAACTTTAGAACCTTTGGGGGAAAAAATATAAAACCCTAAAACTTAAATTATTAAAATTTGTCAGCATCTTTTTTCCATTTCCCTTTTTGCACAGAGGGCTTTTCAAGCCACGAGAGTGACAACATTTCTAAAACAATAAAAATGACACACAACTGTATTTGAGCAAGAAGTCAATAATACTTCAGCTTAAAATACAAATTAAGTAGTTCAGCTATGGAATTTAAAGCATCAAAGCAGACCGTCTGAGGCGACGCTGCCTTTTGGTATTATATTCCATATTAACATCATCTTGTATTGGAGTCAAGCTATTGTGTCTCATCTTTTTCATAAGAGGCAGTCAGGGTTATTATTCTTGTGCAGAAGACAAAAGTAAAAAAAATATGTCAAAGCCATGAAATGACACAGTGAAGCTTTCGATCCAGTGCAGAATGAAGAAGAGTTGTTTTTTATATGCCGACTTTCTCCACCACTTAAGGATCAAACCGGCTTATAACCACCTTCCCTCCCCCTCCCCACAACAGACACCCTGTAAGGTAGTGGAACCCTGTGAGTGTGTGAGTAGCCTAGCTGGCTTCGTGTGTAGGACTGGGGAAACAAATCCTGTTCACCAGATTAGCCTCCGCCGCTCATGTGGAGCAGTGGGGAATCAAACCCATTCTCCAGATCAGAGTCCACTGCTCCAACCCACTGCTCTTAACCACTACACCATGCAGGAACAAACATATTAAATAGTGGAGGCGTCTCTGGGTTCACTGTCTCTTTTGAGCATGAGAAGGGAATTGCCTGATCTGGTTCAGTAGTTTAATGTTCTCATCCTCTGGCATGCTGAGCTCTGGATAGCTGTGTGTAGGCACCCAAAATGAGCCTCTAGTTATAACTTGACGTGTTATATATGAGTTTAAATGCTACAAACTATGCAAAACTTTTTCCTGGTTCTGAAGACATTTCTCTTATCATAGCAGAACTAAGCAGCGTCCAAATGTTTGGTAATCCCAGATTCCATTATCTGGTTAGAAGCCTTTGGTGTCTTTGGAACATGGATATTTAGGTTCAAAGAATAATGCCACAATCAACAGACAAGCATTAGGGACAGATTTTCCAACACCAAAATTACAGTGATGTTCAATAAATATATAGCAAACAATTTATATTTTTGATTAAATAAACTTCAGAATACATTTGAATAAAAAAATCAGGAATTCCTCTCTCTTTGACTAGATCATGGCTTGGATCCAAAGAAGACAACTGCTCATGTGGTGGGAGACACAGCTGTAGGTGTTTTTCCTTGTGGCTTTTACCACTTTTCAGCGCTGAAGAGACAAGCCTGAAAAAGGTTCTTAGCAGCAGCCTTTTATTCATGGTCTGTTTCTACAGGATCTGCTGCTTTTTAACCACACAGTATTTGCAGTCAGATTCTCAAAACACTATGCACAAGGGCTCCCCCCCAAAGAAATTCCAGGAATACCTTGTGATCGATTATGCATCCCCAGTGAAAATGTGGAGCTTCTGAGTCCCTCCTTCCTAAAAACAATGCTTTGTAATTGGCTATAATATTTTTTAAAAAATACGCCACCAATCCCCACCAAGGGATTCTTTCATTTGAACTAAACCAAGTGGCCATTTTACAGCCAAAGCAGAGAAGGGTCCAGACAAAACAATTTGTTTCTAGCTATCTCAATTCAGGGGTCATAAGAACATAAAAACACATAGTCATTTCTGCCCAGTCGTTTTAGCCCAGAAGCACAAGCCGTCTGTTGTGCAAGTGCCAATCGCAATGAACAGGGAGCTACACCAGACCTTCCTGTTTGTGTCACTGTCAGGCCTGAGGCTTGCACAGGAGAACTTCCTAGCTGGGCCGACAAGGTGCATCGTGAATCCCAGCTATTTGCTGGTCAGCATCCTTGTCAATTTCCTCCTGCAAAAGCAACTTCCCTTGTTAATTTCACTCGCTCCAAACTGCGGACACAATCGGGTAGTGGCAGGAATTGTCCAGCACTCACCTAAGCCTGAGTTATCAGCATTATGAGTCTCGTGGAGTTCCATGGTCTTACTTCCTCTTAAGTGACAATTTCACTCCATTCCCAGTAAGACTTGGCCGTACTTAATTTAGACTGACCCAGTGCTCTTGGTGACTAATTCCCTTCCATCCTTACTACAGCCCTCTTCCCATTTGACTTTTGTACATGCGGGTCCCATCAGCCGCAGCACAGCCTTTTCTGGTGGGCAAAGAAGACCCTTCCTTTCTCCATAGAAGAAAAGCAATTTCATCGTTCCATCAGTAATCTTGCACTCTCAAACAAATAAAAAAGCTTCCATGCCTATAAGAGGATGCCTATAAGGGGAAGGTGGCAAATCAGCCTGGCTCCTTTCATCCCGCCAAGAACTGAAACTGACCCACACTCGCTGTGAAACTGACTAAGCAGCCTCACTTGCAAATGGCTTCCAAGGGAGGGGTAGAATGAGGGGGACGGAGAAGTGGAGGGAGAAGCAAGAATGGGCATGGGGAGAAAACCAAAAATGACATGTATACATAGGTTTTCAATTTGGGGACGAGGCAGACTTTAAAATAGTGCATCCTGAATTCATCATCCAGAAAACCCAGGGAAAACATGAGGGGTGAGCGAGGTGACTTCTGAAGGTCAGAAAATGCATCCATAATGAAAATGAAGCCCCAAAGTAGTTTGGGGATGACTGCAGTGGGAACAATCCATGCATAAAAGGCCAGCAGCTGAAGGAAAAGTAGCAAGCACACAAATGTGCCCTTAGTTGTTTCCTGGCTCATAAGAGGGACAATGGTCCCTAGTAAGGTCTCAGTATGCCTTTGCAAAGGAGAGTGTTAAAGCAACCTCAGTCATCTGTTTGAAATTATGGTGTATAAAAAAACAATTAAAAACCAAAATAAAAATACCCCTTAAAAATTGCCAGGGTCATAAAAACGTCTCTGTGAATTCAATCTCTCAGTCACGAAAGCTAAGCGAAAAGTTTTCCAAATATTGTCAGTAAAAATAAAGATCTTGCATTGAGCCTATTTTCACTGCTGAATACTGTTCTTTCATTTTGAAAAATGAAACACATCCAATAAAAATACTTTATGCATGTCAAAATATCTGGTTAGAATACAAAAGGCCTGTGTACACAGACCCAGAACAGTGGTAAATCACATTGTGGCGCATCAGCAATGGGAATATCTTTCTCCCTGGTATGTGTTCAAAAATTGTTGGTGTGACACTGCCTGCCACTAAGGATGCACAGATTCCCAAGCTTATTCCAGAGACAAAACCAAAGTGTTCTGTCCATTTCAGCACAGTTTTAGGATGATAGCAGCAGTTTGTTTTAATGAGAGAGCTGTGAAGATACTGCACATATTTATTCCAAGAACTTCAAATGCTGTCAGTGTATTTTGAGTAACTGTTCTTCCTCAGGGAAATCTATAAAAGTTGTGTCTGTGTGACATACAATTACACATATGGTTGCAAGAAAAGAGGCATTTTGGTGGTTGCTTTTCAATTATGGGAGTCCTCCCCACATCAAGAGCCATACCAAATTCACTGACAACAGCTATGAGGGTGGAGGGGTATGGGAAGCCTCAGCAGGCCCGGCAGTGAACGGCATGAGCCATGCAGGGCTGGCCAGCATCAAGGTTTGGGGGAGGAAGTGTAGTGGGCCTTGCGGCGGAGGCCAGGAGCTGTACTGGGCTTGCCGGCTGCTGTGACCATGGAGGGGGAGGAACTGCAATACTCACAAGAGGATCTTTTCCCTGTCTCAGTTTTAATTTAATTTAAAGTGGCAGCTACAATGGGGGTAGAAAAGGGAAGGGGATACCTTCCTCTTGTCAATCTGAAAGTATTCTATCCAAAGGCCCCTTGGCCAATGAAACCAGGTGCCTAGGTTCAAATCATTTGGACTCTAAAGATACAACAAGTAAAATGTGGTGCTAGAGAGCCGCCTTTCAGCCTCCTGCTTTTAATCATATTTGTTCATTACCATCACCAACATCTTCGTCAGCCGCTTGAACAATAATCACAGCGTTGCTTCTGAGACAGTAGATGGCATTGCATTCTGCAAGGCTGATATTATGGAGCAAGTGATTGTCTGCAATTTCCTCACAAAGTATGAGGACAGAAACTCACCTTGTGCTTGAGGAAGTTAGCTCAGATTATGCTGAAATAAATCGTTAGTCTCTAAAATATTACTGGATTTTGTTTGACTCAATGTAAAAGCCCAGTCTGGAAGTTAGACCATCTGGGGAGTCTACAGGGAGCCTTTTTTCCTGATGTGCTGAGGACAGTTGCTGTGTGTTAGTGCACTGATCAGTACTAAGCAAGAAGCATTTCTTCAGTGGAGATGACAGAAATAAGCCTCCAAATCACATAGAGATTCATGTGGATCTGGAATAGCAAGAGAGTTTCCGAAACAGGGCAGAGTTTTCTGCTTGGCTCTGATAATGTTTGCTCAGTTAGTCTGACAATACTGCTGGTGAGACGATGGCCATTTATTTAGATATTAATAGTGACTTGGCTTTGTGATGAAAGTGATATAATTGGATTTGTGATTAAAGCAAACATCAGCAGGGATCATGAAGCACTCAACTACTGGCCTCAACCAACAACTAAAGTTTACGGGAATGAAATACTTAATTTACTTTTTTAAAGAAAAAGGAAACCATATGAAAAACTGAGAACGTACATCACTAAACGGTACTCTGGCAAAATCATGTTTCTATGGGTCAAATACAACATCAGGGTTTAGTGTCATTACCATGTCCAAACCAACATGAAAAAACAGGCTGGACATTCAGATACCAGGAAAAATAGTGTTTAAATTTATTGATTATATGTTAAAAAGTCATAATTATGATTGATTTTTCTAGTCTAGACAGAGTTGTCTCCTCTCCCATAGAAATCAAAAGGGGACACGGATCATGTAAATAAACTTATTTTAAGCAGATACAGAGTTAAAATGCTTCTTGCCTAAAACACAAGGGTGGTGGTTAAAAAACAGCAATCCTAAGTAAAGTCAATATATGTGTGATTCTTGCCACTTAAATGCTGTGTGTGGGCTTTATTTCTATGTTTTAATGTGGAGTTTTAAATATATGGTGGTGTGATCTAAAATGTAGGCCTGTAGAGTAAGAAAGAGGGGACTGGATGGGTGAGTGAAGTGGGCTTTATTTCTATGTTTTAATGTGGAGTTTTAAATATATGGTGGTGTGATCTAAAATGTAGGCCTATAGAGTAAGAAAGAGGGGACTGGATGGGTGAGTGAAGTGTGTTATGAGTGGATGGTAGCTGTACCCTAGGGGCGAAGTTGACTGGGTGATTCCGAGAGAGGCTTTGAGTGAGAGTTAGTACTGAGAAGTGTTTTTGGAGGAAGGAGTTTGGGTGAGGTGCTGTAGAGCGCTGCAAGAGAAATCTGTGTTCTAGAGGAAACTATTAGCCAGGGTGGCAAGTTAAGCTTTGTAGAAGTTATTGGCCAAAGTGGCAAGTGAGAAAATAAGCCTGTGTGGCTAGGTCTATTTAAGGAACCATATGTACCTATCTGAAACCATTATGCTTATTAACCATACAGAAACCATTACGCTGTTTTACTTATAAACTCTATTCATGTTTATAATAAGCAACTGTGTATTTTTGAGAAAAGAATCCACTTTTCTTTGGGTCCAGCTAATAATTCTAAGGAGAGAGCCTTTGGTGGCAGCGAAAATAAAGTGCCTTTACAGAGTTAAACATAAAGGGCTCACATACAGAAAGAGAGAAAAATGTTACAACATGATTAATTTTTTTCACTTTAAAATTTTTATTTATGCTGAAATATACAAAATATACAAGAAGACATAATATACAAAAAGAAAAAAAGAAAAGAAAAAGTGAGATACAAAATACAGAAACCGACTTCCAACTCACCTCATACAGAACAGATTATTATATATCTTATTTCTTTTATGAATAATTTTGATTTTATCTGTTTTTACTTTAATTATTTAGCTATTTTCATCTTAGTCAACAATTTAATAGGTTTAGGCTCTAAAACCTAAGGTCATTTTTTTAATCCCTAAAATATTGATTTATATATACTGACCATACCTTCCAGTCTATATCAAAGTCAGAAACCCAACTATCTTCAAAATACTTACTTAACATGGCTATCTTGGCCAACTCCATAACTTTCTGATGCCATTCATGCAATGTGGGTACTTCTTTTGTTCTCCACTTTCTTACCCATACAATTCTTGCTGCTGTTGTCAAATATCTAAGGATATCTCCCAACTGTTTTTCTAATGTCCTATCTAAGATACCCAGTAAATATATTTCCGGTTTGAGTGGAATTTTTACTCCCATAACTTTAGAAATTCCTCATGAATACCTTTCAAAAAAAAATTCACTTTGCTACAACTCCACTATTGGTCCCACCTCACTTTGACATTTCCAACATTTTTCTTTCATTCTTCTTCATCTTTGATATTTTAAAAGGCGTCAAATACCATCTATAATGCATTTTATAGTAATTTTCTTTTATATAATAGTTGGATGAATATTTGAGGCCCTTTTTTTACAACATGATTTCTGATTCCATTTAAGTTATGACTCCTAATTTGCAAAGGAGAATAACAATACTAAAATGGAATAATGAGAGGAAATAAAATACTATCTGCTTTAAAATGGACGATGAATATCTGTGAGCGTTATTAATGGCATTCAGTTTCTGATGAGTAGAATACAGGTGTACACTTTGAGGCCCACATGGAAGTCTTTCTCTCTGAAGACCCAGCTGGCACAGAATAAAATTTAAACGAAGTATGTGCTTGAAAGGTAGCCATTCTCTGCACATCATGGATAACACATAAATGAACAGCACCAACGTGGATTTTGCATATTTTCAAGTCAGCGTACAGCCTCTGCAGTGTGCAGCAAAGTTATATAGGTAGCTGCTTTCTATGAACATTCCGCTCTCATGAAAGCCGGTACACACCGCATCAGCTTCTTGAAAATATTTATCAGTACCCTGTCACCATAGGTGGAATAATCCCAGAATATTAGTCCGTGTTACTGTTTTCCAGCAAAAAAATAAGCCGGAGTCTCGTGATACCTTAAGGACCAACAAGTTTATTTGGAACACATTCGAGAAAAGAGCACAGAAGACCCTACAACCGTGTTGGCGAACCTACGGCACATGTGCCAAGTCCGGCACGTGCCCGCCGCCCAGCTGGGCGGCGGGGGCTTTGAACTGCACCACGCTGCATGCCCACCCACCGCCCCCCTCCCGAGCGATCCTAGCCCCGGAGAGGGCCAGGCTCGCTTTCCCCACCACCGCCCCTCTCCAGTGCGATCCTGGCCACTGCCCCTCTCCCATGTGATCCTGGCCCAGGAGAGGGCCAGGCTCGCTTTCCCCGCCACCCCCCACCCTCTCCTGGGCACAGTCAGGCTGCCGCTTTCTTCTCCCCACCCCCCAGGCAGGCCTACTCTGCGCATAGAAACCAATGGTTAGACCTGGTCTCCTTGGGGGGAGGGGGTCTCAGTCAGGAGGCCAGGTATACTACCATGCAAACCAATGGGTAGACCTGGCCTCTGTGGGGGGGAAGCCCATCTCCATCCGGAGGCCAGGTCTACCCATTGGTTTGCATGACAGTAGACCTGGCCTCCCGACTGAGACCCATGGAGGCCAAGTCTACCCATTTGTACCTATAGAAACCAAAGGGTAGACCTGGCCTCCGTGATGGGGGAAGCTTCCCAATGGGGACTCCCCCCACCCCCACGGAGGCCACCCATCTTTAAAGCCCCCCCTTCCCTGGACTGCCCACCGCTCAGCTATTGGCACTTTGCGATAAATAAGTGGGTTTTGGGTTGCAGTTTGGGCCCTCGGTCTCTAAAAGGTTCGCCATCACTGCCCTACAAGGTAGTGGGGGTGTATTACCCATGGTTCGGTAAAGAAATGATTCCAACAGGAAAGTGTTGGGGAGAACAAGGTATGCAGTTTTATTAAACAAAAAATACACCTTTTTACCCAGGCTAATAACCTTTTACCCAGGCTGAGTCTTAAATAAGGATGGGAAGTTGTCTCCTGGGAGGCAAGCCAGCCACTTCTTCCTGTCTTTCTCTGGCAGCCGTCCTGGTTCTCCAGACGCCCTTCTCCTGGCTGGCTTCTTATCTGAAGCCCTCCCCTTCTTTTAACAGAGAGTGAAAACGAACCTTTTCCCCCATCACCAGGCGCTCATCATTTACAGTGCTGTGTGAAAGTTAACTCCCTAATGACCTGAAATTGCTCTCACATGGGGAAGGGCTGCATTGATCACCCTCTACCTCCTCGTAATTACAATGGTCTTCCGCAGTTTCCACTACAGGGGGTTACCGCACTTGTATTCCAGAGTTTGAAAACGTTATAAAAAAAATACTGTTCGCACTTTTGTTGGGCCCCTTTAGCTGTGAAGACGGTCTTCCAACCATTTATAAGCAGTGGCATCCAAAAAACCCTTTTAAAGCGATGTTTCTTACAACATTTTCCTAATGTCTTCCTAAGCCTGCCTTCTTGAAAGCCGAGATAGCTACAGGCACATCTCCATAAACCCATTGACGAGTAAGCGTTTCCAATCCTTTCACTTACCTCTTGCCTGGGAAAGGAAGGGCGGCATCAGCAGAAGGGGCGGCGCGCGCACCGCGGTCCGGCTGCCCCTCCGCCCCGTCTCCTTTCAACGCTTCCTGTGCCAGCACGTGCCTCTCTCCTCTTGGGGCGGGGAAGCGCGGGAGGGAGTGACGTCGGCGATCCCTCGAACGATGAGGCGTGCCCTCGTGCCGTCGCTCTTGCCTGCGTTAACTGCCTCGGCCGAGTTCTCTTTCCCACCGAGAGGGGAGGGGCGGGGGAAAGGAGCGCGAAGGAGAAAAGGCCCCCCTCCCTTTTCGAAACGATGACGTCTTGGGCCGCCCCTTTCTTCTTCCTGCCCCTCCCCCTCCCCGCGAGCCACTCTTGTCAGGGGTGAGCGTGCTCGTGCCCGTCCGTACAGTCGCCCAGCTGGGCCTCTCGGTCGCGCTCTGCTCGCTCGGAGCGTCTCGGCGGCCGGCGCGCGCAGCCCGCCCAGGCGGCGGTTTGTGTGCGCGCGCGCGCGCGAGCCCGCCTCATCCCAGCAGGCCCCGAAGACTCGTGGCGGCAGCGGCGGCGGCGCCATTATCCCCCGCGCGCGCGGCGAGGCACCATCTTCCTCTCCGCGTCACCCCTTTGCTCCCCTCCCCCGGCGCCGCCTGGCCCCGCGCAGGAGCAGCTCCTCCTTCTCTTCTTGCTGCTGCGGGAACAAAGGAAGGAAGCGGCGGCGGCTGCTGCAGCGGCAGCTCCGGGACTCTCCCCGCTCGAGCCGGGAGAGCGGCGCCTTCCTCTTTCCTCCCCCCCCCTTTCTCCTGCGAGTCGAAGCCGAACGAGCAGGTGAGTCTTGAGGCGGTTTTCAGTCCTGGTCGCCATCTCTGAGGAGGGGACCGCGACGCGTCCCTTGGGGAGCTTCCCCCACCTCGCGCGGGAAATGGCGGAGAGGCGCGCGCGTGGGCGAAAGGGCGGGTGGAGGCGGCGGAGTCGCGGCTTTCGCGTGGGCTCGGGGCGGAGAGGCCGAGAGAGAGGGAGAGAGAGCGCGCCTCTTCCCTCCTCACCGCCTTCCCCACAGAAAGGGGAAAGACGGCGGGGGGGGGCGGTTATTACGTTTTCTGCCGTTGTTGCTGGATGTGTGTATGCTGGAGACTAAATGGTGTGTGTGGGGGGGGCGAAATAATTGAAATGGGGAATAAAAGCGAAACAAAGAGCTGGGCCGAGACGGTGAGCTTCTCTCCTCGGCTTCGCGTGGGAGCCTTTTCTGGCCCCCCCTCCCTCGTCATCCGCCTCACACTTCCCGGGGGTGGGGGGAGGGCTTTTGTACGCTTCGTGGTGTTGACCCGAAGGTGGGGGGCGCCGGGCGGCTTTCCCCAACCCGAACTGGCCTGGCCATGACTCAGTGGTTTCTTTTACGAGTCCCCTAGGCCTCGGGGTGTGTGTGTGTGATCGTCAGCTGGGTGGAAGTGGTGGGAGGGAACCGGTTCCAGCAGGGCCCCCACCCCCTCTGCTCTGACCGTCTCCCTCTTTTCCCTTTCTTTTTCCCTCCCCACCACTATCGCAACTAGAGCCCGCCCCGATCATTACCGTCTGCCATTTTCTAAATCTCTTTCCTTAGCGCCTTTTATGTCCCCGAGTCCTTGGCGCTCGAGCGAGGATCGCTTTTCTCTTCCCCCCCCCTCCTCCCGTTTCCCCCATGCTTTGAGCTGTTGGCAGCGCCTTCTCCTTTGTTTCTCTCTTTTGGCTGGCCTCTCAATTGTGCCAATGTGAAATGGCCATTTTTTTTATTATTGTTATGCCACTGATCAAGCTTGTGAATGTGCTGTTAAAAGCAGTTGTGCCACTGCCTTCTCCTTAACACAAATCTAAATTTATTTGAGCTGCCCTACTTTTTGCCTGGAAAAGTGCAATATTTAAGCTGTGTATGTCACACATTCATTTTAGTACTATAATTGAAGCAGTTTCCACAGATTTAGTAGTCCCTTGTGATTTTTGTCTTTCCTTCCTTTGTCCTGTTATACCTATATATGTGTGTATGTATAAATATATGTATTGTGTGCGTGTGTGTATGAGGAAGAGTGTATGTGTCATGCATGTATTAGCAGCTTGTGAAACATGCTTTACATAAACTAATAAGGAAAGGTAAGTGATTTTGGTCTTTTATTGCAGCTCTTTGGACAGTTAAGTGCATTTCATAATAGCTATTATGAACTGATATTCCTGTTATGCCATCATTACTTTTGTACTATGTTAATGGAGTTTGAACAATTTTGTGAGGGCAAGGTATGAAGTGAAAACAAAGGCATCCTTTATTTTCAGATGTTTAGGAGAGCAGAGATCAAAATCGCTATTTTAGAAAGAAACCATCTGGTATATGTGTGATCTGTGTTTAGGAGTGGCAGAGCAGCAGTCATCTGGGCCTTGTTAACCTTTGCTGTTCCCACAACTCTTGCTAAGAGCTAGAATTTAAATTGGTTGCAAATAGTTTTATTTTACCTGGATATAGGCCTACGCCTTGTCTTTTCGTAGTGTTAATCCTGTAACAATCAGAATTTATATTTTTCTGTCACAGTGGGTTTTCTGCTGCTTCTGTACTGTGCAGGAGTTGGGCAGCCTTTTGAGATATAAATAGAAGCTGATTTCAGAGGCCCCTGTTGACGAGGTTTTGTGTCTGAGCCTCCAGCTCAGCCTGTCACATTGCAGCCTTGTGACAAGCGGAAGCTAATGCAAGCACCCATGTGACCTTAGCTTCTGAGAAATAATAAAATAAGCAAGCACACATGTGATGGTATTATAAGCTAGTGTTGTACTGGAAATCTGAAGGTGTAAAGGGAGGGAGGTTGCTTGAGATTAAAGTTCCATTCTGACCAGCATATAAGAACCACTTGAAAGCAAAATTCATTCTCTGCAAAGTGAAGTACGGTCTATTTTTTCCTTGCTACAGTCGTTTGCAAATGGGAAGGGGCTGTGGCTCAGTGGTAGAGCATCTGTTTGGCATGCAGAAGGTCTCAGGTTAAATCATAGGAATCTCCACACCAGGTAATTGGTGGTGTGAAAGACCTCAGCATAAGGCCCTGGAGAGTTCCTGCAAGTCTGACCTTGATGGAGCCAATGAGCTTATTCATTATAAGGCAGATTCATGTATGTTCATGGGAACTTATTATTCTCCATGATAGTGCTGATATCTCAATAATTTTAAATTGGATGTTGTGAACTGTACATAATAATATACAACTGAAAATGCTTGTATATTTCAACGATTTAGTTGGCCGCCTAGTGTTCCTATGTTTAATTACCTCAAAGTAATCGCTTGATATTAATTTTATATATTATAAACATATTTTTTTTGAAAACCGTGTACTTTTATGTACTTTTAAAAAGCTGACTGGGGGGAAAGGTAGTTTTAAAATTAAGGCTGGGCTAGTATTAATGTGATGATATTGGAGAAGTCCATCTACAGTTTTGGAAAATGGAAGCAGACCCTCTGGTATGTCCACCCTGAGAATATCTTTAAAGATCTTCTGTAAACTTTCTTGCACAGTGAGAGCCATTTATATGCATGGGACCCAGTGCATAGTCCCTTGTGGTCATTTAGAAGTATGATAATTTTGGGAGCTGTTCTCAGTTGATATTCTTGTGAGTGGGGAGAAGCTTTTGTTTATCCACAGAGGAAAAACTTTGAGCTGAAAAGGCCTGTTTAATATGTTGACATTTCAGGCTTTTAAAAATTGCTTGCTATATTTATGTTGTCCTAAAGTTTTTAGATGTGGTTTTTTTTTAAGGGACCATATTATGTTGTGATACTGTTGAAGCAATGCCCTATGGATCCTGTGTTAAGTTTTTAAATTCAGCCTTAGTTTAATTGCTTAATGAAGGTAAAGTATTTAGCAATATATAAACTTTGGCTCCTGGGGTATGCACATATGTGCAGTTCTGCTTTGATAGTGAAACATTTTCTTGAGTTATTGTAAAATGAGTAGCTACTGTTAATATATGAAGCAGACATGTTTTAGAAGGCCTGTTGTTCCTAACATTACTAAACAGAATAGTTTTAGTTGTGTAGAAGTAGCAGTTGATTATATATACTTGAAGAGTGTGATTGCATGATGTTTTTTAATTAGTAGAATATCTGATTTCCTGGACAAATCTTAAGACTATGTATGTTTTTGGAATGTATTGCCGTGGTAAATCTCACTCATCTGAGAACATTGACCAAACTCATTCTGCAGATTGTGTGTGTGTTAAATCATTGTATCTCTGGAGCTTAGATGTAGCCTCTAAACAATACAGTCTAATGATAATTCTGGGTGATTATATTTCATAGACATTCATAAGCCTGTTAGTTCTGTGACTTTGAGCATCCTTAAGATAGATAACTGTGGGGAGTTCAGGTGATGATTGTTTTTCCCTCTGATTTTTTTATGGGCAAACTGTCCAAAAAGTTTCCACCTGCATATTACTCACTGGCTCAGGAACTGCAGGCCTGATTTGGATGGGTACAGAAGTTGCCTATGTGCTCTGTAGTTCTGTTGAGGATCTGAATGAGCATTCTGATCTGGTTGGGCATGTACATTTGAAGAGTATTTGAGTGCACATTCAGTTGAAAGCCATACAGCTTGGGTAGACTCCATCTCCACCCAAATATGCATCCAATTTATTCCCCCCATAACTATATGAGAGTGGGTTCACTCATTCAGTTTTAAAAGCATGGAGGTGGGGATTGAGCTTTGAGAAAGTGTCCCAATTTCCCCCTCACTTCAAGCCGACTGTTTGCTGCTGTTATTGACTGGCTGGATCAGGGGAAATGCATAAGCACAGTCTGGGTTCCGTTTGTTCTGGGAAGACAGCTGTAACTTAAAAGCAGGATAATATATCAGGGGTTTCTATCTGTAGGGATTTCTTCTAGCATGTCTGCACCCAGAAACCTAACGTAGAGTGATACTATGCAACACAACTATTAAAATATTATACCATCATGTTCTAGGCCCTAATCAATTTTTAATTTGTTTTTTCACCATAGAGATGGCTCAGGAGACCAACCAGACCCCAGGGCCCATGCTGTGTAGCACAGGATGTGGATTTTATGGGAATCCTAGAACTAATGGAATGTGCTCAGTCTGCTATAAAGAACACCTTCAACGACAACAAAACAGTGGACGAATCAGTCCAATGGGTAAGTCTTAAAGCAAAGTATGAAACACAATTGTTGTAGGGGTTAGAGTGCCCAGCTGGGATCTGGGAGAACCCGGATCAGATCCCCACTCTGGTATGGTAGCTTACTGGGTGAGCTTGAGCCAGTTGGACTTTCAGCCTAACCTACCTCACAGGGTGGTGGTTGAGAGAAAAATGTAACCTCTTTGAGGTTACATTCATACAGGGGTATGAATAAATAAGCACTAGTTGGAAATACTGACATGTTTGAAAAGTAAATATCTCTGGTCACAGGCATTATTCTGACAGGCATTTCCCAATTTTGAGCAATTTTTAGTTCATAGTCTTTCTCATTTTACTGCCAGCTAATCTGGAAGATTTACAGTAACAACTTGTAATTTTTAATATTAAATTTCTTTTCTCTGTGTGTACTTATTCTCCCTTTGTGTTGCGCAGGATCATCAAGTGGTTCCAACAGCCCTACCTCAGACTCTGCATCTGTACAGAGAGCAGAAACTAGTTTAAACAACTGTGAAGGTGCTGCTGGCAGCACATCTGACAAATCAAGGTAAAAACAAAAAGAAAAAAAGTACTGTGATAATGAGTTAAGGCTGGAAGATAGTTCTAGGAAAACATTTGACATTAGTGGAGGAAATTCATGTTAAAGCTGGCTTGCAGAAGAAGTAACTGCCAGAGTTGGCTATTCCAGCAATTAAAAAATGTTTGGGCCTTTACAAAGGCAGAATGAATCTAATATCAAGAGTACCACATTTTCCACTTAGGTGTCATGGTTTGCTTCATCAAATTTTTGCATCAGCGAGCTCAGTAACAGTTATCAAAAGAAGCTCAAGGTTTAAAATTTTTAGTTTTATGAGTTGTTAGTCTTCCTAACAGCACTAACAAATTGCTCTCATTTCACTGAATACAAGCAGAAATGTGCCTGTTGCCGCCTTGCCTGTAACACAGCAAATGACAGAAATGAGCATTTCAAGAGAGGAGAAAGTAACTCCGAAAACAGAGACAACTGAGCCAGGTATGCTTTTCAAAAATAATCTAGGTGCAGATAGTTCAGTGGGACCTGGCAGCTCTAAACCTTTAGTAACCAAGGAGGAAAAAAATTAACACTCCTTTGGATTTTAGCGTTAAGATAAATCATGCAGTGAAAGATCATAAATCTGTTTTAACAACCTCTGAAGTTTAAAGTTCTTCTGAACTACTCATATACTAGCCACTTCCACATCAATTAGTACATTGGTGCATTCAGTAGTTGGAATGCATTGAATACTAATGACCCAGTTTTTTAAAAATCCATGAAAAATATTTCAGCCCTGTGATGTTCAATGGCTAGTAATACAAGAAATCTGAAACTACGGTCAAATCTTGCAGATGTTAAAAAAAAATCATTTCTCACATTGTGAATATTTGGTTTGTTTTTGAAGTACTTGTGAAGATTTGGGATGTATTTCTGTCCGCTGAAGACCTGAGTTGAAATTCACCCACTATTTCAGTTTTGTAATGTTTATTTATTCTCATTCAGGAAACGTAGAATATTGCAAGTATTTCAGATAACTACAAATGAGGATGCATTCATAGGAACAATTAGAATTTGTTTAGCTTTCTTTAGTTGTTTTTAGTAAACATTATTGCTTCAACATTTGGAAAGTTAAAGCTTTACCAATGTCATAAAGATTAAATCTGCAAAGTGGATGAATTTGGATACGGGGTGAAGGCAAATTAGTATAAGGGAAAAAACCATCTCAAGCATGTACAGCAGAGCACGTCTGATGAACATCTTCATACATGGGCTGCCTTTTCCTGACAACAACAGGTAGAAGGAAGCTTGAAAGATCTTGTAAGTGAATAGCATCACTGAATAATAGTGATAGAGGGGCTGAGGCTAAGTGGAAGAGCCTCTGTATGCAGAAGGTCCTGGGTTCAATCCCCAGCATCCCCAGTCAAAAAGGGACCAGGCAGTAGGTGATGTGATAGAGGTCTGCCTGAGACTCTGGAGAGCAGTTGCCAGTAGACAGTACTGACCTAGATGGGCTAATGGTCTGATTCAGTATAAGGCAGCTTCACCTGTTACTATAAAGGGCAATATTGTGATGTCTTAGAAGTACATATAATTTCATTTGGCCTTGAATAATGAAAACTGATGTTGCTTCAACATCCCTTATGGACTGTGAAGTTTGATGTTCCAGAGTAGTCAATATGTTGCCAGTTGAAGCTTTTGATAACATCTGTGTAGCCTATTCTAAGTAAATGGGCAATATAGTAAATGAAATGAACACTTTAAAGTGCATATATTTCTTTGTCTTCATGGGCTTACTAGTAAAATGGCTTTAAATTGCCTTTAATTAAATGTGACATTATGCTAGTTTCTCATGTGTGGTTCTACAGCAGCATATCTGAGAAGTATGCACAAGTAGGTGAAAACAGGGATAGGATGATGTAATTAAGAAGGTTCTACCTAGTTCTGGTTCTTTTGAGCTCCTTAAGAGTTGCATTAGCTGTTAGGAAGCAGAGAATTACATCCAAGATTGTAGAAGCATTTTTTTTCCGTATGGCAACATGGGTAGAACTTGCTTTTTTAAGCCATGAAATGCCAGGCCAACATCTTTCATTTTCAGTTTTCTCAAACAGCTTATTTCTAGCCATGGAACAAGCAGCCTACAGCCATTGTTTGGGAACTAGTGCTCCTATCGAGATTCAGTATCATGAGTGGTGTCTTAGTTCCCTTTTAGCTTTGTTAGTCATGCAGTATAACATTACTGTAATACAGTTGAATCCTTGACTACAAGGATCCCTAATCTTCCCTACTTTCCTTTCACACCAGCAGCCATTTCTAACCCAGGAAAAGTTTATTCAGAGAGTTGCAGGACCTGTTTGGAGTAATAGTCATGCTAATAGGGAAGCTGCTGTGGGTAGTGGGTGAAATTACTTCCTCCTACATGTCATTGGAATTGTGCTCATGCAACAGGCAGGGTGAAATGATTTTGTCCCCTCCCCAGTGCAGCCTCCTGACATACATGGCTATTACTTCCACAGCCTTGCAAATAGAATTTCCTGGAGTTGTGGTACCCCATGTGGAGTAATAGTATGGGGTCAGAAATTGATGCTGGAGAGAGAGGAAAGCCTGGAAAATCAGTGATTGCAGGATGTAGTCAGAATACTTTTAACCATGAAATTGATAATTATTGTTTTAGAGGTGATAAAATAAACAAGGGGCATCCGTGAGTGTTAGAAGTTATAAAGCAATTGCAATTTGGTGTTTTCTTTAAGAACTATTTTCCCAAGGAACTTAGCTGCTCTTGCATGAATCGATTTAAATCCCAAGATTGGTGTATTTAATCTATAGACAAGATAAAGGGGCAAAATCCTGTTCTCGTTATTGCTGTCTTTTTAGAGGTTGTATTAGATTACACTGTAATTAAACAGCACAAGGCCCTTCTAATCAACTCTTGGGGGGTTTTTTTGTTTGTTTTAAACAGTTGTAACTCAACCCAGCCCTACAGTTACTCAACCTAGTGCATCTCAGAATGAAGAAAAAACGCCTGAAATGCCCAAACCAAAGAAGAACAGATGTTTTATGTGTAGAAAGAAAGTTGGCCTTACAGGTATGTGTATTGGACACTATTATCCACACATACCTAGACTGTGGTGGTTAATGTTTGCTATGTATGATAAACTTTTCACAGTGCTTGGAAATCAGAGATAGCAAATACTGATTTTTCATGGAGTTTTAACTTGCTTGCCTAGAATAATGGTCTTAATTATCTCTTCAGTTCAGTATCTTAAGTTGACACTACTCTGTTGTTTGCACAGGGTTTGACTGCCGATGTGGAAATCTGTTTTGTGGACTTCACCGTTACTCTGACAAGCACAACTGCCCATATGATTACAAAGCAGAAGCTGCAGCAAAAATCAGGAAAGAGAATCCAGTTGTTGTGGCTGAAAAAATCCAGAGAATATAAACTTACCTACTTGGTGAAAAGACTGATTTCCTTTCTTTTTATTTTAAAATATCCTAGGAAAACATTAAAGAGCAGATGCATGGCCATTTTCCTTTGATGTTCTCCCGACTTTTACTTTAGTCTGTCTTATTGATTGATATTTTAGGATGTTGTGGGTGTTACAGGCAGAATTGGATAGATACAGCCCTTTAAGATGTATACATGCCCTCCCCAAAAATGATTTGAAAGAGTAAGACCTGCACTGGAAAAATGACATACACAAAGGACAGAGTTGTCTAGTTCATATGTGCCAAACAGATGCATAAAATCTGCATGTTTGCAGCAGATTTGCCTTTTGGGAATGTAATTGAAGAATATCATCCTTTGATAGTGCTACGTGCCTGTTTGATTACATGTACACCAGGGAAAACAAGTCTACTTGTTAAACTGCATCCTCTTTAATTTCCACAACTCATAGTTTTGGAGCTGAGCTGCAGAAGAGCCACTTTCTAAATGAGAATGCTTGTTCAGGTGCCATAAGCTGCAGTTTAAGGTCACCTACTAAACAAAAGCAAGAAATCTGAGTTGGAAGGTTGAAATCCTTGGAACTGATGAAAATTGCTCAACTATTAAACTGGTTTCCAAAGGACAAATTTTATTTTCAAAACTTTATGAACTAGCCTACAACAAAAAACATGTCTGCTTTTTACTTGTGTGTAAAACAAAAGGCTACATATTTTTTTATAGACTTAACTACAGCAGCTCTGTCAAGTAACATGCATCTGATGAACCTAGGTTGCAAATATATTAAAGCATTTAATTTTTCATATACATTTTATGTTGAATGTGTTCTGGGTTCAAGAGAATCTTAGTTCTTAATTTTTATAGTTTTTCAGATGTAGTGAGATTGCACCATTTTGCATGGAAAAACCATACCCAATATGGCTGCTGTAGACTAAGTGGTACCTGGAACCACTCTGAGGGCTGCTTTATCATTTTAATAGTATTTGGGTGTAGGACTGTAGTGTTCTTGGGTGTATTGCATGGGCTGCATTATCTACAGCATTGTACAATAACAACTCTAGAAAAGGCAGTATACTTCACTGATGCTTGTCTGGTAATATCACTTCTGTGTTATAATGGAAGGTTTTTTGTGATGTATGAAACTTGTGTTTTTATATAAACAAATACAGTTTAGACTAGTGTAGTGGTAATGCCTGTTCTCATCTGTAAATAGTTGTGTATACACAAGGCACTACTTCTGACTTTGATTGCAGTGTTCAGTCTTAGTTTCTTCATTAAAAGCATCAGGTTTTTGCTTTAAACTTTGTCCTTGGTTGAGTTATTAGATATACAAATGTGTACAGATAGTTCATATTTATGTACTGCACATAATCATGCTACCCAGCATCTATGCGATATTGTATTATGTAAATAATAAAATCATGTACAGAGGAATATAGTTCCTTTTGTGATGGCTTATTGGATAACCGTGGTTCTGTTCTGTGGGGGTAAGAGATGGTTGAAATTAATTAGGATTGTATTTGGTTTCTAATTCTTGAGTACAGCTGCTTTAAGCTGTAAGGTTTTTTGGGGGGGGGATTCCAAGCATCAACTGATGAAAATTTATTCAGGTAAGCAATGCCTAAAAGCAGGAATACAAATTACTACATTGCTAGATGGAAATTCCACAAATAACAGTATTTTTCTTGAAAAGAGAAACACTATATTCTTAAGGACCATAGTTGCATTGACCTAGATGTTTCTCCTTCTGGAATTTCTACTATTTCCTTAACTGCTATTATTGGGCCAGACTTACTGATGTCCTCAAGTAGTTACTTGAATATGGACTTCAATTATTTTGTAGAACATGGAAGCAAGTCAACTTACACTGTACAGCTGCTGGAGAAAGATTCAGATCTCTGGAAGAAAACACTTAAAACAGAAATATGAAAACTGTTATGGTAGGCACTCTCCTGCAGTTGAGGATAACTCTTCACTGCAAATTAAGTCATCTTAGACCTGTTGCTTTCTAAAGCAGAGTCTCCTTAAAGTTCTCAGTGGCCATTTTTGCGTGGTAATTAGCAGCGCGTTCCAGGCTAAATTGCCCCACAGATTTTTTTGAATTTTGCACGCTGAACTGGAAGTGACAGCAAAGCTGGCGCAGACCTGCTTTGCATTACAAAAGAGCCCACTTAACGTGACCTTTTGTGTTTGCTCTGCGAAGAATAACCAGAGGGAACCATGCAAAACAACAGCGGTGCATTAGCTATTCACATTCTAATTGCTATGCAAATGAACGAAGGAGCAGGCAAGTGGGGGGTGGGTGGAATTTCTCCTTTTGTGTCAGGACCGTGAATAGGCATTTTTTAAAAAAGCTTTAGACGAGCATCAAAATTGACCATGCACAAATGGCCAATGTTAACCAGATCGGTAGTAAGATTTCCTACTTTAATGAAGAAAATGTTCCATGAATATCTGAGGTGAATGGCATTGTCATGTGCCACAATAATTTGGCTAACAGCAGAAAGCCTGTGTTCTACATTTAGTGATGACAGATTCAAGAGTACAAGTATCGGCTCTTCAAGTATGTTTAATGCTGTCCATATGGTTAGCCAGTGATGCGCTTGTGAAATATTAAAATGAACTGTGACAGATATGCTTGCTCCATACTGTTATCGGGCAAAACTCTTATTTTTCTCTGGTTGAAATGATACTGTGTAATGACTAAACATTGCTGTAACATGGCTGATAACTAAAAATAATTGTGCTTAACAATTAAAATGTCCACATTTTATCATAATGCTGCAATGCTATGATGGGATTCCTACAGTGAACAGTATTGTGGTTTGAACGACAAAACTCCATTTAAAATTGCTACCGCAAAGCTATTTTCTAAGATGATCAAACACCTAATGTATTCAAGCCAAAGATGCAGTTGGGATAAGTAGCTTCCTGAACAGGAAAGCTAACTAGCAATTAACAGGATGCAGACCTAAAGCCTTTTTTAAGTAGTTGCTAGAAGGTTGAAGTATTTTTTACTAGAAATGGAAAATAGCTAGTTACAGCAAATCCATCTGCCCAAGAAATAGGATACTATTTATTTGTTACTATTGCCTTGCTTAATTTCATGCAGTAAATACCAATGTGTGTAGAGAGAAATTTCTGTAAGTGTGATTTCTAAGTATGTTCTGTGACAGTCTTGGGTCCTTATTGCCAAACAGGTTTGCAGTCATTGGCCTTCTGCCTATTTGCTTGTATCATATTACTGTAGAATATACAACCCCCTCAAAGACTTCCCTGGACCCTGAGGATCTTAACAACTATTGACTGGTTGCAAATATTCCTTTTGGAGGCATGGTGCTCATGTGGGTACTGGTACAGCAATGTTATACATTAATTATTTCAGTCCGGCTTTAGGCCTGCTTTGGCCATCCTGATTACATGATCTTTGCAAGGGAGGAACAGTGAGTCCCTGTTGATTCTCCTGGATGTCAACTGCTTTTGATACCGTCTATCTCAAATTGTTGGCTGGAATGGGTAGCAGTTGGCATGGCACTCTGGAGGTCATCTGGATACTTCTTGTTAAACACTATGGATATGCAGATTACATGTAACCCTTTTCCCAAGGAGTAGGTGACACAACGGATGTTCTGAAAGGATGCCTGGAGTCAGTGATGAGCTGGATACGGAGCAATAAACTCGTTTGGATTAAAAAGTACCAGTTAGGAAATTATCAACCTGTTCTGAATGGAGTCACAATCTTTCTTAAACAGGTTCATAGTTTAGAGAGTGTTAATAGATCCTGTGCTTCAGATGTATGCTCAGTTGTCATATGGAGCACACAATTCCTTTAGTTTTTTGGATGGCTTTCCAGCTGTAGACCTTGAAATGCAAGATCTGGGTACAGTTTGGGGGCTGCATAACTGCAAGTGGTTCAAAATGCATCAGTAAAGCTGCCAACCAGACCTACCGTAAGCAACATGCTCTGACACTGAAATAACTTCATTTGAACACCTTTTCATCTCCAGACTCAATCTGAGGTGCTGGTGGAGGGGGACTGGAATATCTAAGGGACCATCTGCACCTATGTGAACCTGGCTGAGTCTTAAGAGCATCCTCTGGGGCCTTTCTCTGTGTACCTGCACTCAGAAGTAAGGCAAGAATTTTTTTGCAAGCATTTGTTCAATTTAATTTGCTGAGGTTGGGGTGTGTTTAGCTGATTGGATCTACAGTTTCCTTGCTGCTATTATGGTTATAATATTTTTAGCAACTTGGAATTTAAATGCTATTTCTGCTCTTAGACCAGGTTCTGTTTAATGCTGTTTTCAGTTTATAGTTATAGAATCATAGAGTTGGAAGGGGCCATACAGGCCATCAACCCCTGCTTAATGGAGGATCAGCCTAGAGCATCCCTGATAAATGTTTGTCCAGCCTCTGCTTAAAGACTGTCAGTGTGGGGGAGCTTGCCACCTCCCTAGGTAGTTGATCCACTCTTACTGTAAACATGTTTTTCCTAGTATCCAGCCAGTAACTTTTCACCTGCAATTTAAACCCATTATTGCAAGTCCTATCCTCTGCTGCCAACAGGAACAGCTCCCTGCCCTCCTCTAAGTGACAGCCCTTCAAATACTTAAAGAAAGCAATCATGTCCCCCCTCAACCTTCTCTTCTCCAGACTAAACAATCCCAACTCCCTCAACCTTTCCTCATACGGATTGGTCTTCAAGTTGACACGGCTTAAAAGTTTTTGAATTGTTTTGTACAGTTCCTTCATATTTTTGGTGGTGGATGGGGTATATAAATGTTAAGTCATCTCTGGAACTGTATTTGGGACTGATGTTCCAGACTACAGTGATAGAATTACAAGATCAAAGAAGCAGAATAAACAAATACATCAAATAATCCTGAAACATTAATTGCAGGAGGGTTGCTACTACAACAGAATTGTAGGGGGGGGCAGGACTGTGATGTTCTATTAGTGTATATGCTTATGTTTAGATGTGGCAATTTTTTTGGAGAATAAAGTCCTTCAGACTTGGGCAGGAAAGTATCTGCTTATAAGCAGAATTCAAAAGAAAAAAGATGGAGACTAATTATTACAAGAAGTAAGAAACTACTGCAACAACAATATGGGAGGCTAGTAAGGCCTTCATCAGAGGAACTTCAATAGAAATAGCTGCTGGAAAGAACGAGAAATAAGAATCAATAACGAAAATACAGCCAAAATGAACATGTTAGAACTAACGGCAGTAAGAAAAGACTGAAGGAATTAAAACAATTGAAGAATCAATTGAATTTGTTAGAAGAAACACAGAATATATATATATATTTAAAAGACATTTTGAATGTGCAAATAAACCTGGAAGATGCTTAACATATTGTCTAAGAAAAGAAAGAAAAAAAGATACTTGGGTTCCAGAAAGGAAATCAAGTACATGCAAAAATATATGAACAAATAAAGATTTTTTAAAAACTTTATTAAAAAGATTCTTCAGATGTGGAAAATATGGAGACATATTTAACAAGTACCAACTGAAAGATTTACATCTGAGCACAAAAGAATTCTAAATCGAGTAAAAATAATAATACAAGAAATTAATCATGCTATAAAAAAGCTCAAGAAGGACAAAGGACCTGGACCAGATGGTCTGACAGCAACTTATTATAAACGCTTTGAAGGAATATTGCCAATTGTCAGGCTGCTATCTCGGTTTCGTTATTGCCTCTGTCTCTGCGCTGTATTGTCTGCCCCCCAAGGTCGCATACCTAGGCCTGGGAACTCAGCTCCTGGGAAACTGTATTCAGCCTATGCGTGTAATCTCCCGCCTTTCCTGCCTTATAATATCTCCCAGCTAGTGAGTCTCTCATAGCTGTCATTTTATTCGTTTGCACTGTATGCCTATTTGACCAGTAAAAGCCATCTGTTTGGACTCTATATGACTTTGTGGTGATTTCTGGTTCTGTGGGCCAAGGGCTGACATTATGACAGCTATCCCTTCACCATTCCACTAGCCAGGCTGGAGCCCAGGGGGGTTCGCCTGCCACTTGGATGGGAGCTGTGCAGCTCTCCAGGTGATCTACTACCCTGGAGCCCTTCTCTGAGGATCCTACTCTGTTACAAGACGTAATCGCTGAACTTTCCCGGACGACCCGAGAGGTTTGCCGCTTGAGGGGACTGGTACAGGAACAGTGGCAATCTCTTACAGGACGTCTCTGGATGTTAACGTCGGAGGATACTGATGCTCGTTTAGATCTTCAGGACTTGGATCAATTACTGGACGATGCCCGATTGGCGACTGAGGATTTACAAATATTAACTGGACTTTTGGATAATCTTATTTCTCGAGAAACTCTTTCTACCATGGCGGGAGCCCCACCGGAGGGTTTTTCCCTGATCCCGGATGCAGCCAGCTGTCAGGCTGAGGCCAAGCGAGTCGCTATTAGCACCGCTCTTCTCCTTGTGGAATGTACAAAGGACACCCCGGTAGCCACCTTGGCTCAAGTTTTGACCTCGACCTTTGGAGCCGAGGCACCCGCACTGGCGGTTCGAGTACAACCTCTGCTGGGCGGGGAACCCGACCCCATACTCTCACTCCTGGAGACAGAACTTTTGCCGCGCATTACGGCAGAGACTGCCCTGAGACTTGAGAACGCCAAAGTTCTTGCGGATCAGCAAGCCGCCGAAGCGGCTAAGATCGCAAGAGAGAGAGAGGCTGCGGAAGCAGCCAGGGCGGCTGCAGCAAGGATTAGGAATCAGGCGAACGTGGACACGCGCCCTAAGGGCAATGTACTAGGGCTATCAGGTCTGTCCTTTTCCCCGGCGTTTGTCCCGTCGCGCGCGACCCAACGCGCACGCCGTTTGGCTGACCGACGTCGAGACTCAGGAGAGTCTGAAGATGAGGATTTATATGGGGATAGCTCTCAATGGGCCACAAGCTTCCGGACCAGTAAGCCTCATCTTACTGGTGGCCCAAGTGAGGAGGTTCATCTCTTACGAGCCCAGAATCGGGAGCTCTCCGACCGTGTTGATCAACTCCAGGAAGTAATGGAACGTATGCTTCAGGAGAACAGGCAATTACAACAAACCCTGATAGCTCAGAGACAGCCCGTTCCGATACCGGGTCAGGGGGTACCCGTACAGCCACCCGCTAATGTGCCTGCTCCACCCTTGCCTCCTGGAGCTCCTGTTGCTCCTCCGCCCGGACCACCCGTGCAACCACCCGCTAATGTACCTGCTCCACCCTTGCTTCCTGGAGCTCCTGTTGTCCCTCCGCCCGGACCACCCGTGCAACCGGGTCAACCTGCGCCCGGCCCTTGGAAGCAACTCAAATTGAGGACTACGTATGACGGATCTCTCGAAACTTTGCCTTGTTTCTTGCATCAAGTGGACAGTTATATGCGAGAACAAGGACAACTTTTCCCCACGGAAGATAGCCGGGTGCGTTACGTAGCTTCCCTTCTGACAGGTAAAGCGGCTGACTGGATGGTCCTCCAGTTTGACACCCGCTCTCGTGCTATTCGTTCCCTCAACAACTTCATGACTGCCCTGAGAAGAAGGTTTGAGGACCCCTTCCTGGGGGAAAGAGCCAAAACGGAACTCTTACAATTAAAACAAGGCTCTGCTACAGTACGAGAATTTGCCGATGAATTTCAACGACTGGCAAGTAAAATTGTAGGTTGGCCCGAGACCACCCTGATCCATCATTTCAGGGAAGCCTTGCATCCTGACATTCTGAACTGGTCTTACATGCGGGGCGATCCCGATACCCTCGAAGACTGGATCCTATTAGCCGAGGAAGTGGAAAGCCGCCGACGCTTTATTTCTCTCGTCCGTCAAAAGCACAAGGAAAAAGGCACCCAAAAGCCTCAACCCAAGGCACCACTGCTCGTCCCACGAAATCCCCCACGTCCCCCCCAGGAACGTGAAGCCCGATTTCAGAGGGGTGCCTGTCTTACTTGCGGAGAAATGGGCCACTTTGCAGCCGTTTGCCCGCGCCGCCAGGAATTATTTCGTCCCAGCACGACAACCCGCGCCCGAGGTCGTCCACCACGCAGAGGCACCGCGGCCACCCGCAGCGCAGCTCCGGGAAGACCCACACCCTCTGCACTCCATGCCGGGGACCCAGCCTCCCTGCCTACTACCAACGACCCCGCCGGGTCTCGGATTACAAGTGCCCCATTGGGGGACAACTTTCCCTCTTCGGATGAGGAAAATCCTTGGATTTCTCCAGCCTTAAACCTGGAATCTCCCCTCGACTTGTCAAAAAACGGCTCCGGTCTGTGGTGAATGGAGCGTCTCCACAGACCTCTCAGGATCTTCCTATCAAACCGAATGCTCCTACCAAAATCAAAGAAGTGGACTCCACCGTCTACGTGGATGCAGTTTTACAACAACTTAACGGTGGCCCACAAATCCCCGTCAAAGCACTAATTGACTCCGGTTGCTGTCGCACTCTCATAAGCGAAGCCACTTTTGCTGCACTCAGAGCCGACTCTGAGGCTTTACCCGCCCCCGTCCAATTTGCCCAAATGGACGGAAGCCATTTCCAGGGGGGTCCAGTTGATCACCGCACCATAGGGGTGGCAATGGGAATTGGTTCCCACTGGGAACAAATAGACTTCACTATAGCCCCTATCCGATTTGAAGTGGTCTTGGGAATTAACTGGATTAAAGGACATAGTCCCAGTATTGATTGGGAAACAAACACTATCTCCTTCGCTAGTCCCACCTGCGACCAGCATCGGCAAAACTTTGCTCTGCTATATCCGCCCGTTCCAGCATTAACCTCTACCGCCCCAACACCACCGGCTCTACCCACTGTATACCGGGACTTTGAAGATGTCTTCGACCTTAGGGAATGTGATGCCTTACCCCCCCACCGGGCCTCAGACTGTGCGATTGAAGTGGTAAAGGACTGTACATTGACCAAGAGTAAGATTTACCCTATGAGCGCTTCCGAGCGCACTGTCCTCCGGGACTTTTTGGACAAAAACCTCGCCAGAGGGTTCATTCGCCCTTCGAATGCCCCAAACTCGGCCCCCGCGTTTTTCGTCCGGAAAAAAGAGGGCGACCTTCGCCTGTGCATTGACTTCAGAAAGCTCAATGCGGTTACCCAGACCAACGCCTATCCTATCCCATTAATATCAGATATTTTGGGACAATTACAGGAAGGCCGTGTGTTCTCTAAATTAGACTTGGTGGAAGCTTACTACCGAGTCCGTATCCGCGAAGGGGATGAGCACCTCACTGCCTTCTCTAGCTGTTTCGGAATGTATGAATTCCTTGTGATGCCGTTCGGATTAAAAGGGGCCCCGGGGGTCTTCATGCAACTCATCAATGAAATCCTACATGACCTTCTATATCGTGGGGTGGTGGTCTACTTAGATGACATTCTCATTTATTCGAAAACTATGGACGAGCATGTGGCTCTGGTCAGGGAAGTTCTGCAACGCCTGCGTAACCATCAACTTTTCGCAAAACTAGCTAAGTGCGAATTTCACCAAAGCAAACTCACGTTTTTGGGATACATCATCTCCCACCAAGGTCTGCGCATGGACCCCGCCAAAGTCCAAGCCGTCCTCGATTGGACTCCCCCCACCAACCGTAAGCAAGTACAGCAATTTCTGGGATTTGCAAACTTCTATCGAGGATTCATCCCTAACTTCGCCC
The DNA here is from genome assembly GCF_029931775.1 of Euleptes europaea. NCBI lineage: Eukaryota > Metazoa > Chordata > Lepidosauria > Squamata > Sphaerodactylidae > Euleptes > Euleptes europaea. The sequence continues at coordinate 50,100,953 of NC_079315.1, read as the reverse complement.
AGGTGGCTCTACCCATTACGGACCTACTGAAAACTAAGGGAAAAGTAAGCTCGGCTGCCTTGCCCTCCGCAAAAATCCTATGGACTGAGCAATGCCAAGCCGCCTTTCTGGCCCTCAAACGCCTCTTCACTTCGGAGCCGGTGCTACAGCACCCAGACCCAAATCAAATGTTCATTGTGCAAGTCGATGCTTCCGATGTAGCCATGGGAGGGGCTCTCCTCCAGCAAGGACCGGATGGTCTTCTTCACCCTTGCGCTTACTTTTCAAAAAAATTTGCGCACGCTCAATTAAACTGGCCCATCTGGGAGAAAGAGGCCTCAGCAGTTCATCATGCACTGACTCTATGGCGACAATTCTTGGAAGGGTCTAAAGTCCCCTTTGAGGTTTGGACCGATCACAAAAATCTAGCTGCCCTCACGGGGTCCCATAAGCTATCGGCGAAACAACAACGGTGGGCGGAGTTCTTTGCTCAGTTCCGTTTCACCCTGAAGCACGTCCCTGGGAAACAGAACGTTCTCGCGGATGCCCTCTCCCGTTTACCACAATATCCGGTAAAACTCGAGAGACCCACCAACTCTCTGTTCACCCCTATGCAACGTGGGGCCCTACCTATGCTGGCTGTGCAAACTCGATCCCAGCATCAGCACACCTTACCCAACTTACAAGCTCCGCCAGCTCAACCGGCTGCCCAGCCGCCACCGCAACAAACCGGAGTTCCCGCCCTTCCTACCCCTCCGACCGCCCAGCCGCCTGCAGTCTGCGCGCCGCCGCACGTAAGCACTAGCCCCATAACTGTTTCTAAGATCTCCACGGCCGACGGGGGGGCCCCCTCCAAAATCCCCATCTCCGAGTCCTTTTTAACTGTCCTTCGGGACCAGTGCCTTTTAGAACGTTCCGCTCATACCCTACCTCCTGGTGTTTTGGAACAAGGAGGATCCTGGTACAAGGACTCGAAATTGTATGTCCCCAAGGCTCTCCGGAAGGACGTTTTACATTTAGCCCATGGAGCCAAAACAGCTGGGCACTTTGGGTTTCTGAAAACCCTTCACTTATTGCGCAGACAGTTCTGGTGGGGGGGAATGCGTTCCGACATTGACTCCTTCATCCGCAGCTGTCCCGTTTGTGCCGCTGCGAAACGATCGCAGGGCAAACCCCCGGGACTGCTACAACCTCTTGAAACGCCCAGCAAACCTTGGGAAGTGATTGCTATGGACTTCATGACTGATCTCCCTCTCAGTGGGGGTAAAACTGTGTTGTGGGTTGTTACTGATTTGTTTTCTAAGCAAATACATTTGATTCCATGCGCAGGGATCCCCTCTGCTCAGAAACTGGCCCGCCTCTTCGTGACGCATATCTTTCGTTTACATTCGTTTCCGCGTAAGATAATTTGTGACCGCGGAAGTGGTTTCGTTTCTAAGTTTTGGAAAGCTTTCCTCAAGTTGGTGGGAGTGGAACAAGGGTTGTCTAGTGCATACCATCCTCAAACTGATGGTCAAACTGAACGTGTCAATGCTGTACTTGAATGTTATTTACGCTGTTATGTTAACTACCACCAGGATAACTGGGTGGAACTGTTACCTTTAGCAGAATATGCCTACAATAATGCCATGCATCAATCCACAGGTTTTAGCCCATTTTTTGCTGTGTATGGGCAAGATTTCAGTCCCATCGCTCCTGCAGATGATGTGGAGGGGGAGGGGAACCCCGACATTGCCTCCTGGGCACACGCCCTCCGTACCACTTGGCCCTGGCTCGTTAGCAACCTCGACCGGGCCAAACGTAAATACAAAGCACAAGCTGACAAACATCGCTCCCCCGGGGGTGATCTGCAAGTGGGTGCTTTGGTTTACCTTTCCACCAAAAATCTCCGTTCCACCCAACCGTGCCATAAGCTCAGTGCTAAATTCATTGGCCCTTTCCCCATCACCCGGGTCATAAACCCTGTCACGGTGGAACTGGCTCTCCCCAAATCCTTGAGGCGTGTGCATCCTGTCTTCCACATTAGCCTCCTCAAACCCCATGTTGCTTCTCCACAGTGGCATCCGGATCCACCTCCTGCGCAACCCATCATGGTGGGGGGGGAGGAACACTTCGAAGTCTCCAAGATCCTTGACTCCCGTGTTCACCATGGCAACCTGCAATATTTAGTCCGTTGGAAACATTTCCCCCCTGCCTATGACGAATGGGTGCGCGCACGGGACGTCTCCGCCCCCGACCTCGTCGACGCCTTTCACATTGCTTACCCGGATAGGCCAGCCCCCTTGCGAACTGGGAGGGGGCCTTAAGGGGAGCAGAATGTCAGGCTGCTATCTCGGTTTCGTTATTGCCTCTGTCTCTGCGCTGTATTGTCTGCCCCCCAAGGTCGCATACCTAGGCCTGGGAACTCAGCTCCTGGGAAACTGTATTCAGCCTATGCGTGTAATCTCCCGCCTTTCCTGCCTTATAATATCTCCCAGCTAGTGAGTCTCTCATAGCTGTCATTTTATTCGTTTGCACTGTATGCCTATTTGACCAGTAAAAGCCATCTGTTTGGACTCTATATGACTTTGTGGTGATTTCTGGTTCTGTGGGCCAAGGGCTGACACCAATGCCCTTACAGAGAGTAATTATGAAATACAAGACAGAAAGAATATACCACCTACTTGGCAAGAAGCAAATATGACTTTAATATATAAAGAAGTGAATGACCCATTATTACCACAATCATATAGACCAATCTCATTACTAAACATGGATTATAAAACCTTCACAACAATCATGGCTGAAAGACTTACAGCCCATTCCTGAGAAAAGGGGCTGCGCTGGTGGCTGGAGGCAGCGCAGCCTCCAAAGGAGGATTCACCTCCCAATGAAGCCAAATCTGTGGAACCGATCCATTGGGTTGCATAGCGATACGCCACCTAAAAAGGTGGCGTTTCTCCAGATAAGGGCAAAGGGGACGTTCCCGGCCGGAAAGGGCTAAGGAGGCTGCCTAAAGGCGGCCCCTCCCCTGGCCTGGTACAGGAAAGTTCCGGGAGCGCCCCTGGGAGGCTATGCCGGTGTCCCGGGGCTGCGCTGCCATGTCAGTGCTAGGAGGCTGGCGTCTGAATCCCAACGTCAGCATCCGTGCCAGCAGAAGTGGCCCGGACGAAGGCGTGGGCCCTTCCTGCCCTCCTAAGGAGTTTCAGCCACTCAGCTCAGGAATGGGCTGTAAGAAAATGTATTACAGACTTAATTCATGAAGATCAAATGAGTCTTCCCAGAGAGATACATGAAGGATAATATTAGACATTTATTGAATGCAATTAAATATTCAAAGGAGAAGAAATGGCATTTATGTTTTTGGATGCAGAGAAAGCTTTTGACAACATACCTTGGTTATTTCTAATCAAAAGGCTTACAAAATATGAAATGTGGAACAGAATTTTTAAACTAGATGCAAAGTATTTATACAGTGAGGGGGAAAAAGTATTTGATCCCCTGCTAAATTTGCCCGTTTGCCCTCTGACGAAGAAATGACAAGTCCATAATTTTAATGGTAGGTTTATTGTAGCTGTGAGAGACAGAATAACAGGAAAACCCCCAGAAACCCAGAAGACAAAAGTCAGAGATTGATGTGCATTATAATGAGTGAAATAAGTATTTGATCCCCTATCAACCAGCCGGGTTAGGGTTAGGGTTCTGCTGTCGACAGAAACAATCAATCCATCAGATTCCAAACTAGCCACCATGACCAAGACCAAAGAGCTGTCCAAGGATGTCAGGGACAAGATTGTAGACCTGCACAAGGCTGGACTGGGCTACAAGACTATTGCCAAGCAGCTTGGTGAGAAGGTGACAACCCTAACCCTGTCAGCCTCCCTCCATCTGGGGCTCCATGCAAGATCTCATCTTGTGGAGTTGCAATGATCATGAGAACGGTGATGAAGCAGCCCAGAACTACACGGGGGGAACTTGTCAATGATCTCAGGGCAGCTGGGACCATAGTCACTATGAAAACAGTTGGTAACACACTACGCCGTGAAGGACTGAGATCTTGCAGAGCCCGCAAGGTCCCCTTGCTCAAGACAGCACATGTACAGGCCCGTCTGCAGTTTGCCAATGCACATCTGAATGACCCAGAGGAGAACTGGGTGAAAGTGTTGTGGTCAGATAAGACCAAAATCGATCTCTTTGGCATCAACTCAACTTGCCGTGTTTGGAGGAGGAGGAATGCTGCCTACGAACCCAAGAACACCATCCCCACCGTCAAACATGGAGGGGGACATATTATGCTTTGGGGGTGTTTTTCTGCTAAGGGGACAGGACACCTTCACCGCATCGAAGGGACGATGGATGGGACCATGTATCGTCAAATCTTGGGTGAGCACTTCCTTCCCTCAGCCAGGGCATTGAAAATGGTCGAGGATGGGTATTCCAGCATGACAATGACCCAAAACACACGGCCAAGGCAACAAAAGAGTGGCTCAAGAAGAAGCACATTAAGGTCCTGGAGTGGCCTAGCCAGTCTCCAGACCTTAACCCCATCAAAAATCTGTGGAGGGAGCTGAAGGTTTGAGTAGCTACACATCAGCCTCGAAATCTTACTGACTTGGAAAGGATCTGCAAAGAGGAGTGGGACAAAATACCTCCTGAGATGTGTGCAAACCTGGTGGCCACCTACAAGAAACGTCTGACCTCTGTAATTGCCAACAAGGGTTTTGCCACCAAGTACTAAGTCATCTTTTGCAAAGGGATCAAATACTTATTTCACTCATTATAATGCACATCAATCTCTGACTTTGTCTTCTGGGTTTCTGGGGGTTTTCTTAATACGGTCACTGACGAGCAAAAAACAACAACCACAACAGATAATAAGAGAACCACAGCTACTACTGCTACAACAAATAATCTAAGCCTTAAAAATACATATTACATGTATGAATAGCATTTATATAAATATTGCATGACTTGGTGTGACCCCCTTAATATTTTGAGTAATAAAGTATTTCTGTTACTCTTATCCTGTCAGGGTACAACGTATTTTAATAGCTGCAGGACATAATTTAGAAGTCAAAAGTGTTAACTCAGATTTTTCTTCATTAGCTTCTTAGCCAGAAACTCATCTGGTTGGTCAGGGAAAGCGTTAAGCAAAGGGGAAAGAACCTTTGTGCAGACTTCTTGGTAGCAGCTATCACATCAAAGAAGCAAATAGCATTTTTTGTTTCCTATCCCCCCCCAAATCATGCTAGTAGTTACAAACTTTACAAGGGGTGGACTATTAATGACGCCCCAATCAAAGCTTAGCTATGCAACTGTCTTGCTAGTGACAATAAAGTTTGAAAGCTTGCACTTTCTTTAACCAAGGCCGAAAATTATCATCAAACAGATGTACTATAAAACTGTGTTTACAATCTATTAGTCTCAAATGCCACATAGTTACAAAGTTGATGCTTAGTTTGTGATTCTTTCCTATGTGGAATTATTTGCAGTTTCCTGATGCGATGTAACTCCCCACCCCATGTGCCACCTTTCCTAGGGCACATAAGAGATTGGCTAGTCTTCTTTTTCTCGGGTGTGTAGGTGTAGCTATTGCACAGAGAGTGGCACTGGTATGTGTTTGTTGCAGTAAAATTAAGCAGGAATTCAGAGGTACTTCAATGAATAACCATTTTATTCCTACATATGCTTTCTTAATTAAACTTGTGTTTTACAAAATTATATTTCACCCAATGCTTCCTGCATTTCATGCCCACTTGGCTCTGTTATTTTTTTATCTCTCCCCCCGCACTCCCGTAAAAGGTTGTGTAGTAGTGAGCCAGTTCAATGCATATAAAGAAGTGGACTTTAGTTCAGGAAAACTTGTGCTCAAATAAAATATGCTAGGTCATCTGAGATGTTCAAGGGTTTTTTTTAGTATTCTTCACATTCATGGATGTAATTTGTAGGACTGGAATGCAGATCGGTCAATGAGGAAAACTACTTGGTTTCACATCCTTTTCAGAAGGACCTTATGTCCATAAGCTAAGGGGTATGCAACTGAGCACTATTAGGGGTATTTGGGAATTTGAAAGAACATGTGTACTGCTTGTGCTTGTTTTAAGTTAGCCAGAGAAAGTATAAAGTCATGGTGTTGTGGTTGCTTTTAATGGTACACATTTATGCAGAAGTAAATCCTAGTGAGTGATTTATTTCTAAGAACGTATTTCAGGATTGCGTCCTAAGGCTCTGAACATGCTTTATGCAATCATGGGGTGATTTTCTCCAACGTCACACATTTTTGTGCAATTTGAAAAAAAAATTCATTGGCCATGTAGAGGAGGATAAAGCAAATCACCACTGCTCATGTCTTGACTTGAATGGTTGGGGTTGCCATGAGTTGGTTGTGATTCAACAGCACATTCTTCCTCTTCCCTGCAGACACAAAAGTGATACCACCTGGGTTCTTCTGAAACACCTCCTGGCTTTCCAGTGAGGTAGAGAACAGCCAGATCAGGCTCTTTCATTTGGGAAAGTGAGGCATTGTCAAAGAAACAAATGGTTGCCAGGAAATGCATCAGTTCAGCCTACCTGAGCTGCTTCTCCCAGTCCCTTTGAAAATTTTCTCCAACTAAGCTTCACCTCCGAATTCTTAAATGTTACAAGCAAAGAAAAAAAGGAATAGCATATTCTGGAACCTGCCATCATACAGCCTCTGCATTCGATTTGATGGGAAAGAGATGTAAATGTTTTTCTTTCCAGTTTCTATCCAAAGTTGGCACATCATTTATGTTTTAGGCTGCAAAATAACAGCCAGGGAACTGAACTCTGCTCAGCCAAAATCAATGTCTGTCTGCTTTGCATCTGGATTCTTTCGCAAGAAGATTAAGCTTTTTAAAGCCAAGTTGTTCTTCTACTACTTCATTTCATTGGATTTTTTTACCGTGCCTTTCTACCACAGATACATGGTTTTTAAGGCAGGTATTCCAAGCCATCAGAATACTACACACAAGTCATACAACCTAGCAAAAACCAAAATTTAGAGTGCAGATGTTTCAGTTTTCTCTCCCATATCCCCAATATTTTGCTGCTGCCTATTGTTCCCTGTAGTCATGATGCCTGCAGAGTAACTCCGGCTGGTTGGGCCTACATTCAGAAGTTTCTGCAAGGGTGGGTGATTTCCCCCTGTTCTGCTGTTATTCCGCCAGGGAACTCTTCTGGCAACTGCAGTAGCCAAAAAGACACCAGGGAGCAGATGTTTGTGTCCTCTCCCAATTCAAGGATTTCCTGCCACTGCTGCTAAATGCAAATAAGAACCCTGTTAATGAATGGTTCCAGGTCTAAGTACAGTGGAGGGGTGCCTAGCTGCAGTATCCCTGCCCTTCCCTGCTCACAGCAATGGCAGCTGGCAGGTCAACTACAAGAGAGGATATTCTATATTCTAAGGGTAGAAAGGCAGGGTATAAATTTTGTACAATGAGCAGAATAAATATTCCCATAAAGAAAATATCCAATCAAGTTTTATTTTGATACAAAACCAGTTCTGGATAAAAATCGCTTTGGACTTCAAAGGGAGAAATGGTATTAAATTTGATCACTTATTTTTAAGCAGCTCCTTTCCTTTAGGATTTGCTGATGTTTGCAGTGGGTAACTGCAATTAGTTAATTAATTTTAAAAGTAACATTGCTGGGGAGGTAACCCAGCTCAGTTGGTAAACCCAAATTGCATGTGTGTCCATCCAAACATTTCTGGTTATTGGGGGTGGTGGTGGTACAGAAATCGAGTTCAGGTGCTGCTCTGACCCTGGTTCCCTCTGCGGCACCAGCAGTGGCACCAGCTCAGGGCCCTAACTCTTCGGACCATGGCACAGCCGGATCCGTACCCCTATCCAAGGGAACACCACAGGGCTTGACGGGCTCTAAGAGCCATAAGCGCCAAGCAGAGCCTAGGACTCCGAGAGTGCTTCCTCCAAGAAGTGCAAGCAAAAACTGAAGCACCTCGACTCTCCTGTTCCGGCATCGGTTCCACCGGTCGGTTCCATGAGGCCTCAGAGCCCCACCAGAACTCCCTCCATGGGGTCAGCCTCCCCCCTCCCTTTTTGGAGGAGAAGCTAGAGTCTCACCTTGCCAACTTCAGCCTGGGTCCGTTCGAGACGCAGAATCTCCCTCTCTGGCAACAATCCCCGGAGTTTCCTTTGTCTTACCTGGCACCCGAACAGCTATAAGGCTGGATCAACTTCTGCTAGGCTCACCAACTTGATCCAAAGGGCAGATGTGCCCTGCATCAGCCCCAGCCGTTTACTTCAAACCTGCCCTTCGAAGCATCTCAAGCTCTCCCCTCCACCTCGATTCCGTTTGTTTCCGCGCAGAAGATTTTTGATTCGGACCCGTCTGTCTACAATTCCAAGTGCTGGTCAGAGTCACCACCTGATGATAAGGTGGCAGGACCAGGCTCCATTTCTCCGGCAGAGGACTCTGAGCTGCACGTGGAGCAAATGCTTCGTATCACCCAGGCTTTAGAACTGGAAGTGACCACTTCACATGACAAGCCCCAGTACAAGATACTGAATTGGCTTTACCTGGACTCACCTGCATTTGTGTCATTTCCTTTGCTGGAAGGCTTGGCTGACTTGGCTCTTCCAATCTGGAAGAAACCAGCTTCTACACCCGCTTCATCCAAGAAACTGGAAAGCCTATATCGTATCAAGCATGAGCCTGCTGATTTTTTGGCTCTGCACCCCCTCCCTCTTCTATTGTGACCTCAGAGATGCAGGCCAAGCAGAGGTTCAGCCACCACATCACTCCATCCGGCAGAGAGAGTTGTAGAATCGATACCTTGGGCAGAAAGGTTTACACCTCCGCCTCTCTAAATTATAGGATCTCCAACTACTAAGTCATTATGGCTGGCTACCAGCTTCACCTGTGGGAGAAAATTGCCCCATTGCTGGATTCGTTTACAGAGGGGTCCTCAAGACAGATTCAACAGATTCTGATGGAGGCTCTGAAGGTCTCTAAACAAGAGATTGTGGCTGGAAAACATGCAGCTGAGACCTCTGCAAGACGGATTGCTACGCCTGTCACCCTCAGGCGTCATTCCTGGCTTTGAAACACGGGGCTCTCCATCGACATTAAATCCCAGGTTGAAGACCTACCCTTTGAGGGTTATACACTCTTTTCCACCAATACCACTGAGTTTCTTATGAATATAAAGAAGGACAAGCAAACGGCCAAGACCTTGGGAGTGTTCCCGCAACAGCAATAACAACCTCAGCCTAGAGGGCATTTTGGTCAGTGCCATCATGGCTTTGCCACACCGTTCTATCAACAGCAACGCCAGTACCGGCCGCAGTATCCTCCTAGGCACTTGAAATACCAGCCTTCGTTCCAGCAACCTTTTAAGAAAACTAAATCCCCCAATAGGCCCATGTCCCAACAACCCCCCCATACTTCTATATCTTACATTTCTGACTATCCCCTCCTCTATCTGAGGAATCTGTTCAATTTGGGGATAGTTTGGCTAGGTTTGCCCCTGCTTGGGCATCTATCTGTTCGGACACATGGGTTCTCAGCATCATTAGTTTCGGTTATGCTTTAAAGTTTAAACATTTACCTGTGTGCCCTTCCGAGCAAAGGACCAAAGAAAACCCCTTCCCTGAACTCTCCACTCAGTTGGAGGAGCTTCTGCATAAAGGGGCAGTGGAGAGGGTACCTCAGGCAGACTAGCACCGGGTTTTTTTCTCCAGACTATTTGTAGTCAACAAGAAGGATGGAGGCCGCAGGCCCATCTTGGACTTAAGGCAGTTGAATAAATGTTTAGTTGTTAATCGATTCAGAATGGTGTCTTTACCTTTTGTAATGGAACTTCTTCCACCTGGTGCCTGGATGGCCATCCTGGGCTTAAAGGACACGTATTTTCATATTTCTATTCTCAGGGACCATAGAAAGTTCCTGCGTTTCAGGCAGGGTACGTTTGTGTTTCATTATATGGTCCTCCCTTTCGGGTTTGCTACTGCCCCGCGTGTTTTTACTAAGTGCATGGCAGTGGTGGTATCCCACCTCCATACCAGGGGCTGTACTATTTTTCCATACCTGGATGACTGGCTGTTAGCCTCTCAGTCACCAGAGTTCTTATTGAGCCAAATTGATCTAGTAGTCACCACATGCCTTAATCTGGGACTAGTTATCAATTGGAAGAAATCTAAGCTGTTACCCTCCCAGCGGGTTCAATCTGTAGGAGCCATACTGGACTCTGTTAGGGTTGGGGGGCTCATTGTGGGACCCATACCATCCAGGGCCAATGGCAAAAAGAAGCCTCGTACCTTCATATCAATGTACTGGAGCTACGTGCAATCAGATTTGCCCTTATCTCATTTGCACTTATTCTGAGGGGATCGTGGATCTTAGTCCAGATGGACAATGCTACAACTGTGTTCTACCTCAACAAGCAGGGTGGTACGGGTTCAAGGGGTCTTTGCCAGGAGGCCATGGGTTTGTGGCGGGTAGCTATGGAGCAAGAAATATCCATCAAGGCCATTCACATTGCCGGGATAAGAAACATCTTGGCGGATTGTGTAAGTCGGTCCCTCCAGACCACGAATGGTCTCTCAATACAGAGGTTCTCATACCCATTTTCCGAGTATGGGGGCTTCCCCAGGTGGACCTATTTGCCATGTTCCAGAACAAAAAGACCGAACAGTTCTGTTCACTAGCGGGAGGGGATCCCTGTTCCCTAGGCGACGCCTTTCAACTATCATAGAGAGGGTGCCTGTTTTACATTTTTCCCCTTCCTCCTGCTCCAGAGAGTAGTGGGCAAGATAGAGGCCAACAACACAGATTGTATAGTAATTTCCCCTTTTTGGCCCAGACAGATCTGGTTCACGGCGTTACTTCACAGATCACGGGGTGTGTTTCTCCGCCTGCAGCAAAGGGCAGATTTGCTGGCTTGGGAAGGTGTCCTCCATCAGGACATAGAGCGCCTGCACCTGACGGTGTGGCACATCAGGCCGCAGATTTAGGTTTGTCAGATCAGGTCAAGGAGGTCATCCTACCGGCTAGGAAGCCCTCGACCAGATATTCTTACAGAAACAAGTGGGATAGGCTTCTGAGATGGCTGGAACCCAGGAGGTTGTCCCCCTTCTGCCCTCTCTTGGTGGTCTGGACTACCTCCTTCAGTTGGCCCAAGAGGGCCTAGCAGTGACATTGGTCAAGGTCCACTTGGCCGCTATTTCAGCATTTCATGACCCCTTAGAGGGCTTGACCCTGTTTTCCAGTCCTGTAATTAAGCGTTTTCTGAAGGGGCTGAATAATGTGTACCCCCCCAAACCCAAGTTAGTCCCACAGTGGTCCCTGTCATGGTCTCACCTGTGAGTGACTCAGAGGGGTAAGCAGAAGAGCTGGAACAGCTGACTGCTCCTCCTGGAAACATGGCACAGAAGCCATTGGATTATTTAAAAGGGCCAGTAGAGGCTTCTACATCTAGACAGTTTGATGGATTCCAGCCATCCTCGGAAGCCAGAGGGAGGGAGACAGCTGATGAGTTACAGCAAGAAACTGGCCCCATAGAGCTCCGGAGAAAGAAGCAGTGACAGCTGCTTAGTGAAAGATGGCACTCGACTAGATTACTCAGATGTAAAAAGATTACAACGGCTGAAGACAACAGTGAGTAATGGCAGGATCATGCTCACTCCGATAACTGGCCAGATTTAAGGTGCGGCAAAACCCAGCTGAAATGTGGATGCAACGTGCTGAACTCTGGCCTCAGTACGCCCCACTCCGGTACTCTCCTGCTTGCTTGTGACCTCGGACTGACTTCGGACCCCGCCCCGCTGACTTGCTAGTGACCCTGACCTCGGACTGCCTATTTGACGCCTCTGCTGTTTAGCCTCTGATAAGTACCAGCCCCCGGCCTGACCTTTGGATTGTTTATCAGACTTTGCTTTCTCTGCTATCTCCATTGTTTAGTGCAGCCATGAAGCTGCAGAAATCTTGGCTTCTGTGCTTCCCTCGGATCCTACTCCCTCCCTCAGCTCCCTCTGCACCATGTTGCAGGAGCAGCCTGGCCCACCTGCCTGGCCAGTACAGTCCCTGTCACTGGTGTTGTCCCAGCTATTGGGTAACCCGTTTGAGCCGTTGTCTAGTTGTGAGTTGCAGTCACTTTCCCAGAAGGTCGCATTTTTAGTGGCTGTCACTTCCACCAGGAGGGTGAGCGAGTTGGCAGCCCTCAGGATTGATTCCCCATATCTGAAGTTTTTCAAAGAGAAGGTGGTTTTACACCCTTGTTTAAGGTTTCTACCTAAGATAGTGTCTAGTTTTCACCTAGCACAAGATGTCACACTGCCTGTGTTCTCCCCGGAGCCTACTTCGGAAGCAGAGAGGGCACTACACCCATTAGATGTTAAAAGGGCCCTACTTTACTACATTGATAGGGCAAAACACTTTAGAAGGGATAAGAGATTGTTTATTTGTTACGGGGGCCCCAAGAAGGGTAAAGCCGCATCTCCTCAGACAATCACGAGATGGGTGGTGTCGGCAATTAGGACTGCTTATAAGGCAGCAGGTAGACCTTGTCCTCTGGAGGTGAAGGCCCATTCGGTGCGTGCCAGAGGAGCATCAGCTGCGTTCCCCAGGAGGGTCCCATTGTCGGAGATATGTCTAGCAGCGACGTGGTCCAGCGGAGAGACCTTCATCCGTCATTATGCATTGGACCTGCAATCGTGAAGGGAGTCAGAGGTTGGCATTGCAGTACTGCAGTCACTGTTCCAGTAGAGTCGCCACCCATCTCCTACAAGGTAACTGCTCGCTATAATCCCAAATGTGGGGCTGCACAAAACCAAAGATGAAGAATCAGTTGCACTTACCTGTAACTGTTGTTCATCGAGGTCTTCGTGCAGACATACATTCCCTCCCTCCTACCCCACTTGGCTCCTTGCCTGTAATCAGGTTGGGACGGCGGCAGTCAGGAACTGAGGGAAGGGGGAGGCGCCTCCCCAGAGCATGGGACGTTTGGACGGGAAAGACATCTCCGCCTCTGGAGGAGAGCGCCTCCTGGTGGCTAGAAGCTAAAAGTCTGTCCAGTGCTAGGCCTGCATGCAGGCGCAGTCCCAAATGTGTGTCTGCACGAAGACCTCGATGAACAACAGTTACAGGTAAGTGCAACTGATTCTTCCACTTCACAGGCCCTCTTTCCAATGGAGACCAGCACTGTGGATGTGAAGTATAGGGTTCCAAACCATGGTCACATCTTGGCTTTCCATGTGCCTACACTATCATAGGCAGCTTCTACACAGGGATTTTTGCTACGTGGGTAAGCAGGACACAGAGAGAGCATCCAGATGACATTGTGGCTAATATGTGCATGATTTGTTCCTCTTCCCCCTTCTTAAAAATAAGCACTAGGTCATTACTGACCCATGGGGTAATGTCACATCCCGACATTTACTAGGCAGACTATGTTTATGAGGTGGTTTGCCATTGCCTTCCCCAGTCGTCTACACTTTCCCCCCAGCAAGCTGGGTACTCATTTTACCGACCTCAGAAGGATGGAAGGCTGAGTCAACCTTTAGCCGGCTACCTGAAACCAACTTCCATCAGGATCAAACTCAGGTCGTGAGCAAAGTGGTGGAGCTGAGCTCTGCACACACACAGCACTTTAAAGGGCTTTTAAAAACTGACACACTTTTAAAAGGGAGCTGTAGACTGGGGGGGGCTCTACAATTCACAGGCATGACAAGGAGGAGCGGAGGGGGTATGAAGTAACAACAGAGCAAGTAGTACGGGAATGGGGTATGTTGTAACCATAAGTGCTTGGACAATTCTGTTCTCACATGCACTCCTGGACCTTAGGGCTGCCACCTCTGGCTTGGGAAATTCCTTGAGATCTGGGGAGAGTGGTTTGGAGAGGGGAAGGAGCTCATCAAGGATTTTCTCCAGGAGAACTGATCCCAGTAGTCTGGCGATCAGCTGCAATGCCAGGAGAACTCCAGGTGCAGCTGTAGGTCGGCAACCCTACTGGACCTCTCTGCCAAGAAGTCTTTTGTCTGGGCTTGGAACAAGCTATACCTTTGCAGGAGGGACTTAAAATAGTAGACATTGAGGGAGACAATACTTGATTTTTAGTCTGTGTTGAAATATAGAAGTAACTTGAGAAAAATCAGGAAAACAGGCAGATTTAAGAAGAGCAATAAAATACTAGGTTTGGGAAATTTTTGAACTACTAATAAAGTCACACTAGTATTCATGAAATAAGCAATAACAAGCATATCAGATTATTCCTGCTGGAAGCCATTCCAGTCATAGTAGTTGTTGGTCCAGAAAATCAGAATGCACCCTTAGTAGAAGAAGAGCTGGTTTTTATACCCTGCTTTTTCTGTACCTTTAAGGACTCTCAAAGCAGCTTACAATCACTTTCCCTCCCACCCTCAACAGGCACCTTGTGAGGTAGATAGGGCTGATAGAGTCCTGAGAGCACTGTGACTAGCCCACGGTCACCCGAGCAGGCTTTCTGTGGAGGAGTGGGGAATCAAACCTGGTTCTCCAGATTAGAGTCCACTGCTCTTAACCACTGCACTACGCTGGCTCTTAATACAAGGAGCATACAGAATCTCCAGAGGCAGGAAGAATGGGTAGGGCAGGAGAGCAAAGGATGCAGGTTCTCTCTGAGCAGCACTTTGAGTGGAGTGATGGGACATGAGAACGCGGGAAAGAAGCTCAAAGCAGAGCTGGAAGTTTGATGAATCACCTGATCCTGCAGTCCAACACAGTTGGAGAAGTTCTGAAGTAGCAAGAGGGAGGTTCTGGGTGACAAGATGGTCTCTTTCCAGTGAGTTCAGTGGTGGAAGAGCTATCCTTGGAGATCAGATTGAAACTTACACCACTAAGTCGTATCCTATAGTGGCAAAGGAACAGTCAGGAATACAACTGAACCTAATTTGCTCATTCCAGGATTCCACCATTATACTATTTTCCCTAGGAGCCAGTGGTGTTTTTGGGTCCTTTGTAAAAAATAACAAGAAGAGAAGTAAAAAATAATAATAAAATTTTATTGTGGTCTTTGACCAGTATAACAAGAGTTAACAACAAGAAGAGGAGTATAGGATTGGTCATAAGGAAGAGGAGGCTGAAGATGATGTGTACCAGGTAAGGCTAGTGGGAAGGCAGAACATGACCCAGAATGAGATATCTGTATTGTATGGCAGGTTGATTATTAGCCTTCAAATTTTGGTCCTTAATTTTGATGAGCCCTCAGGAGCCCAAAAAATAGAGCCATTGTCAAGGGACTGTCCAAGCCCCCAGGAAGTCTGGCTACTCCCTGTGAGTCAACCTTTCAATTGCCTGTAGCCCAATCTTAATTTTTCAGCTTTAACATAAAACATGGAGTCTCTCTCACAACTCCAGGCATCATATGGCCTGAGCAGTTGTGGAGGTAGCCCCAAAACTTGGTTCCTCATCCAGGGCTGGTTTGGGGTCTATAGTGTGGATGCCATTCCTGCCTTGTTTGCTGTTGCTGAGGCACAGGCGTGCTTCTTGCGCCCTTGACTAGAATTGGTCATAGTCTGCCTTTCTGGAACTTATTCCTGAGTTTCCTGTCTCCTATACATTCATATAATTCTCCCTTTCTTATTCAATACTTTCTTGTTAGTTCCAGCATCACAGTATCATTTGGGTGTTTATTAAACCATCAGTTGGATCGAGTAACTCGTTTTTGGCTATGTGAGAAATCTTCCTCCACAGGAACCAATTTTCTCACTGATTGGATCCAACCTCCAATGCCTTTACTGAGATTAAATGCAGGTGTCTTGCACTCTTTGTAATTTTAAGTTTAGTTCAATTTACTTGCTTATTTGTTCACAAACAAGATTCATAATAAGGACATAATGCAATTAGCCAAATGTTGGCAAATGCAAGCATGACATTTACAGATAAGGGGTGGAACCAGCAGTAATTTTCCAACAGAAGGCACTTCTGTAAGTGGAACAGAATTTTCCTTCTCCTGCTTCTACTGCAGTCCACGAAACTCCTAAAAATGCCTCTACAGGAGATTCACAGGCATAGTGTATCTGCCATTCAGATGTTCCTTGTTTGAAAACTTAATGCTGTTCAGTTTCCCTAGGGGGCAGTGTGTAAGTTCTTTAAAATGCATTTGTATAGAATTGGTTTTGACAAAGATCACATTAGAATATCTGGACAAAGGTTTGTCTCTCATAGAGATGAATACATCTTGTTGTTATGCTTGCTTGCTCCCCTCCTTCCTCCCTTTTTGGGCAGAGTGCTGTTGATTACTTCCATGGCTTAGAAGTCATTAATTCATAGTGATGTCCAAATGCAAGTGCCCAAATGATTAGAGATTCCTCTCTTCCTTGCACTGAATTCTAAACTGGGGATTAAACTGAGGTTTAGAATACCAGTTTGGGGGAAAGGGAGTAACTCCATTTCATCGAGGGAACTGGAATTTGATTCAAGACTTCCCAAACCAGGAAGACTTCAGTCTCACTCTGTATTTGTGATGAGAAGTATGTATAAGCCCTACCATTAACCTAGTCTTGATTAATCACAAAATCAAAATTGGGGGGGATAGAAGTACTTTTTTTTTACTCCACAAGTGAGGCTGCAGATTATGGTTAGTGTCTTGTCTTGCTACATGATTTACCATTTGAAAATGATAGAGGAAAGGCACCTTGTGATGACATTATAATACCAAAAGCTGACAGGGCAAATGGTCCTTAAGACTGTCATAATCAATACGGGATTGGGGTGATCTGTCCCATCCAGCCTCACACAAGAGTCTTGTGTAGACAGAAATAAAATATGCTTGCATGGCCTTCCAATCCTGCTTCCCATGGACTCAGCAGCACATACTGAATGCGGGAACATAGTTCAAACTGTCTCTGAATTGCTGACCTGTTCACCATTCAGTTTAATTTGCTGTGGAATTGAATGTGTTAAGATGTTCCTGTATTTTGGCTCTGACCTCTCTCTTTTTCCCCTTTTGAAAAGGATTTAGTTCTCCACAAGCAGCAGTCAGTCACCTTAACTATCTTCAGTAAAATCTAAGGGGTTTTTCAAGGAACAACTGAAAGGTAGGCTGTACAATTCTATCTAGCCTAAGGACTGGTGGACCATTTTACTTGGCAGAATATGTTTATTGATCTCAGCAGATTCAGTGCCAAGCTTATCATTATTTGAGCTAAAAGGTGGGAGAGAAAGAGAGACGGAAGTAGTGGAAATATGCAACAATGTAGAAGACTTTTGCCGTTGAGTAATCTGTTCAGTTTAGGTAGGGAACCTGTTGGTCTTTTGGAGACTTAATTATGCAAGGTTAAAATCCTAGATAAAGTTGTCTCAGGATCTTCTCTTGCAAGAGCAGCTGATAATAGCCCTTCTTTTGTTAAAGTGCAAATCAAACGCTTGGCATTGTTCTTGAACTTCCATCATAATCTCCCATTACTTTGAGGGTTATAGCCCATGCTGCATTCATCATGAGGATGGCACCTAAAATGGCAAGTGATCTCCAACCTTGAACAGATTTTTTGTTTACTTTGGTGTTTCGTGCTATCATAGCAGTCTCCATGCCTCTGGACACAGCTACTAAGTGATAGCAGCGATCCACATCCTGAGTAATTCTGTACAGTACAGCCAGATCAGCTATCACTGCCAGCTGCTAGCCATTTTTGGTGGTATCCCTGTGTTGGATATATGTTTCAACTCTGGACTGCCACATGCCTGTAAAAGGTTTTGCCAGTAATTCACTTATTCTCCACCCTTAATGTCAGAATCCTATAAACTGTTGCATAAAGGACCCTTTGATTTGAGCAACACCCTGTCAGGCTAAGTATAAGTAGGATTAAGGTTAGATTAACATGAGATTTATTTTTATTTTTTGCATTTTTATGCTAAGTACAATTTAAGGGGTTTTATGAGGGGGAAATAAGTTTATGGCCTTGAATAAACCTTGATCTTTCTCAGGTCTGGATGTAGAATGAGTTGATCCTATTGCCTAGTTTCCATAGTGTAACTGGAAGGGGGAAGAGCAACTAGATGCCAGTATCTCCTGTAAGTAGCCCTTCATACCATTTACTAGGAAGTTGCTATAGTCAATTATGCCTTTGTTGTAATAAGGAAGGGGCAAACAACTCTATAGGCAAGAAAGAGCAACTGAGAAACAACCCTATCCTATCATGTTTCTTTAGAAGTTAAGTTTCAGTGTTTTTAGGGGATTTACTCTCAAATAAGTGTACCTGGAGTTGCGAACTAAGTGTTCAAAAGAGGTTTTAGATATTGCATCATGATGATCAGCAGCAATAAACTCCTTTTGACACATAAAGAAGTAAAGAAATTCCAAAATTCCCAGTGGATTTTTGGTTGACAGCTCTTCAGGCAAAAATGTCTCTTGTTCATGAAGGTAATACAAAGCCATTTTAAAGGGAATTTCTGTTATTGGGAAAATTATGACCACTCTGCAATGTACCCCTCTGCAAGGCAGTCATTTTACAGAAGTGAAATGTCTGTGTCCAGAAATCACGAAAGACTGCTAGAAATGAGTTGTAGATACAGGTAAAACAGATGCAAGAACCTTAGTGAGTAGCACTAAGTGGGTTTATATTTCTAAAGAGTTGACAGTTACAGTGAACCGTCCTCCTTTGCATGTGAATTATGGGGAAACTGGGATAGTGTGTCTAGTAAAACACATTTTTAGAAGGGTAGCCATGTTAGTCCGCTGTAGCCAAAATAGCAAATAGTTTTATGGCACTTTGAAGGCTAACACATTTATTGTGGCAGGAATTTTCATGAGCCAGAGACCACTTGGTTGCATGCATGAAGTGTTACATTGAGTTGGTAGAAATATTTATGCCAAAGCTACAAAACAGCAAATGTAAGGGGATGCTATGACCCAGAAAGACCAGAAGGCCTAGAATCTCAGAATGTAGATGTGCACCCTGCAATGACTGAAACACATTCTGGTCACAAAAGGATTTACTCAGAGTGGGTATGGACCACAGCCAATCGTTGATAAACTGGCAATGTAAGATGAATCTGAATCATGCACATAAACTTCAAGGTAGCTACTGATTCCAAGCCCTAGGCAACCATCCTAAGCAGGTCTACTCAAAAGTAAGTCTGGTGTTATTCAGTGGGGCTCACTCTGAGGAAAATTCAGCCTTATACTATCAAATCTACATGAAGGCCAATTTGCACATGGCAAAGTCCTCATGTTCCACATACATTGTCAAGCTACAGGTGCTCAAACCCTGCTGGTTTGGCTTATGGTCTGTTTGTCTATCGCAAACATGGGTTGTTGGGGGTGGGGGGGTTGGTCAATCTGTTTGACTGTTCTTGAACAGTTTGAGCTCATTTATCAGGTTACTTTTCACATATTGAAACTGTCCAATTCAGTATGGTACAACCAATAGTGTTTCAAGAATAGGGTAGCCAGGTCCCTCTTCACCACTGGCAGGAGGTTTATGGGGCAGAGCTGAGGAGGGCAGGGTTTGGGGAGGGGAGGGACTTCATTGCCATAGAGTCCAATTGCCAAAGAGGCCATTTTCTCCTGGTGAACTGATCTCTACCAGCCGGAGATCAGTTGTAATAGCGGGAGAACTCCAGCTAGTACCTGGAGGTTGGCAACCCTATCCAAACATGTGCATTCTCACACAGCACGCTGAAACTCCTACTTTCCCCTCCCCCAGTCCCAACAAACCTTTTGGCACTGCATGTTGTCCTCTTGTAATCACCCAGTGGTTTTAAATAAACACTGTATTTTTTTAAGCCTTAAAATTTGATGGGGGCCTCGAAGCAGAAGATGGGAGGTACCAGTTTCTTTACTTTCTTGCCAGTACTCTGTATTGCCTTACTTTCTCCTCTGGGAAAGAGGGAGAGACTGCTTCTGGTGAAACCACTTCCCAGCAGTGTTGTCCCTTCACCACTTTGCTTTGTGAGCCTCTTTAGCTATGGGAATACTACTTATATAGCATGCCAGCTAATGCTATTGCTACTGTAGTGACATTACCCTCTACATCTTCAGATCTAGTCAGGACTGCTGTGATTTTTGAAGTCCTACCAGTCCCAGTATTAAAGCAGGAGCTGTTTTGTTAGCACTTCCACGCCTGATTTTTTGTCCTGCACATACCTGTGTCGGTAAGTCATGATTCTGTGTTTGTCTGGAGGGGACATCACACAGGCTGTGCTTAACCAAGGCACAACTATAACTACCAGGGGGTGTGGGGCGGGGGAACTGAGAGGACAAAATTCCAAGGGCACCAGCTATCCTCTAGGCATGTTAATGCAGTATATTTTATATGATGTTTGAGTCGGCTCTGAGTGGTGTGGGAATTAGGAAATCTTTGTTTGGGGCCCCCAGGTGGGCTTTACCATTTTAAGGGTAATTTCTCACCAAGGCAAAAAGAGGCAGAACCAAGTCCTTTTCAATGCAAAATACAGATTGTCTCTATGCCCCTCACCCACAATTTTTCTTTCCCTATTTAAGGGTGTTTCTTATTGGCTCATTTCCCCTGCTTACCATTCACTGAGAGAGGCACAGATTGAAGAAAGGAAAGGAGGAAGTGCAGAACCGAGAATGATTAGCTGAGTGTCCGGGGGGGCTTCTCAGCTAGGGTCTGTTAACTAAAATGTGCAGGAATGAGGGGTGGGCAGAAGAGGTCTCCCTTTGAAATTAGCGCTCGATTTTGCAATGGCAGTGAATCCTCTGCTTCCTGTTCCACAAACTGACTATGTGGGGAAATAGGGTTGCCAACTTCCAGGTGGTGGCTGGAGACATCCTAGTATTTAAACTGATCTCCAGGCAACAGAGTTCAGTCAATCTGGAGGAAATGGCTGCTTTGGAAGGTGGACTCTATGGCATTCTACCCCACTGAGGTCCCTCCCCTCCCCTCCCCAAACCTGCCCTCCTCAGGCTCCACCTCCAAAATCTCCAGATATTTCCTAACCCAGAGCTGGCAACCCTAGCGGGAAAGCCACACAGGCTGCCTGTCCTCTCACATTAATCTCCTTGGTCTGTAATAGCTGCCGCCTCTTATATAGAAGTAAGTAAGATTATTGCCAGTTGAGAGGAGAGAAACTGAACCTCAGCGGAGGGGTGAGCCCATAGCTGTTTTTTAGCTCAGCAGCCACCATGTTCACCTGGAGGTCAATCTGGTTGATTTAAATTGGACTTCCTTCGTTTTTTTCTCTTTTGTTAGCTGCCTTGAACAGGTCACTGGAGAAGCATCATATAAAAGTTTAGTAAATAAATAAACTAATTTAGCTGTAGGACACATAGCATTAAAAAGATAATTGACAATATATATTGTTATGCCCACACTGCTCACCCCCAGAGGTTTGCTGTAATTGCAAAACCAGCTCAGGCCAGTCCGGGGTGTTTTCTGGTTTTCCTCCCTGTTCTTCATTTGGCTAGGAATGGAAACTCCATTGGTGTAGTTTTAACACTTCCCTCCTTTATGTTTACCTGCAACAGACTTGTTTATAGCTAGGGAAGAGGTTTTAGGGGAAAGAACTAATGAATGGCAGGACTTGAAAAAAGTGAGAAGGAAACCAGCGGCGAATGTATCTTTCCTCAGGAAAAGCAACAGGAATATGTAGGCAGATCCCAGTGCCTCTTTTGAGTGCTATATACCAACATGAATTAATGCAGATTAGTTACTCATTAACAATCCTTCCTTTCCCAATTATGTCATGAGGGTTGCTTAAGAAAAAGCTGCATTGCCTTCAGCTTTTCAATGTGTACTTATGGTTGACTTATGGAGCATTTGCCAGGTGGTGATACTTGATGGATCACATACTTAAAAACAACTGGTGGCACTCCAGATGGCTAACCCCAACTGGGGAAAGACCAGAAGGAAACCCTTGAGGAATGTGAATTGCCTTAGCTAGCTAGTTCGTTTCAAAGGTATTTGTCAGAGCAGCATAGTACCAAATTTGACTCCTTGGCATGAAGCTCCGCCAGCATTTCTATGAGAATTCTAGGTGCTTCAGAGAAGCATCAGCTGCTTTCACCAGTGTGCCCCACCCCATCTCTCCACTTTATTTCCTGCTACATCCCAGCTCACACTCTTTGCTTCTCCACCTTCAACACTCTCCTCCTTTCTTTCACTGGTATTCCAGTCCAGCTCCCCAAAAATACCTTTTGCAAAGATACCTGATGGGGATAACTGTGATTTGTTTTCATTAACCATAGCAAGAGCCACAGAAGCATTGAACACAATCTCAAATTATTCAAATGAAGATAATACAAACAAATCTGGTTATACTAATCTCCTGAAGACTGAAAGCAATACCCTACGTAGAATAACATGCCACACATTCAGTGTGGATGATCCAAAAGGGTGGATGATCTAAACATTCCAGGGCCGTCTCAAAACTGCAAAAGGGAAAGAGACTGCCTTTTGACTACCTTCTTGTCACTCTTAGCTGTCAGGTGCCCTGGGGACAAATGCAGAAATGTGGCCTGTATGGCACCCTAGTTACCTGCCTTCAAGAGCAAGCTGCTGGGCAAGTCTCCTCTACATCATAGTTCCCTCCTCAAGGTGGCCGGGTGAGGAAGCATACCCCGCCTGGAGGAATCCATTGAGAGTTTCCAAGGTCATCTGACTGAAGGGTCTGATAAGACCCACCCTGGAGGTATAAAACTGTTGCCTTCAGTTTGAAACATGTCTGTGATGTGAAGGCTCTGTTTACTCTGGTAATCCTGGTTCCTGATATATGCTAGTTTGATCTCCTACCTGGTCTTTGTGCCGGACTGTCTTGTAGATTCTGGCTCCTAGTCTGATCTCAGCTACACTACTGCCTAGTCTAGGACCCCCACTGAATCCTAACTTCTGTCCTCACCCTGACTTTCATTCTGCTGGGTACCATAGACCTTTGTCTTTCTTAGACTCTCTGGCTACCAGATCCCTGGGCTTTGGACTTTTCTCTCCTGCCTGTCTATCCATGTTTCTTACATTAGCAGGAATACATTCAGTTAGTGTTGCCAGATCCCCCTTTGCCACCAGCAGGAGCTTAGGTGTGGGGGGGGGGGTTGCAAGCACGCAGTGCACGCACACAATAATGTCCCTTCCAAGGTAAATCTGGAAGTGACGTGGTTACTAGCATGTATCTTTAAAAACGCTATGGAAACCATAGAGATTTTGGAGGAATGTGCTAAAGCATCCCCATCAAACCCAGAAGTGACAGGGATGCTGTAGAATATTCCTCCAAAAACTCTACAGTTTCCATAGAGTTTTTTTAGGGAAGTGCTAGAGCGTCCCCATCTCTTCTGGGTTTACCCTGGAAAGGACATTATTGTGCCCCATGTTCCTGCGTGCATGTTCTTATCGTCGTCCTCTTTAGCTGGCCTGCTTTCCCCCAACAGCCAGCTGAGGGGCTGTGGGCAGGCCTATTAATTGGCGGGAAATTGCCTGCCATTAACAGGCATCTGGCAACCCTACATTCAGTGCTCTGACCAATATCCATGCACCACAAGGAACATTCCCATATGTTCCTGCCCAGGAATTAAGATCACAGGGAGAGGCCCTCCTGACTCTCCCATCAATCAAACAAACTCATTTGATGATGGATACCATCTGATGATGGATACACGAGAGAGGTCCTTTTCACTGGCAGCCTCATGATTATGGAATAACCTCTCCAGGGAGGTGCACCTGGTCCCCCTCACTTTTTGATCTTTAGGAGACAGTAGAAGTTTATTTGGGACCACATTTGATTAATTTCCTAGCAGTCCAAATTGTGATATTAAATTTTGTAAAATGTTTTGTATGCATTCTGTTTTATGTATCTTATCTATATTGTAAACTGCCTTGAGTTCTGTAAGGTAGAAAGGCAACTAACATTTTTAAATAAATAAGGCAGGAATTTAGAATGAATGGGACATTGAAACATAGTGATGAATATCCTCCACTACATCCGCATCACACATTCTGGACATTCTGATATCAGTTTGTGCAAGTAAGGCAGCAAGTTGTCCGTTGGAGTGGAAAAGAGAGAAAGCCCTCCTCAACTGGAACACGACCTGTTACAAGGAGAGACAATATTAGTAGCCATGATTGTTTACTAAGTAGCACCATGGGGTGCTGATTTCAGGTTAGCTAACAGGGGCTAATCATGTTGGAAGAACATCTCTTAATCTGTTTTATAATCCTACATTTGCCACTGTGAGTTCAAATTGATAATGATTTATCCAGACCTTTGAAGAGAACTCTTGGCTCAAATGAGGTTTCTGATAGGCTCCACAATATCAATATCAAAACCTTTAATGGATTGCCACCGTTAAGCTGTGGCTTCGTATCCACTTCCGATCTGACCCATTCACCTTATTGTATGACATGCTAAGAGATCCCTATGTCTCCCTATGGTACCAGCACATTCGGCTGAAAATTAATTCCTTAGGAATTAGTTTAGACTCTCTAAATAATTGTGGTGAGTCCCAAATTCTCTTTACCATCCGGCAAAGAATTAGGGACATTGAGGAACAGATTATAAATGCAGGCTCCAATATGACATGTTCCCCCTGTTTTCACGGATTGTCGACCTATCTCCCCGGAGGAGCTCCTTACATTCAAAACATCACCAATCCACTCCATCGGCGGGCTTTTATTCTCGCCAGACTGAATGTCTTCCCCTCGGCAGTTCTCTCCAGGAGATTCCATAATATCCCGTTTAGAGATAGACTATGCAAATTCTGTCTTCTCAAACCTGATTCCATAACTCATATTTTACTGCTCGTTTCATAGACCCAATTATTATGAATTTTCCTGGCCCAGTGAAGAGGACTACCCAGCTCTTATTAGCTGATAAGTGCCCCAACTCGACTGAAGCAGTCACCAAATATTTGGCAAAAAAATTAACTATGGATCTTTGTATTGACAAGTAATAACTTTGCCAATTGTGTGTGTTACTTTGGTGTTTACAGTGAATTTTACTACTGTATTATACTGAACTCGATAAGTACTGTATTACCCTAATATGCTTCTTTTATGCCATTAAAGGTTTTGATATTGATATTGATAGGCCAGTTTGTGAGATGGGTTTTAGGGAGTCTTTTTTTTTTTTAACATGGTCAGTAGTTCAATCTAAACATTATTCAATTAAAATCTCAACCAGCAAGATTCTAGTTGTAAACCTTAAAAGAACAGAGGGTGTGCCTCTAGGCACTCCCAATATTGTTCTTAGAATTTTGTTCTGGGATGCTTTCAGATTAGGTGAACCAGGGTGTCTTCATATTTTTGTATTGCAGAGGCTTTGAATCCACCTGAGTAAACCATTTGAGTCAGACTCCTTTAAGAATAGACAGGACCTGTTTGCCACCAAAACCATTCTAAAACTTTAGTGCTCTGTATTCTGATTGCTCAGCCTTTTGTTTCCAAGAATATGTTGTTTTTCCTCTATGTACCAGAGGCGGTGGGGGGGAATACAAGGTCCAGTTGCATGTATTCATTTGGGTCACTTGGACACTTTTCTGTCTGTACAGATATCTATTTGGATGTTAACCAATCAAAAGTCAAAATGCCTTGACTGTTATTGTAGGTATGAAAAATAATAGTTGACACAATCAGCTCTGGCCATTCTGTTAATACCTGTCTGGTTTAGAATGTAATAAAGTGGGGAGGAGATAAAGGCGCGAGCAACTCAGCTGCTCTGTAACTCCCTGGGGTGTTGACCAACGAGCGAAATTACACAGATTTTTCTGCTGATGACAGACCTGGCTTGGGGAGGGCTTTGATTCTGTAGAAGCACAGTAACTCCTGCTTGCTTGATTTGAGAGAAGGGAACCATCCTGCATTTTCACAAGTCTGCCTCATCACTTGTAAAGAAAGTGCAGAGTGTTGAGTTGGTTCTGAAACAAAAAAGCAGCGTGGAGGGTGGGGAAACTTAGCCTTTGCTTCCTCCCACATCTTACCTTGCTGTGGTTCATTTCTTTCAGCACTTTTCTTCCAGCCTGTCTCAGTTCTGCTACCAAAGCCACACTGGAAGAAAAATATGGAAAGAAATGGACTGCAGAGTGGCAAGGGATGGGAGGAAGCAGGATGTGGCTTTTCTTGTGTATTATTCCATTTTTGTTTTGAAACTAACACTGATTTCCACGAAAGATTTTAATGGATGGCCAATTCCCATAATAGAAAGCCCTCATGGCTGCCATGGGGAATTTGTATCATACATGTGTCAGGAGTTCTGTGCTTCCCAGGCATGTGGCAAAGGGACTTCAACTCCCAGATGCTTTTTACAAACAGAAATTGCCCTGGTGAACTGCTAGTTGCTGTATTGGTAAATGTACATGTATGGCTACATGTAAGTTTCCCACATTTTATGTTATGTATTCTTTCTGGAGGGCCACTCCCTGCCTTCTTGGGTTGCATCACTTCCTTGTACCTGCTCTTCAAGTGAGAATTTTTATTACCTATAAAATGGGATGTTTTCTCACATCTGCCTAAAATTTCACAGGGAGGATCCTTTAGACTGAGGAGGGGGATGGAATGCCTAAGAATGTCATCCCAATTGGATGAGGGGGGAGAAGAGTTGGAGGTGGAAATTTCTTTCCTATTGAAACCAGTGGAAACAAAAACACATTTAAAGGTTTTTTTTAAAACCAAGTCACCCAAATCTAATACATTTTGGAGCACATCTTCATAAGAACATAAGAAAGGCCCTGCTGGATCAGACCAAGGCCCATCAAGTCCAGCAGTCTGTTCACACAGTGGCCAACCAGGTGCCTCCAGGAAGCCACTAAAAAGACGACTGCAGCAGCACCATCCTGCCTGTGTTCCACCGCACCCAAAATAATAGGCATGCTCCTCTGATACTAGAGAGAATAGGTATGCAGCATGACTAGTATCCATTCTAACTGATAGCCATGAATACCCCTTTCCTCCATGAATATGTCCACTCCCCTCTTAAAGCCCTCCAAGCTGGCAGCCATCACCACATCCTGGGGGAAAGTTCCACAATTTAACTATGCGTTGTGTGAAAAAATACTTCCTTTCATCTGTTTTGAATCTCTCACGCTCCAGCTATAGCAGATGACCCCGTGTTCTAGTATTATGGTATTATCTAGTATTTTTCTCCCTGTCCACTCTCTCCAAACGATGCATAATTTATAGACCTCTATCATGTCTCCCCTCAGCCGCCTTCTTTCCAAGCTAAACAGCCCTAAGCGTCTTAACCGCTCCCCATAGGACAGTTGCTCTAGTCCCCTAATCATTTTGGTTGCTCTTTTCTGCACCTTCTCAAGCTCTGTAATATCCTTTTTTAGGTGTGGTGACCAGAACTGTACACAGTATTCCAAGTGTGGTCTCACCATAGATTTGTACAAGGGCAGCATGATATCAGCAGTTTTATTCTCTATTCCTCGTCTAATTATAGCCAGCATAGAATTTGCATTTTTTACAGCAGCCGCACACTGGGCTGACATCTTCATTGAGCTATCCACTACCACCCCAAGATCCCTTTCTTGGTCTGTCGCTGCCAGCACAGATCCCATCAGTGTATATGTGAAGTTGGGATTTTTTGCCCCAATATGCATCACTTTACACTTACTCACATTGAATCTCATTTGCCATTTTAATGCCCATTCTTCCAGTATGCAGAGATCCTTCTGGAGCTCTTCACAGTCCGATTTTGTTTTAACCACCCTAAATAATTTGGTGTCATCTGCAAACTTGGCTACTTCACTGTTTAACCCCAACTCCAGGTCACTGATGAACAGGTTGAAAAGCACCGGTCCCAACACAGATCCCTGAGGCACCCCACTGCTCACATCCCACTATTGTGAGAACTGACCGTTGATTCCTACTCTCTGCTTCCTATTTTTTAGCCAGCTCTCAATCCATAAAAGGACTTGTCCTCCACCTGCCAATGGTCTTGACCTGAGGCATGGACAGGTCAATGATGCCCCCACTTCTAGGCCAGGGCTTGCCAGAAGAGCAGAAATCCCTCCAGCCAAGAGCAATGCCGCTGAAGCAAGCCTCCTCTCAGCTTCTTCTCTCAGAAGACTATGTCATATCTCTAAGATTTGTTTCTACAACTGGCCTGCGAGGCGGCATCATGATTAGCATCCCTCACTTTCTGGCAGTCATTCTGGCTATTCAAGCTATATGTGATATTCAAGAAAGATCTCAGTTGTATGCATTTGAGCAATAAAGACTTTGAGGCAAGCCTGTGCAGAGTACATTCCTTCTCACCACTGAGCATATACAGTTTATCAGTATAGACCTGTAGGCTGCATGGTGCAGGCCACCCCAGTCAACAGGCTTGATTTCAACACAGACTTGAGCCACAGCCTGGAGTGTTGGTTGATTTCTTTCCAAGGAAGCAAAATAATTGCATCTGGCCCTTACAGGGGTTTTCTAATCTAGAAGGATCATGAACGGTGGGTGAGGAGGTTTTACTGAAGTTCAAAAGCAAAGTATCTTTTGCTTGGCCGGCACCCAATTAAATGGTGTTGCTTTGCTTTGGAGACAAGAGTGCCATCTTCTGGAGCAAAAGAGTCATAATTAATACTCTTGAATTTCTTCAGTCACATTGCTGTGTGTGTGTGTGTGTGTGTGTGTGTGTGTGTGTGTGTGTGTGTGTTTTTACATAGGAGAGCTGCAAAAGAGTCTACTGACTAAATGGCACAGTAAAACAACAGCAGCCAAAGCCAATAGATTTCAGAGTGAAATTATTATGAATTTAAAAAGCTAAGTGACTCAGAATTTAACTCTATGAAACAGAATACTAATTAACATTTCTGAAACTGGGCTAAATATGAAAATAATCCCAGAAATAATTAGGGATTTGCAACAAATGTTCTCCAAGACTAAAATGCAGAACCAAATTATGCAAGGAGCAGAGCCATGTGTGTGTGTGTGTGGGTAGGCGGGGTGAGCGCTGATAAAACATCAGTCTTCCTAAAGGGAGGATCACTTTGGTGCATTCCCTTAACATCAGGGTGGCCATTTGGTGCAGAGTTGCCTGAATTGGCACAGGCAGAGGGCTGTCAGCCTCCAGGTGGGGCCAATATAGGGTTGCCAACCTCCAGGTACTAGCTGGAGATCTCCTACTATTGCAACTGATCTCCAACCGATAGAGATCCGTTCACCTGGAGAAAATGGCTGCTTTGGCAATTGGATTCTATGGCATTGAAGTCCCTCCCCTCCCCAAACCCTGCCCTCCTGAGGCTCCGCCCCAAAAACATCCCGCCAGTGGTGAAGCAGGACCTGGCTACCCTAGGCCTATAGCTCTCCTGGAATTACGGCTGATCTCCAGAATTCAAAGATCAGTCCCCCTGGAGAAAATGGCTGCTTTGGGGGGTGGCCTGCCTCTACAGCATTGGCATTAGGCCCCGCTGAGGTCTCTCCTCACCTCAAACACTCCCCTGCCCAGGCTCTAGCCCCCCAATCCAGAGTAGGCACCACTACAAAGGCAGCAAGAGTTTCTGGGTCTCCTGGGCACAAAAGCTTATGGGACTGGTTGTGGTCGAGCACTAGGCCTCTTCTCCTGTCTTCCTCCCCGGCGTTGCCCGGTCGTCTGCTTCCAGCTAAGTAGAGGGGAACATACTACAAGTTATGAGTTGGGGGGTGCATCTTTACCCCCCTGCATTCTTCATACCATAGTGGCACAGTTTCATATTTTGGACTTGGCACTAGGGTTGCCAAACTCCAGGTACTAGCTGGAGATCTGCTACTACAACAGATCTCCAGCTGATAGACATCAGTTCACCTGGAAAAAATGGCCACTTTGGCAATTGAAGTCTATGGCATTGAAGTCCCTCCCCTCCCCAAACCCCACCCTCCTCAGACTCCGTCCCAAAAACCTCCTGCCGTTTGTGAAGAGGGACCTGGCAACCCTACTTGGCACCCTTGCCAAAAACGGACTGACCACCAGTGCTTTCACAGACTGTTTTCATGTGTTGCCATTTTGTACAGTCCCAGCATGGTTCCCTATCTTTTTTTGAATTCTTGTCCTTGCCTCTTACATTTATTTAATAAAACACTTATAAGTTCTCTCCCAGATAACTGGGACTTTAGGTAGGTAGGTAACAACAATCACATCAATATAAAAACATTGTTCTGTAGGCAACAAAATTATCAACAATCATCACAGGGGAAAAGCTTTCAAATCCAAGGCATCCACAATGCCATCATCCAAAAGAGCCAAAGGATCTTCTGAAGTGTTCTGTTGGAGAAGCCCCTCAAAACTTCAAGGCAGGCATCGATCTTCTGGTTTCCACCATCACCACTTTTATTATTCTAGAACTGGAGGAGAGCATAAGATCCTGACTCCTGTCACCTGATAGGCTCTAAAAAACATTTTGGTGCCTGAGGCAGAAAATCTAAATTACACTCCTTCATGTAAGTGAAATAATATAGACACACTGTTGGCTCTGATCAGTCTCCCTTCCCCCCGCCCCACAATAGATCAAGTGGCACAGCTAACCAAATTTTGCCACAAGAATAGAGCAAACACATTGTAACTAGCAGCAAATTGCATCTGGTAACAATTATACAATGGAGGCAGACAAAATTATGAGGCAATCTGACAGGGCACTTTTATGCCTGATCCCAATTTCCCCCTCTAAACTCCTCCAAGAACTGTTAGTCTTTAGCCAAGTCTTCCCCAACCCACCTCCTCTCTTCAGCTTTGGTTTCCTAACATTTGGTTCCTCAACCCACCTTTCGCACACAGCTGTTAGATCTGCTAAGCATTTTCCCTTTTCCATTTCTTCTTTGGGGCAGTTTCTTTCATGCTGTCCAGTGTAAATGGGCCTTGTTACCCAAACATGCATTTCTTTCTTGGCCACCTTCCCTTTTCCCACTCTTGCATTGTGGTCTTGTTGACAGCCTTCTTGGGAATCAGCACAAGCAGCTCCTAGTAAATCGAGGGTTTTCAATACAATTCAAGAAGAAACGATAAACAGATTAGTATGCAGCCTTGCATGAGTGTAACATGTTCCATCCTGAAATTAGGGGTGCTCCTTATCCATTATAGCATATTTCAATGGCACTTTCCTCCACGAGTTCAGTGCCATGGAATTTAACTTAGTTTTATAACCATAATGGTAGGTATTGGTTGAGAAACAACAATTTACTGATTTCCCCATCCAAACTCAACACAAAGTCCATTACACCACACTACTTCTATAAAGTGGTCACTCTTGCTTTGGGGGTTATTTACAGACCAGCATCATGTTATCAGTAAGAGTGTCCTCCTGCAACACTTATACCCATAAGGATGCAGTTGAGGATACAGCTCTGTTTGCACAATGCTTGTAGAGCTAAGCCTTGATATTGGCACAGAAAGCCTTGCGAAATGCTGTCCTTGTTTAGTTCTGCATAAAGCGTTTCAGTCGTGTGTCTGAAGTTTTAGTTCCAGCACATTCATCCCTATGGTATGTGAATGCCTGGCAAACTGGGCTTTATTTTTCTGTCCAAGGCAATTTACAAGATGGAACAATAGTTGCAGATGTTCAGTTGACTCATTAAAGTGGAAAGGAATAATGGTCAGATGGGATATTCTATATTTTGTATTCTGTACTTTGTTCAGGACCGGGGGAAATCCCATGTACCTGGTTGCTCCACTGCCTAAAAATTTATACCAGATTTTAACGGCCCTCTATTTGCAAGATCTGAGCAAGGCTGTTAAGGAGAGGACATTTTGGAGGAGATTGATTCATAGGGTTACCATGAGTTGGAAACAACTTGATGGCACTTAACACACACACATGATTACTAATGCCCTCGTTACACAAAATATGTAATGTAGTTCAGATTGTGTTACATATGACCAGGGTTCACCTTAAAAATTGGGAGGGGGGACTGAATTGGCTTTGAATTGGAACATGATGTGGCAGGAAGAGGGGCTTCAGCTTTCCCTTTCTTCCATTTCAAAAATAGCCAATGGTTCTAGCTGATTGTTCTGCCAGATCTACCTGAAACCAGCTGTGGAACAAACAGCCCCTATTTCGTGATCATTTTTGCTGCCAAAAGCAGCATGTGATGGAAGGGTTGAAGCCCCTTCTCCTTCCATGCCAGGCTCCAAAGCCAATTTGGGGGGCCCATTAGTTTTTAATGGGAGTCCCGAGTCAGATATGTAATGCAGGTCAGGAGGGAACCCCCGATCTGACTTTCATTATATGTCTCGTGTAACAAGGGCCCAAAAGATGGAAAATGTTTGTAGTGTGGGTTTTGGTTTACATTGGTATAACATTGGAAAACATTGCACTGTTAAGGATTTTATAAGTGGGTGTTACATTGGCCATTCTCCAGTCCTCTGGTAAAGAGGCTGATCTAAGGGACACGTTACATATCATTGTTAGAAGTTCAGAATTTCCCATTTGAGTTCCTGAAGAACTCTAGGATGGATACTGTCTGGTCCCTGTGATTTGATAGTTTGCAGTTTGGGAAGATGTTCTAGGACTTCCTGCCTTGTTAGCACTATTTGCCCAAGTTCCTCATTCTCATTCCTCATTCTCCCCTTCCCAAAACCTCTGCTCAGGAGAAGGAATCTACCCTACATCTTCAACAGTGAAGACAGAATTGCAAAGTCAATCTATAAAAAATGTCTTTGCTGTGAATTCATCAAAAGGGCAGTATTTCTGCTTTTTACTTGCAGCTGATTGTTAAAGACTCTGACAACGAAGAACAAGTTTGTAGCATTACCTTCCCAGAGGGAATTGTGTGATGCTAATGCTGTTTGATTCCATTTTTATATCATGTGGAGACCGTTAGTCCAAAAGAGGCTGTAAACAAACTATTTGCAAGGCAGGCAGCCAGATGTCACTTTCTACCCATGCACAGTAGTAGTAACAGCCGTTGATTCTAATTTATCATTTTATTGGTTTTACTGTTCTGTGATTTTTAGTTAATCCTAATCAAGGCTGGGTGATGCTGTTACTGTTGGGATTTCCTCAACTGGCTTCATTGCTTCTTTAAGTATGAACATTCTACATAGATCCAGTGGGGAAAAACTTTGGAAACAATTATATACCCAGTTTTCCTCCATTTGGGTGCCGGCAGAATTGGATCTCCTGACCCATACTTTGCTAAACTTGGGGGTTCTTCTGACGAGAGTCACCAGAAGCTGTACTGCAAATTTGGTGCCTCTACCTTGAAAAACAGCCCCCGTCCAGAGCCATTGGAGCAAAACATTTTCCCAACCCCCCCCCATTGAAGTCAATGGTGGGAACTTTTCCCCACAGATGCTCAGGTGTGACATTGGCCCATTAAAGTCTATGGGAAATGGTTGTGGGGCTCCGGGAAGGGCTGTTTTTCAAGGTAGAAGCACCACATTTTCAGTATAGCTGCAGGTGACTCTCCTTAGAAGAAGCCCCAAGTTTGGTGACGTTTGGGTCAGGGGGTACAATTTTATTGTCCCCAAAATGAGGTGCCCCATCTTCCATTGGAAACAATTAAAACTCCATTGGATAGATGGGGCACCTCCTTTGGGGCCCATAAAATTGGGCCCCTTGACTAAAACGTCACCAAACTTGGTGGGGGGTTCATCTAAGGAGAGCTACCTGCAGCTATGCTGCAAATTTGGTGACTGTACCTTGAAAAACAGCCCCCCAGAATCAAAATGCAAATATCTCAGATTACTCAATCAGCTGTCTTCATTTTGTGCAGCTGTAATGTTTTGAATACAGTAAGTTGACTCAGTTGAGGATTCCAGGCAGAAGTTCAGCAACTAACATTTAAAGAGTCACCAGGTCATGAAAAATGAACTTGTCCTTTGGGCTCCATGTAGAATCTGAATCAGAACAGTAGCGGAAACTGGACTGCCCTTTCCTTTTGACTCTTATTTGACAAGGGAAAGGCTTGGCTTTGTGATGTTTATTTATTTGTGGACAGAATCAGCTGTAACAGAATAAGACAATCACCATGGTGGAGTCGCACATCATTATATTTTGTGACCTGTAAAATGGTTGTTGTCCTTTATATGTAAAAATTGTTATTGTCATTTGTACACTGTCTTGCCTTCAAGGAGTCAGAATAAAAGTTTATCTACACAATGATCCTGTAATACAATTTAGACTGAGGTGTTGTCCACACAGGGATGGACTTGTACAGTTTCCCTGTTACCACTGCAGCCACCAGTACAGCACAACTGCAGCAGGGCATTCAGGTGGTGGGTTTTCCCACATTTCCCCTCCCCTCTTCCCTGCCACAGCCATTTCTTCCCCCACCCTGCATCAACCTGCAGACTTTTTCCACTAGGTTTTTTTAAACCACTAATTGGCATACTGATATATGTTTGTACTTGCTCAGTTAGCAACTGAGAATTGGGGGGGGGGGACACCAGTACAGTAATGTCTTAGAACTGGAACACCACATTGGGCCTAAATTTTAAAGCTAGGCTATAGGACCACCTTATTGGGTTGGACTCTAGTAAAAAGCCAAACATTGTGCGACAAGGCCCCAATCCTCCTGGCCAAAGAGACAGCAACCAGGAATGCAACCTTACAAGTCACAAAAGACATATCAGATGGTGTCTGAGCCTCAAAAGAAAGGCTTATGAATTATCTGTGATAAAAGCAAAGATAAACCCCAAGCAAAAAGAGGGGGATTAATAGTATTAAAGAAAAGGTTAGTCAACCCCTCAAGGAAAAACTCTGTGAATCAGGTACTGAAAAACAGTGACAGAATCCACAGGTCATGGAAATGCTGAGATGCAGCATGCTGTATCTTAATGGAGCTAGCTGCTAGAGTTAGTGGCTTGTAACATTACTAAGTAACAAAACTCATAATGTAAAAGCAATTATAGGCATATTAGCCTTCAGACCTTGCCCAATTGAAAAGAAAAAAAATGCCACTTGGTAGCCTTTGTATGCAGAAGGACCATGGGACGTTATTAAAACCTCTGTAACTCGTTGAGGTATTGAGTTATGGATGAATGAACCCTTCTTGTAAATAAAATGACAGAGCATCATGATGTAGTAGGGATCCCATCAGAACAAGATCCCCTTCATGTGGAAGAGCCCTTAAGTTAACCCAAGATAGTTTACGCAGAGTGGGAAAACAAAATCTCTTTGGCCAACAGAGAGCTATGAGAATGGCTGTGGACCCATCTGCTCTCACTTCTGATATGGTAACGTGAAAACAATGGGAATAGGGTAAAATACAATAGAGGGAACACGACCAGCTGAGCTGGAAGGCATTCCCCAGCAATTCCTTGTCAGCCCCTGCACTGGGACAGAACAGGGGATGGTTCAAATTGGGCCTTCTGGTGAACAGGTTCATATGGGGAAACCCGATTCCTTGAAGATGGAAAGTGGGTATTGCAAACTGAGGGACCACTTGTGGGGTAAGGAAAACTGTATGTCGATGAAAAAAAACCACAGTAGTGATGTCTTCCCTTGCCCCATGAATGGCCAACAGGGAAATAGCACATTGTATGACCCAATGCCCTAACTGGGAAAGAAAACTCGGCACTGAGGGGTAGGGAACCCATACCCACTGTTTGATGAGGCAATATCTTTGCCGCTGTATAGACCAAAACTATGAACAGATGTCCTCCCAAGACAGCAGCTGAAAGACAGTCAGCCTCTGTCCATTGTAGCCCACCTAAAGGGAACTGCAGGGAAAAAACCCTCCTTATAGCGTGGTATCTGTAAATATGGTCAGATGAGGAGAAGAGATACCCCGACAGGCATGGTTAAGAAGAAGAAGAAGAGTTGGCTTTTATATGCTGACTTTCTCTGCCACATAAGGGAGAATCAAACCGGCTTACAATCACCTTCCCTTCCCCTCCCCACAACAGACATCCTGTGAGGTAGGTGAGGCTGAGAGAGAAATACTTGCCCAAGGTCATCCAGCTGGCTTCGTGTGTAGGAGTGGGAAAACCAATCTAGTTCACCAGATTAGCCTCCGCCACTCATGTGGAGGAGTGGGGAATCAAACCCAGTTCTCCAGATCATACTCCACCGCTCCAAACCACTGTTCTTAACCACTACACCACGCTGGCTCTCTCTTATGAATTTTTTTTTTGTGAGCCCCACCTCTAGAGAGACCCCACACAACTTCATGTAGTGAAAATGTATGGGAAAGGGGATCTTAGTTGATCCTGAACCTTCTAGGGAACCAATTTAGCAAACATTTAATGTGCAGCCTAGCAGAGGAGACCACTGAGGTGGTAGAAACCATCAAGCCTAGGAAGTTTTGCATGCAGATGGCAATCTAGGGACTTAAGTAGGACATCTAGCTGTCAAAGCATGAATGGCGTTGAATCCTTGAACTGGTAAGAATGCTTTGAGAACTAGCATCCAAAAAGGCCCCTATGAACTCAGCCTCTTGAGTATGGTGTAATTGAGATTTCTCAGTGTTAAATACCAAATCCAAATTGTTTAGGGTTTGGGAGGTAAAGTTGGTCATCCCCCAAATATTGGTAGGAGGAGGCCAGCAAATACAGTCATCCAACTATGGGTACACAGACCAACCCCTTGATGCTAAAAATGCAACTACAGCTGACATGCATTCGGTAAAAATACAAGGGGCTGATATTTAATCCAAATGAAACAATTTATACTCATAGTGGTTATCTCCACAGTCAAATATTAAAAACTTTCTCCACGACTTCTGGATAGCAATGGAAATATGCATTCTTTGGATGGAAGACTGCGAACTATAGGTCACCAGATAACAAAGGAAGGATGTCTAAAAAGGAGAGCATCCTAAATTTTAGCACCCTAAGATGCTTGTTAAGATGCCTGAGGTCCAGTACTGGCCTTTTAACACCATCTTTCTTGTGCATCAGAAAGAGAGCCAGTGTGGTGTAGTGGTTAAGAGTGGTGATTAGAGCGGTGGAGTCTGATCTGGAGAACCGGGTTTGATTTCCCACTCCTCCACATGAGCGGCTGACGCTAATCTGGTGAACTGGATTTTTTTCTCCACTCCTACACACGAAGCCAGCTGGGTGACCTTGGGCAAGTTACAGCTCTGTTAGAGCTCTCTCAGCCCCACCTACCTCACAGGGTGTCTGTTGTGGGGAGGGGAAGGGAAGGTGATTGTAAGCCAGTTTGAGTCTCCCTTAAGTGGTGGACAAAGTCGGCATATAAAAACCAAGTCGTCGTCTTCTTCTACCTAGAATAAAATCCTCTTTCTTCAAAAGGATAGACTAGTTGACAAATGGCTCCTTTGTGCAGTAACATAGAAATCTCGATTGCTAGGAGAGGTGAAGAAAAACTAGAAGGAAATGGCAGAGAGACACAGTGAGGAAAAGATATAATATCTGATTGATAACCAAAATTATTATGGAAAAAACACCCAGAGATCCTGGGGTATTAGAACCCAAGAATCAGTCCGCTGATGCATCAGAGATGAGACTCGGCACCAAAGTGACATCAGTTTAGGCTCAGAGGTCCTCTTAACCCTCTGTTTCACGTTTGTAAAAGTGGGCTCCAAAGTAGCCCATTTGATCGCCAACATCGAATCACAAGGTTGATCGGATTGAGCCAAGGAGACATCTTTGTTTGTTTGGTTTTTTTAGGCTGAGAGGTAACTTTTAACTTTCTCTTTGCCATTTGATCACCAATGTCAGGAGACAGCAGGGCTTTGGCGGCCAAAGTTGCACGAGCCTTTTTATGAGATATTTCCACAACACATCATTGTTATGAGACATCTTCGTCGCAGACTTGGTACACTGTATTAAAACAGTGTTATGCTGATAAAGGAAAAAAAAAGAAAAAAGGAGAATTAAAGCGCTCTGTGAAGTAAGTCCTCTCTCCACTGTGGCGAAAAGAGAACTGAGGGAGGAGCTCTGTCGCCACACCCTATCACTTAACCATTTAGGCAGGAATCGCCTTAGAGACGGCCGTGAGGGGGAAGGGGAAGCACTCCTTTGGCACTCAAAAGCTTCTAGAAGCTTGGAAGGATTATCTCTGCAGCCGGCCTACGCAGTCCCTTGTGGGACTGCACAGAAGCCACAAAGATGAAGTTTGAATTCCTTTGGAGGTTGGGATAACAGGCTTATGCTTGGAGCACAATAAGGGGGAGGTCATGGTCAGGAGTATATATTCACCATATAAAAAGCCACCTCTGACCATTATTCTTGGTGCACATCATGATTAAAGTTCAAGAATGAGGCCTCTCTCACCATTGCTCAAGTAAACATATTTGTGGAAGACACTGATCCCTTTGATTAGCCATTTTTCATTTGTTCCTTTCAGGCCTTTTCAGGGTGAGCCTTTGATCCATACCTACTAAAGCCACTAGAAGACTAAAACTTCTAGACAGCCCAAGAAAACCATGGATTCAATTCTCCCTCATTCCCCCAAAGTTTAACCTTTCCTTCCCTCCAAATAACAGGCATCCAAAGTGCTAATGGGTCCACCTAAAGTCTGCTTATAGCCTATAGCATGTGGAAGAGCCAGCCTTTCCTCAAGGTGTATACCATAAAGGGGCACTTACCATGCATGGTGTACAATTCCTGTGACATAAACAAGTTCACCAATTTGTCACAGAGTTGTAAGCTGCAGTACTGCAGACCAAGCTCTGCTCACAGCCTGAGTTCGATCCCGATGGAAGTCGGTTTCAGGTAGCCAGCTCAAGGTTGACTCAGCCTTCCATCCTTCCAAAGTCAGTAAAATGAGTACCCAGCTTGCTGGGAGTAAAGTGTAGACGACTGGGGAAGGCAATGGCAAACCACCCCATAAACAAAGTCACCCCGTGGGTCAGTAATGACCCAGTGCTTGCACAGGGGACTACCGTTACCTTTTAAAGCCCAAAACTAAGCCCAAACTGAAGTCATTTACAACAGTGGGTTTCCCACATACAAATTTCAGGTATGTTTCTGTTGAGCCATTATTTCTTCTTTCTCCACCCCCCAGCAAACAGTCAGACAGCAGCTAAAGTAAACACAATCTCTTTATTTTGTTTCATTTGCACAAAGGTGCTCATTTGGCACAACTGACAACAAAGCAGCCAGAATACAGAGCATCAATCGTTATTCCAAATACATTTCTTACCCAGAAAAAAATAGAACCAGAAGAAAATAAGGCTTGGCAAGGGCATTTCTTCAAAAAGCAGTTTCAAAAAACATTTCTGCAAAATGAGATCAGAGTGTACTGCATGTCAGCACTGTTTGCTTATTACACACTGAAGAGAGGGGCTGAGCGTTCCCCTCCCAACATTATGCTAATTCTAAATTTAGTCAGCAATATAAACCTCCCACTACCTTTCCCTGCCTTGTGCATATGCTAATTCATTTAATCAAATGCAAAGCTAAAATGGTTGTGTTCCCCCTCCCATTTTGCTGGCTTTAGTGCTACGCAGAATCTAAAAAAACTGGGGCAGCTAGCTTAATATTAACTGGCAGACCTTCATCCATAGCGGAAACTAACAAATCTGAGGAAGAAGCTACCGAATACAATACCAACCTTTCTTCCCCATGGGGGTGATTCCCCATGTTGCTTTCATTGCTTCTACAAATGCAAAAACATCGGTCACAGCAACAGAGCCTCTGCACTGAGATTTTCCCCCTTGTAGCCACCATTTCCCCTATTTGCTTCTTCCTGTCTCCAGTGACAGTAGTTAAGACAGTATAGTGATACTATACATACAACTGATTCTTTTTTTTAAAAAAAGTAGCAGAATCCCACCAATCGGGGCGGGTTGGCGGGTGCAAAAGGAAACAGGTCAAATGTGGAGGGAGGTGCAGAAACCCATACCTTCCAGCACAGACTTTTCCCAAACCCCCTTTGGTTATGATCTACCCCTCAAAAATAGTACCTAAGCAGGTATGGGGAAACCACAACAGACCCCCAGTAAAAACACTGAAGATGGCTGAATATATGACAATGTCATGCAGAAGCCTATATAAAAACCACTGCTGTTTGTGGTGCAGCATGGAGCAACCGCTCCATGTGGAAGCAACACAATACTGCTGGCTCTTCTCAGAACAACAACAACAAAAAAGAATGTTGCGCTCTTATTCCAAGCAAACCAATGTTAGCATAAAAACAGCCCATGGTCTCTAAAATCTGTGATTTCCACATAACCTTTTGGTGAATATTCCAATTGTTATGGTTATTGTTCAGCAAATACAATGTTCTTGCATTGTCATATGAAACCTATATTTCTATTCAATGTTTAGATTATTTTTACAAACAGTAGCCCTGAATTTTTGGTGTAAACCATCAGGGTGAAGCCCTTTATTTGTTTGTTTGTTGGCCCTCTTGTCTTTTAAAGCAACGTTTACATACTCAGCGCATTGGGAAGAAATATTTGCTGTAAATAAAGTGTGGTCCCTCTCCTTCATTAAACTATCTCTGCTTGCATATACTGCAGAACACAGAACACTCACAGAAGGCAAAAGTGCAGACCTCTACTTGCCACATAAAAATAATTCAAATAACTTCATAAAGCACAGCCTATATTCAGCAGCAGGCATCATTAACATCTTCAAACAGAAGGTTAACAAATGGCACAGTAAGATAAGGACAGATCGAAACATTAAAATAAACCCCATTTGTAAATAAAAAGAAGGTGCTTGTGTCCACAAAGTGCACACTGAACCAATTGCCTAGATTTTCATAATCTACCTGTCTCTAAATTTTGTTTTGACATAGGACATAAGAAAAGGAAAACTCATCAGGTATCAGACTTCATGAGAATGAAAGTGATGGAGGACCTGGAGGTTTCTCAACAGATGCTGTTCCTAATGTTTTGTCCTCTGTAGAGTTCAGGAATGGATCCTTGATGGGCAATGCAACACCCTCTGGTGACATCAGGTCTGTTTGTTGCCTGTTTATTTTACTTTCCCTTTGCAATTTACCTATATTTGCCAAGGGTTTCTATTTAGTCTATGCAACAATGAAAAGGCATGAAGGCATCATCACCTTTTCCTGCCAAGAAACACCAGGGACATACTGCATGACAGCAGATAACCTAAAAGTATCCCACAACAATATGAAAAGGATTAAAAGAAGGCACACATCCTTCCAAAAGTGCTCTCTGTCCAGGCCCAGAGCCATTTGCACCTGCCTGGCTGTCAGTGCAGATCAATCTTTTGTAATAATATATACGATTATTTTCTGAAGTGCTTTATATACATTATCACACTAATCCTTAGACCTTGACTTCTATCGCTTTTCTCATTTTACAGAGCAGGATGTTGAGGCACAGGTACAGTGGTTTGCTTAAGTTGTCCCAGTGAGTCCATGGCTGAAGTGATATTTTAACTGGGGGCACCTTCACAGCGCATGTTCTTAATATAATACCTCAGCAATTTAGAGTTTTTTATTTATCAACCAGCTTCACTGTGTATTAACCATCAGGGCTGCTACTAACAAGTAACACTAGCAAAGGACCCTTTCCCCCTCCAAATTTTTGAAAGGGAAAGTATTCCCTCTCAAATAAGCTACTGTCACTCCTGATTTATATCCCCTGATTTCTACTCACGTTCATCAAGAACTTTAGAACTCCAGAGGGCACCTCTGCAAGCTCTGAAGGTTGTCACTGATTTTGATTCTGGGTCAGAAATCTGGCTCAGATGGCACCAGGATTCTCTCACACAATTGGCTAAATCGAAAGCAAACCAGGTTGTTGGCCACACAGCCACTATCAGACTGGAAGGCTTGTTTAGGGCCAAGTGTGAGACTTTGGAAAAAAGTGCTTCCATACATTTTGCTTCCCCTGTGCCTGCAGCTTCTAATATTCAAGGGTAGACTTTAAACTTTTGTGGGGATTACAGCTTTAAAAACTTTTTTTATAGATAAACATTGCAAACCTATCATAAAAGTACACATCTAAATGTTCTAACTTTAAACATATGCTTTCAACATCTGCTGCTATAAAAGGCACATAACATGTGCAGTGTTTACACTGGGATTTACTATTTCATAAGGCATTTTTCATAAGGCCAAATTAGATACTACATGCACTTTGGTGTAAGTTCACCCCAAAATACTTTTGAAACCAGAAAAGCCACTTGCGTTGGAGCAACTGGAGAAGCACTCCCATGAGGAACGCTTCACCTTGTCTCTGCCAACTTTTACCAAGCTCTCCCATCTAAACAGCTTCTCCTCTTGCAAAGGTTTAAATACAAGGAAATAGGTATTTCAACTGTCACAGATAGGGTTGCCAGGTCCCTCCACCACCGGTGGAGCCTGAGGAGAGTGGGATTTGGGGAGGGGAGGGACTTAAATGCCATGGAGTCCAATTGCCAAAGCGGCAATTTTCTCCAGGTGAACTGATCTCTATCGGCTGGGGATCAATTGTAATAGCTGGAAATCTCCAGGTAGTACCTGGAGGTTGGCAACCCTAGTCACAGAGAGAAAACTGGCGTGGGTGAGTTAGAACAAGGAAATGACAGTGGAGAAAGATTCTGGACTTCTCCCCCTGTTACTGCTCTGATCCCAAGTAGATGAATTGGAGTTTTTTTCCCTGTTTCAAATGGAGAAGTGGTGTGATGTTACACACATAGGCACATAATGTTTGGTTTGGCCCTTAATATTTTATTCATATGAACATTTGCAACAGAATTAAGCAACATCCTTTTCATAGGCAATGAACCTACGAATACCATTGTTGAAATAGTAATGAAACTATTCAGAACTGTTTCTCTATTTTTAGAGACTACAAAATGGCTCCCAACCTATCCAGTGTGCATTCCCATTGTCTATTGAACCTATGAAGCTGCCTTAGACCATAAGCAATCTAGTAGCAGCTCTCTCAGGTTTCAAGCAGATAAAGGCCATTTTCTACACTGGTTACCTGATATTCTTTTCCTAGACACACTGTGAATTGAACCTGAGACCTATTTTATATATAAAGTATGTTTTTCTGAGCCTACTGTCCTAGAACAAGGTAGCTGCTTAGATCTGTAGTAGGTTCGGAACTGAGATTAGGGTGTGTGTGGATGTTCTTCTGCAATCTTTTGACCAAATGAGATCCATGACAATGCTAAAAATGCACAAATATTTAGGAGTGCTTTAAGAAAGAAGTAGACCAGCAGATTGTGAACTAACTGCTGGCCTTTCAACCTCAAGTGAAAGTGCTTTTCAAGGGAAGAATGAAACAGGATATTACCAAAATGCATGAAATGGTTACAAAGTAGGATTCACAGAACTGGGAAAAATCTGGCTCTGTGCTCAGTTTTTCCTGGCCTGGCACTTCTTAACCTACCTGTGAATAATTCCTGAGTAGTTTCCTGTTGTCATCAGGGATGAAAAAATGGCTTTAGGTTTTGCTAGTTTTAACTATTATATTTTTCTGTGCTCAGATAGTATTTATAAATAGAGTCAGGCTCCAAAGGGCAGAGAACATCAGGGCTGTTTGGGCCCCCTTCCCTGTGCACTCCGTGAAAAGCCATTCCAGAGGATTGAATGACCCTCTGGAGTAGCATTCACAAGTCAATGCAGCCGGGGAGAGGAATCACCCCCACCCCAATTCTGTGCACGTGCAGAAGTGCTTTCACCTCAAGTGTAATCTTGGATCTCACCCAGCGCTAAGTAAGTATTAGGATTATTAGAAAACTATGTCAAGGGTTGGGGGATGCATATATGGAAGGGGCTCTTCATAGAAGTGGGATACCTTTTTGGCACAATACTTATTCTGTATCGATATCTGTGCAAATCAGAAACATACTAAACAAAGTGAGCACAGCATCACAACAAGGCACCGCATTTTCACCCACTCCTTCTAATTGACAGTTACCACCAGAACATTATACAGAAAGTGGATCTAATCTTATACAGAACTTGAAAATGGGACCACCAGTTTGCCAGCCACGTAGACTTCCTCAATATTCCGGTCATCACCTGAAATCACACATACACACAGAAAGAGTTAGGATGATGTATACATCCCTGAACCATTATTAATCATGGGCAGAAAAATAGGAAGTAATTAAAACATTTTTGGAATTCCAGCAAGATATTTCGCTAATGCTGAACATTAATGCCTAAACTATGCATATAAGTCTTCATATGTCTTCACATATGAGTCTGCCCTAATTATGTCTAAGATGATGAACTGGGGTGCAATTAAAGCATGAAAGGGTCACATGTCTGGGTTGTGTCTATGTGCTGGACTCTATCCCTGTTCTCTACCATTACCTTTGTGGCGTGTTCCCTAATGTCTTTTCGTTCTCAACAGTGTGCCAGTACCAGAAATGAGCAGGGTGGGATAAAAGCCTTGGGGGAAGGGGAAGTATGAAGAAAATGATAACAGGCAAAGCTAGGGTACCAAAATCTTACTCATATATGTCTTTGGTGCTTTAAATTGCCACTTCTACCAGCTTCTTGAGGCATAATTGGAACAAACTATGCTGAAGACATCATATGTCTTTTGGACCTAAAGGCCAGCTCACACACAATTTTTGTCTGTTCAGGAAATCCTGAGCTTACCTATGTATGAATTTGCATGAAGAAATAATACATGAACCAGCACATCGTGGATATAACTGCAGCATTTAACATGATGGCAGCTGTACTCTTTTGGGCCACATATAGGGTTGCCAGGTGGTTTAATGGCAGGCAATTGCCCGCCAAACCATCTGCTGGCTGACAGCAAGGATTGTGTGTGCACGTGGCTGCAAGCAATGCGATCACGTCACTTCTGGTTTACTTCTGGAAAGCTGCAGTGTGACAGGATGATTTACCACTCAAATGGGGGTTTGAGTGGTAAAACGTCTCGTTCTGCTGTGGTGCTTCTGGAAGTAAAGTGGAAGTGACAGGATCGTGTTGCTCATGGCCGTGCATGTGCAATCTCCGCCCCCAAAATCTCCTGCTGGAGGAGAGGGGGGACCTGGCAACCCTAGCCACACATGATGTTGCTTGGTAAGTGTATACATGTTAAAAACAGCACAAGCAATAAAAACAGCTGCTCCTTTGGGACAAGGAAGTGTTATGAAAATATGGCCCAGAGACTACGAAGTTTTTCCATTCAACTTAAAACAAGTCAAGCTAACCTGTATGGAGTAGTTCTAGACAGTGTGCAATAGCCTTCCTTCCCATATCAAACAAAAGACTGGAATGTGTATTTTCCAATACAATGTGCCAG
Source organism: Euleptes europaea (assembly GCF_029931775.1). Lineage (NCBI taxonomy): Eukaryota > Metazoa > Chordata > Lepidosauria > Squamata > Sphaerodactylidae > Euleptes > Euleptes europaea. The sequence continues at coordinate 50,056,041 of NC_079315.1, read as the reverse complement.
AACATCAGAGAATGCCTTAATAACACATATGAACATCTGCAACTGCATTCTGTGCCTGAAGATGTCCTCAGCGCCCATTCATGTGGACCCATTTACCCACGTACAGTAGCTTCCAGTGGCAATCTATACAAATCATTGGATTGACGTGTATTATTGCCTATAGGTAATAATGACAGGTTTTTTGTACAGAGCAGCAATTATACACATGCACAGTGCAATTCTATGCAGAGTTACTCCAGTCTAAGCCCACTGAAATCAATAGGCATAGATTGGAGTAACTCTGCATAGGATTCCACTGGCAATCACCTTATTATACGAAGAAACTGATTGCTAGACTGGGGTAATTGATGGGCTTATTTCAGTTAAATCATTGTGAAACACTATTTTAATTATCAACAAAATACATTATTAAGTATATTAGGATAAATTTAGTAGGTTTAAAATCTATAACTTAGAAAATTAAAGACATTTTAACTGTATGAAAACACATATTAGATTTAAAAAGAATATTTAGCTGAAGGCAGAAGAATATCTGTAATTAGGTCAAAAAACAAATATTTGTATAACTAATACATACCCAGATACAGGAATTTCTGGATAATATCCTAAAAAGAGGGAAGAAAAAACAAGTATTTTTGCTAGTAAAGCAAGCAGGTAACAACCACTATCACAACCTAATAGTATAAAACCAAACAATAAGCACACAAAATGAGCTGGCAATTCACTATTATAATAAGTGACCTTCTAATAACTCATATTATTTCTATCACATCTTCTGTTGTTTCTCACATTGTCAAATTACCCGGTTTTCTTTTCTTTCCAAGGAAGTCTTTTAAAGATAACTCCAGGTTTGAGGAACAGTAGCATGCTTGAACTAATCCATATTCTTTTGAGAAATCTTCTGATAAGTTGCCTCCAGAAATTAAAAAAAAACAACCCTCTTACTCTTACATAAGGTAGAAACCAGGGCAACAAATTCAGGGTTTTCACTGTTTACCTTAGCTGATTTCTTTGTGGTCAGTAGAGGCAGCCTTGACACATTATCCTCACAGAGATGAAGCAACCAGACCGTCATGCAGTCCAGCCCATTGGCCTGAACTGGGACCCTCCACACAGTGACAACATATTATCAAGATACAATATTTGATTACCTCAAATGTATCAGAAGCAAACAAGTCAAAAGAACTATCTGAAGCTTTGGTGTTGATAAGCAGTGCATCAAATTCTTTGCCAACCTCAAAGTTTCCAATGACACCATCCAGACCTAGGGCTGTGAAACAAAACCAGTTAATATATTAACCTATTCTCTTTCATGAATGCAAGTTCTATACACAGATACTTGATTTAACACGAGGTGCAGTATCTTCCAATGGAAAGAAAATGTCCAACTGGATAATTACCACTGAACTGTCCCCCTGTAGTTGTCTCTGATGCCATTTTCTGTTGGAAAAGGCTCCACTCTGACCAATCGTTGACAAGCTACACATAAGATTTTTTCTTTTAGATTTTAGGACTATCCTTTCTTCCAGAGATGAGTACTTCCTCCAAAACATGCAATGAGAACTCAACTGTAGTTCTTGACATTATCAGACAATCTATTTCCCCTATGTAAAATCCAGTCTTATACTGGGGAAATGTGATTGAGGCTATAATCCCTGTTCTACTAAGAAACACTTTTAAAAAAAAAAAATCCTGTCTATTCAAACTGGGGAAGGTTGGAATGACATCAGTGACAAATCAAGGGCAACTCACAGAGAAGTCAGATGGATGTTATCTGGGCTGTCTGTTATTCTCAGTGAGAAAGGTGGACTATAAATGATGAAAATAAATTCCATGAGGCAGTCATACAAAGCACTACACAATCAATCGGATGGCGTAAATATGTATCACCTGTTAGACTAATTCCTTTAATCAGAGCAGAATCAGGGGGTCAGTCAGATGTCCTAAAATATACCTATTCCCGAACTACCTCAGTAAAAGAATGCAGTGCTGACCTTATGAAAAGCAAAGGCATGGCTGGAAGGCAGGCTGGTTTCTCAACGCAAAGACACAGCCACTAGATCTACCTTGGGAATGCTGAACCACTTATCATTTTCCTTGGGGAAAGGCTATAAGTACAGAATTTTTACTCTGAATTATCTTTCTGATTCTTTCCACTCTCCCTTCAACAGTCACTCAAATGTAGCATAGAGGAGCAGAACTACCTAACTAGAAGATAAGCTGGCTTGCTTAGCATGGAAGAGCTCCAGAGTCTTTACAATCTTATCAGTCATTCTTTCGTGAATAGCCTGAGGGGACACATTTTGTCTCCTGATGTCTGAACACTCTTTGGGCAATAATGCATGGCTGTTTTGTCTTGAGATTCTCCCACGAATGTAGTGAATCTCTGTTGTTGTAACACATGATCGTCTCCCGCTTGCGGGTCCAACCCACTTCCATTGCGAAACTTCTCCTGATTTTCCAATCCCAGTTTTGTCCAGAAAGTAAATAAAGAATTGCAGCCATTTCGGGTGCTTGGTGGTGCGTGTTCCAGCACGTGGGTCCTCTCCTCTTCCTTCTGACACCCCCCCCATTGCACTTTCCCTCTCCCACTCCTCCTCCCATTTCCCTCTCGGGGGAACTCTGGAACATGTCTGCCATTGCCTGGAATGCCCGTACATTTCCCGAGTGCTCCTTCATTCTTAATTTTTTTTAAAAAAAGAATTTTTTTTGATGGTATGTCAGTATACCAATGAATTGGATTGATGGGTGGGTGGTGCTTTGGTTTTTGATAAAACAGCAATAACAAGAAACACAGAGTGGTGTGGCAGGGAGCTTTGCCATTACTCTCTCTCACACACACACCCTCTGCTGCAGCAGCCGCTGCTGTCAAGGGGCACACAATGTGGGAAGGAATGAGAGTAGGGCTCTTCACCAGGAATGAAGAAGCAGCCCTCCTCCAAGGTCTGCGGAAAAAGCCTCCCCCCTCTGGCATCGGGGCTCTTTCACTGCCCAGGATAACCAGCACCCGCCTGCCCACCTCTCTGTTTTTATTTTGCAAAGGCAGAGAAAGACAGATCCAAGAGGAGGAGGGAGGACTAAAACTATGCTTGCTAAAAAAGGGGGGGATTTTAATGCCAATATGAAGCCAATATACCTGCATGCCAGTATTAAAAAGAAACCTAAATAAAAAACAAACCTCGGCATTAGGTCAACCTTTAGCCGGCATCAGCCAATCACAAAGCAGTGATGAAAATGTTGACCACTCCCCTACTATCCTGCAGCGCTGCGCATGGTAACAGTCCTCCCTGATCTTTTGCGGGATTGATGCAGGGTGTTCACCATGCGTACAATTTTTTGATCTCGGGATAGAAAAGCAGGATCTTGGGATAGACATGAGAGGGACAAACCAATGACCCACTAGGCATGCATAAAGGGTCTTTAATTCATAGCCCCTGTTGTGAGAGGTGTCCATCATCAACCCCACCTCTTTTCAGAAGTATTTGAGTCCATATGGCCAAATATTAAGATAGTGGGGCTAAGAAAAGTATTGTCCATCAGCTTGGGGAGGGATGTCAGATTCTGGATCTGCCCCATACTGTGATCTATCCATTTGGACACTAACTGGGATCTACTAGACCAGTGATGGCGAACCTTTTAGAGACCGAGTGCCCAAACTGCAACCCCAAACCCACTTATTTATCGCCGAGTGCCAATGCGGAAATTTAACCTGAATACTACCCCCAGAGGGGGCTCAGAAGGAGAGGCTAGGGTTGCCAAGTTCCTCTTCGCCACGAGTGGGAGGTTTTTGGGGTGGCGCCTGAGGAGGGTGGGGTTTGGGGAAGGACTTCAGTGCCATAGAGTCCAATTGCCAAAGTGGCAATTTTTTCCAGGGGAACTGATCTCTATTGGTTGGAGATCACTTGTAATAGCAGGAGATCTCCAGCTAGTACCTGGAGATTGGCAACTAGTTCCTTAGTGTTTTCTCTCAACATATCAAGACAAATGGAAAAGTGTTTGGAGGATGGCTTGTGGGCACTTCAAAGGTGGAATAGGACTGCACGCCCCTCTGCCCGCGCAGACCCAGAGGGTGCCGGAGAAGCCGCTGGAGGGAAAGAAGGAAGGAAGGAAGGGAAGAAGGGAAGGGAGGGGGAAGGGGAAGGGAGGGGGAAGGGGAAGGAAGGGAGGGAGAGAAAGAAAGAAAGAAAAAGAGTGCACGCAGAACAGCCCGCAGCGCACAGGGCACCGGAAGACCCTTCCCTTCCCGCGGAGGCTCGATGTCCTGCCCCGCTCCTACACACCCATGGAGGGCTGGGGCAGGTCCTGGGTGAGGGAGAAGGAGCTGGGAGAGGAAGGGTGAAGGGGCAGGAGAGGCAGAGCAGCCCAAGGAAGGCCAACAATGCAGCGGTGTGGCTCAGGCCCACCTTCGCGCCCACCAGCCAGCCACGCCCCTCCACCTGCACAGGCCCAGAGGGCGCCGGAGAAGCCGCTGGCCATGCCGAGTGTGGGCGCTCGGCTTCTGTTCCCCACTCTCCCACCCACCTGGCCAGCCGTGCACGCTCCAGCGGCGGCAATGGCGGCGGCTTCTGTGGGAGAGTCTGGGGGCCACCGCCAATGATGTCGGAGGTTCCCCACCCCTGGGCTACAGCCTCCCCCATCCGGGGCAGGGCAGATCTGGAAAGGACAGCTGCTTGGAGGAACTGCGCGTGCCGGCAGAGAGGGCTACGCGTGCCGGAAGTGGCACTCGTGCCATAGGTTCGCCAACACGGTACTAGACAATATTTTCCCATGGTTTTCATGTTTAATACAGAGGAAAAAACGACTTCCTTTGGTATTTACTCACAAGGAATCCTTTCTATGATGCTGTTGTCTATTTGCCACTGTCAGGAGTGAGGCTTTATGCTGGCAGATCAACTGTAGAGTACTAACAGGACCCTGCATGATAGCAGGGAAAGATGATGCCACAGGGGGAAGAGGGAAAAAAGTTAATGTCTCTATGGGACACGCTGCCGAGCTTCTCTTGGGCATTTGACCAATTCCATCAGATAAAGGATTAACTTTGCTGCTACTGATGCCTATGCCAGGTTTGTGATTTTGTGCAATTGTGAGCAGCAGCTGCACTTTACTGAAGGCTGAAATTACTAAAAATGGTGATTGGGAGATGAGGCAAGCAGTGTACAACCACTCTAAATTTTCTTCAAGGTAGGGGTGGCCTCCCTCTATTGACATAAAGAAGAAGAGGAGAGTAACTTTTTAAAAAGGGCTTTAGAAACTGCTAAGCAATTGTACAAAAGCCAGTTGCCTTGTGCTGAGGTAGGGAAACACCTGCAAGTCAGAGGAAAGCACAGTCCTAAAGGGAGCTTCCAGAAAAATCTTTGATAAAGTCTGTCTCCTTCTGGTCAGAGTGGAGAAACATTACCCATCGTGGAACACTTGGGGGGAAAGTAAATGTAAGTGCTCCGTTGTAGAACTATTTTAATGGAGGTCAGTCTCTGAAAGGTATTTGTCTGTCAAACATCAGATAATCAGACTTGACCAGCTGCCAACCTATCCGCCCATCAGCAGGAAAGAGAGCAAGGAGGCCTTTTCAACTAGCCGGTCTAGCCTTACCAACTGCCTCCTGACGCCTGTGATTCCATCAATGATGAGCCACTCTGTAGAGAAAGGAGCAAAAAGTCCTCTTTTCATGGACCTATTTTCATGCCTTGTATTTCATGTTTCTTTGGCCAGATATTTTGGGTTTTGTTTTTTGTTTTTAAAAAAGAAAGGTGGCATATCAATGCAACAAATAACTAACATTTACTGACTGTAATTTATCAGATTTATCAGAGCTGTTCTCACTGTCAATACTTTTTTTCTGAATCATCTCTAACAAAAGTAACCAGTCAATCCCCCTGAAAAATCCACAGATAAACTGCTAGATAAGAAATTTCACAAAAGGGGGCCCTTGGGATTTCAAGATGTGACATGTCAGTAGAAGTGTTCCTTGCATTTGGGAAGAAAACATGAAATCTAGTTAGCTTGTATGAAGAGGTTTCCTTTATATTTACATATATTGTAAAAATAATAGCCTTAGTATGACTTCCAGAAGCACAATACCAGTCATTGCAAGACTAGGCTGTTTAGTAGATCATGGCTTACAAAAAGCCAGATTTTTTGGAGACATTTGGACTTATTTTCTGTTTTTTTTAATACTCTTGATCAAAATAAATTCCATGTATTTTACCTTACCATCAGATGAAATAAGAAAATACATTTCATTATTTTATTTTTATTATTATAATGTTGCATTTGTGGCACAAAAAATGAAAAAGAGCAATTGCAAAATGATACAAAGGAAATTATAACAACGGTGCCTTTGTAAGGTTCATCGATAGTAATTAATTAATGATTGCATTGGCAGGGCTACCAATGGGTATAATTTATTTGTTGTCTCTCTGGTGCAGTTTCCACATTGAACAGAAGAGGGAGGCAAGAGATCAATATTCTTGCATGCTAGACATGTCCAGAGAAAGCTGATGAAGTTGAGGTATACATTGCCTGAACTTTGAAAAGGAAAAGCTGCTTCTGGAGAGATGGGATCAGAAAATGTTCAGGAAGGGCCTTTCCCTAGTCTTCATTCCCTGTACACAAGCAAATCTGGCAAGATTCCCCCACAAACTCAGGACAGAAGTCTGCTTAGGATTGCTCTGTTTGGCATTTTGAATTTTCCGTTCTGGAGAAATGTTAATACTGGGCAAACAATCACATATTTCACAAATGCACATACTGAAAACACTTTCAGTGCTTTCACTTTCAGGTTTTATGTTGTAAAAGTGCTTTCTGGAAATATTTGTGCACAGGATTAAAATATTATATGAGTTTCCCCCCCCCCCAATATTTATTTGCCTAAACTGTAGTGCTCTTATCTAGAGATGTTAAATCCCAGGGGAAGAAACCCCTGGAAAAATTCAGGAAAACATTAATTTCTCCCTAATATTTTTTTTCCCTAACATAAAAATGGAAAAATTTGGAGGGACTGTGGAAAAAAAGACCTTTTGTGAAATATTTTCTTTTTTTGAATGAGTGAGCTTTTTTTAAAGACAAGGTATCAAAATATATGTGTCTGGGGCTGGCAAAGCCCTCCCCACGCTTACCCAGCAGGCCAACCAGCAGGCTGCAACAATGTCAGGGCCAGTGGAGCCTCCCCCTCACCATCAGTGCTAGGACCAGGCCAGGCAGCTGCAGCAATGTTGGCAGGTCATATGAGGCATCTGGGAGTGAGTCAGGCCTAGGGTTGCCAACTTCCAGGTGGTGGCTAGAGATCTTCTGCTATTAAAACTGATCGCCAGCCGATGACGATCAGTTCACCTGGAGAAAATGGCCGCTTTGGCAATTGGACTCTATGGCATTGAAGTCCTTCCCTTCTCCAAGCCCCGCCCTCCTCAGGCTCTGCCCCCAAAATCTCCAGGTATTTCTCAACCCAGAGCAGGCAACCCTAGTCAGGCCCCACCCCTAATTGGAGGGCACTGACAGTGCCTGGGGCTGCCCTGCCTCCAGGACGACCTTTATTACACGTGACCCCGAGGTAGCCGTGGAATGCAGGCCCAGCCACACCTAAGTAATCTGAGGGTGGGCCAATGGTTGGGGAGAGAGAGCTAAGGGTGTTGTAAATCCCCCTCCTCCCCTTTGATGAGACATGTGTCGGGTGTAGTAAAGAAAGACGGAGGATGGAAGGTGTGCCTTTCTCAGATTCCAATCCTCAGGAGATGGAATCCAACAGAATATGAAGATTTCTACGGAAGACGATGTACAGAATTATAATTCCTCTGTATACTGAAGACATACACAGTATTTTCAAGTATATATTTATAGTTCAAATGTTACAAATTTTGTCCACAGTTAATGTGTATGATGACAATATGCTATTGAAGAATTCATTTTTTTAGTGGGGGGGAGCTCACACACTCTCAGCCCTGACCCTGGCTAGTATTTGGATGGGAGACCTCCAAGGAATACCAGGGTCGCGATGCAGAGGCAGGCAGTGGCAAACCACCTCTGAATGTTCCTTGCCTTGAAAATCCCACAGAGTCACCATAAGTCAGCTGTGACTTGATGACAAAAAAAAAAAACTTCCTCATACTATCATATTCACTTGGAGCATGACTCATGGCTCCCAAGGCTTTCCTATTTACATTGGATCAAAGGAAACACTCAGTTAAACGAATTCATACAAGCAGGGAAATTAGAGATGGGTGTGGGCAGGGCTTTTGTGTAGAACAGGGGTGGGGAACGTCAGGCCCGGCATCCATTTAAGGCCAGCGAAATCATTTGGTCTGGCAGATCTCTAGCTCAAAAGAATCTAAAACTGGTAATCCACCCCCTCCCGTGGACAGGAATAATCTCTATTCAAGGCAGATGTGAGTTTGTTTTGCCGAGAAAAGGAACCTTCTTTCCCCCCCACCTTGCTGAAGAGTCATTAGCTATGGAGTTGCTAGGACCGCCCTTTCCCACCCGGGCCATGGAGAAACATATTCCCTCTGCACTACAAGAGGGCTGGGAGTGGAAGTGGCGACAATGGAGGGGTTAAAGGAGACAGGGCCAGAATGTGGGGGGGGGGGAGTTCTTGGCCAGTGTGTCCTCATTTCATCCCTGCAGGTGGAGGTAGCAGGAGCCGGCTGTAGAATCCGGCCCTGACCATGTGGAGCAGGAGCAACTCCAGCGTGCAGCTGGATGGCTATGCCCAGTACAACGGACCATCCTGTGCCACTAGGTGGGTGAGTGCATAACTGGTTGGATGCCTGCCTGCTTGCCCACGTGGGGTGGGGAGGTCATCTGGGGCAGCTGACTGCTTGAGGCTTGGTCGGCTAATTTTTAAGTTGATAATTTTGTATGGCCCGCGAATGATGTTATAAATATCCAAATGGCCCTTGGCGGGAAAAAGATTCCCCATCCCTGGTGTAGAAGGTCTACAACAGTGGTTCCCAAAGTGGGTGGTACCACCCCCTGGGGGGGCATTGGGATTACCTAGGGGGGCACTAAGAGGCAAGGGGGAAGCAGGGGGTGCTGGAGGTGGGCCCCTTCAACTGTGTTGCCTGATAGGGTAGGGGGTGCTGGGGTTGAGTTTGTGGAACCAAGGGTGTAGTGGCCCGAAAAGTTTGGGAACCACTGGTCTACACAGTCAATCTAAGGAGCGGGTGGAGCTAAGCTCTGCCTTCAAAACAGCCGAGTTCTACTTCTCATACCCATTCAGTCTTTTCTTTCCTTCTTTTTTCACAGCTGAGCTGCAGTGCACTGAGCACCACAGCTCACCTGTGCAGTGCCGGTTCCTGGGAGGGGCTAGCAGGGGCGACTGCCCTGGGCACAGGGCAGAGGGGGGCATCACTGAGCCAGGGTTTTTTGTGACTTGGTGGGTGACCCACGGTGGGGCCGGGCTTCCCATCTCTATACAGACCCCCGATTGCTACCTGCACCTTGCATGCCCCAATGTGCCATGGAGGGAAACAGTATCACCCCTGAGAGAGTGGGTGTGTGGCCATGCATGCACTGGAAAAGACTATCAGCAGGAGGCTGGGAGGAGCCAGTGCGCACAGCAGCCCGGGAAGTGGACGGCACCTTTTTCCTTCGCTCCTCCGTGGCATGCCCAAAGGTGGCAGGACAGGCAGCACCAGTGACTCCCTTCAGCTGAGCCAGCAGCAGCAGGAGATGACAGTGGCCTTGTGAGGCAGGGGGAGACTCCTCTATGCGCCCCCACCCCTTCATAGTAGGTGGTGGCTGCTTCCCGGTTCTCCCCTCCATCCTCTTTCACCCCGCCAGGGCCAATACCACTTCTGAAGGGCTCTGCCTGGTGGGTGGGGGAAACAGGATTTCCCTGCAGGGGCAGGAGGCAAGGCGATGTTTCACACTCTCCCCCCGCCATTTTATTATGTGCCCTTTTAAAAATTAGAGGTGGTGGCAGGCATTGTTGGCAGTGTGAATGTCTAGTTATGTGGGGAAATTGCTGTAAAAAGAGCAGACATTTAAATTTATTCAGAGCCATCCAAACAGCACCATTCTTATGACCAGCAAGCAGGATGTGAGCCAAACCAGGTGGTATTTGGGCATTACTAGTCTGCACACACTGAAACCAATGGACTTAGACTGAACTAATTCTGCATAGGATTGCAGTCCATTTTGTGAGTTTGTGTGAAAGTTAAAATTTGTATTCTGAATTCAGTTGTATTTTAAAACAGCAAACTCTGTGCTGGAGAGTATTAAAGGGTTTGAAAACAAATCAGCCGATATTAGAATGCGGATGGAATGGATGGATGGATCGATGGATCGATGGATGGATGGATGGAGTACTATGTGCAGTTCTGGTCACTGTATCTCAAAAAGGATGTTACAGAGCTGGAAAAAATTCAGAAGAGGGCAATCAAAATGATTAGGGGGTTGGAGCACCTTCCTTATCAGGAAAGGCTGAAGAGTTTGAAACTTTTCAGTTTAGAAAAAAGACAAGGCGGAAAATGACAGAGGTTTATAATATTATGCATGGGGTGGAGAGTTGACAAAAATAAATTCTTCTCCCTCTCCCAAAATACCAGAACTCTGAGGGCATCCAGTGATGCTGATGGGCAGTAGATTCAGGACGAACAAAAGGAAATACTTCTTTACACAACAGGTGATTAAAATGTGGAATTCACTGCCAGAGGATGTAGTGATGACCACAGGCATAGAAACCCTTAAAAGGGGATTAGACAGATTCTTGGAGGAGAGGTCTATCATTATGACTACTACTAGTCATTATGACTAAAGGGAACCTCCACATTCAGAGGCAATCAACCTCTGAAACCCAGTGCCAGGAATTAACATCAGGGGAAAGTTTCAGCCTCGGTGCCATGTTATTGGAACTCCAGAGGAACTGGTTGTCCACTGTGTGAGACAGGTTGCTGGTCAAGACTGGCTACTAGTCTGGTCCAGTAGGGCTCTTCTGATGTTTACTAGTAATCTATCTAGCACAGTGTTGTCTTCTCTGACAGGCAGTGACTCTTTTATATTATTTGAGATTCTAAGTGAAGATGCTGGAGATTGAACCTGGGAACTTCTGCATGCAAAATGGGTGCTTGGCTACTGGGATCCAGCCTGTCTAAATAAGGAGAAGAGAATGGTGTCACTTCAGTGCTTATGCACCAATGCAAAAACTGGACAAGGGGAGGTGGGGATGGCATCAATTGCTAGCAGTACAGAGATGGGATGTGCAGGCAGCATCCCCAGCTGCTTCACTCACTCCTGCTTCCACAGCTGGGACATCTTTTCACCCCTTACTGTGACTATATGAGGTGGTTTCTGTTCAAATAAAACACTTCATTTACTATGACATTTGTTTTTTATTTTCAATTTTATTTTTTCCTGCCTCTCAGTTGGTCAAAACTAAAATGCATGTACTAAGGTAGCATTGGGACCTGCACTTTGCAGCTCTCTCTTGCTCTGGGAATATTAACAGTTTTACTTGTAAACATCTAGGCATATATACTTAAAAAATTCATTAAAATACAGAGTAGAAAAATTTCATATGGAAAGTTATAAATGATGCATTTTTATACTGGTTTATACTGTAGTGTCTAGTGACTCCTTGACAAAATTATCCTAAAACGTGTCTGCTGAACTGGTATTTCCTAGTGGCAGAGAAGTAGAAGTATGTTTCATTACCTTGGCTTCCTCCAAGAGTTGCTAGTTGAAAAACTTCCTTCAGAGTTAAGCCTTCTTCATTCACTTTATTAATTTTCAAGGCATTTGATACACTAACTGCCTTTCTGATAGCATCAAACATAGAAGCTGAATAGCCACCAGCAACATCTGTAACAAAACAGAAGAATCAGCCTGTGGGAATATGCACTGTTTAAAACCATATATTTTATTAATTGTGTAGATTAGAGCCAGAGGATCATTATTAAGACACAGATGTGTCCAGAGTGAAGTTTCCACTGGAGAGAACCTCTTCTGCAACTTCCATGCCTCCTGTAGGGGTTCCCCCCGTGAATGCTGTAAAGTGATTCTGCTTTATGGAGTGTGAGCCCTCCTAAACATCAGCTATACCGTAAGGCCTGCAAACACATATGAAAACCGTCAGAACAAATCATAAGCATATGCCCGTCTTCTAGCTCTGCATTGGTCAGTCTTCAGAAAGGGTGGGCAATCATTCATTATAAATGCCTGTAGGCTTGCAGCCAGGCATACAGAATGGAAAGGCATGCTTGCTTATGAGGGTTCTATCCCAGCCAGCGTGGTTATAGTCGGTAAGATGTTAGACTAGGACCTGGGAAACTCAGGCTCAAATCCCCACTCTGCCATGGAAACTTGCTGGGTGACCTTGGGTTAGTCACATGCTCTCATCTCGACCCTGGCAAGTATTTGGATGAGAAACCTCCAAGGAATACCAAGGGTGTGATAGGGAGGCAGGCAATGGTAAACCACCTCTAAATGTCTCTTGCCCTTGAAAAACCTATGAGGTCACCATAAGTCAGCTGTGACTTGAAGACATATATATATATATGTCCATATATATGGAAGGTCTGGTCATGGTCTGCTAGGCTGGGAGATATATATATCTCCCAGCCTAGCAGACCATGACCAGACCTTCCATTATTCCAGCTAATTAGGTGAGTAAGTAGGCCCTAGGGCAAACTTACACAAGGTCCAGGATGTTTCTACCCCACTCTAGTCATCAGCACTCTAAAGCTGTTCTGAACTCCATTCCAGTCCTAAGTGTGGAATCTGGAAACCCAGATTCATGGGTTTCATCCACTGCAAAATATCTGCTAGTGCTCTTGCACAGGAAGAAATGCAAGAAAATGACCATGGTAGCCACTTGCACTTAGTCAAACTAATTTTATCCCCATTTGTACTTCTACTTTTGCAAGACATTGTGCAACCAACTTCTGGTCACTATAATATACAGGGATCAAAATGCTAGGTGTTGAACAAGACCTTATGCAAGCAGAACTGCACTAAGTTTCTGATTGCACATTGCTGGATCCAGGCTAATATGTTGAAGCAAAAGCCATTACAAAATGCATTTAATTCAAAACATAAGACAGTTTCAACTAGGGCTATCAAATACATTGTTCAAAAACTCAGTATAACACTTTACAAAAAATATAGCCCAAGCTAGGTTTGCCACGTGTAAGGCCCTATAGAAAAGTTCAATTTTGTATGCCCTTCTAAATAAGAAAAGAGTCCTCTGCAAGATGGTCCATAAAACTAGGTTAACAACTAAAAGTGCTTGGGCTCAAGAAGCAGTGAAAAAAGAATTCCATGGGAAGAGTGCAGCGACAGTATTAGTTAGATGAGGCTAACAGGTGCATGCCATGGATTCATATCAGAGGATAAGATCCTTCAGATATGTGGGTCCCAGGTCATGAAAAGTAACCACAAGCATCTTGAATTTAATGCAGAAGTGAACACGAAGCCAGTTTAAATGCTGTAAAAACAAGTGTCAAATGCTGAAAACAGGTAGTGCCTAGTAGAAAACAAGGATATGCATTCTACACAAAAGGCAGTTTCTGTAGCACTTAAAGGGTAGTGCTACATAGAGTGCATTACAGTAGTCCAATCCAGGTGTTACAGTGGCATGGATCAACATAGCTGCTATGTCAGATGAGATCAAGAAGGGAGACATCTTACATGAAAGAAATAATTGATAAAGGGCATGTCAAAATACTTCTATGCCAAAGTCTTCCTTAAGGGTGACAGGTTGGTAAAAGGCAAAACCACGAAGTACTGAAGTGTGAATCCTCGCATCCCAGGGTAACGTTACCCTCAATCCCCTGGACTATCCTGTCAGCCAGAGACCAAACCTCTAGCCCTCCTGGGTCTAAGATCAAGAAGTCATCCCTGCTATGTTGCTGGGAATAATTCCATCTCAGATAAGGCCGATTCACAGAGAACTATTCCAATATGCTGTTACAGCTGCTAGAATTTTATATGCTTCTCACTGGAAAGATAAAACAATCCCGTTTGGTCTCAAATTAATGATTCCAGTTAGAATATTTATTAGAAGATGACATTTGTTTGATTTTAAAATGGTGTTATTTTACATTTAGACTTTATCTTACGTAGATATTTTACATCATGTGGATACATTAGGCACTGTGGAAACAGCTAATACAGTAATATAGCAATAATAGGCACAGTAGACAAACAAGATTTATTCTATCTAAGCGGCTATAGCAGCTTGTAACTTTCTTATACCAACTGTATTAAATTGATATTGATGTAGATCAGCTTTGGTTTATTACAATCAGTACTCTGGGGTTATGAAAGATCAGGTGAGTTTGAGCACTGTCAATCTGTATGTTTTACTGCTTCCCCCAATCCCTTCTTTTTTCTGTACCCTTATATTGAAAAAATAAAATAATTTTTTTTACAAAGAAGTCATCTCTGCAAGGTAGGATGCTTACAAAGTGAGTTCCAGAAAACAGGTATTCTGGTAGCTGTAGCCAATATGGGCTAAAGTACTGGATTCAGACTGAAGCCCCAAAACCCAAGAGCACAATAAAGTATAATTAAAGTGATTTATTAAAAGCATGTGCAGGGATATAAAATATAAAAGCAGTGACCAGTGAGAATAAAATAATAAAACTAGATATCTCAGCTAAGCATATTTACAAGCATTGGTTCAAGATCCATATGTTACCCAGCAACACTGAGTCCAACAGAATTTCAAAGTCCAAAGCAGAGGCTCCAGCCAGCATGGACCAAAGGGTGAAGTTAGAATGCAAGATTTTCCCTTTATGCCCAACAACCCACACTGGCATGATTCTAGTTGACCAATCAAATGTATGGCCAATTATGTAACTTGACCAATCCAGTATGTTGCTACCCAGGTGACCCAACCAATCAAGTTAATTGGCTTAATGAGACTATATACTCTGCAGCAATATAGGGTCCAATCAAGCAAGCACCCATTAGACATCTAATAAAAATGTAACAGGACTAGAATTGCAGAAACAAGCCATAAATATTAATCATAAATAATTATGGAAACCCAAGAGACCAAACATGCTAGGAAAAATAAACAATTACATAATAAATTACTTACCTGTGCCAAGGCCAAGCTTCACATTGTACTTCAGAACCTTTTTTACATTCAGAAAACCACTACACAGTCTAGATTGGGAGAAAGGGAAAAAGAAAAAGAAGCCATCTTTAAAAGAATTACAAAAGACTATTGAAACAGATGCATGGCTGTGAAATTTCCACCATTAAACGTCTTTCAAGAGTGAAAGCCTATAAAGAGAGAAGAAAGGGTTTGTGCACATTAATCTCCAAAATCTTGGCCTCTAAAAGGACTTTTAAAATAAAATCACTAAGTCATTTTCCATTGCTCATTGACTGGCTAAGTGCCGCAAATAAATTATCTATCTATCTTCCATTGCTCACATGCCTTGATCTGTTTCACTGTTTGGAACTGGGAGTAAGTCCAGAACTACACAGTTACAAATGTCATGAAGATGTTGACAAAAATAGTGATTCCATTTGGACTCGGAGTTCTCCCACAACACTCATTGTGGCATGTAAGAACATTAATAATGTGATGTTTTCACATTGCCAGTTTCTCTGACCCTGATGCACATCATTCATTGCTGCAGGTAGGGAAACTCATATCATAATCATGCCACATCACAGGGTAAATGTTTATGCATGCTTTAGTTTAGAGAGGGAGAACTCAACATAGGCATGCCAATTTCAGCAGCATTTCCAGTTTGAGCCTCTCATATGGTCTCACTATCAGTGAGGAGTGCAATGGTAGGCATGCCTCCAAGGTTATGGGGAAATTTTCTAGTTTAAAAAAGTTTCCCAGCTTGGCACAGTAATGCTGTCTTGAAAGCCCTGGGATGGATCCAACACAAAATCTCCATTAATTGAATTTATTTCTGTTAGCAGAGTGAGATTCTCTGCCTTTCCCCATGCTTCTGTATCCCAGGACCACAAAGATGCAGTTGGAGGTGTGCTGTGGAAGGGTTTTTTTTAGAAAAATCCCCCCCACTTTTGCCAAAAGAAGTTTCCATGTGATCCAACCCCTTCCTTCACCTTTGTACCTGGCAATGTCTCCTGCTACCTCAGTTCAACATTTTCAGCAACCAGACATGCTGACATGCTGCAGTCCTCCTTACGTCATAAGAAGCTGCACTCACCATACCCCCTATAACTGTTTCTGCAGCTCACCATCACTTTATTTTCTTGCTGAAAGAAGTTTTTCACCAGCTTAATTTGCAGTGCATGCCTATGTGGAGTTAATCCAGTCTAAACCCATTGAAATCAGTGGATTTAGAGTAGATTGATTCAACAAAGAATTGCACTTCCAGTGTGTTAGATTGTTTGTTAAAGGTAGAGAAGCAGGGCTGTTTTTTTTTTTTTTTAAACATGTTCTAAGAACATCCAGAAATCATATCAGTGTGTTGGGGAAACCAGAAATAGATGACTCCCTCCTTCCACAATTTTTTTTGCCCTCAAGTCACAGCTGACTTATGGTGACCCCATAGGGTTTTCAAGGCAAGAGCCATTCACAGGTGGTCTGCCATTGCCTGCCTCCGCATCACGACCCTGGTATTCCTTGGAGATCTCCCATCCAAATACTAGCCAGGGTCAGGGCTGAGAATGTGTGACTGGCCCAAGGTCATCCAGCAAGCTTCCATGGGGCAAGTGGGGATTTGAGGTCCTAGTCTGACACCTTAACCGCTATACCATACTGGCTCTCTTCCTCACAAATATGTCATAGTAAATATTTCCCGTGAGGCTAGTCCTATGCTTATTCTATTTTTAAATTATGAAATTTTTCAGGTTATCTATATTGAAACTTCAAAACTGGATGAGAAAGACAACCTTTTCTGGAAAAAAATTGCCTATATTATTTAAATCATTTATAATAAATAATACTATTTTTACTTACGCCATGTTTGAATTGGGGCAATGTGCAATGGCAACTCCTCTACGAGTAAAAAGTTGCAGTTCTTCATCCGAAAGATGGCAACCATGAGCCAATATTGTCTAAAGACAAAACAGCATAATTTGCTTTTGCTGGGGACTGTGAATTGCTACAACTTTGTGCTTGTACTTAGGAAGAATATGTAACACTGGAGATTTATCTGACAGGGCCTAGTGTCATGATGAGTTTTACTGATTCACTGCTACCAATTCCATACCTGAGCAGAAGGCTGCTGTCAGTTCCTTTGTCTGTAAGCACAACCAGAATCCTACCTACTTCAGTGTAAAGAGGAAAGAACAAAATGGACAGGTCACAGCTGGAGAATGAAGGAATGAAGGAGCTTCAATGCCACAAACTCCAAGGAGAAATTCAGCAGTCCTTCACAGGATATATTCACAGGTGATAAAAAATTGGAATGTGTCACTTTTGAATGTCAAGCAGGCTAGAATAGAAAGGCTATTGTAAATTAAAGTGTCCCTAACAATGGAAACACTGAGAAAACAGTGGGAAACATTACCATCTCTCTGTGTTGTGGATTTTAATTTTAAATCACTGTTTAGGATGTTTTGACACAGAAAGCCTGAGAGTTTGCTTTAGATTCTTGTGTAAATCTGCAAACAAAATTTTTCCCTGTTCCAGCTTACTTACAACTTTCAGCCTTAAAGGATAGCTTATAAATAAATGGCTTTATGCCTAGATAAACCCAAAAACAAATGGAACAGAGTGTGCAACAGTTTTTTGGAGGCTGATACTCTAAGGTGTCTTACATTATGCTTTTAGAGAGCACAAATCAGAAGGTTTAGTAAAGTCATTCATTGGCTTCTGTATAAGCTTCCCATGCCCTGTAACTTCTGAATCTCTCAGAACTGAAATTCAGTAAAAATCTGCCCCCCTTTCTCCTAGTATGATGATATATTGATATATCATTAAAATTGAAGGGAGAGGCAGCCAAGGCTAGATTGGGTGCTTCCCCACCCCCCGCATTTGGGTGATAAGTTACTCGGGGGGGGGGGGGTGAGCGAGCACCCGATCTTAGCCCTGGCTACCTCTCCCTTCAATTTTATTTATATTTTTAATGATACATCAATATATCATCATACAAGGAGAAAAAAACAGCAGATGGCAACCAGAGAATGAGGCAGCCAGTGGGGGGGGGGGGGAAACAGCACTTGGGTTGTAAAATAGCTTATAAAATGGCACGGGTTTCTTCCACTCACCTCATCCCCTTTAAAGAGCTTGGGTTTGTTATGGTTTTCAATACATTTATGGTTAAAAGTATGGATACTTGAAAACCTGCAGCATTGATTTAAACTCCAAGTAATGATTTTGGGCTTCAAATTTGAACCTGCATGGGAAAGAATGTTTGTCTGGAAGGATGATTGGAAGGCATTTGGAAGGACCACAGAGCAAGGTCAGTTTCAATGTTCCCAAGCATCAGATGATAATTTGAAGTCTGGAATGTAGCCAAAACAAGGCTGTCAAGGTTGCTGATAGTAAATGTAGAGAAAAACACATTTTTGTGGTTTCTCTTGCTTTCAAGTCAAATATGAATGCATTATAAGCAAGTTCAATAATGACTTGTTTTGTCTTAATGGTTAATAAGCCTTGAAGATGAAAGTGTGAAAATTGAGAACTTATTTTGAGAAAGTATACTGTACCTATGTTTGGATGTTATTTCCTATGTCATCTATTTGTGTGACATGAGATCAAGGTTAGGGAAAGATGTTTGATAAGAGAAATTTTGTCTTATTATATCTTATTTTATATATTATATAATGTCAGAGAATATTGTAGAATTCGCAAAACAACTTTCCACTGATTCTCATAACAATTTTCATTTGTTCTCAAAACAGTTGACCTCTGGAAGAGTATATAAAGGGATTGTAAGAGGGTGGATATTCATTGCCAGGCATGCTTGCGTGCTGCGTGTCTGAGAATAATCCCTGGCATGACACATTGATGGGTATGTAATTCTATTGTTATTTTTCATTGTAATTTTTTTACTGTATTTAAGAACTGTAGTAACTTGTTAGAATCTGTTAGATTTTTCCATGTAATCTGGTTTTTATATGTGTTAGTGGTTTTTTTTACTTCTTTATTAATAGTATTGAAGCATTAGCAATAAAAAGGAATTTTAACACAATTCAAAGTTGTGTCATTGCTTGAAGTGGCTGGTAAAGTAAGCTAATGTATTTTTTAGTGAAATACAAGATCTAGAAACATAGCCACTTATCACAGCAATCGATCTGCTTCAGATTGTAAAATGACTTGTGAAAAGGCACTTGGGGTTCTCCGGCTCACCCTGTCCCCTTTAAAGAGCTTGGATTGCAAAGTGGCCACTTGCCAGGGGGAGAGGTGACGGGGGAGGTGACATTTTTATCACAGTAAGTATTACAGCCAATTACAAAGCAGCATTTTCAAGGGGTGGGGACACTCACACTTCCAGATTTTTGCTGGTGATTCTGCACTGCTCAGGATACTCCAGGACTTTCTTCAGGACAAACAACACTGTGCATAGCTTTTTTAGAATTCGAACCAGAAAAGTGTGGGTCAAGAGAGCGACAAACCCAAGGTAAAACTCCCATGCATAAAAGACCTTTGACTCGGATTTGGAATGGTTAGTATACTGCAAAAAGTAATTATTCTTCCTTACTGCTTTATGTATATTATTCAGATTCATCCTAATTTGCCATTTCAACAACAGTTGGGAGAGGTCCACACCCACTCTGAAGGGTGTGTTTACTTTTTTGACTGGATCTTGTTTTCACATTTTTGTGCCATCTTGTATCAAAAAGGTCACCCTCATGTGTGCTGTGTGTTTAGTTCTTACCTGATCATGTTTTCTTATGCTAAGCTCTTGAGAGTCTATAGTGGGCTGCAACACATCCCACATTTTATTGGAGCAACTAAAATTCAGTGCAAGTAGTGAACGGGAGTTTATTATATTTGTATCTGTGGTTGCTTAAAAACAGAATGCTTTATTAAACAAAGACACGGTATTTCTTGAAATAGAAAATAATGTTTGTTTCTCAGAAACACATCTTCAAAGCTGCAGTTTACCAGGAAGATATACAAACTTCTAAACTCTGTGGTAAAACCTGAATATTAGTGACTTTATTAAGCACACCATTTATTTGTTGAGTTTCACTAAAGTGAGTAACATTGTATATTCAAACTGCTAATTAACACTAATTCTACTAATAAAACGCTATGCAAATCTGAAAATCCAAAGAGAGGTTTTCAAAGAAAATCAGTCATATTCACATGAGATTTTCAGCAATTAGATATCCTGAACTACCTTACAAGAATTAAATATAAATTTATAATTTATGTCTCTAACAGTGCAACCCTAAAGAGAGTTACTAGCGTTTAAGCCCATTCATTTAAATGGGCTCAGACTGGAATAACTCTGCATAGGATTGTGCAGTAACAATGCTATTCTAAGCAGGGCTACACCTTTCTACATTCATTGAAGTTTATGGCCTTAGAAGGGTGTAATTATTTGGGATGGCATATTAACAGCAGTGTCAAATTGTATTTACAATTTACTACTGAGATTACAATTTTTTTTAATGTTAAAGCACTTCTTTGGCAAAACAATCACAAAGAACATGTATGGAAAATTCTATGTATTTATTATTTGTGTAATGTAGCTTTAGTCACCATTCAAACAAAAACTGTCTTCACAAAATGCTGTAAATGGACTTAAAAACATTACTGTTCTCTTCAGTCTTCAAAATGCCCTTACAAATCAGATCAAGCTGAATGTAGATTAGTGACCATTATACTTTTATGTTTTCCCCTCTTCTTAGGGGCAAAAGACCATGACCATTTAATTAATTACTACTTTGATAAGCAACATTTATCTCAACAGTACTTTCTTGCCTCTTAGGCAAAGAAGATTTACTCATACATTCTCAGTGACACATTTGTATTTCTTAATATACCTTGTTTGTAAGAAGTTTATTTTTATCATATAATTCTGTATAATTTTGATAGGCAGGAAACATTTTCTCTACAAGCTTGATTTCTTCCTCTGTCTCACTTACGTGACTCTGTGAAGTGAAAAGAGTAAACAGTCAGCATTTCATTTAATGCTTAATTTTAACACCAGGAAACTACATATTACATCCTGTTCAAAGTGGTTCATTAAGCAGAGCCCAGAGTGGAGTACTGTGGACTATGCACCAGATTAATAACCTGGGCAAAGAATCACATTTCACCAGCGACAAAATATCTGAGTGGTGGCAAAATTTCCCCACAAAAATAAAACAGTATCTTGGGGAATGACACCTGCCCTCCCCCACAACAATAACCAAGACACAATTTCACATTTATGGTGAAATACAACACTAATTTTCTTTTAACAGAATTGGTACAATCACATGGAATTCATGATGAAGTAAGAAATGATGAATACAAAGATTCTTTTTTGTTGCCTGTATTAAGATTTGCACTGTGCAGGGAAATTAGGGCACGCTCAAAGAACCATTTATAATTTTTAAATCCCTGTGGCTGATCTACATATGCACCACACAAGCAAGGTAATCCTTTCTGTTTCTGATCCTATGAACCTGAAAGAAACTGCTTCCATGCGATCTTCTTTCCCATGCATATCATGACTGAAGGGTCTGACAGGAGATGTGTTTTTTTTTTCTTTTCCAATTGTGATACTGTTGGTTACCCAAAAACTCCTGGCTGTTCCACTGACAGAGCAATTGTCTGCAGAGTTATTGTGAATCCCATTAATTTCCAGCGCTTTAGACAACAGTAACTATGATTAGCTCTGCACTGTAAATAAAATAAGGGGGGGAAAAACCTTACCTGCACATGAATGTCATGAGCCTTTGCCAGGTCACCAAGGCTACCAAGCATCTCCTCTGTACAGGATGGTCCAAAGCGGGGTGTTACTATGGGGTGAACCCTTGTATACTGGGAATATGCAAATAGTACAGTATAGAATAGACATTTGCATACTGTTGAACTATACCTATCAGTTTGTTTCTTTAGCAATTACAAGATTCTTGTCTATTAAAAGGGAGCAGCAAAGTAAAAAATAAGAACACTGTTTTGATTTTGCTTTGGCCAAAGCACAATATGCACATAGTAAAATGGTGATATAAACCAGCTGGCACAAAGTGTTTGGTGTGTACAAGTTCAGCATTCAATTAGTCATTATTTACAAGGAGGAGGCTATTTAATTACCAGAAGGTCTGCCTTCTTTGATTTAGATCTAGCACAAAACAATTGTAATTTAAAACGACTTGTTATTCTTTCATATATGTATAAAGATAACCACACAAAATTAAAAAAAGATCAAGCAAACAGGGAAGAATAATCAAGAGAGAATTTGCTACTTATTTGGAATAACTGAATAGATATCAATACATATTATTTATAAACGACAAAGTATTAGATTATCCTTCACCCACATGGCAATCCTGGGAAATAGCCCTCTCACATCCATACTTTACAGAAGGAAATAATAGAGAATTCAGGAACTGGCTGAAGGACAACAGTTTAAAATCTATGATTAATAATGAACCAGGCACAACCCTTTCTTCAGCTGGGCCCTAATAATGGAAATGAAACCAGCTGTGGCCAAGGTGATGGTTTAACCACCCCTTGCACACTTGGCGCATTTTGCTTTAGACCCTGGTTTACAAATAGAATCATAGAGTTGGAAGGGACCACCAGGGTCATTTAGTCCAACCCCCTGCACAATGCAGGAAATTAACAACTACCTCCCCCCCCCACATGCCCAGTGACCCCAACCCTTCCCCCGCCATGCAGGATCCCATAATCAAAGCACTCCCAACAGATGGCCATCTAGCCTCTGCTTAAAGACCTCCAAAGACGAGGACTCCACCACCTTCCGAGGCAGCACATTCCACCATCGAACAGCCCTCACAGTCAAAAAGTTCTTCCTAATGTTTAGGTGGAATCGCTTTTCTATTAGTTTAAATCCATTACTCCGTGTTCTAGTCTCTGGAGCAACAGGGAACAAGCTAGTTCCCTCATCAATGTTTGAGTGGATCAGATCTACATTTAAAGAGATGGGTCTGCCATGTCTAGTCAGGCCCTAAGTTCAAACTTGAGTTCAGACTAGGCTTGCCAGATCCCTCTTTGTCACCGGCGGGAGGTTTTCGGGGCGGAGCCTGAGGAGGGTGGGGTTTGTTTAGAAGGGATAGACAGATAAGGAAGGGGGGAGGAGTAGCATTGTATGTCAAAGAAGTGTACACTTGTGAAGAAGTACATTAATCTGAGCATGGTAGTTCAGTCGAAAGTCTATGGGTAAAAATAAAAGGAGTAAGAAATAATCGTGATATTATGGTGGGTGTCTGCTATCGACCATCAAACCAGGCAGAGGACTTGGATGAGACACTCCTAGACCAGATTACAAAGTTCTCAAAGAGACGGGACACAGTGGTCATGGAAGATTTTAATTACCCGGATATCTGGTGGAAGTCCAACTCTGCTAAAAATGCAAGATCCAATACATTCCTGACTTGTCTTGCTGACAACTTCATGCTCCAAAAAGTGAAGAGGGAAACAAGGGGATCTGCTATCTTAGATTTGATTCTCACCAACAGGGAGAAACAGGTTGATGAGGTTAAAGTAATAGGCACCCTGGGTAGTAGTGACCATGTAATCTTGGAATTTACAATCTTGGGGAAAGGAAAAACTGTACGTAGTCAGACATATACGTTGGACTTTAGGAAAGCAAATTTTAACAAGCTTAAATTTATGCTAGGTAGAATCCCATGGTCAGAAATACTTAAGGAGAAGGGAGTTCAGGAAGGGTGGGAGTTTCTTAAAAATGAAATACTGAAGGCCCAATCACAAACCATTCCTAAGAGAAGGAAAAATGGGAGGAGCCTAAAGAGGCCAGGGTGGCTCCATAAACAGCTTTATAAAGAGTTGAGAAATAAAAAAGACTCCTTTAGGAAGTGGAAGGAGGGCCTTATAACCAAAGAGGAATATAAACAAATAACTTGTGCTTGTAGGTAGAGTGTTAGGAAAGCGAAAGCTCAGTATGAGCTTAGGCTAGCGAGAGATGCTAAACACAACAAAAAAGGCTTCTTCACCTATGTACAGAGTAAGAATAAGTACAAGGACTTGATAAGCCCACTGTGGGGACCGGAAAGTGAAATTGTAATAGGAGATGAAGAGAGGGAAGAACTCAATTCCTACTTTTCCTCAGTCTTTTCTTGTGAGGGAAGCGGTGCTCAACATGGCATAAACAGAACACAGGGAACACAGGGAAGGGATTTGCAGCCTAGGATTGGCATTGGGTTAGTGCACAAATACCTAGTTTCTTTAAATGAAACAAAGTCCTCAGGGCCAGATGAATTGCATCCAAGAGTACTCAAAGAAATTGCAGATGTAATTTCTGAGCCTCTGTCCATGATTTTTGAGAAGTCTGGGAGAACAGGTGAGGTGCCAGAAGATTGGAGGTGGGCAAATGTTGTCCCCATCTTCAAGAAGAGGAAAAAGGAGGATCTGGGTAACTACCGACTGATCAGCTTGACTTCTATATCAGGAAAAGTTTTCGAACAAATCGTCAGCCAGTCCTTGAGCGTTTAGAAAGGATGGATCCGATTACTAAGAGCGAGCATGGGTTTCTCAAGAATAAGTCATGTCAAACTAATCTTATCGCCTTTTTTGAGAAAATCACTACCTTGCTGGATCAGGGGAATGCTGTAGACATAGTTTATCTTGATTTCAATAAGGCTTTTGATAAGGTTCCGCATAGTATTCTTGTTGACAAATTGGGAAAATGTGGTTTAGATCCTATTACTGTTAGGTGGATCTGTAACTGATTGATAGATCACACCCAAAGAGTGCTGGTTAATGGTTCCTCATCCACTTGGAGAGAAGTGACTAGTGGAGTGCCTCAGGGATCTGTCCTGGGCCCTGTGTTGTTCAACATCTTTATAAATGATTTGGATGAAGGAATATAGGGGAAGCTTATTAAATTTGTAGATGATACTAAATTAGGAGGAGTACCAAATACGATCGTAAACTGACCCAGGATACAAGAGGATCCTGACAGGCTGGAGAACTGGGCTAAAACTAATAAAATGCACTTCAACAAAAATAAATGTAAAGTTCTGCATTTAGGTAGAAAAAATCAAATGCATAATTATAGGATAGGGGAGACTTGTCTTAGCAGTAGTGTGCGCAAAAAGGAGACCAAACACTGAACATGAGTCAGCAGTGTGATGCGGTAGCTAAAAAGGCAAATGCGATCTTGGGCTGTATCAACAGAAGTATAGTGTCCAGATCAAGCGAAGTGATGGTATCACTTTACTCTGCTCTGGTTAGACCTCACCTAGAGTACTGTGTTCAGTTTTGGACACCACAATTTAAGAAAGATGGAATGTGCCCAGAGGAGGGCAACAAAGATGGTGAGGGGACTGGAGACCAAGTCCTATGAGGAAAGGTTGAAAGAGCTGGGTATGTTTAGCCTAAAGAGAAGAAGACTGAGAGGTGATATAATAACCATCTTCAAGTACTTGAAGGGCTGTCATATAGAGGATGGTACCGAGTTGTTTTCTGTTGCCCCAGAAGGTTGGACCAGAACCAACGGGTTGAAATTAAATCAAAAGAGTCTCCATATAGACATTAGAAAGAATTTTCTTACAGTTAGAGCAGTTCCTCAGTGGAACAGGCTTCTTTGGGAGATGGTAAGCTCTCCTTCCCTGGAGGTTTTTAAGAAGAGGTTAGATGGCCATCTGTCAGCAATGCTGATTCTATAACCTTAAGCAGATGATGAGAGGGAAATTATCTTGGCCATCTTCTGGGCATGGAGTAGGGGTCACTGGAGGTGTGTGGGGTGGGGAGGTAGTTGTGAATTTCCTGCATTGTGCAGGGGGTTGGGCTAGATGACCCTGGTTGTAAATTTCCTGCATTGTGCAGGGGGTTGGGCTAGATGACCCTTCCAACTGTATGATTCTATGAATGCCATAGAGTCTAATTGCAAAAATTGCCATTTTGTCTAGGTGAACTGATCTCTATCAGCTGGAGAGCAGTTGTAATAGCAAGAGATCTCCAGCTACTACCTGGAGGTTGGCAACCCTAGTTCAGACCCCCATGCTCAGCATTTATTCTATTAGTCTATATTCCAGCTGTTCACAGCTGTTTGTTAAATCCTGTTTTCTAAGACACTTTGAGTCCCCATGGGACAAGAAAGGTAGGATATGAATATTTTAATGAACAGCAGGTGCCTGGGCGAAACTGAGCTTGCTTCCTCTCTACAAACCAGGGTTTAATCCTTACTTAGAATCTTGGTTTGTGGGGAAGAAATAAACTTCTGTTAGCTCAGGTGCTTTATTTGGACAGTAGGGTTAACTGGGGTATAATGAAAGTGGAAGTGTTCACTCTGCCTCATGTCATGCAAAGGGAAGGGGATGGAATGTGCCAGCCAGTAACATGCCAGGCATGTGTTCATTAAGAGCAACACTTGTTCATGATGTCTGAGTAGGGCCACAGAAAAAAAGCATGTATTTATAATGCAGCAAGATTAGCTCTGTGAGGGTGAGAAGTGCAGTTCTACTTACTTTCTTCTCTAGGAGTCCTCTAACAAACCTGAGAAAATTGGGAAGGGAAATTAAAATACATAAATAGTTTGGTTTCTGTATTGTATTGTTTTATACATGCATATATGTGTTTGTACAAAAAAGAAGTGTGAATACACAATAAATAAGCACTTTCATGAAGGTTAATAAGACTAGGATTTTGACCTCAAAAATGCACAAGCAGATAGTAATTAACAGCAGACAAGTGGTCATTACTCTGCTTCCTCTGACATCTAAACAGATAGCATGCACAATTAAGGGAAGGCATAATTATATACTACAGTGGCAGCATTTTTAAAAGTAAAAAAGTCAATTTTGCCTGTGTATCACAAAACTGAATGTGTGCTATTTTGGTAGGCCTATTTTTCTGATTGCATTAATTTATGCTTCATTTATAGTACTTATGCATAATGAAGATTTAAGTGACTGATTATGGGAAAAGCCCATAGTGGAGTGTTCACTTTGCTGACCATATAGCTGAACTTTTGTAACATCCAATACTTTTTAATAGCTACCTTTTACATTCCCATTAAAAAGCAGCTATTTATATTTCCTCCAGAGATATTAATATGTCTTCTATGGTTTTCATTCAAAGGACTGCAGTATATTGTACTGAAGTGTGGTTATTTTTATAACCATCAGCAGTTGCACTTCTATGAAAACATTAAAAGAATGACAGAGAAATGGCAATGAGGGTGAAGACTCCTGAACTGCAGGTGACATGGAAATTGAGGGATAGGCTAAATCTGGTCATAGTTTCTAGGAAAATAGAATTTAGGAGAGGGTAAACTTGAATGCCTCTTTAAGCACTTTGGTTGGACAGATGATTCATAAATAAAATACAATTTTAAAAGTTACATATCATCTCATTCTCCCCTTTTACCTCTTGCTTCCTGTTCTAGTGTTCTGGTCCTTAATAAATCATAAGCATGCAGGCAGAGTCGTAGGGTTGCCAGCCAGTAGAGTTGGGAGCGGGGACAAAGGGGTTATCGTCAGTGTGCTGGCTGATGTTACATCACTTCCAGGGAAAACCTGGAATTGACATCACGCTTCTCTAGGGAATCACAAGAAACTCTTTCCAGCAATTTCTGGAGATGTATGAGATCACTTCCAGGTTTCCCCTAGCTCTTAAAGTACAACACCACAATATATTACGTACTATATACTTACATGTGCTTATTCAGGCCAACATGGTTTCTAACAGCTCATTCCTGAGCCTTGCGGCAGCCGGGGACAACATAGCTGAGGCACCGCCACGGCGCCTTCAAAAAGATTTCCCGGCTGCCTCAAGGCTAAAAAAAAGCATTTTTAAAGTTAAAAAAAGAAAACGGGTCTTTTATCCCCATAGAAAACAGCAATTGCTGGAGGGGGCATTCCTGGGCTGGAGGGGCTTTGGAAGCCGATTACCAGCATTTCTCTTCTGGGATTTATGTCCTGGATTTATGTCCTGGAAAGTGCAGCATCGGAGGAGCAGCGTGCAGCTCTGTGGCACCCAGGTGCCAATGGAACTGCCCTCGCCGCCAGTGTCTTTATTCTGTGATAAGAGGTCACTTACGCTGGTGGCGGGGTCATGCCACCTCCAGAGCACTTCTAGCCCCCCACCTCAGGAATGCACTGTGAGTTTCTTTGATTCTATCCCATTCATTTTAAAAGCCTTATTTTGGCAAAGTTCTTTGAGAACATTAAGAGGTCAGAAATAAGTCCTAAACAACGGAAATTACTTTTTCCTACTGATCTAAAACAGTCACTTAGAAATAAGGAAAATAGAAACAGGAACTACTTGCTTTAAAAAAAATATATGAAAATATATTCAAGAAGAACTATGTCATTAATTTACTTCAGTGGTAACTATTCAGTTGGATTTTACATGGGTATAAAAATAGTTGTAGCAGTAGAATCAGATTAAATCTATTTCTCACAAAACTTTCAGTCTTTCCATTTTGATAAGTTCCAGATACTACACCTCCCATTTCATCACATTTAAGAAAAATATACTGCCAAGTGTGTACAGGAAGGATCAGTCACATTAGATTTTTACCTTTCAGTCTCCTTGATGGATTCTGAGGTGGTCTCTTTATAATCTGGACAACACTCATTAATATCCATGCAAACTTTACCCACAAATGCCCTTTGTCCAAATTTATCTGCGAGGAATGAAAGAGAACAAAACTCAGATGAATGTTTTCCACCTGTCTTGCTGGCAAGCCCTTCTTTTAATACCATGCCAACAAATTTGCCCTTGTAAGCCTGCTTCATTCTGCAGCCACCCACACAAATAGGGCTGTCAGCACTAAGGTGGCCAGACCCCTGCTGGGGGTGGGGATCCCCGCCCTTGGTACTGTCCCGGCCCTGGCCTCGTTGGCATGACTACATCACAAATCACATTGACAAGTTTGAGAGAGACGCTGTGGTATTTGGGCAAAACTCTATGGTAAAAACAGCCTCTACCATAGAGTTTTTGCCCAAATACCAGAGCATCTCCCTCGACGTTGCCGGTGTGATGACATCACTTCTGGAAGTGATGTCGTCACGTTGGCGCTGGCCCAGTATCCCCTAGGACAGTGATGGCGAACCTTTTAGAGACCGAGTGCCCAAACTGCAACCCAAAACCCACTTATTTATCGCCGAGTGCCAATGCGGCAATTTAACCTGAATACTGAGGTTTTAGTTTAGAAAAAACAACTCCTGCACAATGCAGGAGATTCACAACTACCTCCCCCCCACACACCCACCCAGTGACCCCCCCTACTCCACGCCCAGAAGATGGCCAAGGGGACCTCCCTCTCATCATCTGCTTACAGTCCTCATAAAAAGGCGCCCAGGCGCTGGCCGTCTTGGCCGCCCTCTTGGGCACTTTCCCCAGCTCTGCAACGTCTGTTCTGGGAAAGGCCAGGCGGGCCAATGGCGGGGGCCCCTTGGCAGGGGCTGAGCTGCCCCCCCCGGGCTGCAGCTGCCAGCTGCAACGGAGCCCAGGCTGGGCCAGGAGCCTCTGGGAGGAGGAAGAAGAAGGCAGTGCTGCAAGGGCGAAGTGGTGCACGGCTGCTTGGGCACAAGTCCTGCCGGCTGCCACCGCAGCACGCCCCCCCCCCACTGCACGGGCCGCTCCCGCTCCCCGGCGCCGCTTCCCAGGCCGCTCGGCTGGGCTGCGCGCTGGACAGAACCAGGGCGGCGGCGGCTCCTCTTGGCCGAGCGGGGGAGGCGCTGCAGGTGACGGCCCGGCCTTCAGGGGCCTTTTGCAGCGGGCAGGCGGGCCTGGCCTCCCTTGCAAGAAGCCATGTCCCTGCAGCCCCCGGACTGCTACGGGTCGACGAGGCCGGGGTGGAGCCTCCTCTGCCGGCACGCGGGTAAGTGGATCGGGACGGGACCAAAAGTCCAGACGGGCGAGGCAGCGACGAATGGAAGAGGTGGAGAGAGAGCAAGCCCGCTTCCCGAGGGACGGGGCGAGGAACCGGCAAGCCAACAGCCAGGAGAAGACGGAGCGCAGAGACGCGGCGGCACGCCGCCGCACCCCAGCTGTAGCCCTGCTGCCCAGTCGCGCCTCTGCCAGTCAGAGGACTTGGCTGGGGGCGTGGGGAGGAGGGCAGAATGTTCCAGCCCTCCCTCTAGTCCCGCCCCCAAGACCTTATTAGGGCTGGAACATCCTGCCCTCCTCCCCACGCCCCCAGCCAAGTCCTCTGACTGGCGCAGGCGCGACCGGGCTACAGCTGGGGTGCGGCGGCACGCCGCCGCGTCTCTGCGCTCCGTCTTCTCCTGGCTGCTGGCTTGCCGGTTCCTCACCCCGTCCCTCGGGAAGCGGGCTTGCTCTCCACCTCTTCCATTCGTCGCTGCCTCGCCCGTCTGGACTTTCGGTCCCGTCCCGAGCCACTTACCCGCGTGCTGGCAGAGAGGGCTACGCGTGCCGGGTCGGGCACGCGTGCCATAGGTTCGCCAACATGGCCCTAGGAAAACATTGCATGGGTGGAACTCAGACCTAACTAGATGTTACACTGTCTTTGAGAGTTGTGGCCTGGTTTGCCTAAAGGATTTTCAGTTAGATGTGCGCTGCAAATCCCATTTAGAACTTAATTCCCAGGCACACACTACCTGATTTATATTGGTCCCATGGGGACAGGGAACTTAAGCCTTCCTCCCATGTTATTTTCCTGACCTTAACTAGTCCCAGGCTTGTGATATTATGCTTCTTCCTCTTTGTTTCATGTCTGCTCTGTTAAGCTGTTCACTGTTTAACCTCAATACCAACTTTAATCCGACTAGCGAAACAAACCTTTGCTTTAAAAGATTGGCTGAGAAGAAATTTTATGATGTAATTTCAGAACCAGCTTAGAATTGTAAATAGCTACTTCCAAACAGGGAAGCTTTTCATGTGTCTCTTTTTAGGCCATCAATGTAGACAGTCATATAGGTATACATTGATAGGTGGGTAAGCTAGCTCTTTAGACATATTGTGAGGCAGTGACATTTGGAGTGAAAGCTTGTAGCATTTTGTGGTTACATTTTTGTAGCTTGTTAGAAGAGGCTCAATGTTCCTTAAAATCTATGGAATGGAGCATTTTTTTCAGATCTGGGACTATTACTGTAAATTATCCCTACCCATGTTCATTGCTGCTTTTTCCTGATGCAGACTAAACTGGTCATGTGGCAGGTCCCTTCTGAAAGGCTGGGTTTTAATTGCTAACAGGCAGGATAAAATGTTGCAAAATTTTGGCAGGGTGCACCAGACCGGGCTCACTGTGAGAGTTCACAAAAATCTAGGGTTGACATTGGGGGAAGCGGGCCCAAATTTTTAGTGTGTGGTGTGGTGCTGAGGGACTATTGCTTGGCCCCTTGGCCTCTGGCCAGCAGAGTCCTGCAAGGTTCCATCTTGGCCCCCATGCTTTTAAACATCTATGTGAAGCCAGTGGGAGAGGTCATCTAGAGATTTGGGCAGAGTTGCCACCAATATGCAGATAACACTCAGCTCTGTCTTGTGCTTCCAGAAAATCCCAGGGAGGCTGTGGAAACTATGAACAGGTGTCTGGAATGGATGCAGGCTAATAAACTAGAAGTGCTGCTGGTTGGGGGGGGAGGTCTATCCTGAGAATGGGGATGTCTCCTGTTCTGGATGGGGATGCACTCCCACTAAAAGAGCAGGTTCGTAGCTTCAGGGTGCTGCTGAGCCAAGCCTCCTGTTGAATAAACATGTGGCAGGAGTCCCTTTTGCCAGTTTTGGCTGGTGAGCCAGCGGCAACCGTTCTTAGGCCAGAAAGATCTTGCCACTGTGGTTGATGCCCTGGTAACATCTAGATTAGATTACTACAATACATTCTAAATGGGACTGCTCTTGAAGACTGTCTGGAAGCTACATCTGATACAGAATTCTGCAATTGCTACAGAATGCAGACTGAAGTTGGTCATAGGAACCATATCATTCCAACCTTCTTCCACCTATTGTGGTTCCTAATTTCACATATAGGTTCCTCCAGCAGGGCTAACAGCACCCTGACGTAATAGAGAGCCAGCATGGTGTAGTGGTTAAGAGCAGTGGACTCTAATCTGGTGAACTGGGTTTGATTCCCCACTCCTCCACATGAGCAGCGGACTCTAATCTGGAGTGCAGGGTTTGTTTCCCCACTCCTCAACATGAAGCCTGCTGGGTGACCTTGGGCCAGTCACAGTTCTCTCAGAACTCACCTCACAAGGTGTTTGTTGTGGGAAGCGGAAGGGAAGGTGCTTGTAAGCTGCTTTGAGACTCCTTAGAGAAAATGTGGCGTATAAAAACCAACTCTTCTTTTTCATTTTAAGTTGGGAAAACATCATGGAAAGAAGGGTTGATCAGCTCTCCCTGTGTACTATGGTCTCAATCTGAGTTGGGCTCCTGAACATCTAGGAACAAAGGTGTTCTTGTAATTCATAGTACACATCTGACTGAAAGTTCTTGTTGCAGACTAAAGGACACAAGGTATTTGATGGCCTTATTGAACTATGGCTTTGGCACCTCCACTACCATTCAATAGAGGAAAAAAACCTGATAGTTCTAGAATGAACACTGGTATTTAATTGGCATTCAAAATGAATTATGTAAAAAAAAAAGGCACACTTTTTGGCCACCATAGCCTTCCTGGTGTTTGGGCTACAAAGGTCTCTTGGACTTTGAAAAGGGCAATTGGGCCCCATGAAATCAGCTATTTGAATAAAGTTTCCCAGGCAGTTCAAGTGGATTTTAACAATAGCTATAAAGGTATAACTAACTCTGCTTCAACTACAGAGTAGGGACATTCAATAACTTGAAATGAAGACCTGTCTTCCTCCAGAGCTCCAGACATAACCACCGCACCTGGGACTGAGTTCTGTTCCCCACCCAGCACTTCTTCAACACATGACAACTTAGCATGCAACTACAACTAGGGTTGCCAAGCTCCAAGTGGGCAACTCCTAGAATTACAACAGATCTCCAGATGACAGAATTCAGTCCTACTGGAGAAAATGGCTGCTTTGGAGGGTCAACTCTATGGCACTGTACCCTGATGAAGTCTCGCCCCTCTCCCAATCCTGCCCTCCCCATGCTCCACCCCCCCCAAATCTCCAGGAATTTCCCAACTCAGATTTGACAATTCTACAGAAAACACTCCTCTTTTCATGGTTGTCTGGACTGGTTATTTATGGGATGATATGGGTCCGTGCTTTTTTAAAAAAAGGCATTTTGTATTGACTTCTGTTTTTTAAAAAATATTTCCTTTTTTTTGATGTACAAACAATTTAATTTCCTAAGATTGTGAATCCTCTAGGGGGGCAGAAGTATTTTGGACAGCTAATATACAATAATATGAGCGTGCGGCATACAGTGTGATAGAAACCCAATAAAATAATCAAATAGTCTTCAGTTCAAATCTCATCTCAGCTATGAACTCACTAGATGGTTGTAGGCAAGTCACTATCTTTGAACCTCCGCATCCCATCTGCAATATGAAGACAATGACCATTACCCATCATACCAGTGGTTGTAGAATTTACTGTGCTAATGACCTTTGTGATTTGATATCTGAAGGGCTGTTTCTTCCTGTACAAACTTGTGCAATAGCTTCATTATCATCTCAGGATCTCCTTTTCATCTCCTCCATACAGAAGCAGGGGTGGTGGTGGCTCATTTTGTGGCTTTTTCACTGGTTGCGTTGATTCTTTGGAGCAGCTTATTTCCTCCCTACTAGGTTTTAGTAGTTTGTGAAATTGTTTTGTTTCAAAGAGCTTTCTGTTGATTTTCTTTTTGAGGAGTTTGGCTATTAATGTTTTAATAGTATATATAGTTTTAGTAATTTTCACTTCTATTGCTTATGTATCACTGTGGTGTTTTATATTGTAAACTGCCTTCAGCTCCTGTTGTGAACCCTCGCTTCTGACAAAGACTTGGGTTCAAGGGGGGGGGGATATGGTAACCCTGCTTATGAGGAAAGTTGCACTAGAAATATTTTAAATAAGTAAATGAATGATGAGTGAATGAATGAACATCCCAAAGCTATTTAAGTGATAAGTATTACTGGTGGGTTGAATCCTTCTGCTAATGGTTCTTTCCCCAGCAAAAGAAGAGCTATTTTTTGCCAGTTACCTCCTCCCTCCCACAGACCCTCATTTTGCAACTCAATCTGTTCTTTAGGGTCCACCAATCCCAGAAGCACTATTTTAGATAACACAGTGGGTTGCAATGGGAAAGATCAACTGGAAAGATCAACTCATGGCCCTCTGGATCAAACCCACTATAATGAACACATACCAAGAGGGACTGTGGCTCAGTGATAGAGCATCTGCTTAGCACACCAAAGATCCTAAATTCAATCCTTGGCATTTTCAGTTCAGACCAGGTAGTAGGCGATGCGAAAGACCATGACATGAGATCTTGGAGAACTGATGCCAGTCTTAGTAGATAATTCCGACTTTGATTAAACAATAGTCTGATTTAGTAGGAGGCAGAGTCATGTGTACATTTGTACAGTTACAGAATCTTGGTGAGGCTACTAGCTTAAAGCTGAGCCTGGCTTTGGCCAGGGAGGGCAGGCTAGAAATCTCAAAACAAACAAACAAATAAATAAATATGTTTTTTTTAAAACGAATTAGACAAATTTTCCAAGAATAGATATGTCAATAACTATTAGGTATGACAGGTAAAATATTGGTATTGTCATGGGGCAGCCTGCTGAGGCTTCCTCAGATGAGAAGGACCTTGAAGCAACAGGTAGTGGAAAAGAGGAACAGCAGCAGGCTGAGCGGTCACAGACAGATGCGTTCCCCCCATGCCTACAACCATCCAGAACAGAGAACTCACCTGTGTTAGAGGGCCAGCTGCAGGCAGTGTCACTAGAGAGCCAACCAAGCCACTAGAGCAGAAACACCAAAGGTTCAGAGCACTCCTACATGAGTGCAGAAGGAAAGCTAGACTGCAGGCCCAGTAAAGAGCATTCCGTTCTGACTGTGATGAGGCTAGTGAGCTGTACCCAGCAGGGAATGTGGAGTCAGAGGAACAAGCAACAGCTGGTTCACCCTCAGCCTTTTTAAGCAGGCACTTGAATCCATGGCAAGTGTGGGAACAACCTGTTACCAACACCCTGTGTTCTTGGTGGACTCTTACTATCACCAGATACTCTTGTGGCCTTGACTTTGGGATAGACTTTGACTTGAAATTTGGACATCGCCTCTGACACTAAGACTCTTGTGACTTGGACCTTGGAATGGACTTTGACATGGCATTTGGACTTTGCTTCTGATACTGACTTTGAACCCAGACCTGGAACAGCCGGGTACTGACCCTGGAACTGCTATTTGACTACGCTACCTACCTCTGACTCTCAGGTCTACCAGCATTCAGGACATTTTGTTTCCACCACAGCATGCACACGTGCAACTATGAAATGGAGGCAGATGCTGTTGCAGCCACCCTGGCCACCCAGAACCAGGCATTGCTTGACCAGGTTACCCTGCTTCCAATGCCTCGACTCAGCTCCTGCAGCAGCAGCAGCCTGCACCAGTCATGCCATTCCCTTCAGGGAAATGCCCAGTAAGTCCACCAGATAAATTTGGGAGAAGTACAGAGGACTTTCCAGCTTTCCTGGCCCAGTGCCAGCTATATATTGAACTCCGAGCTCATGACTTCTGCAATGACAAAATCCAAGTCTGCTTTATCATTAGGCTTTTAAAGGGGCAGGCAGCTAAATGGGCTACCCTCTTGCTACTTGGTCAGTCTCCTCTGTTGAGTGACTTCACAGGGTTTCTGACCCACATCAAGGGAGCCTTCCTAAATCCACGAAAGGCAGAGAACACCAACGAAGCTGTGTCCAGGTACACCACTGAATTCTGGTTGCTGGCCCAAGAATGGAATGAAGCAGCTCTTATGGACGAGTACCTGGAGGGACTTTCGGATGAGAGCCTTGATGAACTGGCACAAGTTGACCACCCTGCAACCCTCCAAGCCTTGATCCTATTGTGCCTCCGCATCATTGGGTGGCTGGAGGCCTGGAAGCAGGCACTGGAAGAAGCACAGTAGCAAACCAGGGTCCCAAGAAGCTTACTCAGCAGTTCCAATAACTCTGCTCCAGTACCCACGGCAAGAGAACCTGGAAAACCTATGAAATTGAAGGCTGCTTGACCCCACCTGCTGGCCACAGAGAAAAGCAGGCAGCATACTCAGGACCTCTGTACTGTGGAGCCTCCGGGCATTATGCCTGGCAGTGCCTGGAGAAGCAATAATCATGCCCACCACCAGGAAATGGCCAGCCCCAAGTCAGTACAGGCCAGGCAACTTGGGAATGGAGTCAACCCCAGTGGCCCCGACAACCCCGGAGCAGGGCAGCTCCTGGTCCCAGTAGACCTGATTTTGCTGAATGAGCATTGTCTCCAGGTCAACGGCATGGTGGACTCGGGTTCATTGTGTTGCTTTATCGATGAGACGTTCACAGCACAGCACCAGGTCCCACTGCAGGCCAAGGAGGCTCCGATCCTGGTGGAGGCTATTGATGGTTGTCTCCTACTATTGGGCCCAGTGACTCAGGAAACGCAGATGCTCCCCTTGCAGATACAGCACCACCTGGAGCAGCTCTGCTTTGATGTGGTTCAGATTCCCCACTTCCTGATTGTGTTGGCTGTGTCCTGGTTATCTCTTCATGATCCAATTATCTGGTAGAGGCATCAGGAGCTCCAGTTTCAGAGACCTTGTCCCCATCAGATGCCAGGACTAGTCCTGGGGGCTGCACCCCATCCAGAGTTACCTGGCCTACCAGCCCCATATAAGGACTTTGCGGTCACATTTGGAAAAAAAGGGGCTGACCGATTACTTCCGCATCAGCCTTATAACTGCACCATTGACCTGGTCCCTGAGGCTCCCTTATTGGCGGGATGCCTATACTCCTTGTCTGAACCTGAGCATGAGGCCCTTCGGGAATTTCTGAATAAAACCCTGCAACAATCCTGTTACGTGTGCCGTCGGGCAAAAGGCCTGCCAGGTAAGCTGCAAGGACTGCTACAGCCCTTACCCACACCTGTGGGGCCATGGCAGGCAGTATCTCTAGATTTCATCACAGACCTACCAAGTTCCCAGGGATATACCTGCATCCTGGTGACTGTGGATCTTTTCAGCAAGATGGCCCACTTCATTCCTTGCCACGGCCTCCCCTCTGCCCATGAAACCACCCACCTATACCTACAAGTTTTCCAACTGCACAGGCTACCAGAACACCTGAACTCAGACGGGGTGGTGCAATTCACATCCCGCTTCTGGTGTGCACAACATTCCCTACCGGGCACTCAGATGTATCTCTCCTCCACTCATCATCCTGAATCGGACAGCCAGGCAGAACGGACTAATGCCACACTTGAGCAGTACCTGCGGTGCTAGGGTAACCAACAGCAGTATAACTGGGCTGCTCTACTGCCCTTGGCAGAATTTGCTTGTAACACCATCCATGCATCCACCCAGAAAATGCCATTCATGGTAAACTATGGGACTCACCCATGATTCTTCCCACAGGCAGTTACAACCTCGCCCGTTCCCGCAGGTAACGAGTTTTTCCAAGAACTGCAGGTGCTCCATCAGGTCCTCCGGGAGCAGACAGAACAGGTCAAATGGGCCCACAAGGGGGCTGCCAACCAGAAACTCAGGCCAAGCAAAGACTTGCACATAGGAGACCAGGTGTGGCTGTCCACCTGCCATCTCCAGAGCCACCAACCCTAATGAAAGTTGTATGCCCAGTTCATTGACCCTTTCTGGATCACAGAGTGCATATAGCATACCAGCTACTCTTGCCCCCATGGATGCACATCCATTCTGTCTTCCACCACTCTTTGCTGACCCTTGTGGCTCCTCCACATCCTTTGTGAACCTCAGCACTAGCCCCATGCCCAGTCATCATGGAAGGTCACGAGGAATACAAAGTAGCAGACGTCCTGGACTCCCGACACCGGCAAGGACAACTGCACTACCTGGTTGACTGGAAGGGGCACAGCCCAGAAGAACGCTCCTGAGAGCCCGTGGACCACCTTCACGCACCGGACCTTCTACACAGCTTCCACCAAACCTACCCCCAGAAACCAGATCCCACTTCATTGAGTGGGGGGGGGGCTGAGGGGATATACTGTCAAGGGGTAGCCTGTTGAGGCATCCTCAGACAAGGAGGAACTTGAAGCAGCAGGCAGTGGAAGGGAGGAACAGCAGCAGGCTGAGCAGTAACAGACAAAGGAGTTCACCCTGTGCCTATAACCATCCAGACCAGGGGATTCACCGGTGTTAGAGGGTCAGCCACAGGTAGTGTCACTAGAAAGCCCCCAAAGCTACTGGAGCAGAGGCACCAAAGGTTCAGAGCACTCCTATGTGAGTGTAGAAGGAGAGCTAGACTGCAGGCCCAGTGAAGAGCACTCCCTCCTGACTGTGATGAGGCTAATGAGCTGCACCCAGCAGGGAATGCTGAGTTAGAGGATCAAGCAATAGCTGGTTCACCTTAGGCCTTTAAGCAGGCACTTACATCCAGGCCAGTGTGGGAACAACTTGTTACTACCACCCTGTGCTCTCTTTGGACTCCGATATAATAGGATACTCTTGTGGCCTTGACTTTGGAACAGACTTTGACATGGCATTTGCACTTTACTTCTGATACCGACTTTCGATCCAGACCTGGAACAGCCCGATATTGACCTTCAAACTGCTGTTTTGACTATGCTACCTGCCTCTGGCTCTCAGATCTGCCAGCATTCAGGACAGGTATTTTCCGGGGTTTTTTTACTGGGGAGCCGAAAAGCGGATCTTGAATCATGCAAAAAAACAAAATTGCATGATTTGGGCTGCTCTGACCCCACTGCCCTTTTTTAAAAAAAGAATCTGCTCCCCCTCCCCTCACTTACCTGCTAGTTGGCTCCACTGCTGCAGCTTCCGGGTTCCACATGAGACTCGGAGGCAGCCACCCCCGGCACTGGTGATCAGGTAAGTGAGGGGAGGGAGAGGTAGGGGTTGGAGATGGGGGGGGGGACTCGGATTTGGGTCTAATGGACCCCAATTTTTTCACGAATCCTGGATTTTCCGATATAAGAGTTCGGAAATGTCCAAGATTCCCAAAAAAATTCAGGTCCATTAGATCCAAATCCAAATTTTACTGGAGGTTTTTTTTTTTTTTGAACACCTGTAATAACAGGTTCGTGGACAAACATGAATATTTATGTTAACTCTTGTTTGTGAACTTCCCAGAGAAACCTCACAAGCCATTGCAACAGAATATGAGTGACACACAGCACAATTCTATACTGGTCCACTCAAAATCCCACCAAAGTCTATTTAAAGGGGCTTACTCCCAGGAAAGTGTTCTTAGTATTGCACTGGTAGTCTTACCCAATAAGTCAGATCTAGTGCTACTAACTACATAGAGAAACACATGACCAATCTGAGAGGGTTCTAAGGAAGAGTGGGTAAAAAAAAACTTTCGTTTCACAAACTTCTGCAGATGCAGGCTTCCCACTCCTTTAAAAGACAAAGATTATTTGCCTTTGATTTCAAACCGTGGTACTTTTCCAAAATCTGTCCAAAGACTACTTTTGTCACAATTCCATTTGCACTGCATTAGGCAGGGTCACAGACACAAAAGCCTTCTGTATAAATTGTTACATTGAAGAAATATGTGATATCTAAGTTGGCTTCAGCTAACACCTGTGCCTTTTGCAATACCTTCTAAAAACCTCATATCATTTTACCTATAATATCAGCAAGAAGTAAAGAGGCATCTGTGTGAATCGTTGCAAAGTAGCAGGCTGTAGTTGTGCCATTCTTGAGAGTTCGTCTCTGTAAAAGAATTCAAAGTTTAATTGTTTGCAGAAACAATTATGCAGTGAATGGAGTTATCAATATACTCATCGACTATTGCAGGAGTCATCACTGAGATATCTATTAAATTAGTGATCAAGTAGTTTGAAGACTGCAATCCCTGACTAAGGGTTCTCCATAGTGTATTTATCAGCACTATAATCTTTGGTAAACAAGTACGGCAGATTTCTGTAGAGTATCCAAAAATTTTCAAGTCATTTTTGGCCAAAGGTCACAATCGGAACAACAGAAATCAGCGTGAACATGGGCAGTGATGTCTCTGTTATATCATCTGCAACTTTATAAAATTAGTGTCTCTTTCCAACCTGTATGATACTTTCAAAAGACACCTCTAGGCCACCAAGTTTTCACCTTCTGGCTTTTTTCTCCCCTTCTGCCTTCCTGCTCCCTCTTTCCTGGTCAGTTTGTTCATTTTGTCTGCCCTTTCTTGATTATACTTCCTTCATGTCCTTTTATTCTTTTACTGCTGCTTTGTTTTAAAACAAACTGACCTAATGCACAACTTTACTCGTTTCTTTTATGTGGCTTCATTTTTAAAAAGAAATTTGCTTCTTCAGTTGAGTCACAGGTTCTATCAGAAAAAGTTACTTGTTCTTAATAACCTATTCCACCGAAGATGATGCAATTATGCAAGCAAGTGAATTAAGCTAAACTCTACCAAAGAAGGCAATCAGGTTTATCCCAACCCCCACCCTAGCAAATCTTACCGAACAAAAAAATCCTTCCCAACCTCCAAGCATGATTTAGAATCTATCTACTGCATCATTCCAAAAAATCACTCCCAAATCTTTCTTCTTGTTTTTAGATATGCTAGTCTTTACCTTTCCAGAGTAAGGAGATAGAAAAGTCAAAAAAGTTCTCAAATAACATATCTTAGGGAGGCAAGGTTTGTGAATCAACCCTGAATCTTTTAACCCACAGAGAACACCAAAGTTGAACAGGCAAAGTTGAACAGTTTGAAGTACCATATTTCAAAAGGAAAGAAGCAAATGCATGCATAACTCTAATATTAAAATCATGGGTAAAATGGTCAGTATTTCTGCCAGAAACAGCATCTCACTGTTGAGTAGAAGGTCTGACCCAGGACTTAAAGTATTACCTGTTCTGGATGGCATTGCATTACTCTTGAAGGAACAGG
Source organism: Euleptes europaea (assembly GCF_029931775.1). Lineage (NCBI taxonomy): Eukaryota > Metazoa > Chordata > Lepidosauria > Squamata > Sphaerodactylidae > Euleptes > Euleptes europaea. Next base: position 50,015,074 of record NC_079315.1, on the reverse strand, counting down.
TCTGTAATTTGGGGGTTCTCTTGGACCCAGGCCTACTGTGGGATAAGCAGCTGGCAGCTGTGGCCAGGAGTGCCTTTTACCAGCTTCAACTGGTTAGCCAGCTGTCGCCTTTCCTGGGCAGAAAAGACCTGGCCACTGTGGTGCATGCCCTGGCTATATCTAGATTAGATTACTGCAATGCACTCTACATGAGACTGCCCTTGAAAAGTGTTTGAAAACTTCAGTTGGTACAGAATTCTGCAGCCAGGATGTTGACTGGAGTGGATCATATGGACCATATCACTCCAGTCTTGGCCCATCTACATGGGCTCCCAATTTGGTTTTGGGCACAATTCAAGGTGTTGGTCATGACCTTCAAAGCCCTATACAGTTTGGGACCAACATACCTGAAAGACTGCTTACTTCCTTATAAACCTACCCAACCACTACTGTCATCTTCTGAGGCCCTGATTCAGTGTCCCCTGCTGTCTGAGATCAGCTGGGCAGAAATCTGGGAGATGGCCTTCTCAGTCACGGCACCTAACTCTGGAAATCTCTCCCCAGGGAGACTTACCTCTCCCCTTCTGCAAGCAGGCAAAGAATTTTTGTTTCATCTGGCTTCCCTCAGTGATCCCTCCTTTCTGTCCTATGTTTTAATTGTTGTTTTTATGTTTTTCTATATGTATTTTAGCTTTGGTTTCTTTTCTGTTTTAATTGTTTTTTAAGAAGTGTTTTTATTATGTATATTTTAAACCTGTTAACTGCCTTAGTGATCCTAATCATGGCAGAAAGGCAGGATATAAAATTTTGCAATAAATAAATAAATTTTGCAATAAAATAAACAAACAATTTCCCCCAAAATAACATCATCTGTCACTTCATTTATTTTACTTAGCTTTCTTTCCTACCCTATCTCAAGGAATAAGTGTAGGTTATGTTATATAACAGTTTGGCCATAATCTTCCTTATTAACTTAAAAGTATGAAAAAATATAGTAAAAATAAAACTTAAATATATTGGTGACTCTGATGAACAAAGAGTCAATCTTTGAGAAAAGCTCAGAAAAAACTGGCAGGGAGTGTGCGGAGCTAAGCAGCTCACTCTCTCTTTTCTGAAAAAGGGAGGGAGTCTGTTTTTGGTAACCTGCGTGTTAAGTAGCTGTTTTTGACTCTCGGAACCTGAGGGTTCAGATTTGCCTAAGCGGTTGGAAAACAGCTCCTGTGGAGTGACAGGCAGAGGTTGGGAGGAAAGGGATCCTTTCTCAGGTCACTGAAAGGAAACAGGCTCTGAGAAGGAGATATTCCAGATACGGGGTTTTGTTAAGGGATTACTGCCACAAAAGTGGGGTAGATCTATAGAGAGAACTGGAAGAGAGATCTGAGGAACAATCTCCATGCTTCTTTGTTCTGTGCGGGAGAGAGATTGTATAATCTCCAGACTTCCCTGTTAGCTAGGCAGCAGAGTCTGAATAGGAATATCTATAGCAGGGGTGTCAAACATGTGGCCAGTGGGATGGATTCAGCCCCTGGAGGGCTTTTATCTGGCCCGCGGAGCCAAGGCACCTGGTCCCACTTTCCCCCCTCCCCCAGCCTTTTCTGGGCTTCCCAGGGCCTGTGCGTGGCCGGGGAGGGAGTGGGGAAGGCGTCTGCCCAGTTGCACAGGGCTGTAGGCCGGGTGAGGGGCGGGGTCTTCTGATGGCTGGGTGTAGGGTGGGGGCTTCGCCCAGTCACTCAGGGCCGCAGGGCAGCTCGCGCAGCCGGGTGCAGGGCAGGGTCTTTGGCCTGCTTGAGCAGGGCCATGGGCCTGCT